>NC_045774.1:61907241-64779741 GCF_008692025.1 Phocoena sinus | reverse complement strand
CTGCATCGGCAGGCGGACTCTCAACCACTGCGCCACCAGGGAAGCCCCAAAATACATATTATTAATAATATTCTGAATGCTTCCTTTTTAAATGTCTTATTTGTGATGCTTTCACTTAACTATTAATATCCCAAGGCACAACATACATTTATTGCTGTGTTTGAGGATATAAAACTGTATTTGAAATAATCTCGGTAATTACAAAATTGGGGGCTAACTTCTTGTCCAAGCTGCTAAGAGTCTCGTGATGTGTGCAATGTGCCTGATTGTAAGGTTATAGTAAAAGACGAGTGCCAGCTCTGCCTTTTCTTCTTCTTTGCTTACCTTTGCAAAATTATACATTTTTCCATTTGGAGTATTTTAGCAGAAATCTTTTAAGCTACTTGTAAATTTAAATAACAAAGAAATCCACTTACAACACACAAACTGCAGTATGTGGCAATATACTAAATATGAATCAACTTTTTAGGTTGTCATCACCAAAACCTCTATGTTAGGTTATGTCTCCTTCTTTCTGACATCAAAATTTAGTTGGATTGTGAGTCAATTAATATTATAACTATTTGTAAAAATTAATATTGTCTAATTGTTTAGATAAAAAATATATAAGTAAAAGTCATTTAATATTATCCTCTCCATCCCAATGGCTCAAATCATCTTGTAAAATCCTTGGGATGAGAGTCACTTTACAGACCATCATTTTTTATATTAATGGCTTAGCTAAAGACATATGAAGCATGATTATTAAATTCTCAGATGACACCAAATAGGAGGAACGATTAACATGCTAGATGGGGCCTTAATTAAATCCAAGCACAATCTCTCTCAAGAATGCGAATGGAAATGGGAGGGTACGGTTCAAATTTGCCAGTGACTGGTAGTTCAATCTTCATGGCATGGCATATGGCTAAAGAGAAGATAAATCTCAGAAAGAGATTCATCTGGGATGTTAGATGACAGGTCAAATAGGTAAATACCTAGAATGATAGACATTTTTATTGATATTGAGATACCGAGCACCCAGGAGGAGGGTACTACTGTAATGTGTGTTTAAAGGAATCTCGTGTGTTTCACTCTCCAAGTAGGAGCCATTCACATTGGTTTTGTACATCTAAGCAGATTTACATATGATTATTATGAGCCTTATGATGCAATCAAGTTGCTTTGAGATCTATCAGGTTTTACCTCCATACAAGAGCCTCCTTTCTCTAAGTATAACTTTTCTTGATTTTTTTCTGAAGACCCACATAGTAATTAAAAGACCTGAAGTTGTTTATGCTGAAAAATAAGTGTAAGAAAATACAAAATAGTCTTAAAATATATGAAAGACTGCTGAGCAGAAAAGAGACTATGCATAAGTTGGAAATTTCCAGAGGGTAGAACTAAAATCAATGAGTAGAAATTATTCTTTAAGGAAACATAAGAAAAAAATGTTTTTATAACGTTTATCGAGCTAGCCTCTAAAACAGTGCTCTGTCCTGTAAGGTGAGGTTAAGTGTTTATGCAGAAAGAATGGCCACTCAGTTATAGCATTTATATCATGATTTGCTCCACGGTGTGTGGAATGAATTTGCTCATCTTTAAGAAATTTTCTTGCTATAAGATTCTGTGATTCTACAAACCAATTTATACTTATGAACAGTCTTATTTATTCTTTGTTTGGTCTTCTGGAAGTTCTCTTTGACTTGTAGGTTTAAAAGATAACAGAAAAAGAATTTTCAAGTTCTATTACCATATTCACTAATTAAATCTTTTATTTAATACCACGTAAACAGTTTAAAGCAAAAACTTTATTTTGCTGGTTCAAATACTACATTCTCCTTGCCAACTGAATAAACCCACATGAATCTATTTATCTTTTTTTGGGGGGGGGAGGGATGTTCAAGTGATAAAACATAAGTGAAATAAATAATGTGAAAAAATAAAATATTTGTAGAGTTGGATGTTTGATGTTAAATAAACTTTAGGAACAAGAGTCAGAAATAACTTAATTTTTTATCTAAAAGCACAACTAGTACCAAAAGTAAGTTTTTTACACTTATATAATTGTGTGTCTATCTCACTATGTATCTCTATTAATGTGGAAACAAAATTCAATAAATTTCACTCAAAACATCCTTACTGTTGGTAATTTATTAAAATACCATTGTAGAATTTTTTCCTAAAGTTATATAATTATATTCTAAGGAAATGAAATCAGAAAGCCATAAAGAATTTTGAAAGGAAAGGTATGTTTTCTTGAATAGATATTTTAGCCAGATTGTTTTTCTCTCCTGTATCTAATTTTTTATAGTATGTTTTATGTCTTAACAAGGCAAAATTTGAACATTAGTTAAGTTCCACACATGACTTAAAGAGTATTAATAAATATTTGCTGATAGCAAGGAACATACTAGATACTTCTCAATGAAATTTTATGTTTCTATTCACATGTGCAGTAAAACTACATTATCAGCATAAACAAGATTTTTTTTTAACCTAATGGGAATTAAGATTTGCTACATGAAAAATAGTTAAGATCTCCATTTCAGCTCCTGGATTCTGATAGATTAAATTTTCCTTAGTATTAAGAAAATACCCCCCCATTAAAAGAAAACAAAAAGCATCATTTAACAAAGACATCCTAAACCCTGAAAAGAGCACATTATTAAGTATAAAGTTTCTTGCACTTTGGCAATCTACAACGTGTACATTAAATTTATAATTGTTAAAGAAGAGGCTTAACATTTGGTTGTTATCATTTTTTTTTCCTTATGAGAGTTAATCCCTGGGTAATCTGAGGAAGACTTTACCTTAGCCAAATTCTCCAGAATCTGCTTTCTTTAACTCATGAAATAACCTTTAAATGGTAATTAAGTGTATATATAGTTCAGTGCCCTCCAGTAATTCTACTTTTCTGCTAAATATAGGAACATAGCTTAACCCATCAAGAGATCATTATTAGAATCAACTGTTTATAATATCATTGAAATATTAAAGTTGTGGTATATTCACTCCTATTCACTCTATAGTAAGGAGCAAAATTCCTCAGTAGCAAAGCAGTGTTATTGTTTTATGGTGCTGTTTGCTTGGTTACTCTCAGGTTTTCTGTCTCCTACTGAAATAGCTTTACTGAATGCTTGACCCCAAAGCTTTCTCACTGGTCGATTTTTTTTCATATTGGAAAAATTCGAACTCTATAATTAAATTTAACAGATTCCCATCGGCAATTTCTATTTAATCACAGTAACAACTTTCATCTTCACTTTTTATTTTTCAGGTCATTAATGATCAAATTCATTAATATACTTTAGCAGTCATTAATTTGCCAGCCCATAGTACTTTGCTAAATAACTTGCTTCGTTATTAGTAAGTTTTGTCTTACATAAGAAAAGTCTATTTTGACTTTAATAATAATAATAGTTTGTCCACATTTATCTTAAGGAAAATGAAGTAAATAGATTTAGGAAGGCTGACAAATAAAACACAAAAAACAAAAAACGAAGAAACAAAACAACAGCCACCAAAAAAACCCCAAAACCCCCACCAAATTCTCTTCCCCCCAAAAAAAATCTTCACATTCAGATTAAAATTTTAAAAATCTTGATACGAAGTTCAGTGATACTTTAAATTCTCATTAATTTCTTGGAAACTTTTTTTAATGGAAAAGATAAAGTTATTTGTGGAAAGAAATATGAATAAATTTAAGGTTAAAAATTACAGCCAGTTCATGCAATGCTTTTGCTAGAGACAGTAAGTATTACCTCTCTCCTCAAGATGAAAGAAAAGAATGTCAAGATCTGAAGAGTTAGACTGTTTTTCTTACAAATACAGAGGAATTGTTGCCTTTAAGTCTGCAACTGACCCTGGAATTTTTAGTAAGCCCTAATCAATCATAACTCTTGAAAGCAGCTATTAGGAAAGGCATACTGTATGACATGAACTTTCCAGAAACTAGCACTGACAGCAGCTCTCTCTAAGGGCACTCATTTTCATCCTCTTTTCTTGAAAAAAAAAAAAAAGAGAGAGAAACAATGTGCATTCTTCCAAGTTCCTATTAAATAATTTGAATATGTAGAATCAATATTTTATAAATAAGAATATTTGTGAACTGATTTAACACATGCAAAACAGACACAAATAAAGGCAGGCAAGCATCCACAGATTAAAAATAATTAGCATGACTCTTTCTTTTAAGGAAATCTACCCAGACTAATTTTAGCTTGTAATGTATATCAATAAATGAAGATTTACAAAATCATATATATTAGAGTTCACTGATAAAGGATCAATTTAAAGCTGATTTTGATTAGGATGGGTACAAAGGATGCTTATACATTTTTAATTTCTATTTATTGATCAAGGAAGATAATCATACTGCTTACATAAAATATAGAGAATGAAGATGGTTCAGCACAGGCATTGATACATGATAATAAATAATCAGCTGTAAAGGAAAGAAAACAGAATTCTAGCAGGACATCCTTATACATAAACAAATGGCTTAGTAAAATTGCCCATAAATAATAAATCTCAAAAACAGGAGAGACATTTTTCTTTTGGTAAATGTATTAAGGGAATCAATAGTTTGTTTTGTGAATTCCTTTCTTTCTTCTTCCATCCCTCTTTATTCTGCCTGTTCACATATACAACTGGGCCAGGAAGCAAATGAGACAGATTATTGTTGAAAGGAATTAGAATATGTCATCCTCAAATATGCCATTTTGGCATAAGTATTATTTTGAGCTAAAGGCAACTGAGAAACAGCAGATGCCTGTCCTCCCTGTTTCTGACTAAAAGCAGAGCATACACTTCCCTATTGAAAAGATGATGTAAATTTCCAGTTGTAAAGGTGTCCCCCTTTCCCATCCCAGGAATAGGAGAATGACTCTGGAGAGAACTCATTACCCAGAACAACTTGAGTCTGTATAACAAACCTTACTAAACAACCCTATCTACCATACATTTGCTATTGACATTCCCACAGCTGCCTCTAGGAGCCCAAAGTCCCCTTTCCTTTGTCTAGTCACTTTTCCACAATTTATTGCCTTTTGTTAAAATGGTATACAAGTCCCCAAATCTAACTGCTTCTTTGGATTTTCATTTCTTTGCTATGATGCTCCCATGAACAAAACAATGTTAATAAATTTGTATGTCTTTTCTTCTGTTTATCTGTCTTTTGTCAGTTTAATTTGCAGGGCCCAGGTAAAAAACCTAAGAGGGTAGAGGGAATTTTTTTTTTCCTCCCCTACACTATCATTGTTTATCTAAGGGGTGACATGATATTAATGTCCTGAGAAGATGAGAACATGGTCAGTTTTCTATGTTTTAAAAAAATATCTAGTATACTATAGGTTAAGTGAAAGAGCTTTTTGTAGTTTAGGTTTAGAAATTTTAATGTAAAGGATATGTTGATTCATAGATCCATTAAATTATTTCCTTCATTGTTCTCTAACAACAAAAATAATTCTCAATTACTTATGGTTACCATGGGGGAAGGGTGGAGGGAAGGGATAGTTAGGGAGTTTGGGATTGACATGTACACGCTGCTATATTTAAAAAGGATAACCAACAAGGACCTACTGTATAGCACAGGGAACTCTGCTGAATGTTATGTGGCAGGCTGGATGGGAGGGGAGTCTGGAGGAGAATGGATACATGTGCATGTATGGCCGAGTCGCTTTGCTGTGCACCTGAAACTATCACAACATTGTTAATCCAATATAAAATCAAAAGTTAAAAAAAATTAATAATGCCAGGAAAAAAAATAATTCTCAATTAGTATCAAGAGTATAATTAATATAAATGAAAATCAAAGACTAAACTTGTTTGACAATCCCCAAATGTTTATCTCTCTGTTGACTCTGTATTGCATTATTTTTCAAATAAAATGTTGAACAAAAGATGACTATATAGGGCTTCCCTGGTGGCGCAGTGGTTGAGAGTCCGTCTGCCGATGCAGGGGACACGGGTTTGTGCCCCGGTCCGGGAAGATCCCACATGCTGCGGAGCGGCTGGGCCCGTGAGCCATGGCCGCTGAGCCTGCGCGTCCGGAGCCTGTGCTCCGCAACGGGAGAGGCCACAGCAGTGAGAGGCCCGCGTACCGCAAAAATATATAAATAAATAAATAAAAATTAAAAAAAAAAAAAAAAAAGACTATATAATAGAACCTCAAAGATTAATTTTTACGTAAATAACTAGGTGTTTGTAGGAAATTAGTATTATTTTCATAGTAATATATCTATATAATATGTTATGTTCTATTTATGTGTATATATCAATGTATGCAAGTAATATATAGGTTTATATTTGAATAATTAAACACAAACATATGTACTAGATATTATATGTGATATATGTAGATGAATATTTATTTATAGTACATGATATTATATATATATTTGATTCCTGTCTGTTGGTGTTTTAATCATCATGCATAATAAGCAGAAGCAACTAGATAGATAACAAATAAATTGAAGTTGAGAAAAATGATTTGCCAGGATTTTTAATCTGAATAGTTTAAAATACCACCATTCTGTGAAATTTTAAACAGAAAGAGAAAACATAAGACAATTAATTTGGGGAGTAGAAGAGAGAGGGAAGTTCTACATCACTAGATACAAAATTATGAAAATCAAATATTTGCATCAATGAAAAGAAAAACAAGCTCTAATTCTACAGGAAATTTCTTCCTATGAAATAACTGTTCTGATAGTATTTTAGCAATAATGTTTAAACAATAATAATTATCCTGCCCTATTTTATCTTCTAAGATGCTTTCTAAAGTCATTTCTACATTTTTAAGATTTCTAGTCACCTATTTTGACATATGGCTATAGTTAAGACTAAAGTGTTTTGCATCTCAGTGGGGAATTATTAGGATCTAAAGTTCTATAGGGAGGATTGCATAGACGTATCCTGATTTCACTGGACTTGGAGTTCTCATAATACATGATATAACCTATTCTCTTGGAAATGGTACACAGGTTATGACACACTCCTAAGTCCTAAAAGTCACTTCAGTTTTTGATTTTCACTTTTTGTTTTTTGGCCACACGCATGGCTTGTGTGATCTTAGTTCCCGACCAGGGATCAAACCCTGGCCCCCTGCAGTGAAACCCCGGAATCCTAACCACTGGACCACCAGGGAATTCCCCAGCATTTTTTATAATTTCATTTTTGCCCAATCTTTGCCTGAATTTCAAAATTCATATTTGCTATCCCAGAATGTCTTTTCTTACAGAGGTTCACTTTCTTTATAGGAAAGTTGTACACAATGAAGATATCATCTCTTTTACATTTGATGAATTAATTCTAATTTGTCTTCAATTTTTATTGGGTTAATAGCTGAGTTATAGTCTATGAGACTATCAAAACAAATATTACATCAAACTCTTTTTCATCATTATAGTTTAAATTATAGTAGCATTGAAGCCCCAGAATCTAATGTGAATATAAAATCAACATCTATTCTTGATGCTTTGTATCAATACAAGAAGGCACAATGTGGCTATCTCCAAGAAGCAATTTTTTAAGATTATCTTTGAAATATATCATTTTAAAGAATCTATAATTAGTGACTCCAAGCCTGCTTAAAGATTTTTCCAAACTTTTTTACTCTAGCTCAGTCTCCTCTTGAAGTCCAAGCATTTTAGGAAAGGCGAGTCCCCCCCTCCCCATAGGGAGGGTTCCAACTCAAAATTTTTCCTGTAGAGAAGAGACAGCTAAGTATATGGCTTCCTTGGGCTGTGCCTACTGTCAAGCAATTGACATACCAGCATGTCAACAAAGGAAACAAATAAGTAGAATAATTGTTCATTTCAAAATAACATTTGCTTGGTCTGAAATAGAAAACCTTTGTAAGCATCGTGACTCATTCCTTGGCTTTCTATTTTTCAGCATACTCAGAAAAAAGGAGAAATAATATTTTAAAATCTCAAAATGCAGTTGCACGTATTGATAATTAGGAAGGGAAGGTATTGTCGTAGACAGGATTCCACAGGAGACAGGAGACCAGGGTTCTCATGAACTCTGGCTCATTTTGCTCTGTGCTTCAGGCCAGTCACAGCTCCCTCAAGGCTGAGTTTACCTGTGAAATCAAGGGCTTCATCTGCATGATCTCTAAGTGTCTCTCTCACTCTGATCTGTCCGTGATTATTTTACTGAAAGGGTTTCCACTAAAAACAGTCAGCCTTGCTTGGATCTGAATTGATGTTAGTAGTTGTAACTCCAGTTTTTACACTGTGGGGCAACCAAACTGCTTGGGGTATCTTTCTGCTTTTCTTTTTTTTCTGAAACACAACAGTGGTCTCTCACTTATATTACAATTTTCTTTACACTCACCAAAACTGATTGTTAACCAGATAAATCCTTCACATTACACAAAGTGTAAAAGTTAACCATTTTAAGTGAGACTCACAGATGGTCAATGTTTGTCAGAACATTTTACTGTGGTAAAACAAATAATTTTTCTCCAAATACTGATGTGAGTAAATTTTGTGTTAAATGAGTATTATAGAAAAAAGCATTCTATTTTTAGAAATATGGTCTATTTTTCAAAAAATCTGCAAGCAAAAGTCCAACAGCTATAGCTTATCTGGAGTAATTAATTAGAAAGATTTAAAATAGATCTTTTTTAAAAAAATAGACACCATACAAAAACTACAAAGCTTTTAAAGCTAATGAAATTTTTTTAAAAATAAAGGAATGAAATAAAGCCATTTGCAGCAAAAAAAAGATTAAAGCAGTTCCTTCACAACACAAAAACAAGAAACAAAACAAAATGAAACAAAAAAACTACAAGATTTTGCCTATTTTACGTATTATTATATTTTTCCACTAATGCTGTATTCTTATGCTGATGTTTTCTTTGACTCTTCCTTTTCTAATAATAATGCTAGAGCCTAATTCCTTTTCTTTTCTTTTATTAGTAAAACTTATGCAATTACAGAAGGATAGTTTGCCCTGGATACACTAAAATTTGACAAATAGGATTCAAATGGATTTCTCCTATATGAACAGAGAAATCCTCACATACAAAGAAAGAGCAACATAAGGTTTCTTCAGCAAAGATCAACTCAGCTCAAGATAATCATACCAATATGTTACAAATTGAATACTCTTCCTGCTTCAGTGAAAAAAATACCCACAAAACATATAAAGGCTTCAGTGCTGATGACATTTTGGTTTAAATTATTTTCTTTTGTAGACCATGTGTGTTCCTTCTCTTGACAGACTACAGATCCCATGAAGGCAATTATGTCTTTAGATTTGCCTTCTTTAGGGTCAATGGTATAATTATAAGAGTTTGCACAGCTAAGTTGATAGGTGGTACATTTGTTTAATTGTTTACCACTTGATTTTGAGCCAGCCTTAGCAGAACAAAAGACTGAGATGAATGTACAGTCAAATCCATCATAATTTATGGTTGGCTGGATTTTCTGCAGCCAAGTCATCTGGCAGAGCCATGCCTTGGTGACCCAGGAATACCCAGTTCTTGGCATATGCCTTGGTCATATTACCCAGTCATAACAAGCAAAGCTTACCATTCCATGGAAATCTCAATGTTTGCAAAATGCACAACTGAAATTTTCTAATAACCATATTGTGCATAAATCTCAGGAATATTATTAAATTATGCAAAATCAAATACCAAGTATATGTGATGTTATTTCTGAATTAACTTGGGTAATACCTAGAGGGTATATGTGAATAAAGACTTTCTTTTAAAAAGGTATTAGAGACTATAGCAAGCAATGTTGATTTCCTTTTCTTTTTCTTTCTTTAAATCTTCTTTGGCTGACTCATTCATAAAACTTGTTAGATTTCTCCCCTCTTTCTAAGACTCTTTAAATATATAAACATTTATTGAACTTCTGTTTGGGGCCCAGATCCATGGTAGATGTTAAGATGTTAAGGTGCTGTGATAATAAACCAACAGATGACTATACTGCCATTCTGCCAGGGGCAAGGACTGTATCATAGCCTCAGTCCCTAGCACACAGTTGATCAATACATATTTTTGTATTACATACTTAATACATATTAATATGTAATATAATACACATTTTTGTATTATCTATCTATCATCTACCTATCTATAGTAGATAAACAAATCATTGATGAATGAATGAATACCTTCAATGCAGTTTGTCAGTTTCAAATGGTCATAAAGTGGATGATTTTCTCCTGGGATGTAAACACAACTTTAAGGATAAAATAAGCAGCTACAATGATGGTTAGCTACAGGAGTACTTAAGTTAGATTATTTCGATTGCTTGATAAAATCCAATACTTTAAAATTAGTAAAAGGGGCTCACAAATAAAGAGGCACATGAAATCTTGAGGTTAATGTAAAATATTATTAAACTTGAAGCTTTTTTAAAAGTCTGATTACAATTTGAAAACAGGAGGTCTTTGAGGACGATTTTGCAGATGCATGCAAATTTCAGGCTTGTAAAGAATTGTATATTGCTCATAATGGAGGATTTGGATTATTGCCTTGTGGTTTATAGAAATTGTCTTACTAATAAAGGATAGTAATGACTGGTTTCCATTAAGAATTTCTTTTTAAACTGTCAACACTCTAAAACAATAGCTACCTCAGTCATTTATTTAGCTCATTTTATGTATTTGGATTATATAGAAACATGCAAGCATGTCTTCAGAGCTAATGAAAGGAGACATGTGTCACATAAAGCTAGATCAGTAGAGGGCTGCATTATTTTAGGGGAAGAAAATTGAACAAACATATTCAAATATTGTTCCTTTTCACCCTTGCCTGATTATTTTTTGGGGGATCTCATCCCCAAAGCATGTGAAAAGTATAAGTACCTAGCACTGACATTAAGGGAAATGAGAATCCATTGGAAATTACAACCTAAACAGGAAGAAAAAAATGCTCATCTTTCCTGTAAGTTGTGTTTTCCTGTACGAAGTTTTCCTCCTTGAAATGTCTTATGCCACACAACATCCACATCCATCACAAGTGGTCCTGAATTTCTGCATTCCTCATAGGCACTCTGGGGATATTTCTGGTTATGGTTCCCTGCAGGGCACTCCAACGTTTGCTCTCTTCTCGCTGTCTATAATCTAAGCCCAGATCTTCTTTCGGCAGAATGACTAGAATTTCATGAGCCTTTCTTCCTATCAACATGAATTTCCTATAATCAATTTCAGTTCTCAGCTAGAGAGAGCCATGCTAGCCACTTGATTTCTCAATTGTAACTTTTCCTAAAATGTTTATTGATGTATAATATATACACAAAAGTGCACAAATCGTAATTATGCAGTTCTTTATATTTTCATAAAGTGAACACACTTTGGTATGCACTCCATACACAGAAATAGAACATGAGTAGCTATGCTATTATCAGTTTCCCCCACCTACACTTTTATCCTTTCAGGTGGGTGTATTGGTGTCCAATTGTCCTGCTTTTAATTTATATTTTCCTGATGGCTCATGAGATCAAGTACCATTTCTTATGTTTTGTGCCCTCTTCCTCTAAGTACATCTAATCCTCTTGCCTATTTCTTTTTTTTTTTTGTAGTACGCGGGCCTCTCACTGTTGTGGCCTCTCCCTTTGCGGAGCACAGGCTCCGGACGCGCAGGCTCAGCGGCCATGGCTCACGGGCCCAGCCGCTCCACGGCATGTGTGATCTTCCCGGACCGGGGCACGAACCCGTGTCCCTTGCATTGGCAGGCGGGCTCTCAACCACTGCGCCACCAGGGAGGCCCCCGGGAGGCCCCCCTCTTGCCTATTTCTTATTGAATGGTCGAACTATAAAATATTTAGTGTTCTTTTATATATTCTGGTTAAGAGAGCTTTATCATTTACATGTTGCAAATACCTCTTCCTGATCTGTTGCTTGCTTTTTCATTTATTTCATGATGTTTTTTGTTGAACAGGTCTTAATTTAGTCATTTTTTTTCCCTTTCTGGTTCATACTTTTTGTTTAGAAAAAATTTTCCTACTCAAAAATTTAAATATAAACAGTATATTCTTTTCTATTTTCTACATTACCAATAATGCCATCCGAATATGATGATTGTTTTATTCTTCCTTTCAGATTCTTTTGACTTCTTTTTCACTGTCTTCCTGTACGTTAAAAAGTAGTGACAGTTGATATGCTTGCCTTATTGTTGATTTCAAAGTTTTCAATATTAAGTGTGAAGTTTGCTAAAAGCGTCTTTGTAAAAACTCATTATTATGTAAAAGATGTTCCTTTTTGTTGCTTGTTTACTAAGGGTTTTTATTCTAAATGGTTGTTAAATTGTATCAAATGATATTCATGCATATGTTGAAATATTGAAATAAATGTGATTTTTCTCCTTTTGAGTGAATTACATTGATTGAATTGTAAATCTCAATCTAATCTTGCTCTCCTGGATTAAAGCCCACTGATTTGGTTTTTTTCTAATTTTCTTTTGAGAAAGATTGCTTGATGAGAATTGTGGAGACTCTTGATGGTGTTATCTTCCACCAGAGAGGGTTTCCCTTATTCACTAATAGGCAACAGATCACTTTAATGCATTTAAGGACAGAGGAGGGTCAAGCATGAGTTTGAGTTTTTGTGAAACTTGGTTTATTTTGGATTGTCTTCTCTCCCAAGGTGTGGTTCTGTAGTTCCCCAGAGCAGAGCAAACCTCTCCAACAGCATCTCCGGGAAAGTGACAATATCCCAGAGAAAAAACATTGGTGTGTTCAGACAGCCTCTTAAAAGATTCATATGTGTAAAATGCAGCATAAAAATAGCAGAGAAATAGGGGTCCTAAGGATGTCTTTTCTCATTTGTCATTGTTTTAAAGAATATGTGTATTCTTGGAAGCTTTGTAATCTCTCTAGGCTTGCAATTATTAAGGTTACCCATATGTTTCTCTGTAGTAAATGGTAGAAGGAAACCCTTCAAAAATTGGGGGAAAATAAGCTTCATTTGCAGGTAGTTTGGGGAAACAAGGATGGGGAAGGTGCCAGTCAGTATGCATGGGAGGTATATACATCAGGGGCCTAGGGGTTGCTTCCAGAAAGGGGAAAGTTCTGACCTGGGCTCAGAAGGGCCTGTGACTCAGCATGCCTCCAGATTTGGGACTAGTTCTCACGACACAATCCTCACCAATAAAGCCACACATTTAAAATGTAGGGTGACATCTCCTCCTGAGAGATTTGCAGTAACAACATTCTTACATCAATTTAGGTATAGTCAAGATAATTCTGAATGCAATAAATGTTAATTTAAATTGCACAGGAAGGTAAATCTACCCTAGATAACATATTATGTTTAATATAAATTTATTTTTGTTAGAATCAGTCTAGCATAATGTGTCTAGGTTTCTAATAAATTGATTGACATATTTTAGGGACTTTTTTTTCACCATAGTATCTTCTAATTTTATAGTCAATCTCTATTTTTAGGGGATAATTTGTCAGGTTATGGAGTTTTCAAGGCTATTTTTCTCTTAGTTTTAATACTTACTACTTTAGGACCCTTGCTAGTGGGATCACAGGAAGTAGAAAAAGTAAAACTTTGGACTAAGTATCCTGGGAAAGATGTACGGAATTTCCTCTTTGGGGTTTTATTAATTACTGTAAGAAATTCTGTTAGGTGGAAATGCTTCCTCTACTGGCATCTGCAACTTTACTTTCTACCTGTCTACTTTGTAGTCTCCTGCAAGGAGATGTCAGTCACCTATTAAATGCATTTGTTTCCTCAGGAATCTAGCAACTTCCTTGGCTGATGCTTTTAAAATCTTCATACCTTTGCTCTGAGGGCAGCCTCTTGTAACTATATGACAATAGATACCTTTTCTCCAAAATTATGCAGATATCTCAAAGTTCATATTTCTGAATCAAAATTTATTTACGCCTTAAACTTGTATATCTGTGTCTATCATCTATCTATCTATCTATCTATCATCTGTCAATCACCTATCCATCTAACCATCTATGATTTGTCATATCTCTTTTCTCCCTTTCCCAACTGTTAACACCTAAGTTTAAAACTCATTACCTCTCAAGTGGGTTTTTCTCAACTGCCTTACTGTCTGCTTTCAGCCTAGTCCCAACTACAGTCCATCCTCCAAGCTGCTCCTAGAGTGACCTTTTTGAACATTCAAATCTGACCATATTATTAGATATTTTAAAATCCTGCAGTGACTCCCTGCACCTTTCTGGACAATACTGAAATGCCATTGCTTAACACAGAGTACCATTCATCAGTTAGCAATTCCTTATTTTATGCCACTTATTTGTTTGGAAGCTCAAAGAAGTCCTCTCTCCTCCACCCTGACTTCATTAAATAATACCTACTCATTTCCCGCAACACAGTACAAGTTTCCATGGTCACCTATCTGGATTTTGAAGTCTTTCCTCAGTACGGTTTATAGAATTACCACACTTCATTATAAACAAATATTTCTCTTATTTTCAAATTAAGCCTTAACAACTTTGAGGACAGTTTTTGACATTGCAACCCAGGGAAATAGCACTAATACCTAGCATAGAATTGATGCCCAATAAACTTGTGTTGAAACCATAGATGAATGAATTAATGTTTGAATATTATATATTTTACACCTGCAAACATAATAAATGTATAATTCATAAGTATATAGAGAAAAGTTTTTTCAATCCAGAGTACTCACAACTATAAAACACAAAGAATTGACAAATCAAAGAGAACGTTTACCTAATACAACCACAACGTGATGAGTGATGAATAAAGGGTATTTCCTTTGAAATGCTATAATTGTACAATAAATACACACAGGGTCATAAAATTTAATGTAAGTTTTCTTATTTTAATAACACGCCAGCTTTTTAAACAGGGATTTGGTAGAGTTGCTTTTATATGATTTCTTTAAATTTGCCTCTTATGTTAGGTCTGTTAATTGATTCAATAAGTTTTGCAAATCAAAAATAGCCAGTGAGAAGTTGAGTTGTCAATTGCCTCTTAATTATAGTGATTTGGAAAAGTCTGGAAGATGACCCTGAGGGCACTTGGAAACACAGATTTTCTTTACTGCATTGCTGCGGTTTTGTTAATGTGGCTTGTGGTTATTTAGTTAATTAGGAAGAACAGTTTATATAAACAACAGGCTTTCTGAACAAAATATTTCCCATAACTCTAAAGGCAAGGATTTATTGCTCTTGTTTTTAAAGTCGAAACTGTACATGAGGGCTTCCCTGGTGGTGCAGTGGTTGAGAATCTGCCTGCCAATGCAGGGGACACGGGTTTGAGCCCTGGTTTGGGAAGGCCCCACATGCCGCGGAGCAACTAGGCCCGTGAGCCACAGTTACTGAGCCTGCGCGTCTGGAGCCTGTGATCCGAAACAAGAGAGGCCGCGACAGTGAGAGGCCTCGCGCACCGCGATGAAGAGTGGCCCCGCTTGCCACAACTAGAGAAGGCCCTCGCACAGAAACAAAGACGCGACACAGCCAAAAATAAATAAATTAATTAATTAAAATTAGAAAGGAAAGAAAAGAAACTTGTTTTAAAAAAAAAAAACAAAAAACTGGGCTTCCCTGGTGGCGCAGTGGTTGAGAGTCCGCCTGCCGATGCAGGGGACACGGGTTCGTGCCCCAGTCCGGGAGGATCCCGCGTGCCGCGGAGCAGCTCGGCCCATGAGTCATGGCCGCTGAGCCTGCGCGTCCGGAGCCTGTACTCCGCAACGGGAGAGGCCACAACAGTGAGAGGCCCGCGTACCGCAAACAAACAAACAAAAAACTGTACGTGATAATTAAATTCTTGGTAATAGTGTCCTACAATTCTAGTAGGAGGGATGAAAGAACTGTATCTTTAGTCAAGTCTAGACATAAAATAGGAAACGCTAATGTTATGTTTTCAAATGATTTCCAGAGGATATGCTTGTAGGTGTATATGTATTTACTTGCATATATTCATATGCAAAGATCAAGGTATATTTAATGACAACATCCAACATTGGTTTGCCCTTGTTTTGTTATAACCTGCCCCTAAATTGCTAATCAAAATAAGATTTGTTCTCTTTTCACCTTCAGCTTATTTAATATGTATAGTAAATGTATCTACATATAAATGTTGTAATTTACTATATATGACTTCCATTCTTCCCACTTGACCTGGTTTAAAATATCAGAACTTAAAGTCTACTCATTTAAAAATATCTCCCCCAATAGGACATATTAAAATGTCCATTTACATTTCTCATAGCAGCACTTGTGCAAGTGCCTTCAAAATTAAATATGTCAAAGTTATAATTATAGCAAAATGAAAGCAAATGCAAGAATGGCTCTGAGAGGTTTATCCTTTTAAACTGCAAATTTAGCTCTTTTACATAGGCAGGTTTAATTTCGACGATTTTCACAGTGTAGGAACTAATTAATTAGTTAATAATGCATGAAGCCAGTAGAGCATTATCAGTGCTATATCCCAGATGGAAAACTAGAACAAATGAGGAAACTTACATTTAATTTGACCCTTTTAAACATGAAAACTTTAGGCTTGTATTGTTGTCTTGTTAAATTTTCATCATTTTATCTTCCATGTCTTTGGTTGTCCCCTGCTCCACCCTCAAACAATTACAGAATTTTTAGGCTCTTGCAGTGGAAAAAGGAGGTGACAGCAATTTGACTGCAACAAATCATTTAACGGGCTTGATCAAGCTGATTTTAAAACTAAAGTCATTCTTCACTGTGATAGCACATTTTCTTGTATGAGCTGCTAGTGTCCATTTGCTAAATTGCCTCCTTTATTAAAACAAATGGAAACCTAGCGGTCTGAGGGAGTTAATGCCTTTAGTCCCACATCACCTCCTCCCCGGTACACACATACTTGCTAAAGAAACCAAACAATCTGAGTGCTCTTCCTTACAGGTCACACTTATTATTCCACAAGTGATCTCTAAAAGCTAAAAACAATGTGATTTTAATCATCAAATGTGTTTCCTTCTTTCACATCTATTCTTATCAAGCCAGGATGCAAATTTGACAGGTGAAAGGCTATGAAGTGCTATCACTGTTGTACCACTTCGTATGTTTTTATGATCTGCATAGACAGAGGGACACCCCCCATCTACAAATTAAAATCCATGTTACTTTATTTATTTATTTATTTCTCTTTTACATTTAGGGCAAAATTCAAGCCTCTTCAACAGCTGTGTCTCATTTACCAGCAGCAAATAAGGCAATGCATTACAATGTAAGTATCAACTCTGGTTGTCTATGTTGAAGTATTTTTTTCTCAGAAAAATATGAAATGGAGAAAGGACGAACTTCCTGTTCTTAAGATTGAGAATGAAAAGTGAAACTGTCAATTCTTGAGCCTCATTTCAAATCATAGAAACAGAAACACAATCACAGGTGTTCTTTCTTAAAGATACCCATGTCTTGTCCTATCAGGTGAATGCTGAAAATTGTGGATTCAGTTTGAAAGCACGATTAAAAGTAATCAACTGGTGTGAGGTGATATCTCAGTGTAGCTTTGATTTGCATTTCTCTAATAATTAGTGATGTTGAGCATTTTTTCATGTGTTCATTGGCCATGTATATGATTCCTTTGGAGAAATGTCTATTTAGGTCTTCTGCCCATTTTTGGATTGGGTTGTTTGTTTTTTTGATATTGAGCTGCATGAGCTGTTTGTATATTTTGGAGCTTAATCCTTTGTCACTTGCTTCTTTTGCAAATATTTTCTCCCATTATGAGGGTTGTCTTTTTGTCTTATTTATGGTTTCCTTTGCTGTGCAAAAGCTTTTAAGTTTAATTAGGTCCTGTTTGTTTATTTTTGTTTTTATCCTCATTACTCTAGGAGGTGGGTCAAAAAAGATCTTGCTGAGATTTGTCAAAGAGTGTTCTGCCTATGTTTTCTTCTAAGAGTTTACAGTGTCTGGCCTTACATTTAGGTCTTTAATCCATTTTGAGTTTATTTTTGTATATGGTGTTAGAGAGTGTTTAATTTCATTCTTTTGCATGTAACTGTCCAGTTTTCCCAGCACCACTTATTGAAGAGACTGTCTTTGCTCCATTGTATATTCTGGCCTCCTTTGTCATAGATTAGGTGACCACAGGTTCATGGGTTTATCTCTGGGCTTTCTATCCTGTTCCATTGATCTATATTGGCCGTCGTCACAAAATCTACAAACAATAAATGCTGGAGAGGGTGTGAAGAAAAGGGAACCCTCCTACACTGTTGGTGGGAATGTAAATTGATACAGCCACTATGGAGAGCAGTATGGAGGTTCCTTAGAAAACTAAAAATAGAACTACCATGTGATCCAGCAATCCCACTACTGGGCATATACCCAGAGAAAACCATAATTCAAAAACACATGCACTCCAATGTTCACTGCAGCACTATTTACAATAGCCAGTACATGGAAACAATCTAAATGTCCATCAAGAGAAGAATGGATAAGGAAGATGTGGTATATATATACAATGGAATATTACTCAGCCATAACATGGAATGAAATTAGGTCATTGGTAGAGACGTGGATGGACCTAGAGACTGTCATACAGAGTGAAGTAAGTCAGAAAGAGAAAAATAAATATCATATATTAATGCATATATGTGGAATCTGAAAAAATTGGTATAGACGATCTTATTTACAAAGCAGAAAAAGAAACACAGACATTGAGAACAAACGTATGGGTACCAAGGGTGAAAGGGGGGTGGGATGAATTGGGAGATTGGGATTGACATATATACACTATTGATACTATGTATAAAATAGATAACTAATGAGAACCTACTGTATAGCACAGGGGACTCTACTCAATGCTCTGTGGTGACCTAAATGGGAAGGAAATCCGAAAAAGAGGGGATATATATATACGTATAGCTGATTCACTTTGCTGTACAGTAGAAACTAACACAACATTGTAAAACAACTATACTCCAATAAAACTTAAAAAAAATTAAAAAGTAATCGAGGTAAAATACCTACCTTTACAATAATAAAAGGAGCTAAACTTTTTCCCCAAATTAAGAAGACTGGTTCTTCCAAGCCTGCCCTGGCTGGGGTGTAGAGCTGATTGCAGTTGCTCTCTGAGAGTAGGAGTTCAAATTAGGGAGTTGAGAAAAATAGATACCCAAGGTATGATACCTTTAAATAATCATGAGTTGGGGAATATCCTTATTAAGAAATCAGGAAATCAAAAGGAGAGAAAGAGAAGAGCATGCTAATGAAAAAGCTTCCTGAAGAATTCTAGAATCCTTATATTTCTCTTTGCTAAAAAACTAGGATTCATGGGAAGGTCATGATGTTTCTTATTGATCTCTATGTAGTATACAGAACAAACCCAAATTTCAGGTTGTTATAACAGTCCAGAAAACATTTAGTTTTACCTCTAATTTAAAAGAATCAGTTAATAGCCCATTCTGCATTTGGGAATTTTCTTTAATTATATGCATTTACTACTTCATTTAACAGTTATTTGTTGTAGTTACCACATTAGCTGCTGGAGATACAATGGTGAATATAATGGACAAAGTTCTTGCTCTCAAAGAGCTTCCAATTTAGCGTGGGAATGAGATAATTAAAGAGGCAATTGTAATTCAGTGCAACAAGTATCATTGTGATGGAAGAACAGGGGGATCATAGGAGCACAAATCAGAGATAATAAACCAGATTTGGCAGTGAGGGATTTCCTTCAATAATATGACATCTAAACTGTAATCTGATGAATGAGTAAAGTGTTAGCTCAGTGGAAAGGAGAGAAGAGATTGTGTCAGAAAGAGTTTTTAATGGGATGTTAATAATCAAAGAGGAAACAGTTACACGTTGAGGCATGGAATCATAGGATGAATGATGAGAGATGGATATTTAATATTCAGGTATGATATGTATATTTAAATGGAAGTTATTAAACTACCTGGGTTTTTTTTTGTTGTTGTTATTTTGTGGTATTGGCAGAATTGTGTGTATGTGTTAATTATAACTCAGTCTGAATACAGCTACTCTAGGGTTTTGACAAGATCCCAAGCCAGCAAGACTGGGGATTAGTTGTTGAAACATGGGGCAAATGCTGAAGCAATCTCAGCCAGACCTTGAAGAGATCCTTTTATTTGCAATGTAAAGCATATTTCACTATAAGCCTTCCCTCTCCCTCCCATTTCTCTCTGTCTTTCTGTTTCTCTGTTCCTTAATACTTCTTAATTTGGTAGAATTTTCAAAATAGTATCAGCTACAAAGATAGATTGATTTATTTTTCCCCAACCACCTAATATACTATAACTCTTGATTTCCTTTGCAAATTTCAACTTACTCTATACTAATGTTTCATTTTGAAAATGGAAATTTTGTTTCCAGACGCCTTTCCATGTCTAAGTGCAAGCATTTGATTTCTAATATTATTTCCCAGTACTGATAATCACTCCTCCCTCAAGCAACAAATCCCTTTGGGATATAAATTGTAAACTAATGCAGTGAAAGCAGCAACAGAAGTATTTTCTGTACATTCAGCACTTGGCATTTGTAGCATTTTCCAAGCAAAGTTTATGAAAGAAATGGGACACAATTTGGCAGTAGCTCTGGAAGAAAGATTTGTGTTTAACTATTTTGTGTGCTGTTGTTTTTGTTGTTGTTTTCTTTCAGAAGCAGGTGAGTAATAATTTGGTAGAGACAGCAGTTTATAATTGTAAACATGAACTAAAGCTAGATTTTCCTCTTCACCCAACATTATAATCAAATTTTAATAACTGTGGGTTTCCTGAATCAGGTCTTCCCATAGGCATGTGTGCTGGCTAAACATCACAGGAACATAGCATTAAGTCTACTTCCATAGATACGTGATATTCAAAAAACTAGAATCCATCAAGCTCTTCCATTCCCCACATGAACAAGTAGATAGTTGTCAGAATCAAATGAAGCAAGGGATAGAGAATGATTTTATTTAATTTGTTGGGTCAGGGCCTAGTGGTCCATATGTGCTACCCATGTAGGAATGTATATTTGAACTGCTTTATTTTCTGATATCATTCTCAGGAGAGGTAAAAATGATAATTTCCTCAGTGGTCTATAACCATTTTCCTAGAGGCGAATAAGTATAGTAGAAATACAAGCCGCCACTAGTATTTATTAGGTCACTCAGCTTCTCTTCTCTTAAAAAATATTCAGCTGTGAAATTTGGTCATAAATTATAATCCTTTAATTCACAAAGAACTATTTTATGAAATAAACAAAACAAAAATTTAAGCAAATATACATTACTGTCTTGACCTTGACACAGAAATTATATAAGGAATGAAAAATATCTCTATTTGAAAAACATGGTTAAATTATCTTTTCTCTCATACACACACAAAATAATCTTATAAGAATATTTATTATCATATCTAGGTTTAATTTGTTAGGCTATCTAAATCATCAACTGATACTGTCTTGAGTAGTATTTGCCACCTTGGCGTTTATTCATGACTCTTCTTTTCTTTTTTTTTTTTTGTTCTTTTGAGTTGGGGGATTGGGAATTAGCATTCTAATTCTTGTTGTAAATTCACCACTCCTTCATCCCACATCTATGTGGTTGATGCTACCAAATAGCTTCACAGTTAGGCATGTGCCCAAAGCCAGGTCAGAGAAAGTTAATTTCAGGACTTGTATTGAAACACTCATTAAAGGAACGTTCCCATTGCTTTCCTTTTGCTCAACTGTGAGAATGTACACCTAAAGCTGTTTAGGGCTACTAGAATGGAAGAACCTGCCTGAGAATTAAGCCAACAAAGAGGAAATAAATAGCCAACAGAGGGAGAGAGATGATTTCCTTATAATATTATTTTAGGACCCTGATCTAGCCATGCCTAGACTTCACCATCTTGTTGGGTAAAATGTTATGTTTTTGCTTAAGGCAAGTTTAATAGGTTTTTTTTTTTTTTACTTGTAACAAAAAATGTCCCAATTAATACATCAGTGTCATTCTCATGAAGTGGACCGGAAACACCCCAGAACAAGCAGCTTTCTGCCAAGCCACTGAATAAGTCTCTCAGAAGTAGTTTTAGGAATCAGGATTACAACAATACATATCTTTATAAAGATATTATGAGAAGTACTGTTTTAGAAAATAAGTTTAATTGGGTGTGGGTCATACCTTGTTTATCTTTGTATTCCCAGTGCCTTGAATTTGGTCTAGCATATAGTTATTACTCAATCATTATTGAATAAAGTGTCCATAGAGATTCATACATTAGTTGGGCAACAGAGGCAAAAAAATGTACAAACCAGGTTACTTTCCTATAAGGAGAGCAGAAATCATGTAATAAAATTATTGGAATAATTTACATTTTGCACTACTTCAAGAGGTAGTAAAGGATGCTCTCAAAAATTAGAAAGGGTTACAGGCTGCAGTAAATTAGGGAACTATGCCTACTGTTATTTTAATTTAAAAAAAAATCTCCAAATACATTAACGTATTAGGGAGACTCCAAGAAGTCCTGCAATTTCAGGAGTCAAGTCCCGTCTGCCAGATTCACAAATGGAAAAATCTTAAAAATGAAACACTATTAATATCTGACATGAACATTCCACATATTACCATGATAAAAGCTGTAACATAACATGACAAGGACAACACATTGGGAGCAGAAGAAATGCCTTGGGTGAAGTCTTAGGAAAAGGATTTTTGACATGGTTCTTGAGGCATTTTTGAGAATGTGTCAGGAAGAAGTATTTAGATGTGTTAGAGGAGAAGGGCACAGTGTGTGCAAAGCCACACACTTCTGCCAGCGCTCTGAGGAACAGAGAAGGCCAAAGTTTCTTGACAGTAATTCTGAATATGAATATCCTTGTCAGTGGCAACTGTGAACATTTTTTTTCCTTTTGTTATGTGTTATTTTATTCAATTCTTACAAGTCTATGAAAACCCTGATCTTTCCCCTTTTCCTTAAATGGTTATTAAGTGCTACCCTTACTACCATCAATAATAATAATAACAGTAAAAATGAAGGTAGTGCATGTCAGGGATGTTTCTAAGGACTTTGCAAGTTTAAATTCTTTAACTCTCACCTGGTCAGAACTATTATTATCCCTATTTGGTACCAGAGTATTAATGGGATGCTCAGTATCTTATTGTACTGAGACAGAGAGAGGTGAATTAGACACCCAAGGTTACAAGATGGCAGAGCCAGAGTCTACCCAGCATGTCTGGCTCCAGCACCTGCAACCTTAAATGTCATGCTCTACCGCTTACCACACTAGCTTGGGCATGTGTGTATGCTGGTGAAGAAACAGACAGTCCCCTACACTGGTCAATTTACAATGTCTGAAAAATATTTAGTAAAACAAAAACAAAAATAAAATTAAAACTAATCTCAAAATAGGAACCTCTCCCTGAAATTTTTAGGTCAATGAAGCAAGTTGAGCAAAAAGAAGAGAGGTGATGGCTGATGATAACTAGACAATACAAGGTCAATGGTAGTTTACTTTATACGAAGAACACCTTTCATATCTAATATCAGAATTTATTTTTATTTTATTTTTTAATAAGTTTTGAAATGCTTTACCTTAGCAGTTTCTGAAAACTGATTCTCTGTAGTTAATGTGAGGAAATTTCCCCAAACATCCTAAATGATTGCAAAAATAAGAAAGAAGTTAGGATTCTGCCTATTAGAGGACTTGAGAAGGAGGAGGGGCTAGTAGCTGGGGCAGAAGGGCCTGGGCCCTTGAGAGTCTTAAGATACAAACATGGGACAAAAGAGTAGAGAAAAGAAATAAAAAGTAACCTCACCAAGTGCTTACATTTTAGCTTGTCCCTTCCCATGGCTTCATCTCTCTCCTCCAGGACAGGTAAGGGAGTTGTGGAGTGAAGGCCAAGTGACTAGAGTTAAATAACTGAGGCAGAAGATAGATGGGCCCCAGAATGAACAGTTTCTCCCCTGTGGACAGAAACTCCATAAAAGCAGGATGATGGAGGAGGCTGGGCCCTGCTCAGATAAGAGATAGAAGACCACGTATTCCTCATTCTCGAAGTCAAGGAGACCTTCCTGACTACACACAGGCGCAGAAAGGCTCCTTGGAGGTCAAAAAGGGAGGGAGCGCCACCCCATAGTAAGTGATGCCCACTACCCATAGGCCTCTTCACTAGAATCCATCTTGGCTAAGAGATGCGCACGCACACAGGGGAGGACCCTGAGATAAACTAAATACGGACTCAGAACAAGGCAAAGCACGGTGATTGGTCAAAGGAAACCCGGAAGAAATGCCCCATAAAAGCGATTCAAACTGCCTGAGGGCGTGACTCTCTCTCTCTCTCTGAGCCTGCCTGTGTGTCTATCCACGTGTACTGTACTCTTTTTCCTCCTAATAAACACTTTACTTGCTTCACTACTTTCCGTCTCTATGTGGAAATTCATTTCTACACAGCTGACAGGCCAGGGCCTTGTCACTGACCACTGGTCTAATGGCTAGGATTCAGTGCTCTCACTGAAGCTGCCCGACCTCAATTTCTGGCCGGGAACCGAAACCCTGCTTCAAGCTGCTGCAGGGCCATCCGAGATCATAAGCGTTCGCCTCCAAGCACTTACCATCCTTTCAGCCTGCATTACTTTTTCCTGTCTCCTCTTCCATCTCTCTTCCCTCCATCTCTCTTCCTTCAAGTTCTGAAAGAACCTTTCTCTTCCCGTCCTCAACTAAACTCCTATTCATTTAGAATGATTGACATACATTACTCTGAAAATTAAACCTTTTCCTAGCTGCCAGTTTCAGTGCTTCTGGATACAGCCGTCTTCCCTGGCTTGGTCATCTTTGCTGTTTCCCTTATTGGATGGTATCATTTACCCTCACCTCACCTCCTAATTAGTCTTTGTTTCCCAGTGACCAAAACTTGCAACAATGATACTTACTCTCCTTTCCTTCCAAGTATTACTGAGGATAACAAAAACAATCGTCAGTTAGACTGGTTTAGCTATTGCAGCATTAAGATGGGGAATGCTTGTGATACACACAGCTTTGAGAATTACTATTTGAAATCTCCAAATTTGAGCCATATCCATGTTAATGTTTAATGTCGAAGAGTCAGTTTTTAACACTGTCTATGTGTGCTCCATCTTTATAGTCAGATATTCACAAAGTATGGTCAGTAAAATAAAAACTGAGATAATAACACAGGGCCACATGCCTGAACCATGAGAGTCAAACTCCTTGAGGAAAACCACTCATTCAATAGCCTAACACCTCTGAGTACCTATGAAGGGCCAATCCATGTGCGAGGCCTGAGAAGACATTTTAAAAAATCATGTTCCCCCATTTGATTGGGGCTATCCAGTCAATCCTAAATTTGCTATCATATTCTCTTGCTCCAGGGAGCACAGTCTCAATACACATAAAAGAAACTTAAACTTTAAAGAAGTCCAAAGGAAAACTGAATATGACACGTTTAAAAAGAGACTTCAAGCTTACTTCAAGAGAATAATTAATATTAAGTTAGAAACAAAATTTTCCCAGTAAAAGATTATTCTTTCCTTTCTAAAAGCACTGAAAAACACCTCCTGACGTACATTAAATAGGTTTACAATGAATTAGAAGGAATCAAGATGAAATAGAGTTCCAAGTAAGGAAAGTTTATATTGACTTTTTTATATAATGCCATGAGTACTCTAAGATTAAGATTGATAGTATCAAAGTATTTAAATCTGATGATTGCTTGAATCTTCACTGAACAGTGTACTTTCTTCAACTGTCACTCATTCTCCAGATTTTATGATGCAAAAGTAAACTTATTCGAAAGAAATTTTTAAGTGTCTTAAGAAACACACTTTAAAAAACTGAGTAAGAGCCAGTCCAACATTTAAGCTCCCAGAAAATACACAAAATTCAATGTCAAACTTTGGTTAATCTCCAGATGATGTCAATAGCGTGTGTAAACCAACTGAGCTTCTCACAACATACTGAAGGCAGTTTTTTTTTTTGTATTATATAATTCAAGATGACCTTATAGAATTAATACCTATTATGCAAAGGACAAAAAATGTGACTGAAAGTCTAGGTGTTTAGCTACCCTTCAGCACATGACATTTTACCAAAAAAAAAGAAAATAAATATCCATGCAAACACACAAAGTCCATTGAGTAATTTAGGTCAAAATAAATGAAGTACATGAATAATTCATATTTTCCAGTGAAGTACTTTGCAATGTTATCCAATTTACAGAGCACAGAGCATCACACATAAATGTTTGGAATCTCATTAAAACATAAAAGTCTACTGATAGATCAGCCAGATTCTGACTTCTAGAAAATCTCTCCAATTTTAAACAATGAAAAAATAGACATTAGTGTTATAAGGAAAGCTTTAGTAATGTATCAGCTTGCTTTCTTCTCTTGGCCCATGAGTTTTTACTATTTACAGGGCCTTTCTACCAAGAGGGAAAAATGAAATAGAATTTTTCAAGGGGTTTGAAATCTCTCCACTAGAGCCTACTGTAGTTTAAATTTCATGCATTCCTCTTATGCACAAAAAGGGGGGAAATGCATTTTGGAGCAAGAAAAGAACTTAGAAATAATCCAGTTCAAGACTCACTTTACAAATGAATAAATCCAGCATTAGACAACTCTCCAACAGAAACCATTAGAAGCATTACGATTTTACTTCCCATGTGCCATTAATAAGGGAGTTTGCAATTCATAGGATCTTGTCACTTGATATCATAAAATCTGACCCATTGCATCATATTGGATGTACTCCAGAAATTTTAGTTCCTTATAGAGAAATTTTCTGGCTCTACTTACTGTCTTGCTTTATGACATACCAAAGGGGTTTGCTGTATTCCGCTGTCCTGATTTTAATCCGAGCAAAACTGAAATTAAAAAATAAATAAATAAATTGTCAGGCAACAGACATACTGGATATTCCAGACAGCCTCAGTGATGTGTCTGAGAGATATTTGGTTTCTTACCAAAAACACAGTCCGGGACTCTAATTGTAGTTATTTCTTTTGAGAAATGGGTGGTAAATGACAAGACGATACTAAACCCTCATAACACAAAGTCATGAAATTTATTGATCCACCTCAAAACTGCTGGAGTTTCCATACATTAGGGCTTTCAAGTAGTAGTGTACTCTCTGTATATCATGCACATTAAGGTTTTATTAAAAATTCAATGAAATATTTATATCTGTTATAAATCCCTGATGAGTAAATGAATGCAATCAAGACATAGTGATTTTCCAATATGAGTTTTATTCATAGAACATTTTGTCATGGCAATAGACGTCTTTTAGTTTTTAAAAAGATAACTACTGTTAAGTGACCTACTTCTTACATGATAATGATTTATTCGATCACCGTTTTAACTCTTCTTCTCCACCCCAGTCCCAGCCCATCCTCCTCTGAAGAATAAAACTGATTTACATGAGAATTCCCATAGGGCCTATTTCAAATTTCCCTGGGTAATTCAGAAATAATTTCAAATTTCCCTAGATAATTCAGAAGTAATTTCATAATAATGCATAATAACTTTCATGCAGATCTTAAAGTTATAATCGTTTCTATTAAAATTCCCAAGATAACATTTCTTACAGTAATTCCATTGTATAAGTACAAAGGCAATTGTCAGTAATTCCAAATGATGTCGATATTTGAAGATAAGGATATTTCTGTCTCCTAAGTTCCACCAGCAGGGCTGCCATCTTGCTAATCTCCAGAGGTAGCACTGACAGAGAACAGAGTGAATCATGCCCTGGGAATAAGGACACGGAGATCCAGGCCAAGAGAAACTTCCTCCTGAGTCATAATTGGAAGGTTCATTATAGGTTTAAAGTTATTTAAATGACTTTATCTTTCTAAAAAGTCTCTTCAGAATTAGAGAGTTTTGGGGTCTGCTTTGAGTACCAATAAAATCTGGAATAAAACTCACTTCCAAACTTTTTTTTTTCTTTACAATAAACATCAGTATTTGATCTGAGAACATTTTTGCTAGGTCTCTTTATGTACTTTTAACGATCATCAGTGGTATAGATACTGAGACAAAGCATAACAGAATCTAAAATAAAAGAAGTAAACTCATTTTCCTTCTCCAAGTTGTTTAATCTTGAGTTTCTTCATAAAACACAAGTTTGCAACATCACCACCAAAGCCTGATTTAAGAAGGGCAAGGGGATTGGAGCAACCAGCTTGATCTCCAGCTTTTTTGTCCCAGCCTCTGAATATCTCTGCTGATAATCTTTGTTTCCTTCTAGTTTTAAACGGTTAATAATCATCTAACAAAAATGAGACCTTAAATTATATCTTTAGTCAAATAATTTACAGTGCTATTTAGAAATGTTAAGTCAATAAATCATTCACACATACCCAGAGGATTTAAAATATAATCATTAGGATTTTCTAATGTGCCTTAGTAGAAAAGGCAATGTCTTTAAAGATAATTAATAATGTTAAAATTTAATACCTCCAATGCTGTCTTCTATAATACAGTTCAGTTTTCAAGTGCACTTCGGTAAGCATTTCTTCATATTTTTGCACATTCCTCATAATCCCCATATTATTAATCTGCCTTTATATATACTTTTATAAGGTAGATACTGAATAACTCTTAAAGAAGTACTAAGTAGGCACGTGGAGCCACCGATACAGAAATTTGTTATCCAAACCTGCTTTAAAGAACACATGGAATTTGAATTGATGACATTCCAAGGTTCTCACAAAGAGCCTCTCTTATACTTTATTTTCTTTATTCAATTCTGTCTTTAAATTTTCTTCATTTGTGTTAAGTTTAGGGAGGTAGAGAACAAGGAAGAGGGAAATAACCTCATATAACCATGTGTAACCAGTATAGGTAGACAGAGTAAGCACATTTGAGTTGGGGGGCGGGGAGGGGAACGTGGTGGGCACTGTTCATCTTCCTGACAAAGAATTATTAATATCAGATCACTTTTATATCACAATTTAAAAAAAAATTAGCTTATAGGAGAAATAGGTGAGGATAAGGGGAAATATAAAAGAAATATTTTATTGAGACAGTAAAAGTCACCCCCTTGCAATAGTTTTACCATCTTTTACTTTTTTAAACTTCTGAGGAATTGAAGTCTATTAAAAGCAAGGCCAAATATTGTGCCCATCCCTCGGTTGTTTTACCATTACAGTAATGTCATGGCTGAACGGCAAAGGCCTGACATTGGCTGTTTTCCCTCAAGAGCCACGCTTCACCTCTGTAAATGTTGCTGATGTAACTGGCCTTCCATGTACTTCTCCCATTTCCCTTCCAGCCTGCATTATAAATTAAACTGATTTCATCTCAAGCCTCACCTTTCTAAGCAGATTCCTTACAGATTAATTCTAGACACAACAGACTAGTAGCTGAGACCTTGAAGTAAAACTTGAAAGCAGTGAGTGAAGGGTATAGGAATTCCAGATTTTGCATTTCTCTTTGCTTTCCTCCTTTTGTCCAAAAAAGGAGTGAACTCTCAAACTTCCCTCATCCAATGCTGGCACTGAACAAGTCTTAGAATTCCTCTGAAAACATGACATCCCAACTCCTAGTAGAACTCAGATCAGCATTTCTTAAATCCGATGATCTTTGACACATTTATTATTTTATGGCTGCATTGCTAGATATCTCTATTACTCTACTACTTATCTCAAGTCTAGCAGAACTTTTTAATCAAAAGAAAAGTATCGTTGCTGCCTCATGAATGATTTTGTGGAGTTCAGTACGAGGAAAGTGTATTTGCTGGAAGTATGCTTGATTGTCATTTGTTTAGCATAAAGGATCATGAAGCTTTAGAATATAAAAGCAATTCCTGCATTCATTTCTCAGCATTCACTGCTGCCAGAAAACTGGTGCGAGATTTGGCTGTTAGGACAGCCTGTATTTTCCTGAACTGTTTCCAAAATTCAGATGAGTTGTTATTAGGAGTAAAGTCTGAAAAAAAAAAAAAAAAAAAAAAAGAGTAAAGTCTGTCTGGTTTACATAGACATAAAAGTTCTGATTATACATTTAGGACAAGAATTCTCGAGAATTCTGTGACCTTTCTGTATATTTTGGCTACTTGTTCAAATTAGCCATCTTAGATAAAAGCCAAATAAAATAACCTTGGTTTTTCTGAAAGTTTGCTTTATCTAATATACATCATGAAAATATATACATGTTTAAATGTGAATGAGGAACAAAGATAAATTCACGACAGTCAGTAGTATTATCTAGATAAATGAAAATAGCTTTCCACAAATTAAAACTTCTTCAGTGTTCTATGTATTTTCTATACCTTCAGTAACTATTTTCAAACAATTTTCAAACTAAAGCACAGTACCAGACATTGCAAAGACCAGGAAGACATGTAAAGTACAACACCTGGCCTCAAGTCTCCCACATTATGTTAAACTGCAACATAAATAATCCAGAAATGGTGTAGGATTCAATAAATGCCACCTGCACAGTAAAAAACAAAAAACAAACAAACTATTAGTCAAAAGAGGACACGATGGTTTTCAGTTAGAAGAGCTAGGGGTCATCAAAGCATAATTTGTGACTGAGCCTTAAAGAATATAAAGACTTTTAATAGGCAGAAATCTCAGTGGGAAGCATTTCAGGTGAAGAAAGGAGCATGAACAAAGGTAAAAAGCAAGGGATGCATATAAAATAGTAAGTAGTCAAGTTCAACTCCGAAGCCTGGCGTCTGACTTTGTTTAGGTTAGCTATTGCTGGGTACTATGTAGCAAAGTACATAGTAGGTAGAACAGCAATCATTTTATTGCCTTTGATGGTTTCTGTGGATCAGGAATTGGGGAAGGTCTCGGCTTGACAGTATAGGCTCATGGTCTCTCATGAAGTTGCAGCAGCTGGAGCTGGAAAAGTGGGGAGCTGGAGAAGCTGAGGGCTGGCTGAACATCTGCCCTCCTTATTAGTGTCAGGTCTTCTCCACGTGGTCACTCTGTATGAGTTAGTTTGGGCTTCCTCACAGAATGGTGGCCACTGGGCAGTCAGATGGCTTACAGTATAGCTGAAGGCTCCTATGGGAATCATTCTAGGGGACTGTGTGGAAGTCGATTCACCTTTTAAGGCTTAATCCTGTAGATATACTGCACGTTACTTTTGCCACGTTACATTATTTACAAGCAGTTCACAAATCTTCCTAGATTCAAAGGGAAAGGAATTAGAGTTCCTTTCTGGGTGGAGGAGTGATAAGGGTCTATAAGAGTATGTGAGACAGGAAATAGTGTTATTGTCTTTAAAAAATACTATCAGCCACAGATATTGTTCATGACCTGACCCCAGTTAACGTTTTCGAGGTTTAACTCCTTCCATTTTTCATATACAGCCATGTATCTTCTATCACAGAGAGCTGCTTAAGATTCTAAGATATTGTTATGCATTTGCATATCTCCTTGCCATTGAATTGTTGGTTCTGCATGAATTGTCCTTTTTCTTTGTGTCTACCCAGCAAAATCCTATTCAGCTTTAGCAATCAGCTGTCCTACATAAGCCTGCCCTGAATTTTCAAAGACTGAGTGTTCCCCTAAAGCTCAGAGGTTTGATTTTCTTTTCGCATTTTTTAAATTTATTATGGTATATAATATACATAGCATTTTAAATTTACCATTTTAACCACTAAATGTGCAACTGTACAACTCAGTGGCATTAAGTATATTCACATTGTGGTGCAACTTTCACCACCAGTCAGCTCCAGAATTTTTTCATCATCCTAAACTCTGTACCCATTAAACAATAATTCCCCATGCTCCCCTCCCCTCAGCCCCTGGTAACCACTATTCTACTTTACGTCTCTATGAGTTTGACTAGTCTAGGTACCTCATGTAAGTGGAATCATAAGATAGTTTTACTTCTGTGTCTGGCTTATATCACTTAGCATAATTTTTTCCCAGTTAATCCATGTGGCAGCATGTATCAGAATTTCATTCTTTTAAGGCTGAATAATATTTCATTGAATGTGTCTATCACATTGTATTTATCCATTCATTCATCGATGGACATTTGGGTTGTCTCCACCTTTTGACTATTGTGAATGATGCTACTATGAACATTGGTGCTCTCCAGAAGTATTTTGCATTAATTCTCCGAGGAAATTCATCTCATTGGATTGTAAGCATTTTCCCACATGATTGTTTGAGCATCCTCTAAACTACCTAAACTCTTTGAGTTTTAAGTTTATAAACTTTGAATTACAGATTTCTACATCTCCATAACCTAGAACATAATAGGGGTTCAATAAAGATATATTGGCTATTGAACACTAAAAAATTGAGGCAATGTCAATAGCAAAAGCCCTATTTGTGACCGTCAATCTCTTTTTGCCAAAGGCTTTCTCAACTATTTGATGTGCATTTGAAATTTTCATTTTATTGATAGATCAGAATGTATTAGATACTATAATAAACACAGCTAAAAGAAGGCCTGATTCTCAGGAGCTAACATTTTAAAATTGAGGTTGAATTCCTTGATAGGGTTTGAAAGAATAAAAGATTCATAGAAAGAAAGGGTAGAGTTATTTCTTGGTGGATTAATATACTATGGCTTTCTGGAAATTAGATTATGTACAATGCACCAAATTCTTAAGGAATATAAATGAAATTTGTCTTTTTCCCCGTAAGTATATATATATCATACTAATTTGTATTATGTTTAAGTTGGTTATCTATTACTCTTGGGCTATAGGCGTAGGTACTTTAAAGAGGCAAATATTAGACTCTAAGAAACTAAGGGGAAATTACTGTGGTGGCTATAGGATCATGTATATAACATAAAGGGCCACTGACTAGTAACAACTGTAAAACACAAATCTGTTTGGTTTGAGGACCCATGGAGTCCAGGGCTCAACAAATTCAGAGTTTTATTTGTAGGTAAAATGCATACATAGTAAGGAAAGAAGGACATATATGCTTTTTATTGGATTTGCTGAATGGGAAGGAGAAAGTATCTTCATGTAAGGTTTCATGATATTGCTTGTTTTCTATTTGAGCTTCTGAGCTATGTTGATCATAATATTCTGGTAATCCACAATACAGAAAATATAACAGTTAAAAAGAGGTGGCACGTAACTTCTTGATCCTTACTCAATTTAGTTTCAAAACATTACTATGTATTTTTTTATTTATTTCCACACTGTGTACACACCCCCTAGAAGATTGCCTGACAAATCAAAGGCATCCAATGGATGAATAAATGATTTATGAATGCATAAATCTCAAATTTGGATTTTACAAACAGACAAAATTTCATTATTTACAGTATTGAAAAAAACCAAAACTGCATAAATGCCCAACAATCGAAAGTACACAAATAAATTAAGGTGCATATATAAGCTAAAATACTATGAAGTCATAAAAATTATGTCCTTGAAAATTTTTGACAATGCAAAAAATTGTCCAAAAGGTAATAACTGAAATTATAATTGCTCTAACTTTGTTTAAAAGTATATATACACACATATACTCACACACACACAAATACTTTAAATATATGTGGATATACATACAAATATTTCCATATTTGTGTGTATATATACACACCTATTTCCCAAGTATATCTGGAAATGTTTTACCTGTGTAATTAAGAAATTAAAGTTCTATGTCCTATACCATGCCATGTAATCAATTCTACAGATTTAAGAGCAATACATTATTACCATTATTTTACAGATCTTCCTTGACTTACAATGGGGTTAAGTCTGGATAAACCCATTGCAAGTTGAAAATATCATAAGCTGAGAGTGCATTTAATACACCTAGCCTACCAAACATCATAGCTTAGTATAGCCTATCTTAAACAAGTTCAGAACACTTACATTAGCCTACAGTTGGGTAAAGTCATCCAACACTAAGCCTATTTTATAACAAAGTGTTGACTACCTCAGACATTTTATTGAATACCATACTGAAAGTGAAAAACAGAATGGCTGTATGGGTACGGAATGGTTTTAAGTGTATCAGATGTTTACCCTGTTGATCACAGGGCTGAACGGGAGCTGTGGCTTGCTGCCTCTGCCCAGCATCAGGAGAGTATGTACCACATGTCACTAATGTGAGAAAAGATCGAAATTCAAATCACCAACTAGTTTCCACTGAATGTGTATGGCTTTCACACCACCATGGAGTCAAAAAATCCTAAGTCAGGGACTTCCCTGGTGGTGCAGAGGTTAAGAATCCGCCTGCCAATTCAGGGGACACGGGTTTGATCCCTGGTCCAGGAAGATCCCATATGCCGCGGAGCAACTAAGCCCATGTGCCACAAGTACTGAGCCCGCATGCTGCAACTACTGAAGCCCGTGCACCTAGAGCCCATGCTCCGCAACAAGAGAAGACACTACAATGAGAAGCCCACGCACCACAATCAAGAGTAGTACCCACTCGCCACAACTAGAGAAAGCCTGTGCACAGCGACGAAGACCCAACGCAGCCAGAAAAAAAAAAACAAAAAATCCTAAGTCAAATTCATCCTAAGTTGGAACTGTCTGTCTTTGACAATAGAAAAAAAGAACAGCAGTGTATTTATGTCAAAACGTAAATCTCTAAATGAAATTTTTGTGGAAGAGCGTTTTTTCAATGTCCATCCTTCTAAATGAGATATTTGTGGAAAGCATTTTTAATGACACTTCAAATGGACATAGCAGAACTAAAATTACAGGTAGAACTTTCTTTTTATCACTAAAACAAACTTACATCAGTTTTTAAAAGGTATCACTTTATGAGAGAACAAACTTCCTATACTGAAAAGAAAGTAACTTGAAATTTCAAAATAAACCCATATTCCCTGATTTCAAGCAGACCATCAGCATAAAGTGTATCTGAATTGCTATTAAACATATGTTTTTACAATAGAATGCCTAAGAGAATTTTTTGTTGGGCTCAAATCTTTTAAATATTCTGTTTATGAGATTCGCATTTCGAGTAATCACGAACCTAAAGAATTATAACTGCCATTTTCTTGTAACAATGAAGAAATGAACCAAGCAACCAACATGAGTTATAGAATGGGGCAATGTGACAGAAGTAAACATGAAGTAAGACAATATTTTACATGACAAAACTGATGTGGGCTAAAGAAACCCTAAGCATGCCATATCCATAGGTAATAACAAGAAAATACAAATAATCTGGCAATATGCTTTTATTGGATTGTAGGCCACTCATTTGATTATATAAAAAGAACTTCGCACTTCTGTTTGTGATTGTTTGATGGGCTATTATACATGGATTGACTTTTGCCACTGAAAAAAATTATAGATCTGATGTTCCTAGGTAAAATGTGTAAGTACTTATAAAAATAAATATAAAATTAAAGAATAGACTATAATCTTTCTAATTAAAGATGTGAATAATGAAATATAAAATCACTCTAATCTTTGTAAATACCTTTGAAGAATTAGTATAAAAATAGAAATAGTAAAATTAAGAGTCAATAGAGGGTTCTACATTTGTTGTTTAAAATTAAAGCAATTATAGAATGATGATTATTGTCTATTATTAAAGTTTCACATAATGCTACAATAATTCCTTCATTCAGTCCATTCATTGATATAAAGTTTTTTAAATCATTTTTAAATGAGAACTGCTCTTAAGGTAAGACGAAAACTTAGATGATAATTATATTCTTTGCATGTAAAATTTCACTATGCTTACAGGTATAAAATTTTTAGGTTTGTCAAAATAGACACCTACATTTTGATATACAAGATTATAAAGCTATTTCATGTTTATCTTCATAGTTTTTCTTAAACTTATTAAACATCCACCAAATAACTGTTTTGGTGTAATTTCACATACACATCTTGGATCATTAGATTCTATCCCAAAATTTATAGAAAATATTACATATTGATCTCTGAATGATAACGCACACCAACGATTCAATACGCTGTAGTGACAATGGCAAAGGAAATCAATACCAGCCAAAGTACAAGGTTCATGAAGAATTGAAAAAGAATGACACTGTTAAGCTAGTCATCATCCCTTAAGTTTTACAATTTTTATATGAAAAGAAAGAGGGGGGAAGCCAGGGATGTTGATGAACCAGGCTCCTAGCTTTTCACAGCATCACCACCAACAATACTGAAATATGTCAACTTCTGTGTGAAAAATGAAAACCAGTGACAATGAAAGCATTCAGCTTGAAAGATATATTACTTCTTTCCCATGTTACACTTCAGAAACAATACAAAACACGATTACTAGTCCCAGCAGAAGGAAGGACTCTTTACAAGTGATATTACCATTTCAAAATATCTTTGTATAAAAGCCAAGCTAAATAAAGACTGAAACATCAGGACTTCTGAGACAGAAGCTGGAATTTCTGTAATGAGATATATTCCTAGATAGAAGAAGGATGGCAGATGGGAGTGGAAAGAAGTCAGTTTGTACAGCACTGGTTCATGCTTAGTTGGAATACAGTCAAAGGAATAAAAAGAGTTTTGTGAGTATAAAGGCTGTAGATGCATTATTACCATGAATAGTGTGGGTTTTACAGAGCATAAAATTTAAATCAAATGTTTGTATGTCACTGTCAGAGGAGTTAGTCCCCCCAAAGGAAGTGCTCAGAGACCAAAGAGCTAGATGTGTGCAAATCAGTTGAAAATTAACACACAGTCTACTCAGTGAGGAGATTCTATTTCTGATCTGTATAGGCCATTTCCTAAGACCTCTGGGAGGCTAAATGGGAAAGGCTAATACTACATTTCAAGTGCTACTTTACTTATTTTCTTTAGGTATATGCAGTATGAACTCACTTCTCTAGAAGTAAGGATTTTCTTGTGAACTAAGGGGAAAAAAGTTCAACTTTTTAATGAACTGCCTTAGTGTGCTTGGACTGCCATAACAAAATACCACAGACTATAAGACTTAAACCATGGAAATTAATTTTCTCACAGTTCTGGAGGCTAGAAGTCCTAGATTATCGTCTGGCGGTATCAGTTCCTGGTGGGAGCTCTCTTCCTGGCTTCCTGGCTTATGGATGGCTGCCTTCTTGCTGTGTCTTCACATGGCAGCAGAAGAAGGAGCGGGGAGAGAGAGAGAGAGCACTCTGGGGTCTCACCTTATAAGGATATCAGATCAGGGCCCCACCCTTAGGACCTCATTTAATCTTAATTACCTCCTAAAGACCCTATGTCCCAATACAGCCACACTGGGGCTTAGGACATCAATGCATAAATATGGGGAGACACAGTTCAGTCCATAGCATAAACAAACCAAAAACGGTTACATAACCTAACCTAACAAAGCAAAATAGGATAAGGGAGACTTTTTTTTTTTTTTTTTAGCGGTACACGGACCTCTCACTGTTGTGACCTCTCCAACTGCGGAGCACAGGCTCCGGACGCGCAGGCCCAGCGGCCATGGCTCACGGGCCCAGCCACTCCGCGGCATGTGGGATCTTCCCGGACCGGGGCACGAACCCGCGTCCCCCGCATAGGCAGGCGGACTCCCAACCACCGCAAAGGGAGACTTTTACTTCAAAATTACTTGAGTGTTTCAAAAGCAGTTTTACTCTATTGGTTTTAGTTAAGTGATTCCTCCCCCAACTCCTGCCATTTGGAGACAATAAAATTTCCATGATAGTTTTTTCGAGTTTGAGTAGTCACCATGTGAAGATCATTCATATATGCATGCTTGCAAACGTGTGTGTTTTAAGTTACTTTTAATTGTTATCATTCTTTTGAAGCAACTATTAGTGCGTATGAAATTTGATCTATTTGTGTGTATTGTCAGATTCTAAGCAACTTTATTTAGAGTATTGGATGAAGAAAGAAAACCTCTAATACATTCCAGAGCTAAGATGCTAGACTCAGCTTTGACGAAAGTCCTCTAGTACCCACCTTCAGCCCGGATGCCCAAATGATAACCACACTCCCAAAATATTTCATTGCATCTTTTATTCATCCTAATACGACTTCAAGAGATGTCTGTAAGAACTAAGTAGATAAACATTAAATTATTTTCTAGTGTAGCACAACAGAGTGTGTAACTAGGATTATATATTGTAAACTCTTTTCCCATAAATTCAAACCCCATAGCTAAGTGAGGGAGCCATCATTTAAAACTTATTAAGAAAATTTGTAATATAATGGTCAGATATAACTATTTTTAAAATTCCAGATAGTTGTTATTTTTCATTTGAAAATATCTCCTGTGAACCTATTCCATCTCACAATTTCCCCATTTCAACTCTAAAGATAATATGTGTGCAGCTAACTTTATTGTTTGCTGAAAAATAGGTTACAAAGAAGTGCACGTTTTTTCCCCCTTACACTCCAACCTCAGGCATATTTTGACATAGAGGCACTTCCAAACATTTTGACTTTTTCAGTGAGTCTCTGGTGCCAAGTGGATGTCAGGAAAGTAATGGCTGTTGTCTATACATTCTTCCTCAAGAGATGTGCTTCTGGAGAGAAAATATGATATGACTACAAGGGGAAGAATCATTCACAGGCTGATGTTTCATTAATTCCCTCACACAATTTCATCTGTAGTCTGCAAATTCAGCCATTAGACTTCTACCAAGCAGTGCTGACTTCTTTGTATTTAAAACCCAAGCTTTACAACCACTTTTTAAAACTCTTTGGCAGTAGCCACTAAATCTGAGCATGTACTTGCCTTATGGCCCAGAAAATGTACATAGCAGCACAGAGCTCAAGAGGCCCAAAGTGGTAGCTTCCAAAATGCTCTTCATTTTTGTGCATCGGCGGTAGAGTGGATAATTACACAGGCAGCATATTCACAGGATAGTAGACTATATAGCAATGAGAAGGAATGAACTACAAATACATTTTAAAATATGGATGAATCTCACGGTCAGAAAACAGAAGCCCGAGCCAAGAGTTTGGACTGTAAAGAACTTTTATGTAAAGTTCGAAAATGGGCAAAACCACTCATACTGTTAGAAGCCAGGAGAGGGTTACCCTTGGGGTGGGTTAGTGACTAGAGAGAACATAAAGGGGGCTTCTGGGGGTGCTGATAATGCTTTTTGATCTTGGTGGTAGTTAAACAATTGCCTTTAGCTTCTGAAAATTCAGTGAGCTGTAGACTTCAGATTTTCTACAAGTATTACATAGTTCAATTAGAAGTAAAACCAATACAAATGTACAGTCTCCTCAAGGGTGAGTGAAATGATACAAACTCAGTTTAAAGTATGTAAACACTAAAGATTTTTAAGCATCTTGCTTATATTTCTCATTTTTAAGAATCTGAACATTTCAGAACCAGTGATTGGGCTTCTTCTATAGATTTAGCCTTCTACATCTAAATCATGCCTTCTCAGTTGATAGCTTTATCAATCTTTTCTCTTTCCAAGAGTGCTGTAGTGATGTTCTCTAGGCAATGATTGGTTTTCTCTTCTTCTTGATTCTGTCTTATGTTTATTCACCTTCCCACTTCTGTTTCTTTCATTATAGCTTCAGATTTCAGAAACTGATTACCTTGATTTTAGCTTGGTTAAAATTACTCTACAATATATTCTTAGAAAACACACTATATAGTATATGGCTGAACTTCAAAACTTCTAAGCAACCATCAAAATCAGTGATCACCACTGCTTACCCATTTATACCATCTGGAAAACAGATGCCTTTTATCCATCTCCCCTATCCACATTCTATCAAATTTATATGTCTAAAAGTCAGCACAATGCATAAACATTCTAAAAATGTAGGTGATGTAAATAGTCCTCAAATTAAATTACGGCATTATAAACAGAAGGAGCCAGTGTGGTCTATTAAATAATTTAGGGATGAATTTTTGGCTAATATAAGCACCGCATGAAGAGGTTCTCAGAGGAGCCCATCTCACTTCTCTGAACCTCTGTGATTAAGACAAAGGTAGTGGATATGGATGCAAGTTATAGAACATGCTACTTGGAAAACTTGAGTTAATTCTTCTATCATGGTGCAGGGAAATGTTCCTGGCAGTGCTACATAGGGAGCGAAGGAACCGTTCAAAATGCACAGAAGAAATTTCCTGGATATATTTTGGACCATTTTTCTATGCTTAATACAAAATAGAAACTGGACCAAAGTTTGAGTTTAGGTCAGTCTTCAAGTTCGTATTATTTTCTCTTTCCCTACTTCTGTATTTCTACAGCCCAGCACAGAGCAAATAGCATACAGTAGGCAACACAAACATCTTTTGACTATGTGCATGTATAACTTGAGGAATGAATGGAGCCAAAGGGATTCGAGAGTGGGTAATTCACCCTGGGCCTAACGAGCAGAACTGTGAATGGCCTCGAAGACTTAGAGATATGAGGGTGTGCATTAACAGATACTTAATGAGCAGTTCAATTACCATGCTGAGTCTGGCCTATACTATAATGCATTATTGTGAGGCTATAAATTATTTATATGGCTTAAACATATGTATCTGCTTTCATCCTCTCTCTTTTTTTTCTAAGTATTTCCTAAGTATTAACTAGCATCTTGACAAAAAATACAATTATGTGTATTTCCTCAAGATAAAGGAGAAAACACATCTCAAATGGAAAAGTCAATTTGTTAAATCTATATTTTTCATGTTATAAAGTATTTTCACTTTGAAAATTACCAGGATTAATTGCCCTCATTTGTTCTCCATGTGGCAGCATTCAGAACTTCCAACAGAAGTATTTCCCCTGGCCCCAGTGAGTGTACAATAATTTCTTAAAGCTCCTTTGGAAGCATTCCCAGATGTAAGTAAATATGTTGAAAACAATAGAACTGAGAAAATAGTGGTTTTCAAAGGGAAAGTTCATAAAGGTAACTTTCAGATGGAAGCTAATTTTTGTTGAATTAAAGAGGAATGTGTTACCAGGGGCCTGCGAAATACCAGCACAATGGTAAGTAGTGAATGAGTACAGGGCTCATCAAGATTGCAGCAGGAACTTCAAACATTACTTTGAAGATGGAAGTGGGTATAATTCCACAAAGTTCTTAAAATAAACACACTTGGGTCCATTGTATGGGCCTGAGCAGCATTACCCTTAGTAAAAACATAGGTGAAACTGGGATCCATCAATGCATAGCCACCATTGAAAGAAAACCAATTTTGTTAATGCATATAGGTTTCCAGAAAGATTGCATGAGATTATAATTAACTACTTACCGAAAGACAGGCAGGATGTTAGTAAATGTGGTAGGTTCAACTCTAAAGCTGTGACAGAAGCAATAAGCAGTCAAAATAGCAAATGACTCTACGACATTTTTTTTTTTAATTGAGGAGGTAATGGTTTTCCTGCACTGCTGAAAGTTAAACAAAAACATTAAGAGAAAGTCAACATTTGTTACAGCAAACTCTTTGTGTGTGAAGCATAGAAAAAAAGGTTAAAAAATGTGTCCAGAAATTTCTTTTATGCATACTTAATGGCTACTTCACTCTCTAGCTTTTGAATACACCATGCTAAGAAGACCAGAGAAGCAATCTCAGTTTGAGCCACTTATCTTCAGATTGTTCCAAAGTCATGAATTAAACACCCTTATATATCTAATAATTGTGACAAGAGATGAGGGATGCATCAGAGTTGCAAAAACAGCTGAGAGTGTATGGCTACGGAGTTTGCCAACCATAGCAGGTATATGTGCACACAAGTATATGAACCTACTCAGTCCCTCAACCAACATCCATCTCTTGAGGTCCCACTATGTAAGGCACTATGGAAAGTTTCTAAAGTTACAATAAAGAGGGTGATTGACTGTACCCAATGCGCTCAGGACATAATATTATAGTAGGGCCATAGACCAGTGACTCACTATGCAGGAAATCATATATATATTTGAAAATCAAACAAAGACTATGAGACCCTTTTTAGGAGAAAAAAGCACACATTTGCACAGATAGCCATATAATTCCACATGTAAGTTGGGGGGTTCACATATCCCTAATGTCTATTCATGGGCCCAGGAGTTCATGGATCACAGATTACAACCACTGCCTGGATGGTCTTTCCAGACCTTTTTAACTACCGCGATTCCTCATTTCATAGCTGCCTGACATACGGAGGGAATTTTTTACTAACACATTGTACTAGTTATATTGCCGCATAAACCTTAACTATTGCAAAAGTCAGCAGCTAAAAACACCAAAATGTAATGTCTCTCATCATTTCTAAGGGTAAGGAGTCTTAGAGTGGCTGAGCTCAGTGATTCTAGTTCAGGGTCTCATGAGGTTGAGACAAGATGTTGTCTGATGCTGCACTCATCCTGAGGTTTGACTGGGTCAGGAATATCTGCTTTCACTTACATGGCTGATGGCAAGAGCTCTCAGTTCCTTGCTGGCTATTGGCTGTAGTCCTCAGTTTCTTATCACATGGGCCTCTTTATAGGGCCGCCCAGACTTTACAGCTGGCTCCCCCCAAGAGAAACAAGATCAGGGTGAAGAGGAAGCCACAGTACCTTTCATGACCTAGCTCAGAAGTGCAGTAATCTGTTGTAATCTATTTGTCACGGACACCAACTGTGATACAGTGTGGTAGGAGATTTCATAAGGTCATGATGAGTACCAGGTGGTAGGGATCATTGAGGACCCTTTTGGAAACTTGCTACCACAACATTCAAATTAGAATAATGAAAATAACATTGAGGTGGTCAAGGTACTTGGAGCATAATCCAGCTTCTGAAATTAGTCAGTAGTATGATATTGACCAAGTCAATTACCTTTCCTATGCAAGATGAGAGACTTGGGTTAATAAACTCTTGGATCTCTTCCTGCTTGAATATACTGTGTGAGTAGAGGATCTTCCCATTTTAATTTCACTTTCTGGCAGTTATACAGCTATCAGGGAGGGAATTCTAAGATTTGGTATAGTATAGTCAATCAAAAAATGCTTCCCAATTTATGCACTCAGGAAGGCAAAATTTATTTTATCTGATTATAAAAAGTGATAATTATTGATGATTCTGGTAACCGCAAATCTACTGTATTCACCCTGAATTTACTTATCTTCCTGATGATTATTAGTAAAACGACAAAGGAAAAATGGTCAACAGTTTTTCAGAAGAATTAGTGTTGTTGAACTGTTTTAGGATTTTGTTAGTGAAATCTAGCATGTATTAGGCACCCCCAGTTTATAGACAACTCCTAACACAAAGCCTACAACGTTTTCTGTAATCCATGTCAGGTCATGTTGGGTATGTTGTCATCAGGAAGCAGTAGTTCATGAGTGATTTCCTCAAGGACTTTTGAGGAGGATTGCAAGTTATTGAAGTGGAGAAGCCTTTTAGGAGGTCAAAATATATCCTAATATCAACCCTGAGGTCTCTTGTTGCATAGTCAAGCATGGCTGCATAAAATAGATTGAATAAAACTGGAACCATTAGATAGTCCTGCTTCCCAGGATTAGTGATGGATGGCTCTGGCCAAATGCCATCAACAGTAACTTGACCAGTCATTTCATCATGAAAGTTTCAAGCTGTTGGTAAACTTCTCTGGCAAACCAACTAATATTGTAGGAGCAGAGATTCTCTGCTGTCAGCAAAAGTTGTGGTAGATTAATAATCACAATGTTGACAGCTGATGGGACATTAACATTCTTGTGCATTGTAAGGTGGTATCACTGGAACCAAGTGACATAGCCTCAAAAGTCTTCATGTAAGTTATTCTTGATATTTCAAAACACTTAAATCAGTAAAATGCACTTATCAGTCACTGTAATTCAACAAATATTTAATGAGGATACTTTAGTAAATAAATCAGCAGGATCTTTGCCCTCAGGTAGCTTACAATCTAACCAAGGAAGGGAACTAGTATGTAAACATTTACAAGGTTGATAAATAGCAAATGAAAATCAGTTTTCACACTTCTTGTGTGAAAACCATTGTTAGGGCTCCTAACTAAAAGCTTGATATGGGCTTCCCTGGTGGCGCAGTGGTTGACAGTCCGCCTGCCGATGCAGGGAACGCGGGTTCGTGCCCCAGTCCGGGAAGATCTCACATGCCGCGGAGTGGCTGGGCCCGTGCGCCATGGCCGCTGAGCCTACGGTTCCGGAGCCTGTGCTCCGCAACGGGAGAGGCCACAACAGTGAGAGGCCCGCGTACACCAAAAAAAAAAAAAAAAAAAAATGCTTGACAAATAGCTACAGCCTCAGGCATTCACTCTCTCCTTCTGCTACTCCTACCTCTCTTCCTCTTACACCCTCCCTTTCTTTGTCTCACTCCCACCGTACCTCTTTTTGCTTTCTGGACCATCTATCTTCTCTTTGCCTTTTAGGAACCCATCTATCCTCTTCTCTGCCCTGTTCTTGGATCAAGAGACTGATCCTGAATGGACTCTACCAAAAGACTTCCCTGCCCTCTAGCTTTCATTTGGGCTTGGCCAGTGGGGAGCCATCCCAGGAGTAGAAAGAGGGGAGCCGATTAAGCTCAGAGTATTTATTGCCCCACATCCTTACTTTGCTGGTCATCTCTAGATGGCCAAGCCCCCTAACCTATGAATCACAAAGTCTCCTCATTTACCCCTTTTTGCCTAGCGTGGTAACAGCCCCAGAGTACTGCACTAGCCCTGGGGCTTCTCTACACAGGAAGACCCCACCTTTGAACATAGTGATTTTATCATCATCCTCCTGCATTGTCCTAATTTGAGTGTTCTGTTTTCTGCTGAGAAACAGAAAATTTCAGCTTCAGCTTTGAGAACACCTCACCCTTTTGTCCTCTCTTACACGTACATTAGCTTCACCACTGGGCCATTTGTCTTTTCTCTTTTCCACGGCAGATCATATCTAATTTCAGAGATAAACATAACAAGCAAACCAAACAAAAAACTAGGCTCTTCAAGCAAGCGTTTCTTTGAGACTTGTCATCTGGCTCACTGGCTAGTGGTTCCTTTGAAATTTTGCTTCTGCCTCTTTGTTTCTGCTTTGCCAAGGACTGGGAGAGGAAACTGGCTCTGGAGTGCCAGTGAGAGGGAAGAGGCGAAGGTAGATACAGAGTAAACAAGACAAGTGCTAGAGATACAATTGTCATGACAAAATTAATTCATATTACATTGCTAAGGATTTCTATAACTGAGGAAACTCAAACTTGAGTCAGAGGAGAGGGAAAAGTACAGGAGTTGTGAGGGAACAAGTAAGTTCTAACAATGCAGCAGGAGAGGATAACCCTTTTCCGTGGTTGAAACTAAAACATTAGGGCTTGCTTACCTGTAATAAGACCATTAATCACTGGGCTCATTTAGGCAGAAAGCTAAGGAATAATTACAATGACCATTGAAAATAAATTCATAACTTTTCTATTTACATTTCCTTTTAGGAGGACATTACTACATAACATAGAGAGCATTGTGTCATTAAAATGCTGAATGGTAAATGTTTGTTAGGAAGAAAGATTTTTAATTCTATTAAAACTACCCACAGACACAACAAAAGATAATGCAATTTCATATAAGGCTATTTACTGATTGGGCAAGTTATTAGTGCCTACTAGTAAATAAAAGTGTATGTGCATTTCACATGCGTGTTCGAATTTCACATCTGGAATGGATCTCTTTGCAGAGACTGAAACTTACCCAAACCTTTTTTTTGTATAAGTTACAGGATCAATCATTCCTAACTAACCAGTAATCACATTTTGTTATTATTGATAAAATAGAAATAGGCTCTTGTGTAGTTCAAAGGCAGAGATGGCAGTTAGACAAACCAGTACTTCATGATATTAATGGTTTTTATTTTTATTATTCTTATTAAAACAATTAATGCTTATTGTAAAACATTCAAGTAGTAGAATGTGTTGGATTAAATGTGGCCACAAATTTGTTACTGTTCCTCTCATCAAGAAATAGCGGTTTGCAGCTAAGTATCAGAAGTGTTTCTGTTCTAATATACTCCCCTTCCCTTTTATATTTCATGAACATTTTTCTCACTTTTAAAATACTAATATACAAGGAAAAATAAAGTAGCTATTAATCAAATATCTTAAGGTAGATTTCTACAGCACAAGTCAGTGGCAGATATTACCAAAGAAGTTTAATAAAGGGGTTGACTACATAAAAAATAAAGGAAAAAAAGAAACACAGTTGATTTTCCCTGTCTTTGAATCTGAGCTGGTCTTGCTTTGACCAATAGAAAACAGCAAAAGTGAAGCTAGGTAACTACCAAGCCTAGGCTTCAAGAGGGCTTGCGGGTTTTGTTTGTTTGTTTTTTTGTTCTCTTGGAAGACTACTGCCTGTGAACAAATTTAGAAAGAGATCACACGGAGAGAGAAGCCTAGCTGTCTCAGCCATTCCAGCACAGGCCCCAGCCATGGGAGTAGGTCGTTAGGGATTAGCAGTCCCTAACTAACCGACCAACTCACTGTAGACACAGGAATGAACCTTGACATGACAGAGCAAAAGGACAAGCTATCCCAGTTGAACCTTGTCTAAACTGCCACCCACAGATTTGTAAACAAATAAATGGTTGTTATATGAAGTCACCAAGCTTTGGGGTGCTTTGTTAGACAGCAGTGGACCACTAACACATATAGAAAAGCATAAAACAACAGGTAAAATTCTCCCCACACAAATTCTCCTAACCTCATTTTTCAGAAAGTGTCATTGTTAATATTTTCTTGTTGTTCATATTTCCTGATATTTTATGTATCTTTGTGAATGGTTATATAGAAAGATAGATGAAGAGGTAAGTAGGTAGATGAATTGATAGATAAATTTCACAACTGTCATCCCATAAGTTACTCTTCTCTAAGACTGTCTTAGACAGTTTTCCATACTAATACAGGAATGCATTTCTCATTCTTTTCAAAAACTGTATTATTAATATTACTTTATTTAACATATTTTTATTGTTAGGCAGTGGGGTGGTTTACAGTTTTCCCCCAATACAAACATTACTGCAATTAGTATTAACATAGGCTTTTTTCCCCCTGAAACTTGTGTTCATCTGAAGGAAAAAAGGGCTACAAGTATAATTGCTGCATAGAAAATTTTTACTTTTAAACTTTTAATAGCAAGTCCCAAATTGTGATCCTAAAATTAGTACCCATTTGGTTTATTTTTTCCTGAATTTGGGGGCTGCTTTTGCCTGCTGCTGACCAGCTTGCATGGAGATGCACATGTCTGCTTTCACCACATTTAGGTTTGAAAACACGCAGACTATTGTAGAGATGCCTTTCTGTGATACTTGAGAACAACCTCAACTTTTAGAAGATTGCATGTTCACTTTGTGTATTCAAAACAACCAGTTTACCGAGTGCACATGATCAATTTAAAACTTCATTCAGAGCAAAGGCAATTCACCTAAGTATGCTGAAATCTGCTGATGGCCAGGAAAAAAGTCAGTGCTCTGCCAGATCCATTCAGCTTGAAGTCAGCCAGCCTGCAGCCATTTTCACTGGGTTCTAATGAGATAGCACATTATGGAAAGTGACCAAAAAGGATGTGGAACTTTGTAGGAATGTCTAAGTAAAATAAACAAATAAACAAAGCCCGGGTTTAGTGGAGAACTATGAAACAAAAATCTTAAATTTTTGATTTTTGTTTGATGCAAACAAAAATCTTAAACTTTTCAAGGGGGGTAAAAACTCTATTCACATAGATGCTGAAACATTGAATATAAAAAAGAAAACATGGTATAGCTTCTGAGATTGAAACTGCAGGTTTCCAGGTGTGTGTGGTTCCTGCTGCTTCCCTTCCAGATGTGTTATCCATCAAAGAGCTACCCTATTTACCCTGGTAGATAAGTTGCCTCTATGAGACAGGGAGTAGTCGTTTCCTAGGTTACCCAGGGAAGGCTGGTAGTCAGGCTAGTGGAGCGATTTGGGCCCCATCAGAGGCTGGATCTAAAATTCTCCTCACTAAGCAAAGCACACCTCAGCTGGTCCATGAGCTCACCAGGTCATGAGCCTTGGAAGGCAGCTGCAAAGGAGAGATGATTCTCTGTCTGGCTACAGCTGTTCAATCCTGGCTTCTCATCCCCAACACACACACACACACACACACACACACACACACACACACACACACACACACGCCTCTCACAGCTCCACAAGAGCCTCAACATAATTTTTGTCCAACTGGTTTAGTGGGCTACCTGCAGCTAGGGAACAATACCATCATTTAGTTAAGTTTATATTATTGGGTCAAAAATCTAATTCCAACAGTAATACTTTTACTTGCCTTTCAGTTATTCTGCTATATATTCTTGCCTTGGTGTCTTGTAAGAAACCATGACTACCTCATTATCCATATCACTGAGACATATAGGCAAAATAAGTAAATAGCAAACAAACTGACCTCTATGGAAAAGGTTTTAGTTAATTCCAATAGCTAAAAGTTGGGTTTTGTTTAATTTGGAGTACACTAGAGTTATATCAGTAAATGAAATTTTAAGTTCCTCTGAAATCCAAAAGACCAAAAAGTTCAAATAACTTCATCTTCTTTTAGACATTGCTTCATCAGAAAGAGCCAAGGAAGTAGCTAAAATCATTATTCTTTTCCTTCAAAACAAACATATTCTAAAATATGTCAAAGAGGTTTAAATGAAACTCCTAACTTGCAGTAAGAGGTTTAATGTTCATGTTTAAGGAGATAAGGGAATACAGAGTCCTAAGTATTTTAAGTTTAGCCTGAATACTGTTTTAGTGATAAGGTTTTTTTAAAAATAGTTTAATAACAAGGATAGTAAGTGTTAAATATATCTAAGCAATGTAATAAATAGTAGTCTAGGCACACCGGTTATACCATTTGTTTTTTAAAAATGTTACCACCATTTTAATTTGAGGAAATTCTAGTACAAAGACATGGAGTAATTTACCCAAGGTCAAAGAGCAGGTAAGTATCAGAGCCAGAATTCAAATGTATGAAATTGATTAATTTATAAATGGTGGCTTGTTATAGACAATTTTAAAAAACACACAACACATGTAAAACTGTATAGCAGTCACAGTAAATTTACATGTTCATTATCTAGTTTGCTCTTCAGATAGTTTGTGGGTTAAGTTCAGAGCTGTTATGGCTACCATTATGCAAATGAAATTGATGAGGTTCAGAACGCTGACTTTTTGAAGGTCATCCAGTTAGTATATTGAGGTGCATTTGGCACCCAAATATAGTTCTTTAGGGATGATTTTTCCTAACCATCCCAACCACTAATATAAGGTGAATTTGTTAGAAAGTAAATTAGAACTAAAATGTTATCGAGGAGATGAAAAATGAGAGCAGTGTGATCAACTAATATGTGGTAAATTTTAATTCCAAATGGTGAATTAAGAATATATATTACTATAAATTATTAGGGAGAAGTTTATTTTGTATGATTTTATTCCCAGCACCGAAAATATGGCCTAACACATAACAGATTCTCACAGACTTGTGGAGGAAATGAATGAATAAATGAATGAATCTGTTATAAAACATCAGTGTACTAAGAGATTTTTCTTGTTTTTATTTAAATCACAAGGAAATTTTCTACCTAAGAATTTAAATTCTGAATACTTAAAATTTATTCTACCTCTACACAAAGTTAAGAAAAATACTTTTTGAAGTAACCTAAAATTGATATGTACATAGAGTGTGACTTCTTGTGAAAAAGAAATATAATAACTCAAAAGGCCAGACAATAAACAGGTGTTAACAATTATGCTATTATAAACTATCAGTACTCAGTTTAAACATGTATGTCTTTTTCAAAATTAAACAAATCTCAAATATATATATATATATACACAAATGACAGCCCAGATTCTGTCCAACTTAAAATGTAATAATTCTGCCTAAATGTTACACTTTTAAAAAGTCATACAGTAGTTCTCAAATGTTAACCTGCATTAGAATCACCTGGAGGGCTTATTGCAGTAATCTGTAAAACACAGATTACTGGGCCCTGTCTGTAGGTCCAGGGCAGCGCCTGAGAATTTGCATTTCTATCCAGTTTCCAGGTGATGTTGATACTGCCCACCTGAGGACTGTCCTTTGTGAACCACTGCTATACTGGAAAGCCTTACATTTACCTTGAGCTCCTGCTTTTAAAACTAAGAACAGAAGATTCTGCAGAGGATTGTTTAGGTTTACAGCTCTTCTTAAACATCATCCTCCCTTCCTGCATCAATCTCCAAACTTGGTTCACCTGATTTGCCCATATGCCATAGGTAACTTGTGTTTGCAAGAATCAATATATTTCCTAAGTTTATATGTTCTACCACAGCTCCAGGATTTTAGATTGAATGTAGAATAAGTTCAGTTTATAATGGAAGATTCAATGATCATAACAACAGTTTAAGAAATCAAAATGCTGGGGCTTCCCTGGTGGCGCAGTGGTTGAGAGTCCGCCTGCCGATGCAGGGGACGCGGGTTTGTGCCCCGGTCCGGGAGGATCCCACATGCCGCGGAGCGGCTGGGCCCGTGAGCCGTGGCCGCTGAGCCTGCGCGTCCGGAGCCTGTGCTCCGCAGGGGGAGAGGCCACAACAGTGAGAGGCCCGCGTATGGCAAAAAACTAAAAAAAAATTAAAAAAAAAAAAAAGAAATCAAAATGCTAAATCATTATGAATGGTTTTTCTGTCTAATTCAAAAGTACGTGACACTAAGTGTTCAGTATTTTAACATTATCTAGCGAAGGTACATTAAGTATTGTTAGTCCTGGTGAAACGATCTCACAAAAGATATTAGTTATTTCAAATTGACTGTATCTGCAGAGATATCATGTCTAAACTTCAACCGCCACTAATAGCACCGACTATGGAAGTAATTTAAATGACCTTGAATATTTGACTTCATTTTTCAATACCTAGCTTTTGTCGTATTCAAAATGATTCTGGCTGTACACTGAAAGATCTGTGGAACATATGCTTGTGACTTCATGTGACTACAGGGAGGACTGCATTCAATTCAGGGTTTAAAATGATTGTTAAAAACAGCAACAATAAAAAGTTAACCAAGGACAAAAGAAACTATGTAGAACATTGTTAAAATGTTATTAGTAATGAAAAATAATGAGAAGTCCAAAAATGTATGGAAAAAATAAAGAGAATTTAAGGCAGGGATTGCTACTTGATTGGGAAAATATTAATTAAATGCCAAAATTCGTAATAATAAAGACTATCATGTATGTATCATTTGATATTTGTTCTTCAGTAACCCAGTTTTCAGATGAAGAAACTAAAGATCGAATATTTGGTTTTTCCAAGTTTAGTTAGCCAAGTAATGTCAAATAATGTCTAAATAATGTCTACATAAGCTGCATATGTGACCATAACCAGGTTTACTAAACAAGCTTATGGAATAGAAAAAAAAAAAAAAGTTATGCTTTATTCAGTTTTAAATAAAACCTCTTTAGGACTAACATTTAAATAGTTCTCAGTGGCTCATACTTTGCTCTCCCCTTTATTCTTTTCTTGATTATGAATATGTATCACCACAGCAGAATTTTTATACTATTTGATTCCTGCATTATATATCCAGCTTCCTTTATTTATCAGAGCTATGACAACAGGACCTATTTGGAAACTTTATAAAATTGTAACACATCTGTTTAGTGACTAAGGACTCAGAATAGTCTTTCCTGTCAAGGATATTTCAGCAGTTGGAATTTCATCTTTATTCTCCATTGGCAATTAAGGGATAATATTTCAATCCAATCAAAGGAGTATTTTAAACACTCTGGGGTTAACATATGTGAAGTCTATGTTACTCTCCTGAAACTGATGCAAAATAGATTATGTCAATGTGCTTTACCCACCTTAGCCAAGTTTCTCAAGTGTGCATTTCCTGCTCTTATAAATTTCTGTGTTTGCAAGATTTCTATTGTGTTCTAATTATGCATATTACTTTTCTCCATTTTTCTTGTTAAAGTAGTTTAGCACCTCAGTCATTTGAGGTTATCACTGATTTCTTTAATTTCATACCTCCCCTAATTTATTAGTGAGCCTATTTTCTATCTCTTTTTTTACTGATATGATTGTAAAACCTCATCTTTTCTCCTCAATGCTTTTTCACTTTCCTTATCTCAGGCTCCTTTTTTCCTTATTAACTTTCTGCAGCCTATTAACTCTCCTGCAAGCCTTATTGATGAAATATATTCTTCCTTGGTTCACATTCCACTTCTCTGATGGGAAGTCTTTAAACTCTGTGTGTGTGTGTGTGTGTGTGTGTGTGTGCATGCATGTGTATACATACATTTATCCTTGTAGAAAGGACATATTTTAAATTAATTCAGTTCACATGATACAATTACAGTATCTTCACCATAGTCTAGTCTTCTATCTTGGGCTATTACTCTCTAACTCTCCCTCCCTACATATATATATACAATTGTTCTTTATATCACAATATTTATTTTGGTTTTGCTCACATACTCCTTTAATATTACATTCGATCTCCTTAGATATTAAATGGTTAAATGAAGTAATAAATTGGACCCTAATTAGTTATTTATATACTTCTGGAAAATTTGAGCCAATGCTGGAAAAATAATAAAGAATATAGCGTTTGAGAATTAGTGGAACCATTTAAGAGAGCCAACTTCCTCACAGAGAGTAATTTAAACTCTAGCTTATAGTTTTAAAAATAAATATTCTATGATTAGAAACTCAGATATAAGATAAATAAGTTGTCTGAGATCTTTTTATCTTTAAGTAATATCTCACAGGAAGTGTATTTGACATACCATTAAGATATAAGGCCATACTTAACGTCACTTCTAGGAGAGAGTTCTCCACGCACAATGTTAGCTGAGACAGCATCACATGTGGATTATATAAATGCCCCTCCCTACCCCTGGACAGAGATCATGTGACCCAAGAACAGCCTAATCATTGGTTGGCTAATTATCTATGAAATGGTCTGGTTTGAGAGTTCTGATCTAAGTTAGCTGAGCCAATTAATCTGTATTCTTGCATATAGAAATCCAAAGAGAATCAAGTAGCTAGCTATAAAATCTAAAATGCAAAGACCGCATTCAGAGAGGCAAGATGAGTCAAAAATCAATAAAAAGAAACTGTGGCAACTAGAACAATGAAATATTGAAAGAATATACATTATAAAAGTGGTTTTCAATGGGCAGAAGTGTAGGTATACTGTCTGTGAAAGAAGATTCTCAGGGCATGGCTGGAAAAAGCTTGACAATATCTTGCTAGAGATTCAGAATAGAAAGTGAAAAAGACAGACACATTGGCAAGTTGTTGGGAAGCAGAAATAATGAAGGACTAGAGTAAAAATTCATGAATTCCGGTGCTGAAATTGCTAGAACTGTCATAGATCTAGAACTTTCATCTACTTACAGTATCTCTAAGACCACATACTAATATATTTTGCAATCTAAGATTTTAATTAGCTTCTCTCTTACTGTCACATTTATCTTTATAATAAATTACCACCAACTTAAACTATCTTCAGTGAGTTTCTTTTCCCTATAAAGAAATAGAAGCCAAATAAAAATATTTGCTCTGGTTTTATTCCATAAGTACCTTTTCATCACCTGGAATGTACAATGCATTGTGGTTGATGATATGGAATATAAATATATATAAATTAATTGTATACAAGTTCCATTCTCTAGGAGTTTATCACCTAATAGAGGGGGGGAAAAAGCCTTATAGAAATAATTGTGACTTAATTAACATTAAACAAATGATAAGACACTTGAAAAAGGAAAGGTAAACACAATAAGAAGTCCTTACTTTTCCTGTATTATATTCAGTTGATTGAGAGTCCTATGTTAGTAGAGACTAAAGCACATGCTACTAATAAACCAGTGGGTCATTGAAGAAATCAAAGAGGAAATCAGAAAATACCTTGAGACAAGTGAAAATGTAAACACAACTTTCCAAAATCTATGGGATGCAACAAAAGAGCTCTAAGAGGGAAGTTAGTAGTGATACAGGCATACCTCAAGAAACAAGAAAAATCTCATATAAACAACCTAACCTACCATTTAAAGTATTTAAAAAAACAGAAGAGCAAACAAAACCCAAAGTCAGCAGAAGGAGGGAAATAATAAAGGTCAAGAAGAAGTAAATAAAATAGAGACCAAGGGCTCCCCTGGTGGCACAGTGGTTGAGAGTCCGCCTGCTGATGCAGGGGACGCGGGTTTGTGCCCCGGTCCGGGAAGATCCCACATACCGCGGAAAGGCTGGGCCTGTGAGCCATGGCCGCTGGGCCTGCGCGTCCAGAGCCTGTGCTCTGCAACAGGAGGGGCCGCGACAGTGAGAGGCCTGCATACCACCAAAAAAAAAAGAGACCAAAAGAAAAGAGCAATAAAGCCAAAAGCTGTTCTTTTTTTCTTTGAAAAGATAAACGAAATTGATAATTCTTTAGCCAGGCTCATCAAGGTAAAAATAAAGAGGATCCAATAAACAAAATAGGAAATGAAAGAGCAGAACTAACAACTGATATCACAGAGATATAAAAAATCATAAGAGAATACCATGAACAGTCATATGCCAACAAACTGGACAACCTACAAGAATGGACAGATTACTAGAAACATATAACTGTCCAAGACTGAATCAGGAAGAAATATACAATCTAAACAGACCAATCCATAGTAGTGATAATAAAAGCTATTTATGACCAATCCACAGCTAACATCATACTCAAAGGTGAAAACCTTTCCTCTAAAATCAGGAACAAGACAAGGATTCCCATTCTCACCACTTCTATATAACATATTACTGGAAGCCTTAGCTACAGTAATCAGACAAGAAAAAGAAATAATAGGTGTCCAAACTGGAAAGGAAGATGTAAAACTGTCACTATTTGCACATGACATGATACTATATATGAAAAAACCTAAAGTTTCCACCAAAAACTATTAGAACTAATAAATGAATTCAGTAAAGTTGCAGTATACCAGATTAAAATACAGAAATCTGTTGTTTTTCTATACACTATTAATGAACTATCAAAATAAAAAGCAAGAAAAAAGTCCTGTTTAAAATCACATGAAAAACAATAAAATACCTAGGAATAAACTTAACCAAGGACATGAAAGACATATATGCCGAAAACTGTAATAAACTGATGAAAGAAGGTGAAGATGATACAAAGGAGTGGAAAGATATCCCGTGTTTATGGACTGGAAGAATTAATATTGTTAAAATGTCCATACTACTCAAAGCAATCTACAGTCAATGAAATCTCTCAAAATGACATTTTTCACAGAACTAGAACAAATAATTCTAAAATTTATATGGAACAACAAATTACCCCAAATTGCCAAAGCAATCTTGAGAAAAAAGAACAAAGCTGGAAATACCATGCTTCCCTCACTTCAGACTATACTACAAAGCTACTGTAATCAAAACAGCATGGTACTGGCACCAAAAACAGACACATCAATCAATGGAACAGAACAGAGAGCCCAGAAATAAACCCACACACTTATGGTCAATTAATCTATAACAAAGGAGGCAAGAATATAAAATGGAAAAAAGACAATTTCTTCAATAAGTGATGCTGGGAAAGCTGCATAGCTACATGTAAAAGAATGAAATTAGAACATTTTCTCACACCATATACAAAAATAAATTCAAAATTAATTAAAGACCTAAATTTAAGACCTGAAACCATAAAACTGCTAGAAGAGAACATAGGCAGAATACTCTTTGACATAAATTGTAACATTATTTTTTTGGATCTGTCTCATAGGGCAAAAGAAACAAAAGCAAAAATAAACAGATGGGAACTAATTAAACTTAAATGTTTTTGCACAGCAAAGAAAACCATTGACAAAACAGAAAGACAACCTACTGATAGAAAATATTTGCAAATGATATGACTAATAAGGAGTTAATATCCAAAATATATAAACAGCTCATACAACTCAATATCAAAAAAAAAATCAAAGAACTCCATTAAAATATGGGAAGAAGACCCGAATAGACATTTTTTCAAGAAGATATACAGATGGCCAACAAGCACATGAAAAGAAGCTCAACACTGCTAATCATCAGAGAAATGCAAATCAAAACCACAGTGAGATATCAGCTCACACCTGTCAGAATGGCTATCATCAAAAAAGTCTAGAAATGACAAACATTAGAGATAATGTGGAGAAAAGGGAACCCTTTACACTGTTGGTGGGAGTGTAAATTGGTGCAACCACTCTGGAAAACGATATGGAGGTTTCTCAAAAAACTAAAAATAGGGCTACCAGATGACCCAGCAATTCCACTCCTGGGTATATATCCAAACAAAACAAAAACACTAATTAGAAAAGATACATGCACACCAATGTTCATAGCAGTATTATTTACAATAGCCAAGATATGGAAGCAACCTAAGTGTTCATCAATTGATGAATGGCTAAAGAAGATGTGGTATATATGTACAATGGAATATTACTCATAAAAAAAGAATGAAATTCTGCCATTTGCAACAACATGGGTGGACCTAAAGGGTATTATGCTTAGTGAAATAAGTTAGACAAAGAAAGACAAATACTATATGTTATCACTTATTTATGTGGAATCTAAAAAATAAAACAAATGAATGACTATAACAAAACAGAAATAGACTCAGATATAGAGAACAAACTAGTGGTTACCAGTGGGGAGAGGGAAGTGGGGGAGGGGTCAAGACAGCAGTAAGATACTGAGACACAAACTACTATGTATAAAATAAGTAACAAGGATATATTGTACAGCACAGGGAATATAGCTATTATTTTATAATAACATTTAATGGAATATAATATATAAAAATATTGAATGACTATATTGTATACCTGAAACTAATATAATATTGTAAATCAACTATACTTCAATTAAAAAAAAAGTGTTCTATGATACACCTCACATAAAATAGCTAAGAGTAGTGCTTGATCCGAAACACCAAACTTAAGTAAAGCATGCAGAAAAAATTTTAAGAAAAGTTTGGTTTTCCCCTCATATTCAGCAGTCTCAGAGTTGAGAAAAACAGGGAACTGACTCTATAGCCTTATAGCATGATTTCATTTTCCAAAAAATAAATATGATCACTGTCCCAATACAATTAATGGCAAGCGTGTCTAAGTTTTACATATTAAAAATTTTACTCTTTATTGTTATATCAGATTTTACAAATCATATCTCTCAAACAATGTCAGCCTTCACTAAAATCTCTTTCACAAAGTGAGAAAAAGACTTTCATTAACCATAACAGTTGTTCAGAGTTTGATATGGTCTATCTGAGGACAATGCAGGAATTATCTGAAGTCATCATAGTCATGAGCAATTGTGAGTGAAGACTATTATGATTGCACTGACAAGACAAGGAGAAGCAGGTTAAGAGAGCAGCAGATGAAATTCCGATTAAAAAATTAGAATGACATTTCAACTCTAACTGAAATATGCTTTTTTGGCAAGAAGAGAGAATCCCTTTTCCCAGAAATTTCTGAGGACAATGCAGACTACAGTACAGTGCTTCCCCAAAGCAGAAAGAGGAATTCAGTTTTTCCATTTGAATTAAGTTCTGATTCTGATTCTAAATGTGTATTTTTTAATAACAGTAATTCATAAGCTTGAACAAATAGTACCATACTTTACAGGAAGAACTTAACTGTATGTGCATAGACATCTATAGATATCCATCCATAACTACCTATCAAGCTTTTCAAAGCATCATTACAGTTATTTCTTGGAAATAACAGAATTTGCTTTACATGTTTACTAATGCATTCATAAAATATTCATTGAATGTGAGTTTTATGCTATACATTGAGATGGTTGCTGGAGGTACAAAGGTAATCTACACTATATTTTAGGAAAAGATTATCAACCAAACTTACTGCCCTGAGATACTCTTTATGTATCACCTCTGGCGGTGACCGAGAGATCAAGTTTATTAAAGTAGCTTGTCTTTTTTCCTTGTTATTGTTTTTTAAATTATGGCATTCGAACAAACGGTCCTAAATATGGAAATAAGAGAGAAAAAAAACCCATATACCCTTTATTGTACAAAATCTCAGGATGTTTCACAATGAGTACCCCCTACAAGCAAAACAAATGGACTCAAGCTAAGTTATAATATCGATTATACTCCTTTATTTTTATACAATCAACACTTCTTTAACTCTAGAGTCAAGCTGTTGAAAAGGCTAATTAAAATATTATTAAATTGGGTCAGTAATGGAATGGTATATAGATCTAAATTGACTTTTAATAACCTTGGATTTTTTGTTTATTTTCTTGAGCAATAAAAAGTGAAATATGTGAATTAAATTAAGTGTACTCACACACTGTACAGTGCAGAGAGCTGGGATTAGATAGTTTATGAAAGCAATCTAACTTTATATAAATAAACACAATAGCGATGATGAGTTCTTTAAATAGAATGAATCAGACAAATAATCACAATTTAGTATTTAGAAATGTAAGCCATAAAAAGACCCAAATGGATAAAATAGCCTCCCCACTGAGCATAATATTTTGTATTATCTTGTACAGGAGATGAAATTTTCAGAAGAAACATTTTACCTTTAATGAACTCTAATTTTGATAATCGAGTTGCCAATTAACAGAGTAATTGCAAGGGTAGATTAATGTCACAATTCTCATTCAGTTATCTCACAGCCACTCTCTATGTATGTGGTAAATATTCAGAGCACATTTTTTTTCTTTAGCATTTCCTCAACCCAGATTTTACCTTAACATAATTGACAAATTTGGAGGGCACATTTTACTACAAGAGCCTAAGGACCTGATCCTATCATTAAAAGCACCCCAGGAAGAAAAATTCAAATGCAAATTTCAACTGACCTTTGTGGAAACAACTCATATTATTTTGCATCAGTAGCCACTAGAGATTTGTCTGGCTATATATGGATTTCCACATCTGTCAGCTATAAGTGCACTTCATCTGTCTGCTAAATCAGAGAGCCAGAAATAGATGACAGTGATCAAGGCTTTGAGCTTCTCTTAAATTAGTCACATCATGAGGTAAAGTTAGTTTGTCCATTGGGCTTTCATTCTAAAGGTTTACTGCTAAGAAACTTAGAGAAAATAATACATCAGGAAAGCAAATGGCGTCTTACCTATTCCTTTCTGTGTTTTTTCTTTTTTCTTCTTGGAATGGAGTGCTGACCAGACAGTCTGTCTCGGGGTAGGTCCTGCTGGGAGAACTGAACATAAATTACTCTCGTTTGCAGCTACCTAAGCTCTGCTACCAAAACACAACAGCAGCAAGAGATCTATAATGAACTTCACCTGTGCCCAGGTTCCCTCCATAGATCCCTGTTTCTAATTCCCTACTGTTTCCTTCCTTTGTGAACTGATTTAAAAAAAATAAAACCTTACTCATCCTTGGACATGAGTCCAGGTAATATGCACACCAGCTGCTAGTGTGGAAAATGCATTGATTTCTTTCCTTTCTTCCTTTCCGTCTCCACTCCTCATTAAATCCAGGGTCAATGTGATGAGATAGGGAAGTACAACCACCTGTGTAAGAGAGCACAGTTTTGCCTAATATTTGGCTTCCCAGTTTGACCATTAGACTTCAGAACATATTTTCTAAACTAAGGTTAAGGAAAAGCAAGGCATCTCTGAATCATTCTTTGTATTATCTGTGTATTATTTTCCAGGGTGTTCACATGGAAAGAGGTGATAGGAAGAAAAGTGTGTAGAGAAATATCTTTCTGTAGAAATTTCAAGAAAAAATGTTTTGCCCTTAGCCTGATAACTAGATCTCCCTTCCCGCTTAAGACTATTAGGAAGGTAGAGCCTCTATATCAAACACAGAAGAAAGCAAAACAAATTTAAAATCTGCATCCCTGATTCAAAGCTCCATCCCTACCAATGGATTCACTGCTGCTCAGGTATAGGAACCTTACCCCAATGGTAAGACCGCGTCCCTTATGTCATCTGACACCTAGAGGTGCTCAGTGTTGAATAATACTTGGCCAGTTACGGACAGGGCACATTTGCTAGAAGTCCCACATTTTTGGGGGGGGGGGGGTGGGGTGGGAACATCTGTGTTTATTTGAGGCAGCAAAGCAGCAGGAGGGCTCCAGTGTGGCGGTGGAGGGAGGGGGCCCGAGAGCAGCTGGATTTTGGGCTGGGAGCAGATTCCTCGGTCAGCAGCCTAGACCTGGGGACAGTGGAAGGCATGTCTTCCTAAAGGCTGCCCTTGAAGTGAGCGAAATGAGGTGTGCAGAGATGCCAGGGGAAAGGGGTTCTGTGCTGGCGCTTGGGGCTCTAGGGGCTGCGGATGCCGGGATCCTGACGCTTACTCCCATCCCCGCCCCCCGACACAGGCCGAGACCTGGCCACACACTCACCCGTGCCTAGCAGGACACACGGACCAGCGCCTCTCCACACAGCACATCTTCCGCACCTGCGGGCGGACAGGGCCTGGACAGGGGCAGGCCTGGGATCAGGTGCCCCTCCCAGCATGTCCCTGGGACGTGGTTCTGACTCTGGGGCCCTCAGGCTCCGTTCCCAGGTTCCCCCTGGAAGGCTGACCGGGAAGTAAGGGTAGCCGGCAGGTGTGTGGGTGCAGAGGGCAGGCCTGCCTGTGAGGACCCAGGGCCTAGACAGTGGGCTCTGCAGGGGGAGGAGTCTAGGGGAGGAGGCTTCGAGATCCTCCTGGGTCTGGGAGGAGCTGGGCTTTCCTTCTTTCCTGAGCTTTGGGAGTCTGGGCCGGGCACAGGGTCCCGGGGGTCAGGGGCCAAATCGTAGCAGAGCCGACAGCAGGCTGAGCAGGAGCCCGAGGCCCAGTACAGCGGCGCTGGCCCGCAGCCCGTGGTCGGCCGCACTGATGTTGCACAGGAAGCTCTGGCAGCAGCAGGTGTCCACGGACGCCACACGGAGATTGACGCTCGGGATGGGGCAGAATGGGGAGTAGCCCTTGTTCAGGGTGTAGCCAAAGTCCACCACGTTCCCGATAACAGCGGATGCAGAGATGCTCACCCAGTAGTTGTCTGTATCGTAGCAGACAGTGGGCTTCAGGCAGTACCAGTTGCTGTTCTTATTCACGCAAGAGAAGCACACCAGGGAGTGGGCTCGCTCCACACCCAGGAGGGCAGCCAGCAGCACCGGCAGGAAGACCTTCATTCTGGAGGGGACTGGCGTCCCGGCTGGGGTCTCACGAAGCCAAAGAAGTCAGCCCGCCGGCGGACGCAGGTCCCCGGCCGTGCAGTCAAGCCTGCCCCTGAGCCCGAGCCCGCGGCAGCCCGCTCCAGAAGTCCCACCTTGTATTCCATATGTATGGAAGTGGAAATTACACTACATAAAGAGTTTGATTTTCACTCTCCCAAAGATGTTCAATGTATTCCTAATGGCCTTGATTTTATGTTTGGTTTAGAGAGTTTCAAGGACAAATATGGGCATGTTGCACATAACCAGCTTATTATAATTCATTATATGGGTGTTAACATTGCACTTCTTGGCAGGCCAAGGAGTTCTTGATGCATGCCAAGGGTCATTTTCCAGCCAAAACTCTTAAGGTAGTATCATCAACTCCTCCACATTAAGGTTAATAATTAAGTAGAGCTGCCAAACTCATGTTAAACTATTTAATATGAGTAATCAGAGCAATTGACAACTACAATTGTAGCAATTGAACTACAACTTAGTACCTACTGCCCTTACAAAGTTAATATCCACCTTAATAATATTTCTACCCTTCCTCTAGCTGTGAAATAATCTAGTGTTAGTCTAGTTTCTAAGAAACCTAGTCTAGTTTCTAAGAAAGCCCAAGAGATATTCTTCAGTTTCTCAGGCAAGTATATCTTCACCTAGGAGGGCTGGCAACAGGTGATTATTTGTTCTAGAATAATCAGGAAGGACCTGACAATTATATTTACTTTGGTTGCATGAGTGAGAAGAGTGTAAATATACAACATAATCCTGTCAAACACACATTTTACATTTACACTTAAATAAAATATATGCTTTATAACTTCATTTTATATTTAATAAACAATATTTTCAAAATTAACTTTACCAGGTAGAAAGAGTCAGTCTGACTATGGAAGAGGACACAGTCTGTTGCTCCAGATCATAGGCAGGAAATGAAGGCAGCTCTGTGACCTTAAGCAAATTATTTTAACTGTATGTTCCTCACCTATAGAACAGAGAAGTTACAGCCATTTCATAATATTATTGTGGAAATGAAATATTGCTTATAAGTACTTAGCATATTGTAGTCAATTAATATGAGCAAGTATGTAAAAAACAGAGGCAAAAGCCTATGAATAATTATTTTCCAGTTCATTAATTACCTCTCATTTCTCTTTTTAGTAATTATTTACTTTATTTTTCCTATCTAAAGATTTTTTCAGGTACAATCTTGAAATATGGCCCTGTAATTTCCAGTGTGTGTTGCTGTTATTGTCACAAGCATTATCTACTTTCTGCTAAATGCCAAAAAGCAGCTGCAACATTCCTTCCCCCACATTGACATTTCTCCCCCACCCGCTCTCTCTCTTTGGATTCTTGTGATCTGATACATCTATTTTTCTAAGATTAAATATGAATTTCCTTTTAAAGTAGACTTGTATTCTTATATTTAAATAGTATCTTTATAGGAGGGTACAACACAACATCTCCTAATTTTCCATGAAAAAAAAAAAAAAACCCAAAACAAAAAACCCCTGAGAACTCAGAAAGAAAGCTAAAATCCATACCTTTTATACTACGTTAACATTTATGTTCTGAAGAGATGGATGAAAAATCTAATGCCAGAATCTGGAGCAAGTGTAGAACTTTATCTAAACCCACCTTTATTCATCATCTCAGAGTCTCTGGAATTATGAGGCAGCCAAGGGTTAGATGGAAGGAATACTGACTGGGAGTCCCACACCATGTCCTCTGAGGATGCACCTCATGGAGACAAACAGTAAAGGAAGCAGAGCAGGCTTATAGTAGGATGGAGCTGCCTTGAATGCAGTGCACTCTGGGAGTAGACCAAGAGCTGTGCACATCACACTCTATTCCAGCTCTTAATCCAAAAATATTTTATAACCACCCAAGTCAACAAACCAGACAAATATACATTGTATACCATACCTGATTCACGTATCAAGCCTACACAGAAATTATTCACCTAAGAATTTATAAACAGAAAAAATAAAGTGAAGCAAATATTAACAAACATAAAAGGAAAAATAACATATAACTAAGGCCACAGAAAATAGATTATTCATATACATTTCTTTAAAACAATTTCTTGAAAATAGAAGCTAAGCTAACAAGACATAAAGTAAAATTAATTGTTCAAGAATGAGGAACATATGTTCACTGATGGTGAGCACTGAAACCAAGTTTTACATTTTAATACCGAATAGGAATCAGATTAGAAGAGCATGTAAAAAAAGAAAAGAAAAAGGATGGAAAAGATACCACTTCAAAATGTATTCCAAAAATTAAAAAATGAAAATTATGGAATGTATTTGACAAATATAAAAGTAACCACTTATAGAATTTAAAATAGGACCCAGAATTTCCAAAACAGTAGAAAGTATAAAAGTGAAAAAGAGAAGGAGTACTTAAGGAAAAAGAGATAAAAGTAAATAATAGAAATCAAAAATACAAAGCTAAAATTAAAAAACTACACTAAAGGGCTTCCCTGGTGGCGCAGTGGTTGAGAGTTGGCCTGCTGATGCAGGGGACACGGGTTTGTGCCCCAGTCCGGGAGGATCCCACATGCCGTGGAGCGGCTGGGTCCGTGAGCCATGGCCGCTGAGCCTGCGCGTCCAGAGCCTGTGCTCCGCAATGGGAGAGGCCACAACAGTGAGAGGCCCGCATACCACAAAAAAAAAAAAAAAAAGAAATACACTAGGAAAATGCAAACTAAAAGGAATCAGGACTTACTATTGAACAAAATACTATTAAGCAGGCAAGAAAAAAAGGCTAATGTGTACCCAAACTGGAAAAGTCATAAACAACTTGAATGTATCAAATAACAACACTGCACTGGAAGACATAAAGGAAAAGCTCTCAGGAGGGAGAAAACATGGAATAAAGATTAGAAGTAGAATAAGTGTAGAGGGTTTTAATAAACTCAGTCTTAAGCAGGTGAAGGTGGTAAAAGTAATCAAAGATGTGCAGGATTTGGAAAATAACATTATTAGACATTTTTAATAGTTACAAAATAAAATCTTTGTTCCTAAATTTAAAAAGTACTTATTTAAAATATGCACAGCATTTTACTGTAACATTTTTTTTTTTTTTTTTTGCCGTACGCAGGCCTCTCTCTGTTGTGGCCTCTCCTGTTATGGAGCACAGGCTCCGGACACGCAGGCTCAGCGGCCATGGCTCACGGGCCCAGCCGCTCCGCGGCATGTGGGATCTTCCCGGACCAGGACACGAACCCGCGTCCCCTGCATCGGCAGGTGGACTCTCAACCGCTGCGCCACCAGGGAAGCCCTGCACAGCATTTTAAATTGAAGTATAAACTCATAAATTCACAAAAAGAATGTAAAATTCAGTGACTTATCCCACAGTGGGCATCCACGGCACCAGTGCCAGGCTGAAAAGTAGAAGCTTCTCAGTACCCCTGAAGCACATTTCACGATGCCCTGTCATCATTACTTCCTCTCCTCCCCAAGGAGAACTATTATGATGACTTCTAATACTATAGATTTATTTTACTTGTTTTTCAACTTTAAGTTAATGGAATTATATATTAGCTATTCTTTATTTTTCTAGCTTCTTTAGGGACACATTATATAATGAGAAGTATACATGTTGCATAAAACAGTTATACATTCATAGCTGTTGTTTATTCCTTGTATTTCTATATAGGTTAAACCATATGAATAAATAAAAATTTATATTTTTATTTTACTGTTTATGGACTATTTCATTATTTTTGGCCTTATTATTAATGTTGCTAGGATATTATTTTACTTGCTTCTGAGTACATACATCCACCCATTTCTGTAAGATATATACCCTTAGATGAAACTGCTGGGTTATACCACATGTATACATACAACTCTAGTAAATACTGTCAAACTTTTGTATAAGTGGATGTACCGATTGAAATGTTCATAAATTTTAAAGTATAATCTCTCCATTGCTTGCATCCTTGTCAGCACTTAATATTGTCAGTCTTTTTATTTGAGACTGATAGGAACAAAATACCATCTCATTTATTTTTAACTTTGTAGGTGCATAATACATCTCATTTAATTTTTCACATTTGTAGCTCTTTCACAACTAATGAGACTGAATACCTTTCATATACTTATTTTATCAAGTGCTTGTTTCTACTTTGTATCCATTTTTCTATGACATGTCCATCTTTTTCTTACTGATTTTTGGAACTCTTTATATAATTTGTACACAAGCCCTCACTTGTACACATTACAAACATCTTCTCTTGTTCCACAGGTTGCCTTTTTACTCTCTTAACTTTTCATGAAGAGATGTTCTTAATTTTAATGTAGTACAACTCAACAATCATTTCCTTTAAGAATAGTCTTTCTGTATTCTATGTTACAATTTACATCTATCCCAAGGTCATAAAAATATTGTCCTGTATATTCTTCTAGGAATTTTATTGTTTTGTTTTTAGATTTAGACTGATAATACACCAGAAATTGATTTTTGTATATAATATAAGGTAGAGGACAAGTCTCATTTTTTCTCATTATGGATATTCAAGAGATCTACTACCATTTATTGGAAAGACTGCTCTTCCCTCATTGATGTACAATACAACCATTGTCGTAAATCAAGTGTCCACATTAGTGGAATCTATTTCTAAGCTGTCTTCTGTTCCACTGAAAAATGTCTCTCTTCTTGTACCAATACCATTTCTAGTTATTATAACTTTATAAATGTCTTGATATTTGGTTGTGCAAATCCTCCCCCTCTCCTGTCCTTCTTTTACAAAGGTCTTTCTTCTTAATTCATTTATATTTTTATATAAATTTTACATTCAGAATGTCAAGTTATACACACACACAACTGCTGGCATTTCTACTAGAATTTCATTGAATCTGTAGATCTAATATGAGAGAATTGAAATGAGTCTTCCATTCCAGGAACGTGATATATCTTCCCACTTATCTGGGTCTTTGAACAGTACTCTTAATAGTTCATCATTCTCCTCAGAGGATGAGCATGCCATTTTTTTGATTTATTCCTAAATTTAAATCTTTTGATATTATTAAAAATGGCAACATTTAAAATTTTACTTTCTTTCTTATAGTGGAGTACAATAAATTTTTGTATATTGATATATTGACCACATATCTAGCTACCTTCTTAGACTCACTTATTAATTCCTATAATTTATCTATAGATTCTTTTGGATTTGCTACATACACACACACATACCATCAACAGATAATGGACATTTTATTATTTCTTTTTAAATTCATACATCTTTTTCTTATTTAACTGCATGAGTAGAGCAGTGTTTCTCAACTGGGAGTGATTTTCCCCTAGCCCCAGCAATGCCTAGGAACCTTTTTCGGTTGTAAAAACTGGGCAAGGGCAGGATGATATTCACATCCATTGAGTAGAGGCAAGGGGTGCTGCTAAACATCCTACAGTGTATGGGACACCCCCCCACAACAAAGAATTATCTGCCCCAGAATAGTGCTAAAGTTGCAAAACTCTGGGTGTGAACCTCTATGAAATGTTGAAATGAAGTTGGAAAGAGCAGAAGTCCCTGTTTTATTCCCAATCTCAGAAAAAAAAGATTTCAATTTTCATCATTAAATAAGACATTTGCATGAAGTTTATGTAGATAATATTTATAAGACTGAAGGAAAATCCCTTCTATTTCTAGTTTGCAAAGAGTTTTTATCCTTAATGGATTTTAGATTTATCAAATGTTTTTAATGCATCTATGCTGATGATCATATGATTTCTCTCCTTTATTCTATTAATGTACAAAATTAGACGATTTTTTAAATGTTAAACTAATCTTGAATAATAATGCATCTCTGAGCCATCTGGGTCTATTTTTACCACTTTTGGGAAGATTTTAATGCAAGGTGCAATTGATACAATCTGTATATTATATATAAAAAAAAAATATATATATATATATATATGTATATAAAACACCAGTCATACTTTCTATTTTCCTTATGTCAGTTTTGGTAAGTTGTACTATTGTAGCTACTTAACCATATAATCTATATTTTCAATTCATCAGCATTGAGTTCTTTATAATAACTTTTTATGATCTCTTTAATGTATGTAAGATGTATTGTCATAATTCTTTTTCCACTGCTTATAAGGGTTATCTGTACTCTTGTTTTAATCACAAAGTAAAATGAAGTAGTAAAGAAATGGTAAAACAGAAAACTTAACAAATTATTAAAGATAAATAGGGAAATCTAGAAAAATGATCCACTGTGTTAGTAGAAAGAAGTTAGATCATTGAATCCCTAATACATATAAAATCATTTTAACTTAAGTGGTAAAAACTCACCACAATAGCAAAAAAACAAACAAAAACAAAGAAAAAGGATACAACTGTATGCCAAATTCAAAATGTGAAAACACAAGTAAGAAAACAAAATCCTTGTAGTCAAGTTTTGGTGGAGAGGAGCAGGCCTTGGTGTGAGATGCACAAATGATGGGGTGAAGGAAAATCCCAGCAAACTTTCATTTTTCATTCAAAACCCTTCCCCTCTTCACCTTGCCCTACAAGGCAACAGAATGTGAATTTATACTTACACCTTTGTTCTTTCCCAAACAATACTTTAATACTGCTCTTAGGTGATGTAGGTCAAAGAAAATCCACAAATATTTCTGTGAAAAATTAAGCTATTAGCATATCTGCTTATTAAGCAAAATAAGGGTTTGGATAAACATAATATTGCAGTTTTATAAACATATCATATGGTATATAAAAAGAAAAAATCTTTAAAAATATAATACAAATAACAGAAAAGTAAGCCTATATAAACTTCATGCTAAGAAGAGTCTAATAAAAATATAAATTCAATATAACAGGGAGATTACAAAGCAACTAATTTACATGAAAAATTAGAATACAACACCGTGACTACAAAACTAATGAATAATTGGAGACAGCAAGGACTAGAATAGATACAGTTAAAAATCAAATTATATTGGTAGGCAAAAGGCTTGAGATAATCACAATGATCATAGAAAAATATTAATATTTAAATATTTACAGAGGATTGTTGACACCTATTCATATATATTGTTCATGTGCATATGTAAGAACATTTGCATATATATAAACATGTGAATGTGGAGAGAAAGAGACAGAGATATAATGATAAAATCAACAGGAAACAGCATTTTGAACAGAAAATATATTTAGAGGCATAATAGGGTGACACTTCTCTTAAACAGAGAAAGAAGGAAATGTGCCAAATTTGAATGTATAATGAATAACTTGCATTTAAACAGAAAAGAAAAAAATACAAAACAATTAATAAGGAGACATAGTATCTTTTTCACATTCAAGAATAAAGAAAATTACCTAGAGGTCTAAGCAGAAAGAAAAAAGATCAGCTACAAGAAGGGAAAAATAAAGAAAGCTTTATTCTTTGGCACAGCAACACTCTATGCCAAAAAAATCAAACAATGTCTCGCAGTTTTGAGAGGAAGACAATTTGATCCATGAGTATTACACTTAGTCAAATTGTCACTCAGGGTATAAATCAACAGACAGACATTCTAAGATGAAATAACTCAGGGAAATACCACCCAGGTGTCCCTACTGAAAAACCACTTGGCAAGAATAAGTCAGTTAATTACATGAATCAAAGTGTATGACTCAGGAAAGATGAAACCATGGTATAAAAGCTGAGTGTGAAACCAAGATCCATTTTAAAATAGAACTTAAATAAAACAACAGATGTTGTGTTTGCAAAACAAAATCTAGATGTGATACATTTTGAAAAATCATGTATACCTGGAATGAGGAAGGAGAGAGGGAAAACGTATCTGAGAACTAGAGATCAGTGTTTGTGAACAAGTCAATGAAAGCTAAAAAGAGTACATGCAGTGAAAAGAAAACCAGAAAGATCTCAAACTGTTTATGTTCTTAATATTTTTTTTCACTTACCCTAAGATAAATATTTTAGACAGCAATAGATTTTCTTGGTAAAACACCATCTAAGTTTTTTCAGTTTCACATCTGTGTATTTTTCTTTTAAATGCAAATTAAATTAAGTGTAATATTTTCATTAAAATCCATTAGAACATACTCCCATTTTTATGCTATTAATTTGGTTTTCATGTCTGCCTGTCTATACTTCAGTGTGTAAGTTGTGGAGGAAAGTGGCTGAAATGTTGCTTTACTAAATATTAGGAGTGGTTATTATTTGTGGTAAGGTAGTAGTGTCTGTCTTTACTTTTTAACACTTTCCTGCACTGCTTAATTTTTAATACTAAACATTGGCCACTTCATAAAAACAATGCCTTTAGGATAGTATAACCAAAAATATTTGGTCACAAAGAAAGAATGATATAAAATTGCTAGTGTTATGAAAAAAAATTTTTTTTTTAAATTAGAATTTTACTGTAGGACAAAACAGAAAGAAGTATATCATTTTATCAGTTGGGAAAGTTTAATGGTAAAAAGAAAGTTAACTTTTCAAAATTTAACTCATGTAATCAATTAAATGTAATTTCAATCTAATGTGTTTGGAATTTGGAAATTATTCTTCCTCTTTCTTAGAAGGACAGGTGAGAGAAGCCAATAAATATCTGGAAAAAAGACTGTGAAGGAGAAAAAACTGGGAATTATTTTTACCAACACACAAACAAACAAGCAAAAAATTGTAAAGAAACACTATTTAACAGTGTGGTACTGATGTACTAATAATTAGGCAGATCCGTGGAATAGTACTTATATTTACTTAGAATTTTTAATGCAATTTTTCTAATTAATGAGATACATATTGATTTAAGTGTTCAGATATATGAGGCTTTTGGAAAAATATAACCAAATTTTTAACAACATACAGTCAAAAAGATATAGTCAACACAGATTAAAGAATTAAAATTTCATTGTATGAAAGGTCATTCCCAAATAATAGTAACAATCATAAAAGAAATGTAAATATTCTGCTTTTCAAGAAATACCAGGGCTTCCCTGGTGGCACAGTGGTTGGGAGTCCACCTGCCGATGCAGGGGACATGGGTTCGTGCCCCGGTCCAGGAGGATCCCGCATGCCGCGGAGCGGCTGGGCCTGTGAGCCGTGGCTGCTGAGCCTGTGCGTCCGGAGCCTCTGCTGTGCAACGGGAGAGGCCACAACAGTGAGAGGCCCGCATACTGCAAAAAAAAAAAAAAAAGAAATACCAAAGGACTTTATGTCAGGATGGCTTTGAATTTCTCACTCACCTTTAAACATACCAATAATGGATAACATTGTTAGAACATTAATAATATATAACCTTATTCAAAGAGGGAGGCTAACATTTCTAGAATAGAATAAAAACACACACTGTATTATATGGAGGCCCAAGCCAAGAACACGAAGGACTCTGGAATCATTATTGAAGTAACTGGAAATTTGACTTTATGTGTGTAGGGAAAGAAGAGACAGGTTTACTGCATGAAACTGGGACTGAGATGGGCCTACTGAGCCTGTAAAACAAAGCCAAAGGGCTTCCCTGGTGGTGCAGTGGTTGAGAGTCCGCCTGCCGATGCAGGGGACGCGGGTTCGTGCCCCCCGGTCCAGGAAGATCCCACATGCCGCAGAGTGGCTGGGCCCGTGAGCCATGGCCGCTGGGCCTGTGCGTCCGGAGCCTGTGCTGTGCAATGGGAGAGGCCACAACAGTGAGAGGCCCATGTACCGCAAAAAAAAAAAAAAAAAGAAAGAAAGAAAACAAAGCCAAAAATCTTTCTGAATGCTACTGTAGGGAAGGTAGTAAAGAAACCATCTTGGACAGGACCTAGGAAAAACCATCCTCTAATTCTGCCCTCAGGATTCCTGGGGCCAGGTGCAGATAAGCAAAACTATTACCAAAGAAGAAGAAATTGATGGAGAAAGAAATAGTCACCACAAATGATCTCACAAACAAATATGTCAAAGCACTAGAGCGAATATTTTATTAGGAAGCACATCACTCAAATTTAACAATCAAAACATAAATTCAATTATGAAAAAATGTAAACAATAAAATAATCTCAAAATAAGTTTGAAAATATATGAGATCATTATTCATTAGAAAATTAAGAAGAAAAAAGTAAAGTAGTTAAAAGACAGATAGATATGTATTAGGAGGATGGACCTAAAAAAGAACCAGTTAAAATTACTGTACCTGAAAAAAGTAACAGAAATTTAATCATTAGAATTATCAGAATATCAAAGATATAGAATAAATTCTAAACTCAACAAAGCTGCAGAGAGAATCAGTGAATTGGAAAATTGTGACTAAAGACTTTATAGTTAAAGGGAGCACAAAAAGTTAATGAGCTTATGAGCTCATTGAGCTTTTAAGCTTTTTAACTTAAAAAGTTAAAGTTATGAAAGAGAAAGTAGGATGCAAAATAGAGATATAAAAATCCAACACACATCAAATTGCAGGTAGTAATATTTGAAGATATAATTGCTAAGGATTTTCCATTACAGATGAGAGATATATTATCAGATGAGCTCTCTCATGTAGTCTAGCATGTGCCAGTGATGTATTGCTATTCCAAAGGCAAAAGTCATCTTTAGGATATTCTTTTTGTTGGTCTAATGAAATAAAAATTACAAAGGACACAATAATTCATTCATAGAAGACAGAGTAGCCAGTGAACCTATAAAAATTATGTACAACATCATGAGGAAATGAAAATTAACATATAAAAGAGCCACTGTTTTACTCCCACTGATTGCACTGACACTTCAAAAAAGAAACTATACATCTGGTAGAGATGTAAGATCAAAAAAGAGTAAGAAGATTTACCATTGATAGGCATTTGTGCTTTCCCCTACCTCCCCACTATCATAACTAAAACTGTAAAAAATCGGTGTGTTCCCTGAGAAAGAGTATTTATTGAGACATCAGCAAAGGATCAAGGACTAAATGTGGTGGAACACCTGCAGTAAGGGGAAGGATGGAGGCTAGGAAGAAACAAACAAGTTATTGACAGAAACAGAGGAGGACAAGAATGAAAATGTAATAGCTTAGAAGCTTTTCTAGGAATATGTAGTGATCAGTATTATATTCCCTGATGATAATGAAGATGAACATTGAGGAAATCTCATTGAGTATGATAACTAGAAGGTCTTTGGAAACCAGAAAAGAGTTTTACCGATTTGTTGAAAGTTGAAGTCAGATTCTAGAAATCTGAGAGTTAATTAACGAAGAAGTGAGTGTAGTAGTAAGTTTCATTCACTTATGACATCTGACCAGGTTATAAGTTGCTTGGGAACAGATACTGTCTTATTCACTATGAATTCTTAGTTCCTAGCCATTTCCCGGCATATAGCAAATTCTCAGTAATATTTTATGAATTAATCAATTTAGAAAAATAAAAAAGATTTTCTATACTTACTCTCCTTTTCCCTGCATCTCATTCTTGATCCTTCAATAAGGCCTTTTGCACAACCATCCCTCTGTACCAAGCTTTTGCTATAGCATCCAATGACTTCCACATCACTAATCCAATGTATTTGTCCATGTTTATCTCAACCTTTCAGCGTCTTACCAACTTTTGAACACTGACTCCTTGACACAACCTCTTTTCTTGGTTTTCAAGGTAAGCACTCTCTTAGTTTTCTTCCTTTGATCATTTTTCTGTTTCTTTCACATGTCCAACCTACTCTTCTAATCTGTTAAATTTAACTTCCTAAAGTCTATGGTGCAAAACTTTACACTAAGCTCCAGATATATCAACTCTTTATTTGATATCTCTTTTGGAATTGTATAAAGGAACTTCAAAAACATAATTAAAATTTGAGCTTTACTTCAACACAAAGTGTTTTTCTTCCAGAGGTTCTTATCCCAACCAATAGCATAGTCATCATCATGCAATTAAGATAAAAACTTGAATGCATCCCTGTCAACTCTCTCTCTATAACCACCCATGTAAATCCATTCTCAAGCCCTTTGGGTTTTGCCTCCTAAATATCTCTCTATTACTTCCACTTCACTCCAACTTTATCAAATCCATCTAGGTTCAAGCTAATATCCTCTCTCAACCTAGACTGTTGCATAGAATCTCCCAATTGTTCTGCCTTATCTATCTGCCACACACTCCAATCTATTCTTCCCATTGTAATCACAGTGAATTTTTTGTCAAAGTACAAATCTACTCACTTATCTACATATAATATTTCAATGGCTTCCTTCAACCTGTTGTTAAAATTTTAACCAAAAAAAAAAAAATGTAAAATGTTTTAACTGAACTGATCCCTTCTTGCCTTTGTGATCTCTCTCTGTTTCAGCCTTATCTGCTTTCTATCCGTTCTTTACATTCTCCACACTTGCCCACATTTGTCCATATGTTGAAGAGTTCTTTCTGATAGATCTCTTTTATCTTTTCTTCAGTCATTGAGGTCATGTCTTCCATCAGTTCTCATCTCAACTTTTATTTCCCATTTTATAGGTGCTCACAGTATACAAATCCTTGATTGAAATGAGCACCATTATAGTATTGCATTGATTTATGTAACTATTTAATTAATCTGGCTGTCCAATTACACTGTAAACTCCATGAGGGCAGAAACAGCATTTATTTGCTCACCACTATATCCCCAGTACCTGGAACAAAGTGTCAATATATACTGAGTAAGTATTCATTAAATGAACATGATATTTGCTAAATGAAATAAAAGTTGCTTAAAAAATCAGTAGGACATCTGAAGGATCACACAGTATGTGAAAAATATACACAAGTTAGAAGAAAGACAAAAAGATTACATGAGAAGGAGATGATAAAGAAGGCTGAGACAGCTAGAGAACACAGGAGGAAGGAATGGATGAACCACAGAAGGGAAGCACAATGCCTGGCATACTGTATTAACTCAATACCTCTTCGAAGATTGAATGAATGTTATCTTTGAAGACTAGAAATAATACATTTTTCTTTGGAGATAAGATGAAAGAATAATTATAAGGACAATTTCTATTTTGAAGTTTAACAAACTTCCTTAGTATGATTTTTGTCCTTAGAAGTAAAAAGTCCTTTGCTGTCTGGATTGCAGAGCTATCCTCTGCAAGTCAAAACTTCTGTCCTTGTAGCTACTTGCATTGTAAATTACTAGCATCTTATCAAATGTTCCAAAAGGAACTCTGTAAATGAACTTTCTTGTTTTGGGCTCTTAGCAACATGCTCCACTTTCCTGAACTAAGCGTTTCATCTTATTTAGCTTATTCCAGCTTCTCTCCATTCTTATTCTCTTAACTTCTATTACATCAAACCAGTCGACGGTTCTGACTTCCATACTTGATTATCAGGGACTCCTCTTCCCCCATTTGTAGATCATCACTATCCCACTATGTCTTCCCATCACATTTCCATGTTCTTCTTCCTCTTAAGCATTAGCAAACCCAATAGCTGCTCTGTACCTTGATTATAGTACAATTTCTTTAGAATCATCCAAACTGGACAATATCTTAATCTAAAATGACTCTGGGGAAGGAAAGTTTTATCTCCTTCAAGTGCACACTCTCTTGGTTGGCCTTAAGGCAAATTAATAGAGCTAGGTCAGGATATACATACTGCCCTTCTTGATACTAAAGGACTTGTAATAATAGCACACACCCCCTGGCTATTTCCCAGGCAGCGTTTCTTAGGGTTAAGTCACATTAAAAATTCAAAATCTCCCATATTAACATAAATTGAAAAAAGAAACATATAATGAAAGAAGTAGTTGGAAATCATCTTTTCCTTCATGTCAAAACTAGTTCCTGAAATTCTTTTCTTGGAATAATCTAGCATACGGGTTTCTGGAAATAAAATGCCTTGAGACAGAATTTTCTCACAAATTTTCGTACTGATAGCCAGTCACCAAGGACGGTGAGGACAGCAGAAAGGCCTCACCCTATCAGTGATCCTTAACATATAAACTTCAGTCTGAAATATCAATGAAATTCTTTAGTGCACACAGAGGCAGATATTTACATTATAAAGATTCCTGTCCTAATGGGATTTCCATAACTGCAGAATTGAGATTTTACCTCTGTTTATCAGATCACGATGAATTTTTGGCTTTCTGGTAATATGTGATTTTTTAATTTCCTCCCTAAATAATTAGTTTAAAATGTTAACAATTTTAAAACTTCATTACGTGTTGACTGAATGTATCTCCTGGTTTGCCCAGAACAGTATCAGTTTGAGATTCTTATTTTTGTATAATTATTAATGGTGCCGTCTACTCTCAGAAGGTTGCATGATAAATTGTGTGGTCACCTAATTATAAGGCTTTGATGACTAGCAGCAAATGTTCTAAAGCAACTTGCAGGAATAGTGCTCTACAAACCATATGTTTAAAAGTATAATATTTACCTATCTAAAGGCATGCAATGTGTTTGTCTACTCAAAGAACACTTTTAAAAGGAAAAAAAATCTCTCAGCAGAGGCCCTGGGTATGAATATTTAGAATCCATGATTAGATTCCTTTGAAAATGTCACATTAGTTATTACCACTGCACTGTGCAAATTGCATTCATCTCCCTAGTGGTCATGAAATGAGAGGAACAATAGTTTATCACCCACTTCACAAATAGATGTAGTACCCACCCAACAATTTCCTAGGGAATCTTCACACATACTTGGTGTGGAAAGGACTGACACATGTCAAACCTTGTCCCCTCTCTTGTGTTTGAGAAAAAAGTGTAGCAAACTAAATCTTTGGTTTTTCTGGGGACAAATAAATATTACATTGGTAGATTAATGAAAAGACATTTAACTTCCAGTTTGCAAGACAAAAATATATCTGTAGCAAATCCTACCACAATGGTATTTAAACAATATGTTAATGGCTTGAAACATCTGTAATACTGTAACTAGTTCTAACAACCTGCTGGTTTTAAGCACTGATGGGAAACAGCATGTAAGCTCCAGGGAAAACTGCTCTTTGACAAATTATCACCTCCCCCTCATACCAGTTCACTCTCTCCCCACTTCAGGATACCCATATTGTTCAGAAAGTATTGTTAAAAAGGAAATTCTAACTGTTCTCAGAGTTTGCCAACCCATCAAGGATCTAATTTGTACAAGCTAGCCTCTAAAAATAAGAAAAAATTCTAACACAAGGAAGAAGAGTAAAGTTTAGGATAATCCCAAGAATAAAAAAATACCTAATCATCTTTTTGTAATTGAGTCATTACTGCACAATGTGTTATGACTTCAAAGCAAGTTCTTCTCTGATAGGAAATGAATTATACCTAAACGGATTGGCATAGGCAGAGAAATCGTATTTAGAAGACCATAGAGAATTGTGAAAAGTATTAATAGTATATACTGTATTTATTTATTTTATATAAAAGAAAAGAATGCTTTATTTAGAAAACTGAACACGATTTCTTAACTGAATGGTCAATGTAGAAACTATAAGATGACATGAGTTTATACAGGTATAATCTAGACATTAGAGCAACATAAAAGAAAAAATATAAAGACAAAATAGGTAATGAGACCATAAAGGAGTGATTTGAACACTTTAAATATTTTTTTGGTGCCAGTTGTACCCAAATTATTTTCCAGGGACTTTAAAGAATCTGTGAATAAACTGCTTATGGAATGGAGACACTCTAGAGGACTGGAAACATTCATATGAGCTCTGGTTTTTCAATGGCAGCGAAGGATCAGCTCTGGAAATTGCCAAAAAGTGCTTGATTAAAGCTCCTGGCAAAATTCTATATTGAGCCATTTCACATGTACAAAATTAGGAAAACAAAAGTATCAATGTCAAGGATGGCCTAGGATCCTTTCTTTTATGAGTTCAAAACAAACTTGAAGCTCCACAAAATAAGATTAGACTGCTGAGCAACTTTATGCTTTTATTTACAAGGTCCCTCATCAGTCCACACAGGGTTCAAGCTGTATTTTGCTTCCCCTATTTGCCTTACCTTCCTGTGATATAGAGTTACTCTAGGGAATATGGTGGGAAAGAGGAGAAGAGATGCTGTAATATGGCAAGCCTGGAACCATTCCATCTTGTATGTGTGGTTTCCAACTTGTCTATCCCACTGGGTACATCTCTCACAAAAGAAGTGGAAGGCATTTTTACATCACTACATACAAAAAGTCTCCTTGAGTGTCAGTTTTCTCAGTGACAACTCACAGCCTGGCTGTTACTCAACCTCTAAATCCCTGATTTGCTTTCTCCTCATTACCAAAGACCAGCTGTATGCTTACCAGGAATCCCTTTGGGTCAAACTTTTTCCATCCTCGTTTTGGCACCAGAAGTTTTGAGGCATACTTTGATGGATTCCTTGTTTGTCACATTCCTAAATCCCTGCTTCTGCATTGTGGACCAAGCTCTGGAGGACTTGGAAACTTTATTTCCTGCAGCCTTCTGTCCCTAGAATTCCAAAAGAAGTCTTCTAATGTCCCTTTTTTCTTATGTTGCCCAGTTATACAGATCCTTCCTTGTTTGAAGTAAGTAAAGCCCAGATAGAGATTTTTAGGTTTTTTTTTTTACACTTTTCACTCCATCCTCTCCTTCTTTTGTCCATGAAGAAAGAAAACTTTCCCCCAAAGTGTCTTTCATTCAACAAACAGATACTATACTATACTAGAAATCAATCACGAAAAAGTGGAGATTAAACAACAGGCCACTGAACAACAAATAGGTCATCAAATCAAAATAGAAATTAAAAATACCTAGAAACAAATAAAAACAGAAATACGACATACCAAAATCTATGGGTTGCAACAAAAGCAGTTCTAAGAGGGAAGTTTGTAGCAATACAGGTCTACCTCAAGAAACAAGAAAAAGCCCAAATAAAAAAATCTGACTCTACACCTAAAGGAACTAGACAAAGGAGTACAAAATGTAGCCCAAAATTAGTAGAAGAAAGAAAATAATAAAGATCAGAGTGGAAATAAATTAAACAGAGACTAAAGAAAGAAACAATAGAAAATATCAACAAAGCTAAGAGCTGGCTCTTTGAAAAGGTAAACAAAATTGACAAAACTTTAGTTAGATTAACCAAGAAAAAAAGAGGAAACTCAAAATTGGAAGTGGAAAAGGAGAAATTACAACTGATACCATAGAAACATAAAGGATTATAAGAATACTACAAAAAGTATACATCAACAAATTGAATAACCTAGAAGAAATGGATACATTTCTAAAAACATACAATCTTCCAAGACTGAATCATGAAGAAACAGAAAATCTGAATAGACTGAATACTAGTAAAGAGATTGAATAGGGAGATGAAGATCAAAACCACAATAAAATATCACCTTATACCTGTCAGAATGACTATTGTCAAAAAGACAACAAATAAGTGTTGACAAAGGTATGGAGAAAGGGAACCCTCATGCACTGTTGGTGAGATGTAAACTGGTGCAGCCACTATGGAAAACAGTATAGATTCCTCAAATAAATTAAGAACTGAAGTATCATATGACCCAGTTATTCCACTCTAGGATATTTGTCCAAAGAACATGCAAACACTAATTCAAAAAGATGTATGCACCCCAATGGTCATTGCAGCATTATTTACAATAGCCAAAAATATGGAAACAACCTAAGTGTCCATTGATGGATGAATCGATAAAGAAGATATGGAACATATACAGAATGGAATGCTATTCAGCCATAAAAAAAATGAATGATATCCTGCCATTTGTAACAATGTGGATGGACTTGAAGATATTATACTAAGTGAAATAAGTCAGAGGAAGAAAGACAAATGTTGTACAATTTTATTTATATATAGAATCGAAAAAAATGAACAAACAAAATAAAATAAAAATGAACTCATAGACAGAGATCAGATTAGTGCTTACAGAAAGGAAGGGTGCTGGAAGGGTGGATGAAATAGGTAAAGGAGTTGCACTGTATGTTGATGGATGGTGGCTAGACTTGTGGTGGTGATAACTTTGTAGTCTATACCAATGTCAAATTATAATGCTGTACACCTGAAACTTGCATTAAAATGTTCCAGATACTGTGCTTTGATCTTGTAGCTACATTCGATGTGCCCAAAATACGCCATGGCCACTACCAGTGCAGAGGAGTAAAGAACTCTGAGGTGAAGAAGATATTACCTGGGAAGTCAATGCAGCAGTTTTAAGTGACTATGCCAAAAGTCAAAGCAATGATAGAAAATCTGTGAGCTTGATGATGGCATGAAAACTATTCCATGACTCTCCAGCATCTTTTAATGACAAAATTATGAGGAATAAGGGCATGTATGAAAGAAGATGTAGAAGTTCTAAGTAAGAAGGGGCTCAGAGATAGACACAAGTTGTACAGAATTAAGAGAGAGAGCAAGGTATCCAATAACAATAGGAAGAGTAGAGAATCAGGGAACTTTATAAAGGGTGTGTGAGTCATAAGGATAGCAGTGTTTGAATCTTTCATGGGTCCTACACATTCTGTGGCCTGGCATTATTGCATTTCTAACCATCCCTGAATATTTTTAATTTATTTTATTTTTATACATATGTACCCTACAACTGAAACTTTACTGAAATAATACTTTTCAGCAATTATTGAGCAATCAAAATGAACCATATAGGAACTGTGTGCTTTCCATATATTATTTATCCTAAATTTAAAATATAAAGTAAATATTGTCACTCCTAATTTTTATAGTGAGAAACTGAGGGTCAGACTGATGAAAAATAATGTAGTGCTAAAACAGAAGAGTATTTTAAACAGTTTTGATACAAATATACATATAAAATTATAAATTTTCACTCAGTTTGATGAAATATTGGTTCATATTATATTTAACTATATTCTTTTTCTCCCTTTATTTACATTTTGCTTATCAAAATGCATGAATCATATTAGTCCTTTTCTAAACATATATTGAAAATATAAATCTACCTAATCTCTTAGTCTATAAAGTTTATGAAAAAGAATAAAATTCAATATAAATTTTATTTACATTTAATTACATTTATTTACATTTCTAGCCCTTTATCATCTAACAGGAAATTGAACTACTGGTAAACAGACATGGGTGAATTTTTTGTATTAAATATACTAATTTATAACCTGTCTATAATATCTTGAACTTGCCTTGTTGAACAAAGAAAAGAGAATGGGGCAGTTCTCAAAGGGGAAGCAGGGAATGAAATGGTGGTCAGGGGACTGGTGGGGAAGAACAGTTAGTGACATTATAGCCCCATTTCCCTAAAAGTTGAAGTTTCTCTTTTTTGAAGCTCCTTCCTGATGAGGAAAGAATCATCCCATTCTATTGGATGTGGCATCTGATACTTCTCTGCAGAAACCTGAAGAACCACTGGTTAATCCATTCTTCTATTTACCTGTATCCAAGATGAGGGATGCTCCATTACTTTGGGCTCTGGAGTCAAGAGCTAAACTGACCCATGATCAATAAGCAGCATGAGTGAGAAATAAATGGTTGTTGTTGAGCCACTGAGATTTGGGATGTCAGTTATTGCTACAGCCTAAGTAATATAAGCTGATTTCACAGAAAATGATACCCAAAAGTGAAATGCTGCTATAACCAAAGAAAAATGCAAAATATTGTCTTTGAAGTGCCACATAGTAGATGGTGAGGAAATTACTAATGAAGGCAGGAAAGATGGTGACATATGTTTGCAGTGGCAAAACAATCAGTAAAATTATTATCTGCTATATCTTAGAAAGCAGATAAGGTACCTAATGTACATCTTGGCTTTGGTGGCAGAAGCGAGAAATTAGGATATTAAGAGCTTGAGTTGTTTGCATTTGACAAGACAAAATGAAATGAGTTCAAACAAGACTTGAATAGATTGCAGATTCATTTGGAAGATGATTGAGAAAGTCCTGAAATTCCAGGAAGTATAGGGTAGGAGATGTAACTGGTTATCATATCCAACAAGAAAAAATAGAAACTAAGAAGCCCTTTGAAAAACAATGGCTGATTAAAACTCAGTCTCCCTAGAAATATGCAGCAAATCAAGGCATACTTGTAACTCCCTGAAAGAAAGAAAGAAAAAAAGAGTGAAAGAAAGAGAGAGAAAGAAAAGAATTCATGAGAATCTAGGCACCCAGTGAATCCTTTCAAATGGTTGAAATGACTCAAGTAAGAAACTGAACGTATTGCTATCTTAAGAAAATTGATAGACTCAAATCATTGCAAAATACATTGAGAGAGAAAGACTTGTTTTATTAAACATGTGGATTTTGGCGATTTACAAGCAGAGCTGATTGTAACCAAATAGATAAAAAGCTGACTCAGGTTCTTAAGAGAACTGCATGTCAAAAGAACCAACAGACTAAAAGACCTAGAAACTTAACTCACTTTTACAATCCCAATCTGTACTGGCTGAAAGCAGGCTGAGAAATCTGCTCAACCCCCAAGGAAGACATATTTTTCTAATTTCCCTTCAGATTTAACCGCGAAGGCAAATTGAAAACCAAGGAACTTCTAGTGAGCAGACCCCAGAGCCATGAGGAACAATTGATAGGGGAGCTACTCCCAGTGAGCAATTAGGAACCCAAGCCTGGCCAGGAAGGCCTATGCTGCCCACCCCTACCCCTCAAACCATGCAACTCCAATTCAGAAGAGCCTCTCTGAGACCACCAGATTTAGGTCTGGGCTTTCCCATATTGTTCTCACAAGACTGTGTACTGCCATATATATATATATATATATATATATATATTTTTTTTTTTTTTTTTTTTTTTTTTTTTTTTTTTTGCGGTACGCGGGCCTCTCACTGTTGCAGCCTCTCCCGTTGCGTAGCACAGGCTCCGGACATGCAGGCTCAGCAGCCATGGCTCACGGGCCCAGCCACTCCGCAGCGTGTGGGATCTTCCCGGACCGGGGCACGAACCCGTATCTCCTGCATCAGCAGGCGGACTCTCAACCACTGCGCCACGAGGGAAGCCCTGTTTTTTCTTTTTGTGAGTGTTTTGAAATAGAATTCCCAGTGTCCTTTTGACCTATAAGAGCAGGTTGATAAGTAGTGTGAATAGTAATTCCTTGACCTTATCTTTTCTTCATACCCTTTAATCCAGTTCGGAACTGAGCACTGTTATACTTCTAGAGGCTCTTAAGTGTGACCACAAGTCCTGGTTTGCCTGGGATGGAGTTGGTTTGCACCAGGTGTCCAGGCATAATTATTAACAACACTCCCTTTCCCTCTGAAAAGTGCCAGGTTTAGATAACAAATTATATAGTACCCCTGCTCTTGGTTGAGGCCACCATGCTTGAATCTTTTCACACCCAGTATAAAAACATCAGGGTTCCCCAAGTTCAAAATAAAGAAATGAAATTCACCCCTTTTAGGAACTAGACTAGAGTCAAACAGAGGCAGAAGTCCAGCTACAGGTTTTGTTTGTTTGTTTGTTTTTTCTGATGAGTTATTATGGTTATTTAACCTGGTCTATTAAAAAATAAAATTGGTTGGACACAACTTCCCTCAACTGAACAAGAAAAGCAAAGGAGGTAAATACCAGTAATAAATTGCAACAAGTGCCAAATTGCTCTCCATTTTTAGGACCCAAAGACTCTGAAAATGTTCCATACAAGACAACAAGATATATGGGAGTTCCTCCGCCTTGGAGAGACTCCCACACTGAGTTCAATTGTGATGTCTCTATATTAGAGGTCTTTATTGCTACAGCAAATGAAAATGCAATCTGAGGGGAGTGAATAACTTGGAAAATCCCACACTGTTAGTAAATTAGGTCTTTTAAAAAAGGAACATCCTGGCAAGCTCAAATAAATCAATGTGACTCTAAGAAACAACACTGAAAGGTAAATGTGCTTTCAGGGTTACATCTTTGTTCTCTTTCTTTCTTAGCTATTTGACTCATGTGGTGAAGTAAATTTCTCTTGATTTTTTTTGCTTTCATGATCTCCAAGTGACTGAGCCCAGCCGACTTAACTCACCAGAGTTTTAATTACAAAGCAACGGAGTTGCTACACAGAATGGCAACATCACATAACTGAACCAACTAAGCCCAAGACATGTGGCTGGAATCCTGTATTCCCTTCATTTTATAAAGATGAGAGACTGGCCAGATGCCTTAACAGCAGGGCTTCTTTTTGATAAGAGTAATTAAACCTTACAAACAAGTGTAGTGATCTGAGTTCTGACAGAACCAAACCAGTTAACATAGTCGACAAAAACACCAGCACGAGACACAAAAACTGAACGAGTCACTCTGATGGGAGTTTTAAATATTTCTCTTCCTTCTCATCATCTCTTCAAAGTAAATAATTAGCTGCCCCACTTTTTTCCTTTGGTCCAAATGAAATAATAGCTCAGAATTAGGAAAAATAACATACTTGCTAAATTATGTTAGAAAAATAGGCCCCAGGGTTTCAAAGTACTCAGACCTATTTTTCAGTTTGCCAGTTTGCCCAAGGACTGTCCCAGTTGTAATACAATTAATTTAAGCATAAATATACCTAACAAAATTTAACTGTTAAATAATTAAGTCCTAATATCAATATCTGTTTTCTAGTTACTCAATAAAAATCTAGAGTAAGCCACTATTGCTAGGAATATTCTTTCCATTCATATTCCATGAATAATCCTCCACTTCTTCCAAGTTCTGCTGTCTTCTCTCTGTGTCTCACACTGCTTTCATCTCTGCTGGTTTGTGCGTTTCTGTTTCTGTTTATGAGGAATGTTGGCTTCCTGCCTATCTATTTCCCTGCAATGTCTCCTATTCTACAATTCTGATCAGACTACAGAGAAGGGATCTATGTTTTCGTTGTTGTTGTTTGTTTGTTTGTTTGTTGGTACGCGGGCCTCTCACTGTTGTGGCCTCTCCCGTTGCGGAGCACAGGCTCCGGACGCGCAGGCTCAGCGGCCATGGCTCACGGGCCCAGCCGCTCTGCGGCATGTGTGATCCTCCCGGACCGGGGCACGAACCCGTGTCCCCTGCATCGGCAGGCAGACTCCCAACCACTGCACCACCAGGGAAGCCCCGGATCTATGTTTTATAATATTTTGAGAAGCAACTGACTTCGTGAGTGACATCCAAATTGAAAACTGATTTTCCCCATTGGCCAGAATCCTAGAAACCATTGAAAGTTCTATGGAACTTGCGTGATAACATTAAACAGACTTTTGGCCACAACAATTCTGGACGAAACTTTTTTTAATGATTTCCCACTCAGCATCATGTGCGACACATATACAGTGCTGCCTCTAAATATACATTGTTTAAAACCTTCATGTATACATATTCATGTTGTGTGTTTTCTTTTTAAACCAGCTTTTGTAGTATATATTTGAGTGATTATTCAAAGTTTTAGTGAAATTTTATAACTTTCAATTGCTTTCTCTGAAAGTAGCTTTGCCCTTTTTCTCTCATAAAAGAGATGACCATTTTACACAATAAAAGTTTTATGTTTTATTACTTGTTGAGTATACTCAGCATTTGAATTTCTTTCTTTTTTTTATCTTCACCTGGCTTCATCAAAATAAAACTCCCCTCTAGATATGTATTCCTTTATTATCAATATGAATTAATTATATGGTTATTTTAGAATGTATGGGTATTTAAAACTTTATTTTATTAAAACTAATTTTAAATAAGGATTACATGTAGCTATTTTTTGTTGTTCTATGTCCTGCTGGTTTTTCAGGATGAATATTCGTACCATAACAGAATATATTGAGTTGGGTTTTAAACTATATTTTGGTAAGAAGAGTAACTTCCTGATTGTAGTTTAAGCTGGAAAATGGGGTACATATAAGAGAAAACAATTTGAATAGTGGAATTTGGTTTCAGGCATAAAAGCTTTAAAGTAAATTCAATACTCCATATAGCTAAAGATCATTTAAATAAAAATCATGAAAAATGAAAAACAATCAAATAAACAAACCCCCAGAAAACTTTCTAATTAACTCTATACATATCAGTATCATTATAAGAGTATATAAAGAGCAGGGAATAGATTGAATCCTTTTTCTGTGTAGTTTGGGAAGATTTTGCCAAATCTAGGAAATCTTCCTTTAAAACAAACAATCAAACAAAATGGTACTGTAAATGTACTACACATGAATTAGTGAACACACACTGAGCTGTATCAACAAATGATCTGTATATCCTATACACACACAGACCAACTCGTTCAGGGTTTGTGTACCTCAGGGGACACTGGTGACTTAAAAAAAAACAAGATAAGAGGAGGGCAATAATGTTTCTTAGATTAAATTATCATATCTTATGACTTCTTTTGTTTATGCCTGAAGATTTTTCAGACTCTACCAGAAAATAGTCAACAGGACATAGACTTGTTCTAGAAATTGATGTAGCTCACTTTGCCAGTCTTAGGTGAGTTACAAGAACAGACAAGACATTTGTATTTGTAGCTATGGAGAAATGACCTTCAGGGCACTATTTTTTTTTCTTGTGGTTAAAACAAGCAAACACACACACATGAGACCTACCTTCAACAAATTTTAAGCGTTCAGTACAGTATTGTTAACTATAAGCATATTGTCACACAGCTGATCTCTGAAAATTTTTCCTCTTGCATTAACTGAAACTTTATACCCGTTGACCAGCAACTAATTTTAACCACTGAGACTTCAGAAAGCCTTTTAAATCTTGCTACTAAAAATGTATTCCTCAGACAGCAGCTCTAGCATCACCTGGATGCTTATAAAACTTCAGGATCTCAGCCCCACCCTCAGACCTACTGAGTGAAAATCACTCTGGTATGTTATCAAGATCCCCATTTGAAGGTATATTAAAGTTCGAAACCCATGGCTTTAAAACACTGCTTTGCTCAATGTCTCTAAGTCAAAAATCTTAAGAGTGAGCAAACATATTTTGTCTGTTGTGGAGAATTGTGAATGAAATTTGTTAAAACAATGCTTAATTTTGTAAATTTGTGGTCGGGGGTTACTATTCTCTTTAGTGAGTCATTCTGAAGTTGACACACAAACATTATCTTTAAAAGAGGAAGGTGTTTGCTTTCAGAACACCTTCCAATTGTTGCCTCCTAAAGAGCCTGTGCATTTCTGGAAATAATTCTGTTTCCATGGCTTTACCTGCAGAGTCTGCCAGGGTTCCAAAATGTATCAGTACTATTCAGCATGGCCGTGCAGTTCTGCTTCTTTCTCATTATTTTTGTTGCTTTTGGCTCCAATGCTGTATATGTCCTATGTCCTGTAATACTAAGCAATTCTAAAAGTATCATTCACAACAAATAACTGCCTTGGTCTGATTTGAGAAAAATGCCTTAAATGTGTTCTTTTATTCCCCAAAAGAGCTATAAGATAGAAAATACCCCCGAAAGTCATTTTCTTCAGGAATCCTTTATACGCAGATTTAGGGAGCTTTTTGGTAAAGATAACTCGTTGGAATATGAATGTCAGGCCATTCTCTGAAGTAAGCGAGTGGAAAGCATGACAAGGCAAATACATTCTCCTCTTAACTTAGCATCAAACTTAACTAGTTTCTCATTCCTCTGATGGTACTTGAATTTGGGAGTTTAGGACAAAATGTAACAAACCTGGGTATTAAATCTGAAAAAAAACAGTGTAACTTAGACTGGACTTTTCCCCCATTTATTTTTTAAATTCTTTCCTAAATCTATTTTTTTCTTTTTTGCAGTACGCGGGCCTCTCACTGTTGTGGCCTCTCCTGTTGCGGAGCACAGGCTCCGGACGCGCAGGCTCAGCGGCCGTGGCTCACGGGGGCCCAGCCGCTCCGCAGCACGTGGGATCTCCCCAGACCGGGGCACGAACCCGTGTCCCCTGCATCGGCAGGTGGACTCTCAACCACTGCGCCACCAGGGAAGCCCCCTAAACCAATTTTTAGTATTCTAATTGGGCAATAAAATGGGGAAGTTCTGAGAACTTATGGCACAGAGAACTTATGGCATAAGTGGAGAACTTATGGCACTATTCTATGATATCCACCACAATTATGCTTTACTACTAGACATTTTGTCAGTCTTTTTCATTAAAAAATAAAAGTGTCCCTATAATTACTACTTGGAGGAGCATTTTTCAGATTTTAACCACATTTTTTAAACTGAAAATTGAACATACAAATGAGTGATGGCGTCTGTTTCTGCCTCTGTTTAATGGTGGGAGAGGGAACCTGGAAAGTTAGTGGTTTCTGAGGACTGACATCTGGGGAAATGATCCACGTCATAGATAATCCATTCAGCTTTGTGAAAATGTGATCACATACTACGTACACTTTTTCATCACCTGGGTAGGTTGAGGCTGTAGCAAGCCCAGACCCCTAATCTAATCCTCTCAGGCAGCTAGATTGCTGGAAGCTTTGCGTTGTCCCCGTGAACTTCACACTTCTGGTAATAGGAAATGTCTTCTAGCCTGCGTTGAGAAAATCAGAAACTGGCAATAATTGCATTTGCCTAGGACAAGTTTCTTCTGTTGTTCAAATAAGCAGAAACTGTAAAATATGTGTCCAGGTAATCACAGTAATTTAATAAGCAAAATTTAAGTTGCATAGTTAAAAATACATCTGCATCATTGATTTGAAATCACCAGAATTGTATTAATACTCACAGTTTAAGCTATTAGCATTTAGACATTGTATCTAACCTCTCCAAATTGCTTACATGGTCACATGATAAGTAAAAATGATGTAACTTCATGTCAAAGGGACTCCTATAGAAAATGTTCTAGGGTTAGAGCAGCGACCTCTCCTTTTCCAATTCTGGATGCAAACTTCTCCCACTGCGAGCATCATGCATGAACTTTCATACCTTATCATGTTAGAAAGTCTATATGCATGTAATATCCACAGTGAGGGCTTTCTTGTGTCTTTAATAAAAGAATTAAACTTTGCTGGAAAGTGAAAGGAAAAGTTGTTCTTTAAAAAAAAAATAAAACATCACAGTATAGGTAAAACCTCTGGGGATTCAGCAGTACTTGAAAGACTACTTTTAAGTATTCTTGATCTAAGTGATCTAAGGGGATTGTGAGAATTAATGAATAGTGGGTTGCAGACTAGGTCAAAACAGAACTTCTCTACCCTATTACCTCCAAAAGTTTTTATTAGAGAAGCACATTCTTATCTCACCACTTGGATTTATTCAGTTGGATATTTGCATTTAAAATAGTCATTTAAATACTAGATAGTTTATGGAAGTCTAATGAAATTACAGAAATAAAGCCATTCGTTTTCAAAATATGCCAGAATTTTATCTATTAGAGAAATCAATTTGAAATGTAAATGATATACCTTCAATACATATGAATGGAGTTCCTGTTATGTATAAAACACAAGGTTAGGGCTTCCCTGGTGGCACAGTGTTTGAGAGTCTGTCTGCCGATGCAGGGGACACGGGTTCGTGCCCCGGTCCGGGAAGATCCCACGTGCTGCGGAGCGTCTGGGCCCGTGAGCCATGGCTGCTGAGCCTGCGCGTCCGGAGCCTGTGCTCCGCAACGGGAGAGGCCACAACAGTGAGAGGCCCGAGTACCGCAAGAAAAAACAAAAACACAAGGTTAGGCACTGGAGGGAGTGTGACAAAGCTTAAGGCCATTGCTGTTCTCCACATGAATATCACCTTATCAGCGAGAAACACGAGCATGAATTATTTTAATTAAACTTACAAGCAATAAATAACAATAAATCCACCATACTAAATGTACCCCAGTCAATATAGTGAAATAAAAGGAACCAGTAGTATCATAAGGCCACATATTTTGAACAAAGAGGATGAAATTATGCAGTACATACACAAAGATGAGATATTTTGGATGAGAGAAGGAAGCCAATCTTGCCTTTCTTCAGTTAGGACCACTTCAGCAAGAGTCAACACATTTCTCTGTAAAGGACCAGACTGTATATATCTTTGACTTTGTGGGTCATTCAGTTTCTGTCACAACTACTCAGTATTACCTTTGAAATGCAAAAGCAGTCATAGACAATATGTAAACATAAATGAATGTACCTCTGTTTCAATTAAACCTTTTTTTAAATCCTTCTCTTTTTTAATGAAGTTGATTTTATTATAGTCTATTTGCGATATTATATTAGTTTCAGGTGATTCAGTACAGCATAGTGATTCAGTATTTATACTCCATTAAAAGTTATTACAAAATAATGGCTATAATTCCCTGTGCTGTACAATATATCCTTGTTGCTTATCTATTTTATATATAGTAGTTTGTGTCTCTTAATCCTCTACCCCTAATTTGCCCCTACCCTCTTCTCTTGCCCCTCTTGTAACCACTGGTTTGTTTACAAAAATAGGCAGCAGGGACCAGATTTGGCCAGCTGGCCATAGTTGACCAACCCCTGGTCCACATAATGCTTAAATTACCTCTTGAAAAGCAAATTCCTGTTTAAGGGTATTTGTTGGTTGTAGTATTTGTATATGTGATAAACCAACCACCTGAAAAGCGGCTCTAAAGATTACAACTCTGTCGTGTGTGCATTTTGTGCTGTCGAGTGTTGCAGTTACTCAGAATATATATTGAACAGGGGCCATTAAATGGCTTAATATGGGAAAGATAAAAGACTAGCGGATATATTTCGTGGGAAAATTTTATTATAGCCTCAGGGGCTAGACTAGATAAGTTGCAGCATTTTTCCCATTTCCATTTTCTGTATTTTTATGATTTATTCAAGATGAATTAATGCAACAGTTTTTTTTTTTTACTTCAGATTCCATGTATTGAAGTTTAATAAGCTACAAACACTAGTCACAATAAACTATTTCCTTCAAATGACAAAAACTTATTTTCGGGCTTCCCTGGTGGCGCCGTGGTTGGGAGTCAGCCTGCTGATGCAGGGAACGCGGGTTCGTGCCCCGGTCCAGGAAGATCCCACATGCCACGGAGCGGCTGGGCCCGTGAGCCATGGCCGCTGAGCCTGTGCTTCCGGAGCCTGTGCTCCGCAACGGGAGAGGCCACAACAGTGAGAGGCCCGCATACCGCAAAAAAAAAAAAAAAAACACAGCTTATTTTCACATTCGCTTAAAGGAGACGTATTGCAAACACATACATGCAGAGCAATCAAACTAAAGGTGCCATAACCCATTGCAAATACCAACAGGTTCCCTAAATTAGAAGATATATTTGGCATCTCTAATTTAATTCAGAGCTTACCACACTGACTACATTTTTTATTCCCTAGGAAATTGTAAGAATAAAATATTGTAGCTTTTATTCAAAGATGAATATCATGAAGGGTGAAAGGAAAACTGTGTGAAATATTTGCAATAAAGAAATATCTATCCTGTAAGTATAGTAATAAAATAGTGCTTTGCATTGCAAACGGCAACTATATTTCTTACCAGCCAGTTTTCAAATGTTGGAAAGACAACATTCCACACTAATAACATCTGATTAGCTAAAATGTAATTTTTAAATTGACAGCTGTAAAAGTTTACTACACATAAATTTTATAAATAAAAACTACAAGTGTAATTTATAAACTGATGAGATATTTGTCTACTTAGATTTACTTCCTTTGAAGATTTCTAATTTATAGGTATAAGCAAATTTATAAGAGAATGAAACTATTTGAAGTTCTTCATTGAAAGATCCTAGAGCTTTTAAAATAAGTTTAAGCAAGAAATTTTAAAAATTTGTTCGCCTATATAATATGTTGAATTTTTAAAAGTTCAGTAGTGTGCATAATCTTTAAGAAATTATTTAATTCCATACCTTTACAAATGTTCATAAGCAATCTAGTCCTTGTAATTCCATATGACAATATAGTCTTTCTTGAATATTGGTCTGTCTGGATATTACACACTGAGGACTCTGCATTTTGTTTCAATTAGAGTTACGTCATTAAGATTTTTAACATTCAAACTACCCAAAAACCAAAACCTGGGTAGGAGGTCATATTGACTCACTTGAGATCATGTCAGGGTTTAGCATCATTCAGGCTTCTAGTGGATTTTCCATGATAAAACAAGGTAATGATATCTTTTCTTCTTTATTCAGGGCAATCTCATAGACATATTTTATACTTGCATTTATAAAAGTATCATGGCCTGAGCTGATGTAGGGAAAGAATATACTTAGAAGGCAAATAGAAACAATATCTTATTTTAGAAATCTTATGCAGAACTGTTTTTCCAGAAGGTGTTCCCAGATAGTCTCTAATTAGGGACAGTTTGGCTACATTGCTCTGTTTTCATTGATTGAAATTTCCCTCCAATATCTGTCAACATCTAAGGGAAAACCAACTTTTGAATGGGATAGCCACTTTCCTTTTTCTTATTTTTAGATTTGTAATAGTGATAATTTTTGTGTCAGACTAGAAAGAAACTGACTAGATTATTTTGTATTTAAACCTTATTGAAATGTGTTTATTTCAGATGTATCTTCAGTATTGACATTAATCCTGAATAACTAAGAGTAAAATATTTTAAAGAGTTATAACATTTTTACATTTTTCTTTTCATTTCTTTTTCCATGGAATATTTGCTTCTGAGTTTTCATGTGTTATGAAACCTTCCAGTGGCCAAATATAGTGAATACATGTGGAAAAACAGTGTGTCATTTGCTACTGTGAAAAATTTTAGATTACTTTCTTTAAAATGAATTGTACAATGTCAAAATGCACAATTTGTGACGAATGTCTATTTATTAGGCAGAATTTTATGACTTCAGAATACCTCCAGAATTATCAATTATATGAGGAAAACATAAAGTGAATTCTTGCAATTTTACAGTTAATCATATTCAATAATGTCAAGAGTCTGAATCCAAATCCCATACTCGTATTTGATTCTTGGATACATTTCTGGATACAGATCTGTTTCTTCAGCTAGCTGAATGGAGAAGCAAGCTGGAAAAGTTTTGGCAATTTCTGTCTCAAAATTCAACACTGTTATGGATTATCAATTCAATTCTGGTTATTTATCGTTTTTTCACATAATGCAGGTAGATACATTTTTCGGGTTTTATAATTTAATTTTCTTGCCAATGACCTCCAAGTAAATCACAATACACTTTTTATTGAGTCTTAATAAAACGAATTATTCCTTAAAAAACCAATTATTCCCTATCATACAGGGCCAAACCATTAGTAAAAGGTCATAAGAAAAAAATTATATTAGCAAAATAGACATTGGGCTTAGATAAGCATGTATATTGAAATATGACAAAAACCTTTGCTTACCTGGACACTTAAATACTTAGTTTCAATTTTAATATGTTATAAATATTAATAGTTCTAGAACTAAAGATAATTTATTACATAAAATAATCATAAAAATACTGATATATTATGTGTAATAATGGAGGAAAACTATTATACATAGAATTATCTGTCTCTATAAGAAAGAAATGAACTACTTCTATTCTTATCTTACAAACTTCAGTTAACAGAGTATTATTGAAGAGAGACACCAGAAGTCTGTTTTTAAACTCATTCATTTACCTATATTTCTATTAACATTTCATGCTGACTTACAAGAACTCTCTTGCGGCTTATTTTGGCTAAACTTTAGAAAACTATCATTCTGGTTTAGAATCATGCTATTATTTTGCATTATTATTATACCAGCATTGGTTGGTGTGGTTCCTGAAATGAATTGTCCAGAACAGATATATTACAATGATTTAGAAATCATCTCAGAATGGAAAACATTCATTAAAGATATCTGTAAAGAAAAAAATTATATTACAAAGTCAGAGGAAAGAGAGGTCCAGAGCATAAGACCAATACAGGCATTTTAGTTTCAGTGGTTATTAAATTTGGCCTGTGTTTGTACACAAATAAGAAAATAATTTGTTTTACAATAGCAAAGGGCAGCTTTAACTACAACTTTTAAACTATCTGAGAATTTTCTCCCTTTTTTCACACTCGTAAGTTTTTATGAAATTGGGCCAAATGTGAATATGAGTTAGCCAGTGAGAAATAGAATAATAAAGGTTAAAAGAAAGCATTAGTCATGTCATTGTTTCAATGGTTACCAAGAGTTCATAATTCTCCATCATCTAGAGCAACTGTGTGATGGGGTTTATTTCATGTGTTCCACCAAATATGATTTCTTTTAGAAGCAAATTATTATATTTTAAACCTAGTTCCAGAAATATGATTTTCTTGAAATATAAAATAATAAAATGATCAGGTTTTTTCAATAAAATTGGAAATAAAAAGAATCCATTTATGAATGAATGATTAGAGAGAGAGAGAGAATCCCAGTGATTCTTTAGTTGGAAACTACTTTAACAGTCAAGCTGGCCTGCTATCCCCTTTGTGAGGGAGACAGCCTGAAGATGCATTCCAAGAGCATGAGAGCAGCACACTCCAAATGGAAACTGGCAAGTGTTTGATTCACTCGTTTTGAAATTAAAAGTGGCATCTGGAAATAGCTTGGAAAGTAAGCTGTGCTCTTGGTATGGAGAAGGCTTTAATTCAAACTGAGTTAAAGTTGAGACAATTTAAATGGACAGATAGAATGCAGTTGTTTTGTTACTATACCACTTCCTATTGATGATGACATGGTCTTAGGATGTAAATTCAGAGCACAGAGGCAGCATTGTTCTAATAGAGAGTTTCCAGTATGTTTGTCATTTGTCACATGTAGCAAGCACATCTGCTACAGTCAAACTATGGCAAATTGATGCGCCCCACTTCGTTAGGGACCAGAGTCTAGGGAGGTGATCTGTATATTATCATGAACAGCAACAATGTTGTACTTCATGGATTCCAATCACCAAACAAGAAAATGTTCTAAGAATACCTCCTTTCTCTACCTGGTCCCCACACAGTTCAAAACATGAGCAGATTACAAATCCTGATAGGCACCAATGGGTTGGGTTACACTGTATGGCATTGCTACTTGTATAAGTCCAATATTAGCACTTGCGTGTGGTTCAAATTTAAGATGAATCACGTTTAATTCTAAATGGGATCCCCTCTTCAAGAATCCTACTCAGAGATCATAGCTGAGAACAGGCAGCAGGAGGAACACCAGAATCCAGGATCCAAGAGTGACCAGCCTTTGCTGAGAGCCCAGGCCCATCAAGGGACTAGTACTGGCCCCCAGCTCACCATTCTCCCTGGGCAGTGCAGGACAGGACTGAGGAGAAGACTGGAGAGCAAAATCACATTTTAAGTAAATGTAGTGTTTTTGAAAAGAGAATGTTCTCTCCTCCCGCATCCCTGCTGAAGAAGGGAAAAGTGGTGCATCTACTCCCCATAACAGAGTCAGGTACAGAGCCCATAAGAAAAATGAATTGCTCCTAAAATTAGGAAATAATTATGGCAAAAGCTGTTGACTTTTGTTGCCTGAGTGGATGTCGCTAAGGCACCCAAATTGCGGCTGGCGGTGTGCTGTGGACTTGTGTCCTCCCAAATTCATATGTAGTGGTCCTAACACCCAGTGTGATGAGATTTAGAGGTCAGGCCTTTGGGAGGTAATTAGGTTTACATGAGGTCATGAGGGTAGGGCCTTCATGATGGAATTAGTACCTTTCTAAGAAGAGACACCAAAGATGGTTCTCTCTCTCTCTTTCTGTTTCTCTCTCTCTGCCATGTGAGGACACAGAGAAAAGGTGGTGGCCTTCAGCAAGCCAAGATGAGAGTTCTCACCAGAACCCAACCATGCTAGCACCCAAATCTTGGCCATCAACCTCCACAACTGTGAGAAATTTCTGTTGTTTAAAGCACACAGTTTACAGTCTTTGTTATGACAGTCAAAACAGATTAATACAAAGATCAAGGGAGGGGCTTCCCTGGTGGCGCAGTGGTTGGGAGTCCACCTGCCAATGCAGGGGACACGGGTTCGTGCCCCGGTCCGGGAAGATCCCACATGCCATGGAGCCTGTGCGTCCGGAGCCTGTGCTCTGCAGCGGGAGAGGCCACGGTGGTGAGAGGCCCGCGTACCGCCAAAAGAAAAAAAAAAAAAAGAGCAAGGGAGACTTGAGAACAGATGATAAGATGGGGGAAGGGGAGGTTGACCAAAAGGAGGTACAGAGCCACCTCCTTAATTTTTTAGTTTCCAAGTGATACAGAAGATAAATTTTACTGTGCCCATTGCACGTGAATTTTGGTACTATGGAAGGCAGGTAAGATTGGAGGCTCCAGTCTTGCCTGGAATCTCAGTCCCATGAAGCCCTCAGGTATGATGTTCTCAGGTGAGTTTCAGTCCATAAATATAGCCACAGGACCACCAGTGGTGGAGAGAGCCCTTTGTCAAGAGATATACATTGGAGTAAAAAAAAAAAAAAAAATCAAACAAGTAGACAATGATTCCAGATAATGCCAACACAGGGAAGAAGATATGTCTCAGGAAAGGAGAAGCCCTACCCCAGACCCAAGCTGTTGAAACTATAACTCTAGTGTGATTCAGATATTAGATTGATGATCTTAAAGGACTAAGAGCTAAGTCATAAAAATGGAATTATACTGATCTAGTAAACAAAGAAGAAAAGAATGCAAAGTTAGAGAGTCTGACTCATATATTTATTATTGATGAAGTCTGTTACTCAGAGTGAGAGGGGGTAGCCACAAGCACTTAGTGGCAATTATTAGGAAAAATAAAATTGCTCCATATTAATAGTTCAACAATTTGAAACTCTTTGCTACAGTATTTACACTAGTGTTTTGGAGCATAATTACATTTTGATGCTATGGATATTTCTAGAAGCATTCATTATTTACCATTCTTTTCATGTTCTCTGAATTACCATGAAATTGTTTCTCAGGAGATTTATGCTATGCATATGAAAACGTCTTTGGATTTTTGCATCAAAAGGTATCACTGAGTCAGTTCCTGTGACCAACAAGCATTGAGTACTTACTATGAGATGAAATTTCAGGGAAGGACAACCATAGAGCTCCTGAAATCAGTAAGTTCAAGGCCTAATAAGAGAGACCAGTATACATTCAACCAATACACTTTAACGATTAAAGACTTATAAAGTACATTTCATTTTTTTCTGATTAAATATATTTTTGTTACCATCCAACTAGTATTATAATAAAGAATGCATTGTTACTTAAATTGTTTATGCAAGCATCCTAATGATAACACATATATTCCAGAAGAGAAATTATTTTCCATTTGATTATTTTAGAAAATCAATGCTCTGTATACATATAACAAATTTTGATTTAATATCTCACTGCAAATAGCTTCTAAATGAAATTATAGGAATCATTAGGCACAGAACCCATGATCGAAATCTTCATACTTAATTACTTTCACTACTATTTGGGTCTCTCTTTCCTGTTTATTTCAATACGAATAGTTCATAAATGATCGACAACTCAGAATTTTTGAATGACAATTTATGATATTTATGAGGTTTATGCACTTCTTAAACTAGGTCCAATAATTTCCCTAAAGGTGTCCTATTATCTATATGCAAGATGATTTGTAATTATCCCTAAATTTCCAAAGATTAAGCTTTTAAAATCATATGCATTTGGTTAATGATTTTCCTCTGTGTTACCTCGTTCAGTTAATGTCATTAACACCTACCCAGTCAACAGAAGAAGTTATAGACATTTTTTGTTTGTTTGTTTCTCAGATCTCCTGTTTTCTATAAATTTAACCAACTTATTCCACCAATACTTTGAAATCTTCCAAATTCTTCTCATCCTATTTCCCTTTACATTCCTATTTCTGCGTTGCTGTCTACCACAAAAGCTTCTTCCTGCCTCCAGTTTTTACCTGCCGCATACCATCCTTATAAATCTATTATGTCAGCATCTCTATTAAAAATGCATAGAGTATGGGACTTCCCTGGCGGTCAAGTGGTTAAGACTTCAAGCTCCCAATGCAGGGGGCTCATATTTGATCTCTGGTCAGGGAACTAAGATCCCACATGCCATGCAGTGAGGCCAAAAAAAGAAAAAAAGTGCAGAGTACATCTGAAGTTTTCATGTTGCCTATAAGAAAACATTCCACACTCTTCATAATGATGTTCTAGGTTCTTTATAGTTGATGACAGTCTCATTCCCAGATTCTTTCTAATCTCTTTACCTCATATTCTAACCACACCTCCTCCTCAAATACTACTACATCAGGCCATATCAGTCAGGATTAAATAGGATATGCTATAGTAACAAACTAGTCCCTTTTTTTTCTTTTTTTTAATTGAAGTATAGTTGATTTACAATGTTGTGTTAATTTCTACTGTACAGCAAAGTGATTCAGTTATACATATATATACATTCTTTTTTATATTCTTTTCCATTATGGTTTATCTCAGGATATTAAATATAGTTTCTTGTACTGTACAGTAGGACCTTGTTGTTTATCCATTCTATATACAATAGTTTGCATCTGCTAATCCCAAACTCCCAGTCCATCCCTCCCCCACTCCCCCTTCCCCTTGGCAACCACAAGTCTGTTCTCTGTGTCTGTGAGTCTGTTACTGTTTCATAGATTTAGATTGTATCATATTTTAGATTTCATATATAAGTGATATCATATGGTATTTGTCTTTCTCTTTCTGACTTCACTTAGTTTGATAATCTCTAGTTCCATTAATTTTGCTGCTAATTTCATTCTTTTTTTAAAATTAATTAACTAATTTATTTTTTTATTTATTTTTGACTTTGTTGGGTCTTCATTGCTGCACACGGGCTTTTTCTCTAGTTGCAGCGAGTGGGGGCTACTCTTCGTTGCAGTGTGTGGGCTTCTCATTGTGGTGGCTCTCTTGTTGCAGAGCACGGGCTCTAGGCACATGGGCTCTAGGCGTGTGGGCTTCAGTGGTTGTGGCTCATGGGCTCTAGAGTGCAAGCTTAGTAGTTGTGGTACATGGGCTTAGTTGCTCCACAGCACGTGGGATCTTCCCTGCCCAGGGCTTGAACGCGTGTCCCCTGCATTGGCAGGCAGATTCTCAACCATTGTGCCACCAGGGCAGCCCTATTTCATTCTTTTTTATGGCTGAGTAGTATTCCATTGTATGTATGTACCACATCTTCCTTATCCATTCATCTGTCTATGGACATTTAGGTTGCTTCCATGTCTTGGCTATTATAAACAGTGATGCAGTGAACACTGGAGTGCATGTATCCTTTTGAACCACGTTTTTCTCCAGATATATACCCAGGAGTGGGATTGCTGGATTATATGGTAACTCTGTTTTTAGTTTTTAAGGAACCTCCATACTGTTCTTCATAGTGACTGTACCAATTTGCATTCCCATCACCAATGTAGGAAGGCTCCCTTTTCTCCACACCCTCTCCAGCATTTGTTATTTGCAAACTTTTTAATGATGGCTGTTCTGACTGGTGTGAGGTGGTACCTCATTGTAGTTTCGATTTGTATTTTTCTAATAATTAGCTATGTTGAACATCTTTTTATGTGCCTATTGGCCATATGTATGACTTCTTTGGAGAAACGTATGTTCAGATCTTCTGCCCATTTTTCAGTTGGGTTGTTTGCTTTTTGTTGTTGTTGAATTGTAGGAGCTGAACAAATAATTCCTTAATCTCAGTGACTTTAAACAACAAAGGTTTATTTCACAGTTATCACAAGTTGACAGAGGACTGCTTCATGTCCTCCTCACTCAAGAATGCAGGCTGACCACCCCTGCAGGAAACAGTGGGGAATGGTGAACTTAGAACATTTTGAACTGGCTCTTGCATGCATCTATTCTGAAGTGATACATATAATTTATGTTCCCATTCTATCAGCGAAGCACATTGTATAACCACAACTAGGTAGGGAAGCCAGAATATGTGCAAAATCACACGTTTTCATGACTATGCTTATTCTAGTTGACCTATTCCCGTCTCCTCTCCCAATTTTACCCTTTTCCATAGCATAAAATCCTTTTCATTCTTTGTGGTTGAGCCCCCTTTACACTTCTTCTGGTATTGTGTTCACGTGCTTCATGAGTATTTATCTCATTAGATTATAATAATAGCATGGATAATAGTAACAACACCAAAAGGAGCACTTTTTGAGCACCCACTCTATAGCAAGAACTGTGCTATGTACTTTACAAATATTATCTTATACAATCTAGGCAAAAATCTTGCTGTTAGGGATATGTCCTTTGGGCAGAGAAGCAAGCTTGGGATCTGGAAGGCTAAAAGACTTAGCTGTATACATCTATACATCTCACAAATGGACAAGTCAAGATTTGAATCCTAGTCTGTCTGGCTGCAGAGACTAGCTTCTGTGTATGTAACCTTCCACAATCTCTAACTTCCATAATAGAATCCACTCTAAGTTCTTCAGGTTCACACGTAAGGAGCTCTCAGTAAATGACTGGTGAATTATTTAGTATTTTTAGTGGATTCTCTAATGACTCCACAATCCTCTGCTTCTCCTATAGAGTGTGGTAACAGTCCTTTAAATAAATAGGTTGGTCCACTTGTATAGGGAACAGACTCTAGGAAACCTGGATCCATATTTATTGCAGAAATCAAGTTAGAGTTCACTTGCTATTAAATGATGGCTGAATCTATTGGCAGAGCAAGTAGCGTCACTACCTCTGGATTCCAGTTTGCCAATCCTGAAAATGCAAAGGAACAATGGTAATTCCAAAAGGATTCTGAAACCTCCGTGGAGTGCCATTTTAGAGTTGAATGCACAATACAACTCAGCCTCTATGAGGCAAGTTGCCAGCAGTATTTCAAATATATCTAGTTTCACTGTGTTTTAACAGCCCATTTACATGTTATGAACTCTGACTACATTAATTATAGCTGCCACTTTCCATAAATAAATATCAGTAGCAAATAAAACTAGTATTCAATATTGTTTTGTACTTCTCCAGGCATGCTTGTAAGTAAATGGGTGAGAGTCTTTGATAGTCATTTTGCACTGAACTTGCTTAGTGCCACTCTAATTGGTGTGAAAGTAATGAAATTACATCATAATTTGAGAAGCAATATAGCTACCATATGCTTGCATTATAACTGTTGGTTTTGTTTGCAGATTACACATGCCGCAGGCATCCTTTAGAGTCATTTCAGTTTATTTAGAGAAATTTCTTTATGCAATCCACAGAAATAATGCTCAGTGAAAAATTTAGAGAAAAATAATTACTTAATTAAAAATATATATCTATGTTTACATCGTAACTAATGATCAGAAAAAGCAAAGTCCCTTAAGTTTTTACAATGAAATAATGGATAGAAAATTCTTAGTGTTGAATATAGCAGGACTCACCAATGTAGAAAGTATTTATATTTTTTTTCTCTGGTGGCCATTTGTATGATAACAGAAATCAGTTTTAAAATTCCACCAGGGGAGACCCTCAAGATGGCGGAGGATTAAGACATGGAGCTCACCTTCCTCCCCACAAATACATCAAAAATACATCTACAAACTAATTCACTTTTTTTACAGCAGAAACTAACACACCACTGTAAAACAATTATATGCCAATAAAGATGTTAAAAAAAAAATACATCTACATGTGGAACAACTCCTACAGAACACCTACTGAATGCTGGAAGAAGACCTCAGATTTCCCAAAAGGCAAGAAAGTACCCACGTACCTGGGTAGGGCAAAAGAAAAAAGGAAAAACAGAGAAAAAAGAATAGGGACAGGACCTGCACCTGTGGGAGGGAGCTGTGAAGGAGGAAAATTTCCACACACTACGAAGCCCCTTCACTGGCAGAGATGGTGGGTGGGGTGGGGAAAGCTTCGGAGTCATGGATGAGAGCACAGCAACAGGGGTGCAGAGAGCAAAGTGGAGAGATTCCCGCACAGAGGATCAGTGCTGACCAGCACTCACCAGCCCGAGAGGCTTGTCTGCTCGCCCGCCAGGGGCAGGTCGGGGCTGGGAGCTGAGGCTCAGGCTTTGGAGGTCAGATCCCAGGGAGAGGACTGGGGTTGGCTGCATGAACACAGCCTGAACAGAGTGAGTGCGCCACAGTTAGCGGGGAGGGAGTCCAGGAAAAAGTCTGGAACTGCCTAAGACGCAAGAGACCACTGTTTCGGGGTGTGCGAGGAGAGGGGATTCAGAGCACCGCCTAAACGAGCTCCAGAGATGGGCGCGCTGCAGCTCTCACCGTGGACCCCAGAGACCAGCATGAGACGTTAAGGCTGCTGCTGCAGCCACCAAGAAGCCTGTGTGCAAGCACAGGTCACTATCCACACCTCCCCTCCTGGGATCCTGTGCAGTCCACCACTGCCAGGGTCCTGTGATCCAGGGACGACTTCCCCAGGAGAACACAGGCACGCCTCAGGCTGTTGCAACATCATGCCAGCCTCTGCCTCTGCAGGTTCGCCCTGCATTCCATACCTCTCCCTCCCCCGGACCTGAGTGAGCCAGAGCCCCTTAATCAGCTGCTATTTTAAACCCGTCCTGTATGGGCGAAGAACAGACACCCTTAGGTGACCTACCCGCAGAGGTGGGTCCAAATCCAAAGCTGAACCCCAGGAGCCGAGCGAACAAAGAAGAGAAAGGGAAATTACTCCCAGTGGCCTCAGCAGCACTGGATTAAATCTCCACAATCAACTTGATGTAGACTGCATCTGTGGAATATCTGAATAAACAACAAATCACCCCAAAATTGAGGCAGTGGAATTTGGGAGCAACTGTAGACTGGGGTAGCTTTCTGCATCTAATTTGTTTCTACTTTTATGTTTATTTTAGTTTAGTATTTAGAGCTTATTATCATTGGCAGATTTATTTATTGATTTGGTTGCTCTCTTCCTTTTTTTTTTAATATAACTGTTTTCCTTTTTCTCTTTTTGTGAGTGTGTATGTTTCTTTGTGTGATCTTATCTGTATAGCTTTGCTTTTACCATCTGTCCTAGGGTTCTGTCTGTCTGTTTTGTTTGTTTGTTTATTTTTTCTTTTTTTGTATAGTTTTTAGTGCTTGTTATCATTGGTGGATTTCTTTCTAGGTTTGGTTGCTCTCTTCATTCTTCCTTTCTTTTTTATTGTTACTTAAAAAGTATTTTTTATTTTTAATACTTATTTTTATTTTAATAACTTTATTTTATTTTACTATTCTTTTTCTTTCTTTCTTTCTTTTTTTCTCTCCCTTTTTCTTCTGAGCCAAGTGGCTGACAGTGTCTTGGTGCTCTGACCAACTGTCAGGCCTAAGCCTCTGAGGTTGGAGAGCCAAGTTCAGGACATCGGTCCACCAGAGACCTACAGGCCCCACATAATCTCAAATGGTGAAAGCTCTCCCAGAGATCTCCATCTCAATGCTAAAGCCCAGCTCCACTAAACAACCAGCAAGCTACAGTGCTGGACACCCTATGACACACAACTAGCAAGACAGGAACACAACCCCACCCATTAGCAGAGAGGTTGTCTAAAATCATAATAAGGTCAGAGACACCCCAAAACACATGATCGGACGTAGTGCTGCCCACCAGAAAGACAAGATCCAGCCTCATCCACCAGAACACAGGCAGCAGTCCCCTCCACCAGGAAGCCTACACAACCCACTGAACCAACCTTACCCACTGGGGGCAGACACCAAAAACAACAGGAACTACCAGCCTGCAAAAGGAGACCCCAAACACCATAAGCTAAGCAAAATGAGAAGAGAGAGAAATACACAGCACATGAAGGAGCAAGGTAAAAACCCACCAGACCAAACAAATGAAGAGGAAATTGGCAGTCTACCTGAAAAAGAATTCAGAGAAATAATAGAAAAGATTATACAAAATCTTAGAAATAGAATGGAGAAAATACAAGAAATGTTTAACAAGGACCTAGAGGAAGTAAAGAACAAACAAATGATGAACAACACAATAAATTAAATTAAAAATTCTCTAGAAGGAATCAATAGCAGAATAACTGAGACAGAAGAACGGATAACTGAACTGGATGATAAAATAATGGAAATAACTACTGCACAGCACAATAAAGAAAAAAGAATGAAGAATTAAGGAGAGTCTCAGAAACCTCTGCAACGACATTAAAGGCAACAACATTCGAATTATAGGGGTCCTAGAAGAAGAAAAGGAAGAAAAAGGGACTGAGAAAATATTTGAAGAGATTATAGTAGAAAACTTCCCTAATATGGTAAAGTCAATCAAGTCCAGGAAACGTAGAGAGTCCCATACAGGAGAAATCCAAGGAGAAACATTCCAAGACACATATCAATCAAACTATCAAAAATTAAATACAAAGAAAAAATATTAAAAGCAACAAGGGAAAAGCAACAAATAACATACAGGGAATCCACATAAGGTTAACAGCTGGTCTTTCACAGAAACTCTGCAAGCCAGAAGGGTGTGGCAGGACATATTTAAAGGGATGAAAGGGAAAAAGCTCCAACCAAGATAACTCTACCCAGCAAGGATCTCATTCAGATTTGACAGAGAAATTAAAACCTTTAAGAAAAGCAAAAGTTAAGAGAATTCAGCACCACCAACCTAGCTTTACAGCAAATGCTAAAGGAACTTCTCTAGTGCTGAAGGAACTTCTCTAGGCGGGAAACACAAGAGAAAGAAAAGACCTACAAAAACAAACCCAAAAGAATTAGGAAAACAGTAATAGGAACATACATATCTATAATTACCTTAAATGTAAATGGTTTAAATGCTCCAACCAAAAGACATAGGTTGGCTGAATGGATACAAAAACAAGACCCGTATATATGCTGTCTAAAAGAGACCCACTTCATGGGGAGGGGGAAGGGTAAGCTGGGACGAAGTGAGAGAGTGGCATGGATTTATATATACTACCAAATGTACAATAGACAGCTAGTTGGAAGCAGCAAAATAGCACAGGGAGATTAGCACAGTGCTTTGTGACCACCTAGGGTGGGATAGGGATGGGGTGGGAGGGAGACGCAAGAGAGAGGAGATATGGGGATATATGTATATGTATAGCTGATACACTCTGTTATAAAGCAGGAACTAACATACCATTGTAAAGCAATTTAACTCCAATAAAGATGTTAAAAAAAAATAAGAGAGACCCCCTTCAGACCTAGGGACACATACAGACTGAAAGTGAAGGGATGGAAAAAGATATTCCATGCAAATGGAAATCAAAAGAAAGCTGCAATAGCATTTCTCATATCACACAATATAGACTTTAAAATAAAGACTATTACAAGGGACAAAGAAGGACACTACATAATGATCAAGGGATCAATCGAAGAAGATATAATTGTAAATATTTATGCAACCAACACAGGAGCACCTCAATGCATAAGGCAAATGCCAACAGCCATAAAAGGGGAAATCAGGGGGACCTTGAAGATGGCGTAAGAGTAAGACGCGGAGATCGCCTTCCTCCCCACGGATACACCAGAAATACATCCACACATGGAACAACTCCTACAGAACTCCTACTGAAGGCTGGCAGAAGACCTCAGACCTCCCAAAAGGCAAGAAACTCCCCACGTAACTGGGTAGGGCAAAAGAAAAAACAGAGACAAAAGAATAAGGACGGCACCTGCACCAGTGGGAGGGAGCTGTGAAGGAGGAAAAGTTTCCACACACTAGGAAGCCCCTCCGCGGGCGGAGACTGCGGGAGGCGGAGGGGGGAGCTTCGGGACCGCGGAGTGGTGCACAGCGACGGGTGCGGAGGGCAAAGCGGGGAGATTCCTGCACGGACGATCGGTGCCGACCGGCACTCACCAGCCCGAGTGGCTTGTCTGCTCACCCGCCGGGGCGGGCGGGGCTGCGAGCTGAGGCTCGGGTTTTGGTTTTGGACGGAGCTCAGGGAGAGGACTGGGGTTGGCGGCTTGAACATAGCCTGAAGGGGTTAGTGCACCACGACTAGCCGGGAGGGAGTTCGGGGAAAAGCCTGCACCTGCCGAAGAGGCAAGAGACTTTTTCTTCCCACTTTGTTTCCTGGTGCGCGAGGAGAGGGGTTTAAGAGCGCTGCTTAAAGGATCTCCAGAGAAGGGCGCGAGCCGCGGCTAAAAGCGCGAACCCCAGAGACGGGCGCGAGCCGCGGCTGAGGGCGCGAGCCCCCGAGACGGGCGCGAGCCGCGGCTAAAACCGCGGACCCCAGAGACGGGCGGGAGACGCTAAGGCTGCTGCTGCCGCCACCAAGGGCCTGTGTGCGAGCACAGGTCACTCTCCACACCCCTCTTCCGCGGAGCCTGTGCAGCCCGCCACTGCCAGGTTCCCGGGATCCAGGGACAACTTCCCCGGGAGTACGCACGGCGGGTCTCAGGCTGGTGCAACATCACGCCGGCCTCTGCCGCAACGTCACGCTGCCTCTGCAGCTGCAGGCCCGCCCCGCACGTAGTGCCCCTCCTACCCCCATCCCCCAACCCCCGGCCTGAGTGAGCCGGAGGCCCCGAATCAGCGGCTCCTTTAACCCCGTCCTGTCTGAGCGAAAAAACAGACGCCCTCCAGCGACCTACACGCAGAGGCAGGGCCAAATCCAAAGCTGAGCTCCTGTGAGCTGTGAGAACAAAGAAGAGAAAGGGAAATCTCTCCCAGCAGCCACAGAAGCAGCGGATTAAAGCTCCACAATCAACTTGATATACCCTGCATCTGTGGAATACCTGAATAGACAAGGAATGATCCCAAATTGAAGAGGTGGAATTTAGGAGCGAGATCTATGATTTTTTTCCCTTTTCCTCTTTTTGTGAATGTGTACGTGTATGCTTCTGTGTGAGATCCTGTCTGTATACTCTTGCTTCCACCATTTGTCCTAGGGCTCTATCCGTCCATGACTTTTTTTTAAAAATTCTTTTTCTTAATAATTAAGTTTAATTGTGATAACTTTATTATACTTTACCTTCGTTCTTTCTTTCTTTCCTTCCTTCCTTCCCTCCTTTAGACAACGAATCACCCCAAATTGAGGAGGTGGTCTCAGGGAGCAGGATTTATGATTTTTCCCCCTTTACCTCTTTTTGTGAAGGTGTATGTGTATGCTTCTGTGTAAGATTTTCTCTGTATAGCTTTGCTTCCAACATTTGTCCTAAGGTTCTATCCGTCCCTTTTTTTTTTCTAAATATTTTTTAATTCAATAACTATATTATACTTTATTTTATTTTTACTGTATCATCTTTCTTTCTGTCTTTTTTCCTTCTTTCCCTCCTTCCTTCCTTCCTCCCTCCCTCCCTCCTTCCCTCCTTTCTTTCCTTCTTTGCTTCTTTCTTCCTTCCTTCCTTTCCTCCTTTCCTTCTTTCTTTCCTCATACTTCTACTAATTCTCCCTACTTTTTCTCCCTTTTATTCTGAGCTGTGTGGGTGAAAGGCTCTTGGTGCTCCAGCCAGGAGTCAGGGCTCTGCCTCTGAGGTAGGAGAGCCAACTTCAGGACACTGGTCAACAAGAGACCTCCCAGCTCCACATAATATTAAACGGTGGAAATATCCCAGAGACCTCCATCTTAACACCAGCACCCAGCTTCACTCAACGACCAGCAAGCCACAGTGCTGGACAACCTATGCCAAACAACTAGCAAAACAGGAACACAACCCCACCCATTAGCAGAGAGGCTGCCTAAAATCATAATAAGGCCACAGACACCCCAAAACACACCACCAGACGTGAACCTGCCCACTAGAGAGACAAGATCCAGCCTCATCCAGCACAACACAGGCACTAGTCCCCTCCACCAGGAAGCCTACACAACCCACTGAAACAACCTTAGCCACTGGAGACAGACATCAAAAACAACGGGAACTACGAAAGTGCAGCCTGCAAAAAGGAGACCCCAAACACAGTAAGATAAGCAAAATGAGAAGACAGAAAAACACACAGCAGATGAAGGAGCAAGATAAAAACCCACCAGACCTAACAAATGAAGAGGAAATAGGCAGTCTACCTGAAAAAGAATTCAGAATAATGATAGTAAGGATGATCCGAAATCTTGGAAGTAGAATGGACAAAATGCAAGAAACAGTTAACAAGGACCTACAAGAACTAAAGATGAAACAAGCAACGATGAACAATGCAATAAATGAAATTAAAATCACTCTAGATAGGATCAATAGTAGAATAACTGAGGCAGAAGAACGGATAAGTGACCTGGAAGATAAAGTAGTGGAAATAACTACTGCAGAGCAGAATAAAGAAAAAAGAATGAAAAGAACTGAGGACAGTCTCAGAGACCTCTGGGACAACATGAAACGCACCAACATTCGAATTATAGGGGTTCCAGAAGAAGAAGAAAGAAAGAAAGGGACTGAGAAAATATTTGAAGAGATCATAGTTGAAAACTTCCCTAATATGGGAAAGGAAATAGTTAATCAAGTCCAGGAAGCACAGAGGGTCCCATACAGGATAAATACAAGGAGAAACACGCCAAGACACATATTAATCAAACTGTCAAAAATTAAATACAAAGAAAGCATATTAAAAGCAGCAAGGGAAAAACAACAAATAACACACAAGGGAATCCCCATAAGGTTAACAGCTGATCTCTCAGCAGAAACCCTACAAGCCAGAAGGGAGTGGCAGGACATACTGAAAGTGATGAAGGAGAATAGCCTGCAACCAAGACTACTCTACCCAGCAAGGATCTCATTCACATTTGATGGAGAAATTAAAACCTTTACAGACAAGCAAAAGCTGAGAGAGTTCAGCACCACCAAACCAGCTTTACAACAAATGCTAAAGGAACTTCTCTAGACACGAAACACAAGAGAAGGAAATGACCTATAGTAGCGAACCCAAAACAATATATAAAATGGAAATAGGAACATACATATCGATAATTACCTTAAATGTAAATGGACTAAATGCTCCCACCAAAAGACACAGATTGGCTGAATGGATACAAAAACAAGACCCTTATATATGCTGTCTACAAGAGACCCACTTCAGAACTAGAGACACATACAGACTGAAAGTAAGGGGATGGAAAAAGATATTCCATGCAAATGGAAACCAAAAGAAAGCTGGAGTAGCAATTCTCATATCAGACAAAATAGACTTTAAAATAAGGACTATTAAAAGGGACAAAGAAGGACACTACATAATGATCAAGGGATCGATCCAAGAAGAAGATATAACAATTGTAAATATTTATGCACCCAACATAGGAGCACCTCAATACATAAGGCAAATACTAACAACCATAAAAGGGGAGATCAACAGTAACACATTCATAGTAGGGGACTTTAACACCCCACTTTCACCCATGGACAGATCATCCAAAATGAAAATAAATAAGGAAACACAAGCTTTAAATGATACATTAAACAAGATGGACTTAATTGATATTTATAGGACACTCCATCCAAAAACAACAGAATACACATTTTTCTCAAGTGCTCATGGAACATTCTCCAGGATAGATCATATCTTGGGTCACAAATCAAGCCTTGGTAAATTTAAGAAAACTGAAATTGTATCAAGTATCTTTTCCGACCACAACGCCATGAGACTAGATATCAATTACAGGAAAAGATCTTTAAAAAATACAAACACATGGAGGCTAAACAATACACTACTTAATAATGAAGTGATCACTGAAGAAATCAAAGGGGAAATCAAAAAATACCTAGAAACAAATGACAATGGAGACACAACGACCCAAAACCTATGGGATGCAGCAAAAGCAGTTCTAAGGGGGAAGTTTATAGCAATACAAGCCCACCTTAAGAAGCAGGAAACATCTCGAATAAACAACCTAACCTTGCACCTCAAGCAATTAGAGAAAGAAGAACAAAAAAACCCCAAAGCTAGCAGAAGGAAAGAAATCATAAAAATCAGATCAGAAATAAATGAAAAAGAAATGAAGGAAACAATAGCAAAGATCAATAAAACTAAAAGCTGGTTCTTTGAGAAGATAAACAAAATAGATAAACCACTAGCCAGACTCATCAAGAAAAAAAGGGAGAAGACTCAAATCAATAGAATTAGAAATGAAAAAGGAGAAGTAACAACTGACACTGCAGAAATAAAAAAAATCATGAGAGATTACTACAAGCAACTCTATGCCAATAAAATGGACAATCTGGAAGAAATGGACAAATTCTTAGAAATGCACAACCTGCCAAGACTGAATCAGGAAGAAATAGAAAATATGAACAGACCAATCACAAGGACTGAAATTGAAACTGTGATTAAAAACCTTCCAACAAACAAAAGCCCAGGACCAGATGGCTTCACAGGTGAATTCTATCAAACGTTTAGAGAAGAGCTAACACCTATCCTTCTCAAACTCTTCCAAAATATAGCAGAGGGAGGAACACTCCCAAATTCCTTCTACGAAGCCACCATCACCTTGATACCAAAACCAGACAAGGATGTCACAAAGAAAGAAAACTACAGGCCAATATCACTGATGAACATAGATGCAAAAATCCTCAACAAAATACTAGCAAACAGAATCCAACAGCACATTAAAAGGATCATACACCATGATCAAGTGGGGTTTATTCCAGGAATGCAAGGATTCTTCAATATACGCAAATCTATCAATGTGATAAACCATATTAACAAATTGAAGGAGAAAAACCATATGATCATCTCAATAGATGCAGAGAAAGCTTTCGACAAAATTCAACACCCATTTATGATAAAAACCCTCCAGAAAGTAGGCATAGAGGGAACTTTCCTCAACATAATAAAAGCCATATATGACAAGCCCACAGCAAACATCATCCTCAATGGTGAAAAACTGAAAGCATTTCCACTAAGATCAGGAACAAGACAAGGTTGCCCACTCTCACCACTCTTATTCAACATAGTTTTGGAAGTTTTAGCCACAGCAATCAGAGAAGAAAAGGAAATAAAAGGAATCCAAATCGGAAAAGAAGAAGTAAAGCTGTCACTGTTTGCAGATGACATGATACTATACATAGAGAATCCTAAAGATGCTACCAGAAAACTACTAGAGCTAATCAATGAATTTGGTAAAGTAGCAGGATACAAAATTAATGCACAGAAATCTCTGGCATTCCTATATACTAATGATGAAAAATCTGAAAGTGAAATCAAGAAAACACTCCCATTTACCATTGCAACAAAAAGAATAAAATATCTAGGAATAAACCTACCTAAGTATACGAAAGACCTGTATGCAGAAAATTATAAGACACTGATGAAAGAAATTAAAGATGATACAAATAGATGGAGAGATATACCATGTTCTTGGATGGGAAGAATCAACATTGTGAAAATGACTCTACTACCCAAAGCAATCTACAGATTCAATGCAATCCCTATCAAACTACCACTGGCATTTTTCACAGAACTAGAACAAAAAATTTCGCAATTTGTATGGAAACACAAAAGACCCCGAATAGCCAAAGCAATCTTGAGAACGAAAAAAGGAGCTGGAGGAATAAGGCTCCCTGACTTCAGACTATATTACAAAGCAACAGTAATCAAGACAGTATGGTACTGGCACAAAAACAGAAAGATAGATCAGTGGAACAGGATAGAAAGCCCGGAGATAAACCCACGCACATATGGACACCTTATCTTTGATAAAGGAGGCAGGAATGTACAGTGGAGAAAGGACAGCCTCTTCAATAAATGGTGCTGGGAAAACTGGACAGGTACATGTAAAAGTATGAGATTAGATCACTCCCTAACACCATACACAAAAATAAGCTCAAAATGGATTAAAGACCTAAATGTAAGGCCAGAAACTATCAAACTCTTAGAAGAAAACATAGGAAGAACACTCTATGACATAAATCACAGCAAGATCCTTTCTGACCCACCTCCTAGAGTAATGGAAATAAAAACAAAAATAAACAAATGGGACCTAATGAAACTTCAAAGCTTTTGCACAGCAAAGGAAACCATAACCAAGACCAAAAGACAACCCTCAGAATGGGAGAAAACATTTGCAAATGAAGCAACTGACAAAGGATTAATCTCCAAAATTTACAAGCAGCTCATGCAGCTCAATAACAGAAAAACAAACAACCCCATCCAAAAATGGGCAGAAGACCTAAATAGACATTTCTCCAAAGAAGATATACAGAATGCCAACAAACACATGAAAGAATGCTCAACATCATTAATCATTAGAGAAATGCAAATCAAAACTACAATGAGATATCATCTCACACCAGTCAGAATGGCCATCATCAAAAAATCTAGAAACAATAAATGCTGGAGAGGGTGTGGAGAAAAGGGGACACTCTTGCACTGCTGGTGGGAATGTGAATTGGTTCAGCCACTGTGGAGAACAGTATGGAGGTTCCTTAAAAAACTACAAATAGAATTACCATATGACCCAGCAATCCCACTACTTGGCATATACCCTGAGAAAACCAAAATTCAAAAAGAGTCATGTACCAAAATGTTCATTGCAGCTCTATTTACAATAGCCAGGACATGGAAACAACCTAAGCGCCCATCATCGGATGAATGGATAAAGAAGATGTGGCACATATACACAATGGAATATTACTCAGCCTTAAAAAGAAATGAAATTGAGCTATTTGTAATGAGATGGATAGACCTAGAGTCTGTCATACAGAGTGAAGTAAGTCAGAAAGAAAAAGACAAATACCGTATGCTAACACATATATATGGAATTTAAGGGAAAAAAATGTCATGAAGAACCTAGGGGTAAGATAGGAATAAAGACGCAGACCTACTGGAGAACGGACTTGAGGGTATGGGGAGGGGGAGGGGTGAGTTTTGACAGGGCGAGAGAGAGTCATGGACATATACACACTAACAAACGTAGTAAGGTAGATAGCTGGGGGGAAGCAGCCGCAAGGCACAGGGATATTAGCTCGGTGCTTTGTGACAGCCTGGAAGGGTGGGATGGGGAGAGTGGGAGGGAGGGAGACGCAAGAGGGAAGACATATGGGAACATATGTATATGTATAGCTGATTCACTTTGTTATAAAGCAGAAACTAACACACCATTGTAAAGCAATTATACCCCAATAAAGATGTTAAAAAAAAAAAAAAAAAAGGGGAAATCAACAGAAATAATATCATAGTAGGGGACTTTAACACCCCACTTTCACCAATGGACAGATCATCCAAAATGGAAATAAATAAGGAAACAAAAGCTTTAAATGATACATTAAGCAAGATGGACTTAATTGATATTTATAGGACATTCCATCCAAAAACAACAGAGTACACTTTGTTCTCAAGTGCTCATGGAACATTCTCCAGGATAGATCACATCTTAGGTCACAAATCAAGCCTTGGTTATTTTAGGAAAATTGAAATCCTATCCAGCATCTTTTCTGACCACAACACTATGAGACTAAACATCAATTACAGGAAAAAATCTGTAAAAAATACAAACACATGCAGGCTAAACAATACAGTACTAAATAACCAAGAGGTCATTGAAGAACTCAAAGAGGAAATCAAAAAATACCTAGAAACAAATGACAATGAAAGCACAATGACCCAAAACCTACGGGACGCAACAAAACCAGTTCTAAGAGGGAAGTTTATAGCAATAAAATCCTACCTCCAGAAACAAGAAACATCTCAAAAAAACAACATAAACTTACACCTAAAGCAATTAGAGAAAGAAGAACAAAAAACCCCCAAAGTTAGCAGAAGGAAAGAAATCATAAAGATCAGATCAGAAATTAATGAAAACGAAATGAAGGAAATGATAACAAAGATCAATAAAACTAAAAGCTGGTTCTTTGGAAGATAAACAAAATAGATATACCATTAACCAGACTCATCAAGAAAAAAGGGAAAAGATTCAAATCAACAGAATTAGAAATGAAAAAGGAGAAGTAATAACTGACACTGCAGAAACACAATGGATCATGAAAGATTACTTCAAGCAACTAAATGCCAATAAAATGTGCAACCTGGAAGAAATGGACAAATTCCTAGAAAAGCACAACCTTCCGAGACTGAACCAGGAAGAAATAGAAAATATAAACCAACCAATCACAAGCACTGAAATTGAAACTGTGATTAAAAATCTTCCAACAAACAAAAGTCCAGGACCAGATGGCTTCACAGGTGAATTCTATCAAGCATTTAGAGAAGAGCTAACACCTATCCCTCTCAAACTCTTCCAAAATACAGCAGAGGGAGGAACACTCCCAAACTCATTCTACGAGGCCCTGATAACAAAACCAGAAAAAGATATCACAAAAAAAAGAGAACTACAGGCCAATATCACTGATGAACATAGATGCAATAATCTTCAACAAAATACTAGCAAACAGAATCCAACAGCACATAAAGGGATCATACACAATGATCAAGTGGGTTTTATCTGGGGAATGCAAGGATTCTTCAATATATGCAAATCAATCAATGTGGTAAACCATATTAACAAATTGAAGGAGAAAAACGATAAGATCATCCCAATAGATGCAGAAAAAGCTTTTGACAAAATTCAACACCCATCTTTGGTAAAAACCATCCAGAAAGTAGGCATAGAGGGAACTTACATCAACATAATAAAGGCTATATATGACAAACCCACAGCCAGCATTGTTCTCAATAGGGGAAAACTGAAACCATTTCCACTAAGATCAGGAATAAGACAAGGTTGCCCACTCTCACCACTATCATTCAACATAGTTTTGGAAGTTTAGCCACAGCACTCAGAGAAGAAAAAGAAATAAAAGGAAACCAAACTGGAAAAGAAGTAAAGCTGTCACTGTTTGCAGATGACATGATACTATACATAGAGAATCCTAAAAATGCTACCGGGAAACTACTAGAGCTAATCAATGAATTTGGTAAAGTAGCAGGATACAAAATTAATGCACAGAAATCTCTTGCATTCCTATTCACTAATGATGAAAAATCTGAAAGGGAAATTAAGGAAACACACCCACTCACCATTGCAACAAAAAGAATAAAATACCTAGGACTAAACCTGCCTAAGGAGACAAAAGACCTGTATGCAGAAAACTATAAGACACTGCTTAAAGAAATTAAAGATCATACAAACAGATGGAGAGATATACCATGTCCTTGGATTGGAAGAATCAACATTGTGAAAATGACTATACTACCCAAAGCCATCTAGAGACTCAATGCAATCCCTATCAAACTACCAGTGGCATTTTTCACAGACTAGAACAAAAAATTTCACAATTTGTATGGAAATACAAAAGACCCTGAATATCCAAAGAAATCTTGAAAAAGAAAAATGGAACAGGAGGAATCAGCCTCCCTGACTTTAGACTATATTATAAAGCTACAGTAATCAAGACAGTATGGTACTGACACAAAAACAGAAATATAGGTCACTGAAACAGGATAGAAAGCCTAGAGATAAACCCACACCCATATCATTACCTTATCTTTGATAAAGGAGGCAAGAATATACAGTGGACAAAAGACAGCCTCTTCAATAAGTGGTGCTGGGAAAACTGGACAGATACATGTAAAGGAATGAAATTAGGACACTCCCTAACACCATACACAAAAATAAACTCAAAATGGATTAAAGCCCTAAATGTAAGATCAGATGCTATAAAACTCTTAGAGGAAAGCATAGGCAGAACACTCTATGACATAAATCACAACAAGATCCTTTTTAACCCACCTTCTAGAGTAATGGAAATAAAAACAGAAATAAACAAATGGGACCTAATGAAACTTAAAAGCTTTTGCACAGCAAAGGAAACCTTGAACAAGACAAAAAGACGACCCTCAGAATGGGAGGAATTATTTGCAAACGAAACAACTGAAAACAGATTAATCTCCAAAATATACAAGCAACTCATGCAGCTGAATATCAAACAGACAAACAACCCAATCCAAAAATGGACAAAAGACCTAAATAGACATTTCTCCAAAGAAGACATACAGATTGCCAACAAACACATGAAATGGTGCTCAACATCACTAATCATTAGAGAAATGCAAATCAAAACAACAATGAAGCATCACCTCACACCGGTCTGAATGGCCATCATCAAAAAATCTACAAACAATAAATGCTGGAGAGGATGTGGTTAAAAGAGAACCCTCTTACACTGTTGGTGGGAATGTAAATTGGTACAGCCACTATGGAGAACAGTATAGAGGTTCCTTAAAAAAATGAAAATAGAACTACCATATGACCCAGCAATCCCACTACTGGGCATATACTCTGAGAAAACCATAATTCAAAAAGAGTCAGGCACCACAATGTTCATTGCAGCTCTATTCACAATAGCCAGGACATGGAAGCAACCTATGTGTCCATCAACAGATAAATGGATAAAGAAGATGTGGCACATATATACAATGGAATATTACTCAGCCATAAAAAGAAACAAAATTGAGTTACTTGCAGTCAGGTGCGTAGACCTAGAGACTGTCATACAGAGTGAAGTAGGTCAGAAAGAGAAAAGCAAATATATGCTAACACATATATATGGAATCTAAAAAAAATAATAAATTGGTTCTGAAGAACCTAGGGGCAGGACAGGAATAAAGACACAGATGTAGGTAGTGGACTTGAGGACACGGGGAGGGGGAAGGGTACACTGCAATGAAGTGAGAGAGTGGCATGGACATATATACATTACTAAATGTAAAACAGATAGCTAGTGGGAAGCAGCTGCATAACGCAGGGAGGTCAGCTTGGTGTTTTGTGTCTATGGATCAAAATTTGGAGAAGTTGTTTGTCCTTTGTCCCTGACTCTTTATCAATAGTTACCAAACGTTTGAAAGAATCATAGCAAATATTTTGGCATAAAAACAGATTTTTCTGGTCAATTACTTAATTTTTAATTTTTTGAGATAGTATTTTCAAAGTTTCAAAATACATAGCCACTTACATAAAACGCATTAAGCACAGTTTATTAAATATTCAGTAATTCAGAAGGTAGTTCATTTCCATGCTACCTCACAGTTTGCTCTGTAGGAGTCATTTATCATGGGCCCAGAGTGAAACAGGGACTGTCTTATAAGCATGATTTCAGAGGCACACCTTCTATTGGCTGTTCAAAAATGTTTGAAGTGATTTGACCAGAGGACAAATATTTTTAAATGTACTAATACAGATAAGGCTTAACATGCAAATATTCATGGTTGAGGGAATATATTAGATAAGATTTTTAATAAGGTGCACATGATGGTTCTTAGTTTTTTCCCACTAAGAGTCAGTTTTCATAGTTGAAGAGAGTAGTGGTGGATTCAAAATGAGGCCAAAAGCACCGTGGACTCTGGTCAACTCTGCTGTGATACGTTTCTGACTAGCCTGTGGTGGAGTTGGAGAATGTCAGAATGCAGCTCTGTGTAAAATAACACCAGGGAAGCAGAAAGGAAGATGAACACTGAAATCTAAAGATAAATAAGCACATAAAAATTTATCTACTTACTTTTGACTTCAACTATCATGTCTATTTGGGGGACTCCAAAGTTTATATATCTCTCATTATCTCTTACCTGTATTCTAGTGCTACTGGTTATATCTACCATCATCTCAAATTCAGTAGACTTTATTTTTATTTATTTATTTTCTCAGCACGCGGGCCTCTCACCGTTGTGGCCTCTCCTGTTGCAGAGCACAGGCTCTGGACACGCAGACTCAGCGGCCACGGCTCACGGGCCCAGCTGCTCCGCAGCAGGTGGGATCCTCCTGGACCGGGGCATGAACCCGCCTCCCCTGCATCGGAAGGCGGACTCTCAACCATTGCGCCACCAGGGAAGCCCCAAATTCAGTAGACTTTAAAGGGCATTTTGGTCCTAAAATTCTGATGAACAAACAGTATTTTTTTCAACTATTGAAAACCACCTTTATCCCAAGAGAAACATTCAACCTCTCATTTTAATTCAGAATTCATACAATTTATCCCCTCCACTCTTTAATCACTTATATGTATAGAAACAAGGTCTTACATTTACTTCTCTTAAGTTGTATGTTCCAATTCTTCTTCACATTCCTGTCCGTTACCCCATTCTTCATCACCAGATATTCAAATCAGTTGATGTTCTCCTATTTACTCTTCTTAAATTCAGTTTCCTGAAGTCACTTATCTCTAAACTTCTCACTTAAGCAAGCTTTCTTAAAAAATTATTTTTAATGGATCATCTCCCTGCTCAAGAACGTGCAATGTCTTTACATTGTCTGTTTTTCTCTTATAAATACTATTTTTCATTACTACTCCCTAATATGCAGATTATACTTTTACTATGTGCTATATATGATACACTATACATAACATATATAAAACCTATTCCACTCACTTGGCTATAAAAGTTACCTCCTCTCACCTGTTTTAGCTACCAACATTTTCCAATCCTTAAAGATCCAGTTTATGTTTCTTCTTCCATGATATTCTACCCCACTGAGATTTTCCCTTTCTAATGCTGCTCTATTTGCTATCAGTATTTACCCAGTGTAAGCCAACGTTTTCTCTAATGTTGAAATCCAAAAGTTTTGTTTGTTTGTTTGTTTGTTTGCTTTCCTTGAAGATAAGGGTGAAACCCATACTATTTTTGTATAACTTACAACACATATTCATTAATAGCTATATATCAGGTGCTGATGTTAATCATATTACATACCGATTTCCACTGAGTTTAGGGCTAACTTACTTGACTGGGTAAAAATAAGTTGTCGAGTAGTTTAATAATGTTTTTGACTTCCATACAGGTGTTAAATCCCAATAGGCAGATACATCTTGTCATTTATTTAGGATTTATACACTCACTTCCACCCTCTTCTCCCCAAAATAGTTGATTGGACTAGGTGACCACTAAATTCACTTCCATTCTGAGATGTTATGATTCTGAAACTAAATGACTTATATGAGAAAGCAAAAGTGAAGTTAAATCAGCTTGTATAAAGCTAAGGTGATCCACATAGAAAAAGTTCTGAGGCAAGTTGCTTGAAAATCAAATTATAAATTATATATATAATATCAATATAACATATATATTATATATATCCATCTGAAACAACAATAAAATGATATATTGGCAAAACTGCTAACAAGAATGATTATAATAAGCTAGATTTTTGATGCTATGTGAGCATTGGTTTAGTTATTAAAAACTGAGAGAAAAAGTTTAATAAAATTATGTAAAAAATGTGATTCAAAAATTATAGGTAGGGCTTCCCTGGTGGCGCAGTGGTTGAGAGTCCGCCTGCCGATGCAGGGGACATGGGTTCGTGCCCCGGTCCGGGAAGATCACACATGCCGCGGAGGGGCTGGGCCCGTGAGCCATGGCCGCTGAGCCTGCGCGTCCGGAGCCTGTGCTCCGCAACGGGAGAGGCCACAACAGTGAGAGGCCTGCGTATCGCAAAAAAAAAAAAAAAAAAAAAATAGGTAAAGCATAATTACCATTATTACACCTTTGTATCCTTTCATAATTGTGTGTGCTCTAATCAATACTATTGCTTTACAAGGTAAGAAGAGTATATTTTAGTAGGTGTTCAATTCACTGTTATAGAATATAAATGGCAAGTCATGTAAGTTATTAAACTTACACGGGTTACTTTAATCTAGAGAGAATTGTAGAAACATTTTTGCAAGAATCTTAAAGGGGGTGGTCATAACTGGTAAGACCCCAGTTACAGCTTCTAGGGCCAGACCCTGAAGAAGGCATGTGATTCGAATTTTATATCTGGTAGTGGCCCTCATTCTGGGACCAGGGAGCTGGCTGAAGAACTACCACGGGGCCTTCCTCTAAAGTGACAGATTTTAGGAAACCAGTCCTTACCTGTCTGGGGTCATACAGTAGTTGCTCAGTTAAACTGGTTAGTAGAGATTCCTGGACAGTAGAATTGCCAGGGAATAGAATATCAATCTCTTTCTTTTCCTCTTAATAGACACAATTAAAGCATCTGTTTTCTCCCTTTTTTAACACTGGACCATGACTCACCTTTCTTCCTCCCCTACCCCACTCACCCTGCTCTGACTCATCTTCCCATTTTCTACAAAGGAAAAGGTTCATGTAAAGTTGCCTATATAAATCTTAAATCCGTGGGGGAAAGTTAAAATCTTTGAAAGAAGTGGTTATTTTATTCTATGTAAAATTGATTCCAACCCATTTAGGGAAAACAGGAGGTGAAAGCAAACCACAGCCTTGTGTATTTCCATCCTATCCATCATGACTCCTAAATGTGCTGTTGGGATAATTAACATGGGATATTTATGGGAAACATTTTAGAGATGGACATCCAATATAGGAATTACTGTTTGGTAATAAAAGTGCTTATTAAAAACCCCCAAATGACTGGATAAAATAGTCAACCAAGCACAGAGGAAAATGCTGTAGATAAAGTTTTATTAATATTTAAGGCCTTCTGGCATTTTTTTATAATAAGATTCTTTGGATTACTTCCAAGGAGGAAGGAACTCATACCAAGTTCTGAACCAGCAAGTCTGTAGGGCAGTTTGGGTAAAGTAAGCTTCTGTTTCAGAGAGGAAGAGATCCATGCATATGGATGTGGGATTATTTTCTTTGTGGCTGGATTGATCTTCCCTCAGCGATGGGTGTTAGGGAGATCCTCTGTTAACTAGATTGTAGACTAGGAGTAAAATGCAGCTTCTGACTGATCCATTCACAAATGGAATTACTTACATAGCTAATGATAAAGGCCATCAGTGGAGGAAATCGTTGTGTTCTACTGCAAAGAGATGATACAATGGACAGCTGGATCTTTTAAAATCAGACTTGAAAGAATTTAAAATGTTTAATTAATATATAAAGTATCTATCTTTTTAATTAATATATAAAATATCCATGATATCTCAGTGGATAACAAAGTATTGGCCTCCCTTTCTTACACAGATTTGAACAAAAGCACACAGTTTTATCCAGTATTTTATTATCTTACTATACCCCATTCTGTCTGCCAATGTAGTAATCACGAGAACAATCATTATTGAAAGTGTTTACTGTATGGCATGCACTTTCTGGACATTATATCATCTGGGGTGTGGAACAATCCTGAAAGGTGATCCTTACTGTGCCCATTTACAGACGAAAAAGTTGAAGTTTAAAGAGCTTGAGTTATACTCGGATTCAAATTCATACCCCACTGCAGCGGCAGAGCTAGATTAAGCCAGGTGTCCTGATTCCATAGCTGAAGTTCTTACTGTACCCTCTGCCCTGCTCTCCCACAAAGCTAGAATTTACTGTTTCCCGATGAGAAACAAAGGAATAGAAACTCTGTGCTCTGATGGTGATAGAGACACTTAAGTTTAAACACAATGAGAGGAGTTTAGTCTGTTCTCAAATTCTTACCATTCAGCTCTCCCAAGGTTTTCCACCAGAGCATTTTAGGGATTAAGTTTTTCAATTTCCCTCCAAACTCTTAATGTCCTTGGAAAGGTGTATATGTTAATTTAAAATATGTTTGTCAAACCTTTTTCTACCTGATTTTCTATGGAACTTGAGTGGCAATAAGACAGCATTTGAAATTTGTTGACCAGAGGACATGCCATGACATGATAAAGCCTATATATACATCATATATATGTATGTATGTATATATATGTATGTATGTGTGTGTGTATATATATGTATGTATATATATATATATATATATATATATATATATATATATAAAGAACCCTAGAATACTTTTAAAAGATGTGTATCCCCCCTTTTGAGTTGAGTATTGTCATATGGACACATTACGAGAATTTACTGAACCAGATATTACCAATTTCCAGGCACTATCCTCAAATTCAAAGAGCAACAATACCTTCCAGCAGAAGTTTGGATTTGAAATTCTAAAATGAGGACAGCTTCATTGAGAGTAGATGGGAGTCACTTGTCACGAGTGCCTAGTCTGTTGTTTATGATTTTTAGCAAGATATGTCAGTTTGCAACACATCTTAGGAGGCTTTGTATAGAAACAGCCACATGGTGATGAACTGGAGTAGGTATTATTGCATTTTGCTATTAAATTATACTTTACAGTGTATCTGTAGGGTTGCCTCTAATCCAACAATATAACATTTGCTAAGCAAAAGTACTTTAATGTCTTTCCTAGGCAAGTAAATGGCAAAGCAAGTGTACATTAATACTCAACAGGGAAATTCAAGCATATTTTGCTGCTGCTGACGAAAAGATTAAATAAAGAAAATCCAATTTAATATATCAATGTTCCAGCTCTAACCTGTAGTGAAAACAGAATTCTGAAATCAGAAATTCATCACTGTCTCAAGGAATATGGACTTGCACAATTTAAGACAGTCAAAATATCATGTTCCTTTTCGTTTTTTAAAAAAAATTTTAAGCACCAAATTATTTAACAAACAACTGCAATTTCTCCCATAGACAACAGATGTGAAAAGAAAAATGCTCTCTGCTCGTAAGGACAGGAATATTATTTGAGTACTTACTAGGTACAAGATACAAGAATAAGTACTCAACAGACATTATCTAATTAAAACCTCTCAACAGCCTTATACACAATGTAATTTTGCTAGGATTTTACAGAGGGCAACAGTAGAGTCAGAGTTTCAACAGATAATACAATGTTGCATACCTAGGAAATTGCAGAGCCAAGATTCAAACCTCTGTGCCCACACTTTCAAGGCGAAATCAATGCCCTTACCTAGATGCTGTACTTACTTGTGACATAACTTTTATTCACCCTGCCCATCACTTTTTATATAATAATTATGTTAAGTGATTAATAATATTCTAAAGAAAATTTTTAAATTATTCTCTTCTGTGGTTTCAAATAAAGTTGCAGGACCCAAAATGTGGTAGTCTTAACTTAGGAAATTCCCTGTTGTTTTACTATTATTATTAAACAAATGTTTCAGTGACAGTAAGACAAGCACAGCAGCAGAGGTAAAGAAAGAAATATAACTTGCTTCCTTTTTACCTCTTAAGGTCATTAGTAACACTACAGTATGTTCTTATGTAAATACATAAATGTGTATGTATACATACACATATATTTAAAAAGAGGTTAATAACTAGACTAATCAATATATTTTAATAATTATAGTTGAAAAAGCTGCATATTAGAAAGAAATGTCTAAAATATATATTATCTTTCAATTACTAAAATAATCATTGTATGTTCAGTTCTTCTATTAAAATATAACACCTGTTAACTTGGAAGTGATTTGGAAATGAACTTGCTCATCTCTAGCTTGATATTAATTTCACAAAATATTTAGCTGTCCTAGATAATGTAAGGTCATATTAAATTAGATGAATAATTTATTTCCTGGAAAATGAATGCAGTGCAACTTACCAAAACCAAAACAAAACAAACAAAAAAACCCCAACTCATCTAAACAATCTCTTTGATAAGACTGCTAATTGTTTCTTTAATACCCTAGCATATCTTTCTCACTTTGTAGGAAATCAAATACAATCAGTTTGTGGTAAGTGCTAATCAAGACAGTAGCAATAGAATTCATATGAATGACATTGCAATTTTCCCCACAGGCTATGTAACATTTATGTCTGAACATTTAAGCATTCAACTTACCTAAGCCTTGTAGAAGACTCCATAGATGTTTTTTTCACCAATTTCTTACACAAAGCTAGAAACTCAGGCTTAAGTCAGGAGGTTGATTTCTCCTACACAGGAAACAGTATGATTCTTTCACACCCCTGCCAGAAGCAATTATGGCTGCATTTAATTCCTGAATATACAGTTCTTTGAACTCTCATTCACAATCTCAGAGGGGAAAAATAATGTGCTTTGTATCAAAATACAGTATCTGTTTTCTCTTGCTAAGACTTTATTTTTTATAGCAGTTTTAGGTTCACAGCAAAATTGAGCAGAAGGTACAGAGATTTCCCACATACCGCTTGCCCCACACATGCATAACTTCCCTCTTGTCAACATCTCTCACCACAGTTGTGCATTTGTTAAAATTGATGAACCTACATTGACATATCATAATCACCCAAAGACCAGAGTTTATGTTTCACCCTTAATATTATACATTGAATGGGTTTGGAGAAATGTAGAATGACATGTATTCATCATTATGGTATCATACAAAGTATTTTTACTGCCCTAAAACTCCTCTGTGCTCTACTATTCATCCCTCCTCCACCCACCAACACCAACCTCTGGCAACCACTGCTTTTTTTTTTTTTTTTTTTTTTTGCGTTACGCGGGCCTCTCACTGCTGTGGCCCCTCCCGTTGCGGAGGACAGGCTCCGGACGCGCAGGCCCAGCGGCCATGGCTCACGGGCCCAGCCGCTCCGCGGCACGTGGGATCCTCCCAGACCGGGGCACGAACCCGTGTCCCCTGCATCGGCAGGCAGACTCCCAACCACTGCGCCACCAGGGAAGCCCCTGCTTTTTTTTTTTAACTGTCTCCATTGTTTTCCTTTTCTGGAATGTTATATGGTTGAGATCATACAATATGTAGTCTTTAAATATTGACTTCTTTCACTTAGTAATATGCAGTCAATTTCTTTCAGGTCTTTTCATGCCTTGATAGCTTATTTCTTTTTAGTGCTGAGTAATATTCCACATATTATTTATCCATTCACTTACTGAAGATCATCTTGTTTGCTTGGAAGTTTTGTCAATTAAGAATAAAACTTCTATAGACATCTGTGTGAAGTTTTTGGTGTGGACATAAGTTTACAACTTCTTTAGGTAAATAACAAGGAATGTAATTGCTGGATCATATTGTAAGAGTATGTTTGGTTCTGTAGGAAACCATTTTCCAAACTGGTGGTACTATTTTGCATTTCTACCAGCCATGAATGAGAGTTCTCCTATATGTAACTAGTTGTCTCTTGCTGCATTTAAGATTGTCTCTATATCCTTAACTTTTGACACTTTAACTATGTGTCTTAGTGTGGGTCTCTTTGGCTTTACCTTGCTTGGGACCCTCTGTGCTTCCTGGACTTGGATGTCTGTTTTCTTCACCAAGTTAGGTAAGTTTTCAGCCATTATTTCTTCAGATAGGTTTTCTGTCCCATTGTCTCTCTTTTCTCTTGCTGGGACCCAATAACGCAAATATGAATAAGCTCGATGTTGTCCCAGAGTTTCCTTAAACTATCCTCATTTCTTTTATTTCTTTTTTCTTTTTGCTGATTAGGTGATTAGGTGATTTCCACAGTTCACTGATGCTTTCTTCTGCATCATCTAATCTGCTGTTGGTTCCCTCCAGTGTATTTGTCACTTACATTATTGTATTCTTTAGCTCTGGTGGACTCTTTTTTTATATTACCTGTCTCTTTGTTGAAGTTCTCACTGTGTTCCTCCATTCTTCTGACTTCATTGAGTATCTTTATGACCATTACCTTATCTGGAAGGTTGCTCATCTCTGCTTTGTTTAGTACTTTTTCTGAAGTTTTGTCTCATTCTTTTGTTTAAAACCTATTTCTTTGTCTCCTCGTCTTGCCTAACTCTCTGTGTTTGCTTTGTGTATTAGGTGTATCATGTGTGTCTCCTGGTCTTGAAGGAGTGGTTTTGTGTAGAATGTGTCCTGTGTGGCCCAGTAGTGTGGTCTGCCCTTGTCACCAGAGCCGGGTGTTCCAAGAGTGTCCCCTGTGTGAGCTGTGTATGTCCTCCTGTGTTGACTGGGCTGTGTTTGCTGCGAGATTGCTAGTAAAGCTGACCCTGGTACAGCTGGCCGTATGGCTTGGTTGTAATTGTTGCACGCACTCTGGTGTATGAGGCCAGCCCCTGGGGGGTGGAACTCTCTTTGGGGGAATGCGAGTCTGGCTGAAGGAATCCACTGGGTCTGGCAGGGAATCACTTTAGAGGGGCTGCGGTGCTGGCTAAGGATTTCTGCCAGGACTGGTGGAGTGAGGGGCTGCTTTGGAGGGTCTCTGGTGCCAGCCAAGTGCATCCACTGGGAGTGGTGGGGCAGGGGACCAGGTTCTAAGGGCTCTGGTGCCAGGTATGGTGGGGCTGGGGGCTGATTTAGGGGGTTCAGCTGCTGACTGAGGGCCGTCACCAGGTCTGGCAGAGAGGGCAGCTGCTTAGGAGTGTCGGGTCTGCAGGTGAACCCAGGGTGGGGCAAGCAGTACTAATAGGTTAGATGTGAAGAGTCAGAAATGGTACCTGCTAGTGCTGGGCTAGCTAGATAGAGGGTGAGCCACAAACAAACAGAAAGCTAGCACACACTAGCTCCTCTGTACCTAGAGAAAGTTCCAACAGTTCTCTGCCTCTTGGGCACACACTCTAAATTTTTATTTATTTATTTATTTATTTGCGGTATGCGGGCCTCTCGCTGCTGTGGCGTCTCCCGTTGCGGAGCGCAGGCTCAGTGGCCATGGCTCACGGGCCCAGCCGCTCCGCAGCATGTGGGATCTTCCCCGACCGGGGCACGAACCCGTATCTCCTGTGTTGGCAGGTGGACTCTCAACCACTGCGCCACCAAGGAAGCCTACACACACTCTAAATTTAACCAGCGAATCTCTCTACTGGGACTGGGAGCAAGTGTGTTTTTGTGCACACCTTCTCAGAGCAAAGTCTTGGTAACCGAGAGCCCTCCAGCACTCCCAGCCATAAGTCCCACTGGTTTTCAAAGCCAGATGTTAATGGGGCCTCATCTTCCCTATGCAGTTCCCCCGGGCTGAGGAGCCTGATGTGGGGTTCAGAGCCCTCACTCCTCGGGGGAAACCTCCGAGGCTGTGATATCCTTCCTGCCTCTGGATTGCTGCTCCAGGAGTGTGGGTCCTGGCCAGATTGCATCTGTGTCCCTCCTCCCCAACTCTGTGGTTTCTCCTTTTTATCTTTAGTTGTAGAAAATCTTTTCTGCTTGTCCTTAGGCTATTCTCAGAGATAGTTTCTCTATAGGAGTTTCTCTATAGGTAGTTGTAACTTTGGTGTGTCCATGGGAGGAGGTGAGTCCAGAATCTTCCTACTCTGTCATTTCTCCCACCTCGTTCTGAGAGTTCTTCTTGGTCCTGTATGTTATTTAGTAATGCGTTCTTTAATCTCCATGTATTTTGGTATTTTCCAGTTATCTTTCTCTTATTGACTTCTAAGTTAACCCCACTGTGGTCTGAGAGAAGACACTAAGATTTCTATCCTTTTGGATTTATTAAGATGTGTTTTATGGCCCAGGATGTGCTCTATCTTGGGGAATATCCCATGTGAGTTTGAGAAGAATGCTTATTCTTCTGTTGTTGGATGAAGTAGTGCGTGTGGTTGCGCTCAGTCATGTCCTTACTGATTTTCTGCCTGCTGGATCTGTCCATTTATGATAAAGGGGTTTGAAGCCTTCAACTGTGATGGTTGATTCATCTATTTCTTTAGTATCTGTTTGTTAAAATAATCTTCCTTTGGCTACTATGCTTTCTATTCACAAATAAATATTTGTATAATGGTCTTTCAGTTGACACATCTAACTCCAAATATATATGTGATAGATTAGTATTCTAAGGTTTTATTTTGTTTTAATATTTTAGTTTTCTTATATTAAAATTTAAGATTTAAAAAAATTAAAAGGACTTATGCAGTTCTAAAGTTTCCTTTGCATGTCACAAACGTAGCAAAAGATAAAGTCTTACTTATTTTCATTCTTCATACTTGTCATCTTTGATGTCACTAAATCCACTTATGGATAAGAAATGTGAAGAAAATTTCATACCAAGACAATTCTTTGGCTCATTTCACTCCACTTGGCACGAACCACTAGTTTCTGTCACTCATTTGCATATGTCTTTAAAAAAATAACTGAAAATGTTTCCTTCTTTTTCTTCACCTGTATCTTAAATTAGCGGGTGGCTTCTCCTCTCATAAAGTCTCTTGTTTTTAATCTTATTTAATACTTATTACTATTTGTTTATATTCAAATAAGTTCCATATATTTAATGTTAAGAAAACTTTTACACCATCAGCAAATCCCTCAAAACCCACAAATACTGAATGTCTAAAGCAGTGTATGGTTTTACCAAGTTTTCTTTTTTTTCCCATCCCAAAGGTTTGGTAGTCTCCCAATCTCTTATTTAAATTCTCTCTTGGTTTTACACTTTGTTGATGTAATACCTAGCATTTCTGCCACTCAATTTGCTATACAAAGGAATGCCAAGTGAGTCTGTGGTGAAGGTCATTCCTTATGAAATGTGAGCAAAAGAGATGCTTCTCTGCCTCCTTACAGAGAAAGTGCCCAAAAGAGATTATAGTCACAGCACAATGGTTTGCCATAGTGAAACCAAAGACCATATTCATTGCTAAGAAATGGGTAAGTTCATTTTAAGGTTACTTTATTTGCTTGTTTTCTTGTTCTTTATCAGTATTAAAAGTTAAACATCTTCACACTATCTCTGTGAAATATAAGCAAAGATGGGTCAGAGAAGGGGATGTAGTGATGGAAGAAGAATGAGAGAGAGAAGGAGAGAGAGAGGGGAGGAGAGAGAGAGAGAGGAATTAGGAGATACTTCAGTTGGCTTTGAAGGTAAGGAAGTAGTCATGAGTCAAGGTATACAGGGTTCCCTTAAGAGCTAGAAAAGTCAAGGAAACATATTCCCCCCAGGGCTCCACAAGGGCCACAGTCCAATGACGCCTTGGTTTTAGTCCTTCTGGCTTCTAGATCCACAAAATAATACATTTGTGTTGTCTGAATCCACCGAATTTGTGGCAATTTATCACAACTACCATAGGAAATGGACACAATTGGCCATACACGAAAAGTAGCTTGGATGTATACATTCACACACACATGCACACACACAGAATCTGTTAGTCTAGTGCTCTTACATCACTGAATAATGCTAGTCACCAATTGTTTTGTAGGAAATAGCTAGGAGTACCCACTGTATATTTTCGGACATTGTTCTAAGGATTGAAGAACTTAATGTGGGTTTGGTTGATGAAAGTTACATACAGTAAAATAAAAAACTCTTCCATTCTCATCCACAAAGTGTTCTGTTCTATTTACTTTCACGAAGTAACTAGTTTGGAAAAACAGTACTGTTATTGAGCAGTATCAATAACCTGTAGTGTGTGTGCAATTTCCAAGCAGTGAACCAAGTTCCTCATTTCCTAAGCATACATTGGACTTGAAGGTCTACAAAGCTAGAGTCCATGCTTGATTATTCTTTCCACCCCTGAAACCTAGCACAGATCGTAGCACTGTATAAGTCTCATTCAAAGTTTGTAGCGCTCCTTTGAAAAAGGTAATAAAAACTAAGTAAACAGTGTTTCTTATGTAATGTTTGGTTCAGTCATTCTGAGTGTGATATACGTTTTCTGACATGTGTATGCCTATATGAATGTGTGAATGTATATGTGTGGCCACTCCATCAGCAGAGGGTGTTTGTATTTTTTTCTTCTGCAGTAGTAAAAGAGGATTTGTTGTTTTATGCCAATATTTCATATTTATTTGGAGTCTGACTGGAAGTTTGAGTGAAGCCTCTGTTTATGACCTAGGGGAAAGAAAAAACAAAGCATCTGTAGATGCTCACACAGCATCCAGAACAATGGAGTGATATCAGTGCTTATTATAAATTAAATGAGATAATATGACAGTGATGTTGACAATGATACAATAAAATTATTCTGTTGCTTTTTTCTAAAGTGTCTGTGGGCAAAAGTCAAAGCCTAAATGTGCATTTACAAGTGTAAAAAAAATCTCGTGAATTAAGAAAGGATTGATTAAATCTATTAACATTCAGCTGATATATATTCTAATCCACGCTAAACCCATAAACACAAAGGCCTGGGTTATTAAAGACACATGGTGGTAAACTATGCATGATTACTGTCTGGTAATCTAGCTGCCCAAAGAGCTCTAAAATGGAATTTAACAAATGAGATTAGCATTCTCATCTGAAAGCTAAATGCCTCATTGCAAACCACAGCAGCCGAGGAAACCTTAAGGTCTCCTAGAGCTGGGGATTGAGAGGAGGGAGACTAAATCCAAAGAATTTACATCTTTAGTGCATCACTTCTCCCCTACTAAGAATTGTCCAACTGCTGTTTCATTTTCTCCATTAAAATTCCAGTTCTGGTCACTCTATTCTCCCTTCAGCAATAAGCCAGTAATTAAAGCCCAAGGAATAGTTTAAAGAAGTCCCTTTATAAACCTGTGTCTGTAGTATAATTATAGGTCTTCTCTGTCCTGCCATTTTTCTGCAGCCCTGTGTACTCACATATGTGCAGGGATAGTAACTTCTCTCAGGAAGAAGCTGGAACAGGTTTCTGAAAGGATTCCAAGATATTCTGCCCTCCCAGACCTCTTCTAGCTGTATGGCCCTTCTTGAAATTCTGTTTTGTTCCCCTATATTCTTTCTTCCTATCTTTTTGAGTACAGAATGATAACACATTCTCTAAATGTCATAACCTCTTCTGGACTACAAAATTCTAGAGCAGAAATTCAAAGGAAATGCCGTTGCTATTTTTTGTTTGCATTTAAATCAGTTTTACAGTAAGGTATTATCCAAATAGCTTGCATACAAATCTGTAAGCCATGAAAAATAGTGAAAATGGGAATAAAGCTTATTTTCAAACAGATAGAATTGAAGTACAACACAAATAAGAGAGAATAAAGTGGTAGCCAAGCATAAAAAATTCTATTTTGTCATTGTAGTCTGGATTGACAATTTTTTTTAATTAGCACATATGTGGAGGGTGGGGGACAAACAATAACTTATTTAATCTAACCCCTGAAATGTGGGTTTGGTTGATGAAAGTTACCTACAGACCTGTAAGTCAAAGGCCATAAGAATGAATTGACCAATATGGCAGAAGCAGGCAGGTGGCTCTGATCACATCAGCCCCCCCCCACCCCCTGCTCACACATGTATGTGTCAGTGGGTTTTTAGTCTTTCCTTATTTCTTCATCTAATTAGCCTACCTAAGCAGAAAAGCCAAAGCACATTTTATGCAGTAATCCCTAGAGAGCTAAAACAAAAACCTTTTGCTACGATTGATATTTATGTGTTAAAATGGCTACACATAAAAGGGAGATTTCTCTAAGACACCTTGCTCACTTTTCTCTGTAGCTCTTCAGTTTTTCAATCTTTTCACTCCATTTGTCAGAAGAAAATGTTCTGTGGATGTGACATAATAAACTTTGCTCTATCCCTCACGTATTTCTCAAATGCCTACTTAAAGGCCAGATAAAAAAGATGCATGAAGCTGACTGTTGACTGTATCCCAGCACAATCGGCTGAAGAGTAAACATCATGTCTATGGTGGGATTTCTCCAGGACGGCTGCAAACGCCATACACAACCTGCCATAGATGATTTATGTGTCAGGTGAAGATGTTGGGAGAGTAGGCACAGGGAATCATTAGTGCCTTCATGGCCATGTGTGGAATCACTGTTCCTACCAGACCAGCTGGAGAATGAATTCTGGCTTTATTTATTGGGAAATGAGTCAATGTCAAAGTCTAAGGGGCTCCAGATGCATGGGCCAGGGCAAGTGGCAAATGTCTTAATGGACTAAATTGGTAGTTTGGTAGAACAATGAAAACTGAATGATTCAGAAAGAAGCAGTACCAAAAGGGAAAACACAGAGGCTTAGAGGAGAGGTCTTATAGAAGTTCTTGGCCTGAAGAACTGTGTGGAAGCTCAGGGCTCATCTCCAGAAGAGGTCTTAGTGACTTGCCCTCCTGATCTCAGATGTGTGTTTTCTGAGTAAAGGACACCTGGATATATCAGTTCCAACACCTCTGGAAAGATAAGGGTGAAAAGAGGGATGAAGAATCCAGTCGGATCCAGTCAGAGGCAACAGAGGTGTCGCAAGTAAAACAATAATTCTCATCTGTAAAGGAGGAAAATAATGACCACCTCACTGAGATATTCTGAGAATTGGATGACATGACATCCATAAACACTTGCCATAAAGTTTAGAACACCTTTAGGAATAATAAATTAACTTGAGGTGGTGTATATGCTCCATGATATTGACAACTTATATAAAGTAATTAGGTACTGAGACAAAAGTTAAAGGTTCAAAGAAAATTATAGTTCCTTTTATGAGCTCAGCCTAATAGGATCATCCCCACATTCATTAACATGATGGAGGAAGAGGCTAATAAAAATTTTTTCCTGGAACAATAACAGACCCTGGTAGTTAAGGACTTATTTCTCAGAATCTATTCACAGTGTATTATTTTATTTTGTTGATTTCAAAAGAAAAAAGTCATAGTTTTGCAATAAGGCACTTTAATAATTAAAATATCATAACTGTCATGGGTAAATTTAGTGAAAGACAATATACTAATGTTTCTAAAATTTGGCTACATATTACTATCATCTGGGGACCTCTTAAAAATATCAATGTCCAGGCCTCACCCCAAATCAATCAAATCAAAATGTTTGGGGTGGGACCCAGACAGTAGGAGTTTTAAAAGCTCTGCAGGAGATTCCAACATAGATCTTAAGTGGAGAACCTCTATACTAAGGTAAGAAAATAGAAAACATTTTCACCAAATGCTGTATAGGCTGTGGGAAATATTAGAAATCAATGAGAAATGCAAGTAATTTCCATAAAAGTAGCTTGATTTTGATTTTCAAACTTTAGATGGCTCTGAAAACAGTAGGACAAGCCTTAGAAAAGCTCTCATAAATGGAAAGCATCACTGTCACGTGATAGTATGGATAATCTGTAAGCATCTATGCTGGACCTATTGTAATGGTAAAATGCAAGGCTGAAATGTAATTAAAGTTGCTACAAAACGCAAGTATGACTCCAATTCAGTAATTTATAGTTTCATTTCTGTCTGAAAATCAAATCTGCCTAAATGTTCATAATGGCAATCTTTCCCCTTCACTTAAATCAGGGTTTCTCAACTCCAACACTATGGGCATCTGGGGCTGGATAACTCTTCCTAGTTGGGAGCTGTCCTGTGCATTATAGGATATTCAGAAGCATCTTTGGCTTCTACCAATTAGATGTCAGCATCACCACCACCCCCAGTTCTGGCAGCCAGAAATGTCTCCAGACATTACCTTATGTCCCCTGGGGACAGAATTACACCAGTTAAGAACCACTGTGTTAAATGGACTACCACACACATGCAACTTCAATCAATATTTGCCTTGGGCTTCCCTGGTGGCGCAGTGGTTGAGAGTCCGCCTGCCGATGCAGGGGACGTGGGTTCGTGCCCCGGTCCGGGAGGATCCTGCATGCCGCGGAGTGGCTGGGCCCGTGAGCCATGGCCACTGGGCCTGTGCGTCCGGAGCCTGTGCTCCACAACGGGAGAGGCCACAACAGTGAGAGGCCCGCGTACCGCAAAAAAAAAAAAAAAAAAAAATTTGCCTTCATTGGTTCCATTTAAAAACATTTCCTGGACTCAAAATGAGAAATAGGGAAACAAAGACTGATTTCAATTTAAACATTGTTTGCCTCAAGAAAAAAAATATATATACAGAAATTTTAAGAAAATGTTAGAATCGAGGATGGAGTCAATGTGGCATACTAGGAGGAAGTGGAATTCGCATCTCATCACAACTAGGGCACCTACCAGGCACTGGGGGGGGACCACGGACACCTAAGGGGATGGGAGGAACCCCCAGGGACCAGGTAGGTTGTGGGATGTGAGGGGAGTGAAGGGGGAGGAGAAGTGGAGGTGGGACAGGAATGGCGCCCCTGAGAGGTGGCTGGGGGAGGGGAAGGGATCCCATGCCTGAAAGGGGAAATTGGGGAACCTTTGGGAGGGCAGAGGATCAAAAGGGAGCATGGCCAGGTTTCCCCTGCTCACTTGGGCCCCCGGGAACCTGCTGAGATCTCCGGCCTGATCCTCTGCCCACCAAGTCCCGCTCCAGCCACGCAGGTCCTGAGGAAGTGGGAGGGAAGGAAGGGGGAGCAAAAGTAAAGGCCAGACCTACAGGACCAGCACCCCTGAGGGTAGGGGAGGGGAGGGGTTCCTACACCCAGCGGGACCCACCCACGGTTAGGTGTCTGGCGGTGACAGGGGAGACCCTGGGGGAGACGGTGGGGGGAGGGGTGTGAAGGAAGAGAAGGGAACGGGGCCAGTGCTTTCCCTGTCCACTTAGGCACTGGAGAGCCTGTTGGGCTCCCAGGCCTAATCCTCTGCCCTCGGAGCCTCCTTCCTGATGCGCAGAACCCAAGCTCCACCCCTACACCCCCACCTAGGGCCCCACCTCTACACTCTGAGACCCCCTCTGAGACCCCTCTAACCAGGCTGGGCCTAAACCCCACCCACACACCCTCACCAGGTTCCTACCTCTAAACTCCGGAACTCCACACTCCAGAGGCCCTCCTTTCCACGTGCTGCCTCTCCCTTTCTGCGGGAGTCCCAATCAGAGGTGCCGCCCCAGGCTTGAATGTCACACTGCAACCGCCTAGGTCCCTCCCCACCCTAAACCCTGCCCTTGCCTAAGTTCCACCCCTGCCTAAACTCTGCCCCCATAGCCAAGGCTTTTTTCTTTTTTTCCTCTTTTAGATTGCGGTGCTGTTTTACCTTGTTAATTCACTGTTGTTGATTCTTTTATATTTTAATTTTTCCTAATTTTTTATTTTTCTAATTTTATTTTATTCTTTATACTTTGTTATTGTTCTCTCTTTGGCTTGTTCCCCCCCGCACCCCCCCCCTTTTTTTTTTCTTTTTTCTGCTGTGGTTTTATTTTACCAAGTTGCAGTGGTTTCAAATATAGTTTTACTTTTCCTAATATAATTTTTATCTTTCTAATTCTATTTTGTCTTTTATTCTTTGATATTGTACTGCTTCCTTTTTTCTTTCTTTCTTCCTTATTATTTTTTTTTTTTTGCCATGCCACAAAGCTTGCAGGATCTTGGTTCCCAGGCCAGAGCCTGAGCTCCTGTGGTGGGAGCTCTGAGTCCAAACCACTGGACTAACAGAGAAACTCAGACCCCAGGAATGAATCAGAGTGAGGCCTCCCAGAGGTCCTCATCTCAGCACCAAGACCCAGCTCTATCCTACTGCCTGCAAACTCCAGTACTGGACGTCTCAGGACAAACAACCAGTAACACACAGGAATGCAGAACCACCCATCAAAAAAAAAAAGAAACAACAAAAAAATATGTTACAGACAAAGGAGCAAGGTAAAAAACTACAAGACCAAATAAATGAAGATGAAATAGGGAACCTACCTGAAAAAGAATTCAGAGTAATGATAGTAAAGATGATCCAAAATCTTGGAAACAGAATGGAGAAAATACAAGAATCATTTAACAAGGATCTAGAAGAACTAAAGAGCAAACAAACAATGATGAACAACACAATTACTGACATTAAAAATACTCTAAAATGAATCAATAACAGAATAACTGAGGAAGAAGAACGGATAAGTGACCTGGAAGATAAAATGGTGGAAATAACTGCCAGGGAGCAAAATAAAGAAAAACGAATAAAAAGAATTGAGGACAGTCTCAGAGACCTCTGGGACAACATTAAAATCACTAACATTTGAATTATAGGGGTCCCAGAAGACAAAGAGAAAAAAAAGAATCAGAGGAAACATTTGAAGAGATTATAGTCGAAAACTTCCCTGGGAAGTTGGGAAACATGGGAAAGGAAATAGTCAAGTCCAGGAAGCACAGAGAGCACCATACAGTATAAACCCAGAGGAACGCACCAAGATACATATTATCAAACTATCAAAAATTAAATACAAAGAAAAATATTAAAAGCAGCAAGGGAAAGGCAACAAATAACATAAAAGGGAGTCCCCATAATGTCAACAACTAACTTTTCAGCAGAAACTCTGCAAGCCAGAAGGGAGTGGCAGGACATATTTAAAGGGATGAAAGGGAAAAAACTACAACCAAGATTACTCTACCCAGCAAGGATCTCTTTCAGATTTGATGGAGAACTTAAAACCTTTACAGGCAAGCAAAAGTTAAGAGAATTCAGCACCACCCAACCAACTTAACAACAAATGCTAAAGGAACTTCTCTAGGTGGGAAACAAAAGAGAAAGAAAAGACCTACAATAACAAACCCAAAACAATTAAGAAAATGGTAATAGGAACATACATATTGATAATTACCTTAAATGTAAATGGATTAAATCCTCCAACCAAAAGATATAGACTGGCAGAATGGATACAAAAACAAGACCCACACATATGCTGTCTACAAGAGACCTGCTTGAGACCTAGGAACACATACAGACTGAAAGTGAGGGGATGGAAAAAGCTATTCCATGCAAATGGAAATCAAAAGAAAGATGGAATAGCAATTTTCATATCAGACAAAATAGACTTTAAAATAAAGACTATTACAAGAGACAAAGAAGGACTCTACATAATGATCAAGGGATCAATCCAAGAAGAAGATACAATTGTAAATATTTATGCACCCAACATAGGAGCACTTCAATGCATAAGGCAAATGCTAACAGCCATAAGGGAGGAAGTCAACAGTAACACAATAATAGTGGGGGACTTTAACACCCCACTTTCACCAATGGACAGATCATCCAAAATTTTAAAAACACACTTTAAATGTTACATTAAACAAAATGGACTTAATTGATATTTATAAGACATTCCATCCAAAAACAGCATAATACACTTTCTTCTCAGGTGCTCATGGAACACTCTCCAGATTGACCATATCTTGGGTCACAAATCAAGCCTTGGTAAATTTAAGAAAATTGAAATTGTATCAAGTACCTTTTCTGACCACAACATTATAAGACTACATATCAATTACAGGAAACAAAAAACGTAAAAAATACAAACACATGGAGGCTAAGCAATACGCTACTAAATAACCAAGAGATCACTGAAGAAATCAAAGAGGAAATAAATACCTAGAAACAAATGACAATGAAAACACGATGACCCAAAACCTATGGAGTGCAGCAAAGGCAGTTCTAAGAGGGAAGTTTGTAGCAATAAAATCCTACCTCAAGAAACATCCCAAATAAACAACCTAACCTTACACCTAAAGCAATTAGAGAAAGAAAAACAAAAAAAAAACCCCAAAGTTAGCAGATGGAAAGAAATCATAAAGATCAGATCAGAAATAAATGAAAAAGAAATGAAGAAAATAATAGGAAAGATCATAAAACTAATAGCTGGTTCTTTGAGAAGATAAAAAAAAATTGATAAACCATTAGCCAGACTTATCAAGAAAAAATAGGAGAAGACTCAAATCAACAGGATTAGAAATGAAAAAGAATTAACAACTGACACTGCATAAATACAAAGGATCATGTGAGATTACTACAAGCAAATAAATGCCAATAAAATGGACAACCTGGAAGAAATGGACAAATTCGTAGAAAAGCAAAACCTTCCGAGACTGAACCAGGAAGAAATAGAAAATATAAACAGACCAATCACAAGCACTGAAATTGAGACTGTGCTTAAAAAATCTTCCAGCAAACAAAAGCCCAGGACCAGATAGGCGAATTCTATCAAACATTTAGAGAAGGGCTAACACCTATCCTTCTCAAACTCTTCCAAAATATAGCAGAGGGAGGAACTCTCCCAAACTCATTGTACGAGGCCACCATCACCGTGATACAAAACCAGACAAAGATGTCACAAAGAAACAAAACTACAGGCCAATATCACTAATGAACAGAGATGCAAAAATCCTCAACAAAATACTAGCAAACAGAATCCGACAGCACATTAAAAGGATCATACACTATGATCAAGTGGGGTTTATCCCCGGAATGCAAGGATTCTTCAATATATGCAAATCAATCAATGTGATAAACCATATTAACAAATTGAAGGAGAAAAAACATATGATCATTTCAATAGATGCAGAAAAAGCTTCTGACAAAATTCAACGCCCATTTATGGTAAAAGCTCTCTAGAAAGTAGACATAGAGGGAACCTACCTCAACATAATAAAGGCCACATATGACAAACCCCCTACCAACATCATTCTCAGTGGTGAAAAACTGAAACTATTTCCTCTAAGATCAGGAACAAGATAAGGTTGTCCACTCTCACCAGTATTATTCAACATAGTTTTGGAAGTTTTAGTCACAGCAATCAGAGAAGAAAAGGAAATAAAAGAATCAAATCGTACAAGAAGAAGTGAAACAGTCACTGTTTGCAGATGACATGATACTATACACAGAGAATCCTAAAGATGCTACCAGAAAACTACTAGAGCTAATCAATGAATTGGGTAAAGTAGCAGGATACAAAATTAATGCACAGAAATCTCTTGCATTCCTATACACTAATGATGAAAAATCTGAAAGAGAAATTAAGGAAACACTCCTATTTACCATTGCAGCAAAAGGAATAAAATACCTAGGAATAAGCCTACCTAGGGAGGTAAAAGACCTGTATGCAGAAAACTATAGGACACTAATTAAAGAAATTAAAGATGATACAAACAGATGGAGAGATATACCATGTTCTTGGATTGGAAGAATCAACATTGTGAAAATGACTATACTACCCAAAGCAATCTGCAGATTCAGTGCAATACCTATCAAACTACCAATGGCATTTTTCAAAGAACTAGAACAAGAAATTTCACAATTTGTATGGAAACACAGAAGACCCCAAATAGCCAAAGCAATCTTGAGAAAGAAAAATGGACCGTGAGCAATCAGGCTTCCGGACTTCAGACTATACGACAAACCTACAGTAATCAAGACAGCATGGTACTGGCACAAAAACAGAAATATAGATCAATGGAACAGGATAGAAAGCCCAGAGATAAACCCACACACATATGATCACCTTATTTTTGATAAAGGAAGCAAGAGAATACAATGGAGAAAAGACAGCCTCTTCAATAAGTGGTGCTGGGAAAACTGAACAGCTACGTGTAAAAGAATGTAATTAGAATACTCCCTAACACCATACACAAAAATAAACTTGAAATGAATTAAAGACCTAAATGTAAGGCCAGACACTATAAAATTCTTAGAGGAAAACATAGGCAGAACACTCTATGACATAAATCACAGCAAGATCCTTTTTGGCCCACCTCCTAGAGAAATGGAAATAAAAACAAAAATAAACAAGTGGGACCTAATGAAACTTAAAAGCTTTTGCACAGCAAAGGAAACCTTAAACAACACGAAAAGCCAACCCTCAGAATGGGAGAAAATATTTGCAAACAAGGCAACTGACAAAGGATTAATCTCCAAAATATACAAGCAGCTCATGCAGCTCAGTATCAAAAAAACAAACAACCCAATCCAAAAATGGGCAGAAGACCTACATAGACATTTCTCCAAAGAAGATATGCAGATTGCCAACGAACACATGAAAAGATTCTCAACATCACTAATCATTAGAGAAATGCAAATCAAAACTACAATGAGGTATCACCTCATACCGGTCAGAATGGCCATCATCAAAAAATCTACAAACAATTAAAGCTGGAGAGGGTGTGGAGAAAAGGGAACCCTCTTGCACTGTTGGTGGGAATGTAAATGGATACAGCCACTATTGAGAACCGTATGGAGTTCTCAAAAACTGAAATAGAACTACCATACGACCCAGCAATCCCACTACTGGGCATATACCCTGAGAAAACCATAATTTCAAAAAAAGACATGTACCACAATGTTCATTGCAGTTCTATTTACAATAGCCAGGACGTGGAAGCAACCTAAGTGTCCATTGACAGACCAGTGGATAAAGAAGATGTGACAGATATATACAATGTAATATTACTCAGCCATAAAAAGAAATGAAATTGAGTTATTTGCATTGAGGTGGATGGACCTAGAGTCTGTTTTACAGAGTGAAGTAAGTCAGAAAGAGAAATATAAATACCGTATGCTAACACATGTATACAGAATCCAAAAAAATAAAATAGTTCTAATAAATCTACGGGCAGGACAGGAATAAAGACACAGACATAGAGAATGGACTTGAGGATACAGGGAGGGGGAAGTGTAAGCTGGGATGAAGTGAGTGAGTAGCATTGACATATATACACTACTAAATGTAAAATAGATAGCTTGTGGGAAATAGCTAAATGGCACAGGGAGATCATCTTGGTGCTTTGCAACCACCTAGATGGGTGGAATAATGAGAGTGGGAGGGAGACACAAGAGGGAGGGGATATGGGGATATACATACGCATATAGCTGATTCACTTTGTTATACAGCAGAAACTAACACAACACTGTAAAACAATTATACTCCAATAAAGATGTTAAAAAAAGAAAATGTTAGAGCCAAGCTGTTCTATGGAATAAGACTGCAGACTACATAAAATGCTTGGCATTGAATCTCTTTGAAACAACCAGTATGGGTTGCAGGAGAAAGAAAAATGGCTTGGTATGTGGTCTAGATCTGAATGGTTAGAGCAGAAACTAAAGGAGGCACTTCAGTCAGTTCAGGTAACCTCAGACTAGCCACACGGCTCTTTAATCCTGAAGGTATTCAGATGCATATCTTACAATGCAGAAATATTATCATCTTTTCAATTCCGTAATTATGTCAAACTTTAGTTATATCTGCATGGATTATTGTACTCTTGTCAATAAACACACAGTGAAACATCTATTAAGTGCCAAGAATCATATTGCTAGGAATGCCAACATGAATACAAAATATTTCTGAACTTGAAAGACTTCCCATTCTATCAGAGTAAGACCATAATTTAGACTTAAAATCTCTACCGTTGTGTAATTTTAAAAGCATTATTAGGTTAAATCAAATTTAAATTGTTAGGTAAAAATTACTTAAAAGACCTGAGCAAATTTAATCAATCTTGTGGAAACTAGATTTAATGATACTTATCTGGGAGAGGAATTTGGGCTCTGAGGGAAGGGCTAGCCTTTGCTGATCACCTATTTGCTGTATTCCAAACAGCAATTCATTTTGTTTCATGATAATATTGTGAAGTGATGTGATTAATTATCTCTGTTTCAAGGAACAGAACACTGAGACAGAGAAAATGAAGTAGCTGACTTAAGATCACTCAGGATTCCAACCTATATCTTTCTGAGTTAAAACCCATGATTCTTTTTTTTAAAAAGAGTTTTATTTGGAGGTAATTGCAAATATACAGAAGGTGGCAAAAAAAAAAAAGCACATAGAATACCCATGTACCCTGTACCCAGACTCACCTCTTGTTAACAGTTTGCCGCATTTGCTTTGCCATGTGCTCTTCCTCTCTCTCTGTTTATATAATAAACATATAAATATATATAAAGAGATATTAATAAGTATTAATGATAAATGTTATATGTATTTATGTTATATATTAATATATTATATGTTTATATATTAAAATTAATATAATTATATATAATTTTTCCTGAACCATTTAAGAGTAAAATGCATACATAATGGCCATTTATTCTAAACTTCTCAGTATGTCTTTTCTAAGAATAAGGATATCCTTTTACAATAACCACAGTACAGATATCTACTTCAGTAAATTATAACATTAATACAAAGCTTTATATAATTTTACAACCATATTCCAATATTTTCAATGGCCCCAATAATGTTCTTTATAGTAAAATTTCTACCTAGTTTAGAATCAGGTATGCATTTAGTTGGCATGTCTATTTCTTCTCCTTTGATCTAGAACATTTCCACAACCTTCCTTTGTTTTTCATGACGTTGGCATTTTTGAAGAATATATCCTCTCCCCTCCCCTTTCTTAGAATGTTCCTCATTTGGGGTTTGTCTGAGGTTTCTTCATGATTAGACTCAGATGCATTACCAGTTGCAATGCTGTAATAGTGAAAGGTATCCTTCCCAGGGCACTACATGGGAGGCACATGGGGACCTTTGGCTTTTTTGCTGATGCTAATTTTGACAAAATTGTCAAAGTGTCATCCCATTTCTCCACCGTATAGTTACTGTTTTTCCTCTTGAATTACTGAACAATCCTTGGAAAGACACCTCACGACAATGCAAATATCCTGCACCTCTTCAAAATTTCTCTCTAGATTTAGTGTACATTGATCCTTTCCTGATCCAACTCCAGCACTTCTCCATATCTGCCAGTTGGCCTTTCACTGTCTACAGTAAGGAAAGCCCTCCTTTCTCTCTCAGTTACTTATCTGTCTATTTACTCTTGCTTTAGAATCATGAATGCTTACTTTTTAGAAATGATCTACAATTCATTACTGTCGTTAATTATTTGGGGGCATAAATTGCTCTATATTTGGCCAGTGGGGGGATTTTTCAAGCTGGCCCAAAGTCTTTCTTTGTGAGATGCTCCATGACTTTTTTGAGCACATCTTAATTTTCTTGGCATAGCAAGCTGTTCCAGCCTCATCTTGTACCAATCTTGCCCCAATCTAGAAGTCTTGTTTCCTTTTAGCAGGAGATGTATGTTATTAGAGAGCAAGATGTGGGGTGGTGGGTATACTCATTGCTGCTGAGGTGTTGTTCCTTCTAGACCTGGCTGCTGTCTAGAGCTATGCATATATATATATATATATATATATATATATATATATATATATATATATATTCATACATCTAATTATACATATTAACTATACACTAAATTAAGCACCTGTATATATGTCACATAAACACATATATATACATATGCACACATTTTAGAAATCATGAGCCCATACCAATACCTTCAATTCCACGCAACCCCCCATAAGATTCTTTTTTACCTTCCCCTATTTCTGATTTAAATGCCTCTTCCCCCATAGTGAGAACTCTGACCCCCAAAATATCAACATATTTACTTATTTGCTGAATCCTATAATACATTTATTTTATAGTTTCAGAGTTGCTACACCCATACCATTAAAAAAAAAAAAAAACACTATTGAAAAAGTGTTCAGGATTTGTTTGCAGTTTTTCCCACCAACACACCACTAAAGATTGAAATATATTCATAAACTATTTGGACTAGATTATTTTTCCTTTTCCTTTCAGTTTGCTTAAGATTTATTGAAGTAAAGTTGTGTTCGCTTCATTTTTCGTTCAGTTTTAATTTACATTTTTTTCCAAAAAGAGAAAAATGAAAACTAATATAAAATTACCTTACTACAAATAACCTTTTGCAGTGTAAATAAATATATTGTTTTTTTATAAGACCATTGGGTCTCATCTGTTTAAATATAACAAAAGAAAATTACCTCTCATATTGTAAATATACTTTTTGGTTTTAGAAATGAGAAGTGACTTTCATTCTTGCCATTGAATGTTTCAACTACATGGATCAGGATGATATTTAACTGACTAAATATTCAATTAAACAGGGTCTTCTGAGGCCCCCTCTCTCTGAGTGGAAGTATTCTACACAAACTTCACTTTTCAACCAGGACACATGGGGGTCTGACACATGGGGATTGTATGCTAACAGGCTCAGTGTCTCATTGGCCCCATAGGTTCTTCTGATTCAGAATCTACTAATATTAACAGGGCAAAATTAATTAAACTGATGGCACATTATAAGTGCCGCTGTTGTGTTTCTGGGTGTTTCTGGGGTGTCAGATTATGTGGTATATTGTAATAAGTTGCAGATTTGGCATTTGAGAGTCTTGGATTAAATTTTTATCTCTAGGTCTTTAGGAAATGCCTATTTCCTAATCTATATAATTAGGGTTATTGTAAATATAAAATATGTGTCTTTCTCTTACATTCTTATAATTGTATATATATATATATATTAAACATTCATTGGTGCTATCTTCTTTCTTCTCGTCATCTTTACAATAATCTTAATCTCTCTTGGCTACATTTCTAGACTAAAACAAACAAACAAAACAAAACAAAAAAACAATCACACACTTTTAGGCCAAACCTTGTTAAACCTATCTCCATTTACAAATTATTACCTTTGTTGTATCCCAGATTTCTACAATATGGACAGACCTTACATTAACACTACAACATTTAATTGCTAGAAACCACATAATTAAGACTAAGGAAATCTCACCTAGTTTCCTCCTTGGGACTCCCAAGTCCCATGATGATTAGTTGCGGGGACGTCATTTTTTTTTTCAGGTCCAGTTGTGGGAAGGATGTGGCCTATTCCCCAGATGCTAAGATTAATACAACACTTCTCAAAAATGGTGTTCTTTTCTCGCTAGCACTCACCTGATTAACCCTTACTTATTCTGCTGATACTGGGGCAGACCTGACAGGCAGCGCAATCCCATCTCTCGGAGGTCACACAGAAAGCAGGGTCACACACAGTGGAGACCTCAGGTACAAAGCAGAAGCACCTAAACACCACCAACTCAGATTGAGCACTGCACATTCACGGCTGACCATCTGCAGCTAACTCAGAGCTTAAATAACAAACAAACTCCAGTACAGTTAGCCCCTCAGCCACATCCGGAGACTTGGCTTTCCTAACACGGGACAGAGAGAGTTTGGGGTCTTTGGGGTTTAAAAGACCCACTCCACATCTACCCCATTCTTCCTCTTCAGGAGCCTTCCTGAACTCCATGTTAGATGAGGTTCTCTGCTTAGCAGTAAAACTTTTTTTTTTTCTACTTAGTGTTCAATCTTTGGTTTCTCTAGTCTTTATTTTTCTTTAATACACATCTATATACTAAAGGCTGCTCACTGTGAGTACCATGATTCTTGAAGGTTTTTTCTTGGCCATGGGGCTATCTGAAAGTGCCAAAGGATTGATATTCACAAATGTGCCCTAGACTAATAATGGACAAGATGTTAGTGATAAAAACCTGAACTTCTACCTCCTTGGATAACTCTCAGGTATCATCTATACTGTCTCTCAGATCTTGCCAATAGGGTTGAGCTCCACTTGCCCTCCGTGGTCACTGGCTTCCTCATGCAAACTCTGTTTTTTCTCTCTCTCCCATGCCTCATGTCTACTCTCCTACTGATGTTTTGTCACACTGGTATCACTTCTAAATCAATTACTTGGATTCAAAATCTTACCTCAGAGTCTGCTTCGAGGGGAACCCAAACCAAGACAACTGTCTTTTCATGGGCTTTTCTAAAGGATGAGATTAAAAAGAAGTTTAATCCTCACTAGCATTTCTGGTTTTAGCTTCCAATCTCTGTGACAACTGAGGACAAAAATTTTTAAGTATATTCTAAGAGTAATAATCTTTAGACATTGGGAAATCTAATTCCAAATATAAGAAAGGAAAATCATTCTAAATCGTCAGAAGCACCCAATATAACTGATTTTTCGATATCTGCATTTGGGAAGACCTTCAGGAAAAATCAGAAGGTATTTTCTCTACAGCTACATGAGTAAAAGGGCTCCACAATTTTGTCACTCTTTTTTTTTTTTTTTTTTTTTTTTTTTTTTTTTTTTTTTTTTTGCGGTACGCGGGCCTCTCACTGTGTGGCCTCTCCCGTTGCGGAGCACAGGCTCCGGACGCACAGGCTCAGCAGCCACGGCTCACGGGCCCAGCCGCTCCGCGGCACGTGGGATCTTCCCGGACCGGGGCACGAACCCGTGTCCCCTGCATCGGCAGGCAGACTCTCAACCACTGCGCCACCAGGGAAGCCCCCACAATTTTGTCACTCTTGAAGGTACTCTGTCCCAAAGGTAAATCCCAATTGTCTTCCAGAGGCAGACAATTGCTGCAGCTTTTAAATAGCAGTCCTGCAGCATCTTACTTTCCTTTTAGCATTATTGTTTAAAACATGTTTACAGACAGGAATTAAAACATACGCATCTTTATTCGCCTAGCATCTTGAAGGCTCTGGAATGTTCCAGAAATATTTGTTAAGTTTGATCAAGTTGAGTTGAAATGGCTTCTCTTGAAAGCCTGTAGATACAATTTGCTACACGAACCAGTGAAACTCTGGGGTCCTTATGGTAAAATAACAGTTGAGTTTTGTTCAACTAATTTTGCAGTCAGTCAAAAGTTAATGAATATATAGAGTTCAGATGTAAGATATACTAGATTTAAAATCAATTATAAAGGTTAATAATGCAATTGAGCAGTGCAGTGATTTGTGAAACAATGTAAGTAAGGATTGCATATAGTTTCAAAAATCAGATTCTGCAGGTATGCAAAGATGAGTTTTACCAGGTCTCATTTTAGTTGAATTAGTTGGTTAGTAGAGTAAATATGTAGTGTTGACAGTGACTTCAGTAAGTGGAAATGTGGTAATGTGTACCTAGAAAAATGGTACAGATGAACCGGTGTGCAGGGCAGAAGTTGAGACACAGATGTGGAGAACAAACGTGTGGACACCAAGCAGGGAAAGTGGCGGGTGGTGGTGGCGGTGGTGGGATGAATTGGGAGATTGGGATTGACATGTATACCCTGATGTGTATAAAATGGATGACTAAGAAGAACCTGCTGCATAAAAAAAAAATAAAATAAAATTCAATCATTCAAAATAAATAAATAAATAACCTTTTGAAAATACGTAATGAATCCTAGACAATATTTCAGATAAGTAGTGATTACGTAAGCTATTGAAACTTTTAGACAGATGCATTTGTCTGCCTGGCCTTGGTTTTCAACCTTTAATAAAATCAGAAAATCCCCTTGCTGTAAAAATTAATACTATTTTCTAGTTGTTTTCTGTCTAGTTGAGGAACTACAGGAGTTATTCTAATTCAATTTAAAAAAAAAGAATTTTGCATAAGTATGCAATTAATGTAAATTTGCAAATCATTATTAAGTATATCATTCATAAAACCTAAGTGAACTTGTTATAAACTATAATACAGAATATATATATATGGATAGATATATACACAGATCACATTAGAGGAAAGAATTCTTGTAGTGACATGTTAAGTGTCTGAATATATTGTAAATGTTACTGACAATGAGATTTCTAGTTCTATGGTATACTAATGTGTGACACAACCATGCCGTTTAAAACCATAAGTGCATTTTACCTAATTATATCTAAGTTTTGCGTTAGCTAATCTCCCAGAAACACACACTTTGTTTGTTATACCCAGACTTTCATGATGTTTATATACTTTAACTCCATTATTTTCCCTGGTCTATTCATTTTCTCAGAAGAATGCCTGGGTGGATAGCCACAATTTATTGATCTGTTACTATGGCTGTGATCTAGAATATTTCATTTCACTTGACATTACGTTATTAATGTTTATAAATACTTTTAAGAATATCTGGAAATTATAGACAGGTTATGTTCCCATGAATGTATAAGAGCTACCTAGGTATGACTCTAACTCAGCCCTTTAAAAAGACTCATCATCTCAGATATTATCAATAGTATATTCAAAGAATAGCCAGCCTTTAAGAAAATAAGTATGAAGGAGAGGATATTATTTCTTGGAAAACATGCATCAGGATCAATTTGGAGGGAATTCATAGGAAACGTGCCAACGTTTAAATGTTAAACTGTTAAAATGAAACATATTTTAACTGCACTTCTGTAAAGAACAGAATAGACTTTCTAACAGAAAAGATCGTGAATCAGTGGTAAATTATTAGGAAAGATAAGAAATATAGGTGTTGAAATGAAAATATGTTCATATGCAAGGTTACTTGTTTGTTAGGAAGTTGGGAAAGGGAAACAGCACATTGTAAGGACATTGGGAGCTGTGCTGTTGATAGACATGGAAAGGCAAGTGTCTCTCCCTTTGCCTCTGCTCCCCGGGCACTGTCCACACTGGTCTTGTGCAGCTCTCATCATTATTGTTTGCTCTGGAGAAGAGTCCTCTCTCTAGCCTGGGAGCCCCTGGGGACCTGCATCTGGGTCCTGGCGCACAGGCTGTGCTCAGACTCTCTTGACTGCTTTGAGCTGGGTTGCAACGACTTCTCCCAGGACTTGGAAATTTTAGCTTTCAGAATTCTCGATGTGTTCTCTAATATTAGGCTATCACCTAATGGATGCACACTGTTGTCCTATTAGTGAAAGAAAAAACTCACTGAAATGAAGTATGAACACAAAATAGCAACAATTCTACATTTGCAAACCACAATGTACTGAAATTCACTAACAACATTGCCTAAAAGTCTGTTTTTTCCTTTTAATTTCAGTGTAATACACAAACCTACTTCCTGCTAGGCTGTTTTTTTTCATTCCTTTGAGGTCCTTTCAGTGGAACAAATGGGTCAAGAGTCCAGAAGGAAGAAGGAAATGTATTACCATATATTGCGCCTGCATGATGGTTTCTATAGACAATATAAAACAGAGCTTTTCTCCAGTAAGCATATTTGGTTCCACCTCTGTGTTTATGCCATCTAAATGGGCCAGAGGCACAAGAATAACTCTTACTTGGTTCCTATTAGAAAGATCTCATTGTTTATTAACCAACAAAAACAACAACAATCTTGTTTTTATTCCCATATCACTTTCATTTTTCTAATTGCCATTTTCTAGAATTTTTAATTCCATATTTTTCATTACTTATTCAAGAACATGCAAGTAAAGCACTTCTTATAATGGCTATAGCCTTCCTGCAATCCCGCTCTCTTTCAAAAGGAGGAAATACAGATTTCCATTATGTGTTTGATTTCTTGACCTCTATTTTAAAGTCACAGCATAGAATGAATATGAGTTAATAATGATATTAATTATTATCCCAGCTTCTCTCTTCAAGAGAGTTTAAGTGGAGGAAAGTTAGGAAAGTTGATGCATCCAATAGATATTTTTGTCCTCTGATGCCATTTGGACTTACCATTGGATAATTTAGCACCAGTGATTTCCTATGAAAAATAGTTTTCTGCGTTTTGACTAGATTTCCCATTCTCAATACTGAAAAACCACATCAATTATTCTGTGAGTGAAAGGGGGGTTTATATTTTAGAACATCAAATTTGTTTTCCTCTCCCATTGCGGAGCACAGGCTCCGGACGCACAGGCCCAGCAGCCCTGGCTCACGGGCCCAGCTGCTCCGCGGCATGTGGGATCTTCCCGGACCGGGGCACGAGCCCGTGTCCCCTGCATCGGCAGGCGGACTCTCAACCACTGTGCCACCAGGGAAGCCCTCAAATTTGTTTTGAAGATACAGTAAAGAGAATGAAGTACATTGTTAAGTGTTCTTTCTTTGATATGTTCGAAGTGTAAATTGTTGACATGTGGAGAGAAGAGATGCCACATTGCTGATCGTTCTTGTTGGATGAAGCACACACTGAAGTATCACTTTCTAACAATTAAGAAATTAACACTAACAATTATGTCATTTCTTCTCTAGAGTTCACAGCATGATTAGTTTATGCCTAATTAAGGGCCTAAATCAGCAAAGAATGTCTGGCTTCAGCCTGAGGGTGGATTTCTGTAGGCTACTTTCTAAGATTTCTCAACTTAAATTAGAATGTAATTCAATTTTAAGTGATGATCGGAAAGGACTCTTTACTATTTCACAATTTTCTTATTTCAAACAAATCTTTGATCTTCATCTCCTATTTTTTTCCATGTTGTCCTTTTAACTTGTTGAGATAGAGAAAGAAAAAGATTACACCAACTTGAAGAAATTTTCTTTTAAGTTTACATAGTCTTTGTTTTCTTTTTCAGTAGGCCATCATTCTCTATAATTTCAAATTCCTCAGAAAATCTTTTAAAACTGAAATCTCCAACTCAGGACCAAAAGCCAAACGTTTTCCCCCAATAAAGGGAAAGTAGACATTGAATGTGATATATTCAAAGTGTTTTATTGATTCCTTAAATGAATGAGTTTTTTCCAAACACCTTATTAAATAGCAATATAAGGAAACGACTGGAGGAGATAAGATTACCAGAAAAACAAATGAAATTAAGAAAAATAAATGAAACCAATAAATGACATATATATGTGTGTGAGTGTATGTTTATGTATGTGCATATACACAAATATTCACTATATATGTATACACACACTGTATATATACATATATATAAGGCATTTGCACATATACATATGGAATTTAACATGCTTTATATTCTTACAAGCATTATATCATAATATCATCTCTATTTAACAGTTGAGGAAACCGGAGACTGAAGCTTAAAAGTGTTTATTAACTTTCATGCAGTTATACAGCTAGTAAAATGGCTGCGGCACAAAGTGAAAAAATACAGGACAGACTAATATAAAATAAAGGTCAAAAGAGTGCAAATAAAATTCCAAATTTAATGTTGCCTTTATGATTAGTTATGCCCTTTCAAAACTAATTTAACCCTAAAGCAAAGTCTTATTCAAAAATATAAAACAAATGGCTCTTAAATTTTATCAAAAATAAGAAAAAGCTTTTTAATTCAATTTTTATTTTTCTTTAGACTTACTTCGCATGAGAAATTTAGAAAATATGACCAAAGGGAAAGCTGTTTTCCCTAAAAGAAAGAAATGAAAAACTCTTGTGATATCAATATGGTAAAAGAAAGAAACCAAGAAACCTTGATCTTGTGGACTTATAAACAACAATGCCTGTACATTAGAAACTACGTACAAGACATTTTCCATGTTTAACTAGCTAAAACTAGTTTTATCCTCCTCCGATTTCCAAAGTGCAATCAACAACTTCTAAGGAATAAAAACAAAGGAAAATTAGAAAAGAAAACAAAAAAGAAGCAAATTGTATTTCTTTAATTAGAAGGCAAACTTGGAAGAAGAAAAATGTCTTTATGTGAACCACATATTAATCCTAGAGAGTCCCCTTCACTTGAAATTTAGTAACTTGGTTTACCAGAGCCTACTTGGGTTAAATGCTTCCCCCACCCACGGGCATAACTAAACAAGAAAACGCTTGTCTTTTTTTCTCTGAGAATGTAGAAAACTAAGATCTGAAGATGTGCTCACCTCTTGCAGTTGCACATTTTACCTTCTAACTCCTTCTCAAAAACCTTTGAAAAACTGGCTGTTGTTTCTGGAAGAAGGTCACAGAAACACACAAAGACTGATGATAGCCGATGAACTGTTTTACTTTTTCTTAGTGCTTCAAATACATTTATTTTCAGGGGAACATTGTAGAAATTATTTTAATATTTTTTGAAGATTGATATGTTAAAGCACATGAATGTATATGCACATATATCCATGTATATATATTTGTTTCTATATACATATTTGTACACACATATGTACACATTGATATGTATATAATCTAAAATATATACACTGTTGGTAGTCAGATTTTGTCATGGGCAATGCTTTGATCCTGGAAGCCCTGAAGAGCCACATGATACACAATAGAAAACATACCCATACAAAGCCATTAACAAATATTCAGATAATTAGAGTAAAAAAAGAGTAGATCTAAGGAAATAAGGGATTTGACCTGAAGCAACTTCTATACTGTAATATTTTATTTATCTCTTCTTGAAGTGGAATTCTACATGGAGAACATAAAGTCTGGATTCGTTTTTATGGGTGTCACCACCATACATGTAGAAAGTACATGCTGCAAAAACTTACTGCAACATATATTTTATGAGCCTTAAACTATCTCCTGTCGAGGAAGAAATAGGTCCTCCCTTCTAACTTCATGTATGTTATAGATTGACATAATAGAATACTTATTCTATTATCATTTTTTAAATTATGTGTTTGATAATGATACTTATGAAAATGCTGATTTCCTGATATTCATTTTAAAGGACTTATTGGGCAATTTCCATTTTATTTGATAACCATAAAATAAATACATCCTTTTATCTGAGGAACAGACCCAAAAAATCATGTATCAGCTTACTTCATACTTACAAGTTATGTGGTTAGAAAATATTTCTACAATGTTTTGCCATTTTTATATCTTCTTTAGCAAATATCCTATATTTTTAAACCAGTGCAACAAAGCTTATCTTTGTTCTACACAAGGGCTATAATTTTAAACTTCTTTGTTTTCCCTTTCACAATACCTGTATTTCCATCATGTTTTGAAGAAGGGGGTTGGGGGAACAATGGTTTATTTACCCATAGCCTTTCACCTATTAAAAAGTCCCATGGAATTGACCCCAGCATTAAGTTGTAGCAAAATTCCAACAGACATTTTTTTAAGTAGGAGTTTTGCAATGCAAATGATCACTAAAACTATTATGTGTGTTTTAACTCAAATATACTACTTTGAATCACTATTAAAAGAAATACTATTGAAAGAAAGGGAAGAAAGAAAGAAGGAAGAAAAAAAAACCTTTATTTGGGGAATAGGGGATTCCTATAAATAACTGTAAATAAATAGCTTTGTTGGCATTTTTCATGTTATTTTTGTCCTACCTTTTCTCAGTCTGATTTAGAAAGCAGTTTATAATAAGACTTTGACCACTGCACCCAAATAGAAGGCCTTTTAACAACAAGTTTCTACTCTGTACTACTATTCAATATTCATTTGATTTAAGAGCATTATCTAGTGAACACAACTACTTTATAATGGGTGAATTAATGATTTATGTTGGACCAAAATATTCATCAATTAATAATAAAGAACACTGTCCGCTCTTTCAGAAACAAAATGAACAACAAATACACATGCAAACATAAACCATCAAAATCCAGTCCTTCTCATTTTTCTCTGACATTGGGCCACTTCTAAGATATTAAAGAGGAATACTAATCCTTATTGAGGAGTATAATATGTTTGTGAAATATGAACATAGGGGAAATAGTCCCTGGCCTGAGTTACTGATCTGGTTATGCTATTGGAAAAGATGGTTGCCACTTCAAATATTATTCTAAGTAACATTGTAGTTGCCCAAATAAATGGCTCCTCACTTTTCTCAAACTACTTACTAATAATTTGCAAAACAACAGGTGATAATAAGAACAGGATACAAAGTTTTCCATAGTCACTGCCAAATATTAGAATTTGAGGAAATATTGAGGTAAATTCTTTATTTTATGGGCTATATATATCCTTAGGAAAAATGACTGAGAAAAACTAGCTAAAATAGGGAATTTCATGAACTATGCAATTTACTTAACTACCAGTAAATGAACAACTTCTGTGAAGTGAATCATGCCTGCTTCAAGGGCCATGGTCCAGGTCTCCATGCCATACCACAGGTCTGAGAGGGCACATAAAAGTAACACACACATTTGCCCGTCTGATTTTGGTCCTGAGGGTGGGAGGAATTGGGGTGAATGCAGATGCAATTGCCTTTACCTGAAAGGTCATAAATTGAAGCTCCGTGAGATCAGGAAACTTTTCTTTTAATATTTGTTGCTTCCCCAGTACCCAGCACAGTATCTAGCACTTGGCTGGTAGACTCAAAGGTATCTGTGGTTATTTATATGGTCTCCAAATTGAGAATTAAACATCCCAGTACACATTAGACTGTGTGTTCTAAGAGCTCCACTGATGACATAACGGAGGTTTGAGAGGAGAATCTCACAGAGGGTTTTCAGAGCCTCACTAACTACCTCCTAGTTCTGGAATGTGTCAATTTGCAATGTCAAACTGATGTCACAGTGCAATGTCTACTATTTAGACATGACTGGATATAAGTGGGTAGGTAATGCAAATAAATGTTGTCTCAAATTATGGAATCAGGCAATCATTTCCAACAGATATTTGTGTCTTTTTCAGAAAGTCCTGAGGTAAAAGCACCTTTAGTTATTGTTAGTGGTGAAAGTAGGCCCATCCAAGAAGAAGTATCAAACTTTGTGTTTGGGGGCAATCTACTTAACTTATCTAAATCTCAATTCTTCATTAGCAAAATGTGCAAGTACGTAGCTTGTTGGTAGTGTTGTGAGAATTAAATGCATCAATCAGCTTAAGGTCACATTTGAAAACAATGACTACCGCATATTAAGTGTTAGGTATCTATTATCTAGAGTTTGAGACATTAGTCTTTAAGTCTAGAGACAGCTCAAGACTGGGCATAGAGATTTAAGATTCCAAGATTTAAGAGTCTATAACAGTTGGTGAAGCCATGAGAATAAATGAGTTATGTGAGAAAAACAGTACAATGAGAGAAACACACAGGTCAAGTCTCATCGCTCAGATATATGCACATTCAATAAGGAATAAGAAGGCACATTTAATAAGAGTAATGGATCAAATACTTGCAATGAACTTGGATAGGATAGGATTCAAATTACAGTTTTTAATTACCAGCATAACCCTGGCATATTATTTATTCTCTCTGATCCTCACTTTCATAATCTACAAACTGGGGGTGATATCTAAATGTCAGACTTACTGAGAAGATAAAATTGCATTAAATATTTAAGGCATGTAACAAAAATATTAGTTATTGATACACGGTAGTTATTACATATGTTTAGTAATAGTAGACAAAGAAAGAGCTAGGAAAGAAAAAGAAAGAAAGGAAGAAAGAATAAAGAGAGAAAGAAAGGAAGGAAGGAAGGGAGGAGGAAAGAGAGAAAGAAAGAGAGAGGGAAAGGGAGGGAGAAAAAGAAAAAATGATACATAGCCAGAAAATTTTAATGTTGAGAAAACCATGGCAGAGTGTTTCAAAGAGGTGGTCAATATTTCTGGGGGGAGATGGAGGAAAGGGAGGTGAAAAGTAGCCCTAAAGCTGATTTTACTATATCTACATTTACTTTTATTTCCTCTGTTATTTTCATCATAACTCAGAAAACGTGTCTTGAAAGGAAGTTTTCTATATGTTTATATAAACACATACACACATACATATACACGGGAAAGTAGCATGTGTTTGTGACATTTACTATTGTTTTATTTTTTGTTGTTTGTTTACCAAAGTGATGTTTTTCATTACAAGACAGTAAAAAAGATTACATGAAATACCACATCCCAGACATAAAAAATTATTATTTTCTATAAAGCCTTCCATATTTCTCCAAGCATATAGGTGCTTGTGTTTTCGTATGGCTTCATATGATGCATATTTTGAGTGCAGTATTTTTTGTTTAGCAATATACTGATTGATATATTTTCATTTGTCATTCTAAATGATTGCAATAGGATGTACCATGCTTTCTAAACTAAGTTCTAATTATTGAATAATTAAGTTATTTTCTTTATTTTACTGCTGAAAATAAAATTGCAATGAGGAGCCCAGTGTATAAATCATTTCCATAGAATATGTTTTTGGAAATGAAATATTTGTATCAAAGCATTTAAAAACCCTTTAAAAATCATAAGTAATCACTTAAATTGAATCAATTTAAAGTGAATCATAAGGAAAATAAACACTGATCAAGTAATGTGTGTCAATATAAAACGCTCCACATTAGGGAAAAACACTTTGAAGAGGGTCTTTTAATGGGTAGTTGAACACGCAGACTTGAAGGAAGACCAACTGATCTCACCGTCTTCAACAGAATTTCAGGACAGCAAGGAAGCAGGTGACATTAAGTCTTTTGTTACTTTTGTTTCTAATTGTTTTACCATATTTCTTCTGGGCATAAGTGGAGAAGAAAAAATGTAATTGGCTCCAGGTAATGACACCTGTTCCCTCTTGCCTTACTTACTCTACTGTGAGGTCTGGCTTTGGAGCCAAGTGGAAAGAACTTGAACTGTGAAGGGCAGAAGGAAAGAAATGTGACAGCTGGGCAAACAAGAGGAGAATCCAGTGAGGGCAGGAAAGGAAGCTGTGAGATGGCATTTGGAGTGACTTGCATCTGCTCGAGGTGGGAGAGCAGAATTAAGGCTGCTAAGAGCTCCATTTCTGAAGATTTTCACAGGAGTCTTTGAAAAGCTTAGGCAAGTTCCCTGCCTGACACACTTGGCTCCTTCTTGATTAGAGAGAAACATGTTTACCAGTTTGAGAAGTCTTTCTAGGAATTTCCAGTCCCTTAGATATAGCAGCATTATGGTCCCAGGAGACAAAGTAGCTTCTTTGCTGGATGAAAAATATTCTTGAAAGTAGTCAAAATTTTAGTTTAAATAAGTTTTTCTAATTTTTATTTTAATTATACATATTTACATAAAGGTAAAATGAGAGTACAATGAACATTTAATATTTATTAGATGTACAGTAGGGACAATTTCAGATAGTGGCTGTTCTTTCAGTTGGGTCCCAGCATGGTGATGAGAAGGGCAATAAGGCACAGAACCCCAGTCAACCCATCAGGACACGTAGCATGAACGATAGAACAAAAACCTTTGTCATTGAAAGTACCGGGGAAAAACCTAGGTTAGCCTAAACGATGCACATCCCAAGAGTAAACAAGGGGAAGAACCAGCAAATCTACATAAGATGAAGTATAAATGGAATTTAGATGAAATATTTACAGATGAAAGAGCTTCATCCTCACAAGTAATAAAAAAAGTTAAATCAATGATTGTGTATGTGTATCTATTATATATTTTTAAAAATAGGAATCAATACAATGCTGGGAAAGACGTGAGCTGCATCCTTACTTATCCTTCTAAAAAGCAGTCAAGAGCCTTAAAGAGATAATCAGAGCTGCCTTCAAATTTTATACACAAGAATTTCTTCATAATGATATTTATTACTGTAAGGAAAATACACACACACACACACGTCTTTGTTTCAATATCCCAAGAATAAGAGAATGGTTAATATATATTTTATACTTTCCTATTGTGTTATATAAACATTAAAAGGCTATGTTTGAAGATGAGAAGGTAGAAATGTGGATAAACTTTTGTATAATTTCCCATACTTTGTGAACCTCTCATGAGGAGACCGTGTGTGTGTGTGTGTGTGTGTGTGTGTGTGTGTGTGCGCGCGCGCGTGTGCATGTGTGTACAACCTGTGGCAGTGGTTTGTGACCCTGGGTGTTAGATGTCACGACAGAATCAGGCAATGAGAGGTAGGGGGAGCACCTTTGGGAGAGGACTTCTACTGTGAATATACCAAGAAAAATGGCTCACTATGCAAGGGGACCCATCCTTGCAAGGCCATCGATCTTCAGTTAAGTTGTAAAGACTCTTATGGAGAAGTTCTCTAAAAATTGTCATTGTAAACATATACTCCTTGGGTTTGGGATTTGGGGGATGTTTTTGAAAGTACTAAATCTGCCTCAAAGTTGAAGGTAGTCTGAAAAGTCAGCCATGAGGTTAATGGAAATCTCATTTAGATAATGTAGATGTTCATGTAGTGATGACTTAGGGAGAAGGACAGGAAGTGAGTACATATAAATGTTGGCGGTGATATCTCTAAATGGTATGACTTTACTTTTCTTCCTTATTCTTTGTCCTTTTATAGTTTCCAAGTATTCTATAGCAAGCCTACATTAGTTTATAATCGGAAAATGAAGGCAACTTTTTAAAGGAAGCTTTTTAAAAGCATGCCTATTGAGAACTTTTTCACATGCTCTAAAAGTTGTTACTATTGACCTAGACCCTTATGTTAAACAAATACATATAAAGATTTGTCCCATAAATTCTTCTTTGAATTTATATTAGTGAAAAGTTAGACTCTCCTAATGAATGAATTAATAACATTATGTTTAATAAAGATATTTTGTTTCCTTCCTTTCAAATTATTATATTTTTATTTTTGCTGCCGAAAAATTCAGAGCTGAGTTTTATGCTTATTTGCAGCCAACTCTTTTTTTCTGGATTTTCTGTCCATCGCTTATTTGAATCACATTTGAACCTTCACTTACTCTTACTTTGGTAGTTGTATTGTACATTTATCATGTTGGAAGCTGCTTCCACCTGTTTGAAAGTGTTATTCCTGCCATGCTCCTCTTTTCATTGTAGTAACTGAGCCCACAGCCCTACAAATGGAACACACCTGCATGCCTGTACATATATTGTTTTCTCTGCTTAAAGTCTACTTTCTTTTATGGCTAGACCAGTAAAATCCTTGTGATTATACAAGGTTCAGACTTATTAGCTCCTCTGGGTATAACAATAATTTATATATTAGTCCCGCAGCAGTTTCTAACTTAAATTGTAATGATTTTTATTCTTTCACCAGGCTTTGAGATTCTTGTGAACTGCTAGAGTTACCTTATTCATCTTCTCAACATCACTGCACACCACACTGTGGATGCTCAATAAATATTTAAATAAAAAATGTTAAAATATAAGACAAATAAGTAAAGCTAATGAGCTCAATCAACTACTCAAACAATTGCATTCAACTTTGATTTTAGGAATTTATTTGCAATTTCTTTGGAATTGCAGGTAATAATGAAAACCATGTTGCCTTGTTTTGTTTTGTTTTGTTTTTGCAATACGCGGGCCTCTCACTGTTGTGACCTCTCCAGTTGCGGAGCACAGGCTCCGGACGCGCAGGCTCAGCGGCCATGGCTCACGGGCCCAGGCGCTCCGCGGCATGTGGGATCTTCCCCGACCGGGACACAAACCCGCGTCCCCTGCATCGGCAGGCGGACTCTCAACCACTGCGCCACCAGGGAAGCCCAACCATGTTGTCTTTCATGAAAATCTGGTGTCTATTTCTGTGGTCTGAGAGCCATGTTCTGTTCTATTTGTTGTTGGTCCATTTGTCAAATGTTTAATGGGCACCTATGTTGCGCCTAGCATTGAGCTAGGAGCCAAGGAACCGCAGGGACGGGAATTAACACAGGCTTGATCAGTGTCCTCATGAGGCATCAGGTTTCACTACTACAGCAGAGGCAGATATTGAACAATTCATTACAATTTTTCTTTATTCATGGTTATAAAAAATGCCAGGGGAAAATGCAGTATTCTCTAGGAATTCATAATGGAGGTTGATGGTGTTACGTTCTGAATAATGAACGGGAAATTCATTTATAAAGATGATGAAGGTTGGAAGGTTGGAAGGTAGAGGGCTTATGGGGCTATGGGAGTATCAGACGAGGCCCCAGCTCTCTCAAAGCCTTGAAATAAGTGTTGTCCAAGAGATAAATCGTATATTTTAAGCCCTACGACTATGAAAACATAAATCTAAGACCTGAACTGTATAAAAAGATTAGTTTCATAGTAGAATTCCTCTCCACTGATCACCTTCCAGAGAAAAGATACTTTTCCATCTATGTGTGCTTGAGATCTTGCACAGTTCTGGGGGCATGATGGATACATAAAAATTTCTCAAATTCCTTCATTATTAATAAGAAATTAATTCTTTTTTCCAAGAGAAAACTAAAATTTTTGAATTTTTCTTTTCGGAAAGTGAGGAAGTGTTAACATAGAACCCTTTAATATAACACTATGATGAACAGTTGGAAATGAACACTCAATAGCAAAGGTCTAACTTGAAAAATGTACAGAAACACAGTTATTTAAGGAATAAAGGAGCAAAATCTTATTAATTACATATGAGGAGAAAACTAAGTTTCAATATAACATGCATTTCTTTCCCAATACAAAACTTCTTATTCTGTATGTAGGTTCTATTCAAAGAACTTTAGCATAAATGATCTTCTTTGATAGTTACAGTAATCCCTCCTATAAAGTATTTTCAACTTCTTATAATCTCCTCGTAGAACATGATTTACATTAAATTTGTCACCACTAAGCTAGGAACACAACACTTTATTACATTACAACCTGATTATTTTTGGTGCCTTCTATTTTGTCTCCAGTTCTAAAAATAATACCAAACAGTGAGTAACAATACTTGTTTGCACAGAATTGTCAATCAATAAACATTTGTTGACTGACTTACTGATCTTGGTTATATTTTATTTCTGCTTGTCTTTCTGATCTTATGCATCTCAATTAACATATTTCAAATTTTAAATTCACTTTGACAGGAATTTTTTTTCCTCTTTTCCACACCTTTCTACTGGCCTATATAGCCTATTGACAAAGCCGTTTCAAAATACATATTAATATGTACCAAATTAACCAAGATTAAAGCATATTGCTAGCCATTTATATCTATGTGATTTTGCATATTATGCCAGTTTTTAAATGCATTAATTATCCAGTGAACCAAAACAATTCTTCAAACTCACTTCAGTCTATCATGTAAATACATATGCTTATATAAGAATTAATTCTGACAACAGATTATTTATCCATTAACCTGAAAAAGGAGTAACAACTGCAGCTGTTACTGTCTAATTAAGGAGTCCCATATTCTGGCACTTTTTAATGATAAGGCTTTTGACCCAAAATACTGCCATGGCTTTTTTTTGTTGTTTAGTTAGGAAATATTGACATGATGCTCAATATGTTAACTAATAATAACAATAGGCAATCTGCTTTCTACTTCCATGGAAAAAAAATTCTATAGAGAAATAAAAAACTGCCCCAAGGGAAGATAATCTTTGGGGAAAGTAAATTTCTACTGTAACTCAGGAAGAGTCAGATTTAATTGCAAAAAATGTAATTTATATACATTTATAATTCTTGTTTAGTAATTGAAAAATGAACAACTGCAAATAAATTTGGGAACTACTCATAACTTCATTAAAAGTTATTTGGTGTTATGGAAAATTGAGTTTACACTAACAGTCAAGCTCTTTATTCTGAAAATTCTCTTGTAATTAACACTGATGAAACATTCTGCCTCCCCATCAAGGAATTTGTGATCCAACTGCCTTCTGCACTGTAGGTGAGAGTTTTTATAGCAAATTGTTCATATCACCTCAATTTCATATCACTTTATTAGTAATAACAATCATAAAATTAATAATCACTTAGCAGGGGAAAAGAGCATAAACCAGACTTCGTATTAGATCTCAGTGTTGTATGCCATGGCATCTTGTGGAAATCATTCAATCGTTCATTAACAGTAGCTAATTTGCAAAGCTTCATCTCCATTACCATTCTAATAACCCTCACACTCTGCATCCCACTTGCTGACCTTCCCTCTGTCATTCAGATTGCATTCAGGGTGACCTTTTCAAGATACAAACACTTCTACATTCAAAATCCACCATCTTCTAAGACCCTTAGGACAAATTCTCAAATTGTTTACCTTTTGCCTTCTTACTTTTTTTTCTAAAATAGCCTCACTTCTCCCAATCTTTACCTAGACCAACATGTCAGTTCAAACATCCCTTCCTGTACACCCTGTAACTGCCACTTTTGGGTCCAGGCTCTTGCCTATATCACAAGGCATCCATGTACCTTTTCTTCATTACACTTACCACATTTACCTTTCTGATTTCACTTTTACTTCCTACTTTCCTTATAAGATTCATGAATATAGGAAGAGAGTCTGGCTTTGCTTAGGTTTATAGCCTGGTGTGTAGCATAGTTCTTGGCGTGTAGCATAGTTCTTGTCACGTAGCTACTGGTCATTAATACATGCTACATTTGAATGAGAACTGAACCAGGAATTGAACTCTCCGCACTCAGTTTCTACTTGACTACTTACTAGGAGTGTGAACTTGGACTAGTGTGTGTGTCTTACCCTCAGACCTCAGAAGGGGAACTGCTATAGACTCTCAGCCCCATAATTATACCTGGATGGTACATGCCCCACATTCATTGTCTAATCTAAGGGTCGTGTATTTTCTTACCATAATTTAAATCAATGGACTTTATTCAAATGATAGTAACCTCTAGTCATATGGAATCCCTCAAAGCCCAATTTGGAACCATGGCAAGGCAAAAATACCAGGAAGCCAAAATCATTGATTAATATCAACCAAGAGAAAGCAGGAGTTGTTCTACAGAAAGAAGAAAGAAAAAGATGGAATAAGAGAAGCAGAGATAAGAGAGTATGTAGCTGAGGTGAGAGAGAGAAAGAAAGAGGGAGGGAGATGCAGAGGGACACAGAGAGTGTGTGATTAGCTATCTTGTGACTTTCCAGTTTCCTCTGAGTCCTGGCTCTATCCTCTGCTTCACTATTCCATGATATTTCTTTGTATCCTTGGGAAAACTCATTTTTTCCTGAGCTAGACTGAAGGAGTTCCTGTTCATTTCAACCAACAATTCCTGACTAAGACATTGAATTTCTTAAGTTATCAGACTCTCAGTTGTCTCATTGTTAAGTGGATTTTATAATAAGTCTGCTGCCTGTTTCATAGTTTAACTGTTAAAATAAAATGAAATAATGCATATGAAAGCACATTCATTTATACAATTTTTAATTGATTTGTTCCTATATTCATTCAATAAATATTAATTACATGCCAACTATGGGCCAGATATTGGGCTTATTCAGAGATTCAACAATGAGTTAGTCTCTAAAATACCTTTGAGAAGCTCATCATGTAATGAAAAGCACTAAACACAAGTATATATTATTGCGATCTGAAATTATCAGGAATGTTTTGCTTTCCACTTTTTCTGTAGCAAATTATCTAAAACCTCTTATGTCATTTACTAACTAACTAATCAGTCAAGGACAAGATATGAATTACTTCATTAAAATCTATTATCTCCAAATTGTGAAGCTTATTGTCATTGCTGTATGGAATTTTGTATGTTACTTAATGTAAATAAGTAGTTAATTACTCAAAAAGATCAAATTAATCACTAATGCAGGGAACTGGTTGTAAAAACGTTTTTCCCAACATAAAGCACATATGGTGAATATTACCTTCACTCAGAAACAATATAGACTTAATCCTTCAGAAAGGATTAGAGTCATGTTCATAGTCTGAGTGTTCTAATATAGCACACAATTCAGTGCTGCTAAAAGTTTGCTACTAAGACCCTGGTAGTCTGCAAGATTTTGGTCTGCATTATGTGAAAAATCATCCTGGGGTAAACAAAGAACTAGATTCATTCTCTTCTCTCCCATACACACACACACACACACACACACACACACACACACACACACACACATACACATATATATAATATTTTTTTTCCTCAGAATTTATATCCCTAGGAAAAGTTTTGGGTGCTAGCAATGGTGGGGTAATCATTCTCCCAATCATTCAAGCCCTGTGCTAGGTACTCGGGACAGATATGCTGGCAAACAAAAATGTCATTGCTCCTGCCCTGTTCCTCAAAAGACAAAGAAATAGGTATTAAATAAGAAATATAAATATATCGTAACAAAGTGTGATAAGAACTGTAAATAGAAACAATAGAGTTCCAGTTGAGAACATTTCTTTGGGGAGGGGTTGGAGTCTATTTGAGAAAAAGCAGGTAAGAAAGTGCTGTCATACAGATGTAGAGAACAAACGCATGGACACCAAGGGGGGAAAGTGGCGGGGGGCGGGTGGTGGTGGGATGAACTGGGAGATTGGGATTGACATATATACACTAATATGTATAAAATGGGTAACTAATAAGGACCTGCTGTATAAAAAATAAATAAAATTCAAAAAAAAAACCCCAAAGTGCTGTCATAGAAAGTAATATTTAAGCTAAGACCTGAAAAATGAGGTTAAGCCAGTATCATGGATTGTGTTCTCTGGAAAGCAGACTTTGACATCCAGAAAGGCAGCATCTTTACAGGGAAGGGAGGGTGCTGGACTGGCACAAGGAGAAGTTGGGCTGATATTGTCTCAGTGGATGCCTCTGCTGTCCCCGCAGAGGCCTTTGAATCTGCAGTGGCCCCACGGAGTTGTCACTGTTGGGAGAAACAGGGAAGATGAATAAGATGTGAGGGAAATGTCCATTGGATTTAGTGACATGGAAGTCATCTAGATGTTCATAAAGAAATTAAAATTAACACCACTGAGTAGTGTTAAGGCCCATTTGAGGTTAGAGATCATGAAATGATGTCCATATGTCTTACAGCACTGACCAAACCCATAGAAGATAGAGGTTGAAATATAAAAAGCTGGGATTTTTTTCCAAGCATAACAGAGAAAAATGGGGATAATGGAGGTGAATATATTTTACATGAAATAATCACAATGATGGACTCTGGATTATAAGAGTAATGAGGAGACACTTAATGGCAGGAGGAGGCTAAAGAATAGAAGGGAAGAAGTAGAATCAGTTGATTTAAGATTCAATGATGAGATCTAAGATTATATAAGTCAGCACTTGCACTTGAACTGAAGAGACGAGAAGGTGGGGTCAGAGAGTCAAGTATTTAGAAGGATGATGTTGTCTCTTGCTGAGGATAAGCCTTGTTTATGCCTGCTGTTTCGGCATATGTTTGGTAAAATAATTGATAGCATATCCTTTCATTCTCAAAGTTTTCCCAATTTGGATGTTATATGACTACTTATGAATATTTAAATACATGAATTATAATGTAGTGTATATATTCTGGTGTTGACGGTCCACTGAATGAGACCATGGAGATGTGATGATAATGTGATTGTAGAATCATTGGCAATGAGATGGCAAGGAACTGGGGAGACAAGTTATCATCTGCATGAATGTTGAGTCATCAAGTACGATGGGCAATAGGAAGTTGCTCAGACTGCAATGAATGAGGGCCTTTTATTTTATTTTATTTTTTAATAAACTTATTTATTTACTTATTTTTTCTGCATTGGGTCTTCGTTTCTGCACAGGCTTTCTCTAGTTGCGGCGAGCGGGGGCTACTCTTCGTTGCAGTGCACAGGCTTCTTATTGCGGTGGCTTCTTGTTGTGGAGCATGGGCTCTAGGCGCACGGGCTTCAGTAGTTGTGGCATGCTGGCTCAGAAGTTGTGGCTCGCGGGCTCTAGAGCACAGACTCAGTAGTTGTGGTGCTCGGGCTTAGTTGCTCTGCGGCATGTGGGATCTTCCCGGACCAGGGCTTGAAGCCGTGTCCCCTGCATTGGCAGGCAGATTCTTAACCACTGCACCGCCAGGGAAGTCCTGAATGACAGCATTTTAAAGAAGGATGTATTTAGTTTGGATTTTTTTAAGAGGGCAGTGAAGACTTATTCCCTGGGGGCTATTCTCCTAAACTTCAATATTGAAAATAAATTTCCAGATGCCCTTTGTGGTCATCATTCATCCCTATTATTTGGAAGCATCTATTATATCTTATATGATAGAATCACATAGAGAAGTTGTTTTCTATATTATCCCATTATTATCATTAGTGGTGATTGGCTTCTTTAAGTTGAATGAGCAAATTTACTACTTATTATCCATCCTCATATAAATAATAAGGAGACTAACCTGGAATAAGATTTAAATATATGGTAAATATTGGGAAGCAAAGGAGAAACATCTTGCTCAATGTGGTAGAGGCATTTACTACTTAGCAAGTATCTATATGCTGCCTCACATTTTCCTGCCCCTTTCAGTTAGGTGGAGTTATGTGATCTTTTCTGTGTACAAAAATAATGTGTACCATTTATGAGTCAAGGCATTTAAGAGGAGATGTAAGTCCCATATTCTTTTATCCTGCTATGGTGACCCCGAAGCCAAATGTTGAGATCATGGAGCCAAAGATGGAGGATTCCTGAGTCATCACTTAGAATCTACCCTGGGAAGCCTTTGGATATAAAGCAGAGTTTGCACAAGCTCTCCTTTGCTAATTCATTGAGATCTCAGTTAGACAGCATAACCTAGCCCGTTGTGACTCATATAACCAGTGCACAATAGTTTTACATGAAAAGAAAATGATGTAGCAAACAAGAAAAGCGAGTCATCCATCATAAGTAGTTATTTTAAATCTGTGATTACTATGGCATATTTTAGAACATTCAAACCAAAACTATAAACCATATGAAAGGGAATTTTTTTAAGGAGCTTTGACTAATGATATCTATCCCTATGTCTTTAACAAGACTTCTCTTTAGAAAGGAATGTCCTTGATACACCCTTCTTTCTAGACAAGGAGAGCTGGTGAACCACACACCTGAAATAGTCCAAGAGGCCTTTTTGAAATACTTAACAGACACACACTCTGACATTTTCCTTCAAAACATTCATTATGCTACATCCTCCTGCCCTTTACCAAATAAATCTCCCTTTGTAAACAGAGAAAAGCCCTGGTTTTAGTCTGAAGGTGATTATGGGAACGCTGATTTATTGTTTTCCTGGACCCTGTGTTCCTTGGATAAATTGTGCAATCTTAGCTTCCTAGCACCTCCTGATAGCCTCATGCCTGTTCGAGAAGCTGCTGCTTGGGTGGAAGGCAAATGATCACAGACGCCTAACGTTTCAAAAATCCAGAAAATAATGGTCTTCTTAGCTCCAATTCTCACACATTGCTTTTTTGAAGAACGACTACAATGCATACCTGGAGAAGCAAGTAACAGTGGTCAGAGTAGGGGAAGAAGGAAGGCAAGGACAATTTTGCTTTGTGAGACCCCGAAGAGATCCCACTGGGACTTGCCAAAATCATGAATTAGATCTGCATGTCACCCGTCCACTGAGCCCTCTAATAACTGCCCTTCCCAGAAATTGCATGGAGTGGTGGCAGAGCCAGGACAACTGTAGCAGAAACCGGTCAGTGACCCTTTAAGGAGGCCAAATAGCCAATCGAACAGCATCTGGAATCACTTTGCCCTCAGTTAATCACATAGTACACTTTGCCCTCAGTTTATCTCTGCTACGTGGTATCCTTTCTAATAAATCTAATAAATCTCTTGTTGTAGGGCAAGGAGTGGGGATTGTTACTTTTGTTGTGGCAAACTCTAAAGGGCTAAATAAACCCACATGCTTGGAAAAAGGATAAAAGGTCCAAGCCCCTCAGGAGCCAGGCAAGAGCAAGAAAAAGAGGCTCATGGTTGGAAAGAGGCTCACACGTGGGCCCTAAATGCAGTCAGCATCCATAAGAATTAAATAAAGCAATTATGATTTGGGTAAAGTCTGTATTCAGTACAATCCTTGCAACCATCATAAGGCCATGCTATATCTCCTTTGTTCACTTCATTACAGATTTTCAACTCTTATTTTTTCTCAAAAAATTTAATGCCTTCAGGCTTCCCTAGGTCTCTGCTGACATAAGGAAAGATAATTAAGTGACAAATCAATTAGCATTAACCTGTGATTACTAAATGCCTCAGCATTCCACTAAATATATACATTTTATAAAGAATGGTGTGAGTCTCTAACTGCAAGACTTACACAACAGGGTGAGCTGACACGATTCTCTATAAAATCTTAACATTTAAGTGAATATATACATATATTATGGGATAATATTTTGAGGAAGGGAGGGTTTCCAGTATCCCGCATATGATACTGGTTGGCTGATCACATACTTTTAACAGGAATAATGGCAAACCTGGAATCTACTTTGTTTTCTTTCCAAACTGTACCTTAATTAAATCAACAAGAATACACATTTACTAATACTTCAGCCTTCCACAATCTAGAACAGTGCCTGGAACATGACAGTCATTCACCAAATATTTGCTGAATGTCTTTAATAACTAGAAACTACCTTTTGGTAAGTGCAAGCCAGGTTTTGACAGGTACTTTTGTATAGCAATCTTTTCGTTCTTTTCAAAGATCCAGTCATAAATATTAAAGGAAAAAGTAAGTACTTTTCTCCATGTAATAACAGACATATCTATGAGTTTAATAAATCTTACATTCATAATAGAAGAGCTGTTCCTATTCACCAAACTGACCCACTTTCTTATACTAGATTTTGCTATTTTCATCTACCAAATTGCACACGAAAAGGTGACTGACATCAACTGAGCACCAAATATGGTCTATGCATCATTCTGGATGTAACATTTGTTATAGATTTTCATATTCATACATAATGTTGACTAATTACTATTATAACCACATTTTACAGGCAAGAAAACAGACCCATAAAAGTTAAGTAACTTGCTCAAATTCTCATAGCTAGTAATATAAAGAAAATTAGAATTTAGGATTCAGACAATTATTTTCAATTCTAAAGCCTGAAGACTGTCTACCTAGTATACTGAATAATAAACTCTGCTTTAACATTCGATTATAGTACAAAACTAAATCTTAAATTATATTTATATTCTGATCCATTAAATCATCTTCAATGTATATTTTGACTGAGTATATGCAAATGAAACAAAATTTCGTTGTAAAGATAATAGAATGTTTAAATACATATGCCCAAGTAGCCATGGACCCTTCAGGAATTACAAAAACCCAGAACACCCACTATCAGTTCCAGTCACCACAAACATGCCTGTGTTTTCTCCCCAGCTAGCAAGGTAAATTCCTATCATTGTAACCTGCATCCAACGACAGGCAAAAAGTCTTTTACAGCCAAAATACTAGCAACCATGCATCAGAATAAAGAGGCAAAAAACTTAAAAAACAAACAAACAAAAAACTTAAAAACATTTAAAACCTTTTTTAAAGAAATACATTTTAAAAAGGGAAAAATAATCAATTTTATCCTTAAAGACATGCAAAGAGATATTGCGTCCATCAAATAATACAGAAATAATTAGTGATATTGGAAATAAAAGTGTTTGATTAGCGAAATAAATAAGAAAAAATAAGACAAGTTTAAAAATAGAATGGGCACAATAAAAGAGCCAGTTAGTGAGGGAAAAGATAACCAATCCTCCATAATGTACCATATAAAAATAAAGCATTGAAAAATATATGAAAATTCAAGAGATTAAGAGGACAAACCTAGAAGATTTGATATCTATATAATAGATTTTCCAGAAGGAAAGCATATAGACAATGCGGGAAAGAGAGTAAAATGTGAAATAATACAAAAAATAAGTACTGTCAAAAATACTCTAGAGCAGAAGAGATAGCAAATATCAAAAGGCTCATCGATTTCAAGTAAAACTAAAATTGACTGATTTTAAAATCAATAATAATAGCTTAGCATCAAGATAAAAAAATTTAAAAGCTATCTACTAAAGATTAATATTCAGAGTAACATTAGGTTTCTCATTGACTAGAGGCTATAAGACAGAGAAACAATGGCTGTTGAGCAAAACGATTTTGAATCCCAAATCCCATGTTCAGTCAAATTAGAATTCAAATGTGAGGATAAATTGTAGATACTTTTTGAAATAAAAGAACTTATATTTCTTACAAATACACAATTCTAAAAGAGGAACAAGAGGATCTGCTGGGGCTTTGGCTACTGGAACACACGGGGCTGAGTCCATGCTGACAGCCCAGGGGCTTTGGGACAAAACGGGGTCGAGTCCATGCTGATGGGAGGCAAGTCTCCTCAGGACTTGCTGAGGTTTTGGCTTTGGGACGTTGTGGGGTCCAGTTCACACTGACAGGAGCCCCGTCTCCTCAGGGCCTGCTGAGAAGTGGTGTGGCTGAAGGAAAAGGTAATCCACAGGACCCAAGACATGGTAGCTATTACTATACTCTTCTCACGGTGCCTCTTAATACCATGTGGACTCCTAAAAGGGAAATAAGTATTACAACATTGTTGAACTTCGTCTGGATATTTTATTTTTTCCTTTTTGCTTTTTGTGAGTGTGTATGTGTATGCTTCTTTGTGTGATTTTGTCTGTATAGCTTTGGTTTTACCATTTGTCGTAGGGTTCTATCTGCCTGGTTTTTTTTCGTTTTTTTGGTTTTTTAGTATACTTTGTAGCAAATGGTATCATTGGTGGATTTGTTTTTTGGTTTGCTTGCTCTCCTTTCTTTTTTTTATCACTTTTTAATAATTAATTTTATTTTTTATTATAAAATTTTATCTTATTTTCTTTCTTTCTTTCTTTCTCTCTTTCTCTCTTTCTTTCTTTTTTCTCCCTTTTCTTCTCAGCCATGTGGCTGACAGGGTCTTAGTGCTCTGGCCTGGTGTCAGGCCTATGCCTCTGAGGAGAGAGAGCTGAGTTCAGGACATTGGTCCACCAGAGACTTCCCAGCTCCACATAATATCAAACAGAGAAAGGTCTCCCAGATATCTCCATCTCAACGATAAGACCCAGCTCCACTCAACAACCAGCAAGCTACAGTGCTGGACACCCTATGCCAAACAACTAGCAAGACAGGAACTCAACTCCACCCATTAGCAGAGAGGCTGCCTAAAATCATAATAAGGCCACAGACACCCCAAAACACACCACCAGACGTGGGCCTGCCCACCAGAAAGACAAGATCCAGCCTCATCCACCAGAACATAGGCACCAGTCCCCTCTACCAGGAAGCCTACACAACCCACTGAACCAACCTTACCCACCGGGGGAAGACACCAAAAACAACGGGAACTACGAACCTGCAGGCTGCAAAAAGCAGACCCCAAACACAGTAAGTTAAGCAAAATGAGAAGACAGAGAAGTATGCAGCCAATGAAGGAGCAAGATAAAAACCCACCAGATGAAACAAATAAAGAGGAAATAGGTAGTCGACCTGAAAAAGAATTCAAAGTAATCATAGTAAAGATGATACAAAATCTTGGAAACAGAATGGAGAAAATACAAGAAACGTTTAACAAGGAACTAGAAGAATTAAAGAGCAAACAAACAAAGATGAAGAACACAATAAATGAAATTAAAAATTCTCTAGAAGGAATCAATAACAGAATAACTGAGCCAGAAGAAGGGATAAGTGACCTGGAAGATAAAATAGTGGAAATAACTACCACACAGCAGAATAAAGAAAAAAGAATGAAAAGAATTGAGGACAGACTCAGAGACTCCTGCGACAACATTGAACGCATCAACATTCGAGTTTATATGGGTCCCAGAAGAAGAAGAGAAAAAGAAAGATCCTGAGAAAATATTTGAAGAGATTATAGTTGTAAACTTCCCCAATATGGGAAAGGAAACAGTCAATCAAGTCCAGGAAGCACAGAGAGTCCCATATAGGATAAATCCAAGGAGAAACACGCCAAGACACATATTAATCAAACTATCAAAAATTAAATACACAGAAAAAATATTAAAAAACAAGAGAAAAGCAACCATTAACATACAAGGGAATCCCCATAAGGTTAACAGCTGATCTTTTAGCAGAAACTCTGCAAGCCAGAAAGGAGCGGCAGGACATATTTAAAGGGATGAAAGGGAAAAACCTACAACCAAGATTACTCTACCAAGCAAGGATCTCATTCAGATTCAATGGAGAAATTAAAATCTTTACAAACAAGCAAAAGCTAACAGAATTCAGCACCACCAAACCAGCTTTACAAAAAATGCTAAAGGAACTTCTCTAGGCAGGAAACACAAGAGAAGGAAAAGACCTACAATAACAAACCCCAAATAATTCAGAAAATGGTAATAGGAACATACATATTGATAATTACCTTAAATGGAAATGGATTAAATGCTCCAAACAAAAGACATAGACTGGCTGAATGGATACAAAAACAAGACCCGTATATATGCTGCCTACAAGAGACCCACTTCAGACCGAGGTACATATACAGACTGAAAGTGAGGGGATGGAAAAAGATATTCCATGCAAATGGAAATCAAAAGAAACCTGGAATACCAATTCTCATATCAGACCAAATAGACTTTAAAATAAAGACTATTACAAGGACACTACATAATGATCAAGGGATCAATCCAAGAAGAAGATATAATTGTAACATAGGAGCACCTCAATACATAAGGCAAATGCTAACAGACATAAAAGGGAAAATCAACAGTAATACAATCATAGTAGGGGACTTTAACACCGCACTTTCACCAATTGACAGTTCATCCAAAATGAAAATAAATAAGGAAACACAAGCTTTAAATGACACATTAAACAAGATGGACTTAATTGATATTTATAGGACATTCCATCCAAAAACAACAGAATACACTTTCTTCTCAAGTGCTCATGGAACATTCTCTGGGATAGATCACATCTTTGGTCACAAATCAAGCCTTGGTAAATTTAAGAAAATTGAAATCGTATCAAGTATCTTTTCTGACCACAGTGCTATGAGACTAGATATCAATTACAGGAAAAAATCTGTAAAACATACAAACACACGGAGGCTAAACAATGCACTACTAAATAACCAAGTGATCACTGAAGAAATCAAAGAGGAAATCAAAAAATACCTAGAAACAAATGACAATGAAAACATGATGACCCAAAACCTATGGGATGCAGCAAAAGCAGTTTTAAGAGGGAAGTTTATAGCAAGAGCATCCTACTTCAAGAAATAAGAAACATCTCAAATAAACAACCTAACCTTACACCTAAAGCAATTAGAGAAACAAGAACAAAAAACCCCCAAAGTTACCAGAAGGAAAGAAATCATAAAGATCACATCAGAAATAAATGAAAACGAAATGAAGGAAATGATAGCAAAGATCAATAAGGCTAAAAGGTTGTTCTTTGAGACAATAAGCACAATTGATAAACCATTAGCCAGACTCATCAAGAAAAAAAGGGAGAAGACTCAAATCAATAGAATTAGAAATGAAAAGGAGAAGTAACAACTGACACTGCAGAAATACAAAGGATCATGAGAGATTATTACAAGCAACTACATGCCAATAAAATGGACAACCTGGAAGAAATGGACAGAGTCTTAGAAAAGCACAACCTTCCGAGACTGAACCAGGAAGAAATAGAAAATATAAACAGAGCAATCACAAGCACTGAAATTGAAACTGTGATTAAAAATCTTCCAACAAACAAAAGTCCAGGACAAGATGGCTTCACAGGCGAATTCTATCAAACATTTAGAGAAGAGGTAACACCTATCCTTCTCAAATTCTTCCAAAATATAGCAGAGGGAGAAACACTCCCAAACTCATCCTACGAGGCCACCATCACTCTGATATCAAAACCAGACAAAGATGTCAGAATGAAACAAAACTATAGGCCAATATCACTGATGAACATAGATGCAAAAATCCTCAACAAAATACTAGCAAACAGAATCCAACAGCACATTAAAAGGATCATGCGGGCTTCCCTGGTGGCGCAGTGGTTGAGAGTCCGCCTGCCGATGCAGGGAACACGGGTTCGTGCCCCGGTCTGGGAAGATCCCACATGCCGCGGAGCGGCTGGGCCCGTGAGCCATGGCCGCTGAGCCTGCGCGTCCGGAGCCTGTCCTCCGCAACGGGAGAGGCCACAACAGTGAGAGGCCCGCATAACGCATTAAAAAAAAAAAAAAAAAAAAAAAAAAAAAGGATCATGCACCATGATCAACTGGGGTTGATCCCCGGAATGCAAGGATTCTTCAATATACACCAATCAATCAATGTGATACCATATGCTAATACATGTATATGGAATCTAAAACAAAAAATGGTTCTGGAGAACTTAAGGGCAGGATAGGAATAAAGACAGATGTAGAGAATGGACTTGAGGACACGGGGAGGAGGAAGGGTAAGCTGAGACGAAATGAGAGAGTGCCATGGACATACATGCACTACCAAATGTAAAAGAGATAGCTAATGGGAATCAGCTGCATAGCACAAGGGGCTCAGCTTGGTGCTTTGTGACCACCTAGAGGGGTGGGATAGGGAGGGCGGGAGCGAGACGCAGAAGGAGGAGATATTGGGATATATGTATATGTATAGCTGATTTACTTTGTTATAAAGCAGAAACTAACACACCATTGTAAAGCAATTATACTCCAATAAAGATGTTAAAAAAATAATAATAGAAATAAAAGAGTAACAAAACAAAATAAATTGACATTTAAATATGAATTGAAAGAAAAGGAAAGCATGGATTATAACAATGATGAGGGAAATACAATAAAACAAAAGCAAGAAAATAAACTGATACTTACAGTTTAGCTTAAAGTTTATTGATTCACTCTATGAAAATATATAATAAATTAGAATTAAATTTCCAGATTATGTAAGTGTGGAATTTAGCCAACTGATGGAAGAGCAAGGAAGTGATGTATTATAATCATATTGGAAAACCGAAAAGATGAAAAAGTAATGACTCAAGTATATAATCCAAGAAAGTGGAAAAAAAAGCCTCAAATTAATTAGATTAAATTAATTAAAAATAAAATTTAATAAAATAGAAAACAAAAAAGCTGATTTTTTTTTCTTTTTGTTATTCAAACCAGTTAATTTTTAAAAAATAGATAAACATAACATTAAGAAGAACAGGAACGAAATTGGAGATAAACAGATTTTTAAAAATTCTGTGAATAATATAGATACTTTTATTTCAGTACATGTACAAAAGAATTGGAAGATTTTCCATTAAAATGTAAATGATCAAAGTTGGTCTAAAAAAAATAAAAATACAAAAGTTAAACAGACCAATAACAGAGAAGAAATGTAAAAGGTAGTCAAAGATCTACTGCAAAAGGCATCAAATCAAGGTAAATTTATAGGTAAGGTCTATCAAAACTTTATGGAATAGTTAATTATTATCATTTTAATTATTCCATAGTATAGAAAATTATTTAATATTTTGCCTCATCCTAACATTAGTCTGCTGTGAAAACCTAACAGTGGTGGTGAATACATCATATACATGCACACACATACACACACATCTCTAGGCCAAACTTACATGTGAATATATGTAGAAAAAATGCTAAGTGAAATATTAGCAGTTAGAATCCAAGAAAATATTAAAAGATTAATACATTATGGCCAGGCTTGGTTCACCCCAGACAGAGAATAATATTTCAATATGGCTATTTGCTGTATTATGACATATAAAGTGAAAAAATGGTCATCTTAATAGATGCTGATAAAATATTGGATAAAATTTGACATCCATTTCTAATTTTAAAGAGAGAGAGGGAGAAAGAGAGAAATGCTCTCTTAGGAAGCTGGAAATAAAAATTGGAAAGAAGTTGATGATGCCTACCATCACCATTACTAGTCAGCATTATCCCAGAGGGTCTAAAGGTGTTAGATGAAAACAATAGCAACAAGTCTAAACAATGGATGTAATAAAAAATTTTTAAATGCCATTATTTTCAAACTTTGCTATAATTACACATTAAAAACTAAAATAATCCACTATAATTGTTTTATTTTTTATGAGAATGTATAGATAGTTAAATTGTGTATTTTTTAATTAAAAACTTAAAAAAAAATAATTTAATCCTAGGGTTCTCATATTGCCACCTCCTAAATTTAAAGCAGAACTCTCTATCAGCTGACTTTATAACTGATTCTTTCCTCTAGGTAGAGAGGAATTAAATAAAGGAAAGGAAAACTCACTGATAATGACAGGAGAAATGGTTTTTTTTGTTTGTTTTAATGTTGGGGGTAGGAGTTTTTATTAATTAATTAATTTATTTTTGCTGTGTTGCGTCTCCCATTTCTGTGCAAGGCCTTTCTCTAGTTGTGGCAAACAGGGGGCCACTCTTCATTGCGGTGCGTGGGCCTCTCACTATCGCGGCCTCTCTTGTTGTGGAGCACACGCTCTGGACGCGCAGGCTCAGTAGTTGTGGCTCACGGACCCAGTTGCTCCACGGCGTGTGGGATCCTCCCAGACCAGGGCTCGAACCCGTGTCCCCTGTATTGGCAGGCAGACTCTCAACCACTGTGCCACCAGGGAAGCCCCAGGAGAAATGTTTTTATACCTATACTACACTCTTACAGGATTAAGACAATTGAAAATCATTTCTAAGGGGCCATCATTCCTTTCTCTTAAGGAGATTAAGTTCACTGATGCTAGGGTTGTGTAGAAATCTATCAGATTTTAAGAGATTGAATTGCAGCCTGAGAAAATGACTTAATTGTTATGATACTGAAATAACTCTACACTCATAAAAGGCCCAAAGTAGTTGCCATATTTTTGTTGTCCATCTCTCTGTGTGCTTAAGCTTTATATATTTCTACTCTGAAGATGAAAGTTATTACATGTTAATCTTGTTATCCTCAAGCTTCTTAATCTTTAATCTCATCTAGATTCAAGTCTTTAATCCAATCTAGATCCAGTCTTTAATCCAGTTTAGTAGTTACAAGGATTCTAGGGATAGAACTGAAAAATTATAAAGCTGAAAAAGAAATTACACTTAAAAACCTCACAGGGGGCTTCCCTGGTGGCGCAGTGGTTGAGAGTCCACCTGCCTATGCAGGGGACACGGGTTCGTGCCCCAGTCCGGGAAGATCCCACATGCCGAGGAGCGGCTGGGCCCGTGAGCCATGGCTGCTCAGCCTGCGCGTCCGGAGCCTGTGCTCTGCAACGGGAGAGGCCACAATGGTGAGAGGCCCGCGTACCGCAAAAAAAAAAAAAACCTCACAGGGGTTGAAACTCTGCAATTAAAAAATGAAGGAGGTAGCAACTGTAGACTACAAAGAAAAGGTTGATGAGATTCAATCCTTAGCATATTGGGAGATAAAAGAGCATTGTAAATAAAAGCACAAACTATGGCATCAGATTTGCCCTTTTTGTGTCCTCTGGGATGCTATCTAGCTGTGTGACATTGCTCATTTTTATGTAACCTCTCTGACATAAAGTCTTTATTTTCTATAAATAATGGTAAAGAAAACTTACCTCAAAATGTTGTTGGAAATGTTTAATGACACCTTGTTTCTGATTTATGATTAGCAATGTAGGTAATAAACACTGAACAAAATAAAATATGTCACAGTGTATCATAATAGATAAAAGAACTTTTTAAAATTATCTTTGATTCAAAAGTAGAATGTTTTGTGTCCTCTATTAGGTAACAAACCTAAATCAAAATTAACTATACACACTTAGCATAGGCATTGAGCTTCAGTTATGTATGCTGGATTGTATTATTAAAAGGAAACATTTTTAAGAGTGTGAAGCATTTAGTGGTATTCCATAATATGTTATAAACTGCATTTTTCATGCATAGCATGAGTCTGCGTCTGATGAGCAAATGCATTTTCAAGAAAGAATGAAACATGTGAAGTTAAATTTTTTTTTTTTTTTTTTTTTTTGCGGTACGCGGGCCTCCCACTGTTGTGGCCTCTCCCGTTGCGTAGCACAGACTCCAGACGCGCAGGCCCAGCGGCCATGGCTCACGGTCCCAGCCACTCTGCGGCATGTGGGATCTTCCTGGACCGGGGCACGAACCCGTGTCCCCTGCATTGGCAGGCGGACTCTCAACCACTGCGCCACCAGGGAAGCCCTGAAGTTAAATTTTTAATGGAACCCCTACATTTCTATTAAATTTGGTTATGGGACAAATGGGAAAGAGCTCGAATTGCCTGTGTCATTCTAGCTTTGCCTGATTTTATTCTACTTCCTTTATAATAATCTTAGAAAAGTTTTTGTATAATCGTTCTTGTTTTTTCAGGAGTGGTTCTTGTATAATCATTTTACACAGTTATGTCCTTGTGAACAGATCTTATGTCAGACTAGTCAAGACAATTGTCTTTGATTTAACTTAGAAAAGAGACAGAGACTGTATAAAATCTCTCCATTGCTACTCTGTTTTCCACTGGCTTAAAAAAAAAATAACAAACATGAAACAGAATTCATAGAATCTTAACCTTCATGAGCCAAGAAGAAATGGGACTTGAGATATTATGTGGATATCTATACTTTATCAAAAAAGGCTGAACTCCCTCTTCAGTAGGATATTATGTAGATGAAAAAAATTAATTGAAAAAAGTACACCACAGGTGGTTCCAGAAATCTCAGCTTCTGCCATCGCACATATTAATTTCATTGGTAATAGAATCCAAAAGTCAGCTTGGTTGAAGGGCTCAGTATTTGGGCTTTGGATTCAGACATACCTGGGTTTGAATACTGCTCTGTCAATTACCACATCTGCCACTACAGACAATTTATGTAACCTTTTGAAGCCTCAGGTGTCTCATTTGAAAAACAAATGGTACCTACTTGAAGAACTGTTGTGATAATTAGTGAGATGATATATGTATGAGAACTTAGCATGTTGTCTGAACATGATCAGAACTCAATAAACATTAGCTATTATTAATATTGTGTGCAGAGTTAAGAGGGAGAAAACTCAGGGCGGGGTGCAACAGTACCAAAATATTCCATTAAGTTGTCTGATTTTTAGCCTTACTTTGAAAAACTAAACCCTGGGAATCAACTTCTTAATAACACCTCTTTTTCTTATATTGGAAAGAAAGCCATTAAATGAAATATGATCAGAGCAAGGCATTCAGCTTCTCTTGCTCTAATAAGTTTGCCATTTTATTACCAATTACTAAGTAGTCTTCCTCTCTTTGTAATCGATATATTTCTAAACTTGGCATTGATCTACTTCACAGATTTGGCAGGAGAACCCATTTATTAATGTCAAACCCAAGAAACATGCTTCCTATCTTGGCTTTGTGTCTGAATATGAGCACAAGATTGGTAGCATCTTCAATATGATATTTATAAGGTTGGAGGTTTGAGGGCCCCAATAATAAGAATACTCCTATTCTCCAACTGGGCTCAAAGCAAATTGAGAAATAGAGTAAGAAAATAAGGAAGATGAAACAAAAAACCCTTCATTACTGGTAAAGCAGAGATTAGAGAATATGACGTACATGCAGCATCGCCAAGCCTCTTGATGCTGTTTGGCTTGTGTCCCCAGCCCTCCCTGATCCCTGAACTGTCCCCCACCCACACTGTCGGCTGTGAAGGGGCCCAGGGTGTAGTGTAGCAGAACAAGTGCTCTGTAGGCAGCTCACTCTCAAAGAAAGGAAAGAGAGGGGGGACCCACCTGCTTTCTCTCTCTGAGTTACCTGTTATATGTAGTAGTTCTCTCCTAGGGAGAGAACTAGCTAGGGAAGGAATGAGGGAGGGGATGGAGAGAGACCAGGAAGTTATGCTAATGTTTCGTCTTTAGGTGTAAGGAACTGTTGGAATTAAACGTATCACTCACTAGGATTTCCCAATTTAACCCCTTGATTAAGCCATTGCCTCATTTAGCCTACTATCTCCCAAGGGGTGCCTATTGCCCTGGGGGATTGAATGGAAAACAACAGGCTACCTGGACAGGCTCCTTGGTACCTTCCTGGGTCCAGGCCAACCCCTACTTTTCTAGGTGTGCTCTTGGGGAACATATAATGGAAAATATAGACTTGCCCCAAAAAGTCATTGAATAGTTACAAACACAACATTAAATCAACTGCAAGACCACTCTGTACACAAAGCTGAAGTGCATTGTCTGCTTTATTTCCAATCCCAAATCATATCTGTTTGCATTTTCCATTATATCTCACTAGAGGTTCTATAATATGAAGTATCATAATATCATAGAGATATTCCAATAATAACATGAATAAACATTGTAATAAAATAATGTCAGGAACAGAAAGAAGCCCCACATTTGAATAAAATACCCCTCTTTTTCATATTCTCAGAGAGATCAAGGTTTTTTTTGGGTTTTTTGTGGGGTTTTTTTGCGGTACGCAGGCCTCTCACTGTTGTGGCCTCTCCCGTTGCGGAGCACAGGCTTGCGATGCACAGGCCCAGAGGCCATGGCTCACGGGCCCAGCCACTCCGTGGCACGTGGGATCCTCCCGGACCGGGGCACGAACCTGCGTCCCCTGCATCCGCAGGCAGACTCTCAACCACTGCGCCACCAGGGAAGCCCAGGGAAGCCCCGAGAGATCATGTTTAAAAACCACTTGTAAGACCAAGTTCAAAGATAAAAGGGAACTCATATACAAAATATTTTTCTGTTATGAGCTAAAAGTCCAAGATATTACACACACATACATACACACACACAAACACACCCCACTTTATTATACCTGTTTCAGACATAGAGACACTTAATGCTTAGGTGAAGCTGAAGTTTCTTTGGCCAATTGCACCATCTTCAGTGGGAATAAGTGTTCTTCCTTAAAGATTTCAGAAGTTGAATTTACTCAGTGCCAAACCTCCATCTACTCTGTCACACTTTTCAGAAACTCCAATAAATTAATGGAATGTGCAAGATAATCATAGTACTGGCCTCATAGGAAGTCATTCCCCAGCTTCCGCAGTGATTATCCAAGAGGCAATTATATTCCTAAAAGACAGTACGTATTTTCCCAAAGACTAGCAATGTCTCAGAAGTGTTTGAGCGAAGTAGGACAAAGAAAAACTTTCCTGGTTATGGCCACGGGAGGATGCCAGTCAGTCTTTGCTAATTGCCTGTGAATTTATTTAACCTGGCAAATTCTCTGAGCAAGATGTTAATTTTTGCACAACTGCTGTTCTACTGTCTGGGGAAAATCCCATCTGAGCGTGTTTCCTCTAAGAGTGGTATTTGCAATACTAAAGATATCTTGCAGTGTTTGTGAATCTGAGAGGGTGACCAGTCCTCTTTGAGGTGTCTTTCTTTCTCCACTAGTATACTGAGAAACCTTGATTTCCATTTCTTCTTTGTCCTGCCTACCTATGCCTGACACTAACAATTTTACTCTAGGACCTCATCTGTGCTCTGCTTCAACATAGAACTCAGTGTCATTGTGGCATAAAATTAATAAATTTTGTACCATCGACCAATACATAAAGACCTACAGAGAAAAGGGCTCTTTCTACTGTAGATCTTGACATCATGATTTATTGGAGCTCCTGCAGCATGCCTGGGTCTACAAGGGTTTCTGAAGAGCGAGTATGTATGTTAGGAGGCCAGCATCCATGAAGTTCAAGATCGAGCCGTAGAAACCTGTCCCCTTTGTGGACATTAGCTCTTTTGCTGAAACCAGTGTAGCTCAATCCAAGTTTCCTGAGTCCCACAATATTCCTCCTACCTCTCCCAGGTAAGGGAGAGGTCCACTAATAGACGCCCTTCTTCAGGAAAGAAATTATCAGGACCAGGGAAGGATCATTCCCTTCCCCTTCTTTAAAATGTATTTATTAAAAAAAAAGACTCACAGAAATCACTTTAGTTGTAAATTGGCCAATACGATGTGCTCACATATTAAAAACACTTAATCCAGAAATAAAATTAGTTAATAAGCATTATTATCATGAACAATTAAATTTTATTAAAATGCAATGCTATGAGTCTAAAACCTAAGTTAAGTTTATTAAGCTAAAACAACTATTTTTTATTTAACTCATTAAGAGAGTTTATTAACTCACTTTTATTTTAACTTGCATATTTGAAATTAATTGTAATAGGCTTTTCTTATAATAGGTTATAATTAATGTTTTAATCCTGTAGCACCCTTAAATGGATATGATCCTACCAATGATTGGTTAGTAATTATCCTGGAGGCTAATGCTACAGTGGGAGGTTTTGTAGATGGCTAAAACTAATAAACGATAAAAAAGCATATGCCTTCTCCTTTTCGTTATAAATGATATGAGAGTCATTTGTACAAAGATACCCACGGTCAGCCGTAACAAAAAAAAATTTCAATAGACAAAACATGACAAATGTTTCCCTCATTCTTTGCAGCTTCAGTGGAGTAGGTAGGGGTTTGGTTGCTGTATTTACCTTTTATCCAGTTCTGGCCATGCTTATCTAACTTACCTCTTTGAAGCTGAACATTAAGGGTCCTTGAGACTTTGGTTTGGGTACCTATTAATGATTTAAGCACATCTAATTTTTCTTCTTCAGCCAATGCCCCATTTTTTAAAAAAAAATCAAGACCACTTAATCCCACAACCCGAAAATATTATGGAGGAGATAACTAAATGTTTAAGAGTGTGTTATTATTGTTATCATCATCATTATTAACACTCATTAGGGTTTTTTATCTCCAAAATGCTTTGTAGGCATGAAGAACCCCCTCCCTCTCACCTCCTGTCCACCTTTCCTCTATGTGTCAAGAACTGTGATGGATCTTTTAACTCCCTATGACCTTTGCATTTTTATAAAGTGCAGTCATTGAAGACGACTACCCTTTGGGGGTCAGTCTTATCTGGTGGTAAGGAGGAACATGTGCCTTAAGGTTCGAAATTAATACGAAATAAAATGCTTTCCAAGTGGAATTCAAGAACTCCTTTGAAATACATCTTGCTTTACTCACCTCTCCAGCTGCCTCCACTACAGATCTTTAAAGTAATGCAAGCGTGCCCACTGCTTCAAGATGTAGGGTCGTGCGTGAAGCAGTGAGCCACTGTGACTGGGCTCAAGCTTTTTATTGCCAGGAGATAACTGAAAAGCCAGTGTAAGTTTTCAAGATTACAAAGAATTCAACCAAACATTCATCACGGTGTAGAATAGGTTAATACCAGAAAATATTATTTGTGAAGTCAACCTGTTTAAAAGAAATGAGGCATAAAGGTTCATCTGTAGAAGGAATGCCTGCTGTTCTTCATCCCCATCTCCCTCTAAAGGATTATTATTCATAAAGGAGAATTCATTACCAAAGGCCACACAGGAAAGATCAGCCTTGAACATACGGACGCTAATCAACTAACTGGCTGAACGTGTAGAAGCCAAAAACAGGCATGGAGATCAAGAAATGCCGAAGAAGCATTCCTGAAATACATGTAAGATTTTGTTTTTGTTAAGAAAAGTCAGAATTACAGAGTCTCACCTTGGAAGCTCTAAAGCAGAGATAACAACCTTGTCAGTAAAGCCCTTTTTTCTAGGGGACAATTGTGAGGACATTGGAAAAGGAAAGTTCTGATGAGTTTTTTTACGTGGGATGCTTTCACATACATGGTAACTCCAGAATTAGACTGAAAGGGTTCTGCTGTTTACACGTGTGACTGGTGCTTTTAGTATTTGGAGCCCTAACTAGGATTGTGAGTCCCTGAAGAAAGGATAATTCCCGAGGTCCCATCTGAAGTTATCTGGTTTTGTCGGTTTTTGGCCTTCTTCCCTTAATTCTGAGAGGATCACTCTGCGGTAATGAAAGAATGTGTTTCTCCTTTTTGAAAAAGAAAGATGGGCCTGTGTTTTCTTTTTTAACTGTTTTAATCTGGGATAGGTTTGTCAGGGATGTAAAGTGTTTGCCTTGGGCCAAAAAACAAATACTCAACATTCACATTGTTTGTAAAACTCTTCAGCAACGATTTAATGTTTAGCAAATGGCAGTCCTAAGGAAAGTTAACTTTTGATGAAATATTACAGTGTTTCAAAGAACACTCACAATTATAGATTTTTGTATCCTTTGTTTTGTTTCCAGTGTCTTTTTTTTTTTTTAATTTTTCTTCCCAAAGAAAGTATTCAGCCTCCGTTAAAGTCACTTTGATAAAAACCAATTGCAAGTTAATCAGTTCCACATTTCTAATTGTTTTCCCAAAGAAGCTAAGGATTATTAATTTGGTGAAAGTTGTAAATGTTTGGCACTGGAGTTTCCAGGGAATACTCTGGTAAGATTTGTTGGAACCGTGTGTTGTAAACTATGCTCTACACTCTACATTGATAGAATAACAGGATCCGATGTTTCTAAGCCAAATTGCTCTGTAGGGATCAAAGACATGTTACTTACTTATCTTATAGTAGGTTTTGGGATCAGAAAGAAAAGTAGCTTGATCCCCAGAAAAGCTGTTATGATGAAAAATGGAGTGCAATAACCCATATTTGAGCCAGGACAAAGGAGGAACATTGATTTCAGTCAGTTTTATACAATGGAGGATATAGGATCAGTAGGAAAAAAAAAACAAAACAAAAAAACGGTTGTAACACATATTTAACTTGGCAAATATAATTAGAGGTTTATAAGAAAGTTGGAAAGTACTTTCTATAAAGTATTTTACAAATCACATATATTAGCTTAGTCTTAGATTACAGTCTTTTCCTAAACTTAATCATTTAAGAAAAAAGGCTTTTGTCTGGCTTAAAGTTTGTATAGATCTAAACTTCTAAAATTATTTCTTAATTGCATAAAAAAGGTGAAATTTTAAAGAATCAAAAACACTTAATGAAAAACACGATGTGAAAAGAGTCCTTAAGATATTGAGAGGAGTGGAACCACTTAACAAATAAAGTAGCAGAATTTCTTAGTATCTAACTTGAGAGCTTGTATCTATTATCTCTATATATTTGATAAAGACTTACAGAACTTTCCACTGAATTCTCTCAAATAACTCCTTCCCACTCTTCCAGTACATGTACTATTGGAGTCATAATTTTCAACCCTAAAATGAGAAATTTACATGGTGTATTTAGAAAATCTAGATAATAATAATAGCCAACATTTATCAGGCAGTCAGTAAGTTGTTGACACCGATTTAAGAACTTGACATTCATAATCTCCTATACACAGAACAGGTCTAAGAAGTAGAATTATAGGGCTTCCCTGGTGGCGCAGTGGTTGAGAGGCCGCCTGCCGATGCAGGGGACGCGGGTTCGTGCCCCGGTCTGGGAAGATCCCACATGCCGTGGAGAGGCCGGGCCCGTGAGCCATGGCCTCTGAGCCTGCGCGTCCGGAGCCTGTGCTCCGCAACTGGAGAGGCCACAACAGTGAGAGGCCCGCGTACCGCAAAAAAAAAAAAAAAAAAAAAAGAAGTAGAATTATAATTATCCTCACATTACAGATGAGGCAAATGAGTCACAGAGGGTTTAAATGACTTGCTCAATATCCACCAAGATGTCAGACTTCAGAGTCCGTATTCTTGGCTGTAATCTCCAGTTTTGTAAAATCAGAGGTATCATTTCTTTTACTTGTGTTAATTGTGAATCACATGTGGATCCACACTTCACCTAAACCATTTCTCTTTTCACTCCGTTTCCTCATTTGCATGTCTGATCTAACTCCCTCATCTACCTTTTCACCTATGACGCATCATTTAATATCTTGGCACTCTCATGCAATACAAAATACTTTCTCAGATCAGATAGTGTATATGAAAATTATATGGAAAAGCACTGTAAAAATGACTCCATTCAAAAGAGGCTCTGATGTTCCGGCTAATGGATTAAAACAGTAACAACAAAAACACACACACACATACACACACACAAAACCTCCTTTAACAAGTAAGAGATTTACTTTTCTTATTCAAAATATGCAACTTTCATAGTTTTCTTTCTCTTTCTTCCTCTTTCTTTCTTTCTTTCTCTCTATCTTCTACCTACTAAATTTATTTGCTACTACCACATTATCAAAAATAGTCATAATCCAAATTTTTGACCATTTAGAATTGGACTGAGCTGACCTATAGACCAGTTAACTGAAATAATAAAAGGAAATAAGTGATATTAACAGTATTTCACTTAACTGCTCATCATGCTTAAAATAAAACAAATGTTTGTCTAATACACATAACTACACATAAACATAGAGGCAATTATAATTTATAAATAACCAAGGGAGGGAGACTTAAGAGAGAGGGGATATGGGCATATGTATATACATACAGCTGATTCACTTTTGTTGTACAGAAAAAACTAACACAACATTGTAAAGCAATTATACTCCAATAAAGATATAAACAAAAATTAAATAAAAATAATCAAGCTAAAGTGGATTCCAACAGACCATTACCATATCTTTGTTAACAGAGTTGGAGTTTTAGATTTGAATTTGAAATAAAACCCATTTCTGTTAAAAATTCAGAATCTTAATTCCAGCTCTCAATTTGACCCCCATCATTAGACTGCCTTGGTTGTGTTTCACTCTCCTATGAGTAATTTTCTTTAGTAATTTTCCATTTCTCTTTATGCCCTTAATATACTTAGTAAATCAACTGAACATCTGTTAAACTGTAAATATTCAAGATAGGAACTTCCTCTTTACTTGTTAGACTAGCATCAGGAATGCCTGAATGTTTAATAAAATGTTTGATATGATTGTAAGCATGATAAAATGACAGTGGTAATCTGAGTGTGAGGTTTTAAATCAATACGTTTACTTTATAAATTTAAAATGGTTTAAAGGCAGAACAGAATCTAAAAAATAAAAGAAAAAACAAAAACATTCTCAGCACTGTCATTTGTGCCTTTCCATTTTAGTAGTTATTTATTTTTGAAGTATTCTGATTATAGGTATAGTCCTCTATCTTCTCCCCCAGTTTTTTTTTCTTTTTAAACTTAACTGATTCCTTCCATGGTTTAAAAATAGAGCACATATTTTGTAAGCCTCCTTCAGATAGGAACCACTTCACCACTGCTGTTTGACCACTGGAACTATCCTTATTCATGTCTTGAGATTTCTAAAACAATATCTGCCCTGCATCCACATTGTTTTCAATAGGCAGCATGTATTTGGGAAGCATTAATGATTTTAAAAGGCTCTGGGTCTTAGAATTTTTCTTCTTAAGATCCTTTGCATTTTTCTTTTGAAAGGCCTTCAATATGGGGACCTGGTAAAGGAGGATTAATGTAGTTTAACAAAGTGAAAAACTAATTGAATCATTAACTCACCATTCAGATTCAAATATCTTCATTCCAGACCGTATTCACTATTTACACTTCTGCTTTGCTCCTCTGCCTGACTCTTTTCTTCTCCTTTATTGGTAAAACTTCTTAGTCTTAGTTCTAACCCTGAAAAGGTCATGTGAAAATGCACATCAAGTATGTCAGAGACAGTCCTGACTGCTGGAGTGAAGGCTCAGAGGGCTTTTGCTCCAGAAGTTTGAAGTCTTACATTTCAATGTTCCTATGAAGACCTTAGAACCCTGTTAATTTACTTAAACTGGCACTAAAACATAACTGGCTATTACTTCTTTTAAAAAAAAAAAAAAAAATCAGTGTTTGATAGTTCTCAGTCACTTTATAAACCTTACTGAACCATCTCATTCTTCCTTGAAAGAATTTGAATTCAAAGTTACAGTTCAATTTCCCTGAAATTTTGCATTTGACAGTAGTTTCTTCACATAGTAATACTTTGAAGGTTTAATATCACTTTTTTTTGCGGTATGTGGGCCTCTCACTGTTGTGGCCTCTCCCGTTGCGGAGCACAGGCTCCAGATGCGCAGGCTCAGCGGCCATGGCTCACGGGCCCAGCCGCTCCGTGGCATGTGGGATCTTCCTGGACCGGGGCACGAACCCGTGTCCCCTGCATCGGCAGGCGGACTCTCAACCACTGCGCCACCAGGGAAGCCCAATATCACTCTTTAAAAACAGTGTAGACACTACTATATATAAAATAGATAACCCACAAGGACCTACTGTATAGCACAGAGAACTCAACTTAATTTTTGTAATAAGCTGCAAGAGAAAAGAATCTGAAAAGGAATATATATATATATATATATATATATATATACATATATATATATATCTGAATCACTGTGCTGTAACACCAGAAACTAACACGATGTTGTAAATCAACTATACTTCAATTAAAAATTAACAAATTTATAAATAAATTAAATAAAAACAGTGTAGATTAACTTAAAATGTATATACAGTGTGGACTGCCCATCATTATTTCACACAGAGAGACGAAAGGAGAGAGCTAGACAGAGGGAGGGAGACATGTAAATTTAGGGTGGGGGAGGGGTGGGCTTGCAGGAGGCTATTTAACAAGCCCACCACTAATGGGGTCTTCCCAGTACTTACTTTCTATATTTCACCTCCCAAATTTTTCTGGACCTTAGGAAAATTTTAACCTTAGATACAAAACTGACAACTAAAAAATGTCACTCGCCATCTGGTTCTATGAGAATGACGTCCTTAGCCACTGCAGTTGCTAACCTTTAACACACCATGAAAGGAAGGACTTCAGGATGGAGATCAGGAATGAGGCACTCTGTGCTCTGGGAAAACTGGCAGAACAGGCCTTCAGATAGTTGGAAATTTTCAGGAGAAATATTTTTATTAACCCAAATTCTTGCATCTTCCCATACTTAGAAAAGCCCTAAAACCATTAACTAAGATATATGCTCTTCACGGCCAGCAGCAACCTTCTACGGAGATGTGTGCTTGATTTCATGTAAATCATATAGATGCTGACCTCCCCACCACCTCCTCAGAGCAGTTCTTCAGAGCTGAGAGGCTATATCCTGGACTATCGTCCTCAGTCCTAAGTCCCCAAATAAAACTGAACACACAGCTCTCATGTCATGTGTGTTTTTTTTAATTGACAAAATCAATGATAATAACACAACCGTCTTAAGTGGCATTGTTGTTGAACCTAAGTTAGTGTGTCTGATGTACAGTGAGGCCCAACAAACCAAAACGTTGGAGTTTAGAGCAGAGAAAGATTTCTTGCAAGGACCAAGCAAGAACCGGGGACTTGGGCTCAAAAAAACCAAAACCCCCAGTGGTTTTCAGGGAAGAATTTTTAAAGGCAAACTTGCCTTGGGGTGAGGGCTGCAGGTGTGTGACTTTCTTCTGATTGGTTGGTGGTGAGGTAACAGGGAATCTTGTGCTCAGGAATCTTGTGTTCAGCCTGAAGTTACCTGGTTGGGGGTCTTAGTTCCTGTAGAAGGACTCAAAGATACATTGGACTGTATATCCCTTGAGGAAGAACTAGGACTCTGCTTTATTGCTGCACTATTGTTTCTTGACTAATTTCCCTTTGTTTCTGCATTCCCTCCCTTCCCTAATTAGTAGCTGCTTGAATCTGCCCTTCGGAACTCAGGAAAGGTCTAGGAGGCTGAAGCCTTTTTCCTACAAATAAGAAATGGGGACACAGAGGGCCTTTGGTACCAGGGAGGGCCCCACAGGGTCCTGCTTTGTTTCAGTGTGTTGACTATATTACAAAAAATTATTACATTTCTGTTAGTCGGACGTATTTTAGGTTCAGTGGTTTCTAGAAAGACACATACTAAATTTTATTGATGACACAATACAACATTTAGTAGACTAGAAATAATTTATGAACTATGATAACAGTTCATGGACTTTTACAAATAAGCAGTTTTCTCCTTGATCACTGGTAGACTCAAGTCCATTATAGTTCATTCATCTTCACAATAGGTAGTTATAAAACAAACATTATGTGCAATCACTCAGATTTGCTTTAATCCCCTAAATGGAACTAGTTAGTCTTGAACTTAGATTTAAAACAAAACTCACTCTCAGCAATGTTTAATTATTTGAAGAAGAAAAAATAACTGCTTTCTTAAATAAGATCATAGCAGATAAAAATTATGCCTTAATTAAATGCAGTTCCGTTTGTGGAAGCACCTAATGCAGTGCCTTGCATGTAGTAGGTTCTCATTTGGTGATAATTATAGTTATTAGCAGAATTGGAACTAGACCAAATGTTTCAGGACTCCCAGTCACTTTTCTCCATATCCCACTTCCCCTTATAAACCCCCAGCACTCTGTCCTCTGCAATTTATCATCCTTCCACTAATCACACTCAAACTGCACTTTCCAAGAGCAGGAGAGAGATGTAAAAATCAGGAAGACTTGAATGCCTTAAATCACAGACTTTCTTGAAAAGGGTCTTGTTTCAAATATTTATCATGTCAACTATGTTACTGGACTGAACTTTGGGTTCACTCACCCTCTATGCAGCAAAGCCAATTTACTGACACCAGGTTATGGCAAAGGAAAAGTACAGCGTTTATTAAGGAGTATGGGCAGGTTATGCTCAAAAGAACAAACTCCCCAGATGGTTTTCAGGGAAGCATATTTAAAGGCAACATTTGGAGGTGAGGGCTGCAGGATGCATGACTTCCTTCTGATTGCTTGGTGGTGAGGAGGTAACAGGGTGGTGTTTCAGGAATCTCAGTCATCAACCTTCTGGTTCCAAACAGTCTGCGGTCTATGTGCTTACGCTCAGCATTGAGTCACTTTCCTCCACCTGGTTGTGTGTGTGTGTGTGTGTGTGTGTGTGTGTGTGTGTGTGTGTGTGGCAGGGGGACTTAGCTACTGAAGAACTACTCAAAGGTATCGGTCAGATTCTGATATATGTCCCTTTGAGGAGGAACTAGGTCTCTGTTTTATCACTGAACTATTGTCATTTTCTTGTTTGAATTATCTTCCTTTTCTTTCTGCATTCCCTCACTAAGTAAAGCAGCAGTAGAGATATTTATTGTAAATGTAAATAACTACTACAGTAGTTAACGTACTCAGTAACTGCATGTTCCTGCTCTTTGTAACTCAGGGAAGGCCTAAGAGACTAAAGACTTTTCCTACAAACAAGAAATGGGGGACACGGAGGGGCTTTTATAACCAGGAGGCTCCCGCAGGGTCCCACTCAGTTTCAACCACAAATAGCCATTATTTTTCTTCTTCAACTGACTTATTGCCAGAAGCCAAATTTATACCTGAGTATCAGCACCAAAATAACTTGAAAAGTTAAAGTATTCTTGTGTACAATGAAGTGAAGCTCCAAATCAGCCTAATCAGATAGATTTTGACCATCTATCATCATCACAGATAATGAAATGCATTACCTTTTTTTGCATATTGGAGCCAAGGACAAATGGTCGAGACCTTCAATGGTTCTCCTCTTGATACACCTCAAACCCGAGAAGAAGAGAGATAAGAATAAGCTAAAAAACGAGGATAAAATGGGAGTTTTCCCCAGAGTTTTTAAAACACATTATTTTTTTCTCTAAGCCCTCTTTCGTAATGTAGTATTCTTCACTTAACAAAAACAAACCAAAGAAACTTCGAAATAGTAACAAACCCTCAGAGGAGACATTTTCTGCTTCCTCCACACTGCATTGAGCTGCTCCAAGCACAGAGCTGGCGCTAAAATCAAGGACAGAATGCTAGACCAGGAAGGGGCCCCAGAAAAAGGCCCCAGGGCTATCTGTAAAGTTTTACAATTTTCTCCTCTCCACAGCCAAGATTACTCCTTCTGAGGGTGGGCGTCTGAGGCATATGCTGCAAACTGGTGCTACATGCAGAAAATGAAATAAACGGCTCCCTTTGCCTTTTTCAGGCTTGGTTGCCTGATCTAAACAAAAGGAGGATGCAATTTGGATTTACCTCAATCTCACTCTCCTTGGTGAGGCAGATGTCTTAAGCGCTCTATTTTAAGGATTCAAAGCCCATAATATTACTAATAACTCCACATACTTGTTTGCATTTCCCATGTTACATATAAATGTCAGAAGCAATGACTTGCAACCCCCTTTAATCTCGTGACAGCTTTATTATCATTGGTTGGCTGAACTTCAAGAAAAGTTATGACGGTGGCAAAGTTCTGCAAACTGCAGCACATATTTTGGTAATTAGATAAAGGAGGTAGAGTGCCATTTAGAATGCACAGCTGAAATTATTTGCTAAACACTTAAGATGCTGAGGTATATCACATTCCTCCCAGGACAGCTTTTGAAGGATGATTTACAAAGCAATTCTTTTACCATTTTACCTTTTTTTTTTTTTTTTTTTTTCTGTTAGGCTGTTTTAGCAGCAGCTCTTAACTTGAAAATGGATCTTCTGATAATGGAAATATTGTATTTGCAATATGAGAAGGTGGAAGGAGAGAGTGGTCCAGGAGGCTGTGTTTTGCATTTTCTCCTGTTTTGAACTTAGTTTTCTCGAATGACAGCATCTCTCTCATGAATGCTTTAGCACTGAACATTGTAGCAGATTTTTTTCATTGTTTCTGGAATCAGGCCAAGGTTTTCCAATCTTGGAAAAAAGTAATATAAACTGCTTGAAATACATTTTGATCCCACCCAAACAAAACCATTTGTCTTTTTTCAAACCTTAGTTATCAGTAAAGTTCATGTTAACAATTACCTAATAAATTGCTGGGTTTTTATATATTGTTAAAAGGTCATATACTTCAACAGTTCCTTAAAGGATTTTTTTTTTTCCCTGTATGGTAATGGGTTTCAATGAAAAACCTTTCATTCAGATTCTTTTATAGCCAAAATCACAGACAGAAAGAGAGGGTAGAATCTGTAACTGAAATTAATCCAGATATTGCTTAAGTGCATAAATGTAGTCTAATTCACTCTGACTCTTAATTCCTAAGGTTAGCTCGTCCAAATTCATAATTAATAAAGCCTGTTCATCAACTGCTAAAAGTCCAGTTTATTTTTTCATCTGAAATTCAAACTATCATGATCGAATCCCATAGCTTTCTCAAAAGTTAATCTTAGTATCATTTAACAAATTGACAGAAATTCTTAGAGTTCCACAGGAGAAAATATGCTTATTGCAAATTGGAGGAAAAATAACCTATTCTATTTCTATTCTGCCCTCTGTTGCAAGGCACTCTGTCTCGTGCTGTAAACAATACAAAGCAAATTCTTCTCATTCTCCCTCTCCTCTTCTCTCCTCTCCCGAACTGTATATCTTGGCCCTTAATCCAAAATAGATCTAAAGAAACTTAAAATATAAACAAATAAAGCAAAATGAAATAAATTACAAGTACATGAAAAGATTAAGCCAAGGAAAAGAACATTAGCTAGGAATGAAAACCTCGCAAAACGAATGCCGTTATCCAACACAATTCCTAAACATTGGCTGTGCACTGACATTAAGCAGGATGAAAAGAGTTTTGTTGGTTACATGACTGGATTCTTTTTGCTTTTTTACAAAAAGCAAAAGGAAATAGTGGGGAAGCACAGGGATCCCTGATCATAGAATGAAAAATAAATCTCTTTCAAGGATACTTATAAGGACACAGTATCATATTATGCAATAACGTCATTTACCACAGAGTAAGCAGCACTAAGAACTTCATAGCTTTATTTGTCATACTTGTCTTCTCTTCAGTCTTATGGCTTCCTTCCAAGACCCAATTCAGTAAATGCTACCCTCAGGTGGGCTAGTATGCTTTTGAATGGCTTGGCTTAACTCAAGAATATATTGTTTACTATCTAAAACAATAGATGCACTGTATATCTTTCAGATGATCTTACATCAATATTATTTCTTTTAGTTGAACTATGTTAAGTACTGGCAAGCACTGAATTCAAGATTATACAATACTTCGAACAAGAATCTAGGCTCCTGCTAGTCTGTGTTGCAGTATGGAACAGATTCTTATGGTTTAACATTCAGAAGAATTCCAAGAGATTTGATCCAATCTTTGTTTCATCCTAAGTAGATATGTTCTAGAAAACTAAGGGTTTCCCCATTGCCCATATTCAAGTTTACCATTTACAAGATTACCAATAAATAGAGAGAGAGAGAGAGAGGAAACACTAAAACATGACATGCTTTTCATAGAAAAAGAATCAGGAGAAAGTTTGATAAGTGTGCCACTTTAACTATTTTTATTTGAATAAAAATTTTGGGGGCTTCCCTGGTGGCACAGTGGTTGAGAGTCTGCCTGCTGATGCAGGGGATGCGGGTTCGTGCCCCGGCCCGGGAGGATCCCACATGCCGCGGAGCGGCTGGGCCCGTGAGCCATGGCCGCTGAGCCTGCGCGTCCGGAGCCTGTGCTCCGCCATGGGAGAGGCCACAACGGTTAGAAGCCCATGTACCGCAAAAAAAAAAATTTTTTTGTATGATTTGCATGTTTCAAATAAACTTTGTTTTATAAAATATACACACAGAAAACTATAATTTTGGCTTCCATTTTCTGAAACACATTTAAAACAATTTTCTACCCACCACACTTTATCTATATAGATGTGCTTTTGTCAGCTATTTTTATTTTTTATTGTTTGGCTTCCAAAATAAAGATTAGCATAACTTAAATTCAGTAAATACTTATGTAAAACTTACATCAAAAGTAAATATGATACAAGCTTTACACAGATAAGTATTTGATTTCTCTGAAAACCATTTATCTAAAGTTTAATCCAGTATTTGTTTTGTTATTAAAGCTCATTAGCTATCCAGTTTTTTTTTTTTTTTTTTCCGGTACGCGGGCCTCTCACTGCTGTGGTCTCTCACGTTGCGGAGCACAGGCTCCGGACGCGCAGGCTCAGCGGCCACGGCTCACGGGCCCCCAGCCGCTCCGCAGCATGTGGGATTTTCCCAGACCGGGGCACGAACCCGTGTGCCCTGCATCGGCAGACGGACTCTCAACCACTGTGCCACCAGGGAAGCCCATCTATCCAATATTTTTAAATTAGAAGTCAGAACTCATATAAAAGCCCTCCTTGGAAGTTACAGTGTCCTGGTACATTATGAGAATAAGTATGGTAAGTAATTTAAATGCTCAGATATAACCTTGAAAAGAGTACTTGTTAGGGAATGACATCACCAAGATGGCGACATAGGTCATTACTGGCTTTACTCCCCCTCACAAGAAGAACAATTAACAACTATTCAAGAACAAGACACCACTGAGAGACTCCTAGAACATGGGGGTGAGGCTGAAGAACTCCCTTGCATTATGGAGACTAAGACAGACTGCATTAGAAGGGTAAGAGAAGCAGAACACATTGACCACCTTGCCTCTCCCCCAGGACAGCACAGCACCATGTAGAGAGGTCTCTCTTAAGCCTTTGGCTCTTCCAGTGGGTAAAGAGAACCCAGGGGGGAACAACCAGTGCCCCCACTCAAGCTGTGCAGGTCACTTTGCGGGAGCCAGTACTCTGACCTCTCTCCATGGAGGTTGCTGGGAAATCTGCAGGGTTCAACCACTGGGACTCTGACTGTGCTGAAGAAAGGGAGAGGGGCTTGCAACAACCAGCACATGGATGTTGGCAGACTGAGTTCATATCTTCACTACCCAAATAGTAGTCCCAACCAGTAGCTTTGCTCACCTGCAGAACAAAGTTGGTGGTTCCCTCTGACCAGAGAACTTGGTAGGGTGCAGATCTGCTTGATCTGAATCCTCAAGAGAGGAGTTTTGCTAGCCCTAGAGCTTGGTTTGTCCAGGCAAGGAGCTGAGTCACAGCCCACTCACTGTGGAGTGTTTCCAGCCACATCTGACCATGGGGGCTGGCAGAAACACCTAGAAGCTCTGCAGCCCAGTGGCACTCAAACAAAGAGGTAGGTGGGCAAAGTTGATCACCTCCAGAGCAAAGCTAGTACCAGGGGTGGAGGATTCTTTTTCTGTACAAGGGCAGAGGGATTAATTCATAGTCTATGGGTAGCTCTTGATTCTTCTCAACCAAAGAAACTGGGAAATCGAGAATTGCCTGAGGTGGCCCCTCCCCTTCTTGCCCAGGCAAGGGAGCTGAGGCACAGCTCCACCCACCTGCTGTGTGTCCTGTCCCCATCTGATCAGAAGGGTTGGCAAGAACACCTGGTAGCTGGGCAGCCCAGCACAGCTCAAACCTACAGAAGGGCAGGCAGAGCCAGTAGTTTGCATAACAAAGCCAGTGGATTTTCTTGGCCAGGGAACTTGAGACAAGGGTCAGCTCAAGTTAAGACAATAAACAAAGAACTTAACCAGGCTTTGTGCTCCTTTTCTCACTGCAACCAGGCAGGGAAACTAATTTGTAGCCCTTCTCATTACTGAATACAGTCTCTAGCCTGCATGACCAGGAAACCTAACCAGAGCACAAAGGAAATTATTTAATCCATCCAACAGTCCTGCTTACAGTGGCATTTGAACAAAGAGCACAGCCCATGGCTTCCCATCTGCAGAGTAAAACTGGTGGACTCACCTGACCAGGGAATTCAGTGCACATTCTGGAATGATTTGGGTCCCCAAACAATGAGCCGTACAGGACATTAGTGAAAGGAATCAAAGACACAAATAAATGGAAAGATATCCTATGTTCACGGATTGGAAGAATTAATGTTGCTAAAATGTCAGTATTACCAAAAACCATCTATAGATTCAGTGCAATTCCTATCAAGATTTCAATAGCATCTTTTACAGAATCAAAAAAAACACTCCTAAAATTTATATGGAACCACAAAAGAGCCCCAAACCAAAGAAAGAAAGAAGAACAAAGCAGCAGGCATCATACTCCCTTATTTCAAGCTATACTGTAAAGCTATAGTAATCAGAACAATATGGTACTGACATAAAAACAGACAAATAGACCAATGGAACAGAATCAAGAGCACAAAAATAAACCAAAGCATGTGCAGTCAAGTAATATTTGACATGGGAGTGAAGAATACTCAGTGGAGAAAAGATAGTCTCTTCAGTAAATGGTGCTGGGGTAATTGGATATTCATATGTAAAAGAATGAAACTGGACCCCTATCTTACACCATTTACAAAAATTAACTCAAAATGAATTAAAGACTTAAATGTAAGACCTGAAGACATAAAACTCGTGGAAGAAAACATAGGAATAAAACTCCTTGACATGGGCCTTGGAAATGATTTTTGGATATGACACTAAAAGTACAAGCAACAAAATAAAAAATCAACAAGTGTGACTACATCAAACTAAAGAACTTCTGTACAGCAAAACAAACCATTAATAAAATGAAAAGACAACCTACAAAAAGGAAAAAAATTTTGCAAACCATATATCTGATAAGGAGTTAATATCCAAAATATATAACCAAAAAAAAAAAAATTAAAAATGGGCAAAGTACCAGAATAGACATTTTTCCAAAATAGATATACAAAAGGCCAATAGGTACATGAAAATGTGCTCAACATCACTAGTCATCACAGAAATGCAAATTAAAATCACAGTGAGATATCATCTTATACTTGTTAAAATGGCCATCATCAGAAAGAGAAGAATATTAAAAAAAAAAAAAGGCAAGGATAACAAATGCTGGCATGGATGTGGATAAGAGAAAACCCTTGTGCACTGTTGGTGGGACTGTAAATTTGTACAGTTACAATGGAAAGCAGTATGGAGGATCCTAAAAAAAAAGTTAGAAATAGAACTACAGTATGATCCAGCAATAACACTTTTGAGAATATATCCCCAAAACACAAAAACACCACTAACTCAAAAAGATATCTTCACCCCTGTATTCATAGCAGCATTGTTTACAATAGTTAAGGTATGGAAGCAACCTAAGTGTCCATCGATGGGTGAATGGATACAGAAGTTGTGGTATGTATATACATGGAATATTATTCAGCAATAAGAAATGAGGAAATCCCACCATTTTCAGCAACGTGGATGGACCTTGAAGACATGCTAAGTGAAATAAGTCAGAGAAAGACAGATACTGTATGATGTCACCTATATGTGAAATCTTAAGGAAATAAATCAGTAAATAACCAAATTCTTAGAAAAAAAGATCAGACATGTGGTTATTACCAGAGGCAGAGGGGAGGGGTGAGGGGAATTGGAGGAAGGTGGTCAAAAGGTACAAGTTTGCAGTTATAAGGTAAGTACTAGGAATGTAACATACAATAGGATGACTATAGTTAATGCTGCTGAATGATATATAGGAAAACTGTTAAGAGGTTAAATCCTGAGTTCTCATCACAAGGAGAAATTTTTTTCTTTTCATCTCTCTTTTCTTTATATTGTATTTGTATGAGGTGATGGATGTCAGCTGCACCTATTGCAATAGTTATTTCACAATATATGTAAATCAAAACCATCATGCTATATGCTTTAAACTTATACAGTGGTGTATGTCAATTATTTCTCAATAAAAATGGAGGGAGGGCTTCCCTGGTGGCGCAGTGGTTGAGAGTCCGCCTGCCGATGCAGGGGACACGGGTTCGTGCCCCGGTCCGGGAAGATCCCACATGCCGCGGAGCGGCTGGGCCTGTGAGCCATGGCCGCTGAGCCTGCGCGTCCAGAGCCTGTGCTCCACAATGGGAGAGGCCACAACAATGAGAGGACGGCGTACCGCAAAAAAAAAAAAAAAAAAAAAAATGGAGGGAAAGAGTACTTGTCAATGAAGTCTTGGTTTTTTAGTCCTTCAAAAAAGGGAAATTAGAGAGGAAATCTAAGAATGAATGAATGAATGAAGCTATAGGTTAATAAAGATTAATAAAGATCTGTAAATTTGTACAAGAAAAGAAGTAAAAAAGAAAAGAACTCATCATTTATTTTATGAGTATATCACTCAAGTCACTTGGAGCAAGTAAATGTTGGCAACATTACTTTAATTTCACATCAGGATCCATTTTATATGCTAAAGTGACTACTTGTAAGATCAGGCCACCCAAGAAGGCTGTTCTCTTGCTCTCTGTATCCCCTTCTTGACCAGTCCTGGCCTCACCTGACCAACCTTCCATCCTAATCATAGAGCCTAATCAGTAAATGCCTAGGTACTTGACCCCGGCCCCAGCCAGTGAATCTTCTAATCTTTAGATCAGAATGTCTGCACTCTGATAGTTTATCAAAGGGTCCATTAGGGTAGTTCTCCCCTGCTGGTTTCCCTGGTAACCGAAGAGGATGAGCCAACGGGACGTCAATTTCTTCTATAACTGGTAACACTCCCCCTCCCCTTAGCAAAGACTGCTTCCATGTCCTGCCTGCCATCCGTTGTCCACAATGGGGTGTCACTCCAGGACCCCTTTCCTTTAGACATGTAAGATTCCCTATCCAATAAACCACTGACGTCTCTGTTGCTGTCTCCTGCCTCTTTCTTCAGTCTTGAGGCTGGGCAATCACAAGGCTTGCAGACCCGTGGAGTGCAGCCTAATACTACTGTATTTTATTACATGATATCAGCATTTTAATGGTGAACCTGGACATTTACTTGTGTGGCTCACAATCTTTTGTATAGTTAAAACCAGTTAAAGGTCAACTTTCTTACTGTATTTAACTAACCAATAAATCAATCACCCAGCTGTGCATAACCTCGTAAGGAATCCACTGAAATTATGGCACATTTACTTTTCTGCATTTTTGTAGTAGGTACTGGTGAACAAGCTGCTGAACACTCGAGGATAGCTTTTTTTCCACCATGGGGTAAGAGGAAAATGGTGTAAGGTCGGATCTTAACAAACGACACCGCGAAACAGAGGAAAGCGTCAAGTGAGCTTTATTAGGGAGCGCTCCCGGGCGAGGATCACTGGTCCGAGAGAAAGGGGCCAGAGAAGTCGCACTCGGGCGAGGGTTGGGCAAGACTTTATAGGGGAAGAAGGGAAAGGGCTGTGGTGAATCTGGGAGGGCGCAGGGTATTCCTTATTTGGTGGTCTTTTCGGGTATCCTGGGGGACCGTTAGTCCCGCCCCTCGAAAGGCGGGAAGGCTGGGCTGGGTTCAAAGTCCCCAGGTCAGTTCCTGGAACTGGGTGGTCCGGAAAGTCTCCAGGTCAGTTTCTGGAACTGGGTGGTCCGGAGAGTTTCGGCCTGATGCAACCTGTGAATCTGATTGTGTTCCCCTGCCTCGGGCCAGTTGGCCTTACAAATGGTATATAGCAAAATTGTTGAGGATCATATAAATGAAGGTTCATTTACATTGTATTCTTCAAGTGCCAAATTCAAGGGATGGAAAAAAGAACAAACCCAGCACAGTTATCAAGGGGCTTTCAGTCTAGTTGGAAGATAGTCCTTCAAGCAAACCAGCCTCAGTACAATAAATAAAATAGATATTTGGCAGCCAATGTTGGTTACCTATTGTCTATTCATTGTTTTTTACGGTGACATATTAAGAAATATATTTGGTCCTTGTCCCCGGCTTCTGTCACACATCTCCTCCTACCCTTCCATGGAATTTCCTAGCTGAGAGGAGTGTCTTTTGTTATTCATGAGGGGCCCCTTTTGAGCCCACTTGAGTTTATGCTAATGAGGTGGCAGGGTGGGGCCCCTAGGTAGCCTCAGGTAGGGGCTGGTCACCAGAAAGACCAAGTGATTAGTGGGTTGGAAACTTAAGCCGCACCCACGAACTTCTGGGACAGGTAAAGGGGGCTAGAGATTAAGCTCTATAAAGACTCTTGAACAATGAGATTTGATGAGCTTCTGGGTTGGTGAATACATCCAGATGCTGGTAGGATGAGCCACCCTAGTTCCACAGGGACAGAAGCTCCTGTGCTTGGGGACCCTTCAGGACTTTGCACTATGCACCTCTTCATTAGGCTACTTATTTGTATTCTTTAGCATATCCCTTATAATAAGCTGGTCGACATACGGAAACGTTTTCCTGAGCTCTGTGAGCCATTCTAGCGAATTATCAAACCTGAGAAGCAAGTGTGGGAACCCAATTCATAGCCCATAGGCCAGAAGTACAAATGACAGCCTGGACTTGCAGTTGGTGTCTGCAGTGGGGGCAGTCTTGCAGGACTAAGCCCTTAACCTTTGGAAGCTGATGCCATCTCCAGGTAGATAGCATCAGAATTGAGTTAAATCTGTAAGACACTCAGTGGGGTGTCCCCTGAGAATTAGAGACTTGCTTGGTGGTGTTGGAAAACACTCCAGACTTACTGCAGCAGTGTTTCTTACTAAGCCCTCTGATTTAGTTCAGATCCTGGACAGCCATCTGTTTCATGTGCCCCCCACACCCAGCCCTCGGCTCCAGGGGTAGGATGTTAATTAACCTAAGCCAATCAGGATAATTCTATCCCATTTGACAATTCTAGTTTAGTATTGGATGTGATGCAAACCAGGCCAATGAGATGTTAGAAACATGTTCTGGGAAACTTTTTCTTCTAAAAAGGCATGCCAACTGAATATTTATTGTATTCTGAAAGTTCTCATGTGAATTTGAGGTGCCTGGATCTGTTCCAGCTGCCTCTGCTTCTAGGGCTGACCTCCCAGGCACACTCCATGTTAAAGATATTCTCAGTCTCACTTACCTACATAACAAATCACTGTGATAAAAATAAATTGCTCTTAATGACTTTATTCAAAGATAGATTTGCAGACTTACAAAATCAATGGAATTACTCCTGTAGTGGAAATTTAAGAAATGCTGGCAAGCAGTTTTTAAGTTATTCTATAATACCAGCATGCAGATGGCCTTCTCACAGAGTTGAATCCAAGTACCTTTTTGTTTGTTTTTATTTTTTAATAGTTTTCCCTAAGTTCTATTTCCTTCTTTGCATGGCCTTTTTCTATACACTGGACTGTATCCTTCTAAGTCTTTCTCCGTACTCAGACAAGGACATTATTTGCACATATAAAGGGATTGTGGAGGTAAGGTTTGGGTTTTTTTTTTTTTTAAATCATCATAATTATCAAAATGGGATTCACTGCAACTTCCTTTTCTAAATTAATAACTTGTACATACCTGTAAGTCATTAGATATTATATAAAGAGCCACAAAATATTCTATAGTGGGTATATAACAATTTGTCCAGCAATTTTCCTATCAAAGAATATTGAGAACGTTCCCCTTTCCCTCCCACTTATAACACTGCTACAGTAAAATCTTCCCTTTACATAAACTTATGTGTCACGTATACTGCTATAGGATAGATTCCTAAAAGTAGAATTGTTGTGTAAAAGATATGGATACATTTTTCTTCTCCTTTTAAATGAAGATTTCCCCTTAGTGGAAAAATTTACATATATATATATATTTATTATTCAATTCCACCAAAAAACTTTTCCTCTTGTAAAGAGTTAAATAAAATATATTCTGGTGTATTTACTTATGTTTATTTAACCACAAAATATATTTTATGGGACTTACCAAAGGGACTACTATCTCTCTGGAATTACCTGATTGAGTTTCATTTTACTTGTCCATTTCATAGTTAAATACAAAGCTAGAAAGAAAAACTGAATTTACAACACTGTACTTCAAGTTCTCCCATTCTGGGATTGCATTGTGTTAATGCAATTATCTCAGTACTGAATTACTTTGCAAGTGCCACTTTGTTATAGTGAACCCACAACATATAGTACAAGTTCTTTCTTGGCATTTTATTTAAAAACAAGCTGACCTCGTATCTTGGTATTTAATCATTTCTTCCAGTTTACAAAAGAGGCCAAATAAAGAAATACTCACTGATGATAGTGAGTATTTTTTCATCTCTTCAGTGTAAAACTCAGCACTCAGAGCCAGCTTTAACAATCTTAGGAGGTACCTGTTCTTCTGGAGAGACAGGTGTGAAACAGCAGCCAGGCCCGCTGTGGAAATGGCAGTGTTTCTGAAATAGGCTGCTTTGGTAAAACAGGAGGACATAAAGAGAGTTAGACTGGAGTCCAGGGAAGCCTTTTGTTTATTAGTTTATGCCTTCTGTATTAGTCCTGGAGCTTGAGACTAGCAGACACAAAATTACAGTTGGCATTTGCTAAGATACTTTGGGCAAAGAGGCTACGATGGAGCCTGTCTCCTTTCTGGCCAGAAGCAGTCCTGCTGGCAGGCTACCACATAGAGGGGTGTCTGCCTCCTCTATCGACTCTTGTGACAAAGAGAGCTGTGTCATCTGTCAGTCTGGCACCTTTCACAGGCACAAAATCCACTTGAAAATCAGAGATGGAGAAGGATCTTCATTAGAAACTGATTGTGTGTAGCAGTCATCTGGGGGATGAGACTTCTGGAAGATACAGGACGCAGCACAGTGTGGAAAATTGGAGTGGCGTGGTTGTTGGAAGTGCTCATTACTAATGCTGGAGTGACTTATGAAACGGTAAAATGAAATACAAGACCAAGGCGTGTGAACAAAATTAACGCAAGATAGAATAAGCGTTTCACTCCTCACACTGTGCAGCCCAGTCTGTGGATAGCTTTACAGGTGCCACACCTTAAGGAAGTGATGGCTACAATCGAATCTGCCTGATAATAAAATATCTTGGAGTATAAAAGTAGAATCATTTACTATATGACACCCTGTCGAGCATAACAGGCCAAGGAATATTAACCCTAATATTTTTAATATTGACTTAGCTGTCAGAGAGCCCTGAATTATAGGAGAAACCTTGCTGCTATCTATTCAAAACTCAGGAAATGGGCACCCTTTGTCTCTGTTTTTTTTTTTTTTTTTAAATACCTGTGAAATTCAAATACTCCTTAAAATATAAAGATAAAATATAATGATTCAAGTAATATCTAATAGGCATTTATAGGTGATCTAAATTCATCCTGACATTTCTATGCAATGCTTTGCATAGAATATTAAAAGCCAGTTTTTAACAGATCTAGGGCAAGGCAAAATTGTATATGCTATGTGCAGGAAAGAGTAGAGGGATGTAATTCAGATATCAGACTTTGGAATGAGTCAATCTCAGCCAAAATTCCACTTCCGTTGTGGGGCCTTTAGGGACTTTCCACCCCCTCACTTGTTCCCGTAAACCAATTCTTCTCCCTATCGTGCGCCACTCCTTCTCCCTATCGAAACCAATTCTTCTCCCTATCGTGCGCCACTCCTTCTCCCTATCGAAACCAATTCTTGGAGTTTTTCAGTTGACGGGGACTTGCCAGACAGCGGGTAATTTTCCAGTTGCCGGTAACAGGTATACGCCCTAACCGCCACAATGAACAGACAACTATAACGGCCAGAAGGTGGGACAAAAGTTCCTAAGCCAATGAATTCAAAAGTCACCACATTTACCCAATCATTGTGAGAATATACCCGCCCTATGAGTAAATAAACCTATAAAAAGTATGTGATTCCGCTTTTAGGGGTTCCCCATCGGCCTCCTGCGTGAGGTTCAGGGAACCCCGGTGCATCGGCTCCTAATAAACCTCTTGCGTGTTGCAGCGGCTCTCGACTCTTGGCGGTTCTTGGGCGAGTTGGAATCCCTCGTAGACCGTTTGGGTCTAACATTTGGGGGCTCGTCCGGGATCCCCTCTCGCCCCCGGGTCACAAGAACATCGGGAGTCGGAGGTATCAGGTAGGCTCGAGCCCAATTGTCTGTTTGTTTGTCGTTTGTTTGTTGCTAGCCGCCATTAGGAAAAAGCCGTGCGAACCGGCTTGCTGTGGAATCTGTATTGGACTCCTGGCTAGGCAGACGTGCCGAAAGCTGGTGTCCACGGGCCCCGGGGGACGCCCTGGTGGTCCATCTGGAAGGAGAAACAAATTTTGTCTCCCCTTCATCTGGTTCTGGCAGGTTATATAAGCTGCCATCTGAATTTGAGTTGGTTTCGGGTTTAAGTTCACGGCGGCTGGTTCTGGCAGGTTATATAAGCTGCCATCTGAATTTGAGTTGGTTTCGGGTTTAAGTTCGCGGCGGCAATATCAATGTGTGTCTTTTGAAATTTTATTGTTTTTCTGTACTATTATCTTTCTTTTGACGGACGACAATGGGACAAACTATGACGACTCCTCTTTCTCTTACCCTAAGCCACTGGACCGAAGTTAGGGCTAGGGCCCACAACCTTTCGGTAGAAGTAAGGAAAGGAAAATGGCAAACGCTGTGTACCTCTGAGTGGCCTACATTTCAGACAGGGTGGCCACCCGAAGGATCTTTTTTGTTAGATAAGGTTGGGCTAGTCAAGTCTAGGGTCTTTAACACAGGACCCCACGGACACCCAGACCAGATACCATATATCTTGGTCTGGGAAGATCTAGTTCTCTCCCCGCCTCCGTGGGTCCGGCCCTTTGTTTCCTCAACAGGCACGTCTGCATGCGCTCCAGCACAATCGGAGATATTGGCCCTGAAGAAAACCCCAGACACGGAAAAGTCATCTGCTGCCCCGGACCCGCCAAAGGCGATATATCCTGACCTGCAGTCTGATTTGCTTCTTCTAGATTCCCCACCTCCTTATCCTCCGGCCCTAAATCCCATGTCGCCCCTAGGACCCCCAGCTTCACAACCCTCCACACCAGTAGGGCCACCTGTTATGGCGGAAAGGGGGGGTCCCTCGGCGGGCACCAGAAGCCGGAGGGCTGTTTCCCCGGATCCTACTGCTTTACCCCTTAGAGAATATGGCCCCCCCGATAACCACGGGAATAGGCCCCTTCAATACTGGCCCTTTTCCTCTGCAGATCTTTATAATTGGAAGATGCATAACCCTACTTTCTCTGAAAACCCACAGGCTCTTACTGCTCTAATAGAGTCTCTTGTCTTCTCCCACCAACCCACCTGGGATGATTGTCAACAGCTCCTCCAGACTCTCCTCACAACTGAGGAGAGGCAACGGGTTCTCCTGGAGGCTAGAAAGAATGTGTTAGGCGCCAATGGACAACCTACCCAGTTGCCTAATGAGATTGATGCCGGTTTTCCACTCGTCAGGCCGAATTGGGACTTTAATACCCTGGAAGGTAAGGAGCACCTGAAAATGTATCGCCAGGCTCTGGTGGCGGGTCTCCATGGAGCGGCCAGGCGCCCCACGAATTTGGCTAAGGTAAGAGAGGTAACTCAGGGGCCCCAGGAATCGCCAACCGTGTTCCTAGAACGCTTAATGGAGGCTTTTAGACGATTCACTCCTTATGATCCAACCTCTGAGGAACATAAGGCCACCATAGCAATGGCCTTTATTGACCAGGCGGCCCCTGATATTAGAAAGAAGTTACAAAGGCTGGATGGCCTACAAGGTTTCTCCCTTCAGGACTTAGTAAAAGAGGCAGATAAGGTATATAATAAGAGGGAGACAGAAGAAGAAAGAGAAGAAAGAAAGCAGAAGGAACAAGAGGCTCGTGAGGTAAGATGAGATAAGAGGCAAGAAAGACATTTGAGTAAGATACTGGCCACTGTAGTCAGAGGAGGAAACAGTAGAGACAGAAATAGACAGGAAGGGCGAACAACGGATAGAAGGCGGCCATTAGACAAGGACCAATGTGCCTACCGTAAAGAAAAAGGTCATTGGGCAAGAGAATGCCCTAAAAAAAGGAACGGGGGAAGGATCACTAAGCCTTTTCATCTGTACGTGGCCGAGAATAAAGGTATTGCAAAGGGAGTACTAACTCAGAAACTGGGCCCCTGGAATCGCCCGGTTGCGTACCTATCAAAGAAATTGGATCCTGTGGCAGCAGGATGGCCCGCCTGTTTAAAAATAATCGCCGCGGTGGCCGCTTTGGTCAAAGATGCTGACAAACTGACTTTGGGGCAGAACCTAACGATAACAGCCCCCCATGCATTAGAAAGTGTAATTCGCCAGCCACCCGACAGATGGCTAACAAATGCCAGGATGACTCATTACCAAGCCCTGCTGTTAAACTCAGATCGTATTAAGTTTACCTCAGCCACAGGACTCAACCCGGCCACCTTGCTACCCGACCCTGACCTGGAAAGCACTACCGTCATCCATGATTGTCAGGAAGTACTGGCTGCAGCACACCGTAGCAGACCAGACTTGATGGATCAGCCCCTCCCCAACGCCGACGTTACCTGGTTTACTGACAGAAGCAGTTTCCTAGAGGAAGGTAAGCGTCGGGCGGGAGCAGCCGTGGTAGACGGGAAAGAGGTCATCTGGGCAGCCACATTACCGCAAGGGACATCGGCCCAACGGGCTGAACTAATCGCCATGACTAGAGCATTGGAACTAGCAGAAAACAAAAAGGTAAACATCTATACGGACAGTAGATACGCATTTGCTACCGCCCAGGTCCATGGGGCCATTTACCAACAAAGAGGGTTGCTCACCTCGGCGGGCAAAGAAATTAAAAACAAAGAAGAAATAGTGGCACTGCTAGCTGCCCTCATGCTCCCCACTAAAGTCAGCATCATTCATTGCCCCGGACACCAGAAGGACAATACCCCGGTGACAAGAGGCAACAACATGGCAGATAGGGTGGCACGAGAAGTGGCTCTATGGGAAATCATACTAGAACTATCAGATGAGAGTCCTGGGAAACCAAATGATAGGGGAACAAGTACCCCAGCCATAACTAAAGGAACATTATCTCCTCAACAAGCAAAATCCATGCTACAACAGATTCACAGATGGACACACTTGGGAACCAAAAAGATGATGTCCCTACTACACAAGACAGGTTATGATACCCCTGGACTAACTAAATTAGCTGAGCAGATTGCACGAGAGTGCATTCCATGCCAACAGGTAAACTCCCATAAAGGAAAACTTGAGGTCGGAAAAAGGCTCAGAGGAGACCGCCCAGGAGCCTATTGGGAGGTCGACTTCACTGAAATACGCCCTGGAAGGTACGGTAACAGGTATCTTCTAGTTTTTATAGATACCTTCTCAGGATGGGTAGAAGCTTTCCCGACGAAGAAGGAGACAGCTACTGTGGTGGCCAAAAAGATCTTAGAAGAAATTTTCCCCCGGTTCGGGGCACCAAAGGTAATAGGATCAGATAATGGTCCCGCCTTCGTCGCTCAGGTAAGTCAGGGTGTGGCCAAATACCCGGGGACTGATTGGAAATTACATTGTGCCTATAGACCCCAGAGTTCAGGATAGGTAGAGAGAATGAATAGAACTCTAAAAGAGACCCTAACTAAATTGTCCATAGAGACTGGCGGTACAGATTGGACGGTGCTCCTTCCCTTAGCCCTGTTCCGGGCTAGAAATACCCCCTCCCGCTATTATCTTACTCCATTTGAAATACTATACGGGGCCCCACCTCCTCTTTTTACGCTAAGGGAGAAATTAAGTCCTGACTGCCAGAATAACACTGACTTATATGCTAGGCTGTTGGGACTCCAGTTGGTCCAAAAGGAGGTGTGGTCCCAGCTGGCAGAGGCTTACCGACCAGGAACACCAGCAGAGGCTCATCCCTTCCAAGTCGGAGATTCCGTGTACGTCCGTCGGCACCGAACCCAGACTCTAGAGCCTCGGTGGAAAGGACCATACATCGTCCTGCTCACCACCCCCACGGCTATAAAGGTAGATGACATCGCTGCGTGGATCCACGCTTCACACGTGAAGGCCGCACCAGCATCTGCAACATCGGAATGGCGAGCCCAAAAGACCAGCAACCCGCTCAAGCTCAAGCTTCTGCGATCATCAGATTTATAACTTTAACTTTGTTACCCCTACTGACTGTGAGTAATTTTAGTCCTCACCTGCCCCAGCATTTAACCTGGCAGGTAATTTCCCAAACTGGAGATGTAATATGGTCTGTTAGCCATACTGCTGCTCCTTGGACCTGGTGGCCAAACCTTTTTCCTGATGTTTGTAAACTGGCCATAGGGGCTCCCGGTTGGGATTTAGAAGACTATTATGATCAACATAATGTTCCAAAAATTTTATCAACTAGAGCTGATTCCTCCGGAAAGGGTTGCAAAAACGGGATTCGGAGGACTGGGCTCAGAGCTCCTGCTTTCTACATATGCCCCGGGTTCCATCGCCACAGGTCCCTTAATTATAAATATGGAGGAACTGAAAACTTTTATTGCAAAAGCTGGGGATATGAAACCACAGGAGACACCTATTGGAAGCCCACCTCTGGCTGGGACTTTATTAAGGTGACAGCCAATTATACACACCCAACCAACCCCTTAACTTATAGGCCTGAATGTACTAAATGGTGCCATCCCCTTAAGATTTCTTTTAGTGAACCAGGAAAAAAAGATAAAAAACTGGATAAATGGCCATTCATGGGGAATCAGGTTTTATAAAGAAGGATATGATGATGGATTACTAATGACCATCAAACTAAAAATTGAAACCCCTACTCCAGTTCCTATAGGCCCCAACCCTGAGATAGGGCACTCTTTGCTACCTTTGGCCCCTCCCACAGCGTTACCAGAGATAAGAAACCAAACTTTTGAGCCAAAAGAAATGACAATCAAGCCCAAGACCCCCCGGGACCGAATGCTCTCATTGGTCCAGGCGGCTTTTGAGGTTTTAAATGCCACAAACCCGGAGGCTACCAAATCATGTTGGCTTTGCTATGCTGCTCCTCCCCCTTATTATGATGCTATAGGATATAATTCTAATTATAATAATGTTAACACTCCAGATCAATGTCGATGGAAACAAGAAGAAAATAGTAAATTGACCCTGGCCTCAGTATTAGGAAACGGTACATGTGTAGGAACGCCCCCCTCGTCCCACCGACATCTTTGTGCCAATTTAAGCCTCCCACAGGGCTCAGGGTATCTCCTCCCTCCTCCGGATGGATGGTGGGCATGTAACACAGGATTGACCCCCTGCATTTCTTTAGAGGTCCTTAAAGCTTCAACCGATTTTTGTGTGTTAGTTCAGCTAGTCCCCAGACTCATTTATCATTCAGATTCATCCTTTCTAGATGAATATGAGGGCAGAAGAAGGTTTAAGAGGAAACCCATAACACTCACCCTGGCTGTATTCCTAGGACTAGGAATGGCAGCCGGGGTAAGAACAGGTGCAACAGCCCTCATTCAACAACCCCACTATTATGATGCCTTAAGACAAGCTGTAGATGTTGACCTCCGGGCGTTAGAAAGTTCCATAACTCAGTTAAAAGAATCCCTCACCTCGCTTTCAGAGGTGGTAATGCAAAACAGGAGGGGATTAGATCTGCTGTTCCTTAAGGAGGGCGAACTATGTGCTGCACTAAAAGAAGAATGCTGTTTTTATATTGATCATTCTGGGGCTATTACCAAAACTATGGACAAACTTAGGGAGCGCCTGGACAAAAGACAACAGGAAAGGAAAAATCAAAAAGGATGGTTTCAATCGTGGTTTGATAAATCTCCCTGGCTTACTACTTTAGTTTCCACCTTGTTAGGGCCCCTCATTATTTTATTGTTGCTCTTAACTTTTGGACCATGCATTCTGAATCGCCTGATAGCCTTTATTAGAGAACGCATTAGTACGGTACAAGTTTTAATGCTAAGGCAACAATACCAAAACTCGCAAAAAGAAACTGAAATTCCATGATTGAAATTAGTTACAAAAAAAAAAAGGGGGGAATGTGGGGCCTTTAGGGACTTTCCACCCCCTCACTTGTTCCCGTAAACCAATTCTTCTCCCTATCGTGCGCCACTCCTTCTCCCTATCGAAACCAATTCTTGGAGTTTTTCAGTTGACGGGGACTTGCCAGACAGCGGGTAATTTTCCAGTTGCCCGTAACAGGTATACGCCCTAACCGCCACAATGAACAGACAACTATAACGGCCAGAAGGTGGGACAAAAGTTCCTAAGCCAATGAATTCAAAAGTCACCACATTTACCCAATCATTGTGAGAATATACCCGCCCTATGAGTAAATAAACCTATAAAAAGTATGTGATTCCGCTTTTAGGGGTTCCCCATCGGCCTCCTGCGTGAGGTTCAGGGAACCCCGGTGCATCGGCTCCTAATAAACCTCTTGCGTGTTGCAGCGGCTCTCGACTCTTGGCGGTTCTTGGGCGAGTTGGAATCCCTCGTAGACCGTTTGGGTCTAACACCGTTATTTTATGTGGAACTTTACACAACTACCTTTTCTGTGCCCTGATTTCCTCATTTGCAGAATGTGGTTGAGAATAATTATAACTAGAGATTTTTAGGAACCTATAAGATTTAATGTCAAATTTTAGAGCAAAGGTCAGTGGCATTACAGGTGCCCAATAAATATTAGCAAATATCGTTTGACAGTTTGTCTTCACCAGGCCAGGCTCCCTCTTATCTTGCATATCCAGTTACTTAAATACTTGGTCATCCTGTGTCACCATTCACATGTGTAAGAAAGAAAGGTCAAAAAGGATTCTATTCTTCCAGAATTTTGTGTGTTACCTCTCTCAGTGCTAGTTAATTCTTGAGGGTCTTTTTTTCCTCCTCTAATTATGCAGTTAAGGGTCTGCCATCTGTCACAGATACGGCAGCAGCTCTGAATGAGCTGGGAAAGTATTTCATGCCCAGAGGTGTTATTTCATGTCACAGAGTTAGTCCTACTTTACTAATTCCATCTACACATAAGGCCTGCCTAGTCCAAACACTTGCAGGAATAGAAAGCGGATATCAAAGCATTAAAAATAAGGATTGGTATGTGATTTCCCCAAAAAATTATTTTAGTATTTGACAAGAAAAGATTTTAAATTTGTGCTCCTTTATTTAAATTTTTCACATCATTCTTATTCTATATTGAGGTTTTCAATAAAGTCTACCTCCTTTTTTCTCTAGCCTTCTAAGAGATTTAGAGAAAACAAAACCCCAAAATTAGCTCACTGAAAGTAACAACTTTCTTTCCAAATACAACTACCCTCCCCCCAGTTTTGGTTAAATCTACTCATTCTTGTCTGTCTAGATCGGCATGGTCATATGTAGTAGCCATTTAGCCACAGGAGGCAACTGAGTGCTTGAAATATGGCTAATACAAATTAAGATCCAACTAAGAGTAAAAGACACACCATACTGCACAGACTTAGCTGGAAGGAAAAGATGTAAAATATATCATTGATAATTTTTTTATTGACAACACGTGAAAATATTTAGTGTGGGTTCAGTAAAACATGTTATAAAATTAATTTTACCTATTTACCTTTCTTTAATGTGGCTACTAGAAAATGGAAAATTACATATATGTCTTGCATCTGTGGCTTCTGTTTATTCTATCAGTCTAGAATAGGGCTGCTCTAGACTAATAGAAGGGAAACATTGCTGTTATAAAAAAAAAAAAAACAGAACTCCACATTAAATGGAATTTTAAAATAAAAATTTAGAGGAGAAATTTTTTTTTTTTTTGGCCACACTGTGCGGCTTGTGGGATCTTAGTTCCCCGACCAGGGAATGAACCCGAGCTCCCTGCAGTGGAAGCGCAGAGTCCTAACCACTGGACCGCCAGGGAATTCCCTAGAGGAGAAATATAATCCCAAAATTCCATTTGTAAATGTAATGGAGTATTTCTCTTGTTAAGAACAACCATAGAAACCAAATTTCTTACTGTCCTCCCAAAAAAGGTGTCTGAAGACATCAGAGAGCTAATGAGGCAGCCCACACTCAAGAGCAGAATCCCAGGAAGAAGGCCAATGTGGAGGTGTGAGCTGAAGTAAAAGTTGGACTTTCAGGAGATACCAAAAAGGTGGTGTCATAATAAGGACTCCAGGCTCCCTAACGGAATCCCTGGAAGACCAAACCCTACTGAGGAAAACAAGTTTGATGGAGTCTTATGAAAACTCTACCTAGTTTTGATAGACAGAGCACCCAACTCTCTCTATCTGTCAGAGGGCAGTGAACTCTCTGGAGAAAGATAGTGCCATTCAGGGCCTCTACATTTTTTTGGTATGTGATATTAGCTATTTGATTAAAAATTACTATGAATGTGAAAAAACAGAGCCCAAAGGGGAAAATATTAGATAATCAACTGACTTACAGATGACCCATTCTATGGTCTGAAGGCATATGCATTACCAAATACATATGAAACCTAACCCCTAAAGTGATGGTATTAGGAGGTGGGAACTTGGAGGTGTTTAGGTCATGAGGGCCGAGTGCTCAGGAATGGGATTAATGCTTTCATAAAACAGGTTCCCTTGTCTCTTCAGCCATGTGAGGACACAAGGAGAAGATGCCCTTTAGGATGTGGGCCTTAACAAATACCCGACCATGTCAGTGTCTTGATCTTGGTCTTTCTAGCCTCCAGAACTGTGTGAAATAAGTTTCTGTTATTTTTAAGCTACTCGGTCCATGGTATTTTTTTCTAGAAGCCCTAATGGACTTAGGCAACCTAGTTACTGAAGTTATCAGATATAAACTCTGGTTAATGTGCCTAAGAAAATAGGTGACAGATATAGAAATTAAAATACAAGTAGAAACTCTAGAACTGAAAATACAATTACAGAAAATTTTTTTAAAACTCAGTAGAAGGGTTCAATTGCAGGAGAGAGGATTGGTGAATTCTAAAATAGGTCAGTGAGAAATATCAGGCTTACTCAGAGAGCAAAAGTGATGGAAAATATGCAAAAGAGGGTAAGAGATATATGAGTCTTCATAAAATATTCCAATAAGAAATATCACTGGAGTCTTGGAAGAGGAAGACAAAGACAACAGGCAATTATCCTATCTGAATAGTCACTGGCTGAAAATTTTCCACAACTGTCAAAAGATATCAGACCTCGAGTCAAGAAGCCCTCCAAACCTGTCTAGGATAAATATAAGGAAAATCACATTAGGTACATCATAGTAAAACTTTGGAAAAACAGAGACCAAGGGATCATTTTTAAAGCATGGGGGTTCAGGGTTGGGGGGCAAGAGCTAGTAGACTACTCACTTGCTAGAAGAAGAAAAGAATGTAACTTGACAAATTGTGAGGCTGGATGAAATTAGGCATCAAAAGAGTTCTGCAAAGCTCATAATTCAACATCCTTGGAAAGGCTGCTGCAGATTAAGTTATGCCACCTACAGCCCTCAAACTGATCCATGTGTGGAAACTGTCAGGTAGCTGTAGCAAATTATAGAGATTATATGGGTGTATAGTATTGTTAGTCCTCTGTTAACCATGGGACAATATCACCAGAATAAAAGAGCAATAGTAAATGGAAATTAAGAAAGCCGATTCATTTTTAAAACCATTTCACTGGTCTTTAAAGCTGCCATTATTGGGGACTTTCCTGGTGGTCCAGTGGTTAAGACTCCATGCTTCCACTGCAGGGGTCACGGGTTCGATCCCTGGTCAGGGAACTAAGATCCTACATGCCTTACGGTGTGACCGGAAAAAAAAAAAAGAAAAAAAAGAACTGCCATTATTTTGGCATATTCTACCAATGAATACTGTTGGGAGATGTTCTTGAGAGTTGTAAGAGTAGAACAGCTATTATAATGATATCACTCTACTTCCTGTTTAAATGAGGACAATAGACTAGTTAGATCAGCCTTACAAACAACATCATAACCTAAATTTTTTATAACTACAAAAATTTTACCAAATTTACTTCTTCTATTCATATTTGTTCACATTCTTCTCCAACAGTGATACATGTGCCCATTTGCTGCAGTAAATAAATACAAACAAAACCAGATCAAAGCAGAAAACTTCTCCATCAAACATCACTGAGAAACACCAATAATAGGGAAGAAAAAGAAACGGAAGAGTACAACCATGTATCTGTGTGTCTATCACTGTGCATGGTACATGCGTCAGTTTCATCACTGTGCCATGTGCTTTGAAGTCAGAACCATGTGGTCCACTGTGAGGAGAATTCCTGCTCTAGTAGCCTGACCCCTTCTGATTTTAAGCATCTTAATACCTCTTCCTCAGCCATATATTCATTTACTTAACCATTTATTCTGCAGATATTTATTGAGGATTAGTAGGCACTATACTAGGTATGGTACCTAAATGGAAGAGACAAGGTAATTAAGTAAAACACATGGAATGGCAGATACTGGAGAGTGCTATGGAGAAAAATTAAGTAAGGAGAAGGTCAGAAACTGATGGGATGAAATTTTAGATAGGGCAGCCAAGGAGGATATGGGTAAGAAGGTAACGTTAAGGACTTGATGGAAATGAAGGAGTGGAGAAATTGAGGGCAAGCATTTCAGTCAGAAATTCCAGTAAATGCAAGGTCATGGGGCAGGGGCAAGGCTGCTATGTTCAAGGACAAGAAGGTCCATGGGACTGGAGCAGAGGGAACTTAAGGAGTGTAATAGGAGATGTGATCAGAAAGGTACCTGGGGGAGTTCTCCTGGCGGTCCAGTGGTTGAGACTCAGCGCTTTCACTGCCATGGCCCAGGTTCAATCCCTGGTCAGGGAACTAAGATCCTGCAAGCCAAGCAGCATGGCCAAAAAAAAAAGGAAATGAAAACAAAAATCCTAAAGCACCTGGTTCAGTCATTGAAGAACTTTGACTTTTACTCCGAATGAGATGGGGTCACACTGGAGACTCTTGTACAGAGGAGTTATATGACTGAAGATGGATTTTAAAGGAACATTCTGGCTGCTGTGTGGAGGACACAGATTGAAGGGGGGCAAAAGCAGGGAGCAGGGAGACCAGTTATGAGGCTATTACAATAATCCAAATGTAAAATAATGATGCCTTAGTTTAGGGTAGTGTCAATGCACATGGTGAGAGATCACTGGGTTCTGATAGAGCCTATAGATTTTGCTCATGGATTAGCCAAGAGGTAAGCATGACCATAAGGTTTTTGGTCTAAACAGCTAGGAAAAATGTAGTAGGCATCTACTAAAAGGGAGATTGTGAGAAGGGCAGATTTGGGAAATCTCAGTTTTGGAAATGTAAAGTTTGAGACGCTAGATACATATCTAAGTGATGAATCTTATTTTTGCAGGTCTTATGGCAAAGACTAGTTTAGAAGGAAAAGTAACTTATGAATAAATACTCTTAGTCATTCTCTACAACTCTGTAGATTCATAATGTGAGTTATTAGAAGACACTGTTTTGAATCTGGCCACTCAGCATACTGTGTTCTCCCCCTTTCATGGTGTTAAAATTGTCTTTCTACACCAGAAGGGATGGCCATGTGATATAACCTTGAAGAGTCATAGAACCTTATGCTCTTTGACAACATGAGGTGGCCCAAACTCCTTCCTGCTACTGATATATTGGTACTGACATATTAAGAAAAATAAAACTATTTTTCTCTAAATTTACAAATTTACAATTATGTAAATCTACAGTCGCCAGTCACCATCTTCCCTGACTGCAGGTCATTCTGTACTAGAAGACCACGAGGCCAATACACAGCCAGAAAGACTGCTGACAGGTAGAAGGCAGGCTTTGAGGTCCTCTACCAGCCTCGACTAAAACAAGCTTCACCCTAGGACTTCAGTTACTTAGGTCCATAAATTCCTTTTCTCCCCCTGCCCCTCCTCCTTCTTCTTTTTCTTCTTCTTCTTCCTCTTCAATTAAACCATTTTAAATTAAATTTCATATGAAAGAAATACAAATAGAATTTCTTGAAGAATAGGAAACGAGTCTTTAGAGATTTATTCCTTTCCACAGGCAGAAACTGAGGCATATCAAGCTGATAACATTTTATTGCTGCATTTTAAAATAATTCCTATGGGTAACGCAATTCAGATTGTGCAGTATGAAAACAGGCACTATTTTTGAAATCAAAATTGATTAATGATTTATTCCGATTCTTATTAGAGCCGACTTTCAACCAGCTGTGTGAGTGGGGGACAAAACTGATGTTCCCCCAGAAAATTCCCTAATCTACACTAAAATCAACTACTTTCATTCTCTGTCCTAAATATTTTTATAGAAATTCCAAGATTTAAGGTGCTAAATACATATCTAAGGGGTGAATCTTATTCTGCATGCATCATGTGTGAGTTGTAGAGTTATTCTTCCTTTGCTGAAAAGACCAAATCTAAAATTTAAGTGCCTATAGAAAGAAGATATACTCAGGGTTCATTGAACCCATATAGTCTATAATTTACCTTGTTAATATAATAATAACTTATTATATTAACAATCAAAAGCCCCCAAAACATTCCAAGAGAAACTGAGTTAAAGTTAAATTAGCAACAGATTCTTGGCCAAACTCTGGATTGCTATCATTATTTTCAATCTCCAGAATACTCTAGTTTATAATTATGTATTATTTACTGTATCAGCTGGTGAACAACTTACCTTCCAAACTCAACCATTAAGCACATACTTGAAATTCTTTTTATAGACGTGTTGGTTATTTTATAAATGTAACAATGGTCCAAAAAGCTGCAACTTCTGTTTCATGCTCTTCACAGACTACCAAAATGCATGCAATTTATTTTTATCAGTAAATTCAGTATTCACAAAGCAAATTTAAACACTCAAATATATAATAAGAGATCTCCTTGAAAACATTATCACATCTCTTACTGGATAAAAACCCAATTTTTTAGTTCTAAAAATAAACTTTCCTCACCCCTAAAGAGAACTGTTGCCAGATGTGAGTAAATTAAAAAGAAAAACATTTAGATAATATTTGGCAGAGAAAATATGACTCTAAAGGAGGTTCCTAGGGTTCCTCCTAGGATTCAGAGTAAAGATCATTCACATCTCCACTGAAGATATTTAACACAAATACAGTTAGCATCTGGAAGAGAAAAAAAACAGATACCGTTATCGTGATTCCGTGACTTGGAGATATCAGTATTTTCTTCTTATTTAGCTTATTTAATTCCTGAGTAACTTTCTAAGTCTAAGGATTAAAAAGCCAAAAAGAAAATGAGAGGAGGCCTAAGACAGAGTGAGCTGTAGTCTAAACAAGAAGCAAGGCCCTGTGAATTATCCTCATGTGAATGGAGATTCCTTGGATAATGCCTATAGATCGGATAGGAAAAAAGGCTTTGCTCACAGCCCACCATTGTTCAGTCTTTGTTGGAACCAAAATAAGTAGAGACTCGCTTTTCAGGCCCAGTCTGTGAGGACTGAAGAAAGGAATGCCATTGGATCCCAGCAGTGTTTGATGTCTTCATTTTCCAGGACTCCTCTGAGAGAGACCTGGCAGGTGGGGATAGGTCTCCACAGAGAAGAGGCAACTCCTGAACTGAGTCACTTCCCTGCTAACGAGCACTGGAGCACTTCTATTATGACAAAGTGCTTTTATTGTCATGGTAGAGCTAATAGAGCTGTGATGACATCACATGTTCTGGAATGAAACAAGTGAAAGGAAGGGAAGAGGAAAACGCTCCCCAGAAGCCATGAAATCCCCCAGGGGGCCACAAATAGTATTGGCAAAAGTGCAACGGACAGATATGTGACATATTACATTGGGGCAAGTATGATGAAATGACTTCTAAGCCATCCTCTCCAACTTCAGTCCAACTAGCCCATCCCCCAGAAGGGTATGAAATGAGAAATAAACAGATGAAGATAATGAAATATAACAAGTTTTCTGGGTTAGCTACCCGTCAAGGTTTAGCAGTTTCCTTAAACTTGGGAGTTCAGTATGCTTTATCCCTTATATGATTATTTATGTAGATTCAGATACTTTTAGTTTTAGAAACATGATCATATTCTAATTTAAAATATATTCCAAGGATGCACTTCTAAAAGCCCCAAGATTATGTCAAACAGCCATTTTCAGCTCTCTGGAATTCCACTCATCAGCAAAAATTACTGGCCTTAGAAAAAGCCAAGTTCACTGTCTTGCAAAATACTGTGGGTATTTATGTTGCAGCATGATAAATTTCAGAGAGAAAGGAGAGTGGGTATGAGATTTTTAGATCTATTACACCATTTAACTCAAAGAATGTTTATATGACCCACTGCACAAAGTTTAAATACATGAGGCAGTTTTGATTGTTAACTCCCTGAAATTGCTGGCAGAGCGAAGTGAGACAAGACATTTCTAAACAGTGTGCTCTGGTATTGTTATCTGCTAGAAGGCACTTTCTGTCTCGTCAGCTGCTTCAGACATCTGCTCAGATCCATAAAGCCTGCACACAAGCCTGGGTTGTTTCTGTTTGTTGGGAGTTGAGAAGCATTAAATATTAGTTGATTATAAGTTAGTTCTGTTACTCAAGGTTAGATAAGACAGAAGATTTTAGTGCTAAATTCAGTTCTCAAGAAAAACAAACTTGCTTAACCCACTCAGTTTGTTTCCTAGGTACATCTTCCTCTTTAAAAGTATATGTTACAGCGCATATGTTACAGCAATTTGAACAATAAAGAAAAGAAAATGTTCCACCCTAATTTTCCACACGATGTAACTACTACATCATTTTAGAGTACTTTTTGCAGATTTTTATATAAAAACTTGTACATAGTTTAAAGATAAACATGAAATGTTACACTCAGCCATTTTCCCTTCAGATGCTATCTCCTACGTTGCTTTATCCTTCCTTCATAAAGCACCACTTCAAATTGCTACGTGATATGAAGATAAGAAAATTCACTTAATCCTTACCCTATTGTTGATTATTTAATTTGGGCAGTATTTCTGGGGGACCCAGGGTGAACTTAACCCTACACTTCTTTTGTTTTCAGATGTGTTTTCCCACATTACATAATCTAAGCAAATTCCTCTTCATTTTATTAGAAAAAAATATCTGACTTACATATTAATACTTGGACAAATTGTTGTGTATATTTTTGATTAGCCTTTAAAATAGATACATGATAAGATGAACTCAAGATACATATTAGTATATAGGTAATCCAGTGCAGTTGTAGTAGAATTCTTTTCTGGGGTCCACAAATACTCCCATACCCACTCAGTATGTTCATTCTATCAGCATGATTCCTGCCAGGCAGGGGAATTCATCCTGCTTGGGAGGGAGGGAGGCAGGATTATTGTAACCAGGGTCTTCCTCCCAGGCTTAGAAAGAGGATGACTAATCAAATTGTAGTTCTCGGGAAAACCTGCAAATATAGATTCTAAATTTACATAGAATACACAATTAGACCTTTAAAGGCTGTAAGGACAAGATAACATTTACCTTTTGGCCTCTTCCAAATGTCTCCCTTCCTGTCTTCCTAGTTCATTCTCTTCAACGGCCACTTTCCATCTGTTGAGTCCTTGGCTCGGTTGTTAATATTCTTGGGGAAATCGAAGGCTTGGCAGAAGTGAATTACCTCTCTTCGTCATGATCCTACTGCCTGGCTCAAACTCCCTCCCCACTGAGCCTGGTCTAAATTTAGCCTATTGTTGTGATGCTCTTGGTATTTGCTTAGAAGTTACTAGACATTAGGAATCCTGGGAATAGGGCCAGGATAGAGCTGGGGTGTTATAGTAGACACTGATAGCAAAGGCACATCTCCATCTTAACAGCCTGCACTGGATCTTAACAGAATCCAGTCCCCAGTCATGAGAACAAATCACCCCAGACCTCATGGAAATAGAGTTGAGCTTGTTAGACCCAAGCGGTCTACGAGGGATTCCAACTCGCCCAAGAACCGCCAAGAGTCGAGAGCCGCTGCAACACGCAAGAGGTTTATTAGGAGCCGATGCACCGGGGTTCCCTGAACCTCACGCAGGAGGCCGATGGGGAACCCCTAAAAGCGGAATTCACATACTTTTTTATAGGTTTATTTATCATAGGGCGGGTATATTCTCACAATGATTGGGTAAATGTGGTGACTTTTGAATTCATTGGCTTAGGAACTTTTGTCCCACCTTCTGGCCGTTATAGTTGTCTGTTCATTGTGGCGGTTAGGGCGTATACCTGTTACGGGCAACTGGAAAATTACCCGCTGTCTGGCAAGTCCCGTCAACTGAAAAACTCCAAGAATTGGTTTCGATAGGGAGAAGGAGTGGCGCACGATAGGGAGAAGAATTGGTTTACGGGAACAAGTGAGGGGGTGGAAAGTCCCTAAAGGCCCCACATTCCCCCCTTTTTTTTTTTTTTTTGTAACTAATTCCAATCATGGAGTTTCAGTTTCTTTTTGCGAGTTTTGGTATTGTTGCCTTAGCATTAAAACTTGTACCGTACTAATGCGTTCTCTAATAAAGGCTATCAGGCGATTCAGAATGCATGGTCCAAAAGTTAAAAGCAACAATAAAATAATGAGGGGCCCTAACAAGGTGGAAACTAAAGTAGTAAGCCAGGGAGATTTATCAAACCATGATTGAACCATCCTTTTTGATTTTCCCTTTCCTGTTGTCTTTTGTCCAGAGCGCTCCCTAAGTTTGTCCATTGTTTTGGTAATAGCCCCAGAATGATCAATATAAAAACAGCATTCTTCTTTTAGTGCAGCACATAGTCCGCCCTCCTTAAGGAACAGCAGATCTAATCCCCTCCTGTTTTGCATTACCACCTCTGAAAGCGAGGTGAGGGATTCTTTTAACTGAGTTATGGAACTTTCTAATGCCCGGAGGTCAACATCTACAGCTTGCCTTAAGGCATCATAATAGTGGGGTTGTTGGATGAGGGCTGTTGTCCCCGTTCCTACCCCGGCTGCCATTCCTAGTCCTAGGAGTACAGCCAGGGTGAGTGTTATGGGTTCCCTCTTAAACCTTCCTCCGCCCTCATATTCATCTAGAAAGGATGAATCTGAATGATAAATGAGTCTGGGGACCAGCTGAACTAACACACAAAAATCGGTTGAAGCTTTAAGGACCTCTAAAGAAATGCAGGGGGTCAATCCTGTGTTACATGCCCACCATCCATCCGGAGGAGGGAGGAGATACCCTGAGCCCTGTGGGAGGCTTAAATTGGCACAAAGATGTCGGTGGGACGAGGGGGGCGTTCCTACACATGTACCGTTTCCTAATACTGAGGCCAGGGTCAATTTACTATTTCCTTCTTGTTTCCATCGACATTGATCTGGAGTGTTAACATTATTATAATTAGAATTATATCCTATAGCATCATAATAAGGGGGAGGAGCAGCATAGCAAAGCCAACATGATTTGGTAGCCTCCGGGGTTTGTGGCATTTAAAACCTCAAAAAGCCGCCTGGACCAATGAGAGCATTCGGTCCCGGGGGGTCTTGGGCTTGATTGTTATTCCTTTTGGCTCAGAAGTTTGGTTTCTTATCTCTGGTAACGCTGTGGGAGGGACCAAAGGTAGCAAAGAGTGCCCTATCTCAGGGTTGGGGCTTATAGGAACTGGAGTAGGGGTTTCAATTTTTAGTTTGATGGTCATTAGTAATCCATCATTATATCCTTCTTTATAAAACCTGATTCCCCATGAATGGCCATTTATCCAGTTTTTATCCTTTTTTCCTGGTTTACTAAAAGAGATCTTAAGGGGATGGCACCATTTAGTACATTCAGGCCTATAAGTTAAGGGGTTGGTTGGGTGTGTATAATTGGCTGTCACCTTAATAAAGTCCCAGCCAGAGGTGGGCTTCCAATAGGTGTCTCCTGTGGTTTCACACCCCAGCTTTTACAATAAAAATGTTCCTTTCCCCCACATTGATAATTTAGGGACCTATGGCGATGAAATCCCGGGCATACATAAAAGGTAGGGTTGCTAAGTTTCTGTCGCGTACCCGAGTTTTGGCAAGCCGTATTGGCCGGCCCGACCGGGTATGGATGGGGCATTTTGACGATCATGGGAGTGTGCTGTGTCCCAATTGGGAGCTCCTATGGCTAATTTACAAACATCGGGGAAAAGGTCTGGCCACCAGGTCCAAGGAGCAGCAGTATGGCCTAACAGACCATATTACATCTCCAGTTTGGGAAATTACCTGCCAGGTTAAATGCTGGGGCAGGTGAGGACTAAAATTACTCACAGTCAGTAGGGGTAACAGAGTTAAAGTTATAAATCTGATGATCGCAGAGAGCTTGAGCTTGAGGCGGGTTGCTGGTCTTTTGGGCTCGCCATTCCGATGTTGCAGATGCTGGTGCGGCCTTCACGTGTGAAGCGTGGATCCACGCAGCGATGCCGTCTACCTTTATAGCCGTGGGGGTGGTGAGCAGGACGATGTATGGTCCTTTCCACCGAGGCTCTAGAGTCTGGGTTCCGGTGCCGACGGACGTACACGGAATCTCCGACTTGGAAGGGATGAGCCTCTGCTGGTGTTCCTGGTCGGTAAGCCTCTGCCAGCTGGGACCACACCTCCTTTTGGACCAACTGGAGTCCCAACAGCCTAGCACATAAGTCAGTGTTATTCTGGCAGTCAGGACTTAATTTCTCCCTTAGCGTAAAAAGAGGAGGTGGGGCCCCGTATAGTATTTCAAATGGAGTAAGATAATAGCGGGAGGGGGTATTTCTAGCCCGGAACAGGGCTAAGGGAAGGAGCACCGTCCAATCTGTACCGCCAGTCTCTATGGACAATTTAGTTAGGGTCTCTTTTAGAGTTCTATTCATTCTCTCTACCTGTCCTGAACTCTGGGGTCTATAGGCACAATGTAATTTCCAATCAGTCCCCAGGTATTTGGCCACACCCTGACTTACCTGGGCGACGAAGGCGGGACCATTATCTGATCCTATTACCTTTGGTGCCCCGAACCGGGGGAAAATTTCTTCTAAGATCTTTTTGGCCACCACAGTAGCTGTCTCCTTCTTCGTCGGGAAAGCTTCTACCCATCCTGAGAAGGTATCTATAAAAACTAGAAGATACCTGTTACCGTACCTTCCAGGGCATATTTCAGTGAAGTCGACCTCCCAATAGGCTCCTGGGCGGTCTCCTCTGAGCCTTTTTCCGACCTCAAGTTTTTCTTTATGGGAGTTTACCTGTTGGCATGGAATGCACTCTCGTGCAATCTGCTCAGCTATTTTGGTTAATCCAGAGGTATCATAACCTGTCTTATGTAATAGGGATACCATCTTCTTGGTTCCCAAGTGTGTCCATCTGTGAATCTGTTGTAGCATGGATTTTGCTTGTTGAGGAGATAATGTTCCTTTAGTTATGGCTGGGGTAATTGTTCCCCTATCATTTGGTTTCCCAGGACTCTCATCTGATAGTTCTAGTATGATTTCCCGTAGAGCCACTTCTCGTGCCACCCTATCTGCCATGTTGTTGCCTCTTGTCACCGGGGTATTGTCCTTCTGGTGTCCGGGGCAATGAATGATGCTGACTTTAGTGGGGAGCATGAGGGCAGCTAGCAGTGCCACTATTTCTTCTTTGTTTTTAATTTCTTTGCCCGCCGAGGTGAGCAACCCTCTTTGTTGGTAAATGGCCCCATGGACATGGGCGGTAGCAAATGCGTATCTACTGTCCGTATAGATGTTTACCTTTTTGTTTTCTGCTAGTTCCAATGCTCTAGTCATGGCGATTAGTTCAGCCCGTTGGGCCGATGTCCCTTGTGGTAATGCGGCTGCCCAGATGACCTCTTTCCCGTCTACCACGGCAGCTCCCGCCCGACGCTTACCTTCCTCTAGGAAACTGCTTCCGTCAGTAAACCAGGTAACGTCGGCGGTTGGGGAGGGGCTGATCCATCAAGTCTGGTCTGCTACGGTGTGCTGCAGCCAGTACTTCCTGACAATCATGGATGACGGTAGTGCTTTCCAGGTCAGGGTCGGGGTAGCAAGGTGGACGGGTTGAGTCCTGTGGCTGAGGTAAACTTAATACGATCTGAGTTTAACAGCAGGGCTTGGTAATGAGTCATCCTGGCATTTGTTAGCCATCTGTCGGGTGGCTGGCGAATTACATTTTTCTAATGCATGGGGGGCTGTTATCGTTAGGTTTCTGCCCCAAAGTCAGTTTGTCAGCATCTTTGACCAAAGCGGCCACCGCGGCGATTATTTTTAAACAGGCGGGCCATCCTGCTGCCACAGGATCCAATTTCTTTGATAGGTACGCAACCGGGCGATTCCAGGGGCCCAGTTTCTGAGTTAGTACTCCCTTTGCGATGCCTTTATTCTCGGCCACGTACAGATGAAAAGGCTTAGTAACATCTGGTAGCCCCAGAGCCGGGGCTGATAGTAGGGCTCGTTTAATTCGGTCAAAAGCCCGTTGTTCTTTATCACCCCAAGCAAAAGGGATGCCATTTTTGGTCAGGGGATATAAAGGGGCTGCTAATTCAGCAAACCCCGGAATCCATAGCCTACAAAATCCGGCCGTCCCCAAAAATTCCCTAACTTGTTTGGGACTCTTGGGGGCCGGTATCCGGGCAACAGTGTCTTTCCTGCTTTCCGAAAGCCATCTCTGTCCTCCTTTTAACAAGTACCCCAGGTAACTAACCTGTCGTTGACATATTTGTGCTTTCTTTGCTGAAGCCCGATATCCCAATGTTCCCAGTTCTGTTAACAGCCTCTCGGTTCCCTTGATGCAGTCTTCTTGGGTTTCAGCAGCTAAAAGAATATCATCGACATATTGAAGTAGAGTTACCTGGGGATTGGATTCTCTATAAGATGCCAAATCCTGGTGGAGAGCCTCATCAAAAATGGTGGGGGAGTTCTTGAATCCTTGTGGCAGGCGAGTCCATGTCAGCTGGCCTGACATCCCAGAGGCTGGATCCTTCCACTCGAAGGCAAAGTAAGGCTGACTGAGAGAAGAAAGTCTCAGGCAGAAGAAAGCATCTTTAAGATCCAAAACAGTGTACCAAATGTGCTGAGGTGGAAGAGTACTTAAGAGATTGTAGGGGTTGGGTACCGTGGGGTGGAGGTCCATCACCCGCTTATTTACCTCTCGTAGGTCTTGTACCGGTCGGTAATTATTAGTTCCTGGCTTTTTAACTGGCAAAAGAGGGGTATTCCATGCAGATTGGCACCTTACCAGGATCCCTAATTCCAGTAACCTTTGTATTTGAGGACGGATGCCATCTCGGGCTTCTTTACTCATGGGGTATTGGCGGACCGTTACTGGGGTGGCGGTTGTTTTAAGTTCTACCACCACAGGGGGCCGATATTTTGCCATTCCCATACCGGCAGTTTCTGCCCAAGTCTGTGGAAACCTAGTCATCCAATCCTGCATGTCAGCTTGTGGAGGCGAGGGTGTTTCATATATCCTGTGTTCATCTTCCAGTTTCATGGTCAAGATTTGGAGTAATCTCCCTTGGTTGTCAGTTATGGTGGGCCCTTCTGGTTGAAAGTGGATTTGGGCCCCCACCTTAGAGAGTAAGTCTCTACCTAGCAGAGGGTATGGGCACTCAGGTATGACCAAGAATGAGTGGGTTACTCGTCCCACCCCAAGATCTACTGTCCTTCGGGTGGTCCATGAGTACTGCTTATTTCCAGTGGCCCCCTGGACCCATGACCTTTTAGTTGAAAGGGGGCCCTTTGAATGAAGGAGGACTGAGTGCTGGGCTCCGGTGTCCACCAAGAACTGGACGGGTACCCCCTCCACTTTAAGAGTTACCCTGGGCTCGGGGAGAGGGTCCGAGCCCTGACTTCCCTAATCTTCCTCTTCCAATGTTAAGATTTTATCTCTGGTTGGCCTTCCCCCGTTCCTTTTTTTAGGGCATTCTCTTGCCCAATGACCTTTTTCTTTACAGTAGGCACATTGGTCCTTGTCTAATGGCCGCCTTCTATCCGTTGTTCGCCCTTCCTGTCTATTTCTGTCTCTACTGTTTCCTCCTCTGACTACAGTGGCCAGTATCTTACTCAAATGTCTTTCTTGCCTCTTATCTCGTCTTACCTCACGAGCCTCTTGTTCCTTCTGCTTTCTTTCTTCCCTTTCTTCCTCTGTCTCCCTCTTATTATATACCTTATCTGCCTCTTTTACTAAGTCCTGAAGGGAGAAACCTTGTAGGCCATCCAGCCTTTGTAACTTCTTTCTAATATCAGGGGCCGCCTGGTCAATAAAGGCCATTGCTATGGTGGCCTTATGTTCCTCAGAGGTTGGATCATAAGGAGTGAATCGTCTAAAAGCCTCCATTAAGCGTTCTAGGAACACGGTTGGCGATTCCTGGGGCCCCTGAGTTACCTCTCTTACCTTAGCCAAATTCGTGGGGCGCCTGGCCGCTCCATGGAGACCCGCCACCAGAGCCTGGCGATACATTTTCAGGTGCTCCTTACCTTCCAGGGTATTAAAGTCCCAATTCGGCCTGACGAGTGGAAAACCGGCATCAATCTCATTAGGCAACTGGGTAGGTTGTCCATTGGCGCCTAACACATTCTTTCTAGCCTCCAGGAGAACCCGTTGCCTCTCCTCAGTTGTGAGGAGAGTCTGGAGGAGCTGTTGACAATCATCCCAGGTGGGTTGGTGGGAGAAGACAAGAGACTCTATTAGAGCAGTAAGAGCCTGTGGGTTTTCAGAGAAAGTAGGGTTATGCATCTTCCAATTATAAAGATCTGCGGAGGAAAAGGGCCAGTATTGAAGGGGCCTATTCCCGTGGTTATCGGGGGGGGCCATATTCTCTAAGGGGTAAAGCAGTAGAATCCGGGGAAACAGCCCTCCGGCTTCTGGTGCCCGCCGAGGGACCCCCCCTTTCCGCCATAAACAGGTGGCCCTACTGGTGTGGGAGGGTTGTGAAGCTGGGGGTCCTAGGGGCGACATGGGATTTAGGGCCGGAGGATAAGGAGGTGGGGAATCTTAGAAGAAGCAAATCAGACTGCAGGTCAGGATATATCGCCTTTGGCGGGTCCGGGGCAGCAGAATGACCTTTTCCGTGTCTGGGGTTTTCTTCAGGGCCAATATCTCCGATTGTGCTGGAGCGCATGCAGACGTGCCTGTTGAGGAAACAAAGGGTCCGGACCCACGGAGGCGGGGAGAGAACTAGATCTTCCCCAGACCAAGATATATGGTATCTGGTCTGGGTGTCCGTGGGGTCCTGTGTTAAGACCCTAGACTTGACTAGCCCAACCTTGTCTAACAAAAAAGATCCTTCGGGTGGCCACCCTGTCTGAAATGTAGGCCACTCAGAGGTACACAGCGTTTGCCATTTTCCTTTCCTTACTTCTACCGAAAGGTTGTGGGCCCTAGCCCTAACTTCGGTCCAGTGGCTTAGGGTAAGAGAAAGAGGAGTCGTCATAGTTGTCCCATTGTCGTCCGTCAAAAAGAAAGATAATAGTACAGAAAAACAATAAAATTTCAAAAGGACACACATTGATATTGCCGCCGCGAACTTAAACCCGAAACCAACTCAAATTCAGATGGCAGCTTATATAACCTGCCAGAACCAGCCGCCGCGAACTTAAACCCGAAACCAACCTCAAATACCAGATGGCAGCTTATATAACCTGCCAGAACCAGATGAAGGGGAGACAAAATTTGTTTCTCCTTCCAGATGGACCACCAGGGCGTCCCCCGGGGCCCGTGGACACCAGCTTTCGGCACGTCTGCCTAGCCAGGAGTCCAATACAGATTCCACAGCAAGCCGGTTCGCACGGCTTTTTCCTAATGGCGGCTGGCAACAAACAAACGACAAACAAACAGACAATTGGGCTCGAGCCTACCTGATACCTCCGACTCCCGATGTTCTTGTGACCCGGGGGCGAGTGGGGATCCCGGACGAGCCCCCAAATGTTAGACCCAAACGGTCTACGAGGGATTCCAACTCGCCCAAGAACCGCCAAGAGTCGAGAGCCGCTGCAACACGCAAGAGGTTTATTAGGAGCCGATGCACCGGGGTTCCCTGAACCTCACGCAGGAGGCCGATGGGGAACCCCTAAAAGCGGAATCACATACTTTTTATAGGTTTATTTACTCATAGGGCGGGTATATTCTCACAATGATTGGGTAAATGTGGTGACTTTTGAATTCATTGGCTTAGGAATTTTGTCCCACCTTCTGGCCGTTATAGTTGTCTGTTCATTGTGGCGGTTAGGGCGTATACCTGTTACGGGCAACTGGAAAATTACCCGCTGTATGGCAAGTCCCCGTCAACTGAAAAACTCCAAGAATTGGTTTCGATAGGGAGAAGGAGTGGCGCACGATAGGGAGAAGAATTGGTTTACGGGAACAAGTGAGGGGGTGGAAAGTCCCTAAAGGCCCCACAAGCTCATATATTTTAAACAAAGACCAAGACTACAGCTTTAGAGGAGTTTTATTAACCAACTAAAATCATTTTGAATTTTAAAAGATATTCCTTAAACAATAATTTTAAATAAAAATGTTCTAACATCAATTCCTTAATTATATAAGAATGCAAGAAGTTCTCTATTATCTGCCAAATTGGTAATCTGTACAGCCCAAAGTTCTGTCTCTGATATTATCATGTGAACATTGTGTGTCAGCACTAGTTTGCTTCAGTAAGACGGCTTCTCAATATTTGTAAATAAAGGAGAAACCAGAATGTGCAAACATTCACATCTTACAACAAATAATAATCTTTTGATTTACTAAATAATCTCTTGAGTAGATAATAATCTCTTGATCTACTACCGGCTCCAGTTACTGCATCAACTCTTTCCTCCCCTTTTCAGTAAACTTCCTAGAGTCACTGATACTGGCTTTTTTCATTTCTTTTACTCTCATTTTAACTTGTATGTACTTTGCCCGTCCTTTTAACCCCAGAGCTCCTCTAACACAGCTCTTGTCAAGGTTACCCATCATCCAGATTGATAAATCTCATGCCACTTCTCAATCTTTCTCTCAAAAGTTGGGCAGCAGCATTTGGCCTAGTTTCCCTCTTTCATTCGCGAAACATTTCTTCATTTCCAGGATGTCATGTTTTCCTGCTTCCGTTCTACCTGACAATACTGTTAGCTACTTTTCAGACCTCCGACTCCGAGGAGTTAGGACACTATCTGAATATTCCAGGTGAGAAATTATGGTGGCTTGAACCAGGCCAGTTAGCAGTGGACATATTGATGGATTGCAGAGGTAAAGCAAACAAGAATATTGGGATTCCTGTTACTGCTATTTTTCTAGTCATACAAGTAATAAATCTGAATCGCACTTGAATGCATCAATATTGAGCACTCATTAATGTGAGGCTCCCCGCCAAGGACCTGATCTGCTGTCAATGTGCCAATATCATTCTGTTTCTCAGCCTAGAGAACTGAAGACAGAGCACTGTTCTAGGATTGCCAGATAAAATACAGGATACACAGCTATGTTTGTATTTCAGATAAACAAGGAATAAAATTCAAGTATGTCCCAAATATTGCATGGGACATATTTATACTAAATACATACATACATATATGTATATATATATGCACATACACACATATCCAAATATTCCATGGGACATTTATGTTAAATACATGTACATAAATATTTATATAATATTATAAATATGTAATATATATACATAAACTTATGTATTTAGTATAAGTATGTTCCATGCAATATACGGATGTGTGTATGTATGTATGTGTGTATTTGTTGTTTATTTTAAAATCAATGTCCTTTTTAAATTTTATTTTATTTATGTATTGCTAAAGATGGCAACTCTAACCTAAGCTACGGTTAAATTCTCTGAAGTAATGAACATTACTTTGAGTCTTTTGGGGGGAAAACATGCTAGCTTTCTGTTGGCAAGAATAAATCTAGTAAGCCCTCTTTTTTCCCCTTCAACTCATTTTATCTTGCAATGATAGGAACTATGAAAGATCAGAACCATTGTTAATTGTCTTTCATTTCACTTACTCTCCTTTTATCACTAAAGAATAATTTTCAGCCAATAACAACATCAAGATAGAAAAATAAACCATCTCTGTAATCTAGCTAATTAGTATTACTTTGCGCCTAGTAAAATATTTTTTGTTCTTTTTTTAAAAACTTTTATTTTATATTGAAGTAGAGTTGATTAACAATGTTGTGTTAGTTTCAGGTGTACAGAAAAGTGATTCAGTTATACATATATCTCTTCTTTTTCAAATTCTTTTCCCATTTAGTTTGTCACAGAATATTGAGCAGAGTTCCCTGTGCTATACAGTAGTAAAATGACATTTTACTATACCTAGTAAAATGACATTTATTTCATAATTCCTTTTTTCCCCATCTGATTAAATACCTGCAATGGGAGTAGTCAATAAAACTGTTTGTCTAACGTGTTCCCCTCACTCAGCCTAAACTCAGCAAACGGTAGCTAGACCCAAGCTCTGCCCTCCACCAGCCCCTACTCTCTTGAGCTGATTGCACTGGGTACACATCATGTACTACATCATGATCTTGTAACCCTGCCCAGAGATAGCCCTGGATGAACTTCTTCCCTTTTACTAGTGTTTAAGGCTCCCCCGGTGCTTAAACACCTACATTTACCAGAACACAATAGTAGGTGGAGAAAAGTCACAGAGGAAGGAGAGGAGCAGAGCAGTCTTAATAAAACCAGCTTAAGCAGAAAAAGAAGTAATTAAAGCAGAAAGTGGCATGGATAGAATTGGCAGGCTCCCCCTACATGTACATTTACATAACACTTTATAGTTAAAAGGTATTATCTCAAACACTACCTCATTCTCATTTTTAATTTTTTTTTGCAAATATAGACATTGAGGCTCCTGTTTTAGAAATATTGAATGATCAGGTGGTTCTTTTTTTTTTTTTTTTTCGATACGCGGGCCTCTCACTGTTGTGGCCTCTCCCGTTGCGGAGCACAGGGCTCCCGGACGCGCAGGCTCAGCGGCCATGGCTCACGAGCCCAGCCGCTCTGCGGCATGTGTGATCTTCCCGGATCGGGGCACGAACAGTGTCCCCTGTATCGGCAGGCGGACTCTCAACCCACTGCGCCACCAAGAAAGCCCGACCAGGTGGTTCTTAAGTTGTAGAAATCTGGTCAGTGATCTAAATTCAAGTCCAAGGTGCTTCCCCTTCTCCACCAGAGTCCTCTGACAACTAGCACTGAGTGAGAAGGAAGAAACTAAAAAACAATGCTCCTTCAACCTAAAGGAATTCTCGACAAAGTGGAAACTTAACCTCAAATGCATCAACGCATTGAACTGTTAGAGACATGAAGCTATTCTACGATTGTCTCTCTCAGGCAAATGTTTCCAGGGGGAAAAAAAATAAGAAAGTGAATTTAAAAAGTACTCAAAAACTTAAATCTGTATTCAGAAATTATTGTTATATCTTACATAATCGCACTAAGGGAGTAGAAGGTGGGATGTATTTGGGAAGCAGTGGGTTCTATAATCTGGTCTAACCCTTTATATTTAGCCATTTTTTCCCTCCAACCTTAGTCAATTGTCATTAGTTGTTTAATCAATTTCTCCTTCACTAGAATATTATCTCTATAACTTTACCTCAAGATCTTTGCACTCCACCTTGTTCACAATATTTGCTGAAGACAAATTTCTTTATTGATGAATTAATTAGAGAAATCACTATGAGAAATCTCCTCTTCAGACAAATTATTTTCTCAGCTCCCTATGCCAATATACACTCTTTTTGCAATTCTTTTTAATTGCATGTGTTGACTCCAGCTGAAATATACTCTCAATCCTTTTCCTGTCCAGATCCTTCCCATCCTTCATAATCTAGCTGATTCCATTGGCTTTTTGAAACCCTCACTGATATTTTTAATGTACACTATTCACTCCTATTTCTAAACTTTCATGTCACTTATTGCATTTAGCATTTAATCATATACCATCTCCTTTTTATTCCTTATCTTTTCAAGATTAATGATTCCTTGAAATCAGGACATCTGATTCACTCACTTCCATCTATCTCAAATTTCTTTTATCAAAGTACTTTGATTTATTGATGAGGTAACTGGAAATAATAGAAGCGAAAATCTACTAAATGAATGAGGAAGGAGGGGACCAGTGAAGAGTACTGGAATTCAGAGAACAGTAATGAAGAATACTGACCCTATTGGATCAGTGTCAATCCTTGAATGTAATAGAAAGACAGAAAATAGTCCAGTGACTCCCTCTTGAGAGAACACCCAAATCACAGCTAACTGCTGAACAATCATCAACGGGAAGACACTGGAGCTCACCAAAAAAGATACCACCCACATCCAAAGACAAAGGAGAAGCCACAATGAGATGGTAAGAAGGGCGCAATCACAATAAAATCAAATCCCATAACTGCTGGGGGTGGGGACTCACAAACTTGAGAACAACTATACCTCAGAAGTCCACCCACTGGAGTGAAGGTTCTGAGCCCCACATCAGGCTTCCCAACCTGGGGGTCTGGAAACAGGAGGAAGAATTCCCAGAGAATCAGACTTTGAGGGCTAGCGGGATTTGATTACAGGACATCGACAGGACTGGGGGAAACAGAGACTCCACTCTTGGAGGGTGCACACAAAGTAGTGTGTGCATCAAGACCCAGAGGAAGGAGCAGTGACGCCATGGGAGACTGAACCAGACCTACCTGCTAGTGTTGGAGGGTCTCCTGCAGAGGCGGGGGGTGGCTGTGGCTCACCATGGGGACAAGGACACTGGCAGCAGAAGTTCTGGGAAGTACTCCTTGGCTTGAGCCCTCCTGGAATCTGCCATTAGCCCCACCAAAGAGCAAGGTAGCCTCCAGTGCTGGGTCGCCTCAGGCCAAGCAACCAACAGGCAGGGAACACAGCCCCACCCATCAGCAGACAAGCGGATTAAAGTATAGCTGATTCACTTTGTTATACAGAAGAAACTAACACAACATTGTAAAGCAATTATACTACAATAAAGACGTTAAAAAAAAAAAAGACATGCACCCCAATGTTCATTGCAGCACTGTTTACAATAGCCAGGTCATGGAAGCAACCTAAATGTCCAATAACAGATGAATGGATAAAAATGTGGTACATATATACAGTGGAATGTCAGCCATAAAGAGGAATGAAATTGGGTCATTTGTAGAGACGTAGATGGACCTAGAGACTGTCATACAGAAAGTAAGTCAGAAAGAGAAAAACAAGTATAATATATTAACGCATATATGCGGAATCTAGAAAAATGGTACAGATGAACTGGTTTGCAAGACAGAAATAGAGACACAGGTGTAAAGAACAAACGTATGGACACCAAGAGGGGAAAGTGGGGTGGTGGGGGGTGGTGGTGGGATGAACTGGGAGATTGGGATTGACATATATATACTAATATGTATAAAATAGATAACTAGGGCTTCCCTGGTGGCGCAGTGGTTGAGAGTCTGCCTGCCGACGCAGGGGACGCGGGTTCGTGCCCCAGTCCGGGAGGATCCCACATGCCGTGGAGCGGCTGGGCCCGTGAGCCATGGCCGCTGAGCCTGCGCGTCCGGAGCCTGTGCTCCGCAGCGGGAGGGGCCACAGCAGTGAGAGGCCCGTGTACCGCAAAAAAAAAAAAAAAAGATAACTAGTAAGAACCTGCTGTATAAAAAAATAAAATAAAATTCAAAACAAAAATAGCCCAGTGCTGTGCATATAGGAAGTATTCAGTAAATATTTGTGGGATGCATGTATTAATAAATTAAGCTCACACTTAATTAAGCCCATGGTCACTAACTCCAACAGCGTTAATCTTACAGCCCTTGAGAAAATGAAATCACTAATTTTATTTTCCAGTCTCTTGTTTTGACTGTATAAACAAGCTTCCTCTAGAGGAGTTGAAAAATACATATGATCCCTGTTAGGTTTGGTATCATCACATCAAAAGCCATTAGTAGCAATAAAAATTTTTTAAGAAAAATTGCTGTTATATATTGGCAAAAGCTGAACTTGTGTGAAAATATGTAGCAGTAATAATTAAATGAAAATATTATGAGATGAGAACCAGAACACAGAATTAGTTGCACTTTAGAACAGCAACCATAACTTTGTATTATTTAATGAGCACCAGGTCACCATGATCAATTATCACTATGTGCCAGAGATATAGTTTCAGATGTAACTAAAGATAATAAGAGATATGGGACTGAGAGGGAAATCTAGCAGTAACCACAGACATTTCATTAAGTCATTCATATTTGCTGGACTTTCGGTCATTTGCTTTTTTTTTTTTTTTTCCAGAAAGGTATAGTAAAATGTTTTGCAGCTGCATTGTTTCCAGCAAACTAATATGTTTTTTTCAGAACTGGGGATACACAAGCTGAAATAATCTTCCAAATGGATCCCTCAATATCTGGAAAATCTTCCTAATCACATCGCTGTGTCCCTGAACTATTACATCACTATTCCAAGATTGACCTATCTTAATCTCCTTGACGGGTCTGCTTACTTATCTTTTTAAGTTATTTGCACAAATAATACACACAGAGTTATTCTTCATCTTCTACAATTTCATGCCAGCAGCTTTGATGAGAACTTATTCCACATCCTGTACATCTAGTGTCCACCACTAGAATGTGACATACCTGCTATTATAACACAGGTCACAATTCTCCAAGTTCTCTCTTTGGCTTTTTGAGTATTTCCCACGAGGCAATATTTAAAAAAGGAGTTTTAATGTTATAGCAAAATGTGAAGTATTAAAAAGTCTTTGTTTCCCCCGTATTTCAGATTCCAGATAACAATCTAATTCCAGATAAGCTGGGTGCAGGAAATTGGAATATAAATATTTAAATAATATACAATTTTTACTTCTCTGATTGGCAAAGGTCAAAATGTTTGTTAACAAATTGTGTAGGTAAAGCTGTAGGAAAAGAGGCTTTCTTATTTATTTGGGAATGGAAGTGAAAATTGTTACTAACATAGAGGGCAATTTGTCACTAACTACCAAAACCCCATGCAAAAGACTCCTTATTTCAGCAGTTCTACTTTTAGGAATTTATGCCAATAGTCATTACACACTAGTAAAATTATATTGGTTCAAGACTATTAATGGAAGCACCGTGTTGAACTAGCAAAAATATGGAAAAGATTTTGTATGTCCAACAACAGGGGACTGATAAAGTACATTTTGATAGATACTTACAATGGAATAATATACATAGAGATTATTAAGTGACAAAAGTAGTAAGGTGTTGAACAGTTTTCGTGCTGCGGTCTGTATGTCTGCATGTAGGATGCTACCACCTGTATACAAGAATGTTTGTATACATGAATGCATTTGCTTGTTATGAATAGACTATCTCTAGAAATAGGCACTATTTGCTTCTTGGGAGGGGTCCGGATGAGTAGGAGACAAGAGTGTATCTTTTCTACTTTTTCAATTTTGTAAAATATTTTAAATTTAAGATGTACGTTAAGTCAAAATACGAATTCAAATCTGATTTTCCTTAGTACTGTATAATCATATTTTTGCAAATATTTTGCTGTTCCTCTCAAGTTTAGATAACAAGGGTCTTTATATCTGTAGCTTAGTTAACATAAGAAATCTGAATATAAAGATAAAATATAATTTAAAATCATCTCTTCAGTTAATTTCAGCTAGTTTCTAGTAAAGGGTCCCTGAGACTATTACGTTTGGAACTTAGAAACTTCCAGGCAAATGCGATTTTGTGAGGAGACTTTGTTTCTCTTTCCCGGATCTCCTGTTAATAATTAAAACCTATGAGCATCAGATGTAAAGATGATTAATGCAAACTTCTTATATTACTATTGTTGTATTTAGACACAAATGTTATATTTGTAATAATAGTGTAAGGTAAGTATTTTGCTATGATATCTTTTTGTTTAAGGTTGATACATAACTATATTTGCTTGAGGACCAGGTGTAAGAAAATACCTGGTCTCCCTACGTGGGCTTAGGCAGCTGGAATACAAGGCACCTGGTCGTCATAGGTCCAGCCCATCCTTGTGTGGATGCTCTAATTAGGAGTCAGACTAAACTCAACTTGCCCTAAAAAGAACTGGGCTACCACAGGCAGGGGCAGTTTGGTGGATTCCCTGTGGATCAGAGTAGCGCACCTGGCTAAATACTCCTGCCACATGTTAGGGACCACTGATGGAATTTCTCTCTTTCCTGTGGCCTGAGAAGAAAGGGTTCCACTTCCTGAAGACCACCCACCACCCATTCCCAACTGTCTGAGTGAACCCTAGCCTCCTTGAAAGGAGGAAAATCACTAACTTCTAATTCCTCTCTTCAGCCAGAAGTCTCCATTTTTTCCTTTCTACTGGTCTTGGGAGCAGCAGGAAGTGACCTGAAAGTTAATTTTGTTTTAATTCATGTACTGGATCTGTGACACTCTGTGAAAAGTGGCTTCATCTAAAAAAAAAGAACCTATTTCGTTTTATGTCTAATTCTGAAAAATCAGTTTCTCATCAGACTAAAAGATGTTCACATCTTTCTTTTTATTTCGTCAACAGTAGAGGTACATTAACTATGCTGTGAGATAATAGAAAATATCTACTGGTCTCTGCCCCCTGTTCCTAGCATAGAACTCCTAAACCCATGTAATTTCTTAAGTGATAGGAACATCTCTCGTTCTAATAGTAGTCTTAGACCTCAATTCCTGACACAGGACTCCCGGAACCCTTGTGATTTCCTGGGTGGTAGGAGTGTCCTTTATTCTAATGAGGTGACTCTGAATGGGCTGTCAGATGGCTCCTGGATGAGGGTGAATCACTGGAAAGACCAAACCATGTTAGAAACGTGGAACTTTTAGCCCCACTCTCCACACTCTTGAGAAGGGAGAGGGGCTGAAAATGGAGTTCATGATTGAACTTGCCTACGTGATGAAGCCTCTAGAGTATCCCAATAGCATGAGGTTCAGAGAGCTTCCATGTTGGTGAACAGCTGGAGGTGTGGAGAGAGTGGTCCACCCAGAGAGAACACGCAAGTTCTGTGCCTCTTCCCACATACCTTGTCATACGCATCTCTTCCATCTGGTTGTTCATCTATCCTTTATCACACCCTTTAATAAACTGTACATATAAGTGTTTCCCTGTGTTCTGTGAGCTGCTCTAGCAAATTAATCAAACCTGGGGAGGGGGTCATGGGAACCTCTGATTTTACAGCTGATAGGTCAGGAGCACAGGCGATAGATAACCTGGGCTTGTGGTTAACACCTGAAGTGGGGTCAGGGCTGTCTTGCAGGCCTGAGCCCTTAACCTGTGGAACCTGATGCTATCTCTGGGTAGACAGCGTCAGAATCGGGTTGAATTGTGGTGTAGGTGACACAGAAGATTGCTTGGTGTGAAGAAAAACCTCCACACATTTGGTGACCAGAAGGGTCAGAAATGAAGTGTCTTCTGTGAGTAGTGAAGGAGACATATGGGCTAAAGAACCACAGTAGGAGAGAACTGGGTTTTTCCCTACGTAGGAAGGAAAAACTGAGTCTTTCCTTCACAGTCACCAGGCTATGGAGCAGCAGCTGTGCTGCAATCAGTTACTAAATATAAAAGTTACTGATGGAATTTAGAGATGGATCCAACTTCAGGGGAGTTGGTTCACTTGATGCATAAGAAGATGCGAACTAATAATAAAAAGGCAAAATAATCCATCCCTTGGCTATTGTTGTCTATAATAGCTAACCTGAAAGTAAAAGCAAATGCTGAGCTGTATGTTGACGCTAGACTAAACTCAGACTTCAATGAGTCTGAGCTTCAACCGATAGCCTCAAAGCACCCCCCTCCCCCCGGCCCAGGTAAAAACTGCAGGGAGAACAGAAAGGATTTCTGAGACCTCTGCTTACCAGGAAGATAATCAAAGTTAGGGGAGAACAAACCAAGAAACTATTGAAACCAGGGGATATAATATGAAGGAGTTATTTCATTTTGTAGATCAGTAAAATCAGCTTCCTGAAGAACCTTTATGGAAATGGGCTGTGAGCATGACTAATTGGGGGCCGGGGTCTGCAGAGTGGAAGAGGATGTTTGGGTTGATACAAGTCCCACAGCTCAGTAATGAACAATTACAGATGGCTATTAAGTGACCCAGACACAGAGGAGATTGTTCCTGAGGGAATAGCCAGCCTGGTGGACTGGATAAAAGCTACTGTAAGGTGTATTCATTCCGAGAAGAGGGACTGTCCACCTCCCCCTATGAATGCCAAGTGGATTACTCCAGAGGAAGCAGCTGGCTTTGTGATGACCAGGATATTTACCCACTGAATATGCCCAATACGCAGGTCATGGTAAATGCTGTGCTTAACGGAGCCCCTTTTACATGGGCATCCTCTATAACTTCATTATTGCAAAACTGAAGGACAGTTGGGGAAGTCTTATAGAATTTGCTGTCTCAGCTTCCCCTCATGGATCTTACAGATATTAATAAAGACATTAGGTTCATTAATAAGATAATGGGGAAAGGCAGAGAAAAGAATCAAGAGACTGGTCTTAGCAGGGTGGATATTTTTAAATGGTTATTAAGGAAAAAGGTGGATAAAGCAAATATTTATAGCAATGAAACAAGAGGAAAAAGAAAGAGTCGTGAGACTCATCCCAGCAGGGTGGAAATTTTAAAATGGCTATTAAGAAATGGGATAAATAAAAAAAAAAAACATTGATGGGGTTAAAACACAAGCTTAAGCATAGCCCTACCAAAGGTTGAGTGAGTTGAAGAGACCCCCAACTGGTCCCCCAATATTAAAGTGCCCCAGACAAGTCCAGTTCATTTTTCCCAGTCTGGAAAAAATTTTAAAGCCTGAAGGCAGAGATTACAATTAAGAAATCTGACAGGGCTTCCCTGGTGGCGCAGTGGTTGAGAGTCCGCCTGCCAATGCAGGGGACACAGGTTCGTGCCCCGGTCCGGGAAGATCCCACATGCCGCAGAGAAGCTGGGCCCGTGAGCCATGGCTGCTGAGCCTGCGCGTCCGGAGGCTGTGCTCCGCAACGGGAGAGGCCACAACAGTGAGAGGCCCGCATACCGCAAAAAAAAAAAAAAAAAAAAAAAGAAATCTGACCAACAATCATTTGTGCTTGTGGCAATGGTTGAGTAGATGAATCAAGTTAAAGATTGGCAAAAGGCCAAGGGTCCCTTGGCTTGACGCCTCACTGGAAACCCAAAGCCTTTTGCACACGAGTGGGTAAAATGGTCAGGAAGTACAAACGAGAAGTTTCCAAGACTCCTTGACATAGGAGCCCCACACATTACAGCACCAAAGCTCATTGGTGAAGGCCTGGCACAGGCTACAATTAGATTGAAAGAAGAGAAAAATGTGAGAGCCCATAAGACTATCCCAATAAATTAGAATGTGTGAACAGACTTTATGTGAAGTGGTGGTGTCTCCCTTACCTGAATGTTTTATGGGAATAGATATTATGTCTGGCTGGGAAACACTTCCTCTACCTAGTATTGTAAAACCAAACCCTGTTGATGAAATCCTAATAGAGGCGACAGTTAGGAATATGAGTTGATGGAATTATGGTCAAAGTTTACAGGAGAACTGATATGTTTGAACAGGCTTGAAGTAAAGTGGTTGTGTCTTTCTTTTTACGTGATTGTATTCACGGACGAACCTTGTATCTGACTGGGGAATGTTTCCTCTACTTATACTGAAAAGCAGAAGACATGTAAATCTGCCTTCCAAGCGATAGTAATTGGATATTCTAGAACATGCTAAACAGAAATCAGTAAGATCGCCTGAGCTCACACAGTGTGGAATAGAAGCTGGATAGCTAGTGGGGACAAATTCTCATAAGCCACAGCCCTATCTCGAGCCTATACTGGGGCTTATGGCAAAAGCCTGTGGGCACCTCCCAGCAACAACTACTGGGACTTTGGATTAGAGAATTTTTATTTGAGGCGTATTTACTACTTCACTATCAGATAGATATTAATTGAAGCTACCCCGATGACTGAAAGACATAAAATGATCTTAAAACCTGAAGTACTCATAATGTCTAGGGTGATATCAGAAAAACACTCTAATAGGGATGGAAATGCCCGAAAGAGTTCCATAATAAAATGGAAATGACTTATACAGGGTCATGTTGCCTGGGGAATGCAAGGCAGAGATACTCATGAGCAGGGAGCCTCTTCCCCTAGGACTGACTCTGGGACTGTATAGAGCTATGAAATTCTATTGTCACTTGAACAGTGCTCTTCAAACAGCGCTCAACTAACCAACAATGAGTCGCTTGGTTTGTGGATGGCAGTTCCACAGTGAATGGACATCTTGTTTGAAAGGCCACCACTCTGATCGAGGAAGGTGAAACAAATCTGCTCAGCTCGGTGCGCTGAATTGCATGCTGTTTTCCTAGCACTGATGGAAAAATTGAACAATGGAAAGAGCCCCTATGTTTGGGTTTTCACTGACTCATGGGTGGTGATCAACAGCATGGCCATATGGTTCAGCAGGAGGGCAATGGAAATCCAGGCTTCCCTGGTGGTGCAGTGGTTGAGAGCCCGCCTGCCGATGCAGGAGACACGGGTTTGTGCCCCAGTCTCGGAGAATCCCACATGCCGCGGAGCGGCTGGGTCCATGAGCCATGGCCGCTGAGCCTGCGCGTCCGGAGCCTGTGCTCCACAACGGGAGAGGCCACAACAGTAAGAGGCCCATGTACCGCGGAAAAAAAAAAAAAGGATTCCCACGTGGGGCACAGCCCTATGGAAACCACTGTGGGAATTTGAGGGGTAGGTTAAAGGAGGAAATGTCAATGCTCCTCTAGATTTAGAAGATTGGAATTGATGGGGTTCAGGGCAGACCACCCCCAAATATGCCACTTAGGTAACTTTTTGAATGAAAGTTACCTAAGAAGCAACCAGTACAAAGACACTCTGACCCACCTTTGACCCCTGAAAGCAGGAAATAAATCTCTCATATGAAATGTACCCTCCCTTTACCAGAAGGTAGGAGGCATCCTTGTCACCACTGCTTTTGTCACTGCTTTGAGCCTTATATGTCTATGAGATCTCATACTTAGAAAATAAAAATTTGCTTTTTTCTCTTGTTACTCTGCCTTGTGCAGTTTCGTTATTAAGCCAGCCAGAGAACTGAGAGAAGGGAAAAGGTTTTTTTCCCCCCTGTACAGAATCAACAAGCAGATATCCCTGTGTGTTCATTTAAGGTAGCTACCTGGGTCCATGATTTGAGGGGAGCTGGGGATACTGCAGCCGGGCAGAGATGAGCTGAATCTAAACACAGTGCTTCTGCCCCCTCTTAGGCACAAGATTCTAATAAGAACTGTTCTGTCTTCCAGCCAAAGAGACAGAGCCTGCAGCTAGCTCTGTGGCAGATTCCCAAGCGGGGAAGGCCCTGGTCATGGCTGGCAAATGAGACAGACGCTGGTGGCCCCAGGGGACCACAAATGGGTCCTGGCAGAAATACACTAACTCTGGACCAGGCTTTGCTTACCCAGTGGTAGAAGCACATGCTCAGAATACTATAAAAGAATCTGAACAGAAAACGTTGCACCAATCTGGATGGCTGACCATCATTTCTTTAGACCAAGGAACATACTTACAAACCATAATGTCCAACAATGGGCAGTGAGATATCCGTCCCCTGAGTACTAGTTCTATGGAGAATTTGAATGAGCAATGAAAACACTGGTTATCTAAAATGGGAGGAGATAAAGCAGGAAGGTCTGGCTTGCACACACCTTCATGAGCGTGTGCTCACACTCAATATGAACATGAGCAGGACTCAGGAATGTCCGTACTGGAGAGGTTTCTCTGTTTTTCCAGTGAATCTGGGGAAGAGGAGGTGGAGAAGGTGCTGATATACTTTCTCTCCTATATCACCTCAACTTTTTTTTCCTTACCTGATCAGAGGTCTTAGGACCAGGGCAGCAACTACAAGGGCTGGAAACAAAGATGATTCCTAAGCAAGATACTGCAACTATATTTTAATCCTTCTGTCAGAATTCCTATGGGCCTGATGGGGCAAGATGGGCCTTTACCCATTCTGGCAGAATTGGTGCAAGAGTAAAAGTAGCCAGATTGCCTGGTGGTAAAGACAGCCCACCAGTTCTGCCCCTGTGTAACCTTACCCTATGTGAACAGGAGTGGACCGAGGAGGAAACACTTACTGGACTAGTACTGCTACCAGCAAGCTACACCAGCACAGTGGTCGAGCCTAATGTCTCTTCCAAATGTGGAAGAGTTTGGGTATAAATGGTGAGAAGGAAGCATAGGAGCTATGGGTAAAGTAATGAATAAATGAGTTCTATGAAAAGCGAAATCCAAGGGCTTCCCTGGTGGCGCAGTGGTTGCGAGTCCGCCTGCCGATGCAGGGGACGCGGGTTCGTGTCCCGGTCCGGGAAGATCCCACATGCCGCGGAGCGGCTGGGCCGGTGAGCCATGGCCGCTGAGCCTGCGCATCCGGAGCCTGTGCTCTGCAATGGGAGATGCCACAGCAGTGAGAGGCCCGCGTACCGCAAAAAAAAAAAAAGGGAAATCCAATATTGAACCTCAAAAGAAGCTCAGAGCAAGAGATGATATTATCTCTTAGCTCAATTATATGGGTGCCTTGAAAGGGCGAAGCCATGGGGTTGCCAAGACCACTCCCGCTTTTGGAACTTTACAAGATGGAATGGAAGCCTGCAAACCTGAGTGACCTCCCCCTGGGAGACATTTTCCATATGCTATGAGGGAGAACTAGAATGATCATTAATGACTGCATGGGATTCTAGAAATGTGCTGATATCTTTTGAGTTATGCATTGTTTTGTTATAAAGTACCCTTGGCCAGAGACCGGGGGCTGGGCTGTGAGATAATCAGAAATATATATTGGTCTCTGCTCCCAGTTCCTGGCACAGAACTTGTAAAACTCCTGTAATTTCCTAAGTGATAAGAACACTAGAAGCATCTCTTGTTCTACTATTGGTCTTTGACCTCTGTTCCTGACACAGAGCTTCTGAAACACTAGATAGTGTCAGAAATTGAGTTGAATTGTAGGACTTCCAGCTGGGGTCACAGAGAAGTGCTTGGTGTGGGGAAACCTCCACGTATTTGGTGACCAGAAGTGTTTTGTGTGAGTAGTAAAGGAGACTCACAGGGAAGAAGCACACAGTGAGGAAGAACTGGGTTTTCCTTACACAGGGGAAAGCGGAGTTTTCATTTTTAGATTCCCTTGTCCAGAACAGGAATTAAATAAATATTTGTCGAACTGAACAGAATGTACTTGGGGCCAGGGAGACGATGCTTGCATCATGACCGTCCTACTCAAACAGAAGACTGGCGGTACAAAACGTGAAACACCCTCTCTTCATTTTCAATCATTCTCCTTCATAAGGACAAAATAATCTCTAATTAAAGTGAAGTTTATTTATATTCATGTAGAAATAATATGCAATCCCCTCCTCCCCCAAAAAGACTAAGTTCTGTATGATTGCAATAGCATCTAATCAGTTACAGTTTGTGTGGTTTTTTTCTTTTTTTCCGGAAAGCTAACTGCATTTTCATGATCAGCATGGTACATATAAAAATGTGTTAATGTGAACTCAGTCTGAATGATACCAAGTGTTACAAGTTTTATGGAGCAGATTCACCAGGTGGGAGAGCTTGATATTTTTTTAGTTTTAAAAAACATTTTGGAATTTAAGATCTACTAATAAGCTTAATTAAAGTAAAACAGAAAAGGAGTTATATTAAGATTCCTAAATTTCAGTAAGTCATTATAACAAATAATTATGGGTGCTGAAGTAATTTTCAAACTTCTAATGTTCACTTGGTATCTCCACTCTTTTTTTTCCTTTGTCTGATTCCAGGATTTAAGTTCCTTTTGAAACCTGAAAGTAAACTACTGGATTTACTTTCTCTCCCACTTTGAGTTTTTTGAGCTGACACTTCTACGAGATTCTACCTCATGGAATAGTATGTGAGTCAGACATTACTAACTGTCCCCGATATCTATACTCCTCTTTTCCCTTTTGGCAGTAGGATGTCCTGGACACATGTCTGTGCAGATTGAAACTCCGTTTCTCATCACCTTTACCATGAGAGGTGGCCATGTGACTAAGTCCTGGACAATGAGATGTGGAAGCAATGGGTGCAGTGAAATACTTGGACTTCACCATTTTCTCTTATGTATCTGCATGGTGTTGGCCATGCAAAAGAAAGAAACACCTTAGGAAAAGCTGGATCGGCAAAACAGAAGAAATCTGGGTCCTTAAATGATCACAGGGAACATGGGACCCCGCTGAGCTGGATCAATCGTCTTTAGATTGATGTATGAGAGAAGTAAGGTTTAATCATATTTAAGACACTGCATTTTTAAATCTCTTTGTTTAAGCAGCTGAGCCTTTGATCTATCTGATACAATTTATCACAGTTCATCATCTTAACATTAGGAATATGAATAGATGGCTTTTGCTTTTCTATGTCAGTTGACTCTTCTGGCCTAGGTCCTGAGCCCAAGATTCTGTTCTCACTATGCAAGCCCCAGTCCTCTAATCCTGGCTTTCAAGGCAATTCTTGATTATGTATAACTCTTGATTATATATATATATGTCTTTTCTACATTTTAAATTCCTTTTATTATCATTTGTTTCTTATTTCAACAATATCCTAAATTAATTAATTGAAATCTCATGGGTAGTATGTTTTTATATACTTAGAACTTCAGGATAAAGATTCTGAAATCCTTTCCTTCTTAAGAGATTTTGACTTTATTTGTCATATTAACACCAATTTTAAAAAATATTGTTGCAAGATAATTGTTCACAGTACTCACAAATAAAGCACATTGCCTTAGGTGCCTCAGATTTAGTACTCTGGTCTTTTTAGTAGTCTTTAAATGGAGCAGTTTTGCAGATGTCCGGTAAGGGCTCCTTTTTCATAAGAATCTTGAGACTCATTTTGCTTAAGTATTGAGGTAAAGGGGATTCTTGAGTTTCTCCTGTGCTTAAATACCTGTTACAATTTACAACAGATCAATAATATTTGTTGAATGCATGAACAAATAGATAAAAAGTTTACATGGTTACCTTTATAGAATAAAGTTTTACTAAGTGGTTAGGAAAAAATAGTAAGAATGTTCCACTGTGACATGAGATGACAGGCATCTTCCAACTTTCCATTTGGCACCTAACAGCAAAATATTCCTTGTGCCGTGGGATTTTACTCTCTGAGCATAGTTTTGTGAAGTTTAAGTTAAATCTTAACAAGAAAATCTCAGTTAACATAATAAGAAGGCACTGCACGAAAAAGCAGAGAAAATCTATTAACATAGGTATCAAAATAGGTGTTATTGGCCCTGTTGAAAGAGGTGACTATATCACCTACATTAAACTCAAGCTTTACAGGAATTGAACATTGGTATAACTTTTAGCATTATATATATATTTTTTCTGAGCTTTATTTTTTTAATTTAATTTTATTTATTTTTTTATACAGCAGGTTCTTCTTAGCCATCCATTTTATACACATCAGTGTATACATGTCAGTCCCAATCTCCCAATTCATCACACCACCACCACCCCCCGCCACTTTTCCCCCTTGGTGTCCACACGTTTGTTCTCTACATCTGTGTCTCAATTTCTGTCCTGCAAACTGCTTCATCTGTACCATTTTTCTAGGTTTCACATATATGCATTAATATACGATATTTGTTTTTCTCTTTCTGACATACTTCACTCTGTATGACAGTCTCTAGATTCATCCACGTCTCTACAAATGACCCAATTTCATTCCTTTTCATGGCTAAGTAATATTCCATTGTATATATATGTACCACATCTTCTTTATCCATTCATCTGTCAATGGGCATTTAGGTCGCTTCCATGACCTGGCCATTGTAAATAGTGCTGCAATATACATTGTGGTACATGACTCTTTTTGAATTATGGTTTTCTCAGGGTATGTGCACAGTAGTGGGATTGCTGGGTCATATGGTAGTTCTATTTTTAGCTTTTTAAGGAACCTCCATACTGTTCTCCATAGTGGCTGTATCAATTTACATTCCCACCAATAGTGCAAGAGGGCTCTCTTTTCTCCACACCCTCTCTAGCATTTGTTGTTTGTAGATTTTCTGATGATGCCCATTCTAACTGGTGTGAGGTGATACCTCATTGTAGTTTTGATTTGCATTTCTCTAATAATTAGTGACGTTGAGCAGCTTTTCATGTGCTTCTCAGCCAGCTGTACGTCTTCTTTGGAGAAATGTCTATTTAGGTCTTCTGCCCATTTTTTGATTGGGTTGTTTGTTTTTTTAACATTGAGCTGCATGAGCTGTTTATATATTTTAGAGATTAAACCTTTGTCCGTTGATTTGGTTGCAAATTTTTTTCCCATTCTGAGGGTTACCTTTTAGTCTTCTTTGTAGTTTCCTTTGCTTTGCAAAAACTTTTAAGTTTCATTAGGTCCCATTTGTTTATTTTTGTTTTTATTTCCATTACTCTAAGAGGTGGACCAAAAAAGATCTTGCTGTGATTTATGTCAAAGAGTGTTCTTCCTATGTTTTCCTCTAAGAGTTTTATGGTGTCCGGTCTTACATTTAGGTCTCTAATCCATTTTGAGTTTATTTTTGTGTATGGCATTAGGGATTGTTCTAATTTCATTCTTTTACATGTAGCTGTCCAGTTTTCTCAGCACCATTATTGAAGGGACTGTCTTTTTTCCATTGTATATCCTTGCCTCCTTTGTCATAGATCACTTGACCATAGGTGCATGGGTTTATCTCTGGGCTTTTTATCCTGTTCCTTTGATCTATATTTCTGTTTTTGTGCCAGTATCATATTGTCTTGATTACTGTAGCTTTGTAGTATAGTCTGAAGTCAAGGAGTCTGATTCCTCCACTTCCATCTTTTTCCCTCAAGACTGCTTTAGCTATTAGGGGTCTTTGTGTCTCCATACAAATTTTAAGATGTTTTGTTCTAGCTCTGTAGAAAATGCCACTGGTAATTTGATATGGATTGCATTGAATCTGTAGATTGCTTTGGGTAGTATAGTCATTTTCACAATATTGATTCTTCTAATCCAAGAACATGGTATATATCTCCATCTGTTTATATCACCTTTGATTTCTTTCAACAGTGTCTTATATTCTGAGTACAGGTCTTTTATCTCCTTAGGTAGGTTTATTTCTAGATATTTTATTCTTTTTGTTGCAATGGTGAATGGGATTGTTTCCTTAATTTCTCTTTCTGATCTTTCATTGTTAGTGTATAGGAATGCAAGAGATTTCTGTGCATTAATTTTGTATCCTGAAACTTTACCAAATTCATTGGTTAGTTCTAATAGTTTTCTGGTGGCATCTTTAGAATTCTCTATGTATAATATCATGTCATCTGCAAACAGTGACAGTTATAATTCTTCTTTTCCAGTTTGTATTCCTTTTATTTCTTTTTCTTCTCTGATTGCCATGGCTAGGACTTCCAAAACTCTGTTGAATAATAGTGGCCAGAGTGGACATCCTTGTCTTCTTCCTGATCTTAGAGGAAATGCTTTCAGTTTTTCACCATTGAGAATGTTTGCTGTGGGTTTGTCAAATATGGCCTTTAATATGTCCTCTATGTCCACTTTCTGGAGAGTTTTTATCATAAATGGGTGTTAAATTTTGTCAAAACCTTTTTCTGCATCTATTGAGATGATCATATGGTTTTTCTCCTTCAATTTGTTAATATGGTGTATCACATTGATTGATTTGCATATATTGAAGAATCCTTGCGTTCCTGGAATAAATTCCACTTGATCATGGTGTATGATCCTTTTAATGTGTTGTTGGAATCTGTTTGCTAGTATTTTGTTTTGAGGATTTTTGCATCTATATCCATCTGTGATATTGGTCCGTAATTTTCTTTTTTTGTAGTATTTTTGTCTGGTTTTGGTATAGGGTGATGGTGGCCTCATAGAATGAGTTTGGGAGTGTTCCTTCCTCTGCAATTTTTTGGTAGAGTTTGAGAAGGATGGGTGTTAGCTCTTCTCTAAATGTTTGATAGAATTTGCCTGTGAAGCCATCTTGTCCTGGATTTTTGTTTGTTAGAAGATTTTTTTTTTTTTTTTTGCGGTACGCGGGCCTCTCACTGTTGTGGCCTCTCCCAATGTGGAGCACAGGCTCCGGACGTGCAGGCTCAGAGGCCATGGCTCACGGGCCCAGCCGCACCGCAGCATGTGGGATCCCCCGGACCGGGACACGAACCCGTGTCCCCTGCATTGGCAGGCGGACTCTCAACCACTGTGCCACCAGGGAAGCCCTTGTTAGAAGATTTTTAATCACAGTTTCAATTTCAGTGCTTGTGATTGGTCTGTTCATATTTTCTATATTTTCCTGGTTCAGTCTTGTAAGGTTATACCTTTCTAAGAATGTATCCATTTCTTCCAGGTTGTCCATTTTATTGGCATAGAGTTGCTTGTAGTAGTCTCTTAGGATGCTTTGTATTTCTGCAGTGTTTGTTGTAACTTCTCCTTTTTCATTTCTAATTTTATTGATTTGAGTCCTCTCTCTCTTTTTCTTGATGAGTCTGGCTAATGGTTTATCAACTTTGTTTATCTTCTCAAAGAACCAGCTTTTAGTTTTATTGATCTTTGCTATTGTTTTCTTTGTTTCTATTTCATCTATTTCTTCTCTGATCTTTATGATTTCTTTCCTTCTCCTAACTTTGGGTTTTGTTTGCTCTTCTTTCTCTAGTTCCTTTAGGTTTAAGGTTAGATTGTTTACTTGAGATTTTTCTTGTTTCTTGAGGTAGGCTTGTATAGGTATAAACTTCCCTCTTAGAACTGCTTTTGCTGCATCTCATAGGTTTTGGATCATTGTGTTTTCATTATCATTTGTCTCTAGGTGTCTTTTGATTTCCTCTTTGATTTCTTCAGTGATCTCTTAGTTATTTAGTAATGTATTGTTTAGCCTCCATGTGTTTGTGTTTTTTACGTTTTATTCGCTGTAATTGATTTCTAATCTCATAGCGTTGTGGTCAGAAAAGATGCTTGATATGATTTCAGTTTTCTTAAATTTACTGAGGCTTGATTTGTGACCCAAGATGTGATCTCTATCCTGGAGAATGTTCCATGTGCACTTGAGAAGTGTAATCTGCTGTTTTAGGATGGAATGTCATAAATATCAGTTAAATCTATCTAGTCTATTGTGTCATTTAATGCTTGTGTTTCCTTATTAATTTTCTGTTTGGATTATCTGTCCATTGGTGTAGGTGAGGTGTTAAAGTCCCCCACTACTATTATGCTACTGTTGATTTCCTCTTTTATAGCTGTTAGCAGTTGCCTTATGTATTGAGGTGCTCCTATGTTCGGTACATATATATTTATAATTGTTATATCGTCTTCTTGGATTGATCCCTTGATCATTATGTAGTGTCCTTCCTTGTCTCTTGTAACATTCTTTATTTTAAAGTCTATTTTATCTGATATGAGTATTGCTACTCAGCTTTCTTTTGATTTCCATTTGCATGGGATATTTTTTTCCATCCCCTCACTGTCAGACTGAATGTGTCCCTAGGTCTGAAGTGGGTCTCTTGTAGACAGCATATATATGGGTCTTGTTTTTCTATCCATTCAGCTAGCCTGTGTCTTTTGGTTGGAGCATTTAATCCATTCATGTTTAAGGTAATTATCGATATGTATGTTCCTATTACCATTTTCTTAATTGGTCTGAATTTGTTTTTGTAGGTCCTTTTCTTCTCTTGTGATTCCCACTAGAGAAGTTCCTTTAGCATTTGTTGTAGAGCTGGTTTGGTGGTGCTGAATTCTCTTAGCTTTTGCTTGTCTGTAAAGGTTTTAATTTCTCCATCAAATCTGAATGAGATCCTTGCTGGGTAGAGTAATCTTGGTTGAGAGTTCTGCCCTTTCATCCCTTTAAGTTTATCATGCCACTCCCTTCTGGCTTGTAGAGTTTCTGCTGAGAAATCAGCTGTTAACTTTATGGGAGTTCCCTTGTATGTTATTTTTCCCTTGATGCTTTCAACAATTTTTCTTTGTCTTTAATTTTTGCCCATTTGATTACTATGTGTCTTGGTGTGTTTCTGGGTTTATCCTGTATGGGACTCTCTGCACTTCCTGGACTTGGGTGACTGTTTCCTTTCCCATGTTAGGGAATTTTTCGACTATAATCTCTTCAAATATTTGCTCGGGTCATTTCTCTCTCTCTTCTCCTTCTGGGACCCCTATAATGCTAATGTTGTTGTGTTTAATGTTGGACCAGAGGTCTCTTAGGCTGTCTTCATTTCTTTCCATTCTTTTTTCTTTATTCTGTTCTGCAGCAGTGAATTCCACCATTCTGTCTTCCAGGTCACTTATCCATTCTTCTGCATCAGTTGTTCTGCTATTGACTCCTTCTAGTGTATTTTGCATTTCGGTTATTGTGTTGTTTATCTCTGTTTGTTTGTTCTTTAATTCTTCTAGGTCTTTGTTAAACATTTCTTGCATCTTCTCCATCTTTGCCTCCATTCTTTTTCCGAGGCCGTGGATCATCTTCACTATCATTATTCTTAATTATTTTTCTGGAAGGTTGCCTATCTCCACTTCATTTAGTTGTTTTTCTGGGGTGTTATCTTGTTCCTTCATCTGGTACATAGCTCTCTGCCTTTTCATCTTGTCTATCTTTTCTATATATTTTTATAAGTTATTTATTATTCAGTTTGAGTGATATTTCAAAGAAGGACACATATTTTGCTCAACCTCTTAGAAAATGTCTTCTGCTTGCTTTTTCTTTAATTCATATGAGGATATTAATTCTAACTTAAATGTTTAATTGCAGCCCAGTGTTTAGGATCTTATTCTTTTGAGATAGGTTTAATGACATTAACATTCTTCACACTCTTTGATGTTTGAAAGATCACATGATGCCCCTTGAACCCTAACGACTTCCATGTACATTTCATAAAGACAAAGATACTTTCCTAACTCTAAAACTACACTAATGTTAACTTCCAAAATCAGAAAGTTAACATTAGAGCAGTACTGTTACGTAATGTAGGGATGTTATTCAAATTTTTCCAATCGTCACGATAATTGTTTTTTATAAAATTAAAAAAAAAAACTGGTCCAGAATGCAGTCCAATATCACACATTAGATTTAATTGTTCAGTCTTTAGTCTCCTTTAAAATGGAGCAGTTCCACAAATTTTCTTTGACAGTCATGACCTAGATATATTTGAACAACACAGAGCAATTATTTTCTAAATGTTCCTCAGTTTGAGCTTGTCTGATATTTCCTCATTCTTAGAGGCAGATATGCCTATTTAATGGTGTGGCTTTCTTTCCACATTCTAGAAGGAGGTACATATGAATTTGGCTTCTTACTGAAGATGGTGATTTTGATCACTTGCTAAGGTGGTGTCTGCCACATTTCTTTTTATATATATATAAATTTATTTATTTTTGGCTACATTAGGTCTTTGCTGCTGTGCACGGGCTTTCTCTAAGTTGCAGCAAATGGGGGCTACTTTTTGTTGTGGTGCTCAGGCTTCTCATTGTGGTGGCTTCTCTTGTTGCGGAGCATGGGCCCTAGGCACGTGGGCTTCAGTAGTTGTAGCATGCGGGCTTCAGTAGTTGTGGCTTGCGGGCTCTAGAGCACAGGCTCAGTAGTTGTGGCGCACAGGCTTAGTTGCTCTGTGGTATGTGGGATGTTCCTGGACCAGAGCTTGAACCTGTGTCCCCTGCATTGGCAGGTGGATTCTTAACCACTGCATCACCAGAGAAGTCCCTGCCACATTTCTTTACTATAAAGTTGCTACTTTTCCTTTTGCAAATAATAAGTATTTTGTGTGGAGATACTTTGAGGTATGTAAATATTCTGTTCCTCATCAGGCTTTTACTAACTAGTTTGCACAGATGATTATTAGTATTAATGTAAGCTAAATGATGATTTTTTTTTAATCATTATTTCTCCTAAATTTTTTACTTGGTATTCTGCCATAAGGAAGAGCTTTTCTTTTTCCCCATTTATTCATTCGCTTATATCAGTATGAAGCTATGGATTTTTATCTTCTTTAATGGGTTATAATCCATTATTATCATTATTATTATTTTGAGATTCAAATTGTCCCAGATTTGGCTAGTAGAATTTCTTCAAGCAGGCCCTTGGGTCTTTTTGACATGCTCTTATCATTTTTTTAGTACATCTTTATATTCTAGGGTATTACAGGCCCTTCTTGTCCTTTTCCCATGCCAGTCTGGAATCAGCATTTCTCCAAATAGTCTTGGTTTCTTATAGTGAGAATGGTTTGGAAACCAAGATGTGAGCTGCAGGTATGCTTATTGTTACTGGAGAGACATTGATTACAGGCTCTCTCAGCAGACAGAGCTAATAATTCTATGCTGGTTTCTCCCTTTCTCTCTCTAACACATGTATATCTGTTATTTCTACTTGATCTATCTATCTATTTATCTATCTATGCCATGAGCACCTGCTGATACCTCCAATTCCAACCTGACATTGAAGAGTTTATTCTAGCCTTCTCTCTCTTCATATTTATTTCTTCCATCTCTGACAGTGAAACCTGGCTCTCATTATCCTCGATATAATTACTTGTTTGCTCAATCCTAGAATACACTATAAGTAGTTTCAAAGCTGGCAAAATCAAACCTACTGACTAGAGTTGAATATTTGCTTATAATTCTTTCCATCCTTAGCCTATGTGTGTATAGTTAAAATACTTTTTCAACATTACTTGGCTTAGTTTTGGTTCTTTTCCCACTTCTTTAATGTGGTTATATTATTCTTTTGAATTCTTTAATGTGGTTATATTATTCTTTTGAATTCTTTTGAAAGTTTCCCTCACCTTTATTGATATATTACTGTTGGTGGTGGTGGTGGTTAGTATGTAAAACATTAAGATGGTTCCAGGAGCCATTACACTAAAAGGTGGACTTGGAGAAGTCCACCAATGCTTACTTCTACCCATTCTTACTCCCAGTTCCCTTCCACTCTGTTTTCACCCCCATTGCTTCTACCACATTTTAAACCACTAATATAATATAATGTAATGTAATATATAATATAAATTATATATATTTTATATTATATCACATTTTAAACCACACTATATATATGTGAATATATATATATGTGTGTGTGTGTATATATATATACACACATATATATACATGATCTCCATTCTTACACAAAATTTGTTTACTATAGGTATTATATTTTCACTTTGCTCTCTTCTACTTAATACCTCCTGGGAACTATTCTATATGTGTTCATAGATATTTTTCTCATTCTGTTAGACAGTGAAGTAGCCCTGCATTCTGTTATAACTTATTCCATCACTCTTCTATATATGGGTAATTAAGTGGTTTTCCAAATTTTGCAATTCTAAATAAGGCTACAATAAACAACTGACTATATATGTATTTAAATTGTTTGTTGAATGTTATTCTTCAGGACAAATTCCTAGAAGTTGAATTGCTGGCTTAAGGAAGCAAATGTATATACCATGTATTACATATTGCTAAATTCCCCTCCATAAAGCTTGTACCAGCAGACAGTGAGAGTGCCTATTTTCTCATAGTTTGGCCAGCAGACTGTGTTTTCAAGTTCTTAATATTTTGTCATTCTGATAGGAGAAAAATTGTCACAAGGCAGTTGTATTTTCATAAACTTAGACATTTTTTATCATTTTTTGTAAATATTTTTGCCTATTTTATTATCAAGTTTTTATTTTGTTTCATTTTGCTCAAGTTTTAAGTGTTTTTCTGTAATATGGATATTATCCCAATGTTTGCATACATGATGCAAATATACTCTTTATCATTTGTCTTTTGGTTTGTCTTTGTTTAGATTTGTTTTGTTTTGTTTTACAATGCAAAGGTTGGGTTTTGCATAGTTGAATATATCAATCTTTTATTGAATTTGAATTTTTAGTCATAGTTAGAAAGGCTTTCCTCATACCCAGATTTTAGAGAAATTCACTCCTTTCTAATATGTGGACGGTTTAATTTTTTATGTTTATTAAATATCTGAACTATCTGCAATTTATTTTTTGGTACATTATAAAATTTGGGTCTAATTTAATATTTTTTCCCAAAGTTATTCATTTGTCCTATTGTCCTTTATTAAACAGCCCATCTTTTCCTCAGTGATTTTAGATGCCACCTTAATCACTGCAAAATTTCAATCACCTCAAAATTTCTCCAGGTACTTGGATCTATTTCTGCACTTAAAAAAAAAAAAGCCACTAAACTGTCTCCACTTATGCATCATTATGACACTGTTATAATCATAGAGACTTCACAGTATGTTTAATACCAACCCAAACCAGTCCACCCTCACGGCTTTTCCTTCTCACTCTTTTCCTAGCTATCCTTGAATATTTATTTTCTATATGAACCTTAGTATCAACTATGGCTCCACGAGAAGCTAGGGGTTTTGTTGTTGTTGTTGTTTTTAACTGGAATTGTCAAATTTATAAATTAACTTAGGGAGATGTGACATCTTTATGATGCTGAGTCATGGGGTCCAAAACAAGGGATATCTTTCAAGTTAACTTTTGTATCTTTCAAGAGCATACTATTATTTTTTTCTCATATCCTTAAACAGTCTCCAAAATTGCCTGTTCCTTTCATTTTACCTTCTTCATCAGAAGCATTATATTATCAAGACTAACTTATTGAATCCCAAGGAACTTTTAAGTCCCTTGCTTATGGTCAGAGAGCTAATTTACCAGGACTCTTTTTCAGTATTTTCATACTCGAGACTGATTTCTTTTGTTTTTTTTAAATAATTTTTAACTTCATTTTTTAATTAATTTTTATTAGAGTATAGTTGATTTACAATGTTGTGTTAGTTTCAGGTGCACAGCAAAGTGAATCAGTTATACATATATCCACACTTTTTTAGACTCTTTTCCCATATAGGTCATTACAGAGTATTGAGTAGAGTTCCCTGTGCTACACAGTAGGTTCTTATTGTTATCTATTGATATATAGCAGTGTGTATATGTCATTCCCAATCTCCCAATGTCTCCCTCCCCCACCCCTTCCCCCTTGGTTGCCATAAGTTTGTTTTCTATATCTGTGACTTTGGAGGTGATTTTATTCAATGTCTTCTTTCTGCCACACAGCTTCTCCCTCCCACCTTAACAATCTGTAAAGTTTGCAGCAGCAGCTCCAGAGTTAGCCTTGCTGGAAAAAATTTTTAACTTAAGTAATTTGAAGTCTTTAGTTTTTTTGTATGTTAATTATGCGGAAGGCATTTCTGTCATTTTGTTTGTTCTTCTGTTGTTCTTTATAGTTTATTTATAAGATGCAAGGAGAGATTTGGATTTTGGCTACTGACACACCCTATCTACTCACACACAAAAATCACTTTTAATTGTCAAGTTAGACACGACTTACATACAGTCCTTACAAAGGATATATGTTACAAAATCCTCCCATGATTAAATAATTCAATCCAGCTCAAGCTTGTTCCTTCAGACAAACTTAGAGTCTTCTTTTCATCAGTCAATGATTTGTAACATATTGTGTTCCCTCTCTTTCTGAGGGGACGGGTATGCCGGTAACCAACATTTGTTGTTTAATTTAGATTTAAATAAGTTAACTCCAAGTTCTTCCCAGTGTAAATATTTATTTCTATCCTCCAAATCTGTGGTTTTAATTTGTGTTCTGTGGCGTCTTAGTGGTTCTGTGTAGAGGGAGGAGTGGCCCTGTGGGCAGGCTCCAGTATCACTTCATCAAAACAGGTCAACTTTTAATGTGTCTTTCTTTTGAGTTTAAGTTATCATAAGTATATACGGTTCAAAGCCTTTAAAAATACAAATAAAAAGAGAAAAAAATACCTACCTCTAAATGAATTTTATGTCTTTTTAAAAATCCTTCTAAAGACGCATTGCTTTTTGTTTGCATGCATTTTTTTAGTAAACCAACTCCGTTCCCACTTGAAAGCAGTTCAGCCGAAATAGAATATGTGGGAAAAAATTATATCTAATTAGCATGTCACTATTCTGACTCTGTTTCTTACAACAAAATGCTATTCTTTTAGTTATATTGCCAAAAAATGTACAACTCTAAAACTTAATGTCTTAAAACAACAACATTGTTAACTTGTACAGTTCTGTGGGTTGCCTGGGTCCACCTAGGCAGTTTTCTGCTGTTCTACTTGGGGCCATATGGATAGAATTCAGATGTCAGGTGAGGATGAAGTCCTCTGGCCATTTGCCTGGGTTGCTTAATGGACAAGCCTCTGTCCATCTCAACATTGTCTCAGGGACTCTCTCCATGTGGTCTTTTCACATAATCTCTCAACCAGGGTAGCCAGACTCCTTACGTGGTGGCTCAGAGCTCCCCAAAGTACAAAAGTGAAACTGACACGTTACTTCTTCCATATTCTATTGGTTAAAGCAAGTCACAGGCCCAGCCTAGATTAAAAGGGTGGGAACAATAAAATGCATAAACACCAGGAGGTATGGCTTAATAGGGTCTATCTTTGCAGTGCTCACCACCGTGTGTCACACTCAGAAGTATAAAACCAGGAGCACGTGTTTTTTCTTCAGTTCTGCTATTTTCACGGAACAGACCAAGCTCTGAATGATTTCCTCCTTTTTTACACGTGTCCTGGTTTACTCTGTGCTTCCACTCGCTGACTTCTTACTCTCTAGTTTATGTTTGTTCAGATTCCCAGGACAAGTGGCCAAACCACGAACATTTACTAGGCGTTTTGTTTTCTGCCAAATGTCTTTTAATATAGATGCATTCCCCCAAATATGCTTTATTTCTGGCTTCCTTTTCTTTAATAAGAATCAAAATTATACGAGTCACAAGCCTTGGCAGCTGAGAATCTGTTTGTTTGTTATTATATCACTTGCCACGTACATAGTAAGGGATAAAACATACCTGTTGTATTGAAATGAATTCTACTGTGAAACCCTCATGTCCCATGCTTCTACTAAGTCTAGTGAGAAACTTGCTTGGCCTGGACAAGATACTCCTTTCTCAGTAATTTCATTCCCCCTACCCAGTGGCACAAAAGCTGTGTTTCTGTTATGAGCTCCCCGGTCCGAGGCAAGTTGCAGTGAAAGCCCTGGAATGAGATCCTCCCTTCAGCTTGGAAGTCTATAGCTGAAAACTCGCCCTTTGGTCCTTAGCAATCATTATCAGGACTATTCCATTACTAAGCACACCAGAACTTCCACCAAAACATTCTGTACCTGAGCAAACTTTGTTAAATTTAATTTCCTGATGATTAATTAATTAATGTACCAAAAATCTCCAAAGAATAATCAGTTTACATTTTATTTGACAGCGTTGCCAAACCTTCTTCTTTTAATCAACTAGGATATTAAAAACAGACTTCTTGAACAGTTAATTTTACATCTCATTTTCAATCTCACATTTCTGCCTGCCCACAGACTAAGAAGGTAGGTGTATATTCTGGCTACATTTCATCTGATAGCTAAATTTTCAGTATATTTCCTTCCAAATCTTGATCTGTGCTCTGTGGTTTCTATAACTCTATCCATGGGGTGCCTGCAGGAACCAAACTAGGAAATTCTCTGCTGAATTTATCTCAGTAAGATTTTTTGCTATCGAACATTTCACAGCAGCCTATCATTCGATGTGTGGGCATGTGTCTGTTTCAGCAATTAGGAACCGGTGGTATTTAATAATATAAAATATAATTTTGAAGTAATGCTAACTCAGACCCTAAGTTATATGTGAGTTTTCTTTCTAAGAACATTTTTCTATGAGTATAAATAAGAGAAGGTAGCTGTCTTTTAACTAGGAGAAAGAATGCAGCTACATGGTTGATTTCTCTCCCACACCAGCTGTGCAAGGCCATAATCAATGCCACAGACCTGCATAAGCCTTCTCAATCCTCCTCTTTAACAAAGGCAACATAAACAGGGTAGGAGAAAGAGTTAAAATTTCACATTGGTGAGAGGATATGTACAGCTTTTTTTCACCATTTAGAATATAGTCATCTATAACTTTAAGGACTCATTTATGTAGCTGTGTATACCAAGCAGCAAGAATTACTTTAGGCAATTTAACTAGGTACCAGCTATACAGTGCAGAACCTTGTATGTAATATATACCAGTATCTGATACTTAGGAGGAAAGCTCCACAAGTCTGAAGAGACTAGTTACATTGATCTATCTCTCTATCTATCTATCCATATCTATCTACACACACATATGTATATTCTCTCTCATTTTAATTTTATACACCTTGAACCTTATTCCTGTTAACTTTGCTGAGAGTTTGTTGCCTTTCATTTCTAAACTAATATGATCTTCAAAGCTTCCCCGAGAGCTTTATTTTGTGCTCTGACTCTGACTAGGCTCCCTGAAATTTTCCTTCTGTGTCAGCAAGATCCTGCTTCTCTCCAGCATTTCTTTAGTTAACTTTCCCCCTGTGGGCTCAACTCTATTTCTTTGTCTTAATAATTTAAAAAAGAAGAAAAGAAAGAAAACATGGAAAGATGGAATGAAACTTATTCCTAATCAATAACATCTATGCTGTTCGAATGCTTCAGGTTCACTCATCAAACTAATTTATTCTGTATTAGTTTTATTGCATCACTACAGGCGAAGAATGTTGAAAAAATACTTGCATAAGTAACTGCAGTTAAAAGAGAAAATAGGCAAGTACCACACTCCAATGAGAATATAGGCACTTCTTATACAGTACTTTATATATGCTGAGCACAACCCATGGTTATACTTTTATTACATCATTTAATTCTCAGAACACCTCTCTAAGGCAGGTTCATTTACTATCCACATTTACAGGTGAGGAAACTGAGACGCAGAAGGGTTAAGTAACTTGGCCAGGATCGTACAAGAAGGGCTGAAACTTGAATCTGTGTCTGGGGAGAGATCACTACTAGAGTCAAGAGGGACCTAGCACATGTTCCATGACATCATGTGACCTGATGGGTACTTTGCATGTATTATCCCATTTACTACTCACAACAACTGTGTTGGGAAAACATGAATTTCCTCATTTTGAGATGAGGAAACAGATTCATAAACTTTAAGAAAACTTGACTAAATTCAAAAACTATTAAGATGTAGAACCGTATTTAAAACTTGGGTCTATTTCTCTCAGGAGTCTCTTTCTACTGGACTTTGTGATACTGGTGGTTTTTGAGCTGGGCATTAAAAATGAGCTGTACTCAGTGCACAAAACTGAATGTGTTTGGTAGAGGAAGCTTAAAGACACAGAGAATATTGTGCTGTGGTACAGAGGTGCAGATCAGCAAATGATACATCATAAGTAGTATCCTTTGTGTGCTTTTTCTGGTAGGTGGTGTGGTTACTGTGGGTTTCGAGCAGGGAGTAGCCTGAAGAAATAGGAACTTTTCAGGAAGACCAGTTTGGCATCAGTGTAGAGGACCAATGGGAAAGATGTGGTACTGTGTATGCTAATGATGTCATATCTTCAAGACCTGAAGGCTCATTAGATGTAGAGAGTAAACAAAAGTAAATCATGTAGTCTGAGGCTCACTTTTCGAGTGGGTTACTGTAAAAAGTGGGGCTGTTGGCCAAGGTAGAGAATCCAGGCAGAGGAGCAGGTCTGGGACAAATGATGATGAGCTCAGTCTTATAAATGTATTAATGTGAGGCACATGTGGGGCATAAAGACATCCACAACTAGTTGGATGTATAGGTCGGTCTCTGGAGGTTAAAATGTTGGAATTATCAGTGTAGAGGGGATAGTTGAAATGGTGGGACTAGGTAAGTCTGCTCAGAAAAAGCATGCAAAATAAAAGGATCCTCTGGGTTATATGCAGCAAAGTAGTCTTAGGGAAGTCAAAGAGAAAGAAGCCAAAGTTTAACAGGTTTGAGGTTGCCCAGACAATGAGAATATGGACATAGGGAGATTAGACCATGGAGAAAAGGTCAGAATAAGGGTCGGGATAAGAGTCAGGATAATGGTCAGAATTTTGCGGTCATCGTTGTTCTTTTCAGTGGTGATGGTGAGGGTTCTTGCTTTCTTTGCTTAATGTTGTCATTTGAAGTTAAAAAAAAAAACCCTTGAGATTATTAATAATGTTAGAGCAAGTAGCAAATACAGAGTGAAATATTGAAAACTGGAAAGGTAACTGGAAAGGAATAAATCACGAAACAGAAAACCTTTGGGAGACTGAGTCAAAATGCAGGTAGAGGTATTAGCCTTTAATGGGAAATTTACAATTTCTTCATCTGAAATTGGAAGAGAAAAGAGGAACAAAATAGATTTTGAAGAATAGATAGCTATGGAAGTAAGAAATTGCTTTAGTTCAAATTACATATCCTTAATTTTCTTGGAAGAATTAGAGGTAAATTTATCTTTTGAAAGGGGCTAGAGTATGACTTATGATATAATAGAACATTAACTATAGTATTCAATATAAACAGCAAGAGTAAGGAAGACAGAGCCCCATGGCATAGGTACTTTGTGATTTCAAAGGAAATCGCAGCTTCCAGCAGTGTGTACCTTCCAATGAAAGGATTAGAAGACCTCTTGAACTCAGAGGTACTCCAAATTCCCCACCACCTGAAAACTAGTTTTATTTATGTAGTGCATGGAATTTGGGACATTTGAGGACAGAACATGAAAATGATTTTTTTTTAATGTTAAAAAGCACTATATAAATGCCGCAGGGCACCATCTCTTTAGGGGGGGTACTTCACATTGGAAATTACACATGAACCTACCGTATCTAATCTAAATCACATTTCACTCCAAATTTTTACTCTTTTTTACATACATCCTAAGTCTAAGACAGTTTTTTTTTTCCCCTGAAAAATATATTCCAGAATGAGATTCACTTGAACACTGAGATAGAAATTTGAAATGGCTCTGAGTTATGAACAAATAATGACGAGCACCTACAATTCATTATATGGAATTTTCCACCAAAGAAAATTCTGACTTTTGTGTAAGTCTTCCTTTGACTTTCAGTAACTGCATCACCTTTGGTGCTTAAAAATCCCTGAATGGCACCCCATAATACCTATCCCTAGACCCTTGAGAGATGGGTACATAACACAGCTATGCCTGGACAGAGCTGCTCCAGTCTGTGTGGGAGCAGGTTTGATAAATTATTTCTTCAAGGACTAGATTGAAAACAAATTTCTAGGGCCTTTCTGATTTTCATCATAGCAACAAATTTATATGCTTGTGTTAATTTGTGAGAGTTTTGATCTGTACATCATCAATATGTAATTGAATTCTATTTGGTTGTGTTTTTATTTAATTTGCTACAAAATTTGAGGTAAACATCAAATTTGACTGGCATTTTCAGTAAATTGACAGTTGTTTTATTTACATGACTGGTTGTTTTGGCATTTGTTATAAGCAAAATCTCCCTAGTGAGTCCAAGATAATTTATGATAGCATTGTACTCCATGTGTCAAGCCAAATCTTATTTAACTAGCTATTTCACATCTAGTGACAACAGTAGACATTACTAAGTCATTAAAATTCAACGTTGTGCCACACACAAGATCTCTTCATCCCTTAACTTTAAAATAACCGTAACTATTGTATACAAATGAATATATGTATACTATTACAAGTGCTTTTGTAATGACTTTTCCAATTAACTAAACCACAGAGAGGCCAAAAAGAGCTTTTTTCTGGGATGATTTGGGGAATGTGCACAAAAGATGACATTCTCTACAAGCATGGAAACAAATTGGTTTTATGCTCTTTCAGAGTATACTGTGGAATAAAAAAATAACTGAATCAAACTTGGTCACTGATGGTACATATTATTTTTACCATCTAATTATTTTAATCATGGCTAGTGATAGAAGTATGTGTTTTTACAGTTTAACTCTGGAATATATATACATTCTTTGTTCCCATCTTCTACAGATTTCATTACACCGTTCTTACAAATAAAGAATTCTATAAGCATCCAATTACTTTCGGCATAGGGTCTCAATCTCTTCAAAACAGACTGAGAATGAAAGACAACTTAGGAAAGAAAACAGAACAATGGACATCTTATATTCTTTATTTAGGGTCACTTTAAAGCAAATCATTTCCTTGTCAACCCTTCTCCCTAGCACCTAAGTCATATCTGCAAATAGCTTCCATGATAACCATTTGCTTACGTGTCCACTTGAAGAAAGTGGAACATTTTCCAGTTGCTTATATGGAAACCCCAAAGTAGAAAGCAGAAGTTTTTCTGTTATCAGACTGTCTGGCTCCTATCTTGCCCCTTATAAAAGACCTTTTAAGTAAGCTTATTTTTGTCTATAATCAAATACTCAAGAAGAGGCCCTTCAATGATGTAAATGTACTTCCTTCCCCTTTTAGAATTATTTCCCTAAAGCCAAGAGTCCTTCGTTGACCTTTAGTTCAACAACCTTATGAAAACTGCAACTCCCATTCTGCTATTTTGGAATGATAGTAATCTCTGAGCATGTATGCTAATATACAGCGATATAGTCGCCAGTGTTTCAGATGCCAGCGGAAATGCAATCCACTGCTATAAGGAAGCACTTATGAACTGGCAAAGAATAAATGGCTGCTGTCAGGAATAAGTGCTTGTGGTATCGAAACTCCGGCAGACATATATGCTTAGAAGGCTTAGTCTAATGCATTTCATCCACACCTACCTATGTGATATCTAGAAATTTGCCAAGTGTTTGTGCAAATATGTATTGCCCGGGAAATCGTAGGAAGAAATAGATTTAACTTCAAAATTTATTAAAACTTTATTTTGGTAAATAAGACTGTTTTAGAAAAATCTGAAAACGTATCTATCCACGCTCACCATTGTATGTTTTTGCCAAGTCATTGAGATTTTAACCAAGAACACAATTCATTTGTAAGATATTTTATATTGGAAGTTTCCAGTATGTCTACAGCATAACAGTATTAAATACAAAATGAAGAAAGAGATGAATGATTATACCCAGAAGCTGTCTGCTAACAAGCATTTTTTATTTTTATTTTTATCCTAGTAGTTTTAACTTTTTGACTGTTTTTTGAACTTTCATTTTTATGAAAGGTCAGGAGCTGCTTAAACGAGTACGCTCTTCCTCAATTTAAATGCTAAATAGGTTTCTTGGATGCAGCCTAACAATAGATCCGATAATTAGAACAGGAAAGGGAAAGTAGACAATCTTTTTTAGGTGTTAACACCAGAGAAGTTTCATCATCCAACAAGGAACAAAATCTGTCTAGAAAAGACTTAGGTTGAATTACCTGTTGCCAACAGTTCAAAGAAATCAAAGCAGGATTAGTATTAATGACAAAACAAACGTGTTGCATTGTCTTAAGCGTAAATGAGGTACAGAATATCTGTACTCATTGAAGATCAAAGGATAATTTTCAATGAAAGTGCGGCATACTTTCCAAAAAGCATGAGAAATCTAAAAGGCGAAGGATTTCAAATTTCATTTTTTTTCCTCATGTGATTCTTTAATAAAGACGGATTGAAATTCTTTTTGGAAGGTGTCATGTTTAGGTGTTGAAATATGTAATCTTATTATTATAGACTTTGCAGCAATGAAGTATCCTTTTTAGTGTATGCTCTGACTTGTTAGTATTGGAATAGAGACATTGTTGGAAAACAATATTTAAACTATCAAAATAGAGTTATAGGAAAACAAAAAAGGCCTGCAGACACTGTTGTAACTGGAATTGTATCCTCTCCAAAGTGAGTAGCTGTAAACAAGGGCATTTTCATACCACCCGTGTTGTAAGAAAGCCAAGACGGGAGTATCATTAAGAGGATGCCTTTGGTCTGCACCAAAAGGAGACTGTTCGAATATGGAGTAGGTTGCTTGATCTTGAGATCTCACCTGTCAGTGAAAATTCACTTTCCCAAACATGTCCTGTTCTCCCAGGGACCATCTATTAGTTTGGTTTTCACTGGAATGCCTGCTCTTCCTTCTCTACTTCTCTTTTTCCTTTCCTTCATCCTTTTATTTATTACTATTATCTCATTACAGAGACTTTCTTGACCTCAAGTTACCCTCCCCAGACTGGGTTAGATTCTCCTCTATCTTATATTCTACTTACTAAACCATATTACCATTGTACCTTTGCCAACCCCATTCCCTATTAGACTGGGAATTCTTCAAGGGCACTAGCTATGTCTTTAATCATTATAATTCTCAAATACTTTTGGTATTGTAGGTATGGGAAAATTTTGCCAAATGTCATAAGGTAAAACTTTCCTGGAAGTTTTCAATCCCGGTCTACAAATGGATTCACTTCCACCTAATCACTCCGTTTTGCTAATGGGTCTTTTAGAATCCCTTTGAGAGGTAGAGACTGGACATATTCAACTGTTCAATATATCTTTTCCTTTCAAGACCACCGGTGACATGAAAAGACCACAAACTACAGTTACCATTCAATAAGGTGATACCAGATATGGTGAGGAATAGACAACCAAGCCTGTGGCTTTAATTTCACAGGGTCTTGTTGCCTTATGTTTCCTTCCAGTGTCTCAAAGTATTTGTTAATAGAGATGGAGGTAAAGACCGAAGGTCAGAAGTAGTTCCTCTCCCCCGGGAAAAACTAAAGTTATCCCAGTTTTACTTCAAAAATTCCCCTTTCAGTGTTCTTTTGTATCTAAGAACTCAAATGGAAAGGAAGGGAATTTTACAAATCAAATTTAAAATTACATCCCTAAATATGATACTATGTTATTAAATGTATGGCCAATCTGAAAATATTTGGAACAATCTTTGGCTTATTTCTTTATTATAAGACTTAACTGCTATATCAGAAAAATGTATTTCACCTTAGAGGTATTGATTATTTGTGTCCCCAAATCATTGAACTGTAAAAATAATTATTATAAAATATTTTATTTATAAACCAATCTACTGCCATTTGAGCTAGTCTCAAGTTCAGAAATGAAAACTCTAGCTATGGCAAATATTTTATATGGTTTAAGGAGATTATCAGACATTCATGAGGTTAAAGAGAAAAGAATATTATTTATTTCTATACTACCCTGTATTTGAATAATATACCACAAATTAGTTAAAGTCTTAGACATAAAATAAGTGTATTACTTCCTCAAAATAGAACACGTATTGCCTCAGAAAGAGCTAGAGTTTGAATTAATAAGTACTTGCTTTCCATGTATTCCTTCAACCCCTGCCTGGTGTAGTATACCTACAATATGGTATTCACTTTAATCTGACTAGTGATGCAGTAGTGAATGAGAGATGCTTCTTCTTACCATTAAGTCTTTTAAATGGTTAAATATGTGGCCAAATATTTGTGAAAACATCTTTCCTCCTAGATTTTACCTGCTGTAAATCATTACTATTGCTATAGAGTTACTATTTGTGTAAAAGTTGTTAAAAGAGCACTGTGGATGGTGGAGCATGAGTGAGCTAACGGAGATGCACAAGAGATAGAACAGGAGACCAGATTGTGTGGAATCCTGTGAAACATGGCAAGTGGTTTTCATTGTATGGAAATACAGTGGGAAACTCTTGAAGGGTTTTAACTACAGAAAGATCTACTTTTAAGATTTGCATCTTAAAATGAATACTTGAGCTGCTACAAACAGCACGAACAGAAGTTGAGGGAAGAGTTAGAAGGTCAGTGCACTACAGGAGAAACCTGTGGCTTGGATAATAAAATGGCAGTAAAGATGGACAGAGGGATGGATTTGAGATCTCTATTCTGGACAGGAGTGACAGGACTTCTGATTAATTAGTCGTGAGGGATTAGGGAAGAAAAATAATCAAGGTTTCTAGCTTGAACGACTAAATGAATAGTGATGTCATTTTCTGAGAAAGGGAAGATTGAAGAGAAAAAATTGGGGAAAGAATATCATTTACTAGGTTATTTATTGGACATGTTATATTTGACATATCTATGAGCAATGCAAATGAAAATGTCAAATAAGGCCTGACATGTCTGGCTTGCGATGGAGATCTACATGGGAACTGCCAGCTCTTAAATATCATCTCAGACCATGAGACTGGGGTAATATCATGTAGACATAGAGAAGAAAAGAAGTCTTGGAACCAAATACCAAGGTTCTTCAAAATATATGCCAAATACAACCACTTCTCTTCACCTAAGCTTTGCTACCACAGTCATCACTCACCTGGCTTATTTCAAACCACCATCATCTCCCACCAAGTTTTACTCTTGCCTCCAACAACCTATTATTTTTTTAACATAGGTGAAAGATGCTCCCGAGGAAAATTAAGTCAGATGTGCTCTAAACTCTCCTCAAATGAGAAAATGACCAGGGAGACCCTACTTGATCTGGCCCACAGTTAGATCTTGGGCTTCATCTCCCTCCAACCTCCCCTCCATCCGTTCTGCTCCAGCCGGCCATGCTGCTCACCTCTCTACTGCCTGAAGCCACCAGATGTGCTCCTGCTTCAGGGCCTTTGCTCTTAGCGTTCCTTCTGTCTGGAACACTCTTCTCCTGGAGTTGTATGTGCCTTCTTCAAGTTTTTACTCAAATATTAACTCAATGATTTCTGTAACCACTCAGGATCGTCTTTATGGGGGTGTGACCTCTGTAGTTACACAAGATCTCAATATTAAAAGGGCTTATCGTTTGGATTAATGTTCTGCTGCTATCTTGAAATACTTAACAATATTTGAACAAAGGCCCTGCGTTTTTATTTTGCTCTTGGCCCAAGAAGTTCTGTGGCCAGTTCTGTAACCAACAGCTCTAATCCTCTTCATCTTCTTTACCCTGACTTCTTTTTCTCCACAGTACATGTCAACTTCTTCCATTATTTTTGAATTACTTCTGAGGGAGGAGATGAAAAAGTATAAACATTTTCTCAGTACTCAGGAGCTTTCAACATAATTATGAAAATAAGACAAACATCAAGTTAAAAAAAAACAAACCCTGCGTTTACATAATATTCCAAGGCAAACATAGAAGAAATAACATGAGGTTACAGGTAATGAGTGATTTGTAACCAGCAATAATTGCATTTAAGATTTCAGAGGACAAAAAGATTATTCAGACTGTGGTGATTAAGCAAAGCTTTAAAATAAAGGTAGACTTTAAAAGTCACGTGAAAGAATGAATAACATTTATGCAGATAGAAAAAGATTCAAAGGAATAAGGATTAGGAAAACTTAGGAGATCGGAAAGTATAAAATTGATTGAGGGCGGCAGATTTTGAACCAAGTTGGTCTGGAATGGAGGGCATAGGAAGATGAGAAATTGGATAAAGTAGATTGGGAACATATATGTGACTGTAGGAGCAACGTGGTACAGTAAAAATAGTATTTGCTTTGGAGTCATAGAGATGTATATTTTTATCCTGTTGCTTCTCCCAATTAACTAACTTCAGACTTGTAGGAACTCAGCATCTTCCACCTGAAATATGGCATAATGCTATTTAACTTGCAGGTTTGATGTAAGGGTTAAATTCACTAAAGTAGCCAATTTAGTGTAGCTTATATATAATTGGTTCCCAGTACATATTAGTTACTTCCCACAGACATCCAGCATCGTGTTATACATATTTTAAATGTTTAAGATTTGCAGTTTATTATCTAGGTGGAGGGAATTATTAAAGATTTCTAAATAGGCAAGCAATATATTCGAAAGTGAACATTTTTAAAAGATTAATCTGCTTTTATTGTGTAGGAAAATTAAGAGATGCAAGACTGGTTAGCAAACTTACAGAAAGGTAGACATAGATGAATAGAGATTATGCTGAACTAGTAGCTTTGTTCTAATACATATATCAATAATATTCTAATCTTTATATATGCCTGAGCTATTAGGTCCAGCAAGTATTTTCTTTATTAATAGTGATTGAAAGGGCAGGTCTTGTATGTACAGCTTGATGAATTTTACCAAGTGTACATACCTGTGCACAGATCCAGATATAGGACACTTTCAGCCCCTCAGATATCTTCTTGGTGCCTCCTCCCAGCATTAACCTTCCCTTCTCCAAAAGATTTCCTTCTCCACTATTTAGTTATCAGTTACCATATTGCTTTCCTTGTTTTTTTGAATTTTATATAAATAAAATCGCACAGCATTTATTCTTCTGTAACATGGCTTCAAAACCTTATATCTGTAAGATTATTCCTTCTCCTTGTTGTATACCGTTCCCTTGCATGGATATATCACAGCCCATTTTGGTGAATAGGATTTCCAATTTTTGGCTGTTATGAATGATGTTGCTGTAAACATCCTTGTACATATTATTTGGTGCACAGGTGTATGCACTGCTACTGTACATATCCCTTGAAACTGAATTACTGAATCAGAGTTTGTCTCAAGGAGCTTCAACTAGGAGTATCAGTCAAGATGGTTTATAGGTAAAGCTTCTAGAAGATAGCACATAGAAGATGCTTTTTTCTCAAAGGTCTTGTGAAGAAGGAGTATATTTTTATAACTTTAGGGGAAGCAAAAGCGTCTTTAAAATTTTAATAAACCACTAACTACAAAGGAAAAGTTGACCTTCACTAAAAATTAAGAATTTCACTTTATCAAAAGTCACCTTTAAGAGAGTGAAAAGAAAAGACACACAGAGAGAACATGCTTTGAATTCATTTATCCAACAAAAGACTCATATCCAGAATATCTAAAAACTCATTAACACATCAATAAGAAAAAACAGACAATCCAGCTTAAAAAAAGTCCCCAAAATCAAAAAGGTACCTCACCAAATGGCTGAGAATGAAAAATACTTCATTTTCTTAGTCACTAGGAAAATGCAGATTAAATCCATAATGAAATATAACTACAAACACCAAAATATCTAAAATGAGAAAGTCTGGTGGTATCATGTATTGGTAAGAATATAGAGCAACAGTTACTCATGTGCACTGCTGATGGGAGTGTAAGTTAATATAACCAATTTCATTCATTTTTTTTTAATACCATGCAGGTCAAGCAAAACATATCTGAGGGCTGAATGTAGCTAGAACTGCCGATTTGCAACCTCTGACAACTCCTTCATGTAACAGATATGGACCCTGAGGCACAGAGAAGTTAATTGAAGTTTAATTCAAGGTCAAATAGCTAGAACCCACATCTCCTGACTGTTCAATCCGTGTTTTTCCTGCCACACCGTGTGGCTTTCTCTAAATGACTAGACAGGAAATGAAGAGTAAAGTGTAAGATGGCTTTGAAATTTAACATATCGCACATTGTGTAAGTAAAATCCATTTCATGCGATCTTAAATGAATAAAAGGAATTTAAATCAAGTTGATTGCAATTCTACCAAGGAAGTTTCAGGCTTAAAATAATAATAATAGCAAGCCTAGATCCACCTATTAGAGATCAGAAGTTAGAAAGTTCAAACACAAAAGACTTTCATAAAAAGATATCTGGGTATTAGTCATCATTGTTTTCATACATTTGAAAGAACTTAATAACCCACTTGATTATTTTTTTTTTTCTGGAGTACAAATGAACTGTTCCAAAAAGATCAATTAAATAATAAGAATGAGACGCATCTTTTTATCATAGGGGTTTCTTGTGAATTTACTGCATTAAAGTTAATTTCCTTGCTATCATTGAGGAAATAGTATGGTCATGTTGGAGTTTTAAAATTCCTATTGATGCAGGAACAGAATTTCTTGGCAGATTAAACAATAGACTCTTGGGAAACACCAAAGTAGTCTTAAAAAAAAGATCATCTTCTTTAAATTGGTACATCTTTAACCAGAAAGAGAAGTTTTGTCTCATTGCAGAAAAGCTTTTAATTTCACATCTAGTGAGATAAATTATTTTCTCTTACATAAGAATTATATATATATATATAAAACCCTGAATAATAGTCATAATTTTAAATGCATAGATATAAAATTAAGTATAGTTAAAAACGACTATTTCTTCAGACTTTTTCTAGTTAAATGTCTCTCCCATCCATTGTGTTGAAGTTTCATCTGCCTTAAATTAAAATAAATTATCTGAAACTAGTAAATCAGGGAGACCATATAAAAGGCTTTAAAATGTCCAGTGAGCATCTCTAAATTTCTCAGAAAATGATACTGAAAATTTTCTGCTCACTGATGAAATTCTACCAATCACATAAACAATAAATGCAAATCATGTACGATTATCTGGATCCAAGATTTTGCAAAAAACAAACGACAATTAGACGACTCTTATTGTGGAACAACAAAAGAGCATGCACTTTTCCACAAATACTAGTTCACATATAAAATGATCTACTGTGCTTTCCGCAATGTGACAATACTAAATGTGTTAGCTTTATAACACATTTGGCAAGGAGCCAACACATCTGAGACAGCAAAGAGAAGGAAATGAATTTTCACGGCACATTGTAGAAAACTTTGTAGAAAATTTTTATTCACTGCTATTAATCCTTCACTTTGATGAGAAATGTATTCAATCATTATTCCTTTTTTAAGAAAATGCTCTCAGCTTTTTTATACAGTAATTGAAAGACTTTTTTAAGACATTAAATATCTGCTTTAAAGTGTTTAGAACAACTAGTTACATTCATTTGAATCCCTCTATTGCCAGAGAGTTGGAGGGGAAAAAAAAGTGGCCTGATAAAGTTAGGTTAAATAATTTATTTCCTCCTAATATTTAACAAAAAAACAAGCATAAACAGGTACAGGCACAGACTAGATCTTTAATGTCTTGCCAGTATTTTCGGCATGTTAATGTTTCTATAATATCATACACATTGTTTCAGATGTCCATAATTGGTCAACATACCAAAAGGAGCATTGCAATTTCATTGTGACCTAAGGCTCTGATCCTTTTATTTTTCTCTTTTTCTATTCTTCCTTTCACCCTCAAGAATTGCACAAATATACAGCCAAATACAGATAAAGTCACATACTAAAGAAGGAGTCAGCATGTTATCAATTCATTTCATTAAGATACCATATCATTTTACAGTATTTTCCATCCTAAGTGTTCTTTCATCAGTGGTTTCTTATGAGCTCATCCAGGCTTATAAACTGGTTTTCAGACAAAGCCTGGTGAGCAAAACTAAGACTGAAAATTATGTTGTCATTCTCTTCGCTTGTTTGGTTTTTAAACCACAAGAATGTTTTAAATCATGAATCATATCTATAACAATAGAGATAAGCAGTCTCAATTGGGAATGACTTATTTAGGAGAGCCATAACTAAGAATGAAGAGGAAGAAGATAAAGTTTACTTACATAGAAAACCTGCCCTAATATTTTGAATTAACCCTTAGAGTTGGGGTTAAGGTCAAGTCAATTTATCATAGATTTTACCTGAAAACTTTTAGTCAAATTTATAGACTATAATAGTCAAACAATCCCAAAACATATTGTTTAGGTCTTAAATTAGTAACCTGGGATCTTAAATTATTATTTTTTTAATGTCAAGGGAATGTTCTCACTCAACCCCTTGGAAGTTCTATAAGAAGCTTGATTGGATTCTCAGAAGAAACTTGGATTACCTCTGGCCTCCTGAAGACCTGCTAGGTTTCTAAAAGCAGGGAGATTCCTTGTAACCCAGCCTTCCCAATGACTCACTCCCCCTTCTGGGCTCTCTTTTATTTCAATTATTGATAAGCCTGTCTGATCCCCTCTAGAAGATAGAGAGCAGTCTGTGTTTTATCTATCCTCATGTACTCCACAGAGCTTCGGGCATTTGGGGAGTGACAGACACACAAGTCCTCATAGGCTTTGTGGGCCTATGGCTTTGAAGGGCCAAAAATCAAAGTTGAAAATAAGTTCTACTCTGTAGATGATTTACTCATAATTCAAACACACAAGCAGCTTTTAGCTATATTAACGCAAGAAAATAGTATCATTATTAAAATCATTTCCAAGTTAGAATGTATAACATTGCCCATAACCACACTGCTGATTTTATTTCTATTATAAATGAACATGCAACATGTTTTCTGTAAGTTCGAATTTGGAGTTTTCTGAGTAGATAACATTGTACTTACCATACTACCTCTGTAGCCAACCTCCTATCTGAAATATTAGTCTCTCATAAGAGTGGCTTATTCCTGCTCTTGAGGTCTTCATTTTTTATTTATTCTTTTTAATAACCTCATGAATAGTTCGACTTGGCCTTGTCTTAATATCATTGTAACCTGGTTTTGGACTTTATTCTCTTATGCACTAAGAGAATAAGCATCTTTTTCCCCCATTCCTTGTGTCCAAATGATGAAAACCATAGGAGAACTTGAAAGTTAAAAGGTAAAAAAATTAAGAGGAGAGAAATCATACGTTAACAAACATGCAAATTATACATTTGGGAGTAATGTTCTAGTCAGTACATATATGTTCTAGTCAGCACACATACATTTGAACTACTTGTATCCAGATGAAAATTTTGCTTTAGGACTTCACGCGCTGGTACTGCTGAAGTCTTAACACAGGATGCTATGCTGTGTTCTCATTGCCTCCTTTGATCTCTATTGAAGTTACATATGGATCCCATCCAAAATTAATAACTGTACATCTGTTCATTAAACAGTGCAGTGAGTTTTTGATCAATGGACCTACACATGTATTTGAAATGATCAGTAAGCCTGAATGAAGCTAACCATGTAATTACAGAAAATGTCTTCTTTACAAGTCATCTATGTCTCTGTTTCAATGATGTTGACAGCTATTGTGTTGAGATGGTTTGGAAATAAATGCAATGGGAAAATAAAAACTTCAATTCACATGATCTTCTTTAACCTCTAATTAAACTATAAAAATGGGAACACAGTCTTATTAATCAAACTGTGTTGTAAATAGAATATTCTACTAAGGGAGTATTTTTTTAGGAAACAGTTCAAATTTCCTTCAGCCTCCAGATAGGACCTTCAGATATTCCTAAAAATAAGGTAAAACTTGCAAAACATCATGAGGGATTTATAAATAAAATATCAACCGCATCATCTGAAGAAATTTGGTCACAACTGATCCCCCCCCCAAAAAAAATAAGCTGTTAATCATCTCTCCCTATCTTAGTTTAAATTCCCAGTAAAAAGCACAGGGAGTTTTGCTGTTGTTGTTAGCTTTGTTTTTGTTTTGTTTGTTTTAATTGGTACTTATTATAATAGGAGCTTCAGTAAACTCATCTATAGAGAGTTCTCCCTGTTGAGCACAGTCTCATTGCATAAACATGTTAATTTGTTAATTTTACTAATTTTCAGCCAAAGATTTCCTTAGCCATAGCTTCTACTTTTACCACATTTTTTGCAAACAGACAGTGTAAAATAATTTTTAGCTAGTTCATAAAGAAGGGATAAGAAACTACATGTGTATGTTTTGAAATACAGGTGTGTTTTGGTCAAAATAAACACAGTTCAATGCTAAGTTCCTTCTGTATTACTGAGTGTTTTTATACACACTAATGATTTTTATTGCTATCTTTAAACCAATGTCAGCAAAGTTCATTTCCACTTTTGCCCATATCTCTGGACTAAGAACTCATATATATACAGTTACCTCCTGGCTATCCTAATTTCCCCAACCCCCGGATGCATCATCTTCCCACACCTAAGCTAGCTCCTGACCCATTAGATCTAGAATTCATAAATTAGATACTTGTAATTTAATTATAACCACTTGCTCTTTTTCTTTCTTTCTCTCTCTTTTTTTTTTTTACAATCAAGCAATCTATATATTAGGCTGGGTTATCTCTTTATTATGCTTTACAATTTGTGTTCATAACAACTGTTATCATTGTTACTCTGTGTAGTTTCCCTTATACAAAAAGTCGTTCCATGTCTCCGTGGAATTTTTGGAGTTACTTCCCCCAACTGAAGCACTATTCCCAACTTCCTTCAACTAATTGTTAAAGAACCTAGGTTTGAAGTCAAAGCTGATTCCAACTCTGCCATTGATTTATATTATATACCTCTTGAAATTTTGTTCATTCTGTTTTAGCCTAGTAGTCACATCTGTTAAGTGGGTATTTAAAAAGAGGAAATAGAAGTTTTCATGGAATTTTTATGAGCATCAAATTATATAGTACATATATAATTTTTTATATATAAAAACATATATAATTTTTATGAGCATCAAATTATATAGTACATAGAATATTTAATTTTAATTAAATTAAATATTTAAATTAAAAATTAAAAATTTAATTAAATTTAAAATTTTAATTAATTTTAATTAAATTAATTAATATTATTGGCACAACTTGCTCTCATCTCCGTCATAGATTGTTCAATAGATCCTCAATATCTGTTACACTGCTCCTGTTATGGGCTCCCATACAACCTTATGCCCATGTCTTATATCACTTACTGCAATATATTGACATTTTCTCTTCACATGCCACTGTACCATAAATTACTCTGGAGCAGAGATTTCTGCTTAATCAACTATGCACACACTTAGCATAGCTCCTGGTACAAAGTGAGCATTTAATAAATATTTGTTAGACGTAATTGTAAAACCAGAAAATAATCGAGAGACTCTAAGCAATCTTATGAATATATCAAAAATGAATAAGTAAATGAAAGAATGAGTAAATGAACAATTCATTAAATATTTTTGTGACAGGTGTTATGCTAGACACATACCTAAAGGAAATGCAGTAATCTTATGAGATAATTATTATCATCTCCAATTTACAAGTGAGATAATTGAGATCCAAAGAGTTTATATGCCTAGATTATATTGCCAGTAAGAGTTATAAATCAAATTGCAATTTTCAGCTCCAAATTGAAGTATCATTTTGTGAAAAATATAGCTATATATTAAAATCAAATTATTGGCAAAATTAGTAATTTCTGCTTTACTCTGGATCAGGATTTTTTAACCTACAGTCTGAAGATAGCCTTTGCAGGGTCTGTAAATCTTCTACGAGTCCATGTACAATTGCATGAATGTACAATTTGCTGGGAATAGCATCCATGGCTCTTATCATAGTCTCAAAATGATTTACGACCTGAAAAAGGTTATGAAGCAGTGTTCTAGATGATAATTTTTCATTTCTCAAAATATTTGATTAAACCAGTACACTTTATTTTTTACTACTATTTATTTGTCATCAGACCTGGAAGCAGAAGGAAGCCTGGGGAGCTTCTATACCTCAAAAGAGGATTGAATCTTCTGGCGAGTACGGTGATGGAGTCATTTGGCTCTTCTTGGGGTTGCCGCGGTGGAGTGCTTTGGTCTCCACTTTGCAGGAGCACAGGTGTCTCGCAGCTAATGGTGAAGGCAGTGGTGCACCCATAAAACAGTGTTGCTTAATGTTCCCATCTCAGACAACAAGAGCTTGCACCCAAATGTCAATTGACATGTTACTTCTCTATTGAGGAAATCTTACTATAAAAACAATTATCAACTAAACTAAATAGTATGCCTAGTGACATGGTCCATTTACAATCTGGTGCAAGCACTTTTCCTCACCCCAGACTAGTAACAGTTATGCGGATCAGAGGCTGGTCCACAGGCCAGACCTTGAGGAGCACTGCCCTGGGTTATTGGGCATTTTTTTCTACTTGTGTTTTCTCTGTGTAACTTCTGTTACACAGAACTTCTGTTTCTGTCTAAACTTGATTCTTTGAGTCTTCTGAAGATTCTGTGAACTACACAGCCCTTTTTTCTTACAGTAGCTACAATGAAGTCTGTGAATACAGTTCTTACATGAAAATGTGTTCCTGATAATATTATCCAGTGGTCAGGGATTCATCAGACTTTCAGTCACACTATTATTTTAAATGCAGACTTCAGCGTGCATTTTGCTTGCACTCTTAGGTCTCGGTTTGCTTTTGAATGAATTCTACACTTCCTCGTATGGTTACCTCAGCCTAATATTCCTTTAGTTCATGCGCAAAATCCTTTGAAGAATACTGAGTTCTCAAATTTCCCCCATGAGTTTTTACCTTCAGCTGTCCTATCTTGCCTGACTTTATACAGATTTTTTAAAGCTTGGGAGTGTTTAATAATTATATTATACCTAATATAGCTGTGGTTATGTAGCACTTGTTAAGACTTACATTCATATGACACTATTCACATCTAAAGAAAATGTTTAAAAGAATAACACATTATATACCTTCAAAGTGAGCTAGGGAAACATAAAAGCCCAGATAAGGTCACACACTCCTAAATTAGCTAAGCAAAGACAAACTGGGATTTCCCTGAAGCCCGTTTTCTAAGCAAATTCACCAGCTAGCTTTCTCTTTCCTACTGTGAGCACTGAAAGCCTGGGGTAAAAGGTTTCCCAGGACTTTACCCAACTTATACAACTTTAGATTCTGAGTTTTTAAATCACACTAAATATAAAATGTATCTGAAGTTTTTATCATTGGAAACATACCCCCATGGTTACAGGTCGCTCTTTATTTGATGGAACTGCACTGGAATCCATGGAGGCCTTACTAGATGAGTCAGTCCACCTTCTGATTATATTAAGGACTTAGGAGCAAATTGGATATTGAAAATCATTGACCTACCATAACAAAGTTCAGAACATTTTAGTTATAGAAAGAGAATTGACAACATTACAAAAATGTTAAGTAGGAAAGAAAACAAAAAGGAGAATGATGAGTGAAGAGAGGTCTAAATGTCATACCAGATGCTGAACTAGTCACAGTCTTTCTACAAAAATTAGGCCAGAGGATTCCCCTCCTCCCTCAGTAGTGACTGTAAGAATTCATGAATTAAAATTTATTTTAATCAAACAAAACATAGTATTGTTGAAAAAGCAAGGTATTTAGATTTGAAAAAATAACCATCCTTTGCTACTTCTCTTCCACTCCCTAAACTTATCTATTCTCAACAATTAGGCTTGTCTCCTTTTAACCCTCTCCCATTGTGGAAATATGGGGTACTGAGCGTCTCACGGACTCCCCTACATTTCTCAGCCTCCTTGTACTTAGACAAGTCTTTTTGACTAATTATGTCTATAAAATTCGAGTAGAAATAATGTGTCCCTTTCAAGCAAAGACAGTGAATTGGAAGAATTGAAAGCCCTTTCAATTCTCTAGTACTTGTTTTTCTCCTGCTTAGATCAACCAATCAAGCCTATCGTTCCGATAGCTGAGAAGATTAAATGGTCAGGATCACCAAGTCACTGGGGAGGACAGCTACCCTGTAGATTTGGCCACAACCATAATAAGCTCACAACAGTAAACCATACATTCTTGTTGCTTTAAATCACTGAGATTTAAAGATTGCATATTACCACAGAAAAATCTTTCCTATCTTGACTAATATACCTATGTCTATTACATACATATAAAGACAAAGACTATATAAAAATACTTTTATTTTTGTTTCTTCAAAATTGGGATGATAGTATGAATACTAATTTACAACTTGCTTTCACAAGCAACAATATCTTTTGGTTATCCCAAGAAGGATTTTACATCTTTCATGTTAACAAAGCATGTAATGAGCAGCTGACACTCAGAACAAATGTTTACTTTCGTAATGGATAGATATTTATAACTATCCTATAAAACCCGTTCAATCAAATGATGATCTGTGATAATATTGATAATCAAGGCTTATTTTATAAATTCTATAATAAATTATATTAAAATAAACACTGTAACTCACAATAAATTTCAAGTTTATTTCAAAGATTCGTTTTCCTCATTTAAGATCACCATTAAAATATCATTCTTCCTCACATACTTGTTTTATGCAGAAAAAGTAGAAGTTTCCAAAAATTATTTTTTCTGTTTATGCCAGGTGCTAGTCAGTGTGAGTTTTGTTCCCAGATCATCTAATAGATACAAGCATCCAAGAGTTAACAGGAGGAAGAAATAAGATGTCAGGACTTAGAGGCCCAAACAAAAGAAAACCCTGCCAGTTCCCAAATTTAAAAATATAATCACATATATTGAGATTAAGTCCTCATTGGTTTCTATTTTAGTTGATATGATCACAAGAAGAACACCAGTGACTATTTTTATTTCTAAATCTTGGGCTGTCAATATGGTAAGAATCTAGAGATTGTGTTCAATTAAATGTGAATGGATTTTGTTTAATTCTGTGAGAATGCTTGATGGGTTTATCTGCAGGTAACTGTTAGCTTTACGGTTAATTGGGCTAGGGCAATAACTTGTTTTCCTTTCCACACAAGTGATTCTTTTAAAGCAAAAGTGAGGAGCGAAACTCACAAACAAAGTCACCCGATCAACCAGTTTGGTTAAATGGCAGCCTTTATACCTGCCATTCAAGTGACTTCAGCAAACATTACTGTAATTGCTAGTGTGGACTTGACCTTGAAGAAGAGGTAGCTTGAGGATTATCTGGTGTATTGTTCAATAAACTCTGCATCATCAAGCCACCCAGACTTGAAAAGCGTCAGGATGTTATGGTGTTGTTTTCAAATCCTGTTTTTAGGGTGATCAAACATTTCCCAGAGCCTGCTCAGAGATTCCTCTTCTGCATATTACATCCCGAGAATGATTACTTCATTCCAGATGACCATATTTTATAGCTCTTGTCTGTTCCATAAGTTTGGAATAGGTTGCAGTTCTGCCAACACAAAACATTTACTTTCTCTACACGCATACAAAAGAAATTTGGCCAGCTCTGCCAACTGTCTGTCTATACTCTCTAAAAACTTCCTACAGGCTTCCCTGGTGGCGTAGTGGTTGGGAGTCCGCCTGCCGATGCAGGGGACGTGGGTTCGTGCCCCGGTCTGGGAGGATCCCACACGCCGCAGAGCGGCTGGGCCCATGAGCCGTGGCCGCTGAGCCTGCCCGTCCAGAGCCTGTGCTCTGCAACGGGAGAGGCCACAGCAGTGAGAGGCCCACGTACCGCAAAAACAAAACAAAACAAAAACAACTTCCTAAAGAGGCAAGTCTTATTCAAAGGGATAAAGGAAATAAGGCACATGAAACACAAACTTTTTAATTTGTGGGAAGAAAAAGTGAGAACCAAAAATGTAAACCAACTATATTTATTAAAACAGAGTGATTTTTCCACAGAGCTCACGGAGGAAATTTGCAGTTTCCAGTAGGAACCATCAATTAACTCAACTGACAGCTGCTCCAATCTGTTTCCCAGTTAGGACTTAGACTCCTTTGTTGGAAGAAAGCGTACACTTTCTCCATGACTTTATAATCTTCAAGACTACCAGTTCAACCAAGCAAATCTGCAAAGAGAACTATAAACGGTCACACGGTATTGTACTTGATTTTCTTTGATATCCCCAGCATAGAATTTATTTGCCATTTTTAATAATGAGAGCTGCTTTGGAAGAATAGGGTGAGGACCAGTTTCAAGCAAAAGTGGCTAAACCTTCACAATTTAAATTACGGCCCAAGTTCAGGAACGCTGGCATCACCTAAGAACTTGTTAGAAATGCAGAATCTCAGGCCTGGCCCCAGACCTACTAAGTCAGAATCTGCATTATAACAAGACCACCCGGTTATTTATAAATCATGACTAAACAACCCCATGCTGATTTCTCCATAATGGGCCTGCCTTTGTGTTTATGGGTTCTGTGGCTTAGATTCTCATTGGTGACTACTTCTAAGTGCATTTATTAACTCAATCAAGACATGAGTACTTACTATATGCCAGACACTCTTCAAGGCTCCTCTCAATACAGACAAAAATCTTTGCTTTAGTGGAGCTGTTGGGCTTAACCCCTAGTGTCTATAAACAAATAAAGCATATTATTTCTACAGAAAATTTTGATACATTATCTTTGTTAATTCTTTGGTGAAGCAGCGTAATTTAAACAAATAGAGTAGCCTTACAGCCAATAATTGCTTGATGGTCTACATATTACATTAAGTTTTTGCTCTTTGCCTGTTCAGAATGGGTGAAATGGCAGTATTACATAAGTAGCCATGAATAAGTCAGTATTTTAGTTAGAGTAATCTTTTTCTCTGGATATCTATTTCCAGTGTAATCCCTGGAGAAAACACATAAAAACATTTAATCGGCCACAGAGCACTAAATAAGAAAATAATTGCAAGATTACACTTCATAGAGAAAATGATTAGCTCTACAGCAAAACATGTAGTTATAGAAATTATGAGTTAACATATTTGTCACCTTTAAACATTGGTCTTACATTTCTAAAAGTAAGTCCCATTACACAGTTAAACCCATAAGAAAAGCTAGAACAAATCAGTGATGCCATTTATTGACCTTAACTACATGGTACACAGAATTTCTATGGCATTGTTGATATTTCAGTTAGTATTTAAGTATTCAGTAATGAGCTAGTTCATTTATAAGTCTCAGTGTCTAACTTCAAGAAGAATAAAAATAACATAGGCTAAAAAAGATAAATTGTTCTCCATCATTTTATATGTATATAAAATATATACACATATACACACTTACGTATAAATACACATATGTTTATATACATACAGACACAGCATCTTCTGTTAAGTACATTGGTGATTATGTTGGTAATGAATAGAAGAATAAAAATGTTTAAAATTATGCATTCCAGATATGGAATTATGAAATATATAAGTAAAAGCTTCCGGAAGAGCCTTCCTCTTCTCACATCTACTAAATATGGCCATGGGTGTTTCTTTCATTCCTGCTATTTGATTCTCAGGAATCCTACTTTGCTTCAGAAATTCTATCACATTTACAATTTCAAAAAGCATGCACTGAGCATCTCCTAAGAATCCATGAGGAACTCTCTAAAAACAGATGGATAAATACTTTGTCATACAATTAGCTGTGCTCCCCTAGACTTGGTTATTAACTACATTTGCAAAATCCGGATACAGTGGCATGAAGAAGATCATGGTTGAATTTGGTGACAGTATATTTTTGACACACAAATATAGGTTTGGTGGTAAAAATAAAAAAGTTGCCACAGATTTGGGAAAAGACTGATTATTCTGTAGCCATGGTTACAAGTAACCACTAACTAAGCATCTAAGATGACGTCAGCCCTCTTGCATTCGTGAATGTTTGTCAATGCCTGTACTCCATGCTTCTCCAAAAGTCATATGAGATCAGTCTTCTGCTCTGCTCAGAGAGACTGTGCCTGGCCAGCAAAGCTCTCCTGCAATATATTGTTTTGTGCTTTTTATTCAAGGTATTGTGTGATGGTCTCATTACCCTTGACAATGGATAGCGTACCTGGTAAGAAGAGAAAGGCATCCCTGGCTGCTCAGTTTCTTTCTAGCCGAATATCCTGTAATGCTCTCTGACTGAACGATGGAATTCTTCCCGGTGTGTGATCATCAAGCATCTCCTGAGAGCTTGCTAGAAATGCAAATTCTTGAGCCTTCCCAGACTTACTGGACTAAGGATCTCTTTAACAATGTCTGCTAAAATATAGAAACACTGTTAGGAGGTACAGAGCCTACATATTATTAAGCTAAGATTCAAATCCCTGGAACACCACCTCTTAGATATGGTAACCTTGGGTAATTTACTTAACTGTTCTGTGCTTTGGCTTCCTAAATAATTAGAGGATCATATAGTACTTAACTTCTAAGGTTATTGTGACAGTTAAAAAACATAATGATTTTAAGTGTTTCACCTGGCATGTCGTAAGTGCTGTATAATTGCTAGCTATTTTGTTATATTTATTATTAGTAGTAGTCATTAAAACCATCCATGTGTAACTTCATAAATTCACTGATAACTACATTCAAGTATACACCAATTATTTACAAGGAAAATAGGCAGCATTTTGTATACCTACTTACTCATTGATAGTCAGCTGCAGTTTAGTTGAGAAAATCACTTAAACAAATGCTAATAACAAAAAATAAAAAGTAAACTGTCTCGACCTCAGATTACCATCCACCTTATGAGATGAGCACCAGTGCTTCTCAAATTATTCATGGTAAAGAATCAGTTTTTATTTTATTTTTTTCCCCAGTCTGTCTTGGACTGAGCTAACCTGGGACTCTCACAGAGGTTAAACATAACAGAAACTAATTTATTCCTTCTTTGGTGAAACGAGTCCACTGATCTTGTGTTTGTATGTCATGAGCAATGCCAAACATGAAAGTTTCTAAACAGTCTCAATTTTTGTAAATATGTTACCAGCAATTAGGCACAACAGTTCATAGACCACAATTTGAGTAGCACTGAAATGGACAATAAAGATAGCTGACCTCAGGACTTCCCTGGTGGCACAGTGGTTGAGCGTCCGCCTGCCGATGCAGGGGATACGGGTTCGTGCCCCGGTCCGGGATGATCCCGCATGCCGCGGAGTGGCTGGGCCCGTGAGCCATGGCCGCTGAGCCTGCGCGTCCCGAGTTTCGCAACGGGAGAGGCCACAGCAGTGAGAGGCCCGCGTACCGCAAAAAAAAAAAAAAAAAAAAAAAAGATGGGTTTGCCCAGGTGTCTTACCACTGACCTTGCCCCCAGGCTCCATCATCTTACGATGGTGACATTTAAACACGTTTCCACAATTGCCACGGCAGAGAAGAGATAGAAATTCACACACACTAGCTATAAATGCTTCCTGCACGGTGACGCGTGTTACCAGTTGTCACATTTCACTGGCCAGAAGAGCCAGTTGCCATGCCTAACTTCAAACTGCAATCTTTCCCAGTGGCCTGAGCCAAATATCAGTAAATAATGGATATTTCAGTCATTACAAGAAAATGGCTGGCTGAGTATAGGATTCTTGGCATGCTGGTTTTTATTTCTCTTGAAATAGAAACCCTACTGCTTATTATCTCCCAATGTCAAATAATAAGGCCTATGCCAATGTGGTTATTTTTTCTTTTTGGTGACTTGTTCTCTTAAGTTGAAAACATACTTTTTTTTTTTCCCTTTATCCCTGGAGTTCACACGTTTTGCAAGGATTTACTTGGTTTTGTATGTCTTATTAAATCAGCCTGTAACTTTCTCAGCCCTTTTAATTTCTAGGCTAGAATTTATTCTCAGTTCAGGAAATTTATTTCTAGAAGTTGTTTCATAATTACCTCACTCGCATCCACTCCTTTTTCCTCCTCTAAATCATTTCTGGCTGTCCTTGTTCTTAAAGCTATATTCACGTATTTTTTTTTCTTTATCTTTCTTTTCCATGTTTTGAGATATTTCTTGTACTTAAATCATCCAGTCTCAATAGTAGCTATTCTCTTCTTTAATACACTTGATTTATTAGTTCCAAAATCAGGAATTTAGTTTCTGTGTGTGTGTGTGTGTGTGTGTGTGTGTGTGTGTGTGTGTTGCATCTGTATGTCTTTCAATGCATTTTCCCCTATCTTCTTCTCTCCCTCCCTCCTTCCCTCCCTCCCTTCCTTCCTTCCTTTCCTTTTTAAAAGAAATTCAGTTGCTCATTTGCTCATATGTCACTGGCCGTGTATTCTGAATTTCAACCTGACACTCTTCTCTCTGGCTGCTCTGGCCCTTTAAATGGGTAGTTATTTTCTCAAGTAGCTCACCGGAGCTCAGTTCTGGTGGCTGGAACTTATTTACGACAGGGATTCTCAAAGGACAAAAGGCCAAAGGGTTATCTTTTTTATTTTTAATCTTGTCATATTTTTAATGTCAGGCTATCAGCCTCTTCCTGAAATGCACAAGTGGTCCCTCTGTTTTCTGTTTTCCCTGCATTCTCACAGGGGCTGGATCAGAAAAGAATCAGCCAAAACTCTACTTCTGGCCTTTAGGAGTCAAGGTGACCAGGGTCACTTAAAAGGAGTAATCACATCCCTTCCTTTGGTGACAGAGTCCACACATTCCCACACACCAAGGTCTTCTTAGGGCCCCCCACTCACCCGCCCATCCTCTGGGCTTTGCTGCCATTCTTCAGTCAATGCAGTAGCGCACAGGAGACGGACCCACACAGAGCCAGGGGTCCATTCAGCCCTGGTCGCCTACAAACCTCAGGAGTTACCAGGCTCAAAATGATAAACGGCTCACAACTGAGAGCATGAGGAGAGGGGGGATCTTTAGGCTGCTTCCTTGCTGTTATTATTGTTTAACTTAGGGACATATGAGCTAGTAAAAACTACCATGTAAAAGAAACCAAAAATATATTAAATATATAATAAACTAGAGTATCAGATTTCACATGAGCATGACACATACATGGCAGAATAAAACAGAATAGTGGGTACAGCTGGTTACTTGCTTAACAGGCACTTCTTTTTCCTTCTCGGTGCCAAAGCCCCAATTTTTCTCAGATGGCCACCCTGGCATATGCTCGGTGTAGAGAACCCCTTCTCCTCCCAGGGTGACCATGACCTGTATGGGCTAGTCAAGGTTTGCCAGTGTCTGGTTGAGGCTTGCAAATGTGACTCCAGTCCTGGAGGACAAAATTTGTTGAATGGCTTCTGGAAAAGTCTTCCTCATTGATAAAAATAGATACAGGATGAGAAATGTCCCATCTTATTCGTTAGATATCATTATGCCTCCTGCAACTACTTCCTGAATTTACCAATTTTGGTTCCCTTCTTCTTTTGTGAACTATCTCTTAATTATTTGAACATTTGTATGGATCTTCCAACCCTTGCAGCTAAAAACAATCTCTCTAACACATGTTGTAAAAAAGAATATGGACACTGGATCAGATCTAAATTTAAATGGAATCTCTTCAACTTATTTGATCACATTGTCTGCTCTTTCGTCTACTTCATTGGTTTGTGATAAAGGTTACATTTGATAGTTTATATAAAACCCCATGGAGGCCTGCATGTATTAAATGTTACCTTTGTTGTTGCCCCATGGGGTGAGCGGCTCAACCTGTCACCCCAAATTTTGTTCAGTTATTGAAACAGATGACACCATGCCTGCACCGAGAGGGGTCTGCCAAAGTTTATTGGTCACGTAATGAGGGCTTCCAGGGAGGACTGGTGCTCCCAAGCAAGTTTGAAAAGGACTTAGGGAGCAAAGAGAGGCAATTGACTTGGTGGATGGGTCTTGACTGAGGGGTCCCGGGCACAGGCAGGTAGTTTGCTAGTTTGAAATTCCCACTGGTACAAGACAGGCAGCTCTAGAGCCTTCTTATTGATTTTCCCAGAAGTGAGGCAAGAAAGAAAAAGACAGGATTTTGAAAGCTATCAGCGGCCAAACATCAAAAATGGAGTCAAAATCCATTACAGATGCTCACAGAATATCTTTTCCTCCTCCCTAGCCCCCAGTGTCATTTTCAGTGACCCATGATGAAACAATGATTAGGGGTTCTTTTAAGAGAGAGAGAGGAAATGTGCTTTTGAGAGGAAACATAACCTATGTCCCCATTATTTTACATTTGTGTTTTTTGCAAGGAACGGAAAACACAGGAACTCATTTTACATATTTATTAATACTGATGTGAGACACCTATCAGATCTCATTTTAGAATGAGATCTAACGTGTGGCTCATCAAATAGATAGTAACACAGATGAATAAATGAATGAATGACTGAGGAAATACTTTCCTGTTGGTCCCACGTAGCTTCTATGTTTAATTTCCATCAGTCTGAAAATTTTTTTAGGCAGACACTAAAAGGGAACTTCCTTTTTTACATGCTGTTCTTTTGTTTGATGTATGTTTAGGTTTCCTTCGTGTTGACAGTTAACCGAATTTTTTTGCAAACTTAATACCAAAGTAAAACCACTATTTTAGCACTGTTTTATTTTTATTTAAAAATACAATATATGCAGATGTTATATAGATATGTCAGTACCAGTATGATCAAAATCTGGAAGAATATTCTCCCAACTGTAATAGTATTTACTATCACAGCATAAGTGTGGGTGATCAGATGAGTGGAGAGCAGACTTTCACGTGATGCTTACCTGTTCTTTTTTTTAACTTTTTTTTTTTAAAGAGTGGTGGAATTATGAGTAACTTTTTTCTTTTGGTTCTCAGTAGTATTTCAACCAATAAAAAGAGAAGAGAATAAAAAACAGTAAAGCAAATTGGTATGTATGGATCTAGAAAGATATCCATAATATTGCAAGGGAAAACATGTTACAAACAAAAGTTTATGTCTCACTTTTTGCTAACTATATAATAGTTAAAAGGCTAAATGTGTATATATCAAACAGTGATGTTTGGGGCAGGATTAGAAAAAGCGTTCATGATTTGTTATGTACATTTCACAATGTTTGAAATAAAAACTATAAAAAATAGTAAAACAAATAACCATGAACAACAATAACAAAGCCACCAAAGTAAAGCAGCACGTTAAGAGCACTGGCGTTTCTTTCTCCTGTGGGTAGTTTGATCTGGTTACATCCCAGCGGCACTTGCAGGCACACAGCTAACATCAGGTGCAGCAGGACCCAGGGGCTCGCTCCGGAGTGCTCACGAGGCTAGGAAAGGCAGAACAGAACATTCCTCTTCACTTGCTTTAAAGATCAAAAAGACGCATGCAGCATATCATGCATTAACGGCACAAAGATAAGCGATTATGAGCTTTGGGCTTTCTATTGCTTTTGAGACCACGCACCCAAGATAGTAAATGTTTAAAATATTAGTGACTCGGTCAGCTATCCCTCACTCAGTTCACAAGGGGATGAACACTCGTTATAGCATCCCACCTCTTCAGAAATTGACTAGCCACGCTGTGCAAAGATTTGACTCTATGTCTCTTTCCAAGCTATCACACAACCTTGCCAGTGCAATTTTTTACACGTTCTCCTCACTGTTTGTCTCAAAAACTTTCATCTTTCCTGTTCACTGCCATTTTTCGGAATACAAAAGCGTGAGGAACTAGCTCATTCAACTCCCTATGCCTTGATGTCAGTCAGGCCTTGGCTGCAAGCACCACCCTCCCCTCCCGACACTGCCTTCTCTCAGGGCCTCAAAACAGATCTAAACACCTGCTCACAGGTCCTGAACTGTTTACACAACACATCACAGTCTGTTTCCTATTTCACATGGGATGAGCAAACATAAGTTTACTTTCCAAACCAATCCGTAGTCACTCCATCGGTTACAAATATTCCTTATTTAGCCTGTGGTCCAAACCTTCTTTAGGTTAGAGTCAATTGTGGAGCTTGACCATTGGGCTGGATATTTGTTCTCAGCAGGGACAAGAAGAGGCAAAGCTCTGGTTTCTGAGAACAAACAGTTTAAAAACCTAGAAGGTGCTCTAAACTGTGTAACATCCGTTACAACCAGAAAGATAATCTGATTTAGGGGGAAAAGCTTAGAAGTACGAGCTAGGAAAAGGAGATCCAGTTTCATACTGGCCACTAAATGACTGTGTGTGTGAGCGTGTTTAAGTTACTTACAGACTCTGGACCTCAGATTCTTTCATTGTAGAGCCATGGTATCAGATTGCTAAAGTCTCTTCCAACTCCAGCCTTCCATCAAGCTGGCTGCCTCTTCCTGTCCCCATTTCGCTCTGCTTGCCTTTTGAGCTTTGGTGTCTATTTTTTTTTTGTCCTTTCCTCCACTCAAGGTTGTTCTTTAAATTGATATCTCCCGGAAATAAACGTGGGAGAGATTGGAAAAGGGAAACACAGTCTCCAGAGAAACAGCCCTGTCTCCATACCAATGTACCAAACACTAACGTGAGAGGCACAGAAATGTCTTTGCCTTTGAGATTTCCCTGTTGAAAAACAGGGGAAAAAAAGAAACGCAAGTATTTTCACCTTTGCTCTAGAGTATTCTAATATTTTTCACAGATTTAGAGAGGCTGGTAGGATTTATAAAAGGTTTGGACTTCTTTCCTCTGAAAAAATAATCTCATAAAATCCTAAAGCCAATATTTTTTTCTCAGCAGTCTTTCATAGAACAGAGTCAACACCTCACATGAATGCACGTACATAAAACAGAGAACAAACTGCAAGCAGACACAGATATCTGGTGATTTCCATGTTTTCCTTACTTGTTTGCTTAACTCAAACCACAACGTGTGGTCATTTGGTTTTGTTTGACTTTATGATCTTTGCAACTCTATAGACCTGGGAACAAACATGTATGACAAAAATCCTCACTCCCTGTGGCCAGTGCCAAAATTTGTGCTCCCATTACTCTTGGTTTAAATATAGTTTTCAAGGTCTCTACTCTCATAGTTATGTATTTTTGCATAACACAGAACAGCTCTATTTTGAATGGCCAAAAATATCTAGGGGGAAATACTAAGGAAGTGTCCAAGTAGAATTCTTTGTATTATCTCAGGTACCTGCGGCTGTGAGTTTAAATTGTGCAGGCTACAAAGGGAGTCATGTATCCTAAACAATCCTCCAGTGGCTTTCCAACTCTCTGCTGTCTAGTCACTTGGTCTATCAGAAACATCAAAATGTATGCTTTTTATTGCCATCTCCTTTAAACTCCTCTCACAAAGACATGCATCATTCTTGAGCCCAAGACCTCAGAATACCCTGAGAACATCACCTTTGAGCAGCTGTCCACTGATCTTCAGCTCTGATCTCTCCATCTCGATCCATCCCCATATATATATTGATAGCCCGTGTCTATGGGCCAAGCGCTATTCTAAGTGCTAGGAAGGTATAGAAGAATAAGAAGATGCATTCCTACTCTCAAGGATAGCAGAAGATTTGGGGGAAGAAAAAAATTCACATATATGGAACAACTAAGGACTGCTACGAGACAGCTTATAACCAATCCTAAATCAGGCAGTTCAGACAATAAACATGCTAAAAATTTGAAATTGTGAGAGATCAATAAAGAGCCTTTAATAATCTTTTCCTTGATCCCAAGGGAGCCAAGTCCGAGGTAGAGAAAAGTTGCAATGTTGGTAGTTGTATGTATTATTTAAGGGTACATCCCTGTCTGACCTACTAGCTAGGTCATGTGAAATAGAATATTCAAATTTCATGCTTTCCTCTTCACATCAATCTCACCTCTCTTTTCCTCTCAGCCCTTCTCCTCTCTCTCCCTGTCTCTCTCTTTCTCTCTGTCACTCTCAGCTTACAGAGATTTGCCTAGGGATATTTAAATGATGTGTGCTAGGTTGGGTCATAAGGATAGTACATCTTTTCAGAAACATAATTTTAAAAACTCGAATGCTTAACTCTTTTCATATTAAGGTCAGAATTTTTCTTTCATTTGCTTAAGGCTTTACCATCACAACTTTCATAGTAAAACCATTTGAGGCATCACTTGAGGTCCACGTGTGACATGTGAGCCAAGCAGGGCTATTTGCAAAGCTGCATGGCTGGGAATAGAAAGGCAGGTAAAGGCATCAGAGAGAGAGAAAACAAATGTTTGAGATAAGAAGAAAATGTGTATCTTAAAAGATGAGCTCCTCCTGTAGCAGAGTTAAGAAAGTTTATGCCAAAAAAAGCTGAGCTTTTCTTAGAGAAAAGAGACAGAGGAGAGAAAAGGTGGTGATTGGGAGTAGAGGTGATATAGGCAAGCGATCCTTTAAAAACAAACAGACCAGTAAAAAACTCAGAACGGTCTTCCACGTTGTGCAAAATGGGACTTTATAGCTCCTTCACGCTTATTTTATTATATCATATTTGTTCTCCGTTTTTGTAAAAATAATCATTATCACCAGCTAGAAAGCAAATTATTCTGTTTTCACGTGTTTTGTATTTTGTTTGTGTTGTGTTTTTACAGTCAGTGAGAGAAATCCTATCCATCAGGACCCTGTGACACGTGAGCTCGCTAACTTTGTGTTGTAATGTTAGAGAAGAGTTGAATGGAGTGAGATGAATAAACACACACATACATTCCTTAATGCTACCTAATTTCTATGTTTTGCATCACAGCCAAATAAGGCAAAAGATATTGTTATTTCTAAAATCAAAGTAATACCAACTTTCCGCTCACAGCATCGTTACTTGTGCCACAAAATGGAGAGGGCTTTTGCTCTTGTCCTTGAACTCAATTTCAAGTATAGAGAAGCAAATGGTGTGGCAGCTCTGTTTGACTATTGTTATGTGTTTCCATAACGAGCAATGAGTTATAGGACCATAGATTCCAGTAAAACGTGTATGAAAGTTCATAGTGGAGCATGTTGGTACCTGAGGAATTTGAACTTGATATCCAAACACATGGTTAAATAGGAGAGAAATAAACAAAATAAAACCCAAAAAATGACTATTTCAAAAGGAATGTGACAGCTGATAAATATAAAACAAGCAATGAAGTGTACTATTTGGCTGGTGACTTTATCTTCAAGGTATATGCTAATAAATTAAATCTCACCTAAAATTTGATTTATTAAAGTCAAAACTACTAAGTTTCTGGAATGGCATGGATCTACTAGCCCAGATTTTTTTTTTTTAATTCTGATAATTTAGAAGAAAAAGGTAAGAAAGTTTCTAAATTAACATTTAGAATACCTTACAGAAACAAGTCCTTTAAGAGAAGTAACTTTCATATATGAGAGAATATGAACATTTCATTTTTAACTTAAAATACAGACACCCACCTCACATTTCTATAGAAGAATCAAGGAGCCATTTGAGAAGCCACCTACATACATGCTCTACACTGAAATCTACCCAGAGGAAAAAGAATTACAGAAGTTATAAAGTCAGATATTTTTCTTTTCCATCATTTCTGCCGTCGGCAAGAGCTTAGGGAGAAAGCCTTTAACTAGGATTAAAAATATCAAATGTTCTATTAGGCGACATTAAGTGTAATGGAATCTCAAGGTTGAATTAATTTTGTAGCTTCCCTTATCACTCCGAAGATTACTATCTCAATAACTGGCATCAATAGTCAACACAAGAAGACTTGAATAATTGGTGATCAATCAGGACAACTGGGTGACCTCATCCTTCCCAAATCTTAAAACCTTAGAGAGCTTGTTTAGAAAAGAGTAAATAGAAAAGCATAGCTATGTCAGGTATGAATTTAATTCGCCTGTTTGAAAGTACAGGCTAACCTTGCATTTCAAATTTTCATTATACTATGCTAATAAGCACATGATAATTTTATGGGCTTGGTAGTTACTCATTTAGGAATGTTTCCTATCACTGAAAGTAATACATTTAACTACTAGTCAAACAACCTCGTAAAATTCTCAGAGATAAGATTTCATAAAACTTGGACAGCAGTAAGGGATGAAAAAATTTCATCTTACTGCAATTCCAAGACAGGCATCATATTTCTATACGAAATAGTTTCACATAGAAGACACTTTACATGGAAGAATCTAAATTAGGGTGAGTGCATCTTGGACCAGAAGCCCACCATTGAGAGGGGCTTCAACAAATTCTCTTCTCAAGACCAGCCCTCTATGAAAATAAAAATATTTACACATCTATTTAGTCAGTGACAAACAGAGAGGAAACCATCTGGCCATTTGAATCAGTGTAAATTGCCCAACCACTCTTGTGAAAAGAGGAAGCTAGACAAATTAAACGCTTGTTTTGGAGCTAAACAATTGTCCTAAAACTGTAATCATAAAATCCACATTTGCAGTATCAAATAAACAAAAGCAAATCAGCAAAGAAAACTTGTTTTTGTGTAGCAATTGGCAGGAGGATTAGTATTTTACTGGATCCGATTTCCTAAACCTCCTCATTCCTGATAACAGCTTCAGCAGTGAGGTGACACACCAAAAAACATAAATTATCTAAAGCTGCAGATAAGCAGAGGCCATTTGGGGGATCTGAGTACAATATAAATAGATGCAAAACAGTAGGAGAACCGGTCCATCCAAGCCCTCGAACGATTAGCTGTGTGAGCTCTGACTCCTTTACCGTTGTGAGCTGTGATTTATCATCAGACAGTAACAGAGACTCAGCCTTATCTGTGATAATTCAATGGCTTAATGGCAGTACCTTTATCTGGAGGTCATAATTAAGCTTGTTTGATCAGGCTGAGAACAAGCACCTATGCTGTGCTTTAGCCCTTACTTTTGGTGTCAGGGGTATAACATAATAAGAACATCACTGGGTATGGCATCAGTAATTTTGTTCAAGTGCTGTGACAAGTTATTACTTGTCTATAAAACAGAATCCCCCAAATGGGAGGGAGAACAACACCTTCTAAATTTAGAAACTTCTGTATAATTTGGAGTTCAAGAATACTAGGTAACTTTGGTCTCAGGTGTTTGGACTTAAAACCAATTTGAGTATAAAACGGAAAATGAAGAAATACTGTAACATTATCTTTAACTAATAAAAGCAAATGCTTATTAAAAGGAAAATGAACATTTACTGTATCCTACAATTGAAACATCCTAACAACTCCAGTATCTCTTCGAAAGTAATAGACATCATAGGCATTCATTCAAATAGACAATAAAACCTCATTAATCTGAAATTACTGAATGGAACTTTCGTTTGATTTTGAAAAGTGTCTGAACTATTAAATATTTTTGAATGAATTATATATTTTTTTACTTTAAAGTACGTAGCCTAATTTGAACTAGTTGTTATATATTTCTAAAAGAAGATCATATCAGGCTTAAATTTAATAAGATGCGTTAACTTTAGCAGTGCCGTTTAGTGGCAAATGAATATGCTAAAACACACAGGAAGAATTTATTCTTTAACTTTGTTTAAAATATCACTTATGGTTATTTTACATACAGTGCTCTTTTCTTAAAAATGTGCACAGGTAAATTTTATCTAGCTTAGGTATAATTAATTACAAATTCTGAATTAAGGTATTAAAAATCTGTGATATCTTTCAGCATTTGAGTTCAGGTTTATGTCACTGCTGAGTATTTTATAAAATTCAATAAAAGTTCCTTTATAAAATATTTTCACATAAAAGTGAATTGATTTGAAAAATACCTGGTCCTATCTCTTTTTATATGTAATATGGAGTTTTTTGGAAGTTCTCTCCTACCAGTGTTTAACAAGTTCCTACAGACTAATAGATTCACGGCAAAGTCAGATCTTTTGGATTCAAGCCACAGTTCTGTCACACCCCATGTGATCTTGGGCAAATTATTTAATCTCTCTAAGCTTCATTTTCCTCATGTAAGAGGAACATAATAGTAACACTTGACGGAGGAGTTGTCAGGCTCCAATAAAATATTGGTGGGAAGTTTTTTGCAAATGTCCGCCACACCATAATTCACACTGAATGCTAACTCTCCAATTAGTCCTTCTCTTCTTCTGCCTGCTTCACTTCTTCACCTAGCCAAGAACTTGAGGTTAATTTCTTTAAAAACAAGGACACTGGGAAATTTAGTAAAATTAGGTATTAAAAATGATCAAATAGATGAAGAAGTCAAGATGATAGTCAAAAGTCACAAATCAACTCAACTTCACTGTGTACCGATTCATAACCTATTTCAGAAGCTTGAGTACTTTTCTTTTGGTAGTCACAGATATCTTATTTTCTTTCTGCTGCCTGTAATTATATTTATAACCACCTGGAGTAAATTATCAGAAGGAAAGGTATGTGTACAGAGTATTATACATATGTTAATATACAATCACATAAGTGGACCAAATGTAGTCTTTTTTTTCACTAAATATTATAAGGAATTTTCCATGCCCTTAGCAAGAAAATCATTATTTATATAATCATTGAAATATATATATACATACAATATATTATATATATAATACAAGGGGTTGTTTGAATGGTGGTATATGCTTATTTACCTTGAAACCTCTGTTCTTGCCAGACCCTAAGTAAAAGTTTCAGCATATAGCATCAGAGGATTTAGTCACTTTTGTTCTTAGTAAACAATTGAAGCATCAGAAATGCGGGGCTTTTTTAGCTTCACATTGCCAAACCTCATGTCTTGTATGAGGACGTGCCTCAGTGTTCCAAAGCATCTGAACAGCAGAGGAATCACTAAATGCCTGAGTTCTAAAGCAGAAGCTCTAAAGCATAATCTACAAAGTGGAGGAAAATCTTCACTCACTTCCAAGATGGGAAGTATTTTGTTAAATGTACCCTGAACGGTGTGATATTCCTATTCTCCATCTAACTCCATACTTGGAGAGACCAATAAAACCATGGAGGAACAAGAATTGAAATCACAGCCACGTTCTGGGTTATGCTTATTTCCCCCCCCCCCCCCCCAGGAGAAAGCCTTGAGTCAGGAATTCTTGGAGGTAAAAAGAAAAAAAAAAAAAAGGTAAAAAGGAAGATTCAGGTTGGACTCACCAGCTTTTCTACTATCACATTTTATAGGTCATTTTAAGGTCATCTATTCCATCTACCAATCTAATACCCTGAATTTTTCTCTACAAACCCTACCAAGTTATTGTCCAACATGTGCTTTAATACTTCCACTGACATATAGCTTTCTATTTCATGAGGCAGATCCTTCATTCTTTGGACACTATTGCTAAAAGTTTTTCCTAATGTATTTCTGCAAACACCATTTATGAATAATTGTTCTTCCTATTAGACTCACATTAGGCAATCCAATCTTTTAACATCCCTTTGAATATTTGAAATTTTATAGCACATCCCACATGATATTTTTCTAAAGTCAGAGGCACGATTTTGAAAGTCTATTCAAATTAAATCAGAATACTGGGGTGGGAGCCAGGCATTAGAATGTTTCAAAGATCCACAGGTGATTACAATGTACAGCAATGTTTGAGAATCAGTGCCCTATAGCTTTGCCAACACATTAATAATGTCAGAATTTACAATTTTAGTGATCTGATAGGTGAAAAAATCATAGGTGTTTTTAAAATTAGTATCTCTAATTATTAGTGAGGTTTACCATAGTTTCATGTTTATTGGCATTATAATGACTTCTGCAGTTGCCTCTTTGTATCACATGACCAGATTTCTAATGGGCTGCTTTCTTTTACTTATTTATTTATTAGAATTTTTATATTTTATTGATATTGACTCTTTGTGTCATCTATGTTACAGATATTTTCTAGCTGTCACTTATCTTTAGATTTTTTTCTTTAAGTGGGGCATTTTGTTTGGTATTGTAGAATGAATGTAGATTTTTCATTGCTTGTACTCTTGGGACTTGTTTTAAAAAACTTCCCTACTTCCAAAAAAATTCACTTCTTCATGATGTTAAATTGGCCAGTTTATGAACATAATGTAATTCTCCGTTTATTCAGGCCTTATATGGTGTGTTTTAATAGAATTTTGTTTGATTAATTGCCATATGTTTATTGTACCTTTTCTATTATATTATCTTTGATTATTGCTGGTGTAGGGGGATACTGCTGACTTTTTTGAATCCAACAAACGTAGCAATACTGCTACGTTTTTGAATCCAACAATCTTGCTGAAGTATTTTATTGGGTTTAATAGCTTTTCTGTTTATTCCCTTTGGTTTCTTGGTAAACTACCAAATTTTCTGGAAATAATGACAATACAATCTTTTCTATTCCATACTGGTTTTCATACTACCTTTGCCAGACCTTCCATAATACATTGTACAATAGTGGCAATACCAAGAATCCATGCCTTCTTCCAAACCTTAGATAATATTTCTAAAATTCCTTGTCATTTGCTTTGGGTTTTGTGGAGACAACATTTATTAAGTTAAAGAATTTCTTGTCTATTCCTGCTTTCTATAAGCCTAATTTCTATGAGCATAAACAAGTGCAGAAATGTTTCAAATGACTTTTCTTCATGTATGAAAAAGTATGTGGCTTTTTTCCCATTAATGTGGTGAAAAATATTGGGAAATACTCGGCTATTTAATTATCCTTGCATTTCCAAGAAAAAATATACTCAATTATAATGTAGATCCCCTAATGTTAATTTAGAACTTTTGCATCTATATTTTGAAATTTGTCTATAATTTTGTTTTCATAGATAGTTTAGTATCAAGGTTATACATACATAATTAAATGAATTGGACACTTTGTGCAACTTAATATATGGATTTAATTTACAGGAGCATGTTGACAAAGAAATAGAATCTGCTGATTGACATTTTTTAAATATTTATTTATTTGGCTGCGTTAGGTCTTAGTTGCAGCATGTGAGATCCAGTTCCCTGATCAGGGATCCAACCCGTGTCCCCTGCGTTGGGAGCGTGGAGTCTTAACCACTAGACCACCAGGGAAGTCCCAGCTCACTGATATTTTGACAATATTTACCTGTAATACTCTCTAGGCCTAGAACTATTTGAGGAGGATGCCTTTTTATTACATTCAAATTTCTTTATTGGTTATCAATCTATTCATGTTTATTATTTTTCCTTGCACCAAGTTGAACATTTTATTATTTCTCCCAGATTTACCCATATTTTCAATTTTATTGACATGTAATTCTACATAATATTTTTGTGTTTTACCTAAGGTTATTTCTCCTTTTTATTCAATATTTGGTCTATTAGGTCTGTTTAATGGGGTGCTTAGCATATTAACTCTGCTTCATGGGGCATTCCATGGAATTTTAATGTCTTTTTCATGATATTGACCTTCTTTGTGAGGTTGACGATTCTTGGTTATGGGCTAACGTTCAGCCTAATCTTATCCTGACCTTTGGCCAACACATAAATGGCACATGAAGGAGCACACCCACTGCCTAGGACACTGGAATTCCTTTGCTATGGCAGCTAGTTCTCAGGAACCATGCACAAAAGTTCTATCTGGTTTCTCAAAAGCTTTGAAAAGTGCTTGCAACAGAGGAGACACTAAATAAATATTTGCTGAGTTCGTAAAGCATCAGTTTATCTTCTCTAACTTCACTAAATTCTGATTTCAAATGAGATGGCTGAAAATTTAGCCTCCATCATGCTTTCTCTTTCACTGCATTTGTGTCAAGCGGCTGGAATCCAGACAAATTCTAGGCATAAAGATCTATGCTGAGCCAAGGTATGGATTTTTGGCTGAACTAACATAAGAACAATTTTTAGACACGCACGTGTATACCATGGAACTCAACTAAAGATGAATACATGTCAAGTTCAAATCTAGAATCTCTCTCCCTCCACTCTACTTTTGGGTTCATGGGAAAAGTGTTGCAAACAGATTAAGAACATTGGTGGAGTCTTCACGGATGGCATGTTGAAAATGGAGAAGCCTTGTTCCCACCCCTATTGAATGGGGCAGGGTGGCCTTCTCCATGTAGGCTGGCATGGATGGCTACACAATTACTGTACTATGCACTTATCACACAGATGTTTACATATGATTTTACAAATATTTGTCTATTTCTTTATAATAGGCGGGACAAAGAAATCTATGTAGCAGTAACTGTTTCTTGAAGTTGAAGGACACAGTTCTTGCCCAGTGAAAGTCAAAGAAGGTGATTTATGACAGCTCTTTTTCTTCATGGCAAAATTTAGAAAGGAATAAGAACAAAGTGCTCTGACACCTCTGAGAGAATCAAACACCCACAATTTACAAAATAAGTGCTTCAAGTGACCTATGACCAAACTGACAGCCTCTTTAAAAGCAGATATAACTTGCCAAGATAGACAGAAAAGTTACGACCTGTTCAGAAGCATACAGGTCTCTAGCAGGAGGGGATGACGTTTTTGACACAAACAACATCAAAGGCATTGCCCTAAAAAAAGACCAATTAGTTTTAGTTCTCTGGAACATACCTAAATACAAGCACAATGACTGATTGGCACCAGACCTCTTATTTTACATCTTATTTTACATCTCTGAAATTGTATGGGTCAAAAATGGAAAAAGTAAATGTTGGACTATGTGGTTGAGGTATTGCTGGGGACACTGGGCTTGAGGATGGTCTCTCCAAAGATTTCTTTGAAAGAATGTTTAGAAATGTTTTCATTGATGCTGATTCATTTAATACAGGTAACAGGCAAATCCATTCTACACGTTCTGATTTGGTAACTAAATGAATGAAAGAAGTGCCATTTGAAAAGGAGGAAGGGGAAGAAAGTGAAGCAGGAGGAAGTGGAGGGGGAGGAAGAGAAGGAGGAGGACAAAGGGAAAAAGCAGAAGAGGGACTGGAGGTGGAGGAGGAGAGCATCTTGATCACAATCAATGTTAGGGCATCTGAATCCCTCCTGTGAATATCAAAAGTAGGAGATGAGCTCTTACTGTTTTGGGGGTCAATCTAGACAAATTTATTAAAATGATAATATAGAATAAAATCTAGCTAATGAATCTCCCTCTTTTATATTGTAGGTTTAGATCTTTTCATGTGAATAGTTGCAAAAAAAGAAAGTATGGTAATTATATTTGCTCTTAGTGTCTAAAGAAGACTAATTGCAAATGGTAAAATTGCTTTTCTGTACAGGCAAATTAGACTTTTAAAGAAAATTTTAATCATCAGAATATTATTTCATTATTCTCTTTAAACAACAAATTGCAAATTGGATTTGAGTCCTTAATTTTTCTTCTGGTTATTACTGTGCTCTTTGAGACCTGGCTTAAAGAAAAATCCTTCTCTTGACCAATGACTGAGTGTTTGTCAATCTTTTACTTTAAATCCCCATAAATAATATCAGTGTTATTTTTCATTATTTATTATTTTTATACTAGAAACATATTCATGCATTTTTGTTTAAAAGTCTTGATCAATACAGTAATAACGAGAATAAAATATAAATGTCCCATTCATTTCATTTGTACTGATTCCCTATTCCCTCATCAGAGATCGCTGCTATCAAAAGATTAAGTACTGAATGAACTAATTTACAAAACAGAAACAGACTCACAGACAAGGAAGATAAATTTATGGTTACCAAAGGGGAAAGTGGGGAGACAGATAAATTAAGAGTTTGTGATTAGCAGATACAAACTACTGTATATAAAATAAACAACAGGGTACTTCTGTATAGCACAGGGAACTATATTCAATATCCTGTAGTAAACCATAATGGAAAAGAATATATATATAGTGGAATCACTTTGCTGTACACCAGAAGCTAACACAACATTGTAAATCAACTATACTTCAGTAAAAATTTTAAAAAGTAAAATAAAATTTTACAAAGATTAAGTACCATCTTCTAACCCTTATTCCTATGCACTCACACTCACACACACACTCACACACATCCATTGTCCTTTTGCTTACATTGTTGGAAGTGTACTGTACTAAGGCTTTATTTATTTTCTTAGTTGTCTTGAGATCTCTCCAAGTCAATATTTATAGGTCCACCTCCTTATTGTTTATCATTGCATATAATTAACGCCATGGTATAGATGTATTATAACTTATATTGCCACTCCCCTAAAAGGACACTTTTATTTTATTTTTCCAATTTCAAATAGTGCTGTAAAACGCATTCTTGTACATTTATCGTTTTGGGGCCATAATTCTGCTGTTAACATTAACAGGAAAAGAAACCAAGGACATAGATTTTGATGAGAACATGGTCAAGTATGCTTTCTATTTTCATTTTATGAGAAAATGTAGGTACTTAAAAGAGTGAGTAGTTTATGTATTTTAACTCATCAAAAAGCCTAAATATTAATTATTAAAAGTTACTAAGTTATTTGTGTTTCAAAATAAGTTTATATCCAACATTCAAAATGTAAATAATATTATATAGCATAATATATGGAGAGTGGTTTTAGGTCATTTTTAAGGTAACAGAACACCAGATATTACCAAAGTTCGAATCATAGTATGCATATATTTTGTTTTAGAAATGGTGATATCTAAGCATATCTTCAGGAACAGGATGAAAAGTAAACACTACGTTTTGAGCCAGGGAGTGAGGGATCAGAGTGATATTTATGGAGTTCCTATTATGTGGCAAGACCATGAATTCTTAATCTTCATATAAACTTTTGAAGTAGATGTTTTTATTTCACTTCATACCTGTGCCCATGGTTCACAATTAAATATTCTAATATTCTTTTTATTTTTTTAATGTCAAGAGTCCCTGTTGTATTACAGGAAAGTAAGTATATTTATATCAGCTGAAATTTTAAATCTCCTTCCAACTTTATATCAATCCATTAAATCTAGATTCTTAGAGAGTGTTTACTCAGCCAGTCCATACCCTTCTAACCAATCTGCAAAGTGATATGAAACAGCTAAGAAATGTCTTTTGGAAATCAAGGTATACTTTGCACATAGAATTCTCCTGACTTACCTGTCTAAAAACTCAATGACAAAGTGAAGCAAGGCTCTTTCACATGACTTTGTATAACTGGGCACGTGGTAATTCCTTTTTCTTGTCTTAGGGACTCAACTTTATTTTCTAATTTTACCTAAGGTTATCAGTGGCACAGTTTCTGAATTCTGCTTCTGCCGTTTCTTTGAAAATTAAGAAGGAATTTGGCATCTCCTCTCAACTGGCAGTTTCTTGTTCCCTATGACATTTCAAAGAGTGGAGGAAAGGTTTTTGCAATCACAGTTACAAATAAAAGCACTGAGAGGGCAGGATCTTTATCTCTTTTTCTCCCAGCTGCGTGAACATATGCACAGAACAGGGCTGGTACTTGGTAGGCACTCAATAACTGTTTCCTGAATCAATGAATGAATTGTTACAACTAAACTGGAATTTAATTTGTTTCTGCCTGAAGACATGAATTTAAAATATTTAAGTGCGGTCTTACTATCATGCATAATAGTTTTCTTTCCTGTTCTGAATTTCAATTTACTCTTAACACTGTCTGTTTTACTCTTTCACGTTTGAAGATTCTCTTTTGTAGAAAAGGCATGACACAGACATTAAGACAAAAATGAAATCATGTGAGAGCTTTCAGGATGACAACCCTGTTTGCCTTCTTAGGTGTTCCTCCCAGGAAAGGTTTCTTGACTCCATAGCTGCATGTGACTGTTTATTCCAAGTAGGTTTTTTCTCCCTGCTGAGTTCAGTGTCAGAGAACAGGCCAGGGCCATTTATTTCACAGACTGTCAGGAAAGTGCAAAGTTACACTTCCCCTGCTGACTCTTGCCTTACCTTTAAACTAGAGAGTTCCTGCGGCCATGAACACAGGTGCACCTCTCCCAGGTAAGGTGATCCTAGGGGAAAATATGCAGTGGTCTTTCAGGACTCCTGCCTTCCTGTCATGCCCCACAGAAATACTTCCTGTCACTCCAGATTTCCAGTCCTTGAAAAATGCCTTCAGAACCACACAGAAGGATTGGAAGAGATCCAATGGGGGAAAAAAAAAAAGTTTAAATCTGGGAGAATCTTAGCAGTCAGGAAACTAGGACCAGACAGACCTTTTATTTGTCTAATTACAAGAGTGATTAATTAAGCCTATTACTCTTCCAAGCTTAAGTTATGTGATATATTAAAGAAAATGAGAGAAGATATATTAATAACATTTCTCTCACAAACTCATGAACATACAGACATAGACACACAGCACTTTATCAGGAGATTTCTGTTTTTACCTCTTCTGGAGGCAGGTCTTTTTAATCTATATCAATGGGGTGGTAGAGAGAATTTTGAAAGAAGACTGGAAAGTCTTCATTGATTTTACATTAGAAAGACAGATACATCAAACAGCTAGGTGGGGAGAGAAAGAGAAGATCCTGCTCAGGCTGGGTCTGCAGATGGTTCCAGGGCAGAACCAGTGCTGGGGGGGGGGTTGGGGTCCAGCCGAAGGGAGACTTCAAGGAGATAAGTCGGTCATGAATGGAATTCTTGTCTGGTACCTCCTACGTCTCTCTGCAAAATGCTCAGAATGTTTCCAAACTCCTTTAAACATGGGATAATATTAAGGTTTATATAAATTTGTTTTCTTAATCTAAAACAATACACGACAATCTGCCTGGGCTAGATAGAGGTGGGTGTTATAACTTATAAAAGAAAAAGCGAAGACTTCCACTCCAGCCGAAATAGAACAGCAGGGAACAGATTTATGTTTCTACTGAAGCAAACCCCCAAAATGGAAAATACATGAAACAATGGATTTCGAGACACTGGACATCAGGCTACAAAGGAACAGTGATCTCTGAGAGATGGAAATAAGTGAGGTAAACCCTACAATTACCCCAGTTTTCTGCTTTAGAAAGTTCCAGGTTGCCGTTCAGGGAGGGGAATGCAGGCAGACCCTGGCAGACTCCCTGAGTTCAAGAGACCAAGCTGAGAGTCTGGAGCCCATGGAGCCAGACAGAGTTGGTGGATAAGAGAGTGCTACACAGAAGAGAATTCTGAAGATCTAAACAGGGGCATTCTTGATTACTCAACACAGTATTAATACACCTGAGTAAGGAAACTCCCCAATACCAGAGAAAGAAACACACAAAAAGATTAGAGAGCACAGTACCCGATGCTCATACAAACTTGGTTTTGTCTTTTAATCTTCCTACTAGCTTTATAAGTGGTTGATCTACTACCTTTACTGTATATTTGCCTTTACCTATGAGATTTTTCCTTTTGCAATTTTCACATTTCTAGTTGTAGGGTTTTCTTTTCCACTTAGAGAAGTCCCTTTAACATTTCCTGTAAAGCTGGTTTAGTGGTGCTGAACTCTTTGAGCTTTTCCTTGTCTGTAAAACTTTTGATCTCTCCTTCAAATCTGAATGAGAGCCTTGCCAGGTAGAGTATTCTTGGTTGTAGGTTTTTCCCTTTCATCACTTTAAAATAATCACGCCACTCACTTCTGGCCTGCAAAGTTTCTGCTGAAAAGTCACCTGACAATCTTATGGGAGTTCCCTTGTGTGCAGCTTGTTGCTTTTCCTTTGCTGCTTTTAATATTCGCTCTTTATTTTTAATTTTTGCCATTTTAATTACAGTGTGTTTGGGGGTGGTACTCTTTCGATTGATCCTTTCCTGAACTCTCTGTGCTGCCTGGACCTGGATGTCTGTTTCCTTTCCCAAGTTAGGGAAGTTTTCAGCTGTTATGTATTTAAATTTGTTCTCTGACCCTTTCTCTCTTCTCTTTCTGGGAGCCTATAATGTAAATATTTGTACACTTGATGGCTGAGTCTGATGACCGGCTGCAAGACTCCAGAGGTCTTGGGGCTAGTATTTGCACACTGGGTGCTGGGGCCAGGTCCTGGACCCTCTGGTGGGTGGGGCTGCATCTCAGGGTGGCTGGGGGTCAGGGGATTCTGTGACCTCCAACCCGCTGGTGGATGGGCCTCTGTGCCTGCCCAGGTGGCCACTTGACCTGGGATGTCCCAGGACTGGTGTAGACTGGCTGGTGAACAGGGCAGGGTCCAGGCCTTAATAACTTAGAGGGAGGATTCCAAAATGGCACTTGCTAGCATCAGTGTCCCCATGGTAGGATGAACTCCCTGAAATGGCTGCTTCCAGTGTCTATGTCCTCAGGGTGAGTCCTAATTGCCTCCCGCTTCTCAGGGAAACATTCCAAGATCAGCACGTGGGTCTGACCCAGGCTTTGCTCAGATTACTGCTTCTGCCCTGGGTCCTGGAAAGTGTGAGATTTTGTGTGAGCCCTTTAGGAGTAGAGCCTCTATTTCCCACAGCTCTCTGTCTCCCCCAAAGTAAGCACCACCGGCCTTCAGAACCAAGCGTTCTAGGCTTTCACCTTCCTGGTGCAGGACTCCTGGGCTGGGGAGCCCAATGTGGGGCTCAGACCCTTCACTCCTTGCGGAGAACATCCGCGATTGTAATTATCCTCCTCTTTGGGGGCCATCTACCTAACAGTATGTATTTTGACTATACCACGTCTCCCCCCCCATACCCATCCCGTGTGGTTCCTTCTGTATATCTTTAGTCATAGAAGATCTTTTCTGCTAGTCTTCACATTGTTCTCATTGATAGTTGCTCTGTAAATAGTTACAATTTTGGTGTGCCCTGGGATGAGGTGAGCTCAGGGTCTTCCTACTCTAACATCTTGGCCACCTTTATGTGTTTCCATTTTAATGAAATTCTAGAAAATGCAAATTAATCATAGTAACATCAGATCAGTAGTTGCCTGGGTTGGGAGGATAGGTGGGGTTTTGGAGGGATTACAAAGGTACATGGGGAAAAGTTTGGAGTAATGCAGTGTTTATTATTTCTATAGGTACAATTTATTGTATGCAAATTATGCACTAATTCAACTGCTTTTAAACAAAATTTTTTTAATTTTAAAAGAAGAAGGAGGAAGAAGAAGAGAAGGAGGAGGAAAGACCTTAAAAAATACTCCTAACTCAGTAAGATAAAGGGTAGAATGTCTGGCATTATGTTTTCCAAATCCCAGATGGTCTTCACTTTTGCTACACACAGAGCTATCTGATCCCTCACTCCCATACTGTTAGTGGGTCCTGCAATCTACTAAATCCTCTATGAAGTTTTGCTCCCTAAAATTATAATAGTCTGGTCTTCTAATTATAACAGCCTGGTCTAGATGGTGCAAATTATTCTAGCATTTTTGTATATAAATTATTCTTACAAATGGGAGCTATGATAAGGGAGCAAATTCCAATCAACATACCTTACACATTCTGATTTTCTTTAGATAACATCAAAAATGCAGTTCTCAGAAGAAAGTGGCCCAGAAGAATATTAAGTTATGGGAATAGCAAATATAAAATAAGGAAAACCATATATACTATTTAGACATTGGTGCAAGTGTAAATGAATCCTGATCAATGGACAAAAGACAAAAGCTTAAACACATTTTCTTTCATTCTTTGGTTGCTATGAGATGTTATCAAAATATTATAGTTTAAACAGAGGGAAGTTAGTTTATTTGTGTCCACTTCATAGTAACATCCTCTTCAAACCCCAAATTGTATTTTGTTTCTAAGACAAGTTTGTATCATTGTTTAAAGAAATTATTCTTAAGATCACAAGTTGAGAAAAATTTAAAACCACGATGTGAAGTTACAATAAAATATGTAGATATATGCTGAAAACTGTGCATTTCACAGATTCCTTGGCAATCTTCTGATGTTAAAATTTCTTCAGAAATAAATGTAGATGGCCAAATTTTATCAAAGAATTTGTAAATTTCTCTTTCATACAAAAGTCTGTAAATACTGTTTTACATCTCACAATAACACTGTATACATCTAAGGTAAGGAAGAACCTGATCTCATCTCATTTAACCTGAAAATCCTTGGGCTTTCTCGAAGTTTCATCACATTTGGAAAGAATTACAGATGAGCGAGTATTTGATGGAGCACAGAACCTACTTTTAACATCTAAATTTTATTCTTAAAAATACGATTTTAAGTACAATAAAGTGTCAATTTGACATTAAAGGCTAGCTTCCATGCAAATAGGGGTAAGATAACATCAATTTTTCTGTATGGCATCGAGAGGGGTAGACAGTGGAAGAATATGGCCACGAGGTGCTATGGAGTGAAGTTTTGGCAGGAACACCAAAGAAAGTGGCAGACTGTACTTTCAGGTATGCTCACAGCTCTATTTCCCAACCCACATGCTCTCATGCAATGCCACCTTGACACTGCCCATCAAAGAGTGGAGTCTATTTCTCCACTTCATAGAACATGGTGGGTCCTGTGACTTCTTTGACAGATAGAAATAATTGTAGAAATAATGATGTGCCAGTTCCAGGCTTTGACCTTATCTGGCCTGGGAGCTTCTATTTCTTTTCTCTTGGAAGCCATGTGCCATGTAACAAGTGGCACTACCAAAGAGCACCATGCTATAAAAAGCCTAAGTCAGACAACCCACAGAATGGGAGAAAATATTTGCAGATGATGAGACCAAAAAGGGATTAGTCTCCAAAATTTATAAACAGCTCATGCGGCTCAATATCAAAAAACCAAAAACTCAATCAAAAAATGGGCAGAAGACCTAAATAGACATTTCTCCAAAGAAGACATACAGATGGCCAAGAGGCACATGAAGAGATGTTCAATATCGCTAATTATTAGAGAAATGCAAATCAAAACTACAATGAGATATCACCTCACACCAGTCAGAATGGCCATCACCAAAAAATCTACAAACAGTAAATGCTGTTTGGTGAGGGTGTGGAAAGAAAGGAACCCTCCTACACTGTTGATGGGAATGTAAATTGGTACAGCCGCTATGGAGAACAGCATGGAGGTTCCTTAAAAAACTAAAAATAGAGCTACCATATGATCCAGCTATCCCACTCCTAGGCACATATCCAGAGAAAAACATGGTTCCCAAGGATTCATGCACCCCAATGTCCATTGCAGCACTATTTACAATAGCCAAGACATAGAAGCAACCTAAATGTCCATCAACAGATGAATGGATAAAGAAGTTGTGGTACATATATACGACAGAATATTACTCAGCCATTAAAAAGAATGAAATAATGTCATTTGCAGCAACATGGATGGACCTAGAGATTATTATACTAAGTGAAGTAAGTCAGACAGAGAAAGATGAATATCATGGTATCACTTACATGCGAAATCTTAAAAAGAATGATACAAATGAACTTATTTACAAAACAGAAACAGAGTCACAGACTTAAGAGAACAAACATAGTTACCGGGGGAAAGCGTTGAGGGGAGAGACAGATTGGGAGTTTGGGATTGACATGTACTCCTACTATATTTAAAATAGATACCAACAAGGACCTACTGTATAGCACTGGGAACTCTGCTCAATATTCTGTAATAACCTAAATGGGAGAAGAATTTGAAAAAGAATAGATACAGGTATATGTATGACTGAATCAGTTTGCTGTACACCTGAAACTAACACAACATTGTAGCTCAACTATACTTCAATTATAAAAACAAAAATAAAATGCTTAGGCCTTGAAAAAAAGGTACAACAGTAAGAGCCTTTGTTGAGAATTCAGGAAGATTTAAGAGTCTCCTCAAAGATTCTCTAGGAAATAAAAAATGAGGCTTCTAAGAATCTTGAGGATAAGGCTTTTAGATACCCAGCTAGATGAAAGGATTTTTATGGATCCTAAGTGTGTTGTCCAACAGCACCCTGACTCTCGAGATAAAGGAACCTGCATCTAAGAGATGGACAGATCTGGCTTTTGTCTAATAGAGTAAACGCTGATGTAGTTTATAGGCAACTCATAGTTTGTAAGAGAATTTTACTTGTTAGCTTGGATTGAAAAGGACAGTTCAGTATAAAAAAGGACCTCTGGGTCCCCAGTCTTCCAGGGCTGGAAGCAGGCTGAGAAAACAACACAACTGCAAACGTAGAGCAAAAGCCCAGAGAGCAGAGTCTAGATACACAGAGAATGTCTCCCAGGGAGCGGAATCAGAGCCTGTGTCAGGGAAAAGCCAACATGTGCCTGGCTAGATCTCAGAAATGCTTTAGGACAATGATGCTACACACATGTCATCTCACACTCCCCCACTTTGGGCGCTGGACCATTCATTACTTTATCCTACTCTTACATCGGCATTGTATGTTGGGTGTGAGGAAGGCAGATAACTTGCTCCTCAGTTCACAGGTCTCAAATTGAGAGTAACTACACTTGAGAAACCTCTACTACACCTGGACCTGATTTAGATGGGGAGCTTCTGGACTCTGAGCTACTGTCATGCTAGAATGAGAACATATGGGCCTTGAGATGGGCAGGGGTGTATTTTGCACGTGGCAGAAGCGTGAAGTGTAATGGCCAGGGGCAGACTGGTAGGTAGTCTCTCTCCCTAAATGCAGGCTGCTTCTCATATCAAGAGGTGGAGTCTAATGCCCCACTCTTTGAATACGATAGCCAGTGGCTTGACTAATAGAGGATAGTGGAAATGAAATTCTGGGGCTCCTGAGGCTAGAACAGAAGAAGCTTTTCAGTGCTACTTGAGCCTCTTGGAATCAGCCCCACATGGCATCACATGGATCAGAGACAAACCTCCCACCCAAGCTCTTCCTAAGCTCCTGATGTACAAAGTTGGGAGCAAAGGACAATGGTGGTTACAATATACTATATAATATAATACATATAATATACATCATATATATAATAATCATATATGTAATGGTTATAATCCTTCCCGAACCTAGGAGCCATGCTATTGGGAGCCCCAAAGCCACATCCAAAATCCACGTGTATGTGTTCCCGTCAACACCCTGGAGGAGCCCTCTGCCGACAGCCAGCCTAAACCGCCAGTCCTGGGAGATGTGAGGGAGCCATCTTGGATATGCAACCCAGTTGGGACTTCAGATGACTGTAGCTTCAGTCCCCATCTACCTGCGACATGAGAGACTTTGAGTGAGAGATAAGAATACATTGTTTTAAGTCGCTGAGGTTTGGGATATTTTCTCACACAACAGTAGGTAGCCTATACAAAAAGGTTTTTGGTTTGTCCGAAGAAAGGAATTGTTACTTCAGAGATGTGGCAGAGATGTCCACCTCTCAAATTATAATAGACCCTGGAGATCACCCCACGTTCCTCCATTCCCTTTGCATAACATCATTGACTAAGGAGCCAAATCCTTTGCTACTTAGAGTGTGGAAGACAACACTCTCTCGGGATGCAAAAAAAAAAGAAGAAGAAAAATTGTGAATAATTCACATGACTTGTGGTCTGGGTTGGGCAAATATTTGCATATTCAATATTCCTAAAAATAACAATAATATATTTGAAGGTCACTTTCCTCAATTTTTATTTTAAAGTGAGATACGTATGGAAAACACATGGGGAAAATATTTTCGGGATAAGTTGTTGGAAAGGCAAATATTTGAATGCACACATTTTATTTTTTATTTACTTAATAAAATTTTATTTTATCTATTTTTTTGACTTAACCAATTTTTGTTCATTCTTTTTTTGAACTGGGTACATCACTGCCTGAATGAAATTGGAGTTCTGTTAGCAAGGAAGATGGGAGGGTATGGTTGGTGGATGGTTAATAAATAACGTCAAGCCTAGCACCCCAAAATCAATGTCTTCAACCCAGATCTTCTACATGAAGTTTAGCTCCATTTATGCAAATGCCTACAAAACATCTCAGACTTCTCAGATTCCATAAACTTATCATTTTCCCTGACAGTCCTCTGCCTAAACCCTGAGGTCCTGTCCTATTGCATGTACACACCTCCTCCTGCTTTAATGAAATGAATGGCATTGCCAGTTCATTCAGTTGTCTAAAACAGAAACTTAGGTGTAATCCATAACATCTCTTATCCCTTAACCTTCACATTTTAGTCAATCACGGATTCCTATCCAATGTATCTTCTAAATATGGCTCAGATCTTGTATTTCTCTTTATCTTCCTTTCCACGGAAGCAAGCAGAATCACCAAATGACTCATCTGCCAACAAACCAACTCATTATACAATAGTTACAAAATTTTTAAATTGTATTTTTAACATTTTAATAGACCTGCTTACCGGTTTTAATAAAAATTTTGAATTTTAGTTACTGATGGATAACACTTTGTGGTATTTTTAGCATCTTTATCGGAGTATAATTGCTTTACAATGGTGTGTTAGCCTCTGCTCTACAACAAAGTGAATCAGCTATACATACACATATATCCCATATCTCTTCCCTCTTGCGTCTCCCTCCCTCCCACCCTCCCTATCCCACCCCTCCAGGTGGTCACAAAGCACTGAGCTGATCTCCCTGTGCTATGCAGCGATGCACACATTTTAAAAGAAACGCTTTCCATTATCTCCTTTTGAAATACGATAGATAAAAGGTTTTAGGATTTGTCCCACTGGAGGTTTCCAGCTTATGAAAACTCTCCCAGGATGATTGCAGTTCTTTAGGAGTGAAACCAAACCAGCCCGTGGTAAAGCATTTATTTGTGGTCTTTGTGATTCTTAGCAATCCTCTTGCTCCTAAAACTCCTGCTACACTGGTAGTGCTCACATGCACGCCACATCCTGTTATTTTTCCCAGCATTAGTCGTGTATGCCCAACTACACAGCTCTTCCTGCAAACCGCTGAACGACCAGGAACCTGCTTCTTTGTATTCCTCCCAGAACTTGGCCTAGTGACGCACTCAAAATAGCTGTTCAGATGTCAGCTGAACAAGAGCATATCTTCGAAGTACAGAGAATGGAAAGTCACACTGCATTTTATTTCTACCTTGGGCAAGGGTTCTTTACTTGTGCTTACCTGTTAGTCTCTGTTCCTGGAGAAGCATGGCACTTTAGCAAGTGTCACTGCTTTCAAAGAAAATCCCCGGTGTCCATGACATCATTCCACCTAAAGGACACAAATGAAGGTTAGGGAAGGAGAAGTGACAGGAAGGTCGTTGTTCAAGGGAAAGATGGGTTTGGTCACTCAGCTTTAAAGTCACAAGATGTCATGAAAAGGCCTGGGAGGCCCTAGAAAGTGAAGATCATGGAAGCACAGGTCAGATTGTTGAGAAACGTGCAGGACTGACAGTTTAGAGGAAGCAGGAAGACAGAGCCTGGAGGGTCAGGCAGAGCCAGAGGAGACTTAAATAGTGACAGAGAACCAGTAATATGTGGACAGGAAACAAGCCAGGAGGGTGGTGAAACCAAGCTAGCAGTGGAGAACCTCAGATGGATCTGCAGGAGTTCCTGGGCAGGTCTGGAAGTAGTCTGTCATGTGGGTAATGCCAGTTCATCAGCCAACACAGATAGAAAGCGCTTCCCTCAGTCCATCTAATCATAAAAAGAAGTATCTATCACCTGCCTATGATGAACTCAGTGCCAGAGTGTTGGGGATATAGACATACCTAGACTGACCCAGTTATTCCCTTCACAGAACTTACATTCTAGGGCAGAAGTACTGGGTTGTGTGCCTATCACCAGCCACGCAGGGTTACACAGATGCTCGAGGGTGGGCAAAGAGAGTTCTTCTGGGGCTGTGACAGTTGCCCCCAATTCAGGGGGCCATTCCACCTGCCTTTGTCTCATCTCGAGATGACCACTCAATAGTTTCTAAATGGATGACAAAGGAATCCTCGCCCACTGTAGGAGCACACCAAAGAGCCGGTGGAAGCCAACACAAGATCCCTGCTCCGGGAGAGTGCTCACTGCACAGCGTTGGGAAATCACACACCTCAACACAAGAGGATCCCCACCACCCAGTGGGGAGCTACTGCTGCTCTGGGTCCTGCCCCCTCAGTGAATGTTGAGCTGGTTAGAGATGGCTGCTCTTATTAGGGTGTCAAAGCAGAACTTTCTCCACGAATTTTTGACATGAACCTGGCATGCTGAGTAATTTTGCCAAGAACAAAGAGACCAGAACTTGTTGCCCTCCATGAAAGGTCAACTGTATCCCCACCTGATTCAGAGGCTGGCTCTGTGGACCTGGCACGCTCCCTGAATCTCTTTTAAGCTCTCTACTCTGGTTTCAACCCACCCAGATACTACCATTGCTCACAGCATGTTGCCATGTAGGCAGAGGCTGCTTCTAAACGATGCCCTTGTTTAAAAAAAAGAAAGAAAGAATGAAAAACCTACAAGCAACCAGCACTGACTGCCATTTCTCATAAGCTCAGTTTATAATGAGAGCTTTGCCTCCATCATGTGCATTGTTTGGTAGCTTCCTCTCGTTGTCACCTGAATACTAATGAGAAACCTGTTCTCAGTATCACAGCAATCGAGAGGTTTTGAAATATAAATAGGACCTAGAGAGGGGAGCTGCCCATAGCAAGCAAGAACTGAAGTAATGAGGTAGAAAAAAACTCCAAACAAAGAAAAATACATGCATATTTCCTCATATGCTGTCTATGCACAAAAAGTTATACTCTTCTTTCTATTTTTTTAACATAATAGTTTAGTAAGCCATGTAATTTCTCATCTGAGAAATAATTAGTGGGTAGAATTTGAAATTTGGAATCCACCCTTGATTTGTATCTCACCTCTTTCACATGCTAGCTGCATAAATTTGCAGGAGACATTTAATCACCTTTTCTATCTCAATTTTACCATCTACAAAATGGAAGAAATGTTATTACTATACTTCAGGCCAAAAAAATAATACATAAGAAGCTTCCGATATACACTAAGCCCTGAAAAACTGGTAGTTAAGTTGCCATATAAAGAGTTACCTGAGCCAGTGGTAAGGGTAGCTTCTGAACTGTGTGGATTCCCCTTGATATCAGCAGTCGGTGGGTGCAGGAAACAAAACCCCTCACAGAATCCTGTCTTTGGAAGACCTGTTCACTCTCTTCTGTATCTCCTGCATCTCCTCATTACATGTCATAGATAGTTCCCACTCTCCAAATGGGCACCGAGAGGAAATAAAATTTCCAGTTGCATGTGTGTACATCTTAATGAATAAGACAAAGACAAAGGAAGCAGGATCTCTACAAGAAGATGGTGGCATGGGAAGTCATGGAGTTCGTGTCTCCCCACAACTAGGGTGCCTGCTGGATGCTGGTGGGGGACCTCAACGCCCAAGGAGATGGGAGGAACTTCCAAGCAAACTGGTAGGATGTGGGGGTATTGAGAGGGGAGGAGAAGTGGAGGCCAGACAGGACCGGTGCCCCTGAGGGGTGCCTGGGAGGGGGAATAAAGAAGATGTGGCACATATGTACAATGGAATAGTACTCAGCCATAAAAAGAAACAAAATTGAGTTATTTGTAGTGAGGTGGAAGTACCTAGAGTCTATCATACAGAGTGAAGTAAGTCAGAAAGAGAAAAACAAATACTGTATGCTAACACATATATATGGAATCTAAAAAAAAAAATGGTACTGATGTACTTAGTGGCAGGGCAGGAATAAAGACGCAGACATAGATAATGATCTTGAAGACATGGGGTGGGGGGAGGGGGAAGCTGGGGCAAAGTGAGAGAGTGGCATGGACATATATACACTACCAAATGTAAAACAGATAGCTAGTGGGAAGCAGCCACATAGCACAGGGAGATCAGCTTGGTGCTTTGTGTCCACCTAGAGGGGTGGGATAGGGAGGGTGGGAGGGAGGCTGAAAAGGGAGGGGACATGAGGATACATGTATGTATACGGCTGATTCATTTTGTTGTACAACAAACACAGCATTGTGAAGCAATTATACTCCAATAAAGATGTATAAAAAAAAGAAAGAAAAGAAAAAACAAAAGAAAGTAGTCTCTGCTAATATCCATACAGTCTTGAACTGGCCCCCTCACTAATTTGAAAGTGTAACCTAGCAGGGCCCTACGGGGCCTTCCTGAAATGACCCCGCATCCCACATCCTCCTCCTGACTCTTGTCTATAGAAAAACTTTAGCCTCCTAGGCTTTCTCTGATTTCCACAGAGTATATTTAATTAGAGAAGCAAGAAAATGCAGAAAGAAAGGAAAACAGTCAAGCAAGACAAAATAATAATAGTTTAGCCATTAAACAAAGTCATGGACTTTTAATTTGTCCTCAAGGGCTATAGATAATATTCTGAGACATATCCTGTGAGCTGTTTTGCAGATACCAAAACCTTACCAAGTGGAAGAAATCAACGGTTTGCTGCCCACAAGCTTGTAGACCCTAGACCAGTTGGAACCAGAAGTTTGGTGATGTTGACTCCTGATTACCTCACCACCAACCAATCAGAAGAATGTCACAAGCTGATCACACACCCCACAACCCTCCCCTTCACCCTGTCTTTAAAAACCTTTCCCTGGAATCCTTTGGGGAATTTGGGCCTTTTAAGCGCTAGTTCCCTGGACTCCTTGCTTGGCGCCCTGCAATAAGTGCTGCACTTTCTTTCACCACAACCTGGCGTCAGTAGATTGGTTTCACTGCACGTGGGCAAGTGGACCCAAGTTTGTTTCAGTAATAGGAGGAGCACACGTAATGAAGATTCTATGAGGAATTTGAGAAAAGGGTAAGGTGGGATGTGACACCGTCACTAGCCACTAGTCCTCTTGCTTTTAGCCGCTTGTAGTATTTGCAGCTTACCTGTGAACAACTGCATGAATTTTTGAACTTAACAAAATAACACTCACAAAATAGAGAGTTTAAAAAGATGTCTGACAAAAAAAAAAGAAGATGTCTGACAAAGAAGTCTAACTTTTAATAAAATTAATAAGGCCAGCACAAGAGGACAACAAAAATGATGGGAATGAGACCTCTAATGTGAGTCCCCTGGAAGGCCACACAATGTGCCAGTGTGGCTGCTGCTATTTCTGTCAGAGTGGCAGGCATGGGGCACGTCTCTGATCTCCCCTCAAGGAAGAGCTTGCAGTGGGGCTGCAACGAGCTGTCTGCCTCTGCTCTCCCCTGGGGCCCCCAGCAATGACCGAGCACAGCCGGAGGAGAGGGCCTGGCCATTTCCGCCCAATATAGGACCCCTCTGAGGGTGATCTTTGCTCTGGAGCACCCTGTGGGGTGGTGGAGACACCTCCAGATGTGCAACTCAGCCAGAGGCACTCCTGCACAATCCTGCTTCTCCCCACCTCTGTCCCCCAACCTCTGCCTTCCCTGTCCTAGAAGTCAGCCTGGCACTGAGGCACTGAGGTCTGAAGGCTTTCTTTGCTGTCTGCTTCATTCTTCTTTACCTTTCACAGGACTTACCTCCCAATAATGCTTGTGAACCCCTAACTCCAGCTCAGCTTCTGCTTCCTGGAGAACTCAAATGACATAGAGGGTATCTCTGGAAAATGATTTCAAACTGAAACCTGGGACCTGGAAATTAGGTTTCCATAGAAACTGAATGAATAGAGTATCTGTTCCACCCTCCCCGTTTATTGTTTTTTTTTTTTTTTTTGCTTATTTAGTTGCCTACTTTTTGTTTCCTTGTACCTTTAATCATCAGCATTCCACATACCATTTTCTGCATATTTCTCATGGCTTATATTGGACTTGTTTTCACATCATTGCTCACATAGAATCTCGGCAGGTTTATTATTGAAACACATTTGTCCACTGCATTTTTACAATTCTTCCCTAACTTACTATCAAGCTAAACTATTTTTCAAAAGATAAATAAAGTGGAGTTATTTAATCAACTATGTATTGAACTTTTACTCTGTACCAGGCACTGCTAAGGTACTGAGGTATCTGCATTGAGCCTGACAGCCAAGATGTCCTGCATTTGTGATGCTTACATTGTCCTGAGGGAGACAGACAACAAGCAAACCAACTGCCATCCTGGAGCACTGCTCGAACCTTCCCCAAGCTTTGTCCTTCACTTTTTATACTCTGGTCTAACGTCATCTTATAGAGGCTCTCCAAGCATATCCCAAGGCAAACAGCTCTTTCGCTTGATCTCGCTGAGTCTTTCTTCGTTATACGTATTGCTTAAAAAATTACAATTGATCCTTGAACAACACAGGTTTGAACTGCGTGGGTCTACTTATACACGGATTTATTTCAATAGTAAATACTACAGTACCACACAACCTGGGGTTGGTTAAATCCGCGGATGCAGAACCGCGGATACTGAGAAATCGCGAATGCATGGGGCCCACTGACTACAAGTTATACTCGGATTTTCGACTCTGCTGAGGGTCAGCGCCCCTAACCCTCACACTGTTCAAGGGTCGACTGTATATGGATTTGTTTATTTTTTTGTCTGTATTCCTGCTAGAAGGTAGGATTCACGAAGCCAGAGATTTTGTCTGAATTGCCAGTTACTAGAGCAGTGAATTTCCCCTAGAGCTGGGCTCGTCTCCATCCACATTATGATGGAAAAACAATGACAATTTGTTTCTCTCCCCTAGAATTAAACAAACAAGGTTATTTGAAATATAAAATTAAATTCATTATTGACATGATAGACCTCCTCCTAAATGCATATTACTCTTTGAGAAATTAGATAATGATAGTATGAACCTATGAAAAAGAGAAAACATTTAATAACTTGCAACGTCAGATACTTTTTAAAACTGTCCATATTTGTTATGTTTGGATGTCTCAATTTATAAATAAATAAACATATTATATAATATGTATAAAATACATAATATGTATATAAATATATAACGCTGGGCTTCCCTGGTGGCGCAGTGGTTGGGAGTCCGCCTGCCGATGCAGGGGACGCTGGTTCGTGCCCCGGTCCGGAAGATCCCACATGCCGCAGAGCGGCTGGGCCCGTGAGCCATGGCTGCTGAGCCTGCGCGTCCGGAGCCTGTGCTCTGCAACGGGAGAGGCCACAACAGTAAGAGGCCTGCGTACAGCAAAAAAAAAAAAAAAAAAAAAATATATATATATATATATACATAGCGTGTATGTGTATGTGTGTGTGTGTGTGTGTGTGTGTGTACACATATACGTAGGGCGTATGTGTTGAGAACCCCTGTTGGTGACCACTGCTCTAGAAATAAATTTTAAATTGTTTAATATGATAGAAAATATTAAGTGCTAAATTGAATCTCCCCCCTACCCTATTGATGTGTTGAATTATTAACCTCCAGTACCTCAGAATATGACTGTATTCAGCAATATGGTTTTTAAAGAGGTAATTAAGTTAAAATAATTAACTATGACTGGTGTTCTTAAAGAGGAGAAAACTAAAACATAGAGGGAAGACTGTGTGAAGACATAGGGAGAAGATGATTATCTACAAGCTAAGAAGAAAGACCACTGAAGAAACCAACCCTGCCAACACCTTGATCTGAGACTTCTGGCCTCCAGGAATGTGAGGAAATAAATTTCTGTTGTTTAAGCCACTTAGTCTGTGGCATTTGTTATGGCAACCCTAGCAAACTAATATAGAAGATTATACAGATTTCTGTACAATTCTACATAAATGTGTCCTTAATTTTTAATAGTCATTGATTTCCTTTTTTTATGACTATACTTATAAGTTATAAATACCTAAAATCTGATATTTTAAAAATTATATACCATATGAATGTTACTTCTATTTAAATTATCTATGCCTGCATCTAGAAATCCCTAGAAATAAATAATGGAGTTATCATATAGTTTGACATCACCAGATACACATATTTAAAATAGCTGTGTTAAAATTCTTACAACCTATGTAATTATAAATTTGTCTATCCTTACTAATCATTTTAAGTGGAAAACATTAATGCTCAACCAGAACAGTTTAGGGAAAAAAGTAAATATTCATCCCCAAGTTGTAGGTTTGTTTTGTGTACGTTATTGAAATCTATCTGTTTGTATGGATGTTGAAACAAAGTAGATTGCTAGGGACATATTGCTCAGAAAAGCTGACCTTTTCTGGTTTGTCTGGTGATACACTGGGTTCAGGCTCATGAATGTGTGTTATCACAATGCCTCAGCCTCAGCCATGACCCAACATCAGGCATCTTGTAGATGCTAGTGAAATACTAGCATTGCCAAGAGAAACGGATACCCAGAAACAAAGAAAAAGATTGGATTTTGTTCTACTCTCTGTGACAAAACAGTCACGAAATCTATAAAACGATACAGCTCCAGAGCTGATGGATTCAAACCAGAATTTAATAAGAAATATATATATACATCTGGTTAGAAATGCTCCGGCTAAATTATTTTCAAATTCCTCGGTAAACAGCAATTTACTACAGACGTTGAAATGAGTCAAGCTAGCACTAATACTAAAGAAAAATAAACCAGATAAGAAGTGTTCTTCTTTACCCACCAATATCCTTAGGACCCAGTCCAAGGTATTGGTTGACATTTTGGCTCAAAGATTAGAAAGTTATTTGATGGTGTGAATCAAGGATTAGATTCTCACTTGAAAGGATAACATTATTAATAATTTTATTGCATGCCATACATCTCAGTCATCACAGTGGACAAAAAGGCACAGATGTTTTATTAGATGTTAAGAAGGAATTTATTAAATTAATTGCTATGTAAGTTTTACATTTAGTAAAATGTCTCACAGCAAGTAAATCTTTGCAAAAGATTAAGATGTACATTTCAAGGGGAAAACCTAACATCAATACTCGCTATCATCATTTTCTCTTCTCTCATTCTCCCTTGAATCTACGCCAGTAAATATTTCACCCCATCACCCATGAACCCCAACTCTCAAAGATCTAAGTATGAAACAATGTACAATCTAACTATGTACAATGTTGGTCATTATTACTTATGTTGATTTTGTCAAACAGCTACTGTCAAGGTCACCCTTGGTCGATTCCCAGTTCTCATGTTATTTGACTCATCAGTGACATTGGACAGTTGTTCGCTCCTTCCTGCATGAAGCCCCTTCTTCCCCTGTCCCCTAGGACAACACCCTCTTCTTCCTACTCTGATCTCCTTCGGTGGCTCCTCTTTCTCTCTCTGGACTCAGGAGTGCCCCACGTTTGTCCTTGGTCCACTTCTCTAACTCCATTCATTGCTGATGACCTCATCCAGCTATGGCTTAGGCTGCCATCTACATGCTGACACCTCTGAACTTATATCCCAGCCTCTGTGTGCTCTAAACCACAGACCCATTGATCAATGACTTGCCACCTCCATTTGGATATCTAATAGCCCCCAAAGTTAACATCTCCAAAAACCAACCGATTTCCACCTACCCCAAACAGGCTCCTCTTCCAGTATTATTATCTCCATCTGTTAATAGGGCATTCCTCCTTTTTAATTGCTCAGTGCTTCGAATCACCCTTTACCTTGAGATTTGGGGTTCATGGGTTCTTATTACGGTATTAGGCTATTTAACTGACTAAATATATAAATGCGGACCATGCTTAGACCGATGAAACTAGTGCATCAAAAGTCAAGGGCCGTTAAGCCAAACCTGTGTACCTAAAGTTCAAATAATAAAATAAAATTGAAAAGTTTAAGAAAATAGGGCTTTCCTCTTGGAAACTGAGCACCAGGAGGAGGAAGCAATTGGCAAATACTCAACATGGCAGGATATTATCCTCACAAGGGAAATTGGAGCATTTAAGGACAAAACTTGAAGTGTGTTAATGTTGGACCATTGACTCCTTTGTCCCAAGCCTACATGTACTCTGTCATCATGCTTTCTTCCTCAGCCATCTCTCTGTGAAAAGCTGCTCAGGGAAAGGCTCTAACGATGGACCACAGGTACGTATGTGCTTGTTAGCTCAGTGTTACCTCCCCAAAGTGCTTGGAATCGTAAACCTTATTTGAAGTTGTAGACTGAATGTCTACCCCTCTTAAAGTAACTGTTAGAATATTCATGAAAATGTAAGTGGGGGAACTTTTCAGATATGAATTTTTCCCTAGTACAATAAAAATCATAAAAACATATGTATGTACACATACACATGCACATGTGACTAGATTTACCTTTGATATACCGACTACAATGATATCTAACTAGTCCAGTCCAGACATGAAGGAGAATCTGCAAAGGGTTTTAAATTAGGAGATTCACTCAACCAATTCTGTACTCTATATAGTATTAACATTCTCTATGATAACCTTTATAATCAAGCTTTACTGTGTTTTTCTTAATAATAAAAGATGTCTATTTATTGTGATCTCTGCCTTTATAAACCTTAATTTTAATTCCTCTCAACCACTTTGTGAGGCAGGTATTACTATCCCATTTTTTAGATAAGAAAACTTCGACTCAGAAGTGCTAAATGAATTTCTCAAAGTCACGTAGCTAGTTTGTGGTAGAGTTGAGATTTGAACTAGTCAGCTCCAAAAAACCCTATTTAAACGCCTGTAAGAGAAGAACAAAATGTCATGGGGGTATGACAGGAGGAAGAGAGCTGTCCAGGTAAGAAGTAGGAAGCATTTTTGCAGGACCAGAGTGTGCAGGATGCATATGACAACCATGAAGGGAAAGGGAGCATTCTAGTCTAGGGGCTCTTTGCAGGAAACACGATTGGCTGAAGCATGGGCTGTGCCCTGAGGTGATATTTAGCCTGATTATAGAGGACTTTCATCACAAATAAGTTTATATACCTAATTGGAGAGCATGGTACTTGGCCTCACTTATTAAACATTTGCTCCATGCCAGACAATTAGTGTGTTTTTACTCATGTGATGATAATCTAATAGGAGTATATCCTGACACTGAGCAACATGAGTGGAACTGTCATTACCCTTGGCTCTTTGCAATTTGTGCCACCATTCTGAGGTCAGGACCTATTTATTGGTTACTGAGAGACATTTAGAGACCTACATGTCCCCCCTCCTAAACGATCCTAGTGTGTCTGAAATTGCCAGCAATCAGACACTTCTTACTTTTCAGTTTTCATTATTCATTAGAGCATTATTTATAATAAGGAATTCTACCAAATTGCCCAGAAGCAGATAATTATGGCAAAGGCCAGATGGAAAACCATGGACACCAAACTGTAAGAATAAAGGTCCAAGCCAGTACACAGGAGTACTCAGCAATGTCAAATCAAGTACAAGGGCAACATGAAGACTGGTTGAGAGAACCCTCCCAGGAAGTCACCCCTCACCACTCAGCCCTCTCGGCAGGGCCAACTCAGAATGTGAGGCCAGCCCAGGATGTAGGGCCGGACAAGCTAAGTCTCACAGCTGCCTCAGGAAACTAGGAGATAAGAAAGACGCTTGCCCTGACGAGAAGGTGTCTTAAATTACACCTGTGTTCCCCATGTAGAAAAGACATGGTCTAAATTTAGACATCAATAATTTGTGTGGATTGATTATAAAAGGGGCAAAATGCATTGCAATCTTTTCATACTGACCTATGTGGAAAAACTAATTTGGATCTGCTGTGACCAGAGCATCCTGAGCTCTGTAGCTGTGGTGAGAGAATAATACTCCTGGTATATAGGTCTGCCCTTGGATTCCCCCTCTGGCTCCTTGCTGACAATGATTTGCTAAGTATTGCAGCAAGGGCCAGGTGACAGGAGAGCGGCTGAAATATCAGGCAACTATATAACCTTGTCCCAGCCTCATGACTGCTAAAGAGCTCTTGTTGAACTTGTCTTTCTGAAAGAAAAAAAAAAAGCATTATGGAACTGATATGTATACCCAGAACTCATATCAAAGCTGACATATCAGATACACATTCAAACTACTATGCTGGGCTGTGATAATAATTATTCTAACTATTGGTATCATTGTGTTCACACTATTACCCAGAAACATTGCACCTTGCGATTGTTGTGTCGATTCAGATTTTAATCTATTCATATCTAGAGCATAGAGAGATACCAAAATAATTTCAATATCCTTCCTCAGTAGAAGATATAATATCAGGCACATCTCTAAAGCAAGATTGAACTAAAGCATAATTTAGTGACCCAGGAGAAAAGAACTTGAGTTAAACTTGAGGTTTTCTTCACTAGCAATCTTTTGAGAAAGTTAACTTCTCTGTCTTCGTATCTGTTAAAATGTCAATAATAAGAACGATAGACAAAAGACAATAGGTTAGGTACAATGTAGGTTTCATTCTCCTTAAAAAAACCTTAGAAAATGCTGAAGCCTAGCTATAAGTGTCCAGTGTAATGATATGTTTATTCTATTATTTGTGTATAGAAATGTGAAGAGGTCAGTATTATAATATTGCTGCAGGAAATTTGGGGGAAATATTTTGAAATCTTCACATAGAAAAATCAAAATGTTAGACATAATAGGGACCTTAGAGGTCATCCAATTCAGTAGTTCCCACAGCATGGGTCCTAGACCAGCAACATCAGGCTCCTTTGGGAACTTGGGAGACATGTAAATGTCCCCACCTGACCTCAAACTCAGAGAATCAGAAACACAGGGTGGAGTCTAGCAGTGTGTGATTGGCAAGCCCGCCTGGTGATTGTGACACCCACTAGAGTTTGAGACCCACTGATCTCATTCAAGGTCTTGACTTGGCCAATGAGGAAACTAAGGCTCAGAGAGTTACCAGAGTCATTACTGGTCACAAGGTGAGATTAGAAACCAAGTTTCTTTTGCTAGTGCTATCTATCTTTTTCATCTCTAAGCATTTACTTAAAATCTGAACCTAAATTATGAATTAAGCAATCATTTTCCTTAAGGAAAAGCAGTGAAAACTTAAAGAGGTGTGACAAGGGGCTTCCCTGGGGGCGCAGTGGTTAAGAATCCACCTGCCAATACAGGGGACACGGGTTCGATCCCTGGGCCAGGAAGATCCCACATGCCGCAGAGCAACTAAGCCCGTGCGCCACAACTTCTGAGCCTGCACTCTAGAGCCCATGGGCCACAACTACTGAGCCTGTGCTCTAGAGCCTGTGCTCTGCAACAAGAGAAGCCACCGAAATGAGAAGCCCTCGCACAGAAACTAAGGGTAGATCCCGCTCGCCACAACTAGAGAAAGCCTGCGTGCAGCAACGAAGACCCAACACAGCCAAAAATAAAATAAAATAAATTTTTTTTTTTTTAAAAAGGGGGCATGACAAGCCTTCAGGGCGGAAGCAGAGAGGCAGAACCACAGTCCCGGGATCGTGTTTTTCTTTAGGGTTTCAGCCTGGAATCATTATGAAGATCTTACAGACCCAGCATTCTGTTACAGCATTAGGGCAACAATAAAATTAACGTTAGCTGTTTGTAATTCATGATTATAAAATTGTTATCATCTTTTCTACTCTCTAAACTTTTAAGTTGCTTGTAATTTTTCTCATATTTTATGCTACTTATGCTTTTTTTCCCCAAATGTAATAAAGCATCATGCCTCCCAGCACCTGAAAGACTGTCTCGAAGGTTTTTGCAACATATACTGAGAAGATAGTCATTTTTATTGATTATTCACTTTTCAAAATATTTTGATGCCTCTTACTGAATTTTATTGAAGTTTTCTTTCAGTATTTTAAAGCTATACTTCTAATTTGAGAACTGCAAGCTACTTGCCTTTATTTATAATTGGAAGTTATTGAAAAAAAATGTACCCATCACTAAACAAACATGAAATAAAGGTCATTTTGAATAAGATAATTTCTTAACTTACCATTTTTTTCAACCATATAACAGAGAATGTAAGAGTCATTTTCTATGGTTCTGGAAAGCTTTTATGACAAGAGTCTAGAGATATATACCTGTATTCCTCCACTGTTCAGGCAGGAGAATATTTAAAACCAGGAAAGAAAAAAAAAAGGCAACTAATTTTAGTTAATGTGGTATGTAGGGAAGCATCTGGTGTTTCAGAGTCAAACATAGCCATCAAGGCTGTAAAACATTGGATATATTGCTCAACTGCTCTTGAACTTGGCTTTCCCATTTGTGGATGGAGGATGATAATAATATCCACGTCACAGAATTATCATGATGAATAAAAAGACACCACGTACTGATTCTAACAATGTCATTCATATCAATGGCTATAATGCACTGACAGCAGTAAACACGCATCAAAGTTTAGGTATCAGACTTATATGCCTTTTTATTCTCTCATCAAAAGACCTATGAAATCTCTGGAAATATCTCTTGCCTCATTTTAACCCATGCGAAATGGCCCCGAACATATTTATTTACCTCACAGGTGTCCAATAAAAATCAATCAAACTTCATAAGCATTTTCTAAGTTTTTCTTGTGAAGATGTTACAAAGCACTATTATTACGTGTTTGAAAATTATCATTTATTTCAAAGTCTTGCTGAAGAGATACAGCCGAAAACATTTTCCAGGAGGAGGCAAAAAACCATGATGATTATTATAGAGTTAAATTGGTGCACTCATACTGAAACACTGAGAACTCTGAAATAATAGCATTTGGAAAAATAGATAACAAAGTCATAGCCTTTGGTGTTCTAGATGGTATAGAGTGACCCACAGGGAAATATAGTGCTACTTCATGAATCTTTTACAAACCCGAAGGATGTATTCAAATTACCCCCAAACAATTTTAAGGCAATGATATATCTCTGTTGATCCAGAGGGATGATCTCAACTTCCCATTTCTTGGCTAAGGAGGATTAACATAATTAAGATGAATATCCTTCCCTGTACATTTCCCTATTGTAGACATGTCTGAAGCTTTATGAAAAATCATGAGACAGAGGCAACTGTTTCATTTTTCCTGAGGTTATGAAGGCTGGGGGTGGAAAGCAGACTTGCAAGGAATCCTCTTTTATAAAATTTCTTTAAGTGAGGAAAGAGCTAGAAGAGTGTTATTTGGGTCGATCCCAAAGCCTGTAAATCCATGGGCCAAGTTAGTGGTTCCCCAAATTTGCTGCACAATTAAATCACCTGGATTTAAGAAAATAAAAGTCCTGATGTACAGATTGCACCCCAGACTAAGTATATCAAAATGCTGCAGGTGGGAGCAAAGCATCAGTATTTCTAAAAGACTCCCAATGCATTCCTCTGTGTGTCTGAGTTTAAACCAATCAGTGATTTAAGTGTGAGCTTGGAGACCTCTGCCGTAGACTCTGCTCTCTTTTCTTACGTAGAACATCATTTTGCTAACTAAAGAGTTTTACACTAAAGCAAATACTTAGGCAAAACGATTTGGGGTTGGCTCAGGTCCATGAATTTTGGCTTTTCTGTGAAGTAATACTTAAGTAAAGTGGGAAATTAAAAAAAAAAAAGATACCAGTATATCTGGCAAGATTTCAAGCTTTGCGAGTAAGACAAGCAGTGCTGCTACAGAGTGGTTGGGATGTCAGCAGTTATGGGACTAAAAAGAGAATTAGAGACTTCCCTGGCAGTCCAGTGGTTAAGACTCTGTGCTCCCAATGCAGGGGGCATGGGTTTGATCCCTGGTCAGGGAACTAAGATCCCATATGCCACAGGGCGCAGCCTAAAAAAATAAATAAATAATAACAAATAAAAAGAGAATTAGAATGAGTGGGTTCAGATTGTGCCTGGGAAAAGTAGGCCTTACATTGATAGTCATATAAAATATTTCTAACTTACAGCTTATTAAGTGATGGGAACTCTGTTTCCAAATATACCCAAAAAGCTATTCTCCTACTTAGATTTCTTCTGAAGTAAAATTGTTTCGTGTTTTACATTCCACGGTGCCTCAAGGCTTTTGACAAATGATTCCTAATCTGATGATGGTGGGAGAAAGTGCTACTTATCAGAGAAGTTTGGACCAATCATGCTTCTATTTATTTCTAAAGACTGATAAGCAATTTGTAAACGCTTCTTGAGAGTGCCATGAAAATTTTGTACTTCTCTCAAGATAATCTTAGGTTATCTAATACTATGTAATTTCTTTGTTTTGTGTGACTATTTTTGTTTATTAAAAACACAAGACTAGCTTTCCTTTATTTTTCATCTTTAAGATCCCTACAGCTAAATTAGCATGGAAATGGATATTCCCTGAGAATTATTTAAGACAGTAACAGCTTTATAAAAACGTTTCAAGCCAACCTCAACCCCTACCCTACAAATGAAAGAAAGGAGTTAGATAACACGCAGTAATGAAAGTTTGATAAATAGGTGGAAATGCTTCCAAATAAATAGGAACTGACCTTTGGAATTCTACAATATAGAAGTCATGATGACACTTTGTATCATATTACTTAGTACAGCTGAGAAGGTCAACTATTGGAAGTTGAAAGACAACTTTTAAGCTTTTTCCCAACATTTCAAAAGTGGATTTTGCCCAGCACATGAGCCTAGCTAGGACTGTAACTTTAATGATTGCCTGCGATCAAACTAGAAGTCTACATGTTCCCATTTTAAAACATTCGTAAAAGGATGGGGTGTAAGATACTTTCTTGACTTGCATTTTGTTGCTTAGCTGAAGCTCTTTGCATAGTTATTCAAGTAGATTGCCTTTTATATGCTGAACTGTGCATGAAGGTGAGATATTATTTCTCCCACTGGTGACACAGTATAAAATGCATATCAAGATAAAGTAGAAGAAGATTGTGTTTTTCTGTAATTTTTATGATTCTGCCTACAGCTATTTAGAAAATAGGAAAGAAATGGGTTTTGTAAACCTACGCAGTTTTAGAAAGGTAGGCTGCTGGTATACTTTCTTAAAAAAAATAACTTTCAATAGGTTGTGGTAGTGGAAGGAAAGGGAATTTAGGCAAAAGAGGAAATTAAGTTATAAAAATACTAATTAGGTATTTCTTTTTCTTTGGCTTGCATTTCTTCACTATTAAATACCATCAAGTTTTGAGAGTTAAACTATCTTATCTACCCTACCTGTGATAGCAGATTGGCTTATGATTATAAGCATCAGGCTATCATATGTACTCATAAATTCTCCATTCAATGAGGGTATTTCTTGTGAGTGTGTGTGTGTGTGTGTGTGTGTGTGTGTGTAACCTCTGCTTCAACAACCAATTAGCTCTTTAATCTCTTTCACCTTGACTTTTTTTCTCTTTTTCTACATAGATTCCATACATTTGTGGTTTGTGGTGTCAGCTGAGTTTTAAAATATACTAAGTGTTAATTCTGGCTAATTCAAATATTTTTGCTACATCTTTAAAATTTTGGTAGCCTGATTATACCTTGGATTTGGGGGCTATTGGTGGAGACTGGATGTTTTGTTTCCACTTCTCTCCGTAAAGATTTCTGTTAACCATAGCGAAAGTTAGACATGCTAATAATGGTAAGAGATTTTGCCTGTGTCACACCTTGTCTGCTCCTTACTAGGAAGGCTAATTTGGGTGGAGACAGATTGAAAAAATTTGATCCCTCAATTTTCTTGGGAAAAAGAGAGTAGCCAGGGTTTCTATATACACTGTGGAGATAAGTCACTACTACGCTTGCCTGGGTTGCTAGCATTTCTGTCCTTGGGGACAGATCCTGGAAGACCAAGGGAAAGGCACACTATCTCAGTGTGTCCTGGTGCGCCCTTGGCGTGGTCAAGGGGAGGAAGTAAACATTGTCTTATATGAGCAGATAGCGTCCTGTGTTTTCTCTCTCTCTCTCTTTTTTCTCAAAACAGCACTTTGAAGCAAGTATTCTATTTTATTTTATTTATTCTTGAAGTATAGGTGATTTACAATATTATATTAGTTTCAGGTGTACAACATAGTGATTCAATATTTTTATAGATTATACTCCACTTAAGGTGTTACAAAGTAATGGCTATATTTTCCTGTGCTGTACAATATATCCTGTTGTTTACTTATTTTATACATAGTAGTTTTTGTCTCTTAATCCCATACCCCTATCTTGCCCCTCCTCCCTCCATTCTCCCCGCTGATAACCATTAGACCTAGAGAGTATTATGCTAAGTGAAATAAGTCAGAGAAAGACAAATACTGCATGATATCACTTATGAGTGGAATCTAAAAAATACAAAAAATGAATAAATATAACAAAACAGAAACAGACTCACAGATATGAAGCAATTATTTTAGCCTCATTTGACTGGTGATGAAACAGGTTAAAAAAGTTGAGTGTTTTCCTCAATGTCATAATTAGTGAGGGGCCCAATCAGTACTGTAAGCAAAGCCTGTCTTTCTTCCATATCTCTGCAATTGTCTCATCTGCAGCTGATTAGAAAGAGATTTAAGAAATCCACAGTTCCCAATTGTGCCCTAAGGCAGAGCCTAAGCAGGTTTTCTTCCATTCTTTCTGGATTCCTTGCTTTGCTCTGGAAATCTGCATGTTCAGGTATAGATCTTTCTTTCAAAACTTCTCTAAAGCTATTTTCTGAGTTCTCTACATTTTTTATCATTTACTCTTGAATAATCATAGGGCTCAGAGGTCTAGCAAAATGCTTGATGTTTAAGTTGCTTTCAGCAAATCTTTTTGGAAGTTTAAAATGAGGCATACCATCCTCCAATGGGTTACTGCCACGTCACTTACACTGAGGGGTCCTTCGTCACAGAGCTTAATGATTGAAATAATAATAGCCAGGGGCTCTTCTAAGATCTTTACATATATTAATTTATTTAATTCTAAGAGCAACCTTATAAAACAGGTAGTATTTATTATTCCCATTTAACAAAGGAGAAAATGAGGCAAAATGCATTTTTGTAACTTGCCCAAGGTCACGCCACCTGTAATTGGTAGAACTGGGATTTGAAGGAAGAAACAAACATTACTCACCTTTTCCTCCAGCCAAGTTCAAGTATTTGTAGATGCCTACCTTGCTCACACTTGTAGTTTTCCTGAGGACGGAAGAGTCTTAATTGTCATACCTCGGAATCCCACGAAGGTAACAATTTTACACAATTGTAAATTGTGTAAATTTACAATTTTACACATTTACTCCTGAAATGGAAACAGGGACTACTCTCACCTTTTGCCATCAGATTTTGAAAATTAAATTGAGAAAAGATGCTGCAAACATGATAACAAAAAGAGTGAGTTTGGAGAACCAGAATTGCGGGAGATTTGGGAAACAGTAAAATGCAAATCAAGATACAATGTGCCATATATTATCAAAAATTATATGCATTTGCACATGATAATAGCTATCATTTTATAGTCAAAGGTGGAGAAACTACCAAGCAAGTCAGAGTTTATTTCAGTAACTCTTTGAAATGTATTTCTTTAGTCTCAATAACATTTATGTATTAATTTATTCAGTCATAATAGTTTTGAAGTGGTTAGCTTTAAAGCATTGCTATTTCTACATCTGCATACATATTTCTACCTGTCTGAAATATATTAAAATCAAAAAATACTAATGCAATCTATTTTATTTTAAAGGGGGTGAGTCAGTTAAAAATCCAAAGAATTTTTGCACAGCTGAAATTAACCCAACATTGTAAATCAATTATACTTCACTAAAATTTTAAAAATCCTAAGAATAAAAAAAAAAAAGTTCAGAAATGCCAGACATCTTCTTATCTGATTTTCAAATCATCTGAAACCTGGTGAGAAAATGTCTGTCCTTCTTGAGTCCGATGTGAATATTTACATCCAACGTATAAATCTCTAAAATTATACAGACCCTAACAGCAATGCTGACCCAACCTTAGTCATGTTGTTTCAACTCTAGTCCTCTGGCTGGCATTTCAAGATGGATAGTAACATTACATAACACTCTCTACACAGCGCTAAACCAACAAGCATAATTAGATATGCGTACAAACAAGATTAAAATAAAGAAATCAAAATTTACTATACCCTGGAGCACTACAGAAAGAGCAAACAGCATTTATCTATGCAGAAGTTTCAGGTCTTTAATTCAGACAGCTTACTCATGTGCTGAGCAACACCCGCCTCTTGTAACCTAGGGGCCGACACAGAGAATTCACAACGGCCACGAAACTCCAGGTGAGGATCTTTCCAGGTGGGGCTCTTTCCAGGTGGGGCTGTAAGAGCAGATAAATCGTATGTAGTTTGAAGAATACGGGATGTGATTTAGAGTTTATGGGATTAAGAGACCTTGCAGCTTACATGCTGCAAGATTGTAGGAAGCTTTAGCAGCTACAAAGAAAAACCTTGAATTTGAGACTGTGCTTGACTGGAGACCACCAAAGTGAAAGAAAGGAAAGCAGGGAAATTCTTGGACTAGGGGCCATCCAAGCCATGAAGCTTGAAAGGCCACAAGGAAGTTAGGAAATACCAACCCAGATCAGAAGCACATATACCATAATCACTGAAAATAAGAAAGCATCAAATCCTTCCCTACAATATATTTGAATTTTACCAGGTTCAACTGAAACTATGGAAAAGCAATTGGCAAGAAGATAACATCTGAAATTGCATTTCAAAGAAAAATAGTCATCATAATGTTACTTTAAATTTGCTCTATATTTTTTTTTTTTTTTTTTTTTTAGGAGCAATGGTTCAATGTGTTTTTTTTTTTTTTTTTTTTTTTTTTTTAAAAATCTTTATTGGGGTATAATTGCTTTACAATGGTGTGTTAGTTTCTGATTTACAACAAAGTGAATCAGCTATACATATACATATGTTCCCATATGTCTTCCCTCTTGCGTCTCCCTCCCTCCCACTCTCCCCATCCCACCCTTCCAGGCTGTCACAAAGCACCGAGCTAATATCCCTGTGCCTTGCGGCTGCTTCCCCCCAGCTATCTACCTTACTACGTTTGTTAGTGTGTATATGTCCATGACTCTCTCTCGCCCTGTCAAAACTCACCCTTCCCCCTCCCCATATCCTTAAGTCCGTTCTCCAGTAGGTCTGCGTCTTTATTCCTATCTTACCCCTAGGTTCTTCATGACATTTTTTTCCCTTAAATTCCATATATATGTGTTAGCATACGGTATTTGTCTTTTTCTTTCTGACTTACTTCACTCTGTATGACAGATTCTAGGTCTATCCATCTCATTACAAATAGCTCAATTTCATTTCTTTTTAAGGCTGAGTAATATTCCATTGTGTATATGTGCCACATCTTCTTTATCCATTCATCCGATGATGGGCGCTTAGGTTGTTTCCATGTCCTGGCTATTGTAAATAGAGCTGCAATGAACATTTTGGTACATGACTCTCTTTGAATTTTGGTTTTCTCAGGGTATATGCCAAGTAGTGGGATTGCTGGGTCATATGGTAATTCTATTTGTAGTTTTTTAAGGAACCTCCATACTGCTCTCCACAGTGGCTGAACCAATTCACATTCCCACCAGCAGTGCAAGAGTGTCCCCTTTTCTCCACACCCTCTCCAGCATTTATTGTTTCTTGATTTTTTGATGATGGCCATTCTGACTGGTGTGAGATGATATCTCATTGTAGTTTTGATTTGCATTTCTCTAATGATTAATGATGTTGAGCATTCTTTCATGTGTTTGTTGGCATTCTGTATATCTTCTTTGGAGAAATGTCTATTTAGGTCTTCTGCCCATTTTTGGATGGGGTTGTTTGTATTTTTGTTATTGAGCTGCATGAGCTGCTTGTAAATTTTGGAGATTAATCCTTTGTCAGTTGCTTCATTTGCAAATGTTTTCTCCCATTCTGAGGGTTGTCTTTTGGTCTTGGTTATGGTTTCCTTTGCTGTGCAAAAGCTTTGAAGTTTCATTAGGTCCCATTTGTTTATTTTTGTTTTTATTTCCATTACTCTAGGAGGTGGGTCAGAAAGGATCTTGCTGTGATTTATGTCATAGAGTGTTCTTCCTATGTTTTCTTCTAAGAGTTTGATAGTTTCTGGCCTTACATTTAGGTCTTTAATCCATTTTGAGCTTATTTTTGTGTATGGTGTTAGGGAGTGATCTAATCTCATACTTTTACATGTACCTGTCCAGTTTTCCCAGCACCATTTATTGAAGAGGCTGTCCTTTCTCCACTGTACATTCCTGCCTCCTTTATCAAAGATAAGGTGTCCATATGTGCGTGGGTTTATCTCTGGGCTTTCTATCCTGTTCCACTGATCTATCTTTCTGTTTTTGTGCCAGTACCATACTGTCTTGATTACTGTTGCTTTGTAATATAGTCTGAAGTCAGGGAGCCTTATTCCTCCAGCTCCTTTTTTCGTTCTCAAGATTGCTTTGGCTATTCGGGGTCTTTTGTGTTTCCATACAAATTGCGAAATTTTTTGTTCTAGTTCTGTGAAAAATGCCAGTGGTAGTTTGATAGGGATTGCATTGAATCTGTAGATTGCTTTGGGTAGTAGAGTCATTTTCACAATGTTGATTCTTCCCATCCAAGAACATGGTATATCTCTCCATCTATTTGTATCATCTTTAATTTCTTTCATCAGTGTCTTATAATTTTCTGCATACAGGTCTTTCGTATCCTTAGGTAGGTTTATTCCTAGATATTTTATTCTTTTTGTTGCAATGGTAAATGGGAGTGTTTTCTTGATTTCACTTTCAGATTTTTCATCATTAGTATATAGGAATGCCAGAGATTTCTGTGCATTAATTTTGTATCCTGCTACTTTACCAAATTCATTGATTAGCTCTAGTAGTTTTCTGGTAGCATCTTTAGGATTCTCTATGTATAGTATCATGTCATCTGCAAACAGTGACAGCTTTACTTCTTCTTTTCCGATGTGGATTCCTTTTATTTCCTTTTCTTCTCTGATTGCTGTGGCTAAAACTTCCAAAACTATGTTGAATAAGAGTGGTGAGAGTGGGCAACCTTGTCTTGTTCCTGATCTTAGTGGAAATGCCTTCAGTTTTTCACCATTGAGGATGATGTTTGCTGTGGGCTTGTCATATATGGCCTTTATTATGTTGAGGAAAGTTCCCTCTATGCCTACTTTCTGGAGGGTTTTTATCATAAATGGGTGTTGAATTTTGTCAAAAGCTTTCTCTGCATCTATTGAAATGATCATATGGTTTTTCTCCTTCAATTTGTTAATATAGTTTATCACATTGATAGATTTGCGTATATTGAAGAATCCTTGCATTCCTGGAATAAACCCCACTTGATCATGGTGTATGATCCTTTTAATGTGCTGTTGGATTCTGTTTGCTAGTATTTTGTTGAGGATTTTTGCATCTATGTTCATCAGTGATATTGGCCTGTAGTTTTCTTTCTTTGTGACATCCTTGTCTGGTTTTGGTATCAAGGTGATGGTGGCTTCGTAGAAGGAATTTGGGAGTGTTCCTCCCTCTGCTATATTTTGGAAGAGTTTGAGAAGGATAGGTGTTAGCTCTTCTCTAAACGTTTGATAGAATTCACCTGTGAAGCCATCTGGTCCTGGGCTTTTGTTTGTTGGAAGGTTTTTAATCACAGTTTCAATTTCAGTGCTTGTGATTGGTCTGTTCATATTTTCTATTTCTTCCTGATTCAGTCTTGGCAGATTGTGCATTTCTAAGAATTTGTCCATTTCTTCCAGATTGTCCATTTTAGTGGCATAGAGTTGCTTGTAGTAATCTCTCATGATTTTTTTTATTTCTGCAGTGTCAGTTGTTACTTCTCCTTTTTCATTTCTAATTCTATTGATTTGAGTCTTCTCCCTTTTTTTCTTGATGAGTCTGGCTAGTGGTTTATCTATTTTGTTTATCTTCTCAAAGAACCAGCTTTTAGTTTTATTGATCTTTGCTATTGTTTCCTTCATTTCTTTTTCATTTATTTCTGATCTGATTTTTATGATTTCTTTCCTTCTGCTAGCTTTGGGGTTTTTTTGTTCTTCTTTCTCTAATTGCTTGAGGTGCAAGGTTAGGTTGTTTATTCGAGATGTTTCCTGCTTCTTAAGGTGGGCTTGTATTGCTATAAACTTCCCCCTTAGAACTGCTTTTGCTGCATCCCATAGGTTTTGGGTCGTTGTGTCTCCATTGTCATTTGTTTCTAGGTATTTTTTTATTTCCTCTTTGATTTCTTCAGTGATCACTTCATTATTAAGTAGTGTATTGTTTAGCCTCCATGTGTTTGTATTTTTTACAGATCTTTTCCTGTAATTGATATCTAGTCTCATGGCGTTGTGGTCGGAAAAGATACTTGATACAATTTCAGTTTTCTTAAATTTACCAAGGCTTGATTTGTGACCCAAGATATGATCTATCCTGGAGAATGTTCCATGAGCACTTGAGAAAAATGTGTATTCTGTTGTTTTTGGATGGAGTGTCCTATAAATATCAATTAAGTCCATCTTGTTTAATGTATCATTTAAAGCTTGTGTTTCCTTATTTATTTTCATTTTGGATGATCTGTCCATGGGTGAAAGTGGGGTGTTAAAGTCCCCTACTATGAATGTGTTACTGTTGATCTCCCCTTTTATGGTTGTTAGTATTTGCCTTATGTATTGAGGTGCTCCTATGTTGGGTGCATAAATATTTACAATTGTTATATCTTCTTCTTGGATCGATCCCTTGATCATTATGTAGTGTCCTTCTTTGTCCCTTTTAATAGTCCTTATTTTAAAGTCTATTTTGTCTGATACGAGAATTGCTACTCCAGCTTTCTTTTGGTTTCCATTTGCATGGAATATCTTTTTCCATCCCCTTACTTTCAGTCTGTATGTGTCTCTAGTTCTGAAGTGGGTCTCTTGTAGACAGCATATATAAGGGTCTTGTTTTTGTATCCATTCAGCCAATCTGTGTCTTTTGGTGGGAGCATTTAGTCCATTTACATTTAAGGTAATTATTGATATGTATGTTCCTATTTCCATTTTATATATTGTTTTGGGTTCGCTACTATAGGTCATTTCCTTCTCTTGTGTTTCGTGTCTAGAGAAGTTCCTTTAGCATTTGTTGTAAAGCTGGTTTGGTGGTGCTGAACTCTCTCAGCTTTTGCTTGTCTGTAAAGGTTTTAATTTCTCCATCAAATGTGAATGAGATCCTTGCTGGGTAGAGTAGTCTTGGTTTCAGGCTATTCTCCTTCATCACTTTCAGTATGTCCTGCCACTCCCTTCTGGCTTGTAGGGTTTCTGCTGAGAGATCCGCTGTTAACCTTATGGGGATTCCCTTGTGTGTTATTTGTTGTTTTTCCCTTGCTGCTTTTAATATGCTTTCTTTGTATTTAATTTTTGACAGTTTGATTAATATGTGCCTTGGCGTGTTTCTCCTTGTATTTATCCTGTATGGGACCCTCTGTGCTTCCTGGACTTGATTAACTATTTCCTTTCCCATATTAGGGAAGTTTTCAACTATAATCTCTTCAAATATTTTCTCAGTCCCTTTCTTTCTTTCTTCTTCTTCTGGAACCCCTATAATTCGAATGTTGGTGCGTTTCATGTTGTCCCAGAGGTCTCTGAGACTGTCCTCAGTTCTTTTCATTCTTTTTTCTTTATTCTGCTCTGCAGTAGTTATTTCTACTACTTTATCTTCCAGGTCACTTATCCGTTCTTCTGCCTCAGTTATTCTGCTATTGATCCTATCTAGAGTGATTTTAATTTCATTTATTGCATTGTTCATCGTTGCTTGTTTCATCTTTAGTTCTTGTAGGTCCTTGTTAACTGTTTCTTGCATTTTGTCCATTCTACTTCCAAGATTTCGGATCATCCTTACTATCATTATTCTGAATTCTTTTTCAGGTAGATTGCCTATTTCCTCTTCATTTGTTAGGTCTGGTGGGTTTTTATCTTGCTCCTTCATCTGCTGTGTGTTTTTCTGTCTTCTCATTTTGCTTATCTTACTGTGTTTGGGGTCTCCTTTTTGCAGGCTGCAGGTTCGTAGTTCCCGTTGTTTTTGATGTCTGTCTCCAGTGGCTAAGGTTGTTTCAGTGGGTTGTGTAGGCTTCCTGGTGGAGGGGACTAGTGCCTGTGTTGTGCTGGATGAGGCTGGATCTTGTCTCTCTAGTGGGCAGGTTCACGTCTGGTGGTGTGTTTTGGGGTGTCTGTGGCCTTATTATGATTTTAGGCAGCCTCTCTGCTAATGGGTGGGGTTGTGTTCCTGTTTTGCTAGTTGTTTGGCATAGGTTGTCCAGCACTGTGGCTTGCTGGTCGTTGAGTGAAGCTGGGTGCTGGTGTTAAGATGGAGGTCTCTGGGAGATTTCCGCTGTTTAATATTATGTGGAGCTGGGAGGTCTCTTGTTGACCAGTGACCTGAAGTTGGCTCTCCTACCTCAGAGGCAGAGCCCTGACTCCTGGCTGGAGCACCAAGAGCCTTTCATCCACACGGCTCAGAATAAAAGGGAGAAAAAGTAGAGAGAATTAGTAGAAGTATGAGGAAAGAAAGAAGGAAAGGAGGAAAGGAAGGAAGGAAGAAAGAAGGAAAGAAAGGAGGGAGGGAGGGAGGGAGGGAGGAAGGAAGGAAGGAGGGAAAGAAGGAAAAAAGACAGAAAGAAAGATGATACAGTAAAAATAAAATAAAGTATAATATAGTTATTGAATTAAAAAATATTTAGAAAAAAAAAAAAGGGACGGATAGAACCTTAGGACAAATGTTGGAAGCAAAGCTATACAGAGAAAATCTTACACAGAAGCATACACATACACCTTCACAAAAAGAGGTAAAGGGGGAAAAATCATAAATCCTGCTCCCTGAGACCACCTCCTCAATTTGGGGTGATTCGTTGTCTAAAGGAGGGAGGGAAGGAAGGAAAGAAAGAAAGAACGAAGGTAAAGTATAATAAAGTTATTACAATTAAACTTAATTATTAAGAAAAAGAATTTTTAAAAAAAAGTCATGGACGGATAGAGCCCTAGGACAAATGGTGGAAGCTAGAGTATACAGACTAGATGTCACACAGGAGCATACACGTACACCTTCACAAAAAGAGGAAAAGGGAAAAAAATCATAGATCTCGCTCCTAAATTCCACCTCTTCAATTTGGGATCATTCCTTGTCTATTCAGGTATTCCACAGATGCAGGGTATATCAAGTTGATTGTGGAGCTTTAATCCGCTGCTTCTGTGGCTGCTGGGAGAGATTTCCCTTTCTCTTCTTTGTTCTCACAGCTCACAGGAGCTCAGCTTTGGATTTGGCCCTGCCTCTGCGTGTAGGTCGCTGGAGGGCGTCTGTTTTTTCGCTCAGACAGGACGGGGTTAAAGGAGCCGCTGATTTGGGGCCTCCGGCTCACTCAGGCCGGGGGTTGGGGGATGGGGGAAGGAGGGGCACTGCGTGCGGGGCCGGCCTGCGGCGGCAGAGGCAGCGTGACGTTGCGGCAGAGGCCGGCGTGACGTTGCACCAGCCTGAGGCCCGCCGTGCGCTGTCCCGGGGAAGTTGTCCCTGGATCCCGGGAACCTGGCAGTGGCGGGCTGCACAGGCTCCGCGGAAGACGGGTGTGGAGAGTGACCTGTGCTCGCACACAGGCCCCTTGGTGGCGGCAGCAGCAGCCTTAGCGTCTCCCGCCCGTCTCTGGGGTCCGCGGTTTTAGCCGCGGCTCGCGCCCGTCTCTGGGGTTTGCGCTTTCAGCCGCGGCTCGCGCCCGTCTCGGGGGCTCGCGCCCTCAGCCGCGGCTCGCGCCCGTCTCTGGGGTTCGCGCTTTTAGCCGCGGCTCGCGCCCGTCTCTGGAGTTCCTTTAAGCAGCGCTCTTAAACCCCTCTCCTCGCGCACCAGGAGACAAAGAGGGAAGAAAAAGTCTCTTGCCTCTTCGGCCGGTGCAGGCTTTTCCCCGAACTCCCTCCCGGCTACTTGTGGTGCACTAACCCCTTCAGGCTATGTTCAAGCCGCCAACCCCAGTCCTCTCCCTGAGCTCCGTCCAAAACCAAAACCCGAGCCTGAGCTCGCAGCCCCGCCCGCCCCGGCGGGTGAGCAGACAAGCCACTCGGTCTGGTGAGTGCCGGTCAGCACCGATCGTCTGTGCAGGTATCTCCCCGCTTTGCCCTCCGCACCCGTCGCTGTGCACTACTCCGCGGTCCCGAAACTCCCCCCTCTGCCTCCCGCAGTCTCCGCCCGCGGAGGGGCTTCCTAGTGTGTGGAAACTTTTCCTCCTTCACAGCTCCCTCCCACTGGTGCAGGTGCCGTCCTTATTCTTTTGTCTCTGTTTTTTCTTTTGCCCTACCCAGTTACGTGGGGAGTTTCTTGCCTTTTGGGAGGTCTGAGGTCTTCTGCCAGCCTTCAGTAGGAGTTCTGTAGGAGTTGTTCCACGTGTGGATGTATTTCTGGTGTATCCGTGGAGAGGAAGGCGATCTCCGCGTCTTACTCTTTCGCCATCTTCAAGGTCCCCCTGCTCTATATTTTTTAAAGTTCATTTGTCTGTTTAATTTCATGTGTTCTTCATAAAGTTACTGTTTAAAAAAAGCAAGGCAGATATCTCCAATATGATAGACCAGAAAACTGAGTTTTATAGAGTTAAATTGTTCTCCCAATGTCAAGGAATTAGTAAATGGTGGAACCAGGACTAATACTTCTATAGCTGGGAACTTCTAATACTGAGAGCTTCTAACTTTTTCCTCTACCTTAGTTATTTGTATTCTCTCTAAGTGTAAAGATTTTTCTATGATAGTAAATGTATATGGAGATACCATGATGGTTGTTAAAATTTAGCACTCAAAATTGAGAGTCTACCTTGTAAGCGAAAGATTGTATTTTAGTTATATGTGAAATATATTTATTTAGCTTCAGTTGTGGTGACACAGTTGTTCAGTCAAAATGATAGATTATGAACCTACCATGTGCAAGACAGCCCAAATGCAGTGCTAGGTGAATATATGGAAAGAAAAATTCCTTGCAATAACTCCATGGCCACAGCTCATGCATAGAGGACATTTGTACTACTATAATGGAAAATGAAATCTTTACTTATAAAAGGAAAGAAAGTAAAAGCCATGATGATATATTTACTCCTGAAAGATGGCAAAATGCATATCTCTAACAGCAGATGTTGGCTCTTATCATTAACACATGGAATGTGTGATGGCAGTGTAACCGAAAGTGGGGTCTGGCTGCTCGCCACTCAAAAGCCAATAAAGAGGCCAGGTTGGTGGAAAGGAAAGTTTGCTTTATTTCAGTGCTGGCAACTAGGCAGGGAGGAGGGGAGGGTGGACTTCTGTCCAAAGTCTCACTCCCCCCCGACCCCAACCCAGCTGACAACCAGTGGGCAAGAGCTTTTATAGGTGAAGGGAGGGGCTCCATGCAGAAGGAGCACAGTCAGCTCTGACCGTCATCTTGAAATTGGTCATCGGTGGTCTGACCAGCGTCATCTTGATTGTTTTAGGTACAGTTAATCTTCAGTTCCAGGGCTGGTTTTGTCCCATTTCCTTGAGGCCAGTTCTCAGAGTTGTGGCAGCTTTTGTCATGGCTACAGTTGGGTCATCATGTAGTTAACTTCTTCCACATGCTGGGGTTTCAGTATCTATAAGATAGGTCACGGGATATGGCTCAGAATATTATCTATAGCCCTTGAGAAGGAACTAAAGGTCCTGGACTATGCTTAATACTAAACTATTATTATTTGGTCTCCTTTGACTGTTTTCCTTTGTTTCTGCATTTTCTCACTTCTCTGATTAAACTTATTCTTTGGCTAAAGTTTTTCCACAGACACGAGGCAGGTGGAAGACGTGGTGGCGGGGGACAAGGACCACAGGGTGCTGCTCTGTTGCAGCAGTAGATGGGAAACCTCTTCAGCCCTCTTCCCAAACATGTTACACAGGCAGGGAGCAGGGTCTGCTGCTGCTTTGGGAGCAGAGAATAGAGGTAGAGTGAGAATTACAGAAGAAGGTGTTTTGCTTATTTAACCCGGCATACCCACATGATAAAGCATGAAGGTATGCATTTTAAGAATGTTAAAGTCAAGATAACAGGCTAAATACTAAATGTGACATCACCTGTGCTAAGGCCATATAGGCCTCTTACTAAAGGAGAGGAGTAGCTATAAGGTTAGGAAAATACGTAAAGTCGTTAGCTTGATTATTTGGAAAAAGATGGGGAGAAGAATATATGTCATGGCAGTGGTGATATTTTAACTAGCCAGAATGGTATTTTGGAAGGATGAAGTTATAATTCCATGTTTGTTTTTCATTCAAAAGAGTTTGTGAGCAGCTAATTGCATATAAATATGATGATTTTATCCAATCAGAAATTAAGATGTGATCATAAGTTGCTGATGTCATTTGGAGTATATGTTTGGACAAGATGTGTAGATCTTGGGCTTCCCTGGTGGCACAGTGGTTGAGAGTCTGCCTGCCGACGCAGGGAACACGGGTTCGTGCCCCGGTCCGGGAAGATCCCACATGCCGCGGAGCAGCTGGGCCCGTGAGCCATGGCCGCTGAGCCTACGCGTCCAGAGCCTGTGCTCCGCAGCGGGAGAGGCCACAACAGTGAGAGGCCCGCGTACCGCAAAAAAAAAAAAAGATGTGTAGATCTTTGTGATGCTGTGTTCTGGAGGCTTCAGATGGGTTTATGCATATCTCTCAGGTCAATGAAGATGAGGACCATGTGAAGCATGGCATAGTGCAGCATCTGGGAAACTTCTGTGACATTGAAAAGAGACAATTCAATAGAAGGAGAGTGGTTAAGAGGCTCAGTTTTGGAGAATGGTCTTCATGCATTAGGTTAGGACCTACTGCTGCTGTATCAGAGTCTTTGAGGCAGTGAAGAGCTTGAGGGTCACATGACTCTCAATCGCTCAACACACACCAATTAGGAATCTGCAGGGTGCTAGGAACTGTGCCATGCTTTGGAATAGAAATGTGAGTTGCACAAAAATTCTGCTTCCTATCTGTGAGGTGAAGTAATTGACTGATAAAGAAATAATATAAAATATTATATAACATTACTGGGTAATGGAAAATTAGAGATTTTCTGATTCCTTGATTGGATGGCAGAATAAAGTCATGCAGAATTCTCTCCACCACTTCTCCAATAAGTAGCAAGGAAAGATGAAATTTAAGACATATATTTAAAAAAAAAAAAAAAAAGACATATATTTAGATGAGAGAAAATGTAAATTTGCACATAAGCATGTAGATATAATTTTCTATTATAACTCAGAATGCTATGCTTATTAACAAATGATCTGTTTTGTTGTATAGTTCCTAGAGGTGTGTCCAAGTCAGTAAAGAAGATGCTTAGAAAGTGAAATAATGACATTGTGATACCAGTTATGAATCGAGGGGCATTGTGTATTTTTCCTCAAATTTAAATTTTTATCCAGTATTTGTTTTAAAGATAATTCCATATTCTTGCTTCATGGTATAGGCATAGAAGCTACCAGTAGCCTTTAAATCTGTGCTGGGCTCCATCGATACTAGGAGGAATAAAATAGACTCACTTGCTTCTCTCAGAAAACTCATAACGACAGGGAGCATGAAAGAACTTTGTATTCCAAAATCACAAGTGGTTTAGTCCAGCAGGTGCGGATAATGGTGAATATCAGAAAGGCAGGATCCCAACTGTTGTTGCTATGTTGAGTGCAGTTCTCTGATCAGTGAGGGGCCATTAAAGTCCTTTAAACTGGGGGAAACCCAGATCAGATACGTGTTAGAGAAATGACTCTGAAGGTCATAATTAAAAAGGATTAGAGAAAGACAAACACACTGGAGGGTGTAACATTAGTCTAGGTGAGAGATGATGAAAACGTAGTTTAGGGCAGTGGCTGTGAAAAAGGTGCTAGATTCCAGTGATAACGAAAAGCTAAAATCAGTTGGATATAGTGAACCATCGTTTTTGAGAGATATGATCAGTAGTGATTTTTTAAAAACTGAGAAAAAGATAAGGTTGAAATTTAGGAGGAAAATGTATAATTAATATTCTAAAATGTATTTGTAAGTGAGTTATTTCAGAATTCACAAAGGTGTGTTTATAAGTGTTTGTCAAATAGATAGTTAGAAAGAAATGTAGACAAAAATATTTCCCAGGGAAATAATAAGAGCTAACTTGTACTGGGCACTTACTACTGTTTTAAGTAACTTTCCAAGCATCAATTAACAAATTTAACAACTCTTGAAGCGGGTACTATTTAGTCCCATTTTACAGGTAAGATAGGAGAAAGGATACAGGGAAATTAAGTTGTCTCCTCTGTATTAGTCCCACATGGTCTGTATTCAAACCCTCTGCCATCACCCACCACACCCTGCCGCCTCTTCAAGATGTAAATGGTAACTAGACTCACAAGCAAGCCCACAAAATGCTACTTTATTCTATTCTTACTTAACTGTAGAATTACTGATACAATCCTGAGATTGAGAGCTGGAGTGAGAGACTTTTTCATTCCAGAAGAAGAAAAATATTCTTTTCCCTTGCCTAGGTTTAATTTTAAAATATTCACAATCACAGCTCACATCTTTCTGCAGATTACTCTTCCCTAAAAAACATTCTCGGGCTTCCCTGGTGGCATAGTGGTTGAGGGTCCGCCTGCCGATGCAGGGGGCGCGGGTTCGTGCCCCGGTCCTGGAGGATCCCACATGCCGCGGAGCGGCTGGGCCCGTGAGCCATGGCTGCTGAGCCTAGCGCGTCCAGAGCCTGTGCTCCGCAACGGGAGAGGCTACAGAAGTGAGAGGCCCGTGTACCGCAAAAAAAACCAAAACATTCTCACCATGTCTTTGCCTTGTCAGACAAGATATTGGTAAATAGCTCTTCGTTGTCTCTCTCATCAAGTCCAGTTTCTTCTACTTGATTTCAAGTTCTTCTTTAATCTTGCTCTGTTATTTACAACCAGTGATACCTCCTATGTTTTTCAACATCAGGAAGATGCTGCTATTTGGCCTTGTTTACGAATTATCTCCTCCCCACCTCCCTTTTACTCCGGGGGCCCCATCACTGTGTTCATTGGCTCAGTCTCCCGGGCTTTCCAGCTGCCCCAGCCTATCACAGAAGCATCCATCCTTTCTCTGCAATTAGTTTCTCCCTCAACACCCGTTTTACTACCACCTTCACTGTACCCCATTTATCCTTCAGAGCACCTGATCTACACTATCCTTTAAGGAAAAAAAAAAAACCAATTTGAATTAATTTGCACTTCAAGCATTCTAAAATATTTATAGAGTGTCTACCGAATGCCAGAAACAGCTAAATCCCAAAGGGCATAAAGCAAAGATTTCCATTTGGCTTCTGCCCTCCAAGAGCCCTTGATCTAGTGGGAGAGACACACACACATACACACACACACACATAATCTGACAGAACACAATAGGGGAATCACAGCACCAGCAGCAGAAGCAAAGCACAGAAGAGAGAAGTCTACCTCCTGAGTGTCAGTGAAGGCTTGGAGGAAACAACTGTGAGTTGTGTATTGAAGACGGGGATTTCCCTCGTGTGGAAAAGTGAGAGAGAATGTGAGAACAGAGAGCAATGCTGTGGAAGCACAGAAGGTGATTCTATTGCTCTGATCCAGAAATGGAGAGTAATCAATTCATTCTTCAAACATCAGGCCCAGACCTTGGTTCTGTAAACTCTATTCCCACCACATCCTTATTTTCTGGTCAGAATTGCCAGTAGCTCTTTATGGCCTCTTCCATTACACTCAGCTGCTCCTAGCGGACCCTCCAGATTTCCTGCAATTCATCCCTGCCTTTTATATACACTTTAATATATAATATTACTTGCTCCTTTTATATACGCTTTTGTATACACTTTAATAAACAGTATTACTTGCTCCTTTGCAAATCTGAAGGATGGCATTCTTTGGTGTTTGCTGGTTTTGTTTTTCAGGTAGATCAGAAGAGGTTTAATTGCTCCGTGTCTGCTGGCCCTGCACCACAATTAAGCTAACAGGTATTCCTTTATGAGAAGCAGAACCATCGAAATAGCAGCAGGAGCCCATGCATTAACTCCTGTCCATTTCTCAGGTCAAGCTAAGCACGTATGTTTGTAAAGTCAGATTCGTGTGGTTTCTGTTAAGTTGGGTTCCGTTGAATACACTTGGAGCTCAGCGTGCAAGGGGTGACGATCTAAGTGGAAACATGGAATTACAATAACATATGACCAGCAGATCCCCTGCCCAGTAGATCCCTAAAACACTCGTGCAAATGTCAGAGCTGAAGAAAGCTGTGGGTCTCTTTCATTTAGAAAGAACATTTTAGCCACATATTCTGTCTGGTTTTCAATCTTAACAGTGCTTATCTCTAGCTAACTGACAGAGGGACACCAGGTTAAACTTAGAACTTTCTCTTGTATTTTACTATAGGTCTAACCATCTGTGTAATAAGTGCCTGCAAACTCATGTCACTTTTAAAAAGTATGTGTGAGTTGTTTGCCTCCTTTCTGTGAATTGTGAAATATTTTAGAAATGTGATTTATATGAACACAGTTCTGCATATGTAGCTTAATTTTCTCTATTTGTTTTTCTCAAGTTAGCTGTCCAGTCATTCATTTTATTTAATTTTGGTTCCATAATGAAACGGTGAGACTTGAACAGTATGTGTTTGTCTTCTGCTAAACTAGAACCAACATTACCTAAAACAAATGTGCCTGTTGTTTCTTCCTCTGAGCATCTTTAAGATCTATGATTAATCATTCATTAAAAATATACTGTGCATTTTTTTTTTTTGCGGTACGCGGGCCTCTCACTGTCGTGGCCTCTCACTGTTGTGGCCTCTCCCGTTGCGGAGCACAGGCTCCGGACGCGCAGGCTCAGCGGCCATGGCTCACGGGCCCAGCCGCTCCGCGGCATGTGGGATCTTCCCGGACGGGGACACGAACCCGTGTCCCCTGCATCGGCAGGCGGACTCTCAACCACTGCGCCACCAGGGAAGCCCCTGTGCATTCTTAAGTTATATATAAAACTACAAATGTACTTAATTAAAGTCTATGAATTTCAAAAGGGAAACAGATAAGCTTCAGTAGTGGAAACCTGGGATATCTGAAATAATGAAATACATGTTGCAGGTTATTTCTTATGGAGCTTTGCTTGTTACTCATGGAGGTTTAGAATAGACAACACCTCACTTGTTACTGTGCCCAAATCATCAAATGCCAGCAATTTGAGAATCCCTGCTACTGTTACATACCTAAGGGATTTCTAGTGCTGTCACGGACCCATGGAACACTAGACTAGATCTACTTATTGCTACTTACCAAACTTTGGGAGAGAGGTCCAATTAAATTAAATCAATTAATTACATTTATTTTAACCTCAAGGTCAATCAGAAGAGGTCTTTTATTGTTTAATAATAGATTTAATTACATTCAATCACTGAACTTGAAAAAAATACCCCCCTACAGCACTTAACTCTAATGAGGTTCACAGAAGCATCCTACTGAAATATTTTATTCTCTTGTTCGTATTCTTCAAGCTATGCTGAGATGCATTAGACAGAACAGTAGAGCAGCTGGGTAGGGGCTATTGAAGGGCCACTGCCACAAAGCCAAGAGCATGCTTTTCCCTTCAGAGCAGATTGCAGGTTTGCCAATCACCATGCACTATCTTTTATCACTTGTTAATATCAGTAGTTACAATCTTTTGAATTGAATTTAGGAATTTGTTCACCTCTTTGATCCTCTCAGAAGCTTCTCTCAAAATTGATAGTTTTTACTGTAGCTAACAACATAAAACAAAGGGTAACAGTAGAAGATAAAAATACTTCAGCAAAAACTTGTTACTGATGATCACTGAAAGTATTAAAATCTAATTTTTACTTAGTGACAGAACTTGTATATCCTTCATAACAGCTTTATACTTTTGGAGGAAAACGAGTGCTGGTAGAATAGTGTATTTTTGTACCACTTATAAATCCAGTACTTTAAGAGACCATTTGACTGTGCGCCAGTGTTTCAGGCTATGTAATAATCACTGTGTGAACTTCGGGAGGGCATTGCTTGTGGAAGAGTCAGGGACAGCCAAGACTTCAAGATTATCTTTCAACTTCAGTTCAGCCTACCCTGAGCCTCAGCATCAGGAGTGTGATAACTAGTGATAGCATGTCACCTGGTATCTGCCTAGTCTCATTTTTTGAAACATGTTTGGGTATTTGTTCAGAGTTTGTAGAGCTTACAATGGTGATGCTGGAGAAAAGGGAGTGTTTAGTTTATTTCAGGTGCAAGTTGATCTGATCTAAGTCAGTGTCATTGATAAACAATCAGATAACCAGATTTATCACTTTTCCCATTTTCTCTGGACTCTGTTTGCATCCTGCAGCATCTTAAGCACAGAGACTCTCCAAGTTGCTGTATTATACTAGATGTAAGAAATATTTGTCAGGGTCTCATGACAAAGTATTACCTTTCCCATGCAAATATTCTTGTTAGTATCATGTAGCTGTAGATTCAAAAAAGAACAAAAGAGGTTTTAATTAAAATATTTGACAGTCCAGCTCTTTGAAGACATAGTCTTAACTTGTTATTCTGTAATAATTAGAGTGGAATTAAGTCTGTGTGCAGAAGGAGGGGATGAAAAGAATAATAATTTTCTTCATATTCTGATCGGCTCCCTGAAATATTTAAATAAAACCTTTACTCTAAACATCTCCTTTCATGATATTGTGTAGGAAAATAAAGAACGAGTAAGGTACATAAAGGAATCCGCCAATGATTGGAGACAGGATTTTCTTTACATTGTCTAATAGACTCGTTTATTATTGTAAGCTGGTAAAAAGAGACTTATGCTTCGTGTTGAAGAAAGAGTTATTTGTGCTTGATACATTGAAGACACTGTTCAAAAGCATTTTGTCCTTATAAAAGGATGACCCCTGTAGTAATTCTTAGGCAAGGAGGGACAAATTCAACCAACAAAAAGCACATCTCGCCCCGAGTTCCCCATGATTTCTCCACATATAGCAAAAAAATACACATCAGTAATTTATTTGAACATGCACATCAGTGAGTAGCACAGTTCCAGGCTACTCAGGAAACAAAAGGGAGAATATCAGCATTACCTAAATAAAAAAGAGAGGTGACTTACACCATTTTAATTGTCTTAAAAACACGGATAAGAGGAGCAATTAAAATAGCATCCTAAATAGTACTAGCTAATGTAGATTACATAAGTATACAATATGATTCAACTCAGAGTGCTCTGACAAGCATAAACCACCAGTCCTAGGAAACAAGGCCCAGATCAACTGCCGAGAAGATGTTAGATTCAGATGTAAGAAAAGTTACTTTTATTTCAGTCCTGAATGCAAAACCCAAGTCATGTGTGAAGACAGCATTCTAAAAAAGGTGGCTCTGTTTAAGCAAGGAGGCCGATTCCTTTTGCATTTTTATTACGTTTGAATTCTCTTTCTGACGTTTGCTTTCTCTACCCTTCCTCCCCTGAGCACTAATTTATCAAAAAAACAAAAAACAAAAAAAACCCAAAAAGGATTTCAAGGTGCAAGTTGTACATTCTTATCGTTATACCGTTTCATCTCTTTCTGGAAGACAGTATTACAATCAGCATTACAAGGTTAATTATTTTTCTCTGAATATCTGTTTCACATACATGTATTTCAAAATCATAATGTTGATTGGGAAAAGAAACCTACCAACGAGAGAGTGATGCGTCAATACCCTTCCTATTGTGCTGTGTCTTTCCCATCCCTTCTCCCTTTCCCTGTAAAGAGCTGTAAAAAATTTAAGGCAGATGAGGTATATTGCTGAAGGAAAAAGTTATTTTTGAAAAAAAACTCAAAAAAACTTTTATTCTGCCCTTCTACTCAAGAAAGACTACTCAACTATAAATCTAGTGCTAGAAAAAAGCAGGAAAGACACCGTTTGCATGTACCCTACTATGTCTTCTATTTCTAGAATGGCTTTTTGTTAATTTAATTTTAATAGAAAAAATAAGCACCTTAAGCTATGAACAAGAAAAGAACTTCATTCTTAGTGAGTCTAGAATCCAAACGGAATTAAGAACACTCACTCAAACTCTTTCACTCATTCTCACAAAGGCCAATGCTACTGCTCAGAATTGTAAAGTGCTGTACTTAGTATAAACACTTGTATACACTGCAGACACTGAAAAATAACCCTCAAGCACATTGTGTTATAGTTCCAAAAATATATTTACAGTCTATTACAAAGATTACAAATGGAAGTGTCTAGGTGACTATATTATGCTAATTAAAATTATTTTACAGATTATTTCTCCTTAGGGACAAAAAACATTTTAGTGAAATTAAAATGATTTTTCTAGTCAATCAAAAAATAAATTAAAATATCAAACAACACTGTACAGTGATTTAAAAGAAAAAAAAAGGGGTGGGGAGGGGTTGGGACGCAATCCTTTTGAGTTTTTCTATAGCCATCTTTGGTCCTAAATGTGGGAAAACACATTATGTAGCACTGAAAATACCTGTTCTTTTGTGATGCCCTGCAAGTAAAATAGAAAAATATAGTGCATTTTCAATGTATTCAGAGCCCACTACAGAGAAATGTGTGTACAAAACAAGACAGTATAAATAAAATTTACAAGTTTTACAAAGGAACATTTACAGGTTTTGTTTCTGTTATTTGATTGTTTGTGGGTGCCCACATTATCATACAAGACCAATTAGGACCGATCCCTGGGATCTTTCTCTATTAAAATCATTATAAACAGCCCAATTCTCTTTGGAAATACAACAGTTCAATTCTGGGGTAGTTCATGATTTTCGTTACTTTTGAAAGCATTACTCACAATATGTATACATTCCTGAAATAGCTATAAAGACACATTTAATTATTGCTTATGAAATTCTAACACAGTAATCAAATAATCTTGTTTAATAAAGCTTAAAGAAAAAGCCAGACCCTTCACCTCTTCCTTACATGGTAAAAAGCGTTCTTTCATTTAAAAAGCTTCTCACATCAGCGTTCACATATAAAAAGACTTTTTTTTTTAAAAACTGCAGTGGTGATATTCTGTGCAGCAAATTTGTTTTTGAAAGGTGAAAATTGTGAACTGCCCCTTTTATCATGCTTCAGAGTTCTAATATAAAACTTAATTCTTTCCTTTCATGTTTGGACTGCATTAAACAGAATAGGATATAAAATATATGTCAACTATTTCTCCTAAATTTCCTAATGTCTCGATATTGAAAAAATCGTGATGTGCTCAGATTAAATTTTAGATAACACTGGATAGTCTTGCTTTCAGAGACTTGCCTCCACCAACATTCTTTAGATGAAGTGCCTCATCTTTCTTTTTATAATCATAAACCTACAATTTGAGTTTTTATTAAGTTCTGTCTAGTAAAATCACTCTATAAACAAACTGTTAAAAGTGCCTTATAGTATTTATGGATCATTATTGCTTTTTTCATTGAAAAGATAGTGTGTTGTCAGATCTTTACAAAAAAACTTTCGTTTTAAAAAATATCAGAGCGCTTGGCAACTTGCATTTTCTTGACTACCTGCCAATTAGCAAACAATATCAAAACAGCACTGATTAAACAAAATTAAATGGCACAAAAGGGATACCAATGTTCTGACAGAGATATATCTTCAATCATGCTATGCTTTTTTTTTTAATTGGAGATTCTTTCAAAGGTACCCAGTGTAGTAATGTGTCATAGATTAACACTACAAAGGTCCAAAGCTATAAACAACTTTTCTAAAACAAAGTCCTTATGAAGAATAAACACAAATGATTTTAAAAAGGAATAGTCTGAAATCACGTATTTAAGGAAAATATTTCATTGATTTTAACAATAAGATCATGATTTTATTTGACAAATATATTCTTTCTTAAATTCTTTATGTACATTTTAAAAAGTCTATCAGATAAAAAGGAGGTTAGAGAGCTCAAGGTGTTTGGATGTTTTTTTCAGGTAGTACTTTGTTTATTGTCACTGCTGTTTTCCCGGCCACCAGTGGTGGATCCTAAATTCCCTTTTTATATATTCTGGTGGCACTTAGGAGTTCAAGTCTATAGGTGCTTCTTAAATCTTCTCTTCACTGTAGGAAGGACCCAGGATATCAACTGTCTGCTAGCAGCATTCTACGCATATACTGAAGGCCAGTACTGTTCTCTCGTGGTCCATAGTCTCCCTCATAAGGGAGAAACGCTTATCACACTTGAATTCCGGTTCCATGTAAATGGAGCATTTGTGCTCTCATAGTCTGAATGCTGCTCATGATTTTCTTTTGATGGCCCACCAGTGTGATCCCTAAACTCATCACATCCCTGAAAAAGACAAATGCAGTTTTTATTAGTTACCTTACAAAAATTTTATTTGGTACTAAACTGTCATCAACTCTTTAATTAATCTGTTTATCTCAGGCACACAGATCTTATCTTGGTGTTCTTGGATATTAAGATCCTGTTCCCACAGTGGGTCGGATTGGCAACCTGCATCAACATTATCCTTTGTAAAACCCTGCTACTCAGGATCTCAGTTTGTCATGATCAGTTATTTTTAAACTATTTGACCTTTTTTTTTAACAGGGTGAGGTGACTTTATTTTTTGGCCGCTATGCGCGACTTGTGGGGTTGCTCCCCGAGACCAGGGATCAGACCCGGGCCCTAGGCAGTGAAGGCACCGAGTCCTAACCACTGGACCACCAGGGAATTCTTTGATTTGACATTTTATTTAAGAAATTATCAAAGCCTTAAAATTATGATTAACTTAAGGTACAGCTAGGAAACGTTACTTGAAATGTAGTATTCTTGAATCTAAGGAAGGTTAAAAATATTTCATTGTTTAAATAGGATATAGTATGAATGGAAACATGGCGTGGCTCTAGTAGATCAAGAATCATCAAGGATCATACAAAGTGTTATACTGAGTTTAATCAACGTGTGGTAACCCTGAGCATGTTACTGGTTGTATATTTCAGTTTAGTACAATCATTTGACCACATTTTGGAAAAAAAAATTCCTTAAAGTGTGCAATACCTATGTTTAATAGCCTAAATTTGCCAGACGCCAGCTGTATCTATTAGCCAAAAAGACTGAGCTTAGGTATTTACAAGTAGCTAAAATATAGCCACAGTAGAGTACTGAGATATTTCATAGCCGTGGTCTAATGAGACCTTGAGAAGCACGGTTTTTCAGGGGAGTAGATTACTTTGCAGAGACAGGTGTAATTACATCAGCTCTACCCACGTAGTGTCTAGCAGAAAACCAAACGAGAGAGCATGCACATGCCGAAATTCATGTATGTGCCATTTCCTGACATGCCAGGAAAGAGTACGTGATTGCTGGCTTTCTTCTCATCTGAAAAATGTGAAACACTTCTCCCAACAGTACATAAATAGCATCCCACTAATAGAACCTTGATAATTGTTTCCCATTTTCAAACACACTGACTGAGAGGAACTGCATTGCCTGTAAGAGTTATACTGCAGCCAAGGAAGCTGAGGCCCAGAGATACTAAATGTATTTCCTAAGACCACATAATCAGTTATAGAGCCGGAAAGAAATATTTACTTCTTTTTACCTCCAGTTCAGAGCAATTTCAAATACTGTTTTATCAGGTCATTCTTCAATTAAAAAAAAAATCAATCAATCACAAACCTTCCAAAACTTAAGTTAAATTCTTATGACGGTTAATTGAATTAGGCGTCCTTTGACCTCTTCAGAAAGTGCTCGTACTGGATTTCATAATGCATTTTGGTATTAAAATTCCGAGATTTTTAATGTCTGATACAAACATGGTGAAAGAAATCCTCTTTTGCAATGAAGAAAGTTTCCCCAGTGACTAGGAATCTAAATAATACAGCAGGAGTTTGGGATTGATATGAATATACTGCTATATTTAAAATAGATAACCAACAAGGACCTACTGTATAGCACAGGGAACTCTGCTCAATACTCTGTAATAACCTAAATGTGAAAAGAATTTGAAAAAGAATAGTTATACATGTATAACTGAATTACTTTGCTGTACACCTGAAACTAACACAACATTGTTAATCAATTCTACTCCAGTATAAAATAAAAAATTTTAAAGATAGATAATACAGCGGTTAATGAAAGAGGAAGTCTCACTGGGTGGTGTTTTGAACTCTGGCTATGGAGACAAATTAGCTACCACTTACGATTGAGTCAGTTTAGGGCAAATATTTAAATTCTCTGAGCCTTAGCCTTGTCATATGTAAAACTACTGACTTAATAAAATTGTTGCCATGAAGGTTAAAAAAGATATTGTATGTTCAGAAGTCTGTTTAGCAAAATGCCTGGGACATAGTAGGCACTTATTAAAGAGACAATTTTCTCCCTGATTTTAGGGCTCATACCTCTTTAATATATGGAAGATGACCTAAAGTCTAACGTTTGGATTGCACCTGATACATTCTTCAATATAATTTTGCAGGTTTAAGCTTACTCGATAGTCATCCTGGCGACTGATTCAAGGGAGTTGTAGCCGGCTGCTGTGAAGTTATCTTTATATCTTTCCATCTTAATAGCTTGTAGCCATTCTCCAACTGAACAAAAGGCAGTGAAGTCAGGAGTGTTTTGATCCAAAAGAGGGCTTATTGGCCTGGGTGAGAATAATACAGAAAAGCAAATTTTTTCATGAATTATGAAAGAAAGCATGCCTTAGCCCCACAAAAATAAGGATATAAAAAATAAAATTACGTATTTAATTGATATTGTAATAACAAATAAACAGATATGCTAATAAAAATCTAATGTGTAAAGTTTGCCCAATAATTCCAAATTCCAAATGCATAAACAACAAGGTCCTACTGTAGAGCACAGAGAACTATATTCAATATCCTGTGATAAACCATAATGGAAAAGAATATGAAAAAGAATGTATATATACGGATAACTGAATCACTTTGTTGTACAGCAGAAATTAACACATTGTAAATCACCCATACCTCAATAAAACAAGTTTAAAAAAAACACCTAGGGCTTCCCTGGTGGCGCAGTGGTTGAGAGTCCGCCTGCCGATGCAGGGGACGCTGGTTCGTGCCCCGGTCCGGGAAGATCCCGCATGCCGCGGAGCGGCTGGGCCCGTGAGCCATGGCCGCTGAGCCTGCGCGTCCGGAGCCTGTGCTCCGCAACGGGAGAGGCCACAACAGTGAGAGGCCTGAGTACCACAAAAACAAACAAACAAAGAAAAAACAAAAACAAAAAAACCCAAAACCCTACTAACTACAAAATTTCTATTTTATTTAGATATGATGACCAGCAGATTGCATCTTCCGTATACTTTTCAGAGTATGGCCAACAATATTTGTAATCAGTAAATATTTGTTCATTTGCTTCTCTGAAAGTAACTGGGAGTACAGAAAGCACATCTGGCTGTGGACTAACTTGTTCAGAGGGTGCTTTTGAGAACATAATGCACCCACTGTACTAATGGCACCCCTTGTGCGCCTTGTGAGTTCATACACCTCCGCAAGGGCCTGACTACGGTACAGACAACAGAGCAATAGGTCTACCTGGCAGCTGAAGCTGAATAACTACTAATCTACATTACCATTACCATGAAGCATGCATGGGGCGGTTAGGTTCTTTTTAATGGGTATACCTCTTAAATCATATATTGAATTACCTTAATAATCTTTAACTTCATGGAATCATTTTACTATGAAACTCAAAGCAAAACAAGCCAATAGATAATATGGATATAATAAAAAACTAGGGCAACAGCAATAAAAATCCATGTAATATTGATAATTTGAAAATGTGAAATGCCACCTAATCACACAAATCCACTTGAGAAAGTTTTCTAAAATGACAGAGTGATATTGATCATAAATTTTATTTAAGGCAATAACAATGAATAGATCTCTTTAAACACTGATTTAACTAAGGCAAGCCATCTGAAAAGAAAAAAAAACTTCTATAAAGATAAGAAATTTAATATGGACTTTAATAATTTAACACAAATGTCGATTTGCCATTGGAGTGGGGCTTAGGAGATAAATGGTTCATATGAAGTTTGAATTTCTCCCAGATTTCATTTCTTTAGCTATTTCTTACCTACTACACGTTCCCAGGGGTGTCTTCAGACTATTTGGGTTTCGAATCATTTTGTCTAGAATTCCAACTATCTGTTCAAACTTTGGCCTTTCCGCACGTTCCTTCTGCCAACAATCCAGCATCAGCTGGTGCAGCCCAGCTGGGCAGTCCATGGGTGCTGGTAAGCGATAACCTTCTTCTATTGCTTTTATAACCTAATAGCCAAAAGGACATTAAAATATTACTGACTGAGATTCAATTATAATCAAATGAATTGCCCAGGAGGCAAAGTGATTTATCCAGATAAGAGTAAAGTACACTGCTATGCAAAAGACTTACTTATTTTTTCCAAAACATCCATAGATATTAAGCATGCTGTTAAGGGGTGCATGAAGCGCAGGGTATGATGACATTTCCTAACTAATTCAGCAATAGGGAGCAGCAATTAAGCTCACCCAGGGCGCAACAGATGGAAACGTTTTTAATGTCATCCCAGAGGTTTTCAAAAGGGAAGATGTTAACGGAACCATTTTATTGTATATAGCTGTGCATGTACATATCTTCCCATACATTTATGTATGGATTCCTCAAGTTGTAAAAAGAAGGTTTGAGTTACCCAGAATTAGCCCCTACCACAAAGTTTCACTTTTTGAAGAGTTCAAATGATACTTTTCAACAAGATATCCAAATATGTGAATGTACTATGACAGAAAATGTTACCAAGCACACTATTATTTTAAACGATATGAAGCTTATATACTGATGAACTGTATAGTGTTACAAGATACAGTATTGTGTTAGACCCTATTTGTACTGTTCATAAAGGTGATTGGATCACTTCCCAACTCCAAGTCCCGTGACCTCACACAGGCAGACTGAAACCAGCCTTAGGGGCTGGAGGGAGGAAGGTGTTATACCAGGAAATTGGGAAAGGTTACAAATCAGTTTCCCACTCAGAGTGCTGGCTGTTAAACTTTTATCAGCACATCACTACCCATTTATATCTATTAACAGCCTAAGAGGCTATTTGTATCAATCTTTGAATGTTAATGCACACTAAGCCTCCATAAACATTTGTACACGGCAATCAGAAAGTCCAAAAATTAATTATTTCGCCTTGGGTTTTTTATTTATATGGAAAGCAAAAAAAGATTTTAAAATCAGACATTGTTACAAATCTGAGCAGCACAGGGAAAATAATAGGAAAGCAAAAAAACACAAATAAGAAGGACTTGTAAAACATCAAAATATTATTCAAGAGGGATTAACAAATCCTTTGATACTAACATAATAGTAATAGAAATGTAGGAAAAAATGGCTCTCTGGAAAAAAAAAAGAGGTAACCTTGAGTTTTTGAAGAAAACAGGACTAAAGTAGGCAGACAAAAGCTGGCTTTAAGAAACGTCAATGAACTTAATATTTGTAGGGAAACATATCCTTAAGATGCTTGCTGACATTCAAGAATAGCACATTAAAATGTGAAAGGTTGTAGGATGGAATAAATGAAGTAGCTAGCATCAACAATTTTTAGACAAAATCCTCTGTATAAGAAAAACTGTGTCCACTTTTCTTTAAGGAAAATTTATATATGTAAATTGATAAAGTTTAAAAGGTAAAGAGATAAACTTAAATAGAATAATTTTTGAAAAATTTCATAAGTATAAAATCTTCAGCCCCAAATCTCCCCTGATCACTAGGCTGTAAGTCCATTAGTTTACTAGATATCTTCCCCTGGATTTTCCATAGGAACTTCATACTTTATTTAAAATTGAATTTTTTTACCTTTCCCCAAAGCTCTTACTCTTTCATTTAATGACACTTCCAGTCATCCCATCCAGAGAGCTGAAATGAGAACAATCTAGACTCTCTTACATGCACAGACAATTAGTCACCACTTTCTGATGATACTACTTCCTAAATACAATATACTCAGATGGTAGAAATATTTTTTCGTATATGTATATGGATATCTCTCTATCTCTGTGTGTGTGTGTGTGTGTGTGTGTGTGTGTGTATATATATATATATATACATACACAGTGCTGTAATTGGAAATGGCTTTACTCTGAAAATTAGGTTAATGGATTGGTGAAAATTATTTATTTTTGCTTATGTACTTTTGTTTTAAAGCTTATTTACCCTAAAGTTTATTATTAATTTTGAATACAATTTTTAAAATGTTACCTTTATATTTGTTTTATTAAATTGGTATGGGGTGGGGGGAAGTGTGGTAGAAAATACCATGAACATAATCGATTAAAATACAGCACATAAATATATATTTATTTTTGCAGTAATGGAGCCATTATCCCATAGTTTTGTAGTTATGTCTTTACCAAGTCTCACACTATGGGATCTTTCCTTCAGTACTTTATTTTGAATAACAGCTAGGGAGAAAACATTTTAGCGTTAAGTGACTTTAATCAGTGTTGGTATTGAATGCTAGTGAAAGTCGTATGAGAGTTTTAAAATTTTCCTGTTTATGACTCTGTAACTACAAATGTTGGATATCATTGTAAACATTCCTCTATAATATCCCTTTAAAAAGCACACAAGAAAACATACACAAATGGGACCTCTGTAAAGATCATCAACATATAACTACAGGAGGAATTAAATTAAAAAAAAACTTTTAAATGCAAAGAATTTCATGTGGCTTTGTATAACACTCCAGGGAAAGCGCTATTTTAGGATTCAAAATTGCTCTATGTTAAGTTAGATAAAACTAAAAATAATATGCTTTGGAAAGCTGGATTAAGTATTTAAACAGTGGCTCAAGTTGTGAATAAGTAAATTAATAACTGGTAAAACTTTATATATTCAAAATGACCAAATAGTAAACATTTATTTTTATGGGGAAAAGAGTGGCTTTCCTCTATCTTGAGGTTGCCTGTATCTGAACATATGCAGTATTTTTCTGAATTGATGGGATTCCACCCCCATGCTCATAAGATTGGGGCAATGCTTACTATTTTCTATCACCTCCTATTTCCCCACTTGTACCTTTTTCTCAGAAGCTCTGAAAGGAACAATGCAGGTAGAGAAATCTTTCCTTTTTTATTTCCTTCTAAATAATCTTTGAAACGTACATCTAAACCTTATCATGATCCTCTTGACAAAATAGCCTTCAATAGCTCTCCAATTAGAATTCTTTGGCTTTGAGCACAATATATTCTTAAATCTTTGTGCCAATGAATAAAGTAACATGAAATAACTCTTACAGGAATGAAAGAGTTAGTAAACTTCTGTAGTTATCCTATTGCACTACAGAAATTTGACGATTCCTAGTATTAGAACAGAGAACATTTATCAACACAAAATGAAACTTCTAGCTCTCAAAAACACAGGGGTTGGGCTTCCCTGGTGGCGCAGTGGTTGAGAGTCCGCCTGCTGATGCAGGGGACACGGGTTCGTGCCCCGGTCCGGGAAGATCCCACGTGCTGCGGAGCGGCTGGGCCCGTGAGCCATGGCCGCTGAGCCTGCGTGTCCGGAGCCTGTGCTCCGCAAAGGGAGAGGCCCCAACAGTGAGAGGCCCGCGTACCGCAAAAAAGAACAAAAACAAAAAACACAGTGGTTTACAAAATTTTAAAGGAGCAGCAGCAAAGTATAATTAAAATAAGAGACGCTCTGGACTGGGAATGGACTTTGGGACTCCAAAGCTGCCATTAACAATCACGCTCCTACCTACAGGGGCACCAGAGATACGTGCTGCGAACCTTGGTCTCTATAGGACATAGTTTGGCATAATTCAAGGCAAGCCTGTTGAGGATAAACCCGCCCTCAAGGGATGATTCAGCCAGGAACTGAGACTTGAGGTTCCGCAGGTTTTATCTGGTTAGCCTGCCAGAGAAACAAGTTATCTTTTAAGGATACAATAATCATAGTAAATATTTATTGAATACTTACTATACGATTAGCATTGTTTTAATTATCTCATTTAATCTTTACAAAAACCTTATTAGGCAGGTATTTTTATATTGATTCTAGAGACAAAGAATCGGAGGTGCTGAGAAGTTAAGCACCGGGAAAACATCACATAGCTGTCAGTAGAAGAGACAGAATTTGATGGAGGCTGTCTGACCACAGCCCATGCTGTTGAGAGCTGCATTATATTTCCAACTGGGAAAACAAAAAGTGTGCTGTGCAAATAGTTACACGTTCTCAGAAACAACAAAACACACAGTAAGATGACTGATCCTACACTTCCAAAAGCATTATGTGATTATCCATGGAATTCATTTAAAACATCTTTTTGTGAAATTACTAGAAACCCCTTGGATTTGCCTGTCGAGGTATGGCCTTAGCATTATAATAAAAGTCAAAGAAAAAAAGGAAAATATTCATAGCAATTTCTAATTCTAGATCATTCCCAGAGGGATAGGAAGTGACTAGGGTAAATGACATTTTAAAAGAACACTGGGATCCAACAGGGGACACTTCTTAGACTGCAGAGAAATACTTGGAAAACACACATTTGCTTGCCGAGATGTATTTCAGTATTACTACAGTATGACACTAGTTAAGAGAAAAAGGAGCACAGACAGACCCCATGATAATGGGCCTATAATACCTCAAAATGGGAGATAACATGATTGGCTTCTGTTCTCCACTTATGCCCATTTTCATCTCATTAACCTCACAATAACATGACCCACATTTTAGGCAATTAAATATTTTGGACCCCACCTACAGGATTACAGCAAAGTTTTACCAAAAAATCCACCATTTTTTATATCTTAATATAAAAAAAGTAATAAATCAGTGGTGACTTTTAAAAGGAAAAGTTGAGGGCTCACAGTTTAGCTGAGGATAAACTTAGTTACAAGCATATTATATTTTCAAAGCTCTTAAATGTCTTTTCATGGACCACTTTAAAGAATTATCTTTATGTCTCCTATCTTTATGGGTGCTTAATTTTTTACTATCCTTGTGACTACCTACCAGTAAATCGGATGATTTATTGGCCTACCTTAAGGTAAGAAGAAATGATTTTGTTGAGTACTATAAACAGGAAAAAAAGTAATCCATATAATGAAGAATTTTAAAATTTCATAATTTGACTATGAAAATTATATTTGGACTAATTAAGACATAAATTCAATTAAAAGACAGCCGCTGTGAATGCCAAATATAAGTATTTCCAATTTGTGTATTATGTATTATATTTGACTGCATTTATACATATAAGTTCTGTCTTTGAAAGGTCATTAATGGAAAGGGCTAAACACCTACAGATTTTACAGAAGAATGAAAGTTGGAAATTTATTGGGAAAGCCTACCCTTTTGGTTTTAACTGCAAATACCTAGATTCTAACTGATTCCATTGCAGTTAAAACTCAGGAAATTTATGGGCACATGAAAAACAGTGAGGAGTAATCCTGTGATAAACCTATTTGGGTGTGGGGAACTTCATACATATGCATATTATCTTTTCCCAAGATTTTCTTGCTTATTCCCTGCTTTAGAGTGCAACTAAAGCCTCCTGGCACTATCTACCTCATTGATTTTACAATACAGTCAGCCCTCCATATCCTGGGAGGATTCTACATTTTCAGATTCAGCAGCCATGGATGAAAACATTTCAAAAGAAAAAGGAAAACCAGAAAATTCCAAAAAGCAAAACTTGAATTTGCCACACACCAGTAATTATTTGCACTGCATTTACATTGTATTCATCTCTATTTACATAGCATTTATATTGTATTAGGTATCATAAGTAGTCTAGAGATAATTTAAAGTATACAGGAGGATGGGCACAAGTTTAGTGCAAATACAATGTCATTTTGTATAAGGGACTTGAGCATCCTCAGATTTTGGTATCTGCCAAAGTCCTGGAACCAATGTCCCATGGATACTAAGGGACTAGTGTACCTCTTTTTTATTTCTTCAGAGTGATCACAGAAACCTCACTTTATTTAGCTTTCAGCCTAGAATTCTGTGGAGTTCCTGACAAATATTAACTATCAACTTAGATCTTGTTCTCATGGTGACTTAAGAAAAGTCGCCTGTAATCCGAGGTATTGAAATTTGAGGGCTTTCTAAAATCCCTAACAAATTTCTAGCAACTAAATTTAAACAATATAAAGTGAGTTGATTCAATCAAGGGTGATTCTCTCGATCAATCTAGACTGATTTTTAAAACATTAATGTCTCTGAATATCTGATGAAAGCAACAGTCCCAGAAAAATAACATATATTCACATATACAGAGGATTTCCATATGCATCAGGGAGTTGGCAGGTCACTTAAGTCTCTCCATGGTCTCCTACCCAGAGACTCCAAGAAAAAAGCTTTTCTCTAGAGAATTTTTTTGCTAGAATGGAATTCATTATTTTAAATTATCCAGTTTTTCCCACCATTTGTATATTGAAGATTAAACATATAATTGCTCAAATACCAGTTTAACATAAGTATAAAATAATGAATATTATGCTTTAAGAAGAATATTAATATCAGTTTCACTATAAAAATTGAACTGCATAGGTAATTTCTTGTGTTTGAATTTAATAATTTAATAATTCCGACCTTTGTGATTAAAAAAAGAAGAAAGATGGTGCTAAAATATTCTAGGTCAGAAGTAAACTTCATTGTGCCTATAAAAATTTCATTTGATCAGTAAAAATATTTATTAATACTTGATAGACTAAATATACATTTATGATATTTAATTTTCAAGAAAAACAGTAGGGAATACTAAAAACTAAATTGAAGATATTTATTTTTTTTCTTCTTAACCATTTCTATTATTTATTTTTAGAAGTTAAGGGAACTTTGAATTTAAGTCATCTTATATTCCTGTCATTCCCTTTATGTTTGAATCTAGTACAGAAGGAAGGTGTCAAAAGAAATGAAACTCTACCGAGTGTCTAGGGAAATGTAAATATTTCTCTTTCTCTGCCCCAAGGATTTGTTTGCCCACATTTTGACAGTCCATGAAATCTTTGACACTGAGACCTGTCGAATATTAACAACTTTGCCTCTGCCAAACGGACTCATCATTCAGACTTTTATCTTTGAAAAACCAAAACCAAAAAAAAAAACCCCAAATAAAAAAATTTTATGTCATTATTCAATTCGAAATAGCAAAAGATTTCACTGATTTCAAACTCCCCCTCTTTAGGCTGTGACTTTTTCAGCCAATTCAAAAATTTGTTTAAAAATGTATTGAAAATTACCTTACCAACAAGCTGTCTCATTTTAGTTGTCAAAAAATAGCTATTTATAAGTTTTAAGAACCATAGGAACTTGATGTGGAAAATTCTAAAATAAAAAAGGATACTAATTTTATATAACAATGATCATGATCTGTTTTTGAAAAATAACTCAACTTTAATGTTAGTCAGCATCTATTGCTGTCCATGTTTATAGTACCTCGAGAATTGACTACTCCAAACCAGTTTGCTTGTCACATCCTTCTTTTCAATGGTAATATAGAATTTCTTCAAGCAGCACTTAGTTTTTTACTCTATTCTTCAAGAGCGTGCATTTTTACCATTTCCAAATTCCTTCAGAAAAAGGCTTTCATCAATTTGCCCCAACCTAACCTTCGTTTCAAATCACTAACGATGTATGCATCTCCCTTATAGGAGATGCATAGGAGTCTATTTGGTTGGTCCCCAAACACTTCACTAAGCCTTTATTTCTGGACTTTCCAAAGGGCTCCCTTGGCAAATTCTCTAATCAACTATGAACCAAGGTCTTCTCCATATTTCTAGTTCAAATCCAGGGTACCTTCCTAGACTTTACATTTGCTCTACTTTTATCTAAATTTCACTCATATTTTCAATAAATTAAGCCACATGAATCTGCCAGTACTTGAAAGCTTCTGGCTTACAAAAATGTTAATTTCGTAAAATTCAACTTAGAGAAGCAAATATTTACTTGCACTTATGCTATATTGTTTTATAAATGGTTTCTTGGTGTGAGATGTATACGCTCAAGAACTATCATCAGCTTCTTAAAGGATAACAACGTATCTTATGCCTTAGTAACAAGATACACATTTAATAAGTTGTATTTTTAGAAGAAATTTCCAAAGATAGTCCCATTGTGATTACATTCTAAAATATCACTATGAAACACCAATATTGATCATAAAATCTAGGTTATCTCATGAAATTAAAATTTAAGTAAATCAATCGACAATAGATAATTTAAACAGATTTTATCAGGAAATTAAAGAAAAGAAAGACAAGCTGTAACAACAAAATCAAACACAACCTTCCTAACCCTCCCCTCTGCAAATGATTCTTTTATTCATGTGACTCTCCCACAACAGGTGTGCAAGCTCAGCTTGATTACCTTTATTAAGGAGAAATATCCTTTGCAGGCTTCTATTGTGTCCAGAGAATTTAAATTAAAAAAGAAAAAGCAATTCTTCAAAATGAAGACAAAATGAAATTAACTGAACCATTAATTTATGGTAATTATTGTGGTAATTTGTGGTAATAATTGTGAAAACTCAACAATCATCTTTTTATGATTCTATAAAAGTTTCTTCATATGAGCCATTACCTACACGTTCCCATAATATGAATATTAATGTATTAAATAAATCCTTTTTGTTTAAGTAGTGTAATACCTACATCTTGATTTGACATGTCCCAGTAAGGTCTTTCTCCATAAGACATAACTTCCCACATGACTATTCCATAGCTCCATACGTCACTGGCTGATGTGAATTTCCGGTATTGTATGGCTTCAGGTGCTGTCCACCTCACTGGAATTTTTCCACCCTGTATAAAATGAAATTGACATTTTAAGTATGTATAATAATGTATAAAACATTTATAGCAGAACCATTAAGCTACAGTTAAACACTTTTGTATTTGGTTGGCAATTCAGCAGCATCAGGTCTATTCATCTTGAATTTCTCTAAGTGCATTTAAAGTTACTAATCTGTTTTTTAAAATGTCACAGTTAAAGTTTCATTTTTAAGGCAAATCAATAATGGACCTATGTGGTTGTAGGGCAAGAGTCTAGTCGAGAGGACAATGACAAATTAGACAAAACAGCTACTAAAATGGAATGAAATATTGGAATAATATTAATAGTATATAAGTAACTCCTCATATTTTCCCTTTTTCTAATCTTACAAAAGTTATAAGAATTAGCATAGTTAATCTTTTATTAAAACCTTTATTAAAATGGGATTATATTTTTCTGCTACAATTATGACTGCTAGTAACCAAATGTTGTATGTGTATATTATTTATATGAACATCCCAATAAAAAATGAGCTGTTCTCATTTTTATCATTACTTCTCATCTTAGCCTATATGTAGATTGTAAAAGCAACTAAGATTCTTCCAAAAGGAAAAAAATAGCAACAACAAAAAGCTGAGATCAATTTGCCTCTTTTCTCCCATTTAGCTTTATATTATTAGGCCCTGCTTTCTTGGTAGGAAAATCGCAGGAATATGAAAAGGTGCAGTAATAGACTTTTTCTTACAGTTGTTGTATAGACAGCTTCTGGATCGTCCTCTATAACCCGGGACAGGCCGAAATCTGACACTTTACAAACAAGATTGCTGTTGACAAGAATATTACGAGCTGCAAGGTCCCTGTGAACGTATCCCATATCGGCCAAATATCTCATTCCAGCAGCAATTCCTCTCAGCATTCCTACTAACTGAATGACTGTAAATTGCCCATCGTGTTTCTACAGGAAGACAAAAATGAAAGTCCAGTTAGCTATACTTTGAAAGGGAAAAAAAATCACCATGAAAAATGTCTGCACCCTAGTCATTTTCTATTGTATACTAGGAATCACCAGTTAATTTTCTACGTAGTGTAGACACTTGTGAAAAACATAACAGGTGCTGATTTAACTTGATAGTCAGGTAATATAAAATAGAGTTCTGATAATCATTTAGTTATTTATATGGATGTGTTGTTAACATTAACTAATAATAATTTCAGATTGTGCAAATCCAAAAGTATATGCTAATTTTTAAATCGAAGTTAGGGAATGGAATATTAAAAAAAGTGATCCCTGACAGCTAACTGTTTTCCTCACTTGCCAAAAATTACACAAATAATCTAAAAATATAAAAGGGATAAAGATACATATATTAGCTTTCTTTCTCCAAATGGTAAAAAATGTAAAGGTAAAAAAACTTTTGAGTAAAGATGAAGAGAAACTAAGAGGTAGAAAAGGATTATACTGGCTGACTTGGTTTTCACTTTATACTTTTCATTGCTATCCGTAGGTACATTACTTATAACCAAGATTCTTTAAAATACATGTACTAGCAAGTAGAATTGAGCACTCTTTGCAACCAACTGGCCACCATATATATATATATATATATTTTTTTTTTTTCACCATATATTTTTAACCCACAGATTTCTCCAACTGAATTGCAGATGTGGTGCATGAGGACCATGGATCGAGCAGATGAGCTTGCTAGGTGACGCTTTCTTCCAGAGAGTTGACAGTTATGCATATCATCTTGCATGTCATATGCAAGATGACAGTTGCATCTTGCATATCATCAAGATGCAGCAATAAAGACCTCTCGAAATCCTCTGAATCCTTATTAAAATGGGTTGAACTTATCATTCTAGATCATGTATGTTCTCATTATTTTCTCTTTGCCATTTGAAAAAATGTTAACATGTGTTCACGTTCTTAGGTGGAAAGTCTCTGCATGTAAAAATACGTATGTTTTTACATTTAGAATTTATTATTTATAAAAATAACATACTTGTAACTCTAAAAAGGTTCATAATTCTTTATTTTAGGTTTGGTGTTCACATAACAATATAACAGAAATGGTTCCACAGAGCAGAGCTGGGATCATCCTACCAACATTGAATGGCTATCTCACTTCTCAGTCTTCTCTGTATTACGTCTGTATTTCATTTATAATTGTACTGAAAAAGTAAAATGCTACACTACAACAAGTATTCAAATTACAGGGCTTCAGGTGTCCTCCATACTTGTGGTAATATGTCAATGGAAACTATTTTTTAACTACACTGTATCACTTAAATGCTCAAAAATATTCTAGTTCAATCCAGTCTAAGACTCTTTTAATCTGCTTTTCAAAGACAATTTTGTGACCTGTTAAAGTTTACACTGTTCACATTTTACACTGCAAAGAAAAGTTCAGAAAATTACATTGGTAGCATGTATATTTAGAATGGGAGAATAACTTTGTTACTTACCCTGAGAAATGCATCTAGGGCTCCATTTTCCATGAATTCTATTACAATCATGACCGGTTTCCCTAAAATTACAAGAATATATACATAAGAAAAAACAGTGTTGCTTCCAAAACTGTAATCTAAACTTCGTATTTATCCTCTTTCTCACTCCAGATAAAACACATGGTGCTCTTTTGAAAGACTGACTGGGTGAGTGGTGAGTATTTCTAACGCTTTTAGTGCTGCTAAATGCAAAGAGTCATTAACTGTCTGTTTGGAATGTGGTCATGATTCACAAAATTAAACAGTAAAAGTCAATGTGTTCTTCTGACTCCTGCCTTGTGAACAAAACTCAGAGAAAATGACACTACAGAAAATGTGAAGACTAAACTGTATTACTTTTGTGGCTTTGAAGCTAAATGAAAATATCTGTCACTCCATCTATCTATCAGATATATTCTTTAGCTCTAAACCTGCATTCATTTATCCTGATTTTTTTTCTGAGATGGTAACACAAAAGAAAATTTAGTCAGTTACATATCAAGAAAAAAAATTCATTAAGAATATGCAATGTATTTACAATTTGATTTTTTAGTATCTATGAAATAACACTAATTTCTGACAGTTTGCTGGATAAATGAAATATATAATCAATATCTACCTCTTGTAACAACCCCTTCCAAATGGACAACATTTGGGTGGTCAAACTGCCCCATGATGCTGGCTTCACATAAAAAGTCTCTCCTTTGTTTTTCTGTGTAACCAACTTTCAGGGTTTTTATGGCTACCGCAACATCTCTTTTCCCTGGAAGTTTCAAACGACCACTGCAGACTTCTCCAAATTCTCCTGAAGTAACAGAACAGGCAGGTGTATTTTAATTTCAGAAATATTTCCTCTCTCAAAATAAATGCATTAAATTCTTTAAAAGCACTTTTAAACTTTCCTAAACTGTTACACAAACTATTATTTTTTTTAACTGGGTTAACAAAAACTCTTTCAGAAACAACATTCAGGTTTGAAATACACTGCATAACGTACACTGCTTACTAGAGTATAAGGGCACATTAGCAAATTCTAAACATTGCTGTTGTTCTCACAGCTTGAGAAGCAAATACTTCTCAGAGATTTAAAAATCTGGAATTCATATCTACTTATGTCTGCCAGATTGAATGGACTTGATCCAAAAATGTATAATTATTCTGAAGATACACTGTATCCATAGAAAATAATGCTCCTTTTAAATAATTCATACATATTAATTTTCTACATGGAATTACACAGCACAACGGCTAATACCTAAAGCTTAGCAGGAAGATGGTAAATCAAGTCAGAGGAGATGTATATTCCAGCAAAATTCGGGACATTCTAATTATTTTAAATACGAAGTCATTTCTTGGACAGGCCAGAACTATTACGAAATAGCTTATAACAGAACGATATCTTAAAAATCCAACAGAAGACAAAAGATACACGATTCTCTGTACCACATGCTTCTTTTTCACTTTTTTCTTAAGATTTCATAAACAAGTACAGGCTCATTGCTTCTAACAGTTCAGGTAAATGCAAAGGTTCTATACTTGAGTTATAATTATTTGCCTGTCATTATGATGTATGACTTTCGATCTTGGCTAAATGGAACAGCTGAACAAGGAAGTTACAACAGCCTTACCTGCTCCAATCACACGCTCAATTTTAATACAGGAGGCATCTAGCTCCTTGGCGAATTGATGGACAGCTCTATTTGGGTCCTCATAGGTTTCAGGGTCAATGTAGGTTTTGGTGCCTGGAAATTTAACTGTAATGATGTAAGAAAGCATGACTGTGATGAAGCAAAGCACTTATTGTGCAGTCAGCCCAGGAATTTCATTATGCAGAGTGCTCCTTGGAACAGTGAACTTGCTTCCACATCACCTGATTCACAGCAGTTTTAACAGACTACTTCAGTCTGTGGGCGTATAGGTATTATCTGCAAGCTTCTATAGGTAACATAGGATCCAGTTCATAGTTTACTAACTGAATTGCTTTTCCAGTAAATCAACAAAAGACATCACCGAAATTCTCTGACATGACTCTTATCAGACTGGAGGTTTAATTAAATTCACTGCTATCATGGCATAGTTCAAGCCATACTGAGGTTTGTAATGGACTTGGAAACACATTTGTAAATCTATCATTCAGTCAATCAATCAAATTAATACACTGGGAAAAGAAGACATTTCATTTACAGGTAGCCTACTACACTGACAGCAATATTAAAAACAGTTAGACATGTTACTTATTCTTTTGATTTATTTTTTTAAAGACCAACCACCATTGACATAGACATATAAATTAATACAAGATGTGAGGGACTGCTATCACAGAACCAGAGAGAAATCTACTATGACACAGTTTCTTCTTCACCTTGAAGGGCAATAGAGGCCAGATGTACAAAGTGCAGAGTACAGTTAGAAAATTTACAATATTCCTGGGATCTGCTAACCATGTATGACAGTAATTTGAAAGAGGAATGGTTTATATGAACTTTCAGTTATAAGGCTCTGGAAGATCTTAACTGCTATGAGGAGGTAGCCAATATGCCTCAGAAAAGGTAGTCAAAATTCAAACAACATAGAATCATCTTAAAAGTTAAAATCTTCTTAAAATGCACCCAGAAGCATGCAGGTAACAGATAATGCTATGTCAACTTTAAATCAATTACAATAATGTATTCCAAATCTAATCATTTGGTTAAAGACAAAGATAAGATAGATAGGCATATATTTGGTTATATTAATGCAATGAAAAGATACACTATATCCTCAAAAAAACTTTATTGTTTTTAACAAAGCCACTGAACAATCTTTTCATTAAATCTTACTATTTGGAGAACAATATATTTCTTTATGTATTACACTGCAGCCTAACTGTGCTTATGTCATCACATCAAATTGAAATTATATTTTTAAAATAAGCATATAACAAACAAAAAGAAGCAGAATGTATAAAGGAAAAATGGGATTTTAAAATCTTGAATTATTCTGCTGTAGTTGATTGTTTATCCAAAATTGATTGTCTTAAACAATTACTGTTGCAGTCTATAAAACTGACAGATGCTCATTTGTTACTAAAGCTGAACATGAAAAAAAAAACACAAGAAGAAAAGAGAGAGGGGATAGAAAGAGAAAAGAGAGAAAAAGGAGTACAGGGAAAGGGGGGAAGAGAAAAAGAGAGAAGGGAAGAAAACAATAGGTTAACCTCCTAGATTGGTAGGCAGATGGAGAATGAGCCATCTTCTCCCTTTTTATTCTCTTCCTTTCTTTCATTGTTTTTTTTTTTTTTTTTCTTTCTTTTTGGTTTGGTTTTGTGATAAGGGAGCTGGATTGGAGGTAGCCTTCTGCATCTCAAACGGGTCTCTGATGGTTCTTTATTCAAGCTGTCATAAAACATTTTGACAGGCCAGAGCAATTTTGGCATAAAAACATGAAATACTGCCCGGCTTGGATTCAAAGACATTGTTAGAAGAAATGGTAGGAGGAAACAAAATGTAAATTGGAATTGCTTCACTAAACTCCTCCATCGTGTTTATATCTTTAAATGTAACACTTGGGGCCATGGAGAGTGGAGGGCGCCTGATACAAATGACTGGACATTCTATTAAATTCAGTGCTCTAAAAGCTAGTAAAATGGTTGCTTTCATGTTTCTGTAAAAATTCAATCTGGTGTCTTAGCACCTAAGGAAATTGTTTTTATACTAAAGGAATAAAAGGACACCAACTTGTAAATAGCTGGTGACCACAGTTTTGTACTTTACGTATTGTAAATACAGTCATAAAATCAAATAAAATGCCTGGTTCTCAACAAATGACAAGAAAAGATATCCTTGTAAAAAGGGTAATTCAAAAATATCAAGGATTTATCAAGATAGGATATCTTAAGTGTACTTTTTTTTTTCATTACTCGTTTCAAAATGGATGCTTTAAAATAAGAAAAATTTTGATGTAATTTCTGAATATTTTGGTCTATTGTTTTTCCTGATTTAAGAGTAGGAGCTTTTCTGTGTTTTAATATCTCATTTACATTTCTCATGAATGTTAAACATCTTAAAACCACCACTGATATTTTGCTCTAGAGATGAAAACTGTTTATATATACCTCAAGTTTATCTTTTCTATGTTAGCAGGTAACACATGCAGCTTTATTTTTTTCTAATTACAAACTGGATGTCAAATGTAAAAAAAGGGAATGGCATCAAAATATCAAAACTGAGTGATGACAATTAAGCATTAGGCTATACATCATGTTTTAGGTAAGCCATGTTTTAATTTACCTTCAGCATTAACCTTCACGCTAAAAGTAAAAAAACTAAGAGGCAGCATTTGATCATTTGGGGATGTCTCAGATACCCTCAATAAAGAAAAGAAAAGTGACATACTGATTAAGGTGTTATTAAATGATTTTGCCATCCAATTATTCACATATAGATAGAGTCAAGGATTCCAGCAACTATAGTCTTATGTCACTCTTCTATATACATTTTAAACTCGATACAAAAATTAATGCATTCAAGTTTTGATCCTCTCCTTTCTGTCTGGGGAAGTGTTAAAAGTATTCTCTCATGTCATGAAAGAGAAAAAAAATGTAACTTCCACTTTTTCTGTATATCCTCTAGGTGTAAACGGCCTATGGTACTCTCATTACTGGGACTTGTCACAAAATCACTGCCAGATTAGCAAGAGGACGCACCGACATTGGGAGCATATCAAATCATCCCGGGGGGAGGGGGCAGAATCACAGGTATTCAGTCATAATCAGGGGCAGATTTAAGTTTTGTGGGGCTTGAACCTTCTACAATTTGGGATACTTTCTTTAAGAAAAAATATTCTACACACTAACTTGCTAGGGCTCTTCCAGGGCCTTGAAAGGAGTCTGTGAAAGTGAGGGGCCTTGAAACTTAAACTTCATGATAAAGCGCCCTTTGGTCATACCTTTCACTATAATTTCTAGTGTCCCAATACCCTTCCTGCCATCAGTGGTTGAAATTTTACAGAGTTTCATCATCAATTTGGATATGTAATATGTAAAGCCACTTTTCTTTTGGAAACTAAAGTTTAGGGAACTATTGGTTCAACAATTAATAACACACTGAAGAAACTTAGGAATGATAATAATGGTGTTCACAATTTGTGTTCTTTCAACCACACATTTCCCTGATTGATGCTTCCATATTCCTGTGACTTTAGAAGGGGTATATGACAATATCTTCTTAGAAACTGACATAAGAGTTTGATACATAACACAAAAATAGATGTAATTCTTATGCCATTTACAGGAAATTTATCTCCCCATGAGAAACTTTCATAAAGATTATGGTTACTAAGAAAAATAATAAATAAAATTATTTTTCAATATTTTCAAGGATTAAAAATAGGAATAATGGGTTTGGATAAGAGCATCATCAATTATCAGAGCTAAAATCATTTCCCTGTTAGGATTTTACTTTGACTGCAAGAAGTCAACATTTACTTGCATGGCTCTCAGTTTTTCGCTTGCCATCCACATGCAACAACGATAAGATTAATGCAGTCGGGCATCTATTTTCTTTGGTTCCCTGAGCTTTCTTCTGATATTATTTCTAAAATGAACTTTTAAGAATCAGGTAGCCCAGATCCACAGGAAAACATCAGAGGATTGAATCCTATTATTATACTATTTACGTCCCTTGAAATATCATCTGTGATGGACATTTTACAGTAGATGGAGAGAAAGAGGCTCCTTAGCTTAGTCTTTCATTATATCATCACTCATTGGGTAGAAAAAAAAGGGCCTATCCTTCTAACTTGAAATGAATTCCTGAGCTACAACATGGGCACATGCAACATTTAATGAATAATTATTAGAATGATATGAAACACTTGGGCAAAGTTTGCAAAAAGAACAATTGTGACATAAAAGCTACTGAATATCCTTGCAGTTATATTAAAATTTCTTATGAGAGATTACACATCTGAATATATTTTTTAAAAATTCACATCATACGATCTTCATTCTGCATATCTTGTTCAAATGTTTTAATGTAACATTTTGAGCTCATGATATATTTTCAAGCCTGATGCATTAGGAATTTATTCATGCCAATATTAACAACCAGGTTTCTGTATTAATTGGGGTAAATAATAATAAAGAAAAGCCAAACACTTACAATGAAAGTAAAGCTCTTCATCCCCTTCTTGGTCAGCTTTGCTATAACCACAGTGCCTGGAAAAAAATCAGATTTTTGATGATTATTCTCAACCAATAATCTCACTTTATATATTTAAAATCCAGTATCATATACCTTAATTACTTAACAACATGCTAGTTAGAGCTATAAACAAAATACATAAACTTTCTGTCCATAGTTCTGAACTCAATAATAATATAGCAATTCACATGATTTAAAAAAAGCAGAGAATATAAAGTCTTTGCGTGAGACATTGTGGAAGGGACATATTTCATAGATTTAGATTTATCAATGAGTGAATATTTGCTTATATTTTTTCCTGAAACAACAACAACAACAACAGATTTTAAATGGTTTCCACAAACCATTAACTAAAAGAGTAAATCTTTCCCCAGGTGTCTTCTCTATTTATTACAAAAATCTAACTCTGAAAATAGCTAATAAAAAGTCACCCAATAGAAATTACAATACTCATTCCTCTTAAACTAAAGCCAATGATCAAGTTCACACTACATTCTGACCTTGGGAGAATGGAAATCTATTGACCTTCAATGTTTCATATGAGACAACAAATGTCTGCATTTACTATTTAACATTCTAAACTAAACAATAAGTAATAGGCTGACATAATTCTAAAAAATCAACACATTTTATGTTAGAGATTAGAACAAATTTTGTCTTCTACCTTCTTCCAATGATGAATCCAAAGACCATGAACACCAAAATGATGGTCCCGGCCACTGCAACCACAGCAATTATAATAACAGGGTTCTGTTCACTGGAGACTGCCGTAGCTATAAACAGAAAAGAAAAAAGGCTCAATAAAACACCCAATATCTTGCAAGCACTTGAGGTTAAACAAAATCTTATAAACAAGACAGCTATGCTATTAAATTCACCTTTAATTTAAATGCATTCTATTGTAACAAATTTAAATAAACATTTATTTTTGCATTTTAAATAAGTGGTAAGGACAATAATTTCATCTATTTTATATTCTTCAGCTAGAAAAGATCCCTACAAAATGCCTTATTGAATGGCTATCCCCTGCTTAATTGTTGGAAACTTAGTTATAAATCAAGAGATAAAGATCTTTCATCTACAATTGCTATTAAATCCCTATTTTTCCCTCGGTGAGGTATTTGATCCCTCTGTGTCTGTTTTCCTGGTGTGTAAAAAAGGAACCCAAATACATACTCTCAGCATTTTTCAAAGCACCTTAAATGATTTATCTCTCATATCATCAATATAGAATAAAAATCATCATGTAATCATAGTAAATCATTATGAATTTATAATCCACCTTAATTAAGGAAAATGAACAGAATTACTGGTATTAATTTGACAAAGTAGGCAATATACACATTTGAGAGTTTAAGAGCTAGGCTATTTATGAAAGAGCCAACTTTCTGCAAGCACTGTAAAAAACATTTTTGTATTATCTAATTGTAGTCGCTTCCTGTACAATGCTAAGTGATTCTTCTACACTCATTAAGGCAAGCCCAGCTGAACCTTCCTGAGAGTCTCTTTGGGAACAGTATATGTTTACATGTCCTTTAAAGCAGCCTCTGATTCTGATTCTTCATTGAGTCACACGGCCTTCTCACTTGGATTTTTCCAAATTAGTGAAGTTTTACTTATCTGGCAATTCACAAGTGTCACATTTTCCCCAGAGCATTATATTTTCAATACCAGTATAGACTTCATAAAATAATCAAAAGAATGCAACACAGTGAAAATATATATTCCAATCGCTGATCCAGTTGCAAATTGATAATTATATAATATCAAACTAATATCGATTGCTTATTTCTGAAAAAATCAACAACTGTAATCTTTAAGGTAGGATGGAAAATACTACTCCTTCTTGGTGTGGCAAGGGATTCAGTCTCCAGAGCAGTAAATTTTATGTAGGCAGAGTGTGTCTTGCCCCAACAGGAAGCATAAATTTTTCTGATTGGCCTTTCTTTACTTTATCTACGTCTCCCTCCTTTGACAACTCATCTCTTAATTTTGTATACCTACGCTAACTATAGATAGTTCTTACGTTGAAAAACAGTAAAAATAGCTCTGGTGTATTGGTTTCTGAAAAGAGGTATTATACACACTCCGTAATTCAGCACCTGCTGATTTGCTCCCTGAGGGAATGAAACAAGGGAAAAAGAAAAAGAAGAAAAAGAAAGCAACTTTACAGCTTTAATTTCCGAATTACAGCCTATTATGATCAAACAGAGAAAAGATGCCTTCAAGTATTTTTCTTGGTTTGGTTGTTTTTGTTTTTATCTGTCATTTAATATATATTAAGAGAGGAAAAAGAATGGAGTAGTTTTGTTCATGAGAAAGAAAAAAATTAAACATGTTATGTGTAGAAATTGTTTTCATTCAATCTGTCCCATGGGTCTAATTTTTTGCTTGTCTTAGGCTCTGTTCTGCCCATAGCTTCAGAAACAGATCTCCAATGAGAAAACTGGACTCAGGTGAATGATGAATTAGAGTATGTGAATATTTACTTACATGTTTTTATATATATTCAGGGTCACACTTTTATCTTAGCATAGTCAAAATTTATGGTTCATATTTTCATCTAATTCATGGATAATACATTTTAAAAGTAATTTATATGTGTCGTAATTACTACATCATGATTTAAAAATTGTGAAAACAGTAGCGTTGGCTCTGCGCAGAAGTGGATTTTTGGATGTATGTGCAATGGAATAATCTGAGTTCTCTTTCCAAACAGTGCTCAGGTAACTTCTCTTTGGTGGCATCTTCCTTCTTGCCCTCCTTCCTAGCACAGACGATCACTGTTTCCTGACACTCTGATAGCACTGGGCCATGCACTCTACCAGTGCTCAATTTTACGGTCAGAACTTGTGTACGAGTTTCTCTCTTTCACTAACTGAGAGCATCAAATGTGTCACGTGTTTCTGTACATCCCAGATTCTTAGCACAGTAACGTGTGCTAAATCAGTAGTTCTTAAAAGGTGTCTGGGAAACCCTAAGGGTTCCTCAGGAACATTCCAGGGAATCTGCAAGGTCAACACTATTTTCATTTAATGTTATTTGCCTTTTTCACTCTCACATGCTTACAAGTGCACAGTTGAGTTTCCCAAGAACTTACATGACAGGTGATAATATCACTCTGATGGCTAATGAAATGTGTGTTGTGTATACTTGTGTTTTAAAATTTTCTCAGTTTTAATTTCTAAAGTGGTGAACATAAATAAATATAACCCAAATAGTCAAAATCTATTTGGGGATCTTCAATAGTTTTTAATAGCTTGTAAGGGTTCCTGTGACCAAAAGGCTTGAGAATGGCTGTCCTAAATAAGAAAAGCTGACATTCAAGACTGTCTGTGTGCTAGGCACTGTACTTGGCACTTTGTGTACATCAACTTATTTAATCCTCAAACTACTCTGAGAGTTGGGTACTGGTATCCTAGCAACTTTTGTACAGAGAAGTAGCTCATCCAAAGTCACACAAATGGACATGGCAGAGCTGAAATGTGAAACCAGGAATACGTCTACTAGCTCCAACTGATCCTGATAATCTGTTTTTTTGATGGCTGTGAGGTATTCATTTCTTGCTTACTTACTGACTGCCTTCTATGCATCAAGCACTATATTAGGCACTGGCAAGACTAAAGTAAGAAAAAGAGATATGGATTGTTCTTTCATCAACTTTATCTTCCAGTGGAGAGAATATTCTGATGATAAAAAAAATCACCAAATCCTTTCTAATGCAAAATTCATTTTTAACATGAATTTCATGTGCTCATTCATGTTCTACCACTTCATCTCAATTTCTCTGAGGGTTAGTTACTTCATTTTTAAATAATGAAAATAACATCTATGAACCTCAGCACTAATAAATAATAGTTTGACCCAATATTCTTAATTTACAAAGTCAGGAAAATGTACAAACTCATTTTGGAAAGTTTTCAAACCTAAACTTTTAACTGATAATGAATGCTTGGGTAAGTATAGCTGATTGATGGTTCTTTAAGTTTGAACTATTCATTAGAATATGAAAGAAAACATATTTTGAATTGTTTTATTATATTAGAAATTACAAAGTGAAATATCAAGAGACCAGTCTAAATGAAAAACTACTGCAACACATTTAACAGAAGACCACTCAAATGTTTAAATGTTGAAATATTAGCGTAAAACACTAATTTTGGGGGGCCACTGAACTTAGATATTCTCAGTTTTAATCTTACACACTCCATTTTAAAAAGATGACAAAGAATAATGATAATAAGTTTATCACATCATATTATGTGAAATCTTTTTCAATTGATGACTTTTGTGTCTATAATTCTATATAAACAATTTATATTTCAAATTTATTTCAACATATGTTTTATTATTTGAGGCTCTGAGAGTTACTGCTTAATTTAAAAATATAACAAAATATTTTGAAAAAAGACTACTGTTAGCAGACTTAATAAGCATTAGCTAATGCAAAAAAATTTACCAATTTATTCTACCTTTTAAAAGAGCTAGAAAAATATTCTCCCGAAGTCAAAATAACTCTTTGATCAAAATTGTATTGATTTAATTTATTTAAAAATTTTCTATTAAAAATTGAGAAAAGAAAATCATATAATAGTTTTTAGCTAATATTTGTGTAGAATTCCACAGGAACACTAGATTGGTAAGGGGAGGAGGAAGTAACAGCTGGGTGAACCTTGAGTCTGAGTAATATCAAGAGAAATCAAAAACTTCCAAAACACAGAAACACACCCTGAGGCTTCAATCTAGCTGAATAACAACCAGCAGTGGTACTCAAGCTATTCTAAACTTGCACTCTGACAACAGACTGGGACGTGCATCCTAAGATACATCTGCTTATTTGCGATGCACTATAGACACATGTATTTTTGTTATGTTCCTATGCTGCCTTATAAAACACAAAGTGATAAAGGGGATTCAAGATATTGCTAATGTTCTATTTTTAAGCTGAGTGGTAGATACAGAGATATTCAATTAATTATTCTTATTAATATTTCACATATACTTTAAATATGGCATTTAGTATGTTGGAAATATTTCATAAAAATGAAAAAAGATGACAAAAATAAAAAGAATGACAAGATCTAAGATCTTCTTCTTGAATGGCAAGTTTTGAAATCATTGCTAAAAGGTAAGTAGCTTGAATTAACCATGATTATTACAAACCACCTTTCTCTGGCCCACCCTGGTGTACATCCTGGCTTCATTTGGGGGTTTTCCTGGCTTCATTTGGCTTCATTTTGGGGGCAGCTTTGACTGACAACTAGAGTAAGATCATTTTGGGGTGTATCAAAACAGTCTGTATCAATACACATTTGAACAAGTCCTGCTTCTGTTTCTGACTTTATCTTTTTAAAATAAACCCAGTCTGTATTAAAGAAACTAATTTAAGTCACAAGGGTATAACATCACAAAACAAAACTGCAAATTTTAAATTATTATTCTGAATAACCTTTACAAAGAATATATATATACATATGCATATACATTCACCTTTAAAAGTAAAAATCATCTTGAACTAAATCATCGCCCCCAGTACTGAAAAAAAATATGCCAGAGTTATAGAGAGTAAGAATCCAAACCAAAGATGGTAATTACCTTCAAACATTTTACCTGTAGCTTCCTCTAGTGTAGCAACGTCAAGTCTGGGACTGTAATTTCCATAACCAGCAGCAGTAAAAGCCCGAATCTGGAAAACATACACTGTTCCTGGCTTCAGGTTGTTAATGGAGGCCGAAGTGGACTTGGTTTTTAATGTCGAGTAGGTCCGTTCCCTTTGATCCTAGAAACAATACAGGGAATATTTAATTGTGATTGCAACCAGGCAATTTGACAGCCAATTCTTGCAATTTATTTCAATTTGCTGCATTGTTTTTATAAAGGCTACATTGTACCCTGTGGAATATTGGAACACTGAGTTGTTTCTCAGATAATATAAGGCACATGCCTTTGTTCTATAAATTTCAAAGAGAAATAATTTTTTAAAAACATTTATGATGTTTTGAGCCTTTGCTTTGTTGGTAGAGGGCACAATGGCAAGAACTATTTAGCCATAAATATAATCAAATGTTCTTTTGACCAAAACATAAGTACACTTGTAAAATCTACAGTTTAGTAGAGGTCTTCACTTCATAATGTGGTTCTCTTAATACTGTTCCTGAATGTTATTCAACAAGCAAAAAGCCACAGGCTAAAAATGAAGAAATCTATAAAATCAAGAAACTTAGCTAATACCACCAGCATAGTGACATATCAATTGTTTTCATTAAAAATTGCATTTTTCAGGGGACTTCCCTGGCGGTCCAGTGGTTAAGACTCTGTGCTTCCACTGCAGGGGGCACGGGTTCGATCTCTGGTTGTGTATGCCGCACAGTGCGGCTAAAAAAAAAATGTATTTCTCGCAGAATAAAACCACTTTTACAAAATAGCATTTGATGGAATATTGGAAGTTAAAACTATTAATATAAAAGTTAATGTCTTAAATATAAAACTTAAAGTGTCATATAATTTATGATTTGGCAATATTTTAAACATCTCAGTTCAATTTCCCCATTTTTCAGATATGAAAACTGAGGCTTGTAGAGTTTAAAAATGTGTTTATCATATTAACACATATGATTTTTAAATTATTAAATAATAATAATTAATTAAATAATTATTAATTATTAATTAAATAATCAAGAATAATTAAAAAATCAAGAATATAAAACACTCCATCAAAACAATAGTTAAATGAATAAAAATTTAAAGCTTAGATGATATGATTCTAATGTGTTGTTTATGAAAAATGCTATAAAAACTACTCATCAAAATATACAATTCTAGACGCGTTCTTACTTGTTCAATAATAAATACCTGTGCTCAACTGTGTCTAGAAATAAAACTGTTCAGTGAAATCTGAAAATGTTGGTTTGGTTGTTTGATTTACCTTCACGATGATATTTGCAAAAGCGTAAATAAATGTACACTTAAACTGGATTTAGTGAAGCTGACTTGTAATTGTCTTCATTATAAGCATTTATAAAAATGAGAGTTGATATTATAAATATATATTTATCTCAAATAAAAGAACTAGGCATAACTGATATTAGAAGACATAATGATATATACATTAGATCACAGGCTTACATACATTATAAAGCAATAGTATTATTTGTAAGTTTTTTTGTAATTTGTAAAATTCAGTGAATGTAGATACACTGTTTCTGTCATGTAAAATAGAAAAGTAACTATTTGAACAAATTTATTCCAGAGCAAGGATTTGCAAAATATTGTGTTGCATTGTAAGAAACTTTACTCTCACTTACCACCTAACTTATATTTTTAAAATTTATTTTTCATTGCTTTTGAAATCTGATGAAATTTCAGAAAGGACTTATAACTGTCAGAGTTCACTGGAAAACAGACATAACAAACCCAACACTAAAAACAAGGATCCCCTTAGAAATACATTTGATGAGACAAGAAATGTATTCTCTGGTACAAAAATGAGGTATTTACAATGTAACTTTGGCTATGGACGTTACGCATTCATAAAGGAAATAATAAGTAAAAATATTGTAAACTCAATCTGAACGTTGAAACTAATCTTAAACTATCTGTTTTTCCATCAAAGTGAAAAAAAAGTGTCTATTGCCAAGGCACTGCCATGCATTTAAGTGATTCAATCAAGTCAATTCAGTCCCCAAATATTTCCAAAGCTTTATGTTTCCATTTTGAAATTCTGTCTAAATGGTTAAAATGGTTATGTATATTAGAGTACTTCAGCTAATTAAGTAAATAATAGTAACACATTATTATTATTACTATTAGTAATAATAATAGTTTCCATGTTTCAAACCTTGAATCAGGTCTTTCTGAGAGGTAGAGCTTAGAAAATAATTTGTGAACAGGGTTGTGTCTGTCTGTCTGTCTATCTTTCTCTAGACGAGTCAGAAATAAATGCACTCATACACTGAGATATGTCATTGTTTACTAAAATTTAGCCCTTATAGGGGATTAAAGGGGCAGTACTTGAGTTTTAGCCATGCTATTTTTTTCATGGAGAGAAGGGCATAAAGAAGTAGTAGACATAATTAGTATAACATCTATGAAATAAATTTCAGGAGGAATTTAAAGGAGTGAAGTATTATCACCTGACTCTGAAGTTTGGAGAACACTACACATTTATTACAGAAAATCTTCTTATTTTTTTCAAATTACAAAATTATTTGAGGCCACGTCATTATCACCGAAACCACATACATAAAATAAATCATCAAGGGCTCAAACAGACACCCTAAGAGAAACATTTTCAAAAACACAGAGGGAAAAAAAAAATACCCCGTTGGGTTCTGTGGTTTCTGTGGTACTAAACATCCTACATCTAATCATTAGGACATCAAAACTTGAAAACCTAAACATACTACCAGTGGAATATTTTCATCTGTGTAACACAAAAACTTAATACACAGAAACTATCATTGTAGTAATGAACCAGAGATTCAGGGAGAGGGTTATTAAAAGTGGCTAAAATTAACTATTTTGAAGTAGCTCCAAATAGCTGTTACAATGGCCAGCTTTAGTCGACAGTGCAGTAGGATGACACAAGACACACTGAGCGTCGTACATGGTTGTACATTTCAGCTGTTCTTCGCACTTACTTTCTCGTAATACTTGATTTCATATTCGGTGATGACTCCATTGGGATGCTCCGGTTCCTGCCAGGAAAGCTCCACACTCCGCTGCAGCACTCTCTCCTTCATTACTCCGCTCACTTGCGAGGGAGCTGTTTGGACAAGATGTGTCAATAAACAATGAGAAAATTCACTGGATGCCTCAAATCAAATGTCACAACTGATCAGTCCCATGCTGTGCCAGTTTCATTAAGGTAAAAGAAAGCACCTTTTCATAGCTCACAATTCAGAAGCTAATGAATATTCAAACAGGACCTTATTACTGTTCATAAACCTTAATAGAAATTTAAATTAAAGTGCAAACAGCAGAAGATAGCATTGTTCAAGTTAGTGAAAAATGGAAATGATGGGGCTGAGAATGACAATTAAGCAAAGGAATGCTAATTAAGGCTACAAAATATGATTTCTAAGTCCAAATATTTATTTCACATGCAAGAGCAATACACTTTTTACAAGAAACAAATAACTTAATACTGTGCCAGATAAAGTATATGAAATGGCTACTTTCATTTTCAATGAAAGGAATCAAACTTTAAAAAAATGTTTTTATGTTTCACGTGTGTGTCTGTGCATGTGTGTGCGTGTGGGTGTTTCATACTTCGTTAGGTTAAGGTGCAAGAAAACGCTAAGGCTTCTGTTACTTAAATACGTGCGTGATCACACATACACACACAGACTCTTCCACGTGTAATTTATACCTACGTAACCTAGGCTTCAAGCTTTGACAGAAGCAATTCAAGCTACAGTTTTGCTTTCTCTCTCTATACAGATAATAACATGCTAGAGTTCTTTCATCCTAATTAGTGGCATATACTCTTTTTGGTAGCTAAGACTGTGGAATGTAGCAAACTAATTTGCTCTGTCTAATTTGTTCAGTGACGATTAACTAGTTATCTTCTCTGTCTAAATGAGTAGCTGCATTGGCTTGGCTGAATTTCAGTCGGGTCATTATGTTTCATGTATCATGCTCTATCTCATTCTGTAAAATGTTTTCAGGCTGTTAATTTAATTTTCAGATGTCCAAAATTGTTAATAATCCTGCAGACAGAAAAGCAATTATATGGGTCTAAAGCTGTTGAAGCAAGCTTCTGATGTTTATCCCTTTGGCTTTATTTTGTTTCTTCTACTTCTTAATATTTTCTTATATCAATATCTAGAAAAAACATTTGTCACTGCTGTCTAGCTTGACGATTTTGAGGGAAGGACCTGGAAGATGCATGACTCCCATTTCCTCTCAGATTACTAACAAAAGCATAACTAGGGCGGATTAAGTGGAACAACTTTCCCTTTAGGGGCATGCAGCTGAAGTACTCAACAGACTGTGTTTACAGACTAAATGCGCTTCTGATATGTTTCCAATGAAGCCAATTTCTAATAAGGAATCTTATTTTTGCCACGACTTTTAAAACCTGGGTATGTGCAGTGAAGAAGAACTTGTTTCTAAAGTAATTTATCTCTCCACCCATAACATTTTTAGCATCTCAGCCAACTGTGTGGTTTAAGAAGCTGCATCCCCAAGCCATAGCCTTGGGAAACACATTCCCCAGCTAATGGTGAGATGAGATTCTACTTAGCCAGGAATCTCTAATAGTCTAATTTACTTAACGCCATTCATAAAATCTGTATTTTAATTTTAATTAGTAAAAAACAGAATGCAGCACAGGTGAGAATACTGCAATAGTCAATACATAAATTACTCAGTAAGGCTGCTGGGTCTCCGATCAGGGTTTACGGCATGAGATGTGCCATTTGGAAACAGGTTAAATGGAAATAGGTGGGAGCACTATTAGGTGCCAATCTCTAGGTCTTCTTTAAACAACACACATAGCTTAATGTGATTTTCAGTGTAAGTCAAACTATAAAACACTTTGCTTTGTTCCTATCCCTAAAGAGCAAGATGAGAGAGACGAGACACTGAATCCTCCAAAATATGGCAGAGACTTGGGGTATAAATGTACCTCATTTAGTTCTAATATGTTGCAGCAAGATCTAAGTGTAAAATGAGACATGATTTCTGCAAGTTACACATTAACATTAAACTCATAATCTCATCCTGGAAAAAGAATTTTTACCAATAAAATGATGGTAATTGGGAAATGGGGGGAAAGATGCCAAAAAACACATTTGAAATGTACAGTATTTTGAAGCCCGTAACACAGCACTAGCAGTGCAGTACTCTACAATGTATTTTCCCTCTTTTGTACAAAGAGCCATATCTGTCAGTGACTATACTCCTGATTTCCTGTGTATTTCTTATTTTTAAAAATTTATCCCTTGCTAATACTGTATCAAGCCACACGTTTAAAAGAGTCAGAAACAGAAGTACTAGCACATGGCCCTTGAGAATAGATAAATTGCATGATAGGAAAAATCTTTCCCTACCTATGTCCTTCAAATACAACACTTTGGTACATAAAAATTGATAATATTTTCCCTTGAGTTTCAATATCTCAGGCATAGAGAATATATAATTCATAAGATATACAGTTTATAAACAAAAATATCTCTAAAGCTAATCAGATTCTAACAGACATGATTTGCAGATGAAGTTATACATAAAAGTAAAATTGAAAGAAATATTAAAAAACATTGATTTCTATGGTTAATATATTTGATCTGCTAAATTAATCCCACTGTAACAATTTCACTAAGAATATGCTCTTACACCAAAATATTCAATTAGCTACAATCTGAATTCATTTTGAAAAGAATATGCATACAACTAATTAAATCATATACATACTTAACAACCCATAAGGTATTATGACATTTATAATTTTCATAATTATCAAAGTTAAATAAAATCTTTTGTAATTGGAATTAATGTGAAGCTAATAAATAGTAACCGACAATAGTAAATTCCCTGCACTGGAAAATGTAAGAAAACAAATTCAGAGAGGCAAGCTTTTAAACATGAATTTGTAGTAGGGTTTCTAAAAAGTGATTAACAGATTAATTTCTCACCTAAGTTTCTAGAAATATTCTGATATAAAAATTAATTTCAACTGAAGAAACAGATGGAACGTTTTGCCCTTAAATATTTTCAAGAATTATTGGGGACATATCTGGAGTCTATACAAATGCCAGTGAAAGACGATCCTAGGAAATACAGAAATGGTTTCTGTGGTTTAAAGTGGTAAATCTCAACAGTATAAAAACAAAGTTGATGCAACAGAAAAGCAAAAGTCAAATAACAGGCTAAAATGTAAATTTTGGGCTAGGATCGTTTAGTATGAGGCTCTGAACTAAAAAATAATCAGTAAGAATGGTGGGTTTATGTACAGACCTGAACCAGTCAACATTTTCGAGATTTTGAGCTTCAAGCACTCATGCATGAGTTTTGATCTTAATCAACTTTTAATTAAAATCCAAGTACAAAAATTATATTTAAGTTACAAGATGAAATGTGCTCATAAGGGCTCCATTCCCCCTCACCCTATGCCCTCCAAAATGTTAAGCTTACCTATATGTATGGAAACATTTCCTAGCACAAAGCGAGGAAAAGACAATTTTAAAACATAATATAGTAAGCGAATGGCCCTCCAAACTCCATACTCTAATCTCTGGAATGTATGAATGAATATGCAACATTACAAGGCAAAAGGGACACTGCAGATGTAATTAAGGTGATAGACCTTACAATAAAGATATTATCTTGGACTTTTTCAAGCGGGCCCAATCTAATCACATCAGTCCTTATGAGCAGAGAGATTTCTCCAGCCAGGGCTAGACAGATTTTGCGAAAGGTGAAGCCAGAGAGATCTGAAGCATGAGAAGGAATCAACCCGCCACTGCTGGAGGAGTCACTTGGGGAACGTAAGGTATGGGGGCAGCTTTTAAGGATCAAAGACATGACCTAGGTGACAGAGGCAGAGAAATGGAGACCTCTATGCTACCAGCACAAAGGCCTGGAATTCTGACATCAATGAGGTTGGAAGTGGATCTTCCCCAGAGGCTCCAGATAAGAGCCCAGCCCATCTGACAACTTGACTTCAGCCCAAGAGGCTGGCAACTGAGGCTCCAGCTGAGCCCCGCCATGCCCAGACCTCTGACCCACAGAACTGGGAGATACGAAATTAGTGTTGTTTTGAAGTTTTTGTGGTAACTATTCATGGTAGCAATAGAAAACTAATACATACAGTAAAGAAAGAATAGACTTACTGGAATTTTAACAAAGTCTATGAAAAAAGGTTAGTGATAGGATAGTTTAATAATGTGATATGTTGAAATTTATGTTGAAATAACATGGAATCAAGGAATTTTGATCTTGATTAAGACTCAAAACACAATGCCTTATAAAAAAGAACTCTCCATCATACATCTGGAAGAATTTTTTTTTTTTTTTTTGGTGGTAATACTTCAATGAAGTTCATGAATTTGATTTTGGATTTTAAAAGTAATTTATTTATACTAGTCATTATTTTCACTACACAAATTCTCCCACTAAATTTCAACAAAGAATGGTGAGTGGAAAAATAATATTTGTATTTCTAAATAATACAATCAGGAAAGATAGGTCAAGAAGTATGAAATGACCATTTACCACACCTCAAATTATTACATCTATTGACACTTGTTAGGTTTCCATTAGGTAAATACAAAAAGTGAAAATGAAGAAATCTTTAGAACACAATCAAATGCAAATCTGACAATTATAGAATAATAGACTTTTATTGAACACTTTTGCTGCTTTATAGTATGGAGTTCATTTTTGTCATCCTTTGAAATAACAAATGTGTGTATAATTAGGAGTTTAGGATTTTATAATACACAACTTTTAGCTTTCTTACTCTTCCCCATAGGTGTTTCATTTTTGCACTACAGGACAAACGTATAAAAACACATGTAAATGTATTCCAATAACAAAAGAGCAGACCAAAAGTATACATGATCCAGTGGAGTATCACGTAACATATCAATTCAATTTTTAGGGTATTTAGGAATAAGTAAAAAATTCTAACGTGATTTCACTAAACTTCAATTTACTGGCTGTGAACAAAAAAGGGTCAGTAATAATATCATGAGCAATGAATATAAAATTTTATCTAAAAATTAAAGCACAGGGATTAAGGGCAATTGAGTCTGCAGGAATTATGAGCAATCCATTTGCAATACGTACCCATCAAATTGTTTTTGGTTGGAGAGAAAGATGATTTGTGGCTAAAACAAATATAAATCTCATTCTATAATAAGCAGTTGAAAAAATCAGTGGGAAATGAATTGATCTTTCTCAAAATTAAATTATTCTCTTTGCATTGCCAGCTATGACCTACCAATTAGAATGATGATGTTTTATTCAAAAATGTAAAATACACAATATAATACATGACATATCACAGAATGGATTTCTAAATATATTTAAGAACAATTACTGAAAAGACAACTTGAATAAGAGCTAAAAAATAAGATCTGAAAGATCTGTAACAAAAAATGAATGATATTGAACTGACAAAGCAGGAAAAAGAAAGCATCGTGATTGGGGTGCCAAGTCAAGTATATATTGTGAGTAAAGTCAATATCGTTTCAGTAGGGTAATAACACTCCTCACAGAACAACAAACGTCACTACTCTGCTACTTGTTCAACTAAGGATAGCGCTGTTCTTTAAAGCAACAGTCACAACATCTTGGCAAAAATGATCTGCTAATACATCTTTCTGAAAATAAAGTTTCCTCTGTCATCATCAGATGATTAGTAACCAATTGTTTGGATGTTTAATTAATTACAATAGGAGTTCGCACTTCCTGGAAAGTCTATGTAAAGAGCTTTAAAGAGCAAAGAGCTGAAGGTTGTGGAGAAAGCCACTGTGGCAATTGGTTCTAAAAACGTACCTGGACTTCTGCTCATCTCTGCTTAAGTACTGACTAAAATGTGAATTGATGAGGCCGTTAATTTGTAACTCCAGGTGCATTTGCATTTTCATAGAATTACAATGTAATTGTAACTATCGATGTAAATAGAATAGAATATTGTAAAAACAGTAGGTATAAATTAGGCAGCTGCCCAGAACTAGCTGTACTATTCACACCAGTCCTACCCACAGAGGAATAACTAAATGATAATCGAACATGACAATCCAGCAGGGTTAAGGAGCCCTTGATATTGAGTCATACATGTCACCTATCTTTTCAATCAACAGTTAATACTTTTTTACTAGCTCAGTTCTACTCAACAAATGTTTGTTTGGCATTTACTCGATGCAGGGCATGGTGGCATTTCTATAGAAACTTACAGTTTGCTATAAATAAATAAATAAATATATATATATACCTCCTTTCTTCCCTACTGCAACCGTGCAGGTAGGTAGTGTTGTTCTATTCATTGGTGGAAAAGCTAAGGGTTACAGAAATTAAGTAGCATCCACTCAGAAAGGGGCAGATTTTGGATTCAATCATGTTTTTCAAATTCTAATCCCTATCTTTTGTCAACTACGCTGCAATAATTCTAGGTGCTGGCACTTCTTGAGAGCAGGCACTAGAAGCAGGAAAGCTAAGTCACACACTTAGCATTTGTTGAGAATCCATGATGGGCCATAATGATGAAAAGACCCTTAGGGATCTATTCAATAGGTAGGAGTCCTAGAACCTGCAGATACCAGAAGAGGTCAATCTGAGCAGCGATTTTTAAAATTACTTTTTTAAAAATGGCAAATGCATATTATATGCAACAAAATTCAAACGGTACAAAAGAGAATATACTGAAAAGGGAGACTTCCTCTGAACCTGGTTCCCATGTCACAAAGTTACCCTTCCCTAAAGCAACTACTTTTAGTAGTTTCTTTGGTATCCTCACAAAAATAGTCTAGATATATATGAAAGTATGTATATTTTAAAAACAGGGATGATATTATTCTAATAGTTCAAAACCCTGATTTTTTCATTTGTCTTGTATTTTATAACTTGTATCATTCAACATATACATATCTGTATCACTCTTTAATCAGCTGTTTTGTATTCCATTCTGTGGATGTACTACTGATATATTTGACCAGATGCTTATAAATAACTATAGTCCTCTCCCATTATCTTAAATAATAACAGAGCCAGGTTCAAGATTGGATCCATTATATTCTCTCTAGTGGCCTCCACAAAAAAGTTACAACTCACTGAATCATTCTTCCTCTGCTTCGGCTAATACAGAATTATTTTATTATTTTTCCCCCAAATCCTATTTCCCTTGCTGACAGTACTACACAATGTAATGTTTAATTATTTCATAGTTGTTTCTCTCCTCAGCTATTCTGATGCTCCTTGAAGGAAGGACATTTGGAGAAGCAATAGAGCCAAGGACTGAAGAGCATGGGCTCATGAGCTAGTCTACTGGGTGTGCACCTAGGTTCCAGCGTTTATTTGCAAATTGTGCAATCTTGAACAAGGAAACAAACTTCTTGAGCATCAGTTTTCTCAGCTTTAAAATAGCTTTAATCAGAGTGCATACTTCATAAATAGAATTGTTCTGGAAATCAGTATTTAAATACTTAAAACCACTCCTGCGACATGGTAAGAAATACATATATATATATATATATATATGTATGTATATTTATTATTATCCTATACTTAGTTTGTCTGTATTAGACTTACTGATGCCTGGGATTCATTCCAGAATACTCTGATCCTGAGATCAGATTCAGGCATCATTATTTTTCAAATGATCCTGAGACGAAGCTGCTGTACAGCTAGCCTGAGATCAATTCCTCTGAAGCTTTGGCAGGAACATAAATTGTCATTTCAATGTGGAATTCCAGGGCTGTCTATAATAAATGCTGGCAAACGTTAGGCTTTTAAATACTGACAGGTTTTATTCAATTTCAATCATTTAGAAATGACCAATTTCCATAATTTATACTCTCTATTTTATATACACCAGCTAAACAGAAAGACATTAAGGTTAAGTAATTTAGAAGGAACGTATCATTGTAAAAAAATGAAATAACTACCAAAATGGGAAGAGGTCCAACAACACACATTCTTTTAAAAATATTACATATTAAGTTGAGAGAAAAATACAGATGAAGCAATCTCTTCTATTTTGGGTGGTGGGGAAATTAATATTTTGATTGCTTTAGAAAAAAAACACATACTTTCACATGTGGTCTATCAAGTAATCTGACTCCATCTCTAATTTTCCATGAATCTAGAGCTAAAGGCTACCTATTTATAAGGTCAACTACGTGACTATAGTCTCACTTTAATGATGAACTATTTATAGAAATGATTTATAAGGAAGTATGGGATAGCTATAGCCCACAATCAGACCTTTTCAATAATGAAAATAAACCTTTATTAAGAATAAGATATACATGTGTGTGTATACACATTTGTTAATGACCAAAACCTCCTTTACATGTCATTAGAATAAGCTTTTCAGTTGTGAACATTTTCTTTGACCTTGGAACATGTTTTATTATAAGTAGAGAATCATGTTGTATTTCAATCACAAAAATATTGTAATATCAGTCGACAATTTTTGAAATGTTGATTTAGTCCAAATTCTTGTGTTATGGCTATCTTTAATTATAATTTTCATAGTTATCTATTTACATTTTTTACAACATGAATATTCTTTCCATTAATTTATATTAAACACAGACTGTCTAAATTTTTAATTCAATATACTGTAACTATACTTCCTTACAATATGAGATGAATGTAGTCCCTCATTTAGATAAATAATTTTAATTTATATACTATTATATGTATCATGAACACATATGAATGATTCTTAAATTATGTAATAACATATACTAATATTTACATATATAACCATGTGGCTAAGTAAGCTCATTAGCTCCTCTTGCTAAATATCTACACAATGTTTAAAATATTATTCTGTATATTGTAACATTCTGGAATTCCAAAGATTCCATTTACTTTTCAGAGGCAGTATAGCATTTATTTAAATAACATGTAGGTTGTTTATTAAGAGGAACATTGTTAATAGAAAGAATATTAAAGAAAGAGGAGACATGAGATTTGCCTTGAAGCAGGACATTAATAATGTATATTCAGAATTCCCATTAGAATAAACTTACATTACTGAATGCCAGCTGTGTGCTTACTATGTGACTACACTGCATTTTTAACTCCCAAGTCCTTTTCCAGTACACCACCATTTCTCATCATCATAAAATGAGTATAATGTGTTACAACCAAAGTTTTTAAAAAAATGAATGAAACCATAAAAATTGAGTTTACTGCATATAGTGATATGGTTTCATAAAATGTTGGTTTCACATGTGTGTTTGTGTATAAATATACCAAAGTACAGATATACAACGTGCATCTATGAATTACTTTTTTTTTTTTTTTTTGCGGTACGCGGGCCTCTCACTGTTGTGGCCTCTCCCTTTGCGGAGCACAGGCTCCAGACGCGCAGGCTCAGCGGCCATGGCTCATGGGCCCAGCTGCTCCACAGCATGTGGGATCTTCCTGGACCGGGGTACGAACCCGTGTCCCCTGCATCAGCAGGCGGACTCTCAACAACTGCGCCACCAGGGAAGCCCTATGAATTACTTTTAATAAACACATTAAAATTTTTTTGAAAGCTACTTTATTACATGATATATAATTGAGGGTATATCTATTTACAAAGAGAGATGAATGTGTTTAAAGTGATACAATACAAAACATAATACAGCAAAAGTAAGTGTGACAGTTCCCTGTTACACCATTCTTTTACTCTATCCCAAGTTCTTGATAACAGTTGAAGAGAACAGCCAATTTCATTATATTCTGGCTGCTATCAATCTCATCCTTTTCCACTTTACAGTTTCTTTTTATTTTACTTTTCCTGCTTGTGTCTTCTACTCTGGTATGATTTATTTTCGACTGTATTTTTTCTAGGCCTACCTAAAACTTGTATGTATCCAAATCAATCTATTTTCTTAAATATTATCTAAAAATATTGTTTTGCAGCTATTGTTCTTCATTAGTGGTTTTATCTTATTTTTTTACATTTTTTGCAGAAATCATCACTCTAGTGCTCCTCGCAACTAATTTGATTTTAATTCTCTGTTCTATTATAAGTTTGATTATTCAAGAAGGAAAAGAAGGAGGAAGAAGAATGTAACGAGGAGGAAGAGGAGAAGAAGGAGAAGGTGGAGGAGCAGAAAAAGAAGGAAACCTAAAGTATCTCAAAGCTCACTAAAATAGGGCTTCCCTGGTGGTGCAGTGGTTGAGAGTCCTCCTGCCGATGCAGGGGACACGGGTTCGTGCCCTGGTCTGGGGAAATCCCTACATGCCGTGGAGCGGCTAAGCCCGTGAGCCATGGCTGCTGAGCCTGTGCGTCCGGAGCCTGTGCTCCACAACGGGAGAGACCACAACAGTGAGAGGCCCACGTACCGCAAAAAAAACCAAAAAAAAACCTCACTAAAATTATCTCACTTAAAATGTGCAATTAAAAAATGTTATCATCCCAATTGCTCCAGGTACTCTGAATACATTTCATCTCTGAAGTGCATAAACTTAAGAGATTCACATTGCTTAATAATAAGTTCTCAACACCAGTCAAGATTTATTACTTTATTTCAAGAACCTACTACAAACTAAGTACGTAGTTTAATAGAGTCTCCTAAATACATTTCAACTAGCTTTGCAGCTTGTATTTGAAAGTTGTTGCTATTGCCTAGGAAGTCAGGCATAAATGAAAACTGCCTTAAGTTTCCTAAACCTGTATAATGCCGATGGTGCCACGTGGCATTAATTTACTAAACCAAGAGAAAATTAATGCAGTTTCCTAAAGTAGCCAATTAATACCCAAAGAGTCACTTTTATACATTGGGAAAATCTGGCTTAGAATTAAATAGTTATATACAGGGAGGGTTACCAATTTATGAATAAGTTTGGTTTCAAAAGTTAATTTGTAGTTTAGTTGTTTGTAACTTGGACTTCATTTTCCATAGAATCAGTATCAAAAAAAGCATTTAGATTGCCAGGTTAGCCAACAAACACATTTTGACCCAGAATGTTGTTAAAATATGTACATTTGTTCAGAAAATGAGTTAAAAACAATTCTGCTTCAATACTAGTAACTACGGAAAACAGAAAAACCAATAGGATGAAAAAAATGTTTTTGCTATTACTATTTAATACAGGTGCTTCAATACAAGAATTAAAATCTTCCAGAATCCTGCCAAAATTCTGATGTCTCTTAGCCAGAGACAGAAACTGATCGATATTTGCTAGGCTTCTGCCACTGCCCTCATCCTCCTTATAGGGAATTTTGACTTTATTCCTAAATAGTCTCCAGCCACCAGGAAATAACCATCTCAATAACTAACTAGAACATAAATACAAGGACAATACGTCCCTAGTTTCACCTTTTATCAGTTAGAGCAGGGGTCTATGGCCTTGGGCCAAATCTGGCTAGTTACCTGTTTTTGTAAATAAAATTTCACTAGAACACAGCTGCATCCATCTGTTTACATATGGCTTATGGGTGCTATTTGTGCTAAAATATCAGAGGTGCGGAATTAAAACAGAGAAAATATGGCCTATAAAGCAGGAAATTTTTATTATCTTGTCCTTTTCAGAATAAGTTTGCTCACTTCTAAGTTAGAGTTTGTTTTGTTGCAAGTAAGTAAACCCCAATAAACAAGGGTTTAATTGTCTTTTACTTTTCTCATGCAAAAAGGAATATACTTCACAGGTGAGCAGTTGCTATATTTTGTCCAGTGGCTCAAGGATGTAAAGATGATTCTCCTGGCCTTTCCCTCATGGTTGCAATGCGTTGCGATTGCCGCTGCTACAGCAATCATATCCGTGTTGCAGGCTTGCAATGAAAAGGCAGTGTGGAATACTCCGGGTCTAAATAAGGAAAGCCAACTATTCCAGCAAGCTCTAGCAGTCTTTTGCTTTTGTCTCATTCATCTTATTCCCTAGGTTGGACATGGATTTCTAAAATTTAAGCTGGGTGTACTGATGCCCTAAAAAAACGATAGTAAATAAGAAGAAAGAACTTGATATTAGGGAGGAAACCGGCAGTGTCTGCCACCCTCATCTTCCCAATAGCAAGAGAAAGGGAGATCATTCACTTAACTTGATTCCTACACTTCCAACCTCCTCAATTAATTTCTCTTCTGAATATAGAACAGAAAGGATGAAGGAAAGTGATTCAGATTCCTAAGTGAAGGCACCAGATCATGGATAAAAAGTAAGGTCATGTAAACTGGGACTTGAGAGATATTTATGATATCACTAAATCTTTATCTGGCAAGTTTAAGAGTGAAGTGAGAAAAATTTTTTTCTTTGTTTGGTCACATCGGGGAGCTATTTCAGGTAAGCCTTTTTTTTTTTTTTTTTTTTTGGGTACGCGGGCCTCTCACTGTTGTGGTCTCTCCCGTTGTGGAGCACAGGCTCCGGACGCGCAGGCTCAGCAGCCATGGCTCACGGGCCCAGACGCTCCACGGCATGTGGGATCCTCCCGGACCGGGGCATGAACCCGTGTCCCTTGCATCAGCAGGCGGACTCTCAACCACTGCGCCACCAGGGAAGCCCAGGTAAGGCTTTTTCTTATAGGACCAGATAGTTGTAGAAAACCTGAACAGTACAATGGTCAAGTCTGAAAAGGTCATATCAGGTGATTTAAACAGATTTTCCTGGAGAGAAGCCATTTACCAGACAGCATGAATAACATGTTAACTAAAGAGAACTTTTTATAACAACACCTTTTAATGACATTATTTCATTTAGCCATTTGACACGAGGAATTCCTAGGTGAAATAGAGAGTCTCAAATTGATTGACAGTACTAGCAAGGAACACACCACCATGCATATTTTAGCCACTTAGTACATGCTAAGTAAAGGGATACATTTATTACATACAAATTACCCTTTCTCTTTTACGTAACCAATCTCTTCCTCTCCATTGGATTCTGCCTAATAGACTTCACAGATTTCTCCCGTGCAAATAAAATTATTTCTCAAGCCTATATCCCCTTTCATCTGCCAGGGAATCACTCTTCTTCCCTTTACAGCCAAATATGCCAAAAAACTTGTCTAGATTCTTTTTCTCCCTTTCTTCAAAACCCATTCATGCTCCAACCTTCTCTAGTCTGGCTTCAGTCCACCTCACTCCATCCAGTTGGTTGGATAAGCCACTGATGCCCTCATCTAACCACAGTGAAGTACTTTTCTCAATCCTCATCTTTCTTGTATTCTCAACAGCATTAATATTGTTAACTTTTCCTCATTTTATCCTTGGCTCGCATGACACATTTTCTAGTTTTTCTCTATCTGTCTGGCTAATTCTTTTCTTTCCTTTTGCAAGCCACTTCTCCTTATTCAAAAGTCAAATTTCCTGAAGGTTGTATAAAAAGATGCTCATTTTCATTAGTCATTAAGGAAATGCAAATTAAAAACACATTAAGATACTATATACTTGATATCAACTAGAATGGCTACAGTCAACAAGACAGATAATAACAAGTGTTGAAAAGGATGTGGGAAAATCTAGAACTGTCATACACTGTTGGTGGAAATGTAAAGTAGCCACTTTCGATAAGCAGTTCAGCAATTCTTTTAATAGTTAGATATAAAGTTACCATATGACCCTGTAATTCCACTCTTAGCTGTCTATGCTGGAGAAATGAAAACATAGGTCCACACGAAGGCATTAACATGAAAGTTTATAGCAATGTTATTCATATAGCCAAAAAGTGGAAACAACCTAAAGATCCATCAACTGGTAAACAAACAAAATGGAATATATACAAGGGAATAGTATATATTCATTATATATTCAATTCATAAAAATGAATGGACTTGCTATATGGTACAACATGAATGAACCTCAAAAAACATTGTGTTAACTGAAAGACGTCAGATGTATAAGACCCACATTGTATGACTCTATTTATATGAAATGTTTAGAAAGACAGAGCAGTGGTCCCCAACCTCCGGGCCGAGGACCAGTACCGGTCCGAGGCCTGTTAGGAACTGGGCCACACAGCAGGAGGTGAGCGGCAGGCTAGTGAATGGAAGCTTCATTTGCCGCTCCCCATTGCTCACATTACTGCCAGAACCATCCCTGTCCCCTACTGTCGGTGGAAAAACTGTCTTCCATGAAACTGGTCCCTGGTGCCAAAAAGGTTGGGAACCACTGCTATAGAGATGAAAATTAGATTAGTAGCTGGCTAGGTCTGGGGGTAGGAATGGGGAGTGACTGAAAATGGGCAGGAGGGATCTTACTAGGGTAATGGTAATATTTTAATATTAAAATTTTAATATTTTATTGTGGTGATGATTACACAACTCTTTAAATTTACCAAAAATCACTGAATCATACACTTGAAATGGGTATATTTTATAGTATGCAAATTAATTCTAATGACAGCTGTTAAAAATTGGCTTTCCATGACTTTAGAATAAGGACCGAAACCTTAACATAACTTACTGTTTGACCTCCATCTATCTTTCCGGCCTCACCATGTATAAATATTCCCCCATTCTGTGCAACCTATTCCTTTTGTTCCTCAGCTGTGACAAACTCCTGTTCACACTGAGGTGAAACATCATTCTGACTTTTCCTCTTAGAGTATCTTTTCCAACTTCTCTGACTGAATACAACCCAATCTATTTGTGTTCTCATGGAATTAGAAAATTTCCATTTACAGCAGTTTAGAGGTGGAAATTGACACGCGTTAGTATAATTATTTGATGAATGTCTGTCTCCCCCACTGTATGCTCTATAAAGTTGGAGGGACATGCTTGGTTTTGACAACAAAATGTCCTCACTATTTATCACAGTTCCCAGCCTTTAGGTACCTATTAAATTCTGGCTTAACGTATAAAGTACAACTCTCAATTATCTAAAAATTTCCTCTAGGATGCAAAATTTTTTTTTTTGTTGTTCCAGGATAATTATTCTCTCAAATTAAAGTGTGAAAGTATCTTTCAGAACTTTGCGAAGTTGAATACATACATTAAGATCAGACTGGTTTTTTTTTGACTACTGCTTGCAGTATCTATTGCAATTCTCTAAGGGAGAACCATCACAAAATGCCAAATGATAAAAAAAAAAGACAAACAAACTAGTGAAACCATCCTATATTAGAGTAACTTAAACGTCAGTTATTAATTTTTGATAATTTTCAATATCTCAATATCAGTAAGATAAATTCTGATACCAATGAATTCAAACTATTCTTTCAAATAAGCATAATTTTGCTTATGGTATTCTGAGGTGTTATTTTATTTTATTAAAATAATTTCCAAATGCAACCAAGTTCTCTCATTACATCTTGTTCTGTGTGTCTGCACAGGATTTTGGAGATATATAAAATCACAGGACATAAAAACATTGGTTATATATAATATACTTGTTAATAAAACAAAACCCATCAAAATATTAGTTTCAATTCCCTGAATTTTTATTTAAATGGTCATCATTAAGTTAGTTAGTTAATACCTAGTCTTTTGGCCTTAAAACTGCTTGGGATAAAAAAGCAAAATGTTCAAAAATTATAAAAGAACAAATTATTTTTATAAAAATTGATACACACTTTATATTTATATACATATATAAAATATATCCTCTTAATATTTATTTGAAGTAATTTTTCATGTAAGAAAATACTATAGTTCTTCATCTACAGTACCTAAATATAAATACATATGTATCCTATATATGAAAATGTGCATACATATACACATATGTATATAATGATACTCATATAAAAACTTTTCATATCTGTAATTAAAAGCACTTTATGACCAACATATTTTGGTAATTTTATCACTACTGATTTCCAAATGTGGTAATTACAGAAGAGTATTGTGAAATAAATGACTTGTACATTAAAGATATTTCTCATTGATATAAGGCAGTCTCAGAAATTTTATTGGTGCATATTCTCTAAAAATAAACTCTATATTTAAGAAAGGTATGAAATTGATAACTCTTCAGCTTTCTATACAAACAATCGCCAGTACATGAGAAATAGCATTAGGCTTTTCCTCAACTCTGTGGGTCTAACTTCAAGGGACTACTGTCATCATGGTCCATTTTGCTTTCAAAATTCTGATAAGAAAATTCTGATCTGGGCTTCCCTGGTGGCGCAGTGGTTGAGAGTCCGCCTGCCGATGCAGGGGACACGGGTTCGTGCCCCGGTTCGCGAAGATCCCACATGCCGCGGAGCGGCTGGGCCCGTGAGCCATGGCCGCTGAGCCTGCGCGTCCGGAGCCCGTGCTCCGCAACGGGAGAGGCCACAACAGTGAGAGGCCCGCATACCGCGGAATCTAAAATTTTCCTCTGACACAGAATTTCTTTCTTCTCTCTCCCTACTCTCTCTCTCTCTTAGTTTTAGGTTAGTTATGCAGTTGTAGATCTCTTTTGTCTTAAATCAACAGACTACCTACAAACTAGCACCAAGGCTCAACAGCAACTTCTGTTTTCTGAGAAGTGAAGCAGTGCTGGGTTCTGAGCACCTTCCATTACATGTTCACATAGCAATCTTTCCTCACTCAATGCTAGAGCCAGGCTCTTCAGAATGCCCAGTGACCTGGTATCTTATGACTAGGAGCCTGGCAGAAAGTCGCATGAATAATCCATTTAAGGTAATTCTAATTCCTGGTTAATACAAATCTGACTTTTCACCATCATAAAACAAAAGAAAACAAAAAGTACAACTGCAGGCAGAGAATGTAACATTGAAATGTATTCTAACTGTCTATGTTGCAAGTATTAACCTGCTGATACTCACTTAAAATTGCAAGTCACTGACCAATAAATGCTTAAATGCTCTTTAAGATGAGTGCATTTTCTCTTTTGTCCAGTAATAAAATTTGTCCAGTGGCACACTTCTCTGGAAAACTCCATCATATTTCTGAACACATCCCTATTTCTGCTGTAAATTGTCTTGGATGACAAACAAAAGCAATTGTCTAACATATATTGTGTTACATATCAATGAAGAGTGAGAGACAGATTCTGTGTGGTTTGTGCTTATTAAGAATTTATTTTGAATGGAAGGTTCCTTCTACAGTATTTTAAAATAAGAACATTTGAGTTTAACAGAGTTCTAGTGTTCTATGGTTTGGGTTTTTTTTGTTTGTTTGTTTGTTTAGTCAAAGACAAAAAAGAATTATCATTAAGCATCTAACCACATAACCAAATAAAGTATTTGATAAAAGTTTCAGAATACATTAATATTTTACCACTAAATAACAGACAAGGAATAATTTTCTGGTGCCAGAGTACCAGGTTATATGTGCAACGAACAAGAATCATTTGTTAGCTGCCCATTGGTCCATTTAAAAAGAACTGTAGATTATTCCTTAGCTACAGTGCAAAAGGACACTGGGCCACTGAGGACACACATACACACACACATACACGTGTGTGCATACATACACACATGCATGGCATGTAACTTCATTATGCCCCAGAGTTAGAAGGAAAAGTATTTTCAAATCAGTCTAAATTTGATTTCTCATGCTTGAAATTAACCTCCACCCTCAACACAACATACGACTGGGCACCGTTTTGTATGTATATATGAGTAATTCGAGTAAATGGAAAGAAACTGTATTGATAAAAATGCTCCACCCCCGAACTTCACAAGATTTGAAGTCACACAGAAAATATTTGATCCCAGCTCTGCCACTTATTAGTTATGTCATCTTGCTCAAGGTGCTAAACTGCTCTGAACTACATAATTTTTCATCTGCAAAATTGAAATGATATGGGTGCTACGGAGATTTTAAAAGATAATAAATGTGAGTCACATACATCACGTTTAGCAATTAGCAATCTTTCAATAACTGTTAGTATTATTATGAAAGAAAGAAATTAAAGAGGAAATAAGCATGCCAAATCGACTTTACAAAACAGCACAACAAAAAACACTTCTATTCGGTTCACTGACATTATTTTCTTCTAGTGCAAACTGTCGTTTTATAATTTAATGTAAATATTCTAAATACAATACATTTGAAACCTTGAGTATTTTATTTTAGATCCACGGGGATATACTATGTTCACGCACCAGGTGCAGAGATGCACAGCTATCTTATTCGATTATTATATCTTACTTCATTTTTTTTATTATGTGTGTTAATAAAGAATATGACTTGGTAAATGCTCTACAAAATGTGACATCATCCATGCAAACAAATTCTAATGTTTACTAAATAAATTTACTAAATAAATTATTATATGTTAAATTCTGAATATTTACTAAATAAATTATTATATGTTAAATTCTGAATATTAATTATAAACTGTAATATTTTCTGATAAGAGGGAATTGTCTTTGCTAATACACTGATTTGTTATTATTTTAAATTATGTGAATGGATGGCCTTAACACTTCTTGATAACACCTATTATAACCTTTGGAAAACATTCTGATTTTATTATTCTGATGCTTCTAAGCGCTTTTAATCGCTCCCAATTAAGAATCCTAGTGCTGGGTACTTAAGCTCTGTGACTTTGGGCATATTATTTCATTTCATCGTGCCTCGGTTTTCTCATCTCTCCAAAGTAATAATATCAAGTTTTAAGGAGATACCTAAAGTATTAAAAGAGAAAAGATAAGAAGTGCTTAGCAAACTAAGTATAGAATAAAAGATAGCTGTCATAAAATGAGCACAGCATACAAGGCCTGTCCTGGTTGGTCTCTGTTTACTTCTCCAGCATCACTTACCTGTCATTTCCTTCTCACACCTACCTGCCAGGATTGCAAAATGCCTTCAAATTTGTTTAACAGGGAAATCTCTCTCTGGTTTAACAGTTCGTGCTATTTCATGACTCCATAGTTATGGCTACTTAATTTCTTCTATATGGAAACCCATGTCCTAGCCTGCTGGTAAGCTCCAGCCCACAACTTCAAGACAACTGAAGGCTCAGTTTCTCTGTGCTTGGTGTATATTTCAACTAGGGGAATTACCTGTTTATATGCCTTCTTCCGTTACAGTACATTTGGACAAGCAATGCATCTACTTAAAGATGCTTTAAAATAAATTTACAACAATATCCACATCTCTGTTTTCCATGTTGCCTAATATTGTTGATATTACCTTAGTATTTTAAATATCTATGGCCAGATTGATACACTCATTAGATAAACAATAGCACATATACTTGTTATTGGAAAACTGATGATTTAAGAAAAGGCAGGTAAAAGAGAGCACTCTTAACTTGTGTTAAAAGGTTTTTCTTTGTTCTTAGGTTAAGTTGCCAAGTGACAAAGTTGACCGTGATAAAGAGTTGTGGAGTACCACTGTATTACGCTATAAACACCTATCGCTTTAGATCAATATCCAAGAAATTCCCCACTGTGTTTACAAGCCCAGCATACTAAAGTTGGCATAAGTAAATCATTTATTTTATACTAACAATAACCTACAGAGAAGCAACTTAACTTCCTCACTCAAACTTTCATTTTGTAGTACAAAAATAACAGAATGCTGACAACTTCTTTAAATGCTAGGTAGATAGGCAAACAACCCTTTGAACCACAGATGATAGGAGCGGATAGTGGAGAGGTATTCAAGTTAAGTCTATGCTTCTGCCATTGCTCCACTTCTAATCTTCTGCTCTTATTTTAGAGGAAATAACTCTTTATATTCGTGCTGATCTGTGGGAGCAAAGAGAATGATGACGTTCTTATCCTTTTAAGTTAGAATATATTTTTAAAACATAAAGTGAAAGAAATAATTCTGGATCTTGCAAATATTCAAAAGAAATGATAATTTCTGTTTTCCTAATAATAAGTTGTAGATTTCTAAAACTATTGATAAAAATTTTATACACTAAAGAATTATTAAAAAATCAGGTAATATGTAGAAAAGACTATGCAAGCCATACATGATTCATAAATAATGATTTTTGTAATTCACAATTTAGTTTGTAAAGTATTTGATTTGTTATTTAAATTTATTTGCACTTGTGGTTTTATATATATATATATATATATATTTTTTTTTTTTTTTTAGGTACGCGGGCCTCTCACTGTTGTGGCCTCTCCCGTTGCGGAGCACGGGCTCCAGACGCGCAGGCTCAGCGGCCATGGCTCACGGGCCCAGCCGTTCCGCGGCATGTGGGATCTTCCCGGACCGGGGCACGAACCCGTGTCCCCTGCATCGGCAGGCAGACTCTCAACCACAGCGCCACCAGGGAAGCCCGTGTGGTTATATTTTACTAATCAAAATTTTGGTGACAACTTAAGAATGTTGTTTTAGAATACTCAGCTATTTTAGTATCAAGAGATTCTTAATAATTTCTGAAATGCTTTTTTGTTTAATATATGAGTGTTTCACAATATGAGATAAGCTTCAGAAAGAAACACAAAATTAAATAAGTCTTATCTGTCATATGTTTACAGTTAGTGCTTGCTCCCAAGATCATCTTTATGAAATCCCTTCTTTCTTTGACATTTGAAAGAAAACATCATCATTCTTGTCTTTTTTAAACCAATCTGTCGACACTGGTATCAAACAACTTTGAACTGATGTTGAGTTGTGTAACAAGTGACAATATCAACTCCTAAGACAGACGAAATGCTTGCTTCATGAATGCATTTTGACAGGTCGACATCAACCCGATGCTTACAAGTGTGCAGCAGCAATAAGCGAGCATCACAAATAGTAAAGAAAAGCTTCTATTTCCTTGGAAGACATGTTTATATGTTCAGGAAAAATGTTATAGATTAATTATCGTTCCTTTGTTCTTGTCTGCATTGTGATTCAGTTCAGGCATTGTATTTTTCAGTTGCAAAATGTTTGCCACCTGCTTGCGGATAAAAACTCTGGCCCGTATGTACTGCTGTTTGTAAATGACTCCCAAAGGCAACAAGACATTGTTTTCCCAGGTGGGCTACTCATTTACTTTCTGTTTCCTTTCTCCCACTATTCATCTATGGTGACAAGTGTCAATTATGGACAGGAGATTTATGGGATGGGAAAGATAAAGCCCAATTTACAAATCATTTCCTGCGCAAGCAGACAGGTGCAATGACAGAGCCGACTTGCTGTAATTGAATTTCTTACTGCTATCTCCTCAGTCACAAGAAGGTGTCAACCTCAAGGATGTTAGCTGTGGAAAAAGTCTTAATACACTATGATTTTGAATGTGGAGATGACAATATCCCCTGGGTTTTAAGTTTGGACTCTGAATAGAATATACTAAATTTTTTTCCATGTAGTAATAAGATTTTCCTTACCCTCTTAAATGGGCAATGCATCAGGGGCAACATGCTAAATTAAGCTAACTTTAAATCAAATGACAATTACAGGTAAGAAAACAAACTCCGTTCTGATGTATTAAAAAGTTCCCACATTATATGGGAAATTTGATTATAATCATATTGAATATAAAAATTCATTTATGAAGTCTTGATATATTTATGGTATGAAGACTTCCAAGCAATAAATATTGTCAGCTTTTCTCTACCTTGGGGTCGTTTCTATGTCATCTGAAAACGTTTTGTAGTTTTTTCTATAAAATCTTGCATAACACATGGCCCCTTACAGATTTTTGTGTTTGTTTTTACAACTGCCAATTGCATTTTTAAAATTATGCTTTTTCATTGGCCACTATTTATTAATTTTCCAACTACTGTATGCTGTTCACTGAAAAAGGTGTGCTATATAATTACCTAATTTAATCATCAAAAGTCCTTGGATAAGGCATTTTCACCATTTTACAAATAGGAAGTAGATAAGAGAATTTAAGTAACTTTCCCAAGGTCACTAAACCTACAACACCAAGAGCTGACAACTACAAAGTAGAGTCTACATGATCTAGGTTTAACTTACTTTTTCTTTCTGAGGAAAGTGAGCCTAATTACTTGCAGGTTACTGCATATGGATCTTGAGAAAAGCATTTTGTTCAACGTGGCCATAAAGACTCCAAGCCACATTTTATAAGAATTAGTTTTGGTGCTCTGTTTCTACTCAAAAATCTCCTTTTCTTTGATGTCCCATTTATTCTTGTGTTAATACTCGGTTTAGGTCCACCATTCTAGAGGTGACTGCAATTCTGTTTAGCTATCCTGAACCAAAGGATTTTGAGAAATGGAGGGTTCTTTATAAGTGTAAAGTTGTCACTGGTTATTAAAATAAAAGCTTTCTCATATACAACCTTGTCAGCAATAGCACTTAGCGACCTACAGGGCAGAAACTCAGTAATGGAGGCCCCTATATACTATATCTCCAGGTCTGCACCAAAACATACTACAAAGGTTTGAGCTAAACGCTTTTTAAGCCACTAAAATTTCTACCTCAGCACGTCTCTGCCCAAAATACCCTGGCTGACCCTTATTTCCATGATGATATTTTATATCTAATTCCTCATTGATTAGAGTTGGAATTATCCTTAGTTTGGGTGGGAACAAAATTAGCTTTAGCTTTTAGATCTGTGTCATTTCAGAAATTCTCTTTCCAGGAGGCATTTGGTAGATCAGCGTGTTGTTAAACAGAAAAGCTGCTTCTGTGACTTACACATCCTCTGTTTTTGACCTACTGTGATCTTTACATTGACCTCAACCTAATATAATTCACAGGTGAAGAAAAGTTCCAATTTCAGAGTATGTTGAACAGGGACGAAAATTAAGATTTATTAAGCAGAGGTTTTCTAAGGCTTTATACTAAAATGTTCACATATGTTATTTCATTCACTCCTCAAAATAAACCATTGAGGTGGCTATTATTGTAGCCTTTGTACAAATGAGCATTTTGAAATTTAGAAAGGTAAAGGTAAGGAAGCTTATCTACAGACACATGCAGGAGCTGGTTGAACTAAATTTATATAAAAATATGCAGGTTATAAAGCCTAGTATATTACCTGATGCTATTTCCTGAGCTTCTTGGTTTTAGTGATAGTCACTAGAGAATTTACTGTACAGTCATTTCTTGGTATCCACGAGGGACTGGTTCCAGGATCCCCAATGATACCAATATCTTCAATGCTATTTATATAAAATGGGGTAGTATTTACATATAACCTACATACGTCATATACTTTTCTTCTTATACAGACCCAAAATGTTAAGATTTTATTTACAAAACTTCTTCGTTGTGCAGAAAGTAAAAATGCTGTTACAATTTCAGTGCAACTGGTAGTCACAGACAGTTGATTCACCAATCACAGCTATCCACACTACAGCAAGAGTCTTACACAAAAACCTAACAGCGCTTACAATTTTGTTGGGGTGAAGTCCCCAAGCTTGATGAAGGATTTCCAAGAGGGACTAAATGGAGGGAGGCAGAATGTCACAGGAACTATTCTTTGGCCCTTTGGGTGGGTGGGTGTGAATACTTTTAATCATCTTTACCTATAAAAACCTTATACAATGTAAATGCTATGTAAATAGTTGTAAATACAATGTAAATGCCATGTAAATAGTTGCCTGCATGTGGCAAATTCAAGTTTTGCCAGTTGAATTGGTGGATGTGGAATCTGCAGATACAGAGGGCCAATTGTACTTGAATTCCAGTGGCTATATCTTTCTTGATTATAACTTAAGGCTTAGTTCTCCCCCAGACTCCATCACAATTTGTAATACAGACACAGAGAACATTAGACTGAGAGCGGTTCTAGGTGCACTAGAATCTAATTTCCATGGGGACGCAGACTTTGCCTTATTCACTGACACAGAGCCAGCAAACAGAACAGTAGTAGGGTCACAGTGGGAACAGAGTCAATAAATTAAAATATCTTTTCCAATTCAATATCTTGAGTTTTATAGCTGAGGACACTGAGACTCCAAGAAGTGAAGTGACTTGTCAAGGGTAAATGGTAACTTAATAGATCAGTAGATTAAAATTCAGTTTTTCTTGTATTATGGTCAGTGGGTTTTCCAGTATGTCAGATTGTTACTAACTGGGCAGCCACAAGACCGTACTTCTCTGATCCATGTATTAGAACCACAAAGAAGACAAACAAAAAACATTCCCACTTTTAGGTACCTTTTGCTACAGAGTTTAAAGAGGTGGACCAATGGGCATGGTGTGAAGCACCTTCCAGAAATGCTCTGTTGAGTAAATTGACTAAGAAAGAGCGCACGGTCTATCATTTATAGTGTACTATTTCATAACCTTTAAAATGCAGCACATATCTGTAAATTTTATGAATTGAAAACTTGGCTTTCTTATGGTAGATTTAATCTTACAGCTCTGAAAGTCAACAGTGATTTTATTTTCCTTCAGGAATAATCACTTATTCATTAAGAATAATCACCTAGGAATAAACCTAAGAAATCAACAGGACTTATATGAAGAAAATAATAATCCTTTACTCAGCTACACAGACACATAATGCAATTAAATAAAGGAAAATAGAATATGTTGTGAGATGGGAAGACACAATGTTGGACAGATCTCTATTTTATCCAAATTAATCCAAAAATTCAATAAAATGACAACTCAATGAAAATTCCAAGAGGCTTTTTAAAAACCTCAACACAAAGAAACTAATATTTGGTTGGACAAGTAAATACTTTAGAATGAATAAAATTAGGATAATTATAATTAGGTGGCACAAATTACAAAATATAAAAATCTAAATCTGTATTAAGTAAAATAATGTCATATTAGCCAACAAAATAAACAATGAAGAATTAAATAAGATTAAAAAGTCCAGAAACAGGCTCTAGTCTCTACATGGCCTTGGTATAAAATATTAGTGTTTTAAAATACTAATTTTAAAGGAGAAGGATGAGATGAGAAGGATGAATTTTACAGTAAATAGTATCAAAGCAACTGAAAAGATTAGTGAAAGGAGAAAGTTAAAAACATCACATTGCATATGAGATATATTCTTGATAATTTAAAATCTTAATATAAAATCTAAGCCATTTAATAAAAGAAGAAGAGTTGAATAAGTATTTTTGTAAATTTTTTATGGGTAAGGTTTTTCAAAGCATAATTAATACTGATATAAACCATTAAGCAAAAGATAGACTTATAAAAATGTAAACTTCTCTGTGTCAAAGAGTGGCATATATAAAATTAAAACACAAAAAACTGGAATCATTTGGTGTGTGTATATACAGACATATATAAAAATACATATCAAATTATATATAAATTTGTAATCATAATTATTTCATTCACTCAATCAAATGTTTTAGTGTTTAATATGTTTTAGGCACTCTCTTAAGTGAATTAAGCAATGAATAAAATAGATTATGTATGTATATATGTATATTTCCAAGGAGCTTACATCCTAATGGGGGTGGGAAGCAGATATACAGGAAATAACATGAATAAGTAAAATATATACTATGATAACAGTGAGAGGTGCTAAGAAGAAAAAATAAGGCAGGGTAGAAAGGTGGCAAATATTGTTGATGGCTGCAATTTTAGATCTAGCATACAGATCACCTCCTTGAGTAGTAAAACCTTACCATTCATTCCTTTTTAAGAAACAAAACGGAAATAAATGGAGACAAAATCGTACACATAATCATATGAATCAGCATAGTATACATTCTGCATTTTAAAACGAAATTAAATAAGCTTGAACTGGAGATTTTTAATTTTGTAATTTTGTCAGTAGATAGGTGATTTCTGATTCTGTAAAAATGGGAGGTGAAGTTGTATTTTTGGAGTATGAAAAAGCAAGGCAAAGGACCACTCTATTCTGTGAATGTCCCCAGGAACCCCACCTATCTTCTATGTCACCCTTCTCCATGAATTGTTCCTCCTGATTTTCTTTGATTGAATTGTCAGACATTATTTGTGGAAACCTTTCTACTTTCACCTAACAGCCACTTAATATTCTTCTCACGTGCTGCAAGATATAAATGTCTGAGAAATGAATAGGAGGAAGATGGTTGTGCATTTACCGTTTAAGACAGCCTTCATTGCCCGCAAATGAAAAGAACACTGGAGAAATTTCTGATTAAATCACAGGATCCACTAAAGAAAAGTGTAAAGACCTAACAGGCATTCTAGGATGGAGGGGTTGTAACACCTTAAGTCCTAAATTTTGGATACTTGCCCAAACTACGTCTTTTGAAAGGCAATATAGAGGCAACCTAAGGGTTTGTGATTTGTTCTTGGTTCTAGATTGAAGATAGAAAAACAGTTTCTATCGGGCTGCTTGTATTTAAAGGTAAACTAACAAATCTGTGTAGAAAAGATTTCCAGGGCTGTCAATGCTGGCTGTAATGCTTATTTTATCCATTCTACTCCAGCCTTCCAAACCGAATCAACGATTATTTACTTAATGCCACTATACCATATACCTCACCCCCAATGCTCCAGGGGGTATAAAAAGATTGATTATACCTTATGTCCTTGATTTAAAGGGGAATATAATCAGGATAAGAAAGAAAGATGCAAGTGCATAAAATAAGATATATGCCTTAAAGAATGCTGTGGATTTAGAAGAGGATTCCTTTTTTTTTTTTTTTTTTTTTTTTTTTTGGGGTACGCGGGCCTCTCACTGTTGTGGCCACTCCCTTTGCGGAGCACAGGCTCCGGACGCGCTCAGCTCAGCTGCCATGGCTCATGGGCCCAGCCACTCCGCAGCACGTGGGATCTTCCCAGACCAGGGCATGTACCCGCGTCCCCTGCATCGGGAGGCGGACTCTCAACCACTGCGCCACCAGAGAAGCCCCTGGAAGAGGATTCTTTAAAACCCTAAGTCCGGTTATGTCACTCCTCTGCTGAAACTCTCCAATGGCTTTCCAACTACATCAGTGAAAAAGCCCAAGTCCTCAGAGTAGCTACGTAACTTCACTGACCACTACTTTCTCCCTTGCTTTTTAGTAATAGTCTTGCCATGACCAGAACTCACCAGCCATGCTCTAGCCTCATGGCTTCACATATGGTGTTCCATCTGTTTGGAACATTCTTCCCTTAGATATGCACATGGTTTGCTCCCTTTCCTCCTCCATGCTATTAATGTTACTCTGTTATTTAAACTTGTTCAATCAGCCTCTGCCTTACTACACATTCCTACTCCATATTCCTATTTATGACCTTCTAAATCACCATATATCTTATCAATTTTGTTGGTTATCCCCCTCATTTCTCTAGAATTTGAAAATAAATTCTACGATTTTATTTTAAAAAGTTATTTAGAACATACATTGAAGCTCCAAAGAGGGCTTCAGTTTTTGTGTTTTTTTCACAACTATTTCTATAGTTTCTATTCCTATAGTATTTCTGTTGCTTCCTGATATAAAATACATATGTATGGAATCACAGAACAATTGAAAGAGTTCGTGAAAGAAAGGCATAAGCTGGAGCTTGAAAGATGGCAGAAGATTTGATTAAGCAGAGAAAAAGGAAAGTAAAAGGTGATGATAGTGAAAAGAGAAATTATGCAAGTAAATATCCAAGGAATCATATGAAAGGTTGAAGCAGTTCTGCTCTACAGAATTTAGTGGATTGAAATCTCCTAATAATGCCCTGATACGCTCTTTGTTGTTTACAAATCAATTTTTGTAAGGAATATTTTCTCCTGCAATTTTTCTCTAACCACCAAAAACCACAAGGGCAATTCCAAGCTAAAATGCCCATGTAAGAGAGAAATACTTCTCTGGTCACAACCAAAACACAATACTAATCAATTAAGTGACCAATAACTACTGATTCTGAAAGTGGCTTTCCTTCTAATTCTTCATAAATTGTAATGCTAATTTAGACGTATTAGACATATTTAGGTTACGGTGAAAAATACACACTGTAAACTGCCAAGCAGATGAAAATCAAAGTCATTAATTTATTCTATTACTTATGGGAATAAATACTGGGAACTAAGTAAATCCTTTCCCCCCCGTTGTCAACACCTCCATTAGTGCCATCTTTGCAAACTCGTAGAAAGATTTAAAAAAATGTATTGACCCCATATATCCTGAATGTTCTCACAGAGGTAATGATATTTAAAATAGTCACCATTATGCTCATTAACAGATATCCAAAAGAAAAACTAGTGTGGTCATCACTATTCATGCTACAATCATACTTATCTCAACCAAGTCCAAACATGTCTCTTACTTTAAAAGAACTTTTAAAAATATGATTTGACTGGAGAATTGTGGAAGCAGCCTACAATTCTTCTCTACTCTCATAAATCCTTCCAGGAATCCCAGTTGGAAGACTCTTTGTTTTGCTGACATGCCAGAGATTGAAAACTTTATATTTTATCTCATTTAATGGGACAAGGAAACCGTAAATGTTTGCTTCTGTGGGAATGAAAATATAAAAAATGCCCTCAGGGAGTCTGCCAAGTATTAGGTTCCTACAAAGTACCAAGAAGTTTTAGGAATATATTTTTCAACTACTCAACTGGATTTAATTAAATAGTAATTCCTGATGATATACCCAACCCAGTAATGTGTGCATGGTACAGATCTATGGACTTAAAAATTATAAAACCAGAGTCATTAGATCAAAACAGAGACCTAAAGCTAGATAGTATTTCATGTAACCTATGTTATACTGAACTGAATATTGTCATTTTTTATGTGAAATTAATTCCAATGTTTAACAAAACTCACTGTAAATAAGTTGCTTTTTCTTTCCTTGACTTCTAAGCTAAATTCATGTGCAGCTCAAATCATTTCATGTACTCATGAAATACGTAAATAATACAGACCCTCTAAAAATCTAACTACATTCTCTAAAGCATGAGAATGTCAGCCCTCAGTTTATTTCCAGCTAGGATAGATTTGAACTGAATTCTATGACCTACAGTGGGAATGCTAGGTTCTCACTGATGTTTTGGTTCATCAGGTGAGAGAAATAAATTCCCTCTTAAACGAGTGAAAAGTCTCTCTATAAAAATAAAACAAATAACCTAATTCTTTTAATAGCAATTATTATTTATTTTAACAGAAAATATCAGAGTAGACTGATACACTTAGAATTGGTCATATCTCAATTTAATCGTAACAGAATGATCTAATATAAAAAAGTATAATTACAAATAATACTATATTTGAACATAGGATTTTAATATAACTGCTAGAAAAATGAAATCAGACTATAAATTATCAAGCCTACCTAAATTGTATCTCCTTACAAAGAAAATACTTAATGATACTATCATTGTATCAACCAAATGTTATATTTCTCTGTATTTTCTATGTTAGAAAACCAACCAGTGTGACAATACGTGGTATAGGAAAAAAATTCACCATGATGACAAATATAAACATAAAATTCTAGTTAAGGCACTCTCTATCCCATGTAGCAGAATTAAAGCGCAGATAATAAACCTTTAATGAACTCAGCTAGTGAACTGAGTTGTTCTGACTCTGATAACAAATTTTAAATAACCGTTTTTTTTGCTACCATTTTCAGCTTTTTCTGGACTGAATTATTCCCACACTACCTTAGCAAATAGATATTATGGAAAGAAGAGTTTTAACCTCACCCATTTTTTTCTTCCTATAATAAAATGTTTCTTTAAGGAGCTGAATCTGTTCAATGAAAGCTAAAAAACTGTTTTTAAATTTTATGCTGTAAAGTATACAATTTTTGAGTCAAGCTTATGTGTACTCCCATTAGGCTGATTAGTGCAAATAGAATTTCAAGGCATTCAGATCAAGCAGTTAGCAGACCCTGGAAAAATAAGGACAATTATGTGTAAAATGTGTGTGCACTTATACTACATATTAATACAGACCAATCTTTATAACTTATCCCCTGACGACTATTTGATCACATCTTGTCCTCCTCCTTCTGGGGAAAGCTCTCATCCAGGCTTTGAGTCCAGATGAAACCAGGAAGATTTACTAATAACAAAAATACCTTCTATGGTTACTATAAAATAGTGAAAGTAGTTTCTACCTGGTTCTCAAATATCAATATTTCTTTATGATGAATATGGATGTGAGCATTTTTGTTCGGATGTCAGCACTCTCAGAATAAAGAGAGAACATTATCCTGAGCTCTCCCACTGGCAGTGTTCCCTGGTGAAGGGTGTAGGATGGGAGAGATGTGTTTGAGCAGAATAAGCTAACAGTATCAGACAAACAGTATCAGAGTCACAGAAATCTGACACTGTCCAAATAGGAAGCATATTCTTTGTATGCTGCCCGTTTTTAATCTTTTGAGGTCTAATCACTAATGAGTGATACGCTACATGAGAGCTCTATCTCAGGCTCTGACCATTCCTCTTGCTTAGGATACTAGAATCTTTTCTCTGGGGCTCACTGAGCTGAGCACACAGGCCCTTCAACACCTGCTCTGGCTACCATGTAACAGATTTCAGTACACAAGAGGAAAAATACTCTTATTCTTTTTTTTTTGCTGTTATAAGTAGTATAATCAATGCACTATCAATTCTGATAATAGTTAAAAATTCATAGTTGAATACTTACATGTGGATTTTTAAAATCCAATTAATATGACAATTTTTATAAATAATTCAACTATCTTTTAATTTCAGAGATCTTTCCTTGAAGGGTACAAATGGAATAACTTTAACTTATGAAATTCCTCTTGAAATGTTGGCCACTTTAAAAATATTCTGTATTAAATACTTTGTAATATGAAATACTGATAATAAGAAATCATTGTAGTCATCAAAGTTATACAATTTTTCTGGTCAAAACTTTTTTCCAGCATTCACCACATTAATACATCAATTGAAAAGCTAGTATTTATTTAAAAAATAATGGCTTATAAAGAAATTATCACTTTTATTGAAACAATGCCAAAAATTCCTGGTGCCCAATAAGGTTAAACAGAGATGTCTTTATTATATATGCTATTCAAATAAAATGCATTTTTCAAATTTCATAAATTATGGTCTTATATAATTTGTTTAATTAAACATAAGTATATGAGAAAATGAATACATACCTACCCAAGTATCATGATACTATTAAAATATTGTATACTAAGATGTTTTATTCTTGAGTTACATGTAAGTAAAGAACAAAATAAATGTTCATGTAGAGACAAGCAACTAAAATTTGCATTAACATAACTTCTGATATATATATATTTTTATAACTTCTGATATTAATGAACATGAGTAGTTGCACAACTAAATAATTTAGATAGATGTTCTGTTAATCCCACTTACATCAGAAAATAACATTCTTCAGTTTTTACTTTTTAAAAGGCAAACAAAGAAAGTGAGGTCAGCGTTATGGAAAGCAAGTTTAGAGGTGAATTTTAGCCATTTTAGTCACTTTATACTTGGCTCACAGTCCTTGACAGTTTTATTACTTTATCAGGCATCTAACAAGTACATTTAAAAAGACTAAAAAGGGCTATGTTTTTGAATACTCTCAATAAAGATGAATTATTATAGTTAATTTGCATTTTTATGGTGCTGAGTTTTGAAATAAATTACTTGGCATATGACATGAGTCAAGTTCATATAAATTTTGGTTATGGCCTCAATGGAGAAAGTTATACTCTCCAACCCCCAAGTAACTTTTCAGTTTCATTGTGGAAGACATTGAAAATTGAATGAAAATCAGCAATGGAAAGCCCCCCGGTAGATGACATCAATTTTTTAACATAATGTTTCACTTAGTAGTCTCATACAAGTTCAAAACAAAACTAAAAACTCAAGGCAAGTTCTCTCCTATATTGTTAGATACCGTGTATGCTGAAATAAACCTGTGAAAGCAATTTAACAATAAGCACAAAATCTTTGGGCAATCTTATTTCTGTAAACGTATCCTAAACAGATGCTAAAAGTTATATCTTGAGAGAAATAGGAAGGGATTATCAATTGTGGTGAAGATTGGAAAACAATCTAAATATCCTGCATATGTTAATATTATAAAACCACTGAAAGTAATGTTTTCAAGAAATATTTCATTTCAAGATAAAATGATCCTATGTGGTATTGAGGAAAAAGTAGCATATAGAATCAAATAAACACTACTAATGAAAATCTGGGAAAATTTTAACTGTTGGTGATCATTTTCTTTCCTGTTTGAACACTGTACATATTTGGACTTCCTATTTTCTATAACAAACACATGTTGCTTTTATAGTCAGAGACAATAAATGTTATTATTAGAGAACCTCATATAGCAAAACATTCTTATTTGGTATAATCAGAGGTACAAACAAAATTTAATATACATACCTAAGCAGAATAAGACATATTTTCTTTTTTAAATAATTACCAAATATGAAAATTTTAAGATTGCAAAATTAAACCCAAGGTACTTCTCATATGATTTCTAGTTTTAAAGAGACAAAATTTTAAAAAATATGTATTAATCATCAGAGTTAAGTATTCCTTAAAGAGATGGTACAAGCAGCATAAAGACTCAACCAGAGATTTCCTTACCCTGTAATAAGGAAGAGGGCCAGACTAAGGAAGATGGCTTCAGGCTGGGAGAGAGGGAAACTTGAGGCAACAGTTCCATACCTAGCAATAATTGGCAGCCAGACACAGAGGGTAGCAAATACATTACAGAAAATGAAGAGTTTAGGGATGGCCGTTCTCTTCATCTTTTCTATTTGTCCTGTGTTCTATGTTATATTCCCAGTCCTTTTATCTCTCTTCTCTTTTCAGTTCTTTTACTTCTGTATTGTAGTCTATACTTTTTTCTCCATTATTTTTCTGTTCCATCAACCACTTCATCCTTGTCTTCATCTATTTATTCCATTGTCTGGTTTCTATAAGATGTTAGTTTCATTTGACAACAGCTGTCTCAACATGCACGACAGAGGCTATTTAGGGTGTTCTGAAAAATAGTCATACTGAGACAATCTTACTGGGTTCACATTTTTCCCCTTGAGGCTAAACAAGCATATCCCGTAGGAAATATTTCTTTTCATTGAGGGAAATATCTAACTTTTAAAAAACTATATATAAAAATAAATTACATCAAAAAATAAATGTTGAGGGGACTTCCCTGGAAGTCCAGGGGTTAAGACTTCACCTTCCAATGCAGGGGGTGCAGGTTTGATCCCTGGTGGGGGGAGCTGAGAACCCACATGCCTTGTGGCCAAAAAACCAAAACATAAAACAGAAGCAATATTATAACAAATTCAATAAAGACTTTAAAAATAGTCCACATCAAAAAAATCTTTAAAAAAAAAAAAGTTGAGAAGTTTCAGTTAAATGAGTAAGTTGCTTTATTTTTAAGAAGTGTTACATGGGAAAAAAATCCTATATAATACACCCAATTACCACTACTCCTATTATGTTGTCTAATATTAATTATCTATTATTTAATTGGCACGGTAACCATCCTAATAACTGCTATGGTGATTCAGTTTCGAAGATGAAGAATTTTAGGCCTGGAGAAAGATTTAATAAGGTAGCATAAAGACATCTGACTGCAAAGGGCAGAGACACTTCCCCAGACCCGCCCAGCTCCATCGTATCTCCTAACCTACTTCACAATCATCAGTTATAACATGCATCTACTGAGCATTTAGAGATCTTCATTCAACCAACAGAGTAGCAAGTCCACCTTACAGACATGACCCACAACCATGACCAAGCATTAATTAGAACCACAACCTGAAAACCACGTTAGTGAACATTACTCAGAAGAATACACGTGCCAATCTTCTAAAAGGCAACACCTTGAGTATCTGCTGATCTTCCCTTGTTCAACTTTTTACTACAGTGCACCATGCTTTTGTCTTACCAATTTCATGGCCTATGAAGCTATTTAGGTTTCTCCCAATGTGTTATTTTACTTATGATAAACAAAGTGCTGATAATTCACTCAGTTTTATCCTCCCTAAGAAGCAGTTTATGTTTTCTTATAAGAGCCCTACTGGAAGACTAGGCCTCCTGGAATGGGTACCGTAAAATATACCTGTAATGCTTTATGAAAAAGTTGATTTCATTGGACCTAAACTTCCTCTGAGTCAAAGAAGAAATGGCTAAGCTCCTACTTTTTTTTTTTAGGCTTCATTCAAATTTTATTTGTTTTTCAACTAATGCCCTTTTCTGTTCCAGGATCCCATATTGCATTTATTTAAAAACAAAATTTTATTGGAGTATATTGATTTACAATGTTGTGTTAGTTTCAGGTATACAGCAAAGTGAATTAGTTATACATATATAACTCTTTTTTAGATTCTTTTCCCATGTAGGCCATTACAGAGTACTGAGTAGAGTCCCCTGTGCTATATAGTAGGTTCTATTTTATATATAGTAGTGTATACATGTCAATCCCAATCTCCCAATTTATCCCTCCCCTCCTATGCCCCCAATAATCATGTTTATTTTCTACATCTGTGATTCTATTCCTGTTTTATAAATAAGTTCATTTTTACCATTTTTTTAGATTCCACATATAAGCGATATTATATATTTGTCTTTGTAGCTCCTACCTTTTTCGAACGTGTTGAGAGGCTACAGTGAGAAGACACGATGTAAAAGGAAGCATATGACTGAGTTATCCTATCACAGGAAGGTTCTGAACTGTCGTAGTTATGATAATAATAGAGGGAAGGCAACAGATAATTAGATGAGTCTACTCTCTCAAACCGCAATTGGTATGGCAGGTGCAGGAGTTGATTTCTAAAAATCTTTTCTATTTAATAATGAATATGTAGCAGATTTTCTGTGTTTAAGTCTGAGAGTGTAACATCCCCTTTCTAGCTTCCTAAATAATGTGAAAACTAAATCCTTGTAAGTTTTTCATTTCTTGAACATGTCAAGTAGCTTATAACATTAGGATTTACTCTTACAGAATCGGCCTGAAAATATTTAGGGTTTTTCCCTGTGGAGCTAGAAATATTTTTAGAGACCTTGAAAGCTATAGTTTGTATTTGATTATGTATTACATTTACAGAATTTTTAGGTTGTGTGTAATACAAGTTCATTGCAAACATCTACACTTTTTAAGCAATACCTACTCTTTTAAATGACTACCTATCAGGTCCCAAGTTGCTTTTTTTTTGATATGCAATTTATAATTTACACATAAACTACTAATTGAGATAAGTAATTACTTTCTATATCAGTTGGTAAAAATGACTAAGTAAACCTAAGGCATAGATTTTCACTTCACTTCTAAAATAGAAGAATTACATATTTTCAGGAACTTCCTGTTGATTACTGAGTTTCTACCTTATATAAACAAATAGTGCTCATTTCAAGGTTCTCAGATATATTTCCTTATATGTATGGATTCTAAATGTGTAAGTGATGGAGCTATAAGAACAAATATTGAAAAGGTTTAGAAGTCAGAAGGAAACTAGTAATTAGCCTTGACAATAGAATACTAAAGCACACTCTTGAGATGGAATGTAGTAATTTCATATTGCACATTTAGTAACACTACCTCCTGCGTTTACTAGGGTCATTCCTCCCTAGCTGCTCTTTGCCAAACATGCTGGACACTTTGAATTTCCTCTCTTCCCTTCTTTTTCTTTCTGCTAGGATGAAAGCAAGCTTAAGGGCAGAAGCCCTTGAGGGCTTTATTCTCTACTGTGTAAGTTGTATGTTCGCCTGGGTAGCTATAAAACAGTCTTACAGAAAACCCATAACCTTCTGGCTTTGGAATTCATTATAGGGATTTTAAAGATGATTTACTCTCTTAATTATATTTTAAATAAGCTAATGTGAAAATGAATTGACATTTCTCCATGCATGATACTTGGAGGCATGTCCTAGGAATGTATGGTATAAACAGCAATAGGAACCAGCCTAGAAACAAAGGTGTTCAAAAAGGAAAGGTGCTAACTTGGGGGGCATGTTTATATAAGACCCAGTTTTGTGCTGGTTTTGATACTTTTTATGTATGAATCATGGACCACAGTGGATTCCCTGACACATTTTTCAGGATATTCTGTTTTAACACTAGCAAAGTGATTAATCCAACTATGAAATTTCTTTAATAAGGTCTTGTCATATGAAGGTTTAATTTTAAGCAGCCTTTGTACTCTGTCACAGAGTTATACAGAATGACAAGTACAAATATTGACTGCTTGGGCAGAACCAACTTTGCAAGAATAAAACAGAGCTAAGTTATGTCCTTCCTTCACATCACCTCCCACCCAATCCCTTCAGCTGTTATAAAAGCAGAAATCCTTGACCCTGTCTAGCACCTCAATATGTGAAGCTGGCTCCTGCTGCCATCACAGCTGGCTTAAGAACCCCTTGGAGAGTCATTAGCTACAGAAAGAGATGAAATAGTTAATCTAACGAGGTTACAATATGAGTTGGAACTCTTCATCCTCCTTCAAGTCAGCCATCCAATAACCACAGCTCTTGTTCTCACCTCTATACCTTCTTCATAATCATGTTCTGTATCTGGAATGCTCTACCATTTCCTTCGGATCAAAATATTACACTGCATGAAGAGCTAATCCAATTATGGCACTACTCTTCCCAGAAGAAAAATGTTGTTCTTATAAGACATACTGTTTTCCTATGTGTTAATCTCTCTCTCTCTCGTTAATTCATGGATTTCTTAAATGAAATTATATATATATATATAAAATATATATATGCAAAAACACTAACATAGTGCTTGGTGTATAATATGGCTCTCAAAAATGTTAGTTTCTTTCTCTTGCTTTTATTTTGCCTACACATTCTAGCACAAATTCTAGTTTTCACTGCATGGCAGAATAAATTGGCCTGCATGTCTCTGTAGCTTGCCACTATGCTACCATCTGCTTGGTGAGAAAGAGAAAGATACATGTATCGATAGAAAGAAACTACTTGGAATCAGGCATTTTGAAGGCAATGAGTTCACTGGTTCACAGTATCTAAGTGCAGGTTTGTGGACTAGTGCTATCCCTTATGCAGTTTTCACTAGAAATGAGAAAAAGACAGATAATACTAAAAATCAGTGCATTTTAAATAAAGACAAATGTATTAAATTTAAAAGATGCCATTAATCATGCAATTTTATGTTTTGCTCATACAGTTTTTAAACACAATTGCTTTTAAGAAATAGTGGAGATAAAGTTATACAGTCTTTTTTTTTTGTCTTTTTGCTTTGTAGTCTATGTCATTATCTTATGGTGATGACACCATAATGCGATTAGTTGCTAAAGCTTCCTGAAGTCTTCCTTGTCTGTCAGCCTTTCATTTTTTTTTTCTTAATTTTAAAGTTTCCTGAAATTCTAGAATCAGGAAAATATTATTTGCGGCTGACAGAAAAAAATGGTGGTCTTTTCTGACCAATATAACTAATTTTTCTGGTGTTTCTACTTAATCTTTGCAGGCATTTAAATTTAGATTTCAATTCTTAACACAAATAACTCGTAACACATTTAACACATAATATGTGTTTAATAGTTCACCTTCTTACTAATGTCACAATTCAACTCAATTTAACAAATATTTACTAAGGGTTTACTATGTTCACACAACTCTTCTGTTAGGGAAATAAAATCAAAGAAAATAAAGATCTCTACCCCACTGCAGCTTATATTCTGCAGAAGAAAGACAGACAATAAACTTAACAACTAAAAAAATTATATAGTCTGGGGCTTTGCTGGTGGCGCAGTGGTTGAGGGTCCGCCTGCCGATGCAGGGGACACAGGTTCGTGCCCCGGTCCGGGAAGATCCCACATGCCGCAGAGCGGCTGGGCCCGTGAGCCATGGCCGCTGAGCCTGCGCATCCAGAGCCTGTGCTCCACAACGGGAGAGGCCACAACAGTGAGAGGCCCGCGTACCGCAAAAAAAAAAGAAATTATATAGTGTGGAAGGTGAAAAGTGCTCTGACATAAAGACACAATAGAGCAGGGTCAGAGTGTCAGGGTACTGAGAATTTAAAAGTTGTCACATTAAGCGGGTTGTCAGGATAGACCGCATTGAGAAGGTAGGCTCTGAACAAGGATTTGTGGGAGATGAGTTAGCCAAACTGATATCCAGGTGAAGATAACACTAAGATAGTGAGAATACCAAGAACAAAGGCCCAAAGGTGGGAGCATTTCTGGTGTGTTTTAGGAACAGCAAAGAGACTGATATGGCTGGAGTAAGTGAGTGAGGGGGTTAATGGTAGGAGATGAGACCAGAAAGGTTAAGGGGGTGAGGTAGGAAGCACAGAAAGCCTAGTGTACTTTTACTCGTGCTCTGAGTGAGACAGGGTGTTATAACGGCTTTCCGGGCAGAGGAATAAAATTGTATATGCTTTAAGAAGACTCTAGTTGCTGTGTTGAGAACTGACAATAAGGGGCTCAAGGTAGAACAAGAGACCTGTTAGGAAGTTTTGCATTCATCCAGGTAAGAAATTACTGGTGGCCTGAAACAGCCGTGGAAGTGAAAAAAGTGGTCAGATTCTACATAGATATTTTGTAAATATATAAATATGTTGAGGATAAAGTCAACAGGATTTCCTGAGAGACTGCCTATATTAACAGTCAAGTATTATAATAATCTTTATTTAGTAACCAATAACTGATCATTTTAAATTCACATAGAAAATAATATCTATAAGGCAATGAAATCGTTCATTTTATAAATTTTTTCAATTTATGTGGTAAGCTGAAAAATAAATTTTCCATACTGAGGATCCCTCTTTACTGGTACATATTTCCTAGATATTTGAACAATGGACTGTGTGTTAAATTGGGTAATATGTTACAATAAGTATGTTAGATAATTAAAGATGTGACCTAGTGGTAAAATCCATGGCATGTCTTGTGTGCTAGTATTAATGGGTTACTCATTTAAGGAAGAGAAATCACTGATCCATTTCATTGATTAATTAACCTCCTTGTGAAACTGTAGAAATTTTATCTGATATTATATTTTCATGCCTGGTTTTATTTTACTCAGAAGTGCTTTAATAAATGTTGTATTTTAATACTAAGAAGATTCAGCATGTTGGAATATTCTGCAGATTTAACAAAAGCTTAGCGAAGCATTTTGATACATAAGGAAAATTCGAATAAAGATTCGGTATACTAGTTCTTTCATTTCAAAAGAGAATTCTTTAAAATTAACATTATATTGCCATGATAGGTAAAGTGATTAGAGACTGAATATTCTTCGCCATTTTAAAAGACTACAATCATTAGCACAAAATGATTTGTAGTGCAATTTTGCTTCACTTGGGAGAAAAGCAATTCCCTTTCATAGTTAGTAAATATATTTAAGAATGTAGCTAGAAAAACCAGGTTCTGTAGAAGTATAATGCTTACTTTTCTCTTCCATGGTTTTAAAAAGATGCTATTAGACACAGGTCAGATGTACAATTACAACTGAGAGAAGTGCATACATTTTACAATAAAAAATGTGTTGCATTTTTGATAATAAATGAAATTTCATAAGCACTAGTCAGAAAATATAATTTGGCAAATTATATTTAAAGCTTACACAGCTTTACTAGTATTTAATGCTTTAGAGACAAGATGGCCCAACACAATTAGCCAAGTTCTGAGGCAGCATTAAAATCCTGAAATATGGGAATGTAGGGAGCTTACCAAGTCAGAAGTTTTCCAGAATAATTTTGATTAGTTAAAATATAATTTCACTCATAATATGTCTCATGTTTACAAAAGAATTTGTATATTTTATGTATTTTGTTCTCATCTAATAACAGATAAATAAAATAGCAGTAACTTTTACTTACTTACCGTAAGTGCTATGAGGAAGGCTTACAAAAACACAACCCACGCCCTGAAGAAGATATTTGAACTTCTATTTTTATGTATCTTTTAAATCAGTATATCTCAAACTGCTATATAAACATCTGGCATATGCATTTAAATTAAGGATCACCTGCATACACATAAACATGCACATAACTGGGCTCCAACCCAGTCACTTACAGAATCAGGACTTCCTGAGCTTAGGTACCACTGTCTGCATTTGTAACAAGTACCTGACATGAAGTTTGGGAACATAAAATTTTGAGAATCAAAGAATGGGCAACATCAATATACTATTTGTTGATTATATACATCTATATATCTATCTCACAGTGGCACAGATTATATATATATATGATATGATCTATAAAGAGTCATAGAAAAAGGGAGGTTTGAGAAGTTCTTTAAGGATGGATAGAATTTGAATGTGTAGAGGTGGAAGGTAGGTGTTTCTGGTGAGATGGCTAGATTATTAGGGAATAGTTAGAAAACAGTTACTAGATGACTTAGGCGGTAAAAGTGGCCGGGGCTAGACTGTGGATAACAGGCTATCATACTTGCTGTGGTGTACCACCCAGACTCCCTAGCTCCTCCTCTCTAGTACTAACTGTGTTCATACTGGCTGAGTGGCCCTCTGAAAACTTTTCTAGGCTAGTAAGAGCCACACGGCCCAAGTTCATACTCCCAAGTGGGTGCATATCCAATGACTACTTAATGGTAAAAGGGAGGACAGACAGCATAAAGGCCTGGCTCCTTGCCCCAATCAGGACAACTCTGTAATACCTGCCCAGTGCCAACGTGCTCTGTGGGATTGACTGAGGCCACTGTTGCAGTTGCATCTTAGCTCAGGGAGTCTCTCTGCTCAGTCCTGCTACTTTTGCACCCTAGAGGTGTTGATCTCAAGAGCAGTCCCCAAGAAACTTCCTGTGTGCACATCTCTGTCTCAGACTCTGTTTACTCCTAGAATTCAACCTGCCTCTCCTGCTGAGCTCACAAATTAATGCACTTCTTCTTTCCTTCCTATTTTTCTGTTTTGTTGACCCAGTGTGGGTATTGTTTGTTTTAAAATTGAATTATTCCACAAGAACTGTAAAATCTTGAGATTTCACTGACAAAATCTGTTTCTGGCTTGCCTACTGGAATTGCCAGACCTGGCCTCCCTGGGAATGTCTCCATCTTCAGTGAGAGGTGGGAGGCACTGCCACCTGAAAGGAGTCATCCCCTCTCCAGGTCACCAAGGTCCACGTGGCTCCATGGGGACCTCAACATTAATTGCCTCAACATTGATAGGTTAATTGCTTAGGAATTTGTTTAAAGGAATTGGTCAGTTACTCAGGTCAATATCTAAACTATGCCCTTTAAGACTTAATTTCTAGTCTTTAAAAGGACTAGAAAATTAGGACAGGGCATTAAGGCATAGTGATAAAGAGCATGAACTGGGGTTTGATTCCTGCCTCTGTACAACTTCAGGTTATCAAACTTTCTACACCTGTATTTTGTCATCTGTAAAATGGAGAAATTAACATTGCCTTATAGGATACTATGAGGATTCACTGAAATGATGTATGCACAGAACCTAACACAGGACTCAGTATAAAGTAAATTAAGCAATCAGGTTTTTACACCACACAGATGCACACATTCACACATTTTATTTATATATATAATAGATACATACATATATACACACACACATATATACATGCATAATTTATACTCTAAGTTATATATTATATACATATATATAATTTATACTATAGGAAAGTGATTTAAACAAGTTTAAGAGGAATATTTGAAGAGAGGAAATATAGTATTCATTACCATTCTTTTTAAAATTTAGGAAGATATGCTGCAATAAAGAACTACATGGAAATAAAAAGCAAATATCTTTTATTGCCTACTCATAGCAATTCTTTTTTTTTTTTTTGGTCTTGTTTTATAAAATATGAAGCTCCCTGGAGAGGCCAAAGAATTTTTTATTTCACAGAGGTGTGCCTTCTGATAAATACACTAGAGTTTTGCAGATACATATACTTCCTTAAACAATTTCTAAATCTGAACTAACTAAATCATGGTAGGAAACATGCTTTTCTCTGCCCAAGTGTTTGGTAAGGAGATATTTTAAAGTAGTATAGCTAGCTCTTGATATATCAGAGGCAGAATCAGGGAGGCATATTAGTGACTACCTTATTCTGAATTTATACTTATAAAACAGGGATCCCAAATCCATGAGTTCATTAAATCAAATTAGGATCAAAAATTCTCTTTGGAGTCAGTGATTCATTTAAATCTCTAGGGTAAACCTTCCAAAAGTCACCTGCAGGTACTTGTACTCACTGTGGTAAGCGGTTCCGAGTATTCAGGGGACATTCCATCCCCCACTCTGTGTGTGTGTGCACGCTTGTGTGTGTGTGGTAACGGTTCTATGAATAAATATATTAATTGATGCTATGGAGGTCTCATATAAAACATCAATCAAATTGGTCATTTTCAGTGAACTTAAAGTTTGAATTTCTATTTTACTAATACAGTATCCTAAGGGGAACCAAACAAAAAACACAATGTAAAATTTTTTATTAACTACAATTACGACTTTTGTTTATTGCTTTCAATTCAAACAATCTCAAATGTGCACTATAGGACTTCTTGATGTACATGTACATTTTGACAAAATAATTTATTTCTAATAATTCATCTTTTGGGGAAAGAAATGAATAAGTTGACTATATTAAGCAACCAAATATACATGTTATAAAACTTAGGAGTAAACATACTATTATTCCTTACTAGGCTGGCCTTTTATCCACTTCAGTGTGGGCTTACATACTGGCATCCCACAGGGTAAAATGTTTTCAAATATACTTGGGGCTCCTGTCATTCTTCCCCAAATGCTTTCCATCTTTCTTGCACTATTCTACTCATTATCCTCTGCCACTTCTTACAGTTTAGCTCATGAAACCAAAATAATGACTTTAAGTATATAGAATATAAAGTTCCGGGAAATATGTATGATTTTGTATGCTTACAGATACATACTATTCATTAGGTACCAAATTTCAACACACGAAGCAGCGTGTGTTTCCTGGCCTACTATAATCATGATTTTGGAAAGGCAGCTGTTTGACAATTTTATTTCTATTTTCTCAGGTTTTATTTTTGAAGCGGAAAATTCCATCTGGATTACAATATCTTCCTACAAGGTTAGAGAATCAAGACTGAGGGAATGCTACCCCTAACTGATCGTACTGGCTTTCATACAGTGTTGCTTGTTGGCATCTTTCGGTTTGATATCATTTTTGGATGTAGCTAAATGCCAGATACCCTGACAAACATATACTCCACCAGCTGGATCTCCATCTGCTCGACTAAACATTTTCACACCAAATCTGTATAAAAAGCTATGTTTTCAAAGAGAGTTATCTATCACTGAAATATTAACATCTTAACTCCAGGAGTCCTTCCACTTATACATTTCACATGCATTTAATCACAAATACAAAACTACCTCCAAGTATTATCAGTGGTCTGCTCTTCGTTGCCAAAAGTTATCTTAAACCATCCATGAAGGGGGAGATGGACTTTTTGAGCACAGGAAATATTTTGGAGATTTTTCACAGGAGTATTGCTACTATCTTTTGATCTGTTGGCTTAGAAAAAAAGCCACAACATTAATGTTAATGGATAGTACCAATATGATTTTTTCCAAATCTGCATTAAGTTTGTCCTGGGATAACTTTCTTTACCTGCATACGAATTTATTAACTAACAAGAAATATTCTTATGATTGAATCCTTATAATATTTATGAGAATGTTTTTTCTTGGGTCTCAGTTATGTAGAGTGGTCAATTAAATCTCAAGTAACTTTTTTTTTTTTTTTTTTTTGTGGTACGCGGGCCTCTTACTGCCGCGGCCACTCGCGCTGCGGAGTACAGGGTCCGGACGCGCAGACTCAGCGGCCATGGCTCACGGGACCAGCCGCTCCGCGGCATGTGGGATCCTCCCGGACCGGGGCACGAACCCGTGTACCCTACATCGGCAGGCGGACTCTCAACCACTGCACCACCAGGGAAGCCCTCAAGTAACTTTTTAAAGTTTCTACCTGAAAATGAGATTAACTTCAGGTGGTGTTAAAGAATATTCCATAAACCTCAGCGGCTAGAAGGTTTTTCAGTTTGGGGAAGAAATATCTATAAACCATTATTAGATTTTGGGAGACCCAAGAGCAAATGAAAGGTATGAAGTACAAAAATATAACAGGATTGTCACTGAGGCAAAAATGGGATCAGAAAATTCATACAACATATTAATGAATAAAAGGAAAAGTCTGGAAACAGAAAACTGCATATTCTCTGAACCGTGTACATTACTTCTAGATAACATTGATGGTCGTGCTTTAGAAATATGTCTGCAAGTATGCTGTGGCAAATAGAAGACCCACTCTTAGACTCTGAGAAACAGGGCCAAGAAAAGAGAGAACCGAACCATGTTAACTACACTTATTGTGGTAATCATTTCTCAGTATCAGTAAGTCAAATCATTACGCTGTACGCCTTAAACTTATGTAAACTCACTATCTTATTTTCTACTTAATTAATAATAATCCTGAAAAAAGCATTCTTTCCCATAAATACACCTTTTCTAGGACTGGGGTTTATGTAGGCTAAAAGTATGGGAATGGGTGGGAGGACAGTGAGATGGAAAGGGAGGGAGCACATAAAGAGGGAGATTTTCCCCAGTTAAATATCTTTATGAGAAAAACACCTGTTAGCTTCCATCTCTGCACCTCCCCAAGTGAAAAGAAAGTGCAGGAAAGAAAAAAAGATCCAAATCACAATGCATATAAATACCTATGGTGTAGACCAAAAGGTTTTTTAAGGAAAGGAAAAAAAATTAGAATTGCCAAGAGCAATATATAAACATTGGGAAATACTTGTATAAAATACAGTTCAAAGCAGAGGACCAATGGAATTTAGAAAGAATTAGTCCTGCCTGGTTTTTATTTAATAGAAATGTCAACATTATCTTACTTCTTCGATCTCCTTTTAATCATCAAAACTCTAAGTAAAAAACTCTTCACCGTATTCTTCTAAAAGAGATAGTATGCCCCTTCATCAAAGCAACCGCCAGGCCCATTCAGCTGCACGATGACATGGGCCAAACCAGTGATGTGTAACTGACTCACAAGATCCAAGCATCTGTTAGGATCTATTGTCTAAAATTTTCCATAATTTCAAGCTTGGGTTAAATTGGTAAAAGTGAAGATACAACATCCTACTATTTACTACTGCTTCCTACCCTTCACACCTATTCCTATCACTGCCAAATACATGTACTAGGGCACCCAGGAGAAGAATAAGATAAAATAAGTAAAAGGAATTTTTAAAATATTCCAACAAAATGAACTACCACCTTTTTTAAATTTTTTTTTTTTTTTTTGTGGTACGCGGGCCTCTCACTGTTGTGGCCTCTCCCGCTGCGGAGCACAGGCTCCGGACGCACAGGCTCAGTGGCCATGGCTCACGGGCCCAGCCGCTCTGCGGCATGTGGGATCTTCCCGGACCGGGGCACGAACCCGTGTCCCTTGCATCGGCAGGCGGACTCTCAACCACTGCGCCACTAGGGAAGGCCGAACTACCACCTTTTTAATATTAAAAATAGGTATACAGTGAACCAATTTTGCTTGCAGTAGAAAAATTGATTTGAACATACTGGTGTACCTTTAATATTTTATATATACTCAGATACACTTTGAAGACTCTGAATATATTTAATTGGCTGAAAAAAGGACTTTGATCATAGAAATACCAATGAAGAAAACTTGCTTAATTCAAACACTTGCCAAGAAAAACGGTTATCATCAAACACATGAGATTAAATAATTATCTGTTTTCTTTGCTGGCTCAAGATAGATGTAATGCTGATGCCTACGCTTACTGAAAAAAATGACATAACATCCTGTCTTTGCCATCAGTGAGATCCATCAACTATTCAAGAACAATAATTCTAGACTTATAAACTGCCTGATGTCTTCACCAAACAGCCATACAGCAGATAATCCTATTAATAGGCTAGAGCTTATTAATGAAAATCTCATAAGAACACTCAAGAATAATGTTACACGGAAAGTTGAAGCAAAAAGGAAAAGAGACTGATACCTATCTCCCCCAATAGTCTAGGTTCCATGGGACACTATGCCCATTTTACCACAGAATTCCCAGCCCTCAGCAAACTACCTGACATACAGTAAGCTCTCACTAAATATTCGTTTCACAAACGAGTAAAAACGCAACCCAAGTCAGAATACAACATTGACAAAACACTGAGTCATTTAAACATGTATAAGAAGTGATTTTAAATGAATTTAATATGAGTATTAAATGTTTAATGAATAGTACAACTAGAACATCCTTAGAAGAAAGGCTGACTAGCATGTGATCTAAATCCACTATGTGTGATGATTTTCAGTAATTCACTAGAAATTATGAGCAGAAACAAGCAAAAAAAAAAAAAAGCAATTTTTAAAACAAATATTTTGTTCCTTGAATTTTTAAGGTGAGATTATACTTTCTCTTCCCTTTTCACTTTCAGTGAGTGAGTTTCCTGCTAATGCAGAATACCCACAGAGCTGGAATCTCAACAAGGCATATCACAGTTTTGGACTAAAATTCTTCCAACAATCTACTCCACGAACATAGGGATCTTGCCCTCCTTGCACACTACTTGGTCTCCAGTGGCCAGCAGAGTGTTTGACATATCATAGGCACTTAATATTTAATGAATAAATGAATGAATGGGCTGAAACCACAAAGAGACAAATTATAACCAAATATAAGGAAAACATTTTCTTAGATATAAAGCTTCATAGTTTTTTGAAGATTATTATGGTATCGTCCTCTGTTTTCTCCAAGTGAGCCAAACCCATTCTTTTGACTGGTATTCATGTGGCAGGATTGTGAGTTGCATCATAACTGGACACAATACTCCCAGTTGGAGGTGACAAGTGTAGAGCACAGCTGAATGTCAGACATCCTCAGACGATAGATTAGTGCAATCAAAGGCATATGAGATGGCCGGCAGACTCGTGCTGAGTTGACTGCATCCAAAGTTCAGTTCTCACTGCTCACCTTGCAGGGCTTTTAACATTTGACACAGATCACTGCCTTCTCCTTGAAACACTTCCTTTGTTTTCAGAGCATTAAACTCTGAATTTTCCTCCTATCTCACTGGCCATTCATGCTCCGTCATTTTTTTCTGAATGTTCCTCATCTCCCATTGCCCTGGCACTTCGATCTGAACCCTCTTTGTGATTTTAGCTATACTCACTCCATGTATGATCACATTTAGTTTCATTACTTTAAATTCCATATCTTGCTGATAATTCCAGATTTATATCACTATCACAGACCTCACACATGAATTCCAGATTTGTATATCCAACTATAGGCATCTTAAACTTAGCATATCCAAAACTGAGTTCCTGATTTTCTCCTTCATACCTTTCCCTCTCATAATCTCCTGCAGCTGAGTTACTAGCAATTTCATCTTTTCAGTTGCTCAGGTTAAAATGCTCGGAATTACCCTTGATATTGCTCTTTCTCTCACAGCCCTCATTCCAACAGTCAGCTCATTTTGTGGACTCCATATTCAAAATGTATCCAGACTCTGACCACCACTCCTTACCATTCCATTGCCAGTAGTCGAACACAGTCCAACTTCATCTCCCTTCTAGATTATTGCAATAACCTCCGGAACTAATTTCCCACTTCCACCCTTGAGCTCTTATCCATTTTTAACACAGCAGCCAAATTATATTGTTAAAATGGAAGTAGACTGATGTCACTCCTCTGTTGGAACTTTCCATCTCCATCTAAAGCCAGTGGTTACAATGACCTACAAGGACCAACACAATATCCTCCAATCCCATTAAATCTCTGGCACCCACTCTACTCTCTTCTATCTCCCTACACCAGCTACCCCCTCCACCCAGCCCAACATGCCCACCATGCTCCTTCCTCAGGACCTCGCACAGAGGGTTCTCTCTGATTGGAACATTCTTCCTACCCTTGGTTTTCTTTCATATCTTACTCAGGCTTTTATTCAAATGTCATCTTCTCAAGAAATATTTTCTGACAATGTTTTAAAAACTGCAACCCCTCTGACACTCTGTTCATGCCTTTCCTACACTATTTGGACAACATCATCTAGTTTTTAAATACGTCACACATTTAATAGACTTTTGTCTGTTCCACCCTGCATCTCACTCCTACTAGCAGTATCTTAAGAGCGGATTTTTTTTTTGTCTAGTTCTTTCTCCCAGCACCTAGAAATATGTATAAAATTTATGATATATTGAATAAAGATTTTTGCATAATAAAGGAATGAATAAAAGGGTTATTTTGGGCCATGCCGCACGGCTTGTAGGATCTTAGTTCCTCGACCAGGGATCGAACCCGGGTCCTGGCAGTGAAAGCACAGAATCCTAAATACTGGACGGCCAGGGAATTCCATGAATGAAAGTTTTAAGGGAAAGCATGTCACCAGTGAATTATCAACAATCAGCCAGCTGGGAAGAGGTCTGGTGTGATGGAATCCTCATCTTCCTAGAAGTGCACCATACATCACACTTTATTGATTTCTTTCCTAACTCAAAATAGAGGTAAGCTGGTCTTACCCAGCTTTATTATTTTTGGATACCAAGATTTCTCCTAGGACATTGGTTCCTGAGTTATAGCAACTGAAAAGGATTATAGGGTCACTATTCACTCTGGGTAATAATACATTCTCATTAGAGAACGCCCATGAAAGCTCTATGTAATCAATGTGCCCCTCAAAGCACAAAACTTAAATAATAGGAGAAACATTCACTGGGGGACATAGGGGGGAAAGATGGCGTGGTCTCCTTAAGCAAACTACATACACACCATGAACAAAATAATACTCTGAGTTAACAATAAAGTAAACAAAATAGGCAAAGTTCTAAGTTCTTAAAGATAACAAAATTAAGAAAGGAAAAGAAGAAAGGAAATATTTTGTAGACAAAGAACACCAAAACTGTATTATAAAATCCATGTTCGAAACCACCTTTCATGATCAAAATCAGCTTGTAATGATGACATCATAACAGTGAAAGTCTCATCATGTAAATACATGCAGATAACGAACTCCTCATGAAACTGAGATTAACGAAGTTACTTAGTTTTTTAAATTACCATTAACTTTCAACTTTTGTCTCCTTTAGAAATTTCATATTTTAGTGTCAGACTGAACAAATATCATCTTTCTCCAGATCTGTATTGTAATGATATAAGTAATATATGCCTAAGATAAACAACTACAGAGCTTGCCCCTCAAGTTCTAAAGGAGACATTGGCCACTAAACAATTACCATTTACTTTCTAAGCAGAAATAACTGAAATTTTTAATAGCCAATTATCAGCAGTTTTTATTTCAGACAAAAAGTTTGAAAGGTTTTATCAATTAACGTCCAAGCCAGACCATAAGCGATATTAACACATATATGAAATTAAATTGTCATTTTTAGACACACTAACACAGCAACAGCATTTGGTCCGAGAGCTCTTCCAAGAATTTTACTCCACACCTGATAAAGAATGTGAGTGCTGTACCATGAACTATGAATCCTGATATATTTGATTTTTCAAGTACTTTTCCAATATAGCTGTTCTCTGTAGAATTGAAAATAAGGGGACATTTCCCGAAGTATACATTCCATACCTTAGAAAGCATGACTGAGGTTAAATAAATTTAGGACTTCTTGGATTTTCTCAAATATTTTTTGTCATTTTCTCAAGAACTTCTGATAATGTTATATATAAAATAATCTTGCTTTATATATTGTTTACTTCATACAGTAGTAATGTGGCAGAACTAGAAAGTAAAACCATGTCTCTCTTGCTTGAGGGCTCCATCTTTTTTCTACTATGCTCAACAGCTGAGGTGAAATCAAAAACAAAGATCTAGTCTTGGAGTAGAAGATACTGAGCAATGATATTGTTGAATTAAATCATTAGCAATGTAAACTCTCACCCAAAGTATAACCAGATCCATCATTTTACACCGGTCAAAATAAAAAGTACATTTTTGGTGGAGTGGAGAAAAATGTCACAATCAGTGGGATAAGGGGAGGAGATGGCTAAGGGAAGCTTGGAATAGTCCTTGTATACAATGGTAAACACACTAATTAAATTTTTCCAAATAATGCATAAAGTGGTAATCATGGATAAACTGTTTATCCAAGGCAATCAACAGCATTTTCTTCAAAGCCCCCCCCCCCCAAAATATTATTCCCTCTCTTCCTTGTTAGCTTGGGCATTAGGTGTCAAGCATTTATTGACTTACCCTGGAACTGATCTTAGGACTTTTCTTTATGGAGAACACACACACTTAACTACAATATTGAGGATTTCTTCAATGGCTTTACAGTAGAAGATTTGTCTGATCATATTCACATTTAAGAGTGATCAAACATTTCAATAAACCATGGCTATTTGAAGAAAAGTTTGCAATGTTGAAATATAAATTAGCAACATGGTAATGTGGTAAAACTATAAGATTTTAGGTATAACTTTTGGCAAAGAATGTATAAATCAGAATACTATAAATAAGGAATATCACTGTACTTTAGGAGAAGCAGTAAACAGAGATGGCCTAAAAACAGAGTTTCTCCTCCAGTTTCATTTCTCATATAGTCACACCACTATAATAAAACCATGTTTTCTAAGGTTTCCATTGATATCCTTCTAGCTAAATCCAAATGTCTTTCTCAGTTTTCTCCACCCATAAACCCTTTCCAAATTCTGCAACTCTTGAATACATGCCTTCCTGAAATATGAGTTACATCTTTATCCAAAAAAAAAATATAAAGGGCATGCTCTGGAGCTCCCTCAAATCAAACACAGACATAGGTCTCTTTTTTTTCTTTTAGAACTTACTTCAAAAAAGAGATTCCTTCTAGAATGCACACTAGATTTCTTTATGTACACACATAAACTTTTTCAAAGAAACGATCACAGAGTTAAAGAAATAATTTATATAACTGAGGACAAATAATTTTTTCATTTGAAATATACAAACAATTGAGGCAACAGTGCTTTTTCACCTAATAAATTTCTCAGTATTATTTGTGTATACGTGAGAAATATCAACAACTCTTTATACATTGTTTAGTTTATCAATTATTTCTTCAGTGGTATGTATTTTTCACTTTTCAGCTGCTAGTGTAAACCACTATGTCTTTCTGTCTGTCCCAAAGTATCCACAAGCCACTACTGAATGAAAAGGAGTCCATTATATCAACTCTGCCTTAAGGGGAACACAGACAACTCTAAGTCACATTTACTCACATAGTTCAATTCAATAGAAATAATGTATTATAATCTAATTAATTAGCAGTATCTATTTTAATATATAAATAAAATAGAAAAATATATTTTATTAGTGAAATAGTGAGGGAAATTAAGAGGTACAAACTTCCAGTTACAAAATAAATGAGTCACAGGAATGAAATGTACAGTGTGGGGAAAACATTTAATAATAATGTGGTATCTTTGTATGGTGATGAAGGTTGTCCAATGGTACAGACTTCTGGTTACAAGGTAAATAAGTACTAGGGATGTAATGTACAACATGATAAATATAATTAACACGGCTATATGTTATATATGACAGTTGTAAAGAGAGGAAATCTTAAGAGCTCTTCACAGGGAAAAACTGTTTTCTTTTTCTTTTTCTTTTTCTTTTGAATATATATGAGGTGATGAATGTTCACTAAACTGACTGTGGCAATCATTTCATGACGTTTATAAGTCAAATCATGAAGCTGCTGTACACCTTAAACTTATACAGTGCTGTATGTCAATTATATCTCAATAAAACTGGAAGAAAGTAAATCTACTTTCTCAATAAGTATGTATTTTGCACTTAACTATGCACCTTACATTTTTAGGTGCGTGACCACAGAAAACACGTTGAATGAGAGCACCTGTTTAAGAATATTCTCACAGAACTGTATTCACAGAATGTTTACAGTGAAGCTCCATGGACCTGGGGGCGGGGGGGCTGAGGAATGGAACTGAATCAAGCGAAAAATTAAAATAAACGAATAAAAAGCCTTTTTGGAAGGTTAATAAATGAATAACAGTGTTCATAAAATATATACAACAACAGATATTTTAACTCTTCTTATTTTCATTGGCAAGTTTCACTTCTGCTAACTGGCTCTGACTATGAAGAGAACATACTATAAACAACGAACAGTTATTTATAGAGTGTGAGCTTTGTATATTTGTAATCTTTAATCTGATATGAACGTTTATAAACATTGCAAATTCCATTTCTTTCTTTGCTAAGTGGCTTATATTTTTATTATATGCAGTGTTTACACAGGAACTCAATTATAACTTTAATGAAGTTAAATTTCTGTGCTACATTATAATATTCTTGTTCATGGCAAAAGTAAGCAAGTTCATATAAACATTAATATTGGTTATGTGCACATCCTATTAATACACCTGAAGGCAAAAGCCACAGATGTTTTAGAAATATGCCTTAAATTTTCAATACAGTTAAGTAGAAAATATTATTCAAGATGTTTTTGAATTTCAAATTTTCAAAGAAACTGATGTGATGAACAATGTGGTCTGGCAAAGAGTTAAAGCAATCAAGTTGTGTAAAGTTTTAATTTAAACATGAAAAATGCTGGTTCAAAATTATCAAAATAATAGAAACTAATTTTATATTTCTAATTACATTAATTTGGTATTTCTAGAGATAATTCTCTAACCTGCATATACAACACGTACAATTTGAAATACTTTCCATTACTAGAGAGCAAACTGAACATAGAATGTTGGAAAAATGTCCAAAGAAGTATGTTAAATGTTACCATGGCTGATACGCTGGGTAGAAATCTACATCCTTGTGGGTTTTCCATGCATTATAACTGGGGTATTCTGAATCAAATCCACAAATATTAAGGTTAAAAGTGTGATGCAAATCCGTTTTATCCCCTGAATTCCATGAATATAATTGCATGTTATACTTTTACACTTAATCCAAAAGTGGTATAGATTTGTGATGTGTAGACTGTATTTAGAAATATTCCAGTTTGCGTATGCATCACATGTTTATTAGGATGGACTTTTTCTCCAGAAATAAGACAACACAACTACAAAAATCAAGAACAGGAAGAAGTAATATAACCTAGGAGATAAGGGGATGGGTCACAGTCTGACCTCACTGGTCAGCTCACCCAGACACTTATCACCTGGGGCAATTTGCTTAACTTTCCCCAGCGTTCTTAATAATAACATATTCCTCACAAAACTAGGGAGTCAATAAAATGTTAGTAGGCAGGACTGAATCACTAACTACTTTTTAGTCTTACTTTTTCTGTTTCTTAAAATATAAGGGGGTACTCAAGTAATATAAAAATTCTCTCTACTTCTGTTTTTAGTATTAGAACGAAATGAGACTTTTCATCCAATGTAAAGCGTAATCATCTACATGTGTGATAAATTATCTGTCTAGGATTGTAATATAAGCTTTTTGGCCTGACCAAACCTGGGACATGAATTCTATTTAAAATTTTACAATTTCATTGGTATTTACATTATAATTCCAAAGGATTAGTTAAAGCTCTGGCTGTCATTAGGGACATAAGGAATTACTTAAACAAAAAGCAGTGAAATAATTGTAATTAAAAAAGCACCTGTGCTTTGTGAAGGAGACCACCAGAAAAGATACAGAGTACGAAGATAAAGAAAGGGGCAAAAGGCAAAAAACCTATTGGACCCATAAGTTAACCCATAATTTAGTGACATTATGATAATCATCCACAGTTTTTGTTTTTTAATTTTAAATCCCATGTTATCTATAAAAAGTAAAATGGAGACCTGGAAATTAGTTATAGTTTCTGAATTCTTATAACAATAATTTCTTACTGAAATATGAATCACTGTAAATTACATCATTTTCCTTTGTATTTGGTGAAAACTTAAACAGAGAGAAAGAAGTTATTTAGCTATTTAATAAAGAACTCCCTTATTCATCTCTTGATAGTCTATAGAGTTGGTAGGATAGAGATCCAAACATTTATACAGGATATGAGAGATGTATGATGCAGCTTTCTCTCTAGAAAAGAGGCACAGGTATTATCCTTGTTACACAATATAAATTGGATAAGGTCTACTTGTAATTTATACATTTTTAAAAGCACACTTAAAATAGTATCATAAAAGGGAAAAAACTTAAAAAGTTTATGTAGAGTACTGAGTACCAAAACTTTCAAGCCTTTCAACTACTATAAGGCTTTTTAACATAAGAGAGAAAAATAACGTATAACCATTGTGTAACTTCATTTACAACATTGCTCTTGATTCTTAAGATGGCTCAGAGGAATATTCCTCGTACTCTCTTCAATGAGTTTAGCATCAGTAAACCATGCAAGTGCAAAACATACATAAAGTTTCAGATTCTACTCACATGCTGTTTATTACAAACTGTTTTGATATAGTGAGCCCACCACTTTGAAAGCCTAATGGGGAGTCAAATGTACAGGTGTACAACGCCTTTTACACCTTCTAAGAACAGGAGAAGCAGTTTTCCCCATGACCAGCTCCAACAGCAGCTACCCCTCAAGCAGCCAAGAGTAATCTCTCTTGCTTTGTTTGCATGGCATCCTTCTTCCAATTTAACAATTTTACCGTAAATCTAGATGGTGCTTAGAGTGATATAAATTGGATCTCCTTTATTAAACACTACAGAAAAGGAAGAAAAAAAAAACAAAGAAGCTTATATCAGCTAACTTGTTCCTTTTGTTTGGCATCCTTAGGGATGGGGGCTGGAAGTGGTTAAGAAAAAGGCATGAGTGAAGTTTAAAGGAGTAATTAAAAGTGACTGATGGTATGGTTTTGCTGTATGTGGCTGAAGGCACATTAACTACAGTGAGAATCTTCACAGAAAAGTACCTTAAATAATAGGAGAGTGTACTGCTGCTTTGTTTTCAACTCCACAAAAACCTCACTTTTCTCCCACGGGAGACTGACCCAGAACACTAGAGAAAGATCCTCAAGGATAAGATTGCTCAATAATGTCAAAGACTACCTGTGATCAAAAGCAAGCTTCCAGTGACCACACACCATTTCTAAAAGGTCAGAATCACAAGATCTTGTAGTAAGTGAATGTATTTACACACTGGTTGAATAAGGCTGTACTAAAAGACTCTATTTTTATTCTTTGGAATACAGATTAGAAATGAGACCTACTTTTCTGTAGGTAGTTCTCTGACCAAGTCTACCCTTAGAAAAAGCTACTTTTACAAATATAAAATCAGTCTAGACATAGTGCTGCTTTTTATTGAAGAGAATTTTGAAGCACCCAAAGGAAAGAAAATCCTGTTTTCAAAAGGTCTCAAACACCTAGTTTTAAAAACCACTCGTGCAGATTTGTATAAATGCATTCAGTCAATAATTGAGAAATTTCTCTCATAGAGAGCTAGCAGGAAAAGAAAATATTCCAATATTTTCCCATATCAAACAGGACAGTATCAGAGACAAATCTGTTGTTATTCTCACCACTGATCTCATACCTGCAGCTCTCAGGTCAGATGTACCTAAGAAAGAGAAGTAAATATCACAGGATGGAAAAAGCAGCAGCATACTGGAGGCAAAGAAATGAATTCTCAGGGAACAACCTGTTCTTTGTTTACCATTTATACGACTCTTGTGACACTGGAATAGTGGTTTCATATTGTAGCATGCTTATTTTCTGTACCTAGTTGCTGCTCACCACCAAATCAAACAGGAAGGTAGGAAAGGCAGAAAGGAGAGAGAAAAGGTTGGGGGCAGGTGGAGGGAGGGAGGGAGGAAGGAAAGAAAAGAAAAGAAAAGAAAAGAGAAAGAGATGACATGTCAAACAGTATAAAACTCCAGGACAGGAGGCCCAAGAATATTGTCATGTTGCCAAAAGTCCCCATCAACAGCCCCTGGGGGTAGAAATGTAAAAGGCAGACAAGGACTTTCTGAGGTAAAGGTCAGTCTGGAACAGCTGTCATATATTATTCCATCCAAAACTAGAATGCATGTGCAAAGTCATGCTCTCCTCCCTCTTTCTTTTTTTACATCTTTTGGCTTCCTAATTCTTGCATTTTTTCCCCCAATCGTTTGAAGTTATCTAAGCAGGGTGTGTGTGCAAGAATGTGTATTCAGTGGCTCATGTTTTAGCCAACAGAAAAAAAAACCACTGGAAAAGTAGAAACCAATCAAATATACCAAACAAGAGAACAGTTTCCAGGTACTAAGTAAGCTTGTACAGAGTTAAAAAATGGAATACTCTGCTTGTGATCCTATACCATATCTGAACCACTGAAATTCAACTTTCTCTCTAAACTGTTATTTCAATAAACCATATTTCTCCTACTCTCAGTTTGCCATAAATGGGCTTAACTTACAAATATAGATGTTCCCAGGTATTTAAAATTTCTTCAAAGCTTTCAGCTATATCTGGATATTAAATAATAATCAAAACAAAAATAGGTCACTTTAATTCTCTTATTATTTAATGGAGATGGATACTAGGATATCTTTTAAAAGCATAACTAAAGATTATTGATCTTTAGAATACTTCCAATTTGTTTCTATAAAATCATTTTCTTCTAGATTTATATTATCGTACCCTCAAAATACAATATAGATTGAGCCTAAAAGTGGAAGATCCCTATATTCTGATGGAGTAGTAAATTGTATATAGCTATAATATCTCCATATATCTAGAAAATTAAACTTTATGTTAAATTAAATCCTAAAACATATTAAATTTTAACATTGATACTGAGCATCATTTTCTAAAAGTAAAATAATATGAAAACTGGCAATAAAAATAGGTTTTTAATTTATTGTGGGATAGGGTCTTAAGAATTCAAAGTTCATTTTATGAAATCAATTATATCTAATACACCTGTTATTAATTCCTGGAATTCTCTGAATTATGATGGTTTTACCCAGAAATAGGTTTTTAGAAATGCCTTTACTTTCATAGGCCTGGTTATTGAGAAGACTACATATTGGGAGAATGAGGTCAATATTAATTTTTGCTATAATCAGTATTATTTTGCTAATTTTTCCAAGACAGTGCTTTTGCAACAGTCAAATTTATAGCACAGCTGTTCAAATTTCCATTCTAGTATATCAACACCACCCAATGACAACTGCAAAGTGTTTTTATTTTATAAAACTTTTTCATGTATTGCTTTATGTCATACCTACTTAACTAGTAAGATATAGAGATTGCATTAATTGCCCAAGGTCAAAAAACAACTTGTATAGCATGGATTCAAACACTGATTCCAAATCCAGCATTCTAAGTCAAACTTATCTAATGTGTCTTTTAAGTCTACCTATCTCTCCATGCACTATTATGTAGAAACTGATTTTATTTTGATATATTTATGGGCTCTGTAAACAGCCTAAGCAATAAATATTTTTGGCAAGTCAATACACTGAAAAAGATCAACATCAAAGAATATATGGAAGAAAAGCAAAATAACTCTGATAGAATGTTTCTAGTTAACAAACCAGTCCTAAATTCTAAACTAGAGTCTACTGATTTACTATATGATGCTATATAAGCAGTCTTTCTCATTTAAGTCTCAATTCCTTAATCTGTGAACATTAATTATATTTGTTATATTCCAATTCAAAATGATGTTACAGGGAACAATAACAATTACTGAAAAATACAAACCATCAGGAATCAGAAATGTCAAAAAGAAGCTAAATGTAGGGACAGATGTTGAAAAGTCATAAGCTCCTTGTTTGGCTATTAACATTTAAGAGGAAATATAACTAAGAGATACTATATATCTAATTATCAGGGGCATATATGTTAATAGTGTATTCATAAAGGAAATAATTCCTTTCAAAATGTCTAATATGGGGCTTCCCTGGTGGCGCAGTGGTTGAGAGTCCACCTGCCGATGCAGGGGACGCGGGTTCGTGCCCCGGTCCGGGAAGATCCCACGTTCCGCGGAGCGGCTGGGCCTGTGAGCCATGGCCGCTGAGCCTGCATGCCCAGAGCCCGTGCTCTGCAATGGGAGAGGCCACAGCAGTGAGAGGCCCACGTACCACAAAAAAAAAAAAAAAGTCTAATATGAATTCATACATATTCATACAACATGGTATGTACATATCTGGATGTGCATGTGTGTATATATACAGATGTGTGTGCACACACATAGTGAACCATTCAGCAGCAAATATCCCTGGCCAAATTAAATTCTGAGTTAAGCTATCTTGTAGCTGGTAAGCAATAATTATGAACATATCTAGTCAAAATAGATTAAATTGAATTATTGCATCTCCATTCTAGAAATATTATGAATGGTAAAACATTTCTATATATTCTTGCAATTAAACCACTGTGAAAAAAATAGAAGACTCATTTCTAAATGACAAGGGAAACTAATACTTGGATAAAAAAATACTATGTGATTCTTACAAACTTGTGTTAAATGCTTTTGGAATCCATAATATGTATCCCATTAAAATGTGTTGAACTATTTGTCTAAAAAACAAAGGGTCAAAAATTAAAGTTACATATTAAGAGATTTTTTAAAAACTAGTTAGACTTTTTTCTGTGTAGCGTTTGGTTTGATGGCAGAATACTAATAAATTCAATCATAACCTATGGCCTTGTGGAGATACACGGCATGAATTTGTGAGAGGGGTCAGAGTAAGCGGCGGAGATGTACACGATTAACCATGCAAAGGTGATAGTAGAAGGTGGAGAAGTACTCATCCTTTTTTTTCAGTATCACCAGTCCATATTTTCCAAAATATCGTACTGTTTAAACATTATAGCCTATTTAGTCTACAAAAGATTGGACAGCCTTCTCTTCTACTAATCAGGCAATCTAAGGCTTAAAAAATTGACAGATATTAAGATCACTTTCACAGGCAACTGATCTATTTACACCATATTTTAATTTGATTTTCAAGAAGCTCCCAGTGTTTTTTGAAATGTCTTCAGAGTAGAGAAGTAAAAACTATATTCCTTATAAGCATAATTTCCAAATTAGAAAATCACAAAGCACACTGAAATTTTTGCACTAGATTTAAAACAACGCTATAACAGAAAGGCAGGTTATATATTTCAGAATATATATATATGGTATGTATGGGTGTAAGCTAACTTGGTAAGATCATTGAACTTTGGCATTAATTGGTATCAGTAATTCCTTAATGAAAATCATCAAAAGATAGGGGAAACATAAAAGGTGAGTTATTTGTTAATTCAGAACAAAGAAAACTTTTGAAAAGTATATGACTAGATATAAAGCAGGATAATTGTGATTCTAATTTTGATCTAACCGTCTTTTAACTCTCAAATATTCACCTAAATTCATGTAAATCTTAAATCCTGAACTAAAGGAACACGCTTAAGTGTAGGTGGTGAACTGTGGCAAATTTATATCAGCAGGTTGATACAGATGTTAGCTACAGTTAACAACTGAGCACAGCTCCCCACATATAAAATTACGTACAGATTGGCTGTAGCTAAAAGTGAAGGCTTTCATGATTACAGTAATCTATAGGCCTCATTAAAGATGGAAGTGTACTTTTGATGTCAAATATAATTTAATCACAATATCTAAGAAAAAAAAAAAACTTTCTGAGTCACGGTTCCAGGATTTGGAAGGCCCCAGATCTCTTTCAGGGTCTGCCTGGTTAAAATGACCCAAGACCCATTCAAGCACACATAATTCAAGAGGCCTGCCTGCCAGCAATAAAGGCCGAAATTGGATACTTGGTGAGATTAATTACCTAGATAGGGCTTGATAATGCAAGTCAAATGGGAATGTAATTAAAGTGCACCTTCCATGAAAATTATTCATTGCTGATGGATCAGGTGACAGATAAATCAAAAGGCATTTTAAAAAAGACTACAGGTTAACTTGAGGCAGGTCTTTCCTCTTTATAAATCTCTGTAATTGCAGGTGTGGAATTCACTCTTGCTGGCCTATCCTCATCATGATACCATAAGACAAAAAGGTAGATTGTAATGCAACCTATTAGAAACAGAAGCCAACAGAAAAACTATTAGGATCATAGTTACAAACAAAAGGTCAGCTAGACTGGAACCAGTTGGCTGGCAGCTTTCAGAAAAGAATATCATCCTATGTTCATACTGTAATAGGGATGCAACCATAAAAGAACAAGTGATGAATTAATAAACTGACTAGCCCTCAGGGTGCAATTCTATAGATGAAAGGCTTGCTGGGGTAATCAAACAGAGTTATAAATTAGATAAACTGAATGGCATAAGACGTATTTTACATCATAATTATATAAAATCTTCCTGGATGTGTTGTTAATTCTTTACTGTCAATACATTTATTTACAATCTAAGAACAATTTAAAGACTGTTTTATAACAACATCAGGGGAATTTCAGTTACTTAGAGGGATATTACATCTAATTTCTATGTTGAGTTCTTTCAGGTATGTTTAGTACACACCTAACAGAAGATAGATGAAGCAAAATGTCCAGTTAAATGATAGTTATTGGAAAATATGGTTTTACATGTTACTCATTTGTTTAACTAATGAACACATCTTGCTTTTACTGACCTGTATAAAGAAAACACATAATAGTTTTCTTGTCTACGAAAACAAACTTAATGCTGAACAAGAAAACCATGTCATCTAGTAGACTGCATATGAAATTCACAAAAACAACCAATCACTGTCTCAGAAAAAATAAAAAACAGCATAAAAGTTGAAAGATTTTTGGTGTAAGAAAAATCTTTAAATAATAATGTAAATATTGATTTACTATTAAAAACCCTCAAATAATTATGTAGCTTTCATAGGCAAAGACACAATAAGATTTTAGATGTGTAAATTTGATACACAGGGCCTGTTTTTGTTTGAAGTGTTATAGGTGAACATATAAAAATACATCTGTCAGAGAATTATCTGTTTATAGCTCTCCATTGCTAAAGGTTACTGATTAAAATTGAAGACAGGCATGGTAAACATCCAATGCATTTTATCAGGAGACACTGTTCTTTATGTTCCCTGCAGGTTCCAGTTAGTAACTTAAGCCCAGCCAAACTATAAAGTAAACTGTTCATGATTTGTCAGATTAGCTGATGCTTGTCCAGAAAAATGGTCTGAAAAAAGAGTCACCAGGACACTATAATTAAGATCCATTCATCCATTTCATCCCTGGATTGAAGAAAATAATGAAACATCAAAGTAGTCAGACAGCAGTCTAAAGGAGGTCAGTTAGTATCTTTTCAAACATAACACCAGTATTTAATGCAGCAGGTGCATGAGAAGTGACTTACAAATCATAATAATTCCCAAGGTTTGGTGAAATAGCATCATGGCTTTCTGTTTGTTGTTTATGCAATTTTTAAAGATAAAGGAAATGTGACTCAAAATAAAAGGTTAAGGCTTAGTATTATCATACAGAAAAATAGCAAGAATAAAGTTTCCAAACTTTTAGGTAGTTCTACAATTTTATAGATGAGCATAATTTAAAATGTCTGAGGAAAGCAAAGAAACTACGGAGAAAAAGAACTAAGAAAACAAAAAGCATAACATAAAATGTAACTATATCTATACCTATATATACTTTATTTTATATGAAGAAAATATATATTAGTATAATAATTAAGCAACATTTTATATTAAGAATGATAAATGCATAGTTTATCTTAACAGAATTAACATCTTTTCTCTTATGACCTCTATTTCTGAGATTATTGAGTTCTCAACAATGAAATTTATGTGAGGCCAAATCTGGGTTCTTAGTGATGTCAGGGATATGTGAAAACAGGATGAGATGTCAAAACAAGGAGAAAACAAGGTTACAATAATGTATTAGAAAAGAACAAAGGCAGTCTTTTTTTCAAACAAAATTCAGACTCATAATCTATGTTAGAGTCTTTTTTTTTTTTTTTTTTTTTTTTTGCGGTACGTGAGCCTCTCACTGCTGTGGCCTCTCCCGTTGCGGAGCACAGGCTCCGCAGTATGTGGGATCTTCCCGAACCGGGGCACGAACCCGTGTTCCTTGCATCGGCAGGCGGACTCTCAACCACTGGGCCACCAGGGAAGTCCCTATCTTAGAGTCTTTACCAGTCTGATAAATGTTGTATGAAATCAGCATAAAAAGTAATTACATTTCAATTCAGCCAACACCGAGCACTTACGCCCCATATGTCATAGTGTGAGGCTTTGTTTTGAACCATGACAAATATGATCATGACATTCTCTACCCCAAGTTGTCTATTAAAATTGTCTCATGGCTTGAAACTGTTAAATCCAATGGACTTTCTTCTGTCTCCATTCTATTGACCTCCTGTGACATTTGATTCTATGATCAACTGACTCAGGAAATTTTCCTTCTTTGGTTACTGTGACAGCTCTCCTATCCAAATGGTCTGGGTACTCCTTTTTGATTTTTGTCATGTGCTTTGGATTTTCTGCCAGTTCTCTCTCAAACTTTTAAATTCTAGCTCCACCTCCTCTTTCCCCCAAAAGGCTATTCCTTAACTCGCCATCTATGATTATGATTCCCAAACCTATAACTTTTAAGTCTCACCAACATCCTAAAATCCATTCATTTAGGAATGTATATATGCTCATAAAATGTATGAAGTTAAAACATACATATAGTTATAATTGTCCATATACATGTCTGTAGATACATCAGATCACATGTAACAGCCTAATGTAACCAGAGCTAAGGGTGTTGTGTTTAAGAGTATTAGCAACATTTGAATAAACTATACAATAGGGATATGGCTTAACCAGTATCCTCGCATTTGTTATCCTATAATACATGACTGCCATTATGAATGCTATTTTCAGTGTTCTTCATCTTTCTATATGCTGAGGTTATGATCAAATATTATTAAAATTTGGGACAATAATTATCTGATGTCAACATGCTGTGGATAATTAAGAACTGTGTGCGTTAAAGTTACGCTAATTGTTTTTCACGGATCTTCTCGAGTCCTTGTGTCTTAAAATAAGGCAAGCAACCACAGGACTGCATGCACATCTCTGCCCCGTGCTTCGTCACAGAACATATATCATCCATTCTGCCTTCTCCCTGATTATTTTGTTAAGTTGCAGCAATTATCTCTCCCTTTGTGACTGACTCCTTTGTAAATGGACTACAGGAAATTTGGATAATTTTTCCTGGGTTTTTACCTCTTAATCCTTGTTTCTTGCTTACAATAGCATAAAGGGAACCAGAGTCATAAAACAGTTTGAATTGAAACAAGTAGCAATCAGGTTTTTGCAGTAGTAACTGACAGATGTGAAAAGCAAGATCTTGATAGTGTTCTCTCCTTTACCCTATAACTTAGACCGGCTGGTTAAAACTGTTAATGATTCTCTTGGATCAATGTCTCTTCCTTGTAGCTCTAATTTACTGCATTGGTTGATTAGTACAGATGTTTTTGTGGATGGTTCTGCATCATTCCACCAGGTTGCTTGTCTGAATCAAATTTGCTTCAATTCATCACCAGCGAAGCAAGGAATAAAATAATCAACATTTACTCTCTCTTAACACTGGTACTGAAAACAGAACTAAATGCTTGTCAATTTAAAAACTGTCTCCTACCTGTCTCAAAGCTATGCCCCTCAGCTCATCCATGGCTTAAAATGATGTGTACAGTCGGGTGTAGCACAGTGTAGGAGATGGGACTGGGTGGAACCTATTTATGTACTTCAAATCCTTTTTTTTTTTAATCAAGGTATAATTGACATACAACATTACATTAGTTTCACTGAATGTTTATCATCAATATCATCATCATCATCACCACAACCAATTCACATTATATATACTCGTCTATACATGAATAATGTATGAAATTACCATCCACTGACTTTTCATTCTCCGAAATGCAGCTTATTGATTTCTTGCTCTTAACTGAAGTTTTTCTGAAACTGTGCCTGTCTTCATAATGCTATTCCTTTGGGACAATGGTTATGACAGTTTTCTCTATAAGAACTAAGCAAACAACTCACAGATCAAAACCTTTTTGTATTGTGCAACACCACCAAGTAAATCAGGTAACCAGTTTTGGTCAACTAAGGATCAACCAAAAATCACTTCTTGATTCAATTCATATTGAAAATCTTTCACAAACGTGTTAGTTTGTATTCTTAGCAGAGTAATCTTACTATCCTACATATATTTTGCTGTTTTATTATTTATGATTATGTAATACCTCCAGAAAAAGAGAATGGATTCAATATATATTGACCCAGGACTGTAACCTGAAAAAATTTTGCATGTTTTATATCAGTCCATACTGTTAACTTGTTTTTTGTATCTTTTTCTCCCTAAAAGTAAAGAGCAGGTGGTCTGGTTAGTCACATTTCAGTTAAAACAGATTTTCTATATCTCACTTGAACAAACTTCTTGACTTTAAAAGTAAAGTAGCTATTTCTTTATAAATAATATTCTAGTGGCTATATTTTCAATTATCTATAATCTCTACAAACTGACAGTAGCAAAATGAAGGATCTCCTATTAAGGCCAATGCATATATAATAAGAATTACTTTACATAATTCCATCATTATGGACTGTTCCAGGATAATGATCCTAATGGGTAGTCATATTTTTTGAAGAGTCTCTTTAGAGGAAGCTTAAATTTAACAAGTTACAAATTTAAATATCCAAAACATAGAGTTATAAAATTTTTTTCACTAGAAAATCCTGAAACTGCAGTCACTTCTTAATCATGTAGAAATTGTTAGTTTAAAATTGCCAAGAATATGACAAACTTGCTCAAGCTTGAATATTCAGGAACAAAACTCATAACTTATTTTGTATTGAATGTTCTGCTACCATCAGTGTAGCACCTTCTACAATTTATGAGATAATGAATTGGCTCTGGTTTAAAAAACAGAGTGTTTTTAATGTCAAAAGCAAAATATTACTATTGGTCTTTTTGGCACTTACTAATGCATTGCACTAAATAAATTTAGTACTTTTTGATGGGGCAAAATCACAGAAATGCATAAAATGCCTACAACTCCCACTCCTTGACCTATTCACAAAAACGTGTTCATGCCTTAGCTGTCTTCATGCATATGGAAAATAAATACTTTCCTTCAAAATAATAGGATGGAACTAAACTATCTCAGGGATGAGTATTTGTATTATTCTACTCAGGCTTCTATAATAATACCATAGGTTTGGTATTTAAAAAAAAAAACAAATTAGTTTTCTCACAGTTCTGGAAGCTGAAAGTCCCAGATCAAGGTCCAGTAGGGTTCAGGTTCTGATGAGGCCTCTCTTTGTGGCTTGTAGATAGCCACCTTCTGGCTATGCACTCACTGACCTCTCCTCACTGCATGTGCCTGGAGAGAGAGCCAGTTCTCTGGTGTCTTTTACTGTAAGGACACTAATCCTGTAGGATCAGGGCCCCAAACTTATGACCTCATTTAACTACCTCATTTTAGTCCCTATCTTCAAATATAGTCACACTGAGGTTAAAGCTTCAACATAAAAATTTGGGGAAAGACACAGTTCAGTCCACAGCAGTATTATAACTGAGTTATTGCACAAATCAACTCTTTCTTCCCACTTAAATATCATTACCCACAAAACAGCAATTTTGAGATCAAAGAGTTTGAGAAAAGATTAAGATATATTGAAATGAAAACACAAGAGACTCTTAAAACATACTAGATTTCTTTCAAACGTTAACAGAGTCTTTCCATTCAATAGTATGCAGAGCAACTTGTCACCCTGACAACATAAGCATAGATAGTTCACTACAAATATTTATCAAATCAGAAAAGGGTGGATATGACAACTTACAAAGATACTGAGACTGGAGAACAAGAAGGAGGGATGAAGATGAAGGTGTGGGGTGAGAACATGGGTGCTTACAGGCATTTGCTTACATATATTTTAATCAAGAAAAATCATAGAACAGCGATGCGCTATAGTCTTAAGCAGTTACAAAACTACACAAAGGAAAAAACTATTAAAATAAGCTATAAAAATCTGGTGTCATGTGCTTAAAATAGTAGTCCAAAAAGAAAAAAATTAAATTGACCTTCTGCAGGTTTTCAAAATATGAAGAATTATAAAAGTTTTCAAAATTAAATGTGACTTGTATCTTAATATTTCATAATAAGATTATTTGAAGCTTTTTTTCTAAATCTCTACTTAAATACCAAGTTATGGATAAAAACTCAGTTTAAGATCTTAAGTATATCTATAGCTTTAAGAACAAATCACAAAATTTTTATACTTCAAATCATTATCTTATATATTCATTGCATAATTTAAATAAAATTATAATGCATTTGAATTTAACTAATCCTTTATGTATTAATCTTGATAATCTTAGAAAGTCTCTTTACGTGACAATAAGCAATGAATTTAATTCAGCAAGTTTACTAAGCATGTACCCTGGGCCCAATATGTTACAGAGGCTAGAGAATAAGACCAAAGATGCCACTGTTTCTTTACACTGTGAATTCTAACAGGGAAGACAAACATTTCACACATAATATGTGAAAAATATTATAAGAAAATGCATGAGTTACTTACTGTAAGATCAGATCACAAAAAGACATAATTTTCTCCCAAATTTTCATTTTGAATTTGGGATGTGAAGGTACTGTGTAGGCATATGGGTCTTTACACGTAAAGTGATCAGCACATACTAAATAGTCAACAAGTAGTCACTAATACTTGTTATCAGTACTTATATCACATGGTTGTATTTCCTATAATGAAAATTTTATTAAAATAGTATCCAAAAAAATCTTTTATATATATATTTTAATTACTGATCACTGAAGAAAAACTGTAAATGGATCTACATGTATATTTTTAAATTAGTGGTGTCACAAAAATATTTTATAAAGAATTAAATTTCAGTAACATAGTCTAAAGCTCCTACTTGCAAAGCAAAGCATAAAATTTCTAAAATGTCATGCCCTCTGGTATAAATTAGCATGACTGAATTCTGCTATGCCATTCAGATACATCGGATTTATAAAATAACTAGAAACAGAAATGCATTTTTGAATGGTTTACCGTTAAAGGAATCACATTCAGTTGATTTTTCTGCTGCAGACTGCGTAAGTGTGTGTACATATGTATGCATGTTTTAATAACATTGACACTATTTCCACACATTTTTTGTCATTGTTGGGGTTTTTTTTGCATTTATATCTTGTTTCACCTTATGGTAATAGCTGCTTTTAATATTACTCAATAAATGCTCTCAAACAAGAAAATATTATTTTAACATTATATTCCCTTAAAAATTAAGAAATCTCAAAATATATAAACTCAAATGGAATTAATTGGTTTTTCTTAAAGGACACATCATTTGATGGTCTACTATTTAAAATCATTGAAAAGAGATGATCTGAGTTAACTTATGAGAAAAATCATCACAGTTGACTCACGTTAATAAATGTGAGTGAAGATATTTCAGACAAATACAGGAAATGACTTTTGGTATTGTCTCTTTTTTTGTAGAATTTTGCTTATGTATAATGTTATATCATATAACTCTATGGTTATATTTCATTTGGAACATTATGTAAACATCATAAATCTAAGTAAAGGGAATACTGAAAGCCAATCTTAATTTTGACAGAGAAATAAGATTTGAAATATGATTTCAAATATGATTTGAAAACATAAGGGAAATTAGTCCATTAAGATATGAAGGGATGTTTCTGAAGTTTCTTAAAGAAGGGTAATAAAATCATAGCCAGGAGGCAAATACTATAGTTACCAATGCTCCCTCTCAGAGATTATATGTGTTATTAATATCCTCGGGAAACAAAACTTCTTAGGAGGTCCCCTTTTCATTGAAGAGTAATTTATGACCAGACCATCAAATCAATCTGCAAATTCCCATGTAAAGGACTGTAGACCTAAATTCTTTAAGATAGCAGTCCATGAGAAGATTACAGAGCATAATAATTCTGAGGTAAGGGGTATACTTGATTACAATAATTTGGGTCGCCACTTTATAATTTACCATATGACACTGGTAAGTTTAAGCTTCAACCTTTTACCTGTAAATGGTATTAATACTTGTTTTACCAACTTTATAAATTTACTTCAAATTTTAATGATATAATATGTATATAAGTGCTATATAAACCATCCACCCATATACAACAAAATTGATGATGAGAAAAAGAAAATAGTTCTTTTTGAGAGAGATTCTATATGATATCTTTGTAGAGAAATTAAGAAATTTTGCCTCAAAATGGCAACTTGGCTGATACTTTCTCATATTTTCAGAAAATGTTTTCTATATATCTGTTTTCCAAAGGAATCAAGGCTAAGCAGGAGAATTTTTTTTTAAAACAAACTGCTATATGGAATACATCAAATGTTCTGTGGAAGATACACAAAAGTTTAAGATGTAAACCAGGGTCAGTTATGTAACTTTTCTGTTCAAAAACATCCAGTTCCCACTATCTCCTCCCTCCATTAGAAAGTTCTTCTTTCCTAAAAGTAAACTTTCCCATTAGTTCTTCCCACAAATCTTTATTCATCCAGTTGCTACCACTTATTCTCTAAACACACTCTGAACTTTGCCCCTTGTATCCTTTGGCATGATTTAACTCTATGTAATGGATGTTATGATGGACGGTCCCCATTACCCTTGGTGAAGGAATGAAGAACATATTTGCTAGCTGCTGAGATAGCTGCGCAAAAGCAAACCTCAGTTCCCTGCTGCCCTTTAGAATTTCCTTGTCTGAAAAATGACACCTTCCTAGAGGAGCCTGCTAGAGGAGTCTGCAGCCAGTGTCTGTACGACAAAGAGGTAAAAAAGCCTGCCACTATCTCTTCAACTTGGGACAATCTGAAGGTCCCTTATGGGTGGACAGCTTGTCATGGAGCTGGCAGAGAATCCCAATGAGACTGCATTATGGCTCAATTTCCCTTCTGCTCAGTCCTGCTCCTTTCCTTTCTCTTCAGATGGTGCTGATGCCAAGTACCTGCCCTAACACAACTCCTGCAAGGAATCTGCATCAAAGTGTCTGCTTTCTGGGGAGCCCAATTTGGAAAATCATATCCTCTTTCAAGAGGTTCCAGTTTTCATCCTTAATTCCTTCCCAGTGCTTTCTACAGCATTGTAAGTCACGGATCCCATCAAAAATGATAGTATCTGTACACATATTACTCAGCTATCAATAATTTGCAGTCAACCCTGCACTGTGCAATGTATAGTTTGTACTGTATTATGATCGTCCATTTAATTATGGACATAAGATGGGCTCTTAGAGGTCTTCTGTCCCAGACCTCTCCGTTATTTAGGAGGACTACATGAGTCCACAGACATTAAGTGACTCAACTTGACACACTTTCCGTGTACCTGGTACATTTAAAAAGTACCAAAACTGTATTGTGTTCAATCACTTGTAACCCTTATCATTACTTCTATTATTATCATTGTTGTAGTACAATAACACACTTACGAAAACAAAAACACTTTGTTTTTATTCTAACAAGTATAACAGGTATTAAGCTAAAAGCTCAGTTTTTTTTTTTTTCACAATATGAGGAGTCAAGTAACATGATCCTATTTCAGGAGAAAATTCAAGTTAAAGAGGTGAAATAATTTGTCTAACACAAAGCTATCATGTCATCAAATATCAAATCCTATGCCTTTTCCATTCACGTCTGAGTGTTTTCACTCCCGTAAAATCATTTAACTTTTCTTGTGTGTGACTAGTTTCCTTACTGGAATTAATTACACGACATTAGGAACAGAGAAAAGAACTGTGTTAGATGGTAAAGACAAAAACATAACATGATCACTGACCTGAAGAATAATGACTAAGTCTTTTAAGTCTGTTTGTGGGAAAGATCACATATTATAATTTTATATTATGTTTTCTAAAAAAGTTAAAAATTATCTAGTTGTCTAAATGATCCCACAGTGAATGAAGGTATTACAGACAGAGACAGTAATTTTAGGGTGACCCGTTTTTACTAACTTTTCTTTAGCCCATTTTGGTGTGTTAATGCACTTGATCTGTGGAAGGAATGCAGTGGCAATGATTATGTTTTCATGGGACAGGTCCGCCTGAGGGCCTAGAATATGACTTACTTGTCCTCCTTCTGGCAAAACCATATCCATTCTAAAGTTCTAGATTGATTGGCATCTTTTCTGTGAGGACTCCCCTTTTTTCCACAGATGGAATGAATCATTCCTTCTTTGGGGTTCTGTATTTTGTTCCTAATTTTGTTCTATAGCATGCATCACATTATATTCAAGTGTCCTATCATTAGTTGTATAAATTAATATATATCTGCTATAGTAACAGCTCCTCATAAGGATAGGACCATTCTTTGCCTTCCTATCTTCAGCATCTTGCACAGTGCTTAACATATACTACTCAGTACAGTTGGCTGGGTTAATGTTTTGAAAAGTAGAATTTAAATAGTTACCTCTTCAGAACACTTGTGTAATTACCCGGAGCCTTCCACTGTAAGGAAGAATGAGGACTATAATGCCATAAATCAAATGCATGTGCTTTTACCTAAGTTTGATCTGTGTGACTTCACCCTTAATAGGTCAATATCATTCTTAACAAAACAGAAACAAAAAGAATACATTCCAGCCAGCTTGTGTAGGTAATATGTTCCCGATAAGTAAATACGAAAACTATATAAATATGAATATCACGTATTAGGCTTCTCTATAAACATCTCATCTTAAAGCTAATTATTGGTTTAAATAAGAACCTCAGTCTTAAGATAACTTGTGACTAGATAAAAAAAAATTAATTTCTCCCTCCTGCAATGTTATAACACATAATTGTCTCGATTATACACCCCACCCTGGACATGTGGCAATAGGTAAAGATTTTAGTGTGCTTTGCCTTGACAGGTTCATAGTTACATAAAAAGAGGATTAATCAGCATTCATTACACTACTCACTGCAATAACATTTTTATGACAATAAAAAGTTTTTAAGTTTTCTCCAGTATCTCATTTAACAGGATAATGCAGGAAGATAGATACCGTCTTATCTCCATCTTACTCATGTAGAACTTTTGCGGTCCACCCAACAGCACATACCTCATAAGTGGCAACAGGGGGTGGGGTACAGGTCCTTAAACACCAATAACCCTACTGCTACCCTGAGGAAAGGACAAGGGGGTCTTCAATGTACTTCCATTTCCACAAACACTGGTATGGGGGGTCCTGAGCTCCAGACTCCAAACTTAATAGAAAAGGAACTACAAAGTACACACTACCTTTCAAACACTGCCTGATGATTTTCCATCCTTACTCTCTCTTCTTGCCCAGACACCTGCAGATTCTTTTTGTACTAGGCATCAGTGGATTGCTGATGAGCGATAACTGTTAACTGACCAGAGATCCTTAAATTCATTATTGAAGGGACTGCAGCATAAACTAGGTGGGAGGTGATGCTGTTTGATTAACACAGAATGAGAATTTTAAGGATCTTGGCAGGTTTCCACAGATAGTCATAAACATGGACAGTTTCAAATCATTCCCCCCTTAGAAAAAGCAAAAATATTGACGATGGGGTGGGGGGAATGGGTACAAATTTAACTGAACAATAGTCACTAACATATTCTAAATTTCCTCTGTTAAAAAATAAATTAAAACTTTAAAAATTACCACAGCTTGCTGCCTTATTAATGCTTTTCTTTTTGAAAGCAGAAAAAGCTGAGTGTAAATTCATGGGTTTTTAGTATTTGAGATGTAGTTGGGACCAGGCAATTGTGAATTAATATTTTAATATAAAAGTACAAACCTAGTTTGCTTTTTAACTTTATTGTATTTATTCTTTTAAAAATATTAATAGCTTTACTGAGGTATCATTTTCATACCATAAAATTTACTCATTTTAAGCACACAATTCAATAATTTTTGGTATATTTACATAGTTGTGTAATCATAGCAATCTAATTTTTGTACATTTAAATTACCTCCCCCCCAAAACCAAACAAACCTGGTTTGCTCTTAACTGGAAGAGAATCAAGGGGACAAAGCCATTTTACGTAACTACTATAAGATAGTTGATTCAGGAACTTATGGAATATCTATGACCTACTTAGGCTGTGTAGTATTAACCTGAACAATTAAACAATGGACATTTAAAGATCATGGAAACAGATCCCCAAAGTGGCCTACCTGGCAAACCCTATTTGTGGTATTAGTTCAGTATCTTTAGGTTGTATTAAAAAATAAATAAAAATATCCCTTCTTTTACTTATTATCAGCAAGAATAAAGCAGTTATTCTAGCTCAGCAGACCTAAGAGTTTTTATTAATGGCTCCAAAGATAGCTCTAGTGTCATAATCATGACCTAAAATGTTTCAAACCCACTCACTATAACGTTACGCTGACAAATTTCAATATAAAGCAAAACAAGTAAAAACACCTACTAACAACAGCATTATAAAAGAATGGCAAATGGTGTAAGGCTAAATCAAATGAATCAATCCAAATATCAGTTATGAGTTGCTTCTTTTGTCCAGTATTTGAAGATCTAAACGTCTCTATGTGGTTTTACCTCCAGACTTCAGCTTTTACGTAAGAAATCTGATTTGCAATAGCCTTTTAAACAAACATCAAAATAAAACCTTTGGAATAGGAACCCACTAATCTGTTCAAAATGGTAAGCATGAGACTATATGCATAGGCTTCATTGTGCAGATATAATTTAAATAGGTAACATTTTATTAAAATTGGCATAGATATGAAGAATAGATTAGTCTATGTCCAGGAATGTGGGATAATATTGACTGTTGACAGCTAGCCAAAGATCAAGAAGACCTTCTTATAAGCTTATTATGATGCTCACACAACTCAGTACTCCAGTGCAGGTTCCAATTTTATTAATGACGATGACATAGCACTTGGCTACTCTGACTACATAGCATCATCCTTCAGCAGCAAGAACTTTCAAACGTTTGAAAAAGCCCTCAATTTCTGGAACTTCCCCCAATAATAATATTTCTCTAAAGGTTTAGAAAGTCTCCAATGTTTGAAGCTTCCTTCCCAATTTATATTTTCCAAAACCTACTTACCACAGCAAAGAATGACCAAGCAGGGCATCTTAAATGCCAATAAGAAAATAAGCGAAAACTGCTTTTAGGCTAAGCTACCAGTTCATAATCATCATGATTATTATATTTTTAAATTCATTTATTTTGAAAGCCTCATGAGATCTCTCAAGTACTTATTCCAATACTATAGACATCAATATGATCATAAATCTAGTGAGGAATGTAAAATTCCCTCATGCAAATTTTAAGGCAGACGTGCCATCTATTACAAATACAACATTTTATGTGGTAAAAAACTGGTTAACACCATGTGAGACACTGAAGCCAACTCCTTCATTCCTAATTATCCTGTAGATTTTAATCATAAGCACGTAGCACACAAAAAGGTAAATAAAAAATGCAAGAACTATCCTACATCTTATTTTGTCCAATACTTTCCTTCTCCTCTCCTAGATCTTAATAGAGTTGGTCCTCTTAGAGCAGTCTTAATTGGTTTACAATTTATCCCCTTTTCTTTCTCCTGCCAGATCTCTGGAGGAGATGTTAATGAGTCTAGTAATGGTTTAACAGGCAACAGAAGAAATAGCAAAGAAAAGCTAAAGGTGTGAATAATCAACAAGCCGGAATAATCAAGTTCTGTAGAGCCAAGTTAACGAGACATTTAAGTGAGAGACCTCACTTATGTAGTCACATTTTTCACTTAGTCAAGACAAACACAAAAACATACCTGCTTGACCTGTGGTGACACTGACAGCCGCAAAGAGCCTCTGGGATCGACTTAAGTCAGAAACTCCATTTACAGCTTCAACTTCAAAAGTATAATTAGCGTGGGCCAGCAGGTCCATGACAGTGACGTAGTTATCCTCTAATCCAGTCTGCTGGGGCATGTAGCCAATGCTACTCCCACAGGGAACGCATTCGCCCTGCTCCCAGCTGCACCGCTTACACAGTATTCTGTAGGTCACATCGTTTCTTCCCCCATTGTCTGCAGGTGGACTCCATTCCAAGCTCACTGTGGTTTGGTTGATATTGAAAATGAGGTTCTGTGGAGCAGACGGAGGCCCTTTGGAAATCAAAAATAAGCAAATAAACAAAAATAGACAAAAAACAAACAAAAATGAACTAAAGGATCCACATGGGGCATCAAGCTAGTGGCTCAATCACCATACAGAAAACTACCTGAAATGCTCTCTTGCTCATAAACGTTTCATTACCTTTCCTAGAGAAACTGAATAAAAGCCTTCTTGAATTCACTTGGCAAGAGGCCTTATTTATTTTCTATTTAATATGTCAAAATGAAAACAGGATAACAACTGTCTTTGTCCTTTTGCCATGGTCTTTAGCTATTTTTCTTCCAAGCTATTAAAAAAGAACAGTTAATGCACCTAAAAAAACAGTTGTGCAGTTGTTTAAAAATACTTTGCCTTTTAACCGTATAACAGAGAATACATCCATTCATTCTTAATCTGCTCAAGAATGATTTATAGTAATGCCTGGAATTGGCTTTGGATTTGAGTCTCTCAAACATTCATTAATTGAAGCACCAAGATATAAGATTTGCCCTATTTAGTGATGGAAAATTTTAATTCAGAAACCATTACTTTTTAATAACATTTCACAGCCATGCAAGTCTCAAATAACTTTTACATTTTATTATTCCTATTGAATACATGTGTAAAATATGATTAAAATGCATTTTGATCTGACAGACATGAAAATTACACTGATGATGATGTAAGATGTATCTCTTTTATATTATTGTTTAGCCTCATCGGTTTGTGGAATGTACTCATAAATTTCATGCCTATCTCAATGATGTCACAATACTACAAACAAATGGAAGGGATTTGGAAGTCCTTATTTTACAATTATGAACTTACTTGTGCACGCCACATACGGTGGGTCAGATGGAGCCCTGTAATACCCATCATCACAGTCACACCTTGAGGAGCCTTCTTTATCAGAAAAACTGTGGGTTGGACAACGAGAGCACTGAAGATCTTGAGAGGAGGATTTGTAGAACCCACGGCCACAGGCTGGGAATGCAGAACAAAGCGAAAATCGAAACATGAGAACAAACAGACCTTCTTTAAATTTTAGTAATATTTAGCAAAGAATAAAATGTGAACTTTGGTTTCCAAATTTGCTATCACCAGACTCAATAGAAACCTAGATTCCAATAAGAAATTTCTAACATATTCTTTTTATATCTGTTGTCATGTTTCCTGGGAACTAATTATAAACCATAAGTCTCTAATTATATGAAAAAAGAAGGGAAAAACATGCCCTTTATGGTAAAATTCTGTTTAGTGTATATCAATAACCCAATTTTATAATACTGTATTTTAAAACAAAATAATAAAAACCAAATGATACAGCAAATTTGCACCTGTAGTTGGCATGAGTCCAAAGTCTAGCACCCAAAACTAAACACAAGCATAATTTATTTAGATAAAGTCTCAGGAGAGTTAATTCAGGGGAACTTTGATTTCAGTAATAATTAACTTTCTTGTTGATTTGCATTAACACACTTCAAAGTTATGTTTTCTTAATCTAGTATAGCTATAAATTAAGTTTTTATGTGTGAATTTGGTTCATAGTGAAAAATATTAAACTAATTTTATTACCTGACTAGAAATAATAGTGATGTAAAAACTGTCATCTGAAAATGATAGAAATGTATTCCCCCTCACACCCTGCAATTTTCAGAAAACTTCAAGATATAATTTCAACCAATTTAAGCTCCAAGGCAGGCTGCTTTCCACTAAGCGAACTTCCTTGTTACTAAAAATAATGAAATCCTATGAATAGAAGAAACCTATTCTGCCAGAAATAAGGAGAAAGCCATCAACTACAAACAGGTGGTAACTGTTTCTCCTCTGCTGGGAGAGGTTAAGATAGTCACACTAACCCAGCAACTGTTCTCAGCAATGAATAGACATCTCTATCACCTTCCAGTGAAGTTGCCCTAACTCACTTAGAGACTACTTGTTATTAAATCAAGTAACCTGGAACTATTTACTATCCCCAGACATTTTACATATTTATCTTCAACTAAAATTTAGCAAGTTCAATTTTCATTATCTCAACAATTTTAAAATTAATTGATGGTACTATACATTGAATATATGAAATAGATTCAATTTACCCTCCATCTTTATTAAATGAATATCTATTTAAGTTTTAGTGACCTCCAAATTTAATAGAAATTAATAAATCATATCTATAAAGAAAAATAAGTGAATATTTAACATAAATTCAATTATAACTTTTAATGTATTAGATTCAAGTTTGTTTAATGTTCTCAACTTGAGCATTATTCAGGAGTGTAAGCACATTTTCACTCTTGGGTGGGAAAAACAATCCTGTCTTATTAAGATAGTATATTCTCCAGAAAAGAGTCAAGTCATTCTGTGCTTTTGTTCACATGCTGAATATTTAACACATAATCTGGTACAACTGAGAACTCCAAATTATCTTTTAAGCTTCAAGAATATAAGGGTGTTTTATATGAACAAGACAGGTATTTTAGATAAGTTAGAAACTTAAAGATAGGTCATATTGTGATAGATAAGTTATAGATTTGTGAACAGAACTACTATCATCTCTTTGTAAATTATGATCCACTGCTGCCCTCAGAAGCCAGTCTGCCTTTAGTTGGCCTCCTCAATTCATACAAGAGGGAAGCACTCACAAACATATTAGGCAACGAAGCTTAATGCATCTTCACATGTTCTTGTAGCAATTACTACAAATCTAAGACACAGAGAGAAAAACGACCTCGATTTTGAAATAATGTGAAACAAAATAACACTTTAAAATGTTTCTAAAGATACAATCTTGCCACATAAAAGAATGGTTAACTAGTAGGATAAAGGATTTAGCATGGATTTCTCAGGCTGGAAATTTCTTTCTTTAAGTATGCACTGTATCTTGCCCCATGTATCATCTGTAATTCAGTAATCAGATAGAACATCCGTAACACAGAGAAGGCAATGTTTTACTCAACACCTGCAGCTTGATAACATTAAGGCCCAGAGAATTAACAAAGAAAAAGAGAGAGAGAGAGACAGAGAGAAGAGGTGTATGCTGAGAGTCTTTGATGATATTATGTGTATTTACTCACTTTTTACAGGGAGAGGAGTTGGAGAGCAAGGAAATGGGGGAGGAATGGCAACACGATTTAACATCCACTAGGTAAGGCTTCCAGAACTGTAGGCAGCAAACTACCTAGTGGACTCTCTCGCAATTCTCACCCTCCTGTTGCAAATAAAGGCTTCTAACCAAAGGCTTACCTCCACTTTTCCCACAAATAAGTAGGTCCATTTCTTGCTCCACTTACATGATTTGTAGAATGTATAACAGTACCTAACGTAGAGAAATTTAAAACCCTTATCATTCAACTTTCAAATTTCATTAAATTCTGTTACCATTTTAGCAGATGGGAAAGCAGATTTGAAGCAAAATTAACCTGAGTTCTTCAAATAATTCTGTTTGTCTAGGCTAAAACTGGATTTAGAACACAGGACTGCTGAGACTCAACCATATGCTCTTGCACCAGCCTTAACTGCTGAATGAGCCAAAGTCTGGCATCTGTTCAATGGGTCTCGAAGCTTTAGCAACCCCCAAAATGAATTTTCAATGGGCCCCTGTTGCCTTTTATTATACCCTTTGACTAATTTAAAGCTATTACTTTAACTTAGAAAACGGTGATATGATATCCTAGTACACCTTACAGAAGAGATATGAAATAGATCTCCTCAATTTCACCATGAATTTTGGCATTGTAGATGCCTGCAAAATGATGGAGTACACGTCTGGCCATCATTAAATGATGAAAGAAGCAATCTCGAAAAAATGTGGTCATAAAAGTCTTAACATTTTTTCTTTGAAGTACTATTCTGTTTCAGTTCAGTTAATATTGAAAATAATAAGTTGTAACAAGAGAGTTTTCATTTAACATCTAAGGAAGCTATTAATTTAGATTTACTAAAAATAAGTGCAAAATCTTGGGAGCTATGGTGTGAAGAGTAAAGCCAAGAACACGAGAAGACATAACCTGTATCTCTCAGGACAGCAGTGAGCAATTGCGTAGTAAAATGTTTAGGAAGGAAGTAACAGATGCTCATAAAATTAAAATTTTAGATGAGATATCTAGATGAAATAGCTTGAGTAAAATACTCAGGGAGAGAGACTGGGGTGAAGTGATAAACCTGAGATTTAACCACTTAAGGAAGACTTAGATGAGCCCTCCAGCTGCTCCCAAAAGCCTACATGGAAATAAGGGCAATTTCTTCTCTCTATAAATGCAGCTGGTTTTCCAAAAAGGTACTAGTAAAAAAGTTTTTCATGGTAAATGCCTTCTGAAACCTCAATCAAAGATAAATTCCCTTTATACGTAATGATGAAGTATATAAGAATAACTTTCTAGGAATCGTGCAATAATAGCAGTTTTAAAACTTTTTTCTTCCTTTGCTTTATTTCTCAATTTGTTCAACAGCATTTGAACTTAAAGCAAACTTTAATTAATATACTGTATGCACTTATGGTAAAATTAGTTACAATAAGAAACATACCATTTTAATCTCCTGCCTTTCGATGACTTTGTTTTTTTAACTGAACATTGTTTTAAGGTAATATTTCACTGGACTGATGAAGACTGGGAATATGTATAAAATTTGTTTTCAATATTTACTTTTGTAAAAATAATATTTCACCAATGAGTTTAGTAACAGTATTTTTCAGTGTTACCACAAAGGCCTGGGACTGATTCTTTGGACTCTTTTTTTCTAGCCCTCAGGGCCTTAATGAATAAAATAACATAAGTTCATTATCCTAGAGCTAAGAGCCATAATCTTGTCAGATTTCATACACTGAGCAAGTTTTCACTTAGCCAGTTGTTTAAATGGAAAAGCACCAAAGAAAAAGAAAACCTGGGAAGCACGTGAAACTTCTTTTTACTGGACAGTAACGAGATTATCTACTGTAATATACCTAGTAAATTACATTACAAAATATACTATATTCCAAGATCTGCTATATTGTTTACTGCAATGAAGTAACTGTAATATTATATTTAATTTCAACTATTTTTAAATAAGAAGATTGTCTTATGTAACAAAATTGGTTCAAATAATATGTGGGATTTAAATTCTTAAAACACACACACACACACACACACACAAAGTGCAACAGGGTTTCCCATTTATAAGTAAGTTACTTAAGAGCAACAAAATTCTGAACACAAAGATATTTAAATACATAAGAGAGTTGATACAAAAGCCTTGTATCCTGATTCTCAAACTCTCCTAACATTAGCATATTCCATAGCTGTCTTCAATGGATTTCAAGTGTTTAAGCAATGGGGTGCCAGGCCTTTGAGTATATACTTGCATGAGGCAGTCTGTAGAACAATCAGGGTACTGGTGTAACAACTCTGTGCTCTCAATGAACAATCCTAAAGGCCACTGTGAAATCCGCAGACAAATTTCCACTCTTTAGGCTAAGCAGTTGGATGAAGTGGAATACCTCTTTTTATTCTGATCAAGGGTGTAGATACTCACACTTACCCTGGTGCTTTAGGTTTATGACCTACAAGGGTAAGCTTGGGGGATATCCTATCTGATTGTACTTCTAAGGACCTTCTCCCACAAACTGGTTATCCCAGAAAATCCACATACTTCTAGAATTTCTCTACAGCCAAGGAAGATTCCCTCAACCATAATGGGCACATTTTTTTAGAAATCTTAAACTCCATCTTTACTTTCAGACATAACTGACCCATCCTGAACATTAAGGCACTGAAACTCCGTATCTTAGTGGGCTGTCCCCCATGACTGCACATGAAGGATGCTTTGAAAAGAGACTACTGTCTTGGCCCTATTAAAGATAACTGAGTCATTATTAAGGTTCGGATATATCTATATTTTAAAAGCTTTCCAGGTGTTTAGAATCATCATCCTGGAGGTTCTAGGTCTTTTCTTGGACTATCAAAGTCTGTAAAGAACGCATGATAAAAGATATGTCCACCATAAAATTGATGAGGGAGATAAGATTAGATATTATTGAGAATTATAATAAGTTAGAATTTTAAAATAATCAACAAATTAAAATTTCTTAATAAGCCAATCAAAAAACAGGCAAAGAATCTGAATAGATATTTCTATATGGAACATATACAAATGGCCAATAAACACACAAAACGATGCTCAAGATCATTAGTCATCAGGGAAATGAAACTCAAACCTACAATGATAAACCACTTATACCCAGTAGGAAGACTATTAAAAAAGACAGATAAAAGAAGTCTGATAAGAATATGGAGGAATTAGAACTCTCATACACTGCTGTTGGGAATGTAAAATGGTGCACTTTGAAAAAAACTGGCAAGTCCTCAAAAGTTTAAACATAGTTATCCAACAATTCCACTCCTCAGTACGTACCCAGGAGAAATGAAAACATTTACTGACACAAAAACTTGAACATAACTAAATGTTTATAACAGAATTACTCATAATAGCCCAAAGTGTAGAAACAACCAAAATGTCCATCAACTAATAAATGAATACACACGATGGCATGCTATTCAGCAATCAAAAGAAGTTAAATTCTGATACATTCTGAAAACATTGTGCCATGTGAAAGAATCCAGTCACAAAAGATCACATACTATATACTTCTGTTTATATGAAATATCCGGAATAGGCAAATCTATAGAGACAGAAAGTAGATTAGTGCTTGCTAAGAGCTGGGGCAGTGAGAGGAATAGCAAGTGACTGTTAATGGGTGCAGGGTTTTTTTCTGGGGCGATGAAAATGTTCAAAAATTGATTGGTAGTGATGGTTGTACAACTCTATAACTATACTAACAAAACACTAGATTGTTAACTGGCATGGGTGAATTGTATGGTATGTGAATTTTACCTCAGTAACGGTGTCATGTATAATAAAATCCATTGATGATGCAGCTTCAAACTGCACATTTAAGTTAGCCAACATTAAGAAAAAATACCAAATTTTATCTGTCGAAAATATGTTAGTTTGCCTTTCTAACACATATGCTCTATATTCATCTATTTTTATAAAGCTACATTTAGGTGTAAAAAATTAACTATAAATTCCGAAACAAAGGAAAATATATAATCAATATATTCTTTTTACCCATTTCTAATTTTAGAGTTTTATAAATAATAATTTATCTTTTATCCAAGGACTAGCATTTTACTGAGTAATTTTATAACTTAAATAGATGCTTATCAATACCAAGTTATATGTAGGGGACATAATATACAAAGTTAGTTTTCAGTGAATATATGAATAGACCTTAAACATTCTTATTTTTTACCTACATCACCTGTGCCAGACAAGGGCAGGTTTCCTTTCCCCCCACAACTCATCCTCCAAGGAGCTAACTGAATACAACTAGACTCAGCTTCCTCAGGTCTTACTCTGTTTCCAGACCTGTGATTTTAAGCACAATTAAACTTTTTCTGAAGGAATTATGTGTATGTGTCTGTGTGTAAAATATGAGGCTTTGCAGATGTTTCCGGCCACAGTTACACAGCTGCAAAGAGTTTATTAATTATGAACTATAAGTGGATTGTTCTGTAATTGAAACTTTCTGGGCTTTAATATTATTGTAGAATCTACACACATACATAGCTACGGATTCTAATGAATGCTGTTATTTTATTTATTGCAGATGGACAACTGACTTAATTTAGGCAAAGCTAGCCTGTTTCCATAGGAGCTTTCAAATATTTGTGTCATATTAATGTCTATGCTTCTGCATGCAAAGGGGAAAACACAGATTGCAGAAATAGTATTCCCACTGCTCAGAGTGCTGACCTCATCTGGAATGGACAGATCCAGAATCTGTATTTTAATCCTATTGACAGTTCCTCAGTGGGAATAATTTAAAAAGTTGGCCTGAAAGCCAGACCTCCTGTCATTGACATGTTATGATTGTTCACATTGAGAATGAACAGCGGGCAGGGAGGATAAAAACAACATGATGTAAAGAGCATATTACAGTTTGTGAAGCACCATCCATGTTATCCCATAACTAACTTGTAAGAGTTTAGAAAAGAAATGATGCCGAAATATAAAGGTGCTCAAGTGCTGAAAATAATTTTGGGATTTTTAAAACTAAAAAGAAAAACTAATTTGGGGGCATTATAAATATATGTTATTTATTTGTGTTATTTAATTGAGTACTTCATGTTTTATGATACTATACAGTGGAAAAGAAACAGATGTAAAATAACAAGGATTTAAGTTTTATTTTCAGGATTTAGACTGTAAAAGGAAATAAAACAAAGCACTGTGTCAACAGTTTTTTCTTCTTTGTTAAATTATCAGTTTGAAATACGCTAGGAATTTTGCTGAAGTCTGGCATTTAAACACTCTCTACTGTACCAGAACCTCACCATAAGCCTCACCTCATTACCAAAATGATTAAAAGAGGAAAAAAATGTCAAGTTAGAATATTCAAAATCTTTTTTCCTCTTACTCTCTTATTCTCAAAAGAGAACTGGATTTTAACTCAAAGAACTGTGTTCAAATCCACGCCACCACTTACTGGTATGCAATTTGGACAAAGCCTTTTCACATTCTCGGCTTCGATGTCCTTGTTTCTTTGTTATTAATTACTAAGAGCTAGAGACACTAGTTTTTTTTTTTTATTTCAATTTTCAAAAGGTTGTTTTAACAACACAGTAACTGGTTATCTAGCTGTTAAACTCTAGCACGATTGTTTTCGTTGAAATGCTATCTGTAAAAACACGTATATTTCTATCACCATCACCACCCCAAAACGGTACATGCTAACTCACACCCACTTAGTCTTTCAGTGGTGCCTCAGCAAGAGTGTGAAAGACAGGTTCTGGAAGGGCCATCCTGTCTCTGCGTGCATCCCTGACTGGCAGTGGCAGGCACTGTGTCAAGGATTCCTCTGCTCAGCCATTCACCTCGATCTCTCCCTGTGCCATTGTTGCCAAACCCTGTGTGTGTTCTCAGAGATGTGCATATCCATTTTGGTTCATGCAGGTAAGGATCCAGAAATGGAAATTTTAATTATGTAAATTACTTAATAGTCAACTCCCATAAAAGGAAAGATTCAAAATGAAATCAGACCCTTCTGGATCTCATTCAATATTGTCCACAAAGGTCTACTTTGAGATCAACCTACAGATAAAAAACATAAATTAACTATGAAGTCTCAGAATTTAGTAACCCCACTGGAAATGAACTAAAGTAACCTAAACCTTAATTCATGTCTATAGCAAGATAACATAATTATGGGGTTCCCATGGGTGAAAAACATTTAAATTAGGGGAAGCCAGCTAGCCAAACTCGAATATTATATTATTTATTTGTGGTAACTAAAAAAATGTGACATTTAGGACAGAGTATTATTTTATTTTACTAAAAGATTTCCTTGAGGGCGTGTCATTATGAACAAGAGGACGCAGTAAGTTCTTAAACAGTAACTGGTGTTAGGAAGATTTCAGACGGGGGATACGATTTACTCTAGCATTTAGGCCACTGTCAAGTGTATTTTCAAATATTTCCCTTATAGTTATTATAATAACATACTTTCTGTAATTTGTTTTTATTATTCATTCTTCTTATGCTAAATTATCCTCACAGTTTTGAAAACAGCAAGAAAGGTCAGATAATATAAGCTCTATATTCAAAACATAATGTAAAATATACTAGTGAGAATTCCTGTTTCGAAAGATTAAGATTCTTGTTTTAACATAATAATATTAAAAACAATAGTTCTTAAAAGATAAAGTTCATATTCTGAATTACAGACATTGTTAATTTCATCATCTAAGGTCTCACTCCAGCAATCTCAAAAAGACAATACAACTTGTCCTTTATATAAATTATGAATCTGACTTCCCTCCAGCATGTACTAGCTGTGTGACCTTTGTAAAATTGCTTAAGTTATCTGAGCCTAGTTTTTCCATACCTAAAATAGAAAAACCTAATAAGACTACTTCCAAAGATTATTGTGAATTAAAGTGTATGATTCATGTGAAGAACTTAGCACAATGTCTGGTGGAGAATAAGCACTCAATAAAGAGTAAACTATTATGATTATTTCACAATGTCAGTTTCCATGCAAAGTTTTGATCCCACTCTGGTTTCTACCCCTGATAAACACTGAGCTACTTCCCCATTACCAGAGGTGTATGCAAATAAGAAACACAAATTAATTATTAGGCAAATATGGCCATATTATGCATTCATTCTCTGACTAAGTAATTATTGTTTGCCAACTCTTTGCATTGTGCCAGGCAATAGACCAAAGCTATAACTGCTGAAAGACAAATATGATGATCTCTCAATACTATATTACCTTTCGACCTAGCATCAAATCGTATGGATAATTATGTGCTTAAGCTAATTAAATTTCTGATTTTTCATAAGAAATTACTTATATAAATTATAAATATTGTACCTTAATTTGTATATTTTACACTGCACTTAATTATCTCCTATTTCAGTGTTGAACATAGACTCAGAAGTCACCTTTCCTGCCAAAGCTGTAGCATTTCATCAATGTGAAGTGAAAAAACTACTCAGTGTAGGTAGACATGCAGGAAATGTGTGTAGGTACATATTATTGACCAATTATATTTAAACTGGAGAGCTATTTGTGGCAGTTATTGGCTTGTTTTTCAATGAGGCTAATAGTGGATCTGGCAATATCAGAATACTCTGTAAGGGCAGGTTATTTCAAGTTCAAAAGACTTCAGCTGGACAAGAAATATGTATATAAATAAAAATGTTAGAGATTTTGTTATATTTAATAAAGTGAACATTTTTAGTTAAACTCAAAGAATTAAAATCAGATTACTTTGTGGCTCATCAATAATTGATTTTCTCCTACAATCTATTTAAAACTACATATATATAGAAAAAGTCTGCAAGATCCATAGCCAAAAAGAAAAGAATTAATTTCATCTTAATTTCTTAAAATAAAAGGGTAGAGCTTCCATTTTAAGCGGTCTAAGATATGGGCTTTTCACCACCAGTTTTCTGCAATCATTTCAAAAATGATTAAAACGAAATCATCAGTTAAGGCAATCTTTCTAGCTATTTTGTGGAGACTCTTTTTTTCTTATTTAGTCAGTTATAAAATATGGATCAATACTAAGTCTTGTGAAGCAAATTACCCTAAAGCAGTTGAAGGCATTTTGAACATGTGGGGAAATAAATAATCATTTCTGTTATGTTAGAGGAAAATTTTCTGAAGATCATAAAGAAATCAGTTTTCCCGGAAGGAGGACATCTTAAAAAGATGCATCAGGACAATGAGAAGATTCACTCAACCCTTAATTCTCAGAAATAAAAGAAAATAACAGGCAGAATAAGTCCTTACAACAAATGATGTTGTTGAGCTCAATCTTTTTTTCAAAACAGACATACACACACACACACAAAGTGAATAGATACATACATATATATATATGTGAGATAAACAGAACTGTTAGATAAACAGAATGGTTAGAGAGAAACAAAATAGTAAGAATTCTCTAACTGGATACCCATACTTTCCACTTCTTAATAATAGAAAACCAGTTAGTTGTTAATTTTTATCTCCACACCAAGCCACTAATCTGATATAGTTCTATCATATCCTATCTACTTTGCAGCCACAGTATTTTGCAAAAAGACAATCTTGGTACTAACAGGATATTATTTAATATGTTTCTTAATAAAGTCTTTAGCTTTAGAAAAAGCTGTGTTACACATGTAAAAAGACATCTTAACTAGTTTAGTTCCTTTTTTTAAGAATAACTGACTCATCCTTTGTGAATCAATCAATCAGAAGCTTAACTCCTACGTAGAAGGCAGTACAAACTGGTCACAATTGTGGCATTAACACTGCCATAATTATTTCTTCATGTGTGTCTCCTCCAGCCCACTGTGAGCACCTCAAGGACAGGGATTAAGATATTATCCATGGATCCCAAAACCACAGCACAATGTCTAGCATACAGCAGGAGGTTAACCTACATTTATTGAATGAAAGAACATTTATTCATCCTACAGCAGTATGCACCTGGTAATAGCCATCCCACTTACCAAAGGTTAATTCACTGACACCACTTAGTAAATTTTTCATAGTCATCAGATCAATGGAAATGACATGGTATGTTCTTAGTAGAATGTGGTACAGTACTGACAGTTAAAGGAGAGACAGTTCAGGAGCTCAGACTCCTAAGGGGTTCCCTGTTATGCTGTACAGGGAAATAACTGCACAGCCACGTTTAGATTAATGCTCTAGATGATTTTTAAAATGATTCTATGAGAATCCTTAACATAGTAATATGAATAAGTGTATGAATGAGATGTAAAATATTTTATGAGTATAATTGAGAACATTTTCTTTGAACATGGGAGAAGGAAGGTCCAACAAAGAGAAACTACTAAGTAGTGAATTATAAATCATAACAAAACTTTCAGTGTAGGGCTCTTTTCCAAGACAAAAATCTCAAGAATAATAGTCCTCCTCATATTCCTAAACAAGACCATTTTTCTTTAAATATATGATCTATCCAAACTTGAAACGAAGAATATTCTAGTTTTAGGTAATCTAGAATTGCCATATTCTAGAGAGTACAGAAATGCTTTCATTTCTGTTAGTAATTTGGAACTAGACCGGCCACCTTTTAAATAAATTCTTGTAATTAACATTTCTATTGGAAAACACAGAAATATTACTGATATTTCTTACATTATGAAAAATGATTTCAATTTATTTCTAACTGGCTCTCTTTTAAATTTGAAAAACAATTACTGTAGAGTAAACAAAAGAACTACTTTAAATACAATGGGCTATTACATCTTTTGTTTTCTTTTATTATGATCACAGACACACACATATATCCACACACACTTCTGCACATTTGTATTATTCCATTCAGTTTCATATGTCTCAAATTAATTTGTTTTGCCTATGACCTGTGGGAGGAGGGGCATGACAAAACTAAGGGTTAAAGCCTGTTTATATGCACATATAATATCTCTGTTTTCAAGTCAAAACTTAAATTTAACAGAAAAACTGGATAAAAACATAAAGTACCTTAACATTAATGGTGATCTCAGGAAATGTAATGTCAACACTACAAAGTATCAAACTCAACACATATACGCCCACATATGTCAATTTGAAATAACTGAGAAATTCAGAAGTGAAATACTGCTTTCTCACAGAAAAGGATAATATGTAAATGAAAAATCTGTTGAAAGTTCTTACAAAGAAAAGAATAAAAAAGACTATAATGCTTGATTCTACTGCTATACTAATGGCATTATAATATAATATTTTATACAGAGAGCTTATAATGCATTAGATCTTCCTAATTAATTAGAATCAAATCATCTCAAAACCTACATAAAGGTTTGGAAGTTTCAATTTATGCTAATCAGAATACAGAAAATAAGGAAGAAAAAACATCAGTTCAAAGATTACATCCAAGCCAAAGAACATACAAAAGAAAAGCACATGACATTGTGAAGACACGCTGTCACAGATGGAAACCAGGTGGAATAGATCAGACAATATTTTTAGAATAGACTTTTTTTTCAATATTTAAGTTGAATTACCTTTTGGGTAAATGTTCAACAAAAGACTGATAAGAACAGTAGTTGTATGTATGTTTAAATAAACAGAATATCTAAAAGCTAAGGAGTTATTGACTCAGTCCTATGTAATTTAGGGATAATCAAGTACTGTATAAGAATTTATGACATAAAAACCTTTGTGAGTAGATGTATGCAAATGGAAAAATGAGGTATCTGATGGTTGAAAATTTTCATGTGCTTCTATTCCATGTCACCATAATGAACATAAAACCTATGGCATGATTAGACCAAGAGTGATCCTTGCCAAATGCCAAAAATTATAAGAGGAAGTCCAAACCTTGTAAGAATAGGACTATTCCTTTTGCAATTTTTGAAGATGGTTATTTTGTAGTTTAAATTAGTAGTCCTTTAAGTAAGGGGCTAAAAGGTTAAGCTTTTCAAACTGCAGATGTTAAAGGATAACGTCTGGCCACAGTGCCAATAAAGTTCTAGGATTTTCCCAAAATGAAACTCTTCTCTTACCATACAAATAGACAGTATTGAGTGCTATAAAATATCTTGCAAAATTAGAATTTGGAGGAAACAGTTTTTTATTAAGAGAAGGTACATTGCTCTTTACCTGTTATCTTTATTGTATCTCTGCTTTACACATTTTCCATTTAAGTTATATCCCCAAATGGAATGCAGTTTGTCCAAACTTGTAAATAGTTTTCTGTTGTTCATGAAAAGTGTTGAACACCTAACTGAAAGTACTATGCTTGTAGCTCTAACAACTTGAGTGCTATTTAATATGGTTATTTATACATTCTATTTTTTACATGTAATTATGATAGTTGAGTAAGTTCATATGTTGGCATTGTCTTAATATCTGTATCACAAATTTATTATTTTTTATTAAATTAATTCTTTGATTACTCTGAAATAAAGTTATATTTCCAAAGGGAATAGAGAATTCTCAAAATATACTACTCTCTTCTAAATTTTAGTATACAGACTTATAATTTAGAGTGTGCTGTTTCTTGAAAGAATTGTCAAAATAGCTGTCTAGATTAGGGTTTATATATTTGTTTCCATTCAAATATTTAGTTGTGATACATAATAATAAAATGAACAATATCTATGTATTTTGACATAGTCAATAAGTACTTATAATAATTTATATTCAAAATGAAATAACAGACATATTTTCTCTATATATCATATTTAATTTTATTAATATAATCCAAAAATTCTACTTTGTTGCTTAAATATCAAAAATAACAAATTTAACAGAAAATTCTAAAAGCAATAATCCTTAGCTTTTCTTAAAATCCAGATGCTCCATATTAGATTTTTAAGAATTTGGTGAAGTGGAAAACAGATTTGTATCAAGTAGAAAACAAAAGCCCTAACTTTTGGGAAATGCTGAATCCTACAGTTAAATTTCTTCAACCAATACTTTAGTAGGACAGGAAAGCTTGTATGCAGTAAAGTACTTTAAAATCATATTTCTTTTATTCAATATAATTTGTGAAATACTATGGAATAGTTTTTCAATCATGCCAACAATTAATCAAGGATACTTGACTCTTGATTCTCTGGAATCTGATATAACACTGATTTGTCAGCTGTTTACCACCACATAGCATTATCCCACAGTGTTACGGAGATAATTTAATTAGTGAGCGTGAACGACAGTATCAAAATTAGAGGTATTTTTAGCTCTCAGTGTTCGCCAACGTCTCCAAAGTCATTTTTCTAGAATGACAAAGGGTTATGCTATATCTGTTACTCTCCCTTTTCTTCTGGTGCAGTCCCTTCCGAAGAATCATGAGCTTAACATAAGCACATCATTTACTATGGATTAATATACTGTTGTGTGTGGTTTTGCAAAAGATAAAAAAAGTTACTACAAATCTCATTTTACATATTAGACTGACATATGAAGGAATAAATCCTTTTACAGCACACCTTGGTGTTTCATAAGTACTCCTATTATTAACTTTCAGAGAGAAACAGCATAACAATAAATAAAGAAGATTTTATCAAATATCAGAAGAAATAATAAATAGTAGACTACTGAATTCCCAACTAACAGAAAGCACTAAAATAACATGGAGTCTCACAAAAGGTATTAAAATAGAGCACTATTTTTTTCTTAGATTCACGCTCATATTTAGAGATATTTATACTACGGAGTAAGCTCTGTGGTGCTGAACTCCTAAAGGAGATTCATTACAAATATATTTGCTAAAATCTCAACCCACACCTCATTAGTGAAGCCATATTTGACCTCTGGTTTAGACAACTGAGCCCCTCCTCTCTCTTACCCTTCCTAAAATTAAGCACTGTAGATTCAATCTCTATCTTTTATCTATCTATCTATCTATCTATCTACCTACCTATCTATCTACCTATCTACCTATCTCATGCTGGGTATTATTATACCATCACCACAATCTTACAAGATAGTTATCATATTCTTCCAAATAAGTGGAACAGTGTTAACTTTATTTCCTTTACATTTCACAGCAGTTTGGTCCTTTGAAGTTTTCCTTCTGAGCGTCATGCCTCACTAAGCAAGCCTCTAATACCACCCAGGATGTTGCTGTTTTATGTATATTTATGTAGGTTGTAATTTTCTTTGCCAAAATAGAAAATATTTGTATATGTGAATGTGTATTGATGGATAAGGAAAAGTTTACAGAACAGTAGAAGGCAGTCTTTAAAAATGCAGGCTATGGAGCCAAACACCTTGAGTTCAAACCCGAGGTTCAAATGCTAGACCTACCACTAGACCACTGAATAGAAAACTGCCTAGGAATAGTAATAGATTTTTCCTAATATGAATGCTGTATGGGCTAAATTAAAGAACTTATAACAATATCTAGTACATACTCAGTACTCTATACACATCAGTTAATATAATTATCATCATTATGTTAACATAGTAAAGACAACTGTCTTTTTTTAATTAAGATAATTTTGCTTCCACTAAAACATATAAAAACTTTTGGAATATTCTCCAACATTTTTGCAAACTATCTGTTTAACTGCATCACTATTTAAATCCAGTAGCTTAATGTGTGAAAGTTTCAACTTAACAATTCCTTTAATAGTTTCAACAACTAAAGAAATCAGGTATATTAGATTCTTTAAAATGACATTATTCTAAAAAATTCTTCATTTGAAAATTAACCTATTTCCCCTTCTGTTGTTTTGGTCTAGATAAACTCACTTTGTTTAGTATGTTATTTAGGTGGAGATACAACTCTACACTATACTCTACAATGAAAGGAAATATACCAAACACACAGTTCAATCTGTGTAACTTGTAATACCAAAAGAAAACAACATAAGACAGACTGATAAAAACTGAGATTTGAAAGGTTCTGATATCTCATAGGCAGCTATCATAGAAGCAACATTCATTGTAAAAAAAGAGAAAGAGAAGGAAAGGGGAACGTAATGAAAAAACACATTGCTATAATCATACAACTTATTTTTCAGGTCAGTTCAAGGGGTTTCTTTGCTACCGTTAACAGTGATGTAAGTATCGATATACAACTTGATATCAGTCTGCTTTCCACCCACATCTGCCAATGTTTTTCTAAAACTGAGAAAAATGAAAGCTACCATTCTCTTCCTTCATGACTACAAAACGAAAAAAAACACAGTGTTTTAGAACTTCTGTTGTTCATTCTCTTAGCCCATATGCCCAATAGAACCTTCATTATAAGAGATTTGTGATCTATGGATATAGGGCAAGTTGGGGAGAAGGAGGTGGGGTCTCCTCATAATTAACAACAAGTCTGATGATAACAAGGCAAAGAGAGAGAGGACACACTCCAGAAAGCAGGCCGTACCATCAGGAGCAGTAATCAAGTAACAAACTGTGGTTTCATTTTCACATAATAACACAACACTGGTAGTCTGCAGCCAAACAACTGACATGAGATCTTTGAGAAAACACAACCTATCATGATGTATGAGAAGAGAAAGCCTAAGATGTTTTTCTCACCTGTAGAAACATATGTGGCTGATTTTCTGGAAAATCGTGTCCTTCCATTATAAGATAAAGTGAAAGATTCAGGAAGACTCATACATTCTCTCCTTCCATCTTTGAGGCAGATGCTCAAAACACAAATTAATTATCCTTCCCTTTCTTATGTTCCCATCCTTTATTCCTTAGACGTCTTTGCTTTCTGAGAAAAGTAGCCCAGAATCCTCACCACTTCTACGTTCCTAGCAATACCTGAGAGTAGTGACATCAGTCCTTTGCATTTTGCTAATAATCACCAAATAAATATCTGGAAATAATTTACTTGGGAATTACAAGGCTCCAGTATATTACAAAGTTTTCCTATCTATGGCATAGGGATGTAATTTTTAATTCTCCAGTGCAATACTTCTCAAGTGGGGGGAATTTGCCTCCGGGGAACATTTCACAACGTCTGCAGATATTTTTTTATTATAACTATAAGGGGGTGGTGATGTTGCTGGCATCTAGTAGGCAGACATCAGAGATGCTGCTAAATCTCCTACAGGGCTCTCCAAAACAGAGGATTATCTGACACAAAACATCAATAGTGTTGCTGTTGAGAAACCTTGCTTTACTACAAACAGGTATCTGTCAGTTTCACTCTGAGTCCTAGGCATCTCTGTGTTAATGAAGCTCTGTCCTAACTAGGCAAAATAAAGAAAGGATCATGGCTAGATTTTTTTTTCATATTTATACAAAAATAGTACATAATTTTGTTACAAACGTTAGTTTTATCTTTCATAAACTTAATTTTTCTTCAAAGCTCTCCAGCTACAGCTCTAGATGATTTGCTTAGAAATTAACCTCATTTGAAACTTCTGTTAAAAAAAGTTTTTAAAAAACTAAAAAAAGTGCTGTATAGATTGCAGTTGACAGAACTATTGTTATTACCACTATTTATCTCTTCGATCATATCAGTGCCCCCTATTTCAAATTTCCAGCTACATATAAGTGTCTCCACTTATAAAGCCTACCCAAACCTAAAATTCAAAAGGGAAAAACAAAACAAGACAAAACAAACCCTGAACTTGTCATTCCTTCAGTAGCAGGAAACTTGGAGTTTCTACTTTCTGCTACTTCTCTTATCAAGTTAATTCCTGTCTGCTATTCTTTCGACACCCTGATCACAGCAACCCTGTGTCAAATGTTTATCACGGTACATCTTGTTTACTGTACTATCTTGCTGTGTAGCCATTCACTTATTCATTCATTCAACAAATATTTTCAATACTTCTTATGTACTGTTTATGCGAAGAACAGTAGACATTGTGGGAAGAAAGACAAATCCCTGCCCTCACAGAGCTCTCAGTCCAGCAGAAGACCAATAATTAAAGAAGCAATTCTCCCAACTCATGATGTGTTCAGAAAGGGGATCACTGTAGGAACACAGATAAGTGACAGTTCTTCTGGTATAACTGAAACCTGCAGACTCAGGAAGAAATATTCAAAGGAGTGTGGAAAGAGATTATTCACAAGGAAAGAAAGAGCAGAGAGGGAAAAGATGATGGCACATTTGAGGCAATGACAGAATGTCAATGGGCTGAAACGTAGAATACAAGCGGAAGAGAAGCAAGAGATGAAGCTGGAAAAAAGAAGCAGGGGTAAAAGTTAAGAATTATTATTTTATTCTAAGAGGAATAGAAAGCCATTGAAGAATTTTAAGAAGAGAGTGCTCTGTCAAGGCTCGCACTTAGAAAGATCACTCTAACTACAATGGATTAGCAGGAGGCATAAAAACAGAACAGAGAGAAGGCTGCTGCAGTAAAACAGGTGAAAGGTAATGGTGGCCTGTAAGAGGATGCACGAGTTTGTTTATAGAGACCTGGACATTCAGTATATCTTTGGGAGGTAGAATCAAGAGATTTTTACTAAATAGTCCCCATTCTCTACACTTACACTTTCCAACTGTCTAGCACATGCCAGCAGATTCAATATTAAAATGTTGGTAATTAAAATGCAATTTGATTTATAAGAGGTAAAAGGGTCCTCACGACATTGTATGAAATAAGTAGGCAAGCAAATCTCCCTCATTGGACGGGAGATGAAAGTGAAGGCTCAGAGACATTAAGTAACGTGCAAATTTATAATGTTACTGAAGAGTAAAAGTGGGCTTAGAACACAGCCATCAGTTTCTGAATCCAGTTCTGTTTCTAGCAGAGTGTTTTTCCTGGATCTAGACCTCTGCCAAAGTCGTGTGCTGCTTGGTGTATACTACTCATTCTGGCATATGATTACTGTCAAGTATAATTTTCTAATCATTTCATTAGTGTATATGTATATTCACTAACCATTACAAACAGAAATGAAAATAAGAGCATAAACTCTTATTATATTGAACACAACTGGATGAATAAAATCATAAATCGACATCTATATTAATATAAGTAATATGGGAAGACGATATCTATTAGCATTGTCCAGGCTAAAATTATGTTTAACATGGGTTGGCTGGCATGATTGGAACATAAGTATTTAATGAGTTATAAAAATCAAATTTTCCTTCATGCAGGTTCACTCTAAACGCACATTAACTCCGGAGAAGCAAAAAACGTTGAATTGCCTCTTTCTCCAAAACATGATTTTTCTTTCCATTTAGTTGCATTTGACAAGTAATCCTATAAGATGCTCTACATTTTCAGCCCTAAATTTAACTCCAAAAACTATAATTAGTCAATTTCTATCATGAAATATGAAGACTTGAGTCATAGTTTAATAACTTAATGTTAGGGCATTATAATTACTTTTCTTAGTGGATATAACTACCAGTTACACATATATAAATTTTACTTTGGATATGGTAGGCAATAATAGCCTTATATTTTAAAAAATCTAAAAGATAAAAGAATACATTTTAAAAAGTGATTATTTTAGAAACATATAAAATGTGTGAAAAGGAGGAAGTCATGTGAAAAGGAGGAAGTCAAACACTTTATATGGAAGGTGACTATATTATTTATCATCCAATCCAGGACCTTTTCAAGAGTGAAAAGGGAGCTATTAATAACAACAGAATGAGTGTCACCTTAATCACTAGAATGAGATGACAACAAAGGGAAATGGCCTTTCTAAGAGTTCCTGAAATTACAATGATGAGACGCTCAGTAAAATTCACTTTTGTATGCAACTAAAATAACTAAATAACCTAGACTTACTTCAAGGTTCTGAAACCTGGAGATTCTGGAAATTATAACCGTCAGCTCCTCTACCAATATTTTTTATTTCATGTTTTTTTAAAGAAATTCTATGTTTTATTTTTTTAAATTTCATTTTATATCTACCAATATTTTTAGAAGTGAGTTAGAATCAATGTATTTCACAATAACAACCTGCTTAAAACTGAGTTTAAAACTGTAAGAAGTTTTTGTTGCTGTTCATGTTTAACCTTCCTGTACACTGACTATAGCGCCCTTGTTTAGTGCTAAGAACCTGAATATCCTGCCACAGTCACCAAACAGATTTCAATCTTCAATAACATTTTTTAAATCTATTATCATTTCCACTTAAGTCTTTTCAATCTGTAAGAACAGTACCCAATTAACTTTGAAAGGCGAAGCTTGGTTGCCAAACTAATCAAACCCTATTATACCTTCTCATAATTCTTGCACTTCAGTTCCAAACTGTCACAGGACAAAGCAAATATTTTGGTAGGAGCAAAGAAAAATACTTTAACTCGAACTATTAAGGTGTGAGCTATGAACAATAACCACTTACAATATATAATACAAAAGCAATATGCTACCACAAAAGCATTCCTCCACAGATACTAGACATTTTAATCCATCTCTGCAAAGAACAGGAGGTATTAAAGAGTTGAAACAGAAACTGAATTTTTAAAGATGGCTGGAGAAAGAAATATCCATTAGTAAGCAGCATTCTCACTGGGATTGCATTTCTTGAATATTCTCCGTCAAGGAGATTAGAATATCAGTTTTTACACTTTAGTCCGGGAAAGTGATAGTCTGAAATTAGAGCTGCTAAAAACAGGTAGGTTCTGTGAAATTCAAGGAAATGTTACATCAAGAAGCTAAAGGAATGAAAAAAGGATAAAATTCTCTTTATCCTTACAAAATTGGCACATTATTCCAAGTGAGGTAACAGGCAGAACCTCACAAGAGATTAAAAGGAATTTGAGGACAAATGTTTCATTCAGTAGGCCTTTCTATATAGCAGATAACTTTCCACCCAGTAAAGAAAAGCCTTGTCTTTTATTAACTCCATTTGAAGGTTTGTGTTACTATATAAAACCCCTCTTTTTTCACTTATTCCTGAATGTATTGGCAAGTACTGCTACATCATTCATACTTATAAAATTCAACGTGGCAGGTGGTCCTTAATTTTTCACTGTAACTATTAAAAGCTCTGCGGAAGGTGACTGCCTTGTTTCCATTTGCTTTTCATGTGTTTTGGTTAACATTAAAGCATTGCCTCCTGAACATTTTCAGAGCATCCTCTTAAATATAATGAAATCCTCTTTAGCAAAAACAGCCGATTTTTCTGAAAATTTTTACTGTTCTAGTCACAGGTATATTCATTTCAAAGGATCATATTTATTACTTACAAATTCATCTACTTTCAGTGCTTCATGCATGACTGTCCTTGACAACATAATTATAAATTGAGAAAATTCTAAGGTGATAACTTTTAAGTTAAAAGTAAAATAAGCAATAAAACAAGTTACTATTTTAAGTTATTAGATAGTTAAATGATACATATCTCATTTTTCACAAGTCGAGAACTGAACATAAATGGTGAGGAACACAGGTAAGACCTAATATAATATGGCTTTAAAAGATCATATTGTGTTTTACTACCTTCTCTGAAACAAACTAAAGAATTTTATTTTAGAAAATCCTTTTCGTTTCAAAATATGTCCTTTAAAAGTAAGACCTTTCAGTCTGATTTATTTTGTAGGGCAAATAAAGCGGCTTCTTTTGGTACTGTGATTATTAACACATGTATTTAGTAATTCTAACAACTGGTTAATTAATAAATATTAGCAAATTAATTACAAATTAAATTGAATTAATCACAAATTAAATCACAAATTATAAAACTTAGAAACTTTATATCAAAGGTTGTTGGAACCAATGAGCTAATAAGTCAGGAGAAAAGATAATTACATTCTGGAGTTCTGAGACAGGGCACTCTGTACCCCTTCCCCCTCCCCTCTCCCCATCCCTGTCCTTTTTCCTTATACCCTGTGACCCTCTCATCCCAATTCTTCTGCTCCATCTTTTGGAGAGATAAACTGATAGCATCTCTCCATCTGTCAACAAGCACAGCCATACATAAGCCATCATCATCAATCAGAATTTTTTCATTTCCCAGTCCCTAACTCTGATATTTCCCACTTTGATCTCAGCCTTGAATCTTCTTCCTTTCCTACATTAATCCTGCTTTCTATGTCCTTCTCCTTCAAGGACCCTAGACAATCATTTCCCACTGCATTTGGAAAATTGTTCCAAACATTACTAAGAATTACACAAAAAGGATCTATCTTAAAGTCAGCTTTGCACATTCGATCAATCAAATAAGTTTAGGAAACTTTGGATAGAAAAAGTCTTTAATGCCAACCTCTCAAAGCTTTTTGTCTCATTAACTCTCCAGCAGAGAATAAGAACCCTTTTAACGTGGACCATCCAAGTAACTAAACAGATAAACTTTTATCCATTCTGCTAACAAGCTTACTTTGTCTTGGTTTTCTTTTCTGCACAACAGCTATTTTCTCACTTGACCATTCATTCCTTGGCTCACTTGAATTTGGTTTCTGCCCTCACAACTATCTAGATGATGGAATGAGACGTTACTTACCCCCATATGGTTCTTCCTGAAGAACTCTCCCACTTGGATTTAATCTAGCTTGTCTTCCCAGCTTTTCGTACTACTACTACTATTTTCACAAATATCTCTGACAAGGTCCTAGCTTATCCAAGTCATTTGCAAGAGGCTTCTAACACTGCATGCAGCCACCATCCACAGCCACATTCATTTTAAGGCAGAAGCCCAGGCTACCTGGTTTTCTGACCTGACCAAGGATGAGACTTTAGCAAAACTGGGTATTGGAAAACTATTCTTTCCTGCTTTGTCCATTGTACCCAAAGTCTTTATCCAATTTTAAGAGCATGGCATTAAGAGTACTCAATCTGACTGGCCCATCATTTGATGGGAGAGCCTCATTCCCTACTGCCTTAAAGCTTTTAGGTAATTCCCATCAACTCACATACTATCTTTAGCTAAACTAAATTTACTAAGCACTTATTTTGCTCCTGGGATGTTACTCAGTAATACATATGCATTACACGATTTAGTATTAATAATATCAGCTCTCATTCAGATTCCATGGATTCTACCACGAATCCATAATTTAAGACGAGGAAACAGATTATGTGAGATTAAGTAACATGTGCAAGTTCACAACTAGTAAGTAGTAGAGTAAGAATTTGACTCCAAAGCTCTTGCTCTTTACCAGTGAAATGTAGCATCTTAGGCAATAATATATTTTTCATAAAGAATATACAAATAAAATATTCTGGGACTTCAGGAGAGAAGAGATTCATTTTGACCATGAAAATCAGAGAGGGCTACCTGGAGGAGTTAACACTTGAGTTTTGAAGGATACACAATATATACATATTTTATGTGGATGTGGAGGAAAGGAGTATCAGGAAAGTGAAACAAGCACAATAGAAAACACTGAAACCAAAAATTAAGGACTGCATTTAGAAACTATTGACAAACGAAGTTAGTTTGACTGAAGTGAAGTGGGCTTAAACAAGACAGTAGTAAGAGATAAGCTCAAAACTCTAATGTCATGTGTCACCCTTAACATCTTGTTCCTTTTCTGAGCATTAGTTTTATTTCCTAATGTGTCCCTAACACACCCCTTCCTTCGCATTTTCAGTAACAGGGTCTTCGTTCAGAGATTTTTTTCTAGTCACTCCAAAAGCTGTTGCTTTTGGTTTCTCTCATCTCTAATCCAGTCTTCAACTTCCCTTCAAGTTATCACCACAGCACAACTTTGATTATATACCCTACTTAAAAATTTGTGATGATTTCTCCATAACTACAAACGTAGTACAAATTCCTTAGTACAACATAGAAAGCCCCCACCAAGACTCAATCCAACTTATCTTCTATTTTCCTAGCTTTATCACTATAATCCTTTACACACACACCCCAGCTATCTGATCAACAAATATGACCTGCAATTTCATACATGCCCCACCTTTGTTCATCATGTTCACGGCGCCTGGAAGTGCCTTTATATGATTTCACATCTGTCTATTAAAACTCAATCCAAACGTAAAATAGATAGCTAGTGGGAAGCAGCTGCATGGCACAGGGAGATCAGCTCAGTGGTTTGTGACCACCTAGAGGGGTGGGATAGGGAGGGTGGGAGGGAGGGAGACGCAAGAAGGAAGAGATATGGGAACATATGTATATGTATAACTGATTCACTTTGTTATAAAGCAGAAACTAACACACCATTGTAAAGCAATTATACTGCAATAAAGATGTAAATAAATAAATAAATAAATAAAGTTTCTGTGCGTATTCATGATGAAAAAAAATCTCAATGTACATACCATCTCCTAAAAGCTTTTATTTTAATAAAGTTGAAATTTATTTTCTCACTTAATTAGAATTTATATATAATTTACCATTTTCTGACTTATATTGTAACTAGTTATTTAAACCTTCATACTTTGATGAAAATAGAAAGTTTACCTATGGTACACAGAATAGATACTCAGTACAGATTTTTGTTTGTTTGTTTTTCTGGCTTGTTTTTTCAACTAATGGATGGGGAGATAATTTGGGAGGAAACTGTCAGCAGGGATGAAAATTTTCCTGATGTAAGTCTTAGGCTGGGCAACAGCTGCTGTGATGGGAAAACACAAGCTGTGGGCAGCCTTTTCCACCTACTCTAGAAATCAAGTTTCCTGGTGCTGCAGAAGCTTCTAAGATTGGGATCCTGACATGATATCTATCTCCTAAACATCTGAGTGGAGAAGGCTGATCTACCAAAAAATATATAGGACTATGCAGAGCTAGAGGCCACAAGTTTATATATCTTTAAAAAAACTCTTATAAATTATACTCTATCATATGATTCCCAGATAATTTATCTCCCTAAAATATTTTCTGTAGTCTAATATGAAAATTAGTGAGGCGGCCTTAAAATAGACCTACTGAATGGCATGAAAATTAAAAACTGTATTTTTCGCTTGAACTAAGAAACCCAGAAATTTTGGATATGATATCAGACAACCAAAAATTAGTTGCGGGCTTCCCTGGTGCACAGTGGCTGAGAGTCGGCCTGCCGATGCAGGGGACACGGTTTCGTGCCCCGCCGGGAAGATCCCACATGCCGCGGAGAGGCTGGGCCCGTGAGCCATGGCCACTGAGCCTGCAGGTCCGGAGCCTGTGCTCCGCGATGAGAGAGGCCACAACAGTGAGAGGCAAAAAAATTAGTTGCAGTACAAATACAAATGTATGTGTAATATGCAGAATATGGCAAGATTCAACTTGCTATTGAAAATGTTACAGTGTATTTACTTCCTTTTAGTAGTTAAGTTTATAATTAATATGGTTTCCTTTTTGGAATTAATATGCAGTTATACATCAATTTCTTCCTTACACAAAAAGACACATTTACTTTTGGGGAATTAATACATAAAACCTACTAGAACTCATGTTACCCATTTGCACCTTATTCTATAAGTGATAGTTAATGCCACAAAACAATGCAATTGACTGTAAATGTATAATAGCTTATTAGTAACAGCTACAGCTCAAGGACTAGTAATCTATGAGTAAAATATACGTGTGTATTGTATATATATATGTGTGTGTGTGTGTGTGTGTGTGTGTGTATGTGTATATATATACACAGGTATATACATGTGAGAGAGAGAGATAGGGAGGCAGAGATAGTTTTATGTATTTTATATATACAGTGTGCTTAAATAATCTACTCTGTGTCATCCAGTAATCAGAAAGGAATCATAAAAGTTAAACACTTCATAACTTTTTAAACCCCCCAAAGTCTGTTTTCCTTCTACATTTAATGGCGGTGCATTTACTAAATTGGTCTAGATTGTATTTTTTAATACTAAAATATTTCTGAAAATAAGGGACTCCATATTTATTAACTAGAATGGTGTCCCATATTTTTAAACAACAATCAAAAAACGTATTTGCACCGCACATGTTAATGACAGTGAAAAACAAGGCAATGATGGGTTAATTTTGTCATGTTTTACTTCCTTGCTCCTTTTTTCTTTGTAAAATTACAGATAGACAGATTACATAGATAGATTGATAAATGCATACATATATAAGTATATGTACACATATATTCATATACACACACACATACATATATACATACATAGTAACACATGATCAGTGCAGGAAATGTAAAGAACATAGAATAATCCAAAGAAAACCAAATATAACCTATATCTCCACTGGCCGCAGACGATCCATGTTAGCAACTTCGTGTATATTTTTCCAGTCTCTCCTAACAATGATGTCACACTACTGCTCACTGCTCTTTTACTTAACCTAATATTGTGAACACTTTCCCATATAAACATTATAATTCAATGACATGATTTGAGACTCTATATGATATCTCAACTTGGGGATATTTCATAATAGCCTGGGTCTCCTATTCTTGGACATTTAGGTTGGTATTTCCTTTTCAAGAGTCAAAGGTCTTTTTCTTGCTTTGGAGGAGAATCCCTATTATCAACATAATTCTTATCACCAAAAGTACTTGTTGGCACAACTGAATATTGGATGTGATATGTAATCTTTGTGTCCTGCAGTACAGAAATTAACTAAATAACTTCATTTATATGTTTAAGCCTTCAGGTAGGGTGCTAGTTGTGAAAAATATAAGAAAATGCCATTATTCTGTAGTAACCTATAATCTAATGGGGAGCATACAATAAAGGTGATGCACATTGAAAGCCTGCCTGACCAGTATGGCTATGGATTTGTGAGGAAGGGGGCAGGGAGGAGAGTGGAGAATGATAAGATTAGAAAAGACTTCCAAAAAGAGATGGCAATCTAGGCAGAAAATTACAATATATGAAAATCAGAAGGAGAAATTCAATATTTAGGATACCTCAAATTATTCAGTATAGATGAGCAATGGGCAAAAAGATATGCAGAGGCAAGTTAAAAGGATTTTGACTAGGATGTTAAAGAATAACTTGGAAACTACGTGAGGCAATTATACCTTCTGAAGGAAGTTGTGGCATGACTGAATTTGTATTTTTAAAAAATGACTCCGGAGGATAAGTAGAAGAATACTGACGGGGAGTAAGACCAAATGCGAACAAATAAATTAAGAGGCTACTGATATTCTCTAAGGTAGCTATGGAAAGGACTTAAACTAAGATAGTGGCATTAAGATGGGGAAAAATCGATTGGATAGATCAGAGAGATTTTATGGCGGTAGAATCAATAAGACTTCTGGATCATTCCCAGGCCCATTTACCAAAATAGAAACACAGACAGAAATTCTTAGAATAATAACAATTGTGGCTAAACATGTATGGATTGCTTACCATGTGTTAGTGTGCTAAATGCTTTACAAGCGTCACCTCATTTTTTTGCACATTTACTGTCCACTTTCCTTGTGTAAGCGTTTTATGTATATTAGATCATTTGGTCCACACACAATCTCTTGAAATAATATAGTGTTAGTATTTCCCTCTCTGAATGTAGGAGACCAAGGTCTTAAGAGATTAACTAGCCTGCCCATTCATACAGCTAGCTGGTGTTGGTTTCTGGACTGGCACCTCTATGTATCTTTAGTCTAGAAGAGATATTTTTAAGCCATTATTTAATTACTTTAATAGGGTTATGCTGCCATTCTGAAAGATGTCTCAAAAAGTCTCTGAAAATGAAATACTTGTTCACTCAGTTACAAAGGATGCACAACAATAAACATGCATTAAACTCCTCTTCAGAGGGAAAACATGTAAAAAATAATAGAACAAAGGCTGGAAGATGTGGGTTAGAATATCAGTCTGAAAAATCATGAACTGACATTAAAGTGAATACTATTAATATTCAATTTCTTTCTTCATTAAATAGAAATCATTCTTCTTTAAGTAAAAACTCACTTTAAACAAGTATTATTTTATTAGATTCTATGAGTCCATAGCACTATTCAAAAAATAAAATTGGGGCCAGAGAAGGAACAACTCTTTCTTATGGAATAAAACAAACTACCAAATGTAAAAGAAATAAGAAAATTAGAAAACGGACATTTTGCAGCTACCAATGTAATAAATGGTTCCACTTGCCATTATCAATGGATGATAAAACACTGGGTGAAAGATTGTCGAGGAATTAGAAAATTATAGTGTCTCCAAGTATTACTGCATAGATGGCTGATTAATTACGAAAGGAAAACAGGCTACTACAATAGAAGGATATGGTATACATAACCTGAACCAAGTCATCAAACAGCATCACAAATAAGGGGACAATGTGACATGATGTGATGCAATGGAAAATAAACCAAAACAACTATATTGTATCCTTATCAAAAAATTTAACTTGAATCTAATAATGAGGAGATAGCCAGGCAAATATAGAATGTGGCATTATTCTAAAGGTAACGGGTCTGGAGTCTTAAAAAAAACTGTCAGTAAAATGAAAAAAAAAAAAAGTGTTGAGGGAAAGTTCCAGATTAAAGAGAAAAAAAAAAGAAATATGACAACCAAACATATATGGGACCCTTAATTGAATCACGGATTTTAAAAAATTAAGGTATAAAGAACAGTTTGAGGCAACTGGGAAATTGGCACATGTACTATTTACCAGATAAACTTTTAAATAAATGTTAAATTTGGGGGGTTTGAAATGTAGCATTATGTAGCAGAATGTCTTTGTTTTGGAGAAATATGTTAAAGTATGTTAACTATACTTAGAAGTTAAGTATAATGATGACAGCAACTTATTTTCAAATGGTTCAGACCCCAAAAAAACTTACACACACACACACACACACACACACACACACACACACACACACACACACACTCAGATAGGGGTGGGGAGGGGAAAACAAATACAAATGTGGCAGTATTTTAAAAATTGGAGAGATTGAAAACCATTAGGGTGTGCATCATACTATTCTTTTACAATTGGTTAGGCATTTTCAAAAGAAAAATATTATAAGGTAGAAATTAAAGAGATAAATATTCACTGCTGGATTGTTAACATTATTAATTTTGAGTGTTTTTGGCAATCTATAAACTCATGTAAGTTTATCTCTGCCTAACAAATTTATCAGTTATCTATAAACAGAAAGCACTCAAGAAATTGAGTTATTTGTAGTGAGGTGGATGGACCTAGAACCTGTCATACAGAGGGAAGTAAGGCAGAAAGAGAAAAACAAATGCCATATGCTAACACATATATATATGGAATCTAAAAAAAGAATGGTTCTGAAGCACTTAGGGGCAGGACAGGGATAAAGACGCACATGTAGAGAATGGACTTGAGGACACGGGGAAGAAGAAGGGTAAGCTGGGACGAAGTGAGAGAGTGGCATGGACATATATACACTACCAGATGTAAAATAGGTGGCTAGTGGGAAGCAGCTGCATAGCACAGGGAGATCAGCTCGGTGCTTTGTGACCACCTAGAGGGGTGGGATAGGGAGGGTGGGAGGGAGAAGCAAGAAGGAGGGGATATGGGGATATATATATACATACAGCTGATTCACTCTGTTATAAAGCAGAAACTAACAAAACATTGTAAAGCAGTTATACTCCAATAAAGATGTAAAAAAAATTAAAAATGAAGAAAAATAAATGAAAACATAAGAAATACTTGTTGAACTAAACTGAATTGGTTTTATATTCCAAACATCTTTCCCCAGCCGTCCTTTTAGTACTGAATTCCTGTTAATGCCAATATTTTTCTTTTGTTTGATCTTCTACTCTCCAGGCAGCACTGAAGAATCTCCAATCCTCCTTATATTCCTGTCAGTTTCATTCTCCCCAATAAAATTAAATTTTGGCAATAATTTAAATTGTCAACACATATTTAAATCTAGTCTACTAGTACTTGTAGCCTTACTATGAGTATATTCTAATGAAAGCAATCCCTCTGGAATTTTATGCTACACACTAGCCCTCCAGAGATTCAAACAGATGCCAAAACATGCACCTCTACCTTGAGAGCAAGAAAGGTCATTATAGGTGTAAAAATGTGAATGGAAACTTCAGCATCATCTTCACTTGATAAGCTACAAACATACCACTGTCCAAGAAATAAACAAAAACAGACAACTGATAATAGAGAAAAAAAAAAAAACTAGAAAACATTTCAGAATATTCAAATGGTGCAAAATAATTATATGGTGTTACCAAGAAGAAAATATAGCACCTTGACCGCCTCATGTCAATGTTTATGTCTTGGTTGAACAAATCAGAGGAGGGCCTAAGGGAATTAGCATGAATAGGGAAAAACTCAAGGAATAATTTCTCAGTCACAAAGGAAAAGATGTAGATGAGAAGGGATTTACTGCAAACCCTGTTGACCTGGGAAACCTATCTATATATTTATGAATATATTTATGTCATTATAAACTACCCATATTATATTTATGATTATAAATAAATAACAGAAGGAAAGGAAGAAGGATGGGTGGAAGAAATGAAGGAAGACGATGGTTAGTTAGTTAACTAGCTAAAAGATAAGGACAATGGGGCTTCCCTGGTGGCGCAGTGGTTGAGAATCTGCTTGCCAATGCAGAAGGGACGGGTTTGAGCCCTGGTCTGGGAAGGTCCCACATGCCGCGGAGCAACTAGGCCTGTGAGCCACACTACTGAGCCTGCGCGTCTGGAGCTTGTGCTCCGCAACAAGAGAGGCCGCGACAGTGAGAGGCCCGCGCACCACGGTGAGATGAAGAATGGCCCCTGCTCGCCGCAACTAGAGAAAGCCCTCGCACAGCAACGAAGGCCCAACACAGCCAAAAATAAATAAATAAAAATTTAAAAAAAAAAAAAAAGATAAGGACAATGGAATAAAATAATCTACTTTTCTAACCTATTACTTCCTCATTAAACTTCCAGCTACTTAAAAACAGAATAAAAATTAAACCCTTCATGATTTAGGAGACAGAAAATCTAAGACAAAAAAGTCTAAGAACTGAATTGTAGTTGGATTTCACTCATTATAATGTTTATACTTCGGAGCATTATCAGTCAGCATCAGACACAATTTTCTTAAATATAAAATGGCACAATCTAAAATTTTTTAAAAATGTACATGTTACAATCTAAATTTCTATAAATTATATAGGAGTCTCCCACTCTACAGAAGAAAGCAATTTTTACACTCAATTCCTTCCATCTCAGGATTCTCTTACAACTGTCAAAAAAAAAAAAAAAAAAAGCCACAGCTATGCTGACAAAGCAGTGCAAAGTCCAATCTACACATAACTTCAGAGACCTGCAGGTATAGAGAGTGAAAATCACCCACTTTTCCTGACAGCAAACATAGGTCAAGCTTCTCCAGAAATCCTTGACCCCCATAGCACAATAAGAATCAGAAGAAAAATCAACCATGCCCTCAAAGGGATAGTTACCTTTTCCGCTGCTGTGTGCGCTTTTGCCCGGCTGCCTCAATAAGAAAAGATGGAAAATATGAGACCCGGTATTGGAACTGCCTGTTTATTTTTCCCTCCAGTTTGACACAAAGGAAAAAACAACTTCCATAGCTCTCAGAGATGTCCCTATTCACGTGATGAGTCTCCAACTGGTTATACTACAAATAACCCGTCCCATTTTTTTCCTTCACTTTTTAAACAGGAAGAATAAACAAATGGCATTTAAAACTGAATACTATCCATTTACCTGATTTCTCCATAAATTGTTCCTTGAAGATAAAAAAAGAAACAGTTAATATATATTAACACAGCATATAAAATTAATACCATGGAAAAGACTGACTTTGGGGGAGGGGGGATTTTGAATCCAGAGTAATTTCTTTCTTATTGAAAAACATAAGCATGTCAAGCCTGTCCTTTACACAGTAAAGCACCATTTATTATTTTAAAACAATAGACATAATGCCTATTTATATATATATATGTGTATATATATACATACATATATATATATATATTTCCCAGGTGAGGTCCTAAAGCATAAAATGTAAAATTAAGAACTAATTCACTTGAAATATATTTCAACTTTTCCTTGAAAATAAATAGAAACAAAAATTTTATTGGGAATTATTGTTTAACATTTAAGCAGACATACTTATTAAATAAATTATAGCAACCCTTACTTTAGAGAAAATCATGAAATTAATACTAGTTGGATAAAATATCTCATTTCATTTAATAATAATAATGGCAATAAATATAATCAACTCTGGAAAAGGTTGCCTTGATTCTACAGTTTGAGTGAATGTAAAGATCTTTGAAACTCATTTTAAGACCTGCTCTAGCAAACTATAAATCATAGTGAAGTAGTGTGATATTTTTAGGCATCTTTAATAACCCTCTATGGCATCTTTTCTCAAACCACAGCGCTCAACTATTACAGCTTTCTGACAGGAAACCAGGGATCCCAATTATTTCAGGCATTGTTTGGATCCTAAAAATCTGAAATACAAATCAGTATTGTATGTTAATATGCTACCTAGTATAATGCTGAGTGATGTAGCTCCATCAATGACTGTTAAATTAGTACAGGAAAGATGTTTAGTACCTTCTTTGTCTCAGTTTCCAATTCAAACAATGCCTCTAAGGAGCAGCCAAGCAGTCCTGTGAGATGACACTGCGAGTTCGAATGATTCAACAAGGAATCATTTTGGAAAGTTACCAGAAGTCTTTGTGATACCATAATACACTGATCCGCGTATAAAAAACCCTCTACTGGGCTAGCAGGATGGAACTGAATTGAACTTTGTAAACTCTCAGGGCAAAGGGGCTGAGACTTACTTTGCAGCACGAAATGACACTTTGGTTTCTAAACTTCAGTGTTACTAATCCAATCTGACTTCTACAGATCATAAAGTACAATTGGTCTTTTCAATGTAGATTCAAACACCTGGCTAAATCCATTAAACAGCGATTCCATGAAGCAAAATGTACTGGCTTTCAAGTTCGCCCTTGCTTTCTTCTATTATGAAAACTCTTTGAAGGACATTTCTGAAGAAATCAAGAAAATCTATAACAAACTAATGTAGAAAGTTTAAGCAAAATTATATTTGTACTCCACAGAGCTTTTCACAAATTTTTATAGATTGCTTCCGACAAACATACCCAGAATAGGAGGCTCCTGTCATTTCTGGAGTAAGTGTGTATGTATTTACAGCCCCTGGATTTATCTTAAAGACCCTTTGTACAAACACATGCAATTCAAAATATATGAAAATCAGCTCAGTTTAGCCCACTCCCTAACCCTAACTCTAACCCCTAACCCACCACCAACCTCCCAACACAGCTAACAACAAACCTTATGAAGCTACTCTTTGTCAGAGCACTGCTTTGAAAATAATTGTCACTGGCCAAATTTACCATCTATATGTGCAGCTATCACATATCATTCATAAACAAGCTACAACTCTAATACCTGTGTTTTATATGTACATCATTGTTGAATCCTGCAGAAGATAAACAACTGATTACAGAGAAAGAGTTGTTCTAACTCAGTGAAGTTACTCTCAACACGGGTATTTTCTCTTTGGTCTTTCATTTTACTTACAAGGGTGCTTAGATTCAGATAAATGTGGGGAAAAAGAAATAAGAATTGACTAAACACATGTTTAGTGTCTTTGTGTGATTAGATTCAGGAACACTGCCAGGAGAAAACTTTGTGTATGATGTCATCTGATTTTAGTTCCTTGTCAAAAAAGAAGAAAAAAATACCTTACTGATCAGATGCTATTTTTTAAGTTTGGTAGAACAAAAAACATGTTCACTCCTTTAATAAGTACAAATAAACAAGACTGATGAGGTGAACAAAAATCAATACACAGATCCCAGATATTTTACAACTGTTTATTTTCAGTTCGAACATGACTGAAGTCAATTAGATGCAGATCTGTCCTGGTGATTCTCATGAAATCCATGTCAGATAAATCACCTTCCATGGAACTCTGAAAATTCAACACCACGCTTTAACTCATCTTTCCCTTAAATCCTTGAATTCCGCACATTCTTTAAAATTATTGTTTTATATTTATCACAACTATTTTTTCAGTCTTTTAGTGGTATTGTTTTATTTACAAAGCACACTGCCTACATAATATTGTTGATGTAATGGATATTTATGAGCACTGGTACATTTTAGCCCTCACGTTTGTGAGAATTTTTTTTTAAGTACCATGAAAAATCTTTCAGAATGAGAAGTGCACAAAATGCAATTTAAATATAATCCTCAGTAAGCATAATATAAGAACATCTTGATTTATAGACTAAGAAAGACTATTAGGTTGTAACCAATATTGCTAACTCGAAAGAAAAGAGGTTTTAGACAATGCTTTAGAAATGATAAACAAAGTATACCCATTTTGTCTTGCTGTACTATAATGAGACCAGTCCATTTTTTACAATCATGAAGACATATATTCTACTTCATCATGTTTTGAATGTGAACTAGTAACTCAGAATTCTCTTTGAAATTTTATCTTTTATTAGTGAAAACTGAGTCTTCTCTTTCTGTGACTAGGTACTGTATCAGAAACTAAAGTAAGCCAAATAAGAGTTTGTTCTGCAGCACAGTGAATATCTGCATGTAAAATTTCATGACATGTAAGTGAAAATAATACAAAGGTAAATCCGTGTCAAAATGGCAAATCTGTGGCTACTGTGAAAATCAACTAAAAATACGGAGTGGTTATGGGATATACATTTGTTTACTTGACCAAACAAGCACACACACACACCCACACACACACACACACACACACACACTCTGTGCATCATTCACTTTTTGAAGTGTCAGATAACATTATTTCTTAAGTGACACACAGGGCTTCATTTGCTATGCATAGGGTCAGTGAATATTAGCTTCATTTACACTTGGCTGAGAACTGGTTGATGTCAACAGTAGAGGCTTAGTTCCTGCACTGAACAGGGTTAGAATCTGACAGAAAGCTGCCATTGAAGAAGATGGATGATCTTCCTTGCTGACCTTGCTCCCCTAAAGTGTCATAGTTTGGGTCTCTTTCTAGCTCTACAACAAAAGACCCTCTCTGAGCTTCCCAGTAGCCTTCAGTTTTATTGGTGATAACAGGTCCAGACATTCTCATTGATTAGATTCTCTACCTTGTAAGCACAAGAGCTTGCCCTTTTTGGCTAGCTAAACCTTGGCACAGATGTCTTTTTTTGTAATTGCATCTCTGCTGTCTATTGGAAAGGATGCAGTCAGACAGGCAAACTTCATGTCAGCACAGAAAGTGCTGAACTATTTATCTCTGTTTCCCAAAGTCATTTTAATGTAAGTGATATGGCGTTTGTCTGAAGAAATTAACCCTTAGATAATCTCATAGTATACTTCTAAATGGAAAATCAAAATCTTCTGTCATTTTGATGACTAACTAGTATGTAATATATGTTACGCAGAACTATTCAGTGGGTAGGAAAAAAGGGCTTCCCAGTCATTTTATATAAGCAGTTATTGGCAACCATATTTTAGAACATATGTACCTGAAAATATTCTACATAATTTTCAGAACTCTATTTTGCCTTCTACCAGTGGTTGACACTGTGAAATATGTCCTTCCCTGACTAAAAAATACATTAAAATATTTGATACCTAACAAAGATGCTATACGATGTTATAAATTACATGTTTCTTTGAGATCCTGCCTGTGAGCTATTTTAATATGTTGGAGATTTGTTATTGATATTTGAATAATTTGAAAGAAATTACCTTACCTCAAATTCAAATGTTCAAAACATATATGATAAATGATGAAAAGTTCTTACAAGCAGATTTACATGCAACACATTTTATGAAAAATAACTGTTTTGAGTATGTATGGATTTATAACTCAGAGGCTTTAAAATATTATTATACATAACTGTCAACATTATTCCATGCAAAATATAATTTAACATATTTGCATATCTGGAATTGTACAGTTAGCTAATAAATATATGTATACATAAAATATACCAATCTCAGTACTAAAAGAGAAAACTTAGAATAAAAGAAAATTTCACAACAATGAAGGTAAGGATGTACCAATTCAAACTCAAGTTAACCCTTCTGTGAAATTGCAGACAAAATATAATATGATCATTTTCCCATACTTCAAAATAAAAACTATTAATTCTGCACATTATTTTTTAGTGTCAGTGCTTTCACTCAAGTTGAGAAAATATACTTAAAAATAACCATCAATTAAAATCTCTGCAGCCAAACATTTTGTTCTAAATATATTATTAACAGCTATCACTATAGGAAGTATACCTATTAGGGTGAGGAATCGCTTTTAAAATGTATAAGCTGACAGGTATTCAAGGGGAAATTCAAGAACACCATTCCCTTTTATTTTTAATATCATATACATGGTACATCGATGACTCTAAACTTTTATTGTCTTAAGAAAATAGTATCTCCTCCCCAAAATTCCAATAATTTCAGGTATGCATATGCAAAGCAACTATCAATTTTTATTTATTGATTTCTCTTTCTATAAGACAGACTGAACAAAATCAAAATTATTCCACCAAGATGTGAGCCAGAAGCACCAGGAACCTGAATTATTTTTAAAATCAAATCAGTTATTACTTTTATTTTATAATGATGGTGCTAAAAATCTAAAATTAATTTTAAAAATCAAATGAGCTCTGGATACTAGGCAATGTCTTTTTAAAAAATAAATAAAAATACTAACAGGATTCCTCATGCCCAGTCTGGGTTTTATGTTGAACTGACTTAAACTGTCTGTCTATGCAGATTCTCAGGACCATGTCCATCAATCAATGTCAGCATTCTATCAGACTCCACTCTGACAGCAAGTGATAGTCAGTTATCTGTTGACATTAATGACTAATAAATAACCATGCCCTTTCGATTTATGTGAATAAAATGTATACTGTTTTCAGTGTAGATTAGCCTATATGCAAAAGCAGACTTGGTTTTTGCATCTCATATATTAGGAATTGGTTAAAAAAAAAAGTGGCTGCAATAAAAGATGTGCTAAATGTGATCTCTGGTATACATTACTGTTTTGCTTTTCGACAAATCAACCCTGTCTCAGCTTGTATCACATGAGCTTAAATGAGCTGTATTCACAGGCTCCTGAATATTTATGCTGTCTTTTACAGACCTAACACGTAGTTTGTTGTCTCCACAATAGAGTATTATAGGACAGAAAATCCTTAAAAAACCAAAGATCAGAAGAAGTTGTGTCAGTATCCTAACCTTGCTCCTCTTTTGTTATTCACCCTTAATCTGCCTTCCTGGCAGGAAAAACTATTTAAATTATTACTACACACTCTGTTAAGTCTCCATCTCTCTCTCTCAGATTTAAACATACCATAACAGAAACTGTTACAGCTTTTTGAAAAAAAATAAGGACTGAGAACTTTTAAGTGATTAGGCATTCATATACACATCTTGACTGAGTTCCTTTTTGGTACTGTCAGTGGTAATTCTAGAATTAGATACTCACAGTCTAAATATTACAAGAGGGGCTATAACCTTCAACATTGATCAAAGTGTGGTTTATGTTCTTAACTCAACAAGTTAGGATACAAATTGTGAACGTTTTGCCATATATTATGATTTGTGGTTTTAATTTTTAATTTACCACTTTACCTTTCCATTATGAAACTCCTTCTCTGGTCAATAGTAAAAGCTTAATTTTATATTTTTTGCAAATAATTAACATCATCAATGACAGAAGAGGTAAAAACTAGATTTCCTGTTACACCTAATTAAGAATTCTACCAGCGGGACTTCCCTGGTGGTCCAGTGGTTAAGAATCCACCTTCCAATGCAGGGGACATGGGTTTGATCCCTGGTCTGGGAAGATCTCACATGCCACGGGGCAACTAAGCCCTCGCGCCACAACTACAGAGCCCATGCGCCGCAACTAGAGAGAAGCCCACACGCCACAGCGAAAGATCCTACATGCCACAACGAAGATCCCGTGCGCCGCAACTAAGACCTGACACAGCCAAAAAATAAAATAAAATAAATAAATATATTAAAAAAAGAAGAATTCTACCGGCAATGTGAAAGGATGGATAATAGTTCAAAACAGAAAGATATACCATCACTAGACCAAAACTTTGCAATGAAAACAAGTAAAGAGTTATTAATAAGGTTCAAACTTTTTATTAACTGCCTATTAATATGCATAATACTGAGTTATATAGAATTACTGTCATGTCAGAAAGGCAAAAGGGCAAAACGTTGCCAGCTATATTATATTTCATCAATAAAGACACAGAGTAGGGAAGGAAGATGTACTTTCACTATTTTAGTCCACTTAATAGATGGGAAAATATGTTCTAAAGAGTTTTAAACTTGGGAATACTGTAGAATTTTCTGAAAGGTAAATGAAAAGCTATTGCCAAGTCTATACTGCTACAGGAAATGATGTAGGGGGGAAAGAAAAGAAGAAACCAGAGGGAGCTGGGATGGGAAAGAACATCCACTTTACCATGCTGAAGGATGAATGAAGTATATTAGAAAGAAGGATGACTACACGTACAGTGATGGCCCCATGAATAATCTTGAAAATCAATGAGACGGCTGTCTGAATTTGAAGTGAGTAGCAATGTCATCATATTGGAAAGATTTACAAAGGGGTAAAATGATCAAACCATTATGTTCAACCTTGAAAAACACAGTGCTCAAGTACATAATGTTTGTGCAGAATAAACATTAGACACAGCAAGAAGCATGGCCCAAAGAGCAAATTTTTTAAAAGTTCCGATCAGGTTTTCCTCGCAAACTAAAATACTGAGCCACACGTTCTCCCAGTTTCAGATCACAGCTGAATGTCTAAGCTTAGCATGTGTTAATTTTAGAGGTCAGTTTGAGAAACAGATTTTACTGAAGTCTGACTGTCCCTCTGTCCTTGAAAAGACTGAAAAGCTGAAGTCTGTAGGTTTCTTAGAGGGAGATCTAGACTGAAACTGCAAAGTTAAACAGTGGAGTTTCTGCTCCCTCCCAAATCCTAGGTTTCTGATAATGTAAGAGGTGTTCGCTGTTCTCATTTTAAAACACATTTACCTACAATAGTCACAATATCCAAAACACGCTAATTGCAAAAATTTACCTTAGGATTTGGTAAAATACTATAAGAATTGAAAGTAAGTTAAAAAAAAGTGAATTTTATCTTCCCTTATAGTAGAGGAAATATAAACAATCTACTTGAAAATAAGGAAGCAAAAATCTGTTTATAAATTGTTTGCTTTGTGAAGCAAAATTTAAAGACATTACCGAGCTTTATTTTGTCTTGTGTTTTCTTTTTAAAATATGCAATAATCCAAGAATATCCTGTATGAGTATTCAGCCTCTTTATAATTGCCACCTGAGATTTCCACAGAGAAAAAAAACCTTAACTATTCTGCACTTATATATTAAGAGATTAGTGCACAGCAATTTAGCAATCTAAAAATGGATCAAGGAGAACAATAAACTTTATTTTTTGTTCCATTGTGTTCACTTGCATGTTTTCTTTTTGGTGGGAGTAGAGGTGGGCAGTGTGTCTGTGTGTGTACCTATATCTGTATGTGTGCATATGTATATATACATACATGTGTGTATATGTATATGTATTGTGTGTGTGTGATGTTGAAGTGGAAAGAAAACAGGAAACAGTTAAGTTCTGATTTTACTTTGGGATCTGTCATTAAATAAACTGTTAGAACTATAAATGAGGTCCTTAGCTGTCCCATTTATTACAAGCCCCCCAAGACCTTCTAATTTATCTTCAACAAAATTTAAGGTACACTCAACCTTCAAGAATTTATGATTCTAATTATCTAGGAAGAGATTATACCCTCAAGGAGTATAAGAATGTCCACAGAACATTTATGTTATAATGAATTTATACATTTGAGTGGGTAAGATACATATCTCACATCTCTTTTCAAGGATAAAACTACTTTACTAGGAAATGTCAACTAACATGGGAACACTATGTAGTATAATTATTTCAACTTTTAAAAATAGAAGATATAAAGAAACACTTTTTGAAATCATCAAGTTTACTTATTTATCCTATCTACTAGTTTAAATTAATGTCATTAATTAATGTCATAGGTAAGTTAATGCCATTAAGTGTCATTGCCTATATGGGAACTGGTTTAGCTAAAATAATAAACTACTATTAAAATAAACATAGAACATATGTATCATCGGAAAACATAGATTAGTATAGTGAACTTACTAATAATCAATTTATTTTTCTCAGAATAAACTTTTATTATATCTAGTGATTCTTTAGATATATTCTACATCTTTCTGCTCCCACTCTTGATCTCTCTCTTTTAGAAAGAATGATCTTCTTAAAAAGTACAATAGGTAATATTAACATAACAGATTGTTAATCAACTTTACTAAATGACAAATACAAGGTATCTAGCTAATAATTATATGTGATCAATATTATATTTTATTAATAAAAGCATCACAGTGCTCCCTTCCCTTCCCCGGATCTAGGTTTCTGTATTCAGTGTTAATAGCTTCAGTGCAGGTCTGAGGCTGATACCACCATAGGTGAGGGGCTAAACTAGATGTTAACTGGGTGACACATGAAACAAAAAATAAACCACAGTATGTGTCCTTTCAAAGCCTCCTAATTTTCTAATATATTGGAAGCAAGAGATAACATAATTATCAACAGTAAATAATTTAAATGAAAGAACCAAACTAAAAAATTCAAAATCCACAATACCTAAACTGTTAAAATCTTTTCAAACTACTATGCCCCAGAATGTATTTTCCCCTCTTTTCTATGTCATTCATTGACCCCAGACTAAACAAAATACACTAAATAATAAACAGTCCATACTTCTATATAAGACCACAAACTTCGAGAAAAATAATGTACATTTATTTCAACTGATGTATGTATTATTCTGGGTTCCTGTGAAATGCTATTATTAGGGATTAATATTTGATGTGTATACACAGATTATAACTTTTTAATGAAGTTGATATTATAGGTAGAAAACAAAAAAGAATGTCTTTAGCTCATTAATTTGACCTAAACTCAATGTTGAGTTGTTTTTGTTTTATGTGTGTATGTGCCCTTCTACTTCCCACGTATTAATACTATAGGAATTAACACATATTAATACTATGTGGATAACCTAATGAAGACATGCTTCCATAAAAGTAAATTTTTGTGATAATTTGCATAGGATGAGATAACCTGAATTAACTTAAATGTGAGGAAAATTAGAATAAAAGGATTGTCAGAAATTTTCCTCTCTGATTCTTGCATCAGATTTTTATGCCCATAGAGAAAAATATCAAATACACAGCTGGGTTAAATTTCTCCCATTAAAATAATAACATTATTTGCACAAAATAATTACATTATACATACTAGTATCATAAATAAAAGCTTTTGTAGATTAGTGATAATTACCTTAGAGAAAATGGCTTGAAGCTCAATAAAAAAAAAAAAATCAAATTAATTGCAACATTTTAAGGTATCACTGATTTATATTTTAACATTATCTTCTAGAAACTGACGCCAATTTAAACTTCCACTAGAAATATAAAAGGGTAACCATATACTTGCCAAAGTTAGGATAATTAGAAATGTTCTGAAGTCATGTACTGAGTTTCTAAATCATAGGAAGTTAAATCGCACATATTAATTTCATATTGCCTTCCTTCTTTCCTCATTTTTCCTAACTTTCATCAGGTCTTCCTTCTTTCTGTCCTTTATTTTTTGAATAGTTATCATGTTCAATGTACTATGGGTACGTACAATGTTGATTGAAGATGAGTAAAAAGCTGTATATTTTTAAATGAAGTCTACAATGTTCTAGAAGGAAATTTTGCTATGATTGTTATTATCACAAATATCCTTCTCCTTTTTTTTTTTTTGCGGTACGCGGGCCTCTCACTGCTGTGCCCCTCCCGTTGCGAAGCTCGGGACGCGCAGGCTCAGCGGCCATGGCTCACGGGACCAGCCGCTCCGGGGCATGTGGGATCTTCCCGGACCGGGGCACGAACCCATGTCCCCTGCATCGGCAGGCAGACTCTCAATCACTGCGCCACCAGGGAAGCCCTCCATATTTTTTAAGGAATTATGAGCAAATATCTCGCAAAGGACAGAAGAAACTGATTAACAGTAGCTGTTCCTGGAAAAAGATATTTGAGACTGCAGCACACAGCGATGGCATTTGTTCCAGATCTATGCACATTACCTATTCACAAAGTCTTAAAAAAACAAGTATTATAAGCTTCTGAAGTGAATAATTTAAAGAAGAGTATAAAAATTGCAATGTAATGTAGTTATAACTGAAATAGCAGAAATATATTTGAATGTGATACTGAATTTACATAATTTCCAATTTATAGAATAGAGTGTAATGTTAGTTTAGGGACTGATTTCTCAGTTTTGTTTCTTTCTCTTATTTTTCGTTTTTTTTTTGCAAACCAAGACAATATTTACAATATATAATTTGGAAGAAGACCAATATACTCTTAAAACAAAAGCTACTTTCCCATATAAGATAAATAAGCTTTAATACCTTCTTATTTTAGAAAATGTATCAGGCTCTTGCAACTCTCTTTCTCAAGACATAAATATTACATTAGTAAAGGGGGAAATGGCTTTCTGTTCATTAAAAGAGGCAGATGGAGTAGTTAAAAGGAAAGACACATAAAGACAATGGACAAATAGAAAATGGGAATATGATAATGAATAAATATAAATATTTACATTATTCTCATAGAAATAAATTCCTCATATCTGGAGCAGACTCCTGTTCATGTTTGCTAATTCTTAGCACATCAACTTGCTATATGCTATGAGCAAAATGAAATACAATATAGGGTTCTCTTACAAAGTTTAAGACTAATCACAGAGACTGGACTTACACAACAAGGAATTAACTAGTGATATGAATTTGAAATAAGAAAATATTTGCCTTGGGAGTGGGTAGTGTATAACCAAATTTCTCAAAGTCTTTAAGAAATTTGATAAACATTTATTTGGAAGACTTGGGTGGTGCAAGGAACTGTGCTAGGTACCATGGTAGGTAGGTAGAATACTATAAGTAAGTTTTGGTTGTTAAGAAGCTTTAGAAGCTGTAAAAGGAAATTACAAACATTGATAAAAATCAGATCGCATATGAAGATCCCCAGAGAGAAAGGGCAAAGTATTGTTAAAAACCCACAGAGATCTTTTAACAAGGTATAAGTGCCATTTAATTTGAAATGTAAGGAAAGGCAAAATTTCAACAGCCTGAGATAGGGTAGGTGGCATTGCTGGTAGAAGAAGGTAAGGCAAGGGAAAAACTAGGAGAACGGTACAGCCAGTATCTACCATCAGAATTTGGAAGAGAGGTCACTGAAGAAATTGGGGATGTGAGAGATTAAAATACAATAGGTAATTGTGATGGTTTATTTGTCATGATGGTTTATTTGTTTTTCTGTTTATTTAGGAGTGATAGGGCATCATAAAAACATCTATGGATGTGCTTCAGGTAGAACAAGAGACCAGTCAGTACCAAGCAGAGGGAACAGGGCTCTCAAGGATGATAAATTACATAACTCAAAGTTAGAAAAGAATACTAGGGTCAAGTAGGAGGTATTTAAATCCCACCCTAAGAAACAGAGAATTTTTATTGGTCATCAGGACCCTGAAGTTTTCTGAATAATACAGTAACAGGGTCTATGTTGTGTTTTACAAAGTGCATTCTGACCGCCCCATGAAAGAAGAACCGGAATAGAAAAGAAAATGGCAAAGCAGATGAAATATTTAGAATGCTGGGAAAGACAGAGATATAAGTACTTTGAAATTATTATAAATGAAAGAAAGTGCTCAGATTTGTATCACCATGAAGACATCCTGAAAGAAACTTTATCTTTTAAAAATTCCTTGTGATAGATATATGCTCATCTATAAAGGTGTGTTCCACTGTATTGGTTAGGGGCAGGGATTCTGGAGCCAGACTGCCTTGATAAAACAGCAGTCGGCCACTCTATGCTCTTGGTGATTGTGGGTACTTAAGCCATCCCTTTCTGTGCTTTAGTTTTCTTACATAAAAATGTGTATACATATCATTTATGTAAATATGATTTAATATATAAAATGTAACACATTTATGTTTTACATACTTTTAAGTATGTTTTTCTCCTTTAAACTGGGTAATAACAGTGCTTACCTCTCTGTGAGACTAAATGAATTAACACATGTGAAACACTCAAAACAGCTCTTGCCATGTATTAATAATTTAAAAACAAACAAAATCTATGACCTGTTTTTGTTGAATGCCTTGACTCTCCCCACTTTTAAATCATTTAAACTATACCTGCCATTTACTACTGTTCTATTGCCTGAGCCCTGTATTTTACACAGATGCTAACTTAATTTAAAAACCCATATTTTGGAGATACAATTCAAGTTGTCTTTGTATGAGCTACCAGGTTACATAAAACTTATAATTATATTGCTAAAAAAGGTTAATGCTCAAGAAAGTTTAAAAACACAGAGAAAGAAGATCACCCACTATTTCACCATTCTGACACATTCATTGTGACGATATTTATGTTCCCATCTATTCTTTTCCCTATGCATACTTTGCTTAATTCTAAATATCAGTGTATACATTTTATTCTTTATTTTTCATTCAAAATTATTAATAAGATGTTTTAAAATTCCTATATCACATTGTTGATACTTTAAGGACTAAGTTCAATCAAGATGACGCACTTAACTTTGGATACTTAGGTTATTTTCAATATTTCAAATTATATACATTGCTGGAGGGGAAAAAAAGTTATATAGAAAGTTCTTCTCTTTCACTGAAATATCTTCCCTGGTAAATTACCAGGGATGAAATTACTGACTTAAAGGATATTTAACTATCTGTGGCCTTTGAGATCTATGTTCATTCACTCACTGCCATGAAATTTCTTTACTTAGCCAACTCCTTGTTGCATTATTAATACTAAGATAATAGCAAGCATTCATTGATTATTTGCTATGTCCCAGATACTATTCTTAGGGTTTCTACATGCATTATTTCATTCACTTCTGACAAGAACTCTATATGAGGGAGGTACTATTTTTATTAGCCCCATTTTATACTTAAGGAAACTAAGGCTTAGAGAGATTGTCCTAGTTTATGCACCTGGTATGTTGTTGAGCCAGAATTTAAAAACTCTGTGACTCCAGCATCTGAGCTATTAACCCTATAGTGTACCTTACATTTCTGTATATATTTGATTATAAATACTATATATCACAAAGACTCATTTGTTATCATGAAAAGTAATGGTACAAATTACATGCTTCTTTTCTGTGAAAAAAACACATGGTTTTCAAAAATCTAATCAACACACAGATTTCAATATTATTAATGCTATTAAGTTGAATGTTTTAATTATTGAAGTAACATATAACATGTTATATGTCTAAGTTTTACACTATTAAAGTAATAATATATCTGCTAACTCGATAATAGAAAATATTAAGAAGAAACTATTAGGGAAATTCCTTATAATAAAAACTAGAAATCTATGATTATTTGAGTCCCCTTTTACATGAAATCATCAAAAAAATTACTAAATCTTTAACCCAGAAAATTAAAATTAAGTGATATAAATAATGTAAGCAGCTCACATCTCTATGTTCTGATATATGTGCATGTAAACTGCATTACATCCTTGGACTTTTTACAATTAGGTTGACCATATATTCTATCATCCAAATCAGAACACTTTTGAAAGCAAAAAGACACAGTGTAATAAGCAAAACAATTATCCCCAGCAAACTAGACTTATGGTCACACTACTTAGAATAAAGTTTCATCAGTTCTTCAGTAACTAAAATCCACTGGTTGAAGTTCAGGACAAATTTTAGGGAGCAGTGTGGTGCAGTGGGGAAAAAGACTTGAACTGATAAACAGGATCCTGGATTCTCATCCAATTTTGTTACTTATTAATATCCCTGAGCTTCAGTTTCTTCCTAAATTGAAAGAAAGAAAAAATAATACTTTCTACCTCATAGCGGTGTGGTAAGGATTAAATGAGAAAAAAATGAACATAATTTTTCAGTGTAAACTACAAACCAGTTATACAAATCCAAGTTATAATACCAAGTTCCACATTTTGAGAAATACTATTCTACTTTTAAAATGGAATAAAATTGTACAAAAGTTCCAAAAATTTCAAATTATATTTCAGAATACGATTTATTAGTCTAAAAATATTTATATATGTAAACTAAAATCTGCTCTCATTTTTTTAAAATGACTACACTTTTTATCTAAATATATTGGGTACTGTGCATAGAAGTTGTGATGTAACTGATATGCTAAATATTTTCAAAAGGACTGTTTGACAATCGAAGCATGCTATCTGGAATTATATTTTTAAATGACTGTAAAGAGATGTTTTCTTTTTTTTTTTTTTTTTTTTTGCGGTACGCGGGCCTCTCACTGTTGCGGCCTCTCCCGTTGCGGAGCACAGGCTCCGGATGCGCAGGCCCAGCGGCCATGGCTCACGGGCTTAGTTGCTCTGTGGCATGTGGGATCTTCCCAGACCGGGGCACGAACCCGTGTCCCCTGCATCGGCAGGCGGACTCTCAACCATTGTGCCACCAGGGAAGCCCAAGAGATGTTTTCTTAAAATCACTATATTAAAAAATTAGACAGAAGTTCTCTATATATTAGATTTGACAAACATGTGGTTTTCAAAATTGAGTTATTTTTTCCAAAATCACAAAGAAGTAAAAGCTTTTCCATCAACTGATCAAAACTGTGTTCAGTTTTCACAGTTGTTCATATTTCAAACTATACTTTAACACATCACAATGGGCTGCCATTCTAGAAAGTGCCCAGATAAACTTGCCATTAAGTGGCTAACCACCATCATTTGGCTAGGGGCTCACTAACATCCTCTCCCAAACACTTCAGTTTTCCTCTATATGGGACTGGAATTTATTTTCAAACTCTTAACAGGATCACTGAAAGGAAACAGGAGAAATACTTATAAAGGCAGGCCTGAACTCATTCCAGAGGCAAGTACTCTCACAGCAATGCGTTGGAATTATGCCCAGGAGGGAAGTGTTTTTGCAAATGAACATAGTGCCACAGTTAAGCATAAGGTATTTAATTCCTTTGTCAACATCACTAAGGTTAAAAATTAAGAAGGTTACACGATAGACAATTTACCTGAATTAGTGCACACATCCTTTTTCGGCTGAACCATAAGGAGGCATCTTGAGTCCTTTAATCACATATTTTTAATGAACTCTCACTATTAATACCTAATTCTACCTATTCCAATGCAGATTAAAGTAGATGACAGTGAACTAATTTTACTTCATTTTTAAGTACCTTGGTGCAGTTTGCAGGCGACAATAATTTTGGTACTCAAATGTGGTTCCAATTCTCGAAACCAAAATAAATGAATGTGAATAATCTTAATAGTACCACATTTAATGAGATGATTTTGTTCATTTGGAAGAAACTGAAGTCGTCATGGTAAATATATCTCTTTACTGCAGTTAAAGACTGCTTTTCTTACTAAATTCTATACTTAGGAAGTGTAGAACTCAAACAGTTCCTGTTTGTTTTTCTTAACAAGTAAATGTAGAAATCAATTGAGTTAAATCCACAAAATGAAACAAAAGAGACTATAACGTGCTTTAAAATTTTTTAAACCTTAAAAGAACAGGACTTTTAATATTATTTCCTAGTTCCTTTTTAGACCATTTTTAATTGTCTAAAGGCCTTGTGGATAAGGCCTTTTATACGCATTTTTATGTGTCTCATTTTTAATTGTGCAAACATTTAAAATTCCACTTTCACATCAATCAAAATCTCCATACTACTGAAACCGGCTGCTTTCACAGCTGAAGTGTAATAGTGTGTTGTTAAAATGTTCTTATAATAGTTATTGTTGAATCCACTGTCATTTTCAAGTACTTGTCAATAAAAACATTTCCAGTCAATAAAAACATTCCTTTTCATTGAATTAATTAGTTCTTTAAGAATATTTCTGTACTTACCAAGTGGAATAGCATTCTGCCTATTAGTAGTGATAAATCTCCATCAGTTTTTGATTTCCACACATGTGGAACCTGCAGGATGTTCTACTTGTTAAGAAATACTACTAGTGAAGGAAAGGAGAAGAGGACAGTGGGTAGACAGGTTTGATTCCTTCAGGGAGTGTCAAAGGAGGCTGCTAAACTGGTCAACGGGACCAGAACCTATAGCATCTCTATTTGTTTAGCTCAGAGTTCACTTTACAATGTCAGCTATGGCAGGAATGATAATTGAGTGCTGGGTCATAGGCATTTTATATGCTAGCAACCATCCACATGAAGTATTTAACTCTTCAACCAGGACAGAAAAAATATATTTGCTCAGTTACTGTACCTAAATAATGTGTGCAGTAGCAATATAATGTGAGCCACATATGTAATTCTTAAATTTCTAGTAGCCACATCAAAAAAGAGTAAAAAGAAACAGTTGAAATAATTTTAATATTTTATTTAACCAAATATATCTAATGTATGATTCTTTCAATACCTAAGTAACATAGAAAATTACTAATGATGTTTGTCACATTTTTTTTGTACTAAGCCTTTGAAATTCAGTATGTAATTCATACGTGCAGCACACATCAATTTAGAATCGCCACTTTTTAGAACCTCAGAGCCACATGTGGCCACCGGCTACCTTATTAGACAACACAGATCTAAATATTTGTTAAATTATTTCTTGAAATGTTCTACTAGAATGAGAATTTTATGGGGAAGTAATGTGATTTACATAACAAACTACTAGGACCAAGGCATTTAAGTTCAGCAATGAAACAGAATAATATTTGCCAGGATTCTCCTTGCTTTCTGATGGAAACCAGGGCAATACTGTTGCGAAAGTCCCGGCTCTGGAATCAGAACACCCTGAGCTTGAATCTAAGCTAGGACAAATACTACTTACTAAAGTAGCTGCAATAAGCAACTTATCCTTGACAGCCCCATTATTTTTTCTGTAAAATAGAGATGATAATGTTATCTATCTATTAAATGAACTCGTATGTGTAAAGCACTCAGAAGAGTATCTGCACATAGTAAATTAGCAAGAACATTTAGTTACAATTATCATTGTTAGCTACAATTCCCTCTAAATTAACTAGGATGTACAAATATTAAAATTATGCAGTTGGCTTAGGGGTACAAAGAATACATGAAAGTTATTTTGGGGAATGTATTATGTTTTCTAAGTTATAAGAGACATAAGTAATATAACCTTATTATATTTTCAGGATATCCACAAACAGAAAAATATCTATTAATTTTGAAGGTCCCTGTGACATACTTTTAAATAGAAAAATACTGGCCAATTATTATGACCACATAAAGCTATGTAAGAGAAAATTCAGTTTTACTATACAAAGGAAAAGGTTCACTAATTCATATGCTATTATTGTTTCAAAACAAACAGAAAACGTCCAGCTGATGTATTCCAATAACTAAAACTTACTTTGGCCCACTTCCACAAAAATGTGGTCTACCTATAATATGACTTATCAGAGAAATACTCCTTTAATTATTTAGTCCAGGAAAGAAATATGGCTTTGGCAGAAGCAACCTCAGAAAGTTAGCAAGGGAAATTTGATGATTTTTTAATCAAAGTTTTAGTACTTATAAAAAATAATTCTATAAGTTTGTAAATCTATTTGCATGTGTCTTGCCTATTAGTAGAACTCTTGTTAGCAGACCCCTTAACATCCTTTTCCTGTTATCCACAAGGCCAGACGATATGGGTTTCAAGACAGGAGGAATCACACATCATTAAATCCTGATTAATCTCACCTCACTCTGCTCAATCTCCTCTCTTAAATCTCGTAGCCCAATGTGCAACTGTTGTCTTCTATGTCAAGCATAGGGCCAATTAAATTTTAGTAACAAATATTATTATCGCCGATATTTATTGCAATATTTACTGAATCCTTAGTGCAGATATCACTATGGGGAATCATTGATAAGTTCAATAGTGACTTTACTTAAGATCTACTCAATTGGGCTGCTGGTACACAGCAGACTCACTTGTTCAAATAGTCATTATTACTTAATAGCCATTATTACTTAAAATCTCTGATATAGAAGAAAGTGCAAAGTGAAATTTTAATAGCACACATTACTTACGTTCACAAGTGTCCCCTTTTTGCTGGTAGCCTGCTTTGCAGATACATTTTCCAATGGGCACTAACCATTCTCCTTCTGCACTGCAGTGCATCCTGGGGGAGTTTTCCGCCTCTTCCTCTGCACTGCTGACACATGTCCCTCGGACCTCGACTAAAGAGGAAAATTCTGAACCAGTCACTGTATCTGGAAAGACAGCTAAGTTCTCAATAATGGACCAGCACTTCTTGTAGTACACTTTGACCGAAACCAAAGCTATGCAAGCCCCTACATCCTGAAAGGCAAGATAGAATCCCTTTTTGGACAAAGGTCCAATCTCTCTCACCTCAGTGTTAAGCTTCATCTTTCTTTCACCAAGGTCACCTTGGGTAAAACTTTCATCTGCAGCAATGGTGTCTATTTTTACATAGAGGTTTTCTCTTATATTCCTGCCAGTGTCGTAGTCTGTTTCATAATAGTACAAATTAAAGGTTTCCTTGCAAGTTCCCAGGACTCCAGGAAGACTGTTACAATCCCTCAGGGTGAATTTCAATTCTACAAAAATCCTTTGTGCATTGCCTTTCGAAATCCAGTTAGTCCGCAGCCAGTTGTTTTGGTTGGGCTCCATGACCTGGCACACCTGGTATGTTCGGATTGGGGTATAGTTCTCATCCAAACCACTAATTTCTTCCCACTGTAAAATTTAGAAAAGGTCATCAGTCATTCAGCAAAAAATAACATTTGGCTTTTGCAAGTGCATGAGGAATCTTTAGTGTAGCACAAATGCATATCTTTCAAAGAGCTAGGTGAATTCCTACCCTGACGAACACTGTAACCTTTAGAACAGAGTCTCAGTTCAGCTTCATCCCGGTGTCAGAACATCATTTTTGTTGCTTGTATTGTTTATGCATATAATAAATCTTTCATTTTGCTTAGTATCTGTTTGCAAGTGTGTTAGTGTTGCTTTTTACATGTTTGCTTATGCCAATGTCTCCACTGAGCTTGGGATTTTTATAGACTAAAGCACATAACAAAATTACTTAAATTACCATTTAATGCATATACATACAGATACATGGCAGAATTCTTGATAACTCCGTTGACATTTTAAGTGTTGATGTTAAACTTAGAGAGTACCTAAAAACACAGGGAAGAAAATGCCAAGAGTACTCTGAAATGTAAAAGCATTCCACAACATGTTGATAATCATAATGAGAAATCTTTTACGATCTTTGCAAAATGAGATATAAGGGAGGAACATTTCACAGAGCTATTTATTTATTGCAGTGTTATATACTATACTATCCATAATGCCATATAACTATAAATAAGTAGTTATAAAAGTGTGATACATCTTTATAAATAAGTTGCTTTCAACAGACAATCAAATGTACATGGCAAATCAGCATGCTGGATCATATTTCAGTAATAAGCTTTCTGACAGGAAAAATATCAGATGGTTAAAAATGTCCATTCATATGCTGATATAATGTACACTACAGCAGACTCATATATTTTCACAAAAAAGGAAAACAATAAGCTTAGCCAAATTTGCAACAATTTAAAGATTAAGTCTTGTATAATCTATCTATATTGCTCATTAGTTAATAAATTCATTTCACCTAAAAGCCTAAGAGAACAGTTGTTTATGTCCTTCCTTACCATCATTACAAAATTTCCAAGTTTGTATTTATGATACCTTAATAGTGAAATTGTCACCTACTTATATTCATTCCCCAAACAGGAAATGCCAAATATAAAATTATATTAGTATTCTAATCCAAAGTCACATAGCATGAAATATTTAAACTATCGTTTCAAGAAAAGCAGATGGGAAAAATTTTAAACTAATAAGCATGTGGTAATGAGTTTTATTGGTAAAACTCGATCAGAAAAATCAATTTACTTAAATGCTCTGTGAAATATTAATTTCTAACTTTAAAAGTAGTTCTTAGAAAACAAACAAGACAGACAAATTAGTAATATACTGTAATTCAGAAATTTCTTATGATGACATATTATATATTTGCTACAATTTTATTATACATATCATCAAAGGTCCTCAAATGCAGCAAACAACCAATTATCATGTTCAGCTTTTACTCAACACAACTGGAGTTTGTGACTAGTTGATGGAGTACATAGTTTCCTGTTTCAGTTAGCTGCTTATAATTTGCTTGAATGGCCCTTAGCCAAATATAACCAAATTCATCCATTTGGACAAGCAGATTTTAGTCTCTTAATTAGGTTGAAATTACTAAAATAAGTAAAACTAGTAGTAGCATCTACCAAAAAATGAAAAGCTCCAAGGATAAATGAACTCTTTTGAACAATTCCCTAGTTACAAGAAACGAAGGCTAATTATGAGAAAGGACTATATCTCAAGAATTCCTTTTTCTAGTTCCAAGAACAATTATATTATTTTGTTCAATGTATGAAAAATCAACTTTACTACCAATGAAACTCAGTTAATTTTAATGTTTAATTAAAAATTTACTCCTGCGGGGAAAATTTCAAGATAACTGTTGCATAAATAACAAAGAGTGAAACGAAATAAATGCATTTAATGTAACTTTTGTTTTATTATCTCACTTTCTAAGAGACCGCAGTGATTTCTACAAACACCACCATTGGGAAAGAAGTCTTAATTCGGCTAGCATGCTTTTATAGTATGCTTATAAAGTTATTTCTAGACACTTATATCTTAATAACATTTTATTTCCAGTTAGATATTTAACCACATGTAAGCCAATCCATTTCATATATGGAATATATTGTCAGTCGTCATTTTCTAATATTATCTGCTGATTCCTAAAGATATGTAAGGTTAACGGTTAACTCAAGATACTTTGGACTGATAAAATGTCCATTTCAGTCCAAGATAACATAGGCAGTCATAATTTATCATTTTATGGATTACATGGATGAAATATTACAATAATATATCAGTTTACTTCCCCTTAGAGATTAAAAACCATGCTGTATCTCTATTTGTTTTAATTGATGGATGGTGCAAAAAGGGCCACATCTGTCATTGGCAAGAAAGGTGCTTCATTTTTTATTGCGAATGTCTTCCTATAGTGTATGTTATTTTACTCATGGAAACTACTCCACTTTCAAGAAAAGTATGACATTCATACTTCAAACAGCATACTTTTTATATTTAATCTGTAAATATTTGTCATTTTTTATAGCTTTGTCTCACCAATACAGATAGCTGCAATATGATCTTAAGCGTTTCTCAAATATTAATTTAATAAAAAACCTAAATACTTTAAACAGATTTGCATTGTTCACATTTTGCATTCTTTAACTTCTAGCTTATGACACATTGATTTTATGATGCTCTTATACTCAAAAATCCCTTTCAGACTTTCATTCTTGTCTTTGCAAAGTTTCTTACACTTTTTATATCCTCACTTATACTTCATGCTCTTTGACTCCAGATTTTTTACTGTACCAAAGATTAACTTAAGTAACAATGGGGTACATTTACCTTTCTTGGAGCCCCCTTCCTTAGTCAGGGATGAAGTATGTGTCCTGTCTCACAATTAAAATAAGACCTGAAGACATAGACACTGAACTAAACTTAAGTAATATATCTTATCTATATTAGTAATATAAGTAATATATCTTATATATATTAGTAATATATCTTAAGTAATATAAGTAATATATCTTATATATATTAGTAATATATCTTAAGTAAGTAATATATCAGATATATGAAACATAACGGTCAGAATTTTTTTAGAATCTACTTATATTTTCATAGAATTTTATTGGACAGCTTTCACTCATTTATGATAACAGACTTTTACTCTGATATGTGCGTACTGTGCCATCACTTCTGATTAATAACAACAGATAGCAGCACAACATATAAATTTAAGAAAATCCAAATCATATTTTAGAGCAAATTTTATGTTAAAATATTGAGCATATTACAGTTTTAGTTATCTTTTCAAGTATATTTTGAATGATGCTAAAACGTTTTTCAAAAGAGGAGAACAGTTTTAAAGAACTACTGTTTTAAAGAACTACATACAACCTACTTGGTGATGATACTAAGGAAGTATAAAGCAACTAAAGAGGTTTAAGTGAGTTCGTGAAAAGCATGTTCTCTGTAATTAGTTAACAGTTATAGCCTGGAAACTGAGGTATGGTCCCACTCACAATAAGAACTCATTTTTTATCCATTTTCCAATGTTCTAAATATACCTTGTCTACTCAAAGAACTCAATGCCTCATTATAAGCACAACAAAATATTGAACAAGATATTGGAGATCAAAACAGTTTAAATATGAAGAATGTGAATAATTCCACTGGGGGAGGAGGAAAAGGTTTTATTTCTTACTTAAAAAAAATAAAGGTTGATATTTTATGAGGAGAAGCCCTTACCCCATTGGGTGGAGAGGAAATCCATTCCAGCTCTGTTTGTTGTGCTTTAGAATCCAGCAGTAGTACTGAAAAAGAAAGTTGCATTTCTAAATGTCAGATGAAAAATGAAAACATGTTTGTAAAAGTTATTAAAGTCGATCTAATTTTTAAGATAATTACCATTTTATGATTTAAAATAAAGAGTTATTTACATTAATGAATGACAAAATGTATACCTACCTCTTACAAATATATTCCACTTTCTTAGAGGAAAAAAGATATTAAAACACTAGCATTATAGTTTTTAATTAAAATATTAAAATTAACTAAAAAACTCAAAAATAGCATGAAAGCAAGGGTAAAAAAATTGATATGTGAAGTATACTGATTCTATAGTAACAATATATTGTAAAGAATTTTGTAAACCACTGACTGCTCTAAACTTTGTCAAATATAATAACATTAACATAATAAAGCATACTCCCTATTACTCCTCAGCCAGTCATTAATTTGTACTATTCTTCCAAAAGTACTTCCTAGTGCCTTTTGAGAATTGGACTTTTTTTTTTTAAACTTTCCACACACAGTGTCTTCTCTTAAGCCAAAATGAATACAATTAAAAACTATATTAAGCAATGTTATCATGAGAAAAATAAATTTCCTATCATTTACAAGATATATTATTGGGTTAGTCAAACATTTGTTTTCAATATTTCTATTTTTTTAATTTCTTAATATTTCAAAGCAGTATGTAATTCTCAAAATGGAATATTTAAACTTTGACTTGACTTTTAAAAAACAGTTGTATTCTGCTTTTATGCTACCATAAAGCATAATACACTTAACTTAATATTTATATAAATGTAATTAATGCTCCTGATGGTATTAATATAAGATAATGCAGCAAATATCATACATTAATATATACCATACTTCCAATTTAATATATTTTATTGCTTTTTAGGACGATTCCCCTCCTAAAGCATTCACTCTTTGCTCAAACCGGTTGCAGAGTTACATGAGTTTGTATTCTTTAAAAATATTTCTATGATTCTATAGCATTTTAGCAAATGTATCAATTTGTCCAGAAACAATGGTGAATACATTTTCAAGTGTGTAAATATGCTTACCATCATCCTCAGCAAAATGTTAAAATTTGAACTTCAATTAAATACATGCTTAAATAAACTTTTCAGTGACCAACAGAGGGAAAAAAATGTGTTTTGAAAGGTAACGAAAATTTGTTACGCTAAGAAAAGAAACAGTTGATTATGTGTTCAACTCCTTCAAGCTAGTCAAGGTTATTCCCTATAACTGAAAATGGATATAGAAACACATTTTTCCCAAAATGTTTTATACTTAAGACTCTCAGGGAGACCATGACAGCACAAACCTTGGTTACAAACACTTGACTCCCTTTCAAATAATAATTATAATTTCAAAACCACACTTTTAAAATACCAAGTTGTACTTCGAACTAGGAACAGCCATAAATGTTTAGATTACTGAACTTACATTAAGTAACTTTTAAAGTTTATTTTGTTTTTGTCCTCAACGTGGACAAACAACATGGATTCCAGGTACTTTCCTTTTGAAATTACTTTTTTTTTTTTTTTTTTCGGTCTTCCGCAGTGACAAGAGACAAGTGAATTTTAAACCCAGGAAACTTTCTTGGGTCGTTTTTGAGGGTGAATTAAAACACTCCTTTTCCGTTACCCCTCAGCACAGCCTGGGGTGGGAACCAGGGACCCCGGCGGGGCGGTGATGATGGCAAACAAGTTAAGAGAGAACAAATGAACAAATAAAACAAAAGGGAAACCGGCCCCTGAGCGTTTAACCAGCTCGAATGATTCACCGTGTCTCCCTTCCGCCGTCCGCTCTCTGTGCCAGCCCTCAAGTGCGCGCTTTTGCCTTCCCGCTCAGAGCACCGAGCGCCAGCCGCCCTTCGCGCCCGCAGAGGCGTAGCCCGGCAGCCAACCAGGACCCAGGGCACGCGGGCCGGGGTTCGGGGACTCTGCGCTCTGCCTCGCGGGCCGGGGTGGGGGATGCAGGGGGTGGGGGCGAGGGTGAGGAGCAAGATGCGGGTCGCCCCCGGCGGAGCCAGCCCGGAGTCGGGCGGGCAGCGGCTGGAGCCGGGGCGGGGCCGCCGGTGGGGCGGGGCGGGGCGGGGAGGGGGATGCCAGACTGGCGCGCCCGCCGGCCGAAGCATCCATTACGCCTCCGCCAGACTTGGGCACTCCAGGGAGCCGGTGGCGCCCGAGCTCCAGAAGGAACCGGGAGGAGGAGAGGGGCTATCGGGAAGCGTCTCCTCAGAGGGAGCGCGGCGACGGCATTAACGAAAGGAAAAACAGCGGCTGCACTTCGCCTCCAAACGTCAGACTGACTTACACGCGCGCTCCCAGTAGCCGAACTGACCTCCCCGATAGAACGTGTGCGGGAAAAGGGGAGAAAGGGGGGTGCCCCTTCTTCCTGTAACTACCCCCCATCCGCTCCGGAGAGCCAGGCACCTGTTCCAGGCGCTTCCCGGCTCTTGCCCCTGGGTGCCGCGGCGCCGTCTCGGGGCTTGCTCGTTCCCAGAACGGCAGCCCTGGGCCACTGTGGCGCGCCGGGTGCGTTGCCACCGAGAAGCGGAGCGCGTTCCTCACCCCCGCCCACCTTTTAAACCGCTCACTTCTGCATGTAAAGAATTCGGCCTCCTAGAATCAGAATCCTCTCCATGTATTTCGCACCCAGAAGAGGAACGCGGGCGAGCAAGCCATTCTGACTGCAGGAACCTCTCCCCCTAGTGATGCAGTTATTTATAGCTCAAACTCCAGCCCGGGTCTGTGCGAGCTCGCGCGCGGGGTTTCGCCCCGGCGGTGCAAACTTTTCCTTGGGTCCCGCTCTTCCAGGGGCATCAATACAAGTTTCCAGGATTCAATGTCCCTAATCGCTAATGTCATGCGAGTAGAAGTGTGGGCTTTGGTTTGTATGGCTGTGTGTTTCTAGCAGATGTGGGTTCATCAGCAAACGCGAAACCAACAGCTGGAAGTTAAGGTTTTCTCTGAATGGGTTCAGCATCAATACAGGTTGCAGATGCGGAAACTGGGGTCAGAAGGTCAGGCTGGATCAAGGAGCAGACTATGGCGTTTGGCTGTGGGAGAGGGTGTTTTGAGTGACCGAAGAAGGGTCCACGAAGAGAATTTTAAAATGCAGCACTAAATAACTCAGTTTTCAGGGATAGATGGAGCGAGTACCGGTACGTATCCACTCCCGACCACCATGACCTAAATCTGATAACAGATTTCTCCATCCTCCACACTTTAGGAACAAGTAATTATTAGTAGTCTGCTTTTAAATATCAGGAAATCAACCTTAGACTTACAGCCTGCAAGATACGGAGGAGGGCGGGTAGATTGTGACACTGCTCAGAAGCAAGACCTTTCCATTGACAGGATTTATTTTTCCCCAGCTCCAACTACAGGCACCGAAAGGTATTTTACTTTCTGTTAATGGTTCAAAGGAGAAGGGGGTGGGGGTAATAGCCATATACAGGCGTATCTGGCTGCCCAAATGAATCCTGGCTCTAGTCAACCAGAGCTAGCCCTCGGGGTCCAGGTCTTTTTCAAGGTTAGACCACTAGCACTCCTTAACTGCCGGACTGTGGGGCAGAGATTTGGGGGCCTCTGGTCGCCCGGGAGGCATCTCGTAATCAGTTGCATTGACCCAGCCCGTCCCCTGCCTCCCCGGCCCGGCCGAGCCCTCTGGGCTGCCGCTGTCCCTGCGGCCGCCGGGACCCGCGCGGCGCGCGCTGAATGGAGATGTCTCTGGACCGCGGGGCGCAGAGCGCGCGCCGCCCGCTGCTTCACCTCCGCGGCGTTATTGTTCCGTGCAGGCGGCCGAGCGCCAGCCGCAGGCCCGCGCCGGCTCCTCGGACGTAGTGAGCACTTCATTAGTAACCCGAGCATTCGGAGCTCACCCAAGTCACGGCGCCTCTAGAAAGGCTCCGGACTCCAGCCGCTCGCCGGCGGGCTGGTCAGGATACTAGAGGCTGCACTCCCCAGTCTCCGACCAACTCCGGCCGCAGCTTACCCCCAGGGAGACGAACGGCGAGAGGAGGAAGAGGAGAGGGCTAGAGGAAGAGATCTGACCCGCCCAGGGTCCCGGAGAATGAGCTTGCCGGCCGTTCCCACACCCCCGCCCCCTGCCCTCCGTTGCTGCTCACGCCCTCTGTACAGTCTGCGCCAGAAATCCCGCTCCCGTCGGGCGAACGGCCCCGGCAGCGGGGCTGCAAGCGTCTCGGAGCAGCCCGCTTGCCACCCGCCCGCCAGGAGCGGCCCGAACGTTGAGGGGGCGGGGAGCCGGCGGGGGAGGTTCGCCCGGCTCCGGAGGCGCGGCCGGCAACCCCGCGGACCAGCCGGCTCTTGCAGGTAGACAGCTAAATAAATGTCAGAACAAACTTTGCTTTCCCATCACCTTACCTTCCTTTGCAGCCTGCGCTTCCACGGTGTGTGCAAAGCGGAGCAGCCAGATGTAGCATAAAATAATCCATGAAGGGTGCCGAGTTTGAAAAACCATGGTGCATGAGCAGGTTTTATCTTAGGTTTCAGTTGAGTCGCAGCTTTTTAAATGCTGTTTGCTCCGGAGTATGTGGGGCTTTTTTATAAAACAAAAATTATTGCGCTCCACGCATCGATTCCCTTTCTCGATCTACGGCCGGCTGCTCCACGTTTAGCTTTTGAAAAAAATTTTTCCCTCCTTTGGTCCGCACAGTGTTTGCTGCCTGCAAGTCTCCGACTGCAGACCGGCCGCTTGCTCCACACTCCAATAATATCAATTAGGGGGGAGGGGGGCGGGGCTCCAAGCCGAGAGCCTCTGCCACTCGGGCTGAGTGGCAGGCGCAGCCGGCCTCCCAGGCGGCGATTCCCAGGGCTTGGGGGCGGGTCCCGGCGAAACGGCCGCCCCGGCCTTGGGGGCGGGGTTAGGGGCGTGGGCCAATCGGCGGCCAGCGGAGTCAGGTTGCCGGTCCAGGATTGCCTCCAGGTTTTGAGCTCCGGGCTGGCGCTGGATGCTCCGAGAAGGGGGACGTGGAGGGCAAGCGAGGTGCGTGCTGCTGTGGGAGCTTTGCTTTTAGCAACCGCAGCTTTCGTGGAGCAGAATCAATCCTAAAATAACGCTCCCAATTTACAGTCGTGTTTATAGCGGTGCTCCTCGCGATCTTTAGAAACCAGAGGGGATGCAAGCCATCTCTCAGCTACCAAGCACGGAGCCGGGACAGTGAAATGAGCTGTGCCTTTAAGTAAAGTGCCTTTTACTTTTTTTTGTTGTCACAACCTCCGCGGGTCGGGTAACTTTGTTCTTTTTCTTTCTTGAAGGGTTACTACTTCTCTTTTTCTGTAACTCCAAAGGCAGTTAGCTCTAGGCACCACCCAACACAATCCCTGGAAGAATAAAAGTAACCAAATGTATTATGTTCAAACAATGTTTCCAAGAGTTTGAAACAAGCTTTGGCAAAAGAACCAGAGGAAAAGGGAGTGGAGAAAGGAAGCCTTTTGTTTTATGTGCCCTCTCACTCCCGCCCTATCATTTAACGATAGTTGGTTGGACGAAGTAGCACATTAAGAGAAACTTCTGAAGGTTCAGTATGGTTTTTCCTACATGTTTATCATTTTCTGAGATTTTCCTGGAATTGCCACACTTTGATCGTTTTCCATTTCGCTGCATAAATTACATTTAATTTTAAAGAATGCTACCATGCATTAAGTTAATTAAAATTAAATTAAAATCAAGACCTCTTTCGCAAATATTGAGTACTTTTCAATAAGTATTCAAAAATTATCTTTCAAAGGCAAACTAAGAATAAAAAGTGTTACCAATATCGACAGTTGATTTCGTCTAACTAAAATATTGAGGACGACTGCCTAGAGGAATACCTTTATCGTTAGGCAGTTTCTGACACTTTGCAATTCAAGATGTGGGTAGTACAATAAGAGGAAGAACTTAAAAACCTTAATTGCCAAATCATCAGATTCAAAGGTCAAGCAGAGTAACTTGATCATATGTCAAAGACGAGCTTTATTTTCTTCCTGTCCTATATTTCTTCCGTTAAAAAAAAAAAAATCTGTCATTCACGATTTGCCTCTATTTATGAGAGGCAAAAAGTTTGACTTTGCCTAAGACTCCAAACTTTTCCTATCTTTTCTATTTGGAAAAGTAAATTGAGTTGTTTCTGGTATTTATAGCAAAGAGATGACAGATCCCCAAATTTAAAAAGTTTTATCTTACGGAAAATTGTCTCTTGTAGTTTTTACTTGCCTAATGCAATTACGAAGAAGAGAGAAATGGGATTTCCTTCCCCTCTAACCTCTCTTTGGGTCTGTAGTTTATTTCTTAAACGTTACTTGTTCCTAGCCATTACCCCTATTAAATATTTTAGAAATTATATCTAAAAGCATCTTAAGTGCCCTTTAGAGGATTCATAGAAAATGTAAACTGCTTAATAGATTAACCTTGAAAATAGACAAAAAGATGTAGAGTGCACTTGTTACAGAGATCAAGCAGTATTGACACAAACAGATGCTTTAAGAAGTAAAAATTGTAAGGTGAAACATTAGAATTAAAAATATAGATCCACACTCATAGGCAATAAAACTGTTAATCTCACATACTCACAGATATTAAACCACTTCTAATAGTTAAAATAATTCTCCAGGATTTCAACACTTTCCCCAGGGTCTCATCCCCACTTCTTAGAATGACACCAAGGTAGCCTTTAAAGTTTAAAATATTCCTTTCATCTATTGAATGACTAATACTCAGTGATGTGAATACAAATACCTTTCCATTAAACCAGGAGACTAAAGAAGTAACATCCTTCACTCTGATGAGTGTAGGTGGTATAAGGAGTCCCCTTACTGTGTCCCCTCTCTCTATCAGACATAAGGGCATGTTCAGCTTCACTTTTATTTTTAGAGACAAGAGGCTTCACATTAAATGCACATGTGCCAGACTGCTGACAGTTTTTCCTGCAGAGTTGCACAGTGATACTCATTTTTAGGTTTACCAACCTTTTCTTCTTTCTTTTGGATCTAGGTATAGTGATGAAGAAATCATGGAATTTAAATAAAAAGTGAATGACCTAGTCAAGAAAAGAATGTTTATTATACTGTATTATATAGTATAATATATAAATATAATATATAAATTGGCATTAGACTGTATTTGACTAACAGCAAAGCATGTAAACCTCTTTGTACGTGAAGCCACTGAAATGAAAAATAATCAGTGCACAAAACTTTCATATTTTAAAATAACTTTTAATAGGTAATTTCTTTATATCACTTTTTAAATGGTTTATTTTAGCTTCTTATCTATGATTTGTGCATATTATCTCTAAGGCAAATTTTAGAAAAGTAAATGTATGTGTGTATATAAAATGAATTAGAAATCATTTTCCTGAACAATACCAAATGGTGTATATATAACCAACATGTGTAAGCCAAAGCAGAAATTTTAAAAACTGTTTTTTCAGTTTTATGTATTCATTGTGAAATGCAGTTGATATAATACCCAACTTATATTTAGGTAATTTTAAATAAATGGAAAAAAGAGACCAAAACTTTAATATTACCATTTATAGACCCTCTTTTGAAACATCTGTCATAATTGTATAGCAGAAAGATGAAAAATGCCTACTTTCAGATGCAAAGAAGACATGCCCAATATTTATGAACCATGTAACTGTACATATATGAAAATAAATGTACAAATTCAAGACACACATTCCAAATGAGGGTATAGCTGTTATCTTCATTTAACTTGCTTCAACACTAATATTTACCTCACTGTTTATCTCTGGGAGATATTTTCTGATTTTAAGAGAGAAATAGTCACTTAGGAGTAAATTCTAATGACTTCAGGGAATTACCTCCATACATTTTCAAATAAAAGCCTTTGTGTGTGTGTGTTAAACAGGCCTTTAGAGGGTAAAGGAAGAACCTGAGACTTCAATATGTTACAAATCCAAGGCTGCCAAACTAAGTAGTTAACAACGACAACAAACTCAAAGGGCTGTCTCTGAACCTACTACTTTTGAACTTACTATCTAAATACATTCACAGGTGGTAAATGTGAAAATTCAAGTTCATCACAGAAAAGGGGGTAATTTAAACTGAATTAGAAAAGGTACCATACAGAAGAAACTGATTATAAACAGAAAAGAAACATTATGTCTCAGTTAATAGATATTACAGAAAATTAGGTATTCTATTTGTGATTTCAGTCAAAATGTAAATAGTCTTTCCGCTGTGCAGGAAAATCACTTACATATTTACATTAGCGTGATTTATGTAGTGTATATAAAATATGTACTTGCAGTCCAATGTAAAATGTGCATAAACTAAGCTCATAAAAAACATAGTAATAATTTTACTTATTCTTCGAAATTTCAGATTTATCTAGCAGTACAGGAAGTCAGAGTTCAGAAATCAAATCATAAGTCAAGACTATATTTTGTGCCTCTGTAAGAGTTCATTCACTTTTGTATCGTCAGATAAATTGGTGAGGCTTAGAAAATTAAAATTATAATCCTTTAACTGCAATTACTGAATTAATTCAAAAGAGCTTAACAAATAAAAATACAATTTATATCAAGATTATGAGTCCAATTGAATATTGCTAAGGTGTAACTCTGAAATTTTCTGATCGCTTAAAATATTCAAAGGTGTTAAATCAAATAACTTTTATTATTTGACTATTATTAAGAGAACTACTAAACATAGCAGAGAAATGTGACACATTATACTCAAAATCACTTAACACATGTCCAATTGTGCTTAAGAATTTTTTTTTTTTTCAAATTTGATTTTGCCCGGGGAGGCTCTTCTTTCCCACTACTTATACTTCATTTTTCTATAAATCACCAGCACTGATAGGAAGAACTAGTTTAAATTATGCAAATTACTTCTACATGCTTTCACGGTTGCTCATCTTGCAATTTTTTAGCTCTTCAAACCCAGTGGATTTTCAGGTGTCAAGGAGAGCTGTGATAATTCAGTGACCACCAGGGGGCATCAGGACCTCTGGGTGTCCTAGCCAACGAAGTCCACACTGAATAAAAATGAGGTAATTATGAAATTATCTACATATATAATTATATGTATGTATATATATTTGTATATAACTTTATATATAATAGTTGGTACCTATTTGTTCCTTTGACACTATTAAGTTTCTTATACTCTGTACCTATGCCAGCTTACTTAAAGGCCTTTGTAAAAATCTGTGAGATGTTTTATAACCTATTTCAATCTATTCAGGCCATATTTAACTGAAGAGACTCTGAAGGCACCTTAGAAGGTGAATTATATTGCAGAAAAGCTCTCTTCAATTCTTTTAAACCAAACATCTGAGCAACTCTCCATCTCCAGATAGACCTCAGATATTCTCTTCCTTCCTTTCCACCCAAAGTCTTTTACCCTGGAAACAGGGCCAGGCTGGGATTGAGTATTCCCTTGAACTTGACAGTTCTGAGTTTTTAAGGATCCTGTGATGTTCCTAGGACTCTCTAGCTTGAGGAACATTTTATAGACCTCTTCTCCCCCTGGTCTTCTGCCATGGTTAATACTAAAAATGAAATTCTGTCAAAATTTGCCTGGCTATTCTCAAGGAGGTCTAAGAAAAGTCTCAACAATAGTAATTTTATGCATCAAAGTAATTTAGAAATAGTGTTTCTATGTTATGGGGAAAAGAATTGATGAATAGTGTGTCCTAGCTATAAAATATAAAGTTGTGGGTACTTTCTCCACTGACTAAGGGTGGAATTCTGCACACTGCCAAAGGCGGTGCCTTATACTACCCCTTAACTTGGCCCGCAGTGTGTGTTCTGTGGGGAAAGTTGGCACATTTATATGAGACAAGGACCTTCCTGGGAGGAAAGGTATCTTAAGTCCCTAACACAATCCCATTTGAATTTCAACAATATTAGAAGCTCTAAAATATTAGAAGGGCTCTGAGAAGTAAATAAGCCTAAGTACCTCAGAGAAGTACTTATTGTGAGGGAATGAAAATTCTGGGCCTAAAATTTGCTGGGTGAACACATATGCCTGAGGCTCAGAAGCCCTCTGAACCCAGCAACGCAGGTATGGTGTTTGTACTAATTATCTAAGTGTGAACTAAAAGAGCTATACCGTTATAGCTCAAATGTTGAGTGACACTACAGAACAAGGTTTCACTATAGCAATTCTGTGTAAAGGTAGGTTTCAAATGTTATACAGTATGACAGTAAGGAAAATGAAGTCACTAGTGGACTAAACATATGAATCATTGGGAAGAAATCTGATCCCTTTGGACTGATTGTACCACTAGGAATTCTTAGACAATTATGGAGAAAAGAAAACCTCAAGAAGGAGATACTAGATTTCCCCTTAAGTTAAACTAGTCAAATTGAAAGAGACAAGTGACTATGCTTCTCCTCGATGATGTGGATCAAATAGATTACAGGTTCACAATCTAAATAGCATAATATTTCAGAAAAAGAATACTGATAGAAACCTCGATTAAAAATAGTATTTTTGAGTATTATTAAATATTTAGAAAGGCACTGGGGGCATATTCAGAGGAATAAAGGTATAGCCCAATATTCAGAAGACCTAACACCAACAGGATTCCTTTGTAACTCATGTTTCCTTTCAGAAACAGAGAAATCATATGTTTAGAGAAATAGGTAGCTAGCCAGTTTTACTCAGTGTTGATTTCGGCCACTTCAACAATAATGATATCTTCATAGTCACACTTTTGGCCATAAATTGCAAGATGATTCAATGTACAATATGGATTTTATCATCTGGCTTGTCCAAGGGTGTTTTCTTTTCCCCTCTCTGCTCTTAGATCAGATAAAAAAAAATTCATGAAAATTTATACTCCATCTCAGATTCTGTGAGGTTATTATTGTCATTGTTTGGTTTTACAGATGCATTGATTTAGCTAAAGCTACAAAGTTAACCTGGCACATTCTCTAGTTGATTTTAGATTGATGAAATGACTGAGGTCTATCTCAGTTTAATTAAGTATTTTAATATCTGATAGTCACTCTCTTGGCAGTCTTTTATCCAGCAAGCTCTGGTGGTAAAGTGTGTGAAACTAAAGAAGTGAAAAACGTGACAGAAATTTGCCTCATTTAAGGATAGATGATAACCCTAAAAGGCAAAACCTACTTTACCTACCTCACAAGTACAGGGAAAGGAAATTTATCCTGCATTCCAATAAAGAAGGACGAGACTCCTCATTAGAGGTCTTTCAGATCTCAGCTTGGATTTAATGTTTCTATACAATCACATCTCTGTCTTTATTTTAACAATTTATCATATATTTACATATACCTTTGAGTTAAACTTTTGAAGGAACAACTACCTTCCAAGTTTGAATAAAGGTATACTATAATAACATGCATGTCCTCAGATACTTTAGGGCAACTGTCCAGTAGATCATCAATTTTAAATGGTAGTTATGTACATTTTAGAGAATAACGGCTGTGATTCAATCAGTTATACTTGTTCCTAAGGCTACACAACAGGATGGTGAAGGATACTGAATGAAAAGGGAAAAAAAAAAAGCAGTGATAAGCTTAGGATCAATGTTAGAGTTCTATGTATTCAGATATCTCAAAATACAATAAATATGTTTTTAAAAATTGCTCTATATTTACCCCTTTAATGTCTCATTGTATTTGCCCTCTTTTTATTTTCCATCTCTTTACCTCTCTGCAACATTCCGGTTCACTAATTCTCTCCTCAATTTTGGTTAATCTGCTATCTAATCCATTCAATAGAATTCTAATTTCCATAACTCTTTTTTTGGTTTTAGAAATTGTTTTTATCTTGTTTTGTTTTTCTAAGTTTCCTGTTATTTTTTCATAGTATCTTATTCACTTAGGGTTACAATATGATCTTTTAGGTCTTTAAGCAATTTATAGGAATTTCTTTTTTAGTTTTATCAAATTATTCTATTTCATGAAGGTCTTGAGGTTCTAATCCACCTATTTGTAGTATCTGCTGACTCTTGTTCATGGTGAGATCAGGGCATGTTTTGATGATAGTGGATACTTGCTGGCTTTGGGGTTTTGATGTATATATATGCTTTTTTGGTCCCATTTTTTTAAGTGTTGTTTTGGTTTTTAATCAGTTACACAACAGTGTAACTATTGAATTTCTCAAATGCATTTTCAGGCCCTATAGAGATGGACAAATAGTGTTCTCCTTAGACATCATTTCCTTAATGTTCGTCCTGACTCAAAACTTCACTTATCACCCTAGTTAAAACAAAATGTCCCCCATTCCCCACCTCCACCCCTTCCTCTATTTTACTTATATCCATAGCACTTATAATCAGACACTGGCTGCCTGAATCCCAGGCTGTCTTATTCCATTTGGGCTGCTATAACAAGTACCATAGACTGAGTGGCATATAAACAACAGAACTTTATTTCTCACAGTTTTAGACTCTGGGATGTCTGAGATCAAGGAGCATGCAGATTCGTTGTCTGGTGAAGGCCCACTTTCTGGTTCATAGATGGCCATCTTTTCTCTGTGTTCTCACATGTCAGAAGGGGCAGGGGGCTCTCTCAGGCTTCTTTTACAAGGGGCACTCATCTCATTCATAAGGGTTCTGCCTTTGTGACCTAATCACCTCCCAAAGGCCCCACCTCCTAATATCATCACCTTAGATGTTATGATTGCAAGATATGAATTTGGGGGGACATAAATATTCAGTCCCTAGCAGATACCTAGTAATTTTTCCCCTCAGGGGAGTCTCTTTCTTCCTCCACCAGAGCCCAGCCAACAAAGCCTCCTCAATGAGTAGAATGTTTTCCCTTCTATTAGGGGCACAATCCACCAGCAGACCTGGCTATGTGTGTGTGTGTGTGTGTGTGTGTGTGCGTGCCTGTGCGTGTGTGTGTGTCTCCATCCCTGATCCCTGCCTTCTCTCCCATCAAAAGGCAGTGAAACTCATTCACTCACCTGGCTTCATGGGCCAATAGCAGGACCCTGACCCTGGCAGCTGAAACCTTGGATCACAGCCTGCACCTGGGTTTCCCTTCCCTCTTCACTCCCCAGGCCTTTCCCTTCCTCTCTTCTGAGCTTGGCCAGGCCATTTCATGCCTGGGTGTTTGTAGCACAAGGGTGTTTGGACTGTCTACTCAACATCCTGCCTGGACCAGGAGCTGTCACGTGCCTAGCAGTTGTAGTCTCCCTTGTTAACGATGAGAACATAGCTAGGCCTTGAGGTAAAAATCGTCTTGGGGTTTTTTTAATGTAGGTTTTTTTTTTTTTTAACGCTTTCTGTACATAAAAAATAATTTTGGCTCTTCATTGTTTTCTTTTAAAGTATCCTTTTAAAAATAAATTAAGTTTAAGAATTCTGGGAAGATGGCAGTGGTCGTAGAATTTGTGTCTTCCACAATTCCCACATAACACAGAGCAATTAAGATATTAAAACCAAAACCCACGGACAATATTTAGAACAAGAGTAGATGACAAGGTATCCCCGTGTTACCCCAAGATACAAAGGGTGGACAACAGCCATGAGACCTGCCCAATGTCAGAAGTATGGGGAAAGCAGAAGGAAGCAACAGTGTAACTGGATGCCCGAGGGCCCGGAACACACTCAGTACAGCAGCAGAGTGAGCCCGCCTTTGGCCCGCCCCCGCCCCCGCCCTTGCCCCGCTCCCGACCCCCGCCCACCCCCGCCCCTGTCCCGCCCCTGTCCCGCCCCTTTAGCGGCAGGGCCCCACGCATGCGCGGGTGGAGGTGCCAAATGAGGACCAGACGCAGAGGTGTGAGCCAGGGCCTTGGAGGAGCCGGAGCCGTGGAGGAGCCGGAGCGGTGGAGGAGCCGGGCGAGCACCTGCAGTTGAGATGCGGAGGAACTTGGCTGACTCCACCAGCGAGTGAGGTAGAAATCTAAAGTAAGGCATGAAAGTCTTTGAATTCTCACACTGGGCTGCCAGGGCTCCCTTGGGACTAGATCCCACAATGGACATCACCTCTAAGGAGTGGAGTCAAAATTAAGTAGGATGGGAACAGTAAAGACAAAAGCCAGAGAAGCTCCAACTGAGGGCTAGAACCAGGAGAAGCAAAAAAAAAGAAAACAGGCACAGGTCTCTGGCACAGAATTTAAGGGGCATCAAACAACTCAGAAATCAAGATAAATGAGATTTTAATGTAATAATTTTTCAAAAAGCAAATTTAATGCCAAAAATCCTTGATGAGAAAAATATCAAACTTTTAAAGGTAGACTCATTAACAGTCTGATGCGGAGCCATACTGGAGCCTAGGCAAAAGGAAAAATCGGTAGTACTGATCCTGTCTTTATTACAGTGTTTTCAGGAGAGTGTTCCAGGAGCCCTCCTTGAGGACTACTAAAGAACCCGCTTCAGAAATCAAAATAACTAAAGAGACATTACAGTAAGGATTAGTGTGAAGATTAAATGAGGGTTAAACAGAAGAGAGTATAGTAGGTAATTGATACGAATTAGGGTTCTTGGACTCTTGAATCATTTGGAGTCTGATGAGGATTTCAGGCAAGGCTTTATTGGGATTGGTGTAGCACGAGGGAGTGAAAACAAGTAACAGGTGCCCTTGCTCGGTCTTGAAGGAGAGCAGGCTGTTTCCTTAAATGGCATGAGGGTGTGAGTGGGGTGCCTTAGGTGGTCTGCCCACCCCCTTGGTGGTGCTGTCTGCAGGGGTCATGCACAGTGCCCTCCTTTGCTCCTAGCACCTCAGAAGTGGCAGTTGGTTTGTGGCCTTTTTGTTTCTTATTGTTTGTAATTGCCCGGCCTTCCCACGGGGGGAGTTATTTTTAGTCCCTTTGTATTCTGTTGCTCAAGGAGACCTTTGTCCAGGTGTAAGCACTCAGGTAAAGGGTCCCAGGTCCCAGCCTGTCTCATGATGGCTTTATGTTCTGAGAATGTAGGCATGATACAAACAAAAAATTGGGACGGCGGAGGAGAGAATTGAAATATGGTATGAAGTTTTAACTGTTTTCAGAAGCTACAACTAGTTTTGATATTGTATTTTTCCTAGCATATCATAGTTTATGATTTTGAGGTAGAGTTAACATAAAAAATTGTTAGTTTCAGATGTACAACATGATTCAATATTTCTGTATAATGTAAAATATCACCCCAGAAATTTTAGTATGTGACAGAAATACACATAATTAACGTAATTAACAGATGGAAATTTTTAAATGAGATAGGTGCTTTGATAGATGTATTCAGAGCAGTAAGTCAGAATGGGGAGAACATCCTAGCGGTAACCGGTGTTTCAGATTGGTCTTGAGTTGTAAGGAATAGCTGGCCACATGAAGGTGATGGGGGGGATGGAGATTTCAGAGAGCAGAGATAATATGTAAAGGGCATAGCAGGGTACATATATGTTATATTTTACCGGAAAAACAGAAACTCCCTGGACATTTTAAACTGAAGAAATTTCATTTGAACGATCTTGAAAGTAGATCTGAATGAGGCCTAACAACAGCCTCAGGTGTGAGTTAGGAAGCAAAGCCTCTGAGTAGAGCCTTGAGATGGCTGTAGTGCAGATGAGCACCTCGATTGCTGCCTGTGGAAGACGCTGGCCCAAAGGGTCCACCTGGGTTACATGAGATTCCCGACCCAGAGAAACTGGGATAATAAATGTTGGTTGTTATGTTAAGCCGCTGACTTTGGGGCTAATTTGTTATGCAGTTGTACAAAACTAATACAAGGACTTTCACAAATTTTTGTGGGCATCTAATTTCCAAATTAAGTTTCTTCAGTTTAAAGTGCCCAGTTTATGTTTCCTCATACATCTATCAGAGCACTGAGGTATGAGGGTTCAGTTGCTCCATATACTTAATATTTTTCCTGTTTTTTTATTTTTGCTGTTCTGTGATATCATATTGTGGTTTTAGTATTTGATGACTAATGAACTTGAATACATCTTTGTATGTTTACTGGCCATTTGAATATCATCATTTGTTAAGCATCTGTTAAATATTCTTGTCCTTTTTGTCTGAGTTGTCTTTTTGTTATAGATTATAGGAGGTCATATTTCTAGATATGCATCCTTTGTCGGGTATACATGTCTTGTCACACTTTGTGGCTTGCCTTTTTACTCTGTTAATGAAATCTTTTGATAAAAAGAAGTTCTTGATTTTAGTATGGTGCATTTTATCATGATTTTCTTCTGAGATTAGTAATATTAGTATTCTGTTCAAGAATTCCTTGCCGAATTCAGGGCCACAGAGATATTTCCTTATGTGTTCCTCTACAGTCTGTATTGTTTTCCCTTTCATATTGGGATCTGTAATCCATCTAGAATTGGTTTTTGGTTTTGGTGGCAGGTAGAGGTCAAGATGCATTTTTTTCCCATGGAGTATACAATAGGCCTAGCATCATTTCTTGGAAAGACCTACTTTTGTGCATTGTAGTACAATAGAGCTTTGATCGTAATCTGGTGGATGACTATACGTGTGGAAGATTCTACTAAGTTTTTGTGAAATTCTATTGTCAAAGAAACCATGTTAGTCAGAAATCTGAATAAATATTTACATATTTATTTCTGAGTAGCGGGGAAATGTGCTATTTAAAATTCTATGCCATCACATGGCTTCACAAAGATCTCATTTTTGTTGATAGGACTTCAAAAACCTTTCTCTATACTTTGAGACAATATCTAGTTATTGCCCATTTGAAGTTTACCCTGATCTTTGGAAAATAGATTGCTTACTTAAGGCAAGCCCACAGATGTTTCATCTGCCTTAATTCTTCCTGTTTCACTGGACAGGAAGTAGCATGCAGTGCCACAAGTGATGTTATTAATTATGGCAAAATAAAGAAGCTTTTAAAGGCATGTCCATTTTTTTCTGAGAGAGAGAAAAGGACCCGGAGCCATGCATTCCTCCTGCTTCCTGTTCTTCCCCTTCCTGCTTTATCCCCCCTGGGACGTACACAGGCTGAGAGTGATTATAAATAAAGTCATCATAGGAACTTAGAACTTCAGGTATAAAATACAGCATTTAAGTTTAAAATATATCACCTGCCCCCTAGCATTTGGATGATTCTGTTAACCTGGGCTCTCTACTTGAATTGTTCATACCCTCAGTTCATTCTCAACCCTCCGCTAGAGTGATCCTTTCACAACGTGTATCAGAACACATCACTCCTCCACTGGAAACTCTAGTGGCTCCCATCGCACTTTGTGATGAGAGTCAAGCTCATTAATGACCCAAGCAATCTCAGCAGACTATGACCCCTGTGACTGCCACTCTCTTGCCTCTTTTCCCCTTTCTTACTTTTTTCCATCACACTGATTTCTTGCTCTTCTAACAGGCCAGGCAAGCTTCTGCATCAAGGCATTCAAATTCCCTCTGCCTGAAATGTGATTCCTCTAGACATTTACATCTATGATTCCTTCACCTGCTTTAGGTTTACTCATGTCTCTTCTCACAAAGGTTTTCCTTGGACTTTTCTATGCCCATTTTTCTTTTTCTACAGATCTTATCATCACTCAATATATCATGTCTTTATTTACCTTATTTATTATCTTTGGAATTCCAAACTCGAATGTAAGACCCCTGAAGGTAGGGAATATTTTCTTTCGATGGTGCCTTGAACAGTGCTTACATACATACTAAGTACTTGATAGTTGAATACGTGAATGAATAGTTTTCAGTTAGCTTGACCATGTGTTTTATAATCAGCTCTGTAAAGTTATTTCTAGAAAAATGTTCTACAAGGATATTTCTTATAGTCTAGAGTTTCTGGCGGTGAGATTTTTGGCAGTGCCATTAATGATAACAATTCAAATCTTTGAAAAGCATTAGAGTAGCTAATATATAAAATTCAAAAGAGGGAACAATATGTTGGAGGATGTTTATTCATTTTTAAAGACAGCTATACATAATAAAATATAGCAGATAATTATTGGGGAAATAAACCAGAATTAAGCAGGATACGTTCTCATTACACATGCTTAGTTAATTAAAAAAGAATCATCTCTGAGATTAAGATGGATAGCTCACCCTCGCTCCAGTTTATCTACTTAGAAACAAAATGTGCTAACAAATGTCTAGATCTAAGGACATGAAAAAATGTTACTCTCTAAAACCCATTTCTTAAAAGTAAACCATGTGTGGGGGCTTCCCTGGTGGCGCAGCGGTTGAGAATCTGCCTGCTAATGCAGGGGACGTGGGTTCGAGCCCTGGTCTGGGAGGATCCCACATGCCGCGGAGCAGCTGGGCCCGTGAGCCACAACTACTGAGCCTGCGCGTCTGGAGCCTGTGCTCCGCAACAAGAGAGGCCGCGATAGTGAGAGGCCCGCGCACCGCGATGAAGAGTGGCCCCCGCTTGCCACAACTAGAGAAAGCCCTCGCACAGAAACGAAGACCCAACACAGCAAAAATAAATTAATTAATAAACTCCTACCCCCAACATCTTAAAAAAAAAAAAGTAAACCATGTGAAAGTCCTAAAGGGGGGACTTTATATGATGCCTAGAAGTATCTTGAAAATATATGTAAATTGTCTGTGAATGTGTATTTTCTGGGTGAACTTTCCCAAATCCAATTGTTGAAAATCCAAGCGGCAAAAATTCAGAACCCAGCTTTAGATCAGTGATTCTCATACCTGGCAACACATTAAAATCATCCAAGAAGCTTTCTAAAATGGTTGACCCCAGGTTTTCATTATTAGCAACTTGATTTATATAGATCAATCTGGGATGGGGTACTAGGTTTTTTTTTTTGAGCTCTTTGAGTGATTCTACTGAATACTTACAGGAGTTGAGAATAATTGCTGTAGAGCACCGCTGTTCAATAGACATATAAAGTAAGCCATATGTAACTTAAAATTTATAGTAGCCACCCTAAAAATATTTAAAAGAAATAGGTGAGGGAAGATGTTGGTCAAAGAGTAGAAATTTCCAGTTATAAGATCAATATGTTCTGGGGATCTAATGCACAGGATGGTGACCATAGTTAACAATACTTCATCATATACTTGAAAGTTGTTAAGAGAGTATATTTTAAATGGTCTCACCACACACACACAAATTATAGTTTTATGAGATGATGTGTTAACTAACCTGATTGTGGTAATCATTTTGCAATATATATGTGTGTGTCAAATCACCATGTACACCTTAAACTTGTACAATGTTATATGTCAATTTTACCTCAATAGAGCTGGAAATTTTTTTAAATAAATAGTGAAATTCATTTTAATAATACATTTTATTTAAGCTAATACGTCAAAAATATTATTATTCAACATGTAGCGTTAGTCACATTTCAACTTGCTCAGTAGCTCATGTGACTAGTGGCTACCATATTGGATAGTATACATCAAAATTAACTAGAAGTTTTGTTAAAACACAGCTTGGGCAGTTTCTGAGCTGGTAGGTCTAGGGTGGGGCCTGATAACGTGCATGACTAACAGATTTCCAGATGATTTTTTTGCTTCTCATTTTGGGATCACACCATGAAAACCACACTTTGGCACACTGGTTTTTAATGTTGGCTGTTAATTGGGATTACCTGGGAGGCTTTTAACATACTACTACCTGGCTTAATTAGAGACTCTGACTTAACTGGTTCAAGATGAAATCTGGGCTTGAGTTTTTAAAAAGATTCTCAGTTGATTTTTTAACTTTTCATTTTTAAAGAATTATTGATTCACAGAATCAAAGTATACAAAGTGTACAGAGGGACTGCATACCATTCACCCAGTTTCCTTCAATGTTAACATCTTTGCAAAACTATTGTACAATATTAAAACCATAAAATTGACAATGGTACGATCCACAGCATATTCAGATGTCACCAGTTTTATACTCACTCGTGTCTGTGTGTGTGTGTGTGTGTGTGTGTGTGGTTCTATGCAATTTTATCCTGTGTGTAGAGTCATGTAGCTACCACCATAATCCAGATACAGAATTGTTACATTATCACTAAGATATTACATGCTCCTCTTTTGTAGTTACACTCAACCCCTCTCCCCAGCATTCCTAACCCTTGGCAACCACTGATAACTTCTCCATCTCTATCATCTAGTTATTTCAAGAATGTTACACAAGTATGTTACACATACTGTAATCATACAGTATGTGAGCTTTTGAGATTGGCTGTTTTCACTCAACATAATATCCATGAAGTCCATCCAAGTTTTTTGAGTATATCAATAGTTCACGCTTTTTGCTGATGTAACATTTTATTATATGAATATACCACAGTTTATTTACCCATTCACCCATTGAAGGACATTTGGATTATTTCCAGATTTTGACCATTACAAATAAAGCTTTGACCATTCATGTACAGGTTTTCATATGACAATAAGTTTCCATTTCTTTGCGATAAATGCCCAAGAGTACAACTATTGGAACATATGGTAAGCACAAGTTTAGTTTTGTGGGAAACTATAACTGCTATACTCTTTTTCAGAGTGGATGTACCGTTTTACATTCTGAACAGTAATGTATGAGTGATCTAATTTTTCTGCATCCTTGCCAGCATTTGATGTTATCACAATTTTTTGTAAATTAGCCACTAATTTAGGTATGTAGTGATATCTCATTGTGGTTTTAATTTACGTTTCACTAATATCTAATGATATTGAATATTTTACCATAGGCTTATTTGCCAACTGGGGAAATCTCCTCTGGTGAAATGACTCTTCGTATTTTTTGTCTATTTTCCAATTATACTGTTTTGTTTTTGTACTGTTGAAGTTTGAGTGTTATATATTCTAGATGTAAGACCTTTTATAGATATGTGGTTTACAAATATTATCTCTCAATCTGTAGCTTGTTTTTTCATCCTTTTCACAAGGTATTCCACAAGGAAAAAGTTTTTAATTTTGGTGAGGTTCAAATTTTCATTTTTCTTCTTTTATGAATTGTGCTGTTGTTATCAAGTCTAAAATCTCTTTGCTTGTTCTGGAGACTTAAAACTTTTCCATATATATATATTTTTTCCTACCGTTGTTTTAACTATGTGATTATGCTCTGCTCTTATTAGAGAATAAAAGATCTCATGAAGGGTCTATACCTAGTTATTTTCCCTAAGATATTCTCATTTGACCCCTTTACATTGATGATATATTTTCTTTTTTTTAACATCTTTATTGGAGTATAATTGCTTTACAATGCTGTGTTAGTTTCTGCTTTATAACAAAGTGAGTCAGCTATACATATATCCCCATATCCCCTCCCTCTTGCATCTCCCTCCCACCCTCCCTATCCCACCCCTCTAGGTGGTCACAAAGCACCTAGCTGGTCTCCCTGTGCTGTGTGGCTGCTTCCCACTTCCATATGTTTTTTTTTTTTTTTTTTTTTTTTTTTAACATCTTTATTGGGGTATAATTGCTTTACAATGGTGTGTTAGTTTCTGATTTATAACAAAGTGAATCAGCCATACATATACATGTGCTCCCATGTGTCTTCCCTCTTGCATCTCCCTCCCTCCCACTCTCCCCCCCCCCACCCCTCCAGGCTGTCCCAAAGCCCCGAGCTAATATCCCTGTGCCTTGCGGCTGCTTCCCCCTAGCTATCTACCTTACTACGTTTGTTAGTGTGTATATGTCCATGACTCTCTCTCGCCCTGTCAAAACTCACCCTTCCCCCTCCCCATATCCTCAAGTCCGTTCTCCAGTAGGTCTGCGCCTCTATTCCTGTCTTATCCCTAGGTTCTTCATGACATTTTTTCCCCTTAAATTCCATATATATGTGTTAGCATACGGTATTTGTCTTTGTCTTTCTGACTTACTTCACTCTGTATGACAGACTCTAGGTCTATCCATCTCATTACAAATAACTCAATTTCATTTCTTTTTAAGGCTGAGTAATATTCCATTGTGTATATGTGCCACATCTTCTTTATCCATTCGTCCGATGATGGGCGCTTAGGTTCTTTCCATCTCCGGGCTATTGTAAATAGAGCTGCAATGAACATTTTGGTACATGACTCTTTTTGAATTTTGGTTTTCTCAGGGTATATGCCCAGTAGTGGGATTGCTGGGTCATATGGTAATTCTATTTGTAGTTTTTTAAGGAACCTCCATACTGTTCTCCATAGTGGCTGAACCAATTCACATTCCCACCAGCAGTGCAAGAGTGTCCCCTTTTCTCCACACCCTCTCCAGCATTTATTGTTTCTAGATTTTTTGATGATGGCCATTCTGACTGGTGTGAGATGATATCTCATTGTAGTTTTGATTTGCATTTCTCTAATGATTAATGATGTTGAGCATTCTTTCATGTGTTTGTTGGCATTCTGTATATCTTCTTTGGAGAAATGTCTGTTTAGGTCTTCTGCCCATTTTTGGATGGGGTTGTTTGTTTTTTTGTTATTGAGCTGCATGAGCTGCTTGTAAATTTTGGAGATTAATCCTTTGTCAGTTGCTTCATTTGCAAATGTTTTCTCCCATTCTGAGGGTTGTCTTTTGGTCTTGATTATGGTTTCCTTTGCTGTGCAAAAGCTTTTAAGTTTCATTAGGTCCCATTTGTTTATTTTTGTTTTTATTTCCATTACTCTAGGAGGTGGGTCAGAAAGGATCTTGCTGTGATTTATGTCATAGAGTGTTCTTCCTATGTTTTCCTCTAAGAGTTTGATAGTTTCTGGCCTTACATTTAGGTCTTTAATCCATTTTGAGCTTATTTTTGTGTATGGTGTTAGGGAGTGATCTAATCTCATACTTTTACATGTACCTGTCCAGTTTTCCCAGCACCATTTATTGAAGAGGCTGTCCTTTCTCCACTGTACATTCCTGCCTCCTTTATCAAAGATAAGGTGTCCATATGTGCGTGGGTTTATCTCTGGGCTTTCTATCCTGTTCCACTGATCTATCTTTCTGTTTTTGTGCCAGTACCATACTGTCTTAATTACTGTTGCTTTGTAGTATAGTCTGAAGTCAGGGAGCCTGATTCCTCCAGCTCCTTTTTTCGTTCTCAAGATTGCTTTGGCTATTCGGGGTCTTTTTGTGTTTCCATACAAATTGCGAAATTTTTTGTTCTAGTTCTGTGAAAAATGCCAGTGGTAGTTTGATAGGGATTGCATTGAATCTGTAGATTGCTTTGGGTAGTAGAGTCATTTTCACAATGTTGATTCTTCCCATCCAAGAACATGGTATATCTCTCCATCTATTTGTATCATCTTTAATTTCTTTCATCAGTGTCTTATAATTTTCTGCATACAGGTCTTTCGTATCCTTAGGTAGGTTTATTCCTAGATATTTTATTCTTTTTGTTGCAATGGTAAATGGGAGTGTTTTCTTGATTTCACTTTCAGATTTTTCATCATTAGTATATAGGAATGCCAGAGATTTCTGTGCATTAATTTTGTATCCTGCTACTTTACCAAATTCATTGATTAGCTCTAGTAGTTTTCTGGTAGCATCTTTAGGATTCTCTATGTATAGTATCATGTCATCTGCAAACAGTGACAGCTTTACTTCTTCTTTTCCGATGTGGATTCCTTTTATTTCCTTTTCTTCTCTGATTGCTGTGGCTAAAACTTCCAAAACTATGTTGAATAAGAGTGGTGAGAGTGGGCAACCTTGTCTTGTTCCTGATCTTAGTGGAAATGCTTTCAGTTTTTCACCATTGAGGATGATGTTTGCTGTGGGCTTGTCATATATGGCCTTTATTATGTTGAGGAAAGTTCCCTCTATGCCTACTTTCTGGAGGGTTTTTATCATAAATGGGTGTTGAATTTTGTCGAAAGCTTTCTCTGCATCTATTGAGATGATCATATGGTTTTTCTCCTTCAATTTGTTAATATGGTTTATCACATTGATAGATTTGCGTATTTTGAAGAATCCCTGCATTCCTGGAATAAACCCCACTTGATCATGGTGTATGATCCTTTTAATGTGCTGTTGGATTCTGTTTGCTAGTATTTTGTTGAGGATTTTTGCATCTATGTTCATCAGTGATATTGGCCTGTAGTTTTCTTTCTTTGTGACATCCTTGTCTGGTTTTGGTATCAAGGTGATGGTGGCCTCGTAGAAGGAATTTGGGAGTGTTCCTCCCTCTGCTATATTTTGGAAGAGTTTGAGAAGGATAGGTGTTAGCTCTTCTCTAAACGTTTGATAGAATTCACCTGTGAAGCCATCTGGTCCTGGGCTTTTGTTTGTTGGAAGATTTTTAATCACAGTTTCAATTTCAGTGCTTGTGATTGGTCTGTTCATATTTTCTATTTCTTCCTGATTCAGTCTTGGCAGGTTGTGCATTTCTAAGAATTTGTCCATTTCTTCCAGATTGTCCATTTTATTGGCATAGAGTTGCTTGTAGTAATCTCTCATGATTTTTTTTATTTCTGCAGTGTCAGTTGTTATTTCTCCTTTCTCATTTCTAATGCTATTGATTTGAGTCTTCTCCCTTTTTTTCTTGATGAGTCTGGCTAGTGGTTTATCTATTTTGTTTATCTTCTCAAAGAACCAGCTTTTAGTTTTATTGATCTTTGCTATCGTTTCCTTCATTTCTTTTTCATTTATTTCTGATCTGATTTTTATGATTTCTTTCCTTCTGCTAGCTTTGGGGCTTTTTTGTTCTTCTTTCTCTAATTGCTTGAGGTGCAAGGTTAGGTTGTTTATTCGAGATGTTTCCTGCTTCTTAAGGTGGGCTTGTATTGCTATAAACTTCCCCCTTAGAACTGCTTTTGCTGCATCCCATAGGTTTTGGGTCGTTGTGTCTCCATTGTCATTTGTTTCTAGGTATTTTTTTATTTCCTCTTTGATTTCTTCAGTGATCACTTCATTATTAAGTAGTGTATTGTTTAGCCTCCATGTGTTTGTATATTTTACAGATCTTTTCCTGTAATTGATATCTAGTCTCATGGCGTTGTGGTCGGAAAAGATACTTGATACAATTTCAATTTTCTTAAATTTACCAAGGCTTGATTTGTGACCCAAGATATGATCTATCCTGGGGAATGTTCCATGAGCACTTGAGAAAAATGTGTATTCTGTTGTTTTTGGATGGAGTGTCCTATAAATATCAATTAAGTCCATCTTGTTTAATGTATCATTTAAAGCTTGTGTTTCCTTATTTATTTTCATTTTGGATGATCTGTCCATGCGTGAAAGTGGGGTGTTAAAGTCCCCTACTATGAATGTGTTACTGTCAATTTCCCCTTTTATGGCTGTTAGTATTTGCCTTACGTATTGAGGTGCTCCTATGTTGGGTGCATAAATATTTACAATTGTTATATCTTCTTCTTGGATCGATCCCTTGATCATTATGTAGTGTCCTTCTTTATCCCTTTTAATAGTCCTTATTTTAAAGTCTATTTTGTCTGATATGAGAATTGCTACTCCAGCTTTCTTTTGGTTTCCATTTGCATGGAATATCTTTTTCCATCCCCTTACTTTCAGTCTGTATGTGTCTCTAGGTCTGAGGTGGGTCTCTTGTAGACAGCATATATAAGGGTCTTGTTTTTGTATCCATTCAGCCAATCTGTGTCTTTTGGTGGGAGCATTTAGTCCATTTACATTTAAGGTAATTATCGATATGTATGTTCCTATTCCCATTTTCTATATTGTTTTGGGTTCGTTATTATAGGTCGTTTCCTTCTTTTGCATTTCTTGTCTAGAGAAGTTCCTTTAGCATTTGTTGTAAAGCTGGTTTGGTGGTGCTGAACTCTCTCAGCTTTTGCTTGTCTGTAAAGGTTTTAATTTCTCCATCAAATCTGAATGAGATCCTTGCTGGGTAGAGTAGTCTTGGTTGCAGGTTTTTCTCCTTCATCACTTTCAGTATGTCCTGCCACTCCCTTCTGGCTTGTAGGGTTTCTGCTGAGAGATCAGCTGTTAACCTTATGGGGATTCCCTTGTGTGTTATTTGTTGTTTTTCCCTTGCTGCTTTTAATATGCTTTCTTTGTATTTAATTTTTGATAGTTTGATTAGTATGTGTCTTGGCGTATTTCTCCTTGTATTTATCCTGTATGGGACTCTCTGTGCTTCCTGGACTTGATTAACTATTTCCTTTCCCATATTAGGGAAGTTTTCAACTATAATCTCTTCAAATATTTTCTCAGTCCCTTTCTTTTTTTCTTCTTCTTCTGGAACCCCTATAATTCGAATGTTGGTGCGTTTCATGTTGTCCCAGAGCTCTCTGAGACTGTCCTCAGTTCTTTTCATTCTTTTTTCTTTATTCTGCTCTGCAGTAGTTATTTCTACTACTTTATCTTCCAGGTCACTTATCCGTTCTTCTGCCTCAGTTATTCTGCTATTGATCCTATCTAGAGTACTTTTAATTTCATTTATTGCGTTGTTCATCGTTGCTTGTTTCATCTTTAGTTCTTGTAGGTCCTTGTTAACTGTTTCTTGCATTTTGTCCATTCTACTTCCAAGATTTCGGATCATCCTTACTATCATTATTCTGAATTCTTTTTCAGGTAGATTGCCTATTTCCTCTTCATTTGTTAGGTCTGGTGGGTTTTTATCTTGCTCCTTCATCTGCTGTGTGTTTTTCTGTCTTCTCATTTTGCTTATCTTACTGTGTTTGGGGTCTCCTTTTTGCAGGCTGCACGTTCGTAGTTCCCGTTGTTTTTGATGTCTGTCTCCAGTGGCTAAGGTTGTTTCAGCGGGTTGTGTAGGCTTCCTGGTGGAGGGGACTAGTGCCTGGGTTGTGCTGGATGAGGCTGGATCTTGTCTCTCTGGTGGGCAGGTTCACGTCTGGTGGTGTGTTTTGGGGTGTCTGTGGCCTTGTTATGATTTTAGGCAGCCTCTCTGCTAATGGGTGGGGTTGTGTTCCTGTTTTGCTAGTTGTTTGGCATAGGTTGTCCAGCACTGTGGCTTGCTGGTCGTTGAGTGAAGCTGGGTGCTGGTGTTAAGATGGAGGTCTCTGGGAGATTTCCACCGTTTAATATTATGTGGAGCTGGGAGGTCTCTTGTTGATCAGTGTCCTGAAGTTGGCTCTCCTACCTCAGAGGCAGAGCCCTGCCTCCTGGGCTGGAGCACCAAGAGCCTTTCATCCACACGGCTCAGAATAAAAGGGAGGAAAAGTAGAGAGAATTATTAGAAGTATGAGGAAAGAAAGAAGGAAAGGAGGAAAGGAAGGAAGGAAGAAAGAAGCAAAGAAGGAAAGAAAGGAGGGAGGGAGGGAGGAAGGAAGGAAGGAAGGAGGGAAAGAAGGAGAAAATGTAGAGAGAATTAGTAGAAGTATGAGGAAAGAAAGAGGGAAAGGAGGAAAGGAAGGAAGGAAGAAAGAAGGAAAGAAAGGAGGGAGGGAGGGAGGAAGGAAGGAAGGTAGGAGGGAAAGAAGGAGAAAATGTAGAGAGAATTAGTAGAAGTATGAGGAAAGAAAGAAGGAAAGGAGGGAAGGAAGGAAGAAAGAAGCAAAGAAGGAAAGAAAGGGAGGGAGGGAGGAAGGAAGGAAGAAAGAAGCAAAGAAGGAAAGAAAGGGAGTGAGGGGGGAAGGAAGGAAGGAAGGAGGGAAAGAAGGAGAAAATGTAGAGAGAATTAGTAGAAGTTTGAGGAAAGAAAGAAGGAAAGGAGGAAAGGAAGGAAGGAAGAAAAGCAAAGAAGGAAAGAAAGGAGGGAGGGAGGGAGGGAGGAAGAGAGGAAGGAAGGAGGGAAAGAAGGAAAAAAGACAGAAAGAAAGAAGATACAGTAAAAATAAAGTATAATATAGTTATTGTACTAAAAAATATTTAGAAAGAAAAAAAAAAGAACAGATAGAACCCTAGGACAAATGTTGGAAACAAAGCTATACAGAGAAAATCTTACACAGAAGCATACACATACGTGTTCACAAAGAGAGGCAAAGGGGGAAAAATCATAAATCCTGCTCCCAGAGACCACCTCCTCAATTTGGGGTGATTTGTTGTCTAAAGGAGGGAAGGAAGGAAGGAAAGAAAGAAAGAAAGAACGAAGGTAAAGTACAATAAAGTTATTACAATTAAAATTAATTATTGAGAAAAAAAAAAATTTTTTTAAAAAAAACCATGGGCGGATAGAGCCCTAGGACACCTGTTGGAAGCAAAGCTATACAGAGAAAATCTTACACAGAAGAATACACATACACGTTCACAAAGAGAGGCAAAGGGGGAAAAATCATAAATCCTGCTCCCAGAGACCACCCCCTCAACCTGGGGTGATTCGCTGTCTAAAGGAGGGAAGGAGGGAAGGAAAGAAAGAAAGAAAGAACGAAGGTAAAGTTCAATAAAGTTATTACAATTAAAATTAATTATTAAAAAAAAATTTTTTTTTAAAAAAAAAAAAAAAAAAAAAAAAACCATGGACGGATAGAGCCCTAGGACAAATGGTGGAAGCAAGAGTATACAGACAAGATCTCACACAGAAGCATACACGCACACATTCACAAAAAGAGGAAAAGGGAAAAAAATCACAGATCTCGCTCCTAACTTCCCCCTCTTCAATTTGGGATCACTCCCTGTCTATTCAGGTATTCCACAATGCAGGGCACATCAAGTTGATTGTGGAGCTTCAATCCGCCGCCTCCGCGGCTGCCGGGAGAGACCTCCCCCTCTCCTCCCTGCTCTCACAGCTCACAGGAGCTCAGCTTTGTACCCGGCCCTGCCCCTGCGCGCAGATCGCTGGAGGGCGTCTGTTTTTTTGCTCAGACAGGACGGGGTTAAAGAAGCCGCTGATTCGGGGCCTCCGGCTCACTCAGGCCGGGGGTTGGGGGATGGGGGAAGGCGGGGCACTGCGTGCGGGGCGGGCCTGCGGCGGCAGAGGCGGCGTGACGCTGCGGCAGAGGCCGGCGTGACGCTGCACCAGCCTGAGACCCGCCGTGCGTACTCCCGGGGAAGTTGTCCCTGGATTCCGGGAACCTGGCAGTGGCAGCCTGCACAGGCTCCGCGGAAGAGGGGCGCGGAGAGTGACCTGTGCTCGCACACAGCCCCCCTGGTGGCGGCAGCAGCAGCCCCAGCGTCTCCCGCCCGTCTCTGGGGTCCGCGGTTTCAGCCGCAGCTCGCGCCCGTCTCTGGGGCTCGCGCTTCCCGCCGCGGCTCGCGCCCGTCTCGGGGGCTCGCGCCCTCAGCCGCGGCTCGCGCCCGTCTCTGGGGTTCGCGCTTTTAGCCGCGGCTCGCGCCCGTCTCTGGAGTTCCTTTAAGCAGCGCTCTTAAACCCCTCTCCTCGCGCACCAGGAGACAAAGAGGGAAGAAAAAGTCTCTTGCCTCTTCGGCCGGTGCAGGCTTTTCCCCGAACTCCCTCCCGGCTAGTCGTGGTGCACTAACCCCTTCAGGCTATGTTCAAGCCGCCAACCCCAGTCCTCTCCCTGAGCTCCGTCCAAAACCAAAACCCGAGCCTCAGCTCGCAGCCCCGCCCGCCCCGGTGGGTGAGCAGCAAGCCTCTCGGGTTGGTGAGTGCTGGTCGGCACCGATCGTCTGTGCAGGAATCTCCCCGCTTTGCCCTCCGCACCCGTCGCTGTGCACTACTCCGCGGTCCCGAAACTCCCCCCTCTGCCTCCCGCAGTCTCCGCCCGCGGAGGGGCTTCCTAGTGTGTGGAAACTTTTCCTCCTTCACAGCTCCCTCCCACTGGTGCAGGTGCCGTCCTTATTCTTTTGTCTCTGTTTTTTCTTTTTTCTTTTGCCCTACCCAGGTACGTGGGGAGTTTCTTGCCTTTTGGGAGGTCTGAGGTCTTCTGCCAGCCTTCAGTAGGTGTTCTGTAGGAGTTGTTCCACGCGTAGATGTATTTCTGGTGTATCCGTGAGGAGGAAGGCGATCTCCACGTCTTACTCTTCCGCCATCTTCCCGCCGACCTCCCATATGTTTTTAACTAAAAGTTTAACAGTTTTATATTTAAGTCTGTGATTCTTCTGAGTAATGCTTCTTATAAGGTATGAGGTTTAGGTAAAGGTTTATTTTGGTGTGGTGGGGGGGACTATGTTCCACTTGCTCCAGCACCATTTGTTCAAAACACTTCTGCAGCAAAGTTTAAAAATTGCTGACACCTTCCCAGTCAAGTTTAAAAACCACTGCAAACTTTGGCAGATTAATACCCTTGCATCTACCTCTCTCTTCTGGCGCATTCTACAAGTCATTAGGAAGTTCGTTTCAAGAGTCTCAGGTACCAGACTTACTAACACATTTGGAGTTTGGCTAATTTGAGTGTTCTGAGTTGAGGTTCAGATTTATGAGTACATTTCTTGACTTTCTTCTCCACCTCACCTCTATCCCTCGTCTCTTTCTTCCTCCTCATCTTCCTTTCATTCTTCTTATATTTATCCTGTTCTTTCGCCTTTTTAGCAAGACTTGGTTGTAGAACCTGGGGATGTAGCAATTGCAAATTATACTTACCTTCACGGAACTTATACTCTGCATGAGGGAGACAAACAATGTGAACAACTAAAAATCATACAGGCTCAGAGAGTAATACGTGTTTGGAGACTAGTAAATGCTGGTATTATGATCAAGTTTATTAGGAGAGAAGACAAATTTAAATCAAGACGTAAGCAAAGTTCTTTTTCAGAAAGTGTTATTTAATTTGAATACTGAATTAATGACATAGAAGGAGGCAGTTGAGCTAAAATCTGGGGCCAAAGTGTTCCATGTTGAAGGAACAGTGATGTAAAGGCCTTGTTGTCATTGAGATACATCCTTTTTGAATCAGACATAGAAGGTCAGTGTGGCTCATGTTGGGCAGGATAGTTTGGTACTATTTTGGGGTTGGCCAGCAGAGGCTGGATCATGTGGGTTCTTCTAGGCTCAGATGAGAAGTTTGCTTTTTATTTTCATTCCATGGGATCACATTGGTGGGTTCTAAACAGGGAAGTAATGTGATTCACATTTTTAAATGACCACATTGGCTAATATGTGGAAAAAGTCACATGTGGGGAAATCAAAAGGAAGGACGCAAACTAGAGGGTTCTTGGAGAACCCTCAGTGAGAGATGATAGTGATGAGGGTGAGGGTGACAGCAGGGGAGACAAAGAGAAGAGCTCAGATTCCAACTACAGCTTGGAGTAGAGCTAACAGGACTTATAAATGTAGGAGATGTATGGAGTGAGCTCAGAGAGGAGGAATCAAATATAACTTTTTTGATAGGAGAAATTGTACAAGATTGGTAAAACTAGGGGAAAATAGATTTGGGAGGTGTTAAGTATCCAGTGTTTGTTTTATACTTGTTAGTATCGAGATACTTACAATACATCCAAGTTGAAATACTGAGTAGTCAAATGGAGATACAAATCTGGAGATCAAGGGAAAGATCAGGTATAAACACACACATTTGTCATATAGTAATTAAAGCCTTAGAACTTGATGAAATCCCATCGGGAGAGAATATAGGTATAGGAGAGGACATACAGGGTTCCAATATAGAGGGGTTATCAAGGAGTAGAAGAACCAGTGAGAAAGAAAGCATAAAGGAGAGTGTGATGTCCTAGAATACAGTAGGGCAATGTGTTTCAAGAAGTGGTCAGCTGTGCCAAATGCTGACAAGAGGTGAAGCAGAATGAGATTTTGCATAAGACAGAGAAGTGCTCTGGGCTTTACACACAGGCACTTTATGCCGGTAGAAATATGAGGGCAGAAATTTCTCCTGTGTCTTAGCCTAGCATCTGAAGGAAGAGTAGAAGCAGAAGATGAGAAGTTGACTCCAGGATAAGTTTTGCAATACTGTAGCATCTGTAGGGTTGGGAGTGACAGCAGCATAACTTAAATAGCTAAAAACATATGGCTCATATAAGGAATTGAAGAGTGGGGATGGTTTGAGGACTAACTGGAACCAGGGAATCAATCACTCCTAAGGCTTTCTTTCTGCCTCTGTCTTTACTTTACCCCTCTTGTTTGTTGGATGGAACTTATTTCTGAGAGTGGCACATTTCTCTGGAGGTTCTAGGATGTAGCTGGGAAGAGGGGGTTGCAGGAAGTTTGGAGTAGATGGGGACTCTGTAGGAGTAGATGGAGATAATAACCAGGATAATATGGGTTAACAATTAATTCAACTAATGTATATTTTCAACTACAGTTCACTCTTCTTTTTAACTTTAATTTTTATTGGAGTATAGTTGTTTACAATGTTGTGTTAGCTTCTTGCTGTACAGTAAAGTGAATCAGTCATGCGTATACATTTATCCACTGTTTTTTGGATTTCCTTCCCATTTAGGTCACCAAGAGCACTGAGTAGAGTTCCCTGTGCTATTCAGTAGGTTCTCATTAGTTATCTATTTTATACATAGTAGTGTGTATAGAAATAGAGACACAGATGTAGAGAATAAACTTATGGTTACTGAGCAGGGAAGTGGGTGGGATGAACTGGGAGATTGGGACTGACATATATAAACTACAGTTTACTCTTGGACAGAAGTTTGAACTGCATGGGCAGTTCTGCCACTTATAGGCAGATATTTTTTTTCAATAAATAGGTACTACAGTACTACATCATCTGCAGTTGGTTGAATCCAGGGATGCAGAACCACAAATAAAGAGGGATGACTGTAAAGTTATGCTCGGATTTTTGACCATAAGAAACGTCAGCACCCCTAATCCCTGTGTTGTTCAAGGGTCAACTGTCATTCCCCCTGTACATCCATAGAAAAGATTACTGGGGAGTTGACTGTATCCTCATCATGTACATAAAAATGTTCATATGTACTCTCAAACATTGTTTATGGCATATGAAAAAGTTTGTGCATGCACACACAATAGATGTCTTTTTTTTAACACCTTTATTAGAGTATAATTGCTTTACAATGGTGAGTTAGTTTCTGCTGTATAACAAAGTCAATCATCGATACATATACATATATCCCCATATCTCCTCCCTCTTGCATCTCCCTCCCACCCTCCCTATCCCACCCCTCTAGGTGGTCACAAAGCACCGAGCTGATCTCCCTGTGCTATGTGGCTGCTTCCCACTAGCTATCTATTTTACATCTGGTAGTGTATATATGTCCATGCCACTGTCTCACTTCGTTTCAGCTTCCCTTTCCCCAAATCCTCAAGTCCATCCCCTACATCTGCATCTTTATTCCTGTCCGGCCCCTAGGTTCTTCAGACCCATTTTTTGTTTTTTAAATTATATATATATATGTGTTAGCATATGATATTTGTTTTTTTCTCTTTCTGACTTACTTCACTTTGTATGACAGACTCTAAGTCCATCCACCTCACTGCAAATAACTTAGTTTCGTTTCTTTTTATGGCTGAGTAATATTCCATTGTATATATGTGCCACATCTTCTTTATCCATTCATCTGTCGATGGGCACTTAAGTTGCTTCCATGTCCTGGCTATTGTAAATAGTGTGGCAATGAACATTGTGGTACATGACTCTTTTTGAATTATGGTTTTCTCCTGGTATATGCCCAATAGTGGGATTGCTGGGTCACATGGTAGTTCTATTTTTAGTTTTTAAAAGAAACTCCATACTGTTCTCCACAGTGGGCTGTATCAATTTACATTCCCACCAACAGTGCAAGAGGGTTCCCTTTTCTCCATACCCTATCCAGCATTTACTGTTTGTACATTTTTTGATCATGGCCATTCTGACTGGTGTGAGGTGATACTTCATTGTAGTTTTGATTTGCATTTCTCTAATGATTAGTGATGTTGAGCATCCTTTCATGTGTTTGTTGGCAATCTGTATATCTTCTTTGGAGAAATGTCTATTTAGGTCTTCTGCCCATTTTGGGATAGGGTTCTTTGTTTTTTTGATATTGAGCTGCATGTGCTGCTTGTAAATTTTGAAGATTAATCCTTTGTCAGTTGCTTCATTTGCAAATACTTTCTCCCATTCTGAGGGTTGTCATTTCATCTTGTTTATGGTTTCCTTTGCTGTGCAAAAGCTTTTAAGTTTCATTAGGTCCCAGTTGTTGATTTTTGTTTTTATTTCCATTTCTCTAGGAGGTGGGTCAAAAAGGATCTTGCTGTGATTTATGTCATGGATTGTTCTGCCTATGTTTTCCTCTAAGAGTTTTATAGTGTCTGGCCTTACATTTAGGTCTTTAATCCATTCTGAGTTTATTTTTGTGTATGGTGTTAGAGAGTGTTCTAATTTCATTCTTTTACAGGTAGCTGTCCAGTTTTCCCAGCACCACTTATTGAAGAGGCTGTCTTTTCTCCATTGTATATTCTTGCCTCCTTTATGAAAAATAAGGTGACCATATGTACATGGTTTTATCTCTCGGCTTTCTATCCTCTTCCATTGATCTATATTTCTGTTTTTGTGCCAGTACCATACTGTCTTGTTTACTATAGCTTTGTAGTATAGTCTGAAGTCTGGAAACCTTATTCCTCCAGCTCCGTTTTTCTTTCTCAAGATTGCTTTGGCTATTTGGGGTCTTTTGTGTTTCCATACAAATTTTGAAATTTTTGTTCTAGTTCTGTGAAAAATGCCATTGGTAGTTTGATAGGGATTGCATTGAATCTGTAGATTGCTTTGGGTTGTATAGTCATTTTCACAATGTTGATTCTTCCAATCCAAGAACATGGTATATCTCTCCATCTGTTTGTATCATCTTTAATTTCTTTAATCAGTGTCTTATAGTTTTTGCATACAGGTTTTTTATCTCCTAAGGTAGGTTTATTCCTAGGTATTTCATTCTTTTTGTTGCAGTGGTAAATGGGAGTGTTTCCTTAATTTCTGTTTCAGACTTTTCATCATTAGTGTATAGCAATGCAAGACATTTCTGTGCATTAATTGTGTATCCTGCAACTTTACCAAATTCACTGATTATCTCTAGTAGTTTTCTGGTAGCATCTTTAGGATTCTCTATGTATAGTATCATGTCATCTGTAAACAGTGACAGTTTTACTTCTTCTTTTACGATTTGGATTCCTTTTATTTCTTTTTCTTCTCTGACTGCTGTGGCTAAAACTTTCAAAACTATGTTGAGTAAGAGTGGTGAGAGTGAGCAACTGTGTCTTGTTCCTGATCTTAGTGGAAATGGTTTCAGTTTTTCACCATTGAGAACAATGTTGGCTGTGAGTTTGTCTTGTATGGCCTTTATCATGTTGAGGTAACTTCCCTCTATGCCTACTTTCTGGAGGGTTTTTATCATAAATGGGTGTTGAATTTTGTCGAAAGCTTTTTCTGCATCTTTTGAGATGATCATATGCTTTTTTTCCTTCAATTTGTGAATGTGGTTTATCACATTGATTTGTGTATATTGAAGAATCCTTGCATTCCTGGGATAAACCCCACTTGATCATAGTGTATGATCCTTTTATTGTGCTGTAGGATTCTGTTTGCTAGTATTTTGTTGAAGATTTTTCCATCTATGTTCATCAGTGATACTGGCCTGTGGTTTTCTTTCTTTGTGACTTTTTGTCTGGTTTTTGTATCAGGGTGATGGTTGGCCTCATAGAATGAGTTTGGGAGTGTTCCTCCCTCTGCTATATTTTGTAAGAGTTTGAGAAGGATAGGTGTTAGCTCTTCTCTAAATGTTTGATAGAATTCTCCTGTGAAGCCATCTTGTCCTGGGCTTTTGCTTGTTGGAAGGTTTTTAATCACAGTTTCAATCTCAGTGCTTGTGATTGGTTTGTTTATAGTTTTCTATTTCTTCTTGCTTCAGTCTCAGAAGGTTGTGCCTTTCTACGAATTTGTCCATTTCTTCCAGGTTGTCCATTTTATTGGCGTATAGTTGCTTGTTGTAATCTCTCATGATCCTTTGTATTTCTGCAGTGTCAGTTGTTACTTCTCCTTTTTCATTTCTAATTCAACTGATGTGAGCCTTCTCCCTTTTTTACTTGATGAGTCTGGCTAATGGTTTTCAATTTTGTTTATCTTCTCAAAGAACCAGCTTTTAGTTTTATTGATTTTTTTTTTTTTTGCTATTGTTTCTTTCATTTCTTTCTCACTTATTTCTGATCTGATTGTTATGATTTCTCCCCTTCTGCTAACTTTGTCACTTTTTTGTCCTACTTTTTCTAATTGCTTTAGATGTAAGGTTAGGTTGTTTATATGAGATGTTTCTTGTTGCTTGAGGTAGGATTGTATTGCTATAAACTTTCCTCTTAGAATTGCTTTTGCTGAATTCCATATGTTTTGGGTCGTCGTTTTTTCATTGTCATTTGTTTCTAGGTATTTTTTAATTTCCTCCTTGATTTGTTCAGTGATCTCTTGGTTATTTAGTAGCATATTGTTTAGCCTCCATTTGTTTGTATTTTTTACAATTTTTTTCCTGTAATTTATATCTAGTTTCATAGCATTGTGGTTGGAAAAGGTACTTGATATGATTTCAGTTTCCTTAAGCTTACCAAGGCTTGATTTATGACCCAAGATATGATCTATCCTGGAGAATGTTCCATTTGCACTTGCGAAGAAAGTGTATTCTGTTGTTTTTGGAAGGAATGTCCTATAAATATCAATTAAGTCCATCTTGTTTAATGTATTATTTAAAGCGTGTGTTCTTTATTTATTTTCATTTTGGATGATCTGTCCATTGGTGAACGTGGGGTGTTAAAGTCCCATACTATGATTGTGTTACTGTCGATTTCCCCTTTTATGGCTGTTAGCATTTGCCGTATGTATTAAGGTGCTCCTGTGTTGGGTGCATAAATATTTTCAATTGTTATATCTTCTTGGATTGAACCCTGATCATTATGTAGTGTCCTTCTTTGTCTCTTGTAATAGTCTTTATTTTCAAGTCTCTTTTGTCTGATATGAGAATTGCTTCTCCAGCTTTCTTTTGATTTCCATTTGCATGGAATATATTTTTCCATCCCCTCACTTTCAGTTTGTATGTGGCCCTAGGTCTGAAGTGGGTCTCTTGTAGACAGCATATATGCGGGTTTTGTTTTTGTATCCATTCAGCCAGTCTGTGTCTTTTGGTTGGAGCATTTAATCCATTTACATTTAAGGTAGGTATTGATATGTATATTCCTATTACCATTTTCTTAATTGTTTTGGGTTTCTTATTGTAGGTCTTTTCCTTCTCTTGTGTTTCCTGCCTAGAGAAGATCCTTTAGCATTTGATGTAGAGCTACTTTGGTGGTGCTGAATTCTCTTAGCTTTTGCTTGTCTGTAAAGGTTTTAGTTTCTGTGTCAAATCTGAATGAGATCCTTGCCAGGTAGAGTACTCTTGGTTGTAGGTTTTTCCCTTTCATCACTTTAAATATGTCCTGCCACTCCCTTCTGGCTTGCTGAGTTTCTGCTGAAAGACCAGCTATTAACCTTACAGGGATTCCCTTGTATGTTATTTGTTTTTTTTCCCTTGCTGCTTTTAATATTTTTTCTTTGTATTTAATTTTTGATAGTTTGATTGATATGTGTCTTGGCGTGTTTCTCCTTGGATTTATCGTGTATGGGACTCTCTGTGCTTCCTGTACTTGATTGACTCTTTCCTTCCCCCTATTAGGGAAGTTTTCAGCTATAATCTCTTCAAATATTTTCTCAATCCCTTCCTTTCTCTCTTCTTCTGGGACCCCTATAATTCGAATGTTGGTGTGTTTAATGTTGTCCCAGAGGTCTCTGAGACTGTCGTGAATTCTTTTCGTTCTTTTTTCTTTATTCTGCTCTGCGGTAGTGATTTCCACTATTTTATCTTCCAGGTCACTTCTCCATTCTTCTGCCTCAGTTATTCTGCTTTTGATTCCTTCTGGAGAATTTTTAATTTCATTAAGTGTTTTGTTCATCATTGTTTGTTTCCTCTTTAGTTCTTCTAGGTCCTTGTTAATCATTTTTTTGTATTCATTCTATTTGCAAGTTTTTGGGTCATCTTTACGAAAATTACTCTGAATTCTTTTTCAGGTAGACTGCCTATTTCCTCTTCATTTGTTTGGTCTGGTGGGTTTTTACCTTATTCCTTCATCTGCTATATGTTTCTCTGTTTACTCATTTTGCTTAACTTACTGTGTTTGGGATCTTCTTTTTGCAGGGTTCAGGTGCGTAGTTCCTGTTGTTTTTGGTGTCTGCCCCCAGTGGCTAAGGTTGGTTCAGTGGGTTGTGTAGGCTCCCTGGTGGAAGGGACTGGTGCCTGTGTTCTGGTGGATGAGGCTGGATCTTGTCTTTCTGGTGGGCAGGACTATGTCCGGTGGTGTGTTTTGGGGTGTTTGTGACCTTATTATGATTTTATGCAGCCTCTCTGCTAATGGTTGGAGTTGTGCTCCTGTCTCGCTAGTTGTTTGGCATAGGGTGTCCAGCACTGTAGCTTGCTGGTCGCTGAGTGGAGCTGGGTCTTAACGTTGAGATGGAGATTTCTGTGAGAGCTTTTGCCTTTTTATATTACATGGAGCTGTGAGGTCTCTGGTGGACCAGTGTCCTGAACTCCGCTCTGCCACGTCACATGCATGGGGCTTACATCTGGGTACATCAGCAAGACCATGTCAGCCACACAGCTCAGAAGAAAAGGGAGAAAAAAAGATAGAAAAAATAAATAAAATAAAATAATCAAAATTAAAAATTTTTTAATTATTAAAAAAAATAAAGTAAAAGAAAAAAGAGGAAAGAAGGTAGCAACCAAACCAAAAAACAAATCCAGCAATGATAACAAGCGCTTAAAAGTATACAAAAAAAAAAAAAGGACAAGCTGGACCCTAGGACAAATGGTAAAAGTGAAGCTATAGTCAAAATTACACAAACAAGCATACATATACACACTCCCAAACACAGAAAAAGGAAAAAAAATATATATATACATAAAAAAAGGGAAGAGAGCAACAAAATCAATAAACAAATCTACCAGTGATAATAAACTCTAAATATTAAACTAAGATAAACATAAAACCAGAAACAAATTAGATGCAGAAAGCAAACCCCAAGTCTACAGTTGCTCTCTAAGTCCATCACCTCAATTTTGGGATGATTCGTTGTCTATTCAGGTATTCCAGAGATGCAGGGTACATCGGGTTAATTGTGGAGATTTAATCTGCTCTCCCTGAGGCTGCTGGGAGAGATTTCCCTTTTTCTTTCTTGTTCGCACAGCTCCTGGGGTTCAGCTTTGGATTTGGCACCGTTTCTGTTTGTAGGTCTTCTGAAGTCATGTATTCTTTGCTCAGACAGGACGGGGTTAAAGGAGCAGCTGATTAGGGGGCTCTTGCGCACTCAGGTGGGGGGGATGGAGGGATATGGAGTGCGGGGCGAGCCTGTGGCGGCAGAGACCAGCGTGACGTTGCAACAGTCTGAAGTGCGCCATGTGTTCTCTAGGGGAAGCTGTCCCTGGGTCATGGGACCCTGGCAGTGGCGGGCTACACAGGCTCCCGGGAGGGGAGGTGTGGAGAGTGACCTGTGCTCGCACACAGGTTTCTTGGTGGCTTCAGTGGCAGCCTTAGCATCTCATGCCTGTTTCTGGAGTCCGCGCTGGTTGCCACGGCTTGTGCCCATCTCTGTAGCTCATTTAGGCGGTGCTCTGAATCCCCTTTCCTTGTGAACACCGAAACAATGGTCTTTTGCCTCTTAGGCAGGTCCAGACATTTTCCTGGACTCCCTCCCGGCTAGCTGTGGCGCACTAGCCCCCTTCAGGCTGTGTTCACGTTCCCAACCCCAGTCCTCTACCTGGGATCTGACCTCCAAAGCCTGAGCCTCAGCTCCCAGCCCCCACCCGCCCCAGCAGGTGAGCAGATAAGCCTCTCAGGCTGGTGAGTGCTGGTCGGCACCAATCCTCTGTGCGGAAATCTCTCCGCTTTGCCCTCTGCACCCCTGTTGCTGCGCTGTCCTCCATGGCTCTGAAGCTTCCCCCATGCCTGTCCCCCCTCACCATCATCTCTGCCCGCGAAAGGCCTTCCTAGTGTGTGGAAACCTTTCCTCCTTCACAGCTCCCTCACTGAGGTGCAGGTCCCATCCCTATTCTTTTGTCTCTGATTTTTCTTTTTTCTTTTGCCCTACCCAGGTACGTGGGGAGTTTCTTGCCTTTTGGGAAGGCTGAGGTCTTCTGCCAGTGTTCTGTAGGAGTTGTTCCACATGTAGATGAATTTCTGATGTATTTGTGGGGAGGAAGGTGATCTCCACGTCTTACTCCTCTGTCATCTTGAAGGTCTCCCTAGATGTCTTATAGGAGTTTCATTTAAATTTTTTTTTGTTTGAAATGCTGAGTGTTTCTGAAAAACAGATAGCAGGGTTGTTGTAGTACATGCCTGAATTCCCTCTGAAAAGGACTGGGCAATGTTTTTTTTAATATGAAGCAATCACAGCAACATGTTCAAGGCCCAAATTTGGGACCTGTTTCAGGAGACTGCATATCTTTGTGATGTAAATCTGGCTTTACTCTTTAATGCTCAGTTACTCTCATAATAGACTGTGTTATGCATGTATTCATTGATCACTCTTCTCAACATGTAGTAGAATAAATCAAAAAACAAAAGAAGCTAAAAGACAGCCCACTAAAAAAAAAAGTAGGTACAGAAGTAAAAACACATTGTTATTCTAAATTGCATTAAGCTCAAGTCCTAGGTCCTAATTAAGCCCTTCTTGAGTTGTAAGATGGTCAAATCCCACTAACAAACTCCCTTTACATCTGCCATGACAAGGCTGAAGTTTCTTGCAAGGAAAATATCTCAAAAGGACAAATGTGAGGCTGAGGTTCCCAGTAGCGTTTCCTGTCACGGCTTGATGGAGCAAGATTCTTTTAGCTTACCAGAGATTTATGCCTTGACAGAAGCCATCCCCATCCCCAGTCTATCTGCAGTTGACCAGAGAAACACACTCTACATGACTGTAACAGGTTATCCTCTTCTTTATACCCCAAAAGCCACCCATAAACAGCTTCTCTCCACACGTTGCAGATCCTGCAGCTTCTGAGAGTTATTTGTAATAGCCTTGTCTGAACTCAGCTGGGCAAGTTTCAAAATGCTGTCAATATATCATTGTCTATTAAAGACAGAGACTTTCACCTGTGATAAAAGGAATTATTAAATCAACTCATGATCTGCCATGTGTACTATCTGGACAGTCTGGGGAAGCAAGTATGTTTTAAGGTGATGTTCCCCAGCAGAGGGTCTTTCCTGGTTTATGGTTTTTTGGTGTAAATTTCTTAGTACTATGTTTGTTTGATGGTTCTTTCAATTCAAAGGATGCTTCCATATAACTCTTTCTTTTTGTCCCTTTTTCAGATGTGTTGTATCATCACATAACCTTAAATCGTGCTTATTAAATTTTCTGAGCACTTGCTCTGTTCCCTGTGTTTCCATCATATAGAAGTTGATAACTGAATTTTCTGTTACATCTCACCATTTGCTTTCATCCATTTTTCTCAAAAGTTTTCCATAAGTATAGGTTCAATAACTCAGGCCTAAGTTCTAAGACTGCACTGTTAGAAAAATTGTATGAAAGGAGAAGAGTTGATGGTGCCTTTTCACTAATTGAATGTGATCTTTGTAGTAAGTCCAGCTCTTAGTGCCAGGCATATATCTCGGACATAAATACTGTTCAAGAAGCACCATCAAAGACATTACTACAGTCTTACTCTGGGCTATGTTGTTGAATGATACATAATGATATATGCACACACAACTATGGTCAAATCCCAGTCCCCATTCTTTTCCATTTTGTGATTTACAGCAGGTGTCTTCCAGCTGTTTAGTATCAGTTTCCTCATCTGTCTAACAGGATTAAATATATGTATCTCCCAGAATAATTGTAACAATTTGAAATTATAAATATAACTCACCACAGTGCCTTGTCAAATTTTACAAAAGTTGTCTTATAGCGAAAAGACTTAAGTCAGTAGTCTTTTAACAAATTATATATATATATATATATATATATTCCTTATTATTGTGGATTACTTACCAGCCTAATTGACATGGAGAACAATTTGCTACATGGCCCAGCTTCCTCTGCCAGGTTCTGATTCCATCTCAAACATCTCAGTGAAAGCCTCATCCTCTCCAGTCTCCCTGGTTTCTCACTTGGGACCAGTTACAGATCTTTGCCATGCTGGAACCCTCATGTGTCTGTGGTAGGTTTGAGAAGCCCAATCCCTGAAAGTTTCTGTGGAATGGACAGTGGGTTGATCTGTGCCATTCTGCCCCAACGTTCTAGGAACCTGGTACCACAAACTTATCTAAATGGTGTTGGTGGCTAGAGTGGTGAGAATGCCCCGTGTTCCAGTTCCTTTTTGTAGGTGCTGTACTTAAAAAAATATGCATTGTATTTTGTAGTTTTTTTAAAGTTGTAACAGGGACATTTATTTTGCAACCCTATTATCTAACTTGTTATTGGGAATTATTTATGGAACTTTGTATGTTTTTCAGATACCACCCAACTTACTGAATTCTATTTTTAATTCTAGAAGTTTGGTATCTCTTGGATTTTCTGGGCATGTATCATTTGTTTTGTAAATAAATATGTTTTTATTCCTCCAATATTTAAAAAAATTCCCATTTTTAAAGTCCAGTTGCATTAACTAAATTGTCCAAAATAATTTTCATAATCACAATAGTTGGCATAGGCATTCTTGTCTTGTTCTTGACTTTTGTGTTACGATTTTAACATTTCACCATTCACTATAACGGTAAGTTTTTGTTACATATATGTTATTAATGTTTATCAACATTATATCATTTCCTTCTATTTCTATTTAGAGGTTTTTTTAAATTAACATTGGCTATTAAACTTTATTGGTCTTCGTATAATCATATGAATTTTTTACTTAAGTAGATATCCTGATTTGGTCATTCTTTCTGGAATAAATACTATTTAGCCATCATTTATTATTTTATCTATTGCTTGGTTTGTTTTTAATTTTATGGACGTGAAATTCCCATAACATAAAATTGATGATTTTAAATGTCAATTCAGTGGGATTTAGTACATTCACAATGTGTGCAACTATGAACTTTATCTAGTTCTAAAACATTTTTCTCACTCAAAAGGAAACCCATCAACCAGTTACTCCCCATCCTACAGCTGACAAACATCAATCAGCTCTGTCTCCATGGATTTTACCTGTCCCATATATTTCACATAAATGCAGTCATACAGTGTGTGGTGTTTTGTTATTAACTTCTTTCACTCGGCATGTTTTCAGGGTTCATCCAAATTGTACCATGTATTTTTCTTACTGAATAACATTCCATTGTAATAATTTGTCTATCCATTCATCCTTTGATGGGTTGTTTTCACTGTTCAGCTATTGTGAACAGTGCTGCTATGAATATTCGTGAATATGTATTCATTTGAGTACCGGTTTTCATTTCTCTTCGGTATATACTTAGTGGATTTGCTCAGTTGTATACATTATATTTAATTTTTTTAGGAATTGTCAAACTCTTTTCAACAGTACCTGAACCATTTCATATCCTCTCTAGCAATGTAGGATGGTTCCAGTTTCTCCAGCCATTGTCCACTACACTTTCCAGCCTTAAAGTTGAAGCTTTTAACACCCTCCTTGAGAGGTTTTCATGGAGAAAAAGCACTGTTACCTCCTGCTCATGTATAAGTAGTTCTCCCTCTGCTTACTTGCATCCTTTACATGAAGGAAAAAGCTTTCTGTTCCACCAGGCTAGAGTCAAGATAGAAAAAGAAAGGGTATCTCCAACAATATGTGGGTACAGGAAGCAGTGTCAACCCTCAGGGTTTTTGAAAAATCCTGATTTAGCCTTTATCAGCAGGAGAGAATAATTTTCTTACTAAACTCATTTCCATTATGGGCAGAAAGTGCACACATTTACTTTGCTTCAAATTCTTATCCTTTGACTTTTCCCACTTGTAGCTCACTCTTTGTCCTGTGTCTTAATGGGATTTATACCTTTCTTTCAGAGTCTACATCTTAAAATACAGTTCAGCAGAAAAAACATATATATATATTTTAGGCCTAATAATTTCTTGTCTGAAATAGTTTAAGAAAATGCTTGGCATCTTATGCTGCTAAATATTTTTAATACTGCATTTCTAATTTAGTAACTCAGATTTAGAATGTCTTCCCCCCAGAAATGATATGGAAGGTGCATTTGGTAGTAATTGGATGTAATTGAAGGAACACGTAGTATAATGTATGCCATCAGGTAAAGTTCATATTCGAACAGCTCTGTGCTACAGAACGTCAAGGGCTAGAAGTTAAAACAAAGAAAAGCTAGAGTTAAAACAAAGAAATAGTTTGAAATGACTCTTAAACATTGTACAGTGTTACTCTTGGGTGTGTGTGTGACTAATAACTTTCCTTCCCCATCATATTTTGGTGATATTTATCATAAAACACATGTGTTTGTGTCTTTCTCCTTTGAGTCAACTAAATTTTTCAGGTAGAATTCTGCATAGTTAAAGCCAGTTTTGGAAAAACAGGGCTCATCCAGTAGTGCCTTGTTGAGCTGGAACAAGGAACTTTCTAAACGTAATAATTCGATTAGTTGATATCAGAGTTACGCTACTTTCAGTGTTAGGTAAAACTAATATAAAATAATAAGAGTTGGATCAGTGTAAACTTGCAAAAATAGTATAAGAGATGAGCTTTAGATGCACTATTTAATGCAGTCCAGAAAAGCAAATCCCAGCCCATTATCAGACATGAAGAGAAGTAAATGAAGGAAAACTGAGTGATTAAATGCTTTCATCTGGAAATTTGATTTCAATATTCAGAAACTCTACAATACTCCTAATTCATCATGGTCTTTGTTTATTACTAATATATTAGTGTGCTGATGGAAAGAATTCATTACCCTTTCTGCACACTTCACTAGTTGCAGGTCATTTATTAATCTGTGTTATCTGGTGAGACTAAAACAGCTGTAATTACATTGTTAAACATTGATTAATAAGCAACTCTCATCACTAATAAAAGAAACATGTAAAATGCGTATTCTTTCAAGTATTTAGCTTAAAGTTTTACTCTTGTCTTGGGAATGAGGAATTTCAGAACGCCATTAATATTCTTTCTGAGAAAACCTGGTTTGCTTTTGCAGCTGCTTCTGGTCACACCTATGAAACCCGATTACCAAAAAGAATTCAATTATGCTAAAGAAACTCATCTTGGCCACAAAACATTATTAATTCCCTAAAATTAACATTCAAAATTGAAGTGTACTTTTATGATTTTCAGGTTTTTTCCCTTAATTTCATGTTAAAAGGCTACTCCATCAAAGCTGTGTTTTTTATTTCCTCTCTTGATTATACAATCGAATACACATCCATTTGTGGTTTGGAATTCAAATATTTTACAGATTGGCAGTACTTCAGCAGCCAGAGGCATATTAAACAAAAAAACCCTCTGTAGTTATTATTTATTAGGTTTCCAGTATAATCAGGTTGATTTAAGTGTTACCCGAACATTATTACATGTCAGATATTTTGATTATCATTAACAGTAAACAAGCAGACTACCTCTGACACATGAGCAAATTATACAGTTTCCTTTCCATCAATACCATAGAAAATAGTAATTTAAGAAATGGTTTTCTAGTAGATGTTCTAAGCTTAACCCAATCAAATTCATGACTTCTTCTAAAGCGCCTCCTGTGCTGTCAAAAATTCATCTTGAAATGTACGATGCCATGTAGTCTCTTGTACCTTCGTCACTGAACTGACTGCTGCCACTATTTTCTCACACTCTGAGTGTCAGAATCTTTGAAGAGGTAGCTGTCATTTTTAGGCAGAGTGGTGGTGTGGCAGGGGCTGAGGGAGGAGTTACAGGTTCAAATCTCAGCTCTGTCACTAAATAGCAGTTATTTGGGGAAGTTTCCTAAACTCTCTTGTTGTGAGAATGAAAGAAAATGTCCAAAAGTGGCCAGCTCGGTGCGGTTGACTTAGTAGACAAATATAAAATGTTATTTTCCCTTTTTCTCTTGCATTTAGATTTTTAAGCAGGGTAGTCAGTCATCTAACTGCTGAGATTTTTTTAGGACTGCCGGGATAGTCTACCTGTTCCTCAAATATCTCAACTAACAGCTGACCTCTGACACCTGAAAATCTATTGCTTGTCCTGTCAAGCTTCTATCAGTTATACACATCTAAATGAATTCAAATATCAGAATCAAAACACTTGGAATTAAAATATTTCTGAAGATGAGGATTAAGATTAAAAAATGGTACTAATTTTAAAATAAAGGGAGAGAAAGGCCCCAGTTGAGGACAGGGTCAGGACAAAGGAATGACTAGGTCAGGTACTGAGATGGGGACTGAGTGGCTGGGTAAGGAGGATAGGACAAATGCAGATAGGTCCACATCAGAGGTGTGAAGGAAACCTGCTCCTGGGGAAAACCTGGTGTCGTCCAACTGGCCACTCAGTGCTGCAAACAGTAATCATACATGTTAAGATGTTTCTGAGTACACATAACAGAAGCCAACAAGAGCGTTTATTGGGAGGGTCTTTGGAACTTAGGTAATTGCACAGAAGCTGGAAGCCTAGGTTAGCAGAATGGATTGAACTAAGTGCTTCCCGGTAGTAAAAGTACAGAAAGTACTACAAGTGTTCTTAACAGGAATAACCTGGCCAGGCTGCTACTGCCGTTGCTAAGGAAATGAGCACAGCTTCCTCTGCCTAGAAGAAATCCTAACTCTAGTTAATGTTGCTTACCTCCTCTGAATTTAGGGTCTTGGGAGAACACATCTCATTCAGTGCTCTTAGGTCCAGGGACTTGCCTTTGTGGGCAGAGGGCAGGAAGAGGAAGGGGCTGTCCCTCAAGCTTTCCTAGTCAAAGGCAGGAGCACCTTTCCCCACCTCCCCACAGAGACAGTCAACAATGACAGATTCTCTGGAAATAAGAAAGGGGGTTGGATGCTATAAATAAACAAGCGGACAACAAAAAACCACTGCGCTAACCATTACGCTGCCTTATATGGCAATTTTCCTAACAATGAGAAAATGAAACATCACTGTTATTGCAGAAGGGGACCAACTCGCCATTGGTTGAAGAAAATGCTGTAATGTAGGGTCTAGGCAACTCCCTGAGGGAAAACTATTTACTTTCTGGAGGATATGCTAGAGATATCTTTTTGCCCCTTCTCTCCTCTTCTCTCTGCTAGTGGGAAGGCTGGTGTTAATGGTCACATCAGCTGGTCTCCCTTATGTTCTGACTGGGTTTAGAAAATGGGAGACAATGGCCGGAAATTGGAGATCTGGAGGACAATGGGTTTGAGATATTTATTCCTCCAGCTCCCTTCCTGTCAGGCATCATTCAGGTTGGCTGTAGCTGTTGCTCTCTGGAAGCTCCTGTCCTTTTTTTCCTACAGTTACATGTTTACCTGGGTTCTTGTAAATATTGCCTCTTCTTACTTACTCAGGCCTGGGGCTGGCCTTCTTTCCACTGTCACGAGCCCTTGGATCTGATACCATTCTTTATTGCTGTCCTTTAACTGTGTGAAAGCCTTTGTAAAACAGTCCCTTCCATAAATCCTCTTCAATCACAGACTCCTTTTGAACGTGTCTTTGGTTTTCTGCCATAACCTGCAGGACAGGTCATTGGATGTAAATGGACTTATTTCTGTTCCACAAATGTACTTGTTAGTATTTGAGTGAGAGGATAATCTGCATAAATCTTGGTCATTATACATGATTTTATTAATATTTTTTCATTCCTCTAAAATAGAGAAGAGTCAGTATCAAGGTCAAGTAAAAAAAAAATCACCACAGCCTTGCCATGAAGTTGGGTTACTTCAAGTCTCATCTATCCTCATATTCAAGCAATGTTCTAGATACGGTATAAGTCATTGTTCTCTTTACCAATAATCCCTTTTTTTCTGGTGATATGTGTATCCTGAAAATAAAATTTATTTAAATTAAAGTTTAGGAAAGATTTTATAATTTAGGACACTAATTTCTCATCTGTTTTGCAAACCGTTAAATATAAAAAATAACTCAGAAATCATTTTAGAATGCACTTTGTCATGTGGATTAAACTTCAAAGAACACACAAAAAATCATTTACTAAAAGGATGTTTTGGGCTACTTGTATCTCTCTTCTCACTTTCCACTCCCCTAAATGTACTGCAGTCTGACTCGTGTTGAAACAACAAGGACCTCCACAATTCCAAATTCATTTGAATTGAACCTTTCGACCGCATGGGACTTCTCATTTCTTTATTGGATATCTCTACTCACTTGGCTCTCACGACAGCACAGTCTCAGTTTTCTTATTGGCTTGACCATCCTTACAATCCTTTTCTGGCACTTCTTTTTGCAAGTGTTCAACTGTTTCTCAGGGAGAACATTCTCCTTCTCTCCTCTCCCCTTTCCTTTCGTTGTCTCTCTTCTCTTTTCCTTTCTCCTTTCTCTTTCCCTCCTCTTCTCTCATGCAAGTGATTTCATTAACTATAAAAGCTTAGCTTTCACGTAGACCAGACACTGCAAGTATAAACATCATCAGGGTCTCACAAGTAACACTATACATGAGTGAGGCAGATGGAGGTAAGTGTATATGCCTCCTTGATTAGAGGAGGGTGCAGACCTCTTCAAAAGGGGCAGCCTTTACTTCGTAAGTGGGAGATTTGTCATGTGGTAATTTGGTCCAGGGTTCCCTGAATTTGAAGTATTTTGAGAATAGTTGAAATTAGTCTCCAAATATTTGAATGTTAGTTCAAAAACATATTTTCACACTATGCATGTCAAACACAACACTTGTATAGACCAGATTTGGTTTCAGGGTGGCTAATATTTGACGTTTAATCTCAACCTCCATTTTTAGAACTCTAGACCTTATTTTGTATCATTGCTCTGGAAAGCTCTACTTATCTGTGTGGCATCCTCTTGAAACTCACTATGTTCCCAAGCTATAATCGCCACATTCACTGACAAACTTTCCTCTCTTTGTTTGTGATTTTCAAAGATATCATTACCATTGAGACCAGCTACCCAAGATAGAAAACTTGAAATCATCCTTGTCGCATTCTTCATCTCCTAGTGTTGCCAGACGCTACAGCCCGCATTTCTTGAATCCATTCTCTTTTCTGTAGTATCACTGTCTGTATTTTTATATATATATTATATATATATATGTATATAAAATCTCCATTGCCTCTCTATTGCCTCATGAGACTTTTCAAATCTGCTTTTCAAACTTCCTGGAGAGGGTGTTTTCTTAGGTTATTCCTGGAAGTTTTAGAAGCCCCAAACTAACCATGGCTGAGCTTACTGTAGTATCCACTTTACTCATTTTTAAGTGTGTCAAAATATCCCTTTCGTGTTATTACAAACAAAAGAGTAGAACGCAAAATTCTCACTAGTTTTCACAGTAAGGTTTAGGACTTTATAAATGCTTTTGCTTGAAGTAGAAACTGCTGCAGATGTTGCCAACAGACCTATGGGTGCATAAGTTCACTGTCTTCTCTCTGTGTTATTTTTATGGTGAAAAGTTTGAAAAGTATTATCTTAGGATGAAATTTATGCTATTTTCATAGCAAACAGGGCCTTAATAATTTGGTCCTAACTCATCTTTTCTATCTCATATGCGTCTTGCATCCCCACTCACACTGTTCCCCATCACTCTGAATTTTTTTTTCTGGTTTCCCAACCATACCAAACCCTCTCACTCCATGCTTTTGTACAAGCTTTATCCCCTGTCTAGAGTAATTATTCCTTCAAGTCTCAGGTCAAAAGTTAGCATTTTATGAAGGCTTCCCTGTTCTGAGGTCTTTACCACTTTTCACTTCTATTGTCTCCTAATTACTTGCTAAATTTGTCTTTTTCACTGCACTGAGAATTTCTGGAGAGCAGAGATCTCCTTTTTTAATCCCTAGTGCCTAGCAGAGTACATGTTAATGACTGAAAGAATGAATGATGAACCTAGCTGTTGAATATATTACATTGTGTGTGTGCGTGTGTGTGCGTGCGTCTCCGTGTCTCCTCTAACTATGATTTAGTGATGGGATTTGTGTTAGGCCAGATTGTGAACTCAGTCATTAATGGTAATGGAAATTATAAGCAATTCAACCATGTGCTGCTTGGTTGTAATTACTAATACTATTCAATAATTATTATAATTTACGTATCTTATCTATTAGTTTAGGAGAAGAGTTTTTTGCTATGGTTATATATTTTTGGCTTTGACATTGTTGGTTCATTCCTTTGGATTTTCTGTTCTCTTCCCTTCTCTACCCTGTTCTCTGAGGAAAGGGAACAACTTGCCCTACAGCCATGGAGTTCTTGTGCCCAGAGGCTTCGGGTTGGGTCTGGTCACTGGGGAAGGTAGAGGATGAAGCAGGTATGTGTTCTCTTGGCTCTCTCTTCAATGGTCCAATAACCGCTCCCTCCCTTCTCCCTTGGGTCAGGGGCCTCAGCTCCACAGTTACTACTAAGCCCGCACTGCTGTATCTACTTTGTGGTTCCCCTACACTCCCATCTCTGTAAATAGCCCCATATCCAGGTAGTCTGTTGAATTATCCTAATTTGAGTGTGACATCTGTTTCTTGTTGGGAACATGACAGATATAATTCTCTTCTACTTCTCTGATTGCTTATTCTATAGATAAAATTCAAAGTGAATAAGGATGACTTTTTCCCTTTTGTTTTTGCCCTACATTGTACAACCATAAGTTTTGTTCACCCTTAAGCAAGTGTGTGTGTGTGTGTGTGTGTGTGTGTGTGTGTGCAAGATTAATTTTAAAATGAACTGAAAAATAAGCATGGCATGTTTTTGCAAAATGTATCTTTATTGCAGAACAATAGTTTAAAAGTTTGTGTATTGAAGTTGAATAGCATTTACATTTTAAGAAAAATTCCCTATTAAGTGGATTATTTATTCGAGAGCATAAATCAAATTAAGATACATATTTCTCAGGGTCAATAAGGTTGAGAAAAGCTTTCATGAAAGTTTTGTGCTTTAAGCACAGAAAACCTAATTTTAAACTTTCTGTGGGTAACAATTAAAATCAACAGTAAGGGAGATATTAAAAGTTTGGATAATTTTCAAATATTTGTATGTATGTTTTTAAAAAGTGAAGATTAAAAATATTACTCATAGTGATATAAAGTATTCCTTATTTTTTAGGAAAATAAAATAGAGATTTTTCTTCTTAGCATTCTCATCATAGATTCTTAAAGTACTATATTTTGTCTTTTGGTTTTTTTAAAATTGAAGTATAGTTGATTTACAGTGTTTCTACTGCAAAGTGATTCATATATATATATATATATATATATGTATATTTTTTCAGATTTTTTTCCCATTATAGGTTGTTACAATATCTTGACTATAGTTCCCTGTGCTATACATACAGTACAAATAGTTTCCTCCTCACACTTTCTCCTTTGGTATCATAAGTTTATTCTCTATGTCTGTGAGTCTATTTCTGTTTTTCTTAAGAGTTCTATGTTTTAATTCCTGAGAAAATTATTCTAGTTTTTATTCCAAAGGGTTAAAATACAAATATATACTGGAACTTTGCTAAAACACTATACTCGTTTCCTGTTTTGAGACTGCCTTTAGTGAAGTAATTTTGCGATCCTCTGGGTATTTTATTGAATACTTATTCTCCAGTTGATACCCAGATAGACTTGAATCTTCTATAATGAAGAGTTCCCAAGTGAAGAGTCACACAGTGAAGTTTCCATACATAGCTCCTTAAGATTCAATCCTTTATATTTAAAGTAACTTTAAAGTAAAGTAACTTTCCTTTAACAAGGAAAAAATTTTAAAGTGAAAATACACCTTTCACCTTTCTATTTTGTTTGAGTATTTGTTCCTACGTTTCTTTAGCATTATTCCTTTTGTTTTTCACGTCGAATCGTCTTCACAAGTATTACTGCCCTCTGCCCACCCTTCTCTTTTTAACCTTCCCAAATGATTAACCACATTCCACAATCTCAAGGGTGGCAACTCTGGCTTGTGATTTTTCTGTTAAGCATGGCTTATGGGTGAAATTGATTAAATTTTTTGTGAAGTCGGGGTGTTGTATAGGTGTATTTGGCACTTCCATATACTGCAGAAGTTTTGACAGCACTGGTGCTCATGTATTTTGGGCAACACTTCAAGCTTCCTAAGAATAACGTGAGTCTTTGAAAACACTAACCCATGCTCTGACAGTCTGATGAATGTGATCTTGAAGTCCATCTATAAGAAGAAACACAGGTGACTCTAAATCATTTGGTACGGTCTGGGTACAGATACGAATTAATAGGAAACCTGAAGTCCACCAACATAGTGTATTAATCACACCTAGAGAAATCTCATCAGCATCTGGGCCCAGATTCAGCCAGTCTCCTACACCTGATGTTAATCCTTTTTTTACCATGCTCTCTTTGACAATATCCACCTCAGTTCTCTTTTTTTAAAAAGTTTATTGAAATATAGTTGATTTACAATGTTGTGTTAGTTTCAGGTATACAGCCAAGTGATTCAATTATACATATATACAAATCTATTCTTTTTTTATAAATTTATTTATTTTTGGCTGTTGGGTCTTCGTTGCTGAGTGTGGGCGTTCTCTAGTTGCAGCGAGCGGGGGCTACTCTTCATTGTGGTGCACGGGCTTCTCATTGTGGTGGCTTCTCTTGTTGTGGAGCATGGGTTCTAGGCATGTGGGCTTCAGTAGTTGCAGCATGGAGGGCTCAGCAGTTGTGGCTCACGGGCTCTAGAGTGCAGGCTTAGTAGTTGTGGCACACGGGCTTAGTTCCTCCGCGGCATGTGAGATATTCCCGGATCAGGGCTCGAACCTGTGTCCCCTGCACTGGCAGGCAGATTCTTAACCACTGCACCACCAGGGAAGCCCCCAAATCTATTCTTTTTTAGATTCTTTTCCATTATAGGTTATTACAAGTTATTGAGTATAGTTCCCTGTGCTATACAGTAGATCTTTGTTGATTATCTATTTTATATACAGTAGTGTGTATATTTTAACGCCAAACTCCTAATTAATCCTTCCACCTCAGTTCTCTTGACTCTACTGTTCCAAGTTCCACTAATGGAACTGTGTCCACTTTTATACATTCAGTACACCTTTCTTTTCCCCCAGTTCCAAGACCAACTGACTTATGAAAGAACGACTGAACAGCTGAAGACACCAATCCAACAGACATTTAGCCTTGGTCATTTCTTCCAGCCAAAGACTCTGATATATAGACTTCAGAGTCACACTTACCCTTATCTCTAGGGGTCCAGTTCCCAGAACATGACTAATTAGTAACTTAGTTCCTTTTAGCCTGTCTCCTTTTCTACTCCCTTCTAGAAGTACAAAAGTGTTGCTTCTAAACACCCACCTACTAAATGGGCCTTTATTTTCCATCTACAGACCTGGTTCTGAATAGTGACTTCTTTTTCTTCCTAAATTTCCTGGGTCATCAACCAGATTATATAGCTGTGCTCTGCCTTCCTGCTGGGACCTAACACCTGCTCTTGCAAACCCCCTTTTGACTTTTGTCTGAATCCAAATTGAGTTCTTCACATTCTTTGTACATGGCTCACAACCTCCTACACCCCTTTCCCCTTTCAACTGCACTTTGTAGTTAGGCTCACAATAAACCTTAACTATTAAATCTTAAGCAGAATCTCCATACCTGTTCTGCCCTGGTGGGGTTAGATTAAGGTCCAAATGCCTTCATCCTTTCCATTCTTTTGTTTGCCTGCTTGGAGCTCTACATCTCATAACCCAGTCCAATGTATGACATGTCCCAACACCCTATGTTTCCTTGCTGCCTCAATCAAGTCCACAGAACACTTTATGTTATTCTAAGCCACCTGAGCTCTCTACTTCTGCAGCCCGCTTATCATTGCAAAAAAAAAAAAAAAAAAAAAAGTCACAAGACTGCCAATATAATCAACTGCAGATTTACTCTTACTCCTCAGATAGACTTGAGTGGTAATGTCTGTATTCATTAGAGGCCATTTCATACTTTTTCATTTCCCTCCAGCTTCTAAGAACAATTCTTCCCCGTCTCTACCCCTTTCACTCCCCTATCCTTCCCTTACCACCTCTTGCCCTTACTCTCTGGGCAAATAAGGAACAAGATCCTTAACTTTTGCTAAGAAAACCATGAGCCTTCAAGAGGAGCTTCAGGAAATGCCTTTATTTGCTCCTAATGTTTCTCACAGTTAACTATTTTTCCTTTTTCTTTCATCTGACAGAAGAAAGTGCTTGCCACTTTTCTCAAGCAAAACTTACATTCTCCAATTTTCATAATTATATGTATTGATATAGTCCTCTGTAATTTTCAATCTGTTTCTTGTTGGCCAGCAGAAAAGCTGAAATACTTTATTTCTTCCCCCCTCATACCCCTTGAACTCCTATAGAAAGTCCTTTCTTCCTTTCACCATTAGAGGGACTGTAGTTTTCACTTACTCTCGTTCTCTCTAGCTCTCAGTTGCTTAAAAGATTTTTTCTGTATGTAACGTAGCCTGTGTACAAACAACTATATATTATTACTTAGAAAAATCACTTAGAATGAGCATACATGTGCCCATCCATTTTAAGAAATAGATCACGACCAATATAATTGAATGGGCTTCTGGTAATGGCCTCCCTTTACTCCATCCTGGAGGTAATTGCAATCCTAAATTTTGTGATAATTATTTCCTTGTTTTTCTTATGTTTTTTTGTGTGTCTAATTAATATATTGTTTGTATTAATGCAATACTTGTCACAACTCTTTTCCATCCCAGCAGACATCCCTCTGGTGTGGTTTGAGAGCCCCTATGCTTACATCTGTCATAGCATTAATCACATTTACTTTCTGTCAGCACCTTAGACTATGAGCTCTTTTTATTTATATTTTATTTCTTTAGTCTCAGAACTTAATCAGTGCCCAGAACATAGTAGGAATTTAATAAATATTAGTTAAACCAATTGATAAAAGTAGAAATTGGAGGCACACCTCTCTGTAGGTTCAGAGTTCCTGTATTTCCATATTAAAACATTTAAATAGATGAACACATTCTTGAAGAAAACGTTTCAATCACAAGGATTGAAACAAAAGCATGTTCTAGTTAAATTTCTCTTATAATCCCAGTTGTCACTAATTGACTGCCACCTCGGGCCATTTACTTAACCTCTTGGTCCTCTGTTACCTAATCTATAAAGTGAGGTTGGACTAAAGGATCTCCAAGGTCCTTTCCAGCTGTGAAATTCTATGATCGTCATCGATGATTGTATAAATAAAAAAGTCAATTAACAAGGACATCTTAATCCCTAAGCATTATCACTAAATTGAGATTTTACTTTTTCAAAGAGCAATTATTTTATATACACAGTAGGAAATGAAAGTGTTCACATATCTTACTTTCCAGCCACAATCCAACTTCATCAACAGTCCTTTTTACATAATGTGAAGTGTTCTTCCTAGTCAAATATGGAGACTTCTCTTCTTTTGAAAGAGCATCACTGTGAGATCTCTTCTTTGTTTAACCAGTGAATTCATTACCCAGCTTAGAATAGATATGTCACTTGTCTTACCCTAGTCTAATGAAATATGCTAGGCTTGTCCCCCAAATCTAAGTAGATTCTCTAGACTGTACCTGTTAGGTGACCAGCCTGGTCACCTAAATTTCTTGGCTCTTCACCTGCTGACCTTGGCCTCATGCCCTCCTGGACCTTTTCAAACCCATTTCCTCCCACTAGGCCACGTTCATCTTTCTTTATCCTCTGGCCTGTCCTCCCTCCTGCTTCTCTGTCTTCCCTCCTATACCATAGAGAGATATCTATATAACATTCCCTGCCTAACTGGCCCACACAGGACTTCCCTCCATAAACCTTTCCCTTGAGGGAAACTCTTCACCCACTAGGTTACTACTACATGATCAGAATCTGAATATTGAATAATGCACTCACAATAATAAAAATAATTTAAATATGAAAAGTAACACGTGGTCACTGTAAATTTTTAACAGCTTTTATTGTGGTAACAATGACATACACTAAATTTTACATATACAAAATGTACATTTTGGTAAATTTCATTCCCTAAACTAATCTCATAACTCTTTGTAATTCCAGTTTTGCACCCTTTTCATACTTCTCTCACTCTCTCTCTCCCAGTTTTCACATGCCACTCATCTGCTTTCTCTATAGATTATCTTGAATCTTCTAGAGTTTTATAGAAATGGATTCATAGAATATACATAGTTTTTGTCTGGTTTCTTTCACCTCAGCATATTATTTTGAGATTCATCCATATTGTTGCATGTATCGGTAAGTAGTATCATTCCTATCTTTTGCTGAATAGTATTTTATTGTATGGAATTACCACAATTTGTTTATCTGTTGGTCTGTTGATGGACATTTAGGTTGTTTCTAGTTTGGGGATATTACAAATAAAGTTTCTATGAACAGTCATATTCAGGTCTTTGTATGGACATATACTTCTGTTTCTTTTGGGTAGATACTTGGAGTAGTATGGATGGATTATATAGTAGATACTTTAAGAAACTGCCAAGCTGCTTTTCAAAGTGGTTATACCATCTTACCAGCAGAAGTGTTTGAGAGGACTTTGCTGGTGGCACAGTGGTTAGGTGTCCGCCTGCCAGTGCAGGGGACACAGGTTTGAACCCTGCCCTGGGAAGATCCCACATGAATAAAAATCCAATGATCATCTCAATAGATGCAGAAAAATCTTTGAGCAAAATTCACCCATCATTTGTGATAAAATATTGTCCATAAAGTGAGTATAGAGGGAATATACATCAAAATAATGAAGGCCATATGTGACAAACCTATAGCCAACATCATACTCAACAGTTAACAGCTTAAAACATTTCCTCTAAGACCAAGAATAAGATAATAATGACCATTCCTACAACTTGTATTCAACATAGTATGGAAGTCCTAGCCACAGCAAACAGACAAGAAAAAGAAAGAAAAGGAATCCAAATTGGAAAAGAAGAAGTAAAACTGTCACTGCTTGCAGATGACATGATACTATATATGGAAAATCCTAAAGACACCACCAAAAAACTATTAGAACTAATAAATTAATTCAGTAAATTGGCAGGATACAAAATTAACATGCAGAAATCTGTTGCATTTTTGTACATTAACAACAAACTATTAGAGAAATTTATAATTGCATCAAAAAAAATACCTAGCAATAAATCTAAGAGTGTAAAAGACCTGTACTAGGGAAACTATAAGACACTGATGAAAGAAATTGAAGAGGACACAAACAAATGGAAAGATATACTGTGCTCATGGATTGAAAGAATTAGTATTGTTATAAAGACCGTACTACCCAAGGCAATCTACAAATTCAGTAAAATGCCTATCAAAGTATACATAGCATTTTTCACAGAGCTATAACAAATCTAAAGTTAGTATGGAAACACAAAAGACCCCCAAATAAATGAAGCAGTCTTGAGAAAGAAAAAGCTGAAGGTATCATACGCCCTGATTTTAAACTATACTACAAAGCTACTCTAATCAAAAGTGTGGTAGGATACAAAAACAGACACATAGATCAATGGAACAGAATAGAGAGCCCAGAAATAAACCCATACTTATATGGGCAATTAATCTATGACAAGGGAAACAAGAATATACTACTGCAGAAAAAGCCTCTTCAATTGATGCTGTTGGGAAAAGTGGACAACTATATACAAAAGAATCAATATAGACTACTTTCTCTAAGCATATATAGAAATAAACTCAAAATGGATTAAAGACTTAAATGTAACACCCCAAACCATAAAACTTCTAGAAGAAAGCATAGGCCATATGCTCTTTAAAATTGGCCTAAGCAATATTTTTTTCTAATGTTTCCTCAGGCAAGAGAAACAAAGCAAAAATGAATAAAGGGGACTACAACAAACTAAAAGATTTTGCATAGCAAAGGAAACTATCCACAAAACAAAAAGGCAACCTACCAAATGGGAGAAGATATTTGCAAATGACATGTTCTATAAGAGGTTAATATCCAAAATATACAAAGAACTCATATAACTCAATATCAAAAAATTAAACTACCCAATGGAAAAATGGGCCGAGGACCCGAGTAGACACTTTTTGAAAGAAGGCATATAGATGATCAACAGACACATGAAAAGATGCTCAGCATCACTGATAATCAGGGGAGTGCAAATTGAAACCGCAATGAGATGTTACCTCACTCCTGTTAGAATGGCTATTATCAAATAGACAACAAATATCAAGTGTTGGCAAGGATATGAAGAAAAAGGAACCCTTGTGCACTGTTGGTGGGAATGTAAATTGGTGTAGTCCCTATGGAAAAAAGTGTGGAGATTCCTCAAAAAATTAAAAATAGAATACAATAAGATGCAGAAATTCCACTACTGGGGTTTTTTTTTCCTGAAATCAACAAAAACACTAATTCAAAAAGATATATGCACCCTTATGTTCGTTGCAGCATTATTTACAATTTCCTTAGTATGAGAGCAACTCAAGTGTCCTTCAGTAGGTTAAAAGATAAAGAAGATGTGACACACACACACACACACACACACACACACACACACACAATGGAATATTACTGAGCTGTAAAAAAAAGAATGAATTCTTTCTTTTTGAGACAACATGGATGAACCTAGATGGTATTATCCTAAGTAAAATAAGTCAGACAGAAAGACAAAAACCCTATGATTTCACTTTTATGTAGAATCTAAAAAAACAAAACAAATGAACAAACAAAACAGAAACAGAGTCACAGATACAGAGAACAAACAAGTGGTTGTCAGAGGAAAGGGGCACAGATCATTGAGTGAAGTAGATGATGGAAATCAAGAGGTGAAAACTTTAAATTACCAAATGAGTCTCAGGAGTGAAATGTACAGAGTGGGAAATGTAGTCAATAATAATGTAATAGCTTTGTATGGTGACATATGGACACTAGACATCATGTTGATCATTTTGCGATGTATAGAAATATTGAATCACTGTGTTATGCACCAGGAACTTACATGGTGTTATAGATCAATCATACTTTAAAAAAAAAACCCAAACAGACAACCTCATATAAAAGGAGATCAGATTTGTGGTTACCAGATGGGGTTAGGTGGAGAGGCAATTGGATGACAGGGATCAAAAGGTACAAATTTTTGGGCTTCCCTGGTGGCGCAGTGGTTGAGAGTCCGCCTGCCGATGCAGGGGACACGGATTCGTGCCCCAGTCCAGGAAGATCTCAAATGCTGCGGAGCGGCTAGGCCCATGAGCCATGGCCATTGAGCCTGCACATCCGGAGCCTGTGCTCCGCAACGGGAGAGGCCACAATAGTGAGAGGGCTGCGTACCGCAAAAAAAAAAAAAAAAAGGTACAAATTTTTGGTTAAAAAATAAGTACTAGGGATATAATGTACAAAATGATTAAGATAATTGACAGTGCTGTATGTTATATATGACAGTTGTTAAGAGAGGAAATCCTAGGAGTTCTCATCACAAAGAAATTTTTTCCTCTAATTTTGTATCTATATAAGATGGTTGATGTTCACTAAACTTATTGTGGTAATCATTGCATGATGTATGTAAGTCAAATCATTATGCTTTACACCTTAAACTTGTACGGTGCTGTATGACAATTATATCTCAATAAAATAGGGAAAAAAGAATCAACATGAAATACAATTTACAAAACTTCCTACTATTTTCCTATCTGGTAGAACATAGTTAATATCATATCCCATATGCAAATTAATGCTGTTTTTACTCTAATGCAGTGTAGAAGAATTTAGTGCATAAATATTTGTGTTTCAGGGTATATCCTTGTTATGGATTACCAAGGATGAAATTACTGGCTATATCATTATACTTTCAAACATGGTACTATGTACATAACTTAACTTTGTAAAACTAACTTTTAAAAAAATCTTTGCAAATCTACTTGTTGAAAAATTGATTTTTTTTTTTCTTTTTTTGCGGTACACCGGCCTCTCACTGTTGTGGCCTCTCCTGTTGCGGAGCACAGGCTCCGGATGCGCAGGCTCAGTGGCCATGGCTCACGGGCCTAGCCGCTCTGCTGCATGTGGGATCCTCCCGGACTGGGGCACGAACCCGTGTCCCCTGCATCAGCAGGCAGACTCTCAACCACTGCACCACCAGGGAAGCCCGAAAAATTGATTTTTATTTTAAGTAAAGTATCTTTCATTACTTTTGACTGTCAGCCTTTTTAAAATATATTTATTACATAAAATTTCTTTTTCATGAATTCTCTCATATCCTTTTTTCATTTACGTATTGTCTCAAATTTTTCCTTAATTGCTTGATTAAACTCTGTGTTTTAAATTCACTAACCCTTTCTCTATTGCAAATATTTTTTCAGTTTATCTTTTAATGTTTACAATACTTTCAACATTCAGTTTTATATTTTTATTTTGCCAGTATATTAACTGTATCCTTCATGATTACTTCCAATGACTTTAAAAGTAGAAAGTTTTAATATTTTCTGTTTTTTATGGCTTGATATTTTATATTTAAATTTTTAATTATACTATATTTTTGCATGTATTATAAAGATAGAATCTTAGCTGATATTTTTAAATTAGCTGACCATTTGTTCCAGATAATTGGTCGATTAATCTATTATTTCCTCATTGTTTTCCATATCATATATTCCTTTATGTAAACTAATTCCTTTGTGTAAATTTCCCCCCCAAAATTGTTTGATTTCTGATTGTCTGTTCATGAACATTATAATTATTTTTTTTAATTAGGATAAGATCTCTTCAGAGTTTTTATTAAAATTGTATTATAAGTTTACTGAAGTTTGGAAACAATTAGATATCTATATAATTTGTATTTTGATCCAGAAATAGTGCATGACTTTTAACGTATTTATGGCTTTCAGGAATTTTGTAGTTGATTTCATGTAGATCTCATATATTTTTCGTTCATTTTCTTACTGAGTACCTTATATTTGAATACTAGTATACGTTTTTAAATTATACTTCTAATTATTTAATACTGATATACAAGAAAACTATGTCATTTTGTTTGTTTCTAGCCACCGTATTGAATTTTCGTGTTAATTTAGTAGTTTCTCTTCATTCTTTTGAAATTCCTAGCTATACAATCGTATTATCCATAAAAATGATAATTTTGTTTCTTTCCCCATACTTTCACTTCTATTATTTAACTTCTATTTTTGATAAGTTGTATTGGTTAGAACTTGCAAAGGCATGAAAATTATAACATTTTTGCTAGAAATTCTTTTTTTACCCCTGATTTTATTAGTGTTTTATATTTAGTATGAGATAGCTATGCTTTAGCTAATTTATTTTATATTTTAAAGCTAGTAATAAGGTTTATTCAAAATTGCCTAAAATATCAGAATTATTCCTCACTTGACCAGATAGTGATTCTCTAAATACTCTATGAGGATAATAATAATAATAATAGCATTTCAAAATGTCAAATATGCTCCCCAGATTACCATTTCCTTCAGAAACTGATTCGTTATTTCTAATCAAAACTGTAAGATGGTTAGATAAAGCAATTGATGGATAATTTCAGTTTTAAAAATATTGATTTCCTCTCTATTACAGGTATGAGCACCTACTCTGCCCTACAACTCTTTTTTTTTAATTTTATTTATTTAATTTATTATTTTTGGCTGTGTTGGGTCTTCATTGCTGCGTGGGGCTTTTCTCTAGTTGTGGCAGCAGGGCCACTCTTTGTTGCGGTGCGCGGGCTTCTCATTGCAGTGGCCTCTTTTGTTGTGGAGCACGGGCTCCAGGCACTCGGGCTTCAGTAGTTGTGGCTCATGGGCTCTAGAGTGCAGGCTCAGTAGTTGTGGCGCATGGGCTTAGCTGCTCCGCGGCATGTGGGATCTTCCCGGACCAGGGCTCGAACCCGCGTCCTCTGCATTGGCAGGTAGATTCTTAACCACTGCACCACCAGGGAAGCCCCCTACAACTCTTATAAGAGATGCTTGAGAATAAGAAACATGTCTCAACCTTTGAGTATATCACCTTTGGCAAGTCATGTCACCTGTCTGTATCAGTATGTCATTGAATAGCACTTATCTGTTTATTTAAAGAATGTGTGGGAAATTTGGCTGGCAGTCAGTACCTTTGTGAATTTGAGCAAATTACGTCATTTTCCTCAGTTTTCTTACCTCATTTGTTTATAAAGCTTTTAAGATAGATTATCTGTACTATCTATTTCACTCAAACATCCTGTCCCCTTATAGCAAATTCTGTTAGAAATCAGGTATACATATGTGGAAAGATATATAATAAACTCAAGAGTCAATGCAGTACAGTGGAAATACCAGAGGTTTTGGCTCAGATTATTCTATTTCAAGATTTTGGTGCTACCTTACTATCTGTGTGACATTAGGTAAATTACTTTATAACCCCGAGTTGCACTGGTGTCAGTAGGAAATACTAGAATTCATTATCTGTCATGGTTGTGATGAGAACCAGGTAACAGAGTCTTGTACTATGTGAATCTGTATCTTCTGGAGTACTAACAGGAAACGGATGGCACACCTGAAATAGGTTAATTCTAGAATGATTTATTTACAGAGATACTAATTATAAAGGTGTGGGTCTATGGTAATCACAAAGACTGTTGCAGTAATCTTGGGTATATTAGCAAACAAACTATTACCATACTTAGGCCCAGGAGGAAGAAGGGAGGAAGAAGTTTGGGGAGCCTGAGGGATACAGTCATGTATAATCTTGTCCTAGAGAGAACCATTTGTGGATGAACACAGCCTAAGACAGAAATAACCTCATTAAAAAAGGTATAAAGTTGGTTCACTGACTAATCTAATCTGGGCTCCAGAATTTTAACACTAATAGGAACTGCATTGTCTAGGTATCTTCATATAAACATATCCAGAGAAGTCTCTTCATACTGAAACTTAATGACAGTAGCAACTTTGTCTAGAGTAACTGAGCCCATAAGCCAAAGGAAAGTGTTATACAATTTACAGTGTGGTAAGGTAAGATCTATAATAGGCATAACAGAGGTTCTGACTTTCCCAAATTCCACTCACATAAGACTTGTAATATTCATTCAACGATGTGATACGGTCCCATCTGGGTTCTGATCTTTCTCAAGTTTCTCTTGCCCAAATCTGCCTGACCTAGCTTCAGCCTCCTTAATGTAATAGTGTCAGTCTTTTTCTGTTTTTCTTCCTCAAAGTATAATCTTTAAGTACTGGATTTTTATCAATTGATTTCTACAGAAAGCGGTGCTTCACTTTAATATGTTTTGGAAACTGCTGTCTAGGAGTAGTTTCCAGCTGTTCTCTGCCCTTCTATTCTAAGACCTTTGTGTCGGCTGGCAGCTGCTTTCTCTTCGTAAAATTACTGTTTTCTTCTTTACTTTGGTGATGCAAGAGGGGTTTTTAAGCCCCTTGTTTGGTTTTTTTGCGGTACTCGGGCCTCTCACTGTTGTGGCCTCTCTCGTTGCGGAGCACAGTCTCCAGACGCGCAGGCTCAGCGGCCATGGCTCACGGGCCCAGCCGCTCCGCGGCATGTGGGATCCTCCTGGACTGGGGCACGAACCCGTGTCCCCTGCATCGGCAGGCGGACTCTCAACCACTGCGCCACCAGGGAAGCCCTAAGCCCCTTGTTTTTAAGAGTTACTTCCTGCTTGGAGTCAGAACTGGTTCTCCTGTTGCAGGGGAATGTGGATGTCATGACACTTCCTTGGGTAGCAGTAGCTGAAAGCACTTTTCTTTAATTACTTTATGCCCTACCTATCAAGAAATTAACAAGGGAGGATGGTAGGATGAAAATTTCAACCCTGGGCTCTTGTTGGTTTGTCCGTGTTCTAGCCATGCCATTTGGAAAAGTTATGTAAATGTTTTCTCTTATTTATTGATACGAAAATGAAATAATACACTGTTATAGTTATTTTTATGAGGCTCAAATGTAATAATGTATGTGGTGTGATTTGCAGACTATGAAGTGGAAGGGATTATTACTCTCCGGAAAAATGCATATTCTTGATTCTTTGGAAACAACAGAGTATACGGTGTAAATTAGTATAGACTTTGTCTTCATATTTTCCCACCTGACTAGCCAAATGAAAAAGACATTTATTTCTCATGGAAATCTCAAGAGATATTAACCAATCTTCCTTGAGTATATTTAATAAAATTCTAAGAATTAATAGGCAACATTGGAGTCGTCACTAATACAAGTCTGCACAAATCAAAATCATGTTCATTTTACACTGATAAAGTTTCCAGGAGTAAAGTGTGTACTCTTGCTATTCATGACTTGCTTGAATAGTTTTCAAGCCCTCATATAATTTTTCCTTGAGTTATAAAGTTTCAAAATTATGTTGACTTGAAAAAGGAAATTGTATGACCTTCATTAAAGGTAATGACTATTATTAGTTTATTAATGCTGGAATTACTCCATACTGTTCATATGAATCAGCCTACTGCATGGTTGTTTGGATCTTTAAATGTTTATGTGAGTTAAAATTTTAGTAGGGGATGTTATTTTGCTTATATTTCTTCTTTTGTAAACCAAATCATAATAATTACACTATCATTGCCTAATATTATACCTTCATTATTACTAATTAGATTCTGTACTATTTTTCAATGTGCAGAAAAGAGGATTTTAGAAAGGAAAATAGGGATATTAAATCAATACTTCAAAATACTAACATTTCTTCCACAGTTTTAGAATTTTAAAGTAATTATCTCACTTTATTTTCTCTATTTCAGTCAGAACACTTAAATATATTTGTGACTATTTGCACATTTTCCCACAGTTGTCACATATTTTTGTTGTTTTATTGCTGCCCTCTGCTTTTTTGAAGTATTTAATGACATTCATTGAGTGTTCACGAAATGTCTGGTAGTTGACACCAGGTGGTGTACAAAGTCACAAAAGGTAATTTCTCTTGTGGGTATCACCTTCCAAAAAAGAGAGCAGATGTAAATGCATACGCAAATAACTAAACAAGACACTCTTGTATGGTAATAAGTGCTGTAATAAGAAAACTGGAATTTGGGATCAGGGGTGGCTAGGATAGAAACAGGAGGGAGAGCTGCTTTATATGAGATAGCCACGGAAGATCTCTTTCAGGAGGTAACCTTTGAGCTGGGACCTTAATTGTTAGAAAGGGCCAGGTTTTTGAAGAACTAGAACAAAGACATTTTAAGCAGAATATGTAAAGTCCCTGATGAGAGAATGAGCTTGGCAAGGAAGGTCCGTTTGGTTGGAGTGTGGTGAATGGTTAGACAAGCAGGGAGAGGCCAAATCCAGCCGTGTGTTGTGGGCTAAGACAATAAATTTCAATTGTATTCTAATTTCAGTGGGAAGACATTGGAGAGATTTAATCAGAAGAGTAACATGGTTTGATTTACATTTTTGAAAGTTTGCCCAACTAGCATGTAGAAAATGTGCCACGTGTAAACCCATGATGGAAACTTGGAAATGAGTTAGGAGGCTGTTGCAATATTCCTGTTGAGAGAAGACGGTAATGAACAAGGTGGTTAGTGTTCAATGAAGATGGTCAGATTTGGCATATACGTGAGAAGTACAGGCACGAGGTCTTTCTGGTGGGTTGGATGTGAGAGGTGACCAAAGAGAGGAATTAATTTTGCCTTTTATACTTTATATTGCCTAGGTGTGCTCATCTAGGAACCATTGACCATGGATGAGGAAATCTAAAAGGAGAAGTGGCTTGGGGGTAGGGTAAGTTTGAGGCCAAGGTTGAGTGAAGATTTCTGTTTTGAACTTACTGATTTTGAGATGCATATTGGTCATGCAAGTAGAGATGCTGAGTAGCCATTTAGGTATATTATTTAAGAATATGGATTATGCATCCTAATGGAAGAGACCAAGTTTGTTCAATTAATGATTAGAAAGAGAGTTAATATTCAGAATAGTCAAATTTATTCTTCTATAAGAATATAACCATTTTTTAAGCTTTTAAAAATGTATTTTATTGAAGTATAGTTGATTTACAATGTTGTGTTAATTTCTGCTGTTAAGCAAAGTGATTCAGTTATACATATGTATATATTCTTTTTCATATTCTTTTCCGTTATGGTTTATTACAGGATATTGAATATAGTTCCCTGTGCTATAGAGTAGGACCTTGTTGTTTATCCATCCTATATATAGTAGTTTGCATCTGCTAGTCCCAAACTCCCAATCCATCCCTCCCTCACACACCCCCTCCCTTGGTAGGTAACCACAAATCTGTTCTCTATGTCTGTGAGTCTGTTTCTGTTTCCTAGGTAAGTTCATTTGTGTCATGTGTTAGATTCCACATTTAAGTGATATCATATGGCAAATGTCTTTCTCTTTCTGACTTCATTTAGTGTGATAATCTCTAGGTCCATCCATGTTGGTGCAAATGGAATTATTTCATTCTTTTCTGTGGCTGAGTAGTATTCCATTGTGTGTGTGTATATATGTGTGTGTGTGTATACACACACAGAGACACACACCACATCTTGTTTATCTGTTCATCTGTTGATGGATATTTAGGTTGATTCTATGCCTTGGCTATCGTAAATAATGCTGTTATGAACATAGGGGTGCATGTGTCTTTTCGAACTATAGTTTTGTCTCGTTACATGCCCAGGAGTGGGATTGCTGGATCATATGGAAACTCTGTTTTTAGTTTTTTTGAGGAGCCTCCATACTGTTTTCCACAGGGGCTGTACCAATTTACGTTCCCACCAACTGTGTAGGGGGGTTCCCTTTTCTCCACACTCTCTCCAGCATTTATTATTTGTAGACTTTTTAATGATGGCCATTCTGACCCGTGTGAGGTGGTACCTCATTGTAGTTTTGATTTGCATTTCTCTAATAATTAGCGATAATGAGCATCTTTTCATGTGCCTATTGGCCATCTGTATGTCTTCTTTGGAGAAATGTCTCTTTAGATCTTCCACCCATTTTTTGATAGGGTTGTTTGTTCTTTTGTTATTGAGTTGTATGAGCTGTATGTGTATTTTGGAAATTAAGCACTTGTCAGTCACATCATTTGCAAATATTTTCTCCCAGTCCATAGGTTGTCTTTTCATTTTTTAATGGTTTCCTTTGTTGTGCAAAAGCTTATAAGTTTCATTAGGTTCCATTTGTTTATTTTTGCTTTTATTTCTATTGCCTTGGTGGACTGACCTAAGAAAACATTGGTACAATTTATGTCAGATGGTGTTTTGCCTATGTTCTCTTCTAGGAGTTTTATGGCGTCATGCCTTATATTTAAGTCTTTAAGCCATTTTAAGTTTATTTTTGTGTCGGTGTGAGGGGATGTTCTAACTTCATTGATTTACACGTGGCTGTCCAACTTTCCCAGCACCACTTGCTGAAGAGGCTGTCTTTTCCCCATTGTATATTTTTGCCTCCTTTGTCAAAGATTAATTGACCGTAGGTGTGTGGGTTTATTTCTGGGCTCTCTATTCTGTTTCATTGATACATATATCTGTTTTTGTGCCCTGCTGTTTTGATTACTGTACCTTTGTAGTATTGTCTGAAGTCTGGAAGGGCTATGCCTCCTACTTTGTCCTTTTTCCTCAGGATTACTTTGGCAACTCTCAGCCTTTTATGGTTCCATATAAATTTTAGGATTATTTGTTCTAGTTCTGTGAAAAATGTCATGGGTAATTTGATAGGAATCACATTAAATCTGTATATTGCTTTGGGTAGTATGGCCATTTTAACAATATCTTCAAATCCAAGAGCATAGGATATCTTTCCATTTCTTTGAATCATCTTCAGTTTCCTTTATTAATGTTTTATAGTTCTCAGCGTATAAGTCTTTCACCTCCTTGGTCAGGTTTATTCCCAAGTATTTTGTTTTTTGATGTGATTTTAAAAGGGATTTTTTTTTAACATTTCCTGTCTGATATTTGTTAGTGTAAAGAAATGCAACTGATTTCTTTATGTTAATATTGTATCCTGCTACCTTGCTGAATTTGTTTATCAGTTCTAGTAGATTTTGTGTGGAGTCTTTAGCATTTTCTATATGTATAGTATCATGTCATCTGCATATAAACACTATTTCCTCCTCCTTACCAACTTGGATACACTTTATTTCTTTTTCTTGTCTGACTGCTGTGGTTAGGACTTCCAATACTATGTTGAATAGAAGAGGTGAGAGTGGGCATCCTTGTTTTGTTCTAGGTTTTAGCAGGAAGGTTTTCAGCTTTTCATCATTAGTATTATATTGGCCGTGGTTTTGTCATAAATAGCTTTTATTATGTTGAGATATGTTCCCTCTATACCCACTTTCACAAATGTTTTTTATCATGAATGGATATTGACTTTTATCAAATCCTTTTCCTGCATCTATTGAGATGATCATGTCATTTTTGTCTTTTCTTTTGTTGATATGGTGTATCACATTGATTTGTGTTTGTTGAACCATCCTTGTGAACCTGGGATGAATCCAATTTGGTCATGATGTGTGATCTTTTGTATGTGTTGTTGGATTCAGTTTGCTAATATTTTGTTGAGAATTTTTGCATTTATATTTATCAAAGATATTGGCCTGTAATTTTCTTTTTTGGTAGTGTCTTTATCTGTTTTTGGTATCAGTGTGATGGTGACTTCATAGAATGTCTTTGGGTGTGTTCCCTCCTCTTCAGTCTTTTGGAAGTTTGAGAAGGATTGGTAAAAGTTCTTCTTTGTATGTTTAGTAGAATTCACCTGTGAAGCCATCTGGTCCTGGACTTTTGTTTGTAGGGAGTTCTTTAAATTACAGATTCTATTTCACTTCTAGTGATTGGTCTGCTCAAATTATATCTTCTTGATTCAGTTTTGGTGGGCTGTATGTTTCTAGAAACTTGTCCATTTCTTCTAGGTTGTCCAATTTGTTGGCATATAATTGTTCATAGTATCCTCTTAGGGTTTTTTGTATTTCTGAGGTATCGGTTGCGATTTCTCCTCTTTCAGTTTTTGTTTTGTTTACTTGGGTCCTCTTTCTTTTCTTCTTTGTGAGCCTGGCTAGAGGTTTGTCAATTTTGTTTACCCTTTCAAAGAACCAGCTCTTGGTTTTACTGACTTTTTTCCATTTTTTAAAAAGTCTCTAGTTTATTTATTTCCTGTATGATCTTTATCATTTCCTTGCTTCTGCTGACTTTAGGTTTTGTTTGTCCTTCTTTTTCTAATTCTTTCAGATGATAGATAATGTTGTTTACTTGAGATTTTTCTTGTTTCTTCAAAAAGGCCTGTTTCACTATGAACTTGCCTCTAAGAACTGTTTTGCTGTATTCCACAGATTTTGTATGGTTGTATTTTCATTGTCATTTGTCTCAAGGTATTTTTTAAATTTGCTCTTTGATTTCATCATTGACCCATTGGTTTTTTTAGTAGCATGTCGTTTAGTCTCCATGTAATCGTTTTCTTGTTTCTTTTTCTGTGGTTGATTTCTAGTTTCATGCTGTTGTGGTCAGAAAAGATGCTTGAAATAATCTCTTTACTCTTAACTTTGTTGAAGCTTGTTTTGTGCCCTAGTATGTGGTCAATCCTAGAGAATGTTCCATGTGTGCTTGAAAAGAAGGTGTATTCTGGGGGTTTTTTGGTTGTAATGTTCTGAAAATATCAATTAAGTCTAACTGTTCTATTATATCATTTAGGATCTCTGTTGCCTTATTGATTTTCTGTCTAGAAGATCTGTCCATTGGTGTGAGTGGGGTGTTAAAGTCTCCTACTATTATTGTATTCCCATCAACTTCTCCCTTTATGTCTGTCAGTATTTGTTTTATGTATTTAGGTGCTCCTATATTGGGTACATATTTGTTGATGAGTGTAATATCTTCTTCTTGTATTGATTCTTTTATCATTACATAGTGTCCTTTATCTTTCTTTTTAGCCTTTGTTTTAAAGTCTATTTTTTCTTATATGAATATTGCCATCTGCTTTCTTGTCATTTCTGTTTGCATGAAATATCTTTTTCCATCCTCTCACTTTCAGTCTAAGTGTGTCCTTTGCCCTAAAGTGGGTCTCTTGTAGGCAGCATAGTGTAGGCTTTTTTTTGTAATCCAATCTGCCACTTTGTCTTTTGATTGGAGCATTTAGTCTATTGACATTTAAGGTAATTATTGATATGTCTTTATTGCCATTTTAAATCTTGTTTTCCCATTGATTTTGTATTCTTCTTTGTTTCTTTTTCTTTCTTTTTTTTCCCTTTTGTGGTTTGATGATTTTCTTTTGCAGTATGCTTGTATTCTTTTCTTTTTGGTTTTTGTGACTCTATTGTAAGCTTTTGATTTGTGATTACCTGTTTTTCAAGTATGTTAACCCCTTCGTATATCTACTTACTTTACACTGATAGTCATGTAGGCTCAAACACATTCTGAAAAAAAAAAAATCTACGTTTTCTTACTCTTCTCCCCACATTTTATGATTTTGGTTTCCTCTTTTACATCTTCATGTTTATCCTTTTGCTGTTCATTGTGGTTACCATTTCTTTCACAGAATTTTTTTTTTTTAATCTGTGTACTGGCTTATTTAAGTGATTTACTTTCCAGTTGTGATTTTGTCTTTCTTATAGATTCTTGCTACTTTTCTATTTGGAGAAGACCTTTCAATATTTCCTTTAGGATAGATTTAGTGTTGCTGTACTCTTTTAGTTTTTGCTTGTCTGTGAAATTCTTTCTCTCTTTTTCTATTCTAAGTGATAATCTTGCTGGGTAGAGTATCTTAGCTTGCAGATTTTTCCCTTTCAGGACTTGGAATATATTTTGCCACTCCCTTCTTGCCTGCAAAGTTTCTGTGGAGAAATCACCTAATAGCCTTATGGGAGTTCCCTTGTAATTAACTATTTGTTTTTCTCTTACTGCCTTTAGAATCCTCTCTTTATCTTTAAAGAAGGTAACCATTTTGATGAAGGATTTGAAACTATGCCATATGATAAAAAGGTAAAAGTCCCAGAGAGATTTATCTTTGAGAGGAGATTATAAGAGACATTAAAACACTCCTCTATTTGTATAGTGTTTTACTGTTTCTATGCTTTATTTCATTGACATTTGGGAATAGCATAGAGTAATTGTTGTTATCCTCTCCTAGAGATGAGGAAACTGATGTTCAGTGGTCTGTGTCACTTGTTCAAGGTCATAGAACCAATAAAAAAATGAAGGCAGGATTAGAATGTAAATCTTTCCAGCCTTGAACTTGCTGCTTCATCACTGTATTATATTATTTTCTAAGACTGCCATAACAAATACCACAAACTATGTGGCTTAAACAGTAGAAGTTCATTCACTCCCAAGTCTGGAGGCCAGCAGTCCAAAATCAGGAGTCCACACTCCTTCAGAAGGCTCTAAGGGAGAATCAAGACTTCCTTGCCTCTTCCAGCTTCTAGTAGCTTCATATATTCTTTGACTTATGGCCAAATAACTCTCAGCTCTGCCTCTGTCTTTACATGGCCACATACTGTTCTCTCTTTATGTGGCTCTTCTGTGTGTTTCTGATAAGGACACTTGTCATGGAATTTAGGTCCCACTTGGACAATCCATATAATTTTGTCTTGATCCTTAATTATGCCTGCAAAGACCATTTTTCAAATCAGGTCATATGCAAAGGTTTCCAGGGTTAGGAAGTGGACAGATCTTCTGGGGGACCAACTAGTGTCATTTACACAAGATGTAAGATGTTCATTGAGTATTTAAAAGATAATGTATGCAGGATGGGCCACTAAGTAGAAGGTAGACAGAATCAATGTACAGTTTTATTATTTTCTTTATTAGTTCAGCAAATACTTGTTGAGAATCTACAGTATGCCAAGAACTCTGGTTGTACAGGAAAGATTGTGGTAAGGAAAAAAAAACACAAAACAGTGTCCACCAGTTCATACGTGAACGTTTTCAAGTTTCCTTACATGATCTCTAGCTTTGCATTTCACCGCAGTTGTATAACATGGTAACTATTATGGCTTCTATTCACCAAAATAGAGCTAACTTATGAACATTTAAGTTTGAATTATAGAACTTAATGTTGATTGTGACCTTAGAAGGCATTTTTTTCCTCCACCTGTTTAAGAATTTGTTCTATGATATTATTCAACCATGAGAAACAAGGACCCCCTGCCATTTGTGACAATGGGTAGACCTTGAGCATATTATGCTAAGTGAGACAAGTCAGACACAGAAGAAAAAGTACTATATAATATCATTTATATGTGGAATATAAAAATGCCAAACTCATAAAAACTTAAAGTAACATAGTGGTTACCAGGGGATTGGGGGTGGGGGAATAGGATAGATGTTGTTTAAGTGTACAAACTTGCAATGAGTAATAAATATGCCCTAGAGATCTAGTGCACAATATAGAGGATATAGAAACAATACTGTATTATAATCATCAAATTGCTAAGAAACTAGAACTTAATGATTTCAACCACTAAAAAGAAAGGATCATTATGTAATGTGACAGAGGTGCTAATTATTTCTGCAGTGGTAACCATATTACAGTATATTAATGTATCAAATTAACACGTTGTACATCTTATGTTTGTACAATGTTATATGTCAAACACGTTTCAGTTTAAAAAATTTGTTCCATGGTATTTTTGACAAGTAAGAGGGAACTGAGAGTTGGGTAAAAATGAGGAAGTTAGACTACATATTTGTAAGATCTCTTTTTAATCCTTAAATTTATTTGCTTAATCATTAGTAAAATTTATTATAATGAGCTTCTTCACAGCCCAAATCACAATTTTAATTTATTAATGATACATTTAGTATCTATTTTTATTACTAATCTAGAGGAAGGAAGGAAGATGGGAAAGAAGGGAGGGAGGGAGGGAGGAAAGGAAAGATATCTGAAGCAAATATACCAAACTGAAAACAGTTAAATCTAGGTGTTGAATTCTTGGACTTATTTTAGTAGTTTTTCATATCATTAAAATATTTTATCATACATTTAACAGTAAAATTAGAATATATACTCTTTGGGGTTAAATCATTTTTACTAAAATACTGTATAGTATGTTATTACATAGAAGGCCAAAACAGTACTAGAAATTATCTTTAAAATGACTCTAATTCCATAAATAAATTTATCTTTATTAATTTTTAGAGATATACCTTCCTTTCAATTATTCTTAGTAAATGTGATTACTTTTGTGTTTTGCCTACTGCCTAACAGGGAAAGTCTTTGAGTCTAAACATTTTATTTATTACTGTGTTTTGAAGAAGGATAGGTTCAGAAAGGGAGAGGACAGATTTGCTGGTTTATACTTTTCATTAATCTGGTAAATAATACTATTCATTCACCTAATGGGAGGGTCTTAGGATTTGGTTGAACCAGAGGCTAATGGATATCATGTGACAGTTGTAAGCAGTAGTATTTCTGAAATGAAATAAATTTTGAAAAGATCAAACATACTCATATTCAAATGTAAGTATTTAATTTTGTTCCAAAGTCTATATAGTTGACATTGGTGATGGTCTTCTATGTATGATAATACAGCACATTCCTCTTACTATGATATTCTTTACTGTGATTATGTGGCTGAGGTTACATTGTGAGATTTGATGGTGCTACTAATAATTCTTGCTTCATTTCCTCTCACTCCATTACTCTAATTTGGTTTCTTTCCATAAGTGAATTATGTTCTGGGTCTATATACATCTACATTTAGGATACCGTTTTGTTTAGGAATGTTGTAAAGTGATGCCAAATAGTTTGGAGGCAACATGATACCAAATTTAAAATTTAAATTTTATAAAATCTGGTTCCCAAAAACAGTTACATAAAAGTAGTTCGGCTTCTGTTATAATTGTCCCTGTCAATGGAACAGAGCACCCTTCTTTAGCAGAAAGTTATCATATGTTCTGTTTAGGTTAACTTGCGTATTTTCTGCCAGAGCTCTACATGCTGCCCTGTTAAGAGGCAGTAAGGAAGGGAAGGGGAGGCGCTACAAAAGAAGGGGGCTCTTTCTCCTGGCGTGGTGTTTATTTTAAAACTAATCCAGAACTGCATGGATCGTTCTGATATTTTTACTTGGAATCTGAAGTTTTAAACTTACTCTGCTCCTCTAAACCATTAGCAGATTAAAACCTGTTGTCTGTTTATTTTTTTTAAGTTTTATGTGGGTGGTATATAAACTTAATATCAAATTTGTTGCAATTTTTTAAAAAACATGATCCCCATTTTTCTTGTTAATTGTATGTAATGAATTCATTCATAAGTCTATATTTGATTGTTGAAATAACAAATACTGATAAAGCAGTTTTAAAATGATTTAACACATACGTTAATACATTGTTAGTATGTTTCACTTTCATTCTGCATTACTTTCTTTATGTTTGTGAGAAAATCCAAAAGAAGCTTGTTGGCATTGAAGGGCAAAATGTCTAGTTGGCATGCACAGTGAAAGTTTTCCTAGCTTTTCCCCTTCCTTTTATTTTTTCTCCTTGAGTCTTTCATTTTTGATAAAATGTTATTAAACCTTTTGTTTAGGATCTCTTACCTGAAAGCAGACTTGTAGAAATCCTTTTAAATATAAATAGATGGATGGATAGGTAGATACAGATACATATCATATATACATATTTTTGCAGTTGATTTACTTGCCCAGTAAATATGGTTGATGAAAGAGTTCCTGGCAATCCATAAAAGAACAGGCCAGGGGGTTCCTCATTAATCTTCTAATAGTTTCTGCTGTCGTCTCTCTCTAAAGTTCCTTGCCTTGTAAAGTATTTGTGGTAGAGCAACAGTACTTTGGCTTTCTACTAAGCAATGCCTTCCAGCCAGATCTCAACAAAAGCCAAGTCTCCCTCTCAAATAGTTTCAGCCTCAGCTGTATTATTGGCTGGGGTTCTGAGCCATGAAAGGGAGATGCTATTTGTTTAACAGTGCTTCACAATACAAACAAGCTGAGAAAATACAAGTCCTCTGGTCTTCCTTTGTGTCTCCTAATAGTAATATAGTTTTACTCTTAGTGACTGCAAAATTACTTTGCAAACAGATGTTCGGCTTTACTTTGTTAAGTTTGTAAGCATTTCTTTAAATACTGTACCTTAATAACATAACTGTATTTAGAGTTATCAGATAAAGAGAATCTCTCATTGGTTACATTAAAAATAACATGTCAACAATCTGTAAAATGAGTTCCACATTAAGCCACAGACGTGAGTGGCTGTAAATTAAAATTTAATAAGCAAGATAACTTCTTACCAGCTTTTAGTGTTTTCTTTTTATACTATTAGCCAATAAACATCTTCAATTCCAAGATTAGGTTTATAGGGTAATCTTCCTTGAAAAGGGATGGCATATCTAAGTAGCACCAAAAAGTTTTTCTTGAAACCTGATAGGAATTGTGCAATGCAAAACTTTATTTATAATATTCTAAGCCTATTAAAAAATGAGTATTTTATAAAAGAGAAAAGAATGGGACTAATCTAGCACAGTACCTCAGTTACTTTATATGGTTTGTATATACTTTGGAAAACTACCAATGATTATTTGTAATATTATCCATTTAGAAAGAAGATCAACTTGAAGCATATTACCATTCTCTTAATTTAAAAAAAAATCCTTTCATTTGAGCAAAACCACCACCTAAAACTAGTGGTAATATAAGAAGGAAGATTTACATACATGAATGTATGCCTTCACAAAATTTCACATTTTTTTTTTTTTTGATTTAGAATTCAAGTACCCAGAAGAGGAAAATGTATAGGGCAACAACCATCTTGAAAAAAGGAAGATATAAAATTTAAACATAACAACCAACTATAAAGTATTAAATAATATCAATTAGCTCTCAGAAAAAATAACCAAAGACATTAAAAATCTAATGCAAGTCAAAATGGTCGATGCTTGGTTTTAAGGCTCGTGTAGTACACACTGATTTGTCTTCTCAAAGTGTGATCTCCCAACTGGCAGCATCAGCATCACCTGGGAATGTGTTAGAGATGCAAATTCTTCAGCCCCATCCTAGGCCTATTGAATCCAAAACATGGGGGCAGGGTCCCCAATAAAATGAATTTTACAAACCTCCAGTTGATTCTGATAGACACTAGTGTTTGAGAGCCACTGCTTCATGCAGCATGCAAAATTGGCAAAAACTAATTCAGAGCCGAAATCAGTGCAGTCTTCCTAACTTGTAAATCCAGAGGAAGTACAAGCCAAACTTTGGTCGCTTGATAAAATGAAGATAGGAATCTCTTGCTTCATTATTCCTCTCATAATTTTCAAGCAAGCATGATCTTTGGGAAGTCATATGAAGAAAAGATTTACTGATCAAAGACAAGGTGTTATTTTGAAAATCTCTCTGAGAGGATGTGTGACTCCAGAACACCAAAGTATACTCCAAGCAGATCACTTTAGTAGTGTTTGTGGGGAATTTCCTTATAGAATCAGATCTGGATCATTGTTGTTTCATATATATTGTTGACCTAAAACAAATAGACTGCCAGGTATTTCTCTAGCAAAGACGAGTTGATTCAGGATTGGCAGAGAATTGCAATTTGGGGTCTGCAACCATGGTGAGCCACGTGCAAGTCCCAGTATGGCAAAGAAAGGAGGATGCCTTTTCAGAGGGGCCTTAGGGTAAACAAAGGGTTGGGAGGGTTACAGTAAACAAAAAGTCCATGGTTTTTCATTGACTGAGACCTTGCCAGGAAAGGAGTCTTCCTGCTGGGCTCTGCTATCTTCATAGGGTGTGAGAGCTCCCCCTTCTGGTCTCCTGACCCTATTTAATTGAGATTTCTGTTATTAATGTTCTACAATATCTAGCTTCCCTCACTACCAAGCCAAGTGCTCATAGCAAGTTGTTACCACTGTAGAAATGCATCAGCCTCTCCCAACCTCTCCACTCTGTTTATAATTCTAGTAAAACATCTATGACATAAGAAGCAGAGGATCAAATTTTAATCACACTTTTAGGGGCTTTGTTGGGATATAGTGGGAGTACATTGAGCCAGAGGTATACTTTGAGAAAACTTACTTATTGCTATCTATGTTTCTGGTAGACAACAAACTGTACTGTAATCTAGTAGTAAGTACATTAAAAAATCAATTGTTATCTTACTCTGTAGGTGTACATTTAAATATTTTCTATTCTACTGGTGATTAAATGTTACTATTAATGGCCATCTAACAGAGTATGTTATTTATGAACCTTGGGAAGGCAAAATACTTAATTTCTTCATATCTCATTTGTCTCATCTATGAATTGGGGATAAACTTATCCCTAAAAATGTATTCCCTGAAACTGGGGTAATCTTGAACAATAAATGAGATTTTAAAATATATAACACTTAAAATAATGACTGGCAAATAACAAGCACTCACTTAATATTAGCTACTGCTGTTATTATTTTTATGTCACCATTTCATAATTAATTTCTGAAATCAGGAATTTAAAAAATATCCTATTTATTGTTAGGCTCATTTTGCAATATATACAAATATCAAACCAATATGTTGTATACCTGAAACTAATATAATGTTATATGCCAATTATGCCACAAAAACAAATAAATAAATAATAAAATAAAATTAATTGAAACTATCCTATTGTGGTTGATACTGAGTATTGTTAAAAAGTCCTTTTTAAATATTAGGGAATAGAGTTTTTATTTTAAAGAGAGATTTAAATACTAAAATTCATTTATAGGTTGTAGAATAATTGTTGTGTTGGACATCTGCATCACTAGTTATTAATTTGCTTTGTTTTCTAAGATTGTCCCATTGGATGCCAAAACAGAGCTTGGAATAGCAATAGTTAAAGGAATACTGCACAAAAATATTCATTTCTCAAGAGACGCAAGCCACACACCTACTGTACGTTTTTGGAATGTGCTTTAAGTCGCTCTTTGAAAGGAGTATAATAAAGTGCACATCAGGAATGGGAATGAGTCCATTCTCACCATCTGTTCCTAATTTTTTTGAGCTGAAGACTCTGTATTATTAAACCACTGTGTAAAATGTTAAAATGGCATTAGAAATCTGAGTTAAATCCAGAAGAGTTCGGAGAACTTAAGGTTATTTGAAAAGATATTGACGGCTGCATTGCAGTGATGAGTAAAAATAGCCAGCCCCTTATTCTCAGGTAACCCTGAACTTCATTTTCTAAACTTCCCACAAGTTGAAAGTTCTTCCAAATATATTGTTATCCCAATTGCCTATATATTTAATTTCTATATAAACATATACATTTCTGCACCCTGCTTCCTTTACCCTCATTTTAGCTAATAAGAATTTTAGTAGATCGTCTAGCCCCCAAATTATAAAATTTTGAGAGCTCACCTGATCCCATGACAGATCTTTGGTGACTTTCTGAAGCCCTCACAATTTCAGACTGTTTTTTCCACAAATAGTAAGTAATTTGACTTACTTTCCCCAGAGAATGTGAACAGTATTTATTGTGGTGTCCTTCACAACTCCTAGAAACTTGTGTAAAAACTGCCTGTGTTGAACTCTGGTCCTAGTCACATATAGGTTTCTAGTGGGATTTGAAAAGTCGCAAAGGACTTCTTGGCTCCAAAATATCTCCATCCTTAGTCCTGCCAATGTACTAGAAACTCCCTCCATCATTCAGTACTCTATATTTGGATTAAAATACATTGTTAAAAATTAAACGTACTCTTTTAGATACAAGCCACATTTATTCAGCATTTATACTCAGACAAACATTGCAGTAAGTGGGTTTCTATGACTGTAAATGCTTCAGCATGTGAAAGGAACTTCATTATCTTTGCCCCAATCAAGTGGGTCAAATGGGCATTCAAGTACGTGGATTTATTTTTACTTCTCTCCGAGGTATTATCACCCACTCTTAAATAGTTCTCTACCTTTCCTTTAAAGGAGCTATCAAAGAACAATTTAAAAAAAAATTTTTTGGCTGTGTTGGGTCTTCATTGCTGCGCGCGGGCTTTCTCTAGTTGAAGTGAGTTGCGGCTACTCTTTGTTGCGGTGCGCGGGCTTCTCATTGCGGCGCCTTCTCTTGTTGCGGAACACGGGCTCTAGGTGCGTGGGCTTCAGTAGTTGTGGCGCGCAGGCTCAGTAGTTGTGGCTTGCGGGCTCTAGAGCACAGGCTCAGTAGTTGTGATGCACGGGCTTAGTTGTTCTGCGGCATGTGGGATCTTCTTGGACCAGGGCTCGAACCCGTGTCCCCTGCATTGGCAGGCGGATTCTTAACCACTGCACCACCAGGGAAGCCCAAAGAACAATTTTAAGAAAAGAATATCTTAATTATTTTTTAAAGGAAGTAGCAGTATACTATAATAGCATTTTTCTCATAGCAATGTTCAGGTATATCTAGGTCTCCATATTTATTTATCCCAGGATGGCCTGCTCATTTTCTTAGGAGATAAATGGCCAGTTAATTAATTTACTCATAAGATGTTCTTGGAAACATTTCACTGCCTGATTGGGTGGCAAAGGTCTGTTTCAAAACTCTCCCTGGGAAATTAGGCTAATTACTTGATCCCATTATTTTATGAGCTCATATCACATTGGTTCCTAAAGAATATTGATGTCTTAGCCTCTGTTGACTGAGGTTATACTTCTCTCTTATTTTAACTTGATTCATTTCCCATGGACTGAAGTCTGAATACTTTTTCGCTCACAATCTCCTTCAATTTTCTGAAGTCTCGTAGGATGACCTGAATCTCTTCTGTTAAGTCCACTGTCTCTGCTTTGCACTGAGGTTACTGCTTTGCCACGACATTCCTGTCACTGAAGAACCATTTTCTCTTACACCCTTCAGTCTTAGGAGCTTGGCACTTAGAATTGTCTTAATTATCTGTGCCCATTTCCAGGGTCGTCTCCGTGAAGCTTCCCCTGTGCCTCGTATTCTGCACAATCTTGCTTTCCGTCTTACTCTGATTCCACTTCCACCCTAGCGCAATTATTCTTTTTGCCCTCTTACCATGTTACAGCCCATGTGTTTTTGACTCCCAGGCTGAAATCAAACAAACACCGAGCATATATATCCCTATGTTCAATGATATGAGACCTCCCTTTCCTCTTAATAGAGTGTATCCAGTATTTCATTCTACCTTAGTGTCACTCTATGATAAGGACAGTAGTAAAAATTAATGATAATAATGTTGACTAACACCATTGAATTTGTTCATGGGCAATGCATTTAGTGTTTTGCATCTATTATCATGTTTACTTCTCATAACAACTCTATGATGATATTATCTCTATCATGAGAAAAATGGAGGAACATTTTGTGAGGCAAGATTAACATTGATCTGGGCAAGAACAATAGAATAGAAGAAAGAGAAATAACTCTCTAAACTTGATCGTCCATTAACCTTCTGCTACTACTGCTGGTCAGTACAGCTGCTGTCTCCCCATTGTTACCTCCCTCCTTTCCTCTGCACTTTACCCAGAGACCCTCCCAGGCATTGACTCTCAACCTTAGCGTAGAAGAAATGCTCAGATATTCTCAGAATGATTTTCCTCTCAAAAATGGACGGGATATATTTCTGTTGTTTGTCTACCCAAATCTACCATTAGTCCTTACAGAGGGACATTATTCTTGATTTTTATTTTTCAGAGTATAGTGAGGAGGAGGGCATTAGAAATAAGGTCCTCTATTCTTTTTGTCATCGTTAATAACAATAGCATTTTAATAAAACCTTCACTATGTTGTGTACTTGGTTTAGGAATAGAGGAGGGAAATTATTTTCTATCATGTTATGACTCAGAAGATATAGAGGCCTTTGTTAGGAAAGTGGTTGAAAAAGAGCCTTGCCAGGTAAACACTTGGGTTTCTTAAAAGAAAAAAAGCCAGGGAGAGAGCAAGAGGGAGAGAAAGCAATGATGTAAAAGGTATTCAAGTTTGAAAACTATCCCCAGGGAAGTACACTGAAGGAGGACCTGGTTTCTCTCTCAGTCCCTCGGTGACCAACCTGCTTGAGCCAAATTATGAAAACTGTGGCTGGTGGATCAGAGTCTGTTTTGACTGCAGAGCTGTTTAGGGGAGACATATACCAAACATGTTAGTTTTCTTCTGCACACTTTTCCCCACAAACACAAAGTTGCATCAGTTGATTAGTTCCCATGGTATCATGACACAGCTTACATGAGTACACAAATATGTCCTAGGTAGGAGTGGCTAACATTTACTGAGTACTTAATCTAAATGCCCTTTACAAGCATGATTTTATGTAACTGACCTAACAAACCTTATAGGATAGGTATTTTTGTCCCTCTTTTATTTTTTATTTTTATTTTTATTTTTTAATTTATATTGGAGTATAGTTGATTTACAATGTTGTGTTAGTTTCAGGTGTACAGCAAAGTGAATCAGTTATCCATATACATATATCCACTCTTTTTTAGATTATTTTCCCATTTAGGTCATTACAGAATATTGAGTAGAGTTCCCCGTGCTATACAGCAGGTTCTTATTAGTTATCTATTTTATATATAGTAGTGTGTATATGTCAATCCCAATCTCCCAATTTATCCATCCCCTCATTCCCCATTGATAACCATAAGTTTGTTTTCTACATCTGTGACTCTATTACTGTTTTGTAAATAAGTTCATTTGTACCATTTGTTTAGATTCTACATAAAAGTGATATCATATGATATTTGTCTTTCTGTGTCTGACTTCACCCAGTATGACAATCTCTAGGTCCATCCATGTTTCTGCAAATGGCATTATTTCATTCTTTTTTATGGCAGAACATTCCATTGTATATATGTACCACATCTTCTTTATCCATTCCTCCGTCGATGGATATTTCAGTTGCTTCCATGTCCTGGCTATTGTAAACAGTACTGCAATGAACATTGGGGTGTATATATCTTTCCGAATTATGGTTTTCTCTGGATATATGCCCAGGAGTGGGGTTGCTGGATCATATGGTTGTCCCTTTTAATGATGAAGAAACTTCGTTTAGAGAGTTTCAATAATTTGTCTAAAGTCACATTTAGAGGGTGCAGAATGTATCCCCAGGTCTTCTTTATTCAAAACACCTATGCTCTTAGTCACCCTACCAGTAGCTCTCCAGTTTTTTTGTCATCACAGCACAGTTCTGAGTACGAGAATTTTTGACAGTACACATGAAGTGGTTAAAAGTCTCAAAAGAACACTAAACAGGTTAGCAATAATGAAAATGCAGTCACTGCGACAGCGTAACAATGTCTCCCAGCGTCTATAAAAATAATCCACTGTTCTCTAGCACAGGCCACTGTTGGAGCTGGACTGTTTACTGCCCATCTAAACAAGCACAGTAATATACTCACCAGGGAGAGTTCTCACACATCCCGCTTGACCTGTGCTTATTCTCTGTCACCTGCTTAACATTAAACTCTGCTTGACTCTTACAGAGCATGTCTTATGCCCAGCTCTGAACCACAGTAAAGGATTCTCAGTGCAGTGTTCACTCTTTAGACACTGTTTAACATTCTCTATATTCTGTTTTAGCAAAAATTAAATTGTATACATCGATCAAAATATACTGGTGCCTTACCGCCTCAAAGTACATTTCGTTCCAGTGGTAGACACAGACTAAGTGTGAGTTTGGATGAGCAGAGAGGGGTCATGGAAGACTTGATAGAAACAGTGACCTTGGATCTGGACCATGAAGAATAAGTAGGATTTTACCAAATGAGGGAGGAAAGAAAGGCATTCCGTAGAAAAGGGGCAGCTGTGACAAAGGGCCATAGGAGACAACATGCGTGCATTATTTGGAATTGCTGAGTGGGTTATATTGGGTAGAGCTAGAATTGCAAGTTAGAAGTAGGAAAAGAGACTGAAAGGCTAGGTAACAGGTACATCATAAATACGTCTACAGTAAAACTTTGAAACTGGAACACTTTTAAGAGTAAAAGGGGGTGCTATAAATAATGATACCAAAACAACAAACTGGGACTTCCCTAAGCAACACAGGATAAATGGTCACCCTAATAATAACAGGCCTTGAATGTTATGCTAAGGAAGTAATTGAGATATTTAATCACAAGCACATTTCTAGGAAAGATGATTCTTGTAGTGGAGTGGAAAGAGTTATTAGCGAAGAGCTGGGAATGACAGACCCGTTAAAAGGCATTTTCAGTGAAACGTGAGTTCTGGGGACTCTCCATTTCTGTCTCCACCTGAAGTTCCACACCTTTCCTCAAGCCTTCTTTGATCTTCTTGCTGGGTTCTTTGAAGGGCCCAGCCACTCTCTAGAACTATCTTCTTCATTTACGTTCTGAACCAAGTGAAAAAAAATAAATAATAACAAGCAGATGGGAGCCAAAATATCACCTTTATTACTGATAAAGTCTGGGTTGAAAAATGTGGCTTATGTCTGTAGGCAAGTGTGCTTCTTAATATCAAATTCCAAACCATTGGCAGCTGTGGGCTGGGGTAAGGTCCCTCTACAACCTGGGGCAGAGCCTAGTCTTAAGAGAGCAAGCCCACTCCAGATGAGCAGGTCATTCCTGAAAGAGAAGAAGGGAAATGTTAACTTCAAATTTTCCAATGAGAAAAGGCATTGCATTCCCCTGGGATGGGAAGATTAAAGAGGCAGAGAGAGGACAGGAGTGGAAAACAACTGTTACCTCCTAACACTTTTTACCCTGAAAAGTTCTTTCTGGACTCATATACTTTCCATTCATTTGTTAGACGTTGGATTATATATATTTATATATTCACTACATTGTTCTATAGTAATTCGTACCATATTTTTACACACTTCTCTATATGCTTATTTGTTGTCCCCAAATAGAGGGGAAGTTTTCTTACCCAGTCTCCACTGAGTATAACTGCTGTATTAACGGGTGCTCACAACCCATCTACAAATGACACTGACCGCTGTCCAAGGCGTAGTGAATATTCATTGCTTGTAGGCCTCTCTCTAGCGCACCTGTGCACTTTGGCTCCCATGAGGCGCTCGTATGCTTAACAAGAGTCAGTTGAATTTGTTCTCAAACATGCTTATAACAGTTATAACTAAAATTGTAATTATGTATAATTACATATTGCATATATAATTTATATTACATAAATATTACATATTTATATTTTACATATAAAATTATAGTCATATATAATCACTATTTCATATATAATTACATATATGATATGTATATCATATCATGTCAATTACATATATATGTAATTATTTAATTATTAAGTGTGACAAGAGTTGGACTCTGCAAGCTAAGTCCAGTGCTTTGGAAAGACTCAATATTTGTTCACCAGAGGAAAATATCCTTAAGTTTATATATAAGTAAGACCATATATAAGTATGACCAAAATAACTGATTAAAAAAAGAAAAGCAATACTGGAAGGTTTTTTACACATAGATCGTCACTCTACTTCACTCCACTTCAAAGAAACAGAGACTAGAAATTATAAAGAATATATTCCAATCATGAGACCCATATTTTTAAAAGTTCTTACCTGAAAAGGTTGATGAATGAGTGATCATTTGTATATGTTAAGTTAAAATAAACTGTTTAATTTATGTATTATTGTTATTTATAATCCCTGATTTAGCTATGTTTCACTACTATAGATTTAGGCCCACAGACAGCAGGGACAATGTTTAATAATCGTTTGTATTCCCACTAAGGTAATCTTGTGGTTTTAATATATATTGTTGGAGGTGGCAGTGAGATTTGAAGAACAGGAAGGAATCTTAGAAGCTGTATCATTTAGTGCACTGATGGGTGAACTCAGAGTAAGAGAGGTGCTTTGGTCATTGTCACACACATAGTTAACGTATGTTAATGTTTAATAAAGGATGATTGATTGGATATTTTTATCCACAGTTAGTGTTGGTATTCCAGTATGCTTAAAAATACTATTAAAAATAAAAATCTTCTTCTGTATCATCTTCTTCCTTTCTCTAACTTTAACCTGAATGCTCTTTCGGTTATTTTGAACTCTTACAGCCCTTCATGTAGTTCATGTGCTCATTTTCGCCAGAATAACAATTTCCTGACATTTCTTGCTCAATTATCACAAGGGATTAAATTTTAAAAGATAACATTCTGGCAAAAATGCAGGCTCACCTCTGAAAAAAGAAAGATGTTTGTTTCCCAAACAGGAAAATATGTGAATCTTATATGGGCTTTAAATGCACATACAAGTTTACATAACATATTTTGCATTCATTCGCAATATTTATTGGGGGGGAGTAATGCACCATATGTATCCCTCTGGAGAGGAAAAGCATTACTATCACTCTGAAGAGGAGTATTACCTATGAAAAGAACTTGTGATAATATAGCTAAGATATTGGTGGGAGTATAGTCACAAATCTGCTCTACCTTAAATTATTCACAGATGAGAATGACTGTGGAGGAAAGACATAGCCTTTCATCCCAACTGGTTAGAGAATCTTCTCAAGTTACATATGGTGATTGTACAACATGAACATTGCTATAATATGAGAAAAAATGGAATTGTATTCTGCTACTTCTTTTAAAAATCACTTCATTAAGATATTTTCTTAAAATTGTTCTTTGATAACTCCTTTAAAGGAAATGTAGAGAACTATTTAAGAGTGTGTGATAATATATAGGAGGAAAAGTAAAAATAAAGGTGCAGAATTTTACATATGGGAAGTATGTGTATATAAGCCACATAAAACATATTCAAAAGTAATAAATATTGGAATTAGATAAACCATAGTACCAAAATAGTTGTATTTGAGTGGGGCTGTCAGTGATTTTTCTTCTGGTTTCTACATGTTTTTGTTTTGTTTTATATTATTTTTACATTTAAACACTATATAAATATTTATTAGCCTGAGTGGAAAAAATGCCAGCTTAGGCTATTTCCCCACATCAGAACAGAGTGCTCTGGCAAACTTTATAGCTTTAGCCTGTCAGAAAAGCTTTTGACATTAAGCACTAATATTATCCAGTGTTTCTGCTTGTGAACTAGTATGTTCCTCTGTTCATTGTAGGTGTTGTAATCTGTTCTAGGTTTGTGGAGCATTCATTAAAGGGTGTTTCTGCTCTGGTCCTGTCACTAACCAACCTTGGGGCTACAAAATTTCATAGTCTCAGTTGTTCATTTATAGAGTTCATTTAAGTAGACTAGATTACATAAGACCCACTCCAGTGCCAACATTATTTAATTATATTCTTGGACAATAGTTACTGTAGATTCCTCAAATAGTATTAGTATATTTCTCTAGAATATTCCTCATAAATAATTGTTAATTTTCAATTTGAATATCTCCAGTGAAAGGAAAATTTGAGTTTGCCTATAATATTTATAGAGTGTTTAAATTCTCATAACATTGTTAATAGAAAACTTTGTAATTTTAAAGTGTTTCTCCTGGGTGGGTCCAAGATGGCAGCATAGGAAGACCCTGAATTCACCTCCTCCCATAGACACACTGAATCTACATCTGCATATAGAGCAATTCCTACTGAGGAAGATCGGAGGGCTGATTGAACAGCTCCTGCACAACAAAAAACAGAGTGACTACAGAGATAAGTAGGAGAGACAGAGATAAGTGACCACTCCTGACCTGTTGACCAGCAGAAAGGAGGGATGTCACTAAGGGACCCTTGTGCAGACTTGGCTGGCCTGAGGCACAGCAGAAAAAAAGAAACAACCCAGTGGTTTAAGGGGCACCTAGATTATATGTATAGGAAATTTACTAATCCTAGAGCATTGCTGAACAAGCAAGGAACTGCTAGAACTCTCTCCAGGGTCAGAAGCACCTGAGAACACCATTTTTATTGCCTTCCCCCTACACTTTGATAGTGCAGGTAGGAACCCAGTCCACGTGCTCCAACCAGCTTGCCAAGGCCATCCCAGCATGTCCCTGGCCATGCCAACAATAACCCATGCCCTTAAGGTGTTCCAGAACACCTACTCCAGCTCCAGCCATCCCACCGAGACAGCCTGGCCATGGCATGCCCCAGATCCCCCTGGCTGCACTTGCTTTTAGCTCTACCTGTCCTGATGAGGCAGCTCCAGCCCAGTGCATCTGGAACTTCCCCCTTCCACTCCCACTGGCTTAATCTTCTCCAGCTCCATCCATTCTGCCAACGTGGCCCCAACACAGTGCACCCCAGGATTCCCCCCATCCACACCCACTCCAGCCTGCCTGCCAAACCTGCCTGGCACATGCAATAATCACAGAGGATGCTCCTGCACAAGACCATGCCTTCAAGACTGGGAGAGGTAGCCATTTCACCAAATTCACTGAAACAAATGCAGAAAGTCAAACAAAATGTGGAAACAGAGAAATATGTTCCAAATTAAAGAACAAGGCAAAATTACAGGGAGGGAAAAAACTTAATGAAATGAAGAAATTTACCTGATAAAGAGCTTAAAATAATGATCGTAAAGGTGCTCACCAAACTTGAGAGAAGAATGGAGGAACATGGTGAGAACTTCAACAGTTAGAAAATATAAGAAAGAACCAATCAGAGTTGAAGAATATAACTGAAATGAAAAATACACTAGAGGGAATCAACAGCAGGACAGATGGTTCAGAAGAACGGATCAGTGATCTGGAAGACAGAGTAGTGGCAAGCACCCAATTAGAACAGCAGAAATAGAAAAAAAAAATTAATTATGGTAGTATAAGGGACCTTTTTGGGATAACATCAGACGTACTTTTACATTATGGGGGTCCCAGAAGGAGAAGAGAGAGAAAGGAACAGAAAACTTGAAGAAATAAGGGCTGAAAGCTTCCCTAACCTAGGGAATCATGGAGAGTCCCAAACAAGATGAACCCAAAGAGACCCACACCAAGACATATTATAATTAAAATGACAAAGTTTAAACATAAGGAATTTTAAGGCAGCAGGAGAAAAACAAATCACATGCGAGGAAACCCTCATAAGATTATCAGCTGATTTTCAGCAGAAACCTTGCAGGCCAGAAGGGAGTGCCATGATGTGTTTAAAACACTGAAGGAAAAAAAGACAACCAAAAATATCCTACCTTTCAAGATTATCATTCAAAATTGAGAAGAGATAGAGTTTCCCAGAAACCCAAAAACTAAAGGGTTCATCACCACTATACCAGCTGTACAAGAAAGGTTTAAGGGTCTTCTTTAAGCAGAAAGGAAAAGGCCATAAATAGAAATAAGAAAATCTGTGAAAGAAAAAAAAAAATCTCATTGGTAAAGTTAAATATATAGTAAAGGCAGTGGATCAACCACTTACAAATTTTGTGTGAAGATTAAAAGACAAAAGTCATAAAATTGACAGTAACTACAATTAAGGAATACACAAAATGAAAAGATGTAAAATATCATGTCAAAAACGTAAAGCGTGGGAGGGAGTGAATAGAAATATAGTGCTTTTAGAATGCATTCAAACTTATGATTAGCAGCCCTAAATAAACCACATGTATATAGGTCAATATTCATGAACCTTGTGGTAACCATAAACCAAAAACATAATAAATATACACACAAAAAAGAGAAAGGAACCAAGCATAACATTAAAAAAGTCATAAAACCACAAGGGAAGAGACTAACAGAAGAAGAAAGAAAAGGAGAAGAACTACATAAACAACCAGAAAACAATAAAATGGCAGCAAGTATGTACCTGTCAGTAATCACATATTCAGTAATCAAAGAGGAAGAATCTAAGAGAAAATTTAAAAATACCTTGAGACAAATGAAAATGGAAACAGAACTTTAAAAAATCAATGGAATGAAGCAAATGCAGTTATAAGAGGGAATTTCATAGTGAACAGCCTTACCTCAAGAAACAAAAAAAATTCAAAATAAACTACACACCTAAAGGAAATAGAAAAAGAATAAAGCCTAAAGTTATTAGACTCAAGGAAATAATAAAAATCAGAGCAGAAATAAATGAAATAGATACTAAAAAATAGAAAAAGATCAATAATACTAAGAGCTAGTTCTTTGAAAATATAGACTAGATGAAAGTTTAGTCAGACTCACCAAGAAAAAAGACACAAGTAAATAAAATCAGAAATGAAAGAGGAGAAATTATAACCCATACCACAGAAATAGAAAGAATCATTAGAGACTGCTGTGGACAATTATATGCCAACAAATTGGACAACCTAGAATAAATGGATAACAGTCTTTCAAGACTGAGTCATAAAGAAACAGAAAATATGAACAGACTGATTACTAGTAATGAAATTGAATCAATAATCAAAAAAGCTTCCAACAAATAAAAGTTCAGGTCCAGATGGCTTCACAGGTGATTTCTACCAAACATTTAAAGAAGAGTTAATACCTATTTTCTCAAATTATTCTAAAACAGTTGAAGAGGAAGGAACACTTCCAAACTCATTTTCTCAGACCAGCATTACCCTGATTGATATCAAAACTAGATAAAGATACTGTAGGGTTTTTTTTTTTGTAAAAAAAAAAAAAAAATCCAGGCCAATATCCCTGATGAACTTAGACACAAATATCCTCAGCAAATTGTGGTTACATTAGCAAATATCCTCAACAGATTGTGGTTATATTAGCAAAATAAATTCAACAATAAATTAAGAGTATAATAAATCACGAACTAGTGCAATTTATTCCAGGAATGGGAGAATGGTTCAGTATCTGCAAATCAATCAGCCTGATACATCACATTAACAAAACAAAGGATAAAAACCATATGATCATCTGAATAGATGCAGAAAAAAGATCTGACAAAATTCAACATAAATCTATGATAAAAACTCTCAGCAAAGTGGGTATAGAGGGAACATATGTCAACATAAAAGCCATATGTGACAAATTCACAGATAACATCATCCTCAGTGGTGAAAAATTGAAAGCTATCCCTCTAAGATCAGGAACACATCAAGGATGCCCACTCTCACAATTTGTATTCAATGTTATTGAAAATCCTAGCCACAGCAATCAGACAAGAAAAAAAAAAAAGGAATCCAAATTGGGAAGGAAGAAGTAAACTGTCACTCTTTGTAAATGTCATGACAAGATATTTAGAAAATATTAAAGATGCTACCAAAAAAGTATGAGAACAACTAAATGAATTCAGTAAAGTTGCAGCATATAAAATTAATATACATAAATCTGTTCTATTTCTGTACATTAACAACAAAGTATTAGAAAGCAAAATTAAGAAAATCCCATTTACAATTACACCAAAAAGAATAAAATACCTAGGAATAAATTTAACCAAGGAGGTGAAAAAACCCTACTCTCAAAACTATAAGACATCGATAAAGGAAATTGAAGATGACACAAACAAATGAAAAGATGTACTGTGTTCATGGATGGAAGAATTAATATTGTTAAAATGTCCATGCTGCCTAAAGCAATCTACATATTCAATGAAATCCTGATCAAAATACCCATGGCATTTTTCAGAGAACAAGAATAAACAATCCTAAAATTTGTGTGGAAACACAAAAGACCCGAAAAAGCCAAAAGCAATCTTGAGAAAGAAGAAAGCTGGAGGTATCATGCCCAAAACAGTATGGTACTGGCACAAAAACAGACACATAGATCAATGGAACAGAATAGAGAGGCTACAAATAAGTCTGTGCTTGTACAGTCAATTAATCTTCGGCAAAGGAGGCAAGAATATCAATGGGGAAAAGATAGTCTCTTCAATAAATGGTGTTCTGAAAACTGGACAACTGCACAGAAGAATGAAACTAGACGACTTTCCTATATCATATACAAAAATAAACTCTAAATGAATTAAACACTTGAGTATAAGACCTGAATCCATAAAACTAGGAGAAAACATACATAGTTTGCTCTTTGGTATTGGTCTTTGCAGTATTTTTCTGAATCTGTCCCTTGAGGCAAGAGCAACAAAAGGAAAAATAAGCAAATGGCAGTACATCAAATTAAAAAGCTTTTGCACAGCAAAGGAAACCATACCGTCAACGAAAAGAAAAGCCAGCCTAATACATGTGAGAAGATATTTGCAAATGATGTATCTGATAAGGGTTACTATCAAAAATATGTAAAGAACTCAGTAGCCTCCAAAAATCCAATCAAAATATGGGCAGAAGACCTGAATAGACATTTTTCTAAAGAAGACATAGATGACCCACAGGCAGGTGAAATGATGCTCAGTATCACTAATCATCAGGGAAGTACAAGGCAAAACGACAGTGATGTATCACCTCACACCTGTCAGATGGCTGTTATCAAAAAGATAAGAAATAACAAATGTTGGTGAGGATGTGGAGAAAGGGAACATTGGTGCACTGTTGGTGGGAATGTGAATTTGTACAGTAACTGTGGAAAACAGTTTGGAGATTCCTCAAAAAATTAAAAATAGAACTAACATGGATTCAGCAGTCCATTTCTGGGTATTTATTCAAAGAAAACGAAAACACTAATTTGAAAAGATATATGCATCCCAGAGTTCATTGCAGTGTCCATTGATAGATGAATTAATAAAGAAGATATGAGATACACACAAGAATATTACTCAGCCATAAAAACAAATGAAATCTTGCCTTTTTTAACAAGGTGGATGGACCTAGAGGGTATTATTAAATGAAATAAGTCAGACAGAGAAAGGTAAATACTATCTGATTTCACTTATATGAAACCTAAAAAATAAAACAAATGAGAAAACAAAACAGATAAAGAATCCTAAATACAGAAGACAATTTGGTAGATGCCAGAGGAGAAGGGAGTGAGGGGATGAGCGAAATAGGCCAAGTGGATTAAGAGGTACAAACTTCCAGTTATAAATTAAGCAAGTCACAGGGATATACTGTTCAGTAAAGGGAATATAATCAATAAAATTATAATTACTGTGGTGACAGAGGGTAACTGGACTTAAAGTGGTGGCCATTTTGTAATGTACAAAAATGTTGAATCACTATGTGCTGCACCTGAAACTAATGTAATATTGTAAGTCAATTATACTTCAATAAAAGATAAAAAATGTTCCTCTTTGAGCCACAGAAATACAATCACACATATTTTACATTGTGATATTCATTTCTGTTCCCTGGAGGTATGAAAATTAGTTGACCTTTTCTAACTCATAATAAGTTTAAAATATTTGAAAACTGTTATTGCGTATTTTCTTCCCTCCAACTCTTATCTGATATATATTTTCTAGATTCTATGTTCATTCAGCCACTCTCTCTGGGAACTAGCTGGCTAGTTTTCATTGTCTGCTTTAAACTATATCACACAGAATGGAATGAAAGTCCAGAAATTTTTTTTCAGTGCAGAAATGTAGGATATATTTATAGTGAATATTTGTAGTAGACACCAGCTGTGGTCTTTTCCAACTGCTAGGACCAAGACTCTATTCTTGATCTTGTCCAGGGCCAAAAATGATCCAAGGCATAAGATGACTCAATCAGATCCTTTCTTTTGGGAATTCAAAACCTCCCAGAATATTAGGAATCACTGGACTGAAGCACTTCAATAGCAAAAGTCTAAAGAGAAATTCCAAATTTCTGTAACTGAATCCTGGGAAATTCTTAGCTTTCTGCTTTTCTCCAGCACTCCTTTTGGTTTTGGATTCTACCTCTGCATCCTGCCTTTAAATTCTCCTATGGCTCTTTTGATTGAGGATTGAGCCTTAAGGTATGTGCCCTGTTTAGATCCACTAAAAGCAGACTGAGCGGGGGTGGGAGGGGGGGCCTCAGAGCATGGAGGAAAACGATGAATATTTTTATCATGAGAGGCAGTTGAGGAGAAAAGTTTAAGTAGAAAACAGGTCAACAATATTATGAAGGAAATGTGAAAAACTAGGGAAAATGTGTTGATTTTGGCAATCAGTAGGTCATTGCTGAGCTTTGAAAATGAAGTTTCAAAGAACAAAAGCTATGCTGTAAATCTTTAAGAGTGATGTGAATAGAGAGAAAATAAAAGCATTCTTGAGGTATCTGATTTAAATAACCACAATTTTAGCTTGATGAGTTACCAAGTAAGGATAGTTTTTTAACTCACTATGTTGCAGACCCAAGACTATGTCTGAAGAAGTTAAGGATGGAATAATTAATGAAGTATATAATAAATATTTCCTAAGAACTAGGAGATAATGGAATTAATAACTCAACAATAAACTTTCCTTGGAAAAGGAGAAGTGAATGAGAAGTAAGGGATGGTGAAAGATATGAATTACTTTGAGATGTCGTAGCAGGTGGACATGGAAGCTACTACTGAGAGTATATTGATACCTTCATTAGGACACAGAACCCACTACATAATTTGGGTGGCCAAGTGCAAAATAAAAAGGGGGGCTTATGGTGCAAAAGTTAAAAATTTCAGGATGGCAACAACAGAACTTAAGCTAAGTGTGGGTCCTTCTGAGTTAATTTAAAAAATAACTTGGGGTATGTTAATTAATTAATTAAAAGAAACCAGGATTTGGGGAGGGAGCCTAAAATATAATACAAAGAGTATAAATGAACTTAATAGTATTACAAATGAATAACATAACTATATTGAAGGGGTGGAGAAAAAAGAACTAATATAAATAACTTGCAAAACATTTCGACTATTTAATCTACAGGCCAAAAAATTTTTACACAACTAGCATTTTCACTAGGAGAATGGGTTAGTAATTGAGAAACTATTTTCGATTGAGCAAATGAGTAAATATTGTGGGTAATGTTTCAGGTTTCTTATTGTGGAGGAAAGGAGTTATAAATAAGGAAAGAAAGGAAGCTAGAAGTTGTTGAAGTGGAATTAGAAATATCAGTATAAATTCATTATTTTTAATATAGATAGACATATATACACATATATGGAGATAAATAAATGTGTATATAATTTTGTGTATATATACATGTATTTTCTAGCTCTGTCTACTGAAAGGGCCTGGAAACAAAGAAAACCAAGTAGCAATCAGCATACCCAGTGCCTGGATCTTGGTTTCCTAATGGTACTTTACTACAAATGGAACCAGGACTCTTTGGAGACATGGCAGATTCCAGGGCAGGGAAAGTACATGATAAGCTAGGAATGTCTTGTGGTGCTAGAAATTAAGGAAGCACTCAAAAAATGATTGGGACATGCTCCAATGGCCAAATATCTGGTACAATTAGAGCAAGAAAATTAATAATAGAAGTAATGGATTATAAAACATAAAACAAATATCCATGAGTTCATATTGATGTGCATATATATACATATATATATATACATATATTTGAATAAATGAAAGAGAAGTGACAGTCTTTATAGTAGAATTCAAATTAATAATTGTATAAGAAATGATGGAAAAAGAAAATTGCAATTTGGTAAAGACTGTAGTTATAACTATTTTAGGCAAGAATTATCAATGGGTGATAAAGTTAGTGGGTGAAAGTATGATGGGAATGGGATATTTACATAATCTCAAGTATCTTCCCATAGGATAATTATTAAAAACAAAAGGGAAAATGGTAGCTTTTTAGTGGAAAGACCTAGAAGATCTTACCTCAGTGAACAAGGTTAATTTACCAGTAATGGAGCATATCAATAAGTTCATCACTTCCTGATATAATAAAGTGAGAAGGGCACAACATCACTTCTGTGGTATACTTCCCCAAATGCATAATCTGAACCATCAGACAACCTTAAATTGAGGGTATTCTACGAGATATCTGACCAATACTCCTCAAAAGATTAAAGACCATGGAAAATAAAAATGAGAAATTGTCCTAGGTTAAAGTAGTCTAAAGAAACATGACATCTAAATGCAATATGTGGTCCTGATTGGATCCTGGACCAGGAAAAGGACATTAGTGAGACAATTGATGAAATTTCAATGAGGTCTCTATATTTGACTACTATTGTATCAATGTTAATTTCCTGATTTTGATAATTTTATTGTGTTAAATAATGGTGTTAACATTTGGAAAAGATGGGGGAAAGATACATTTTTGTATTAATTTTTAGAAGTTTTTGTAAATCTGAAATTATTTTAAAATTAAAAATTGAGAAAGATAAATAATTGATTAATGGCACAGGCCATGTTTCGTTCATAATGCATTGATAACAGAAAAAGGAGACTACAAATGAATGCATTCATCCCAGTGTATGTGACTATTTTTAATGATATATAATATACATTGGAAAGAAAGTACACCAAAGTATTGACCGAAATTACCTCTGGGAAGTTGAACTGTAGGTGATTTTTCCTTTCCTTTATTTTATTATTATTATTTTTTTACATCTTTATTGGAGTATAATTGCTTTACAGTGGTGTGTTAGTTTCTGCTTTATAACAAAGTGAATCAGTTATACATATACATATGTTCCCATATCTCTTCCCTCTTGCATCTCCCTCCCTCCCACCCTCCCTATCCCACCCCTCGAGGTGGTCACAAGGCACCGAGCTGATATCCCTGTGCTATGCGGCTGCTTCCCACTAGCTATTTTACGTTTGGTAGTGTATATATGTCCATGCCACTCTCTCACTTTGTCACAGCTTCCCCTTCCCCTTCCCAGTATCCTAAAGTCCATTCTCTAGTAGGTCTGTGTCTTTATTCCTGTCTTACCCCTAGGTTCTTCATAACATTATTTTTTCTTAAATTCCATATATATGTGTTAGCATACGGTATTTGTCTTTCTCTTTCTGACTTCCTTCACTCTGTATGACAGACTCTAGGTCCATCCACCTCATTACAAATAGCTCAATTTCGTTTCTTTTTATGGCTGAGTAAAATTCCATTGGATATATGTGCCACATCTTCTTTATCCATTCATCCGATGATGGACACTTAGGTTGTTTCCATCTCCGGGCTATTGTAAATAGAGCTGCAATGAACATTTTGGTACGTGACTTTTTTTGAATTATGGTTTTCTCAGGGTATATGCCCAGTAGTGGAATTGCTGTGTCATATGGTAGTTCTATTTGTCGTTTTTTAAGGAACCTTCATAGTGTTCTCCACAGTGGCTGTACCAATTCACATTCTCACCAGCAGTGCAAGAGTGTTCCCTTTTCTCCACACCCTCTCCAGCACTTATTGTTTCTAGATTTTTTGATGATGGCCACTCTGACTGGTGTGAGATGATATCTCGTTGTGGTTTTGATTTGCAATTCTCTAATGATAAATGATGTTGAGCATTATTTCATGTGTTTGTTGGCATTCTGTATATCTTCTTTGGAGAAATGTCTGTTTAGGTCTTATGCCCATTTTTGGATTGGGTTGGTTTTTGGTTATTGACCTGCATGAGCTGCTTATAAATTTTGAAGATTAATCCTTTGTCAGTTGCTTCATTTGCAAATATTTTCTCCCATTCTGAGGGTTGTCTTTTTGTCTTGTTTATGGTTTCCTTTGCTGTGCAAAAGCTTTTAAGTTTCATTAGGTCCCATTTGTTTATTTTTGATTTTATTTCCATTTCTCTAGGAGGTGGGTCAAAAAGGATCTTCCTGTGATTTATGTCATAGAGTGTTCTGCCTATGTTTCCCTCTAAGAGTTTGATAGTTTCTGGCCTTACATTTAGGTCTTTAATCCATTTTGAGCTTATTTTTGTGTATGGTGTTAGGGAGTGATCAAATATCACACTTTTACATGTACCTGTCCAGTTTTCCCAGCACCACTTATTGAAGAGGCTTTCCTTTCTCCACTGTACATTCCTGCCTCTTTTACCAAACATAAGGTGACCATATGTGTGTGGGTTTATCTCTGGGCTTTCTATCCTGTTCCATGGATCTATCTTTCTGTTTTTGTGCCACTACCATACTGTCTTGATGACTGTAGCTTTGTAGTATAGTCTGAAGTCAGGGAGCCTGATTCCTTCAGCTCCATTTTTCGTTCTCAAGATTGCTTTGGCTATTCGGGGTCTTTTGTATTTCCATACAAATTGTGAAATTTTTTGTTCTAGTTCTGTGAAAAATGCCATTGGTTGTTTGATAGGGATTGCATTGAATCTGTAGATTGCTTTGGGTAGTAGAGTCATTTTCACAATGTTGATTCTTCCAATCCAAGAACATGGTATATCTCTCCATCTATTTGTGTCATCTTTAATTTCTTTCATCAGTGTCTTATAATTTTCTGCATACAGGTCTTTTTTCTCCTTAGGTAGGTTTATTCCTAGATATTTTATTCTTTTTGTTGCAATGGTAAATGGGAGTGTTTTCTTGATTTCACTTTCAGATTTTTCATCATTAGTGTATAGGAATGCCAGAGATATCTGTGCATTAATTTTATATCCTGCTACTTCACCAAATTCATTGATTAGCTCTAGTAGTTTTCTCGTAGCATCTTTAGGATTCTCTATGTATAGTGTCATGTCATCTGCAAACAGTGACAGCTTTACTTCTTCTTTTCCGATTTGGATTCCTTTTATTTCCTTTTCTTCTCTGATTGCTGTGGCTAAAACTTCCAAAACTATGTTGAATAAGAGTGGTGAGAGTGGGCAACCTTGTCTTGTTCCTGATCTTAGTGGAAATGGTTTCAGTTTTTCACCATTGAAGACGATGTTGGCTGTGGGTTTGTCATATATGGCCTTCATTATGTTGAGGAAAGTTCCCTCAGTGCCTACTTTCTGCAGGGTTTTTATCATAAATGGGTGTTGAATTTTGTCGAAAGCTTTCTCTGCATCTATTGAGATGATGATATGGTTTTTCTCCTTCAGTTTGTTAATATGGTGTATCACGTTGATTGATTTGCGTATAAACCCCACTTGATCATGGTGTATGATCCTTTTAATGTGCTGTTGGATTCTGTTTGCTAGTATTTTCTTGAGGATTTTTGCATCTATGTTCATCAGTGATATTGGCCTGTAGTTTTCTTTCTTTGTGACATCCTTGTCTGGTTTTGGTATCAAGATGATGGTGGTCTTGTAGAATGAGTTTGGGAGTGTTCCTCCCTCTGCTATATTTTGGAAGAGTTTGAGAAGGATAGGTTTAGCTCTTCTCTAAATGTTTGATAGAATTCGCCTGTGAAGCCATCTGGTCCTGGGCTTTTGTTTGTTGGAAGATTTTTAATCACAGTTTCAATTTCAGTGCTTGTGATTGGTCTGTTCATATTTTCTATTTCTTCCTGATTCAGTCTTGGCAGGTTGTGCATTTCCAAGAATTTGTCCCTTTCTTCCAGCTTGTCCATTTTATTGGCATAGAGTTGCTTGTAGTAATCTCTCATGATCTTTTGTATTTCTGCAGTGTCCATTGTTACTTCTCCTTTTTCATTTCTATTGATTTGAGTCTTCTCCCTTTTTTTCTTGATGAGTCTGGCTACTGGTTTATCAATTTTGTTTATCTTCTCAAAGAACCAGCTTTTAGTTTTATTGATCTTTGCTATCATTTCCTTCATTTCTTTTTCATTTATTTCTGATCTGATCTTTTTGATTTCTTTCCTTCTGCTAACCTTGGGTTTTTTTGGTTCTTCTTTCTCTAACTGCTTTAGGTGCAAGGTTAGGTTGTTTATTCGAGATGTTTCCTGTTTGTTAAGGTAGGATTGTATTGCTTTAAACTTCCCTCTTAGAACAGCTTTTGCTGCATCCCGTAGGTTTTTGGGTCGTCCTGTCTCCATTGTCATTTGTTTCTAGGTATTTTTTGATTTCCTATTTGATTTCTTCACTGATCACTTCGTTATTAAGTAGTGTATTGTTTATCCTCCATGTGTTTGTATTTTTTCCAGATCTTTCCCTGTAATTGATATCTAGTCTCATAGCATTGTGGTCGGAAAAGATACTTGATACAATATCAATTTTCTTAAATTTACCGAGGCTTGATTTGTGACCCAAGATATGATCTATCCTGGAGAATGTTCCATGAGCACTTGAGAATAATGTGTATTCTGTTGTTTTTGGATGGAATGTCCTATAAATATCAATTAAATCCATCTTCTTTAATGTTTCATTTAAAGCTCGTGTTTCCTTATTTATTTTCATTTTGGATGATCTGTCCATGGGTGAAAGTGGGGTGTTAACATCCCCTACTATGAATGTGTTACTGTTGATTTCCCCTTTTATGGCTGTTAGTATTTGCCTTATGTATTGAGGTGCTCCTATGTTGGGTGCATAAATATTTACAATCGTTATATCTTCTTCTTGGACTGATCCCTTGATCGTTATATAGTGTCCTTCTTTGCCTCTTGTAATAGTCTTTATTTTCAAGTCTTTTTTGTCTGATATGAGAATTGCTTCTTCAGCTTTCTTTTGATTTCCATTTGCATGGAATATCTTTTTCCATCCCCTTACTTTCAGTCTGTATGTGTCTCTAGGTCTGAAGTGGGTCTCTTGTAGACAGCATATATATGGGTCTTGTTTTTGTATCCATTCAGCCAATCTGTGTCTTTTGATGGGAGCATTTAGTCCATTTACATTTAAGGTAATTATCGATATGTATGTTCCTATTCCCATTTTCTTAATTGTTTTGGGTTTGTTATTGTAGGTCTCTTCCTTCTCTGGTGTTTCTTGCCTAAAGAAGTTCTTTTAGCATTTGTTGTAAAGCTGGTTTGGTGGTGCTGAACTCTCTCGGCTTTTGCTTGTCTGTAAAGGTTTTAATTTCTCCATCAAATCTGAATGAGATCCTTGCTGGGTAGAGTAATCTTGGTTGCAGGTTTTTCTCCTTCATCACTTTAAATATGTCCTGCCAGCCCCTTCTTGCTTGCAGAGTTTCTGCTGAAAGATCAGCTGTTAACCTTATGGGGATTCCCTTGTGTTTTATTTGTTGTTTTTTCCTTGCTGCTTGGAATATGTTTTCTTTGTATTTAATTTTTGACAGTTTGATTAATATGTGTCTTGGCGTGTTTCACCTTGGATTTATCCTGTATGGGACTCTCTGTGCTTCCTGGACTTGATTAACTATTTCCCTTCCCATATTAGGGAAGTTTTCAACTATAATCTCTTCAAGTATTTTCTCAGTCCCTTTCTTTTTCTCTTCTTCTTCTGGAACCCCTATAATTCGAATGTTGTTGCGTTTAATGTTGTCGCAGAGGTCTCTGAGACTGTCCTCAGTTCTTTTCATTCTTTTTTCTTTATTCTGCTCTATTTTATCTTTTATCTTCCAGGTCACTTATCCATTCTTCTGCCTCAGTTATTCTGCTATTGATCCCATCTAGAGTATTTTAAATTTCATTTATTGTGTTGTTCATCGTTGCTTGTTTCATCTTTAGTTCTTCTAGGCCCTTGTTAAATGTTTCTTGCATTTTGTCTATTTCCAAGATTTTGGATCATCTTTACTATCATTATTCTGAATTCTTTTTCAGGTAGACTGTCTATTTCCTCTTCATTTGTTAGGTCTGGGAGGTTTTTACCTTGCTCCTTCATCTGCTGTGTGTTTTTCAGTCTTCTCTTATCTTACTGTATTTGGGGTCTCCTTTTTGCAAGCTGCAGGTTCGTAGTTCCCGTTGTTTTTGGTGTCTGTCCCCAGTGGCTAAAGTTGGTTCAGTGGGTTGTTTAGGCTTCCTGGTGTAGGGGACTAGTGCCTGTGTTCTGGTGGATGAAGCTGGATATTCTCTTTCTGGTGGGCAGGTCCACGTCTGGTGGTGTGTTTTGGGGTGTCTGTGGACTTATTATGATTTCAGGCAGCCTCTCTGCTAATGGGTGGGGTTGTGTTCCTGTCTTGCTAGTTGTTTGGCATAGGGTGTCCAGCACTGTAGCTTGCTGGTCGTTGAGTGAAGCTGGGTGCTGGTCTTGAGATGGAGATCTCTGGGAGATTTTTGCCGTTTGATATTATGTGGAGCTGGGAGGTCTCGTGTGGACCAGTGTCCTGAAGTTGGCTCTCCCACCTCAGAGGCACAGCACTGACTCCTGGCTGGAGCACCAAGAGCCTTTCATCCACACGGCTCAGAATAAAAGGGAGAAAAAGTAGAAAGAAAGAATTAGTAGAAGAAAGAAAGGAAGGAAGGGAGGGAGGGAGGGAGGGAAGAAGGAGGGAAGGAGGGAGGAAGAAAGGAGGGAAGGAAAGAAAGAAAGAAGATAAAATAAAGTAAGATAAAATAAAATAGTTATTAAAATAAAAAATAATTATTAAGAAAAAACCTTTTTTTTGAAGGAACTAAAAAACGGACGGATAGAGCCCTAGGACAAATGGTGGAAGCAAAGCTATACAGAGAAAATCTCACACGGAAGCATACACATACACACTCACAAAAAGTGGAAAAGTGGAAAAAATCATAAATCTTGCTCTCAAAGTCCACCTCCTCAATTTGGGATGATTTGTTGTCTATTCATGTATTCCACAGATGCAGGGTACATCAAGTTGATTGTGGAGCTTTAGTCCGCTGCTTCTGAGGCTGCTGGGAGAGATTTCCCTTTCTCTTCTTTGTTCGCACAGCTCCCGGGGTTCAGCTTTGGATTTGGCCCCGCCTCTATATGTAGGTCGCCAGAGACCATCTGTTTTTCAGTCAGACAGGACGGGGTTAAAGGAGTAGCTGCTTTGCGGACTCTGGTTCACTCAGGCCGGGGGAAGGGAGGGGTACGGAGTGCAGGGCGAGCCTGCGGCGGCAGAGGCCTGCGTGACGTTGCAACAGTCTGAGGCGTGCCGTGCGTTCTCCCGGGGAAGTTGTCCCTGGATCCCAGGACCCTGGCAGTGGCGGGCTGCACAGTCTCCCCAGAAGGGGTGTGTGGATAGTGACCTGTGCTCACACACAGGCTTCTTGGTGGTGGCAGCAGCAGCCTTAGCATGTCATGCCTGTCTCTGGGGTCCGCGCTTTTAGCTGTGGCTTGCGCCTGTCTCGAGCTCCTTTAAGCAGCGCTCTTAATACCCTCTTCTTGCGCACCAGGAAACAAAGAGGGAAGAAAAAGTCTCTTGCCTCTTCGGCAGGTCCAGACTTCTCCCCGGACTCCCTCCCGTCTAGCCGTGGTGCACTAACCCCCTGCAGGCTGTGTTCACGCCACCAACCCCAGTCCTCTCCCTGCGCTCCGACCAAAGCCCGAGTCTCAGCTCCCAGCCCCACCCGCCCCGTCGGGTGAGCAGACAAGCGTCTCTGGCTGGTCAGTGCCGGTCGGCACCAGTCGTCTGTGTGGGAATCTCTCTGCTTTGCCCTCTGCACCCCCGTGGCTGCGCTCTCCTCTGCGGCTTCGAAGCTTCCCCCTCCGCCACCCGCAGTCTCCGCCTGCAAAGGGGCTTCCTAGTGTGTGGAAACCTTTCCTCCTTCACAGATCCCTCCCACTGGTGCAGGTCCCATCCCTATTCTTTTGTCTCCATCCATTTATTCTTTTTTCTCTTGCCCTACCCTGGTACGTGGGGAGTTTCTTGCCTTTTGGGGGTTCTGAGGTCTTCTGCCAGCGTTCAGTAGGTGTTCTCTAGGAGTTGTTCCATTTGTAGATGTATTTCTGGTGTATCAGTGGGGGGGAAGGTGATCTCTGTGTCTTACTCTTCCGCCATCTTCCCCTCATCTCCCTCCTTTATTTTTTTATTTCTTTTTCTCTCTCCTTCTCTTTTCTCCCTTTCTTCCCTTTCTTTCCTTCATCCATCCTTCCCATCCTCTCTCCTTCCTTCCATTTCTCCTTCCTCCCTCCTTTCCTTCCTTCCTTGGTTTCTTTTTCTTGCCTTTCTTTCTTTTTTCTTTTCTTTGCTTTCCAAACTTTGAATAGTTAACATATATTGTTTGTGTAATCAAGAAAATATAGTACAATAATTATGAAATACACAAATTAAAACTGTTGCACATGAAATATTAAAAAATCTCTTATTTTTATTTTAGTACCCGAGAATAGAGATTGTCAAAATATTTCCTTTGTTTGTGGTTGTTGTTTTCATTTCTGTGTCTCTGTTTGTCTTCATCTTAATAAAGTCACAGGTAGCTATAATGAATTCTTGGACCAAGGCCAGGTAAAAATGGCCCTATGGTGAGTCTTTCCTTTAATTTCTCTTCATAGACTATCCTAATGATCTCTGCTTCTCTTCTGATGGTATTTCTAAAATGCTTACGTTCAACTGGGACAGCACACACCCATAATGGCAATATATTAAGGAATACCTTTTTGGTTTAAAAAAAAGTGCAAGTTTTATCTCTTCGTGTAAATTATAGATACTTATAAAATAATTAAAATATTAATATATACTTAACTGAAAGATAGGTTTCAATTAATATCACTTATCCAAGGACTTCATGGTTCTTATAATGTGGTTGCTTTAGACTTTAAGTATAGTTCTTGAAAGTGTAATGTTTCTTCAAAGCCCAGAATGAAGCCAATTTGTCTAATTTCAAATCCCAACTCCAAACCTCAATATCTGTGTGACCTTGAACAAGTTACTGTGCCTTAGTTTCTCATATGCAAGATGAAATAATAATATAACCTATCTCTTAGGGTCATTTTAGAAGGAGATGAATGATTAAAGGTAAGTCACACATGGTAACTACACAGTAAGTGTGAGCTATTGTTCTTTCTATTATACAAACTGAGGTCCTGCTCAAAGGTGACCTCCAAATGATAGAGCAACCCTATCCTTACATAAATCAAAATATCTTCGCTGTAATTTTTACCTAACTTTGTATATTAGAATTAGTCATATTTACAGAATATCTTCGTTCTAAAGCTGTATTGACATATTTAATATATCTTAACATTAAAAATGAAATGATTGATATTATTTTAGAACTTACAGTTGAGAAAGAGTTTTTCCATAAATTATCTGATTTCAGTTTAAGCTTCACACTTTGTTACACCCTAAATAATAGTGTCTAGCCTGTAGATGTGCTAATTACCTGAAAGAGTTCTGTACATTCAAACTCCAAGTTGCAGTTAATTAATGTAATTAATTTTTCATCATAATTTGATCCCTAAAGCCCCATTTTGGTTGTAATTTCTTGTAGTGTTCTGAGCAAACCAATGAAACACACAAAAAATAGCATAATATTCCAGCTGTGACTTTTATCCTTGTATAACAAGAGACAACCAAACAAAATGTATAGCTAATAGATAATGTTTCATGAAAAGTGGAAAAAATGACAGAGAATAGGGTTGGCTGATGTTGAACATAGGTAAAGAGGAAGAGGCACCCCAGGGAAAGGGGAGAAGATAGAAGAAATTAATAAATGAGGAAGAGGTAAGAGAACAAAATATGTGGATGGGATTAAAAAGGAAAAAAAAAAGGTTAGAGAGAAAGATTTCTCAGTCAATAGAGCCAAAAACATGAGGGAAGAGTATGAGGGTCCAAGACTCAGCTCATGTGGAAAGAGAAAGAAGAGGCAATGTTCCTTCAAAAACATATGGAAGTGCTAGAATAAAAAAAATTAAATAAGCTAAAAATAATAACAAGTGAATCTGCATTTACTTGAAATCAGTTACAAAACCAGTGCAAAAGTGGTAGGGATGATACCCAAATGGTCAGGGGATTGGGGTTCTAGAAGGTTTTGTAGGGGCTGGAGAAGTGGGCTCTGAAGCTTGTGAAGATTTACAAGGATGGACAGCATGCCTCAGGGCTGCTTCAGGGTAAGGACCTGCAGAAAACTCAGTACTCCTCACTCCCCCACCTCTTCTTGTAAAAAGGTAAGGGGATTTGTTGTATCTGTCTCTTAAGAGAAAATGTCACTGAGGGGAAATTGGAATCCCAGGCATACCTTACATGTAGGTATGGAGAGATAATGCACATACCCCACATGGCTGAGAACCACATGGCAAAAATTCAGTGTAGAAATTGGTCCAGGATCATTGAAGCCCTTGAAATTCCCTGAATAAACAAGCTAAAAACATCTTTGAAGTGACATTTTCACAACAATAGGGCCTCCTATTGAAAATAATAAATTAAATAAATAAATAGAATTTCAACTAAACAAAAATTGCTAATGCACAGCAAATAAAGTAACATGAGAATTGTCAGGTAGAATGAAGAGCAGAACGATGTAACTAGAAATAATATTTGAAGTAAGAATACTAAAAATGATAAAAGAGTTAAAAGAAACAATAAAACCATAAGCAAATGACAGCAACAAGGAAGAAGCCTGAAGTTAAAGCCCAAAAGTCCTGGGATTGATCAAGTTCACCAATAAGTAGTTGAAAAACTGGTGTTGAATTTCTCTGAGCTTTAGTTTTCTCATGGAACTGCTGATATATTTATCTCATGGTGTTTGCATAAAAGACTGTGTGAGGAAATGCATGTAAAGTTCCTAGAAAATTATAAGTGCTCAGTAAATATCAGTGTTTATCTTAGTTCCCATTTATGAAAGAAAAAGTTAGATGTTGAAGCTCAGTCAACTGTTTATTTGCAATTCTGAGTACCAAGATCTATTTAGTGTACATTAAGTTTTGAAACACGATTTCCTACTTAGTAGGATTGTAAGAAAATAGTATGGAATAGGACATCTATCAAGATATGCAGTTAACCTAACAACAGTAGCATACCAATTTTCTGTCCATATATGTAATATCTTCAGGGACATGTAGAACATATTCCAAATGCTTCTCTCAAGCATGACCTTCTCTAAGGGATAGGGCATAAGAACAGCACCATCTATTTTTTCAGATAAGCCTTAGAAACATTTTTGTCAAGTTTGAAATTCATCTTTTTCAGATACTGATTAGAATTTCATTATGTTTACAAGTAATTTTTGGAAACGGATACCTTTATACCATCCCATCTTTTCTTCCAGAAATCTGATATATCTGTCTCCTTTTATTTACCTTTTAAAATATTCTTTCATGAAGTTTTGTGATAACTTTCATAAATATTTCTTATAAAATTAATTCCTATATATTTTAGACATTGGTTGCTATAGAGACTCACATCTTATAAGGTATCCAAGGAAACTTTTTATTTCTTTATATTTCACATCTAACATATACCATTTTTTAATTTTAAGTGCTTTTAAGTTTAATTTTTTCCTTTGCTTGTTTTAGGTAGATAGTGGCATATTCTGGATGCCTTCCTTTACAAATTATTTCTATTATTTATCACACTGACAAGAAGTTTCAAATAGTATGGCATGATAAGTGGAGAGCATAGAACTTCTTGTCCTGTACATGTTGAAGAAGTATCATTCTACATTTAATTTTCTAAAGATGCCAATTTCTTTGGTATCTTTTTGTCATTTTTGCAGATGATAATTTAGTTTTCTCTCTTTTAACATATTAAAGAATTTTGTTACTAAAATTCCTACTTGGAACCATCCTTTTCTTGCTGTATATAAATTGATTATGAAGTACAGTTCTTTTAATAATATTCGGAAGATCATGTCCTTGTGTTTTGGACAACCTCAAAAGGTCATACCATAGTTCATGTGCATGTGTTTATGTGTTACTTTGTGAGGTCTAAGTATGAAGGCTAAATTTACTATCCTGAGAATAATATGTTTCTTGACAGTTGGAAGTAATGCAACTGTAAAACTGTACTGTAAGCTGTGAAGGCAAGGATATTTTCTGTGATAAACACAACTCAGAGGCTTATAGAGGTATGCATGGAGTAGGTAAAGTCACAGTATAAACACAAAACATTATTAATTTTCCTAAAATAATTTTTTTTCTGTTGAAGAATCTATATATCTTTATATTGAAACAAATATGGATATTGACTGAAGTAAAAATGCTCAATTGTATTCTATTAATGGCCCTTAGTGGAAAATTTTAAAATGCTCTGGCCCACTTGATCTGTTAAACCACTTTTACTATGCCAGTTTTTCATTCCACTTATTTTCAATGTTTTAAAAAATTAAAAAAATTTTGCTTTATGTATTTTAAGACTGATATTTGGCAGAATCTTAGAATACTTTTCATTTTGATGATCCCCTTTAGTCACTCATTTTATGTATTTTCATAAATAGTCATTATTTTTGTCATTGTTGATATTGTTATTTGTTTAAAGTCAATGCTTTTGCAAGATTTTCTTGCTTTCCAATGACTTTGACTTAACTTCCCTGCCTTTCTTTTTGTTGTATGTATTTCTTTTAGATATACTGCTGATCCTTGAACAATGCAACGGTTGGGTTGCCAAGCCTCCATGAAGTTGAAAATCCAAATATAAACTTATAATAGGCCCTCCACATATAGGGCGACTGCATATATAGGTTCCTCCATATCTAGTTTTTTTTTTTTAAGGAATTTTGCCCTTTTTTAAATTTTTTAAAAAATTTTATTTATTTATGAATGTGTTGGCTCTTCATTTCTGTGCAAGGGCTTTCTCTAGTTGCGGCAAGGGGGGGCCACTCTTCATCGCGGTGCACCGACCTCTCACTATCGCAGCCTCTCTTGTTGCGGAGCACAGGCTCCAGACGCGCAGGCTCAGTAATTGTGGCTCACGGGGCCAGTTGCTCTGCGGCACATGGGATCCTCCCAGACGAGGGCACGAACCCGTGTCCCCTGCATTGGCAGGCAGACTCTCAACCACTGCGCCACCAGGGAAGCCCCATATCTACAGTTTTGAATCCACAGGTTCAACCAACTGCAGATGGTGTAGTACTGTAGTTTTTACTATTGAAATAATCCACATATAAATGGACCCACACAGTCCAACCTGTGTTATTCAAGAGTCAGCTGTATATCCTCTTATGATGCTTCCAGTAAGAACTTGTAAAAGGTAAGCTCCTCCTGCCTCTCTCAAGATGCCTATTTCTATTTTGGTCTGAAGCAAGTTTACATAGGCATACTGTGCTAAGTTCAACGTTTTCAAGATAAGGCTCCAGCCTTTACTGTTGTTGATAAAAATTTCTGCTTTCAATCTAATTGTACTTCACATGCAGTCACCATCTTGTTTTTATTCTTCGTAAATTTTAAACAAATGTTTGGATTTGAATTTATTTTTGTTTATCCAGTACATTTTTCCTTGTGTTTTGTTAATTTGAAGAATTTGTTGTGGAAATTTTCAGGCATAATTTTATAAAATATTCTCTTTCATTCTTTTTTTCTCTTAGCTCTATTGAGATATTATTAAAATATAACATATGTGAGTTTAAGAGATACAGTGTGATGATTCGATACATGTGTATATTGCAAAGTGAGTATCAGTATGAGATTAGTTAACACCTACGTCCCCTTACATTATTACCATTTTTTTGTGTGGTGATAACATTTAAGATCTACTCTCTTAACTTTCAAGTGTATAGTACTCTGTTGTTAACTGTAGTCACCATCTTATATTAGATCTCCAGAACTTATTCATCTTATAGCTGTAAGTTTGTACCCTTTGACCAACATTCCCCCACCCCTCAACTCCTGGCAACCACCATCCTGCTTTCTTTCTATGAGTTCAGCTTTTTTAGATTCCATATATGAGTGAGAACATACAGCATTTGTCTTTCTCTTCTCTGACTTATTTCACTTGGCTTATGCCCTCAAGGTCCAACTGTGTTGTCACAAAAGGCATGATTTCCTTCCTTCTTATGGCTAAACAATATTCCATTGTATATGTATACCATATTTTCTTTGTTTATTCATCCATCAGTGAATACTTACATTGTTTCTGTGTCTTGTCTATTGTAAATAACACTGCAATGGACATGAGGGTGCAAATATCTCTTTAAGATAGTGATTTTGTTTCCTTTGGATAAATACCCAGAAGTGGAATTGCTGAATTATATGGTAGTTCTATTTTTACTGTTTTGAGGGATCTCCATTCTGTTTTCCGTAGTCGCTGCATCAATTTACATACCCACAAACAATGTACAAAGGTTCCCTTTTCTCCACATCTTCACAAACACTTGTTTCTTATTTTTTTGTTGAAAGCCATTTTAACAGGTGTGAGATATCTCATTGTGGTTTTGATTTACATTTCCTTGATGATTAGTGATGGGCATCTTTTCATGTACTTGTTGGCCACTTGTATATCTTCTTTGAAAAAAATGTCTATTCAAATCCTCTTCTCATTTTTTAACTGGATTTTTTTTTTAACTACGGAGTTGTATGAGCTATTGATTTTTATTAACCCTTTATCCCACAGATGGTTTGCAAATATTTTCTCCTGTTTCCTAGATTTCCTTTTCTTTTTATTGATGATTTCTTTTGCTGTGCTAAAACGTTTTAATTTGATGTAGTCCTACTTGTTTATTTTTGCATTTGTTGCTTACACTTTTGGTGTCATATCCAAAAAGTCATTGCCAGGACTAATGTCAAAGAGCTTTTTCTGTTTTCTTCTAATGGGTTTATAGTTTGGGGTCTTACATTTAATTCATTAATCCATTTTGCATTAATTTTGTGAGTGTTATAAAATATGAGTTGGATTTTATCCTTTTGCCTGTGAATATCCAGTTTTCTTAACACCATTTATTGAAGAGACTAAGCTTTCCCCATTGAGTATTCTTGTCTCCCTTATCAAATATTCATTCACTGTATATGCTTGGGTTTATTTCTGGACTCTTGATTCTTTTTGGTTGGTCTATGTGTCTATTTTTATGCCAGTACCAAACTGTTTTGATTACTTTTGGTTTCTATCCAAAAAAATCATAGACATTTTAAGATTGTTTTGCCCTTCTGTAAAAAATGCCATTGGAATCTTGATAGGGATTGCATTGAATCTATAAATGGCTTTGAGTATGGACATTTTAACAACATTAATTATTCCAATTCATAAAACATGGGATATCTTTCCACTTGCATGTGACTCCTTTAATTTCTTTGATCAAGCTCTTGTAATTTTCAGCATACAGATTTTTCACCTCTGTTTTGTGCTGATCCCAGCCTATTGATAGTGTTGCTCTTAGCTAGAAATACCAGGGGTGGGTGCTTACCTGGGCCTGAGGCAAGCTCCCCGTAGACTTTTCCCCTTTTGGAACCAATGTTATGGCTGGACCAGCCTTTGTGGTTCTTATTATGACTGCAAGATGCCCTCAGCAGTTAACATCAAGACACTGTGAAACTACAGGGTTTATTACTCACAGGTCTTGGAGAGTACATGGCATACCTGAGGCCACACAGTGAGGCCTCAGGTGGAATGAGGGCAGGTGGGGAGAGAGAGAACACACACACTCAGGCCTGGGAGCTCTGCTTTTATTGGGATCAATAGTGGGGGCCTGTGGTTTCGTGGGTTCATTCTTTACTGGTGAATTTAAAGCATAAGATCAGGAATTAATGTTCAAGAAGAGAAAAACAAACAGCCAACAGTCAGTTATCTAAGTGAATCAAAGATCTCTAAAACAAGCAAACTTTGGTGCAGTAGGGGTGAGGTGGATGTGGTGTGAAGCCGGGCTCTTACCTAGTCATGTGGCTGGCTGTGTGTTTAGTCAAGAGAGCTGTCTTTGAATTGGATTCCTTAGCAATCAGAGCTTAAGTTAGGCACTTGCATTATGATAAAAACAAAAAATAAACAAAAAACTGTCAGACACTTACACTACAACCTTCTTGGTTAAATTTATTCCTAAGTATTTTATTATTTGTGATTCTGTTGAAATGGGGTTATTTTATTTCTTTTTCAGATAGTTTGTTGTTAGTACATAGAAACACAGCTGATTTTTTTTTTTGCGGTACGCGGGCCGCTCACTGCTGTGGCCTCTCCCGTTGCAGAGCACAGGCTCTGGACGCGCAGGCTCAGTGGCCATGGCTCACGGGCCCAGCCACTCCGCAGCATGTGGGATCTTCCCGGACCGGGGCATGAACCCGTGTCCCCTGCATCGGCAGGCGGACTCTTCACCACTGCGCCACCAGGGAAGCCCCACAGCTGATTTTTTTATGTTGATGTCTGTGTCCTGCAACTTTTTAAAAATTCACTTTTTAGTGTTAACAGTGTTTTGGTGGCATTTTTCGGGCTTTCTGTGTATAAGATGTCACCTGAAAACAGAGACACTTTTACTTCCTCTTCTCCAATTTGGACACCTCTTATTTATTTATTATTTTTCTTGCATAATTGCTCTGGCTAGAACTTCCAGTACTGTGTTGAATAGGAGTGGTAAAATGAGCACCCTTGTCTTGTTCCTGATCTTAGTAGGAAAGCTTTTAACATTTAACCATTGAGTGTGATGTTATATATGGCCTTTATTATGTTGAGGTCTGTTCCCTCTATACCCACTTTGTTGAGAGTTTTTGTCATAAAAGTTTGTTGCTTTTGCTGCATCCCATAAGTTTTGGTATTTTGTATTTGCATTTGTTTCAAGATAATTTTTCATTTCCCTTCTGATTTCTTCTTTGACCCATTGGTTGTTTGGGAGTGGCTGTTTAACTTCCACACATTATTATGTTTTCAGTTTTCCTCCTGTTACTGATCTCTAGTTTCATACCGTTGTGGTTGGAAAAGATACTTGGTATGATTTCAATCTTGTATTTGCTAAGGCGTGTTTTGTGTCCTAACATATATCTATCCTGGAGAAAACTACAGGTACACTTGAGAAGAATATGTATTCTGCTGCTGTTGGGTGAAATGTTTTACACATGTCTGTCAGGTCCATTTGATCTAAGGTATAGTTCACGTCCAACGTTTCTTTACTGATTTTCTGTCTGGATGATCTTCCAGTAGTTTAAGTAGGGTATTGAAGTCCCCTAATATTATTGTCTATTTCTCCCATTCTGTAGTATTTGCTAAATATATTTAGGTGCTCTGATACTGGGCGCATATATATTTATAATTGTTATATTCTCTTGATGAATTGATCCCTTTATCATTATGTATCTGTCTCTTGTTAAAGTTTTTGACTTAAAATCTACTTTGTCTGATATAAGTATAGCGACCTTCTCTCTTTTGGGTTCCATTTGCTTGGAATATCATTTTCCATCCCTTCATTTGGAGCCTATTGTGTCCTTAAAGGTAAAATGAGTTGCTTGTAGGCAGCATAAAGTTGGGTCTTATTTTTTAATCCATTCAGCCATTTATCACTTTTGGTTGGAGAAGTTAGTGCATTTACATTCAAAGTAATTTTGATAGGCATGGATTTACTATTGCCATTTGTTTAACTGTTTTGTAGCTGTTTTGTAATTTCTCTGTTCCTTCTTTTTTCTGTTACTCTCTTCCTTGGTGACTTTATGATTTTTTTAATAGTGGTATGTCTTAATTCTTTTCTTAGTATTTTTTATATATCTACAATAGGTGTTTGTGGTTGCCATTAGGCTTACAGAAAATGTATTATATTTACAACAATCTATTTTAAGTTGATAATAACTCCAAACACATACTAATGTTCTATAATTTTCTATCTCCTCATATATTTTGTTTTTGATTTCACTTTTCATCTATATATACTGCATATCCATTTACAAATTATTGTTTTGTAATTATTTTTAATACTTTTGTCTGTAACTTTCATACTAGACTTGTGATTTACCCACCTTCGTTACCCACCTTCTCTTTGATTTTATTCAGTTTTATAATGTGTCTTGGAGTTAGACTGTTTTGAGTTGAAATTTTGGGGTGACTTATTACCTTCGTGAACTTGGATATTGAAAATATTGAAATCGGTCCCCAGATTTGGGAAGTTCTTATCATTTCTTTTCTTTTCTTTTTAGTTTGATTTAATTTCTATATTTAAAGAAAATTTTTAACATCTTTATTGGAGTACAGTTGCTTTACAGTAGTGTGTTAGTTTCTGCTATATAACAAAGTGAATCAGCTATACATACACATACATCACCATATCTCCTCCTTCTTGCATCTCCCTCCCACCCTCCCTATCCCACCCCTCTAAGTGGACACAAAGCACCCAGCTGATCTCCCTGTGCTATGCGGCTACTTCCCACTAGCTATCTGTTTTACATTTGGTAGTGTGTATATGTCAATGCCACTCTCTCACTTCATCCCAGCTTACCCTTCCCCCTCCCCATATCCTCAAGTCCATTCTCTATGTCAGCGTCTGTATTCCTGTCCTATCCCTACGTTCTTCAGAACTTTTTTTTTTTTAGATTCCATATATATGTGTTACCATAGGGTATTTGTTTTTCTTTCTGACTTACTTCACTCTGTATGACAGACTCTAGGTCCATCCACCTCACTGCAAATAACTCAGTTTCGTTTCCTTTTATGGCTGAGTAATATTCCATTGTATACACGTGCCACATCTTCTTTATCCATTCTTCTGTTGATGGACACTTAGGTTGCTTCCATGTCCTGGCTATTGTAAATAGAGCTGCAGTGAATATTGTGGTACATGATTCTTTCTGAATTATGGTTTTCTCAGGTTATATGCCCAGTAGTGGAATTGCTGGGTCATATGGTAGTTCTATTTTTAGTTTTTTAAGGAACCTCCATACTGTTCTCCATAGTGGCTGTATCAATTTACATTCCCACCAACAGTGCAAGACAGTTCCCTTTCCTCCACACCCTCTCCAGCATTTATTGTTTCTAGATTTTTTGATGATGGCCATTCTGACTGGTGTGAGGTGATATCTCATTGTAGTTTTGATTTGCATTTTTCTAATGATTAGTGACGTTGAGCATCCTTTCACGTGTTTGTTGGCAATCTGTATATTTTCTTTGGAGAAATGTCTATTTAGGTCTTCTGCCCATTTTTGGATTGGGTTGTTTGTTTTTTTGATATTCAGCTGCATGAGCTGCTTGTATATTTTGGAGATTAATCCTTTGTCAGTTGCTTCATTTGCAAATATTTTCTCCCATTCTGAGGGTTGTCTTTTTGTCTTGTTTATGGTCCTTTGCTGTGCGAAAGCTTTTAAGTTTCATTAGGTCCCATTTGTTGATTTTTGTTTTTATTTCCATTTCTCTAGGAGGTGGGTCAAAAATGATCTTGCTGTGATTCATGTGGTGGAGTGTTCTGCCTTTGTTTATGCTAAGAGATTTATACTGTCTGGCCTTACATTTAGCTCTTTAATCCATTTTGAGTTTATTTTTATGTATGGTGTCAGGGAGTGTTCTACTTTCATTCTTTTACATGTAGCTGTCCAGTTTTCCCAGCATCACTTATTGAAGAGGCTGTCTTTTCTCCATTGTATATTCTTGCCTCCTTTATCAAAGATAAGGTGACCATATGTGCGTGGGATTATCTCTGGGCTTTCTATCCTGTTCCACTGATCTATATTTCTGTATTTGTGCCAGTGCCATACTGTCTTGATTACTGTAGCTTTGTACTATAGTCCAAAGTCAGGGAGCCTGATTCCTCCAGCTCCGTTTTTCTTTCTTAAGATTGCTTGGCTATTCGTGTTCTTTTGTATTTCCATACAAATTGTGAAATTTTTTATTCTAGTTCTGTGAAAAACGCCATTGGTTGTTTGATAGGGATTGCATTGAATCTGTAGATGGCTTTGGGTAGTATAGTCATTTTCACAATGTTGATTCTTCCAATCCAAGAACATGGTATATCTCTCCATCTGTTTGTATCATCTTTAATTTCCTTCATCAGTGTCTTATAATTTTCTGCATACAGGTCTTTTTTCTCCTTAGGTAGGTTTATTCCTAGGTATTTTATTCTTTTCGTTGCAGTGGTAAATGGGAGTATTTCCTCAATTTCTTTTTCACATTTTTCATCGTTAGTGTATAGAAATGCAAGAGATTTCTGTGCATTAATTTTGTATCCTGCTACTTTACCAGATTCATTAATTAGCTCTAGTAGTTTTCTGGTCATGTCTTAGGATTTTCTATGTATAGTATCATGTCATCTGCAAACAGTGACAGCTTTACTTCTTCTTTTCTGATTTGGATTCCTTTTATTTCTTTTTCTTTTCTGATTGCTGTGGCTAAAACTTCCAAAACTATGTTGAATAATAGTGGTGAGAGTGGGCAACCTTCTTCCTGATCTCAGTTTTTCACCATTGAGAATGATGTTGGCTGTGGGTTTGTCATATATGGCCTTTATTATGTTGAGGTAAGTTCCTTCTATGCCTACTTTCTGGAGGGTTTTTATCATGAATGGGTGTTGAATTTTGTCGAAAGCTTTTTCTGCATCTGTTGACGTGATCATATGGTTTCTCTCCTTCAATTTGTTAATATGGTGTATCACATTGATTGAATTGTGTATATTGAAGAATCCTTGCATTCCTGGAATAAACCCCACTTGATCATGGTGTATGATCCTTTTAATGTGCTGTTGGATTCTGTTTGCTAATATTGAGGATTTTTGCATCTATGTTCATCAGTGATACTGGCCTATAGTTTTCTTTTTTTGTGGCATCTTTGTCTGGTTTTGGTATCAGGGTGATGGTGGCCTTGTAGAATGTGTTCCTCCCTCTGCTATATTTTGGAAGAGTTTGAGAAGGATAGGTGTTAGCTCTTCTCTAAATGTTTGATAGAATTCGCCTGTGAAGCCATCTGGTCCTGGGCTTTTGTTTGTTGGAAGATTTTTAATCACAGTTTCAATTTCAGTGCTTGTGATTGGTCTGTTTATATTTTCTGTTTCTGGTTCAGTTTTGGAAGGTTGTGCTTTTCTAAGAATTCCTCCATTTCTTTCAGGTTGTCTGTTTTATTGGCGTATAATTGCTTGTAGTAATCTCTCATGATCCTTTGTATTTCTGCAGTACCAGTTGTTACTTCTCCTTTTCTCATTTCTAATTCTATTGATTTGAGTCTGCTCCCTTTTTTTTTTTTTGATGAGTCTGGCTAATGGTTTATCAATTTTGTTTATCCTTTCAAAGAGTCTGCTTTTAGTTTTATTGATCTTTACTATCTTTTCCTTCATTTCTTTTTGTTTTTATAAATTTATTTATTTATTTATTTTTGGCTGAGTTGGGTCTTTGTTGCTGCACATGGGCCTTCTCTAGTTGCGGTGAGTGGGGGCTACTCTTCGTTGTGGTCCATGGGCTTCTCATTGAGGTGCCTTCTCATTGCGGAGCATGGGCTCTAGGTGTGCGGGCTTCAGTAGTTGTGGCTCGCGGGCTCTAGAGCGCTGGCTCAGTAGTTGTGGTGCACGGGCTTAGTTGTTCCACGGCATGTGGGATCTTCCCAGACCAGGGCTCGAACCCATGTCCCCTGCATTGGCAGGCGGATTCTTAACCCCTATGCCACCATGGAAGCCCTCCTTCATTTCTTTTTCATTTATTTCTGATCTGATCTTTATGATTTCTTTCCTTCTGCTAACTTTGGGGTATTTTTTCTTGTTCTTTCTCTAATTGCTTCAGGTGTATGTTTAGGTTTTTTATTTTAGATGTTTCTTGTTTCTTGAGGTAGCATTGTATTGCTATAAGCTTCCCTCTTAGAACTGCTTTTCCTGCATTCCATAGGTTTTGGGTCATCGTGTTTTCATTGTCATTTGTTTCTAGGTTTGTTTTTATTTCCTCTTTGATTTCTTCAGTAATCTCTTGGTTATTTAGTAGTGTATCATTTAGCCTCCATTTGTTTGTATTTTTTACAGTTTTTTTCCTGTAATTGATATCTAGTCTCAAAGCATTGTGGTCGGAAAAGATACTTGATATGATTTCAATTTTCTTAAATTTACCAAGGCTTGATTTGTGACCCAGGATATGATCTATCCTGTAGAATGTTCCATTTGCACTTGGGAAGAAAGTGTAATCTGCTTTTGGATGGAATATCCTATAAATATCAATTAAGTCCATCTTGTGTAAAGTATCATTTAAAGCTTGTGTTTCCTTATTTATTTTCATTTTGGATGATCTGTCCATCTGTAAAAGTCGGGTGTTAAAGTCCCCTACTATTATTGTGTTACTGTCAATTTCCCCTTTTGTGGCTGTTAGCATTTTCCTTGTGTATTGAGATGCTCCTATGTTGGGTGCATAAATATTTACAATTATTATATCTTCTTCTTGGACTGATCCCTTGATCATTATGTAGTGTCCTTCTTTGCCTCTTGTAATAGTCTTTATTTTAAAGTCTATTTTGTCTGATATGAGAATTGCTACTTCAGCTTTTATTTATTTTTTTTGTGATACGCAGGCATCTCACTGTTGCGGCCTCTCCCGTTGCGGAGCACAGGCTCCAGACGCACAGGCTCAGCAGCCATGGCTCATGGGCCCAGCCGCTCCGCGGCATGCGGGACCTTCCCAGACTGGGGCACGAACCCATGTCACCCGCATCAGCAGGCGGACCCTCAGCCATTGCGCCACCAGGGAACCCCTCCAGCTTTCTTTTGATTTCCATTTGCATGGAATATCTTATTCCATCCCCTCACTTTCAGTCTGTATGTGTTCCTAGGTCTGAAGTGGGTCTCTTGTAGACAGCATATGTACAGGTCTTGTTTTTGCATCCTTTCAGCCAGTGTATGTCTTTTGGGTGGAGCATTTAATCCATTTACATTTAAGGTAGTTATCGATACGTATGTTCCTATTACCATTTTCTTAATTGTTTTGGGTTTGTTATGTAGGTCTTTTCCTTCTCTTGTGTTTGCTGCCTAGAGAAGTTCCTTTAGCATTTGTTGTAGAGCTGGTTTGGTGGTGCTGAATTCTCTTAGCTTTTGCTTGTCTGTAAAGGTTTTAATTTCTCTGTCAACTCTGAAGGAGATCCTTGCTGGGTGGAGTAATCTTGGTTGTAGGCTTTTCCTTTTTATCACTTTAAATATGTCCTGCCACTTTCAGAGTTTTTGCTGAAAGATCAGCTGTTAACCTTATGGTGATTCCCTTGTGTGGTATTTGTTGTTTTTCCCTTGCTGGTTTTAATATTTTTTCTTTGTATGTAATTTTTGATAATTTGATTAATATGTGTCTTGGTGTGTTTCTCCCTGGATGTATCCTGTATGGGACTCTCTGCCCTTCCTGGACTTGATTGACTATTTCCTTACTCATATTAGGGAAGTTTTCAACTATAATCTCTTCAAGTATTTTCTCAGTCCCTTTTTTTTTCTCTTCTTCTGGGACCCCTATAATTGGAATGTTGGTGCATTTAATGTTGTCCGAGAGGTCTCTGAGATTGTCCTCAATTCTTTTCATTCTTTTTTCTTTATTCTGCTCTGTGGTAGTTATTTCCACTCTTTTATCTTCCAGGTCACTTATCCGTTCTTCTGCCTCAGTTATTCTGCTATTCATTTCTTCTAGAGAATTTTTAATTTAATTGATTCTGTTGTTCATCACTGTTTGCTTTTTCGTTCTTCTAGGTCCTTGTTAAATATTTCTTGCATTTTCTCCATTCTATTTCCAAGATTTTGGATCATCTTTACTATCATTACTCTGAAATCTTTTTCAGGTAGACTGTTTCCTTTTCATTTGTTTGGTCTGGTGGGTTTTTACCTTGCTCCTTCATCTGCTCTGTATTTCTCTGTCTTCTCATTTTGCTTAACTTACTGTGTTTGGTGTCTGTGTTTCGCAGGCTGCAGATTCATAGTTCCCATTGTTTTGGGTGTCTGCCCCCAGTGGGTAGCGTTGGTTCAGTGGGCTGTGTAGGCTTCCTGGTGGAGTCGTCTGGTGCCTGTGTTCTGGTGAATGAGGCTGGATCTTGTCTTTCTGGTGGGCAGGACCGTGTCCAGTGGTGTGTTTTGAGGTGTCTGTGAACTTATTATGATTTTAGGCAGCATTTCTGCTAATGGGTGACGTTGTGTTTCTGTCTTGCTAGTTGTGTGGCATAGGGCATCCAGCACTGTAGCTTGCTGGTCATTGAGTGGAGCTGGGTCTCAGCGTTGAGATGGAGAAGTCTGGGAAAGCTTTTGCCGTTTGATATTACATGGCGTCAGGAAGTCTCTGGTGGACCGATGTCCTGAATTCGGCTCTCCCACCTCAGAGGCTCAGGCCTGATACCCAGCCAGAGCACCAAGACACCCTGTCAGCCACATGGCTCAGAAGAAAAGGGAGAAAAGGAAGGAAGGAGGAGAGGGAGGGAAGGAGGAAGGGTAGAAAAAAATTAAGTTATTAAAATAGAAAAAAATTATTAAAAATAAAGTTAAAACAAAGAGAGAAAGAAAGAAGAGAACAATCAAACCATAAAAGAAATCCACCAGTGATAACAAGCGCTAAAAACTATACCAGAAAAATAAAAGAAGGACAGTCAGAACCCTAGAACCAATGGCAAAAGCAAAGCTATACAGACAAAATCTCACAAAGAAGCATACACATACACACTCACAAAAAGAGAAAACGGAAAAGAAAATATATATATATATATATATAAATTAAAAAAGGAAGAGAGCAACCAAATCAACAAACAAATCTACCAATGATAATAAACTCTAAATACTAAACTAATATCAACATAAAACCAGAAACAAATTAAATGCAGAAAGCAAATCCGAAGTCTACAGTTGCTTCCACCATCTACCGCCTCAATTTTGGGATGGTTCGTTGTTTATTCAGGTATTCCACAGATGCAGGGTATATCAAGTTGATTGTGGAGATTTAATCCGCTGCTCCTGAGGCTGCTGGGAGAGATTTCCCTTTCTCTTCTTTGTTCGCACAGCTCCTGTGGTTCAGCTTTGGATTTGGCCCCGCCTCTATATGTAGGTCACCTGAGGGTGACTTTTGGGAAGTCTGAGGTCTTCTGCCAGCATTCAGCAGGTGTTCTGTAGGAGTTGTTCCACATGTAGATGTATTTTTGATGTATTTGTGGGGAGGAAGGTGATTTCCATGTCTTACTCCTCTGCCATCTTGAAGGCCATTATTTCTTTAAGTAATCTTTCTGCTCCTTTCTTGTTCAGTTCTGCTTCTGAGACTCCAGTAATGCTGAGATTTTAATGATAGCCCATAATTCACTTTTTCATTCTTTTATCTTTTTCTCCTCTGTGTGATTTCAAATGATCTGTATTTTAGTTTTTGTCAGACAATTTGTAGATCTTTATTTCTTTAGGATTCGTCACTGAAGCTTTATTAGTTTCCTTTGGCAACGTCCTATTTCCTTCATTATAAATGATCCTTGTGGCTTTGTGTTTATGTCTGTGCATTTGAGAGGCACCTCTTCTAGTCTTTGTAGACTGGTTTCAGCAGGCATAGCCCTCCAGAGTCAGTCTGTCCAGAGATTCTGGGTGGGCCATCTGATGGTGTCCATGGGTGGACTTGCTGCTAGAGTCCTTGGGCAGGCATAGCTGGTGCCTGGGTCAGCAGATGGCCAAGCTTAGTGCTTGGGTACATGGGCACCAGTCCAGTGCCTGGATCTGCAGTTGTAGATCTAGATATTGACCCCACAGGAACAAACCAGTACTGGGATTAGCTGGCAGCCAGGTTTGGTGGAACCCAATCTGGAAGCTGGAGTTATTGAGGTCATCCTCATAGTAGGATAAGCATGGAGCCTGGGGCTACAAGAGTCAGCCTATAACCTGAGGTCTCGGGTACTAACCTGGGCCTAGCCTACTGCCATGAGCCTGGGTCAGTGACAGCTGGTCTAGAGTCTAGATCTGTGGGTACTGGTCTGGCACTGGTGTGGGTCAAAAGTCTGGGTTCTCAGGAGTTGGCCTGGCATACGGCCTAGCTGGGAGCCTGTATTCACACGTGCCCACCTGGAGCCTCATGCCACGAAAGTTGCCCAGGTCCATGGGATCCAGCTGGCACTGGGGTGAGCCGGAGCTGAGGTTCACAGAAGCCTATCGAAAGCCTGGGGCCACAGGAGGCACCCTGGGCCATTGGAGCCAGTTGGCACTGGGCTGGGCTGGGACTCTGGGATTGTTGGGTTCCACTGACCACCTGGTGTCATGGGAGCCACCTGGGGCCTCAGGAGCTGCCCAGGTCCTTAGGAGCTGGCAGGAGTGAGGGTGAGCTGGGAGCCTATGCAGAGCCTGGTGCCCATATATGCTGCCTGGGGCTGCAGGAGCCACTGAGGCCACTGGAGTTGTCAGGTGCCAGCGTACATCAGGGGCCTGGGTTTGTGGGAGCATGCAGGGACCACCTAAGGCCCAGGGATCAGCCTGGAATTTGGTAGGCCTCCTCTGGGGTTCACGGTAAAGTCAAGCGCTCACTTCACTCTCCTTCTCACGGGAGTGTCTGTCTCCACACCAGGCTGCCCAGGCTTGTGGAAAGGATGATGGAGGTAGTGTGAATGTATGCTTCTTACCCTTCTCAATCCATCTTTTCTCATTTTTGTGCTTCACCCACGTGCTGTAATCCCTCACCTTGAATCCTTCACTTTTATGAAGGTACTTTTGAATGCAGATAGTTAATCAAATTGATGTTTTTGTTGGGGTAGAGCTAGAAATTCCTATGTTACTGTAGGAATTTCTCTTGACACCTTTTTTTTAGCATTATTATTAATTCAATAAATATGTAAGTATTTATTGAGAGTTACCGTGTTCCGAGTACCTGTCTAGGTATTATGGAACTAGCAGCCTTGGATTTATGTCAAACATTATTATACCCTCTTTATCTCATAACTTATCTCTCATATTATCTGACAGATTATCTCTCTAGCTTTCTGTGCTATAGTCTGTATTATTTTGCAACATCCTTTTTATCCTACTCATTAATTCTCTTCACCTCTGTCTGCTTTTTTATAGAAAAATTCTTAATTTCAAACTAAAATTTTTATTTGTAGGAGTGTGATTTGATCCTTTTCTAACCTGCTTGTTATTTCCATCATCCTCTAGTTGCCTCAAGAAATGTTATAGCTATTCGTTTATGATATCTTTCAGATTTAACTCTGTTACTCTACTTGTTAAGGCTAAAAATGTAGGAGTCACCATTGATTCTTTTTTGTTCACCCTATGTCTAATTCTTGACTTCTCTTCACTATATATCCAGAATCTTTCCACTTTCTTCCACTTCCACTGGTACCAGTCTGGTACACGTCACTATCATTTGTGCCCGGATTATTGCAATAGCCTCCTCTTTACTTCTAAACTTGTTCACTGCACCCCATCCCACTGTATTCTGAACCTCAGCCAGAGTGAATGTTTCAAACTCTAATTCAGATTATGTTACTTCTGAGTTTAAAATCCCTGTCTGTCCCAGTCTTTCTCAAGGTGAAAATCAAAATTCTTTCCACGGCTAACTCAGTTCTATACCGTCTGGCACCTATTTCTTCACTTAACTCCAATTCTCATTTTTTTTTTCCCCCTTACTCAGCTCCAGCTACATTGGCTTCCTTACTGTTCCTCAAACATGCCAGGCATGTTCTTATCTCAGAGACTGGCCCTTGCTGTTCTTTCTGGATGCTCTTCCTCTGGATATCTGCATGTGTATTGATTATCTACTGCTGCCTAGCAAATTATCCCAAAACTTAGTGATTTGAAATTTTAAATATTAGCTCTCACAGATTCTTTGGGTTCAAAATTCAGGGGCATCTTGGCTGAGAAATTCTGTCTCACCTTCTCATGGGATGCAGCAAGATGTTGGCTGGGACTGCATACATCCCATGGATTTATGCATTTACTGGGCCTGGGAGACCCAATTCCAAAGAGGCTGCTCACATGTATGGCAAGTTGGTGTTGGCTATTGGTGGGAAACATCATTTCTTCTCCATGATAGCCTCTTCACAGGCTGGTTGAATGTCCTCATGACATGACAGCTGGATATGCTAGAGAGTGATCTAAGAAGTCAAGATGGAAGAAGTCACACACTGTCTATTCTACAATATCAAGTCTTTCTAGTGTCACCTTCTCAGTGAGGACTTCGTTGACCTCATGAATTTTTAACTGCAACCTCACTGTCATCTTTGCTCCCTATTCCCTTTCTCTGCTTTTTATAGATTTTTGATTACACATATCATCTTCCAATGTAGCAGAAGTTTCATTGCTCATTGTGTCTCTGTCTGTCTCTCCCCAGTGGAACATGAAGTCTGTGAAGAGAGGGACTTGGTTTTCTTCATTTCTGTATCCACAGTGCTGAGAAGACTGTCTGGCTCATAGTGAAAATTAGTGTTGATCATTAGTTTGTCTTTTCAATCTGCTAATGTCTGCTTCATTGAGGTTTTCAATTCAGTGATTGTATTGTTCTTCTCTGTGTAGTTTCTTCTGGTTCATATTTTCCCTTTCATTGTCTGCACTACTGCCTTGACTCCTGTAAAGAGACACTGAGTACACATACTTTTAAAATGTTTAGGATTTTGTCAAAAAACCTAACTCTTCTGACTGCTCTTCTGAGTTACTCTCTTGAACTTCCATGGAATTTGGTATATCCAGTGATTTTTCTATACTAGCTTCTCTTTACAGAGAACTCTCTTGGATCGTTCTGCACTGGTGTGAAATGGGACCTGTCAGAGGTTGTGAGACTGAGTCTTTCAAGCTGAAATGAAGGGAGAAGAATAAAGTTCCCATATATCATTTGTCAGTTTAGAGCTCTATTTCCAGAGGTTTGTAGAGAGAGACCAATGGGATAGGCTTTGCAGCAGGGAGCCTCCCCCCATTCAGAGACCACCTTTTTGTGTTTATCATGGCAGCCATTATTTGGCAGGGGTATTTCCAAGGATACACCGTGAGCGAGTGCCACGGCACCAGACATGTAAGGCAGACACGAACTGGGCACTAACTGAGTTTCCGATGGGATCACATATTGCTGTCTTACTGTCCTAATACCCCATTTGTCCTGCATGCTGCTGCTAGTGAGTTCTTTTGGGATCTCCTCACTTATTTCCCAAGCAAGGTGTTCATCTGCATGCAGACAAGCAGTTGTCTGTGCAGATTCTCCTTATGTAGAGAGTTTTCTTAAAGTTTCTGGTGTGTGACTGCTATTCTTCCATGTTTTCTAATACTGGCACGGGATTTTCTCTGTATATATTGTATGTTTAGATGGTCATTTTAATATGATTTAGAGAAAAAGATGTATCCCATTCATTATTTAATCAGGAAATCAGCATGATACACTTAACATGAGGTGCTTAGAGAGAGTATCTCTGTCCCATCCAAAGAAGGTCCTTTTTTTTAAAAATTTTGAGGCATAACCATCTATATTATTCCCTCAGAGCACTTAAACAGTTTTTTAACTGTTTCTTTACTTATTCTTTGCTCTCTTTTATGTTGAAAGCTCTGTGTGGTTAGAAATTCTGTTATGTTTGTAGTTGTATCTCCACTGCCTAACATAGTGCCTGAAAATCAATAGTTTTAGACGAGGTACCAGGGATATGAGATGAGTGAGGTAGTCTGTCAGGCCACAGACCACAACTTTCAGCTTTGTGCGCATTTTGTGGTATTCATTTCTTAAAGGGGTTGAGAGAAATATGAAAATACAAGAAAATGCCTCTAACTTTACATTTCAGGAACAGCTAAAGGAGTGAGTGTTATCACTGGCAAAATAATAAGATTGCTGAACTAAATATATGCACCATTACAAAAATACAACAATAAACCTGACTGTATTATCTGCAGCATTATTAAAAGACACAGCAAGAATTATTGGCATTTACTTGTACAGGAAAAACACAAACTGAAGTACAACTTCAGATAACTTCCCAGTAAGATCATTAATGACAGGAAAAATTGCCAAAAGGCATTACGGAATATTCTTTTTTACAGTATCCTCTAGAAAAGGAGAAATACCAGTTAGGTGTTTCAGATTCGGCCTTTGTCAAGGCAAGTCATCTCTGAAAATTTCTTTTAGATGTAAAAATAAACCAGAGTAAAATATTTCAGACATTTTTTTTTTGACACAAGCTAAATGTAAGCCTAGAATAATTTGCTAAAATGTCATGAGAGGAAAAAAAAGAATAGCTGCCTTTAAGCTTAACTATAGTATTTTCTTGTATCCGTGCTCAAAAAAAAATCACCCACCACTATTAGCTAACAGAAAACATTAAATCAAAAGGATTTAGGATCATGGCTAATGTTCTTTATGAGCTGCACGGGCCTAGGTATTGCAGCCCATATTTTACATATGTAATTCTGCTTTGGGACTACTTTCAAACCAATGTACAATATGCTGAATTAATAATGCTTATAAGTGTAATATATATGAAGAGAGTTTGAGAAACTCTTGATGGAAGGTGATATATATTTATGAGGTGCCAGATGTTTGCCTTTAAAAGTAATTTTTACTAACCCACACTATGGAGATTTGTATTGAAGCGGTCTCTTTATGGTAGTGTATTATTTAAAATATGTTCTGTGAGACCTAGGCACAATGGGGTGAATAAAAGAATAAGTACCTGTTTAAATTTTATGTATTTTTAAAAATTGGACCATTGGGGTACATTTTTTTAATGCAGGTGCAGTGGATTAGACAGAAAACAAAATTATATATTTCATATACAACTGCAGGTGTTGAAACTGCACTTATTTTAATATTTTCTTTTTATTATGGAGGTAATCATGATATCATATACTTGTATGTATTCTTTTCACGGTGTTCAGACACATCACGTGAATTATTTTACATTTCATAACTTCTCTGGAGGGAAGCAGAGACAAGTATTATTGCCCCATTTTACAGATGAAGTACCTTATTACTAAATGGCCACTCTCTAAATGTCTTCAGAATATTTTCAAGCAATTTGTCAGGGATTTTCCCTCTGGCCTTCTGCATTGTGGAAGAAACTGGGCTGTTTCTGTTGCTGTTGATCGCCAGGGTCACCACTCCTCTGGTGACTGTCCCTGCCACTGTGACTGGGGCACTCAAGAATGTGTTCACTTCTTCCCAAATGAAAGGCAAAGTTCACGTTGCAAATTGTTTTTTTTCCTGTGATTCCATTTTTTATCTTATATTGAAGTACAGTTGATTAACAATGTTGTATTAGTTTCAGGTGTACAGCAAAGTGATTCAGTTATACATGTACCTATTCTTTTTCAAATTCTTTTCCCATTCAGGTTATTACAGAATACTAAGCAGAGTTCCCTGTGCTGTACAGTAGGTCTATTGCTGGTTGTCTATTTTAAGTATAGTAGTGTGTATATGTCAATCCCAAACTCCCAATCTATCCCTACCTCCCCAAACACACTCCCCTACTAGTAACCGTAAGTTCATTCTCTAAATCTGCGAGTCTGTTTCTGTTTTGTACATAGGCTCATCTATATCATTTTTTTTGATTGCACATATAAGTGATATATGATATTTGTCTTTCTCTGACTTACGTCTCTCAGTATGATAATCTTCAGGTCCATCCGTGTTGCTGCAAATGGCATTATTTCATTCTTTTTTAGGGCTGAGTGATATTCCATTGTATATATGTACCACATCTTCTTTATCCATTCATCTGTTGATGGACATTGAGTTGCTTCCATGTCCTGGCTATTGTAAGCAGTGCTGTAATGGACATTGGGATGCATGTACCCTTTCGAACCAGGTTTTCCCTGGATATATGCCCAGGAGTGGAATTGCTGGACCACATGGTAGCTCTATTTTTAGTTTTTTTAAAGAACCTCCATACTGTTCTTCATAATGGCTCTACCAATTTATATTCCCACCAACAGTATAGGAGGGTTCCTTTTTCTCCACACCCTCTCCAGGATTTATTGTTTGTAGACTTTTTTTGGCCCTGCCGGTGGGATCTCAGTTCCCTGACCAGGGATCTAACCCAGGCCACAGCAGTGAAAGTCCAGAATCCTAACTACTAGGCCATCAGGGAACTCCCATGTAGACTTCTCGATGATGGCCATTCTGACTGGTATGAGGTGATATCTCATTGTAGTTTTGATTTGCATTTCTCTAATAATTAGCAGTGTTGTACATCTTTTCATATACCGCTTGGCCATCAGTATGTCTTCTTTGGAGAAATGTCTATTTAGACATTTAGATCTCCTGCCCATTTTTTGATAGGGTTGTTTGTTTTTTTGATATTGAGGTGCCTGAGCTGTTTGTAAATTTTGGAGGTTAATCCCTTATCAGTTGCATTGTTCGCAAATATTTTCTCTTTTATCGTGGGTTTTCTTTTCATTTTGTTTATGGTTTCCTTTGCTGTGCAAAAGCTTTTGAGTTTAATTAGGTCCCATTACTCTAGGAGACGGATCACAAAAGATATTGCTGTGACTTACGTCAAAGACTTCTGCCTGTTTTTCTCTAAGAGTTTTATAGTACCAGGTCTTACATTTAGGTCTTTAATCCATTTTGAGTTTATTTTTGTGTGTAGTGTTAGAGAATGTTCTAATTTCATTCTTTTACATGTAGCTGTCCTGTTTTCTTAGCACCACTTATTGAAGAGGCTGTCTTTTCTCCACTGTATATTCTTGCCTCCTTTATCGAAGATAAGGTGACCATATGTGCGTGGGTTTATCTCTGGGCTTTCTATCCTGTTCCATTGATCTATATTTCTGTTTTTGTGCCAGTACCATACTGTCTTGATGACTGTAGCTTTGTAGTATAGTCTGAAGTCAGGGAGCCTGATGCCTCCAGCTTCGTTTTACTTTCTCAAGATTGCTTTGGCTATTCGGGGTCTTTGGTGTCTCTATACAAATTTAAAAATTTTTTATTCTAGTTCTGTGAAAAATGCCACTGGTAATTTGATAGGGGTTGCACTGAATCTGTAGATTGCTTTGGGTAGTATAGTCATTTTGATGATACTGAATCTTCCAATCCAATAACATGGTATATCTCTCCATCTGTTTGTGTCGCCTTCAATTTCTTTCATCAGTGTCGTATAGTTTTTGGAGTACAGATCTTTTGTCTCCCAGGTAGGTTTATTCTTTTTGATGCAATGGTCAATGAGATTGTTTCTTTCATTGTTAATGTATAGAAATGCAACAGATTTCTGTGTATTAATTTTATATCTTACAACTTTACCAAATTAATGGATGAGCTCTAGTAGTTTTCTGGTAGCACCTTTAGGATTTTCTACGTATAGGATCATGTCAAACAGCGACAGTTTTACTTCTTCTTTTCCAATTTGCATTCCTTTTATTTATTATTTATTTTCCTTCTCATTGCCTTGGATAGAGTTGTAGTTCTCCATGTTTCTGCTGTCTGCCCCCCTGGTGGATGAGGTTGGTCCAGGGGCTTGTGCAGGCTTTCTGGTGGGACGGATGGGTGCCTGCCCACTGGTGGGTGGAGCTGGGTGTTGTCCCTCTTGTCCCGTGGCAGCCTTATGTCAAGGGGTGTGTTTAGCAGGCAGCTGTGTTCTCAGGAAGACTTTAAGCAGCCTGTCTGCTGATGGGTGGAGTTGTGTTCTCACCCTCTTGATTGTTTGGCCTGAGGCATCCCTGCACTAGAGCCTACAGGCTATTTGTGGGATCTGGTCTTGGTGGGAAAATGTCAGCCTCCAGGAGGGCTCACCCCAGTCAGTACTCCCCAGAACTACCACCGTCAGTGTCTTTGTCCCTGCAGTGAGCCACAGCTGCACCACTCCCCCACCTCAGGAAACTCTCCAATATTAGCAGGTAGGTCTGGCCCAGGATCTTATGATGTCACTGCTTTTTTCCCTGAGTCCTGGTAAGCACGAGCCCTTATGTGCACCCTCCAAGAGTGGAATTTCTCTTTCCCCAGTCCTGTGGAATTCCTGTGATCAAACCCCACTGGCTTTCAAAGCCAAATTCTCTGGAGGTTCCTCCTCCTGTTTCCGGACACCCAGGCTGGCGAGCCTGACATGTGGCTCAGAACTTTCACTCCTGTGGGAGAACTTCTGTGACATAATTGTTTTCCAGTTTGTGGGTCGCCCACCTGGCATGTATTGGATTTGATTTTATTGTGATTGCTCCCCTCCTGCTGTTTCGTTGTGGCTTCTGCTTTGTCTTCGGATGTCTTTTTTGGTAGGTTCCAGCAATTTTTTGTTGTTGTTGATGGTTGTTCAGCAGTTTGTTAGTTGTTTGTTATTATGGTATTTTCCTAAGAAGAGGTGAGCGCTCACGTCCTTCTACTCCACCATCTTGTCTCCACCTAGCTGCTCCTCCACAGTGTGTCTTTCTGTAATTTGAGGAGATACTCACCAGTGGTTTAAGGTGGTGGAAAGATGCATTGGTCCTGGAGCTCTGGGCAGAGAGAGGGTCTCACAAACTCTTCCAACAAATGCTCCACCTTGCGTGTCTCCGGGGGAGGGGCCCACTGTGCACGTCCTGCCCCACTTGCACGATATGCTGCAGTAGGCCCCACTCTGTTTTTCTGGGACTTGGCCCTAACTTTACAACACTCCACAGCCGGGCAAGAGGCTCCACATTGTAAATTGTAATGAAATTTTAGTAAACATTTGGGAAAGTAGGTGTATTAAAAAAAAAAAAGATTACTTTCAACAACTGCACAGGTCCAGACCCATCACAGAACCTCCTCTTAGCTTGCTTTCTGTCTTACTCCTGACCCACTTCCAGAGGCCATGGCAATTCTTCCCTTCCTACATCTTAGAGTCAGATCTACTTGAGGCTCCAGGAAGACCAGAACAAATTTCTTTCCCTAATCTAAAATCCACTGCCATGGGTGCCAGAATTAACTTCTTCCCATTTATCTTAAAGGAAAGTCCACCCTCATCTCTACAAGAGTATGTTGCATCTTAACACCAAGTAACACCAAATGTATGCGATAGTCAAATTCACTGTCTATTGTCTGGCTTATTTGTCTTGAATGACATCACGTATGTGACAGAAACAGCCTGGCCAGATGGGCCCGCACCCATGTCTATTTCTCCTCATTAGGGAGTCAGTGTATAGTGGTGTTGAGTCTCACTTAAGGCTCCTGGTTTTTGTGACACACAATCCTTGCATGCAGGACAACAAACAACTCAGCAGGATCTAAAGTTCTAAGGCCAGCAGTACACTGGGACCCTGTTCGAGTCTCATATCAGTCATTGTATTCATTCACTCAATGACTGACTCATTAAACAAACATTTAAGAGTTGGAAGGTACCTCAGAAGTCTTTTCATTTTAACTCCCATTAAACACTGGTATCCCTTTATCCCCATAATGGACAGATTTTTTTCCTTCATTTGAACACATAAAAAAATGGAAAACTCACTGTTTTTCAGGCAGTTCATTTCACTGTTGGGCAACCTTGATGGCTCTCAGGGATTCTCCATTATACCTGAAAACCTGCCCTTTCAGTCTTCTATACATTGGCTTATTTGGTGCTATCTCTTTACATATGGGAAGAGAAAAATAATGTGCCTTCCACCTCCCCTTCTCTTTTCCAGGCTGAAAACCTTACTTTATGGCAAGAGAAGAATCCGTTATTTCAGGCAGGGGGAGCAACACGACAAACGTGCAGAGCAAGCACCTTGTGAAATGAGCTCACAGCACTGGCTGCAGCATGAAATTCGTGAGGAGTGGTAAGAGAAAATAGAAAAGTTGGAAATGAAGACTGGGGTCTGATTGTGGGTAGTTGTGGGCAAGAGGTTCTTTGCTGTATTTATTAGGCAGGGTCGTGATATGATCAGAGAGCTGCTTCTGCAAGAGTGATCAGGACATGACTAGATCATAAGTCCCAATTATATATGAATTTTTTGGTCAGTTCTTCCACATGTTAGCTTTTTCACATTCCAGTTCTTGTGTAATCCCCTTTCGTTGAGTGTAGGCCAAACCTTGTAGCTAGATTCTAACCACCAGAAGACAATATAAGTGCTGGGCTGTCACTTTGGTTACACAAGATTGTGACTTCCATCTTAATAGCAGACTCTCTCTATTGCCTTCTCAGCTGGCATGGTTTCATGAAGCAAGTTGACACCTTAGAAATATCTACACGCAAGGAACTGAGAGTTCCCTCTGGCCAACTACCAGTGAGAAACTGAGGCCCTCAGTCCAACAGCTTGCAAAGAACAGAGTCCTGCCACCTACCACCTGAACATGTAAGTGGATATTTCCCTAGTTAAGCCTGGAGGTGACTACATTTCGATGCAGATCAAAACAATTTAGAAAACCTGGAAAAGTTATAAAATGATTTACTTAAAGGCATCAGAGAACTTCAGCAGCTACAAAGACTAAAATGAATAAGATTCCAACAAGGGGATACATTTATGGAGGAGAGCTCAGGACCTGAGCATCCTTGCAGGCATTTGTGGGTTGTAGATTTGAGACAAAAGCAGAGATCCCTAAGTAAGCCTGCATATAGTGTTGCTACTAGGGGGACAGGGTGGCCAGCAGAGATTTTGGGGGTCACACAGGACTGGGTTAACAGAATGGGAGGTTTCAGGGAGCTCAGATATGGCTGTTCTCCCCCTCGGTGTATATCCTGAGCTCTGAAACTGCACAGAGCTGGAGGGACAGAACTAAGACCAAAGATAAACAGATACCAAAACTCAAGAACTATTATAAAGCTATGGTAATTAAGACAGTGTGTAGTGGTATAGGAACAGATATATAGGCTAATGAAATGAAATCGAGAGTCCAGAAACATGCCACCTGTATATGGTCACCTGATTTATGACATAGATGACACTATAATGCCAGGGGGCAAAGATGATCTTTTCAATAAATTATCTCGTGTCAACTGTATATCCATAGGGGAAAAAATGAAATCTGGCACTTACCTCACACTTATATAAAAGCCAATTCCTGGTGGATTATAGTTATAAATATGAAAAGTATGGCAATAAAGTTTTAAAAGGTAATATAGAGGGAAATCATCTTGACCTTGGGAAAGAGAAAGACTTCTTGTAATAGTTATAAAAGTGATAACCATAAAAAATAGACTGAGAAATCAGATGAAAATAAAAACTACTGCTTATCAGAAGGCACCGTTGGAAGAAGAAAAATGCAAGCTCCCCTGACCCCCACAAATGGGTGGTATGATTTTAAACACATATAGCTAAGAAAGGGGTTGTAGCCATACATTATAAAGGACTACTACACATCGATAAGGAAAGGACAAATCCATAGATTTAGAGGCAGGACTCGGCCGTGAAGTCAAATAAGACTCAACCACATTAGCCATCAGTAAGTTAACCCCACTCTGAGATACCGCTCTTCCCGTGGAAGAAGGGCTGAAGTTTAAGATAGCAAAATTGGGTGAGGATGTGGGACAGTGGGAACTCTAATACCCTGCTGTTGGGTGTGTAAATTGGTGCAACCACTTCAGAAAACATTTTGTCATGATACACCAACATTGGAAATATGAGGACTTTTTGATACAGAAATTCTAGTTGAAGGTTTGTACTAATTAGAAATACATAAATCTGAGCACTAAAAGAATTTTTTTTTTTTTTTTTTTTTTTTTTTTTTTGGGTTACGCGGGCCTCTCACTGTTGTGGCCTCTCCCGTTGCGGAGGACTGGCTCCGGACGCGCAGGCTCAGCGGCCATGGCTCACGGGCCCAGCCGCTCCGCGGCATGTGGGATCCTCCCAGACCGGGGCACGAACCCGTGTCCCCTGCATCGGCAGGCGGACTCTCAACCACTGCGCCACCAGGGAAGCCCTAAAAGAATTTTAACCGTAATAACCATAAGGGCCCCAACTGAAACTATAGATTAATGAAAATGAATCTTCTGAATAGAATGTGGAGCAAAGGATGCCAGGCACAAAAGAATGTCATCTGTATTGTTGGATTCATAAGAGTTCAAAAGCAGAGAAATCAAAACTGTTGTGTTAAAAGTAGGAATATGGATCAACAAAAAGAAAATCCACAGAATGGGAGAAAACATTTGCAAATGAAGTGGCCAACAAGGGATTAATCTCTGAAATATACAAACAGTTCATGCAGCTCAATATCAAAAAGAACAAAAAACCCCAACAAAAAAATTGGCAGAAGATCTAAATAGACATTTCTCCAAAGAAGACATACAGATTGCCAAGAGGCACATGAAAAGATGCTCAACATCACTAATTATTAGAGAAATGCACATCAAAACTACAATGAGGTATTACCTCACGCTGGTCAGAATGGCCATCATCAGAAAATCTACAAACAGCTGTGACAAAGCGAGAGAGAGGCATGGACATATACACACTACCAAACGTAAGGTAGATAGCTAGTGGGAAGCAGCCGCATAGCACAGGGATCAGCTCGGTGCTTTGTGACCGCCTGGAGGGGTGGGATAGGGAGGGTGGGAGGGAGGGAGACGCAAGAGGGAAGAGATATGGGAACATATGTATATGTATAACTGATTCACTTTGTTATAAAGCAGAAACTAACACACCATTGTAAAGCAATTATACTCCACTAAAGATATAAAAATAAATACTTAAAAAAATCTACAAACAATAAATGCTGGAGAGGGTGTGGAGAAAAGGGAACCCTCCTACACTGTTGGTGGGAATGTGAATTGGTACAACTGCTCTGGAGAACAGTATGGAGATTCCTTAAGAAACTAAAAGTAGAGCTACCATATGATCCAGCAGTCCCACTCCTGGGCATGTATCTGTAGAAAACCATAACTTGAAAGGATACATGCACCCCAGTGTTCATTGCTGCACTACTTACGATAGCCAGGACATGGAAGCAATCTAAATGTGCATCCATGGAGGAATGGATATTACTCAGCCGTAAAAAAAAGAACGAAATAACGCCATTTGCAACAACATGGATGGACCTAGAGATTATCATACTAAACGAAGTTAAGTCAGAGAAAGACAAATATCATATGATATCACTTGTGGAATCTAAAAAAAAAAATGGTACAAATGAAGCTACTTACGAAACAGAAATTGAGTCACAGATGTAGAAAACAAACATGGTTACCAAGGAGGAAAGGGTGGGGAGGGATAAATTGAGAGATTGGTAGTAACATACACACACTACTACATATAAAATAGGTAACTAATAAGAACCTGCTGTATAGCACAGGGAACTCTATTCAGTATTCTGTAATGGCCTATATGGGAACAGAATCTAAAAAAGAGTGGATATATGTATATGTATAACTGACTCACTTTGCCATACAGCAGAAACTAACAACACTGTAAGTCAACTACACTCCAATTAAAAATTTAATTTAAAAAAGTAGGAATATGGGTTACTTTGGGGGACGGGGTAGGGGAGAAGGGAAATGATTAGGAGGAGACAGAAAAAGGGCTTTTGAGTGATGGTGTTTCTGTTGCTGCAAAACAGCAGTTTAAGATAATATATCAGTTTCTATGGATCAGGAATCAGGGCACAATTCAGCTGGGTGCCTCTGCCTCACTGTCTTTCGTGAGGATGAAATTAAAGCGTCAGTCAGGACAGTCCTTTCAAGCCTCAACTGGGGCTTAAGTATCTTATACCAACTCACTAATGTGGTTTTGGCAGACCCCTGAAATTTGCTTCCAAGCTCACTCGTGCAGGTCTCTCCCCAGGGCTGTCTCATGACTTTGCAGCTGACTTGCATCAGCGGGAGTGATTTAAGGGAGAACAAGAGAAGGAATGCCAAGAGGGAAGCCATGTCCTTTGTATTATCTAAACTCAGAAGTGACATTCCGTCACCTCTGCCTCATTCTTTTTGTTGGAAGCAAGTCTAGCTCAAATCATACAAGGGCATGAATAAACGGGAAGCAGGTGTCATTGAGGTCCATAGAGCTTGCCTGCCAGAGATGGCAATGGTCAATTTCTTGACCTTGGTGGAGATTATGTAATCGTTTAAGGTTATTCATTGGACTGTACATGTACTATGCATTTTTCTATAATGTCATCTTTTACAATAAAAATATTTTTAATTAAAAAAATACAGTCATAGAAATTTCTTCAAGCTTCATGTCCCTGATTCCTTGAATGGAATCAAGATGCTATAAAACTCCAAAGAATCTCTTACCCACTCATTTAGATATATGGACTGTTTTAAGAATATTTAGGAACTTTAAGGATCCCACTTACAAACAGGTAAGTCCAGCAGTGTTCAAAATCAAAATTGATAAATTGAACTGATCTTTTATCAATACATGGAAGCAATTGCTCTTGAGACCCTATTCAAACATTTCTTTCTTAGCATGTTTTTTTTTTTTTTTTTTTTGTGGTACACGGGCCTCTCACTGTTGTGGCCTCTCCCATTGTGGAGCACAGGCTCCAGACGTGCAGGCTCACGGGCCCAGCCGCTCCACGGCATGTGGGATCTTCCCGGACCGGGGCACGAGCCCATGTCCCCGGCATCGGCAGGCAGACTCTCAACACTGCGCCACCAGGGAAGCCCTCTTAGCATGTTTTTTAGCTGCTTGAGGACAAATTCTACTTAAGAGTAAGTCTCAAATATGCCACAAATGCCACTCAGTATGAACTTACCTTTTCTAATCATAATACCTTAATTACAATTTTCTAAATTTCTTTAAAATAAAGAATTCTTTCTATTTCATAGAAATGCCAATACTGATTGAATGGGAAAATCAACTAATCATATATTTTGCCATATATAAACATTTTCATTAGTACCTAAACATGAATATTATGCTTTAATGGAAATGTAAACCATGTGCATGGCATTAATAGAAAACTCAATCATTAAATTTGTACTAGTCCAATAACAATACACATATATAAATAAATCCGTTCATGAATAAAAGAGGAGCAGCTTACACTTTAAACGTACTGCTCACTCATTCCTTGACAAACTTGACAAATGGCACAGCCCAGCCAGTCAACCTGCCCTTCTTGATGGAAAAGAACACAGAAGTGAACATAGATATGAAACACTTCTGTCACTTTCCCTCAAGTGGAGAAATCCAGAGGGAACTTGAGAACAGGTTAAGAAGTACCAAAGAAAAATACGATGTTTCTTTTTAGTGTAATCCTTTACTATAAGTAAAAATCATTAACTACCAAGATTTGTAATGACATATACAAACAAAGTACATCAAACTTGACTTTTTAAAAGTATATATTAAATCATGAAATCTAAATCCTTAGATTTTTAAGAAGAATTTCACAGTAATAACATTAACAAATGTGTCAGTTATTTAGCTATTCTTTCTCTTGTCTCCAAACCCATCCTTCTAAACCATGATGCTGGGGTGGAGACCTTGCAGACCACACTGCCAGCTGCTACCTGATAGTTTCCACCAACAGGGTCCCAAGAAAGGGCCTGGAAGGCTGGAGAGGAAGAAAGGGCTTATTCTGTCCTCTGTGCTTGCTGGTCCTGACAGATGGCTCAACAACAACCCTTCACCCTGGCAGTGGCAGTTGATCCCAGTGCCTGTTTTTGTGCCCACTGCCAGACCCCTCAGAAGTGCAAGGGACATGGCTCCCAGGGCCCTCCACCCACCGCTTATTGTTCCCCAGCCCCAGAGGTGGTGGTGACTTCCAGCAGATACTGTCTCTGTGTTACCTCAGTATTTCCTTTTTATACTTCCAGTTCTCTAACGTATGTTTAAGCAATTTCATATACTGACTTCTCTGTGTTCAGATAACAAATATGGTTTCTGTTTTCCTGTCTGGACCTCCACTGATACAGCAGTCTACACAAGAATTCATCGTTATATAATTATTACACAATTGCATTATGGCCATATGTGATCCTGTACCATGATTTACTGAAGAGGAAACTGTTTTTCCTCTGCCAGTTTAAATGAAAATAATTCCACTGATTTAAGAAGAAAAATACTGATTACCGTTTAGATTTTTGGAAGTCTACATACAATTTCTGGACTCTAGACCCATGTAAGTGCTCCATAAAATTACAAGAAATCATGCTTGCTAGATAGTAAGAATAAACTTCAGCTAAGATTATTAATATGCATCCTTCTAAGAAGTCCTATTGCCATACCATGCATGAAAAAACATAAATCATCTGTATATGTAATACAAATTGAGAGCTTTTTCTATCCTTAACAATGATAGAAAAAATAAAAGTATACTAATTTATTTTTGGTGTTCATCAAAACAAAATTATTCAAATACTACAAAAATACTTGGCAGCTGACCAACCTAAATACTGTGTTTAATTGAAAATTACCAATAAAAAGTTTGTTTCCATTGCATTAATATGCATTTTTCAAAATAGTTTTAAATTGTTGTAACAAACCATTATATACATATTTCTGATGAGAAGGTGAATGCCTGTGAAAAATGTTTGTCATAGAGTTCCAGAGACAGTACACACTTCAATTTTTTAATAGAAATTACTTTCTACCTATGATTCATAACTTCATATTTATGGCTTTTTGGTGGTTTCTTTTTTTGAGGTAGAACACAATAGTAATTTTGAAAATAAAGAATTAATTGAAAAGCATATGTGAAGGAATTGGGACATAGGGTCCTAAATTTTAATAGATTATTAGTCAATTTGCATTAGGATACCTGGAAGCATTCTTTTTTCCAATAATATTAAGCTAATTAATACTTCTCAAATGCAAAATTGGCCATTTTAATGTGACAGATATGACATGTAGTAGGATATAAGATCATATTAAATCACTTAGTAAACTGAGAAAAAATGATAAAATATTTATGTAGCATATGGATTTAACTTTTTCTGTTGGACTTTTCCTGTTATTGGAAAGAGCCCTCTTGAGTGAAAGCTTCTGCTTCAATTACTGACTCTACTTCCGCCGCTCTCCAAATTGTTCAGTAACTTATAATTGCCAAAATCATTCACTCCTTCTGGTCCTCATCTTAGAGAAGCATAGGTAATGATTTCAAGCCCATAAAGTCACTGTTCTTGCTATCTATTGGGTCATGCAACAATTTAAGTATCTAGGTGGGCACCATGAGACCCCTGTCAGAATATAAAATTCCATGGCTGGAGTAAAGAACATGCAATGCTTGGCACATGGAGTCGCTATTGATACCGACCCTAAAGAATTCTTGCATTAAATATCTGGAAAAGGTGTAAGACTGCATAGCTATCTTAATTGGGGAAAACCACCAGATAGCCTGTGATACCGAGAAGTGGCACCCGCCCCCCCAAGATGTATCCCATAATATGCTAAAAATCACTCAGGGACATTTTGAGTGGGCATTTTAAAGACTGACATTGGGGCTCTATCAGCAAACCAATATTACCATGTCTTTCAAAAGGGAACATGATGGCTGAAGTGGTGGTATAACTATGACTGTAGCAAAATATTATTCCTTTAATTCAGGCAACGTGCAAGTAGGAATTTACTGCTATTACCCTCTGGAAGTCTAACTACCAACTGTCTTGGTTTTTAAAAACAACCGACTGATTTTGATCCAGGGCCACCAAGAGAAGTAATAGAAAAAAAGAATCTGTGGAAGGTACACTGTGATTCATTGTGTCTTAGACTAACAAAGGCAATATTTATATGTGCAATGGTGGAGATTTTGCCCAGGGTAAAGGACTATTCCCATCACCTCATGATATAAGAATGCACAGTAGTGATTCACAGTAAGGAAAGGAAGGGGTTATCCTACACTTGTGTTTACATGCTGTGCTTCTGCATATACCCAACCCATGGGTACACCTGTCAGGAAGACTCCTTGAATTAATTCTTCCCTTCCATGAAATACACATGAGAATTAACGGTTTTACTACAAACATTAATGCATGTTCAAAGGCTTGTGGGCTTCCAAGGCACCTAGGACAGTGTAAAGACCTTGAGGCTACAGGTTCAAGTCCACACTGAATTTATCAGGCTCTTCATATTTCTACGGAAAGAGATTTTTATTGTCATTGTTATTTCTACCTTGTGGTAAGAAACTATCTTTTCAGTCTCAGAAATGTGAACTACATCACACGTTGTTGTAGATTTTTTTGTTTTGTTTTTGCAAATGAGCAGGTGCCTATGTGGTTAAATCAAACTGAGCTTGCATTTGCATTTGTGGTAATGATAGGTCTACAAAGATACTGCAAATTAATAGGAAACTGAACATTCACTCACCATGACAGTCTGTGAGTGGTAGAGTTCCTGATTTAGACCTGGAAAGATAATCAGCAATGAATGTGCTGCTCTCTTCCCTCCCTTATAAAATTTTGAAGGCAAAGGTTGAAAATTACTGACTTATTGCCGGTGAATTCATTTGAGGTGGCGTATATTGAAATTGAAAGCACTATTACATGGGTAGCCCATTGTACATGGTGATAAGGAAGCTATTACTTAACTTGGCTGAACATCTGTCAACGATTGCTCTTGAAATGAGTCCTGTGCACACTTAGCTCTGCCACAAGGAAAATAAGCTCAGTCTTTATAACAGATATTAAGTCAGGATCCAGAAATGTGCATGTCCTCCTCTCTATGTCCCTGTGAAAGGGACTTCAGGGCCCTGTGAAAATTAAGCACTGGGAATTATAGGTTATAAAATAGGGCTAGTTAATTCTTTTTTTTTTTTTTTGATAAATTGTTGCTATAATTACTCAGAGTTGATAGTTGTGATCAGCCAGAATAAGCAATTCTGTGGTGGCAAATGACCTCAAAAACCTCAGTGGCTTTAAAAAAGTAGTAGTTTAGGGCTTCCCTGGCGGCGCAGTGGTTGGGAGTCCGCCTGCCGATGCAGGGGACACGGGTTCGTGCCCCGGTCCGGGAAGATCCCACATGCTGCAGAGCGGCTGGGCCCGTGAGCCATGGCTGCTGAGCCTGCGCGTCCGGAGCCTGTGCTCCGCAACGGGAGAGGCCACAACAGTGAGAGGCCCGCGTACCGAAAAAAAAAAAAAGTAGTTTAATTTTTGCACATGTTATTTGTCCATCATTGGTCAGCTGTATATTCATCTCTCTGACCCCTTCTCTTTTTTCACCTTGGAACCCAGTGTGACAGAGCACCTCCTTTTAAGGATATTTCCATGCTAATGACAAGGTAAAGAAGCAAGGTAGCAGATAACGTAATAGTTTTCCAACCTGCTCAGAAGTATGTCACTTTTATCCCTTTGGCCAAAATACTAGTGGGGACTCTGTTCATGGGTCCTTTATACAAGTATGGAATAGTCAAGGACTAAAGCTGACTGACCTCCATTGAATGAGTCATCTTATCCTCCTCATTATTTAGTGTCTCTTCTATGCTAGATACTCTTTACTTAGCACTGATATAAGATATAAAAATTTGTGCCTTTATGTCCACTCCCACACAAACTGGATGAGGGATGGGATTTTCAACTGCATTAGTGGACCTCAACTTTCAGTTCACTCTCATTTGGTATTTGTAATTATACAGGTCAATGACACCCTTGTTGGATATCCATGCATTTCACACCACAGTCTATCAGCCGTCGGCACAGATCCCTGCAGGTCAGGACTTGTGGTTACCATTTTGGATAAATTACCTGTTACAGTAATAGTGAACACCTTGCCTCTGACAGTGCATTGCTGTCGTCTGACTTGTCCTATTCAGAATATCATTCTTTTGCCTCTAAAGAACCTGGAAGGCTTCCCTACCATTAACTCTGACCCACAAAGGCAAGTTACAACTAAGCTCCCCAGAAATGGCAGTGCCCTCACCACTGGATCATCCCCTATTGCTTTAGTGAAGGAAGTGTCCTCTAGGTCCTCCTAGGGAGCATAGGCAGCTGATGATAACACATAATAAATTAATTGATAACACATAATACATATAATAAATTCATTGATAACACATAATAAATTCATACTAGCATGACAACCTCTCTGAACCTCTTACATCCTTCCTCAATACTATGCCAAGGCAATTTTCACAACTACCTCCCATGTTTACTGTAGGCCATCATGTTTTCCAAGCTGCAAGGGGCCATTCCAGCAGTGTATCCAAATTCACTCCTGGTATCTTTTTCCTTGTTAACTCTTTTTAGGAGAGTGCCTCCAATAAATTCCAAAGAACCTCAGGCTTCTTTTTAATTTGCTTGTTTTGTTTTTAGAATTCTTAGACATATTCTGAAATGCTTAATTGTTCTTTACATTGATGCTTTAGTCAAAATGAAGGATGTTAGTCCTGACCATTAAAAGTTATATTGGAAAAATACAGTGTGAAGTCTGATCAATGCAAACCAAACCCTCTACTAGAATGTAAGCATGTTGTTTTTTTCCCCAAAGTGGATGCTGTCTGGCTTCTAGTCCGGTGGCATCCTTTGGGTGCCAATTTAGCTTACTGACCACATGGTACATGGTATCAGCCTTTGATCCTTTTGGGGCACAGGTCCAAAGTGTGTTCTTAGCTATATCCATGAGAAAGGAGATCAGAGGCAACAGAACAGGTCTTCCAAGACAGTGTCAAAAGGGTTGGCCTACATGGCAGATCTTAAGTACTTTGCAAATAATACGATTGTTCACTCTGTTTAGGCATCACCATGACCAAAGAGACCCCTGTGGATATGATGGAGGTGTGACTCTGGTGGGTTTCCTTAGACATCAAAAGTTATTCTTGTGAGAAAAAATGTAGTTTAGTAATCTACAATTCCCAATACATCTTATGGATACTGTTATCTGTTGGGTCTTGACATATCTCTGCTGGAGCCACAATGCTAATTTTACTAGAGAACAGAAGACTCTAAATCTGCCCCTGATAAGTCAAGCATCATGTTGAGGCTTAAACCATGTCTGTAATAAAGATACCCTTGAACTGAGGCATTGGTGCATCCACATAGGAATTTACAACTATTCTATTTCATCTCAGGAAGAACGGGCCCCCACCTCCCCACCCTACCAAACATGTTATCATGACAGGTTCAAAAGTTATTTCGCTTATGTGTTGGTTTGTTTTTAATAATGCACAATTTATATACATTATTCTAGCCACCTTTGTAGCAGTAGCTGAGAACATGCTTTGTTTCTGACAGCCCTTATAGAAGTTAAGGGCACAACGGCAAGATATATGTAGTGTCGTTGCTCAAGGCTTCCATACCTTGAAGGGTTCTCACTTTGATCTCCCAAAATTCTAACACAGTTTACCATAATGATCATGGTTTTTGAATCAAAGTTGATTTTTTCTAAACTCTCCCACTAACTAGGTGAATGATCTCCATTAAGTTATTATCTCAGCTTGTTTCTTTATCAGTAAAATGTACATCTTAATAGTACTTACCCCACAGAACAAGTGGTCAACAAATTACTATTATCACTATCACCATCAACATATGTTAATAAGGCTTACTGATCTTTTCTGGGCATGTTTATTTCTTACATATCTATTTTTATTTACTTGGGAGTGTTGAGCTAATGTCCACAGTAACATAAGAAACTTTAGTCTTTGTGGGGGGTCTATTTTATTTTAAAAAGGCGGATTCAGAAGGTAGGATAAAATTAGGAAGACTCATGTGGTTGGATGATGAAAGTAGATTGTGATTGATTTCAGTAGAATGATATTAAGAAATAATAACTATCGTAAAGGAATCTGGCTTGCGCTCTCACCACTCTTATTCAACATAGTTTTGGAAGTTTTAGCCACAGCAATCAGAGAAGAAAAGGAAATAAAAGGAATCCAAATCAGAAAAGAAGAAGTAAAGCTGTCACTGTTTGCAGATGACATGACACTATACATAGAGAATCCTAAAGATGCTACCAGAAAACTACTAGAGCTAATCAATGAATTTGGTGAAGTAGCAGGATATAAAATTAATGCACAGATATCTCTGGTATTCCTATACACTAATGATGAAAGATCTGAAAGGGAAATCAAGAAAAACCTCCCATTTACCATTGCAACAAAAAGAATAAAATATCTAGGAATAAACCTACCTAAGGAGAAAAAAGACCTGTATGCAGAAAATTATAAGACACTGATGAAAGAAATTAAAGATGATACAAATAGATGGAGAGATATACCATGTTCTTGGATTGGAAGAATCAACATTGTGAAAATGACTCTACTACCCAAAGCAATCTACAGATTCAATGCAATCCCTATCAAACTACCACTGGCATTTTTCACAGAACTAGAGCAAAAAATTTCACAATTTGTATGGAAACATAAAAGACCCCGAATGGCCAAAGCAATCTTGAGAACGAAAAACGGAGCTGAAGGAATCAGGCTCCCTGACTTCAGACTATACTACAAAGCTACAGTCATCAAGACAGTATGGTACTGGCACAAAAACAGAAAGATAGATCAGTGGAACAGGATAGAAAGCCCAGAGATAAACCCACGCACATATGGACACCTTATCTTTGATAACGGAGGCAGGAATGTACAGTGGAGAAAGGACAGCCTCTTCAATAAATGGTGCTGGGAAAACTGGACAGGTACATGTAAAAGTATGAGATTAGATCACTCCCTAACACCGTACACAAAAATAAGCTCAAAATGGATTAAAGACCTAAATGTAAGGCCAGAAACGATCAAACTCTTAGAGGAAAACATAGGCAGAACACTCTGACATAAATCACAGCAACATTCTTTTTGACCCACCTCCTAGAGAAATGGAAATAAAAACAAAAATAAACAAATGGGGCCTAATGAAATTTCAAAGCTTTTGCACAGCAAAGGAAACCATAAACAAGACAAAAAGATAACCCTCAGAATGGGAGAAAATATTTGCAAATGAAGCAACTGACAAAGGATTAATCTCCAAAATTTATAAGCAGCTCACGCAGCTCAATAACAAAAAAACAACCCAATCCAAAAATGGGTAGAAGACCTAAATAGACATTTCTCCAAAGAAGATATACAGAGTGCCAACAAACACATGAAATAATGCTCAACATCATTAATCATTAGAGAAATGCAAATCAAAACTACAATGAGATATCATCTCACACCAGTCAGAATGGCCATCATCAAAAATTCTAGAAACAATAAGTGCTGGAGAGGGTGTGGAGAAAAGGGAACACTCTTGCACTGCTGATGGGAATGTGAATTGGTACAGCCACTATGGAGAACAGTATGGAGGTTCCTTAAAAAACTACAAATAGAACTACCATATGACCCAGCAATCCCACTACTGGGCATATACCCTGAGAAAACCATAATTCAAAAAGAGTCACGTACCAAAATGTTCACTGCAGCTCTATTTACAATAGCCCGGAGATGGAAACAACCTAAGTGTCCATCATCGGATGAATGGATAAAGAAGATGTGGCACATATATACAGTGGAATATTACTCAGCCATAAAAAGAAACGAAATTGAGCTATTTGTAATGAGGTGGATGGACCTAGAGTCTGTCATACAGAGTGAAGTAAGTCAGAAATAGACAAATACCGTATGCTAACACATATATATGGAGTTTAAGAAAAAAAAAATGTCATGAAGAACGTAGGGGTAAGACAGGAATAAAGACACAGACCTACTAAAGAATGGACTTGAGGATATGGGGAGGGGGAAAGGTAAGCTGTGACAAAGTGAGAGAGTGGCATGGACATATATACACTACCAAACATGAAATAGATAGCTAGTGGGAAGCAGCCGCATAGCACAGGGAGATCAGCTCGGTGCTTTGTGACCACCTAGAGGGGTGGGATAGGGAGGGTGGGAGGGGGGGAGATGCAAGAGCGAAGAGATATGGGAACATATGTATATGTATACTGATTCACTTTGTTATAAAGCAGAAACTAACACACCATTGTAAAGCAATTATACTCCAATAAAGATGTAAAAAAAAAAAAGGAATCTGGCTTGGATGGAAAATTATATAAGAATGAGAGAGGACAAATGTGTGTTGTGACATCTACTATCAGTAAGATGTCTTAATAAAGAGTGATAAGAAAAAGGGGAAGAAACAGTCATTAGGCTATGATTGGATGATATCTTAAGGAAAATCAAGGGCCAAGATATTTGTTCTCGTGTAACCCAGAATGTATGTGATTGCCTGAATTATGAGTATATAACAATCACTCCACTCATTATACAGTTTCTGTTATGGAAAGAAAGGTCATAGGGAGTAAAGAAATCTAAATTGGACATGTATTCATATGAACTGTAGTTAGTTGAGTAACTCTTACAGTTACATTTAATTCTAAGCTATACTTTTTAGTATACCTTGGTCTCTTGTATAATTAATTAATTATATATTATCTCTTGTATTTTCATGTTCCTGATATTTTGGAACTTCCAAACAATGTATACCCACCTTCTTACCAGCTCTATACCAGTCATTTTACTGAAATTTGATGCACTAGGGATTCTACAGTAAGGAATTCTCTCATGCACACTTATGGCTGCTGCTTCAGAGAAATTTCTGAAGGGGTACATCTCTAATAAGTGGTCTTTTACAATTTCACTTTGATTTTATTGAATAAGAGGTATGGGAAATAAATTTTTTAAAATATTTAAGTACAACTTCACTTGAATCATTCTTAGATAAATTGCTAGCAAAATGCAAGGGCGGAGAGCACAACTAGGCATGCAGTCATCAGAGATGAGATACATTTTCAACAAGAATAATCACTTAGAACATGATGCAGAACAGATGGATGAAAATAGTCCATGACTGCAGCTTCAAACTAAAAACAAGCTTCACAGGTATGTCATGCAGCAAAACTATGGAAGTGCTTTGACAGCTTCCTCCACATGGTGCATTATTACTCATTTGTAATGGATTGCACATGATAATGACAACTACCATATATATGAGCTGACCAAATCTCAGCTCTTGTCTAAAAGACAATTAATACATGGTTTTGACAACATTTAACTTTACATGCCCAAACTAGACAATAGAAGATGTTTCTTCCTGATGTTTGCTAATAATTATCTGTCAAAATAGTAAGAGTGTTCTGTTGATTTCCTTTCAAAAATACATTCTGTGATCTATAATAATGAATTTGTTTATGAAGTATATATAATAAGTCAATGATCAAATTTTTGTGTTCTTTATAGGCAAGTAATATTAGAAGTTCTGAAGTATACAAAGATATAGCTGATAAAATCTAGTTGGTCCATTTACTTAAAATCCATTAACTTCCATTTTCTCCTGTGTGAAATGGGAAAGATAATAGTACCCATCCAGTAGGATATCAAAGTATCAAGAGTCTCATATAAAAATCTCTGGAATCTGCGCCAAATTCCTGGGGCAAATGTTGTATGCCTGGGCTGGTGGGTGGTGTTTGTTTAGAAGCCAAGAGCATAGCGCCAAGTGTTATACATAGGAAAGATTTTGTGTGTGTACCCTTATATTTTCCCATATAACATGAGTGCATCTTTGCCACTTAGATTTCTATGAAAGTTTAGAAAAAAACAAAGGTGGAGAAATATAATCTACCATAATTATAATCATTTTAAAGCAATATTACTAAGATGTTATAGCAAAGTTATTAAGATAGTGTAATATTAGTGCTAGAGTAGAGAAAATAATCAGTGGAGCAATAAAGTTTCCAGGTGCAACTCACACATGTATTGGAACCAAGTGTTTCAAATGCAGCTTGGAGTGAAAATTTCTTTATGTGCTTATATGTTGAAATTCTATTATTCCTCTCAATTCATATAGTTTTTTTTATTACAAAGGCAAAATACTCTATTAATTAGTGAAAATTGCTTGTACACACAGAAGTAATTACTGAAAGCTTTCAAATATTTACAAGAACAGGAAAATAGATTAATGATTTAAAAATGAATGTTAAAAGAGGGCCTTAGCTAGATAACTAGAGAGAAATAATCTCCTTTTAGCAAAAAGAAAAAAAAGAAATCTAAAACAAATTTAAATGACACAAAGCAGAATAAGAGATTATATTAAATTATAATTCTTATCTTTGTGGAATTGCTTATTTTACTAGTATTCATAATACTCAATAAAATATCATTTAATAGCTATATTTAATTTGTAGTTATTCATCAATGGTACAAGTTTTTCAAGAAAAAGCCCTATTTAAAGATTCCTCATCTTGTGAGGCTCAATTAAAAGCAAAACCTTCCAATTCAAATTTTATGAGGAAGACAATTTTTAAAAATTATGGGCAATAATATTTATGACAAATCATCTTTGATGCTCACACATCAGGTTTATAAAGAATATGAGGAAAATAAAAAGAGTAAAATGAGGTAACCTAAACATATTTTGCTGTCACTAATCGGACTTTAAAACAACAGATTTTAAAACAATAAAGCTTTAAGATAACAACTTGTTAAAGTTTCCACCCTCTACTATTCTGACTTCACTTCACTGGGACTTCCAATCTATTGATTCTATAGACATTTCTTTGTCTCTAATTCCATGTATATCCTAACCTATCTTCTTACTCAACTGAAATTATAATTCCATGGTCAATCAATATAACCACTCCTATATTTACATACTAGACTCCCTTGCCCCTCTATTTGCTTGGTGAAACTACATAGTTGACTGGATGCAGAGAGCTACTATATTCCTGAGCCAGCTGAATATGATTAGATAAAAGCATACAAGTTCATAGATGTGTCCATTTGAAATTTGTGGTCATAAACCTCAAGGGGTCCCTTAATCCTCCCAGACAATCACATTATATGTCCCCGGTTCATTCACTCAGTCACCTTCCTAGGTGAATATTTCACACCTTCTCCTCTCTTCAAACTTGTACACCTCCTATTACATTCTCTTTCTTACCTGATGACTTGTCTTCCTACTTGATTGAGAACATTAAAACAATCAGAAGCAAATTTCTTCAGACTTCCAAACCATGTATACCCACCTTCTAGCATTTATACCCACATACTTTGCCTTCCCGTCTATGATGAGAAATGAGTTATTCCAAAAGCCAACTTCCCTAGCACTTCTTGTCTGGTAATTCTAATTTTTCTCCTCTATCTCATAACTATTTGCTCTCTACTGGATCAGTCCCTTAAGTCTAACAACATACTGCTATTTATTTTTTTAAATAAAATACTTTACTTAAAACCCAGCTTTAGGATGGACCTTCAAGATGGTGGAGGAGTAAGACGTGGAGATCTCCTTCCTCCCAAAAAATACATCAAAAATACATCTACATGTGGAACAACTCCTACAGAATACCTACTGAGTGCTGGCAAAAGACCTCAGACTTCCCAAAAGGCAAGAAGCTCTCCATGTACCTGGCTATGTGGCTAACAGGGTCTTGGTGCTCCAGCCGGCTGTCAGGCCTGAGCTTCTGAGGAGGGATAGCCAAGCTTAGAACACTGGACCACCAGAGACCTCCTGGCCCCATGTAATATCAATCAGCAAGAGCTCTCCCAGAGATTTCTGTCTCAATGCTAAGACCTAGCTCCACTCAATGACCAGCAAGCTCCAGTGCTGGACACCCCGTGCCAAACGACTAGCAAGACAGGAACACAACCACACCCATTAGCAGAGAGGCTGCCTAAAATCATAATAAGTTCACAGAGACCCCAAAACACACCACCAGATGTGGTCCTGCCCACCAGAAAGACAAGATCCAGCCTCTTCCACCATAACACAAGCACCAGTCCCCTCCACCAGGAAGCCTACACAACCCACTGAACCAACCTTACCCACTGGGAGCAGACACCAAAAACGGGAACTATGAACCTGCAGCCTGTGAAAAGGAGACCCCAAACACACTAAGTTAAGCAAAATGAGAAGACAGAGAAACACGCAGCAGATGAAGGAGCAAAGTAAAAACCCATCAGACCAAACAAATGAAGAGGAAATAGGCAGAGGAATAGGCAGAAAAAGAATTCAGAGTAATGAAAGTAAGATATCCAAAATCTTGGAAACAGAATGGAGAAAATACAAGAAATGCTTAATAAGGATCTAAAAGAACTAAAGAGCAAACAATGATGAACAACACAATAAATGATATTAAAAATTCTCTAGAAGGAACCAATAGCAGAATAATTGAGGCAGAAAAATGGATAAGTGACCTGGAAGATAAAATAGTGGAAATAACTACCACAGAGCAGAAAAAAGAATTGAGGACAGTCTCAGAGACCTCTGGGACAACATTAAATGCACCAACATTCGACTTATAGGAGTCCCAGAAGAAGAGAAAAAGAAAGAGACAGAAAATATTTGAAGAGACTATAGTTGAAAACTACCCTAATGTGGGAAAGGAAATAGTCATTCAAATCCAGGAAGCACAGAGAGTCCCATAGAGGATAAATCCAAGGAGAAACACGCCAAGACACACATTAATCAAAATATCAAAAATTAAATACAAAGAAAAAATGTTGAAGGCAGCAAGGGAAAAGCAACAAATAACATACAAGGGAATCCCCATAAGGTTAACAGTTGATCTTTCAGCAGAAACTCTGCAAGCAGGAAGGGAGTGGCAGGACATATCTAAAGTGATGAAGGAGAAAAACCTACAACCAAGAGTACTCTACCCAGCAAGGATCTCTTTCAGATTTGACAGACAAAGTAAAACCTTTACAGACAAGCAAAAGCTAAGAGAATTCAGCACCACCAAACCAGCTTTACAACAAATGCTAAAGGAACTTCTCTAGGCAGGAAACACAAGAGAAGGAAAAGACCTTCAGTAACAAACCCAAAACAATTAAGAAAATGGCAATAGGAACATACATATCAATAACTACCTTAAATGTAAATGGATTAAATGCTCCAACAAAAACACATAGGCTGGCTGAATGGATACAAAAAGAAGACCCGTATATATGCTGTCTACAGGAGACCCACTTCAGATCTAGGGACACATACAGACCAAAAGTGAGGGAATGGAAAAAGATATTCCATGCAAATGGAAATCAAAAGAAAGCTGGAGTAGCAATTCTCATATCAGAGAAAATAGACTTTAAAATAAAGACTATTACAAGAGACAAAGAAGGACACTACATAATGATCAAGGGATCAATCCAAGAAGAAGATATAACAATTGTAAATATTTACATATGATCATCTCAATAGATGCCGAAAAAGCTTTCAACAGAATTCAACACTCATTTATGATAAAAACCCTCCGGAAAGTAGGCAGAGCGGGAACTTACCTCAGCATAATAAAGACCATATATGACAACCGCACAGCCAACATCATTCTCAATGGTGAAAAACTGAAACCATTTCCACTAAGATCAGGAACAAGACAAGGTTGCCCACTCTCAACACTCTTATTCAAAATAGTTTTGGAAGTTTTAGCCTCAGCAATCAGAGAAGAAAAAGAAATAAAAGGAATACAAATCGGAAAAGAAGAAGTAAAGCTGTCACTGTTTGCAGATGACATGATACTATACATAGAGAACCATAAAGCTGCTACCAGAAAATTACTAGAGCTAATCAATGAATTTGGTAGAGTAGAAGGATACAAAATAAATGCACAGAAATCTCTTACATTCCTACACACTAATGATGAAAAATCTGAAAGAGAAATTGAGGAAACACTCCCATTTACCACTGCAACAAAAAAGAATAAAATACATAGGAATTAACCTACCTAAGGAGAAAAAAGACCTGTATGCAGAAAACTATATGACACTGATTAAAGAAATTAAAGATGATACAAACAAATGCAGAGATATACTATGTTCTTGGATTGGAAGAATCAACATTGTGAAAATGACTATACCACCCAAAGCAATCTACAGATTCAGTGCAATCCCTATCAAACTCCCAATGGAATTTTTCACAGAACTAAAACAAAAAATTTCACGTTGATATGGAAACACAAAAGACCCTGAATAGCGAAAGCAATCTTGAGAATGAAAAACGGAGCTGGAGGAATCAGGCTCCCCGACTTCAGACTATACTACAAAGCTACAGTAATCAAGACAGTATGGTACTGGCACAAAAACAGAAATACAGATCAGTGGAACAGTATAGAAAGCCCAGAGAGAAACCCACACACAAACGGTCACATTATCTTTGATAAAGGAGGCAAGAATATACAATGGAGAAAAGAAAAGACAGCCTCTTCAATAAATGGTGCTGGGAAAACTGGACAGCTACATGTAAAAGGATGAAATTAGAACACTCCGTAACACCATACACGAAAATAAACTCAAAATGGATTAAAGACCTAAATGTAATGCCAGACATTATAAAACTCTTAGAGGAAAACATAGGCAGAACACTCCATGACATAAATCACAGCAAGATCCTTTTTGACCCACCCCCTAGAGAAATGGAAATAAAAACAAAAATCAACAAATGGGACCTAATGAAACTTAAAAGCTTTTGCACAGCAAAGGAAACCGTGAACAAGACGAAAAGACAACCCTCAGAATGGGAGAATATATTTGCAAACCAAGCAATGACAAAGGATTAATCTCCAAAATTTACAAGCAGCTCATGCAGCTCAATATCAAAAAAAAAAAAAAAAAAAAAAACAACCCAATCCAAAACTGGGCAAAAGACCTAAATAGACATTTCTCCAAAGAAGATATACAGATTGCCAACAAACACGTGAAAGGATGCTCAACATCACGAATCATTAGAGAAATGCACATCAAAACTACAATGAGGTATCACCTCACACCTATCAGAATGGCCATCAGCAAAAAATCTACAAACAATAAATGCTAGAGAGGGTGTGGAGAAAAGGGAACCGTCCTACACTGTTGGTAGGAATGTAAATTGATACAGCCACTATGGAGAATAGTATGGAGGTTCCTTTAAAAACTAAAAATAGAACTACCATATGACCCAGCATTCACACCACTGGGCATATACCCTGACAAAACCATAACTCAAAAAGAGTCATGTACCACAATGTTCATTGCAGCACTATTTACAATAGCCAGGACATGGAAGCAACCTAAGTGTCCATTGACAGATGAATGGATAAAGAAGATGTGACACACATACACAATGGACTATTACTCAGCCATAAAAAGAAACGAAATTGAGTTATTTGTAATGAGGTGGATGAACCTAGAATCTGTCATATAGACTGAAGTAAGTCAGAAAGAGAAATGCTAGCACATATATATGGAATCTGAAAAAGAAAGCGGCTCTGAAGAACCTAGGGGCAGGACAGGAATAAAGACACAGATGTAGAGAATGGGCTTAAGGACATGGGGAGGTGTAAGGGAAGGTGGGACAAAGTGAGGGAGTTGCGCTGACATATATACACTACCAAATGTAAAATAGCTAGTGGGAAGCAGCCGCGTATCACAGGGAGATCAGTTCAGTGCTTTGTGACCACCTAGAGGGGTGGGATAGGGAGGGTTGGTGGGAGACGCAAGAGGGAGGAGATATGGGAATATAAGTATCGTATAGCTGATTCACTTTGTTATACAGCAGAAACGACCACAACAATGTAAAGCAATTAGACTCCAATAATGATGTTAAAAAAAGAAAAACCAATGCCCCCCAGATTTACTTTGAAGCCAAAGCAAACAACACAAGCAGCTTTACTTACCAACCAGCTAGTATCAATACTATATGTTTTTCCCCTTTGTTAGCAAAATTCTTCTATGTTTAGTTTCTCTAGTTCCTAAATACTCATTCCCTCTTGAGCCACTTGATAGAATTTTGCCCCCAAATTTCAGCTGAAACTGCGTTTGTCAAATTGATCACTGAACTTAGTAGCTAAATCAAAGGGATATTTCTCACTGCAGCACTTAACCAGTTAATCATTCCTCCTTCCCTGGTAATCTTTCTTTATTGGGCTTTTGGGACAACTAATTGTACTGGGTTTAATCGTGTCCCCACATAATTCACATCCATCTGGAACCTGTGAATATGTCATTATTTGAAAATGAGTCTTTTACAGATGTAAGCAAATTAAGATGAAGTCATACTGAATTCAGGTAAGCACTAAATCCAATAAAACTGGTGTCCTTATAAAAGAAGGGAAATTTGGACACAGAGACCTAGAGAGAAGGAAGATAATGTGAAGACACAGACACACAGGAGATAAGACCATGTGAAGGTGGAGACATACGTTGGAGTGATGAATCTGTAAGTCAAGAAATGCCAAGAATTATTGGCAACCATAAGCAGCTAGAAGAAGCAAGGAAGGATTCTTCTGTAAAGCCTTGGGAGAGAATATGAGCCTACTGACACCTTGAATTTGGACTTCCCACTTCCAGAACTGTGAGAGAAGAAATTTTGGTTTCTTTAAGGAACTCAGTTTATGGTACTCTGTTATAGCAGCCCTAGGCAATTAATACACCTACTCTTTTGGTTTTACTTTTTCCTGACTGATCACCCATTCTCAGTCACCTTTATTGGTTTTCTGCTTTCCTCTGACCTCTTAGAGGTGGAGTTTTCTTAGGCTTAATCTTTAATCTCTTTTTCTCTACCTGCATTTTGTAGAAGATTGTGTCAGTGCTCTAATGAGATCATCTGAGTCCCCTTTTTTTACTATATTAATGTGTTTGAAAGCCTCTGGGCGTGGGACGCTTCCGTGTCATTTTACTTCCAACAGAAAGCACCTACAGCATTTTTTTTTTTTTCCAGAATTACCCTTGAGATTTTGGAGTCTGCTTTGGTCTCCTCTAATCATTGAAGGTTTTTGATAAGTGTATTGATATAAACATACTTATATTTTAAAGGGACATTATGGCTGCTCTGCTAATAATAAATGGTAGAGGGGCAGGGATAGATTCATAGAGATCTATTGGTTTATTGCAATACATCCCCTCCAACACACACATACCAATGCAGGCACACACACACACACAGGCACACAATGTCCGGCTTCACGTACTGCAGGAAAAAATGAGGAAGAATATTCTTTTACCTAGTTAGTTTTTGACTTTGATTACTTGGAATCCCTAATGATTGCTTGGATGTTCCAGAAATCCACTCTAGATGTGATTTCACCTCCACATTCTGTCCTTGCTTTGAAATAAGCCTGCCCCAGAATTCTGAAAGAAACTCCTTCTGTTTTGTAACTGGGCTTCCATTTTTTTGTTCTTTTTCTCAATTTGTTTCTGCTTTAAGCATGTGCAGTGCCCACCTACACTCCCCCTTTTAATTTTTCCAAATATGCTAAGAACAGGCTATAATAGTAAAATGTTGACTACAAGAGAAGCAAATAGCAAATGATTAGAAATATGATCACATGTCAATGGATAGAGACAATGATTAATAAATCTCGTGATATATTCATACACATGGAACATCATTCAGGCAGATAAAAGGAATGAAGAAAGCTTTCTATGTTCTGATATGAGAAGATCTCTAAAGTACGGAGTTGAGTAAAACAAGCAAGGTGTAGAAGAGTGTAGGTAGTACGCTACCGTTTGTGTTGATTAAAAATTAGGATATGTTCATAACTGCTAGCAGACACACAAAAGGAAACAGCCCAGTTCTATTTTTTTTCTGTCTTTCCTTCATCACTCAGTGGAATCTTACATTATCTATGTAAGCACTGGAAAACAAAAGATGCACTTGCTTCCCCCAAACAGAATTTTCTGGTATAATGCACATGTACTTAGGAAAACAAAATAATTCATTTCTTTAATCTGTAAGCAGAGCACTCTATTAAAGATATACCTAATTTGTGTAAAAATTTAAACAAAAGTCTTACCAAGGCATTCTGAAGTATTCGAATTCAGGTTCATGGTAAGTTTAAGATTATTATTTTCTAATGGGTGGACATACAATTTTATAAAGAGCCTATTTTATGCTTTTTCTTTTAAAAACAAAATATAATTCTATGCTAAGTTGATGGATCTATCTCTAGAGAGGAATCTACAAGAAATTTATATTTAACACCGTAGTGTAAAAATTTTAAAATTAAAAGAAAAGTAGAGCAAAAAATACAATTAACACTCCTATAGTCATGATAGAGATATAACAACTGTACAATTTTGTCATATTTGTATTATGTTGCCTTTGATGAATTCTTTTAAATAAATTCAAGGTTATTACATTTTCATCTTAAAAACTTCAGAATGCAGCTCTAAATGGTAAGGATATTTTTCTACCAAAACATTATTAAAGCTATAAATAGTTAACAATAAATCTATAATATGAGGCAATAACCTTATATATTCAAAATTCTCTAGTAGTCCCAGAAAAGTCTTTGACTTCTACATTGTTTATATCGGTATCTAATCAAAGACCATGATTTGCATTTGGGTTTTGTGTTCCTTAACTTTGTCTTAGTCTGTAACTCTCCTCCCCCATTCTTCAGTTTTTTTTCATAACATTGGTTTGCTGCACATATTAAGCAATATGTTCAACCTATCTTGTAGAATAGGCGAGCAAATTTAAATGGTACTTATTCAATGTCAAAATAACAGAAACCTCAAAAAGCCTACCATATATATATGTGTATATTTATATGTATATATATACACGTATATTATTTTAATCATGATTTTCTCTCTTAATTTAAAGTAAGCTTTTTATAGATTAATAATCTTTGAAAACATAATTTTACTCATATTTCTTATGAATTAATCATCTCCCTTTACTCTGTTTTTATCTAATTTCCCCTATTGTATCTTACTCTGTAACAAACCCCTGTGCAATAAATATTCTCTCCTGCATCTATTTATTCCCTTATCATAGATCCCCCTAAACAGAATTACTGGCCAACAGTAGGATGACACACATTCCCAGACTCTTTTCTATTAACAGAAACTTCTTCAATCAGCACTGGATGTCTCTTTGTCACCACACTCTCCCCAATACTGAGTACGATGATTTTTCACATTTGCATTTGTGTGAAAAATAAAAACAAATTATTCTTTTAATTCAAATTAATTTTACTACTAAGAAGTGTTAATTTTATTTCCATCCCTAATAACCATTTTTATTTATTCTTTGGGAACTCTATGTTTCTCTTCTTACCCATTTTTCTACTGAGGCATTACTGTTTTTCTTTTCATTGTTGAAAACTCCTCTTTAAATCACGGACATTAACTCCTTGTCATGTTTGTGGCAACATTTTCTTAGTTTGCAGTTGCCTTTTAATTTTGCGATGTTTTTGACCTGAATATTTACTCTATTTCCCATCCTTGTTTTATTAATTTCCTTTAATGCCCATAACCACTATCTCATTTCCCTCTCTGCAGAATCAGTCATTTTAGTGTTTCAAGTATAATATTTTGTGTGTGCATAAATAACATTTTGTTATATGGATACATAGTATTATGTTACATACCAAATCCTGTTTTCTACTTTAAAAAATGAAGCAGTATTATTAAGATCCATCTGTGTTGATAGGTATGCATTTTTGCATTTAGTCAATGCTACTAAGTATTGTATATTCCATGGTTAACATTTACCATATTTTACCTGATCATTTTCCCAATGATGGACACAAAGGATGTTTTCACCTTCTTTCTGCCACACACTGGGAGAACTGTCTTCATACATATCCCTTTATGAACTAGAGTAATATTTTCCCAGGGATCCATATTCACAAGTGGACCTGCTGTTTCACAGGCTATGTACTTATGTAATTTGACTAAGTGTTACTTGAAGGCTTTCCACAATGGCTATGTCACTCGACACACTCACCAGCAGTGTACGAGGGTTCCTATATTTTGACATCCCTGATAGCATTTAGCATTATATGAAGCCTTTTATTTTTCCCACTGCAGTTTTAATTTGCATTTTTTTGATTACTAATGATTTTCCATGTCTCATCAATTACTAATTAAGTTGAAGCATATGAATTTGCTGAGATCCAAACATTTTTGATTTACAAAATATGGCAGTTACATATGATTCAACCTAATAGCTTCTTGTGTTTTATCTTCTATAAATAACCTTTTTTATTTTATTACTCATTTTCATTCAGGTTGCGTTGCTTTCCTTTTCTGGTTCTTTTGCAGAAGATTCTGATATTCTAAATACTAATCTCATGATTTTTAGACATTGACAAATATCTTCTCTTCTTTCTCCTATTACTTTGTTTGTGACATCACTCCTTAAGAAATTCTCGATTTGGGCACGGTAGTCATAGTACGCAATTATTTATCATTTACTGTGTGAAAACCATTGCAAATTTTAACATTTCACATATATTAAACCGTTTAGTACCCATTTTAAAAATGAGGAAATTGAGGCACGTAAAAGTTAAAGGATTGTCCAAGTTCACTCAACTAATAGGTGTTGGAGCTCTTATCCTTTAATCTACAAATTTCTTGTCTTATGGTTCTAGCTTTTGAAGCTTTGTTTTTTTTAATGATACTTGACCTGTGCTAGCACTCTATACATTCATGCACTTCACATTTACATGTAGATTAGATGAGGATTCCATTTTGTTTTCCATCTATCAGATAATCTATCCTTTCCCTTTAGATTGTGGTGCCATTTTAATTTTATGCTAAATTCTTTTATATATGGGTCAGTCTCCATTCTATTTCACTGGTTTATTTGTTCATTCCTGTATTTTATTACTATGGTTGGGATGTATATCTGGATATATGATGATAGGGCAAGTCTTTCACTCTCCTCTTTTATGACTGACTTTGATATTCATTTATCTTTATTCCTTTATATACATGTTAAAGTAGTTTTATAAATATGTTAAAAAGAACAGAGGAGGCAAACCTATGAAATGATTATAGCAGTACGATACAAAGTTTAAAGTGAGAGCACAGTTTTAGAAGGCCAGGCCTTGGAAATCTGATTAACCTAGAGAAATATCAAGGACAAAGCTGTCCTGAATCAGGCGTATCCTGTAAAGGCAGACAAATGGAGGCACAAAATGGCTGTTTGAACGCTTCATATTATCAGAGTGGAGGGAACCCTGGAGTTCTGAGGCTTGGAAAGGCAGCATGACCTACCTCTGTCCCTACACAGGAAAACCTTTTTAGAAAACACAAGAAATTTGTGTTTTGTTTGTGTCAGATCGAATCTGACACAAACAATATTGTAATAAAAAAACATGAAAATCAAATGATACCTCAATTGGAGGGGAAATACTCTTAAATTGGTGCCACACAGAAGATGAACACAGTATCCTAATATTTCAAAATAACTTAAAGACATCAGGCAAATTCTCAAATCCTGGAAAGAATGTCATAAATCAGAAAATCTCAGGAATGAGAAGGCTTAACAACAGAACTAAAAGAATAGCTTACAGAATTCAGGAATAAGAGTGAAAAACCAGGAGAAAAATATTTTTTAAATAGATGAACTGAGAAGAAAGGTAAGAGTAAAAAGATATGTAAAGCAGAGTGAAGGGATTGAAATGAGATGGTTGAAAATATAAGAAATCAAAAAAGGAAAAGGCAATCAGAAAAAATGACAAATATAGGAGACAGTCAAAGGAGGTGTACAATATGTGTGGTTGTAATATGCTGAGGAGAGGAGGAAAGCCATGGGATGAAGTATTTTAAATTATAATTCAAATAAAAAGTTCCTGAAATAATTATGATCATAAATTAAAAAGGCACAATGTACCTGGGAATTTAAATCTGAATGTCAAATTCTGAGATATATCCTAAAAAAATAACTGAACTTCAAAGATTTAAAAAACATGTTTTGAGTTTCCAGAAAAATGACTAACTTTGACCAGCCACCGGTTTAAAAACTTTCAGAATGCAAGGAAAAACATTACTTATATAAGGAATCTAAAAAAAAAAAATGATACAAATGAACTTATTTACAAAAGAAAAATAATCTCACAGAACTAGAAAACAATCTTATGGTTACCAAAGGGGATAGTGGGCAGGGGGAGATAAATTAGGAGTTTGGTATTAACATATACACACTACTACGTATAAAATAGGTAAACAACAAGGACCTATTGTATAGCACAGGAGACTACTCAATATCTTGTAATAACCTACAATGGAAAAGAATCTGAAAAAGAATATATATATGTAACTGAATCACTTTGCTGTACACTTGAAAGACAACATTGTAAATTAACTATACTTCAATAAAAAAAGAATCACACACAAAATATCAACTAGTATCAGATGTCTTGGCTGTAATATTTGATGCCACAAGACCTTAGAGCAGCATTATTTAGACACTTAGAAAATGTGAGTCAGGTATTTTAAATTTGTCCACACTGTTCATAGATCATAGGCAAACATTTATGGGCATGGAAGAACTTTGAGAATATTGTTCCCATGTTGTTGGCCTGAAGAACCAACTAGAAGATAAGATTCAGCTATCCAGCATATGATTGATGAAACTTTGCCACAGTTACTGTTGATGAACATATAATAATTTAACTTTATACTTCAGACTAAATAATGGGCATAAAGATGACAGAAATATATGATAATATAAGAGTAATGCCACTGATAAATATAAGAAGAGAATGGGAGAGTCCATGGAAAGTGGACTAAACTCACTATTACCTCACAGGTATAAACTGGGACTAAAAGTTAACCAGTTTAAATTTGATACTGGAGGAGAAGTACAGGAATTTATTGACTCAAAATAGCTTTAAAAAGGGAACTAAACATAACACATTAAGAAATTAGTATAAATATATTCAATAAATCATTATACTCTTTTCTAAAAATTAGAATACACATGGCAACAGGCTTTAGAAATCACTGTGTGTGTGCGCACATGCGTGTGTGTGTGTATGTAAAAGTATTAAAGAACCAACATCAGTTTACCATTTCTGACTAAGGAATGTAGAAATGGGTGATTCCAGTTTTAAGACAGGAAATATACAAGATAGGTCTGGACCACCTTTTTGTGTCAGAAAGCAAATATGCTCAACAACTAATATGGCCAAGTCAAACTGACACAGAAGACAATTAGAAAGAGGCACCAGTCGCCAAACCTGAGACAATTTACAAATGAAAAAGAATAATGACTACAACTGAATAGAAGATATTCAGCATATAAGAACCATGAATTGGTTAGGATACAGAATACTTTTGAATAACAGTAATAGTGATTGCCATACTTCTTTTGTTCTTCATTATAATGAGACTGCTTTCAGTGGTTCACCTTTAAAATACTTTTCTCTATTTCTAATCTGTTATGATAATTTTATTTTAAAAATTAGAAATCGTTTTGGGGATTTCATAAAAGATTTCTTAATTAACTTTTATAAGTTTACTAACGAATATAATTTTTAATTTGAAAAAATATTTTACTAATAAATTTATTAAATTAATTCACCTTTTACTCTTACAATAAATGTTTATTACTATCATTGGAAGTAGGAAACAGCTCACCTATAAAACTGTCTAGTCTAGAAGTCTTTTCAACATTGTTTTCTGGATTTTGGTCTGTTCCTATTATTTCTTCTCATATATTTAACTCTTTAAATACTCATGTAATTTTGAAACCAATAGTGACAGTACTTTGGGGGAAAGTAGTAACTATCTTTACTTCTAAATTTATTTTTATTTATTTACTAGTTATCCCCAAAAAGATATTATAGCAATTTCAATTTTATTTTGCCTGAGGCTTTATGGTTTATTTAGTATTATTTTACTATAGTCATAAGATACCAATAATACTGCTAATTATTATTAACATGGTCTGCTTTGCACTCAATTACAAGTTGTACAATAGGAAGGTGAAGATGTTGAGGTTTAGTTCTGTAAATACACAATTACTAATTATTGGTTCAAGGTGCAGTAATTTAAATAAGGGATATTTTAAAGAAAAAATATACATGAACCCCCAATAAGGTTTGATAGTTGGGTTACATTATTTGAAGTTCCTTTTAAAATTTCTGATTCCCTCAAAATGGATTAAAGACCTAAATATAAGACTGGATACTATAAAACTACTAGAGGGAAACATAGGCAGAACACTCTGACATAAATCACAGCAGTATCATTTTGGATCTGTCTCCTAGAGTAATGGAAATAAAAACAAAAATAAACAAATGGGGCCTAATTAAACTTAAAAGCTTCTGCACAGCAAAGGAAACCGTAAACAAAACGAAAACACAACCTACAGAATGGGAGAAAATATCTGCAAACGAAGTGACCGACAAGGGATTTATCTCCAAAATATACAAACATTGCATGCAGCTGAATATCAAAAAAAGAAACAACCCACTCAGAAAATGGGCAGAAGATCTAAATAGACATTTCTCCAAGGAAGACATACAGATGGCCAAGAGGCACATGAAAAGATGCTCAACATTACTAATTATTAGAGAAATGCAAGTCAAAACTACAGTGAGGTATCATCTCACACAGGTTAGAATGACCATCATCAAAAAATCTACAAATAATAAATGCTGGAGGGGTTATGGAGAAAAAGGAACTGTTGGTGGGAATGTAAATTGGTACAACCACTGTGGAGAACAGTATGGAGGTTCCTTTAAAAACTAAAAAGAGAGATACCACATGATCCAGCAATCCCACTCCTGGGCATATATACAGAGAAAACCATAATTCGAAAAGATACATGCACCCCAATGTTCACTGCAGTGCTACTTACAGTAGCCAAGACATGGAAGCAACCTAAATGTCCATTGACAGATGAATGGATAAAGAAGATATGGTATATTTATACAATGGGATATTACTCAGCCAGAAAAAAGAATGAAATAATGCCATTTGCAGCAACATGGATAGCCAAGAGATTGTCATATTGAGTGAAGTATGTCAGACAGAGAAAAACAAATAGCATATGATATCGCTTATTTGTGTAACCTTTAAAAATTGGTACAAATGAACCTATTTACAAAATAGAAAAAGAGTCACAGATATAGAAAACAAACTTTCGGTTACCAAAGGGGAAAGAGGGGCGATAAATTAGGAGGCTGGGATTAACGTATACACGCTACTTTATGTAAAACAGGTAACCAGCAAGGACCTACTGTATAGCACAGGGAACTATACTTAGTGTTTTGTAATAACCTATAAAGGAAAAGAATCTGAAAAAACAGATATATATGTATATATAACTGAATTAGTTTTTTTATACACCTAAAAGTAAAACAACATTGTAAATCAATGATACTTAAAAAAAAAGAGTGAAAAAAAAAGAAAGGGTGAAAAGAAAAAGAAAAGATATATGCACCAGCCAAGTTCACTGCAGCATTATTTACAGTAGCCAAGATATGGAAACAACCTAAGTGTCCATCCATGGATGAATGGATAAAAAGAATGTGAGAGATATATATATATATATATATGTACACACACACATATACATGCAATGGAATATAATTCAACAATAAAAAGAGAATGAAATCTTACCATTTGCTACAACATGGATGGACCTCAAGGGCATTATGCTAAGTGAAATAAGCAAACACCATATGATCTCTCTTATATATGGAATCTAAAAATTAATTAATTTAAAACAAAAATAAGCTCAGGTACAGAGAACAGATTGGTGGTTGCCAGAGGCCAGAGGGGTGGGGGTAGGTGATGGGACAAATGGGTGAACAGTTTTTGTTTTTCTTTAGTTTAAGTTCAATGCCACTAAGTAAAAAATTAAAATATAAAAAAAATGCTGCTTCTTTGAAGGAAAGCAGATAAATTAAGTGAAAAAGCCTTTTTTCATATTTAAAAGTAATTTGTGATCTAAGGAAGTCAGAATGTACATTTATATGTTCTGCTCCCTTGGTATAAGGTATTTATTTACAATTCATATTTTTTTCACAGGGACTTGAACAAGCCCTCTTGAAGAGAAAAATTTGATAACGGGTATTAGAATGCAGAACAGAATTATCCTACACACTGAAATTGACGTGGTTAGAGTTCATATTAGTGTCACATTAGTAATAAAGCTTAATACCCTGGATCATTGGTCACATATGACCTAGAATATCTTCATTACCAAGTTTCATATTCATCATAACTGTTCTTTAATTACTGTACACAATTAGCTAATAATGTGTACACAAGTAATATACATTATTAGCTACTCACCAAAATCTGGAGTAAATCCTCTTGAGTAGCAATAAGTCATGTATATTTTAGAGATTTACTGGGGTCCATAGTCTAAGTAATACAATTTACATTCAACAAACATTTACTAGTTGACTGATTTTATGATTATCAATTTTAAAAGATTTTGCTGGAATAATGGTTGTCTTTTGACCACTCAAATTGAAATGAATATTTTCCATTTATCTTACCATTCTCCACACTCACAGTCACCTCAGCATCAGATGCATCTCCTTCCTGGGTCCATCTCAAGGTACCATTAATATGAATACATTCACAATAATGTGTACTAACCTCAATCTATTACTTTCTGACATTGCCTTTTGATCTCTTCAACCTTGATAACTATTATCACATTAAGCAACCTTTTACAATTATTAGTATTTAGAAAAGAAACCCAAGGAGCAATTAAATGTGTTGCCCTCCTTGTAGCCTGTAATTTTCCCTTTTCCTATTAAGTAGTGGACTTGGACTCTTCAGTGACATTCTTTTGATTCTCAGGCACTTACAATAAGTGCTTCCTTATTTCTTTTTGTAACCTCTGCTAATCGGGTTTCATTCCATGACTCTGTCTCCTGACTTTGCCCTAACACAGACCAAGTAATTACTACTCTTACATTTTTTACCTTGTAACCACATTTTTCCTGCCTTTTTAATGTAATTTCAGTAGTGCCCTATACTCAAGTTAGGGCATTCTAGGTTTCTGAAGGTGATTTTCTGAGATGAGACATATAATCAAAGTCCTAACTACTTCTGTTCACAGCACTTATTGGAACACATTGTACATTAATCTTTCTCCACTTAAAAACGTCAGAAATTTGAAACATTTATTTCAAACAGCAAATAAATTTCATTCTGAATATTTGGCTTATTTTTCCAGGAGCAAGCTTCTTTTAAAACACTGCATTTGAGATAAATTAGGAGTTGAGATTAACACTTCTCTGTATAAAATAGATAAATAAGGACCTACTGTATAGCACAGGGAACTATACTCAATATTTTGTAATAAGCTATAATGGAAAAGAGTCTGAAAAAGAAAAAATATGTATATGTGTGTGTGTATATATATATATATGACTGAATCACTTTGCTGTATACTTGAAACTAACACAACATTGTAAATTAACTATACTTCAATTAAGTAGAAGTTAATTATAATTAACTATACTTCAATTAAGAAAAAGAAAAAACACTGCATTTGAATCTATAAATGTAAGACTAAATAAGCACAGAAAACAAAAATTGTGCAGTGGTAATTGACAAGGTTTTGTTGTTGTTGATTTTGCATATATCTAATTTATTCTGTGAAGAAACATAAAAAACAAAACCCTGGTATAAAATTAATTACTTCTCATTGTCAATTAAGGTAAATGCTTCACACAATTTTAGGCATAGTAAATTGTTCTAGTTTACTGAGAAGTGTGTGCATGAAGAACTCTGGTAATGAACTTGAAGGTCTAGCAGTTCACACACTTCAAGGGGACAATCCAGTCCCAAGCTTTATTATTCAGCATAACCAGCCACGTATCTGGCCAGCTGTTCTTGGCAATGGGATGAGAACTTCATCAAACAATTTATTTTTTTAAACCCTAAGTAGTTGTTCCTAAAAACAGCAAGCTTGCCACCTCCTTGTTCATCCTAGGATTCTAGGGCTTTCAGAGGTGATCTCTTGAGTAGTAAATATTTCCTAGGTCATTTTGACTCATGAAGAGAAAACACATACACACACATTACTCTTAGAATTCAATTTTAAGTTCACTAAATGTCTATTTATTGTAATGCTAATCTTGTGCTTGTAGAGCTTTTCTTTAGCTTTCAGATTCTCTGAAAATTCCATTTGAAATACTGAAACACACAGACACACACAATGACACACGCACACACCTATTTTCTTTCCCTAAGTGGTAAGTAGTGTTGATCACTCAGCCTAAAATAGAACGTACAAAGCAGAGATATATTGTTGCTTTGATTTATGGCAATGTGTGTATTTCAGCTTAATGAAGATTTTCCTCTTGGGAACAGTTAGAGAATGGATTGTAGTGTTTTGATGTAAAAGGGCACAGGAGATCTTGTTTTGTTCTGATTGGTTTCCCTATTTAATCTCAGGCAGTCTTGGGAAGTTGTGCAACAGTAGCTGAATATTCTTTAAAAATGAGCCAAATTTTCAACGTATATTAGATGGAAACTAAAACAAGGAAACTTACGTTGATTGGACTATGGAACATTTGGTGTATTAGACATTTGCAGAGTACACACACGGAAAAGAATGCAGTTGTCCAGCAAAAACTTTGTCCCACCAGGCATCTTTTTTATATTATGAATTTTTTTCATTTTGCGGGAATATAAAAGAATCATGATTGACAACTTAAAACCTAAATATGAGGCCGAGGCAGCACCAGGGCAGCAATGGCGCAGAAGAGAAGGAGACTGAGTGACTGTGAGTGATCATAATTGTGTGCATGGCACAGGTAGCTGTGCACAGGACAGAGCCTAAATGAAACGTCTCTCTCCATGGGTCTTAGAGTCTGATGTGATCATACTGACAACCAAAAACGGGCTGCTTTATTATTATTTTTTCTTTGAAAAAGGAGTTTCTTTTTATTTCCCTTTGTCAGTCACTTGGTAGTGGCATCTCCCTGACTGAAGAAAATGCGTGAGCCATGTCTGAGTGACCAGCATCTAAAATAGACTAAGTCAACTTGGACTTCTGATGTCGGCTTGATTGCCTTTTCTTGACAAAATTCATTTATGTCCCTTTTAGAAAATACTGGCAGAAAATGAAATTTAAAATTTTGCACAACCACATTATCCAGAGATAACCTCTGTTAATATTTTGCTTATATTTTCCCAAACAATTATCAATTTGTCATACATCTAAATGTAATGATTTTAGAGACAGTTGGGGCCAGAGTCTGTATTTTTGGTACATTACCATTTTTAACTCACTTTATCACTAACAATTCTCCATTGCTTTAAAGATTCTTCCTGATCACATTCATGGTTTTGGCAACTTAATTGTATGGATGTCCTCGAGTTTATTTGTAAATCATATTTATAAAATCATTTTATTTCTCAGGGTCCAAAATAAGAATGTCTGAAATTGTAAATATTTTGGCAGACAAACTTACTCATTTTCTTCGTTTTTCCCTATCCTCTTTGCTCAAATCACTCAGACTTTCTGTTTTTTTTGTTTTTTTTTTTGTATTCCATTACACTATACTTTATTGTGTGGTTTGGTAGCTCTCATTTCAAGAGGAATCACATGTATATTCTCATCTTTCAGCCAAATGTGTTTCTAACATAGTCTTTCATAATTTCTTGCTGTTAATTTTATTAGGGTATTATTTGAATTAAAAAATTTATAATAGAGATACTTAGAAATAATATGCTTTACTATTTAATGGCTGATGGTAGCTTAAGAAAAATTCTCAGTGTTCCTACTATTTATTAAGAGGATACATTATTTTCGTGGAAATGCTGCTTTTTATTGTGCAAAAACATTTCTTTTACATCGGCATAGTCTCTTTTTTCCCTTCTCTCTTTCATCTTAATCAGAAGGATAGGTTATATTGTTTTCCACAAAATGCTACTCAGAAACCCTATAGAAGTGATCTAAACATTATCCAGACATTCAAATTCCATATTGCACATTCATTTTTCCTTCCTTAAAGCCTAAGCCTGGTTACTTACCTAATGATGTTTACACAACCTTATTTCCAAGATTGCTATTGTTAACTGTTAATTGTACAAATAGTGATGTTCCTTCTGCCATAGTTAATTTAAAGTCTTTTCTGTATAGTTAATGATCATGTAATACCCTAAAGTGGTATGTGTTTTAAAAAGTATAATCTGCCATTTACCCAAAAAAGTCATTTCATATAATTGATAAGCACTATTTTCCCCCTTTCATTTGGCTCAAATACCATGGCTTGAAATATTTTTCCCCAGTTAAAAGTCTGTTTTAACATAATAGTGATTAAAGATTACTATTTACAGAAATAGGCAGAGTTTTCTCTCGGTTCCTAGAGGAGAGCAGGAAGAGGAAACGGACGAGGGCAAAATGTTGAGTTTAATATGAAAATTATAGAAGTATATTAAAGGGGGGGATACTCTCTAAAGTAAAGCTCTCCCAGGCTGAAGGAGGAGAAAGTTCAGTCAGTTTGAAATTAGACAACCGGGTTCAATTTCCAGAACTGCTACTTCCTCATGTTATGGGATGGTAGAAGCCACTTAATCTTGTTCAGCCTTCATGGTATTGTGAAAGTCACTTAGCCTCTTAACCTCAGTTTCCTCATGTATAGATTACAGATAAATAATCTATTTTGAATAACTGTTACGACAATTCACTGAGGTATTGTGCAGAGGTAAGTGGTTTGTATACCGGTAGCATTTTTAAAAAAATGGTGAAAAGCAATAGAGTGCTTCAGAAATAGACATAGCACGGAGATGGGTCCAGAGATCAGATGTGAGATAAAAGGGAAAACTAGGTCCACACCTAGAGTCCATCTGAAAGACAAAATAGTGCTTGAATTACCTTTATAATGGAGGTGGGGGAAAGAAGTAGATAAAAGGGAGTTACAATTTAATGAGCGTATTAGACACTTTTACTCATATCATATTATTAAATCCTTAGGACAATTTGGGAGTGAATTTTATTATCCTCATTTCACAGATGATTAAATAGATGCAAAATAAGTTTTCTAAGTAACTCGTTCAATATCACCCAGCCAATGAAGAGAAGAATCTGGAAATAGCTGAAACCCAGACAACCAGGCCCAAAACATGCTCCTCCTATCACGCCACTACCTCAATACAACTACGAAAAGCCATGCAGATGTATATTAACAATTTGCTTATTCTTTTCTTGGTCTTCTGTTAGCCAATAAGATAAATAAGGGGGGCAAGAATGATGGCCTCTGTCTGCTTTGGAGTACCTAAGGAGAACATGTTCTCATTGACACAGAGCCCAAACATTAATGCCTCTAATGTGCTGTATTCATGAGTACTCATATTTTCTAATAAAGGGGATGCTATCTAATGAAAATTACCAAAAGGGTAGGTAGGTACTTGAGGATGATGGCAATAAAATCATTTCTAAAGATGTGAACAGGGACTTCCCTGGTGGCACAGTGGTTAAGAATCTGCCTGCCAATGCAGGGGACACAGTTTCAAGCCCTGGTCCGGGAAGATCCCACATGCCTCGGAGCAACAAAACCTTGCGCCACAACTACTGAGTCTGTGCTCTAGAGCCTGCGAGCCACGACTACTGAAGCCCGCGCGCCTAGAGCCCGTGCTCTGCAACAAGAGAAGCCACCACGGGGAGAAGCCCGCGCACCGCAATGAAGAGTAGCCCCCGCTCGCCACAACTAGAAAGACTGCACGCAGCAATGAAGACCCAACGCAGCCAAAAATAAACAAATAAATAAATAAGTAAATAAATAGCATCACAATTAAGTTAAAAATCTCAAGATCTGCTAAAAAAAAAATTTTTTAAAAATGATGTGAACCAATCACCTAAAATATCTCTTCCCCAAATGGTAGTCCATATCTCCCTGCTTATGATGGGACACATAAGGGACAATGAGAACAAAGGGGACGAGAGGGAAAGACAAGAACTCCTTTTAAGAGTATAAAAATTTGCATTACACCTCCATATAAAAGTGAACTCACCTTACTTTCTCCAATTTTGATTGTATAGATTTAAAACGTTAAAAAATATCTAAGAAAACAAATTTAGGTCACAGTCTGGATTCAGCTTATGAGCATAAAACTTTCTATTTGTCTCAAACTGTTGAAGCCAAGATCTCTAAAGGAGGCACTGAACTCTATGGGTAGACAGACCATTGCTGCATTATAATTTCTCCAGCTGCTGGAAGCTTAACTATGTGGTGCCATGTCCGAGAATGTGAAAGCAGCATAGGATATGAAAGCATTATGATGTGCGATTACTTTGTATGTGGTGTGTGATAAAGGTTAGCAGACTCCTCTCTCCATTTGGCTTTTCAGCTTTGCACACACTTTCAGGAAAGGTTGCCAAAAATCTTTCCTCGTTTTTCTATTTCTAAATTTATTCCTGCGTAGAGGTGAATCTATATATGTGCAACTCTAATGCAAAGATCATGGTTATAGTACCTTTCCTAGGATTTGCAGGGAACATATGGAGAGCAGATTATTCAGGTTGTAAAAATTACCACTTCAGATTTGGTTCACTTGACTTGTCATCCTTCCTGTCATCCAGTTCTCTCTTTTCACCCACCATGTAAACATCACTTTGGCACAAGATTTTACTTTTGAAGTTGATGAGATCTCAGGGGCTCTTTGTGTGTGTAGGTGTGCACAAACAGGCTGCAAAATGTGAACTTCCATTTTGATGTAAGAAGAAAGGAAGAATTGGGTCTTTATTTTTTATTTTGTAGAGATGTGCAAAGTCAACCTTCATTTACTTTTAAATGAACGCTAAGTATTCTTAAGGCAGAAAGATTTGCTGAGGGATGGGGCAGAGACAAAATCGACATAATGACTGATATGGATGAGCCTGAGTCTACCAGCCAAGAAAAGATACATGGAGAAAGAACTAAAGGATAAGGAAGAAGGTGAATGTCAAAAGAAAACCATAAAGTCTTGTGGAAAATTGAAAGATGGAAAAAAGTTCAGGCTGGGGAATCCTAGAAAACTTAACTGTAAGAGGAAGACTTTGAAGGGCATCTTTAAAGACATCAAAGACATTCAGGGTTTTGAGAAGAGTGATCTTGGTATCAAAAATTATGATCGCTGGGCTTCCCTGATGGCGCAGTGGTTGAGAGTCCGCCTGCCAATGCAGGGGGCACGGGTTCGTGCCCCGGTCCGGGAACATCCCACATGCCGCGGAGTGGCTGGGCCCGTGAGCCATGGCCGCTGAGCCTGCGCGTCCGGAGCCTGTGCTCTGCAACCGGGAGAGGCCACAAAAGTGAGAGGCCCGCGTACCACAAAAAAAAATTATGATCACAGGCACAGAGGCAGGAAAGCAAGGGCCAACTTCATTGCATTGCAACTGGAAAGTGAGAGTCCATGAAACTCCGTTGTAGGGAGAGTTGGAAAGCTCATTTGGGGTATGCTATAGAACGCTTCAATGCCTTGCTTAGGAGATAGCAATTTATTTCTCAGGCAATGGAAATCACTGAGATTTTAACAACAAGAATTAGATAAAAAGTGTGATTCGGGGAAACAATTCTTGTAATATCGTAAAATATAGATTAGAGATCGGGAAGTTAGGGGTGGGAAGAGCCAACAGTAGGCTATGACAATAATTCAGGAATCCAGTGTAAATTTGTATGATTCTGGAAAAAACCAATAGGAAGAAGTCAAAGCAAAAACATCGCTGGGAAAATCTGCACGATGACACACTGCTAAATTCAAATACAGTTGGGAGGGGAGAAAAATTCAAAATAAGACTCAAGCTGAATACTTGGGATGGGGATCTGGGTAGCTCATGAGTAACTGGTATTCAAGGTGAATTCGGTTTACCTCCTAGGTTGTATTCTCTGTACTTTAGGATGAGTCAGGAATCAGGAAATGCAGTTTGTAAGAAAAGATCAAGATTTTACTGAGTAGAGAGGAAGAAACTAGTGGAGAGGAAGAGTTTGAAATACAATGAATAGACAGGAAATTGATGGTGGAAGAGGGTTAGAAACCAATCAAGATCACAAGAGGATAGTTAGCCTTAGAAAACAGGAGGGGTTTTATATTTTTCTCTCAGCAGAGGAAGGAGAAGAGGATGGATGAAAACATACAGATATTTTCAGATAGGACAGAATATATTTGAGGAAGATAGAGTTAAAAAGCCTAGATCAGAATAAAGTCCAGGGTGAGGGGATTTTCTGTTTGTGAGGGAACTATAATTGTGGCTGGAAACAGAAGAGTGTAGGTAAAATGGAGACAACTCACTGGGGAGTATGCAAGACCCTGCAACATCACGTACGAGGGCTTACAGCTGCTCACCCTTCATGACGAAGTTCACACCAGCTGGGGGAAGTTGGTCTCACTCAATCTGTCCACAGCAACAATTTTGCTAAAGCTCAGATGGAATTTAAACGCCAACTACACTAAATAAGTCATAACAGGTTCTGAAAATATGGCTATTTCCCTGTTTCTTAGGAGTTGTTTTTCTCCCATTTTTATTTTTAATTGTCCCTTTCAAACTGTATTTAGATGTGTGAGCTCCTTCATTCTTTTTTCAGGAATATGTGGTATAAGTATACATACTTCTCTAGGTTTAATTATAGATTTCTAATCCTATACTCTTTTGTTCAAGTGCTCTCAATTTAAAGCTGTTTCTTTTCTAAAATAGATGTAATAATCATCAGTACTTACGCTAAGTTTTATTGAAGAGTATAGAGGTATACTCTATACCTTTTATTGAAGGTATAGAGCTGATCTGCCACATCTCTTTTTTGTAAATTATGATACATACTTTTATTTCCATAGTGCTTTCACTACTATATGTAATATACAGTTGATTACAGTCTCATAACAACTTTGTAGTAGGTATTGTTTTATTGCCATTTTAATTTTGACAAAACCTACTTCTAGAGCGATTAGGTAACTTCCCTAAGGTCCACAAGTTGACTTCACTTGGTAAGTGGGAAGAATTAACTTAGACACTGATCTTCCTACTCTGTCCTGTGTTATGTCTATTCAGTTAATTAAGTTGAAATTTGGGGATTTATATATAGTAATTAGTCATTATTAAACTTTACCTTTAATTTAGTTAACAGACCCTTAACTTATTCTTAGGTACTCACAATTTGCTGATTTCTGTGAGAAATCAACTAAGTAGAAGGATTATCTCTGTGTTCTTAAAGAATTGATATTCTATTTAGGAAATTATATGTATGCAAATCTTCTTAGTGAGGGAGGGTATGTGAAATGAAAGGTGTGTCTATATTACAAATTTCTCATTTCCTAGTGTTTTTTGTTCTCTCTACATTGTTCACTTCCTGTATCAAGAAAAATAAAACTATGCTTAGATGAAAGAGATTGCTGGTCTCAGGGTCATCAAATGACAAATTACTTTATTCAGCAAAAATCATTAGACAAATTTTTGAACCTAGTTAAGGGCAAATACAGCAAGTTTCTGCTAAGATAATTCTGTTACATTGAAAACATTTATAAATAAAAATAAATTTTCATTTCTGTTTTAGTATATATTATGTGAGCCCCAAATATACTTTTCTCTCTTTATTTATATAGCAATGCTAAAACTTTGTTGGCAAAGAACAGGTGATATCTACTGCAAAATATTACTAATCAAAGTTATACCTTTGCTACCTAAGAGATTTGCTTTTGAATTCCTTTAAAATAAGGACTATCAGTTTCTTACTCATTCCAAAATAGTTCTTTCTTTTAAAAATTCTCATGAAGTCCTCCTGCTGCTCTGTATCCATCTGGAAACAAGGCAAGAATAACTAAGTTACCATCTTCCTACAAATTGATGTTAACCACTTAGTAGCCACTGAAATAAGCTTTTGGCTTCAGTAAAATTTCATTATAATGTGTTCAATTTTTCTCCTTTATTACTGCTTAACTTTCAGGACTCCTGGTTGAAAGTAATGAAGACAAAAAAGGACATCCAAAATGATACTGATTGGTTAATGTTCCCACATTTGGAGGGAAAGAAACATTCTCTTGAGCCAAAAACTGATTTGCTTTTCATGGATTCTACTTTGAGAGCATTAGAGAAGAGAGACATTTGCATATCCTATATTTTGTATAAAGTCAGCCTTCTCATTATATCTAGGATTGGATTTTACGTACCTTATTTCAACAATATCCAGATCATATATGAATTATGATTTCAAAATAATTTAAGTTTAATTTGTAGCATTTATGTAATGTTTTATATCCTCTGACATCTAGGCCTTGTTTTATATCTCCTGTAGCATTATTCAAGATGTTCTACATCAATTGTTCTTGACCAGGAAATATTTATAGTAAATGGCCCTAGGCCAATAATATGTCTTTTGCTTAATAAAATTGCACTCTGAATAGTTTAAAAGGTGCCTGTGTTTAATGGCAAATATAACACTGGCTGCTCCTTTCCTGTGCCAAGTTGCTGTCTAGTTCAAGGTGTTAAATAGCATAATGAGTTTGGTCCCTTCTAATACTGAAATGAAGACCCAAGAGAACTTCCACAGAGAGGGGGTTTTACAATGGAGATGACAAGTCATTGTGAATATGACTTTTCCAAAAGAGGAAAGCTTCTAACTTTTCAAGGCTGTGTTCGTTCTCCTAATTCATGAGGTGGTCAGAAAGCTGTGCCAGACAGAACTGTCAGTAGTTTAAGACATATTTCAAACACTGACATTCAAAGATGTTAATATTTCTTTTTTCTAATTTTGCCTATGTGAACAGTATTCTCTGCTCAGAGTAAGTGATTTGGTAAAATAGTCTTTTATTCTCACAAAATCAATTCTGTGTAAAAAGTATGAATTAAATCTTTCAGAAATCCTAAACTGTAGCTTTAGTTTGGATGAAACAGAAGTTTTTAGTGGTTATGGATTTTTTTTGGGGGGGTGGGAGTGGAGATTATAGAGTTTGACTTAAGATTTGAAAGTAATGCCCATGGACTTACACTAAAATAAAAATTCTTTCTGAGCTTTGATTTTTTTTAATTTAATTATTAACACCTTTAGGGGAATTAATAGACTATAGCATATCTCATAAAGAAAATAACTATTTACTATTTTAAAATAATTCTTCTTATACATTTTAGACATTTTAACCTGTTGTAATTTACCTTTTAATATATTTAATAATTGGGCTTACTAATGTTTTACACAAAAAGACAAGCTTAAGATCTAGAAATCAGACCTAGTATAAAAAATTTCTAAAAAAAATTTCTAAAAATAAATTCCCCTGGTAAGCCATAAGAATGATGCATAATGTAGACTTTTACTGCTGTCTATATTCTACGTTGTAGAATATATTGATGTCATTATAAAGCAGTTGTTTCCAAAGATTATTTAGGAGATTAGATGTTATTTCCAAAACTAATTTCTGATGAAATATATTGAGCAAATATATTTAATGAAGTTAAGCAGATTTCACATTTTATTACAGGACTTTTCAGAGCCTTTCCTATGATAAAACTCATTGTGATTATCTGAACAAATGTCTATAAATGTAGAATGCATTTCCTAAATTCTTAAATCAAGAAAGCTTCATTCACAGAGCATTTCTGTGGGATATTCTGTCCAAAGCATAGACCCAATCTCTACCCAATGAAAAAAACCGCAATGTTTCCCTCTGTCCAACAGAACATAGTTCAAATTTTATTATAGTTTATAATTTCCCTTGAAATTGGCCCCAATCTATTTTAATTCTTCATTTACTGGCACCCTCTTCTATTGCCCACCTTTCCACTGGGAGAAAACAGAAGGTCTTTATTTTCCAAACAGTTCAGGTACTCAAGATTCTAGCTTATTGGATAATTAACTTTTGTATTTTTAGTGAAGAAAAAATTGTTATACATAGAAAACTTAAAATAATATTCCCCTTAGGGAACATGGCCTGAGACTATCATCTAAAGCTCTTTGGTTGAGGTTTATAACAGATATGCCTGTATACAATCCTTTACCATAATAAGTGATATCACAGCAAAATTCTAGGTTTTATATGTGTGTGTGCATAACTGATATATTCTACTGATTTAAGTGAGATACACTGAAATTGAATTTTTAAAAATCCCTATTATCTTTCCTTGTCTTGATGAATTCCTCCAAATAGGTACTGAAACAAAATTACCAGTATTGCAATGCTATATCTTCATGAAAATAAATGTATTTAATTTTAAAATTTATAAATATTTATGTCAACCATCTCTGGAGGAATTCTATAACTGTAATTAAGCCTAAATAGGTAACTAAAACTTTCTGTTGACCCAATAAGCTTCATTAATAAAACTCTACTCATTTTTGATCATGTGTTCAGAGACCACTCAGTTCTATTTTTGAATGAGGGGTTTGCTATATAAATGATGAATTAGTTATAGCTAGTCACTCATCACTAACTCTCACAAAGTCCTTGAAAATACTTTGCAATTTAATTCAAGTGATATGATTTGAGCTAATTACAAAGTTATTAGATAACATATTTGGCTTTGTGAATAATAACTATTTTTATTTTAGTTAATTTTATTTTATTATAAATAATATGTATTCTGTCTGATTATAATATAAAAGAACACATTTAAAATTTTGAATTATATAAAGAATATGAAAAATATTAACCATAAACAAGCCACTCAGACATGATAATATTTTGCAGTTGTTCCTAAGTTCATATATATGCATACATATAAATTTAATTGTGCATATAATCCATATTTATAACAAATAAATTATTTAAATTTATATGGATAATGGAAATACATTAAAATTGAGATTGTAAGCAGCCTGCTGTGTCAATTAATCTTATATTGTGTGTGCTTTCCTCAGTTTTTATATGGTCTAAGAAAACATTGATTGGATCTTCACTCATACTTAATCATTTAGCTGGACATTGCTTGTTTTCAATTACAGTCAGCCCTCCATATCTGCAAGTTCTGCATCCACAGATTCAACCAACCAGCAGATCAAATTAGAAAAAAATAAAATTCAAGAAAGTTCCAAAAAGCAAAATTTGTCACATACCAGCAACTATTACCTAGCACTTACACTGTATTTACAATGATTTATATTGTATTAGGTATTATATAAGTGATCTAGAAATGATTTAAAGTATACGGGAGGATATGTATAGGTTATATGCAAATATTCTATTTTATATAAAAGACTTGAGTATCACAGATTTTGGTATTGGGGGGTGGGTCCTGGAACAAATTCCCCTGGGGATATCAAGGGATGGCTGCATTGACTACTATAAATAATATTGACATAAATATGCTCATTTATAAATCTTTGAATGAATAAGATTATATCTTTAAGATGAATTACTAAAAATTTATTAGATCAACCTACTAGATACATTTACTATTCTTTGACCTGTAACCTTTTATCACACTGCCAACTGCAATGTGTGAAAGTATCTACATTACTGTCCCTATCACAGCATTAATATTATAATATTTTGAAAAATTAATTGCTTAAAAAGACATTTTTGTCAAATTCATGTATTAGTTTATTTGGTTTGATGAAACATTTTTTATATTTATTGACTATATTTTTGCTTTTGTTAGCTACCATTTTAGATTCCTTTTCTTTTTAAAAATTAGTACACTCATGTTTATTTACTTAGAAGATATTTATGTTTTTAACCCTGAAAATATCCTATGTGCTACAAATATTTTCCCTGCCTGCCTCTTTCATTTTAACTTCATTTATAGGGCTATCAATAATATGGAGGTTTATATTTTTAACCTCAGTAGCAACAGTTTCGTGCTCATTCCTCCCAGATTTCAGGGCCACTTTCTTGAGTTAACCCCATATTGTCATTTCTGTTTTTATTTCTTCTGGCATTCACATCTAGATGTCTAAATAATTTGCTCATAATAGCTTTCATCAATTCAATCCTTGATAAGGGTTTGCTAATTTACATCCCCTTCCACCTCTATCTCCAACTCCAATTAGTTTTGTAAACCCATCTTTAATTCTTCTATTGCTTATAATTTGATCATTAAATCAATACCTTAAACATACAGGTAATAAGTACTTCTTGATTCCCTTGTAACTTTAAATGAACTTATCAAGGACTCTGCCATCTCATTCTCTTTCTCTTCTCCCTTACATCTGTGTTTTGCACACTTTATTAAATGTTTCTTGCTTTATTTATAGGTTGGTTCTAAAATTTGAAGCATTATTTATGATTATGACTAAATAGATAAAATTCACTGCAGAATCATATAGTTTTCTATAATTACACTTCCTTCTCTGTGCTTTCAATGTCACAACTCCAGCACCACTCAAAAGCGTCTTCTTTGTTAAAGCCTAGTAGGTGTCTCAAATTACACTGTTTTTGCTCTCCTTCATATTTGAATCAGGCTTTTCCAGAACTGAAAAACGTTCCTCCTTAGGTTCCTCCTAGAGCTGCTAATTACCTTTCTTTTGTTTTGTTGGGAAAAAATTAATACATGCTTTCTTCTCCATAAAGAATATTCGTGGTTGTAATGATGCCATTATATTTTTATTTTTGATGTACTCTTTCTCCTCTATTTTTCTTCGTAAACACCAAAGTCTTCTTATTTTGTCTTGAATAGGCTTCTTTACAACTGATCTGTGGCTGTCATTTACAGTTGTTTGTTTTTCCTGAAGTTTCTGATTGCCTGTTTTTTCATACCTTATTTCTTCTAATGTCTTTATTATCATAATTATCCTGTGGAGCATCTTTTTCTCAAGCCTGATCTTTTGGCCAAATGTAGCCCTAAAGGATTAGATCAACTCAATCTTGAATCTCTTAACTGCTTCTTATCTCTTGTACTCATGTTATTTTTTAAAGTATAACCTCAGTATCTTCCTATGAAAGGTACCCAGGATGTAAGAATCTTTTCATGAATGAAATACCTTTGTTCTGCCTTAACATTTGACTGTTTGAATAAATAATGAATTGTGTTTCTTAAAGTATGTTTTCTCAGCACAAAATGCTTTTAAAATTGATGTATTTAGATAAACTTTTATTTTCCTTTATAATACCTTCTACTGCTCTCATATTTAGTAAATAATTCTTAATCCCTACACAGATCAAAATTCATTTCAATTTTCTATTATTTCGTTTTTCAGATTGAATCTATTGTTCCAAAATGTAGTATAGTGTAAGATTAGGATCAAAGTTAATTTTTTACTATAATTAGATGTATTTCTTTATACAATCTGGTGAATAATCCATCCCTTTCCCTGATTTATCTGTGATATGTCCTGTGGCATATTCTAAATATCAACTATCTATATTTAAGTATCAACAAAATTAATTCTGCTTGACCTGCCTGTTTACCTTCTTACACCACTATCACATTATAGAAATAATTAAAATTTTGTGCTGTGATTTAATATCTTGAAGAAAAGTCTTCTTTCTTTATTTTATTACTCTTATTTTTTTCTGATTAAAGATATTTACATATCTTTCTATATATAAAGATTATCATTATATATATAAAAGAAAATAAAGATCAGTGGACTACAATAGGCTCAGAATGTTAATATTTCACATGTAGTTTCCAATTTTTTCATATGTATAGAGTCACAGTGGAAAATGCACTCATGCATAACTGTATCATGACTGCACAGAAGTATTTCCCTTGTGAAGATAGATGTACAACATTTCTGTAAATGTTTTAATACTGATGGACATTTCAATCATGTGTCATTTTGTCTATGAAAAAACAGTGCTGGCAGCACTCTTTACAATAGCCAGGACATGGAAGCAACCTAAATGTCCATCAACAGAGGAATGGATAAAGAAGATGTGGTACATATATACAATGGAATATTACTCAGCCATAAAAAGGAACAAAATAGTGCCATTTGCAGAGATGTGGATGGACCTAGAGACTGTCATGCAGAGTGAAGTCAGAAAGAGAAAGACAAATATCATATAATATTACTTATAGTGGAATCTAGAAAAATGGTACAGATGAACTTATTTGCAAAGCAGAAATACAGTCACAGATGTAGAAAACAAACTTAGGGTTACCAAGGCGGGGTGAGGGGGAGTGGGATGAATTGGGAGATTGGGATTGACATATAGACATTACTATGTATAAAATAGATTACTAAAGAGAACCTACTGTATAGCACAGGGAACTCTACTTAATTCTCTGTGGTGACCCAAATGGGAAGGAAATCTAAAAAAGAGTGGATATATGTATATGTATAACTGATTCACTTTGTTGTACAGCAGAAACTAACATAACGTAAAGCAACTATACTCCAATAAAAATTTAAAAAAACACAAACAAAAAACACAGTGCTGATATGGAAATCCTTATGCATATGTCTTTGCACTTCTCAGATTATTTAACTGATACAAGTTCCCTAAGGAGAATTTCAACACATGCCCCTTTCATAACTGTAATATAGTTTCAAATGCCTATTTATGAATTTATGTCTAATAGTGTAGTGTACACTAGTGGCCTGATTTCCCTCATAATTATCATCATTTTATTATTATTAGAAAAAACAAAAAAGTTGCTTCTGATAGGCAAAAATCATATCTCAATTATAATTTTTACCTATTTGGATTACTAATAATGATTATAGGTCATATGTATTTATTTTTAAATTATGTGTATTTTTTTCTGTTATCTATTAGACAGTAATTTTTTCTTAATGATTTGTAGAAGTAGCTCATAGTTGACTGTCAAATGTTGTATATTTCCCCCAGTTTGTCATTTGTCTGTTAAATATGCTGTCATGTTTTTAACACAAGTAGTGTTCATTTTTTAAATTTTGTGAGGGATTTTTTTCCTGGTTTTAGATCAGAATTAGAAAGGGTGTGACACCCATAATATTTTTTAAATTTAAATTTTCTTCTAGAACTTTTAATAATTCCATTTTCATATTTAATTTAGAAATGAATGCGGAATTTATTCAAGTAGAAGGAATAACATAAAGAGTTAACTATTTTTTGCAAATGGCTTTTCATTTGTCCTAATGCAGTATATCCCCCACTGCTTTTGAATATAATTTTTATCATATTGTTTTAAAATTTGGCTCTCTGTCTGGACTTAATTCCATTTCAGCAAGCCATATTTCTATTTTTGTTCTAGTTTGAAGGTTTAAAATTACATTAGATTCTTAAAATATTTTAATATTATTGCCAATTGGCATGTTCTGTTCCATTAATAATTTATTTTTTAATTTGGTGACTTAAAGTCCTCTCTCCCAGAAAACCTGGCTAGCTTGCTTTATTTTTTTTTTCTCTTGTATTTGCATACAGAAGTCTTTGGCCTCCCTTGAGTGCCCTGGACCTTGTGCTTTTTCCACAACATTTGCAGTTTCACGTTCCTATAGGCCAGGCCACACATTCTAGTCCAACTTCCACAAAGTTTGTGTAGGGGGTTGTAGAGTCTCAGTCCAACTAATAACTTCTTCCATTTCTTAAACTTGTTAACTTTAAAGAATGCAGAGTTATATCAGGAACATCAGAGGGAGGGGTAACTGAGCCAAGTTAGAATTCAAGCTTTCCTGTCAGGTGACCTGGTCAATCTTAGTTATCTCCCAGACCACCCGTTATCTATGGCCATGTGCCACAGGACTGTAACCAAATACCACACAAAACCTCACTTTTACTTACATAGTTATCTCCATCATAATATGCCATTTTACTAAATGTTTTTAAGTAGGAGTATTTGCTGAATTTTATAAAATACTTTAAATACATCTATACCAACAATCATATTTTTGCCTCTTAACATGTGTATGCGAACAATTACAGATTCCCTGATGTTGAAGCAAGCATCCTTGCCTTTGCAGAATAAACAAACTATAATCCATTTATGCTCTAGTATCCTTTTAATGCACTGCTGTATTTAATCTATGATCATATAAAATATATATAATTATTATACTTACAGTGAAATCATTCATTAATATCTAATTTATATCTAAGATGTTTCCATGTCTTTCATAAATGAGAAATAACAACACTTAGACATATCTATTGAGTGCCTACTCAGCAGTGCTTGGTCAGCAGTGTTCAAGGCACTTAGGTTTCAGCTGTGTCTTCATGGAATTTACCCTCCAGTGGCCAGAGATGCAAAGAAAGCATGTTAAAAAGAAAATAAAATAAATTCACATTGTGATTCAACAAGTAAAATAAAATTGGTTGAATAAGAAAGACAGTAATGCTGGGGCAGAACAGCCTTTGAGGGAAAGTTCAGGAGTTGCCATTTGAGCCTGAGTGATGAGAGGGATTCACAGCTTAGGAAGAACATTCCAGGGAGAAGGCAAGAAAGCAAAGTTCCAAGAAAGTGGTTTTGGTTTTTTATGTACTTTTTTTTTTTAACATCTTTATTGGAGTATAATTGCTTTACAATGGTGTGTTAGTTTCTGCTTTATAACAAAGTGAATCAGTTATACATATACATATGTTCCCATATCTCTTCCCTCTTGTGTCTCCCTCCCTCCCCCTTCCCTATCCCACCCCCCCAGGCGGTCACAAAGCACCAGCTGATCTCCCTGTGCTATGCGGCTGCTTCCCACTAGCTCTATCTACCTTACGTTTGGTAGTGTATATATGTCCATGCCTCTCTCTCACTTTGTCACACCTTACCCTTAGGTTTGGTAATACCAGCATCAAAAAATTATTGGGAGAAACTTTAGAATTTTCCATTTTCTGGGCTGTGTTTCAGTGGACTAGAGATTATTTACTTGCTGAAGGTGTGATAGCATTTGTCAGAAAAATCGGAAGGAACTGGCTGCATCTGGTTCAGTATTTCTTTGATACTTTTTGTATTTTATATTTTTGGTTATAGATTAACTCCTAGATTTTCTACCACTTCAGAAAACCAGTTTAATACCTGTTTAAAATAAATACTTGTTTTCAAATTTATTTCCATCGTGTATGGAGTATTTTCTCATGATTTTTAACATACCCACTGCAATTGTAGTTCTTTGTATTCAATAATTACTCTTCTCAGTAATTTTCTTTATTCTGCTCTGAAAGGTTTCCAATGTTTGCTCTTTTTGTTGTTGTTTTCTCTAGTTGTCATCTTTTTACAAAGTATCAGACTATGAATTGTCAGTTCCCTGCTCTTTTGCTTGATTCCTTATTTATTATCTTCTTGTCAACTTTTTAACATCTTAGATCAAACTTTTAAGTAATGAATTGTCTTCCCCATCAAAAAGTCTCTGACAACATATCATTTGATTTTGTAATCAAAGTTTTGTCTTCCCTTTGACATAATATTTAATAAGAGGATCAAATATTTTTAAGTTTACATGGTTCTTATTTTTGCATAGCACATTGGAGCCACCAATTAACTTTTACTTTCTTCTAGTTTGGCCTTGCGGTTTGTAGAAATTTCTTCCAAGTGCTAATAATAAGAAGATTTTTTAGCTGAAGCTGTCAAAGTTTGTGTAAATCTGTATTCATTAATTTATATCTATAATTATATTAGTGGTAATTTAATAGCAATTTCCTTATGAGGTATTAGACTGATATCACTTTGATCAATTAGTTTATTCATTTAACAGATATTTACTGAGTCCCTACCTTACACTAGTCATTGCCCCAAGAAATGGGGATAAGGCTGCTATAAAAGAGAAAAAAGATCCTGGCTTTATGTAGCATTATAGATATAATTTATAATGTAGAAAAAGAGAAAAAAAATGCCTAACTGGAAAGATACAAAATCATCCACAGTACTTTTCATCAGTGATGAACGGTTACCACATTGGTGTGCTTATTTCCAGTTTTTCTTACTAAGGTTTAATTTAAAAATAAAGATTTGAAAAAGAGATTTCACTCACTTTTAAAACATAAGCCAAATTCTAGAGACAATCACATTAGATTTTAAGGGTCTTAAGGTGGGTCAAATAAGAAACCTGAACCATTTGAACCAATGTCCTCAATCTTTTTGAAAACTGGAAATAAGTCAGGCTTTCTTTGTTGCATATTTTCCATTAGCTGTTGCTTAACAGAGAGCATTTTAGATACCTCTCTTTGCATTGCTGTCTTGATTTTCTTTTTTTTTCAATTTCAGCAGAGTGGCTCATAAATAAACATGTTCACGGCTCAGGTTGGGAGTGACAGTTTATTCTTACTATTTTGATGGATTGTACAAGATATCTACAGTTCTCTTCTCTAACTAAACTTCCATGCATGGACTGTAAAATTAATCATAACATGGCAGCATGCCTAAGAATTTTGAACTGCTTCTCTCTTGGCGACTCTCAGTGTCAAAGTGAAACTTTCATTTCAGTAATGATAATTAACGTAACCTACTTTTTGGAGATTTACCCTCAAACTGATAATACATACTGCCCTTTCTTTCATCTACAAATTTCATGTGTTCAGCTGTCTATAGATTCTAATTAATCAAAGTGAACTTCTTCCTTTGGTCACTGAATCATTATTGATGCTTTTAATAGAATCTTGTTGTGATATTTTTCACATATTTGCTGCTGACCTTGATGTCTGTGTACATACACAGTACTGCATCATTAAAGATTGGCATCCAACTGTGGTAATGCCCTTCTGTGAACCCCAGCTGCTCTGCATCTCGAGAACAAGCTTCATCCTAATTGCAAGGGAAATGGGAGGTAAAGGGAAGGCTGTGTATATATTACTTACCCCCAATACAAGGGGATGTCACACTTGTTCAAATGTTTACACTCTTTTTTATTCCTCTTCCAGCTGAGCTCTTTCAGCTCACTGGGAAGAGGCCGGTGCTTGAGATCTGAAGGTCAGGAATTCTATCACACTGGCAGGTTTCATGGATGTGGTTAGCAGATGACTATGATGCCTGTATTCTTTGTATATAGGGTCACAGATCATTAAACATCACTTCCATTAACATCTGCTTCTGTCTTTCAACAATAATGTATGAGCCAATGGAATGTCTTAACAGGGGAAAGGTAACAAATTTATTGGCCCTGCTTTCCAGGCATATTTGCACACATACACACAGAAGATATTAATGGCTGTACATTATATAATAATAACATGAAAGATTTTCCCCTTGTATGCTATATAAAAATGTGGCTGAATGAAGAATTCAAAAAAGTAGAATCCCCTTTCTCAAGACCCTGCTAATGCTGTCTTCATAATGTCCCTCCTCTATTTCACTTCTCTCATGTTCTACTGCATGCCCTTCACTGACAGTGCTGGACTATGGCATAATATGTTATCTAATTTTCATCTGTCTAATGTGGTCTAATGTCTCTGTAGCATGCTGACTTGTTTATAACACTTTTTTACTCTCCTCAACCTCCTGCTCAAAATCCAGCAATGGCTTCCTATTGACACAAAGCATTCAAATTCCTTAGCCTGATTTTCAAAGTTACTTATAATATGAACTAAGCTTCCCTTTTAATTATTACTTCTTACCGCTATACTACATATACTCTCTTGTTTAGCCAGGTAAGTCACACCATGTGAGAGGGCGTTGCACAGTCAACACTTTGGGTATAGAGTTTGAGACCTGTCGTTTTAACACTAGTCTTTTATCTCTTATGATGCATTTCTAAAAATTATTAAATTTCGAGTCTCTTCTTCAAGGGGGACAACCACCAACTTTGTAGGATAATGAACTAATGAAGGTAAAGTGCCTGCATGGAGCTTGAGGCAAGGGAGATGTTCTATAAAGAAAGCTGGTAGTAACTGTAATAATGGTGGCAAATTCTCCCAGCTAGTAATTTCCAACCATTTCTATTACTCAAGACTAATCCTTCAATTAAGTTACAACAATATTACTTCTTGTCTTATGAGTTTTATTCATGATTATTATCAAGCTACTGATATTTCTGTCCTCCCTTAATTCTACAATCTAATTATCTGCATCATTAATTTGTGTTTTAAATGCTCTTGTTTTATACTCCACATCAAGACTGGAAGCTGCTAGAAGGGAAATCTCTTATATCTATTTTCAACTCTTTGCTACAATGGCAATTTCACAAATTTTCAGAGCATTTAATGCATATTTGTTGGTTATTTTATCTACTGATATATCACTAAGTCAATGCCATACATCTAAGGAATATGGTTTTATGACTATATTAAATGGAACTTAGTATTTTTATGAGAACTTTCACTAATAGCCTGAGTTCAACTTTAATTTTAACAGAAGTGAACGCAATTTACTAGTTGATGACAGAAATTCAAACTATCAAAAATTTCTTCTCTTTTAATTTTAGCTAAATCTATTGCATAACACAGATCCTTGTTGAACTCAATGACATCATAATTATTTTTATCCAATCAACTTTGTGCCAAGAACATGCTAATCCCCACATAATTCTGAACATGTTATATCATTATTCCCATTTTACAGATGACAGCACTAAAACTCAGAGACAATAAGGATAGTGCCCAAATGTAGAGAGCTACTGTGATTCATTGAAGTATTATTCAGCAAATATTCACTCACGTCCCTGCCTCCTTCTTGGAATCCAGTATGTTCTGTGCCCTATCTTGATTTGGCCATGTGCTTTGGCAATGGAATATTCATAATTGAATATTTTGTGAGCAGAGCCTCTAGATGCGTTGCATAGTTTAGCTTGCCTTTTGCCTTTAACTATTTATTATGATAATAATATACCCTAGGTGGCCACTGATCCATAGGAGATGTACCTAAACCTGACCTGTACTGAAGAATCAGGCCCATCCTGATCACAGATTGAAGCAGAGCTGCCCAGCCAAGCATAGCCTATAGAACCAGACTGCCTTGATCTGTAGACCTATGAACTAAAAAATTAAATGTCTGTTGTTGGGGATGGTTTGTTAGGTAGCATTCACACCCCAATAGCTGCCAAATCCACTAATAATTCAATGAGCTAAGATTTGAACTCAGATATGTCAAAATCCATGTACTTTCTTTCCACTGTACCATGCTTCAGGAGCCAAAATATACACAGAAGAACCACATTTGAAGTATTACTCAAAATCTCAGCTCATACATTTTCATATTGATCAAAGTAGCATTTTGCTTTCCTTACAGTGCCACCAGAACACTCCTGTATGTAAATAAAGCACACTGATTGTCAAAATGAGCGTCATTCAAAATCCTTTCTTAATGCCTGAGAATCATTTTTGGCATACTATTTGTATAGTGAGGACATCCAAACCACAGAACCATTGCTTCAAAGGTCTGCTCTCACATATGTACACTACTCCAAACAAATCCTGCTTGAGGCGAATGCATTACAAGACAGTTCTAAATTAAATATAAAGTTTAGGAACAGGCATTTTTCAGAGGTAGAGGGTAAGCTACTTACTTTAGAAAGTCACGTCAAATTGGAGAACGGGTGATTAACAACATGTTAATTGTCAAATGTGGTAGATAATTGAAAATGTGATAACTGACATATAATTTTGGCTATTAGCACGTCATTCACTGATTCTAATATTTGTATGTCCTTCTGATAAAAATTCTGAGTGCCTAAAATAGATTGCTAACACAAGGGAACTGGCTACAATCAGTGGTATTTAATTAACCAGTGCTAACTGGTAGCTGCTAGTTGGCATCTAACTTTGCCAACATCTCAGCATGTTCTTTCTCATTTTAAAATTTTATTTTGGAGTCTCAGACTTCTTAAATAGCAGCAACCTCGTCGAAAAAGTGTTGGTGTTTCATTTGATATCTGAAGTCTCACACATTGGAAATTCCTGTTAGCCACCACTTTCTTTCTTTAGGTGCTAGTCTGATAGTGATTGCAGGCGACGGCTGCAAAGATGGCTGCCACCAGTTCATCACATTCTCCTACATGCTTGTCCTAAACCCCCGCCACAAGGGGGAATCCATTTCCTCTCCTTGAATCTGGGTAACTTGTAACTTGCTTTGACCAACAGAATGCTACCAAAATGACTCTGCCAGTTCCAAGTCTGGGCTTGAAGAAACCTGGTTGCTTAATGTTTGCTTTCCTGGCATCCCACTTCCGTGTAAAGAAGGTTGGGCAAGAATTCTGAGTGATAAAGCCTATGAGCAGAGTCCCAGGCAGCCCTGCAGTTCTTCTAGCTATTCTGAGGTGCCAGACGTGTGAGTGAAGCCATCTGTGATCATCAAGCCCCAGTCAAGCCACCTTAGACAATATCGTGTAGAGCAAAGATGCCCCCAGTTGCAGAAAGGTGAAAAATAAAAATGGTGGTTGCTGTTTTAAGTCACTAAGTTTTGGAGTGGTTTGTCACACAACAGAGAGCTGAAAGAGGGATATAAGATACAATGCAAGACGGAGTCTTTTGCAACACTTTTTAAACTTTCCTATGTATGATCTCAGTTCTAATAGAAGCATTTTCACCAATGAAAATCTTTTTTATTTTAGTTAAAGTCATTAAAAAGTCATGCTTTATTGCATTCTTTTCTCATTTTTGTTCAGTTTGCATCATTGGATAGCTCAACTATCTTTCAATTTTAATTGTTAAATGTACGCGCATACATTTAGCAGAAAAAATTGAAGTTCATATATAAAATATAGATGTCATAATATTTATTTCAACAATTTTTAATTTGGTCTTATAATAATATATATTAAGAATGAGTCATTTCATAGAGTTTTCAGCAGCAGAGGGTAAAAATTACACAAACTTTGGAAAATATTTACTTCAACAGAATATTTTGATGTTCTTTGAATACATATTTTATACCCCAATCTGTCACAATGTGGAATAGTTAACTAGACTTTCACAGTGACTATGTTTAAAGTGAGTTATAATTAAGCACAATTAATTAGCAACTAGCAACAGCAAGAATAACGGTTTAAACTTGGCTTTAAACTTACAATGATTTCTTCAAAGTGTAGGCATACACATAATAGAGAAAAAAATTTTTTTAAATTCTGTATAGATAATTACAATAGTAATCTTAGTATATTAATTTTAAATTCACGTTCTTCTGACCACTGTCTCTAACAAATAAAATGAAATTGTCCAGAATAAGCAGACCACAAGGATGTTGCTGTACATACCAACTCAACTGAGAATCATTTTTACCTCCATTTTCAGGATTAAATAAGTCCCTATTAAGTAGAAAAGTCAATGACAAAAAGGCAGTAGATCAATATTGAAGCTAATTTAGTCAATGCTTGGATATCACTTTGGATCAAAAGTCAGCGTCACTGACATGAAGATTGTAAAGGTGGATTGGAAACTTAAACTGTGGTATAACTCTCCTGATGTAACATGTATGTTGAATGGAAATTGTGGTGCTGGAATTCTTGCCTCAGGTTGCCTAGATGAACATGGAATTTTTGGAATATCTAGAGACATAAAAGGACTAAGGGAGGTAATCAATGTCAAGTTGAGAATCTGAAATATTTAACTCTGACTTTTAACAGAGACAAGCTCAAAAATTTAAATGGCTGGGAATGTCTCAGGATTTCAAAGGATTTATCCTTTTTTAATAATCTTGAGAGAAGAAAAGGGCTTAGGAAATGCACCTTTACACTGCATGATGAGAAGAAAAGAGGTAGAACAATAATATGTTTATAATTATTTTAGGCATTAAAATACTCAGAATACTATTGTATTCTGAGTACTGGGCTGCTTTCAAGCAATCAGAGCCTTGGTCACTGAGTGGAGTTTGAGATTTAATTACTTCAACAGGTGGCTCCAGAATTCTAACTTTAGGAAGAGAACTGTCTTTGGGGAAAATACCTTATTAAGACAATTGGAAGTGGTTGATGAGACTCTGAAAGCATGGTTCTGTGGAATCCATGCTGGTAAAGGTGACTGTAACACTGCCTTGCATTGGATATGAACAGAAATCTTAGGGGGCTGTGAGAGAGTAAAGAAAATAGGAGATAGGAGATGGCTGGGCAGCATGGTCGGAAGATAAAGTCAGAACAAAAGAAACGGTTATGAAGCTTTAGGAACACCAGTATTTCCAGTAGGGGCTCTTTTCTAAATTGACAACTTTTTAGAGCAGTTTTAAGTTCACAGCAAAAGTACAGAGAGTTCCCATATGCCCCCTGTTTCCACTGCCACCTCCCCAGCCTCTCCCACTAACATCTCGCACCAGAGTGGTACTTTCTTACAACTGATGAACTTACACTGACACTTCATTATCACTCAAAGACTATCCTTTACATTAGGGTTCACTCTTGGTGTTGTACATTGTGTGGGTTTTGACAAACGCATAACGACATGTACCCACACTATAGTATGAAATAGAGTAGTTTCAATGTCCTAAATATCCTCTATACTCTGCCTATTGATCCCTCCCTTGCCTTTCTTTACCCACCAAGGTGGAATTTTAAGTTGAGAACCTTGCTGTGCACTCCTATCCCTCTAACCCTTAATAAAGGTTTATACACAGAGTATACTGAGCTCCTCCCCAGTGTTAGAACTTAAAAACAGAATAAGACAATCTAGACACTTAGTTAATCCCTAAATATAAATAAGAGAACTGCTGAAAATCAAAAACATCTTCAGAAATTCATAGAAACCTTGGGGAAGATATTTGATTCTCCACAATCTGTAGATTAGAGGTTTGAAACAATTTCATTAAGATCCGAAGAAACAACTTTTAGCTGATATCTGGATTAAACAAGTCCCATAATACTTTAAATGTACTTGGTGATAAAAGCAACAGCCTTCAATTTGGTCGTGCTGGGGATAGCCATTGTAAAATCGAGTAAACTGCCCAGTCTCTTTGTAAGTTCAATCAAAGGACACTCAGATCACCATTTCCTTGGAGTCTAGCAAAGTCCTGCACACATAAACCGGTCAATCAAATCTTAAGTATCTTAGCCTTTAAGGGATACTTTTGCCATTCATAAAGAGCTGACAAGTTTTGACGTATGGATCTTTTTTAAGGTGGGAGGACTCTTTCAAGTAAATGGAAAGGAATTTCAGAGTATTGGTCTCTCCGGGAACATTGTTTAAAAATAAAACGAGACAGCATCAACAACAACAAAAACCTGGATGGATTTTTTTTTTCATTCAAGGAATGGAGTTTTCTGAAGGAAATTTATCCATTCAAGCCATATATAATAAAAATAAATCAGAGACTAAGTCACATTTTGGGAGGAGAGGATCTTTGATCCAACAGCCTTGGGAGCAGAAATTGAGTGGAAATGCTAGAAGAGAGAGGGTAGGAATCGTTTTATGTTCAAGCTTGGGAAGTGGTGTGAGAAGAGAGAAACAAGAGAGTGCAGACAGTGATCAGAGAAAAAGGAGGAGGACCCTATCAGGTCTGAGTAGATTGTTGCAGGGAGTCTTCTCCCATAGAGAAAACAGTAAAAATACAGAAGGGGGTAAAATGGATACAGTAAAAATATTAATATGTGCAACAAGGATGCAGAGCATTGGAACAATAGTAATAAATGAGTTAATATGCAATAGAAATAATTAAACCAACGAAAGGCATGGTACTTAGTGGTTAAGAGGATAGACTCTAGAATCAATGCATCTGGGTTCAAGTTCTAAAGCCATCCCTACTGGCTGTGTTACCTTGAGAAAGTTACTTAACTACTCTGTGCCTCAGTTCCCCCAACAGTACAATGGAGATACTGCCTTCCTTCCTCTTTGCACCACAAGGACTGAATGAGTTAATCTCTATAAAGTACTTAGAATGGTGCTAAGCATATAGTGAGCATTTAGTACATATTAGCTACTACCATTACTAATATGAACTAATATTTAATAATGATAACAAAATATAGTAACAACTTGTATAAGTAAACCCACTGCAATATAAAATAACTGGAAAAAAAAAAGACAATATAATGGCCAGGTGAACAAGTTTGATTCACGAGGACAACTTGTGACACGTAAGAAATTAGCTTAAGAGCAAAGGACAAAGAAAGGCTCGAACCTGGAGCTGTGTTCCCGCCTCCAGTCCTTAGCCACGAGCCCCACACAAGTAGCCTCAATTCAACTCAACTTTGTATGTTTCATATAGAGGTGTCTGAATTAGTTGTATATAACTAATAAAATGGCTTAGTAAATCAGTATATGCCTTTTTAGCCATCCTGTGCTCACTGAACGAGCTTCAGTTCTCTTTTAGTTTGGGTACAGTTTTCATGTAAAAGTCCTAAGTAGGGGGGGACCTTGAAGATGGCGGAAGAGTAAGACGCGGAGATCGCCACGGATACACCAGAAATACATCCACACGTGGAACAACTCCTATAGAACTCCTACTGAAGGCTGGCAGAAGACCTCAGACCTCCCAAAAGGCAAGAAACTCCCCACGTAACTGGGTAGGGCAAAAGAAAAAACAGAGACAAAAGAATAAGGACGGCACCTGCACCAGTGGGAGGGAGCTGTGAAGGAGGAAAAGTTTCCACACACTAGGAAGCCCCTCCGCGGGCGGAGACTGCGGGAGGCAGAGGGGGGAGTATCGGGACCGCGGAGTAGTGCACAGCGACGGGTGCGGAGGGCAAAGCGGGGAGATTCCTGCACAGACGATCGGTGCTGACCGGCACTCACCAGCCCGAGTGGCTTGTCTGCTCACCCGCCGGGGCGGGCGGGGCTGCGAGCTGAGGCTCGGGTTTTGGTTTTGGACGGAGCTCAGGGAGAGGACTGGGGTTGGCGGCTTGAACATAGCCTGAAGGGGTTAGTGCACCACGACTAGCCAGGAGGGAGTTCGGGGAAAAGCCTGCACCGGCCGAAGAGGCAAGAGACTTTTTCTTCCCTCTTTGTCTCCTGGTGCGCGAGGAGAGGGGTCTAAGAGCGCTGCTTAAAGGAACTCCAGAGACGGGCGCGAGCCGCGGCTAAAAGCGCGAACCCCAGAGACGGGCGCGAGCCGCGGCTGAGGGCGCGAGCCCCCGAGACGGGCGCGAGCCGCGGCTGAAAGCACAAACCCCAGAGACGGGCGCGAGCCGCGGCTGAGGGCGCAAGCCCCCGAGACGGGCGCGAGCCGCGGCTAAAACCGCGGACCCCAGAGACGGGCGGGAGACGCTAAGGCTGCTGCTGCCGCCACCAAGGGGCCTGTGTGCGAGCACAGGTCACTCTCCACACCCCTCTTCCGCGGAGCCTGTGCAGCCCGCCACTGCCAGGTTCCCGGGATCCAGGGACAACTTCCCCGGGACAGCGCACGGCGGGCCTCAGGCTGGTGCAACGTCACGCCGGCCTCTGCCGCAACGTCACGCTGCCTCTGCCGCCGCAGGCCGGCCCCGCATGCAGTGCCCCTCCTTCCCCCATCCCCCAACCCCCGGCCTGAGTGAGCCGGAGGCCCCGAATCAGCGGCTCCTTTAACCCCGTCCTGTCTGAGCGAAAAAACAGACGCCCTCCAGCGACCTACACGCAGAGGCAGGGCCAAATCCAAAGCTGAGCTCCTGTGAGCTGTGAAAACAAAGAAGAGAAAGGGAAATCTCTCCCAGCAGCCACAGAAGCAGCGGATTAAAGCTCCACAATCAACTTGATATACCCTGCATCTGTGGAATACCTGAATAGACAAGGAATGATCCCAAATTGAAGAGGTGGAATTTAGGAGCGAGATCTATGATTTTTTTCCCTTTTCCTCTTTTTGTGAAGGTGTACGTGTATGCTCCTGTGTGACATCTAGTCTGTATACTCTAGCTTCCACCATTTGTCCTAGGGCTCTATCCGTCCATGACTTTTTTTTAAAAATTCTTTTTCTTAATAATTAAGTTTAATTGTAATAACTTTATTATACTTTACCTTCGTTCTTTCTTTCTTTCCTTCCTTCCCTCCCTCCTTTAGACAACGAATCACCCCAAATTGAGGAGGTGGTCTCAGGGAGCAGGATTTATGATTTTTCCCCCTTTACCTCTTTTTGTGAAGGTGTATGTGTATGCTTCTGTGTAAGATTTTCTCTGTATAGCTTTGCTTCCAACATTTGTCCTAAGGTTCTATCCGTCCCTTTTTTTTTTTTCTAAATATTTTTTAATTCAATAACTATATTATACTTTATTTTATTTTTACTGTATCATCTTTCTTTCTGTCTTTTTTCCTTCTTTCCCTCCTTCCTTCCTTCCTCCCTCCCTCCCTCCCTCCCTCCCTCCTTTCTTTCCTTCTTTGCTTCTTTCTTCCTTCCTTCCTTTCCTCCTTTCCTTCTTTCTTTCCTCATACTTCTACTAATTCTCTCTACTTTTTCTCCCTTTTATTCTGAGCCGTGTGGATGAAAGGCTCTTGGTGCTCCAGCCAGGAGTCAGGGCTCTGCCTCTGAGGTAGGAGAGCCAACTTCAGGTCACTGGTCAACAAAAGACCTCCCAGCTCCACATAATATTAAACAGAGGAAATCTCCCAGAGACCTCCATCTTAACACCAGCACCCAGCTTCACTCAACGACCAGCAAGCCACAGTGCTGGACAACCTATGCCAAACAACTAGCAAAACAGGAACACAACCCCACCCATTAGCAGAGAGGCTGCCTAAAATCATAATAAGGCCACAGACACCCCAAAACACACCACCAGACGTGAACCTGCCCACTAGAGAGACAAGATCCAGCCTCATCCAGCACAACACAGGCACTAGTCCCCTCCACCAGGAAGCCTACACAACCCACTGAAACAACCTTAGCCACTGGAGACAGACATCAAAAACAACGGGAACTACGAACCTGCAGCCTGCAAAAAGGAGACCCCAAACACAGTAAGATAAGCAAAATGAGAAGACAGAAAAACACACAGCAGATGAAGGAGCAAGATAAAAACCCACCAGACCTAACAAATGAAGAGGAAATAGGCAATCTACCTGAAAAAGAATTCAGAATAATGATAGTAAGGATGATCCGAAATCTTGGAAGTAGAATGGACAAAATGCAAGAAACAGTTAACAAGGACCTACAAGAACTAAAGATGAAACAAGCAACGATGAACAATGCAATAAATGAAATTAAAATCACTCTAGATAGGATCAATAGCAGAATAACTGAGGCAGAAGAACGGATAAGTGACCTGGAAGATAAAGTAGTGGAAATAACTACTGCAGAGCAGAATAAAGAAAAAAGAATGAAAAGAACTGAGGACAGTCTCAGAGACCTCTGGGACAACATGAAACGCACCAACATTCGAATTATAGGGGTTCCAGAAGAAGAAGAAAGAAAGAAAGGGACTGAGAAAATATTTGAAGAGATTATAGTTGAAAACTTCCCTAATATGGGAAAGGAAATAGTTAATCAAGTCCAGGAAGCACAGAGGGTCCCATACAGGATAAATACAAGGAGAAACACGCCAAGACACATATTAATCAAACTGTCAAAAATTAAATACAAAGAAAGCATATTAAAAGCAGCAAGGGAAAAACAACAAATAACACACAAGGGAATCCCCATAAGGTTAACAGCTGATCTCTCAGCAGAAACCCTACAAGCCAGAAGGGAGTGGCAGGACATACTGAAAGTGATGAAGGAGAATAGCCTGAAACCAAGACTACTCTACCCAGCAAGGATCTCATTCACATTTGATGGAGAAATTAAAACCTTTACAGACAAGCAAAAGCTGAGAGAGTTCAGCACCACCAAACCAGCTTTACAACAAATGCTAAAGGAACTTCTCTAGACACGAAACACAAGAGAAGGAAATGACCTATAGTAGCGAACCCAAAACAATATATAAAATGGAAATAGGAACATACATATCGATAATTACCTTAAATGTAAATGGACTAAATGCTCCCACCAAAAGACACAGATTGGCTGAATGGATACAAAAACAAGACCCTTATATATGCTGTCTACAAGAGACCCACTTCAGAACTAGAGACACATACAGACTGAAAGTAAGGGGATGGAAAAAGATATTCCATGCAAATGGAAACCAAAAGAAAGCTGGAGTAGCAATTCTCATATCAGACAAAATAGACTTTAAAATAAGGACTATTAAAAGGGACAAAGAAGGACACTACATAATGATCAAGGGATCGATCCAAGAAGAAGATATAACAATTGTAAATGTTTATGCACCCAACATAGGAGCACCTCAATACATAAGGCAAATACTAACAACCATAAAAGGGGAGATCAACAGTAACACATTCATAGTAGGGGACTTTAACACCCCACTTTCACCCATGGACAGATCATCCAAAATGAAAATAAATAAGGAAACACAAGCTTTAAATGATACATTAAACAAGATGGACTTAATTGATATTTATAGGACACTCCATCCAAAAACAACAGAATACACATTTTTCTCAAGTGCTCATGGAACATTCTCCAGGATAGATCATATCTTGGGTCACAAATCAAGCCTTGGTAAATTTAAGAAAACTGAAATTGTATCAAGTATCTTTTCCGACCACAACGCCATGAGACTAGATATCAATTACAGGAAAAGATCTGTAAAAAATACAAACACATGGAGGCTAAACAATACACTACTTAATAATGAAGTGATCACTGAAGAAATCAAAGAGGAAATAAAAAAATACCTAGAAACAAATGACAATGGAGACACAACGACCCAAAACCTATGGGATGCAGCAAAAGCAGTTCTAAGGGGGAAGTTTATAGCAATACAAGCCCACCTTAAGAAGCAGGAAACATCTCGAATAAACAACCTAACCTTGCACCTCAAGCAATTAGAGAAAGAAGAACAAAAAAACCCCAAAGCTAGCAGAAGGAAAGAAATCATAAAAATCAGATCAGAAATAAATGAAAAAGAAATGAAGGAAACAATAGCAAAGATCAATAAAACTAAAAGCTGGTTCTTTGAGAAGATAAACAAAATAGATAAACCACTAGCCAGACTCATCAAGAAAAAAAGGGAGAAGACTCAAATCAATAGAATTAGAAATGAAAAAGGAGAAGTAACAACTGACACTGCAGAAATAAAAAAAATCATGAGAGATTACTACAAGCAACTCTATGCCAATAAAATGGACAATCTGGAAGAAATGGACAAATTCTTAGAAATGCACAACCTGCCAAGACTGAATCAGGAAGAAATAGAAAATATGAACAGACCAATCACAAGCACTGAAATTGAAACTGTGATTAAAAACCTTCCAACAAACAAAAGCCCAGGACCAGATGGCTTCACAGGTGAATTCTATCAAACGTTTAGAGAAGCGCTAACACCTATCTTTCTCAAACTCTTCCAAAATATAGCAGAGGGAGGAACACTCCCAAATTCCTTCTACGAAGCCACCATCACCTTGATACCAAAACCAGACAAGGATGTCACAAAGAAAGAAAACTACAGGCCAATATCACTGATGAACATAGATGCAAAAATCCTCAACAGAATACTAGCAAACAGAATCCAACAGCACATTAAAAGGATCATACACCATGATCAAGTGGGGTTTATTCCAGGAATGCAAGGATTCTTCAATATACGCAAATCTATCAATGTGATAAACCATATTAACAAATTGAAGGAGAAAAACCATATGATCATCTCAATAGATGCAGAGAAAGCTTTCGACAAAATTCAACACCCATTTATGATAAAAACCCTCCAGAAAGTAGGCATAGAGGGAACTTTCCTAAACATAATAAAAGCCATATATGACAAGCCCACAGCAAACATCATCCTCAATGGTGAAAAACTGAAAGCATTTCCACTAAGATCAGGAACAAGACAAGGTTGCCCACTCTCACCACTCTTATTCAACATAGTTTTGGAAGTTTTAGCCACAGCAATCAGAGAAGAAAAGGAAATAAAAGGAATCCAAATCGGAAAAGAAGAAGTAAAGCTGTCACTGTTTGCAGATGACATGATACTATACATAGAGAATCCTAAAGATGCTACCAGAAAACTACTAGAGCTAATCAATGAATTTGGTAAAGTAGCAGGATACAAAATTAATGCACAGAAATCTCTGGCATTCCTATATACTAATGATGAAAAATCTGAAAGTGAAATCAAGAAAACACTCCCATTTACCATTGCAACAAAAAGAATAAAATATCTAGGAATAAACCTACCTAAGGATACGAAAGACCTGTATGCAGAAAATTATAAGACACTGATGAAAGAAATTAAAGATGATACAAATAGATGGAGAGATATACCATGTTCTTGGATGGGAAGAATCAACATTGTGAAAATGACTCTACTACCCAAAGCAATCTACAGATTCAATGCAATCCCTATCAAACTACCACTGGCATTTTTCACAGAACTAGAACAAAAAATTTCGCAATTTGTATGGAAACACAAAAGACCCCGAATAGCCAAAGCAATCTTGAGAACGAAAAAAGGAGCTGGAGGAATAAGGCTCCCTGACTTCAGACTATATTACAAAGCAACAGTAATCAAGACAGTATGGTACTGGCACAAAAACAGAAAGACAGATCAGTGGAACAGGATAGAAAGCCCAGAGATAAACCCACGCACATATGGACACCTTATCTTTGATAAAGGAGGCAGGAATGTACAGTGGAGAAAGGACAGCCTCTTCAATAAATGGTGCTGGGAAAACTGGACAGGTACATGTAAAAGTATGAGATTAGATCACTCCCTAACACCATACACAAAAATAAGCTCAAAATGGATTAAAGACCTAAATGTAAGGCCAGAAACTATCAAACTCTTAGAAGAAAACATAGGAAGAACACTCTATGACATAAATCACAGCAAGATCCTTTCTGACCCACCTCCTAGAGTAATGGAAATAAAAACAAAAATAAACAAATGGGACCTAATGAAACTTCAAAGCTTTTGCACAGCAAAGGAAACCATAACCAAGACCAAAAGACAACCCTCAGAATGGGAGAAAACATTTGCAAATGAAGCAACTGACAAAGGATTAATCTCCAAAATTTACAAGCAGCTCATGCAGCTCAATAACAAAAAAACAAACAACCCCATCCAAAAATGGGCAGAAGACCTAAATAGACATTTCTCCAAAGAAGATATACAGAATGCCAACAAACACATGAAAGAATGCTCAACATCATTAATCATTAGAGAAATGCAAATCAAAACTACAATGAGATATCATCTCACACCAGTCAGAATGGCCATCATCAAAAAATCAAGAAACAATAAATGCTGGAGAGGGTGTGGAGAAAAGGGGACACTCTTGCACTGCTGGTGGGAATGTGAATTGGTTCAGCCACTGTGGAGAACAGTATGGAGGTTCCTTAAAAAACTACAAATAGAATTACCATATGACCCAGCAATCCCACTACTTGGCATATACCCTGAGAAAACCAAAATTCAAAGAGAGTCATGTACCAAAATATTCATTGCAGCTCTATTTACAATAGCCAGGACATGGAAACAACCTAAGCGCCCATCATCGGATGAATGGATAAAGAAGATGTGGCACATATACACAATGGAATATTACTCAGCCTTAAAAAGAAATGAAATTGAGCTATTTGTAATGAGATGGATAGACCTAGAATCTGTCATACAGAGTGAAGTAAGTCAGAAAGAAAAAGACAAATACCGTATGCTAACACATATATATGGAATTTAAGGGAAAAAAATGTCATGAAGAACCTAGGGGTAAGATAAGAATAAAGACGCAGACCTACTGGAGAACGGACTTAAGGATATGGGGAGGGGGAAGGGTGAGTTTTGACAGGGCGAGAGAGAGTCATGGACATATACACACTAACAAACGTAGTAAGGTAGATAGCTGGGGGGAAGCAGCCGCAAGGCACAGGGATATTAGCTCGGTGCTTTGTGACAGCCTGGAAGGGTGGGATGGGGAGAGTGGGAGGGAGGGAGACGCAAGAGGGAAGACATATGGGAACATATGTATATGTATAGCTGATTCACTTTGTTGTAAAGCAGAAACTAACACACCATTGTAAAGCAATTATACCCCAATAAAGATGTTTAAAAAAAAAAAAAAAAAAAAAAAAAAAGTCCTAAGTAGGAAATTTTATGGAAACGATGCCTAGATCATCCTGATATTTCCACAGCACCCAAGGAGAACTGGCACTCCCTTCTTGGGTTCACCCACCACATACATGGGGAGGGTTATCCAGTATCACACATATTAGTTATTTACTGACGGACTTTCTCTACAAATGAAGTTTTCAGCATTATGATTACTCTGTGATCCCAAGTGTGAGATATGACTATTATTATGTTTTCACAGAATAATAGGAATTTTTAGGTGAGAGAAATCATAAACAATATGTGGTTGTCTCACTTTATAAAATAGGAAAGTACGAGAGTACAGAGAGATTAGGTGGATTTTCTAAGATTGTCCAGCCTAGAAATAAAATGAGGACAAGACACCAGATAGCTTTATTCCTATTCCTGCATGCATTTGACAAACCTTTCTTGCTCACAGTGTCCGTTGTCTACTCACAGAGTGATGATGGTTTTCAGAAGCCAGGATAAAAATGACAATAGACAGTCATCAAAAAGAATAGGGACGAGACAATGGCTACTTAAGTTACAGAAATCCTTCTGTCATGCTGATCATGTAAACACACAATCAGCACTTAGAAGCAGTATTCCCCTGAACTGTGTAGATTGCTGCATCGGCTCAGCGTGTGTGAGCTCACGTGTGTGTGCGTTTATTCTGTGATTTTAATTCAGCATGCTTCAGCTGAATCCTATTTACTTAGTAACCATTTTGGTCTTTTGATCCTGGTTTATTTAGTAACCATTACTTTTTATATGTCTACAATAGTCAGGGTTTTTTTATGTCTAGATTGCAAGGAACTCTTTCACAAGTTATACCTCAACAAGTTGATTCAAATAATGAGTGGCAACAATAAGAATAAATCACTCTTTTCTATTCCAGTCTCATTTTGTTATTCATATATGTTGAGTGCGTGCATGTGTGTATCATGCATATATAGCATGTCTTTGTCTGTATATCTCTCTGTATATTGTTTTCTGCATGTGTTTCTGTGTCTCTCAGTCTTGTCTTCTATCTGTGTTAGTTTACACAGCTGTGCAATCAACTATTTACCTTGCAAGGAAAATAATAGGTCTGTAGCCCCGTGGACTAATACTAGATAAAATGATAACTAAGACTAGATAAAATAATATGCAGAGCACACTAATTGACAGGTATCTGAGGCTTGGAGAATGCTCGAGACGACTGGGGAAGAGGTCAAGGGCGAAAGGAGAGTTCTACAGTCTGGGAGCAAAGCTGAATCCTGGGGGTAAGCGTCAACAAGTGTGAAGATTCCATAGCAGAAATGGTGAAGAATATTTAAGAAAAACATTTCTTAAAATTTATTTAAAAAACGTTCTGGTTCCCTTGCTCTGAAAACTACCCCCTCCATTTTCCAAAACACGTACATAATGTTTGCCACACGTACATCTATAAGTTGGTGGTGCTTCAGAGAATAAAATAATCTGAGTTATACCTGGAGGAGCCATAATATAGCAATGAACACCATGCCTAGTACACAGTGTAAGCAGAGAAGCAGCTGGCAAATGCCTGGCTAAGAAGTGGAGACAAGACACACCGACCTTGCCCAAATATAGTAGAGGATGTGTACCCTTGAAGTGGGATGCATACAACACGCGACCATTAAGGTTCCCTGCAGAACCAAGTGCTATAACTAAAATGATGTATAATCTCTGTTAATCCCTTCATTTTGCAAGTGTAGACACAGACTGCAGGGAAATATAATCATTCTCTCATGACTTTTCTATTAGGCATAACTTCCTAAGAACTCCATTGTGAGAGAAGCTTAGTTTATATTTCATGATATTTCATATAATAATAATGTGGTTCCTGTGTAACTGTACCACTAAAAATAGCACCATGTCCCTGTAATTGCTAGCACAGTTGATAGTCTGTGCACTAAGCAGGGATGTGTCTCATTCCATAAATCATTCACAACTGCCGCAGTGATCCAACAGTTCATGATCTTAAGCAAATAAAAATGAACATATTCCCTAAACAACTGCACACACACACTGACCCTCAGCTCTTCTGCAGTTTGATTTTTTTTTTTGGGGGCGGTTTAAGCCAGAAAAACAGTATGTCTCTTTTGGTAACTTTTAGTCTTCTAGTGTTCCTTTAGATCTTCATCTCCTAACAAAGTGTAAGAGAACTCCAAATGTGTGTAATGTGACTGCCCTAAAGCATGTTAAAGGTTGGATCTATTCTATGACATGAATTAACATATCATCCTTGACAAAACCGGATTTGGAAACTTACAACTTCACCTTAGGAATATACTCCCAAGTAAAAATAATCACCATAATGTTTGATCCTTGTGATTATTTTAAGCCCAACCTGGCCTCCCTAGGGTTCTGGCGAAAGAGGCTCCAAGTCATCCAAGAGAGAGAAAGACAAATCAGGACAATGAAGAAGTAACTCTGCTCGTCCCATGACTATGTAGCCAAAGAGGCAGGAGGTGGTACCAGAGTTGATACTCTTACGATGCCAGAGGTGGAGGATCCTCATTTTTAACCATAAAATAATCGCTTTGCAAATATTTTCTATTATAAGCTATTTAAGTATGTTAGAATAATTAACATAATTGTTAAAGCCATACGCAATTATAAGAAGTCTTATGATACACAATACTCGGGTTGATTTTATTCTTCCTCGGAACTAGGGGGCTTTGTCCACTGTTACCATTTCATCAGCCCTCTTGTGCTGTTCTCCCAGGAGCTGAAGAAAACTCTACTGGTTGGTAGAAGAACTGTTCCTAATGACAGCATTCTGCCTGGAACGTCATAGGCACTGAATAACTATTTGTAATAGACAGATACGTGTAACGGACACGTACTTTTGGCTGGACCCATTCCAGTCTTCAGCACCCAATTTCACTTTCTGGATTTACTCTTCCTTCATGCTCAGTACTTGTTATTTGAGTGAGACTGATCCTACTCCCCGACCCCCAACCTAAAGCACAGACCTATTACCCAGGCCTGGCTCTTCACATATTTTACATATGCTCTTTCCTGGTCAAAATGAATATGCAACTTAAACCGGTATGATAAATGCTCGATTCTAGGATGTCAGTTGGAATTTTGGAATAGAAAAAAATCTTGCTTTCTAATAGAAATTCTGGCTATAAAAATGACATGAGTCTGGAAATGTCAGGTTTCTCCACATCAACACTGCCTGTTCAGGAAAGAGTTCAAAACAGGAAAAAAACAGAGAGAGTGAAAGAGCATGTAAGAGCGAGAGACAGAAAGACATGATAAATTGGATAAATTCCTATATTCTGCCATGCCTAAATCCAAACACACCTGTAATTTTCAGGCATTGAATAAAATTTTTTTAAATGTAAGTTCATCTGAATTGGGTTATGGTTACTAGTAAAAGAAAGAATTCTGATTAACACATTTTCAATTGTTTCATATTTCCCCCAAAGTGAAGAGTGTGTTCCATTCATGAAACAAAAATGTGCCAGAGTATGGCATGTTTCTAGGATGATGGGAGAATTACACATAAATTTCTTTAGGCTGATCAAATAAAAAGACCTTAGAAAATGTTGGTAGTAGACTAAAACAGAAGAAATGACTCATTTTTTTAGCTCTTATTTTCTCTTAAGTGGGAGGGTGTGATACGTGGTCCCTAAGATGACCCCCAGTGATTCCACTCCTGGTATTCCTGCCTTTGATAATCTCCTCCCTTTGACTGTGGGCTGGATTTAGTGACTCACTTCTAACCAATAGAAACCTATGACATCATTTCTGCATTTAGGCTATAAAGAAACAAGTGCTTCCTCTTGAAGCTCTCCTGCTCTTTCGTGAATTTCTCACCATGTCACGTATTGTCCTGTGGAGGAGTCCATGTTAATTAGATTTGACTCAGATCGTCTGCCAGTCGAATCTCTAGATTGGACTGCAGCTCCAGATCATAGGTTGACTACAACCTCACGAGTGAGCTGGAGGCGTGGACACCTAGATACACAGCACACAGATTCTTAATCCACAGAAAATATGAAATAACAAATGGGTACTATTTTAAGTTGCTAAGCTTTGGAGTAGTATTTTACACAGAAATAGATAACAGCACATAGGAATAGAATCATGATCAGAGCTTATACAACGGAATCAAAGTTGCTACTGGAAAACTGTGGCTACCTCTTGCCACCAATTAGCAAAAAGCAATCTGCTAAGGGAAATTTGGCTTGTTTCAGCTTTACCTGGATCTCCTGGCTGCTACTATCACCATAAAAGACTTGAATAAAGTTCTCTCTTCTAAGCAAACTCAACATGTAATTTCTGGCTTTTCCCCTTACGTTACTGGTCTGCCACGATTGCCTTCTATTTAACACTTTGGACCTTCGGTAGCAGAACTCAATAAGATGTTACCTGCAATTATTACCTTTACAACACAAACAGGTTCTGAAATGTAATAGCAAAGAAACTTCACTTCCATGAATATGAACAAGTGAAATCAGGGCTGGAAAATTAGAGGACTACCCAGATTAAAAATAGCTAAAACTTCCCCCTAGAGGACTTTTATGCACAAATGTGCTTGGATACATAAGCTCACTTTTGGAGTTGAAATTTTATAAAGGTCTTGGAAATTTTCTTAAAATCCATGTGTATTGAAATTCTAAACTTTGATTATATATCTTAAGAATTCAGAGCCCTAAGATCTAACCCTGTGAAAATAAACTATCTCGGGAGCAAGTAAGCCAGTGGTAGTCACAAGTAAATGTCAGAATACACTCTAAAAAAAAATCAGGCTTCCTTTCTGGCACCATTGAAGCAACTACTTATTTAATAGACTTTTTCCTAAATTGGTGAATTTAGATTCTCTAGGATAATTTTTAATAAGGTTAAGTTTACTTTTCCTTCCACATTTCCTATTTACTTATTTAGGTTTCCTTTAAAAGCCAAGTCACAGAGCTGTCATTATGAGAGAGTGATTTACATGATCGCACAAATCTTCTTACAATCTTTTCGAGGAAACATATTTCAGCATCTCCTGGAATAGAGACCTGGAATTTTTAGAGAATTTCCAAAATACTCCATCTTCCCACACAACCACTATGTTGGCTGCTCTGAAAGAGTCTTAATGTGGACGGTTCTGACAGGAATCAAAGGGAGAATCAAAGGCAGAAAGTTAGAGTAGACATGACGCCTTTTGAGTTTTCTGGTGAAATCTGAGTTATATCAATTAATAAGCCTGTTTCGTTTAACTTTTGTCATACTGACAGAATTGTTTGGCTATTTAACAATAGGAGTCATGGGCGAACCAGAATACCAAGAAGCACAGGAGAATGAGAGATAGATCAAAGAGAGAGAGGGAGGGTGGGATGGAGAGAGAGACTGGAATTTCCAGATCTGTGTCTCCATACCTGCGTTTTATAAGGCACCACTTCTAGAAGCTACCAGGCTTGTCCCTGTATCACCAATGAGAAAAGGAGCCCCTCCTCTCAAAGGGAAGAGAAAATCAGAGGATTAAATGAGGGGCAGGAACCACTAACTCAACACTTCCCTCCTTTTGATAAAGGTGGAAATCTCCTTTCTGTCAGAGTGTGAAGGAATAACAGATAGTAACAGAACCCTTAACAGATCATTTTTCTCACCTCACGTGTGCCTTCTGTTCTAGAGAGCTATTCCTTTACTCATTCAACAGTGCTCCTCAAGCTTGAATATGCATACAGATCACAGAGAGATCTTGTGAAATGTGGATTAATTCCATTGTTCTGGGTAAAGTCTGAGATTCCGAATTCCTAACAAGCTCCTGGTGATGTCAGTCTGTGGACTACATTTTAGTAGCAAGAATTAGAATATCTGGTATTTTGCAAGACTCTCACTCTCTCTCTCCTAGTTACTGTGGGAATATATGCAGACACTGTTCTCAAGGAGTGTACAGTATATGCAAAAAGAAAAGTCAATCTGTGTGTAAAAATAGCTCACGCATTAACAAAATTGATAGCAATTAGTGCATTGGGGAGGCACAGACAGGGCTGGCTTCATGGGTGTGTGACCTGTGCAGTCTCACGGGGCCCCATGCTAAGAAGGGTCCACACTTGGTTTCATGCTCTGCTGTCACTCTGGAAATTCTTATTTAGTTGTGAACGAGACGCACTTCATTTTCATTTTGTACTGGATCCCACAAACTAAGTAGCTGGGTACAGATGAGGTCCTATGGGGCATGAAATAGGGTGAAATCTCCTCCTGCTGAAAGGAATAAGAAATAGGTTCAAAAGGAAGATGTATTTGAGCTGTGCCTTGAAGAGGAGAAGATTGGAACAGATATATATGTGGTGAAGTAATTGCGGGGGGAGCAATCTGGGCGGAGGGTTGGTGCGATCAAAGGAATGAGGACTAGAAACGGTGGCATGTGGGAGGAATGGCAAGTAGTTTAGTGTGACTGGAACATAAAATACTGAGTGCATAGGATGCACTCAATAAATTTTTGTTGAATGCAGGTCTGTTGAATGAGTGTCCCAGGGAGCAACGTACTGGCTGCACTGCCAACCTACGAGAGAAACAGTGATACCACTGTATTTAAACTGTAGCAAGTAGTGTGGCCTGTACTTTTAAAGGTTCAAAAGTGGAGATGGGGGCTTCCCTCGTGGCGCAGTGGTTGAGAGTCCGCCTGCCGATGCAGGGGACGCGGGTTCGTGCTCCGGTCCGGGAAGATCCCACATGCCGCAGAGTGGCCTGGGCCCGTGAGCCATGCCCGCTGAGCCCTGCGTGTCTGGAGCCTGTGCTCCGCAATGGGAGAGGCCACAACAGTGAGAGGCCCGCGTACCGCAAAAAAAAAAAGTGGAGATGGTTGAAAGTGAAGATTCAAAGAAAGTTCGCTAACAGGTATGTTTCTGAACCCTGCAAAATGGTGGGCTCTTGTCACCAATTGTACCCTAAGAGATCGGGGATGGGGTGGTGATTTCCTCTTTGCTAAAACATTATATTTTAATTTTCACTCATCTGGAGAAATGTTTTTTTTGTTTTGGACATTTTAAAGAAAGCACACATTGAAACAAACAAAATGCTGAACACACGGGCCAGAATGGTCAGTATGTTGCTCCCACAATTCCATCTCCAGGGCCAACTCTGTGCCAAGGTTCCCCTTGAAACCAAGAGCAAAAGCCACACTGCAACAGGCACTACCCATGGTGGACTTCACAGCAATGGGATGTGCCCTTGATCTCTAAATCCCCTCTGCTGGCTACCCTAGAACTAACTACTTTTGCATGATGTGATTGGTAATACAGGAGTATTTTATAAAATCCTTACATAAACCAGACCCTGCGCTTTGTATATGACATATTAACCCAGTATCTTTTTGCCTTCCATTTTGTAATTGCTATAATTGTAATTAATTTTTCTAGCCCTAAAATAACTTCTCAACATAAAACCTTGAAAGGAAATAGAATGCATCAAAAGCTTTTAAGAAGCCTGAAATGTCTAACCTTATAGTTTCTCGTTTTCTTTTTGAGGAAAACGAAGCCAGATAAAACCCCAGCTGAAATAAAGCACTTTTAAAAATTATTCTAGAAACAAGTCTGTCCAGAAATTATGCATCATAAAATGGATATTTATATTTTGCAAATTAGCAGATGAAGTATACCTGAATTGCAATAAAGATGAAAAAAAGCCTTATTTAAGATGTTTATTTCTTCATCTTCAGAGTCTTCAATAAAAAAGCAAATATTGTTTCTGCCTTCTGTCTATTGGTCAGAGTATTATCTACCCAGTCAACCAGACTTTGCTCATGATGTATAAATGCAGATATAGTGAGTTTCAGAATAAACTACTACAAACTTAGTAACTGGGATCAGCTTTTTCATATATGGTCTGTATCGGTGGTCTTCATTGCTCCCATTAACTGGACACTTCCTAAATACTTGTTCCTTTAGTGCCACAGAGATTAAGTGAAATTTTCCAGTTGAGGAAACAGGTTGGCTTTTTGGTGCTGAGTCTCTCTGGCTTTTAAATAGAAATAAAACAGACCCACTTTGCAATGCTGTTGTTTGGATTGCCTCACTTATGTTCTAAGGTATCTAGGAGAGTCACTCTTCAGAAAGCACGTTCCTTGCTATAGAGACATTTGCATGCACAGAGGACAGACGAATATCATTGAATTGGCAAGTGTCCACAGTCAGGCTGAAGTGTGAAATGCTGTAATTAATTGGGATGTTTCAGACAGAAACCTATTAGACAAATAGTTAAGGGAATTGTGGGATAGGGGTTTCTTGCTTGAGTTATTCAATAATTACTCTCAATTTCATTTTGGCTATGAAAATGTGCCAATGATACCAGATTTGTGTCACACTGGTCTGAGTGAACCCGCCGGCACTGTTGCCATGGTGAAAGACTTAGGAAATGTGCACTCAATTGGTTTCTGAAAATAGGGGATTTTTAATTTATCCTTAAAACCCTTACACATGTAAGCACTCTTCCTCTCACAATTAAACCTTTTATGTTTTAGTTATTTAGTTACCATTACCAAAAGATATATGTCTAAATGAAATATTGCTGAGTTTTAAAATATAAAGTGTTAGCGAGACAAAGCATAATGACATCGTAACACATAACATTCATGGTGGCTAATATATTTAATTTAGCTAGTTCAACATTAACCTCTTAATTTCTAGGAACATGTCTAAAGATAGACAAAGTTCAGATCATTTTGAAGGTAGTAAGGTACTACAGATGCAACTTGAAAGATTCATCACTGGAAATCTGAAATTCTGACACATGAAATATTATACTAGCATCGGGGATTAAGAAAAAGGACATTTAACTTGTGTACACTTTCTATTTAATCATCTACCACACTTCTCCAAAGTAAGAACGTTCCCGTAACTCTAAATGTTTAAATAGCCAATATGCCTGGGTGTTTACCCAATTCTCAATTTCTGGGCAGGACTGGGGAAAGTAGCGGGGCGTGGCTCTTCCTCCACAGGGCTCTGATTTTAGCCCAAACAGTTATACAGACATCAAAGAACACCCCTGGACAACCAGAATACAACAGCTGCAGACTTCCTTTGATCTCTGCTCAATGACCTCTTCATCGCATTTAGCATCCTTCTTAGCCTGGGATAGTTTTTGAATCCCTATTCCTTCTAGGAAAGCTACTTCCTGCAGACTAACGCTAGTTACCAAAGTCTTTTCCACAGGGGAAGGAACTGTATTGATAACTGTCTTCCCTGTGGGCTGTGTGTGTTCTCTATGCCTATTTAGTACCGACATCTATGGTTTTTGATTCTGGTCTTTCTGACATGGCAACATCCCAATCTGTTGTAATTGGGCTGTAATTAGCAAGAGAACCTTGATAATTCAGGGCTTGTCCTCTATGGGCTGCCTAGGTCTTTTGTTTCCTCAGTATTTAATCATTCCCCTGATGTTGTTCCCTTTATAACATAAATCAGTTGGAAGAAAAAAAATTCTCAAATCAGAAAATTAGCTACCGATTCTAATAAGAAGATTGGTTGAAAAAAAAGCAACTGAAATAACTCAGTGATTTCAATTTTTAATGTCCCCATGTTCTGTAGGAAAATAATTATAAGCATGGTTAAGACGTTTATACAATTGTGGACCTTCTGTTCGTATTCAGATGTGTTTTTTGAGATCATTTACTTTACAACTTTTAATGTGACTGATCTTATAGACATTTCACTTACCCCCATTACGTTCCATTTTACCCACCAAAAACGTGTTAAATACTGGCTGCAGAACAGACGCTGTGCTAGGGTTCCTGTGGGAAACTTAAAGGGGGGAATAAACAAACACTCAGTAGCAGAGGGTCCCCTCCAATGGTATAGACTGACAAAACTCTGACACAGAGGGAAAATGTGATATGCAATACATGAAAATAATAACAAAAGATTTATCCAAATTTATGGGTAGAGGGCTGGCTTAATGGAAAAGGTGGGATTTGAGCAATTCAGTACTTTGTTGCAAAACTGCATTATGCAGATAGCATCTTGGACACCTGAATAAATGTATGCATCTACTTATTCCTAAATGTATCTATATGGAACAAAAATGTACCTGTGGATTTCTCATGCTGTGTCGAATGATTTACCACCTTAGTGCTTTGGGGAACATGTTATGGGAAGAGCTGAATGCACTCCTGTCCGTTAACTTTCTGGTTCATTTGTTTTTTGTTGCCATAAGCACTTATGATAATAGAAGGTCATCAGCAAGAGAAATGTGTTATTATACATTAAGCAATGCAATCAAGCAGTAAATATATTTACTTCCTAAGAGTACAGCGCCTTGTCCTAAAAGAGAATTAAAATGTGGATAATTGTTGATCACTTTCTCTTGGGTGAATCACAGGTAGGCTCGTAATAATGGATATGGTGCTCGAGAAACTGACACATTATTATGTGAAGTCACTGCTTCTCACTTCCTCCCAGAAGGCTGGCTAGGTAAAGGCTATCATACGTCTCAATGATCCTAGCTCTTCTCCTTTATAGCACACAACACCCTGTGGTTCTTGTTCAATGTCTGTTTTCACTGCTAAACTGTAAACTCTAAGAGGGTAGGGCCTTCCTCACTACTAAATATCCAGAGCTATAGTAGGTAAATATTTACTTACTAAATGGGTAAAGAACTATGTTAGAGGATATAGAGAATGCTTTCAAATTATGGCAAAATGATCTTAGTTTATACTTTAAAAAAAACTGATGTATTTCTTCTTTGCTCTATATCATAAATGTACCTTGTTGACTTCTGTGGAATCATATCCCACATACATGGTTTCATTATGTGTTTACATATCTGTTTCTCTTGTTTGACTTCCAGATCTCGCTCAAGGATATGATGAAAGAGTGTGTGGGAGATGTGCAGTATTTAGAATGGGGACCTCAGGGCTGGGACCAAGTGAACAAAAAGGAACTTTTACTCAGGATGGCTGAAACTTGAAACAGTACAGCCGGGAGGAGAACTTGCAAGATTGTCTGGAAGGGCCACAGTTAGTTATATAAAAAGGAGTTATCTTTCAGGTCCAACCTGAAGATAAACTGAAAGCAAGAAATTAGTATAGTAGGGCTCAAGTCTAGAGGATTTCAAAGAGGGAAGAATATGTAAATCAACTGTACTTCAATTAAAAATAATAAATGAAAAATCAAAGAGGGAAGAAGCAAGAGTAAAAGGAAAGAGGAAAAGTAGTGTCCAGCCAGGGCCTTAGTCTGTCAGGGAGCATGGAGTTGCCACTTTATTAATACCCAGGAAGCTAGGCTAACTGAGAGATACCGTATCTGGCTAGACTATTAACAGCAGGGAGCACCTTATCTGTGAATTTCTAGCACTTTGCACGGTTGTCGAGTATATGGTAGATACCAGTATTTATTGAATTAATGGATGAATCACTGACACTTTCATATTCCAGACAGCTTTATTCTTTGGTTCTACTGGATTCTTTTACCTTGCAATGAGTATGTTTCCAAAACAATTTGACACTGTGAGAATCATAAAGATTATTGCCAAAACAATTAATAATTGTGATTTAAATGTCTTGTATGGATAGAAAATAATCACATTAATTTTTCTCTCTCTAATAAATATGTATATATATATATATTTATTTATAATTTACTTTCAAGAATAAAATAGTAACATAGTGAATTTATTTACCAAATTAACATTCTAAACTTAAATTTCATCATGTCAACAATATTTTCATTTACTAATGGATGTAATCTAATATTAAATATACATATTCACTTTCTGATAATGTAGTGTCTTATTACAAAAGACAAATGATATGTGGATTAAGCTATGTAATTCATGGACCCTGATTAGAAAATATCATTCATTTTGCTTTGCTCTTTCCAGGCACTCTTACTTCCAGTTACTGTGTCATTGATAGTAACCTTCGTTTATCATCAATAATATCTTTAAATAGTAAAGATTATGTAAATCTTATTATATGAACATACATATTTCTATGTTTTAATTTTGTGAGGGCTATTATTCTCTACTAAAATTGATTTGGTAATTAAGACATTTCTTTTGAAATGTTTGAAAATTTCCTTTTAGAATGTAAATACTTAAGCATTTGCAAAAGGGACATGAAATGTTCCAGACCAGGAGAGACAAGATGTCAGGAAGAAGTCTACACAGATTGGACATCACTAGGGCAGAGGAATATTGTAGAAAATGTGCATTCATGGGATGACCTGACTCCTGGCCAGCTTGAGGAAGGATATCAGACTAGACAACAGCCACAAGACCCTCTCTCTTCCTGTACCAAAGACCTCTCTCTCCTCAGATCACACACTCTCAAAATCTTGAATCCCCACATAAACTACTCAATATTAGATTTGAAACCAAAACCGAGCCACAAAGGATGTAATATGAACAAATAAGAATGTAATAATGTGAAGACACTAGGGAGCACCTTGGATGTGTGTGACCATTCCTACCCAGGAAAGTTTCCAGATAGGGAAGGCCAAAAGGGTGGCATGCAGAAATTCAGGTAGATGCAAATTCTGCTGAGTGGGAGGCCAGGCACCCAGTCAGTGCTCAGACCAGACTTCACATAACTTCAAAAGCCTACTGTTTCACTTTGCTTAGTCTCCACCCAGAAATAGAAGCAATAAAGAGCAAAATAAGGAGAGAATAAAGAAAACAATAATGTTAATAACGAAGAATGAAAGAAGTAAAAGCGACTGATACAATAAAAGAATTTCTAAAAGATAATAGATAACATTTTTGAGGTCAATGGTCATTTTAATCACAAAATTTCCCTCTCTGGTTAAAATGTAAACCCTCTGCATCTAGGTAGGTTCTACTTATCACCATTTCTAGGTTTAATCTTTTAAGCTTATTACTAAAATTACTAACTTAGGTTATGCTGAGAGCGATGCTTCACTGGGCATACCCTCATGTTTGGGACACCAAGCTTTCCTAAAAACAAAATTAACAGATAAGGATTTTTTTTGAGTGGTGGTTATGGGGGAATAGCCACTATTTACTTTAAAATGTAAGCTATGAAAATATAGGTCTTGGTCTTGGAAAAGATTTTTTTCCTATATGCCAAAACCAATACTTACATACAATTTTATTGTATTTTGACTTTGATCCTTAATTGTTAATAATGACTAATTTTTCTAGTACTAGTTTATACTCTGGTTTGAGTAGACCTCTCTTTCAACCATCTTGAATATTTTAATTAAATTTAAAATGTTTTCAAAGTGCACACACTGCTCTAGGGCTTTAGGCCAATATCCATCAATTGCTTTGCTCTTTCAGTTGAGTGCAAGTCTCATCCATGACAGCTTTCTGTAAATTAGAGATAAAGCCTTACTCTGCCTTTTTAACATTTTCCATGCAGCTTGATAACTTCTGCATCTTTCCTTTTTCAGGGCCAAAAGAGAAGAAAATTTTTGTTAGATTTCCTCCTTTGTTCTCTCTCATCAATTATTTGCCTTGTATTTATATAGTCTTCTTCTTATTAGCAATCAGATTAAAGTCACAAATTGTGCTCAGATGCGCAGTTTTCCATTAGAGGAACATGTGTCTTTTTATAAGACAAATGATTTTTAAGACCACTTTTAAACATAACGAGATTTAGAAAGGGAGATATACATTGATTTCACCATATGGCTTTTGTCCTAGCTTTGTGAAGCTATTGAAATACGTTATCACATCCTATCTCATCATTAGCATATTGTGACTTACTCTTTGTAAGAAAAATACTCTGCAATCATTCAAGGTTACAATTATCTTTGCATTTTAAATTATTGTTCCTCTAACAAAACCTAAAAACATAATTTCTGTTCACTTAAATTTAGCTTTGTATCTTTTTCTTTATTCATTAGAAGATCTTCTATTTACTAAATACAGGAATATAATTTTCACACTAACAGTTTAAAAATATAATTAACTTTTATTCTGATGACTTTTATTGTATTTTACATAGAAATGTACATTTCTGCGGCTTTAATTTTCATATTAACTACACTTATTCTTAACTTTTTAAAATTTACTTTGTTTTTCATATTAAGGACGTGTCAGCTTCCAGTTGCTGTCGTTGGCTCTTGCTATTTTTGTCAAGATAGGTTAACAAAATCAAGTCTTTATTTAGGATGGACTTTGACACTTTGGGCTAAATGAATGAGGGCAGAATCCCCAAAGTGAACCAGGTACTGCTCAGAACATAGGAAGAACACAAATCCTACTTCCCATGACCTTCTAGACTCTGATATATATATACCCCGAGCTCCTTGAGTCCTGTTGTAGGATTTACTTGTGCACATATCACATCCCCAGCTCAGCATCATCCGTGAATTATGTATAAACCCCCCCCACAATTCTTTCCAGTCACTGGAGGAGGTGACGCACCAGACAGACCCACCACCATGATCCATCGGATTCCACGGAGCAAGCTGAGTCCTCTAAGCAGTCCCATGCCAACCGTGCCAGGCTACAATGCCTTTGCCTTTATGTGTAGTTTCTCATGTGTTTCTCATCTGTTTGGATAGTTATACCTACTGGAAGTATTTTAAAGTGCAATTTCACCAGACACTGTATCAAATGCTTTACCAAAGTGCATGTATTCCATCTACTGCATCCTTTTATCTTCTATTCTTGTCTATACTAAAACGTAGGCCCCTCCCAGCTGCCAGATGCTTCTAGATCCCTCTCATTAGCCAAAAGGAAGTCAATTCTCCACAGCTGTGGCAGGCTCTCACAGCTCCCCATGCCCATGTCACTGTAGAATCTCACTTTTACACTACCTCCCAGTGAGGAGAAGCCCACTGATATATTCCTCCTCTCAGCTGTACAACTTCCTGGAACAGCTTAACAGTTAAGAAACCTGAAGTTTCCTCCCTCAGCTGCACAATTTAAAATCCTCCCCACCAAAGGCAGACCAGGAACCTACATTTTATCCTAAAGAAGCAGCCTTCCACTCATAGTTAAGAATATGGTGGGGCTTCCCTGGTGGTGCAGTGGTTAAGAATCCGCCTGCCAATGCAGGGGTCACGGGTTTGAGCCCTGGTCTGGGAAGATCCCACATGTCGTGGAGCAACTAAGCCCGTGTGCCACAACTACTGGGCCTGCGCTCTAGAGCCCGCGAGCCACAACTACTGAGCCCTCGTGCCACAGCTACTGAAACCTGTGTGCCTACAGCCCGTGCTCCGCAACAAGAGAAGCCACCGCAGTGAGAAGTCCGCACACCGTGACCAAGAGTAGCCCCCTGCTTGCTGCAACTAGAGAAAGCCTGCGTGCAGCAATGAAGACCCAATGCAGCCAAAGAAATTAATTAAAAAGAGAAAAGAATATGGTGATCCTGGCTAAAATATGATCACTACCTTTGTAAGAAGCCTACAATGCCTCATAAAATATCACCCACTATGTGTTTAATTTAATGTTATAAAAATTTTTAATTGTTGTGAGTATGGGGGGCAGGGAGATAAAAATTTGGATAAGTGGTTATGTAAAATAATGCATACTGAGGAAAATACCCGAATTGCAGTCTCATAAACAAAGAGAAGAAATTTGGTTTGAAGGAATAACATGGATGTTGAGTCTAGAAAGGAGACTGTATTGGCACAATCTTTGTGAAGAGCAACCCTTCTCACAGTCATCCACATGTTTCTAAATAGCTGGGTATTTGAATTGGGTGGGTATTGTGAACAGTTACATTTATAGTTCTCCCCAGACTTCTTAAGTGTTCACTGAAAATAAACATAATAAAAATGGTTTTTAAAAAGGGAGATGAGAAATACGGACCAAATTTAGTACTACCACATCTCAGTACAGATTCCTTTTATCCCTTGAGGGGCTGTGAAATCTGACACTGCTCTGCAGACAAGCTAAAGCAGTGTGTCCAGAATACCATCTAACATCAGAGGACACATGGCTTCAGTTTCAACAACCTTGACAGATGTGCACATCTCCATTATGGAACTAGGGCACACGTATAAGGAGATGCCCTTGCCTTAGGTCATTTCTGCTTTATAAATGCAAATATCAGTTTAATTAAATGATGGACTCGAATAGGCTTCCCAGACAGAAATGAGGCTCCATTGAAACTGTCCGGATTTGAAAACATGGAGTGGAAAACACATCTATACAGTTTAAGAAGTATTTAGAAGGTCATGTTGTCAGAAAAACCAGTGACCTGCTGTGAGTCTTTTTCTAATTTTAAGCTGTGATGGATTATCCTTGCACAGGCAGCATGCCCTTATAAGCCAAAGTACAGATAGGTTTGATATGATACAGTGATTTTAAACTGTGCTTTAATTTGCAGCTACTTGAACCACTTCTATTTTTTACAGATATTGAAAGTTGGAAATGAGTCAAGCAGTAGCATGTTCCAACATATTGCTCCAAGTAACAGCATATCTCTTCACTATGTACAGTAAGAGTCTGAAAATTAATAACCAAGTAAAAGACACTTAGCTAAAAAAAATGACAAAATAAGAGACTAGGACAGGCTTTTATTAAAACCTGATTATTGAGGGGAAAAGTGCTAAACAGATAGAATCCAGCAGTTCTGGCAGTGACAGTTGCTAACTCTGTGACTTTGGTCAAATCCATATTTTCTCTAAGCCTCAGATACCACTTCTATTAGATGGAAAAAATACCAGCCATTTTTATATAAGCATGGTTAATGTGAGAATCAAATGAGAGCATATTTTGAAAATAATAGAGAGCTCTACAATTTCTGGTTTTATTATTATCTTCATAACCATTATTTTTGGCCAGGGCAATGTATCTTTTCTCATGGAGCTCATATCTGATAGGAGAGACTGACATAAATAATTGTAAAAACATTGTAAATAGAAATAGAGGCATATAATAGATGTTTATGCTACACTGAGAGAATAATCAACTCACTCTCTTTAGAGGACTGAAAAATTACTTCATACTCAGTGTGATGGTTAATTTTATGCGTCAGTTTGGCTGGGCCATTGGGTTCCCAGATACAGTAGTTGATCAAACATTATTCTGGGTGTTTCTGTGAGGGTGTTTTTGGATGAGATTAGTATTAAATCAGTGGACCTGAGTAAAGCAGTTTGTCCTCCCCATTGTGGGTGGGCCTCATCGGGTCAAAGTTCTGAATAGAACAGAAAGACTGACACCCCCCGTCCTCCCCCCCAGGTAAGAAGAACTTCTACAATTGACTGCCTCAGTCTTCACTGGCGACATGGGTTCTTCCTGCCTGACGGCCGTTGAACTGGAACCTCACCTCTCCCTGGGGCCCCGGTATTACTGGCCCACTCTGCAGATTTTGGACTTACCAGGCTCCATAACTGCATGAGCCAATTCCTTCTAAATCATATATTTTAATATATGTCATATATAGATAGATAGATAGATGTATATAGATGGTTCTTTCTCTTGAGAGCCCTAATACAGAGTATGCCACTTATCCTAAACATTAAACTCGTGAGTGGGACTTTGAGAAGTGGATGAAGACGTAAAGGACTCATAAGTAGAGAAAGCAGAATGCGAGAAATTAGAATTGGGTTGTGCAGAAACTCCGAGAAGTTCCATTTGGGCCTTTATGGTTGGGAGTTAGAATGGGTGGAAGGGGGGTGCAGGGGCAAGAGGTGAGTTTGGGTGTGAGATCACGGAAGTGTCTTGTATGCCGTACGAAAGCATTTGGACTTTAACCTAGAGGAAATGAGAAGCCATTTGAAGGATTTAAACAGGGAAATAAGATGATTAAATTTGCATTTTAAAAGATTACTCTAGTTGCAGTGTCAGGTATGGATTAGAGAGGGTCAAGGCTGCTGGCAGGGGGATTACTGAACCAGTATAAGCCAGGATAATGAGGTCCTGCACTGTCAGTAGTGGTGGAAAAGGAAACCCGATGTATATATAAGATACAAAAGAGATAGAATCAACAGAATTTGATAAGTGGTTTAGCATGGGGATAAGGGGTAGGGCGGGGGGTGGGGTGTTGGTGGGTAGATAAACTAAATAGGGTGCCCAGCATTCAGGCTTGAGGAACTCAAAGGGACTGATATTGTAATACAGATGGAAAAAGAGGCTTGGGAAAAATGAGACTTAGTTATATTTCTAACACGTGACATTTATGATATATGTTGTAGCCCCAGAAAAAGATGTCTATTAGGCTATTAGATAAATGTATCAAGAGAAAGATTAAAAGTCAGGACTGGAGTTATAAAGGTAGGGATTTGGGAAACTAGATATAAAAATGATTGGTGTTGATGAGATCCTTCAAGAAATCTGTGAAAAGCAAAAAAGGAAGAAAACTGAAACAGAACTCTTGAAGGCTCATGAAAATGAATCCCCAGTTGCTTGTTAAAGAGATTTCTGATTAGGATTGGAGCAAAAGATCCTTTATACGATGTTCCTTGAAAGAAAATAGATATTTAAACACTAGTTATGATTTGTACTATGCAAACGTGGAGTTTGATGCTGCTTTGACACACCATCATCTATCTTTCGACCTTATATATTACATCTACAGAGTCAGCATTTTAGTGAGATGCAAACATTTTAGACGCCTTAGAAAAAGAATTGGCGCTGATTTTAAATTGATGACTTAGGGACTTCCCTGGTGGTCCAGTGGGTAAGACTCAGTGCTCCAAATGCAGGGGGCCTGGCTTTGATCCCTGGTTGGGGAACTAGATCCTGCATGCATGCCATAACTAAGAGTCCACATGCTGCAACTCAGACCCAGTGCAGCCTAAATAAATAAATATTTTAAATAAATAAATAAATAAAATTGATGACATAAAACCTATTTTGTGTCTTAATCGAGAATTACAGAAGACAACATATAGTCACTGTTTTCTCTAAGTTTCCTCATCAGGAAAACAAAACAACTTCAGAAACATATCAGTGTTAACTGGAATGATCTGAAGGTCATTTCTAGAAATACTGGTCCATGGTCTTATGGTTACTATCCTTCCAATGTTCTTATACAAGTGGCTCTGCAAAGCTGCAATATTTTATTGTATGGGAGGAACAATTCAGGCATTTTAGGAGGGGGAGGATGAAAAAGAGGGGAGGAGAGGAGGGAAGGTAAAAGAAGGAACAGCCCAGTCAGAGACCTTATGTGGCCCTTAAAGATCTATCTATCTATCTATCTATCTATCTATCTATGTATATATCCCTTATCCCTTTAGAAAAACTAATCACTGACATCTGCATAGAGAATATATGTGTAAACAATATACAAGTCTGAGAGCAAACAGTCAAATTAACAAACTCTCCAAACAACAAAACCCATCACCACCAAAATAAAACTCCTTTATCTAAATTGACATAAACGACTAGTAATTTGTATTTTTTTCTTTTTGCCTACAGTTTCCTTCGTAAAAGTCCTTTGGGGAGCACTGATTTTCATCACCAGAGCCCAAAATGTTCCAGAGAGATCCTTCCCATTGGAAAAAGCAGTAAGTGCCCCTGTTCGTCACAAGCATTATCACTGGCCTATGAAACAGCCTCATCTCCTCTCTGCTATAGAAACGCGATGTCTGATTCATGATTAACTAAATCATCACTAATTTAGAATTCCAGAACACTTAACATATCAACAAATCTTTAAAAAAATCAACATATTTTATACTTTATCTTGGGGCAAAAATTTAAAGAAAAATGAATTGCTATTCTTACTGATAGGAAGACAAAAGTTCTTTGTAATGGTACTCTCAAGTTTTTCTTTTGATTTTTTAAAATAGCTGTTTGTTGTTTCTTTTAATAGTATTCCACCAGCTTTCACATAAGTCTGTTTTTCTTCATCTATTCCTCTGAAAAATTCATCGCCCACACTTCTCACCTGCTCTCTTTGTTTCTTCCCTCCTGATGAAGGAGTGGGGGGTACTAACAGCAACAAAACACAGACACATGGCCACACCTCCACCCCCTCACACACATTTCTTCCTGCTCACACCCCTATCTGCTTCCCACCATATCCAAGAAATCCACTTTTTTTGTTTAAAAAAAAAATGGCATAAAGACCTAGCATAAAGACCCTTTATTCTGCTCTTCTGAGAACAGAATATTTCTATGACTAGAATTTTAAAGTATTTCTTAGTTTTGAACAGAATTACTATGAGAAAAAATATTTAAGGATCTGTAACAGAACAGAAAATATGGAAACGTCACTGTAACAAATGGTTGCATACATTCAAAGAAAAAACAAGTATCAAAAGAGATGCAGCGTCCCACTGAACTAAGCAAAACTATATGGCTAAAGGCGTTGCTGTCCAGTTATAAGATAGATAAGTCCTGGGGATGTGATGTACAGCATGGTGACTATAGTTAACAGTACTGTGTTGTATATTTGAAAGTTGTCAAGAGAGTAGATCTTAAAAGTTCTCATCACAAGAGAAAAAAGTTGTAACTGTGGTAATGGATGTTAACTAAACTGATTTATGGTAATCATTCTGCAATAGATACACATATTCAGTCATTAGGTTGTACACCGAAAATGAATACAATGTTATATATCAATTATATCTCAATTAAAAAAAACAGCAAAAGGCATTGCTGGATTCCTAAACTCTCATATATGGATCCAGAAAATGAAGTATTGCCTACTTCCCTGATTTCTAATTATTGAATTAGCAGTATTCTTCCGCTTACTTACGATTTTTCTATTAAAGTTCGTCTTATCATGTGAAGATATCAGGACCTAAGGAGACACACTCATGCTGCAGCAGAAAGTACAAAGAGCAGATGAAGAGCAATAACTTTATTTTTCTTAGCCTAATAGGCCACTAACCCAATTTGTTGATGCAATTTTGTAAGGTACACACAGGCCACTTGAACAAGGGAAATGAAATTAATCACTGCAACCTCAGTCAGGAGAAACGACCTTCAGCTAATGTCCCTTTTGAAACAGAAAAATTTCAAACTTCTAGAGAATTATAAGAAGCTCAGTGGAGCAGGCACTGCTATGCTTTTCTGAACCCCCCAGCGAAGCCTGTGAACGTTACTCAATCCCACTATAGCAAGGTGGATCCTCTTACTGTTTCCACAGCTGCCAGGGTATTAAATTCTGACTGCATCCAATGCTGTGATCATCGTACTGTGTCTAACTGCACACCAGTCAAGTGTTGGAGTGAGTGCTGGCAGAGGACCTCTCCTTCCTGGAGCCTGTCAGGCTCTGATAAGTACAAGGCCTCCTGTTCTCCAGTGATCTGTCCATCAGCCACAAGGGCTCCTCGATGACCAGCACTTGCCTCTCCTGACTTTCTACATGCACTCCATATGATTTCCTGTTGAGCAATTTTTTTAAAGCATTATTAACTCTGTCAACTAAAAATCAAAGGTTTACTTATTAACAGAAAAAGGAAGCTTTTTTTTTTTTAAAGTGGGGGATGACACTCAGCACTACCTTAAAACCCTGCATAGGTATTAACCAAAAAAAGACAGAGAAAATGAAGATAAGCGGCTTGTACCTGTTCTTCACCACACACTGTCTCTTGACCATGATTTCATTTCTGGTCACTTCAAAATACCAGATTATGTCATATACTTCATATTCCCGCAGAAAGGCTAATGTATACCAATCACTTACAAGAAATAAAACCATAGATGATACCGCATTTTTTTCAAAATATGCCAGTAAGTTAGCACCAATCATTATATATATATATTTTTTAAAAGTTGCCACATTTTGTGATAAATGGTTATGGAAGTTTTTTATGTAGTTATTTCTAAAGAGGTCCCACTGTGTGTATAGGAAAGTGGTGGCTGTTATTAGTTTAAGTAATCTTATAAAACACTTCAAAAATAAATTTTCTATTGTTTGTAATCTCTTTTAAAATATTAATAAGATTCCCAAAGACACATACATAAATAATTTCTTTATATAAATATATATTAAAATTTTCCACATAGTATCTCATTTTTCACACACAAAAAAATCTCCCTAATTTTTATTTCCCAAGAACTGTGGAAATTCAAGGTTTCAGATATGAGTTTGTGCAAATTATAAAAATGTTTTTGATTTCTTCATCAGTAGTTACTGTTTGTGTAGACTCTGAAAGTACACAATAAGAAACTTATTTGTAAGGAATGCATTTTGAGGCCGACAATACAGAAGAATGAAGGGAATAATCATTTGTGAATGACTACCTATTGTTATTTCTTTATAGTCCCAAGATCTTCCTAAGGAATATACTTACCAGATAAAACTTTCAACTTTCTAATAATTAGTTTTATCATAGTTGCAAATTATAGAAAGATAAACTTCACAAAACGACATAACCTAAGGTAATACCAGAGTTAGCATACAAATATTTTAAATACAAATTATGTTGAACTCTCTAGCAAACAATTATTATAACACTTGGAGATACAACCAAGATTTACACTGCCATTAGATGTTATGTTGCACTTAGTGACATGTAATTTGATGCCATGTTTTTTTGCAGTAATTTCTCACAACCGTTCTGTGCTACCCATCAAAATCAATGGTTTCTTTCTAAAGAGAATAGAAGTAAATGCATGACGATGCTTGCTGAAAAGCACGTAGACAATTCCCTGATTGGAGTGGCAGGCAGATTTCCTAAGTCTCTAGTTTGTAGCATTACTCATATTTATATAGAGTTGAAAGTGTCTCATCTTAAAAAATGTATAGTGAAAGAACTAAGGGGATTAGGAAGGAATTATGTACAACTGAGTTTCAAATGTCTGATAAAAAATAGCATATGGCCTTTTAGATTTTCCTTATAAGCAGTTTGAAATAATAATAATAAACATGAACGTATCTGAGTGTTTACTGTGTGCCAGGTAATGTGTTAAGAACATTGTGTGAATTATCTATTTTAATTCTCATAACAATTTAGGAGCAATACTCCTGTCATTCCTCTTTTCCATAAAAGAAAATTAGGTCTTAGGTTAAGAAATTTCCCTAAAGACATACAGCTATACTGTGACAGGGTTTCTGATGCCAACATACGTGCTTCTAACTACTTCTTCAAATAAAGGTGAAAGTATCAATAACTACTCAGGTGAACAAAACAATATTTGCAATCGAGATAACAAAAAATCCAAAAAGCAAAAGGAATGCTTTCAACATTATCTCTAGAATTAAAATTGTAGCATTACCGCTGATTCCTCCTTTTATTTCACATCCTTTCTTCACCTCATTTAGCTTGACTTTCATAAACACAGGCTATGCATTTTGACCATGCATAGATCTTACCAATTGGAACTTTGTGGTGGTGGGGGAATATTATTAAATTCATTATGTGTATAGCTCTAACACACTTATAAAGATCACATGTACAGAGTGTGATTATAGGGTTGGAGAGTGCAGGGTGGAAAACAAAATCCTAATATCTAAAAGGTTGCCTTATTCCTCTCTGGGCCTGAGCACCCAGCCCATATGCTAGGCTACTTCCAGTTTCACATCATCAGGCTTTGCCTTCTGCCTGGATCCTTTTATCATAGAGTCTACAACACTTAAGTTTTTTAAGATCTGTCTCTCCCTCTGCAGTCTAAATTCCCAGAGTAAATAGGCAGATTTTTATTCCTCTCTGTGTCTTCCACTGATATCTTGGTGCTTACCACAAAGAGATACTTTTAAATTTTCCTTTTAATTTAAAGAATAACAATTCGTGATTGGAATATTAGGTAGTGGATTCTTAATTTGAGGGAAATTTGGAATAGATAACTTTGTAAGTCCCTTCTGTAATTATGTGTTTAATATTACAGGTCAGTAGAGAAAATAGCACATGTATTTTGAATTTCATGTGTAATGTTAAGGATATTGCCTACTCTTTGAGTTTACTATAAAAAAGCATAGTCTACACAAAAAAGAGAAATAATGTAACACATGTTCATGTACTCCCCACTCAGCTTAAGAAATAAGGCATTTTCTTTTCTTTTTTTTTTGCAGTAGGCGGGCCTCTCACTGTTGTGGCCTCTCCCTTTGCGGAGCACAGGCTCCGGACGCGCAGGCTCAGCGGCCATGGCTCACGGGCCCAGCTGCTCCGTGGCATGTGGGATCTTCCCGGACCGGGGCACGAACTCGTGTCTCCTGCATCGGCAGGTGGACTCTCAACCACTGCGCCACCAGGAAAACCCAAAATAAAGCATTTTCTATAGGATTAAAGACCCCTCTTCCTTCTGCTCCTGCACAGAACTTGCTTCCACCCCCTGAATTACAGATTTGCCATTCCCATACATTTCTTTATATGTTTTAATCATACCTTAATGTATCTATGACAGATTTATAATGTTTGTATCTATAACATTGTTTTCTGTGCTAAAAAATCTTCTATAAAAGTGATGTCAAACTACACATTCTTCTACCTTTTTTCACCCAGTGTTTTGTGACTCATCAATGCTTTGTGTAGAGTGCTGTAATTCATGACCTTTAACTTTGAAGAGATAAAGAAAATAGCATAAACTTAGTCCTTGAGCACTTGGAAGCGGCCACATGAAAATATGATCAGAAGCAGTCAGGGTTCCTCAGCTGTGTTTGGGCTTGGTTCTGGTGTGTGTGTTACGGTTATGGACTGGAATACAGAAAAGAAATCAACTCCATGAAGAGCACGAGGGGCAAGAGGGGAGCTATTGGGGGTTCAGTGACTCGAAAACAGGGAAACAGAGGTTACTTTTCTCTGTGATTTAGAAGGTATTGACCCTGGGCTGAAAATGGGGGCACACTGGATGTTAATGAGAAATTAACATCGACGGAGATAAGAAATATCTGTGTGCCCTTGAGGTTAGTGAGAAGAGCTTGAGTGTGATATGTTTGGTGACGGGGAGTTAGTAATTATGTAGGGATCTGAGGGAGAACATTATAATGATCATGAGTGGAATGTATTGGAGAGGATGTAGAATCATGTCAGGGAAGTCAGTCATTAAGAGTGTTCTTTAAGTGAGGGATCAGCCATGGAGCGCATATGACTACAGGGGAAGCTGTGTCAAGGTGAAGGAGGATAAAACCAAAAGACAATTGTAGAGGAAGATCACAATTGTAGGCACAGCATCTTGATTAATCTCTCTCGCAAGAGGAGTGAAGAAGAGATAAGGGTTTATACACATTATCAGTGTTCCAAACCTGAAAATGAGCGTTTTTTCCTTTTAAACTACAAATTTTGTAAATTAGGAAAGCTATCCCAATTGATAGAAAAACTTACTGGTTGATAGAGCATATAGATGATTGGGAATTAAAGGAAGATGAGAGACTTATTTCATCCTCTCTCTCAACTCTCTTAGGACTCTGTGAGGGTTTGGGGATTTGTGAGCAGGGGAGAATGAGAATAAACAAAGAGGAGGGGAAGAGAGCGAAAGTGCCAGGAACTTTCTGGAATGGATTAATTTACTCAAAGGTAAAATCAAAATGCAGAGGAAAAATGAGTTCCCACCTTTACCCTACCACCACTCGTTCAAATGCTAGCTCATTTGCAATTTTATTTTGCTTTATCTATGGCCAAGCTAGTCCAGTTGCTTCAAGCATGACATTCTTGAGGTCAAAGTCTTGGGTTTGATGCTTCTACAGAATAATTAACTTTGTTCTAACCTGTGGTCACAGCTCATATCCCAAACCCTGACAAGTTGCCTTTGTTTGCAAGGGATGAGATGAAAGAACAATACTGTGAGAACAACAACCCCAAAGCACGCGCAGCAGACAGGGATCAGTAATGACATATTTATTATAAAAGATGAATTTTGGACTCCTAATTTTCATTTTGTAGTCTTAAAAGATGAAAACATGAAACTTGCTATAAAGCATAAGGTCAAATTGACTTCTTCTAAATGAGCAAACTCAAAGAATACACTTAAAAATATTATAGCAATTAAAAAATCTTATTTTCCACCGTAACATGACTAGAACATCTATTAGCTAAATAATATAACTGATCATTACAATAAATGTTTATACTATGAATTTTTTCCAGAAGGTTAGCATGATTTTTGATATTGAAATTATAGAGTTTCACCTCAGTTTTTATTAAATTTCACTTATTTTCCTTTTATTTAGATCCACAAAGTCATTAGCATTGCTCAAAAAGACTGGAAAATATAATATTCATTCTAAAGTCAATTGGGATTCTTTAAAGATTATTTCACACTTGAAAGCAAGTGAAACAAGTTTTTAAAATATATTTTATTTCGATTCAGAAGTATTATAAGCAGGTTTTTGTTTGTTTTGTTTTTGTAGAAGCTCTTATTCTCGTGGAATTCTTTTCCTTTCTAATAATATTTTAAAAATATTTCTCTATATTTCAATGTTAGAATATTTTGTATATTGCCCTTTATTCTAACAAATGATTTTAGAATATAAAAAATTCAAACATTTTTTATTTAATCTACTTGGTTGTTTTAAAATTACAGTTAAAGGCAATATATAACATCTTTATGTATTTTCTTTATCACAATTGCATGCAATTGACTTATAAAATTATTCTTTGGTTTTCATGCAGACTTGTATATTGAATATATTCTTCCTCTTTATAATTTCACCTCTTTATCCTCTGTTAGATTTTGCACCTGTCAGATTTGAAGACTAAACATTTTTTTCAAATTAAAAAAAAACTGTCATTATCAAACAGCTTTTTTTCATTTGCCTTTTCTCAAGTCTCTAGTGAGGGAAGGAAAACAAACATGGCCTTCATCTTGTTTGTGAACACACTACCTTGTTATCAATGTCACTATAAACTAAGCTGATCAAAAATAACCCTGTATGTTTTAACCCTAACTGTGGAAAGCATTTGGGTTAGACACAGTTAAGCACGGCAGAATTAGAGAGGGTCTAGGTCTTGGCTCAACTAGCACAGGGCTCAGCCAAAAAAATTCCATTTTTTTTTTAATTTCGTTTTTTATTGTAAAAAACAAGCACATAGAAAACCTTATACATATAAAAATATCTTTATATTACCTTAGAGCATTTCCTGAACTTTTATCAATGTATATCCATGCATTTATATAGTCTTAGTTGGTAAATGTTGGCTCTGCTGACTTAATAGACCCATCTTCATTTACTAACACTGTCTGCATACTTATCGTTCTAAATTATTTGGGGGGTGGTTGATGAATGATTTTTAATTATGCAATATAATTTTAAAATATTTTTAAGTTGCATTAAAAATTTTTTAATTGCATATCCCTAAAGGTTAACTTTAGGGATAAAAAACAATAAAGGATTTGAATTAACTAACAATCCTGAGAATTTGTCTTTACTAAATTATTCAGCAGAAGACAAAAGCTATGTGCAATTTACCATTATCAGTGAAAACTGGAAACAATAAAAATAGTCTGTAATAAGTGCATGGTTAAGAATAGAATATGATGATGTATCAGTTTGACCGACTACAGTGTAGTGATCAAAAATAATCGTTATCAGGCCTGATAAATATGGAGCCATATGTATAGAATTATGAAATGTGTAAAGCTCTGTATAAATATTAGAATAACTGTCTGAAAATGATAACAGTTAAATTAGAGTGGTGGGATTGTGTAGTGTCTTGTCATTTTTATCAAAAACATTTTGAATATTTTCTCCATTTAAAAGTGGCCTCTTTTACAGTTAAAGTGCTGCATCCTAAGTATAGTTTGTGAGAGCAAGTTCATTGAAAATAGCATGATCTTGGTGGGAAAATAGTGGTTTAAAACCAAACAGAAGCACTGGTCGCATAAAAACATTTAAATAGATGTTATTCCTGGAGGGAGGTTTTCCTTAAAAAATACTTCCATAAAACAAGAAAGAAAATAGGCAAATTCCAACTATTGAATGATACTGCATAGCAAATTAATATTAAAAATTGGTATGAAGAGACACTCTTTTGTAAATGGCATTAGAGTGTAGTGACTAGGAGTCAGGTGACTTGATGTTTTTTGCTCAGACTCTGCTAATCAGTGGCTTTATGATCTTAAACACTCTGGACCAAGTTTCTTACTATGAAAAATGAGTGTTTGAACTAAATGACCTTTTAGGTCCCTTTCAACACTGAAATTCTATGATATTAATTATTAGGACTTGGACCAATTAAATCAGCTGAGATAAGTGGTGGAAGAGAAGATCAGAATTAGTTCAGTGAAATTTGAAAGCAAGATTTTCAAAAATTGCAGTAAGAATATTTAACACGAGATACATCTTATTTTTAAGCGTACAATAAAGGCTCGTTATTGTGCAACAGATCTCTAGAACTTTTTAATCTTGCAAAACTAAAACCCTACACCCATTAAACAACAACTCATTTTCCCCTCCCTCCAGTCCTTGGAAACCACCATTCTACATTCTGTTTCTATGAATTTGGACTAGTCTAGATACCTAATTTAAGTGGAATCATGCATTATTTGTCTTTGTGCATAATGTCCTCAAGGTTCATTCGTGTTGTGGTATATGGCAGAATTTCCTCCTTTTTCAAGGATGAATAATATTCCATTATATATATATATACCACATTTTGTTTATCCATTCATCTATCAAAGAACATTTCGGTTGCTTTCACCTCTTAGCTATTGTGAATAATGCTGCAATGAACATGGGTGTGCAAATATCTCTTTAAGATCCTATTTTCAATTCTTTTAGATATATACCAAAAAGTGGGATTGCTGGATCATATGGTAATTATTTTTAATATTTTGAGAAACCCCCATACTGTTTTCCATTGCAGGTGCACCATTTCCCAGTTTTTAAGAATATATATTATTTTTAGAATAGTCTTAGCTTTATAGAAAAATTGCAGAAAGTATTAAAATTGCAAAAAATTAACATAAAAATATGAGAGATATTAGAGTTCCCATGCAACCTACACCTAATCTCCCCCATATCTCATGCTTATTAGTATGGTACATTAATTATAATTAATTGATATTGATAGATTTTATTAACTAAAATTTATACTTTATTTAGATTTCCTCAGTTTTTACCTAATGTACTTTTGTTGTTTTCCCAGGATCCAATCCACTTTACCACACTGCATTTAATTATCATCTCTCAGATGCCTCTTGGCTGTGATAGTTTCTCACATTTTTCCTTGTTTTTAATGACTTTCACAGTTGTGATACATACTGGTCAAGTATTTTACAGAATGTCCCACAGTTAAGATTCCTCTGGTGTTTTCCCCATGATTTGGCTGTGGTTGTGGTGTTTTGGAGGAAGACCACAGAGATAAAGTGCCATTTTCATCATATCCTATCAAGGGTACATACCATCAACATGACTTATTACTGTTGATGTTGACCTTGATCACTTGGCTATAGTAGTGTATTAGTTTGCTATGGCTGCCTAACAAAGTATGACACATCGGGTGCCTTAAACAATAGAAATTTACTGTCTCTTGGTTCTGGAGGCTAGAACTACAAGATCACACATCCACTGATTCAGTTCCTTCTGAAGGCTCTGAGGTAGAATCTCTTCCATGCCTTTCTCCTACCTACTGGTGGTTTGCCGGCAATCTTTTGGCATTTCTTGGCTTATAAATGCATCACCCCAATCTCTGCTCTCATTTTCTCCTGTGATATTGAGAGTAGAGCCTGGACACTGACACATCAAATATCAATGTTTTTTTTCTCTGCAGTTAGAAACAATGGTATAAGAGAATTTCATAAATCCCTAATCCCACACCTTCCTGCCATCCTTCCTGTTACTGTATGAACAGTAGTTCTAATCGAAAGCCAGTCTGCCTACTTCTCTTTCCTATTCAATGATTTTATTTAAGAAATTTGTCTTCTCTCTCCTGCATCACCAGCCTTTTCCTCAGCACTGTCATTTCTTCTTGCTACCATCCTAGCCCAAGTCATCATCATCTCTCTCCTGGATAACTGCAACAGCCTCCCAACTGGCTTCCCTAGTTCCACCTTTGTCTCCGTATGGTCTTGTCTCAAAGGTGCAAAGAAGATTCTTTAAAAATATCCATCAGATTATGTCTACTCAAAATTCTCTAATAGCTTCTCATTTTATGCAGATTAGAAACCATAGACCTACATGTCCCTGCGTGATGGGCGGCTCCTCTTGCTCTCGGACCACATTTCTGCTGCCCTTTCCCTCACTCGGTCTGCTCTCGACAGAGACCTCCATGCTGTTCCTTGAACACCTCAGGACCTTTGCACTGTGTGTTTTCCATGGCTTGCTTCATCACCTCCTTCAGGTCTTTGCTCGAATTAACTTTCTCAGTTAGGTCTATCCAGTCCACACTGGTTAAAAGTATGTGATCACCTGCTCATCAGTTCTGCCTCACCTGTATCCATAACATTTATTACTTTTTAACAGGAAATATACCCCTTGTTTTTGGTGTGCATTTTCTGTCTCTTTCCATTAGAATATGAGCTCCATTAGGCAAAGATTTAAGTCTGTTAATTTTTCCTGTTTTTGCCTAATGGCCAGACCAATGCCTGACACTTGGTAGGCTTTCAACAAATTTTAAAAAGAAATGTACATAATAATAAGATAATGACCAGCATATTGAATATTTTCTATGTGTTAACTAATCTTAATAGATTCTTTATACATATTAACACATTTAATCCTGAAAACAACTCTATAATGTAGGTACCATTATTTTCTCACTTTACAAATTAGGAAACAGGCCAAGTTCCCAAAGCTAATAAGTGGAGGGTCCAAGAAGTGTGGTCATTTTCTTATTTACCTTATTTTTTATTTTTCAAATGTTTTGCATTGAGTATGTATTTCCTTCGTAATACCAACAAAATTTTAAAAGTACTCCTTCTACTGTTACCTCACCCAACAATTTCTTACAAGATGTATTAGCTGATATCTGTGATTCTTTTCCTTGACTATTTAAATGCGTATTTTCTATATATTGTTTATCCCTAAAATTAGCTCCTGTGGTTATAACTTCTCTTTTAAAAATGAATCTCACAGATTTTAATATAGTGCTCATTTATTGATGTCTTGAATGAATATGGGGTGATAAACATTTGGGTGTATCCAACTTTACTAAGAATGTTTATGCTTGTGGGTGTGCGTTTTGAAAGTAACAGTCTTTTTTTTTTGAAAGTAGGAGTTATTAATGCATTTGCTTCAGTTCTTTTACTTTGAAGTTGAACTACAGCATACTGAAGGACTTCGGCAAGCTAAAAGATCCTCTAAGCAGCCCCTTAAAACATGTCAATGAAATAATACAGGGTAATTATTTTGTTCTATTTTTAAAGATGGCACATAGAGGTTATTTTCTTGAAAGCAGAACATTTACGTACTATATTTTTAATTATCTTAAATTACCTGTGTGATTTACTCCTAAAATTTTTATGAATGTACATGTGGTTCAAAAGCTAGCAACCTGATGATACAGAAGGTAAAGAGCCAACAAGTTTGTGGTAAAAATGAAAAAAATCACCAGCAACCATTACAATCTCAATCTGGTAAAATGGTCTAGTGATATGTAATTGTAGTCATTATTTAGATAACTGAGTAATGGAGGTTAATTAGAAATCAGCACAGTATAAAGAAAAGTAAAATTTGGGTTAGTTAAAGCAGTATTTGGGAATCAAAATTCCATAGCAGATTAATCTCTGAAAATTTATCTAACCAAACTAAATAGAAGTTAAATGCTATATTTTACTTGGTACATGGGCACTTATTAGGGGAGTCATCTGTCACAGTGTTAATCTCTGCCTTCCTGGTGTGTGTGTGTGTGTGTGTGTGTGTGTGTGTGTGTGTGTGTGTGTGTGTGTGTGTGTAGTCATAAAATGAGGCTCACATACAAGTGGTAGTTTTTTATAAAACAATGAAAACAAAATGATTTAGCAATTGACAGATTGACATAGTGTTTAATCTCTAACATGATTATTAAAGGCAAGATAGAAATTAATAACAAGGAAGTTAGTAGAGGACCGAGATGATATGTTTTTTTGTATGGACTATGTGTGGTGCACGGATACAGAGAGAAGCTTTATGGAAGATCTACTTCTCAAGTTAGCCCATTCTGAGCATTATTCCTTCACTGAATTTGCACACACCTTCCATGGTAGATAGTTTCCAAAATGACTGCCAGAATATCCTTCTCTCCCTATATGCACATACTGCTTGTTATTTGCTCCTGGTTTAGCCTTAGTGCACTGTTTATCTAACAGAATGCTGTAGAAGTAACATTCTGGGTCTTACAAGATTAGTCCAAAAACAGTCTTGCAGCTTCTACTTTGGCTTCTTGAATGCCTGCTTTGGGAATGTTTCTATTTGGAAACCAGCCCCCAGGCAGTGGGAAGTCAGTTGAAACCACATGGAGAGACCATATAGCTTCACTGGTAGACAACAAAGATGAGCTTCTAGGCTGAAGAGATAGCATCACTGACAATATGAATGAGCCACCTTAGATGTCTGGCCCAGTGGAGTCTTCAGATCACTCCAGCCATAGCTGCCAACTTACTGTAACTTCATAAGAAATGCAAAAAAACAATCAACCAATTGAGATCAGTCGACCTACAAAACCATGGGAAATCACAATAAATGGTTGTTTTAACCCCTGAGTTTTGCAGTACTTTTTTCCCACAGTAATAAATAACTAGAAAAAACATAGTGCCAGAGGTTGGTTGCTGCCTTCACAAGAACTTAAAACATGTGGTCATTCTTTGAAACTGAGAGGCAGACACAAGCTGAAGGGATCTCAAGAGGATTATTATGGTAGATTTGAAAGGCATGGAGGGAATTTTGTTAGAGGATAAAGAAAAGTGACCCATTTTATATTTGTTGTATAAAAATGTTTGGCAACACTTGGGATTAAGCAGAAAACAGAAAATACTATAATGGATTTTGATTAAGATTTCCAGAACCATAAAAGTACAAACGTGTTTTGAAAGCCATGTATGATCAGGTACACATAGAGAGAGAAGGGATGAAAAGCGAATTGTTCATTTTCAAAAATAATTTTGAGGAAATATAACAGTCTGGATATTCTAGGTCAAAAGTTAAATCGTTTCTAATATCTTGGACTTTCACAATGACAAAAAAGCTTTCAAAATAAGGAACGGACTCTCGGCAAAGATCAAATACAAGGTCTTGCCAGTAAAATGAGCCTTCGGGGTAGCAATGTTCAGACTGAAGTTGTGGTTATAAGGCCTTTTGTTAAGACTTCAGAAATAAGGCAGTGCTTTGTGTACCATCTCAGCTAAGAAGACTTCTAAGAATCTTAAGGGTATACTTCCTAGGCATTTTAAGCTGGGAAGTATGATAATGATATACCTTTTAGCCTCTCTCTCTCGACAAAAAGATTTCTAAAATCTTTATAGCACTGTGTCCTGATTCTCAGCTCTAACCAGAATGGGGCTTGTCTCAAAGAAATTTTTGACTATGCCTTCAGTCAAGTAAATTGAACCCTAATAAGATTTATAAGAAATGTCTAACATTTTAGGGATACTGGATGAATAAAAATGTCATCACTTTGGAGTAAAAAAGGCAGAGGCAGTTCAAATGAAGTCTTCAGGGCCCCCAACCTTCTATGGGCAGAAAGCAAGATGAGAGCTACTTAGCTGCACACACCAGTCATTTGTTATGGATGACTTGGATCTCAGAACCAAGAGTCTGGAAAATGGTCTTAAGAGCAATGGAGAATCATTCCTAGAGGGTAGATTTTAAGCTAACCAGGTAACTGGTGATATGTGCAGAGGTGGACTGGTGATGGCTATGTGCCCCCATCCTCTTTTTCACTTTTGAAATGGGAATGTCTATTACAATTTTCTTATCCCTGCATCACCATTTTATACTGGGTTTGAGAAGAAGGCATAGAACAGGCAGAGCCATTATAGTTCACAGATTTTCAGACAGCGAGGGAGAGGACTCATACCTGATAACCTGGAGTTAAACCCAATTTAGATGCTAAGATCCTGGGTTTAAAACTAGTACTGTAATGAGGTGAGTTTCAAGCTCTTATTTGGTGAATAACTGGATGTCTCACGAGACATGAATTATGGGTCCCATAGGGCAGCCCGTGGAGGATCGTCCTGAAGATGCTCATCATCAGTTCCTTCCCTTGTTATCCACGCCTACTGGTCCTCACATTAAAGGTGAAATCCCCTCTCTCCCTAAATCTGGACTGTCTCTAGTGACTTATTTAACTCATAAAATATGGTGAATGTGACATTCTGGGGCTAAGTTAAAAGGCTTGCATTACACTTGGGCATCTTAAAATGCTGACTCTTAGAATTTATCCTTAATAAAAACCCACCACACTATAAGAAGCACAAGGTACAAAGAATAGCTGTTCCATTAAAAACCCAGTTGAGCTTTAGTCCCTAGAGCCATAATCCACTATCTGTCATGGGAATGAGCTATATTGGAATTTGACTCCAGCCCCAGCCTCCTTTTGACTGCAACTGCATAAAAGACCTCAAGGATAGCCAAGGTGAGCTTGTCAACAAAGAGAACTATGAACGATTCTAACAAATTGATGGTTTAAACCAATGAGCACTGGGATGGTTTATTTGCAGCAATAGATAACTGGAACACCATCATTGTGGCAATTTGGGAGCAGGTCAGGGGAGACAGAGCTTATCCATGATGATAGCAAGCAGGAGGCGATTTTTGGATGTTGGGGGGAGAGGCCAACATCCTGCACACCTCTGTGGACCTTTCTATTGTATGGAACAAAACCTTAAGCTGCTTGGGGAGGGGTAGCAAACATGCTCATCTATAAGATGTGAATGGAGTAATAAGCAGTAGCATGAGGAATAGGGGCAAAGCTCTGCTCTCTTTCCAAGGTTCTTCTCTATGATGAAGTACTAGCCTCTGAGGGAAGGGCAAGTGTTCTTAGGTCTTATATCTTATATGAACACCAAGCAGAGTTTTCCTTCTACTGGAGCAGTGGTAGGAAACTCCCACCTAGTACCAACCACAGATACAAGGTCCGGTTTGGCTCCCATGAGGAAGTGGATTATCAGTGCTAAGATAATCCCACCCCAAGGTCCAGATGTATATGGCCTCCCTAAGGCTGAAGTGAGACAAGGATTACATAGAACCTCCCACCCTTAAAGCAAAGTTGGTACTTATTAACAAGCAATATCAGCCAATGACTGAGGGAAAGACAAGAATGTGGAGAGAGACCCTTTCTGTGGTATGGGCATGCAAAGATGGTGAAAGCTGAATGTGGAACATAAGTGCTCAAATAAAACTGTTTGCACCCCAATCTGCCCCCCCATAATGCAATGCTAGTTGACAACCAGAGGAACTGAAACTTGTAATATACTGATATTAACTGTACAAGCAACAAACCAAAACCCAGCTAAGTTTCTGATTAGACTGACTGAATAGCCCTCCATTCTAATGGTCTGAATAAAGAGCCTATATTCATATTAAATATTATTTATCTCAGTCTCTATAGATCTAAAGCCCATATCTGGAATTCAGTGAAAAATTATAAGATATGCAGAAAAATAAGAAAACTAGTCATGTCAAGTGATAATAATCAACAGGACCAGATTCAAACACATAGTCTGTCCTTTGAAACTCTGAAGCCAGGCATTGACTTCTCCTCTCTAGCTATGAAAATCTAGATGGCATCTTCTTCCAATTGAAGGCTGTTTTGTTCACATTGAAAATCTGTTGTTTAGTGTAGCCACCTTCATGAATTATCTTAGCTAGATCTTCTGGATGACTTGCTGCAGCTTCTACATTAGCACTAGATGCTTACCCTGCACTTTTTACGTTATGGAGATGACGTATTTCCTTAAACCTCATAAACCAACCTCTGAAAGCCTCAAACTTTTCTTCTGCAGCTTCCTCACCTCTCTCCACCTTCATAGAACTGAAGACAGTTAGGGGCCTTGTGCTGGATTAGGTTTTGGCTTAAGGGAATATTGTAGCTAGTTTGATTTTTCTATCCAAACCACTAAAACTTTCTCCATATCATCAATAAGCCTGTTTTGTTTTCTTATCATTTGTGTGTTCACTGGAGGAGCACTTTTAATTTCCTTCAAGAACCTTTCCTTTGCATTCACAACTTGGCTAACTGTTTGGCACAGGAGGCCTTTGAGCCTCTCTAAGCTTTCAACATAGCTTCCTTACTAAGCTTAATCATTTCTAGCTTTTAATTTAAAGTGAAAGACGTGGTACTCTTTCTTTCTCTAGAACACTTAGACACCGTTTTAGAGTTATTAATTGGCCTAATTTCAATATTGTTGTATCTTAGGGAAGAGATAGGCCTGAGAAGATGAAGAGAGAGGGGGAATGATCAGTTGCTGGAGCAGTCAGAACAGACACAACATTTATCACTTAAGTTCCCCTTCTAATGCAGTGCCTCAAAACAATGACAATAGTAACATTGAAGATCACTGATCACCATAACAAATATAATAATAATGAAAAAGTTTGAAATACTGTGAGAATCACTAAAATGTGAAAGAGAGACATGAAGTGAGCAAATACTGTTGGAAAAAAGGCGCTGATAGATTTGCTTGATGCAAGGTTGCCACAAACCTTCAATTGGTAAGAAATGCAATACCTTCGAGACACAATAAAGTGAAGCACAATAAAAAGAGGTATGGCTGTATTAGAAGAAGTAAAATGTCAACCCACAATTTTATATCCAATTCAAAGATCTCTCAAAAATGAAAATAGATTGAAACTTTTTTTTTCTGGAGAGAGAATTTCTTTTTTAGCAGACCTGCACTACAAGGAATGTCCTTCATTTAGAAAAAATATGCCAGAAGAGACTTCTCTACGAAAGGAATGAAGCGCTCAAGAAATAGTAAAATAGAAGGTACATATATGTACCATTATGTATTGCTATGCACCACTCTAGATCTTTTTGTCTTTCTCTTCTTGAACACCAAATTACACAATGGAGGAACGAGCCCCTAGATAAATTTTTCTTCTTTTCTTCCAAATCTACATCACAATAACCAATTCTAGAGCTGCCCTATGTTCTTTATTTGGATTCTTTTAGAAAGTAGCTCCAGGTGGAGCAGTTAGCCACATTTGCTACAAAGGGTGATCAGTTTGATAACACATCAAAAAAAAAGAAAAGCTTTTTCCCTTTCTAACTCCACTCTCTCCTTCATCATTTATAAAAACTGAGGCTATGTGTCTTAATGAAATAATAGTGTACGTTTTTACCAATCTCTGCTTTCAGTGGAATTTGGGACAGATGTTGGGATTGGTTAGTTAAACTGTTCAGCATAGTGATACATAGCTGTACATAGACCTGGGTTTTTTCTAGGTTTCTGCTCCACCATCATCAGGTGAGCTTTCTCTTGGTTGCAAGATGTTGTGGATTCCATTCTCATGATAACCTCTAAGTTCAGAAAAAGTTTTTATCAGAGTGGAAAATCTGTCCCAAATGACATGCAGCAGAGTTCCCCCATGTAACATTGGCCAGAGCCACGTAACCTGCCAGGCCTAAAGTAATCACTTTAGGGAATTAAGACCAGTGTGAATGGGAATGAGACAAGTGTGACCCATTTAGACAAATAATGATTCATTCTTGGGCCTGAGGACAGTGGCCATCTCCCATGAAAGATATAAAGGACGTGGTGTGGAATCTAACAGAATCAGTTTGGTTAGGAACTTCTATAGATTGTAATCAGGCAACTGCTTCCCCCTCTGTCCAACTCTTTTTCCAAGAATTATTTCAAACTCCCCTGTTGAAAGTTGACAAAGAATCAAGTATAGAGAAAATAAGCAAAGATTTCTCAGGTTAGAGAGCATGGCTAACTGAATACGCAACACAAAAGCCATCTAAGCCCTCTCTAATCATTCAAGCCATTGGAGTTTTGCAGTGTGTACTGGGGAGAAGCAAAGCTTCTTTGGCAATAACAGTGCGTCTTAAAATAAACACTTAACAAATTTGGAAGTAAAGACTCATGATCTGTATCCTACAAGAGGATGGTGACCAAACCGAGAGAGAACAGAATGGAGCATAAATAGTGTGGAAGGAAATAATAGGATAAGCTAAAGCTGCACAATGAAACGAGGAATTCAGACCAAGGCAGAACGGTGTTATGCAGTTTTTACCACTTCCTCAGGAATAGAAGTAGATATTAGCAACATGTGGAAACATAAGAGTTGTTGAATCTAATTATGCCCAGGTTAGTTCTATATTCAGTATAATCCTACTCACTAGGAGGTTCAGGCATATTTTTTTTCTCTTTCCCTTTTCTTTGCACCTCCTCCCTTCCTTTCTCCCTCTCCCAACCCCCACCCTGCCCTCTCTGCTCTCATTCTCATTCACACACACACAAAGGCACACATACACAAACTTTATACTGATAAAATCTGGAATTATACCTGGTAGATATTTGGACTGAGTAGAAATTATAAGTTTATTAAAAGTGGTCACACCCTTGCAAAATATTGCATTAAAAAGATATATATTCTATTTTTGAGCTTACACATTACAACAGCACATTCCCCTTTGCACAACAACACTGCAATTGTAGAGTGTGCCATAAACTGGCTTTGTGGGTCTACATACATTGCTATGTCCCATAAGCATGCCATTAAGACTAAGTATGGTCTACTTATTTCTCTGCCAAGACTTCTACTTTCTCTCTTCCATTGACCAAAATTTCTCACTTTTTTATTTCCGTTAAATTTCTATTCATGTGTATTGTTCACTTATCTTTCTTACTTCAGTTGTTTTTAAATCTGACAGGCTAAAAACCCATTACAGAATTGAAGTTAATATCTCAGAAAAGGGCATGACTTTAGAATTTATACTTTTATTACAATAATATCTTATGCTTTAATGCATCTAAATATACATGCAGCTTATTCTTAAAAAGAAATAAGTTTTAAAACGGTGCATGCAATAACCAAGGCTTTGAAATCCTCCCAATATTAAATGACAAAAAATTAACTTAATATCTTTATTCCTCCAAAAGCTTTTATGCAATGCCTTGCTGTTATTTATTTTCTTTACAAAAACTTTATACTTTGGATATTTAATTATATAATTTCAATAGAGTTAATTTTAAAAAGAGGCACTTTCCAATTATCTAAATCATGAGATTAAGGCTACATTATGATTCTCAGATGAATGATTTAGAAAGAAAATTTATATTAACAACCTCAGAATTATTATTAGTCACTGTTAAAAATATTTTTTTATTTCTATCTCTTACATGTTTTTCTTAACAATGATCTTATTCTATATAATCAATGATTAACATGTTTTTCCTACCATTAGAATGTACACCTAGGAGAGTGATACATGAGGCTCTTAAGCCTCAATGTTTAAAGACGAATAAATGGATGAATAAATAACAAAGATAGGTAAGTGCATCTACTATCTATTAAATGCTATATACTGTAACTAATACACCTACAGTAAAAGTTTTGCTCTTTGAAACAAACACATCCTTACAGATGGCCAGTAGACACATGAAAAGATATTCAACATTGCTAATTATTAGAGAAATTCAAATCAAAACTACAATAAGATACCACCTCACACCAGTCAGAATGGCCATTATAAAATGTCTACAATCTGTATATCTTCTTTGGAGAAATGTCTATTTAGGTCTGCACATTTTTGGATTGAGTTGTTTGTTTTTTTTGATATTGAGCTGCATGAGCTGCTTGTAAATTTTGGAGATTAATCCTTTGTCAGTTGCTTCATTTGCAAATATTTTCTCCCATTGTGAGAGGTGTCTATTCGTCTTGTTTATCGTTTCCTTTGCTGTGCAAAAGCTTTTACGTTTCATTAGGTCCCATTTGTTGATTTTTATTTCCATTTCTCTAGGAGGTGTGTCAAAAAGGATTTTGCTGTGATTTATGTCATACAGTGTTCTGCCTATGTTTTCCTCTAAGTTTTATAGTGTCTGCCTTTACATTTAGGTCTTCAATCCATTTTAGTTTATTTTTGAGTATGGTATTAGGGAGTGTTCTAATTTCATTATTTTACGTGTAGCGGTCCAGTTTTCTCAGCACCACTTATTGAAGAGGCTGTCTTTTCTCCATTGTATATTCTTGCCTCCTTTATCAAAAACAAGGTGACCATATGTGCATGGGTGTATCTCTGGCTTTCTATCTTGTTCCATTGATCTATATTTCTGCTTTTCTACCAGTACCATACTGTCTTGATTACTGTAGCTTTGTAGTATAGTCTGAAGTCAGGGAGCCTGATTCCCCAAGCTCCATTTTTCTTTTACAAGATTGCTTTGGCTATTTGGGGTCTTTTTTGTTTCCAGACAAATTGTGAAATTTTTTGTTCTAGTTCTGTGAAAAATGCCTTTGGTAGTTTGATAGGGATTGCACTGAATCTGTAGACTGCTTTGGATAGCATAGTCATTTTCACAATGTTGATTCTTCCAATCAAGAACATGGTATATCTCTGCATCTGTTTTGTATCATTTTAGTTCCTTTCATCAGTGTCTTATATTTTTCTGCATACAGGTCTTTTGTCTCCTAGGTAGGTTTATTCCTAGGTATTTTATTCTTTTTGTTGCAATAGTAAATGGGAGTGTTTCCTTAAATTCTCTTTCATATTTTTCATCTTTAGTATATAGGAATGCAAGAGATTTCTGTGCATTAATTTTGTATCCTGCAACATTACCAAATTCATTGATTAGCTCTAGTAGTTTTCTGGTAGCATCTTAGGATTCTCTATGTATAGTATCATGTCAACTGCAAACAGTGACAGCTTTACTTCTTTTCTGATTTAGATTCCTTTTATTTCTTTTTCTTCTCTGATTGCTATGGATAAAACTTCAAAAACTATGTTGAATAAGAGTGGTGAGAGTGGACAACCTTGTCTTGATCCTGATCTTAGAGGAAATGGTTTCAGTTTTTCACCAGTGAGAATGATGTTGGCTGTGGGTTTGTCATATATGGCCTTTATTATGTTGAGGTAAGTTCCCTCTATGACTACTTTCTGGAGGGTTTTTATCATAAATGGGTGTTGAATTTTGTCAAAAGCTTTTCCTGCATCTATTGAGGTGATCATATGGTTTTTCTCCTTCAATTTGTTAATATGTTATCCAACAAACACATGAAGGGATGCTCAACATCACTAATCATTAGAGAAATGCAAATCAAAACTACAATGAGATATCACCTCACACCAGAGGCCATCGTCAAAAATTCTACAAACAATAAATGCTGGAGAGGGTGTGGAGAAAAGGGAACCCTCTTGCACTTTTGGTAGGAATGTAAATTGATACAGCCACTGTGGAGAACAGTATGGCAGTTCCTTAAGAAACTAAAAATAGAACTACCATATGACCAGCAATTCCACTACTGGGCATATACCCTGAGAAAACCATAATTCAAAAAGAGGCATGTACCACAATGTTCATTGCAGCTCTATTTACCATAGCCAGGAAAAGGAAGCAACCTAAGTGTCCATTGACAGATGAATGGATAAAGAAGATGTGGTGCATATATACAATGGAATAGTACTCAGCCATAAAAAGAAACAAAATTGAGTTATTTGTAATGAGGTGGATGGACCTAGAGTCTGTCATACAGAGTGAAGTAAGTCAGAAACAGAAAAACAAATACCATATGCTAACATATATATATGGGATCTAAAAAAAAAAAAAAAAGGTTCTGATGAACCTAGGGGCAGGACAAGAATAAAGATGTAGACATAGAGAATGGAGTTGAGGACACAGGGAGGGGGGAAGGGTAAGCTGGGACGAAGTGAGAGAGTGGCATGGACATATATACACTACCAAGTGTAAAATAGATAGCTAATGGGAAGCAGCCACATAGTACAGGGAGATCAGCTCGGTGCTTTGTGTCCTCCTAGAGGGGTGGGACAGGGAGGGTGGGAGGGAGACGCAGGAGGGAGGAGATATGGGGATATATGTACATGTATAGCCAATTCACTTTGTTATAAAGCAGAAACTAACACACCATTGTAAAGAAATTATACTCCAATAAAGATGTTAAAAAAAAAAGTCTACAAATAATAAATGCTGGAGAGGGTGTGGAGTAAAAGGAACCTTCCTACAGTTTGGTCGGAATGTAAATTGGTGCACCCACTATGGAAAACAGTATGTAGATTCCTCCAAAAACTAAAAATAGAGCTACCATATAATCCTGCAATTCCCACTCCTGGGCATATATCTGGAGAAAACTCTAATTCAAAAGATACATTCACCCCAATGTTCATAGCAGCACCATTTACAATAGCCAAGACGTAGAAGCAATCTAAGTGTCCATCAACAGATGAATGGATAAATAAGATGTGGTATATACATATATATTATATATATACAGTGGAATATTATTCAGCCATAAAAAGAATGAAATGCCATTTGCAGCAACATGGATGGACCTAGAGATTATCATATTAAGTGAAGTAAATCAGACAAAGACAAATATTATATGATATCCCTTGTATGTGAAATCTAAAATATAATAGAAAAATTTATTTACAAGACAGAAACAGTCTCACAGATATAGAAAACAAACTTATGGTTATCAAAGGGGAGAGTGGGGGAGGGATAAATTAGGAGTATGGGAGTAACAGATACCCACCATTATATATAAAATAGACAACAAGGATTTAATGTATAGCACAGGGAACTATACTCAATACTTTGTAATAACATATAAGGGGAAAGAATCCGGAAAAGAACAGATAGATAGGTAATCTATCTATATATATCTGAATCACTTTGCTGTATACCTGAAACTAATACAATATTGTAAATCAACTATACATTAAAAAAAAAAAAAAAAAAACAAGTCCTCCCTCCCCCTGATGCTAAGGGCAGCTTGTATAACTAGGTGGCAAAGTAAAGGTATCTTCCTCCTATCATCCATGCCTACTGACATTTTGTGCTATGAGGTGAAGTCTTAAATGTCCAAGATTTCTTCCCCTCTGAACTGTATACATTTTGCCTCTCTTCTATTTTTATGTTTCATGTATTCCCACCATATTTTCCTTGATATCTCACCTCTTCTACCTTTATACTGTGATGGTTAGGTTGCTTAGACTGAAGCAAATCTATACATGTCAACATGTGCTTGGAGATCCTGGACAGGATGGATAGAATCCGGGAAAGCTGACTCAACATCTGCATTAGCTCACCCCATGACCATTCTTCGGTTTTTTTGTTTTTGTGTCATTACACTTTGTTTCATGAAGGTGAAGAACTGGTTTAATAATGAAGGGTCTACAAACTTTATTGGAAAAAATATCTCTTTGGTAGAATTCCGTAGGAATGTCCTGCTGCCCAATGGAGAGTCCCTTTGATTTCAAAATTTTCTGTTAGAACCAAATTGTAAAATTATTGCTAATAAACATTTCCCACCTATAGTAAATACCCTCAATTATAATAAAAATTAAATAAATTTCTTTTTCTACAATAAAAAATTATCTGAAAGTAATAGAAAATAATAAAATTAAGGTAAATGTTATAAATATAATTTTAACTTAGATACAATTTTATAATTTTTTGTAAATTTTCAAAACATCACAGGTGCAAGTGAGGTTTATCTGTTTTATAGCTCTCATCGTTGAGAGGCAGTAATATATTTATTGAATTTATATTAATAGTGTATGAAATTAGCAATCTGTCTTATGAGTATTCATTTTTGTGCATATTTACATATGAGTAAAAACATATTGGCACATAATTTATACACAACTAGGCATCTTTACTGTCAAGCTTACCTAAATTAAGATAAAAGAAAGAAATCCTTTTAGTTCACAAAGTTCAGATCCATTTGGTGGCAAAGAGAAGTGAATTGGCAATCAGTGAATTAAGAGAAAGAGACTCTCTATTCCAGTTCCCTGAGCCAAGGCATAATTTTATTATTTCTTTAAATGTAAGGGCTGAATAACTTATTTCATTAAAAATGATGGTGCAGTACGTTTAGAATCTCTATTTGCACTTTACTCCTATAGCTATGAATTAACATTTGATGTACTCCCTTTAGTCAATTTGTGCACAGATTTTCATTACATCTACAGCAAGCTGCTGCCTGAGATCCAAAAGTCCAGGATCTAACCGCAAATGGTTTAGAAGACATCTTTAAGATTAGTGAAATGTGCCGTCATCCCTCTGGATTTAAGAATTAAAGATGAAGAAAGAGAAAATATAAGCAAAGAAAAAAGAAATACATTCACAGTCAGATTCTTCTGCAGTGAGTTTACCCAGCCAACTAAATACTGCTCCAGAGTGCGATGTACAAAGCTTGGCAAGTCACTAAAAGTCAATCAACTTTAAATATGAACACATTCCTCAGGAAGCAGTGGTGACCTTCTAAAATGACTTGTTTGAAAACAAACAAAAAGTAATACAAGGGGAGTGCTACCACTGCTAAGAGTAAATGCCGTTTTAAAAATACTGTTTCAGTGAAAAATGAGTGATTTCCATAGGCCCAGAGCCTAGCCCTTGCTTGAAGGGTTCAGCTGTTTCTTAAGGAAAATGAACTTTCCTGCCCTGGGAGGCCCAGGCAGAAACTGGGCTGAGCGCTCCCTGAGTCTGCTGAGGGGACTGTCCACACACTGGCTCCCTTCTTACCTGTGTGTAATAGGCTGCTTCATGCATACTTTTTACAGGGAATGTGCACTGGACAGGAAAGATTAAAAGAGCTAGTCTTCTAGATTAAAAAATTAAAAATCTACGGTGGATACTGCTGAGTCGCAGCTTCTCTCAAGGGGACCTTCCTTTGGGAACTTTGCTTTCAGTTCTTTCTCAGCAAAGGGCGGAAGTCAGAATTCAGAGTTCCTGTTTAAACAGTGCAGTTCCACAAGTTCAGTGGTTTAGCTTTTCTAATAGTCTACTGAACAACTGGTTAACATGGTAAACATACTGTCCTAAGAGATGACTAAAAATGCTTTTAGTTTGACTGTGGTTGAATTCATTAAAACACACACATGCACACACACTCCCACATTCACGCATGAATACAAGCCCACTCAAAATCTCCAGGCTTTATATTTTAATTTGTTAAACAAAAACTTGTCTGATTTCTATCATTTGCAAATCTCTACAAGGAAATAAATGCACCACAAAATGACTTAAGTCATTTAGACAGACTGAGGCAAGACAACAGGAGGGAGAAGAGTGAGAAGTCACGTTGTGCCGAACCCAGAAGAAGCAGGAAGACAGAAGAGAGTGACCAGGGACAATCAGACTCCTCAGGATGACCATCTCTGCCTTTTAAGAATGGGAGGAGGCATCTAGCAGAAAGTAGATCTGGAAGCAGCAAAATCTGGGTCCTTTCTCTAAACTGATCCATCCAGGAATATGGAGCTAGTTTGCAAATTTCAGGAAAGACCAGAATGTGTCTCAATTAAAAAAAATGAACATAATGATATGTGGCAGACAATGTGTGTAGGGGTGTTATGATTAGATTAGGTAGTTTTTACATTTTCACATAAAGAATCAGAAGACTGAAAGTAGCCAGGAATCACAAGCATGAACATCTTGAAATTGCAACTAGGCCTAATTATTTTTTTAAGTTTGAGGTTTTGCAAGTAAGAGTTTCACTTAATATAATTAGATACTGTAGCTGTTTGAGTTTGTTGAAGCATGTTTCTTATCTTCTTTTATTACTTTTTTTCTTTGGTGGGGTTGGGGACAAAAGGATTATGCAGGCTTTGGAGAGGATCTGGGAAAAACACAACAGATCTAAAGTCCTTTCATCTTCATCTTAGTAAATCTCTAGACTGGACAGGACCAAGAAGGATGGCAGCTTTTCTTGCTTGTGAAGAAATCCTAGCGAACAAATCTGCCACGCATGGCATAAAAAGGCAGGAGCAAAACCCCGTTCTCACTTCAGCCTCACGCTGTTGGAGGCCCTTGAAAGAAATTAATCTGAGCAGATTTAGGACTGAGGGCTTTATGTCCATATGGATTGGCAGTTGGTGAGACCTCACTATTAATGGTGCACAGTTAGTAAATAATATGTCTCTGTTTGCTTTGGTAGCTGTTTAAGCATTAAAAAGCTTATAAAAAGATTGCTTAGACAAACCCCCCACATATGGGCAAGGTCTTGGTCTATGCTGGACGTCTTCCATTCAGGAATCCCATTTGCACTCTGCATGGTACGTCGCCCCCCAAACAACAATTTGTTATTCATTTTACCAAGACAGACCACATGAGTTAGGGAGACATTAAAAATTCTAATAAATAAGTCAATAAATAGCATTCAAAAATAAAAAAAGGATAAGCATATCCTACAATGGAATAATGTTACTGTTCCAGCATACAGACAGAGATTGGAATCTAAACAGCTACTACTTACTTACAGGGTGAACCTGTGTCTTCTCAGAGTATTTACATTCTCTTGCTTGATAAATGAGTCTAAGACACACTCCAATTCTGATTTCAGAAGCAAATTAAATTTCAAAATTAATACACATTTAATTTTAAATGTCCCTTTCATAGCACCTATCTCTAGTAGACCTTGCGAAGAAAAACTGCAGGCTCTGTGATCCTAAATGACTTTTGACCTGATTTAAACCCTGGGACTTTAAAAAAAAAAAAAAAAAAATGAAGACACCAACTAATGAAGGCGTCTGCTAGAATATCTTATGCAGCATAATGCTTAATCATGTCCGAGCACTGCTCTGTGTTTGCAAAATCTTAGTTCAAATTTTATCAAATCCAATCCATAAATGGATACATTTCAATTATTTTTTATTATATATTGATTGCAACTGAGTATTGAAATGCTGTGTAAAGAATAATCTGATCACCTTATGCTAAAAGTAACTTTGTAAATGAACTGAAAATAAAATGGAAATGAAAGCACCTAAACCCTATGTCTCCGAAGATTGGCTCACATATCTTGGACGTAGGTTGACATTGTAGATTATGCATTATAAAAGTATTTTCACTTTCTCTTTCTTTCTATAATTCTTCCAGGTGAGAGTTCATGCCTGAGTTTCCTTTTACTTTAAATTATTGTTATTTTTTTAATTTAAGGGAACTATTACTCTTTTACAAGTAAAACTTTCCAGGAAAGCTTGTATGACATTGCTGTTACATGAGTGACATTTGCAAATATTGAGCATAATCAGTTTGCTTTGAAACTGGTCACAGTTTTTCTACAAGAAACTCAGTTTGATGGAGAGGTTGAAGTGAATATGCAGATAAATCAGGTTATTTTGGATGTACTAAATGAAGTCCCCCATATTCTTTCACACTCTATTGTATTATTCTATACTACACACAGTTAAGGCTAGCATATTATTCAAAGTACTACATCGTATTTCCTTTCAAAATTAGTACAATAATCTCATAATTTTGGATGATGTATTAAATTTATTCATTGCGAAAAAGTCTGGCAAATGAACAAACACATCCATTAAAGAGAAAAAAAAAAAACCCATCAAGCTATGACTTCTTTTTCTGCAATGACCCTTCCTGGGCCTTCAGCAAGCAATTATTGAAACAGTTGCTGCATTTTCCTGGAAATTACATGGTTGTATGCAAACAAGACTTCATCCAGAAGTTTTTTTTTGTTTTTTTTTTTTGCGGTACGCGGGCCTCTCGCTGTTGTGGCCTCTCCGTTGCGGAGCACAGGCTCCAGACGCGCTAGGCCCAGCGGCCACGGCTCACAGGCCCAGCCACTCTGCAGCACGTGGGATCCTCCCGGACCGGGGCACGAACCCGCGTCCCCTGCATCGGCAGGCGGACTCTCAACCACTGCGCCACCAGAGAAGCCCATCCAGAAGTTTTAAATGCAGATTTCTAGGAGTAACTTTTCTTCAACTGGGATTGGGAGAAATTACATTTTATATTGTAATGTGGATTTAATGTAACCATGGTAAAATGTGGCAGGTTAGGAATCCTGTCTGTCACTGATTTACTGCTTAACTGTAGGGAAACACAATAAAACAATGCCCCCAGCACTGTCATAAGCCCTTCTTTATTGTCAAGGTGTCAGAATACTATGTCAGGTAATCACTAAACTTAAAAGTGATTTATGATTAGAAAACCCAACTAAAGATTTAGTTTAGTTTATCATTTTCAAAACTACATGAAAAGATCTTTTAAATTATATCCTTTTTTTTCTGGTCTGTGTAATATGACCCACAACAGAGCAGTTAGCTCATAAAAAGAACATACACCATGAGAATGTTCTAAATTTTCACATTTTGTTTATATTTTATGGCTTTTACTTAGGTTAACATGTGGTGCATTTTTACAAAGCCTGATTATTCATGTATTTAATTTCTATGCCCATAAAGCCATATATTTTTAATATAATCCAACCAGCAGGAAATGATCAGACTCTACTAAATATTTTAATATTAGCCTGAAGTTGCGAAGTTAAATATAAAAGAGAAAGTGGTTTTAAAGCCTGTGACATTTCACACTATTCCATCAGTAATAAAGATATATAAATCAACTTTTCTGGAATGTGATTTGGGAATTTTAAAATCCTAATGCTATGAAATAATTAACGAAATATGATATTTAAAGCCAACAATGAACATAAGAGTATACTTTTTGTTAGTAACTCCTTTTCCATTTTAATGCAAGAAATTTGCATTTTAAAACACAAGACAGTTATTACACAAACAGAAATTCTGGTGGTTTGTAAACTGGAATCATGTGTTGTTCTTATACCTGATTTGTAAAATTGCTGATCGATTACTTTTGTCCTAAATTTTAGGCATTTTTAAGAAATCACATCTGTTAAAAAATAAAGCACTCTTTTTAATCTTTTCTTAGCTGTAAATTATTATTGTTTTAAATTTAGTTCTGTATATATCCCAATTACATATTAAAAGAAGGGCTGATGCAACTGTTGTGTGGTAAGCAGGAAATGGTTAAATAAAAAACCCCAAAAAGAGGAATACTAAAGATTTTGAACTCTAATTTCTGAAGTTAGGCTATATTGAGGGACAGAAAAGAGCACACTTTTTTTTTTTAATAATAAAGAAGAATCATGTAAGTGGACTCTCTAAATACTCTTCTCTCAGATAAGGCCATTAAAAAAGACATTAGTAGACATTTTGTATACAATCTTCAGAGAGGATATTTTGTGAATATATTTACAGTGGAGACAAGTCCCATCTCCTAAAGTAATTATATGGAATTGGTTTGTACCATAACAAAATAGAAATGGAAAAAAATTACCATTTGTAATAAGGAGACTAAATGATATTTGAAACATGATGTTTCAAAGCATTAGAGTCAAATTTTTGAGCCATGTCAGAGAGAGAAGACATTTCAGTGAGTCTCAGTTCTTTTCCATGGGTAGAATCTGTGTGGGATGGATAAGGAGATCAGAGATAAAAGAACCTGGGAGAAGACAGAATAGTAGAACGTGTACCAGAATTTAGAGAGAGGAGTATTTGATAATTGCTACTCTGCTGTTTAAAAGTCTTCAATGTCTTTCTAAGTTCCTAGATATAACATATTTAACTTTCAACGTTCTGCTTTCAACTACCTCTCCAACTACCCACCACTTCCCAAATATAATGTACACTCACACCTTAATTAACCACTTAAAGATCCCTGAGCACTAGGTGCCTCCACCCTTGCACATGCTTTGCTCCTTGTTTGAAGTGCCCTTTACTTCCTAGCCTGTCAGGAGAACGAATGACTCACCTTTTGAGAGTCAGTTATGGTGTCACCGGTTTGGGGAAATCTTCTCTGACCCACTTTAGATATTTATCGTTTGTGCCATCAAGACTTGTGAAGGATTTTTATTATATTTATCAGAGTGTATTGCAAATATTTAAACATATCTTTCCCACCTACTAGGCTTTAAACTCCTTGCCAGAAAGGAAATTAACTTGTTTTTCCTCTACCTCTGGTTCCTAACATAGTGCGTGATGCGTGAGAGAGATGTAACTTACTCTTGTTGAATAAATGAATGGATGAGCTCAGATACTACTGGTTAGCAACATCACCAAATAACCAATAAAAAACCAGAATTGGGCATTTGTAAATAGAATAGTGCGTTTCAATATTATATTTATTTCCCACTGCTTAAGACATTCATTGGGGGTACTATGAAAGAAATACTAGAGATGATAGAAAAGGGATTAAAATAACAGCTATGGTAATATATGCATTTTGACCCACTTGCTTATTTTTCTTTTTTAAAGAGCACAGTAGAGGGTATATTATTTTCTCAAATGCTTTAGTCAACTGGATTGTACTTTTCTCTGCACATCACCTCTCTTTGACTGGACCACTTGAGTTCCCTTACTGTAAAGGTTATCCATTCTGTGCTTTCTGTCTACTCATTCAGACATGTACCTAAAGATCATTAGCAGAAAAGACCCTTAAGATTATAGGAGAACTAAGTTGCTATATTAGCTAATTCTGTAAAGCTGTGAGGCTCCCAATCTAACAATACATATATACATAACTTCTTTCTAAAGCAGTTAAAAATTGGTGAGCTCTCACGTTGTGTCAGGTGTTGTTGTAGATACTTTACATGTACTCTCTTCTTTAATCTCAACAATTTATGAAGTACTATTTTAAGCTCATCTTGTAGATGAGGAAAAGGGGGCACAGGAAGTTCACATTGCTAATCAGTGAGTATTTAAGAAAACTAAGCCTTTACACATTTATACATTTGTAGTGGTCAAGACCAAACATAATATGCCAAATGCACTTTCATGATTTCTGCTTTTGCTAATGACAGTCCTTCAATTTAGAATCTCACACTCCTGTAAAATCCTAGTAAACTTTCTATGCTTCACTCAAAAGTTACTTTAAGAGTTTCCTTCTTCTTTGTTGCCAAAGCATTTTGCTTGCCTTTCTATTGTAACACTTATTTCATTCATCTGTGTTATATGCATGAATATTACTTTTCTTGTGCTAAATTGTAAGCTTCTTGAAGTCAGCTACTGTGTAAAAATGTCTCTGTACCCCCCAGCAATCCTTCATCATTGTAGTTCAGTAGGCACGCAATGAATTTATGTGAAATAAATTATTCTTCATAATTTAATATAGGGTGCTATTTTCCAATTTGACTTCTGATACTGAATATCTCAATCTTGTATTCATATAGAAAGGGGATAGGGATACCTGTTATTTGTAACTGAAGCATGTTTCAGCTAACTAGCTCATTCATTTCCCTCTCATTCTCATGTCTTCCTTCACTAATGATTTTTTTGTTTTCTTGTAAAGTAATACAATTTGGTAGTGTTTAATTAGCATTCTGGCTTTTCTTGCTGGAAGTTGGAGAGGCAGCTTGCAGGAATTTTTAAGGGTGGTTTTTGGGAAACTTTATATGCAATTCTAGGAGACTTTAGGGCCATCAAAGCCTATTTCTAAGAGCAATAATACTCTTCAAGTTTTAATAGGTTACTGTAAGAGACAGAGGGTTTATATTTACTGCTTGGCATTTGCCATGCTATTGGCATAATTTCATCAGTTGCGTAAAGTAAAGGTACAAAAGAAAGCTTTATGTTCCTTAGCTGAGTCACTTGAGAAATCTGCAATCTATCCCTTAATGGTAAGATGTGCCATCAAATTCAGTCTTGCCATCTTCACTGTGCCTATGCTAAGCACTGTGTCAAACGCATGAAAATAAAAAAGAAAAAGAAACAAATTATCTGGAGTAGCAAGTGATAGCCATTTACAAAAGTAATTTTGTTATCTTGAAATCAATTTAGAAACACTAGGCTAGTGTTTAGTATTCCCTTAAAATTTTTTATAAAGACCAATACACAGCCAGTTTATGCAACATGGTGTCCAACTAGGACATAGTTTGCCACCAAATCCAGCATTCAATTGAAATATCATATTAAAAACTGTTAGGTATAAAATAAGCTACAAAAGATATATTGTACAACATGGGGAATATGGCCAGTATTTTACAATAACTATAAATGGAGTGTAACCTTTAAAAATTTTGAATCACTCTATTGTACACCTGTAACATATACTATTGTACAGCAACTGTACTTCAATAAAAAATAAAATAAAATGAAGTAAAATGATCCAGAAAAAGTCACCTCCACAGATAAATGGGGGTCCTCAGTAAACTTTACATCAACATAGTCTTTTTATGTTGGAACATCAAAACTCACGGGCCCAGGGCTGATTATGTTTTCTCACACAGTCTGATTGAGGACCCTTTGTTGAATTGAACTGAAATCTAAGAAACTCAGAAGATCCACCTAAGCACAGTTATCTCTATAATAGCAGAATGAAAGTTTGCCATGCAAGTTTTATGCCAAATACATTATGACTTTAAATCTACTGTATCAAAGAATTGCTCCTAACTTCAAGCATCTGATTCACCCTGAGTTAGTGTCAGACTCTACCTGTTTAAGGACTCAGTCCCACAACACTGCCATCCCCAAGGGAGCCACTTCTGTCTGACTTGACTACAAAGTCAGGCTTCCCACAACCCCTCCTACATGTTCAATCATGTGTTACAGACCTCACAGAACTCAGAACATCTGAATTAGTTTACCAATTTATTATAAAGGATATTATAAAGAATACAGATGAACAGCCCAATGAAGAGGAATATAAAGTGAGGTCTGATAAGGTCCTGAGAACAGGAGCTTCTTTCCCTTTGGAGTTCAAGAGTGCCGCCTCCCAGCACATATGTACCTGTGTTCAACAACCTGGAAGCTCTACCAATTCCTTCATTTAAAGTTTTTATGGAGGTTCCATTGTGTAGATATTAGTGATTAAATTATTGACCATTGGTGATTATCTCAGCCCCTCTCCCCTCCCTTGAGGCTCTGGTGTGAGGATGAAACCTGCGACATTCTAATCACATAGCTGGTTCTTCTGACAACCAGTTATCCTCGAATGGTCACTTCATTAGCATAAAGTCAGGTATGGCTGAAAGGTGCTTATTATGAATAACAAAAGATTCTACTCTGACCCCTATCACTCAGGAAATTAAGTGTTTTAGAAGGTCAGTATCAGGAACAGGGGATAAACACATTCTCAAGTAAATCAATGATCAAAAACACCTATAGGAAATTAAACACAACAGTAAAAGAAAAGAATGAGACAGAGAAAACAAATATTTTTGCCATTCATGATTTCAAACTTGAGTCCACTCGTGATTGTTAACTTGCCACGGTTTTGTGGAAGTCATAGAATTCTCCAACAGTCTTATTTTCTGATTGGGATGGGAATTCCTTTTCTTAGAGCTTTAGATGGGGTGAAAATTAGGTATTGCCAATATTTTCCTTTACTGGTATTGATAGATTTTTACTTCACCTTTTGTTTAGTATTTAGTGCCAGTGAATATTTTCTAAATATTATTTTCCCTAAACATCCTTTATAGTTTTACAAATATCTATTGTTTTATATACCTCGCTGATATTTTATTGTTAACTTTTATAATGTTAATTTCTTTGTTTATTCTTACTATCTATTCCATAGTTTAAAAAGCTTCAGGAAAATATGAAAAAGAGGGACTCATCTTACAGTTACATTTTTACTGAGCTTTAAGGTTAGCTGTGCCTTATTAAATTCAATAATACATCTCAAAATTTTGAAAATAAGGTTATCAAAAATAAAAAATGGTGATTTTAACTTTTTATAAGTGGGGATATTATACACTAATGTAACACAGAGATTGAAAAAAATTCTTTGCTTTGTTCTTTTCTATACATCTTCTTGGTTTTTGAATTAAATTCAGATAAAAATGATGACTATAAAAAGTTAGAATTTCTGTTAACAATAGAATTATCTGGATGTTATCACTAAATAGTTTTCATTATTATCAAATAAAAAGTATCTCTCTAAAGTAAAAAAAAAAATCATGCCTATATTTAAAAAATAGAAATAATGAAGAGACTTCTCATATTCTTTCTTTCCTTGGAAAGAAGGAAAGTCCAAGGAGACTTCTTCTCATATTCTTTCTTTTTTTTTTTTGCGGCACGCAGGCCTCTCACTGTTGTGGCCTCTCCCGTTGCAGAGCACAGGCTCCGGACGCGCAGGCTCAGCGGCCATGGCTCACCGGCCCAGCCGCTCCGCGGCATGTGGGATCTTTCCGGACCGGGGCACGAACCCGTGTCCCCTGCATCGGCAGGCGGACTCTCAACCACTGTGCCACCAGGGAAGCCCCTCATATTCTTTCTGAATAAAAAGATACATTGTGTGAATACAAAATGGGAAAATTTAATTTAAATTATTATGCCTTTCATTCTCATTTTATGCCTAATTTTATTATTTTTTACATTATGCTATTCACATTTTTTAGATTGGAATCCCACAGAAGACATCTATTTCAGTTATGTAATGTTACAATCTGATAGCTTCACAATTCAAAAAACTTATACTCAGAAAGTCTCAACATTGAATATGGAATTTCTCAAGAGTCAAATTTCAAAAAATCCATACAACAATGTTTAAGAAATATATACCTCAGATTTTCCAAAATTCCAAATATTTATACTAGAATGTACACTTATACTTCAGGACTTATCTCCCAAGTTTTTTTAAAGATTTTTTTTTTTTGATGTGGACGACTTTTAAAGCTTTTATTGAATTTGTTACAATATTGCTTCTGTTTTATGTTTTGGTTTTTTGGCCATGAGGCATGTGGGATCTTAGCTCCCTGACCTGGGATTGAACCCACACCCTCTGCATTGGAAGGTGAAGTCTTAACTACTGGACTGCCAGGGAAATCCCTATGTCCCAATTTTTGATAGAGACAACTATGGATGTGTAATCTCATATATCTAATCGCTTATGGTTATACAACACCTTTCCAGCAATACTCTAATGAAACTGGTATGATAAAGAGTGTTTGATATGTTTCAAAGTCAGGATCATAGTCAGTGGCTTTTCAGTGGGTGAGTGAAGCGAGAGTAGAGAATGAGATCTGATCTCTAATGTGGACAACTAAGTAAAAAGTGATGTTTCTTTGTGATTGAAGGAATAATAGAATACAGTCATTGCACGTTATCCATGGGAAATTGGTTCCCAGACCCACTATGGATACATAGTCAGCCCTCTGTATCCACACGTTCTTTATCCTCAGGTTCAACTAACCATGTACTTGTAAACGTAGTACAAGACCTGCAGTTCTTCGAATCTGAAGATCCAAACCCAGAGATATGGAAAGCCAACTGTATTTTATGAAGAAGGTAACAAACTCATCTTTAACATAGGAATACTGGTGTTTATAGGACACCCGAATGGAAGTATCTAGTAGGATATAAAATACATAGATTTGAGATAAAATCAAGCATTGACCTGTTAGCATTGTGTATATGATAGTGAAGCCATGAAAAAGAGTGAAATCATCTAGGAATAATGTGAGAAGAATCAGAAAATTCTAGAGACTATCAACATAAAACAGCATCTCATAGATTTTAAGAACTCTTGTCATAGGAGGAGCAGAGATAAGAAACAGTGGTTATTACACAGATAAAAGTGAAAATCATTTCAAGAAGGAAGAAGTGATCAAGATGGAGGAAGTGAATCAGCAGTGTTTGAAGCTGCAGAAAAGACATTTAAGATCAACAATCAAACCTGCCATGGATTTAACATCAAGGGTGTCACTACTGCCCAAAGTTTTAGTTGGGATTGAGAGAATAATGGCATCATATATGGGATTTGGAGTTTGAAAGTGGGATAGTATAGAAAATATGCATAGACTATGTTTTTACAAATATTGATTTATTGATTGCAAAGTGAAAAAAATAGATGGCCAAAGGGCCATGCAGTGTTGAGTAAAAAGTTTTCTTTTGAGGAATAATTATTAGAGAGACTTAGGAAAGTTAAATTCTGAGAGAGAGAGAGAGAGAGAGAGAAAATAGACTAGGCAATGGTTTAAAGGTTCCTGAAGGTTTGGTTATAGACAAAAAAGGGGGGAGGGTTCTTTTTCCTTGGAGAAAGGCTAGAGATGGGATGGAGGAGGAATTAAGAGGTCCAAAGATGGGCTTCCCTGGTGGCGCAGTGGTAGAGAGTCCACCTGTCGATGTAGGGGACACGGGTTCGTGCCCCGGTCCGGGAAGATCCCACGTGCCGTGGAGCGGCTGGGCCAGTGAGCCATGGCTGCTGAGCCTGCGCGTTTGGAGCCTGTGCTCCGCAACGGGTGAGGCCACAGCAGTGGCCTTTTGCGTACCGCAAAAAAAAAAAAAAAAAAAAAGACCCAAAGATAAGTTTTAGGGTAGATAAGCTTTTCAATAATATTTATTAAACAGATATTGTCATTTACTAAAGATGAAGAGGAGGAGAAGGAAGAGGGAGGAAGAGGGGGGAGGGGGGAGGGGCAGGCATAGGAAGAGGCATAGGTGTCCCTTCACCTAAGCAAAGGAAGAAGGGGAGAAAGAGGTGAAGGCACACTATTGCCAAAGACTTGCTAATTTGTAGACAGATTCTTAGACACCATAAACACTAAGCTACGCTGAAGGGTACAATTTAAGCATAAACAGAGCTTTGAAATTTTGCTTTAATTCCACCTAAAAATTGCATTTTGCATGATGTTTATTGTCAACTGCTCAAAAAAGATCCTTAGGTCCAAGGAGAAAATTATTTCAGCGGCCCCTCTCAAGTAGTCCCCTGAATTTCTATTTTTTTTTTCATATATATTATTTCTCCACTCTTGGTTGAGATGTTCTACTTTTTGGTGGTTATTTCATCTTCAGAACTTTCACAGGCATAATTGAGTTAACATGCTTAAAGTCAAGGAAGACATTTAAAGTCAGATGCCTCCGAGGCACTGGAAGTGACAGCTTAATTCCTTGGCTTTCAGCTTCCTCTTTATTTTTGGCCCCTGAGGGAATTCTCTTGATTTGTCAAAAGCTAGGCTATACATTTAAAAGGATGTTTGTTATATATTATCCAGAATTTCCGGGTGTTTTGAAGGATGATATTAATGATATCTTATCTGCATATTAGTAGAGTTATAAATCTTAGTCTCTTGCTCCTAATTCTAACAGATTTTCCTTGTATCCTATGAATTCCCCTATCTCTTAATTATTCCTGGATTTTAATTTTAACATGGAGACATCTCTGTCAGAATTAAAACCAATAAGAGATTCTGAAAGGGGAAGGAGAGACTACTACTCTGAACGTCTGAACATGTCTCCTGTCTGCATCTGCTGCTTTGTGAGGAAGGCTTGCTTTCCCTACACGATGCTCTACAGCTGCAGGAGACATCCGCGGGATGCACAGCTCCATTTATTTGGGAGACTGAGTGACCTTGACTCTCCCTGCTCTTGGACTCCAGTCTTGGCAGTCCCTCAGACTCCTCCCAAGCTTACAATGCTCTTACTGGGTGGAGGCAGGTATGGCTGGGTTAAATCCTTTTTCCTGGAAATATAATTTTCCTCTTGGAGTCAGAGCTCAATACTTTCTTGGAGCAGTACTGTGACGTTTTTCTGTATAACACCTCTGATGCCCCTATTCCCCCACTTTCTGCCTCAGTACTGCCATCTGTATAATACTCTCTCTTCCCATGCTACATAATAGCAAATTTAACCAAGGCCACCATCACATACACAATTACACATTATTGCCATTTGCTGGGGTCTGCTACAATTTAGCAAGAATCCTAGTTTTCAAATGTTGAGAGAATGTTTTAATCCAAAAATTGGTGTGAGAGGCTGAATAATGGCCCCCAAAGATGTTTGTGCCCTGATCCCTAGACCTTGTGAATATATGTCACCTTACATGATAAAGTTAGGATTGTACACCCAGGATTAAATTAAGGATCTAGAGATGAAGAGATTACTCTGATTATCCCTATATAATCATGAGGGAGGCAGTAGAATCCTTCTGAGAGGGAGGCAGTAGAATTACAGTCCAGAGAAGGCTATGTGACAATGACAGGCAGCAGACATTGGAGTGATGTGGCCACAAAGCGAGGAATGCTAACAACTTCTAGAAGCTAGAAGATGCAAGGAACAGAGTCTCCCCTGGAACCTCAAGAAGGAACCAGCCCTGCTAACAACCCTGATTTTAGCCCCATGAACTTTATTTGGGACTTCTGAACTCTAGAACTGTGAGGAAATAGATCTGTGTTGTTTTAAGCCACTACATTTGTGGTAAGTTTGTTATAACAGCTAATAAAATCAGGAATTTAAATATACATAAGAACAAACATTTCTTTGTCCCCCAGGACATAGAAAATGTAGTAATAACAGTGGTTCTAGCAGCTTCCACCTACCAAGATTCCACTATTTACAAGAAATTCTTCTTTGTAACTTACCCACTTTATTTAATTCATATAATGGCACTGCTATTCCCATTTTACAGAAACAATATCATAGAAACCCATTTACCCACTGAGTGAAAGGCAGAGCCACCATGTGAACACAGGGCTTTGTGATATCAGTTTAAAGACTGGTACATTGTAAAAGCAAAACACAGATTACTGAAGAGAAGAATTTCAACATGGCTGAAAGGAATGCTGAAAACCTATCAAGGCAGTGTTATCAGTTGAGCTGGATCTCTCAAAAAACATTATGTGGGAGTCCTAACCCCCAGTCCCTCAGAATGTGATCTTATTTGAAGATAGTTTTACAGAGGCAATCAAGTCAAAATGAAGTCATTAGGGTGGGTCCCAATCCAATGTGACTGGTATCCTTATCAAAAGGGGAACTTGCCGTTTGAAGACAGAGGCAGAGATTGGGATGGCGCTTCTACAAGGCAATGAACACCAGAGATTGCTGCTGACAAGGAGACGAATGACCAGAAGCTAGGGGAGAGGCACAGATTCTTCCTCACAAGGCTCAGAAGGAACCAACCCTGCTGACACCTTGATCTTGAACTTCTGGCCTCCAGAGCCGTGAGACAATAAATTTCCGTGGTCTAAGCCACGCAGTTGGCAGTACTTTGTTATGGCAGGCCCAGCAGACTAACACAAGCACCAGTGATGATGAAAATTAGGACGATAACAGCAACTGCAGCTGTTTTTAAAATATCAGTATTCACTCATTATAGTTATAAAATTAAAAAATGTAGTTCTTACAAATCCGCTTATTATATATGTTAGTCTAGCACACTTAGCAATCGCTTTAAGGAGGCCTCTGAATAAAATTTGATCACATTTCTAATTAATCACCTATAAACATAAATGGCATTTATAAAGATAATATGTTCTATTTCCTTTAAAAATACTTCACTTGGGCTTCCCTGGTGGTGCAGTGGTTGAGAATCTGCCTGCTAATGCAGGGGACATGGGTTCGAGCCCTGGTCTGGGAGGATCCCACGTGCCGTGGAGCAACTAGGCCCGTGAGCCACAACTACTGAGCCTGTGCGTCTGGAGCCTGTGCTCCACAACAAGAGAGGCTGCGACAGTGAGAGGCCCGCGCACCGCGATGAAGAGTGGCCCCCGCTTGCCACAACTAGAGAAAGCCCTCGCACAGAAATGAAGACCCAACACAGCCAAAAATAAGTAAATAAATAAATTAAAAAAAAAAACAAACTTCACTTGTCTGACAAACAAAATCTTCTTGAGTACTTACATTCTAATAAATTAAGCTTTTAAAGATGTTGAATCCTGAAGACGATTAAACGTTCTAACGCTGTATAGAAATGGTAAGATTTCAACTTAAAAACACAAGCCTAAGTCAAATACTGAGTTAGACATTTAAATTTACTCTTATGGGTTAAATAATCTTAAACCTTTCAAGCACATAAAAAATCAAAACTACACAAACTTCTTAACCCACGTATATAAAAGTTATGGGGTGGATCCTCTCAAACATTCCTATACTGAATCCTAAATCTTTCTCAGGTTGAAAGGTACTTGCAAGGGGACAGAAACAATTTATCATCACACACAAATCTGGGATTACCTTCTCACTTTGCTGAAGTTACCTAAAGAAGAGGAGATAGTGGCTGAGGCATGACTGGGCTCATATCCCTGCACAAGCAGGAATTTTAAGCCTTATTCATGGCCTGCAACAGGGATTTAAGGGAGAAAAATGGTTTCGTGTTCCACATGCCTGAGATTTGAGTCAAATTGTTACTCACTTTTCAAACTGAAATACAGTCTGTACCCCCTTCCCATGTGGCTACACCGATGGTTTTTGTTTTTCTTTGGCTCTTAAAAAAAAATGAACATTAATATGTTGTTAACAAAGTATGAAGCACAGGCCTAAGTGCTTTAAGATATATTAACTAATTTAATCTGTGAATTGAGATACTAGGTCCCAGTGGTGGCCTCAGCATCTTATCAGCATCAACAAATGAGGAATGTCTACTTGTATAACCAAAATATCCTATAGCTAGATGGGCAGGTGTAACAGAGTCAACATTTGTTCAATAATTATATCTAGGATCAACACATTACAGTTAATTAGTTTGTATATAACCAACTCTAGTAAGCAGTGAAATGGAATACCCCAGGGCAACAGATCCTGATCAGGGAATAACAGGCTCTTCAGACTGTAACAATTCTATCAACTAGAACAGCTCATAGCTCAAGGACACTTGCTCACATAGCTGGTTTGCATTTTTGTCTCTTAACTCTCCTAACTCTTGAAGATCAAAGTCTCTGGATGGAGCCTCAGGACCTGTTCTTGATGAGGCCTGGTGTAGGATTGATATGCAGTAGGTTTAGGGAGAGAGAAAGCACCCACAATGATGAGGTAACTAATGGGCCATCAAATGCATCCCACCTAAAGTTTAAGGTGCTGTGGCCTTTAATACAATTCCTAAAGCATGGGTATATCTTGTGCTTATTGATTAGAAAGTTTATTCTGAGTAGATTAAATAATTTCATAATGAAAAAAATTTATGGTTAATATTCCAAAAATAAATATAAGTTGGACAATGTCTTACATATATCTAATAAGATAACTTACCAAACCCCTGAGTTACCAATTAAGGAAGTGAGTCTTACAGAAATTAGTAACAAGGCTGGTCAGGAAGAAGCAAAGCTATGATTCAGACCAAGAGCTGTCTGAATCCCAAGCAAGCTCTTGAATCTCCACCCAGTGACTTAAATGTACTTTTAGCCTCTTGCATTTGGTTGAGGAATAAGACCTCTGGTAGACCACTATATTCTGAAATTGTGGATTAAAAGAAAAAGAACATGAGAACTTTGTTAAACCTATTCCTCCTCTCAGTTAATGACAAATGATAAATGAAAAGGATACTCTTTTGCGATTTGTGATGAATAAGAATTATCAAATTGGACAACAAAGAAAAAGAGATATATCCTTACTATTGTTCCTTCAGATTGGGAAATAGGTTAATTTCAGAAGGGAAATAGGAAAGGGAGGTGTTTCAAGTTGGGCATTTCAAGCTATCAGACCTGAAAAATGGTAAAACTTGCAATCATTATCTCATAATGGTTGCAAATCCTGGTGCAAATCTTCCCATTATTGCAATGATTTAATACATACAGCATCCAGCAACTTACATTTTAATAAGATGACAATTTATTGCTTGAAGTAATTTTGTTTAAGCTATTTTTAGTTCTTTTCCCCCTCTTGTTAACTCTTAGAAATACTCCTACCAGCATATTCAGCCGTTTCCTTGTTATGGAAGTGTTACAGCTGCTGTAGTTTACGGCTCTTCTTTCGCTTGGGGTCAGAGAAAATTTTCTGGATAATTCATTTTTATCATTCCCTTTTCTAAGAATTCATGTTCATTTTTAAAGCAGTAAGCTTTATTTTCTTTTCTGCCAGATAATCTACAAATTATAAACATACCACAAAAATTTTTGAACATAATTCATACCTCTTGCAAACTAAAATCAAAACTTCAGTTTACATTTTCCCAAAACAATGATCTCTATGTTTATTCTTTTTAGCTTATTTCTAAAAAATGGTCAGAGTCAACATTTAGCATATTTCAATGCAAAACAGACTTAATTTTTTCTTCCTAGCAGCCTCTGATTTGTTCCAATCCTACCTTGAAGCGGAATTAGCATTTTGGTGGATCTTAACTTCATAAGACATTAAACTTTTCACTGAGGACTCCATGGGAAAATTAAGACATTTAAGAAGGTTCCCTGGTTGGTGTCCCCATTTCATCCAAAGATCCCTGTGACTCCCATTAGACATTTATCTCTCCTTTCTCAGACTTAGTGGGACATCCAAATAACACATCAAATGACTTTTTGCAGTAAATAATTTTGAAAGGATTGTTATAACTTTGCTTTTGAAGTTATTTAGCTGGAAGTGACTTAAAATTACAATTGACTCTGATTGTGCTGTATTAATCATGTTAACTCAAGGATTCCTGCAAAGTGAAAAGAGGTAACCTAAAATTGTTCTCATATATCATGACTGTTTTTTTTAGAATTCAAAATTTGACAATTAATACAATTGTTGACATAAGGGTCTACATTGGTAGATATTTAACTAAAAGTTAATATTTATTTTTCATTATGCAGGTTTTTTGGGTTTTCTTGTTTGTGTTTTTCTGTGATTTGGAGCCAATGCTTTCCTCAGATCTGACATATTTTCAGAGGACCCTGGACAGCCTCAGCATTATGACTTTTAGTGCTGGTGCAGAAGATGTCTACATGGCTAGGCTAGGAAAAATCCCTGTAGTACTCTCATTCTTTTAGCCCTAGCCCTCAATTAGCATAATGCACTCAGGAAACAAAAGTTTGATCATTAGCCATCCCTAGCCCCTTTGAAAGCTATCTATCTCTATATATTTACATATAAATATGTATTTATATATAATGATATATACAAATATACATAAATTGTATGTAGTATGTATTTATATATACATTTTATATATTATATAAAAATTATATAATGCTATATTTTATATATTTATGTATAAATTATATATAATGCTATATTTATTTTATATATAAATTATATATAATGCTATATATTTATTTATATATAAATTTAGTTCTCTCAACATCATAAGGAAATACAAATTTGATAAAAGCAAATCTTTTACTTAAGAGGAGGCTACCTCTAAGAAAAAATGGTTTTCCTTGTATGAAATACCTCCTCTTCAACTGGTGAATATTCTCGGCCCTCAGCAAATCTACTTGAGCTGCTTTTCCACAAGATGTGGGGCAGACAGTGTGGTGGAGGCTCCCTCTGGCATAGGAGGAAGGGTAAGGTCAGGTCATCACGGCCTGCAGTCTCTACATCTACAACACAGCCAGAACTGGACCAGACCTCATTCCCTTCCCTGCTGTCACCTTCCCCCAAGCCACCAAGCCTCTGGCTGCCCTCAGTCAGTGGCCTCCTCCCTGGCCTCCTACTTCAGCTCCTGCTCTCCTTCAGTCACCTCTCAACCCAGCGGCCAGAACGACATTGCCCAAACTGAAGTCAGATCACATCCCTCCTTTGTCATCACCTCCATCACCTCCACCTCATTCCATGATAAAGCCAAAGTCCTTCCAATGGCCTCACGGGGTCTAGGTCCCCTTGGCTCTCTGACCTCTTCTGCTATTCTCCCTGGTTCACTCCACTGCAGCTGCACTGGCCCCGCCGCTGCTCCTGGAGCAGGAGACTTCTGTTCAGTCTACTTGCTCTCTGGGCACAGCATACTCTTCTCCCAGTTGTCAACACATCTCCCTCCCTCACGTTTTCCTTAGACCACTTCTCAGTTTGTTTTGCTCTTTAGCACTTATCACCAGTAACGCCTACAACAGCGGTCCCCAACATTTTTGGCACCAGGGTCTGGTTTTGTGGAACAGTTTTTCCTCAGACGGGGGGTCGGGGGGATGGTTCAGGCAGTAACACGAGCGATGGGGAGCAATGGGGAGCAATGGGGAGCAATGGGGAGCGGCAGGTGAAGCTTCACTCGCTCCCCCGCCACTCACCTCCTGCTGTGCGGCCCGGTTCCTAACAGGCTGTCGACCGGTACCGGTCCGAGGCCTGGGGGTTAGGGACCCCTGACCTACGACATACCTGACTCATTAATCTTGTCTGTTGTCTTTCCACACTAGATCTAAGTGCTGCGAGGCGGGATTTTTTGTGCCTAGAACAAACCTTTGCTCATTTCACATGATCTTTCCATATTTGTTCATTGAGTGGGTTCACAATATGTTCCTTCTTAAAAAGAGTCAATGGGAAGATTGACATGATATTTAATTACTATCCAGGCCTCTACCAACTCAAGACTCAAAGGTTCTTCCTTTAATCCAACCCCTAAGTTCTTTTCCTAGGAGTGTTGGCCAAGCCAACTGTGACGCCATTTTGGGGAGAATTTTTCCCTTGGACTGGTGACTTCTGTCTGGAGAAGGTTCCTGTCCCTTGCTCCTCACAGGCACTCCCCCGGAAGTTAGGTTAGAGCTGATCCTGTCCTTGTTAGTCAACTCTGTTGTGAGGAATATACTAGAAATAGGATTCCAAAAAAAAAAAAAAAAAGAATGGGGATTGGGAGATGGTGTTTTCTCTAGCCAACACATTTTAGTACAAGACCTGACTGTTATGAGGCCCATGATCAAATGATGGGAGGGTATCTGCTTATCCCACTCTACCCTAGACTCTTGCCTTGGTGGAAGACCAAACTTCAAGGATGAATACCACTTCCTGTTCCTCAAGTCTGCACCACCACAGCCCAGCTGGCAGATCTTATTCCTTATAGAAAGTACATGTTACCTCCTTATCTTCCCCTTCCTGTTCTCTCAGAACTATGAGAGCTCAGGAAGTCCTTGGTGAAATTTTTTTCAGCAGTATATCCACAGTCCACATAAATTTCTCACACAGTGATCTGAACCCCTCAGACCAGAATCTTCAGGGGACTCTCATTAGCACTTTACACCAGCAGGACTCCTCTCTAAAATTCTCCCGTCTCACAGCCATCCTTTCTCTTTTGCTCATGTAATCTCTGTTGAGGGCTGGCCATCCCTGTGGCTCCTCTAGCGAACGATTTACGCAGAACTCAAGTATTTCTTCTGGTCCCTGGTATTTCACTCCCAGCACAAGTCTGTCTTTCCCTGTTCCACAATCTGTGTGAGAAAATATTAGCCCCTTCAGTTCATGTGACTGGTCCAGGCACAACCTGGATACACTATCACATTCTCTCAAGGTTCCTTTTAGACACTAAAAAAAATGTCAAGAATGCCTCCAAATAGTTGTTGCGCTGCTAGTGGCTGCTGGATGATTGAATCAGAAAAATTGTGTGTATGTAAAATATATTTATAATTTGGTCTAGAGAATCATTAATTCTCTAGATCCTGGTGAGTATACCAGAATCCCCAGTAAAAACATGGTCTACTTAAAATAGAATAATTTGAGACAAGTTTATTTACAAAAAAGCAATTTTCTGCAGAAGTATGATTGTAGGGGTACCCAGAGAATTGTGGAGTAACACAGAGCTAGTAACTGCCAAGTTGTTACCACCCCTCAGCCTGAAACGGGGTGGGGAAGGCAGTTCCAGGAACTTGCAAAGAGTATAAGTTGGCTGCCTTGCCAGGAGCAGTGACTTTTGGTCTTGTTATAAGGGAGCCAAGGAAAAACATACCCTCAACGCATTTTCTTCCCTCTCTCATCTTCTGCTGGGATTTCCATTGGCCCTTCACAACTGGACAATCCAGGGCATAGGAGCCTTCCTATTTAGTCCCTTTAGGTCACGCTCCCCCTCCCCTGAGAAGAAGAGGGGGGTGGATTTGGAGGGGCAAATACAATGGGCTTGTCTCAATTCTCCACAGTATTGTAATGTGCTATTTGAATGTACAAACATATAAAACCAATGTCTATACATTCCTCAGACATTCACATCTCTCAGGGCCATGCAAGACTGTGTGAGACCTTATAAAAGAGAACTTCCACCTGTGCTTTTGCCATTTAATGAGATTTTTAAAATAAGTGGTTATTATTAAAGGTTATGAAAATATAAGGGAAATTCAAAGAGAGCAAACAGAAAACACCCAACTGAACATTTCTTAGACTAAAGAATTAAGAAGATAGAAAATCCTACAGAGAATTTCTGAGACTGAAATTTTAAAATGCACTGAAACCATCTGGAGATTGACGTAGGAGTCTATATGCCTGAAATTTTTTTCTTTTAAAACTTCAAGTTTTCAGATGTTGATGCATTGTCTACAGGGAATAAACGGCAATCCACAAGGCAACAGGCTGTACTGCAAAACTCTGCAGATATCCTGACTCTGACCAGATGACCAGATATCCTGACTCTGGATTGGTTAAGAGGATCCTTGTGGAGTTTCTCGCTGAATTGTAGGGTTCTCTTTGCACATTGATACTGAACATGTAGATAATAGAAATAGACTTTTCAAGGGTGTGCATATTTTCCACGTGAAACAATATGTATTAAACAAATTAAAGTTGTTTTAAAAACAGAAAAATATTTTGTTCCAGAACCGCTTCATAGAAACAGAAGAGAACTGCAACCCAGTAATATAATGACAATTTTAACAAAAACTTGGTGAGATTGAGGAGTTGTTGGAAATTAAATAATGGGCATTTGGGGTGCTATTTTTAAAAGCCATTTCTAATTAACAAACACACATTGTATACAAGTGTGTTCCTATTTGCATTAGATTATTTCAGATGAAAGCCAAGTACAAAAAAGCTGACTTTGTTTTACATATGCATTTTTAATTTATCTTTATACAAATAAACAGATCTCTAATTTGACAGCATTTCTCTTTTGTGTTTTGATGAAAAGACTCAATCCTTTGGCTTTCCTATTAACTGAAGTGCTTTTGTATTAGCCTACTTGTAAAGAAGAAGAAAACAGACCTTATATTCTAGAAAATAAATTGTTCCGGCCAAGCTTCAGACCAAAGAGGCCAAGCTTTGAATTTGTAGCGCAGTTTTTGTAATAATGTTGCCATTCTAATGCATTTGAGATATTTAAAAATGAATAATAGCACTTTTCATTTAACCTTAGGTATAAATTTGCCAAGATATCTTAGTCATATTCCTTTTTTGCCGAATCTGAAATTGTCTTTGATATCTTCTACCTATGTCCTATTGGAAGGGGTTGCTTTCAGAATGCACTATTTATCCTTTTGAAAATACCACTAAGGCAGCAGTAATGACTTGTTTGAACTCTCCCTATATTTATGTTTGCTTTTGATATTAAATTTTAACTTTGTCTATTTAGAATCTAAACTAGTTATTGAAACACATTTAGAGTAATTTTCATGGTTTAGCAATCAATTGTTAATTCCATAGTTTGGTACTATTTTTTTGTGAGGAAAAATATTAATGACCTTGGTTTAGGGCTCGGGGAGTGTTTTTGAAACAGCATGAAGGGAAAGATTGATAAATTTTAATAAATTAAAACCTCTATACAGTAAAAGACATGATTAACTAAATTAAAGCTAGGAATAGACTAGACTGAGAAGATAAATTTTCATTGTATGTAATATACTAAGAGTTACTATCCAGACTATATAAACTACTCCTAAGAAGCAAAATGAAAAATATCAACAATTCAATAGGAAAATAAGAAATGAATATAGGTAATTCAAAAGAGAAAGCAGATTGGCTAAAAATATGAAAAATATTTAATTTCAATGAAAATTAAGGCAATGAAATTTCAATCAAAGATAGGGCTTTTAATCTATTGAACTGGCAAAAATAAATATCTGATAATAGTTTCAGTGAAACTGTGGAGAGGCAGTAATCCTCATATACTCCCAGTGGGAACATGCAATGCCACAGAATTAGGCAGAATCTAATAAAATTACAAATGCTATGGTAGGTAAAATTCTAAGATGGCCCTCATGATCACCACCCCTCCCCCTCCGGTGTTATGCTCTGTATAATCCCCTCCCTTTGAGTGTGAGTGGGACCTGTCACTTGTGTCTAATCAATAGAAGAGATGATAGAATGTCACTATTGTGACTAGGTTACAATATACCGTCATTGCTTAGCATGGTTCTGATATGCACAAATTTCGTTTACCATACTTTAGATAACTATCACCAGTCCCCCAAATATATCATCCAGATTTCATATATTTGCATATTAACTGTATTTGCAAATATACAAATTTTGCTTCCAGTTTTTCAGTCTACATATAACTATAAATAACAGATGCACATCATGATCAGTGACCAATCACTGATTTTCTTTCAAAGTGTTCACAGTTGTTCACTACACGTTAGTCACTTCATGCACTTACAACAAGGCATGTAGTTGTATTACCTCCTTGTGTTGCAATAAAACATATAGCATTTCACAGAAATGGATAAACAATAGAGGGACTTGACTAACAAAGAAATGTAGAGGAAAGAAATGAAAAATGAAAACACTGGGAGTAAAATTTGATTTGATTAGAGTATTTGAATATGGAGACAGCAAAGTGGAAATAGGACAAGACTTATCCCTGCATGAAGTTACTTTTTCTAATGGTATTTCAATGATATTGAAAGAGTACCATGAATCTATTAAAAAAAAAAGGGTAAAGTTGTTTCAATATCTTCAGTTTAAATTGCACTAAGGAATGAAGCTTTTACTTCCACTTTGAAGGCTGTAATAAACACACAAAAAATCCCAGTCAGTTTGTGTAGATTCAGGTCAAAGCACTGACTTTAGTTGCTTCATTGAAAAAAAAAGAAGATAATTACTGAGGATGAAGGAATAATTTTTACTGCCAGTAAAGTTTGGTTTCATTGTTTCAGAAGTAGTATAAATTGATTAAAATTAAGCTGTTTGGTGAAGCTACTAGAGCTGATAAGAGTGCAGCTGTAAAATTTGCACCCAAATTCCAAGTATTGGTTAAGGCAGTTATAATAATTGTGAAATATTTAATGGTGATGAGACAAGTCAATCTGAGGAGGTAATCCTTTTAATAATTTACAACAATGGTACAGAACTACAAGTGACCATAAAGGAGATGCACCCTGAAGAACTCAGTAAAAGTGAACTTACCAACATAAATGGAGTGGTTGGGATGGAAAGGATGGAGACGTCCAGAAGAAGCTGGTAGAACACTTTACATAAAAGGAACTCTTGGAAGCCATCTCATGACATTGAAGGTACAAAGGTTAAAGTGTTGGAAGCTAACTCAAACTTAGAATGGCCTATGACATTTCACCAAGGCATAGAAAAGATGCTCATTCCATTTAATAAATTATGGGATGAGAAGAAAGTGAGCACTGTTCAAGCTACTCATAATTAGCATTTTTTATTTTTTACAAAGAAATCGAACACTAATTCTGAATGTTTCTACTGTTTGAAATTACAGTTCTAGATATATTTGTTTTACTATTTAAAATTTTTTCTATATATTTTCAATCTATAATAAGAGAATTTTTAAATGTTTTGACAAAAATTTAAGGCCACAGAAAACAGTAATGAAAACTGTAATGTCTCACTGATTGCTAAGATTTTTCTGCATGGTTTCAGCTTGCACTGTCATTTTTATATCCCCACCATACCCTGCGAAGAGAGGACTGCCTGCATAAAGTCTCAGCCTTACTAACACACACGCCAGAAGATGCTTACACTGGCCTTGAAGAATTAAGCTGCCATGCTATGAACTGCCAATGCAGGGGGCCACATGGAAGAGAACTCTCAACCTCAACCCTACAATGGCAAGGAGCCGGACTCTGCCAACAGCTACATTAGCATGTAAGAGAGTCCCACATCTTCAGATGAGGCCACAACCCTCACTGAAACCTTTATTTAAGCCTATAGGGTCTGAATAAAGCACTCAGGTTAAGCCATGGAAATTGTGAGACAATAGAAATTGTTTAACATTAGACTTCTCAGTGTATCATTTTAAGCTACATGTCTCTTAAATGTGTGTCGATAGAACTAGAGTTATCTTTATCAACATGAACAGACTAAAAAATATTTTTACTGACAAAATAAAATACCAAAGAGAAACACCCAGTATGATATGGTATCTTTATGTAAATAAAGAAAAACACTCAAAAAGCTATATATATTCTATGAGCAAATATGTATATATAAAGGTAAGGAAAATGAACTAGAAAATTTTTACAATGCATCCCAAATAATGCTTAGCTCTTGGGGGTAGGAATGGGATATGGGTATGGGACCTGGAGTTCCAAACAATAGGAATTTCAACTTTAGCAGAAAAAAACTTTTAATAAAGAAAAAAAATCAGAAAAATGTCAAAAGTTAAATGGCAGGTGTTTATTATTTGTAATTTTCTATATTTTTAATTGCTAAAAAGGAAATGCCTGTAAATTCTAATATCTAATATACATTTAAATCCTAATTTTTATCTAGCCATGAAAAGGACAGGAGGAGGAGTTAGTAAGGAAAATGTTCAAAATGCTTTGTCAAGGGCGGGAGAAATTAAATGTTCAGTCTTAGAGCATAAAACCAAAATTATATAGATTCTTCCTTGCTGCTCCAGAATGGCTGCTGCCTGGGTTTTAGAAAAAGACTTTCTTCAATCTTATGCTAACAGCCTGCACTTGCTCCTAGGCAAAAACCAGACTCAGCTGGCTTCCCATGGGAGGAAGCTTGAAAGCACTTCAGTGTATCTTACCAGGTAGGTTATAATGATCTGCTTCAGAATCACCCTGAGTGCTTGTTAGGGATACGGATGCCTGTACCCACAACACATTTACTGAGTCAGAGTTTGGAGGCGTTGTGGCTAGGGATTTTCATTTTTACAAATTTTCTAGGAACTCTTATGCCCTCTTGTTTTAAAGTAATTATTATTTTAATAGTAGAGTTCATCAAAATGAGAAAATGTTTGCAAATTTTAATAATTATCATGTACACGAGTAACATTTTATTGAAAACACATTTTTTTAGGGAGATGGACAGAGGGTATTTATGGTATCTTGATTAAAATTTTTTTTTTTTTTTTTTTTCTCGGTACGCGGGCCTGTCACTGTTGTGGCCTCTCCCGTTGCGGAGCACAGGCTCCGGACGCGCAGGCTCAGCAGCCATGGCTCACGGGCCCAGCAGCTCCGCGGCATGTGGGATCTTCCCGGACCGGAGCACGAACCTGTGTTCCTTTCATCCGCAGGCAGACTCTCAACCACTGAGCCACCAGGAAAGCCCCCAAAGTGTCTAACTTTTGTTTGACCAACTCCACTCCCACCTTTGGGCAATGTACCATAGTACGGTTCAGGATGAACGAAGAGTACCCCACCCCTTTGTTCTTTCAATCTTTCTTTGAACTTTTAATTTAAAAAATTACAAAGGAATTGAAAAGCTACAAGAATGCTTAATAAACTTATTCTCTTCACTCACATTCACCAATTGTTCGCTTTTGTCACATTTACTTTGTGTGTGTGTATATACATATTTTTGCTGAACAATTTTAAGAGTAAATTAAAGATATCATAATTGTCTACCCCTAATTGTTTCAGTATGTTTATCTTCTAAAACAACAGGGTATTATTTTATATATAATGCAAATATAAAATAGATGAATTTTAATATCTTAGAGTACTATAATTTAATATACCACCTATATTCAAATTTTGCCAAGTGTCTTGAAGTTCTGTTAGAATTTCTTCTAATCCAGCCTTCATGTCTCCTTAGTCTCATTTAATTAGGAATGGTTCCTAACCTTTTGCCATTCATGACATTGACATTTCTTAATAGTAGTAGCCAGAGATTTTGCATTGGCATTTCTCAATAGTAGTAACCAGAGATTTTTCTGAATGTTTCTGAAACTTTTTTCTGATTGTTGCCTCATAAATAGATACAGGTTATGCTCTTTTGTCAGGAATCAGGAATACAAGTGATTTCTTGTCCTTCTCAATGCCTCACATCCAGAGACACATGATTTCAATTTATCCCATTATTTGGTGATGTTAACTTGGTGGCATTTGGTATATATTTGCCAGGCTTCTCCACTAAAAAGTGACCATTTTCTTTGTAATTAATCACTTATGACATAAACTGACACTTATAAATAATCTATTTTCCATCAAACCTTTTTAGTTTTAGCATGCACTGATGATTTTCCCCCAAAATCACTTATTTCTATGATTTAAAAAGGGATTTTATGACTATAATTTATCCATTTTATTATAAGGAAGAGCTTTCTCTTCTCTAGTATCAGCATGGACACAGATTCTTTTTCTTTTTAACACAGAACTGATTAACATCACTATTTGTTTTGATGTTCAGACTGTTCAAGATTTAGCCATTAGGAGCCCTTTATCTTTTTGACATGATCCTGTTGTTTTTTGAGCACTTTAAAAACTTTCTAGCACTATAAAGTACTGTACTTTCCCTCCATGGCCCTTCAAGCAACCATTTCTCCATAGTTCCTTGATTCTTTTTAGTGGGAGATGGTGTGTTGGAGATGAAAATATGCTCAAATGTGCTCACGGCTATGGGTGTTTTTGCTTCTCAACTTCCCAGCAAGCACAGCTTGTACTTATTCCTCTAATGTTGCCCTTCAGAATTTTTCTCTCTGTTCCCATTCCCTATTTGTATCTTCCTTCTTTCATGGTGAAAATCCTGGATCCAAATATACAGTCAATTTTGAGAAAGTGCAACTATGGCAACGAAGGACAAACACCACTCTACATATGAAACTTGGTAAAAGCTGATGGGGATGTACGTTTTCCCCTTGTTCTGTCTTCAGTTAACACTCTCCAGTGCTACCCAATGATGAGAGGATACTACTAACACTGGAAAGGGAAATAAGGCACCCTCGCCTTGTGAATGAAATATTCTGGGCAATCAGACTTCCTCCCTCCAATTAGGAAGCAGAGTCAGATGGAGCAAAGACAGAGGTTGATGTGTATACCGTATTGTATACTTGATTACAGCGTTGTAGACTTATATCTGAACCGTAAATGACACTATAGGAGAGTAAGCTAAATACTCTTCTCCACTGTCTGAGAGGATTTTAATAAATATCAGAAAACACATCAAAAAATAAAATAGGGGCTTCCCTGGTGGCGCAGTGGTTGAGAGTACGCCTGCCGATGCTGGGAACACGGGTTCGTGCCCCGGTCCGGGAGGATCCCACATGCCACGGAGCGGCTGGGCCCGTGAGCCATGGCCGCTGAGCCTGCGCGTCCGGAGCCTGTGCTCCGCAACGGGAGAGGCCACAACAGTGACAGGCCCGCGTACCAAAAAATAAATAAATAAATAAATAAATAAAATAAAATAAATTCTATCCCCTTACTGGAAATCTCCATACAGAGTTGAAAAGGAAACCTTAATAGTAAAAGTTGGAAGGCATCAATTTTAATGAAAAATATTTTCCTATTTTTATTGTATACCAGTAACAATAAAAAATATTTATTTATAGCTTGTACTTTTGTCTCTTTAAATACAATTCCCCCCCACACACACAAGGTCTGTCCACCTGAAGCCAATATATGATAATAAACTAAAATGTGAAAATCAATCATTTTATTTTTTTAGAAGTATAGAGAATCAGTTTAATGTAGCTCACTTTTTCTCCTTATAATTTATGGAAATGTTCCCTTTAATTCATTACTTTCAGACAACCAAATTCTTTTGAATTTGATAGCAAAAAAGAGTAAAATATGATTTCCTATCTTTCATTGTCATATCATCACCATCTAAACATAGAAAGAAGCATTATATTACACTGGATTCAAAGAACCCATCATCATTAAAAAGCATTTAACAAGATTCAAAAATTACTTGAACGTATAGTGTGTTTTCTAGAAGTTCAGCTTCAGTGTCAGTCTAGAAATAGTTCTAAGATTAAGATGAAATTTTTCTCTATTGAATCATTAAAGTATTTCTTACGCTCGTGCTTTAGAGCTTAATTTTTATATACAATTATCATCACACGAAACTCTTACAAATCCACCCTGCTGTTGAAATTACCTTTTCAAATAGCCTCTTTTAACGGGAGTAAATTCTAGCTATTCTTTGTCCTATAGTTCACTTGGTTAGTCACCTGGCTAAGAGAAGGGCAATCGTCGTTTATCAGTCTGGGCTGGGAAACAACCTTAGAATTGTTTTGCCAGGTGGTAAAGGTTATCACTTTGGGTTGCTCCCCAGGTCTGGGAGTCTTTTCCTCAGTAATTCCTGAGAGAGGAGTCTGTATGCTCCATTCTGGTTTAAATGTAAAATATCACCTTTAGAAAAATTTCCAAGGCAAATTATAAGGCTTCATTATAAATTATCAAATTAGAAAATGAGTTAGGACCCCTATTCAGTTCTTTGGGTTTATACTTTACAGTCTATGAAGAATGATAATACTTTTACATATTATATTCGACACATAGAAACATTTTTATTTCAATGTAAAGATAATGGGAACTGGCTCTCTTCTGTGAGTATGAGTGTGGTATAAATAGGCTTTATTTTTATATTTTTTAATTAAGGAAGAGAAATTCTTACTTAAAGCAATGTAATGTGGAAAACAAGGAACACATGCTAAGGAGTCAATTCTGTATCATTGTAAACCACAGGTGATGATGATGATGGTGATGATGATGACAGCTATAATACATACCTCACCTAGTCTTACCATGTACCATGCACAATTTTAAGCACTGTATAAAGTTTTTTACATTTTATATGTATGTACATACACATATATGTGTGTAGATATATACACCATATATAGTTACATATATAGTATATATAGCTACGAGTTAGTACCATTTTTATCTTCATTTTACAGTTTCATAGGTCGGGAAAATGAAATTCAGGGGTTCAGCAATATTCCCAAGATCATTCATCTATATTAAAGATCTAGGAACTTATAGGAAGATTTAATGACTGCTGAATTAGCCCAAAACTACCTCAGAACTAGTCTTAGATATAGTAGATGTGAGCAACATGGAACTTATCTTTAAAGAACTATGTTGTCATATGAGAATGGGCTTAGAGAAGAGTAGGACAAAGACCAGTATGTGGAATGTGAAGAATGGAGTTTAAAAATCCAATGTAAAAACTTCCTTACACAGTTAGGGTCACTCTTGAAATTTATTTTACTATACCGGAGGCAGACAGAAAGTACAGTTAATAGAACATGGCTTTGGAAGTAGATGCACGTGGGTTTGAAGCTCAGCTTTCTTATCCTTTTTTTTTCTACTTGAATAACCAAGGGCAAATTATTTTCTTGTCTAAAACTCTGGTTACTCATTAATGCACTGTACACGCTTCTTTGTGAGATACGAGAGGATTTTATGAGAATCCTGTGCAAGGAAACCTAGTACAGATGGTTGGTTCAGGAAGGCTATTTTAGGGCGGTTTTCCTTCTTGCATCATTGTCTTGTAGTATGCCGTGTGCATTTCCTACATTTTAATCTCCTGGTCCTTTCCTCCCTTCCTTCTTACTCTCAGCAAATTATCCTGCCTTCTACATCACAGAGAAGTATCTAGCAGGTGTAAACTTCATCAGTTTAACTTCCTCTAGCTGGAAGGACAGGTATTAAACTAATAAAGACTCAAAAGTTCTTTAGTTATAATTATGTATTCTTAAGCAAAAATACAATTCTGAAGATGTATAACCTGTTGCTATTTTGAAGGTACAACATACCAGCTGGATAACTGATTCTTAAACTGTGGTTCCTAGACTAATTCCAAAGTAAATGAGTGTCTAATAAAATAAAGACTTTTGTTCCCATTCTAGAACTCCTGAATCAGTATCTCTGGGAATTGGACATTATAATATAAATGCTTAGCAAGCTTACCAGGTGTTTTTCATGACCCCAAATTTGAGAGTAACTATCAACACATTTAAAGACCAGGATTATGTATTTTTCACCCACTAGGAGACTAATATAATGCTGGGTGCATGGATACCTTTCAAAAATTTGAATGAAAAGCTAGCTGAGACAAATGGAACTCTGTCTTTTCTGAAAGAAAGACATTTTTATTAAACTCACTCAAATTGCATAGCTAGGTTTTGGTATTCACTCTTAGTATGTCTGTGTGTTCCAGACAGTGGCAGAACAGATGGGTTTTGCAGGGAGACTCCTGTCCAGTGCACACAGCACTACCTGATCCAGCTTCTCTTTGCTATGGTGACCTCCTCTCTTTCTGCTCTGGCCCAGCTCCACAGGCCTCCCTGCATCATACCCAAGGCTCACTCCTCTCAGGACTTTTGAACTTGCTCGTGTCTTCCTGGAACCTTCTTCTGTTAGAAACTCACAGGCTTGCACTCTAACCTTCTATCTTTACTTAAGTGGCACTTCCTAATGAGAACTTTCTTGGGCTGGCCTGTTTAAAACTGCAACTATGTTCTTACCCAGAGTTCTCCATCACCTTCCCTGGTTTATTTCTATCCAAAGCACTTATTACTTTTTAATATGAAAAAATAATTCATTTTATTACATGTCTCCTCAAACTGGATTATAACTTCCATGACAGCAGGGCTTTAGTTGGTTTTGTTCATGCTATAGCTCTAGTGTCTAGAACAGTACCTAAAACATAAGTGCTCAATAAACTCTTTTTGACTAACCTAATATGGAGGTTTTTAACCTTCTATTATCTGTATTTGGCATCCTATATAATACATCTGAATGTATGTATTAATGTAATTTCTCTCTTAGAATTTGAATTATGAGGTGACAGAAAATAACATATTTAGTTCTTCAACTTTAGATAAAGTTTACATGCAAATCATGATACCATGGTCCACATAAACAGCAATGGGGGAACATGATTACAAATAGAGTGTAAAGATAAAATGTTGGGACTTAGTAATTGCGCCAGAGTTGACAATCTTTTATTCTTGTCAGCCATGGAAGAATGAGTTATCCAAATATTATAAGTTTAAAAAAATTAAATCAGAAGAATAGCATTGAAGAAGTCTTTCCAATGCTCTTAATACAAGAAAATTTCCTTATATATTTTAGTAAGAGGATGCTTTTCTTCCTGATATGGTAGATTTCAATTTAAATATGTTTAAACACATAAAATAAGTAAATATTGAAGAATTGGGGGAATTCATTTAGTTAAGATGTATGGTACAATATTAGACATTTCTTCCCTCTGTCTCCCCTTATCTATCACTGTGGACCTCCATCTACTCTTTCATTTCTCACTATCTCCTCTGTTGCCGTTAGAGGGCAAACCACTTCATCTTTCTTCTGGAAAATCGTTACACATTATACAAACTTCATGTCATAATTTAAAAATTGTTAATTGTTGAAAAAAACTCCCCTTCCGTGTGTGGCAATGAGTGCTGCTTCCTGGTATTAGGAGCTTTTGACAGAGGGGAAGTAACCTGAAAACTTGCTCCTTTCTGATCTGGGGAATTGGGCGCAGAGTGTAGGGGTGCAGGAGGGAAGAAGAATCCACAGAAAGAGAAGAATCTGAAAATCATGTCACTTCTTTCTCCATTTCCCACCCCCATGATAGCACCCAGCTATCCTGCACCTTGGAAATACCCAAAAGACACCTTAGGGAGAGAGTCAGGGAGTGGAGAGGGAAGCCTAATGAGAGACATGGTGTTTTATCCAAGAAAGATTAAAACATCAAAGGAACTAACTATCACGTCTGATTAATCTTTATGTAAAATCAAGAATTTAGTTATTTCCACCCCACGCTGATCCATGGGTAAGAGATAGGAGGAAATTAAAGACAAATATGAGAACCTATAAACAAGCAACATAATACATATGTTTTTATGCACATTTGTAATGTTGTTTTAATTAAATTGTGATCATGCTATAACTAAACCAAATGACCTCAATCCCATGGTTAAAACCCTTAATCTCTTTCCCTTACTATAATGTACCCACTTTTAATATGCTAGGCCTAAAGTCGACAGAGTCTGGCCATTGCTTATTTTAAATGATATCATCTTGCTCTAGTTTCTGCCTGAGTCACAAGGTTCCAATAGATATTTCAATTCCTTAAATGTACTAAACACTTTGCAGTAGAGGGTCTGCCTAGCACATTCCCCTTCCCATTTTTCACCTGTCTATTCTAACTTACCCTCCAATGCTTACCTAAAATGCTATTTTCTATGAGTTTTTCTATAATATCTCAATCTTCATTATTATTTTTCTCAGTATTCTTTCCTTCCTAGAACTATAAAATGCTGTAATTTTATACTTATTTGTGTAAATCTGTTTCATGTCTGTAAGCTCCATGTGTTTGGGGACTATACCCATTTTATTTATACTACCTACTAGGGTCTGGAACATAGTAGACATTCCATACTTTTTCTCATGCAAGCTAGACATAAGTTGTTTTCAAGGTAGCTTTGATATCTGCTCTATCATGTCCCTTTAATTACAACATCAACATTTTGTAGTTATTTATTTATATTCTTTAGCACCATTAATCTTGTCGGGTCTAGTTTGAGCCCAAGCGATTTTAACCTCTAATAAAGTGTCTTACGTGAACTGAATTATTAAATTTATATAAAGTCTTCTTTGGAATGGGAGTAAAAGAAAGAAGTTATGAACTACAGCTAAATGGAAGCTATTTCCATTCTCATCACTGACTTACTTGTATCACTGAGATTTCAAAACACCAATAAACTACTGTTTTAGAGGTTTTCTTAAATCCCAGGGGGAAAAAAGGAGGTGTAGATAAAAAGGAGACCAGTTAGCAATTTTTCTGTTACATTAACATGATGATTTGTGTCTGAAGAAATGAAAAAGAGTGCATTTCGATGTATCGGAAGGTAATTGGTCAAAGTGTAGATGGGTTAATTGAATATTATGGTGAGATTACAAATTACAAGTATAGATTCACCCAACACCTTAATGGTAAATTTTTGTCATCAAGGTCACAATGCCTCGAAGGTGGCTCTGGAATTTAGCAGAAAATTTATCAGCTGTGGGGTGACAGAGATTTCCTGTTTGCCTCATCCCCTCAATAGCTCTGTAAACTCAAGTAATTTGCTTAATTCTCTGAACTTTGGAGTCATCTGTTGTAAAATAAGTACACCCAAAACTGGTTTCGAAAACTGCTAATACATATGAAGCACTAAACATTGTCTGTACACAGTAGGTACTCAACTAATGGCAGGTGTTTTAAAGCATAGAGCAGCTCTCGGCACACAGTGAGTGCATAATCACTGTGTGAGGAGGAACCCAGCCTCTGAGTTTTTATGTGGCCTGTAGAAATAAGCAGAATTAGGAGATCTCTTTAACTTTTCATTATTTGGAGCATCAAGTGAAAAGTGGTTTTATTTTTATCTCTCCCCAACACTACAGAATAACAAGTAAACTGTTAACGCGTTGATAAATGACTATCTCTTGGGCACATCTACCCACAAGTGTAAAGAACTCATTACTGACCTGGGGTCAAGCATGGTATTCTGCATACATAAGATGCTCAATATACATTTGTTAGTCAGTTAGCTGTCACCTTTTAATAAACATTTCTCAGATTTTAGCCTTTTAACTTTTCTCTTGAGGTTCTCTATTTCTCTTATACACTTTATTGCCTGTGCTCATTTCTTTCCATTTAAAAACTTTAATGGTTTCTGATTCAACTCTATTTCAGAATCATCCCTGTTGTTCAGACGTATATTAAAGATAGCTCAATATCCTTTCATTCAAATTATGCCAAAGAAACAAGGTGTAATGATTCTGTACACAAATACATATTAAACCACCATTTTATATTTGAATAACCTAAGAAATCTTTAACTAATTAGTAACATAGTAATTGTCCATCACCTGGGGATGCCATCAGTATGAACTTGCTGGTCACCTCAGGTGAGATAAATCATTCTACATAGAAGTACATGAATGTGATAACATTGCTGACATTCATAATTTGGAATTTAAAAATACAGTTAACAGTTTAATCAAATACTGTTAGTAATAACAGAAAATTCATACATACAATAAAGAAGTATTAGAGCCTTTTTTCAATGTATATACTGCAACTTTAAAATCTTTGTAACTGCTTCTTACTATGTCAAGAAGAGCCCTGTGTAAAGTTTTTGTCTATTTCTTTGAGTTTTCATTCTGAGGTTAGAAGCTGTTTGATCTCTAACAAACACACGAAGTCTCTAGGCAAAAGTATTGCTAAATGTGAATCTTTATATTAAACAACCTGCTTAAAAATCTTCTCTCTGAATATTAGTGATATTGGAGAAGGAAGGTTATATAAAGATCGTTGTTTGGCAATTATAAAAAGAAAATAACCAGCAACCAGAGAATCATTCCATGTCCTTATTGGATCTATTAAAATTATTTACAGGAAGTCCTCAGTTTCTTTTCTCTTCAATTCTGAATAAAGATTTATGACCTGTCACTTTTCTATTTACTTAAACTTTCTTCTGTGATCCTAATTTTTAAATAAATTATACCAAATTTTAAAAATTAAAGAAAAGTTACACATAATTTGTTTCTTAGGTGATATTTGGTAAAACATCAAGATAAACAACTGAGCTTTTGGTTTTCCATACTTTTTTGACTATTGTAAAATGAAGCTACAAAATAAGGCCCTAGTAGGGTAAACACATAGACACTTTGCTGATCTTATGTAAATAGCAGACAGAGAGACTACATTGGAGGGTAAATCATGTGAGCTAAACACAAATAAGACAGTGGTCATATTTCCCAAAAGTAAGCCCTGAGAAATGTTTTACTAGAAATCGATTCAAAGATGAATGTTTGAAAGTGTAGATTTCCCCAAGAAATCAAAAGAAGCTTCAAGTAGAGCACCTATGAAAGTCTATTTCAAAGTGAACATTATTTCCTTCAACTCACTTTTATGTTAAGGTAGTTAAAATCATCTTGTAACGTTCTAGGATTATCCTTAATCTTAGCAGGATTTTTGAATTGGGAGTGGGTGGGCTAACACATAGAGACCCTTTGGAAAAGTAGGTTCCTGAAGGTCTCTATTATGGGGCTTGAAATTCTAGGGCTGCCCTAGAATTTCAGAAGGTGAGTTTCAAGAGCTAATGCTCATTTACAGGGACACAAAGAGGTGATACTTAGGCGCACAACACTGTTTTATCATGTCAGTTTTATCACTGAGACTTGGTTATCAGGCCTTTCCAAGGTAATTTATACGAAGCACCTCTCTAACAGCATTAGTCATCAAAGCTGAGTGGAACAAATATGCAATCAAACTTTATTTATTTAGCTCGAATCTATGAATTAGTTCCTGCTGTTTTAACAAGTATCCAACTGGCATTTGTTAGAATTAAATGATGATCTCCCAGGGAGAAATATAGTATGTTGGCAATCATTAGCATTTTATTGACCAATTTGGAATCACTGAATAAAACTGAAATGAAACTAATGGCTGTTTGTATAGTAAATAAGAATAAGAAAAAAAGAAAAAAAAATCTTTCCCCTCTGGCACTGTTAATTCTTTTCAAATGATTAATGAGGAAATATTAACGGGAAGTCAAAAACAACCCCACCTATCAGATTTATCACTAGCCCTCAAAGGGCACAGAACAGAGACTCAATTATTGAAGTTCTTACAGGTTTCCAACTCCTGTTTTATATTTGGGAAACGGTGTCCTTAAAATTAACAGAATTGAAAAAAAAATTAACAGAATTGAAATGTGCAATATTTATGATCTTCATAAAACTTCTTTTCATTTTGTTTACATAGCTAGTGTTACAAAATTTTGAATATCTGAGTTATTATTTTCCCAAGATGTTTACAGTGCTCTAGTACTACTTCCTCTAATAATGTTTCCTGCGTTAAGGGATACTACAAGGACATACAATGGTGTCTCTAGCATTTTTATATTTCCTTAAAGGCAGGGAATTTAGAAGGTTTTGAATTCTTGAGGTGAAGTGGGGACTACAGCAGTACTGTTTTGTAAAGTTATACTGAGGCAGGTAAAAGAAAGGGAGAGGAAAGAAAAGAAAGGAAAAGATGGAAATGGGAATTCATAGCGAGCACTGCTTTCACGGGGAACATTATACATGTCCTCTCATTTACTCCTTACATGCAGCATGGAAAAAAAACAATACTCGAATTTTAACAATAAAACAAACAAGGATAAGTAGAGATATAACTAGCAATTCTGATAGAGGAAGGCTTTGAACTCAAGCCTTTCTTAAGCTACAGTACATACTTTTTCACTACATCCTGGATGACCAATATTTAGCAGCTCCCCGGACACTGTGTATATGGGAATACACTGATCGTGAAAGTCGGTGCAGATGCATAAAACTAAACTGCATAGTCCCACCAGGTCTCTTATGATAAGTTAACAGTAGTAGTTGGGAAAAACCAGGGCCCTGAGATATGGCTTGCGTTCAATTAGACAGACACAGATGAGGCTGAGAATTTGAACCCTCAAATCTGCCTGAATGCAGCATTCTGACGGAGCAACCCCTCCTACCATCCTCCCTCTCCAACCACTCATTCCTGCCGAAGAGAACCAGTCCTGTCTCACGTTGGAAACCAAAAAACAATGCGAAATGAAACAAAAATCTTTAAATCATGTTACCTGGTGCAGATACTTCACAAGGAGATGCTGATTCTCTTCAGTATCCACTCCCAACGTTCCTCATTGACTCCATTCTCCAAATGAGAATCAGATTCAAACATGACACAGACAAGGGCCTCCACCAGGAGGGAACTGCTTCCACGCCGAGACAGTTGTCAACTTGCAGGAAATTCTCTTCACTAATGCACTAAGGAGTCCATGGCTGAGGGGATCACCAGAATTCACGAAGAGGGCTACAGTGGCTGCTCTCTATGGGCTCAAGGAAGACAGCGAGTCTGCTGCCATGGAACTAGGCTCCCCGCGGAAAAGATGGATCCCAGCGTGGAGAGGTCAGGTGCTGGCAGGTTACCCTTAGCTATATAGTGGGCACAATTACCATAATCAGCCGCAGAGGTCTACAGCAGTGGCTAATTATTCCCAGGGCTCTGGGAATGAAATTGCTGGGCAACCTCTTAATGCGCTGTTTGACTTTTAAGCAGAACATTCCAGGCCTGCTGAGCAAAATTAAGACTTGAAATACCATGGTGAGGTTCACGGCCTCTTGTTAGGTTCTAAAATGTAAACTATCTCATAGACCCAGAATGACTGGCAGGGAGGCCAGCCCTCTTTGAGGAAAAACCCTTGAAAAGGGCCTCAACCCTGTACTGTGAATCTTCCTCCAAGTCCTCTCCGAAGGCTATAATCCCTTAACAATGTGACTGAGAAAAAGCAAATGGCCAGACCTTACATGATTATTAGATGCTGGCTCTAAGTGGAACCATGTGGTCCTCTGGTCAATTAGGGGTAATGGAGATCAGGTGAGAGATGCAATCTTGGCAAAGCCAATTTTACACTAAATCCATTGGGATTGTTTCTCCTGTTATTTCCCTAGGCCGGAGATATTTTGGAGTAAATATATATACTTAGTAACTGACAGAGTCCTCACATTGGTCCTCTGAGCTATGGAATGAGGGCTATTATTGTAGAAATGTTCCATATAATTTCCTCTAGTGGTGTTCTCCCTCAAGATACTAAATCAAAAGATACCAAACCAAAAGCAATACCACATTCCTGGTGGGTACTGCAGACACTATTGTCGCCAACCAAGGACTTAAGAGATAATGGAGTGGATGTTTTTATTTTCTACCCATTTAACTTTCCGGTTTGACTACTGCAAAAGTTAGAGGGATCTTGGAGAATGACTGTGGATTATAACAACCTTTATAACCATCAGAAAATATGACAATTTGTATCTACGGCTCTGGACATGGTGTCTTCACTGGAGCAAGTGAATGGATGCCCTAGACCCTGGTATGCTATCACCCTTCACCCTAAAAAACACTGTTTTTAATGGCCAGCTAATTAACATAATCAGAAACAGATTGTCTTCACACATCACAAACACTATTTACCATCTTTTTTACCACCTTTTTTTCTTTTTCAGTTCTATGACAATTCTTTTGCTCTCTGTCATAATCTAGTACAGATGAATTTTCTTTCTTTATCTGGTTGCTTGTGGCACGCTGATCCATTGCATTACGCTAACTGAAACAGGTAAGAAGAAAGTAACAAGCACCATATTTTGATACGTGCTGGCCTGCAGAATCCATGACGTTTCTTGGCATTTCTTAGGTGGGGAATATCTAGGGATACTCTCTTAAAGTAAAAGATAAGTTGCTGCACTTTTCAATACCCTTCCCCCCAAAATAGGCATAATGGTTGATTAACTTCTTTAGATTTTAAAGCAAATAACATAAAATACCTGGGCATGTTGTTTTGATATGTTTACCAAGTGGTCTTTAAGGCTATAGTATTGAGTGGGGCCCAAAGCCAGAGAAAGCTACACAGCAGGTCTAGGCTGCAGTACACGCTTCCCTGACATATGGTCCTTAGGACCCGGCAGGCACAGTGGTCCTGCGAGGGGCTGTGGTACACGGAAATACTTTGTGAGGTCTCTAGCAAGTGGAAACATGAGAATAGCAGCAGAGACCTCTTGGATTTTAGATTAAATCCATGCCCTATCCTGCCAAATAGCTATACTCGACTTGACAATTAGCTCCTGGCATACTCTTAAGTCCTGGTAAACTCTTAATGCCTAACCACCGGACACCAAGTGATTTTGTGACTCAAGCCGCCGAAATGGAAAAAAAAAAAAAGACAAGAACAGATATTAAGGGGTACAATGCTGAGGGGTTGATTGAAAATTGTGTTGATTTTTCTGTGTGTTCTTCTGGTTCAATTCTTTACTTTTCTACACCCTGTTCTGTTCTCTGAGAGGCTGAAAGTATCCCCTGGACTCTCTTGCCCTGTAGCTTCTTGTTGTGTTTGGCCAACGGGATGCAATAAAATGGCAATGGGAAAGATTGATTATTTGTTTATCCCCTACACTTGCTCTCTGCTGAGCTGCTGTTTAGCAGCAGCTGTGTCCCTCTGTCTATGGCCACAGCTCCTTTGCCTATGGCCACAGCTCTAAATTCCTGGAGCAGCCTGAGGATATGTTGGCTTCCCTCTGTCACTAGTTCTTGGGATCTTCAACATTCTCTTTTGTTGCTCTTAATCTTTTCGACACCTTTATAAATAGTTCCTTTATTTAACTGTGGGCTATTACTCCTTTGAGCATGCAGTCATTTTTCTCCCAGAATAAATGACAGAACAAAAAGAGGATTCTGGGGAAATATCACACCATAATCTACCACATACTTAAGGATTTTTCTAGTAAGAGACAAATAAAATTGATCTTTTTAAAAGACACTGTTATCTTGGGGCTTTATATCATAGGCAGCCAAGCATAATCTTCAATGAGGTAACTCCTCACTTTGATAACTCCTTGTTCTACTTGTCTGGAAAGTGCTGCTTTACTGACCACGTCCCAGCATCCACTGTATCCCTTGGCTGCCACTCCTTCCTCTGAATATTAATAGACTTACTGCCTTTACCACTTACTTTTGGCTGAGAATGTCTAAATGTATCATTATCTACCATTCTCATACCATCCACTGTCCCTTAACTAAAACGTTGCGAACATGACCTGAACTCAGAAGTTAATCAATGTATGTTATTGATAAGAATAATAAATTCCCCATTTATTTCGGAAGAGTCAAATTTCACATCCTTCTAAGTGCAGAAGACTGATAGTTTAAGTATTTTCTTTCTGGGTGCTTGCCCTAAGTCTGTCTTATAACAAGTTGTGTTTTTTCTTTTCCCTGAATCTGCCTGTAAAGTAATGTAGAAGAATGTGATTGGGGGAGGGGTGCTTTAGTAAAGAGAGAAGAAGGAATACAGCAGGGACCCAGGCCCTGTTTCATCCTGTTCCATGATCGTGAGCTGGGACAGCCTTTGGAGTCAATAGCTCCCACAGACCTCTCTGCAGGGTGTGGTCCTGTCAACATCTGCTCACTTGACCCCTGTAAAAACTCCTCTTCATCCACACCTGTTCCTCCACAAGCTACAGAGAAGACTGTCAGCCTCTCACTGAGGATTGATTTTTGTCTGTGCGTGTCTGGCATGTAACTCATGAGACTAGAGGCACTAGAAGGGCAAAGATTTTTCCTGTCTCGGGTATTTCTGTATCCTTAGAAGCTAGCACATGCCTAGCTCATAGCAGAAAATCAAAGAAGTAACTTCAAAGTAGTAAACACATCTTCAAGATAGCACTGGAAATCTAGCACAGTACTCCATGAAATCTTCCTTCCTACTATTTTCATCACCTTCAAATATGCTGTACCTAATGGCGAGATTTTACTCCTCTGTAATTCCATAGTAATTTGTATACGCTTCTCTTATAGAATGTTTTAATGTTACCTCACAATTCTATATGTCTTTCCCACTAGCCTATGTAGCTGTCGAGCACAGCAGCTTTTACAGCTGAGTGTTTTAAACCTTGGGCTCTGAGTCTCAGCTCTGCTACTTCATGGTTTTATCATCTTACTTAATTTACTTAACATCTCTAAGATTCAGTTTCCTTATTCGTAAACTGTATATAATTCATTCATATATTTATTATGTGCCAGGTGCTAATGAAAGTATTGGACAGAGTTAAGCGGGGGGGAGGAAGAAAGAAAAGGAAAGGAAAGGAAAGGAAAGGGAAGAGGAGGAAAGGAAAGGAGGAAAGTTCTTGCCCTCATGAAGAGTACATTCTAGCTATGAATGTATTCATATCTATCCATATCTATACCTACAGAACAAATAAACAATAGAAGTTCATACATTTATAGCCACTTTAAAGAAAATAAAGCAAGGTAAGGAAATAGAGCTTGACAGAGCTAGCAAAAAGTCCTGATGTTTATTGGAGAAGCTGATTTGAGGATTGTAGAAGACCCTCAGAATTTTAGGGCTGCTCACACATATTGTTTCTTCTTGATGTATGATAGGATTACACTTTCTACCATCTTTGGAGTTAGGCATGGCCTAGTGACTTGCCTTGAAAGTTAAAAGTTGACTTGCTTTGACAGCAGGGAGCTGCATGCAGAAACTTTCAGAGGGGCCAATTAAGATTTGCCATACCTCCTCTCCCCTGCTGGAAGTACCGCACAAACATTTATGGAGAAGGGGCCTCCTTCAGCTTAGGCCTTCATGTTGACTCATGATGGACATCAGAGGTGACTTGGGGATTGTTTTACAAGAGGATAACCTGTCCTATTCTTACTGATGCAAGCGTTATCATAATGTCTGACACCCAGGAAGTATTTGGTAAATTCTTACTATCATCATTATTAATTTTATTATAGCAACATTTGTATTGCCACTGTAGAAACATAATAGGGAATCGATATCTTTCTCTTAAATGAGTTTAAGGCATTAAAGTGCAAGTCCTTACATTTTTACTGGGAGCTTGCCTGTCTTATAAATAAAAAACTCAACTAATACAGACTGTGACTTCTCAAATTCCAAACCGTCTTTGCTAGATCTATGATATATTTCAGTTTTGTCTTCTTGCTTATCTAGACACAAGAAACATAGTCAAACTCTTTTTTAAAAAAAAAAACAAACACATTATTACATGGTTCATGATAGCACAGGCTCTGAAGATAGATACCTGGACTCTCGTACTAGTGTTTTGTTTTCTTTTTAATAAAAAGGTATTTATTGGTATAAATAAATAAATAAATAAAAAGTGCAAGTCTTTTGGTCCTATCCTCACAACTAGGAAAAGTAATGTTGAAGTATTTCAAATTACCTGTCAGAGGTGGCAGAGTGTCAGCACTTAGACCCAAAGAGGTCCCCTCGGTGGGGAAGATTAAACCATGTTTTTCTATTGATTAGAAATATAAAACTAGATATACACACTTTAGAAGTCATGGACATAATACATTTAATTATGAGTTCAAGAAACCTTTAAAAAATCAAGTATATAAATAAAAAACGTTAACTCAAGGGAAATACCATTAGGAATAGTAAAATTTGTCTCAAAATGTCAATAGAAGCTAACAATGGTTATTTTTAGGCATAAAAATTAAATTTTCAAAGAAATAACTAAGTAGCTTCACGGGACAGAAATGTCCTTTTGAACTGAAATGTAGCTCATTTTCGCTTACACCTTTGCAAGGGGACCACAGGAAAAAACTAAAGCATAACTTTCTGTGGTGGCAGAAATTGCTAACATCACCAGAGTAAATCTGCTGGCGGTGAAACATGGAAGGACACATCTGGAGAGGGGCGGGAAATGCAAAACACATCAGAGGCAATTTTTCAGTGGATAAAATTAAATCAAAGGAGAAAGCAAATTTACTGGAACATAAATATAAATGATAAAATGGGAACTACATTTTCTAAAATAAGACTGTGTCTCTTAAATATTTCAGTGGTATCTACAAAATCAACTCCATGATTTAAAATTCTACAAATGAAATTCTAAATATCCTATTCCTGATGCATACAAAAAACTACTGACGTGAGTGTATTGTTTCTTTTTTAGAACTCACCATCTATCACAAAAATAACTGCAGCAAAAGAATTAAATTGAATGTGTATTATATGTTAGTAGGGAATACAGTATAATCACAATCGTTGCTTTAACAGGCTTGGCTGGAAACAAAAAGCTTGATTTGAAAATACTCAGGTAATGCTTTCTCTAAGTCATTGAAATAACCAATGCACTTCTCCTGCTCTGGGGCCTGAGCAAGAAGAAATTATTCAATAGCCGAGGACACAGAGTTATACTGTACTTTTAATGTTCCTGTTGTTTGAAAATACATGCTAACCCAGATAGAACAGATTTGTAAAATGTGTTCTGGTAAGAATGAGAAATTTTTACAAATCTGTTTGGCTTCATTTTGAGATTTTTTAAATTTTAATTAATTAAAAAAAATTTTTTTTAAACAGTACTGATTATATGACTATGAAAAGAAGCCTTACCCAATCAGCCAAGTTTTCAGCAAGCAGTCCCTGGGAACCGCATGGGTCAATTTTTGTAGGTATTAAAAACACACACACACACAAATCCATACACAAACTAAATCAATAAAAAAAAATCTAATTCTTAAATTCTATCAATAAAAGCTTATTTTAATTGATATATATCCATTTCAGTTATAAGCAGCTTTTAGATGCAAGAAGTTGAATAATCTTTTAATCTTTTCAAGTAATAAAACATAAAGAAAAATGATTATTTTCCAAGGGGAAGATACACATATATATTTTATATAAGGTCATACGTATATATGTATATATACATACACACACACACATACACACACGTGTGTGTGTGTATATGTGTGTGTGTAAGGGGGAGCTTAAATTCTTTGATTTGGGTACCATATTGGAAACAATATGAAAAAAGACTGAATTAATTTAAACAGAAACAAATCATGTTTTCTTTTGTTCTAAAGTGCAAATACTGATCCTCTCCTTTTCCTGAGTTCTCTGAGGTTGCCTCAAGTGACTTGACACTACTGAGCTAGCAGGAGCAGTCAAACTTCCCTGAATTTTTTAAATGTGTTAAAATAAAAGACTCTTCCACTAACAACTTCACTAGAATTATCAAATCTTCACCACTGAAGTTTAGTCATTAGGCAGATGGATGGGTTTTTACTCCTCCTATCATTTTTAATTGTCATGGAATTACATTTATCCTCCCTAAACCAGTACAATGTATGCTGTTCTAGGTTCAGTTGAAAGGGATGCACCCTAGAAGAGACAAATTATTCCACTATCACCAAAACATTTATTAAATGTCCATATTTTTAGAAGACAGTATTGAGTGTTATAAACAGGAATTAATTAAGCTCAGTTCCTGCCTCATTGGAGGTTAGAGTGTGAGCTGTCCAGAGAGCAATGATGCAGGCATTTTAAGGTCATGCATTAAACAGACAGAAAGAGATAAGTAAGTTTTTACCATGAATATTTGCACTCTTGAACAAAGTATATCAGTGAACTGGGTGAAAAAAACTCAGGAGATGCATGTCACAGTGATTCATGACCACACCACCAATCATGTAGGAAAGACCCCGGCTGAAATCCCAGGACTTGACTGAATGCCGTTCAAATGAAAGCATGATAAGAAGGGGTGGGCACAGTGGAATTTTTCCTAAATCTTCTATATCGCATCTGAGAAATTACTAAAAAGAAAGGATTGCTAACTTGCATCTGCTTTACATGTTTTTAAAATGCTTTATATACTGTGGGGAAGAGGGTCAAAGAAGAAATAAACTACTTACTGGCAAACACAGCAGAGAACCACACTAGAGCAATATATACTTTCCATTCTGGTAGAGTGTTAAGTACAGGCTTAGAGAATTACTGCCATTTTATATATCAGAAATCCCTAATACACCGACATATCACTGCCTCTCCTTTACTCCACAACTCTAAATGGTTAACAGATCTTATTAATTCTGCCATATCTCTACCTCTCAAACTCATCCTTCTTCACCATTTTCAGGACAACCAAATTAGCATGGATTGTTAACCCTTTCTTTCTGGATAATTGTAATAACCTCCTAGCCATTTTTCTTTCTAGTCTGTTTACCAATCCTTTCCATAACAGGTCCACAGTGCTGACTTGAGATTAACTTTTTTTTCAAAAATACACATCGTATTATACATTTTCCATTTTAAAAATTCAAGAGCTTTCCCACCCCAGTGTTCACAAACTAGTGGTTACCAATGGGGAGAGGGAAGAGAGGAGGGGCAAGATAGGGGTATATGATTAAGAGGTACAAACTACTATGAATAAAATAGATAAGCAACAAGGATACACTGTACAGCACAGGGAATAATAGCCATTATCTTGTGAAAACTTTAATGGAGTATAACCTGTAAAAGTACTGATCACTATGCCATACACCTGAAAGTAATATAATATTGTAAATCAACCACACTTCAATAATAAATAAATAAATAAATAGATAAAATTCAAGAGTTTCCATCAGTTAGGCAATAAAATCTTGACTCCTCAGACTAACACATGAATGACCCTGATATACCAGTTTTGTTTTCAGCCACCTCTGGCTCACTATCTTCCCATTCCCCCATCTCAGCCACAAGTTTGATGAGTTCATTATGATTTTTCTTGCTTATCTGTAGGGGTACATATTGTTTCCTCTGTTCAGAATACTGTTTTCTTTTATCTCCACTTGAAGAACCCTTACTTTACCCCCAATATCAAGTCCAAATGTTATCTCTTCTGTGTAGCTTTCCGCTATGTTCAAAGGAAGCTGAGCACTCCTTACTGTTTGTTTTACCCATGACATTTTATGGGTATGATTTTTCCACTTAAAAGGCAGACACAAGGTGTTGCTCATATATCCTCACTTGCCCGCACTACCAGTGAAGTAATAATACCATCTTCTCATGACCTGTTGCTTTTGATTTTCAGAGTTCTTTCAAGCACATTGTTTCATTTTATACTTTCAATAAGTTTGTAAAGTATTACACAGCAGATATCTTTCCCATATAGCATAAGGAAATTGAGTGTTAAAGTCAATAAATAACTGAGAGCTTTTGTTTTGTTTTAAATATTTGCTTTGTTTTATTTTACTTATACTTTAATGTGTATCTAGTATATCACTGTCTTTATTATTTTTTTATAGTTGATTTACATATAGTTGAAGTATAGTTGATTTACAATGTTGTGTTAATTTTGGCTGTAGAGCAAAGTGATTCAGTTATATATATATATACATTTTTTTAATATTCTTTTCCATTATGGTTTATAATAGGATATTGAGTATAGATCTCTGTGCTATACAGTAGGACCTTGTTGTTTATAGTCTTTATTATTAACATTACATTTAATCTCATATATACATGTGTGTACTTCCCCGCTGCTGTGGGATAGAAAGAAACATTACCCCTTTGTATATACATGATTTTCTTTGAACATTCATTAAGGATCAGTATATTACAAACCAAAAAATCCCTTAGCTTTCATTTCTTTCATTTTGATTCTACCTCATCATGACATAAACTATGGCTTGACCAATGATCTAACCAAGGTATTATAAAACACTTTAGATAGGTGCTTTAGGATAATGATTTATGAAATAATCATTGAGGTCAACTGCTATGAATGGAGCTTTCCAAAAGTCTTAGTACAAAAGTCCTAATAGATCATATCCTTTGTACACCTTAGGGGAGGTAACCATAAATTTATTTTGATAATGTCTATGTCAGTCAGTATGTTTTACTTCTCTTCTACGCAAAAGACTGAGAATTAATATAAGTGAAAACCTGTGAGTAATACAGCCAAATACAGAAGAAACTAGTCAATGTTGTCCTTACATTTCTGTGTTGAAAATAAACCAGATTTTGTTTTCATCCTACATGGGAGGGAGGGGGGAAGAAGAATATTAACCAAATATACCAACTGAATTTTCTTTCCAGAAACCGTAAGAGTCTACACAGGGAAAATAATGAGAGGAAGAACATTCAGGCACTTGTAGGACTCTAAAAGGAAAAGCAAATGACAAGATAATAGGTTTTATGAGATAATACTATATTTTCCTATATACAACAAGGTCATTCATGCAGCTTGCAGTGGGCCACATTGCTTTCATTGCTTTCATAGTGGCTGCCACAGTTTTGTCCTGGTTCATTCACATTCCATTGCCCAATCCCTATTTGTGTGCGTAGCCCTGTATTTGTATGCAGATGCCTGGGATCTGTTAGTAACCTTCTTCTGACTAACTGTGTGTGAACAAATATATCTTCTTATCTGAACATTTAGAGCAAAGTTTGGTAAATAGTGCAAGACCCAGGAGGGAAGACAAATCAAAACTAAGATCATAATTTCAACGCCTTGAACTCTTGCTATATATTTTGTCATTCTTGGGCCTTACTCAAATGGTTAATGAGACCCAAACTATTTTAAATGCATGTCTCTAAAATCTAAGTGGGATGCAGCCACATTTGAGTAAAGAGCTATTAAAATGATGATATCATTATATTGTATCTAAGGATAAAACACACTGTAAATATTTAGTCTTTCACAGTCACAAACCACTTAAATGGATGAATATAGTCTATTCATTGGTTTATGGTTCTAATAGCCTCCAGGAAATGTCAAATTCACATGTTGTCCCAGAACACAAGATTTAGCTTTTGGATTTTTAACTTAACTAAAAGACGTATAAAAGCACACAGTGATCTAGCTCCCTATTGGCTCCACATCTGTGTAGGATTATATGCAAACAATATTTGAGCTAGCATTGGTCTCACATCAGTTCACTAGCTTGAATGTAGTTAATTTTTTTTTAGAGACAAAAAAAGTGAAGGAAGACAATTTAGAGAAGCACTGTTTTCAGCAATAATCTTACATAAGAGGTAAGGCTCAAAGTTGCCAAAATGGAATCTGGAAATAGAGATCCATAGCCTTATGTCTAAAATAAATCATAATTGTTCTGAAAGTGATTAATGCTGGGTGACAGCCAATGTTCCTTTGATAAAATAGAGCTGACTCTGATTCTACAATTGAGTAGACAGGAAATGGCTCACCATTTGGTAATGAATTAACTCTTTCTTAGAGGGCTATAGTAATTCTAAACTATAAGCCACAAAAATGTCTAGGATGCCAGGAAATTAAACAATGTCCAGGGGTAGCAAACAATTGCTCTTTTTCTATCACTGTCTCATGCTGCTCTTGCTTTTACTCTTTTCTTATCTGCAGATTTTGGTGGACAACGTACCTATTGCTCAAGGAGTTTCTTAAAAATTGACTCTGCTGATTTGGCTGCATCCAAGAGGAAGTTATTAAACAATGGCAGTACTCCTTGGTGGCTTTCCAGCTTGCAAAAGTTGCGCACACACACACAAACACCATATATATATATATATATATATATATATATATATATATATATATACGGCTTATGGAAGGAAACACATTTATTGAGCATCTGCTACATGTCACACACAACCTATGTGTTTGTTTCATCTGATAATAAATAAATGTAAGGCAGATTTCTCCCCAAATTACCCTTTAATATAAGAGCTTTGCCTTACATTCAGGTCTTACAATGTTTCCTGTATTATGGATGCTTTCTCAATTATTAATTTATTATTTATTTATTACATTTAAAAAATGTTATTGTTTTTTTCTTCCAGTTTTATTGAGATATAATTGACATACAGCACTGTATAAGTTTAAGGTCTACAGAGGTAGTACGCTCTTTAACATAGGTCTTAGTAGTATTTTTTTGGATCTGTCTCCTCAGGCAAGGGAAACAAAAGCAAAAATAAACAAATGAAACTACATCAAACTAAAAGGCTTTTTAGTGAAAGAAACAAAACAAAAATTCCACCTACTAAATGGGAGAATATACTTGCAAACAATATATCAGATAAAGGGTTAATATCAAAAATACACCGAATAACTCATAAAATTCAACATAAAAAAACAACCTGATTAAAAAATAGGCAGAGAATCTGAATAGACATTTTTCTAAGTTAGACATATTCATGGTCAACAGGGACACGAAATGATGTTCCACATCACTAATCATCAGAGAAATGCAAATCAAACCACAGTGAGATATCCCCTCACACCTGTCAGAATGGCTATTATTAAAAAGACAACAAACAACAAGTGCTGGAGAGGGTGTGGAGAAAAGGGAACCCTTCTGCACTTTTAGTGGGAATGTAAATTGGTGCAACCACTATGGAAAACAGTATGGAGATTCTTCAAAAAATTAAAAATAGAACTACCATAAGATCCAGCAATTCCACTCCTGGGTATTTATCCAAAAAAAGGAAAACACTAATTAGAAAAGACATATGTACCCTATGTTCATTGCAGCATTATTTACAACACCAAGACATGGAAGCAACCTAAGGGCCCATCAGTCGATGAATGGATAAAGATGTGGTATTATATACAATGGAATATTACTCAGTCATAAAAAAGAATGAAATTTGCCATATGCAAAAACATGGATGAACCTAGAGGGTACTATGCTATGTGAAATAAGTCAGACAGAGAAAGACAAATACTATATGATTTCACTTATATGTGGAATCTAAAAAACAAATGAACAAACATAACAAAACAAAAACAGAATTACAGATACAGAGAACAAACAGGGGGGTGAGAGGGTGAGGGAAATAGGTAAGGGAGATTAAGAGGTACACACTTCCAGTTGCAAAATAAATAAGTCACCAGTATGAAATGTAAGATGTGGGGAATACAGTCAATAATTATGTAATATCTTTGTATGGTGACTGATGGTAACTAGACTTATTGTAATGATTATTTTGAGATGTATGGAAATGTCAAATCACTATGTTGTGTAACAGGAACTAACAGAGTGCTGTACGTCAATTATACTTCAAAAACAACAAACAAACTCATAGAAAAAGAGATCAGATTTGTTACCAGAGGTGGGGGGAAGGGGAAGGGGAATTGGATGAAGGTAGTCAAAAGTTACAGACGTCACGTTATAAGATAAATAAGTCCTAGGAATGTAACATACAACAAGATGAATATAATCAACTGTACTGTATGTTCTATATGAAAGTTGTGTAGAGAGGAAACCCTAAGAGTTCTCCTCTCAAGGAGAACAGTTTTTTCTATTTCTTTAATTTTGTATCTGTAAGAGATGATGGATGTTCACTAAACAAATTGTGGTAATCATTTCATGATGTATGTAAGTCAAATCATTTTGCTGTACACAAAATATTTTTAAATACTATGTAATAAGCTGGGACACAGGCAGAGCAAATTCCCATAATTTGTCAAATGTAGTCATTAAAATTGTAATAAGATCTTGAGAGTTCCTGATTCCTGGAATGCAAAAAAACTATGAAGCTGGGTCCCTGTCATCATATGGTGTATTTAAATACCCCTTTTAGACACACATCTCCCCATTCCACACCACACTCCCTATGTGCAACATTGTCAAGCCCAGACTCTTTCTCCCCACGGGCATAACTTAAGTCCATCTAGAAAATGATTTGATCTGCAGAATGCAGATCATTTTAAACTGGAAAGAAGAATAAAACCTTGGAGACAGCACAGAATGTGGTTATAGTAGTCCAAGTTAAAAATGACTAGAGCATCAGCAGGGGATTTCACTGCTAGACTAGTGTGGTTATTAATGGACAAATGCTCTTTCCTCAACTGGGGAACTGCTTCTACTTTTTGTGGTTATGGGAATAGGAAATGGAAGGAGACAACACTTTACTGGCAGACACACTACTGACCCTGCAGAGGCAGCAAGAATAATGAGCAGAGAAGGTTTTAGAGAAGACAGTCCTGCCAAGCAGAATAACTGCTGCAGGAAGTGCAGGATTCCTTGGACATGATGGTGACTGGGTTGGGTCACCCTCTATTAGAGTAGGATGGATCAAGCAAAAGGACTGGTGAATAAAATCATCCTAGAATGTTGAAATCACTAGGTAAAAAGCCAAAACATCCTGATTCCTGTCCATTTGTGAGTCATGGTTATTGGAGGGAACCAACCTTTCACTTCACTTATGACACATCTTGACAATTACTTGCTACTCATATATCTGGTATGGTCCTGAGTTCAGATATTCATTCTGTAATCTGAGTATTCTTGATATTTGCTGCGATAAATATGGCTATCAAAATAATATAGAATGCAGATTTTAGACTAGTATAACTCTCCAAGATAATGTTTAAAATAAATTAAATGGTCAGGTTTTTTTTTAATTGCAGATTTTAGGAAATAATTTTGGCTGGAAAGAAACAAGTACTAAATGTATGCCTTTAGATTTGATGTTTTGCTTGTTTCACATCTCAAAACTGTTTACTTAGAATCGAATTCTTATGAAAAACATATTTGGAACTAGAGTCAATAAATATAATGCATGAAACAGATAAAGGAGGAATAAATAATGGAAGAACATAAATAAATAAAATTAAATGAGAAAGCAAGTCATGTTAATGTAGGCTAAATAATATCTAGAAGTGGCCCCTCCTTGGGAGATGATAACTCTGTTTAGTGTTTTACCTTCTCTCTCTTTCACTTTGACTTTGGGAGCCCAGCAAATAGCTTTGCCTGGGAACAAAAATACAATTAAAGGAGTCAGGCGGAGGGACAAACCAGCCCTCACCTCTGCCACTAAGAACTTGAGGCATAAGTGGATAATTTCTGAAGCAAGATGGCTTTTGCAGAACTATGTTTTTGAGATGCTTAAAATTCTTCCACGAACAATATATTCTTCCACTTTTGATGTATTATTAAATTTTAGAGCAGAAATGTATCAAGGGTTTTGGGGCCTCCACAAAACAATTTGTTTAAATGAAACTGCCCCTGGAAAGGGTCATAACATTATCTGCAGACTCTTGGGCAGTTTTCTTTGTAATCGCGTTAGAAAATCTGGCTTTCTGGAAAGGAAAAATAAGATGATCCTCTAAGCAGCTATGGAAAAAGAAAACTAGGTACCTCAACTGGGAAGCAATGGACGTAGAAAGGAATCAGAAACGGCCTTTCCCTGGATCTCTGCCTTTTCTGCCATTTGCCCCACTCTGCCTACAAAGGGCTACAGCTCTGCCCACTCCTCCTGATATTATTGGCAGTCAGCTGAATGTCTGCACAGAGAACGCCACAGTCACGGCAAGATTGTTTCTGTATTGAAAAAGCAGAAACCAGCTTCTTGGCACTCCTTCAGAATAGATGTGATTTCCTAACAAAACAGGAATGCTCAATCAGAAGAGTTTTTGGAACTTTTCCATCTGCCATGAAACCTGGTGAATGGTCTGAGTTTTTCCAAAATTACTTGAAATGTCGCTGCTGGGAGGCTGTGCCGATTGTTCCAATTTTCCTTTCAATTTTGCATTTTGTTGGATGCTTCCCTCAAGTCTTCGGTGTAGTTCTATCATTAGTCAGAGCTGGAAGGTTTATTATTTATTTTGACAGTCACCAGCCTATTTTGTCAAGCAGTACACATTACTGCTCCATTTGACAGGTGTTACTCTTAAAATCCTTCAGTTTCTTTTTTCCCCCTCTGAGTGAGGCTTCTATATCTGCTGTCTTGTTTACCTTCCCAAAGGAAGCACAGTACATTTTCTGGTTGATAAAAGCTTTGTTTTGTTGTTACTTTTCAGTGACAGATTAAGCAGCCATTGGCCAAAGGGGAGGGAAAAAAAACCTTTTTTTGATTTAATCTGAATTTTGGTGATGTGCTTAAGCTGGGATCCAACAGGCAATTAAAAAAATAATAATAAAATAAAAATAAAAGAAAGGATAGTGAATGTAATGTAAATAGAGGAAAGAAAGTACTGCCGTTTCACCTACAATATATATATTGTGAGATTAGAAAGGTCAAAACGAGCTTTAAGTTTGGGGTAAGAAGAAACAAGCTGTATAAAATGTTCCAACTCTCCCAGAAGAAGATGCGTTGGCAATGATGATGTAGAAGAGGATACTGGCTCAGGTTAGAACTCAGGCCTTTCTGAGGAAGATGGTGTATGAACTCATTTTAAAATACAAATAGTAATACAGACAAAAGAAAAGATGGTGAAGAGCCTTCTCTATTGATGCCAATATAGAGATGGGAATTTGATTTTGGACATGCCGATTATAACCTATTATGAAACACTGGGGGATTATTTTTTTTCTGATGTTCATGGTTCCTCACTGTGACCTATTCAGTGCTCTAACTTCCTTTTCTGTTCAAATGTTACCTCCTCAGCAAGCCTTCTCTGACCACCCAATGCAAACACTTCTCTACCACCTCCTTGGCAGCTCGCTATCAAGTCCTGTTTTATGTTTCTTAATAGAATGCTTCATTTCCTGTCAGGAAGAAAAAGCAAATATTTGTTTAATTATGTATTGTCAGTCTCTTCTCTCTTTTAGCAGTACTGGGTAACACAGTACCCTACACGTAGTGGACTAAAACAAAACACATTTATTATTATTTTTTTTTTTTGCGGTACGCTGGCCTCTCACTGTTGTGGCCTCTCCTGTCGCGGAGCACAGGCTCCGGACGTGCAGGCTCAGCGGCTACGGCTCACGGGCACAGCCGCTCCACGGCATGTGGGATCTTCCCGGACCAAGGCACGAACCCGTATCCTCTGCATCGGCAGGCGGACTCTCAACCACTGCGCCACCACGGAAGCCCCATCCCCAGATTCTTGACACACGATCACACACATCCAGAACTCAGAACGTGATAACGTCTGTCCATTGACTCACATTAACATTAATTAAAAAGTTTAAACACCATTTTGGGGGCAGTAAATGTGAATTCACTGGCTTTTTGGAAAAAGAGGCAATATATATTAAATAGTTTTTCGTTGTTTTGTGTTCTACATTATGCTGTGTTCTCTATACAGCAAACTCTACTGAAATGAAAACTATACAGGAAAATAAGAGGGCTGGTAAATGTATCTTTTGGTGGGAGCATTTAATCCATTTACATTTAAAGTAATTATACATATGTATGTTCCAATTCCCATTTTCTTAATTGTTTTGGGTTTGTTATTGTAGGTCTTTTCCTTCTCTTGTGTTTCTTGCCTAGAGAAGTTCCTTTAGCATTTGTTGTAAAGCTGGTTTGGTGGTGTTGAACTCTCTCAGCTTTTGCTTGTCTATAAAGGTTTAAATTTCTCTATCAAATCTGAATGAAATCCCTGCTGGGTAGAGTAATCTTGGTTGTAGGTTTTTCTCCTTCATCACTTTAAATATGTCCTGCCAGTCCCTTCTGGCTTGCAGAGTTTCTGCTGAAAGATCAGCTGTTAACCTTATGGGGATTCCCTTGTGTGTTATTTGTTTTTTCCCTTGCTGCTTTTAATATGTTTTCTTTGTATTTAATTTTTGATAGTTTGATTAATATGTGTCTTGGCGTATTTCTCCTTGGATTTATCCTGTATGGGACTCTCTGTGCTTCCTGGACTTGATTAACTATTTCCTTTCCCATATTAGGTAAGTTTTCAACTATTATCTCTTCAAATATTTTCTCAGTCCCTTTCTTTTTCTCTTCTTCTTCTGGGACCCCTATAATTCAAATGTTGGTGCATTTAATGTTGTCCCAGAGGTCTCTGAGACTGTCCTCAGTTCTTTTCATTCTTTTTTCTTTATTCTGCTCTGCAGTAGTTATTTCCACTATTTTATCTTCCAGGTCACTTATCCATTCTTCTGCCTCAGTTATTCTGCTATTTATCCCTTCTAGAGTATTTTTTTTTTTTTTTGGCGGTACATGGGCCTCTCACTGTTGTGGCCTCTCCCGTTGTGGAGCACAGGCTCCGGACGCGCAGGCTCAGCAGCCATGGTTCACGGGCCCAGCTGCTCCGCGGCATGTGGGATCTTCCCGGACCAGGGCACGAACCCGTGTTCCCTTCATCAGCAGGCGGAATTTCAACCACTGCGCCACCAGGGAAGCCCTAGAGTATTTTTAATTTCATTTATTGTGTTGTTCATCATTGCTCGTTTCCTCTTTAGTTCTTCTAGGTCCTTGTTAAATGTTTCTTGCATTTTCTCTATTCTATTTCCAAGATTTTGGATCATCTTTACTATCATTATTCTGAATTCTTTTTCAGGTAGCCTGCCTATTTCCTCTTCATTTGTTAGGTGTGGTGGGTTTTTACCTTGCTCCTTCATCTGCTGTGTGTCTTTCTGTCTTTTCATTTTGCTTATCTTACTGTGTTTGGGGTCTCCTTTTTGCAGGCTGCAGGTTCGTAGTTCCCGTTGTTTTTGGTGTCTGTCCCCAGTGGCTAAGGTTGGTTCAGTGGGTTGTGTAGGTTTCCTGGTGGAGGGGACTAATGCCTGTGTTCTGGTGGATGAAGCTGGATCTTTTCTTTCTGGTGGGCAGGTCCACGTCTGGTGGTGTGTTTTGGAGTGTCTGTGGCCTTATTATGATTTTAGGCAGCCTCTCTGCTAATGGATGGGTCTGTGTTCCTGTCTTGCTAGTTGTTTGGCATAGGGTGTCCAGCACTGTAGCTTGCTGGTCGTTGAGTGAAGCTGGGTGTTGGTGTTGAGATGGAGATCTCTGGGAGATTTTCACCGTTTGATATTACGTGGAGCTGGGAGGTGTCTTGTGGACCAGTGTCCTGAAGTTGGCTCTCCCACGTCAGAGGCACAGCCCTGATGCCCGGCTGGAGCACAAAGAGACTGTCTTCCACATGGCTCAGAATAAAAGGGAGAAAAAATAGAAAGAAAGAAAGAAAGAAAGAAAGAAAGAAAGAAAGAAAGAAAGAAAGAAAGAAAGAGGATAAAATAAATTAAAATAAAGTTATTAAAATAAAAAATAAAACTAATTATTAAGAAAAAAATTTTTTAAAGTAAAAAAAAAAAACCAAAAAACAGATGGACAGAACCCTAGGACAAATGGTGAAAGCAAAGCTATACAGACAAAATCTCACACAGAAGCATACACATACACACTCACAAAAAGAGGAAAAGGGGAAAAAATAATCTATCTTGCTCCCAAAGTCCACCTCCTCAATTTGGGATGATTCGTTGTCTATTCAGGTATTCCATAGATGTAGGGTACATCAAGTTGATTGTGGAGATTTAATTCACTGCTCCTGAGGCTGCTGGGAGAGATTTCCCTTTCTCTTCTTTGTTCGCACAGCTCCTGGGGTTCAGCTTTGGATTTGGCCCCGCCTCTGCGTGTAGGTTGCCTGAGGGCGTCTGTTCTTTGCTCAGACAGGACGGGGTTAAAGGAGCCTCTGATTCGGGGGCTCTGGCTCACTCAGGCCGGGGGGGAGGGAGGGGCCCGGAGTGAGGGGTGAGCCTGCGGCGGCAGAGGGCGGCATGACGTTGCACCAGCCTGAGGCGCGCCGTGTGTTCTCCCGGGGAAGTTGTCCCTGGATCACGGGACCCTGGCCGTGGCAGGCTGCACAGGCTCCCCGGAAGGGGGGTGGGGGTAGTGACCTGTGCTCGCACACAGGCTTCTTGGTGGCGGCAGCAGCCCTTAGCGTCTCCAGCCCGTCTCTGGGGTCCGCGCTGATAGCCGCGGCTCGCGCCCGTCTCTGGAGCTCCTTTAAGCAGAGGGCTGGTTATTGTAAAGGGGATGACTGATTTTGACGGCCAGAGGAAAGTTTTTCAAAACCTGATGCCAGATGTTGGGTCAATCTTGGGAGTTATATTCATTTTAGCTTTACATTAAGATCTTTATATCTCCTTTTTAAAAGTCCTTAATATGTCAGCAATGATAGTTTTAGGAAAAAACATTTTAGAGACCAAATACTTTTTTTTTCCTTCTCTGAAATATGACTATTTCAATTACTAGTAGCAACAATTAATCACTAAGTGATTCATCAGCCTGCAGCTGGGATTGGAGAGCTGACTTCCTTTCTTTATTCCTATTTTATGTTCTGTGCTCAGCAAGGATTGAGTAATAGCAAACTAATAACTTTTCCCTACCCTCAGCACCTTTTTCTCATACCAGCAAAGAAGAAAATTTTGAGTATTTTTTCCCAAGTACATTTTCCCTCACACATTTCTGAACAGAATTGTAGAATTACAAGTGTTAATCCATGTTGCTATAAGAATAAGGCATTATAGAAAAAGATGGTTCCTTAAGATTTGACCTACCATTCTTAGTTATTTTTCACTAAACAACTCATGCTTGAGGCATGGCTAAATAACTGACTCCAAATGGATAATGGTTTTCTATTTCTTGGCTACCTGGCATTTTGAACTTCATGTGAATGACATGTAAAATGCTAGATTCATGTCCATGGTCAGAGAACAACTATTAGCAAATCCATTAGTTAGATATTGTATATACTTTTAAAGTTTTCAATAAGCTCCCCCCGCTACTTCTAATGTATGAAGTCAAAACTAATTTAGAAATGTATCTGATTCATATGACTCCGGATTTACACTATATTAACATATACCCATCTACTCAGTAATGGATCATCTTCAGATGTTCTAGTGTTCTGATTATCAATATGTTTCATTGCCTAGAATTCAGTTAGAGGGTATTGTAACCTGTTATGTCATTCCTAGGAGGTGCCAGCAGGTTGGCCTGGGAGCAGCATACTCACCCCGCACTCCAGAAAAGGAGTGAATTCATTTAGAGCAAGGTTCTCATGTAAACAATCCACAGACATAGAACCATCTACAAATGTCAAAGCAGAATTTGTGTCACCGGGCATTTTCTATACCCTTCGTCAATTTCTCCAACATATTAAAATAAATCCTCTTAGTGGAAATCAGAAGTTCTCTTCAGTGCTGAATTGCCTTCTATTTAATCACATTCATTTATTCACTTAATTAAAGCCCAGTATGCCTTGAAAATGTTAGCTACAAGATCTGTAGACTAAGGATTTTTTTTCTCCTACTCTCCTTAGTGTAACTGAAATTATAATTAGTATACATTAGCAATATTATACACGTCAAAAATTTAGAAGGGTCTGAGACGTACTCTACCTGTGTTGCAAATTAGCTTGCCGCAGTTTCGTGGCTGCTGGCAGAAGACAGGAGACTGCAGGAATAAAGGACTTTATTAGTCACAGCAATACCAGTTGTCAGCATTTATGCTGGTGCCCCATAGGACAATGTGAAATGAGCCAAGTGCCTGCACACACACAATGGTTTGTATTCCAGGAGTGGGATTCCAACCTTAGGGAAACTGAATCTTTTATAATGGGCAGTAAACCTGCCTGATCTTTGCCTCCAAGAGAAACACTATCTTTGTCATACTGAGGAATAAACAGGCAAGACCTATGGAGACGTGTCTTCTAATGATATCCACCTCTCCATCCAACACTGTCTTGGCATCTGGAAAATTTTTCCTCTGAGCATAGCCCTGTGTCAGCCACATTGATTAATCTGGCTGATAGAGATTAGGGCTAAATATGTTCCATTTGGCGCACACTACATTTTAAAGGCTGATATCAATAGGGCTCTGAGCTGCAGTATGCGGAAATTTGCAGTATTAACATCAACTGTCCCAGACCCAACCAGCTGAGCAGATCTCACAAACCATCTGGATCTGCCTCAGAAATCGAGGTGTTTTTCTCCTTAAATTTCCACGTTGACCCTTCAACTTGGCCTATGGCCTTAGTCTGGTACAGCAGGAGTTTTAGAGATTACACAAGACTCTACCTTGGCACTCAAGGAGAAAATTTAAGGGCAATATCATCTGTCACAAGCCTGATCACTGAGTTACTACTAACCTGAATACATTCCAGGACTGAGGCAGTGTCTTTGATCACCTCAACTAATATCAAAGACAAATTTTGTGTCACCTTTTCTAGTTGGACAACTCACATTGTAGGGAAAACTGACTGCAAGGTGGGTGCAAGTACAAATCAGTTCCCTTTCTGGAAAGCTTCCCCAAGTAATCATTTTGGGAAGATGGCACAGTCATCTAAGGGCTATGTTATTCTCTAGGAGTATTTCCTTAAAAACTTGGAGGTCTCTTGTGACCACTCCTAAGGTTATAATCACCATTTGGGGGAGAGAAATAAGCTAATGCTTGGTTTCCACACAAGACATTAGTGGTATCCCTAAAAAGAAAGTGCTATTGGGGCCACTGAAGGGGCGGGGGGAGTCTACATCATCCAGTAGCACACGTTGACTCTGCTCCAATGTGGCCTCATAACCAGCTAGTAGATCTTATGTTTCTCAGTTTAGTTTGAACGATTGAATCTAGTTATTGTTTTTGAAGGTAATGTCTGAGGACAGTCAGCCTGCTCTGTCCTACTTTTCTGCATCATCAGCTGGGTGGCTTTTATCCACTCTGTAGCATCACTGAACTACCGTACTTGGCATAGGGGTGAAGCAGATACTAAAGGTGTTGACAGGAATTGTACTGTGAAGTGTAGGGACCACGGCCATCATCTGCCCCTTTGATAGGCTTCTGGTAATTTTAAGAGGAATGGCAATCCAATGGTGACCAGAGCTGCCTGGTGGGGGAGAACAGATCCTGAAATCAGTTAAATTTAAGTGCTCATTAGTTTGACAGAGATACATGAGGGCTTTTATCTTGAGGAAGACTCCAGGGATGGTCTGAAAGAAAAAAAAGTATTAATGTTCCTTTCTCATCCATGTCTCCCGGAGTGTAAGATGTTCCCTCTCCAGTTCCAGGGTGATGCTCTTCCTCCACTGCCATAAAATATCTGTGTCCCATTACAGTAGCTATAACTTCACCTTTTTCAATTATCCACTGCTCACACTCAGAAGGGATAGGTGCAGAAGTGCAAAAGTGACAAAGGCAATTTAATAGAACTTACAGAGCTCCCTTATTTCCCTCACTTTGGCCAGTGTGGGCTACTGTAGAGGATCTTGGCAAACAATGTTCTCAACCAAGTGGTCGTTATCTTTATGATTTAACTATGTCACTGTTGCAAGAGGCATCTCTGGATGTATGGTGCTTCCCTTTGCCAGAGATTCCAATCAGCAATATCATCAGTCACAGAGGTCATTTGTGTAGAGATCATGCAAAGCTCACTTGATAGCTTCCAACCCACAGTTTTGGTCTGGGTCCCATTCAAAGGATGCATATTTGTGAACTAGCCAATATCATGTTCCAAGTAGAATGCCCACTCGAGACATGTACAGTCTTCAATACTCAAAGAGTTCTATAAATTGTTGGATCTCTCTTTGAGGAGGGGCCAAGAGACAGTTTTTCCTTGATTGCCAGAGGGGTTGAGAGCTTTGATATACACTTACGTAGTCTCAAGACACTCCTTGGCTAGCACGTCTCTAAATTTTGTTGGGGTTTATCAGCCACTTCTGCTGGGAGAAATGTAATAACACTGAAGTCAAGACCATTTACACTGAGGCTTCAAAGTTGCGAACCTGCAGGCTGTCATCTATTTAGTGAAGACTTCAGATTCCATAAAGTAGAGACATTAATGTTACCTAGGCCACCCCCCTGAAGGCAAATGTCAGGGGAGCGTGGGTACCCCCAGGGGAGTACTGCAAATGCATACTGGAGGCCTTGCTGCATGGAGCTACACCGGTCTTGATCCTCAGGTGCCAGTGGGATAGAAAATAAAGTTTTGCCAATGTTTAACACAGCATACCAAGTGACATCAGTAGGTGTAATGGAAATCATCTGTGGGGCTATAGTAGCAACAACAAGACTCAGTTGCCAATAATCCACTATAAGCCTCCATCTCCCATTATTATTTTTCACTGGCCACACAGGGCTGTTGTGGTGGTATTGCAACCTATCCTTGCTATCTTTAAGACCTTGAGACTGTGATTTCCACTTGTCGTCCTTGGATTATACATCACTTCTGATGGACCACCTTGGAGGAGACAGGCAGAGGATCTGGTTTACATGTCCCACTAACAATTTTCTATATGTGACACTTCCTAATTGGGAGAATCCACTCTGGATTCAGTAAACACATATAAATTAATAAAATTGTACATTCAGGAGCAGAAATCACAACAGTACATTGAACTGACCCAAAGGGCCCCATCCACAAGACATACTAACTCCCCTTCCCTAATGTGTACCCAGCCCAAACCTCATTACCTAAATCTGGGTATCCCTTGAACTACAGAATCAGGAGGGATTGTGACTTGGGACCTTTCTCCAACAGAATTATACACATTTGAATTTTTTCCTTCCTCCAAATTCCCCTGAAAATCTAGATGGAAGCATATGGCCTTTGGTTTTTCATGGAGTCAAGGGACACCTAGAACTCATCCAAAATCATCTTTCCCTTTAAAGTGGCTGAAGACAGGTTAATGAAGAGGGCGGAATGAGAGAGCCTGGAGGAATCAGAAAGCAAGTCATGTTTACTTTCCATTGTGAGCAGAGTGGTGTCTACATACAGCTCAACTAAATGAACCTCCAATGTTTTCAGTCCATCCAAAGCCATATATGAGCACCAAGATTACACATACCGACACCAGCTATTTTAGCTTTGAGGAACCTTTGATCCAACTGCCATAGTCACACTGCTTTCTGGTCGAGGCTGTGGATTTATTCCCTTTGGATTGTTTGGATGTGACATATGCAGTGGAGACTTTTTTTATTCCACCTTAATCTAGGACATCTGAAGTTCCATTATCAAAATAACAACTTAAGTTCTTTCCCAGTTTCAATGTAAGGCCTAGGGGAGTTTTCCAAGGTGACATTGCTTACTGAAAAAATTTACTAGGCTTCTTTGGGTCCATTTCTTACTCATTAGTGGGTCACTTTCATCAGCATTGTAAAGCTCACCCAAGGCAGTAAGAGCACAAATCCATATCAATGCTGCTTTCCCAAAGGAGTTTTCTTTCTCATGGAAATCTACCTGAAAGGGCCAAAGCTCCCTCATAGTAGCTAGGACCCCCTGCACAAAGCCCTGAGACCATTTATTGTCGTCTCTGAAAACATCTAATGTTGGCATGCTAGACTGCAGAAGGCACTAAGTCACAAGACCACCCTTCTATCGCCATTCTTCCTTAATAGGTATTATATGCCCAAGTCAGGCATTATTTCCCGTGTCTCATCTACCCAGCCAACTAACCAAAATTCTAATGGCTTGCCTGCTTTCTACTCTCAGTGGTCATGAAGTTGCCTCTACTCTACTCTTCCTCAGCACATCTCTTTTTTTTTTTTTTTTTTTTGCTTTACGCGGGTCTCTCACTGTTGTGGCTTCTCCCGTTGCGGAGCACAGGCTCCAGACGCGCAGGCTCAGTGGCCATGGCTCACGGGCCCAGCTGCTCCGCAGCATGTGGAATCTTCCCAGACTGGGGCACGAACCCGCGTCCCCTGCATCGGCAGGCGGACTCTCAACCACTACACCACCAGGAAAGCCCATCAGCACATCTCTTTTTAATGAATGGTGGTAGAACTTTCTGCCATCGAACTCGAGGACAAGTCCTAGTACCAGTTAATGCAAAGAAATAGGCCTGAGGATGATCAGTGGATGAGAGCCTTCAGTTTCCCCTCTTACAAAAGAATTAGCAATACCTAGGGCATCATTTGAAATTGTCTTTACATCTACTTCCTAGTGCTTGGCCTGAAATCATCTCCACAATTCCTCTTAAGTAAAATAAAATAAAATGGAGGACTTTTTATACCCACTGGATCTTCTCACATAAACTTCCCTCTTCTAACTTCCCTCTTCTCCTGTTAATCAGCCATGAGACCCTTATCTTTATTCTTGCAGAAAGCCATGTCTCCACCAGCATCCCATCTCTCAGGACAATGGAGGGGTTTGAGATTTTACCTGACTAGCAAGTTATTCTGCCTCTCTTTCATAGATACTCAGAGAAGGCAAAAAATAAATAAATAAAAAATAAACCCCTGGGATAGGAGACAAAGGACTTTCTTATTTCCAATGACAGTAATAGCAAGACTGTCAGTGTTTACACTGGTTCCCCAAGCTCCAATTCCCATAGGGTGGCACGAAGAGGTTCAGCTGACATCTGAACATGTAGTGGGTTACAGTACAAGACACAAAACATGAGTTAGAGAAACCAAGCCCTCTGTAATAGGTAGAAAACATGCCTACGTTTTAACCAAAGATAAACATGTTTCCATTATACTGGGCAGTGATATAAACAAACAAGAACAACAAAAACAAAGAAACAAAACAAAAAATAAAACTGCCTTTTGCTCCAGAGGCAGAAACTACCTCTATCTCCTGAGGCTGTTTGCTATACTAACATCCTTGAAATAATAGTCCAGAACAAAGGCCTGTGCCTCTGCTCACAAGGCATGCAGAAACGTGAGAAACTTGTGGATAACTGTCTCCCAAAAACGTTCCCCTGTAAAAATGTATTGAAGTGCATTTTCTGTCTATGTTTTTGTTTCTGTCTCTGTCTCTTTCTCTTACACACACACACACACAGACACACACACACACACACACTCTCCCCCCCCCCAAAACGTTGAAGAAGTGTTTTTGAGGTATCTTATAGCTTTAAAATAATTCCAAGAAGTTTTACAATAAAAATATCAGGATATTCATATAATATGAACGTCAGAATTTCTTTAATAGTTGATAAAATAAAAAAACCTGTTTTTCCAGTAATTATTAATGGGAAATGGAATGAATTCTAACCATATTAATAACATAGATAAGAAGAATGACTGCAGGGACTGACATGGGGAAATATCCAAAGTCACAGATTAGGAGCATTATATGTAGCTAAGCAGGTATCAAGCTGGGAAAATTGGCTGGAATGAGAAAGTTTGGCAAATATTTGAAAAAAGAAAACAATTTGAGTTAAATTTATAAACGAAAAGAAATCCAGTCAGTTAAGTGATGGAGGATGAGTGAGGATGAAGCAGTACCGCTTCACTGAGCAAGATAATAGTCTGCTCAGAGTATTCTGGACCCTGGAATTTTAGAGACTAAAGATTTAAGGTGGCTATAAAAGAATGAATTGTAGTGGTTGACACAGGAAGGATGAATAAGGATATCAATTGATGCCTACTCAATGTAAGGAAAATCTGGCAATATTTCAGAGATGATGAGAGTCCAAACTATATATGGAAGAAGAAAAAATTCTTCTCGGAATGTTTCAGTACAGAAGCCATTTAACTCACGTGGAAGTGAAGGTCTTTGGGACAGCCATCTATTTCACAGGACATAAAGATCTTCTCCAGTGGGAGTTAACAGGTTTGGCCCTCCCAGCTCCTGTCTGAAGATATATGCAGCACAAGTTTAGGAAATGCCTATTATTATATTGTTTTATTGTATCATAAATATTCATAGCATCATACCACAGAGGAAAATTGTGCCAAAGGAGAGATAGAATTCCAGCATCAATGAGCTTATGGAGCAATGTAATATGCAGAAAGAACAGAAGGAGAAATGTAATATACTGACTTTTAATTTTTATTTGAGACTGATGCTCATGGCTATCTAAAGCTAGCCTCATTAGCAGAGGAGCAAAATAAATATACCAGTACAGGAGGGAAGCACACGACAAATTCCAAATTCTAGATTTGACAGACTTATTTATTGCATACGTATGATGAAAATGTAACTATTACCATTTATAATTATGCTTTGCAGTCAGGTTTTGTTTTTTCCTTTGTAAAAATGCGCATATGTAATGTGCAAGAGACATTGGATAGGGACAGTTTAATTATCCTCTCTAAAACAAATACCTTTGTACAGTCAAAGGTACCACACAGGGTGTACACATAAGATGGGCATTTCCTTTTTGATATTCCCAGCTGGGCCTGCCTTGAAACTGAAAACTAAAAGGGGCAAATGCAGAAGTTAATACATCAAGACTTAGTCTTCCTAAAATATTTTGCATCTCAAGAATAAACCCATAATGAAATACATTTCATTTCGGCTTAGCTTTCTCAAAAGCCACCTACTCCAATTGCTTCAAATCATGCTGCCTATGCAATCTATATTGCAACAAAGTCTAAATTAGTTTGTATCTGTATTATAGAAGCTAAACACAGCTGAAAGGTAGGTCTGTGAAAAGACATTTGTGTACATTGTCATATACACAACAAAGCAGATCTTCTGGTTTGAATTCCAACTTTGGGATCCAGTTCTATCAGTAGCTTTGTGTAGACATGAGCATACAGTGGAACTGATTTTGAATTCTAAGAATGTGGGTCCAGTTTGATTATATTTGCAATGTCTCTATGCAAACCACTAGAGGAAGGGGCATTGTCAAATAAATAATAATAATATAATAGCTAACATTTATTCATTTTTTTCTACTTATCAGGCATGAGATAAACATTTATATGCAATTTCTTATTTAATTATCACCCCAGTCCTATGAGGCAGGTACAATTATCTATTATCTCTATTATATACATGAGGGAAAGCAGGCTTAGGAGGTTATGTAACTTTCCTGAACTCATAAACCTGTTAAAAGATAGTATCAGGACTTAGGCCAAGGTCTCTATGACCTTGGAATCCAAAATCTATGAATGACCTTGAGAAACACTTAAGTACAATCTAGGATTCTGCAAAGAAATGAATCTAAAATTGACTAGAGAAAGAAAGATGAGTCATGCAATTCAAACTCAATTTGTTAGAACATATTATTAAAAATGTTTTGTTATACTCTCCCACACTGGGAAGTTCTCTTTATCAAGAATCCTGAGTCACGGAGTGCAAATCCAACCTGGCAAAGTGCCCTGCAAATACGTGCTGCTGTAGGTGATTCAGCATGAAACATCACCTTTTTCAGAATCTCACATTCAGTCCATTATTATAATTCCAATGGTACTGTCAATATCTCAATTTTATAGCTGAGTATCTCAACAATACCTTGTTATATAAAATTTTCTTAATTTAAAGAAATACCTTATAAAAGTTTTAAGTTAAATATAGAGTCTATATTTAGGGCAAACAATTGAGTATAGAGCAGTCTTACTTAGGAATTCAATACATATTGATCAGAAATAATAGTTTTTTAATCTTGCAAAATGACTTACCTAATAAAATGTTTAAATGACGTTTATAATAAATACAGATTGAAGCTGGACAATTACATGATTTAATCGTGCTCTAATATCTGAATTATTTTCCTTTGAAAGTAAAATGAACTCTGATTAAAATTTTAATGGAGTAAATTAATCATCACTTCATATGAAAGTTATAAAAAAGTATTAAAAATAACTGGAACTACAATAATTTGTTAATGGATACACAAGATAAAATATGTAAATTTTAACATCAAAATTATAAAATGTGTGTGTGCATGGGTGGGATAGTAAAACTGTAAAGCTTTATTATGCATTCAAAGTTAATTTATTAACAAGCTTAAAATAAACGGTTATAAATATGAGACGTTTTACGTAAGCCTCATGGTAATCACAAAGCAAAAACCTATGTAAATACACAAAAGATAAAGAGAAGGGAATCTAAGCATACCACTATAGAAAATCATCATATCAAAAGAAGAGAGCAAGGGAAGAAGAAAGAAACAAAGGAATTATAAAACAGTCACAGAACAACAAATAAAATGGAGAAATAAGTCTTTACTTTTCAACAATTACTCTAAATGTAAGTGGACTAAATTCTCCAATCAAAAGGCATAGAGTAGCTGAATGGGTTAAAAAACACAACATTCAAATATATGCTAACTACAAGAGACTTCAACTTTAAGGACACATACAGACTGAAACTGAAGGGATGGAAGAAGGTATTCCATGAAATGAAACCCCAAAGAGAGTAGGGGTAGCTATACTTATAACAGATAAAATAGTGTGCAATAAGAGACAAAGGAGGTTATTATATAATATTAAAGGAGGCAATCCAACAAAAGGATATAACATTTGTAAGTATTTATGTACCCATATTGGATCCCCTAAATATATAAGGCAAATATTAACAGATCTGAAGAGAGAAATAGACAGCAGTACAATAATAGTAGAGGACTTTGATACCCTACTTTCAACAATTGATAGATCATCCAGATGAAAAAATCAATAAGGAAACATTGGACTTAAACTACACACTAGACCAGATGGACCTAACAGACATATACAAAACATTCCATCCAAAAACACAGAATAGGCATTCTTCTCAATTGCACATAGAACATTCTCCAGGATATATCATGTGTTGAATCTGAACGAGGCTGCAGCACCTGTGCAGACATGGCCAAGTGGGGCAGGGGACCTGCCCTGGATCATGGAGGAGTGGGAGGACAGACCAACATGAATGACTGGCAATGGACAGAGCAAGATGTCACCAGCTGGTCCAAGGGGAAGTTCCATGAGCTACTGGTGGTCACTGTTGTAGAGAATAGGCTGGCTGCTGCAAGATCAGTAAGCTGAAGCAAGTGGAAGGTGAGGTTTTCTGCAGCAGCTAGAAAGGAAAGCTTATTTCATTTTATGATTGAATATCAAACTGGGTTATAAAGGTATAATTAAAGAATCTAGAGCAAAGCACAAGGGATTGATAGAAATATTCAACCTTTCTGAAGAAAATGAAGTAGATGACATTGAGGCAAATGTGAGTAAAAATAAAGATGGGGACATTATGAAAACGGAAGCTACTGTCAAGAGCAGGGAGGCTTTTTGAGATTGCCTGAAGGCACGTAGGAAGGAATTTAAGATGGGAATGATTTACTAACAAAGCTATGACAACTCAGGAATTGCCACTTGTTAAAAGGAGACTGAGTGAGAATACCTTGCAGGCCTCATCTCCCATGGCATTGGGCATCAGGATTCCCAGTGTGGTGGCATTGCACATGATGGAACTATTTGATACATTTGTAGAGAAGCTGTATAGTGTCTTCAATGTGAAAGTTTGGTGCACAAATTTTACAAGGTTCCTGCTGTATTAGAAGATGAAAAGGGAAGGAAATCACAAATGTTTGATGGGAAAATCACCGTAGATATATGGAATTGTTAACAAATGAAAATATAATCATTGAGTGGAGATGTAGGAACTGGCCAGAAGTTGAACTGAATTTTGTGCCCCATCCAAAGTAAGTGAAATTACAATTGAAATGTAAAGGACTTCCTGTTTGTAAAGAAGAAAACATGAGATTCCGTTGGCAGAAGCAGCATTTTGAAGAAATGAAAGGTTTACTGCAGCTGACCACCCTTGGTGGTTGAATTAGTTAGAAGATTTTATAAGGGCATTACTTTTTGTAATCAGAAAGTGTCAAGTTAACATCTTCCCTATTATTACTTTTAAAAACGAAGACAAAAACTCTTAATTCATATTGGATGAAATCCATGAACTTATACAGAATTTAAAGCATTGTTTGTATCTTTACTATGACTAGACTCTGCATTGAGTTAAAAGCAGCAAGCAACCTGAAATTAGGTATTAACATTACCTCCCATAGATGATCCTCTGGGGATAGATTGAGTCCCTGAGTACAGATAGTTGAAGTTTCCCAAGCTAAAGGTTGTCCTAGAAAACTTACTTTCAGCTGTGGTTTTAGCTCAGGAAGACAAAAATAATAAATGGCATGTTGATACCATTTCCCTTAAAAAACAAACAAAAAATTATCTTTCTTTTTCCTCTAAAATATATTTGCTTTTTTTCTTTGTGTTTTTATGTTTTGGTAGATAAATTCTACCTGACTTCTCGTTGTTTACTTGAAAAGAGCAACAAACTTACTATCTGTTTAAATTATTCTCCTAAAAAGTCAGCAAAAAAAATTAAGCACAGTGTTTACTGTACTAGTAGTACTTTAGAACTGAAGAAGTCATTTTTGTTCACATTTTGAAATTGAACCCAGAAAGGAAATAGCCCATTCATTATAGGGCTACAAAGTTCAAACTACAATTTTTTAACAACCCCTTCATTCTCCCTCTTCTGTGAATACTGGATGGATATCAATAATATATTAGCTTCAAAAAGGAAAGAGTTAAAAAACTACATAATGGACTGGGCAGGGAAACAAAAGACCCAGGTTGTGCTCCCAGATTACTGCTAGTACTAGTCTGGGCCTCGTTTGTAAGGTCACAGTAATCCTAACAAACCTCATTGTCACCTTCCTGCAGTGTGAAGAAACCATACAAATAACTACGAAATAAAGCCCTTGGCTGTTCTTCAGCAGTCCAGCATGGTCATGGAATCTCCATCTGTGCATAGACAGGTCTGATGCTCACTAGAGGGTTGGAAATAATCATAGAAGGGGCCAGACTTGGACACAGCTCAGTCAGAAAGCTCTGTATAAAATGAGAAAAAGGGTTTCCTTGAATGTGGGGATCAGTTTAGAATGCTCACAAGCTTCATGAACAAATCGAGATGGTCTCTGAGGTAAACCCTCAAAGTCTCCCAGGAGTTCTTGGACTAAGAGGTGTTCATCCATGACTCTACTATAAACTTGCTTGGTCCCTTGTTGGAAATAATTCTTCCAGAATTTTTTTCAATCTCGATATATATATCTGTGCAAAATTTCGTGGCTGGAAAAGCTTCTGTGCTGCTGACTCCCTCCCTGAGATACAGGTAACCCACACATACCGAGACATAAGCACTGATCAATTGCCTCTAAATTTCCAGAGAACAGAGGCCTGTTCTCAGCATAAGAAGTCCAATCTCCCAGGGGCCTGTGCAGAACCAGCCAATTGAGAGGTGCCCAGGCTTTATGTGAGGAGATTCATATGTTGCCTTGTATCCTGCAACCTTGTTATAATCACTTATTAACTCCATCATTTTTTTTTGTCCACTCATTTGGATTTTCTAAACAGTTGTCTTCTATGAACAAACACAGTTTTATTTCTTCCTTCCCAAGCTGTATATCTTTTATTTTCTTTTCTCTTCTTATTGCATTAGCTAGTACTTCCAGTACAATGGTGAAAAAGAGTTGGTTAGGGAGGATATCCTTGCCTTCTACTTGTAGGAAAGGTTTTATGTTAGCTGTAGGTTTTTTGATGAGACTATTTATCAAATTGGGGAAATTATCCTCTGTTCCTTGTCTGCTGAGGGTTTTTATCATGAATGGGTGTTGGATTTTGCCAAGTGCCTTTCTGCATCTAATGATATAATCATATGATTTTTTTTGTTTATTGATGTAATTGATTACATTATTTAATTTTTGAATGTTGAGCTAACCTGGCATACCTGGGAAAAATCTCACTTGGTCATGGTATATAATGCATTTTATACATTGTGGGATTCAATTTGCAAATATTTTGTTGAGAATTTTTGCATCAGTTTTCAAGAGAGATAATGGTCTTAGTTTTCTTTTCTGGTAATGTCTTTGTCTGGTTTTGATATTAGGGTAATTCTGGCCTTAAAGAATGAGTTAGATTGTACCTCCCCTGTTTCTATCATCTTTAAAAGATTTTAGAGAATTAGTACAAATTCTTCCTTAAATGTTTGGTAGAATTCACTGGTCTGGTGCTTTATGTTTTGGAAAGTTATTAATTGCTAATTCAACTTCTGTAATAGGTTTAGACTGACCCAGATTGTTTCTTCTTGGGTGAAAAATTGGGTCATTCAAGGAATTTGTCCATTCCATCTAGGTTTTCAGATTTGTGGGCATAGAGTTGTTTACAGTATTCCTTTAACTTTCTTTTAACGTCCAAAGGATCTCTAGTGAGGCCTTTGCTTTCATTTCTGATACAGTACTTTTTATCCTCTTTTTTCTTAGCCTGCTAGAGTTGTATACATATTTTTTACTAATCTTTCCAAAGAACAAGATTTTAGTTTCATCAATTTTCTCCATTGATTTTCTGTTTTCAATTTTGTTGATTTCTGCTCTAATTCTAATGATTTATTTTCTTCAGCTTACTTTGGATTTAATTTGCTCTTCTTTTTCCAGTTTCCCAAGCTAGAAATGCAGATTATTGATTTAGATCTTTCCTCTTTTCTAATATATTTATTCAATGATATTTTCCTCTAAGCACTGCTTTCACTGTATCTCACAAATTTTGATAAGTAGTGTTTTCATTTAGCTCAAAATATTTTAAAATTTCTCTGGAGAATTTTTTTTCATTGACCTATGTGTTGTTTAGAAGTGTGTTGTTTAATCTCCACTTATTTGGGGATTTTCCAGTTATCTTTCTCTTACTGATTTCTAGTTTAACCCCACTGTAGTCTGAGAGCAGATAATGTGTGAACTCTATTTATTCTCTTAAATTTGTTAAAGTATGTTTTATGGTCCAGAACATGGCATCTTGGTGAATGTGTATTCTGCTGTTGTTGGTTGAAGCAGTCTATAGATGTCAATTATATCCAGTTGATTGATGGTATCCTTGAATTCAACTGTGTCCTTATTGATTTGTTTCCTGCTGGATCTTCCACTTCTTATAAATTAGTATTTTTTTAATCCTTGAAATTCACACATTTCACCAGATTATGACTAACTAGACCCCCCCTCCCTCCTTCCTTCCTTCCCTTTCTGTCTCTTTCTTTCTTTCTACTTTTATTTTTTGTCCAATATTGAAGGGACATTTTTAATCATCAGAATTGATCTTCAGTTGGGGTAAATTTGTTGATTTTAATGTATATAAAACATTTTTCATTAAAATGATACATTGGACTGAAATTTCAATATTGTAAAGATCATTTCACACCAATTCATTTATTGTCAACTTATCATTGTACAGAAACACTTTATATTATTGGTATTATTTGTTTGTTATTTTTTTCTTCTCTGCATGTCATTTACCTTTTAATGTTTTATGGCATCTGTCATTTTACAGAAGTTTTAAATATTCTTGTAAGCAAAACTGTTACTGTTTTCTAGTTTTTTCCTTCCTAGGGAAAGTATTGTTTATGTCAAGGTTGTAGAAATACTCCCCTACAGACCTCCCAGAAATTCATTTATTTTCCTTTTTATTTAATGCTTCAATCCATCTGGAAACTACTTGTGTGTGTGTGTGTGTGTGTGTATGTGTGTGTGTGTATGTGAGTGTTAGATCTCTAACCTGATCTTTTTTTGACACTAATCAATATATAATATATCTTTTCCTCAATGATTTTAAAGATCATGCTCATGATAAGCAAAATTTGTACATGTACATAAATCTATTGTTATTTCATACTTCCTATTCTATTTTACTGAACTATTTGCCTATTTCTGTGTATACACTACAATGTTTTGCTTGTTTGACTTTATAGCATGATTTGACATTTTCCAGACCACTAATTCTCAATATTAAGTTGTTCCATATCGCTAGGGAATATTGGGAAGGTGTGGGGGTATTTTATGGTGTCACAATGACTGATGGTGTGCCACTAGCATTTACCCAGTGAAAGCCAGAGATGTTAAGACATTCCAATAAGTAAAAGAGTCCCACCCAACAAAGAATTATTTTAACCAAAATGTTAACAATATCTCTATTTGAGAAAACTTGTTTAAGGAAAAGTAAAAATAAAACAAAGCAAAAAACAAAAAATATCAAATGAAAAAAGTTTAGAATCAGTTGGACAAATACAATTAAAAAGTGAATTTGAATTTTTTTAAAAAATTAACTGATTTGGAGGAGAACTAACAATTAAGAAAAATTAAGAATTAGGATTGAAACTCCTCATTCAGGAAAAAAAAAATCTTGGTATATTTTATGTCTTCAGGAAATATTCCCCCCCCACGACAGGTTTTACACATCCTCATCAGATTAATCCATAGGAATCTTACAGGTTTTGCTACCACTGTGAATGGAATTTGTCCTTTATTTTACATCATAATTTTCTATTATATATTTTCACTGCGTTTTCTAGTAGTTGAATCTTGTGTATATGAATGGGAAAGCCATTGATTTTTCTTTATTGGTGTACTCAATTACTTTTTAGAACTATTTTATTAGGCCTAATTTAAACATTTTGTTCCATTAATTCCCTTGTGTTTTTGAGATAGACGATCATGTTTTTTGCAAGAGTAATTTTTTCCTACCATTGTAATGTCTCATATATGTATTGCGTTGTATAATTACATTACCTAGGAACTCAGTCGGTAGTAATAGTGGTATGCTTCTCACTATAATGGCACTGCCACTAACATTTTAGCATCAAGTATATTGTTGGCTCTGTTCCTACTAGATATGCTTAACCAAATTTTCTTTCTATTCCAGCATATTAACTATTTTTATAAAGAAACTTCCATCTGAAGACAAGTATCAGCTCTGAGAAAAATACTCATTCAATTTTTATGACTTAATTGTTTAACATAAGATGAAAAGTGAAAGACATCAAATTGACTAATTTGTTCCAATAGCAGTTCTTAAATTAATTATAGTAACAATTGTCTAAATGCTCTCTTTTCTTTGTATTTACATATTTGTATTTTTATTTCAAACTTAAAGTGGCTCTTACCTTTCTACTACTACTACTACTACTACTAGTTAACTAACACCTAAAAGTGCATACTATATGCTGGGTACAACCTGTACCTGTTTTGTGTGTGTTACTCATCTTTTCCTCATGACATCCTCAGAGGTAGATATTATTATCTTCATTTTAGAGATAATGAACCAGTTACAGGAAGGATAAGTGACTTTCTCAAGGTCATACAACTGACAATTGAGCATAATGGAAGATATTAAATAAAGATGGCATATTAATCAAATGTCTCTTAATATCCCTTCCCCCTTAATCTCAAATAATGAATGCCTCTATTACATTCCTGTGTATCACCAACAGAGATTACCTTTAGTTTCTCTTCTGTTTGCTTTGCATTCTTTTTCATGCTTACCCGTGATCTATATTTGGATTTATGTCCTTTGGATTTATCATCTATCACTTTCTGGTGTGTGTAGCAGTGGTAGTATGCAGCAGCGGATCTGTACCATGGCACCATTGGTACCTAAGGGGCATCCAAACAAGTGCATTTCTTCAACATCATCTCGGCTGCAGTTCCTCCCACAAAGCTTCTGTTGTCTTCTGCCCATTTTCCTAGCAGGTCTTCCATCCTGCCAGTTAATTCCATGAGCTATCCAACATTCCTTCAATAAATTAATTTTCTCCTTTTATTAGCTAGAAGAGCTGTTTTTGCTGCTCACAACGAAGATCCCAACTGAGAGAGAAATTGTTACCAAGGAATGGGGTGCATCGATAGATACCTGCAAGGGAATATGGGAACCATCAGTTGTTTATCTGGCATAGCTGGGTCAGCTAGTCAAAATCTTGCTCAAATGCCAAGATGGGAATTCTTCAGCAGTGAAAAACCTAATCAAATCATTGCCTGTGGTCACCTGGCATCAAGTGCGCAGTGCAGGCATGACTTATGGGAATTGAGTTGCTCTTACCACAGAACAGTAGGATGACATGAGGAATTTATGGACTTAGGAAAGGAGCAGCTGTTTCAAACATAATGGGCAGCTTAAAGAAAGAGAATGACAAGTTAAAATCCTTGAATTCTAGGCTCATAGCACTGATTGAAATCCAGGGAGTTTCTAGGATCAAGATAAAAGAATCTCTTATCTTTTGTTGCTGCAGGGACTGAGCTGGGTAAAAAACAAAATGTGGTCTTAGAGATAGTAAAATTAAGACTATCAGTTGAATTCACAGCTTTTCCTTCTCTCTCATGTGGAAATTAAAGAACTGGTAGGAAGAGTATATTGGCACCCTGAACCATTCCCACCCATAGTCCATTGACATTGAAGAACATGCAAAGAAGCATCCTCATTCCTCTCCCTAAAGACACGTATAGTCACTTACCAAGGTAAAGGTTCCCTGGTGAAAGGGAAATGCTTATTCAGGCTTTAAGCATATATTAACTCATTGTACCTATTGGAGGATACTCTTTCTTTACAACCTACAGGGCCACTTGTGAATCTCATGGTACAAAATAATGCCACAGGAAGTCCAGTTTTCTCTGGTGCTAGTATATCATGTAGACCTTGACAATTGTTTCACACTGCCTTAAGCAAGGACCTATAAGAATTTATGGGAAGTGGCTGCTAGTTTTTGTAGATAATAAGGAATCTCAAAGGATAAGTATTTTGGAGAGGAAGGAGAAGCAGGGAAGAATTTTTTTGAAATGGGCTTGGAACCTAAAGAATATACATGCTCAAAGGACATCTTCACTCATAATAATTAGGTAGACAAGAGAACATGATCTCTCAGTGTCAGTCATCTCCCTTCTATAATATCTTCAGAACTTGCCTAATGAACTATGTGGCTATGGTGAACAAGATGGATGCAATTCACAAGTGCAACAACACAGAAGTCCCTTTACCAGCGTATAAAGACATTTTTCCAAAAGTAATAAATATGAACCTATAATATTGTACCATAATACTTCTGCGCAACAGTTGATGATTTATTTTTTTTCTTTTACTCCTTTTGTCGCGGAGAGTTCCTGTGATGTGGATTAGTTACTTATTCTGTATTTGGATTTAGATTTGATTTCTCCATTCATCATGCCTCAAGGCAGCATTTTCATGAATGTTGTAATCAACTGAATACCTTATTCAACATGATGATATCGCTCATAATTTCTTCCAAACAAGGAACTCAATTTCCCATGAAAGAAATACGACAATGGGGGTAGTGCTCTTAGGTTACTTTAGTCTTATCATATACCTTAGGATACTGAAGAATCAGTTATGGCACCAGATCATAGGATGCTACCTATGATTTGAAACATTGACCAGTATATGGTGCTATTTCTTTCATAATAAGTATACATAGTTCCCCAAACAAAGGAATAAAATAGTAATTAGCACCTCTCACTGTTAAACCTAATCAGCCATTCTCATTTTTAGAAAAATTCTCATCCCTGAGATTGGGAACTACTAGTTTAGACATTAGTAATAACCATGGGAAAAATGTTCTACCAGGGGATTCTGCAATGGTTACATGGAAGTCAACAACACCATCTAGACAATTCAGTCTCATGAAACTGAGCCAGCAGGCAAAAAAAAGGGTTACTGTATTGGATTGGGTCATTAGATTCTGGAAATCAAGAGAAAAGAGGATAATGATGCGTCAAGGAGGATGTGTTCTTAAATGGTCCCTGAGGAATTTTCATACAACCATACCTACTGGTAAAATACTGGGACTCTGGGCTTCCCTGGTGGCGCAGTGGTTGAGAGTCCGCCTGCCGATGCAGGGGACACGGGTTCGTGCCCCGGTCTGGGAAGATCCCACATGCCATGGAGCGACTGGGCCCGTGAGCCATGGCCACCGAGCCTGCGCGTCCGGAGCCTGTGCTCCGCAACGGGAGAGGCCACAACAGTGAGAGGCCCGCGTACCGCAAAAAAAAAATACTGGTACCCTGTAGAGATAGGACTAGCAAGAACTTGGAACTCCTAGGAATAAAGGGTTGATCACTTTACTGGCTAAAGAACTCCACAACAGCAAAGGAAATTGATGGCAAAGGAAATATACAGTTTAAAGAAAAACAAGAGTGATATTGGGACTTCTCTGGCAGTCCAGTGTTTACAACTCCACGCTTCCAATGCAGGGGGCACAGGTTTGATCTCTGGTTGGGGAACTAAGATCCCACATGCCTCGCGGTGCAGACAAAAAAAAAAAAAAAAAGTGATATATATATATATATATATATATATATACACACACACACATATATACACACTCATATATACATATATGTATATATTATTTTGTGATCATTGTAAAAATGAGTATTGGCTCCAATGTATACATCTTTTTCTCTGCAAACTTTTTTATTTAAAATATATATACATAATTGTAACCTCTTTCTCCTTTCAGTTCCTTTTCTTTCAGTCACTACTGCCACAGGAATAAGTGATGATTAACTTTATAATTTCAGACATATTTTGTTGAATATCAAGACTGGATTCAAGAGAACTAGGGTCTGGACGGATGTTACTGAAGGATCCTAGACTTGGAGCTAGATGCCGTGATGGAAGAGACTTAGAGTTTTCTCTTTTTGAGACACTGGTAAAACGGACTTTTGCTATGAGAGGAAACTGCATTGTGGTAGGAGTTTTTTCTTTCAAAATAGGAAGAACATTTTATATGAATGTTGGATTGCCAAAGGGATAATTTTTAGTGAGCATATTTCAGGGCCAAAATACAAATGTTTAACTTATTTGGGAATAAAGTCTCCATTACGTAAATCTTGGAGGGAGCCAAGGTTCAAGGAGAGACAAAAGGGTCAAAGACTTTTTTCCTCTGACAGGTAGAGCAGGGCAAGGGACCTACCTTTCACCAACCACATGCCCCCTTATCCCCTTTTCTCAATTTATTTAAGCTGAAAAAAAGTTTACACATTTCCCCCAACTTCCACTTCCTGCCTCTGGCAACCACCAATCTGTTTTCTGTATCTAGAAGCTTGTGTTTTGCTTGTTTGTTTTTAGTTTTCATATATGAGAGGTCATGTGGTGTTTGTCTTTGTTTTTTTTTGGCTGCGCTGGGTCTTCATTGGGGAGTGCGGGCTTCTCTAGGTGTGGCATGTGGGCTTAACTCCCCAGCAGCATGTGGGATCTTAGTTCCCTGACCAGGGATCGAACCCACGTCCCCTGCATTGGAAGGCAGATTCTTAACCACTGGACCACCAGGGAAGTCCTGGTATTTGTCCCTCTATGTCCTTCACTTAGCATAACGCTCTATCCATCATGTCACAAACACAGATTTCTTTCTTTTTTATGGCTGAATGCTATTCCATTGTATATGTATACCACAATTTCTTTATCTATTCATCCATCAATGGACACTTAGGTTGTTTCCATATATTGGATACTGTAAATAACGCTGCAATGAACATGGGGGTACATATGTATTTTCAAATTTGTGTTTTTGATTTATTTGGATAAATACTCAGAAGTGGAATTGTTGGATCATATGGTAGCTCAATTTTTAATTTTTTAAGAAACCTCATATTGTTTTCCATAGCGGTTGTACCAATTTAACCCCACCAAGAGTGCTCAAGGGTTCTTTTCTCCACATACTCATCAACACTTCTGATTTCTTGTATTTTTGGTAACAGCCATTCTAACAGGTGTGATGTGACATCTCATTATGCTTTTCATTTGCATTTCCATATGATTAATGATGCTGAGCATCTTTTCATGTACCTGTTTGCCATCTGTATGCTTCTTTGGAAAAATATCTATTCAGATCTTCTGCCCTTTATTTAACTGAAACATTTTATTTTATTTTATTTTTTGCTATTCAGTTGTATGGGTTCTTCATATGTTTTGGATATTAGCTTATTATCAGATATATAGTTATATATATATGTACATAATACATAATAATTTGCAAATATTTTCTCTCATTCAATATGTTGCCTTTTCATTTGGTTGATGGTTTCCTTTGCTGTGCAGAAGCTTTTTAGTTTGATGTGGTTTCACTTGTTTATTTCTGCTTCTGTTCCTTTTGCTTTTAGTGTCAGATTCAAAAACTCATTACCAAGACCTATGTCAAGAGGTTTACTGCCTATGTTTTCTTCCAGGAGTTTTATGGTTTCAGATATTACATTCAAGTCTTTAATCCATTTTGAGTTAATTTTTGTTGTGGTCCAATTTAATTCTTTTGCATGTGGCTGTCTAATTTTTCCAGTGCTATGTTTTGAAGAGATTGTTCCTTCCCCACTGTATTTTTGGCTCCTTTGTCATAAATTAATTGACCATATAAACGTAGGTTTATTTCTGGGCTTGTTATTCTGTTCCTTTGATCTATGTGTCTGCTTTTAATGCCAATACCATACTGTTTTAATCACTATAGCTTTGTAATATAGATTGAAATCAGAGACCATGATGCCTCCAGCGTTGTCCTTTTTTTTTTCTTTATCAAGATTGCTTTGGCTATTTGTACTTGGTTTTGCATTTGTACAAATTTGTATTTGGTTCCATACAAATTTAAAATTATTTCTTCTATTTCTGTGAAAAATACCATTGGAATTTTGATAGGGTTTGCAGTGAATCTATACATTGTTTTGGGTAGTATGGGCCTTATAACAATATTAATTCTTCCAGTTCATGAGCACAGAATACGTTTTCATTTATTTGTGTCTTCTTCAATTTCTTTCATTAATGTTTTGTAGTTCTCAGTATACAGATCTTTAACCTCCTTGGTTAAATTTATTTTTTGGTATTACATTCTTTTAGATACAGTTGTAAATGGGATTGTTTTCTTAATTTCTCTTCCTGATAATTTGCTACTACTGTATGGAAATGCAACAGATTTTTGCATATTGATTTTGTGTTCTGTAACTTTACTGAATTTGTTTATTAGTTCTAACAGATTCTTGATGAGTTTTTAAATTTTCCTATATATAAAATCATGCCCCTGGCAAATAGTTACAGTTTAATTCTTCCTTTCCAATTTGGATACTTTATTTTTCTTGCCTAATTTAAATGTCACTCTAAAAGTCCCATATTATTACCTTTATCATGGCACTTCTTACATAATATTATAATTGCTTTCTTTGTCATATTAAATGCCCTATTAGAAATACGACTAAAACTTACCTGCAGTTAAGGCAGACTAGCCTCACACAGGGCCTGGTGTACAGTGAAAACCCTGAAACTGTGTTTTCACTAAAGGAGTGTAGTTGATTTTCTGGCTGTTACCCTATGCCAGTTATTAAGTCATTGCCTCTCAGCCATTGCCTCTCAGCTCAAACTCTCTCTTCTAGAGTGTTCTGTGATGCTGGGGTTGGAAATCTGTCAGCTTTGCAGTTGCCTCTCTGTTTGTGTTGGCCAGTAGGAAGCACAAAAGGGAGCTGCAAGGATGAAGGAGGAAGAGGGACTTGTTTCATCTTGTTTGCTCGCTGTTGGCTTCCTGTCCCTATCAGCATCACCTTGGCCTCTTCTCACCTCTTCCCTTTGGAGGCACTAGTTTGCTTTAGTAAAATGTTGAACTGAGTTTGCAGTTTTTCAACACTTTCAACACCATCCTTAGTGTGTGCCTGCAGAAACTCCAGCACCTTCTGATGTTGTTCAGTATCCCTCTTCAGGGTTCTGGGTCCTAGTCCGGTGACATTTCTCCTCCAAGCTAAGAGATACCAGTTTAGGTCAAGCAGTGGTTCCTTCTCTGAGGTCTGAGTTTCAACACTGCAGGGTGCCTACTCCAAGTTTATACATTTGCACTCCTTCCCGAAGCCCTAGGACGGTAGCTGCAGACTGTTGACAGTCCTTCTATGATAACTTAATTGTTCTTTTTGCCTTTTTTCATTCTTCAATGCCTAACTAACAATTCTTTACATATATTGTTTCTGTTAAGTTACCTAATTTTATTTTGTCTCCTGATACAAACTCCTTCCCAGGTTAACAGATGGAAAATCATGTTTGATGGGACCTAGAACTTCTGTTGTGGCCTATTTAAACCCCAACTGGCTCTGAGAAGTGCATCTTTCTGTGTATGTTTCTGTATGTGATATATTGACTCAAAACTAGAAAAATCTAGGTGCTAAAGCCAATTTGAATTGTATTTCCAGTATTCACAATCAAAAGATGTAATGAGGATGTTCATGTTTTACTATTTTTCTTTTTGTACTGTTTGAATAAGCTACAAGAGAATCATGTATCAATCAAGGTCCTGTAGAAAACAGACTACTTATTCAAATTGGATAATTTTAGATAAATTTAATTAAACGAATATTTACAAAAGCTAGCCTAGGGTATAGGGAAACCAGAGAGATAATGCAGTTCCCCAAGTCAAGTTACACAGAGAGATCTGTTACCACTCTTAGATCTGAAAGGACTAAAACCCATAGAGAGATCTGTTGGTAAGAATCACATGCCGGGGGCTTCCCTGGTGGTGCAGTGGTTGAGAATCTGCCTGCCAATGCAGGGGACGCGGGTTTGAGCCCTGGTCTGGGAGGATCCCACATGCCGCGGAGCAATTATGCCCGTGAGCCACAACTACTGAGCCTGCGCATCTGGAGCTTGTGCTCCGCAGCAAGAGAGGCCGCGATAGTGAGAGGTCCGGGCACCGCGATGAAGAGTGGCCCCCGCTTGCCACAACTAGATAAAGCCCTCGCACAGAAACGAAGACCCAACACAGCCAAAAATTAATTAATTAATTAATAAACTCCTACCCCCAACATCTTATATAAAAAAAAAAAATCACATGCCAGGAGCTGTGACCTTTGGCTGAGGTACACAGTCAACCTGCAGAGAAGGAGCTAGGGAATAAACTCCCCTACCCACGTCTGATCTCCCACCAGGGGTCCGCATTAGCAGAAATCAACAGGAAACTAGAGGGCAAGGAATTGCTCGATGCACATCACAGAGGTCAGTCTCCTAGAGGTCTAGCAAGGTAGATAAAAGGGAACAGAGGATCTGGAGGAGGGAATGGGGGATACCTTGCACAACTGGGTTAATTTCAAATGCAATGAAAATGTTTTTAATAACAGCGACATATTCAGGAAGAAATTCTTTTGAATAAATGAAGAAAATATACTGAGGGCAGCAAGAGGGTGGGGTGGGAAGCGGAGAGGAACACATTCACAAAACATCTCTGGAAACACAGAAGTTAAATATCAAAGAGAAACACTGTCATCTGAAAACATGAAAGGAGTTGGAAATATAAGCGTTCTAACTAACATTTTTATTTTTAACAGTAAATACAGATTTTTAACAAACTCCCATCTTGATTCTGGAAAGCATTTTAGTGGTAAGTAGCATAAAGAAACACTGAAACAGTTTGACAAATACCTCCACACATATATAACGTGTATATATGTATGTTTAACATTTCAAAATATAATATGTGGTAAGTTGCAGAGCATTTATAATTAATAAAGCTGTTTTCACAACCCTCTAGAAGAATATTTTTCCAGGATAGCTCACTGCATAAGGCTGAGCATGATTTATTTATAGAGTACTAATGAAGACATATCTAATCATCATAATTAATTGGTATTTTTGTGCTTTGAGGCCTAATCACAAAATCTTTCATATGCTGGCTCAAAGTAACCCAGCTATGGGGCAAATATTTAGGACAATCGCTGTTTGTTGTTTCTAATATACAGCTCTATCATACTGATTTATTTATTCAATATTTCTAGCTGTTCTTATATGATGGCAGTACAGGAAGCCCATCTGGTCAATCCATGTTTTAAAAAAGACTTTCTTGAATGAACCAACCAACAAAAAGAAATCAGAGGAATTACATTTGGCATAGCAGATGAAAACTTGAGGTGTTTACATTATTTATTGTGTTGCATTATTATCAGATATTTATAAGAATTTTGATTATCTTGAAGTCAAAGCAGACTTTTAAAGGAGCTTAAAATATACATTTCTCCCGTCATATTTACTTGTTAACTTTCCTCTCTCTTTTACTTGTATGAAAAGTAATTCAAACACATCATTATAAGACAGATTAGGATTTTATTTATTTTGTCTACCTTGTTATAATTATTGAGAGTTTCTGAGGAAGACCCTCACAGTATTTTCTTTCATGTTTGGATACTGAAATAGGAAGAAATTACACAAAGAATAAGCATGGATACCAAGTGTCTCTTTTATTATGAATAAAAGTCAGGTTTAGGACATGCATTATAGTTTCAAAATTAGACTGGTCCTTACCTTCCATTCATAGGCAGCCTCGTGTGGAGACCTGTCCTGGGAGAACAGGGTATAACTCATGCTCTCTTTCAGCAGCTTTCCTAGAAGAGGAAGAAGGGCAGAGTGGAGTCACATATGCCCAGCTATTCTTTGCGAAATTTACAAATTCCTTAGATCACTCCACTTCCCAAGGATGGAATGAGCAAAGAGAGAGAAACCAGTTATCGATACACTAATTGAACTCCTTTTCAAGGAGAGTTGGGGATAAACGTTTTACTTCTGCTAAAAAGAAACAAAGAAAAACAATATTTTATATTTGCTAACAGCTGTATTCAGATTAAATGATTCTTTGACTATTTTAGGATTAAAATATTCTTAACATTTCTTCTTATATGTCTAGTGCTAATTAATTGATCCAAAATATGGCTATTGATCCAAAACGCTTGGCTATTAAGATTCCCTCCCTTTGCTTTCACCCAGGTAAAGTGTGTGGTAAAAGTTAATTATACTGTGGGTCTCATGGAGCAAGAGTTGTGACCAGAGGATGAGCAGATGGCTAGTGTGGTCTTCCACAGTGAACCGGTTTCTTCAAAAGTAGCCAGGTGGTGACCATAGTAGGCGGGTGATCAGGTGTAGACATGGCAGAAAATAGCCAAGGTCATCCCACTGACTTCAACAGGGTCTATGTATTGTATTTTTTCAGGATATTCTGATACAGGGCATCATTCAGGATGTTCAGAATTTGCCTTTACCCACACTGTAATGGTAATGGGTAATCCTAAATATCCAGCTGTTGTGAAAACTAAGATGGGCCAACCTGATCCTGCTTGGCTGTAAGGAAGGCAGTCAACAGAGATTTTCAGCAGTCAGCACTTTCAGGATGTGTCTCAACTCCAGTGAGCCACTAAGCTTCCCACAACAGCCTCCATCCAGTGGCTGAGTGAGGTGTGGGTAAAAAGGCCAGGCCATTTTGGCCCAAGGCAGGTCAACTCTGATACTCTGATGGGCAAGATGGGTCCAGACTTTGTCAGGTCTGCATCTCAATCTGACTTCTTTCTCACATTTATATTGAAGCCCTCCTGAGAAACCACTAGAATGACAAGAAAAAGTGAATACTCCATCAACAAAAAGGAATCAAACAAACAGAGAGAGTGATTAATAAAACTGGCCTTAATTAATCTCATTAAATTATTTGAAAATTCATGTATTATGAAAATTTGGGGGAAAAGGGGGCATATTTCTAAATTAATGCATCTGTGAATATGTGAATTTGTGAATACAATAAACATGGTATGAATTGTGTAACTATAGTCAGCTTTGGCTGCTATAGCAAAATACCACTGTGTGGCTTAAACAACAGACATTAATTTCTTATAGTTCTGGAGGCTGGGAAGTCCAAGATCCAGGTGCCAGCTGGTTTGATTCCTGGTGAGGGCCCTACTCCTGGCTTGCAGATGGCTTTCTCTTTGTGTCTGCACAAGGCAAAGAGAGTGGTGATCTCTCTTCCCCTTCTTATAAAGCTACTGACCTCTTCATGAGGGCCCCACCCCATGACCTCATTTAACCCTGATTAGTTCCCCAAAGGTCTTATCTCCGAATGCTATTACATTAAAGGGAAGGGCTTTAATATATACATTCTGAGGGGACACAATTCAATCGATAGCACTATTCACACAAAAACATTTTGAGATGAGCAGAAAAATTACTTTCCCAGATTGTGGAGAAATGTTCAGATTTCAGAGGGTATTGTCATAAGAATGCTGAACTGAGAGTAAAGAGACCTGGGGCTGAGTTCCAATCACAGGGCTGAATGCTTGCATGACTTGGCATGAGTTAGGAAATGTCTGCAACTTTGACTTTCTTCAGGAGTACAATGGGGGTATCTGGAGAACTTTCCACAGGGTTGTTGTATATTTCTAAATGAGATAAGGAATATGTTGTATCAAAACAATAATGGAACATTAAAGGTAAAATATCATTAAGATGATTTCATTTTAGAGATTGATATGATATATTAACTAAGTTTTTAAAGCAGTTATGAGAGTGACAAATAGATTAGAGGAAAGAACAGCTTCGAGAAAAGAAGAGTTAGTGTGTAAGAAAGAATTTTCGGGGACTATATTTGAAACTTTCTACCACTTACTATCTTATTAACCTTTCTACATTCCTTGTCGGATATTGTTCTTCCTCAAATGTTATATTTCCTCTCTTTAAAATAGATTCTATGAGATTTTACAATGTATTTTTTGCATTCAATTTCTCTAACCACTTAAACTGAGTTGACTGGTTTCATAAGCAGTACTGTCAAAACTGATGGGTAATTCATTAAAGAAAAAAACCAAGAAAACACACACACACATACAATGTGAAACTGGGAAGAGAGACATGACATATTAAGAGGCCCTTGTGATGGTGTTAGAGCATTGGGTTAATTATTACTTCCCAGAAGTTAATGATGAGAATGACTGGCTAAAACTTGTGAGTGAGTGAGGAAAAGGAACACAAATAAACTCAATAGTAATTTGTCTTACAAGTGTAAGAAAATATCATCTCCCTAGAATGTAACTATTTATTATCATGGATTGATAGATAACCTTTAGGGACTATGTCCAGTCAGCTTTAGACACTGATAAGGAGTATGCTGTAGCACCTTCTTGATTTGCACTACAAAGAAGATATTTTCTAATTGAACACTTTGCTAAATTTTGATTAAATGTAAGCATACGTTTTCTCCTTTGCCTCCCCTATCTTCCTTTACTTGTTAAACATTTGTCACCCATCTTTACAAATTACACAGAAGACACAAAATCTTTTACAGCTTAAAAATAATAAACTATGCATAGGAGATATACAAGTTTAGCTAGCACAGGGACAAAAAGACCTGCTGTGTTTTATGCCCTGTTTATTTATCCCAACTATGCAAGCAGGATCACCCAAATAGTTTGACAGATAATGACTGAGGTTGTAAAAATTACTGTGGCTAATTGTGTTTACTCTGTTTCATTAAGCTAATTGAAAATCAAGGTGGAATCTCCCTCTAGATAGATTCTATATTTTATTACATTTAAAGAATCATAAAACAGCTATGTCATCCTCAATTTTCAAAAATAATTATATTGTTTTTGAAACTGTCAGAACATATTTCCTGACTGTGTATAACATAAACAGGTAAGCAATCTGATATGTTCTCTGTTTAGCCATTAAAAGACATGGTAGTTCTCTGGCTTCTGTTTGGCAAGTGCATCAATTGCATCTTACAACGTTTGCCTATGGTGAGGCATCTATTGTGACAGCAGTCAGAATACTAGAGATTTATATTCTATAAAGGGTCTCCAGAGCTTAACTTCACCATTAGGGTTACACATTGTACAAATTTTGATGAAAGTCATATCTTTTTCTTTTCCCTCCCAAGATAAAAGGAATAATTTAAATTCACTTCAAGGATACCAAACTTTGGTAATCAGTCATCTTCTTTTCTCCAAGTTTGCAATTAATAACATTTAAACAAAACTTCAATCTGGTGGATAGACTGGTTTAGGTTTTTGACTTCATTGATCTATCAGTTTGAAAACTGACAATTAATTTGTTTGCTTCCACCTCCCCTTCCCCAATCCCTGCCTCTGATTGAGCTGTTTATCTGAGTTACCTATTAGCCTGGTTTTATGTATTAGCATAGTCTCAGATGAAGAAGCTTATCCAAATATATTTGCACTTTGATAAAGCACTTGTTCAACAGAAGAGACCATAAAAGTACTTATAGTTTTGATACGTATTAGTCAATAAAATCGTTATTCATTGAAATGTAACTGGGTGCAGTCTTAGATGGGGGGCAAGCTCCAAAGGGAAAGTAGAGTTCTTTCCCTGCTTGTGGGAAAGATAAATCTACATCCAGCACTATCCACATTGTAAGGATGCTGAGAAGCAGACAGCTGGATGAATTCCTGAATCACATCTCACACAGCTGCTGCTTCATTTTCTGTAAGAGTAGAACTATGCTGATTAAGCCATGAGTATTTGAAGAGTTTTTTTTTTTTTTCCTTCTTCTTTTTAAAAAACTTTTCTGGCCATCTGTAAGTCATAGAAGAACAGGAATGGGTGGCTTTCTCCCTTCAGCACCAGGTCATCAATCCAAATACTCCTCCCCCGCATATAATTTTGTCCTGGCCAAACTATTTTCCGTCCTTTGACTGGATTTTGCATTTTCTTCTCTTTCATCCTGGTTCTTTCGACTGCAATTATTTACTCCAATATTCATTTATAAAAGCATCAATTACCACATTTTCATTGAAACCTTTGCTTATCACCTGCTCTCCCATAATGATGAATTCTTAGAGGGCTTTGCTTATACTACTGTTATGGGATTTTTCACACAACCTACCTATTCAAACAGGAGGCAAGAAAGTGCAGTTTTCTTGTGTTCCCAGGAGGAAAATAACAAGATATTGAATAAAACTAGTAGTGTCTACCACAGGTTTCTAACTTTTATAACATTTAATTTAAAGTTCAGCAAAATAAGTCTCTAAAGTAGTTGTTAAATGAATGAATGAGTAAATCAATAAATTATCATGGAATACAGCATTATTTTAAAACTAACTGCATAAATGTTATAATTCAATATTAATTCAAGCCAACAAATATTTATTGAGCATCTACTATGTGACATACTTATTTCTATGTTTAGGGATGCAGCAGTGATCAAAACAGATAAAACCTATTCCTTACATTCTAGTGAGTAGAGAGATAATTAAAAATAAATAAGTAAATAGAATAATTTCTAATAGCAATGAATGCTCTGAAAAATATAAAATATTAATTTAACAGACTGAATGAGGAAGGAAGGTGGGGAGCAAATTTAGATACAGTGGTCAGAAAGGCCTCTAGCAGAAGGTAATGTTAGAAGTGAAGTCTGAACATGACAAAAATCCAGGGAACAGAATTCCAGACTGAAGAAATAGCAAGCGCAAATGCCCTGGGGAAAGATTTTTCCTTCTTAGCTGATTGATGGGAAATGTCAGAAGGATAGGCAGCTGCCAGTTACAGCAGCATTTTGTAGGATGAAAAGAAGAGGTTGGAATTCATTGGAGAGTTTTAAGCAGAAAACTAAATAATTTGATAGAATATTGGACTTTTACTGTCTTAGGTTGACTTCCCTAGAAGCAGCACATGAGACAACCAGCAGTCTTAGAAGAATGGGAGTGAGAGAAGTAAGAACACAGTCTCAGTGGAGACTGACTTCATCTTATCCTATGGGAAAGCTCTGGACGCAAACTGCACCACAGAGTTAGTCCTGGAGGCAGGGGTCCAGACTCTTTTACCCTACCTATCAGTCACTGACCATTTTCTATTGTGGGCCTGTAAGAGGGTGCAGCCTCAGGAGGATGCAGCTCCTATTTTGTGTAATTTGATCTGCAGAGGGGACCACAGTCATCTGTGTATTATTATTAGCCAATCCTTACAACATCTGGAAAAGGAGATCAACCTAGGTCACCAAGAACTTTTACTACAATCACATTGGCCACTGAACTGATTGTGGCTTTGGTGAGGTTTGGCAAGTGGAGAAAAAGAAAAACCAGTTAGTAGACTGTTTTAATACTACAAACGAGGGGAGAAAGTGGATTAATCTGCATCGGACTTAGAAAAGTGAAGTTGAAGGAAAGTAGAGAGATTTAAGATGTATTTTGGAAGGAGAGTATTGAGACTAGATGTATGAAATGAGGGTATGTGAGGTTTTTCTGTATGTATGGCTAGATACTGCCATTTATAGAGGCAATTTAGGGAGGAATAAACAAGAAATATTATACATCTTTCCAAGATCCCCCAACATAACTTCTTTTTTAGAAACACTTCATTTTCATATATAACTTGGAGAAAACAGAGTAGAGAGTGTTCAAGGGGAGTAAGTAAAAGTGAAGAAGGAGGTACAGGTCAGGAAAAAAGGAGTAAAGAGAAAATAGGGTAGAGAAAAAATAGATAAGGGAAGGGGAAAGAAATAAAAACATGTATGACATGAATGAAAAAAAGTAAGAGCAGAGATATTTAGTGTGAGGAGGTTAAGGAAGAGAGAAAAGTGCAAGTAGAAGGCTACCTACAGAGCTGTTGTTCTCAAAGTGTGATCTGAGGATACCTGGAGAACCCTGAGACCTCTTCAGGGGTCTGTGAGGTCCTCCTTTGTCCCACTGCATATGTGTTTAGGGTCAGACTTTCTTCATATACTCCAACCAAACAGTGTATTGCAACAGACAGACTACAGAAGCAGGTATGAGAATCCAGTGATTTTCTATCATCCAGGTGCTAAACTGATTTGCAAAAATGCAAAACAATGTCCCTCATAATTTAAAAAAAATATATAGCTATTCTTCATAAAGGATCTAATTTATTTTAACATATAATATACTTTCGTTATTTTTAAAAGAGTATTTTAAAATTTTCTCATAGAAACAAAGTTTTTTAGGGTTCTCATTAGATTTTAAGAGGAAAAACGGTCCTGTGACCAAAATGTTTCAGAACCACTGTTGTAGAGATTATCTAGAGTTTGTGGCAAATGGTAATTAACACTCTTTTACAAAAATGCCGTTCATTTGGAAAAAATATGTTACCATCTGTTTATGTAGTAATCATATTTCAGAGGTTCTATTCTGAAAAAAAAATAGCCAAAGTTATAGAAAAGAAGTAAGATACTCTGACTGTCAGCAATTTGTCCACAGCTAGGCCAACTCAAATTTACTTACTGAATGTAGACAAGTCAATATAGAAACGGATCCAATACAACAGAGCATTTTGTTTCTCTCTCCTATTTTCTTTTTTTTCCCCAATGTTCTATAGTTGAAAATAGCAGGTATTTTACAGTGTAAGAAAGGAGGCATCCAAAATTCATTTGTATGCCACGGAATTCTCTGAACCTATGTATTACTTTTGGTGAAGTATGAAACTCATTTAAGACATCTTAAGAGGAAGAGATTTCAACATGAGGACATGTAAGATCTAATAATAGAGCTTTAACACCATTATGGGTAGAAGGTGTTCTAGGGATCCAGCTAAATACTGATTCTCACTCTTTCCTCCTTAATGCCCTTTACATTTCTCTTACTTCTCCTCTTTTCATCACATGGTATTATCCCCTGTATTTTCCAGGTCCAATTCTGTAGAGAGCCATTTGTTCCAATCATAAGAGCCCTCAGGCAAGGGCTCCAACAGGGGCTATTGGCAGCACTGTGCCCACCCTCAAATCATCTTCAGCTGCCCCTCTCAAAATTTGTCTCTAGTCTGTAGCCAGGAAAGTTCCAGTGAGAAGGCAGCAGAGACCATGGAAGACACCACAGTACATGGTTTATTTTTTACATTTATTTAATAATTTTTAAAAGAAGCGAGACGTTTTCAAAAATCACAAAATTGATTATAATCTTGAGAGCTCTTATGGTTGGAATTCAATTGTAACATAGTTCTCTTGTTATTCAGGCCAAATTGTTTTTCCATTTAATGTTGTTTTAATGTAGATTTCCATGTCTTGGCCTAAAATTAGGTGTGGAGAAATCCAAGTTTTTTCCTCCAGGTCTACTCTTAAATATCTTAAAATTGTTCCTTTTCTTTGGTTAAACATATACTTTACTCATTCTATCAAAGGACAGTTTTTGAAGAATTCGTCAAAAGGAAAGGAAACAGATCCAAAATTAGACAGAAACTTCTGGGTAAAAAAACCCCATGGATGCAGATGTTGCCATAATGTAATGTAGATATCAATAGTAGATTAACAAGTTACAGACTAGTCCTGATTTACAATGGTTTGCCTTAAGATTTATTGACTTCACAATGGTGCAAAAGTGATAGCATTTGGTAGAAACTGTACTTGGAATTTTGAATTTTGTTCTTTTCCAGGGCTAAAACTATGAGATTACATACTCTCGTGATGTTGGGCAGAGGCAGCAAGATACTGCTCCTAGTCAACCATGTGATCACCAGCCTGTACCCATACAACCATTCTGAGTACATTGTTCAATAAGTTATATGACATATTCAACACTTTATTATAAAATAGGCTTTGTGTGGGATGATTTTGCCCAATTGTAGGCTAACGTAAGTGTTCTGAGCATGTTTAAGGTAGGCTAGGCTAAGCTACCATGTTTGTAGTTTAGGTGTATTAGATGCATTTTTTGACTTAAAGATACTTTCAATTTATGATGGGTGTATTGAGACATAACCCCATGTAAGTTGAGGAAGATCTGTATTTAAAAAATGTCTGTCATTTAGTGCTTAAAAGCAGGGTCTATAAAGAAAAATCTTTTGCCATATAACAGGTACTATCATAAATTTTGACCAGGTAATATTCTCATAGATGTGATAGGGAATATTAGTCACGTAGTCATTATCATAATGACCCCTGCAAAATAAAAACATAATATATAAAGCATGATGATACGTACACAGTGGTATTGATTCAGATTTGCAGAAGCAGGCAGCTTCCTGTTCTACTGTACTAATGTTAAGTGTTAGATTTCAACTGGTGCAGATGTGTGCTGGAAGTGCAGAATTAACTTCTACTGAGACACATAATCATAGATTGTTTCTGGGTTTAAATTCAATCTGTTTATCAGAAGATGCTTTTTGCATACCATTTTAAGCCATGAAAACAGATTTTTTCCCAGCTTTATTGAGATATAATTGACAAAACATTGTGTAAGTTTAAGATATGCAATGTGACAGTTTGATACGTTAACAAATCCATGACCTCACATAGTTATCTTTTTTGTGTGTATGTGAATAAAACATTAAAGCTTTATCCTCATAGCAACTTTCAATCATATAATACAGTATTGTTAGCTACAGTCACCATACTCTACAGGAGATTCCTGGAACTAACTCATTTTATAACTGAAAATTTGCTCCCTTTGATCAATATCTCCCCATCTCCTCCACCCCTAACTCCTGCTACTCTATTCTCTGTTTTTGTGAGTTCAACTTTTCTGAATTTTTTTTTAATTTGGAAAAAGATATTTAGAGATAAGAGATAGATTTTATTTTTACAAATAGACATTTTGATATCTAAATATGTTCAAATACTGTTGATTTACTTTAACTTTGGATTAAAAACTCATTAATGTGGCAAATAACTTATAGGGAGGAAAGTTCAATTAGATTTATAAAAATAATACAAGGGTAGGTGCACAAATATTCATGATAATACTCAATGAAAAGTTGCTAGGTAGAGATCTGTTAATCTATATAAGATTAATATATGGTAAATCATGCATTATTATAACGAAATATATTTTAAAATATATTAAATTTCCTCCAGATATCTCCTTTGCTCTATTAGTATTCATAATGTATTCATTTTTTTCTCCCTTTAAGGTCTCATTCTATTTAAATTATCATAAATTCTCTATTAGTGAAAAATTATATTGCAAAGATTTTACTGAATTTCTGGGGTACTGGTCCATTTTAGTTTTGAAATTAAACTATAAACTTCTGTTAAAGTACACGATAAAGGGAGTTAACAGAATTAGGATAGTGATTAAGTAAGTTTAAAATAAATATGTATGCAGTAGTTATCTCATAATTCCCACAACTCTGGAGTATAGGTATAATCCCTCTCTCTCACAGACAAACACACACACACACACACACACACACACAAGTGAGGAAATGTGGAGATGGAGGTTCAAATAGTTTAACTTTGCTAACCCCATACAACTAATTTCACTTCAAAATCTGCTTTATGGTAAACAAACTGGATTTCTTCTTGCTTTGAGAAATTTAGTGAGAAAAAGACAATTAGAGAGACTCCTGAATTCTGCAGTGGAAGACTTAGCTACAGAAGCTAAGTGTTTCTTTAAAAAAAGTCCCTAAACCTCTCCATCTTCTAGCTTTCTCTTCTGTAAAGCGGGTTAATATCATCTACTTTATAAATGTGTGAGAATTATATACCAAGAGACCTTTCTTACCTGGGTGTATTTTTTAAAAAAGATTGTAGCATAATGAAAAGCCAAAGGGGAAAGACACTCATTTGACATTATGTGCAGGTGGGAAAGAGAACTATATTAATGATGGGTTTTTGCTGCAAAAACTCAGTCAGATGGTACAATGCCAATCTTGTCTCTCCCAATGGTATCAATGAGAGATCCATGACAAAGAAAAGTGGTTTTATGCACTTGAATCTAGATAGACAACTGTATTTGCTTTCTACTGCTATGTAACACATTTTTACATATTTAGTAAGAGAAAACAACACTCTCACAGTTTCTTTAAGTCAGAAGTTTGGCCATGTCTTAGCTGGGTCCTTTGCCTCGGGTCTCACAAGGATGATATCAAGACGTCAGCTGGGGCTCTAATCTCATCTGAAGCTCACAGTCATCTTTCAAGCTCTCTGGCTGTTGGCACAATTCATTTCCTTAGAGATGTAGGTTAAAGACCTTTGGCTTCTAGAGGTCATCCATTGGTCTCTGCCACATGACCCTCTCTCCACAACATAGCAATTTGATTTTTTCAAGGCTAACATAAGAACATCTACTGCTGCCTCTTATCTTTTACCTTCAGATCCTCTTTTAAATGCCTCACCTGACTAGGTCAGGCCCATCAAGGTAAACTTCTTTTTGATTAGCACAAACTCAATTAAATAGAAACCTTAATTATATCTGGAAATTCCCCTTTTCTTTTCCATATATAGTAACCTAATCACAGGAGTGATCTCATATTTATAGGTCTTCAGCTGTGACTTCAGGGGAGGAATTACAGAATGGGGTCATGTTACAATTTCATCATAGTTGACACTGTGATTGTCTTTTCATTATCTATTTCACTTCTTTCTTTTATATAGCAGTCATACAGTTTTGGGACAATATGTTGTCTCCTGGAGTGAGCTCTAATTAGAATCAGCAAGTGCCTTATACGTATTTTTAACTTCACCGACAATGATAAATGCATAAACATGTTAGGTGACGATCTAATTCAGATACACATATACACACAGATAAATGAAAACATCTAGGGTTACTATATGTAATTCACTCTATTCTATTCTGTTCTGTTCGATTCTTGTCTAGTATAGTCTATGTCATTCCACAATGAAATGCTAGCTGCAATTCAACAAATTAATATCACAAACCCATTAATGTCACCATAGGAAGTGGAAAAACACTGGATTAGGCCAATCACTGTGATTCCATTCCCTTGCCAGTGCCTATTGTAAGAGAGCTAAGCATTTCACCTCTTAAAACAAAAGCAAACTAAAAATTCAAAGGGAATGAGTCCTTCAGTGGGATAATTAGTAGGAAAATTGAGGTTTATAAAAGCAAAGAAATCAGCCAGAATCTGGAATACATGAGAACGCATGTAAAAATATTTGCAAATATAATGAAAGACACACTACAAATTAATATTTTGGTATCCTACTATGGCTGCCCTAAATTTTCAGTAAGCCATGCCAGAGTTGATGGTGCCTCTATTCATTCTTTATACTCTTCTCAATTGAGTAAAGCAAGATTGTGGCTGAAGTCTTGTCTCATTTCATTTATTTTATGCTGCTATGCTTAGGAATATAATGGGAGACTTGGAAGCCGGTGTCAGACTTCTTTTCTATGTGCACAATGGCAGTACTAGTTGTCTGAAATTCAGATTTAGAGGATCAAATTTGCGTGCCATGTGAAGATTAATTGTACAAATGTCAGTCTTTTTTGGGTTCATTAAATTATGATACTTAATTAACATCAATGTCAGTGAAAGAAAAAAATACGCAAAGCTTTCCTAAAAGTTGTTCATATTCAAATACATGTTGATTGATAGAAGCCTATTGTTTCCTAGTGCCTAGTAATGTTCTTCACTGCATATATTACCTGGAAACTTCACCAAACACTGAGATATTTGGAATTCTAATGAAAAAATAGCTTCTCTTGTTAGATCGAAAATGCAATTTTATGAGCAGACCTAGTGATTCTCCCTATCCATCTATTGAGCATGTATCTAAAACTTGATTGATTTCAACACATTCTTTACCAGCCAGTTATTGGTTACAGAATCCCATGAATAAAAATAAGAATCTATTTGTTGGTTGGCATATCAGAACATGTTAGGAAGGCATGGTTTCAATTTATGAAGTATCATATTGACTTTCTTCCTAGGTAATATGGAATAATAATGAAACTGCAACTATGTGATTAATTAATTTGAATTGACTTATCCAATAGAATTTAAAGTAATTTTGTAAAATACTCAGTAAATGATTACTAAATAATGAAAACAATGGCCCAAGTATAGGGTTAGACTTTAAAGAAATCACACTGCTAACAAGTAAGAGTGTTAATGGAAACATGAATCTAGTCACATTTTTCTTGAGTTTTATTACTGGTTACATAAAATGAATTAGTTCTATGATATTTTTAACAAGTGAATAATTCTAAATTCTTTTGCAGAATAGGAAGAAACATGAAGTGATGAAACATATTGAACAATGCAGATGGTGGATATCCATGATTAATTTCAATGCATATTTGCATGATTTGAGATGAATAGGTTATAGTAAGCACAATTACCCTGTGGCAGGGTAGAGAATAAAGGATGGAGAGACAAATTAAATAAAAATCAAATGTGTTCATTAGGAGTCACAAAATATATGGCATGTTTTTATTTGGCTTGTAAATACATTGTTTGTCAAAGCCTTCAGCATATGGCAAAATGAATTATTTCTTTCCTTCTACTCCTAAATGCTTTAAAGCCATTAAAAAGAATAATGCAGCACTAGAGGATAGGCCTAGAAATAGAAAAAAATAGAGAAAATCTCAGACAAGAGAATCTATGAACCAGCAATCTAAGTCCTAATGAGAGAGGAAAACTGTAAGAATAGATTCAAATAAAAGCTACAGTTGTAATATAATATTAACCTCCAAACAAAATGTAATTAAGTGTAGAGGCAAGACCTAGTTCCATAAACAGCTATCCATAATCACATACAATTGGCATGCCATTATTTTCTATTAGAAATAAAAGAGTAAGTGAGAATAAAATGCAATATAAAATGTCTGATAGAATTGAGCTCCTAATTAAGTTTTTAACTGAATTAAGTAAGCATCTCCCGTTCACTTTTTCTTTATGTTTCATGTAAAGCCTGTTGAAAAATGCTTGGCATAAAAGGATTAATCTCCAAAATATGCAAGCAGCTCATGCACCTCAATATCAAAAAAACAAACAACCCAATCGAAAAATGGGCAGAAGACCTAAATAGACATTTCCCCAAAGAAGATATACAGATTGCCAACAAACACGTGAAAGGATGCTCAACATCACTAATCATTAGAGAAATGCAACTCAAAACTACAATGAAGTATCACCTCACACAGGTCAGAATGGCTATCATAAAAAACTCTACAAACAATAAATGCTGGAGAAGGTGTGGAGAAAACGGAACCCTCTTGCACTGTTGGTGGGAATGTAAATTGATACAGCCACTATGGAGAACTGTATGGAGGTTCCTTAAAAAACTAAAAATAGAACTACCATATGACCCAGCAATCCCACTACTGGGCATATACCCTGAGAAAACCAAAATTCAAAAAGAGTCATGTACCACAATGTCCATTGCAGCACTATTTACAGTAGCCAGGACATGGAAGCAACCTAAGTGTCCATCAACAGATGAATGGATAAAGAAGATGTGGCACATATATACAATGGAATATTACTCAGCCATAAAAAGAAACAAAATTGAGTTTTTGTAGTGAGGTGTATGGACCTAGAGTCTGTCATACAGAGTGAAGTAAGTCAGAAAGAGTAAAACAAATACCGTATGCTAACACGTATATATGGAATCTGAAAAAAAAATGGTTCTGAAGAACCTAGGGGCAGGACAGGAATAAAAACACAGATGTAGAGAATGGACTTGAGGACACAGGGAGGGGGAAGGGTAAGCTGGGATGAAGTGAGAGAGTGGCATGGAATATATACACTACCAAATGTAAAATAGATAGCTAGTGGGAAGCAGCCGCATAGCACAGGGAGATCAGGTTGGTGCTTTGTGACCACCTAGAGGGATGGGATAGGGAGGGTGGGAGGGAGACGCAAGAGGGAGGGGAAATGGGGATCTATGTATACGTATAGCTGATTCACTTTGTGATACAGTGGAAACTAACACACCATTGTAAAGTAATTATACTCCAATAAAGATGTTAAAGAAAATGCTTGGCTTAATTACAGTCAAAATAGATGTATGTTTGCCTTTTCTAAACAACATGAAGTTTGTCAGGAAATGAAGAACCCACCACAGCCAAATTACTGGATCCTAGCATTGCTCATGCAAGCAAGAAAGACCTATGGCTTCTTAAGCTGGAAAAATAATTATACTTTTGTGACCTTTTCTTTGTCCAGCACATAGTTTACAACAACAGCTTATGGCACATCAAAACTAATCCTTTATGGGCGCTCAAGCATAAGCAGTTGTTTAACCTACTGAATAGTATTGTAGGATCTTCACTAACATTCCCTATATTAGTAAATTTTAAAGACATGTTTAAATCCTTCACCATTTGTAAAGGGTGACTTTTTCCTCCAAACTGGCCACATTTCATTGGACCATTACACTTTGGCCTTTTTTAATAGGCTTGAAGTCTCTATATTTTAGTTCCTAGAAAGTCTCTATTTTGTGGCTGAGGGAACATATAATGGGATATGTAGTCTTTCACCTGTAAGTTTTACATTTAAATCCAGTGTACATTGTCAGTAATCAGGTATTATTGCATCTCATGACCATTCTAGAACTGCTACAAAAGATTTAGTTGCCTCAATTTAATTTCTAGTGAACATGCTGTTTTCATTACTTCAAACTAGAACCATGTCTGGCTGATAGTCTCAGCTGGGTCTACAATTAAATGGGTCAAAAAATAAGCTACGGGCTTCCCTGGTGGCACAGTGGTTGTGAATCCACCTGCCAATGCAGGGGACACGGGTTCAAGCCCTGGCCCAGGAAGATCCCTCATGAGGGCCCAGGGATCCCTCATCCCTAAGCCCGTGCGCCACAACTACTAAGCCTGTGCTCTAGTGCCTGCGAGCCACAGCTACTGAAGCTCATGTGCCTAGAGCCTGTGCTCCGCAACAAGAGAAGCCACCACAATGAGAAGCCCGTGCACTGCAACAAAGAGTAGCTTCCACTCACCACAACTAGAGGAAGCCCGCGCACAGCAACAAAGACCCAACGCAGCCAATAAATAAATTAATTAATTAGTTAATTTAAAAAAATTCACACAACTGTGAATCTTAGTTGTGTGTAGAAGTTCTAGTTCGTTTGGGAAGCTTGGCTCTTTCTATATTTTCCAATAACTGTAGAAACAAATAAGGTATTTTAACTCAAAAATTTTCATTAATATATATTTTTAAAAAGTTAGAAATTGATTAAGCTATTAAACTTTAAAGAAAACTATGTTTTACCTATATTAAAAAAAATACTCGGGACTTCTGGCTCTGACCACAATGAAGTAGCTGGCATTATTTTTATTATAGGAGCCTCATTTTCCTATAATAAACAACTATAAATACTGGTAATGTATATAAAACAACTTTTACAAGTGTTAGTAAGCAATAGAGAGCTACAACTCTTGAGAAAAAAACAGCACATGAAGTAAGCCACACAATTACCTTGACTTTCTCTCAGAAATTATTTTCCAAGTTTTATAAGGGAAACAGAGCTTAAGCTGAGGGGAAACCGTCTTACTTAATGGGGAAGCAGAGATTGCTATACCAGTTTGCCAAAGGGGGCTGAATTGCAGGGCAGGATATAGAAAAGATGGGAGCCACAAAGACAAAATCTCAAAATTCTGCACAAAAACTTCCAACAGATCCTTGGCTAACTGATAAGTCACACATACACAATGCAAGACTCTGGGAGGTATATAGAGCTGAAGAGAACTTCAAAAGTTGTAAACTGCTATGGAGATACTAGAGTTCCAGCCCAACCAGAGTGGCATGACCTTGATGACAAATTCAGGCATTGGGTTGAGACTTCCAAAAGGGCAAGCTCTTGGAGTCAGGGCTACACCTAAGAAGTACCAAGTTAAAATAGACCTATCCCAGAAGAAGCTTGAAACCATATCTTGAGGTGATTTAACTGCATATTGGAAAATAAAATAACCTTCATTAGAGGAATATAACATAATCTAGAGCCTCAGCAATGGCCAGCATCCAATACAGATACAGATTCACTAGGCATGTGAATAAGAAAGAAACAGCTAATAGATATTCAAGAGATAAAATAGTCTGTAATTACAGACCCAGAGAGGAACGTGATATCAATGTTAACAGACAAAATTTCAAATATAATTAAATGCTAAATTAAATATTAAGGAAAATAGAGAAAATGTGAACACAATGGACTAATAGATGGAGTAATTAAACAGGGTATGAGACTCATTAAAAAGAATTGAAGGACACTTTAGGACTCTAAATACAGTTCCTGAAATTAAGAACTCATTTGATAGCTCTTGATTTTCATCAAAGGGGTCACTATAATTCAATGGGGTAAGGAAAATACTTTAAATAAATGGAGCTATAGCAAGTTGATATCTATATGACAAATCATGAACCTTGACTCTTATTTCACTCCATAAATAAAAATTAATTTGAAATGGATACAAAACCCTAAATGTGAAAGTTAAAACAATAAACTTCTGTAATCAAACATATGAAAATATCTTCATACTTTGGAGAATGCAAAAATATATTAGTAATATACAAAGCTACTACTAATAAAAAGAAAACATATAAATTTAACTTTATCAAAATTTGAAGTTCTGCTCATCCAAGATACCATTAAAGTTGTAAATTTAAGACAGAAACTGGTAGAAGATATTTGCAATACATATATCTGACAAAGAATTTTATCCAGAGTTCATAAATAACTCCTACCAATCAATTTGAAAAAGACATACAACTTTTTTTTTCTTTTTTTTAATGGACAGGAGACTTAAACAGACTTGAAAAAAATCAAAAGTAAAAAGGAATATCTGAATGGTCAATCAGATTTTTCCTCAACATAATTTATCACCAGGGAAATGGAAATAAATTTATAAATTAGAGTTAATTTACAACTAAAATATGCTTTCCAGATCAGGTCAACTAACTGAACTGCCAAAATCAAAGGTTGACAATGATGTAGAGACTCCAAAACTCTCCTATATAACTGGTAGGAGCTTGAAAATTATAAGCAATTTGCAAAGTGTTTGATAGTGTTTTATAAGTTGACACAGCAATTCCATTACTAGGTATATACCCAAGAAAAATAAGTATATTTGTCCAATTCACAGCCAGTTTATTCACAACAGGCCATTGCTGGAAACAACCATGCTAAAACTCAAAAACAGCAGAATGGATAAACTGTGATACAGTCATTCAATGGAATACTACTCAGAAATAAAGACATTGAAATATTGATACATATAACAGCATGGATAAGCCACAAAAAGACTTATGTGTTTTGAAATTAGCCAGGAAACAGGAATATTTAGTGATTTAATTTTTTTAAGGTTAAGAAATAAGGAAGGCAAAGTTGATTTATGAGATAGAAATCATAGAAATGATTACCTCTCTGAAGGGCAAAGGGAAGGGAGGTAATTGACACAAAGGACTGTTCTAGGATAATGGAAATATTACCATCCTGAAGTGTGTTTACATTAGTATATATTCATATACAAGATTCATTAACTTGTATACTTAAGATTTGTACATTTCAATGTATGTCAATTATATATCAATTTTTAAAACCATTGGATAGCTTTAACGGTTGCTTAGAAGCTGCAAAAAAAATCTGATTTGTGAATTCAAATGCAGGTGAATTAAAAATATCCAATATAAGTAAGCACAGAGAGAAAATAAAAAGAATGAAAAAACAAAGTGAGAGACACGTGGGACACTGTTAGATGATCTTATGTCTTTTTAATTGGAGTCCCAGCAGGACAGCTGAGAGAGAACAAGTGATATTTGGGGAAACAAAAGTTGAGGTTTTCTAAAACAGACTAAAGACATTAATCCACAATTTTATGTATCACAGTGAACTCTAGCCAGAAAAAAATGTAAAGAAAAACAATTAGTCTATATTATGGTCAAATTGCTAAAACCCAAAAATAAAATCTTTAAAACATCAAGAAGAAAAAAAGATACAATACCTTGAATGGATCAAGAGAAGTATGATAGACTTTTCAACAGATTCTATGGAAGCCAAGAGACAGTGGATTGACATCTTTAAAATGTTAAAGGGAAAAAAAAACTAGCTCACCTAGAACTCTACATTTATTTAAAATATATTTTAAAAAATGAGATGATACAACTTAAAAAAAAAATCCAAGAGTATCTGTCACTAACAGGTTTACACTACAACAAATACAGAAAGATCTTTAGCCTAAAAAATTGATCTCATGTGGAATCATGGAAGTACAAGAATGAATTAACAGCATAGAATGAATGTATGTGAAAATATTAGAGGACACTGACTATTGAAAGCAAACTGAATTTCAATGCCTTATGGGGTTTATAACATATGAAGAAATAAAATATATGACAACAATAGAATAAAGGTGGGCATGATAGATGGAATTAAACTCTTCCAGGGGTTTTTGCATTGTTTGGGATATCGCAAAAATAACAATATATAGTAGACACTAATAAGTTAAGAATATATGTTGTAATTTTAGTGTAAGCAGTATAAGAATAAAACTAAAATGGGTCATGAAAAAGCTTATAGAAGAGATAAAGTGGTTAATGTGTCATTCTTCATTGACACAAAAGAAATAAGTGATGGAGGAATAAAGGAACGAAAATACCACTGGTACAAATAGAAAGCAAAATGATAGAGTGAAACCCATTATATCAAGAACTGCAATAAGCAATGCTTGTGAAGATCTAACATAGGAGCAAAACATACTTATAAAGTGTAGCCTTGTGTTAAATATTCAAAAGTCTAGCATCTACAATTTTAAAAAAATTAAAGAAGACACATTTTAAAGTCTAGGGTTCATTCACATGTTTGAGTATTTTGCCATGTTCAATTTATTGTGTAAGCATGCTATATTATTATGAATAATGAGCAAGTGATCCTCTGGCTGATATCATAAGAAACACAATTACTTTGTGTAATTGTGTCCTTGTATTAAGAGTATTCTTCAGCTTTTGCTTTAACACTTTTATCACAGTTCAGTAATTTCATTATGTAAGCATTTGTGTATCAGTAAGTATTTCTGTGTCAGCATTTTGCTACTGATTAAGTGACATAAACCACTCTGAGTGTGGTATCCCAGAAAGATGGTGTCTTAATGTGATATTGATATAAATCAGGATTCAGGAATATAAATAATACTGTGTGATATCAATTAATGTGGCATTTCAGCCAATGGCCCTGTTAGAGTAAGATTATGAAACATACTTTAAAAGCCTTCCATAGTCCTTAAGCAAGATGACCTTCATTGCTCAGTCAGTTTAGGTATCCTGCTAGGGCTTGATACTTCTGTAGGGCTTTATACATTTCTCTTCCTGATTCCTTTATATTTTAGGATGGGGATTTTTAAAATACCATCCTAGAAGTGCAAATTCACAAATTTTGATAATTACACTTATAAAATCATTGCCATAGAATAGATAATACTTAATTATTAAACTGTGAATACAATGATATTTTTTTGTCAGTGGAGAGATACTAAGATAATTAAAAGAGAATGCAAGAAAAATTCAAAAAATAAAATAAGGAAAGCAGAATTTTGCAATGTTTAGAGGCAAATTCTTTTTGAGCTTCTAAAATATGAATAGCTTGGTAAGATATGAACAGCTTCTAATCTGATAGTACATTACTTCTCATTGCCTCAGCAAAACTATTTTTGAATATACAAAGCCTTTGCTACCATCCTATTCATGGGAAGTCTACCACAGTTCTGCAAATCACTCAAATTTTGCAGGAAATTATAATGCTGAAAATGATCACATAAGGCTCCATTTTAGCTTCAGCCTAGTTCTGTTCTTGGATATCAGAATATGCTGCAGGTGTTTAATGCTGAAATGACTCCACAAAATTTGGTTCTCATTACAAATGAAGTAGTCGTTACCTTTCTAAAGTAATCAATAGCATATCAATTATAAGATTGTATTTTATACCCTCTTTATAGTTACAATGTATTAAAACATTCATGTTTCCAAATATTTAAGTCAATATTTTTACATTTGTCATTATATGTTAATAGTAAAAATTATGAGTACATTCTAATTCTAAATCTATCTGCCTTGAGATTGAACATTTTCATGATTTGCTGAGATAAAGTGGGGTAGGCAGTTTGAAAGTAAGAAAAAAATCTATTGAATGGAGTTAGAAATTGATGCACAAAAAGGTGAATGATGGACTTGGAAAATAAGACACACGTTTTGTGCAAGTAACAGCTACATTTGCTGGCAACGGCTTTACATACAATTTTGGAATTACCTTAGGAAGACCAATTTGTTTTTTTTTTTTTTTCCCCAGTAACTACTTACTTCTATAAAAAGTTAAAACTTATTTTAAAGGTATCACTTGTGGGCATGTACTTTTGAACTGCTTTTTGGCTAAGGCAAATGCAATTTTTAAGATATTAGAAGAATATTTCTACAAATGCTGCAATAGTCCATTAACTTTGCAAAATGAATAAATTGACCTAGTAGGGCACTAAGGTAAAATTAACAATTAGATGTTGGCATTTAATATACTGGAAGATACTGAAAATATATTTATTTCATGTGGAACATTTGACTCACCAAATATTAATTAATGTCATAATTATAAAAGTTTTAGAGAAACTATATGTCTTAGAATTAGATTTAAATCAGAAACTAAAGTTTGTTATAATTATATATATTCTTATGTAGATTCTTACTTAACCACCATGGCCAGATTCCTGTTTTTACAATCCAGAGTCAAATTTTTGCTAAATTTTCCATATGAGATCAGGATAAAGTCAAGCAAATACAGGATAGCTTTGTTTCTCACCCCTTGTCACTCTGTCTGCTGTGACAAACTTGATGCTGAGAGTGTAGAACGATTAGGAAACTATTGGAACATTTTCCAGTAACTCCTGCTGCTAGGTTGGTATTCTTAGGAACAGAGCTAATTTAATGGTCATGCCTGCAGTGATTCTTGCATATTTATTTCTGAAATTATTTGGATTAATCAACCATTTGAAACCAAATGTATTTGAGCTATGGTTTCTCACAATTTCCAACATATTCACAGCTGCTTATATGACATATTCTCAACCAGTCAAGTAATGTCTTGTAGGAAGAAATCCTAGTACTGACCTTAGCTCAAACCCAGAGTCAAGATGATAAAGCTGTGGAAATAAGTTATTGAGATCATGTGGACAATATTTGGAAATACCTGCTTTGTTAAAGAATTATATCAGTAAAGTATAGTTCTAAAGGAGATGGGCATTATAGTTAAACAAACCTCCATTTAGTTCTTAGCTGCTAATTTACATACATTTGAGACTTGTGCTAGTTTCATAACAGCTCTAAATTCTTAATTTTCTCAACATTAAAATGAATTTATTAATTTAGCAAGGAACTAAATATAGCAAGGATAATGTGATTTTGCAATGACCAAAACCCAATAAAGCACGGTGGTACTGGGATAATAAAATGGATATTTTGTAATAGTCAAGGATGAATCAAGCAATAGGTCTCAGGAGTTCTAGGAACAAGAACTTAGAAAGACATTAATGATGAACCAGGGAAATGCTCTGTGATATCTAGGGATGCGTTGTCTCACATCTTCACTTCTGTCTCTAACTCTGCTTTTTATTTATTCTCTGCAGATGGTTTTTTCTGCTTCAGTTACATAAGGTAGATTTATATCACTATAACTCTAGCATTAATAACACAGTACTATAAATAATCTGCAAAATAATCTCACACTTTACTTAGCAGTTTACAGTCAATAGTAATATTGATGATGTAATTTTGAAACCATATTATGAATATTGTAGAATAAAGCAAGTAATTTTATTAATCTTATTAGGAACCGATTTCTAAATGTAATTCAAAAAAAGACAAATATAAAACAAACATTAAGTATAGGCCTGTAATTTGAAAATCTGAGTTGGATATTTTAATATGAACTCATGATATTTATAAAATGTACTTTATATTTCTGACTATTGAAAGGGCCTAAAAATTTGGCACACAAATGAACATAACTATTGCTCAGAAAACTTGGTTTCTAAATATTATACTACTAACAAAGAATCAGGGCTCCTTGGGAAAGTGGCTGATTCCAGGTCTGGGGCAAATAAAGTACAAGATGAGCTTATAAGATATTTTATAGTGCCAGGTAGCAAGGATATGTTCAAAAATGAGTGGAGGCATTTTAAAGGAACATAAGAGCCAGCTAGAAGGGGTTCCCCATGGTCAACTATGTAACAATCCAAGTATAAAGAGATTAAAAAAAGAAGGAAAGAAGGAAGGAAGGGAGAAAAAAGAGGATGGAGGGAGAGAGGGAGACAGGAAGAAAAGGGGAAAGAAAGGAAAAGCCATGACCTTTGAAACAAGAAATTGAGAATAAACAAATAAACCAAACTAAAAGAAGACAAATTAAATTTTCTACCACAGGAGTACAACAGAGAGAGAGAGAGAGGACTCTTGGAAGGCCTCTTGAGACCTAGGCTTAGAACTTACATCCCATCATCTCCCACCATATTTTATTAGTTAAAAACATTACAAGACAAGACCTAATTGAAGGGATGCTGAAATAGACTCAACATTTCTAAAGGAGGAACTGCAAAGACACTTTGCAAAAAGCAGTGATAGAGGGAAAAATGGGGATAGAAGCCATTTTGCATTTAATCTATCATACTCTTATTTTCTTTTCATTGCCTTTATTAGTTTAATGTTTTCACTTTTAAAAAATTTTTGATGTTTACAGATTTTGCCTTTTTTTGTTTGTTTCTTGGTCAAGTTTTTATGGGTTTTTCAGTTCTTAATTTTTTAAGAAAGCTAAATTTGGTTTTGCTGAGTGTTTTTCTATTTTTATTTTCTATTTAATTTATTATTTTCTTCTTTCCACTTTTTGGGGGCATTAATTATCTATTCCAACACTTTACAGAAATTCTCAAGTAAATTTTAAATGTCCTTTTTTCCTTTATATATGAATTTCAAAATATTTTCTATTTTGCGATGTGATCTCTTAGTTGACAAATAAGCCATTTATGTGTCTTTGTATTTCCAAATATTTGGAAAATATCAATAAATATTTATTATTTATTTGTATATAATTCTATTCTCATCAACTGTGATCTTTACGCATTTTCAATCCTTTGGAATTTGTTGGGATTTTTTTTTCCCAACATATAATCAATTTTTTCTGTTTTCATGAGTACTTGAAAATTATATGAAGTCAATCATTGTTGGATGCAGTTTTCTATGTATATCATTAAGTCAAGTTTGTTGATCATTATGTTGTAATGTTCTATACTCATACTGATTTTTTCTGCTGTTATTCATCTTGAAACATGTATGTTGCAATTTTCACCATGCTTGTGGATTTCTTACTTCTCTTTTTCAGTTCCATCTGTTTTATTTTAAATTATTAGGCATAAATAATTTTGAATAAGAACTGGATATTAGCAAATTATTACTAATTTTCTTAAGCATGATAATGGCCTGTTAACATAGGAGAATATTCTTATCCTTAGAAGATGCATGATGAATCAATTAGGGAAAAAGACACTTGACACCTGAAACCTATTATCAAATGTTTTAGGAAATAAATTTTGTTTTCCATACATGTGTATAATTTTATAGCAAAATTAATGATTACTAAATCTAGATATTAGGTATATGGGTATCACAGTATAATTCTTTCATTATTTCTATGTTTGAAATTCTCTTAATTAAAATGTTGGGGAAAATTCAGGAATTTTCTAAATTCCTTTCTGAGCTTGCTTTTTAGAGGTCTCATCATGCTGACTAGAGACAGAAAAATATTTGTACATCAGGATGGGTGTGAGTTTCTTTTTGTGTGTTTATATCAGCACTCCAGTGCTTTAAGTTAATCTTTTCTTTAAAATCTTGCCTAATATATGACAGAGTAATCATCTAATCCATGTATCTCTGTATTATCAAAGCCTCAGAAAGAGAGGAAATTTGGGCTGTCATAACCTAATGAGATTGGTTTTAAGCTTCTTTTCTGTCTTAACTTTGTCCTCTTCTTATTTCCTCATCATCTTCATCTCAGATTTATCAGAAGAGACTATCTGACTGAATCAGTCCAATTGATGCTCCTATTTGGAGAAAGAGTCTTCCCCATTCAATCAGATGTACTTAGGTTGGAGGGAGGACATATGTTCTGTATTATAAATGGGTAACTCACTGATGTTGGTCAGAAGGTTCTTTGAGAAGAGATTGTGTGCTGGAAATAGTGATCACCACCTTCAAAACAAATTGTCAACTCAAGCACTGTCAAGGCCATTAGCAAATGGAGCCAGTTTTCAACAATGCTCACTTGGAAAAGCAAAAAGACTATTTTGTATGTGAATGAATTCAGTTAATATTTTATAATAAATATTAGGAATTTATTTTTATATTATCTTATATGTGTCATGATCAGCTTTCTGGAAAAAGAGGCTGCCCTGAATAAATTACTTTATTAATATGAAGAAATGACTCAGATTTTCATCAAGGTAAAACAAAATGTTTACATAAAATAGCCAACTTGTAGTTAAAATAGTAATACAATCTGTCCTGTTATCAGATCCACCAGACTGCCAGAGGAAGCTCCTTGAATCTATGTAATGAAAGGGAAACTAGATTTACATTTACGTGTACTTTTCTACAGAAATGTGAATCAAAGGAAATTTCTGTTTTTTGAAGAGTTCCAATGGATGCACTCTAGTTAGACTCCCCTATCTCATAGAGGTATTTAATTCGATTTAACGAACATATATCTATGACAGCTTAAGAATATTAAGTTTGATGATGAGATTTTTTTAAAGAGACAATACTCTCATGAGCTTATTTATGATTATAAAATAAAATTTATCCATGAACAATGACCTTAATATATGATAAAGTGTTAATGTGTGTGATATAAACTACGTGAAAGAGTAGTTCTGAGCAATGAACTTTTCCCGACGTGACAAATGGATACGTTTTGGATAAATGGAGGGGAAAGGGGAGGCACAAGCAGGATGGAGGAATTTCACAAATTGTAATTAATTAAAGATTAGGGTACTAAAGACAATAGGCTAAAACTGTTTTATAATTTTACAAGAAATCTTTACAGAAGGATAAGGAAAACGTATCCTCTCCACGATGATTTTTATGGAGCATGTTGTCATGCTTTCTGGAATCAGGACTGGAAAATTATGCTGAACAAGTCCGATGAATTTGAAAAAGATGTTTCCTTTCTTTGCTAATCTAACTGAATATTTAATGACTTGGGCAAGATGTGTGTCATTTTTGTGACTCAGTGTTATCTATTTTCACAAATAGCATACAAATACTGAAATAAACACAAAGACAAACCATGGATTGTTTGCTGCCTCTTGGCAATAGTACAGTAAATGGTTTTACTAAATTATATGTTCATTGTTTTTCAAGTATTGTAATTAAAGCCTGACAAAAACCCTATTAAATAATATTTTTTTCATTAAAAGTACCACGTTTTGTAGGAGTCTTTTAATTTAAAGTACTAAGGGTACTTTTGACTATTTTTTCTAGGAATCTTTCAAAACCCTGAAAATTCCTTTTCATGGGAGATTAAAATTTCATGTTAAGTAGTAAAATGTTTAATTTACAGTTATAGCTCATGCATTAAAAGATAGTTGTTAATTTCTCTCCCTCTAGCTCTTCAGAACTTACACAGTTTTTAAACCATCCTACACATCTTTAATCTATCAAATGTAGTGATATCTTTTTTATAGAGTGTCATATGAATTGAAATATTTGAATAGATTTAAATTAGTAAAACAGTTAATACATTGGAATTGCTATAATAATCCAAATAATAATCTAACAACAAAGTACACAGAGAGCAATTTCAACACTATTAATACTATGCCAAAAATAACATCTCAAAGATAATATCTCTTTTCTCTCCAGCCCAATTATTTGTCAACAAATATTCATTCAACATTTAGAATGTGAGCATTTAAATGCCATATTTTCTGTGATCCAAAGTATATCTAAGTTCTCTGTTGTGACTTGAAGATGGGAATTGGTCTCTAAGAATTCTGAACCAATTGAGAAATAAATATATGTTCAGAAATGGTCTAAAATATTAGCTTACTTTATGGATTGGAGAATAAGTCACTACTACTACCATGGGGAGGTGGGTAGAGTTTATAAGAGCTGGAGGAAAGGTGGACATTTTTTATCCATAGTACCCTGGGACAGCAGAGACTACTGGGAGAAAAAATTTTTATATGGACCAAGGAAAGAATACAGAAAATACAAAGAACATGACCTCCAACATCATGTTACCTGTTTGGAGTTGGGAGATAAGATATATATGCAGATTTTTAGTGATCAAGAAAACATTTATACCAAAAAGGATATTAACAAGTGTTCCTCTGAGGTTTGAAAATACGTAATTCTTCTTACATGCCTGTGATAATTCTTCTGTGATCGTTTGTCTCATCCCAATTCTAATGTTTTCAGCAAAATTTCAGTCTTTGTTTTAATAGATGACTTTTCCTGAAACTCTAAAAGACTTCTGTTTAAAGTGAATCTACCCAGGGGGTAAGGGAGAGGGGAGGGATAAATTGGCAGATTGGGATTGACATATACACATTACTATATATAAAATAGATAACTAATAAGAGCCTACTGTATACACAGGGAACTCTACTCAATACTCTGTAATGGCCTATATAGGAAAAGAATCTAAGGAAGAGTGGATATATGTATAACTGATCCACTTTTCTGTATACCTGAAACTAACACAAATTTATAAATCAACTATACTCCAATAAAAATTAAAAAAAATAAAGTGAATATATGAATTTCTTCTTTTATTCTAAGGTCTGACAAACTTTCTTTGAGAATAGCCTAAGGAGTCCCATTAAGCAACCCTGTTTTGAATGCCCTTAGAGTTTATGAATAGTTCTTCAGTTAGAAGACCTTTATAATCAGTTAAAGCTGTTCATTTTATTTATTTAAATTCTGGGCTTTTTCTGGAGATTTAGCATAGAGATTTTATTAAGAAATGGGTCCATATTATTTGGAACCTTTGTGAATACATTTACAAGGTTAAAATTTCACAAAATAAATTCCCTCTGTACCCCACCCACTTTCCTACTTGACTTTCTAGTTAATAAGACTTAACTCTTTCTGTTCTTGATATATTTTAATATTGTTTAGATATCAATAATTCATCATCCATTTAGGTTTTATTTTTTTATATACTGAAGATAAATCTACCAACAACATTATATACTTAATTTATTTGCAAATGATGCGACTGACAAGGGCTTAATTTCCAAATTATATAAAGAGCTCACACAACTCAATAACAAAAAAACAACCCAATCAAAAAGTGGGCAGAAGATCTAAATAGACATTTCTCCAAAGAAGACACATAGATGGCCAATAGGCACATGAAAAGATGCTTAACACTGCTAAGTATAAGAGAAATGCAAGTCAAAACTACCATGAGGTACCACCTCACACTGGTCTAAATAGTCATTATTAAAAAGCCTACAAAATAACAAATGCTGGAGAGGGCATGGCTAAAAGGGAACCCTCCTACACCGTCGGTGGGAATGTAAATTGGTACAACCACTGTGGAGAACAGTATGGAGGTTCCTTAAAAAACTAAAAATAGTTACCATATGATCCAGCAATCCCACTACTGGCATATATCCAGATAAAACTATAATTTGAAAAGATACATGCACCCCTATGTTTATAGCAGCACTATTTACAATAGTGAAGACATAGAAACAACCTAAATGTCCATCAACAGATGATGGATAAAGAAGATGTGGTATAGGGCTTCCCTGGTGGCGCAGTGGTTGAGAGTCCGCCTGCCCATGCAGGGGACGCGGGTTCGTGCCCCGGACCGGGAAGATCCCACATGCCGCGGAGCGGCTGGGCCCGTGAGCCATGGCCGCTGGGCCTGCGCGTCCGGAGCCTGTGCCCCGCAACGGGAGAGGCCACAACAGTGAGAGGCCCGCATACCGCAAAAAAAAAAAAAAAAAAAAAAGAAGATGTGGTATATATGTATACACATATACATACAATAGAATATTACTCAGCCATAAAAAGGAATAAAATAATGCCATTTGCAGCTACATTGACGGACCTAGAGATTATCACACTAAGTGAAGTAAGTCAGAGAGAGACAAACACCATATGATGTCACACACGTGGAATCTAAATATGACACAAATGAACTCATCTATGAAACAGAAACAGACTCAGACATAGAGAACAGACTTGTTTTTGCCAAGAGGGGGGCAGGGGAGGGTTTGAGTTTAGCATCTGCTAATCTATTATATATAGATTGGTTATATTATATATAGAATATATAAAACCATCATATATAGAATGGTTAAACAACAAGGTCCTATTGTCTAGCACAGGGAACTATATTCAATATCCTGTGATAAACCATAATAGAAAAGAACATGAAAAATAATATATATACATATATATGTGTATATATATATAACTGAATCATTTTGCTATACACCAGAAACTAACACAACTTTGTAAATCAACTATACTTCGATTAAAAAACATATATATACTTAATTTACTATTCGTGATTGTTTGTATCTGATAAAATGACTTCAGCTACATGTCATGAGAAAAATCTGACTCAGTATGGCTCTAATAATCAAGAAATTCTTAGGCTCATCAATGGCTGTCCAGTGATAGGATACATTTCACAGCTAGTTGTTTCAATGTCGTGGTTCCATTTTTTGGGTGTGTATGTATGTGTGATATCTTAATTGTGCATGTTGGCTTAAACTTCAGGCAGCATTCTTCAAGGTGTCTCAAGTTTTCACATTAGCATAATTCAGGACGCAAAGAAAACAGATGAGTACTTTTGTCCTAACATTGCCAGGAAAACTCTGAGATTCACTATGATTTCAATGTTTAGATCATATGTACCCTGATGCTAGTCCTGGGAATAGAATACTGATTAAGCAAAACATTGCCCATCTTAGGAATTGAGGGGTATGGTCAGTTATACCCAAAGCTTGGCTATGTGCTAAAACTTGGATATCTTAACCAGATTAGGATTTTTATTAGTAACGGGGAAGGAGCTGCATAAGTGATCAACGTGCCCACTACAATGATCCTCTTTTGAAACATCATCTTTTGCCCAGTGTCCTTTCTTCATGGTCAAAAGCAGTTTTATTACATATTTTGCAAAGTTGAAAGAGCTGCTGTGTGTTAGTGTGAACAATTTTTTCCCTCTACAAATCTTACAAGTACATATTTAGTTAAATATCATGATCCTTAGCATCCCACTTAAACTCTTGGGCTAATTACCTTGAGTGATCCATTCGATGATTAAGGACAACATTTAGGTTATTAAGATCTATTGATTGTTTATCTAATTTATTCACAGTGGTGTTTCTAATCATTTCAATCAGAACGTGATATCTTACTTATATTCGCTAAACCTGTGTTTTAAAAGTAATATTTTATACTAATTCCTCAAATATTCTGATGTTTGTATTCCTGGAAAAGTCAGTGTAAGCTGCAATGATGACTATCAGATCTGATGTTCCCGTAGAAACCACTTTATAACAGAAAGTTATGTTGCAAACCAAGGGCCTAATGCATTTTAAGTTTTGTTCTATTTTAGAAATAGCTACAAAAACACTATTTTATCTGCTCTTAAATTTAAAAATATACTGGTAAGACAAATAGTATGCTGTTTTTCAGTGTGTTTATTGAATGAGGTAACATGGTATCCATGTACATAAAATTTTAGGAATTCTGGTATAGCTTTCTAGAAAAACTTTCTTTTTACTTTAAGAAATTAGAGGTGTAAAGAAAACATTAATTAAGGATATAGAATTTAAACAGATACTGTGAAGCAATTTTAGCAGGAAGTTTTAAGGCATTTTTAGGAATCCCAAGGATGCCTGCCAGCAGTCATTTTTGTTTGAATCTTTGTTTATTTGGAAGCTGGCTCATGGGTGTTTGATAGTTTCTGTTGATCACTGCAATATTTTCTATAGCAAAAATAAGCTTAGATTCCTCTGCATTTAACATTGTATCCATTTCTTCAGTAGTGACTGGAAAAGATAATTGTGCTATATCTAAGCTGTTTCAGAAAATTGATATGCATTTAAGGTACGGTGTCAGAACTGCTGTTGCCAGTGTTTAATGATCTATTTTTTATATTTTCAGGGTTTTTTTTTTAGTGCATTGGAAGAGATTAGAGATTTGTTTGTAGGGAACACTGAGATCTTCCCATTCAACTGTATGTTCATTGGGAATTCCTTCTACAGCAGGATGGACAACTCTGTCCATGATAGATGTTGGTCAGAAACCCAGTTCATGCTGAAGCTGAAGCCAGCAAAGGGCTTTTAATCAGTTCACAGAACTCAGTCAGGAATGTCTTTCCATTAGGAGTCTCTAAGTCTTTGTTTCATTCTTTTCGCCTCGTAATATGCTTCCTCTCTTTGATGGTGAACCTGGCTAATGTCAGCTTTAAGACAGAATCAGGTTAGCTCCAGATTCCAGGAAATGAGGGTCTTCCTCTCTGTCTCCACACATAAAACACCATGCAGTGGAGCCCAAATAGTCAGACATGAGTCATGAGTGCACAATCTGGACTCATAAAACTTGACCTATGATATAAATGTTATATAATCCAAAGTCATGTGTGTAATCCTGTGTCCAAGGAGAAGTGGAGAGCTGTGATTGGACTCCCAAATCTATATGGAAAGGTGGAGAAGAAATATTTTGTGAAATGGGGGTTTCCATAACGAGAATAAAGCATGAAGAGATGATGGGCAAATAGAGACAGTAGGTACCCTGGTACAACTAGTATGGAGGTTCCTTAAAAACCTAAAAATAGAACTACCATATGATCCAGCAATCCCACTCCTGGGCATATATCTGGAGAAAACCATAATTCAAAAAGATACATGCACACCCATGTTCATTGTTGCACTACTTACAATAGTCAGGACATGGAAACAACCTAAATGTCCATCAACAGAGGAATGGATAAAGAAGATGTGGTATACACACACACACACACACACACACACGCGCGCGCGCGCGCGCAATGGAATAGTACTCAGCCATAAAAAAGAATAATGCCATTTGCAGCAACATGGATGGACCTAGAAATTATCATACTATGTGAAGTAAGTCAGACAGAAAGAAAAATATCATATGATATCACTCATATATGGAATCGAATTTTTAAAAAATGATATAAATTAACCTATTTACAAAACGGAAACAGACTCACAGATTTTGAAAACAAATTTATGGTTACCAAAGAGGAAATGTGGGGGGCAGAGATAAATGAGGAGCTTGGGATTAACATATACACCCTGCTATATAATAGATAACCAACTAGGACCTACTATATAGCACAGGGAACTCTACTCAATATTCTATAATAACCTATATGGGAAAAGAATCTGAAAAAGAATGACTATATGTATATATATAACTGAATCACTTTGCTGTACACCTGAAACTGACACAACATTGTACATCAAATATACTCTGATAAAATTTTTAAAATCAATTAAAAAACAAACACACAAACAGTATGTACCCAAATGTCTCTCTTACCTATGTTAGGCTGAATAACAGCCCCACAAAGATAATAAAGACCATGATTTTTAATGAAGATAAATAGGCTCATTACTGGCTTCAACCATTTTTAGTATTTGACTTTATAGATAGTGACTCCTTTGATTCATACAAATGCACGAATTAATGACACACTCATAGGAAATCTGGCATATTTTAGGTCCTAAAATACAATTACTAACATTTCTCAATTAACCATCACCTTCCTATCCATGCACATGTAGAAATATTCTCTTTTGTCAATAGTCAACATCTTGCTTAAAATATTGCTGGTTAATTATAGCTAGGCACGATAAGTCATATGTGGACTTACTAGCACAACATTAATTCATACTTCCCACTATCTGGAATACATACACAACTTTTTGATTACAAAATATATTTTTCAAATGGTCGGCCAATATACCTCAAGACACAGTAAAATAGCATTAACATTTGTCATATTTCTTCAAGCAAAAAAATTCAATTTGACATGTATATTAAAGTTCATCTGTACCATCCTTACCCCCTTCCTTAATCCCTACAGGGAAATCAGCATCTTTCAATCTGATTTACGTTTTGGTCAGTTGGTAGATATAATATATGCATTCATAAGCATTGTGTTTTGTTTTCTATGGTTAAAAATGAACTGTATCTCATTGTCTTACCTATAGCAATGCAAAAGAGATTCTGTTTCCCCACAGTTTCATCGACTTAGTGTCTTTAAATTTCCTATTTCTGATAATATGGTTTTAATGCCTCTTGTAGTTTTAGTTTGAATTTTCTGGTTACTAATGAAACTGAACATATTGAACATGTCATCAATTTGATTTTCTTTTTCTGTAAATTACCTTTTCATACCATTGCTCATTTTTTTTGTATAGGCTATGATGTTCCTTTTTCACTTGACAGATTTGTGGGAGTTTAATATTCTCCAAATTTTGGACATTTATTTTACTTATTGTATTTTCTCCCAGGCTTTCCCTTATTTTTATTTATTTATTTTATTTATTTTATTTTTTTATTTTTATTTTTTTTGCCGTATGCGGGCCTCTCACTGTTGTGGCTTCTCCCGTTGCGGAGCACAGGCTCCGGACGCACAGGCTCAGCGGCCATGGCTCACGGGCCCAGCCGCTCCGCGGCATGCGGGATCCTCCCGGACCGGGGCACAAACCCGTGTCCCCTGCATCGGCAGGCGGACCCTCAACCACCGCGCCACCAGGGAAGCTCCTCCCTTATTTTTAATTTGGTTGATTTTATTTGTATGACCGTTTATTATTATAAAAATTTAAATGTCAGAGTTATCAAATTTAATGTTGTTATCTGATTTCATAAAGATATCTTCTATACTATATTGTAATAATATTCACATTAAATCTTTTGTCCATCGGAATTTAATGTATTTGTGTGAGTTAGGATCCGATATACAAATTTTCCATATAGATTGCCAGATATTCCATTCTTTCTCCAATGTTTTTAATTCCACTTCCCATATATTAATGTGTTCCTGTTTCTAGATTCTCTCATTTGCTCCATTTTTCTGTAGTATTCTTAAAATTAGTCTAATTTTATTTTGTGTTTTGATATATTGTTGGATAAGTCTTTAAAGCTGGCTGAGTGTTCTTGGACCTTAAGTTTCACATATACATTTTAGCATAACTTTGCAAGCTCATAAAATATCATGTTGGGGATTTTAAGTGAAATCGCATTACATTTAATTTCTTATTTAACATGGGCAAAATGACATCTTTATGATTTTCAGTCTTCTGATACATGAATGTGTTATAATCTCTCCATTTACTTGCCCTCATTTATGCCCTCCAATAAAGTTTTATAATTTTTTCCATAAAGAATTTGCATTTCTTTGGTTGGATTAATTCCCAGAAATCTTATGATTGGAGTTGATTTTGTGAATGTTACCTTTATTAAGTTGCATTGCCTAGTTATTTTATCAAGGGACAGTAATGCTATTGATTTTGGAAATTGTTCTCGGATTCATCAAACTTGATTAACTGTATTGTCTATCGATTATGTACAATTACAGCTTTCTTTTTCACTTCACTTTCAGTCTTTTATTCTTGTTTTGCACTGAATAGGATCTCCCATACAATGTGTATAGATACAAAGATCATGACTCTCTTGCTTCTGATTTTAAAAATAATACCTTCAGAAATTCAACAGTAAGTTTATTTTCTATGTTTTATTGTTAGTTATGCATTACCAGGTTAAAGAAGTTTGCTCTTGTATTTTGCTATAAGTTTTTATTGTAAATGGGTGGTATACCTTTCCTGTATTTAGTGACATTATTTTATGGTTTTCTACTTTAAGCTGTTAATTTGGTGACTAATAGATTAGCTAATATTCACTACCTGAATTCAGTATATAAATCCAAAAGTGTGGAAATAAGTTTTCCAAATGCATGGGGATCATGAGTGTATTTTTTCTATTTTTGTATTAATTTTGCGTCTTACTGCATCATGGACAGCTAGGCTGACCAATGATTCCAGTTTTCCTGGGACTATCTTGATTTTTAGCACAGAAAGTCCTACATCTTGGGAAACTCCTCTCTGGAACTAAAAAAGTCCCATTTTTTTGGTGATAGGTGTGGTAGTTTGGGAGGAAAGTATAAAAGTCATACAGCAACTAAAAGATAGGTACTGAAAGTAACATTGCTTTTAGTATTAAATGGATACAGCCGGGATCATTTGACTTCCATAGTCTATGTTGCTAGTATTCCCTGACCACTGACGTTGGCAATCATGGTATGTAGTTTCTGGTAATGGGTCACCCAATGTTACATCACCTGACTGATACAAGGTAATTATGTAACTTATGTATGTTGTATTTGTGATCATTAACAGTTTGCCTTTGATTTTACCTATGGATTAACTGTTGTGCCTTGTATCAAGATACCATTAATTTAGTTTTTAACATTGTGAATACTGTTACCAGTTCTTCTAAGGGTTTAGATGATAAAAATGAGAACAAAATAATACCAACATCAACGTTACCTAGACGTCAATGAGAAAGAAGGCTAAACAACTGTATAATTTTAATGTCAGATGGAAAGACACATGGTGATTCAGGAGCTATATAACCAAACAGAGCATGCTATAAAATATGCAGAAAATAATTTGGGGTTAGGCATGGTGGAGAAAGCACACATGAAGACTGAATCTCACAAGACCAGCAAGTACTTCTAAATCAATCACAATATTTTTCATCTCCTAAAGACACCAATGCTCAGTCAGAAACTGTGACTGCTGAATTAGCTTGGGCATACCACATGCATGAATGCATATCATCATATCTATCCCTTTGCTGCTTAATGAAAATGAGTAAAGTTACACTTTCTGATAAAGTGGTGGCAACTGAAATGTCTTGTGTTTAAAATAGTAATAATAAAGTATCTGATGTTTGCTCCTTACAGTGTAGAGCTGCTTCTGTCCCATCTTACTAATGACCATGCTTTCTTAGAGTACATCCAATGACACATCAATCACAGCAAGAAAAAACAAGAACAACTGTTCCCCTTAGATCTGAGGTACTTTGATTTGTAAAATGAAGGTTCGAGTAGTCTGCTTAATTTCTATGAAAGTTTTGATGAAAACATAGAAACTATAAAACAATAGATTGTTGATATCTGGTCCAAATACAAACAAGCCCATGCTCATCTATCTGCATTTTCAGCAGCAAGTATAAATATAAACTTTGGCAAATTACATTCATAAACAGACTTCTTACTAAAGAAAAACAGCTCTGATTTGCTAAATGTCCTGAATACCTTGTATGTACTGCTAAAAGGAGGTGTAATTTGCTTACCTATCATATTGAGGCTTTTATAACAAAAGTTTTTCTTTTTTTGGCCATTTTTCATTTCTTCAGAAAGTGCAGAAGCACATAATGAAGTTTTTGATTTATAGAAGTGCTTATAAGATATATATCATTGTTGCCTCCCATAGAAGAGATTTTAAAATATGCTGTAAAATCATATTTTCAAAGTATAGGGAAGAAGAATGTCTTTCTCCAGTTTGGAAATACATTGACAATGAGTACAGAGAAAATGATTACAGTAAAACAGAAATCTGTATGCTCTTTCTCCAAAACTCTTTGATGGTGGTCTTTTGAAGAAGCCATGAGTCTAGAAACGCATGAACTAACTGTAATCTGAATTGCTAGCTTGAGGTGTGGGTTGTGATAGAAACTCATACTGTGAAGAATTGACCAGTTTTATTTTTTTAAAGAAATAAGACTGCTTCAGAACCCAAAAAATGTCGTGAGAAAAGGGCAGTGAAGGTAAGCAGGACTTTCTCACTTTCTTTACTAAAAATGTAACTTAACTGGAGTATAATTCAATTTCACAAGTTCTAATTATCTCTATGCTACAAAATAGCCTTTTCGGAAAAATGAAGGTTTAAATTCTGATTATATTAAATTGATTCAGTCTTTAAAAATGATGGATGTTTTAGAGATCAATATCCTATATGATGAATTTATAGATGCAAAGAACCTGATTGCAAAAGCTGGTCTACTGAAACAAGACTATAGATACAAAATATACAGGCATTTTTTGTAAAGCCAGAATGTAATTCTGAGAAGTTTAAAATGTTTCTGTTGTAGGTAAGTAAAACACTAGTTGTTTTTTTACCATGCTAAATGCTTTTTTTGGAAGACTATTTAGTGCAGTTATCAATTAGCTGACACCAGAAATCAAAGGAACGGGACTTGATAAAAACAGAGATGGAAATCAAAATGAATCCTATGGTTGATTGTATTGCCTTACCTCTCAATAAAAGGATGATTTCCTAAAGGCTGAAAGCCATTCAGGGGAGAATTATTTAGAAAAGGAAACAGAAAGGGTATAAGTATCCTACTGTATTATGGTGTAGGAGGAAATATTATTATTACTTAATATAAGTAATATTTGTTTACTTAATCCTATTGTATTATGGTTTCATTTTTTAAATCTTATATTTATTAATCTTAAAGACATGCAATACATATATTGTAAAATTTAACATTCAATAAAAATTAAAAAATAAGTTGCTATATTAGAAGACAGAAACAGAAAATTTCAAATAAATTCCAATTTTTCACAGTTTATGTTAAAAAGAATGTTATATAGCATTTACTGCTATTATTATTGCTGTTGTAATTATTATCATTGTCTGGTATGGCTGTGTCATGAGTTTACTCTCCAAAATATTGGTTATGTCAGGTATGGTCTATATACAATGATCTTTGATATTGTTTTGTATCGTAGTTTAATGCATGGTTAATTTTTGCTTAAAGAGAATATATTCACTAACTGTAAGGGTTAAGAGTTCAAGTTACATGTCAATATATAGAGATTAAGCTTGTTATTTATTTTACTTAATTCATTTTTAGTTGTACTTTTGTTCTGCTTGATCTACTAGTTCCTGAAATATCATCATCTCCCACACTAATTGAAGATATGTCCAATTTTCCTCACATACAGGCGAATTTTGAATTATCTATTTTGAGATTGTTTTAAACTCATTCCTGTTCTGAATTATAACATCTTGTCAAATTTTTCCTTAATCACTGTGTAGAGTAGTGACTTTAGCTCTAATAATCATTCTCTCTCAAATTCAAAATTGTCTGATTAATAATATTATATCAACTTTCCTCTCTTTAGTATTTGCCTATATCATCCTTTCACATGCAATATTTCTCTGTCATTTTGTTTCATGTGTGCTACTTTATAAAACAGGTTTAGTTTTTAAATTCATTTTGAGAGTTTCTGTCAACTGATGAGATTGGCTTATTTCTATTTATTGTGATCACTGGTTTATTTAAATTCATTTCTGCTGTCATATTTTGTACTTTATATTTGCCATACTTTTATTTCCTTTCCTCTTACTTTTTTATTTAGTAAACTTTATTTTTTAGAGAAGTTTTAGGTTCACAGCAAAACTGAGTGGAAAATGTAGCCCCTCTTCCCACACATGCACAACCTCCCTCACTGTCAACATTCCTCACCACAGTGGTACATTTGTTACAACTGATGAACCTGCACTGACGCCTCATATTCACTCAAAGTCCACGGTTTACATTAGTTGACTTAGTCCCTTTGGGCTTCTGCAACAGAATGTTATAGACTGTTATAGAAGGTTTATAAACAGCAGAAATTTATTTTTCACAGTTCTGGAAGCTGAGAAGTCCAAGATAAAGGCTCTAGCAGATTCGATGTCTAGTGAGAGCCCGCTTCCTGGTTCATAGATGATCATCTTCTCTCTGTGTATTCATAGGGTAGAAGGGGTGAGGAATCTCTCTGGGATCTCTTTCGTAAGGATACTAAACTCACTCATGAGGGCACTATCCTTATGATGTAACCAACTCCCAAAGGTTCCACCTCCACACCATTACATTAGGAACTAGGCTTCAATATGTGAATTTTGAGGGGACATAAACATTCAGTCAATAGCTTTAGTGTTCATTATTGGTTTTTGCACATTCTATGGGTTTGGATAAATGTATAATAACAGGTGTTCACCATTATAGTATCATACAGAATAGTTTCACTATCCTAGAAATCCTCTGTGCTCCTATCATCCCTCCATCCCCCATAACCACTGGCAACCACTGGTATTTTTACCATCTCCATAGTTTTGCCTTTTCCAGAATGCCATATAGTTGGAATTATATAGCATGTAGCTTCTTCAGATTGAATTTTCTCTTAGAAATACACATTTAAGTTCTCCCCATGTCTTTTTACGGCTTGATATTTCAATCACCATTAGCAGTGATGAGTCTGTTATCTGGATGTACCCAATTTATTTATCCATTCGCCCGTTGAAGGACATCTTGGTTTTCAATTATGAATAAATCTGCAGATTTCTGTGTGGATATAAGTTTTCAATTCATTTGGGTAAATACCACAGAGCATGACTGCCGGATTAAATGGTAAGAGTACTTTTAGTCTTGTAAAAGCTGACAAACTGCCTTCCAAAGTAGATGTACCATGTTTGCATTCCTATCATCAATAAATGAGAGCTCTTATTGCTGTTCCACATTCTCACCAGCATTTGATGTTTCAGTGTTTTGGATTTTGGCCATTTTAATAGGTGTGTAGTGGTAGCTCATTTTTGTCTTAATTTGTAATTCCCTAATGATATACGATGTTGAGCATCTTTTTACATGGTTATTTGCCATCTGTTTATATTACTTGGTGAGATGTCTGTTAAGATCTTTGGCCCATTTTTCAAATCAGGTTGTTTATTTTCCTATTGTTGTGTTTTAAGAACTCTCTGTATATTTTAAACAGTTCTTTATCAAATGGGTCTCTTGTGAATATTTTCTCCCAGTGTGTGGCTTATCTTCTCATTCTTTTGAAAGTGTCTTGAAGAGCAGAAGTTTTTAATTTTAATAAGTCCAACTTATCAATTATTTCTTCCATGGATCATGACTTTGGTGTTGAATATAAAAAGGCATCCCCATGTGCAAGATCATCTATATTTTCTCCTGTGTTATCTTCTAGGAGTTTTATAGTTTTGCTTTTTACATTTAGGTAAAAAGCAAAACTATGATTCATAGTTGAGTTAATTTTTGTGAATAATGTAAAGTCTATGTCTAGATTAATTTTTTGCATGTGGATGTCCAGTTGTTTTTGTACCATTTGTTTGTTGAAAAGGCTATATCGTCTCCATTGCATTGCCTTTGCTACTCTGTCAAAGATTAGTTCACTATATTTATGAGGGTGAACTATTTCTGGGCTCCGTATTCTGTTTCATCGATCTATTGCCTATTCTTTCACCAATACCACAATGTCTTGATTACCATAGCTTTTAGTAAGGCTTGAATTGGGTAGTGTCAGTCCTCTAACTTTGTTCTTTTTCAATATTGAGTTGACTATTCTGGATGTTTGGCCTCTCCATACATACTTTAGAATCAGTTTGCCAGTATTCTGGGATTTTGATTGGGACTGTATTGAATTTATAGGTCAAATTGAGAATAACTGACATCTTGACAATATTGAGCCTTCCTGTTTATGAACATGGAATATCTCTCAATATATTTAGTTCTCTGATTTCACTCATCAGGGGTTTGCAGTTTCCCTCATATAGATCATATACATATTTTGTTAGATTTATATCTAAGTATTTTAATTTTTTTGGAGTGCAAATATAAATGGCCTTGTGTTTTAATTTCAAATTCCACTTATTTATTGCTAGTATATAGGAAAATGATTGGCTTTTATGTATTAATCTTTTATGCTTTGTATCACGTGATCTTGCTATAATCACTTATTAGTTTCAGGAGTTTTTGTCTGTTCTTTCTGTATTTGCCATAGATGATTATATCCTCAGCAAACAAAAACTATTTTATTTCTTCCTTCCTAAGTTGTACACTTTTTATTTATATATTTAAGAACTCAGACATGCATTCAAATTATATGATTAATTATTTTATTTCAAAGATTTCTAGCTGCTGAGGCAGAAGGGTTTTATATTTTGTCCATCTGTCACCTTGATAGAATTGAACGTTATGCTCAAAATTTGTAGACATCACAACTAGAAGAGGAACCTAGGTGATCACCTAAAACGATGTCTCCAAACCTCTATTATGACCCACTCAGAAATAATAAACGTACAGCTCACTGAAGTAGACTGTATAAGACTTCTTTTAGTTTGTGGCAACCAACCTAGGCACCTGGCCACCCCAGGCTCCACCCACCTCCAAGGAAGGCTGAGAAGATCAGCATCCCTTTAGCCTATTTGTAAGCATACTGTGTTCCTTAGCACACAGCTTAGAAAACTCTGATAACTCAGATGAATGTGTTGCTATCTCTATTTTTGATAATTTTAACACTATAATATCTTAGTATAATTGTTACAGTTAAAATCTTTGTATCTATTTGCTTATATTGTAACAAAAGTTATATTTTTCCACTCTATACTTTGTATATTTCCTTAAAAATACCAATCTGTTTTAAAACATTTAAAAAAAACAAGAAATATAAAATTAACAGAAATCTCAACACCAAAAGACAAAATAAAAAGCCCTTATAACCCCAAAGTTTAAAAAACATGTCTAGTAGAGAGTATATGCTCAATAATATTTAAGTGAATGAGTTCTGAATTTCTATAGAATTAAAAAAATATATTTTACTTTGCATATTTGATGTAGTTGCTATCCTTATATATGTAAATACAGTTTTATGTCTAACTTTTATTTTTTTACCTAACATTCTAATGTAATTAAATCAAGACAAATTTGAGAAGCAAATTAATCTGATATAAGGGAAAAGAAGCAATTGTTGGAAAGATATCAAACAACTGAACAAAATTTTTTTTTTTTTTTGCGGTACGCAGGCCTCTCACTGTTGTGGCCTCTCCCGTTGCGGAGCACAGGCTCCGGACGCGCAGGCTCAGCGGTCATGGTTCACGGGCCCAGCCGCTCCGCGGCATGTGGGATATTCCCGGACCGGGGCACGAAACCGTGTTCCCTGCATCGGCAGGCGGACTCTCAACCACTGCGCCACCAGGGAAGCCCTGAAGGAAATTTTAACCTTCAAATTCTGAAAGCAGGCGTGTTCTTGCTTAGCCACAAAGAGCGCTAGGCACTCAAACCATCCCAAGAATCTTTCTGCCATTTTTACTGACTTTCTTTCTGCATATCAACTTTTCTCTCTGCCCATTGCATTCCCCCAGATGGCAGGAAGTATGCACACCAAATATACCAAATATCCCATATTGTGGCTTCTTCCAGCAAAAAGAGCTGACTTATGATCTCTCTGGTGTCACATTTAAAAAAATAACACAAGTAAGATTTCTGATGGATCACTTCCCAGAAGAAAATAGACATGCTTTCTAGAAGAAAGGAAAAGTGCCTGAAAGGCACAGCAATATATGTATTATAGAGCATAAAGAATTTTAATTGCTAATTTAAGCTTCTTGTGAATATGTTCTTTAATAACTATATAATGAGCATTGTAGTGGATGTCCCAGAATTTGCTCACCCTTTATCCTGTTACTAGACAGAACATTGTTCTAATTTTCCACTATTAAAATTAATGTGGTAATGAATGTTTTTTGCATAATATTTGTCATTTTTTATAGGATTTACTTAGAATATATTTTCTAAAAAAATCACTAGGGAATATATGGTAAGTAATATATAGCATTGGGCATTATATTTTAAACTTTTATTTGAGTGTTCATGTTGACTATATTTTTTCAGGAGAGTGTTTTACCCAATGTATCATACTGTTTGTACATTGGACATCAGTAAAATGAACACTGGCTTTATACGAATTGAAAACAAATATTTACCACATGCTGAAATCTATATTTATATGCAGCTGCGTGATAGAATAAGCCTTAAAAAGTACGCAAGTTGCCAGATGAAAGTCTTATTTAATGAACTGTATTTAAAACAGATGAAACAAAATATAGTAGATTGACTATATGAAATCACCATTTTTACAAGTTAAAAATTCATGGATATCAGAAATTCTATGTGGTTAAGCCTAATATATGTTAGAAACTTTTTTTTTAATCTGCAAATAAGGAATACTGAGCAATAGTAACTTAAGGCAAATAGAAGCTAATGTTTTTTTCTCACACAGCAAGAATTCTGGAAGTGGTTGCGCATGCTGGTTCAGCAGAACAGTGCCTGTACAGCCGCAGGGTATAGACTTTTTTTCCTTTCTTTCAACTCTACTATATATTGTGTGCTGGCTTTCATTTTTATGCGTGCTACCTCATAGTCACAAAGTTGTGGCTAAAACTCTAGACATTATGTTTGTATGATGAGAAAAAAGACAGGAGGCAGGGTAAAGGGACCATGGTTCCAGCTCTGTCTATGCCTTTTTTATCAGAAAAGAAAATATTTTTCAGAAACCCACAGTAGCCTTCTGCTTATAACTCACTGGCCAAAACAGCGTTGTGGTCACATTTGTCTGCAAAGCTGGAGTGGCAAGTAGGTACATTGCCATCCTGAACAAAATCATGATTCTGTTGGTTAAGGATAAGAGAGAAATAGATACTAGGAAGGCAATTCACAGAGTATTTCCTCACTAAATTCAGTACCATGGAAATCCAGAATAACATCATAATCTCTACTCATGGTAGATATGAAAGAGGACTTTTAACATGTATGAGTGATTTTAGGAATTAAGAAGCATAAATAAGTACAATCATAATTTTAGATATCAATAAACATATGCTCTTTCATCTTGAACTTTGTGTATTACAGAAAGAAAAAGAGGTTTATAAAATTGTTTCCATAATTGGTGCACCTTGTGATATATTTCCCTATTGAAACACTGGTATTACTTCTTCAAAAGTAATCCTACACAATAGGCATCTAGAATTAACTCAGCTGACAACGACTATGCTTCATACATGGTTAAACAAACCTGGAAAAACTATGAAGCTGACCCACCAGAAATCATTTTACATCAGGCATTCTGAAACCTCCTGAAAAGTGAATACCATCCTTAGGGAGAAAGATTCAGGTGTGAGAAGCTTAGCCTTAAAACAAAGCCTTTGTATTGGGAAGGAGTGGCGACTCAGAGCCTAGCACTGTTCTGAAGCATGATTTGTTTCTCAATCCAAACTAATCCCTTCCAACTATTAGAATCTTAAAAGTATAGAGGGAAGGCATGATTTATAAATGAGAAATGGTTTGTAAGTAGTTCACAGTCATACCTGCTCAATTAACTTACTGGAACCCTAGCAGTTCCCTTTAGTTAAATATAAAACAAAAATAGGAGACAGGTATTCTTCTCCACTCAGTAACGATATTTATGAGGATCACAGTGATTCTAGCATAGCAGGTGGCTGCAGTGACTAAGGGACAGAGAGATGCCTGAGGGAAGCCGCGATCTCTGGAAGGAATACCTACACATCCGTATAGACAGCAATGCCAAGTGTTAGAGGAAGGCCAAGAAGCGATGGCTGTACCCAGCATAAGTGACATGGGTTAAAGTGGATTCCAACATGAGGCACTGTGATACTAAGCTGGGGATGGGGGGTGCGGGGCGCTGCCAAGTGGTCATGGCAGGCTCCAGCGGATGGACCTAGTTTAAGACAGCGGTCCCCAACTTTCTGGCACCAGGGACCGGTTTCGTGGAAGACAATTTTTCCACGGACGGGGGTCAGGGGATGGTTCAGGCGGTAACGCGAGTGATGGGGAGCGATGGGGAGTGGCAGATGAAGCTTCGCTCACTTGCCTGCCGCTCACCTCCTGCTGTGCGGCCCGGTTCCCTGCTTGGGGACCCCTGGTTTAAGAGGTAAAAAATGGAGCACGCTGATAAAGAAAGTTAATCATATTTGTCTGTGAGTGGGTATCATGTTCCTAGATATTCTTATGGGCACATTTTCAGTAGCCACAAAGTATTATTTTGACTTCTTTCATCCATTTTAAAAAGTGAAAACCATTCCTAAGCTCTCAGGCTGTATAAAAACAGACACAAAGTTGTAGTTGCTGACCCTTGTTCTAGAAGCATAAATGAACTCATTTTATCTCTCTAAGAATTTAATGGAATAGTTATAATCTTTATCAAATATATGAGTTAACTGAGGTCCAGAGAGACCTCAGTGAGTGGACACACAGTGCGTGGTAAAACCAGTGTTCACACAAAGGTATATGTCTGACTTTAAATTTCATGTTCTTCTGATATATGGAAATTTGTACTAATTGGCAGTAGTTTCCAAGAGTCCTGTGCTGAGATGGACCTGTAAAGTTGTGCTCTGGCTCAGCAGGAAGTAGAGCGATGAATTTATGATGTCTTCCATGAGTATGGGATGCAAGAGTGGAGGCATATGCTCTATATAGTAATTTCTCCGTTGTTTTCATTTCTACTGTGACAACCCTTCCCTGCAGCAACAGATGAATTGGCCTCACATCTAACTGAAGAAGGAGAGCTGTCCACAGACTAATAATGGAATTATAGTAAATAAAGAATACATAGCCGAATATATCAAAAGGTCATTTTGTCACTTTGTTGATGGCCTTGTTCTGCTCTCTCTTGTGGGGCAGACTCCTTCCTGGGTCATTGCCAGTGCGAGATTAAAGTGAAGCAAAAGGGTGAAGTCCTTGGTCAACTCATATAGGGGAATAGACCTCAGCATTTTCCAAATCTGTGGTTTCCTTCTACAGTAAAAATGACTAGAGGGTAGAATAGGTTAGTCCACGAGGAATTAGGACTACAGGCTTATTAACTACATTGAGTTAAGCAGTGTCAGCAGAAGAATCAACAGATGATAATATTTGTCCCATTTTACATGGAAGAAAACTAAGCTCAGATTTTTACATACAGAACTCATTGACATTATGGCTATGATAGGCAAGTGTCATGTTGTATAATTTTCTATCACTGCAGTTACAAATAACCATAAGTTTAGTGTCTTAAAATAATAACTATTTTTTATCTTAGAGTTTCTATGGGTCAGAAATCCAGGTGGGCTTAGTAAGGTATTCTGCTGAGGTAGACAGGGCTTAAGTCAAAATGTAGGCTAGTTCTTAGCTAAAAGCTCTGAGGAAGGATCCATTTACAATCTCATTCAGATTTTTGGCATAATTTGGTTCTTTGAGGTTGTAGAACTGAGGTTCCCATTTCTTCGACATGTTGCCTCCTCTGTCTTTAAGCCAGTAATGGCGTTTCAAATTGTTCTTGTCCTTTGAATCTCATTTCTTCTGTCAATCTTCTCTGATGTCCGCTTGTGTTTTGAAGAGCTCATGGGATTACACTAAGGCCATCAGATAATCCAGAATAATCTCAGTATCTTGAGGTTAACAGACCTGTTATCTTAATTATATTTGTAAAGTCCCTTTAGCCATGTAACATAACAAATTCACAAGTGTAACACACTGGCACAAAGGCCACAGGGGCCAAAATTCTGCCTAACACATGTGTTTATACAACATGAACATTTAAAAAAATGACACAGATTAACATATAGAATAGTTATAGTCTAAATTTTCAACATTCATGCACAATAAATGTGCTTTGATCATGTTATCTGGCCACTTAGAGAAACAGAAAGCCTTCTAGTGTTTGCTTGGACAGTGTATGACTTGGAATACATCATTTAATCTTTCAGTGCTTCTGAATTTTTATCGTAAAATGGGAATAATACATTTTACCATGCCTAACTTGCTGAACTGATTTAAGCATCACTAGAAATAATAGTGGTAAACACAGTATTTCAAGAATTTAGGGCCTATCCTTTATTTCTTATCATTGAGATTAGACTGTGATTAGAATCACTGCTCTTGGCTGAAAAAAAAAGGAAGAACAGTCAATGTTTAGAAGAATGTATATTTAGAATTATTTAACTCTAATGAACTTTGAGAGTCTTATGGAAAAATCCATATGGTGTGTGCAAGTACAAATAGAAAAAAAAGATGAGAAATCTATTTCTTTTCATGTTTTATTATGCCAAGAGATAATGCAGCCTTTGCTCTGGAATCTCATCTGTTACACTGTGCTCTATAAAGTGACAGGACACGATGTGACATGTTGATGAGACCCAACGTGACACAGGGCATGGTTTGTGGTCTGCGTGTAGGCATAGATAATTAGGAAAATCCTGGAAAAGGGCAGTTGGGGAAGGATTTAATGAAGAATTACTACGATAGATAAATAAGAGATAAGAATGAGGGCATATCTTTAAAAAAATAAAACATATAGAATATTAGGTGGACTCCCCCGACCCTCAAATTGTATAATCATCTGTTTGGCATTTAACCTGCATATATGATTAAGATAGCAAACCTCATACCACAGTATTCCCTTGTAAGAGGAGAATATTGTGATATGAAGTAATTGAATTTTGTTCTGACCCTCTTTGGCCTCTGTGCAGAAGCAATTTGTGAATTATTTAGGAAAAAAGGAAAAGGATATTTGCTTCAAGAGAGAAATGCTGGATGCAAGAAGAATTTAGTTCAGTTGTGCTGTCTCTTAGAATACATCTGCTTTCCCAGCTTGAAATGAAAATCGAAATGGAAATTTCTTTTCATCCTTATGCATTAACAAGATCCCTTCCTTTCGCTGCCATGCTTCATATGTCCTAAACGAGAGCAACAGCAGATCTAAAACCTTAAAAATCATGCTGGGGCCTTTGTTATTAAAATGACAAACTATGACTGAGCCAATGAAAGAAAGTAACCCCACTGTAAATAAATCTGGCATGAACATTTGGGCTTCTCAAGTCAAAACTAAAGCAAATTAAGAGCAGTGTTAATCTTAGCATTTCTGAGTTATATCTGTTTATATTTATAGAACTTTAAAAAAGAACTACAGCTTATAGACATAAGAATAGTGGTGAAATGATTAGAACGAATTCCTTTTTTCCCCTTGTCTCTTTCTTTGGTTTTAAAGTACTTTTTAATGTTGTGATTACATAACTTAGCGTCTGAAAGAATAAAAAAATGCCGATATTGTAATTAAGCTTTAAAATAAATCATGAATATGTCTACAGAACACCATTCTCCAAAGATTACAGGTACACTACTTTTTATAGCCATCAACAGTATTGGCATGTATGTGACAGCCAAAGGGTCAGAATGAAAATTATTTAATAAAGAAATTGAAAACTAATGTAAAAAATGAAATTGCAAACCGGCTGTCACAGCCTTAGAGAGTTGAGGGGCCTGTATGAAACATTTTGTTTTATTTCTAAAGCTTTGATTGGCCTGCCAACATACATTTGTGCTGTCACTCTGAGGACCCTTCTAGTAGCACTGAAGTGGCAGGCAGCTCTTGATTGATGAGCGTTGAATCCATTTTATTATTTGTTGCATATTTCTTCCCTGACATGTTTAACTGAAAAAATTTCACACAAGAACTTCTACAATTATGTGAGCCAACCCACTCCAGAATTCCATTTCAATGTGTTTAAGAAACGGCAGCAAAAACAAACAGGTGCACAAACACAACAGCTTCTATGATGATATAAGGAAGATAATGTCAGTTCCATAACATCATTCATATAGTTTTGTTGAAGAAAGGAGGAACAAAGAATCTAATACTAAAAATATAAATAAATCAGACTTGGCTAAAAACTTTCTGAAATTGTTTCTATTTTTTTGGTATTAAGTCATTTTGCTCTTTCCCTATTGCAGTTTTCATTTGCAAAAGGCAAAGGACCTCAAGATTGAGACTATGTAGAATTTGATTCTCTAAATATTAGTTAGCTGTGTTTAGAACCTACAGTGGCCTCATGATCAATGATTCAGCATCCTCATTTCATAAGCTATTGCAGGTTCGCACAGGTTAATGCCTTAAGCCCAAGGCTGGCTCAGGGTGTACGTTGGAGCGTCCATATTGGCTTCAACTTGGTCTTTCATTGTGCTTCCTGACGGAATAAAATGCATGAAAAATACATTTGCCGTTAGATTTCTCTCCCTTATTATAATGGAGCATTCTTTGTGTGTGTTAGAGCTCTTTATGTTTTAGGTGAAGAAAAAAAAAAGCAACTAAAACTGGCTTAAATGATACACAAAAAAGGAATGTGTTTTGCTTTTACAACCAGACTATCCAGAGTTGGGTGGAAATCAGGATTGACTTGCTTTAGCTGTCACTCTGCATGCCTTGTGCAGGGTCAGCCACATCTCCAGACCGCTTTCTCTCAGAGGGGCAAAATGACTGCTTGGATTTACACTTTATATATACTCACCCACTGTCAAGAATTAGACACAAACCTAGCTTTTTTCTCAGAATCTGTTAGAAACTTGAACTGTTCTAATTGAGTCAGATGTTCTTTCTTGAGCCAATATAAAGAGCGTGGTTGACAATCACCAAATACCAAACACAGGACAAGTTTAATTTATGGTATTTTTAAGACTCATAAGTCAACTGGTGTTTTAATAAGCTTGGTGAAGAAATTTTTGTGGAAATTGAATTAATTAGTATTAAAATTCTTCCTGGAGGAAGTTATATTCTTAATAGATACTTGAAACAGAAGAAAGAAGAAATGTGATAAACTAGGAGGGGGAAGTTGGAGGTGTGTGTACAGGTAATCACTTCCTGTTCCAATGCCTTTGTGCATGCATCTGTGATGCACTTAAAAATAGCTACCCTATCAAGCACTTATTCTAACCCCTATGCTAAACTCTTTATAAATATTATTTCATATTGTACAACAATGCTATTTAGAATTAGATATTATCTTTATTTAGCAGATGAGGAAACTGGATTTCAGAGAGATTAAGTAACTATTCCAAGATCATTGGTAGAAAGTGATGGAGGATAATTTGAATTCATATTTTCTAGTTTCAAAGTTCATGGTTATGACTACTACATTATTATTGTACTCACATTTTTTTGGTTTGCAGGTAAGTCACTTATTATTGTGAATACCCTAAGGGCAGAGACTTTTCTGCTTCATTCACTACCATATCTTCAGTGCCTAGAATAGAGCCTGGCTTATAGTAGATGCTTACTTAATACTTAAACATTGTTGAATAAAGGATTACATCCCTTTGGCCAGAAAAATGACATTTAATAATTGGTTTAGGGCAACTCTGGTATTGGTTGCTATATAGGAGGGGAGGGATAGAATTTACCATAGGAAAAATAAAATAACTATAATGTCTACTACAATCCTTGAGAGAAAATTCTAGATTTGAAATTTGGCATGCACTTTTGTCAGCTATGTACTTAAAATATGACTTTCTGGTCCTCTGTTTCCTCCTTTAAAAAATTATGGTAATTTATAGTACATATCTCATTGTATTATCGTGAGTTACTGAGATAATAAGGTAACGCATATAAATCAGTTATCATGCTATCATCTGCTGAGCGTAAACACCCACCCACTGAATATTAAATGTTGTATCTTATTGTTATTACCCTCCTCCTACTTCATCATTACCCTTATCATCATCATCACCACCATCAGGTCAAAGTGGCTCATTTATATATATCTTGAAGGATGCCATTTTTAACATATGTTTTTAAGTGTAAAATGGTCCTTGATAGCATCAATAATCTGTATGAATTAGATAAGCATGCCCAAGAAGAATATTTGGGTTTATTTGTCCTAAATCAGTTACTCCCTAGGGACTGTTCTCATCACAAGTCATTAAAAATACTATCTAATGAAGCCTTTGCCAGAAGCAACGCAAAGAACTTAAAGGATGCCTTTGATATCCAAACAGAATATTTTGAATTCTAACTTAGTAGACCCAGGTAGCTGAAATAAATTACCTAATTTTTCAGTTTCTGGAAAGGTAGACTTTAAGAATTCTCTAAAATACATTTGATTCTGATGATTTAATAAACTTTTATTCCTACTCTGTATGACTGATCTTAAATACACCTGTACTTTAGAAACCTGTTTTTAATCACTCCTCATACACTGAAATATTATTGCACATACCTGACATTCATAGCTGTTTGTCACATATAATCTGACAGTATTAGGTGTTGTTTAATGGATCTTGGACTTGTTTTTCTAAGTTTTTTGTCACTACCTATTCTCAATAGTGATAGCACCTTCCAATCTTAAAAGGGTAAAATATAATTAATTAATGGGTGTACACACACACACACACCCAGAGTACTTCAGAATGCTTTTTAAATATCAACCTTATATGACACAGAGCAAGTAATTTTATTTTACAACGGAGAACAATCTAAATTTCAGACCATTAAGTAATTTATTCAAGGTCACTCATATAGTAAGTGGCAGATTCCAGATTTCAATTCAGGTAGGTCTTTACACTCAAGTCTGGTATTTTGGCTTCTTTTGTAACATAGATATCACTATTGCCTGTGTACACTGTTGCACTAGATTGGGAGATATATGAAAGCAGGTACTTTCTTCTTGATTTCTTTGTACTTCTCAGAATATTCACTGTATTTCTCAGAATATACATATTGAGTATTAAAAAAATAAGCTTAACTGATGAAAAAGGAAGCGCAGAAGCAGGTACAGAGGTTGCATGTTGGAATGATCTAGTCCTACCTTCTGTGGACACTTAAAAAGTAGCTTTAGAAAAGGTTGAAATTTAGTTTCTTAGTTTACCAAACATGGAAAATGACACACTCAAATTTGGTCTGACTGGATCAGGGTTTATTTAAAATCACAGTAATCATTAAAGTGTGAGTGTAGTACAGGGGAACTGTAAGGAATAGTGTAGGAATCTGGGAATTTTCTCCATCCGTAAGCATGTAGAACTTGGAAGGAGAAAAAAGTCTGCGGAGCAGACCCTAGCCACCTAGAGGAACCTCATAAGAGGGAAATAAGACATATGACTTCACTCTCCTTTCTTTCTTCTGCCAATCTTTTGCCAGGGAAAACCAGGTTATTAATATGGTCCATAGAGATCAGTCTACTGGGACAGAAAAATGGATGGAGAAGGGTGGAGAGTAGATCTGGAGGCTCAATGAAGATACTGAACACATAAATCTTTCTGTATAGTTGTGTGAAACAATGAGATTATATATGTAAATGTGCCTGGTAAACTATAAACTGAAGTGCATAAAAGTATTCATTATTTCATATTATTTGAAAGCTTAAAAAATTGATAATTGATTGAATCAGAGTGCAATGCTTTGTATAAAAAATACAGATCTGCAACTTGTCCAGTTAAAGAACAAAATTTTAGTTCTAGTTCTATTATATTTTCCAGGAAATATGGTGGTTCAAAATATCTAATTTTTTTTAAAAAACTGCTGACATAATTAGGCTTACAAATAATTCTAAAAATCACATAAAAAAACAAAAATTGCATTTGTGTTGCAAATACATTCAGCTCTTTCTGTCTTCAAGTCCTCCCCACCTATTTTAACAATCCTACAAGCAAATTCAGATAAATAGGAAAACAAAATGAAATGAATTTTATACTTCGAAGAAACCAAAGATCATTAAGTCCTCCATTTTCTATCTACAGTGATGGAAGTGAAGCTCAGAAAGGTAAAGTGACTTGTCCAAGGTCATGGAACTACCAGAGGGGACTGAGGGTGAAGGCTCTGACTTCCTGCATGGGACTCTTTCCATTGGTCCATCTTCATTCAGCTACACCCACTGAAGAGTGCTCAGTTACTTAGGCATCCTCTGATTGTTTTTTTTTTTTAAGTTTTCATATATATATATATTTTTTTAAATTTTTTGGTCCTACCACTGGCTTGCAGGATCTTAGTTCCCCGACAAGGGATCGAACCCACACCCTTGGCAATGAGAGTGTGGTGTCCTAACCACTGGACGGCCAGGGAATTCCCTCTGATTATTTTTAGAAATTGGAGATTGTTATTACTGATTTCTTTTTTTCAGTGTTTTTATTTTCTTGACTTTTATTCTAATATAAATATTAGAATAGGAGAGTGGTATGTCACTACATTGGCACCCAGAACTGGTTCAGCTTATATGACAGTCTAGATGAGGTTCTGCTTTCTTCTGTGCTCCATTGCGTGCTTTCTAATATTAAATCAGACAAAGAAGATGATGACCATCCCATAGATATGAGGATGCAGATTTTGCTAGAGCCTCTAAACAACTAAATATTATTTAACCAACTGATTATCAAGCATTCATTCATCCCCTTGTTTATTCAGTTATTCAACTCTTATTGAATCAGTGGGGATACAACAATGAATGAGATATAATCTCTGACCTCAAATGGTTTATAGTCTAGTGGCTAGTACAATGAAGCAAACTGATAAAACCACAGAGATACATTTGATCTTTGGGGTAAGCATTGGGTACCATGAAAGCACTTTCAAGGCACCAGTCTCTATTCTAAGTAGTTCATATGTATTAGCTCAATTAATATTCACATGTGTCTGAGAGACTGGTATTATCATTTTCCCCATCTTACAGGTTATACAATAGAAACCCAAAGAGATTCAGTAAATTTCTCAATAGTTATATAGTTACCAAATCAGGGCTTAAAACTCCTAAGCTGTCTGACTGAAAAAATCCAAGTTCCATATTACCTCCATGCAATCAAAGTATTTGTGTTTAGTATTGTATCTCTCACAAGATTCTACAATATATGTTGTTATTTGTGTACATGTGCCATTTTTCTACTAGATTCTTAGCTGCTCAGAGAAAGGAACCATATTTCATACATTTGGGACTTATCTACACTATCTAGCATCATGTTTTGGGAATAACTGCTTTAGAAACAAATTAAGGAGTAAATGACCTTTAATTGTAAAGGTCATTTAAAAAAACTGTAATTCTCTTTAATTGTAATTTAAGAAAATGGATGAATAATATCAAATGTAAAGAATTTGACAAACACACTGGGCCAAATTTGCAAATTCATTTTGTAATAGCAAAATGGGGGCTCTTATCGTAATGCAGGATGATCTCAATGCTCAAAGAATAATCCTGTTCTATTGTTAAATCAAATAGGGACGTCTAATTAGCTAAGCACAGATTTTTCTTTCTTTTTTCCTCCCCCAGAAACCCATTCAATTTTTAAAATATTCAAAATTCCTAAACGAAACAATTTTAATCATCTACCTGTAAGTTGGTAGCATTATAGGAAATTGACAGCCTGGCATCAGAGTTAAACACCCTTTTAATTCTTCTTGCTCCTAATTTGTATCATTAGCGTATCTTAGTCTGTCAAAGTAATCAAAGCCATCAGTGGGGGAGAAAAGGTGACTTGTACGTACGACTATCATGTATTTATTAATATGATTATTTAAATCATTAAGTTGGCAAGAGCTTATTTGTAATGAGTACAGTTGCTGACCACGTGTATATTAGCATCTTTCCACCGTGGCAAAGGTCCCATCTGCAAGTAAGCAAGCTGTAACTAGCACCAAGGAGTGATAACACAGCTCTGAGTAATGTGTGTTCTTGCACTCCGAGAGGCTACAATGCAGGGTTGGGGAGGAGGCTTTCTCTATAGTACCAGGTGGGGGATTATGAACACTTAACCTGCCTTACTCTCCTCTGTTTTTCCTGGCATGTGTGTGATTTAATGCCACCACTGCAAATCTTCTGGTATGGCAAACTGAGTTTGGCCAGTGCCAGTCACTAGAATTACAAAAGCAATTTAAAGAAACTAACATTTGCTTTGGGGTCTCTAGTATGGACTACTTTTTCCTCTTTTTCCTGTCCATTGCCTGATTCCCAGCAAAAGAAAAATACACATATGCATGCCTATGTGTATGAACTATACATATGAAAATATATAGTCATATTCATAGATGAGAAACACACACTTACCCATTTAGAATTCCCTAGGAGGAAAAGCCTAACTTAATAGAATGCAGTGTTTTATTTTTAGTTTTGAGAAAGTATTCATTAAGGGTAAAACAGGAAAGACGATCAAAGCACATGAAAGAGAAACTGTATTCTTTGTACTTTCCTTGTTGTCTTGACTGAAATTTAGTCCTCTTCACCTCTTGCCCCACTGGATTCACTAACCTCCAATTTTCTTCTCCCTATTGTGCTAAACTCAAAAATGTGCCTAGAAACCAAAGAATAAGGTTGCCTGTGACTTACGTATGTTTGGAATAGGGGATTACTATAGCTAAGTTTTCTCAGATACTTATGAATTATTTTTCCCCCTCAAGGAAGGGGAATCTTTTTTTTTTCTTGTTTCTCCCCCCACCCTCCCTTTTCATTGTCCATTTAGAAGCTGCCTGAAATAGGCACTGCGAAAACACTGGGTGGCAGTTCCTCTCCCTTCCAGCCACCAACACAGGAATGGTCATCACGGGTGCTCCATCTATATAACATATTATTTCCCTGCTTTTGCTTGCTGCACTGAAACTCCAAATTCCACCGAAGCCTGTTCAGTGGAGACAGGGCAGTGCAGAACAGCAGAAATAACAGATTTTCCTAAAAGCATGTGTCACAAAGCAAAACCATGAGATTTCCTAGGTCAGCCAAACCATGAAACCTGGAAGTGAAAAATGTCCCGTGCAGTGATCCAGTCAGTGGGATTAAATCACAAAATTCCCAACAGTTGTTTTTAGTAATCTTACTCATGATTTTCTGAGTACAGATGTATATCTTGTGATCCAGTATCTTTTTCTCCCTTCCACATTTAGTTCCATGTACCATCATCATTTATTTATATGAGTTTTCTTTAATCAAAGTATCTGTAAGGGCTAGCATCTGGAGTCTTCTGCCATACTCTTGTTCCTTCCCTTTTACTGTATAACCCCCCCCCCCCCCGTCCCCACTCCATTCAAGACAAGAGTTTATGTTATGGGGCTCCAAAGTACACACGGTACAGCTTGCCTCCTGGGAGTCAGCAGTGTCCCAGCACAGAGCTCACGAATCAGCTCCTTTCTAAACTCCTGAGCACTGCTGGATGGAAAATAAAGGGTTCTTTTCCCAATTAATTTTAAAAATTAAAAAATATCACAATGCAAGGCATTCAGAAAGTAATTAAATAGGCAATGTCTGACACTATATATATTGTAAGCAAAAAAACGAACAAAAAAAAACTCCCCTTATGCAACTTTGTAAATAAACTACACTTCAATAAAAAAAAATTCCCATATGGTGTGTCTGATATAAGATATTTAATTTAAAAAGCCAAAACCAGTTAAAGATCCTGAGATTCCATCAGGAAGAAGCGGGTACTTTAGGCATCATGAAACATTGTACATAAATGGGAGTCAGATATCTGTATCTGTACCTGTATCTATATATAGTCTTTTTTTATTGTTGATGTTATGCCACTAATAGTCTTAAACTAAAAAAAGAAATAAGTAAACAGACAAACAATAAAACAAATAAATAAATACATTCAGAAAAACAAAGGCAGGTTTTCTAGCCAAATAAATTCACCACAAAGTGTTCCATGTCCCATAAAATTATTATTTTTTTTTATCATCAACATCCCTAAAAGAGCTAATAGGAGCAATGTTTCTTCAATGTTAGTTACTGCAAAATTAAGTAAGACAAGTGAGTTAAAAAGTTAAGGTACAGTCTCCAAAATCATGGATAACAGTTAGAAAAAGGCTGTAAGAGTTTATTATTCAAGTAATTTTCAAAACAATAAGAATTTACTAATAATTTTTTTCTTTTAACAAATATTTTTTGAGTATCTTCTATGTGTTAGACTTTGATATGGGTCCTGGAGATTCAGCAGTGCACAAAATAGAGGAAGCTGTGCTCTTGGGTCATACTCCTGACACATCAGGCATCTGTCTCTAATTCTAAATTAGAAGGTGAGGTAAGCATTTCTTATACATCATTAAATTGTCTCGTACCTTACTTTGTCATTGGAGGTGCTCCCAATTTTGGTTTAAAAATAAATTAATTACTAACGCCTTTGACAAGGAGATGCTCGCATGTAAAAAGCAGTACGCCTGCATGTAAAATGATCAGCCAAAAGATTTTTTAAAAATACACAATTATAAAGAAAAACTATATTAAAGTCTGTTATTGTAATATGAACTATAATGTGTAGCATTTTGATACCACATTTCTAGAGTATTAATACCTTGCTTACTCCTCTGCCAAAAATTTAACTTAATATTTATAATAATATACACAGAAATTCTAGCATTTTACTTTTACCAGAAATTCAATATTGAAGTTTTTATATATAAAGAGGAAAATCTTGCCCATGTGACTCATACATTGTACCTGTGACTTTAATGCCTTTAAAAAGACAGCCTAATGGCCCATTATTGTTTTTAACATGCCACCTTAAAATAACCTTTCTGCAAATTTTCTGACATATTTTATCTTAGCCTCCATTTATTTCATTTATATTGACCCTGGTCCCTTTAAAATAGCTGGTTTTTGAGAAACATTGGAGTAAGCATACCATTTCTGCAAAGACTTTCGGATTCTTCCAGTAATTTCACATTGATGCTGCTTAGTTTTATGGGTAGCAATCTGCTCTTCTTTTGGAATCTGTCAAGAGCAGAAAAATACGTGTTAATCTTTTACTATAGGAGCCTGTACTGCTCCAAATGTCCCCTATTTCAAGATGACAATCGGACACTTATCAGGAATTACCCACATCCTCACAAGTGAGGAGCTGGCTGTGCTGAGTTAACTGTGAATTACACCTCCTCATCGGATGCTGTTCTTAGTGACATCACGATGGACCTCTACAGGTTCTCATGTCAAAACAGGGCTGCCATATAAATATACTTTGTTTATGATGTACTATAGGGACTGTTTCACTTCTAGACCGAGTCTAAACCCAGACTCAGTTCCAAAGGAGCAATTGGTCAAGAGCAATGCCATCTGCAAAAGACCTCTTCAGATTGGAGGTGAGCCTAGTAGTGGAAGGGGGGCCAGAAAAATCGTGATTCTAAACTGGACAAGTAGTGTTGTGGGAATTCAGCAAGAGACTGAGTTGGTTTCTCCCTCAAAGATGTGAAAACACCTCTTCGGCTGATATTGTGTGAGGCTGTGTGGTCCCATGAAATCATTAAACAGAAGCCTTCTGGAATAATTTTCACCAACTGAATGTCTTTACATTGCTGCTACCTTTGAGACTTTTACCTTCTCTGACATTCTGACCTAGGTTCACAGTCTTTTAATTTCTCATGCCATCTCTAGTAGGTAGGATTGTCAATCGGGGGCAACCCTTCCACATTGCTCTTAGAAATGCAAATCCCAGAGTCAGCTATTTAGAATGCAAATACTGCTTTTCTAAAATATACCATAAGTGAATCATTCTTAGCATACAAGCCGGGCAAAACATCCAAGAGAAATATATATATTATTTCTTACTTAATCCTGCATCATTCTGTCTCTGAAAATATACAATTTTCTATTCTTCAAATTTGGACTCATGTTATTCCCAAGATTACTAGGTTATGAATAGCGTAATTTCTATCACATGTCCAGATATATGTTTCAGTTTGAAAGAGACAGAAAAAGAACAGAGACTTAACACATCTATTCATTTCATTCTGTCTTTTCACATTTCATTCATATCTATTTCATTTTATTCAACATCAAGAGTTTCAAACTGGAAAGTAAAGATTTAACATGTAGTAAAAGATAAATTACAATATGGAGTGGTAACCCAGTGTCAAATTAAAATATTAAAATAAAAAATCCCAAACACATGAAGTTTTTGTAATGTGAATTCAATATTGCAGTCAAATATGCACATAAATAAAGTGTGAGAGGTAAAAGAATAAAGGTTATGAAAGACATTGGAACTTTGGGTCTTTACAAATTCCTCTGGATGACTTTTACATAATCTTACTAACAAGGAGAATCAAAGAGTAGTTTAAATGTTATTCCCAATGAGTACGTATAATTCCAACACATACTAGGGTCTCAAAAATGTTGTTGAATAAATTAAAGAGTGAATAAATAAATAATAAATAGATGGTGAAATAGTTCAGGAATGGTTGTTGTTATCTGGATTTTATGAGAAACTGTATCTGGGACTAGAATGAAAGAAATCAAAAATAGATTAAAGAGGAGGGTGCTATATTGCCATGTGGAGTTGAGAGTAGGGAAGTCATCTTCAGCAACTGAAGTTAGGAAAATAGGGGAGCATTTTTTAAAAAACATATGTAAATGATATATTGAAAGTGATATTCAGGAAAGATTAATTTGGTAGAATAAGAGTATAAATTAGTAGAAATTTTCTGTTAAATGATTTGATAAAACATATCAAAACCCTTTCATCTGAGTGTTAGTATCTGCCTGACAATCCAAATTTATAAATTTATTTTAAGGAGATAATTGGATATATTAAAGAGTGTGTGATTGAAGAGACTCATTTTAGTATTGTTTTTAATGATGAAAGACTGAAAATGGAACAAACTGAATGAACAAACAACAGCCAACAGGTTAAATAAACTTATCCATAAAATGTGTAAATAACATTAACTTTGGAAAAAGTGCTCTTCCTATATTTATTGCAGAAAAAAACAAGTTATAGAAATGAATTATTATATAATCCAGATATTAAAACTATACACATTTCTAGGTTTGCTTTTTTCTGAATTTTTTCATAATGGTGCAGTATGACTTTTTCATGGTATTCAATTATTTCCTCACTTGGAATTGAATCTGCATTTCTAACATTCTCTCTCACTTTACCTATCTATCTATCTATGTATCATCTATCTGTTGGCTCCAGTTAAGAAGCACTTGTCCCTAAACAAATATTGCCCTTTCTTGTTTCAGGAATGCTGCTCATTTGCCTCCTCTATGATTACTTACCAACTATGATTTATCTGTCAAGGTGCTGTTAAAGCCATCCTTGATCTTTCAGGCTGGACATGATTTCATTCTTCTCAAGTCACTTTGACCATTGGAGAATCCTGGTGTCTGCATCAGTAACACAGAGGTTACTGTGTTACTCTACTCCAACCCTTATCTGCACCAGTTTGAAGTAACCAAATTCTGCTCCCTGAACCTCAGACTCTTCATGTTCAAAATGGGGCCACTAAGTACTAATTCACAGGGTTGTTGAATAGATAATGTGTTTAGAGCCCCTAGAATACTAACATGGTTAAAGGGCTCTAGGCACGTGAGTTCTTCCTCCAGTCTGTGTGTATGATGGCTCCCTAACTGCACTGAACAGTGTTAAACGGTGAATTAACCTGAATCCTTTTTCCCCTAGTGGTGTGACGCAGCACCATGTATTTAGCAGCTGTTCAAAAAATATTTGTTGACAGTGTGAATAGAAATTCACCACAGTGGAATTTTAAAACAACTTTTAAATATCCCCTTGGGAGACATACATAAAATAGGGTATTTCCAGAAACATATATTCTTTTCTCTTTCCCAATGTCTTTATCTCTCTAAGATAACAGAAAAAAATGTTTACTAATGCTGTGGGAAACACAAAACAGTAATCTCAGCAAAGTGGACATTATTGATTTTCTAGTTGGTCACCTACTCAACTGGTCAGGCCAGTCGTAAGAACCACAGGTGAGAAAGGAACAGGCTCATTAAAATACCACAGAAGTCAGTGGTATTTTAATAAGCATATACAGTTTATCCAAATTATGAAAATAGCTTACTTTTTAAGAAATGAGTTTCCTTAAAAGAGAGTTTTTCTTATTGATGAAACGAGTGTGTCAGCTTTGCTAATTGGCTAAAAATTGCTTTCTTGGGCAAGCTGAGGTTTTGTTGGGGAAATTACTGTGGAGGCTTTTTTTTTTTTTTTGGTTATGTTCAGGTATTTCTTTAAGGCAAGCAAGCAGGCAAGTAGTAAGGGAACAAACAAAACATCTCTGAATGAAGGGAAAAGAGATTTGTTTCCTGGCTTTTCTGTTAATTACACAACAGACAGAAACATTTCAGATCAAAGCAGACAACTGTAATCTTGTAAATTTATGTTTCTTTAATTGAGAGTCAGTACAATTTAATATTCTGATGACTCCAAGGTAAAAAATATTGTTACTCTTTTTAGGCATTTACTGGGCATAATTAAAGGCATTTACCTGAATAAAATGGGCTAACAGCTTTAGAGAACAAAACATGCTTTGTTGGAATGAATATGAGTATATTTGAAAAAAACCTTTGCTCATTCACTTGAGAAACTAACTACAAACTAAACTGGAAAATAATTGCAAGGCCTGGCTTCCACATTTAATCAGGTGGCAGATATTGGGCTTTCAGCCCAATGAATTCCGTAACATTATTAGTAATTGTAGCATCACATTTCACAAAACAGGCTAAAAATAATAGCAATGTGTAAATCTCATTGCCATGAGGCCCCCAGTGCCAAGGCATTTATTTTGCATCATATCCTCACCAAAAGGAAAAAAATCAAACCCCAAACAGATCAATAGAACTGTCACTGAGTCATCGACATTTCCTAACTCTGTTCCCTTCCAACAGATGCAGCACTTGCTGTTGCTTCTGGTTGCACACTCCCTGTTGCCTTAGGAGCTATGGTATTTGCTGGCAGTTGTAGGAATCTGAGCAGGGTCTGACTCAGTGTCGCAGAGGCCAATGTATCACGCACCCTGTACGTAAACAGAACTGCCAACAAAATGTTCTTAATTCACAACGGACAGATTTCGAAACTGAAACAGGAGCACAGAAGCTGTGTAGGAGGATGAGGGAGAGGAAATGAGGAGTAGAAGAAGGAAGAAAGTGGCAGATGTAATTTTTTTTTTTAAGATTGGTACTGGGTATTGATAAAGCACTAATGATTGGAATGATTTAGCCATCCTTTTTAAAAAGACAAATTTTTTTTAACATCTTCATTGGAGTATAATTGCTTTACAATGGGGTGTTAGTTTCTGCTGTATAAAAAAGTGAGTCAGCTATATGTATACATATATCCCCTATCCCTTCCCTCTTGAGTCTCCCTCCCACCCTCCTTATCTCATCCCTCTAGGAGGTCACAAAGCACCCAGCTGATCTCCCTGTGCTATGTGGCTGCTTCCCACTAGCTATCTATTTTACATTTGGTAGTGTATATATGTGCATGCCACTCTCTCACTTCATCCCAGCTTTAAAGGCCCATCTCTGGCTGGAAGGTGAAGAGATGCTATGTTGAATTCTGGAATAAGGAAAATGTAATTATTTTCATCTTTGTTTTCTTTTTCTCTTTTTTTCCTCTCTCTCTCCCTCCCCATTCCCCCCTCCCCAATTTCTGTCCTTCCATCCTCCTTCTTCAAAGTATATAATCACTTAAGCAACTTTTAGCTAAATCTTTTTGAAAGGAAGAGAATGTTTCATTGTGGTGTGTGTGTGTGTGTGGGAGGGGCACAGTTAAAGTAAAATTTTCTGAACTGTCTTTGCCAATTTTAAATCCATCCTTCTCCTGAAGGTTTTTAATTTTGCCATAAATCTATGTAATTCCTTACCTAAGCAAAATAATTTAAATTTTCAAAACTTATAGGAACATGTCTACTTATCATAGTTTTTCATGTCTTACTAATTGAGATTTTTAAACATTTTTATATGTAAGTAGGAAAAAAAAGAGAAAATGATGACTACATCAACTCTTTCTTAGAATAATTAAAATAACTTTGTTCAGTGGAAACAGCACAAATTAAGCCTTTTGACAATGGGAGAAAAAATGGTTCACCCTTATTTTACCAAAGCAAAATCTTGTTACAACAGACCATTTGTAAAATAACAGAGCAAAATTTGAATCTCTAACATAAAGCCTGCATGAATTGTTTTGTGTTTCTTGGGTCTGGATTACATAAATCTAAATTATAAAATGATTTGATGCATAAAATATTTAGCAAGTTATTGTGCTTTAGAAAGAAATCATTTAAACTAGTGCTACTTTAAAAGACTCTTCCAGTCTACAGTATATCAAGGATGTGAAAATGACTTTATATGTTAGAAAATTGGCCTTTAAAGAGAAAAAATATTAGTCAATTCTAAGTGCAAAGCTATTAACTGGCTGATTTCTCATCCCTGACGCAGGATGTCATCCTCAACCTAGTGCCTGGCTGCTCCGCATCCTGTGGGAACCACAGGCTTCTGAAGATTCCTTTTTACAAATAACAATCAGTTCAGATAGAGGAGACACAAGGAGAGCCAGTTAAATCTTTCACATCATTACCAGCCTCATTGTTTTGCAAATCAGTAGCATAAAGTAGAACACGTGCATGAATCCTCTTACAGGTTTCTGAATGCTAGGGATTTCAAATATGTGAATCCTTTTGATTAGCAGTAAATGGATAAGCCGCATGACAAATCATTACCTTTACCAGCTAAGTGGCTAGTTTAAAGATTACAGGTTACAGTTTGAATGCAACAAGGTTTGTCCATCTAAAATGATGAGGCTTTCCCCTCTTCGTATGTCAGACCATCATTATCATGAAGTCTGCCACATCTGATCACTAGCTCACTTGTAGCTCAAAACTGCATTTTGAAAATAACCTATTTATAGTAGAGGTATGTAGAGTAATCCAAAACACTGCTTTAACATGCTAACCCTCTCTTGGCAAGAAATTCTTCTTGGGAGACTCTAATTTCTGAAATGAGGAAGTCCTGAAGCTGAGTGCCAGAACAATGGGATAAAAAGTGATTCATCTGTATTTTAACTAGCTGTTTTTGCCACTTCGTAATTTACTTTTACAAATGCAATTATTCATTTTCTTCAGTAGGTCACTAAGTTGATCATATTTCACTTATAGGTATTTAATATTCTTTTCCTTGTAATGATTTTTCAGTACTATTTTCCACCAATGTCAAAATCCTGAGTTGTTTATTTGAATGCTTGAGTTATTGCTCTAACAATGAGAAGCTCTAATTACAGAGTGCAGTGAACTAGGCAGCAAGCGCTTGCATCCCAAATATTACTACTAATATCAAGACATATGAAGAGTCCTAGTAACTTCTTTAAAATACATTTCTTACTTTCTGGTTGCATGGATACAGACTGCTGTCTTATTTTTGAGGGATTGCTATAAGCTCTGGGGTAAGGAACTCCTTACCTTTGTCTGTAATCTCTTTTCAAATCAGGCTTCATCTCAGTTTAAGCAGAGAACTCACCTGAAGCTTACTGCCCTGTAATTGCTGAAGACTACACTTTCTCACTCAACTCAAATTGCAGCACGGAAAGCAAGTTGGCACCGACCCTCACCCTCGGTTGTTCTTGTGGGCACCTCACTCTCCCTTTTGTTTGTTACGCATATCCAAGCAATATTAGTTACAGCGAGCAAAGGAAAGAAACCGTTTTCCCCTCCCACTCCCCATCTGTTGTGGAAAACACATAGGTTTTTCCACCACAGGTTTAGAACAACCTCATGTCCTTGGAGCACAGACTTCGACTACATGGTAACAACAGTGCGAACCCTCCTCCCACTCCTCAACCCACAAACCTATTTTAAGGCTGCCTTCTGAGAATAACCTTCACTGTGATGCTGTTGGAACACGAGCTACCATGTTAAACAGCAATGGCGTGAGACTGACTACTCCTGGAGAACCAACCATGATTAAATAGCTCCATTAAATAGCTCCTCTTCAAAGCAGTAGTGACTACATCTATGGGATTGGAATGTTCTCACTATTCTTCCAAAGGTAAATGACCCAAAATTATTTCTTACCAAAGCAAGGCCTAATTTTATAAATTTTTAACATTTAAAGTATTTAAAGTTTCCACTAAATATTTGCTGATTTTTCCCCCCAAAATGAAAAGTTATATCATTTTTTGACTTATTGCCTCATCCATGGACTCAATGATCAGAAATTACACATCAGGGATAAAAACCACTTAAACGATGTACACAACGATGTACTTGACGATGTGCTGAGAAAATAGCTGATTCAGGAATAAAGCTGAATTAAAACTCAAGTTGTCTCTCTTTCTCTCTGAATAGCACAAGGGATTTAAACATACTGTGACATGTGAGAAAAATTAATTGGGAGTCTCTGATTACAGAGGTAGAAATCCAAAGCCCTAGAATCTATTTTTGGCTTAATCACAGGTAATTTGTAGAATCTTTCCAAAATCATTTTTAAACATTTCTCCATACTAAAATGGACTCCACATTGATTTAACTGTCATTCGTTTACTTAAAAAAATACACTTGTTAGCAAGCAACTCTACGGCAAGTTTAGGAAAAATAGATGGATATAGTTCTTTTGGACCCTGTTATTTATTTTCTTTTAATACATTTTTAGTATCACTCAAGAATATACATAAATGATAATGCCTGAATTAAAACACAAGGCATACAACTTCCAATAACTAATAATGTACAATTTATGTTGTTATTAGTAATTCTACTTCATAATTTAATTAATAATAAAATTTTGAGACAGTCAAATAAGTGACAGATTCTACATATAACGTTGTTCACAAGTAAACAAATTGTTTTACTATGAAACTTGAAATTAATCACTGAAGACATCATAAACAAGAATTAGTACACGGAACCCCCTACTGATTTCACTGGAGGCAAAAGAGTTTAGAAGAATGGGGCTGCCTCCTTGATTCTGTTGCACATAATATCAGCTTATTTAAGTAATCAGGGGAGAGAAAACACACTTAACTTTACATAGGCTAAACTGATAGTTAAAATCTTAAGTTCTGAAGAGAGAATTAAAATGATATTTTATTTTATTTTTTCAATGCAGTTCTTATCTGAAAAACCACCTGATAGCTAAACTTCATGCCTCCACTTAAGCTTCTTAAATCTTACTTTTTCATAACTAACTCTTCATAGATAACCCTTTATAATTAATTTATTATAACCAACCCTTCATAACTGAAGGATATGTTCATTATCCTTCACTGGATTTGCTTACATCCTTCCACTGTTTGGTACCTCTGAATAGTGCTAACTTCTGGACATAGTGTAGACTGGTTGATGCTCTCCTTTTGCCTCCCTGAAATCGGAATTCGCCCCTGTAGCTGTGTCTGTAAAGAAGATTTAAGTTCTTATCTCAAAGGTTTATTGAAATACTGTTAATTACAAGGGGATAATGAGAACTCACCAACGGAGACAATCTCAATTAAACAAAAATCAGTTTATATTAATATAGCAGTTAATTATATATGTCAGAATAACTTGAAAACCTTTCCTTTGTATTTATAGAGAGTCTAAACTTATATGAAATAAAGAAAAGTATTAATTGTGGAGAATTAAATGGAGAAATAGAGATCTATATGAATGTCAGTGGTGGTCTTGATATAAAATTAAAAAAAAATTAATTAGTAAGAAAACAATGAAAATTTTCAGTGATGAGCATTTTATTCAAAGTTAGAGTGGGGAGAATTTGTATCTCAATGCCATTCATCTTTTTTTTCTTTTACCATATTAAGGAGAAATATGGGCCAATTCTCAGTAATATTTTGGATACTTAGAAACCCTAGTGGTTTATGTGAGTTTACACTATATAAACTTATGTACCCCAAAGAACTTGTAATGCTAATGGCATTTATCAGGTATTGTTTATAAAGGATGTGAAAAATAATAGTCCATCTGCTATATTCCCTTTTCAGCAGAGGAATCATACAAATTAATGTTGGCCTGGATGTAATCCATTTAGGATGACTCATGAGAGTAATAAAAATGATCTCTTTCTTTTAAAAAATTCCTTAGCAATATTTGTCCACTAGTTATTTTTATGGTTTTTTTTTTTTTGTGGTATGCGGGCCTCTCACTGTTGTGGCCTCTCCCGTTGCGGAGCACAGGCTCCGGACACGCAGGCTCAGCGGCCATGGCTCACGGGCCCAGCCGCTCTGCGGCATGTGGGATCTTCCTGGACAGGGGCACGAACCCACGTCCCCTGCATTGTCAGGCAGACTCTCAACCACTGCGCCACCAGGGAAGCCCTTTTATGCTTTTTTTTTTTTGTAAAGTCCTTTAACTTTATCAAATGCTTTATGACCATCTGGGAAAAATACCTAATGACAGGACCACCATCATCAACAATAATATTAAATTTATATTTATAAGAACCCAAGCTTATGCTATGTTAATTATAGGAGAGAAAAAAGAATATATGAAGATACATCAAGTATAAAAAGAAAAATGAAAACTAACATTTATTGTTTACTAACAACTTTTGAAATATTATCTCCTTTTGATTTTCACAGTATCTCTTTGAGATAGATGCACAAATTAACCCCATTTTATAATGGAGAAAACAGAACCTAGAGCATAGAAAACCATTCTGAGGTCACATATCTAGGACATGATAGAGCTGGTTCTCAAACCCTGGTCTGTTTTCTGAAAAACTTATGCCCTAAATCACTATGAAAATGGTCTTTTTGTAGGGGCTGGTAGAAAGCAAGCCTAGATAATGAAATGGTATGGAATGACAACATTTTGTGATTAAATGGATTTTATTTATTAATTATGAAAATCACCTATGCACAATACTTTTTAATATCAGTAAAACATACATACCAGGTACAGTTTATGTTAGTTCTCATCCATAAGCCAACAGTTTTTCCTCTGATTTTTAGGGGGAGAATACCAATTGACTTCTATTTAATTATATCCTTATATTTTCTGGTACATGACAAAATGGAAGACTGAATAATCGCTTACAAGTAATAAGAAAAATAATGCATCAACGCTTCATGAGTAGGAACTATTCTTAAATCTTAGAAGGATTAGAACATATGCAGTTTTGGGAAATACTTCCTTTCATAGACATATGGCCCTTTCTTCATTTTTCTTCTATTATAAATATTTTTTCATTGTGTTCCATCCTCCCTTTTAAAAAATAAATTGATCTATCCCTTTTCTTGTTTTGTCACTATCTCCCTTCTTTATTTACTACTAATGTTATCATAGTGTAAACAACTGAAGCAGAGGAACAGAGATTAGAGTATATGAAAATTTGATTCCGAAGTAAAAGACTTTGTTTGCTTGGATGACTTCGTTTTGAGCAATTAAAGGATTCGTCTTACTCTTCCTTACTAGATAGAAGTATTATATAGTAGTAAAAGCAGACTATGGGTTCACACAGATTGGGATTTAAATTATAGCTCAACTACCTACTGGGTATAAACATTTGAACAAGTAATTCTTGTGTTCTCAGTCCAAATGTGCACTGGAGCTAATGATACCAACGTTTGTTTTTTATGCATTGAAGATAATTTACATATTTAATTAAACTTTTTAAAATGTATTGAGGGCTTCCCTGGTGGCGCAATGGTTTAGAGTCCACCTGCCGATGCAGGGGACACAGGTTCATGCCCCGGTCTGGGAAGATCCCACATGCCACGGAGCGGCTGGGCCCGTGAGCCATGGCCGCTGAGTCTGCGCGTCTGGAGCCTGTGCTCCGCAACGGGAGAGGCCACGACAGTGAGAGCCCAAGTACCGCAAAAAGAAAAAAAAAAAATATATATATATATATATATTGAGTGCTTACTATAGGTCAGGTACTTTTCTACCAACAAAATAGACAATTAACTCACTACTTGTAGAATTTATATTTTAAAGAGGAGAAAAAGAAAGTGAATAACTGACATTAATAAATAAGTTATTCTTATGTTAGAAAGTTATTTGGAGAAAGAAGTAGAGCAGAATAAAAGATTTAGGAGTGCTGGGTGTGGGACATACTACAATTTTTAATGTGCAATGTTAGGTAGGTATCACTGGGAGGGTGACAGAATTGAAGAAAGTAAGAAAGATGGCTATGTGGATCTCCCAGAGGAAAGAGTACAGCCAGTGCAAAGACTCCACAGAGGAAGTGCCTTGTATTGGAAGAAGAGGAAGCAGGGTGGCATGGAAGAGAGCAGAAGATAACTCACAGACATTAGAGAGGGATACAGGTGATGTAGGGCCTTGCCTGCAGAGAAACACTCAGTAAATGTCACTGTAAATGTATTTAGATAAAAAAAATGTTAGGCTTACCAACAGAAAAAATATTGTCCTGTGACAAAAAAGTAAACATAGCATTGTAGATATTTATTTAATACTGACTGTGTGTCGTGCATTGCACTGATTACTAAAAAACATTCTCTCATTTATTTGCCATGAAAGCCCTATGTGGATAATGCCATTTCTATATCCATTATACAGATGAGAAAACTGAGGCTCTAATAGGTAAAGTAACTTGTCCAGGATCACACCCTTATTAAGTGACAGAGATGTTATCCATTACCTTAACATGATTTCTTTTTGTTTAATGTTAAATGCATGTATCACTTTGCTCCCTTCCAAAACCTACTTGTCATGTCCTTTTGATTTCCAGATGAGCCGTTTACTTCCTTTTACTTCTCAGTTGGGCTCTTTTGAGCTCTCTATCATTATATCCTTTCCATAAAAGGCATTCAGTGTACTTGTTGCAGAAAATAAATTACTTTTTCACCAGCTCTCTTCTGTATTCTTCTGTTTCACAAGGGACTGGATTTAATTGTCCTCTAGCTATAATTATCTCATTGTGCAGGGATTTTATTTTAAATGTGACCAAGCAACAATTTTGTGATTTCATTTCCTAAATCATATATTTTAGGTCTCCTTCTTTTTTATTGTTGTTTTATTACTGCTCACGGTATTCCTACTTGCATTAGCATTGATTCACTCATTTACTGTATTTTGGATATTTTTCTCTGAATGATTTTACTGTTTTTTTAAAAACATGTCATCAGTCTTTTGCTGAAATTTTTACTTAATAATATGCAAATATATAATCAGATTTTAATGTTGGCAGTATGAAAACAAAGCCTGCTTTTAGGGACACACATGGAATAAAGGTATAATTATCCTGTGTTCAAATGACATAAATAAAACATGTTTTTTCTTTTCAAAAATTATCATCTATTCCCTATTATCAATTTGATATTTTCAAAATTCACCATAAAAGGAACACAGGTTCTAATACATCTTCTAAATGTAGAATGGGATTTGTTGATCAAAACATACTATACCAAGATTAATGTCTATAAATCATAATGTCTCCTTAGTTTTCTATTTCTATATAATTTTCAACATCATGGCTTAACATTTATAATCATCCTAATTTCACCCATCTTGTTTCTAAGTCTATATGCTAACAACAAAAAAAGCATTCAACACTTATTATCAGAGGATTCAAACTTCAAGAAAGTATAAAGATCCAAAACTATGAAATAATTTACTTATCAGAAGCATACAAGTGGTTGTTTGCTTTTGAGAGTATTTAGATAGTTGAATTTTCTACTCTTAATCTGCTTCTTTTAGCATGGTATGGACAAACCCAAGTTTTTATTTCCTTAGGCAAAGCCAATATGATTTTTCAGTATACTGAGGGCTATACCCAGTGCAGCAGATTCAGAAGCTACAACTTTCAACACAACTCCCTCCTCAAGTCAGTGTACAAGACTTACAAGTACAAATGAGATTGGCTGCAAATCCTGATCTCCACTCAGTGAGTCATGAATCCAGTGTCCTGGTATCCAGCTATTAGAATCATCAACTAATACAACTTTCAGGGTTTAAGGAAATTAAGAGTTTACATGATCCAATCATTTTATGTTACAGATGAGGAACTTGGAGTTCTCATAAAAGAAGCAGCTAGTCAAATTTATTTGTGACCTTAATCTTAAAATAGTTTAAAAATTGATGTCACATAAATATGTAAACCAGCGACATTTGTTAAACATTTGGCATGTGCAAGGCACTGAAGTATCAATTAAACCATGTCAAATACTCATGATTTAATCTTGAAAAAATGTGATCGTCAGCAAAATAAATCTCTAAAGTTATTCATAGTTCTCAATAATAGAGTACACAAAAATCACAAAAAAAGTGATTTTTTTGCGGGTGATTTTTGTGAATTTATTTCCTATAATGTTGGCATCTATTAAAACTAGGTGCAGTGAGAGGTGAAAAAGCCAAGGCATTATTGAGAGGAATCAGTGAAAACTGAAGATCTAAAAAAGTAACTTAAATGTTCAATCAAATACTTTACCCAAAGGACAGAAACATCTATCATGTTACAAATGAGAAAGAAAAAAGCGACATGATGAATCAGGAAGGAAACAACTCTTCTAAAAAGGAGGACTTTAACTATTTTCATGCCACTCTAACCCTATAATCCTAATAGAACATTGAGGGTAACCCCTGTAGTATAAAGAAATTAAAGCAACCACACAAAAAAAGCAGCTATGAAGTAATACCAACTGATTATCTACGTAAAAATATTTCTTTTTTTAAAAAAGAGAAATGTAAGGATTTATCCCATTCTGATGCTAAATGTAAGGGTTATCCTATTCTGACATACCTTCTGTAGCCAATCACTATTTTGTTCTAAGATTTTTCAGCATCTTGAATTAAATAAGGGATGTTCATGAGAGATATTTTTTATTCAATGGCTCTTAATTGGTTTGGGGGAAAAAATCAGTATCAACTACTGGTAGAAATTCCACTTGATGGTGGAAAATGAGCCAGCTGTATTATTACAAATTGTAACTAGTGATTTGAATTTTTTTCTAAGTAAAATGAAGAGTTTTATTGTTTTTCTGATGTAACATTAGGCTTTGTTTTACTTTGTTTTGTTTATTTTGTTTTACATTTTTAAGTGTTAGGAACTTCACCTGACAAATTAATTTTTTTTTTTTTTGCGGTACGCGGGCCTCTCACTGTTGTGGCCTCTCCCATTGCGGAGCACAGGCTCTGGACGCGCAGACTCAGCGGCCATGGCTCACGGGCCCAGCTGCACCGTGGCATGTGGGATCTTCCCGGACCAGGGCACGAAACCGTGTCCCCTGCATCGGCAGGTGGACTCTCAACCACTGCGCCACCAGGGAAACCCTAAAATTAATTTTACTTCCAGTATTTCCAAAAACCCATAAATTATCACCTCCATTTTATAGATTAGTAAATTGATCCTCACAGATTAACTGATTTATTCAATATTACTGAGTTAGTTTGTTAGAATGAAAGAAATCTGAACCTTAGAGACCATGCTATTGCCACTATGTGAACTTCAGAGTAAAAATATGTAGTCAGTTGGTAATGACTTCAACTTACATTTTTAGACAAGCTCTTCAAGAAAGATAGTTAACTTTTTACATTTCATAAAACAATATCATGGAAAGAAATGAGCTTGTGTTCTTAATTCTCTGACCCACAGTGACTGCAGGCTCCAATAAAAGCCTCTTGTCTTACAGAAGCAGAAATGCAGTCAATGTAGGTTACTGGTCACTCTCCCAAAAGATTAAAAGGGTAGTTCAGAGTTAGGGAACACAATTAACTGCTAAAATAAAACTTCCTTCACTGTGGTACACAGTATGTGTCTGGCATGAAAGCAAATCGAAAAAAAATGACACTTTACATGTGTTAGAAATTAGTATATTTAGACTATATTTGACTCAAATGATTTTTTTTCTTTTGTACAACACTATGCTGTCTTTTTTGGATCTCTTTCAATTTGAGAATATTTTGGTTTGTTTGTATTATTCTTCATAAAAGCCAAAGGTCACTTATTTTTTAATATCTAAATTAATATTTTCATTTACTCAATCATTGAGTTTTATATAACAATTAGTGAATGTGAGACACTGTGCTAGGTTCTAGGAATACAACTGTGAAACAGACAGACATTTCTTGTCCCCGAGGAACTTGTGTTTTACTGGTGGATACAGACAAGGAAGTCGTTCAGTACGACATGGGATAAAGATGGTCAATAGAAATATATGGAATCTATAGTTGCTGGGAATGAGAAGAATCAACTAACCTGGACTAGGCACATTCAGAATTTTTTTTTCAGTATCAAAAGTGAATTCTGACAAGTGGAGCAAAATTAGTCAAATAATGAGGAAAGGAAAAACAATATACGGGGCAGAGCGAATAGAGGAAGTCAAAGAACTTGATGACTAATGAGATGTGGGAGTGACAGAGAGAAGGGATTCAAGCAACTGGGAAAATAGCAGTGCCATTCAGTGTAAAAAAAAGAAGGGAGAGAAAAGAACAAATTTGAGTAGGTTTATTTACTTTGGTTTTGGACACACTGAGTTTTTGGTGACTATGGGATGATTAGTAGAAAATATATATATATATACACATTTATTTTAGTTTATGACTTCTAAGCATATTTTTCACATTTTAATAAAGATGCAGATGTAGAGAATGGACTTGAGGACCCGCGAGGGAGAAGGATAAGCTGGGACGAAGTGAGAGAGTGGCATTGACATATATACACTACCAAATGTAAAATAGATAGCTAGTGGGAAGCAGCTGCATAGCACAGGGAGATCAGGTCCTTTGTGACCACCTAGAGGGATGGGATAGGGAAGGTAGGAGGGAGATGAACGAGGGAGGGGATATGGGGATATATGTATACATGTAGCTGATTCATTTTGTTATAGAGCAGAAAATAACACAACATTGTAAAACAATTATACTCCAATAAAAATGTCAAAAAAATATTTCTAAAATCCAAATGAATAGCACGAGCAAAAGTGTCTTACAGTTATAATCGCCAGTGGGCTTGCTTTCTTGCTTGTATATAAAGTATTGGTGCATATTACAGTGAATAGTGTCTCAGACTGAATGAAATAGGATATGCCGTGGATTTCAGTCTCTTCCTGCAATATTTAACTCGAGCCTAAATCATTCATAGCCAACTTCCAGTCATTAGATATCATTTGTGATATCTTTAGTGAACTTCAAGCTCTCTTCACCCTGAAACCAACTGCAAATCCAGGCTGCACAGCACATTCTAAGTCATGATTAGAATCCCCAAACAGGTATGCTCCGATCTTGCTGTTTAAAGAAGAGAGGTTTAGAGCCGTACGATCATTTTACAATTCTCTCTCTAAATCCCCACCATGTATCTGGGAAACAAAGGAATATTATTACCTGAGAAATTGTCCTTGCCATGAGTACACTGTATCTTACAGGCAGAGCCAGGGTAAGAATCAGTGTCTTCCTGACTGCCTCCTGCTGCAATCAGCAGTATTCTGAGACTGTACACATAACTGAAATCAAGATTGCTGGGATTCAGAGCAAATGTCCCCTAGATTACCTTTCCGTCCCCTCTTTTCAATTTATTTTTTTACCATAACCAGGCAATAACTCTGAGGAATGTTTAAAATGACTTTCTCCTCTAGCAACTCTGTGAGACCTCATGCTAATAAGGGGCTTAGGGGTGATAAACTAACATAAAATATATCTCAGACTGTCTCTCATGAGATTCCAGGGAATGTGCTTAGTTAAAGATTAAAGCTTGGGTGGAATGTTATGCTTGAATTTTTGTGAGTCTTCTTGTAATCAGAACGAGTAATGTTTTTTCAACCAACAGGTTACTTTATTAAGTAACTAAGTTACTAAGGTACATTGCTTGTAGTTTTAACTTACTGTTTAACAATGAGTTAAGTAACTTGTGTGAGTGTGTACACATTACTAGGGACACTTGTAATGAAAAGATGCAAGACATTTCCTTTCATGGTGGTAGATACACATATAAACATCCCCTTTTAATGAGGGGAAAGCAGAAAAACAAGCAATATGCTTTGAGGCTACAAAGGCACAACTGATTTAATCTGAAGGTGAGAGGGCTTTAAAGAAGAAGGTGTAGCTGAGATATGCTTGAGAGGTGGTTGACCTGGGGAGGACACTGCAGGCTGAGGAATTAGGTGCAGGTGTCTGGAAGCATATTATGTGTCCAGGTAATGACAAAACAGCTTTCTGTGGTCAGGGATCACGGTTTGTAGAAGGCTGAAGTGGGAAATGCAGCTTTAAAGTTAGTTTATGCAGTTAGAGCCAAACTTAGCATTGGGCAGTGCTAAATGTTTGCTTATTATTTTGAGAGGAATGGAGAAACTACTGAAGGGTTCTTAGTAATGGAGAGTCATGACTGGACCCAAGCGAAGTTGTAACATTGAATAAGACCTCAGATGTACATACTCTTACTCCACATATGAGGAAATTAAGGTCCAGAGAGAAAGCTGGTCGGTGTTAGCCCTGTTCAGCCTACTGTTCTACTGTTTGAGAAATAACAAATTAGCCTGAACAATATTATTGCCACTGATAAAATGAATAGGGATTCTAAATGAACAAGAAATATTTCCTGGCCTTAATATTTAACTACACAAGCAGGCAAAAAAATTCTTAAGTTAGAGACACAAAGATATCCCTATAACGTAAGAAACTCCCATAATACAATCCACAGATGTCATGATACGTTGGAGGATTGGGATACTACACTGGGTAACAGGAAGGCTCAGTTTATTCCGGGTCTCCACTCTCCTGCTCACATTCTATTGAGAGAGTCAGGACATAGATATAAAACACAATAACTTATCTGAGGGAAAAAGAGGTGAATATAGTAACCAAGTCTGTATCTCAGAAAAATTACATTAGTGTAAGTTTGGGGTGAGGGATGGAAAAGTTGAGGAGGAAGAAGAGATGCTGAGTTTTACTTCTGTTTTGACTGCTTGTTCTAACAATCACTGCATTATCCTTAATTCTTAATTTAAGACTCTTTTTTTCTATTGAATCAAAGCATTGAAAAAAATAGTGCAGAAAAAAATAGTAAACATTTAGTGATACAGCACCATTATGCCTGATACAAAACTGATTCTGTAATGTGTAAAATAAATATAGGGTTGTGTTAGTCAGCTTAGGCTGTCATTATAAAATACCATAGACTGGGTGGCTTAAACAACAGAAATTTATTTTCTCACAGTTATGGAGACTGGAAGTCTAAGATTAAGGTGCCAGCATAGTCAGGTTCTGGTGAGAGCTCTGTTCCTGGCTTGCAAATGGCCACCTTTTGACTGTGTGCTTTTATGGCCTTTCTTCAGTGCCTGTGTATGGAGAGAGATCTCTCTCTCTTCCTCTCCTTATAAGGCCACCAATCTTACTGAATTAGGACCATAATCCTATGATCTCATTTAACCTTAATTAGGAGACTTATCATTGAATACAGTCACATTGGGGGCTATGGCTTTAACATATGAATTTTGGGGGGACACAATTCAGTCCATAGCAGGTCATTATTGAAAATTTGGAATGTGTTGGATAACAAAATGAAAACACTATCATTTTTCATCCCCTTTCTCAAAGATAAATCTGAATTAATCACTATTAATATTTTAAAAATACCTTATATGTCTTTTCCCTTAAACTTTAGCAGAATTTGAAACAGTTCCTTTGTGTAGTCAAAAAAACCCAAAAACTCTGGAAACAAACTGAGGAAGTCAGATATATAGATGAATGATATGTGTATATTAATTAATTCACCAATTCATTCATTTACTTAGGATTTACTATGTGTCAGGAGTCATTCCTGCCAATTTGCCAAGGAAGTGGAGAGGCAGGAATTAAACAAAAAAATCACAGTTTAACATAAAATCAGTGAAGGAAAAATGCAGGGAGTATATGGTAAGTAGAATAAATTTAGCCAGCATGTGAGGGTAAGGAGGTCAGAAAACCCTCTGATGAGAACTGCTGTTAATATTGTTGAGGATACCTTTTATGTGATGTTATCATTTTACTATTGCTGCTTTCAATACTGTCTTTCTCTTTGGCTTTTGAAGTTTTGATATGTCTTGCTATGGATTTCTTTGAAATTATTTTACTAGGAGTTCACTGAGCTTCTAGGATGTGTAGATTAATGTGTTTCATCAAATATGGGAAGTTTCTAGCATTATTTCTTCAAATATACTTTGTGTCCCTTTCTCTTTTTCCTCTCCTTCTGGGACTCCAACTATACACATGTTGATACATTTTATGGTAAACCACAGGTTTGTGAGGGTCTGTTCATTTGTCTTCACTTATTTTTGTTTCTATTTCTTAGGCTGAATTATCTCTATTGACCTATCTTCAAATTTACTAATTCTTTTTTCTGCAAGTTTCAATTTAATGTTGAGCCCCTCTAGTGAATGTTTCATTTATTTTTCAACTTCAAAATTTCTGTTTGGTTCTTTATTATAATTTCTGGCTTTACTGATATTCTCAATTTGGTGAGACATTCATGTCATATTTGCCCTTGTCTTTTTTTTTTTTTTTTTTTTTTTTTTTTTGCCGTACGCGGGCCTCTGTGGCCTCTCCCGTTGCGGAGCACAGGCTCCGGACGTGCAGGCTCAGCAGCCATGGCTCACGGGCCTAGCCACTCCGCGGCACATGGGATCTTCCCAGACCAGGGCACGAACCCGCGTCCCTTGCATCGGTGGGTGGACTCCCAACCACTGCGCCACCAGGGAAGCCCTTTCTCTTGATTTTTAAAAATATATGGATTATTTTAGTTTCCTAAATATAACTACAATAACTGATTTAATATCTTTGTCTTGCAGGTACAAAATCTGGTCTCCACAGTGACATTTTCTATTGATTGCTTTTATTCTTGTGTATGGTTTATACTTTTCTGTTTCTTTGAGGTCATTTAATTTTATTTTTTGCTGAAAACTGGACACTTTAGGTAATATAATATGGCAACTATGGAAATCAGATTCCTCCCTCCCAAGTTTTTGTTGTTGTTATTTTTGTTTGGTTAGTGACTTTCCTGGTCTAATTCTATAAAGTCTGCATTTCATGTAGCATATGCAAAAGCCGTGAGGCAAGAAACGGCTTAGTGCCTAAGAGAAACATATGGAAGATTATAATTGGAGTATAAAAGAAATGGAAGGATAAGGTTTGGATAGTGGTTTCTATAACACAAACACAGAACAATTACCTCTCCCTAATAAATAATGATCAGTTTAGTAGTATAGATGATGGACTCATTTATACATGATTTTATCACAAAAATGATTTTTCACATTACAACAAAGGTATATAAGCAACAAATGAAAGGTAATAAAGAAGTAACATGATTAGATGTTACTAGAAAGATCACTCAGTCTACTGTGTGGAGAATTAAGTGAGTATGGTAAGATAAATACTGAGTATCCGATTAGAAAAGACCTGCTATAAAACAGGCCAGAGATGATTCTGGCTTAGAAAATAATAATAGCAAAAAGTAACTGAAATGTTTTGAATACTGTTTCAGTGCTGATTTATGTATACTTTCACAAGATACTATAAAATAGATACTATTATTAGTATACTATTTTGCAGATAAGGAAACAGAGTCACCAACAGGGTAAACTATTTTTTCCAGGGTCACACAGCTATTAGATGGAAGAGAAAGAATTTAAAACACGGGCAGTTTGGCTATGGAGTCTATGTTCTTACATATCATAATATACTACCTACAAGTAAAGACTAAATTAACATGAAGAAGCTGGATAATTTATAAAGCTGAAAGGGATATTTTTGAGGCAAGATTTTCAGGAGCTGGAGACAGATTGGATTGGAAGTATAAAGGAGAGGAAATTGTTATCGCAGATTCTAGGCATAAACTACTTAGCTGAATAAAGGTGCCACTTACCAAATGGGGAATGCTGAAGATAAACAGTTTTGGGGAAAGGGAAAATTTTGGAATTGAGTTTGAGATGTATAAATATTCACATCTAACATTATGTGTATTCATCTATGTAGAAATATTAAATAGACATTTGGAGTTCAGAGGAACAATCTGGATGGGAGACATCAGTGTGTGACTCTGGGGATATATTTAGCACCTGAGGTCATGGCAGTAGATAAGGAGGCTTAGTGAAAAAGGGCAGAAACGTGATGTTGAGGTGTGCTAGTATTTAAGGTTTGGATAGTGGTTTCTATAACACAAACACAGAACAATTACCTCTCCCTAATAAATAATTATCAGTTTACTAGTATAGATGATGGAGTCATTTATACATTATTTTATCCAATTGATTATAATCCATTACCATCATTATTTGTTTTAATGCTCAAATTGTCCCAGATTTGGGAGCCTCTTAAAGCTGACTTCTGTTCCTTGTGACATATCTCCATCAATCTTTGAGCACTTGTTTGTTTCCTGGCTCATCTTACACATTTCCTGTCCCAGTCCTAGAATTATCAGTTTACCCAGGGACTTTTTTTTTTTTTTTTTAGTAATGGGTGATATTTAGTAGATAATACCTATTGTGGTGTCACTGCTTTCTAGGCTCTCAGTGATTTTATATACACAGAGACAAATATCTTATATATGCATGTGTGTATATGTATATTACATAAGTATTTATGTATGTATGTGTGTATATATTCATACATATGTACAGAATCTACACATATGTATAGAATCATGTTTATACTAATACTTCTAACCCTAATTCAACATTACAGGGTTTATTCTAATTTTCTACCTTTTCATATTTGTAACTTAATTATCTGGCAGCAATAAACCTGAAACTTATTATTTCTAATGTACTTAACTTGTTTAATCAACCACTTAATAAGTAAGTAACCTCTTGTTACTGCCAACTCTCTTCTTCACCCCCATCCATCAGATGTCCTCTGAATCCTACTCAAGGTCTAATACCCTGCACTGTGCCATCACATCTGTACCCTTAATTAGACACCCTCCTTTTCTTACCAAGGTTCCAACTTCTTGTTTCTCCCATCTCATGTAGGTTGCTGTTATGAATTGAACTATGTCCCCCCAAATTTCATAACTTGAAGCCATAACTCCCAATGTGACTGTATTTGGAGATAAGGGCTCCTAAGGAGGTAATTAAGGTTAGATGAGGTCATAAGGGTGAGGCCATAATCCAACATGACTGGCATGCTTATAAGAAGAGACTCCAAGGATGTGCATACATAGTAAAAAGCCCATGTAGGGACATAGTGAGAAGGTGGCATTCACAAACCAAGGAGAGAGGCCTCAGTAGAAACCAAACCTCTAAAATAGTGATCTTGAAATTTAGGTCTCCAGAGCTATAATGAAATAAATTTCTAGTTTAAGCCACCTGGTCTATGGTAGTTTGTTATGGTAGCCTTAGTAGACTGATACAGTCTCTTCCTTACACTGCTCAAATTCCAGCACCCCATCCTACCATGGAGAACTTCTCAATCCCTCATGTCAGGTTTCAACAACTGCCACCAGGCCAACTCACTCTACTGGCTCCCTTCATACCCTTCCAGGTTGCACCCCCATGTGGAAGCCCTATTCACACTATTTGTGTTCCAACCTCTCCATTGTAGATGTCTTTCCCCATAGAAGGCTTCTTCTTCTTACATCATAGTAGACTTTTCTAATCCTTATATGCTGATACCTCATTTTCACATCTATGGGTGGATGCTGTTCTCACCTCATTTGGACTCCCACACCATACACCAGTGGGGACATCAGGCCACCCTCCCACATGGATATCATTCTCACTATGTTCAGGCTTGGACAACTTGTATGAAACACACCTGCCACGTAGATGCCTTTCATGCTAAACTCTGATATCTCATACTGAGAAACCCTTCATCCTGCTCATGTTCTAACTCTTTATATAACTGTGAATCCCCCCTTCTCCATTCTCCTAAATATGTTTATGTATGTTTTGCTTGGCTGCCCCTAATGACTTCAGACTAATTTTCTGCCCCCCTTAGGGAGGCAAAGGAAGAGAAATAAAGAAGAGGAAGAAAATAAATGAATAAAAGGAAAATAAGAATTGCCTGGAAACTTACTCTGTACTAGACATCTTGAATATTGTGTTGTAAAAATTCTGGATTTAGTTTTCTTCCTCTGAGTAGTGTTGATTTTTGTTGTAACAGTTGGTTAGTTCTTGCTGATCACTCTGAATTTGTGTAGGCTTGTGTTAATGCTCTTTATATGGCAGTCTTTAAGTTTCAATTTCACCCCTAGTTCTAAGTTTTTTGACTCTAAATATAGTTTTACTCCTAAGACAAGAACTTTATGGAGATTTAATTGCAAAGTGCAAGATATTTAGCAAAATTCTCCAAGTTGATGGGCCTCAAATTCTAAACTCTGTCTCCTTTGTGGTAGGCACAAACTGAAAATCTTTGCTCAGACTTTTCAAACTTACAGCTCTTCACTGGGTCACTTTAAGTCTCTTCCATGCATATTCAATTCTGCAGTAAGTCAAGGATTTAATGGCAGTTTATACATAGATTTTGGGTTCTCTCTCTTTTGGCTTCTCTTATGATTTCCCCCTTCAATTTCCAACTGCACTAATATGCTCATATCCTAATTTTTATCACCTCAACTCTGTAAAACAAGCTTTTTCCTTAAATTCCAGCCAATATGCAGTGTAATGTGAAATGTGCTCTCATGAGAAAAGTTATATTCACGTAGATGTTGGTAAGTTTAATTCCATTCTTTTAAGGGTCATGCACCTCCAGTTTCCACCTGCATTTTCCTGCTTTTCAGTTATCTTCGAATACTGGTGTGTCTGTGTTTTTTTTTTTTTAATGTTGTGTTGTTGTGTTCTGAGTTTACAGTTGTTATTAGCAGGAGGCTCAGTTTTGTACAAGTTACTTCACCACTACCAGTATTGGGACTCTTCCTCTTATTCACTTTTAATATTGCTTTGGCATGTTCTGAGTAGTTGAAAAATTTTATGTTTTTCTTCTATCATAAAGTGTTACAAATATTTTGACGAAACATTGCAACTGTTAATCTTACAAATAAAGATACAAACATAACATCTACATAGCTTGATTTGGAAACAAAAAATTATACATATATTCTAGAAAATTCCTTGAGGCTTAATAATTGTGATTTAAATTTCTTTTCTGCAACTTTCTTTGAGTTGAATAGTTAGAAAAAAGTTATATTGATAAAAAGCTTAGGAGAAAAACATGGTATTGCAAAATATATTTTGAAATAGGAATATTTTATTTTTCAAATCATATATTTTATATAGAAAGTTTAATGATTATGTACTTGGTAAAAATTCAGTTCATTTATACTAAAAATTTAATTCAACTCAAATATATTAAAATTTTAAAAAGACACGGAACACAATTGAGGTTTAATAATGTCGATGAATTTCTCTAGCTTATACAGCTGGAAAAACCAACATGCAAACTTAAACATTATCAGCTAGACCTATCTACCTATCTCTAACTATCCACACATATATATACATATACTTGTACACATATATATGTATGTGTGCATGTATAAACACAAATATATACACACACATATGCAAATTCTTTTTTCCCTTGATAATTTATTGTAGCCATCTTTTAATAAACCTGTTTCTAAATTTTTGATGTCCAAATGTTAATTCTTAGTAGTATTATGCTCTTTTAAAATTATATACCTCCTTTTAATGGATCCTTAAATTATTTATAGCTTTTGTTATTATACAATAAATGTTTTAATATAATTTATACTTATGTGTTTATATTAGCTCTTATAGTGTATATTATTAGAAGCAGAATTATTGTATCAAAGAATTTTCATAAGTTATGTTTTTACTAATACAGACAAATAAATTTCAAGTCAGGCTAAAATGGTTTCCTCATACATTTCAAAGACTAAATAATTTAAATTAAGTGGTTTCATTTGATATGGCTTAATTTTGCAAAGTAGTTTGGTTGAAAAAGTATGTCACGTTGTTTTAAGTTGCATTTTTCAGATATGCACCTGAATCTCCATGTGAGGTTGACAATCTGTTCATTTCTTCTTCAAATTGTCTAGTTACATACCTTACATACTTCTCTATCAGAAATTTTTTGTAGATATATAGTGCCCCTTTGTACTGTGAGTAATTAAGCTATTTCTGTTACATTTATCTTAAATAGGTTTTTTCAGTCCATTGTTTGTTTGGAAATTCACTGATGGATGATTTATAACACCATGCAGACATTTTTCAATCTTCTTAATCAAATCTATCAGATTTTCTCTTTGGTTTCTGAGTTTTTGAAACCTTAGGAAAACCTTCCCATCCTAAAATTATGCATGTAAAAAGATTCTGCATGTGTTTATAAGTATAATATAAATATTAAATTATTATACTTTACTTTTAGTCAATCAATCTAAATTTCTTTTGTGTAATGTGTATTGAGATAATTATAATATATTTTTTCTTTGGCCATACCTCAAGGCATGTGGGCTCTTAGTCTCCTGATCCATCAGGGATCAAACCCGCGTCCCCTGCTAGGGAAGCACAGAGTCTCAACCACTGGACCACCAGGGAAGTCCCAAGATATAATTATAATATCTTATCTCCCCAAATGGCACACTTGATACATGTATGTGTTGTGTGTCCTTTTTCAACTGTGATTTTCTATTAAACCACTCGTCTATTTTAAAACTTCACATTTTAATTGCTACTTTTTAATACTGTTAATTGCAATTAATGAAACTTTTTATTTTGATTCTGATCAAAAGTATCTTAGTCATGATAAAATTTTAATGTAAATATTTGGTCAACTTTTTTCATTTATCTCTATGTATTTAACATCTCTTTGAAAATATTTTCTTTCTAAATGATCTGTTTACATTTTTATGCATGTTTATGTACATATTTATGCATATATTAGTACCCTGTCTCATAGAGAAATAAATTTAGGCAGCTTCAAAGATCGGAAAATATTAAGACGTAACTATAAATGAGATGTATTTGTGAGAGAATAAAGAAAATATTTTAGACATAAAAATTGTTCCATTAGTGAGCTAAAAGTGAAACACAGTTATCTATATATATGCCAAACCAAGGCCACAGTTTGGCTATGCGTTTGCTAGAAGCCAATGAGAAAAGAGAAACCTAACCAATAACCTGATGCACATTCTTAAATTGTGTTTATGTTACAGGTAACCATTTTTACTGTTTAGATGGAGACATTTTATATATATTTTTTGATAATAAATGAAATCCATTGACGCTGAAAAATGAACAAAATGGTTTCTATATTATAAACTCACTGAAAGTAAGAATGATATTTCATATCTTTTTGACCCTAAAATTTCAACTTAAACTCCAGAGAGGCTAAAAATTATTGCTAGATATAACAACTTAGTATAGTAATAATTCGTTTAATTTTGCTATTATAACCATTATTATCAATGAAATAATAAATATTTTATTAGTATTGAATTTTCAATTTTCTAGATATCCTGAGAGAAAATGAAAATGTATTTAAAAATAGTCTGTATTGAGACATTCTTTGCATAGGAAAATAATGAGACTAATTCTTGGCTAGCTAGAAGTGATTGCTTCTACATTTATTTTGTATTTAAATAACAATTTGAGATTTTTCCTTTTGTCCGTAATGGAATAGCAAGAACTTTCACTGTAAATAACCAGAAAACAGGACAAAATACATGAAATTACTGTTTAAGACATCAGACAATGGGTAGCACAGATCCATGATTCCTGAGAGAAGGGAAACAAATGAGGGGGGCCTTATGAACACATCAGCTCCTGCCTTGAGACAATTTCTTAATAGTTGACAAAAGGAATGGTAACCCAAAGAGAGTCCAGTAGCCTCAAAGGATGAAAAGTAAGATCAGATTTTGGGGAATCTGAAGCAGCTGGAAATTGCAGGAAAGAATTCCATAAAGAAGGTTATACACAGAAAAGACCTCCAAAAAGCTGCATAGGCATCCCCTTTAATCTTTGCTGATTTCAAGGCCATACACTACCCAATGAAAGGCTACAAAGAGGGGCAAAGACTGAGCATGGATTTGCAAAGTGAATAATTCTCAAGCTCATACAGAGTGGTGAGATATTTGAACTGCATCCAGTAAGTGTGGAGTCCTGAGTACTTCTCTGGGGAATAGAATTTTTAGTTGAATACCTCTCTAAAAAGAAACCTCCAAGCTCAGATAGCTTCATTGGTTAGTTTTATCAAACACTTAAAGTAGGGAAAATTGTAATCTCATGCAGACACTTTCAGAAACGGAAATATAGTGAATATATCTCAACTCATTAATTTGAGTCCAATATTACCCTGATACCAAAACAAAGGGTACCACACTACAAAAATACAAGAACAAAATGAAACAATATACCTCATGCACACAGAAGCTATAATCTTTTAGACATTTTAACAAATTAAATGTAGCAATATATATTAAAAAAATGGTAATGTACCATAACCAAGTAGGTCTTATTCTTGGAATGCAAGTTTGTTTTACCATACAAAAGTAATCAATATAATTCATTATTTTCAGATAGTGTGGGGGGGAAGCATGATATTCTCAATATATGAAGAAAAATATTTAACAAAATTCAACATCCATTCCTGAAAAAAACTTTCAGTAAACTAGGACATGGAGAAAACTTCTTAATCTAATAAAATGCATCAATGAAAAACCTACAGCTAATGCAATACTTAATTGTTAATCTCTGTTTCTGGCTGTGAAGGAGCAACGAGGATGAGATTTACCCTATGTTTTAAATAACTGAAAACTTAGAAAACTACATGAAACAATGGCTTTGTATAACTAGTTAACAGGCAGTGATCCCTAAGAAATGGGGAAGAAATAATATGAGCCCTATGAGAGCCTTTCCTTATTGCCTAGAGAGATTTTCCAAGCTGTAGTACAGGAAGGGGTAACCAAACAAAGCCCAGCAGTCTCACAGAGAATATGCAGTTTGGCACTCAGGGAGGCCAAGGAAGCTATAATTTGTGGAGTAACATACTAGAGTGGAGGAAGCTGCAGAAAGATAGAGCATTCCAGTGATCTGTGAAGGGGTTACCTCAAGTCTTCGATAGAATCCTTATCTGAATATGTAAGAAAAGTACCCAATGAGGGTGGTGATAGAAGGATCGCTTAAGAATAGTAGACAGAACAATCTCTGAAGCTCATATAGTGCTGGAAATAGCTTTTGTTCTTCCTAGTCAAAGGTAAATGTCCTTTTAATACTGGCATCATGTAGACTCCTCAAAATGGGATTACCTTAGTTATGGGGATAACTAATTAGAGACTACAGCTTAGACTAAAGGCTGCCCTGGGCACATTCTACCAAGCTTAAAACAAGTCATGGAAGATCAAGATGATTCAAATTCACCTAACTGTATCCCAGAACAATGCTAGATAAAACTTAATGAAAATATAAGAACAAAGTTAGATAACTTATACTATCTGGTTTTAAGGCTTACTATAAAGGTACAGTTAGCAAGACAGTGTAGTTTTGGCTTAAAGACAAACAACTAGATCAGTTCAACAGAAGAGGGAGAGTCCAGAAGTATACGTGTAACGGAGAACAAACCTGACAACATATTAGATCTCTTCCTTTAGCTCTACCCCTTGTGCTCTGTTGCCTGTTCTTAGTCATGCTGGCTCTGCACCTTTTACAAAAGAATGTTGCCTATGGCCTAACATATACTGGAGAGCCCATTCTCAAGGCTGTGACCTTTAAAGGGATAACACTTTTCCATTCATACAGAGATAAAAATTTGCCTAAAAGAAAATAACTGTGTTGTTGGAGGTTTACAGTAACATCGTGACCAGCCCTACCCGGACATTTACAGGAACAGAGAATTCATATACCAAAAAGTGTGCAACAGCCAGCCATACAAGGAAGAGTCCCGTTTTAGTATAAAAGAAGACTGAATTCTAACTCAGGTAATATGGTTCTTTGGAAGACTAGTGTGCCATGTTCTCAGTCTGCTGGCTTTCTGAATAAAGTTGCTATTCCCTGCTCCAGCACCTAGTCTCTCAATTTATTGGTCTGTGGTGTGGGGAGCAGTATGAGCTTAGACTCAGTAAAAGACCTGTCCATGTACAGATGATTGATTTTCACCAATGTTTCCAAGGGAATTTAACAGAGAAAGGATAGTTTAAAACAATGTTTACAGAAGTGGATATCCATCAGCAAAAATTAAATAAATAGATACGTTGACTCATATTACACTAAATGCAAATATTACCTGCAAATAGATCATAGTCTTAAACACAAGAGATACAATATAAAACATTATAGAAAAATAGGGGAATATAGGAGGATATCTTTATTTCTTTTGGATAGGCAAAAATTTCTTAGATTATGAAAAGAATAAAATGATAAATTAGCCTTCATGAAAATTAAATGATAATTCTGCTCTTCAAGAGACACTGTTTAGAAAATCAGAAGGCAAGCCACTGGCTGGGAGAAAATATTTGCAATAAATTTACCTGATTAATGACTATATACAGAACATGTTAGTATCATTTAAAACTCAATTATTAGGAAACGACCCAGTAAAAATGAACAAAATATTTTAACAAACACTTCACAAAATGAGATAAGAAAGGCCAGAAAGCACACAAAAAAGATATTCAATGTCAGTCATCAAGTAAGATGCAATTTAACATGAAAATGAAAAGCATTTACAGGTACTTTAGAATGTCTAAAATAAAATAACTGGCAAAACCCATAACCTGGCAAGATTTTGGAGCAAGTGGAATTCTTTTACGTGGCTTGTGATATTGTAAAATTATACAAACATTCTAGAAAAAATGTCTGGCAATGTGTTATAAAGTTAAACATATATTTACCATGAGACCCCGCCACTCCACTCCTCTTTGAAATGAAAACACTTGTCCATAGAAACATCTGAGCATGAATGCTTACAGCAGCTTACTCATAAGAAGTCCAAGCTGGAAACAACATAAATATAACTGTTACATGTATAAACAAATAATGGTGTATTCATCAATGAAATAGTGTTCAAGCAATAAAAAGAATGAACTATTGATGACATAAAAGTATGGATGAATCTTAGCAAAATTATCCTGAGCGAAAGAATCCAGACAAAAATAAATGCATACTCTATGATTCCATTTATTTGAAAATCTAGCAAGGACAGATAAAGTTACTGTGACAAATGGAAGTTCAGTAGTTGCTGTGGGTGGGAGTTGACTGGAATGGGAAGGATTAAAAAGGAAACTCTTTGGGATGATGTCAATCTTCTGTATTTTTGTAACAGAGAAGAAAAAACCTGACTCCATATTCCTTTAGCTCTAACCTTTGTGCTCTGTTGCCTATGCTTAGTCATGCTGGCTCTGTACCTTTGTAAAAAGAAGACTGCCTATAGCCTGAAGTATATACATGATAGCCCTTTCTCAAGGCTCTGCTTCTGAGGCTTGACCTTTAAAGGCATAGCACTTTTCATTCATACAGAGGTAAAAAGTTGCATAACAGAATGGTTGTCTTGTTGGAGGTTTACTTGACCATCCCTACGTGAACAGCTGCAAGAACAAAGGATTATTACATACCCTCTAGGATCTGGCCAGGACCAAAATGTCTGCAACAACTGATTTCAGTGCCAAGAAGACCTCAGTCTTTTGTCTTCTTTGAAGAACGAATTCCACAAAGAGACCAAGATTGTAAAGCAGGCATAGGGTTTATTAGAAGCACAGTGCCTGTGGGAGAGCACAAAAAGAAGCAGTTTATTTAGGGCAGAAGTGAAAGTTACACACTCAGAGAAGAGGGTGGGCATCCTCACGAGTGAGAAGCATGCAATAGGGGCTTAGGTTGTTAATATGGGGTTAATCTTCTGGGGTTTAGATGAGGGTGATTCCCCTTTCCCTCCCCTATGATCTTGTCATTTTCAATTCCTTATTTGGACTTCCACCAGCCTCTATTTTGAATCTTTCCCACGAGCAACCAAGTGAAACCCAGGGGGGTGAGGAGGCCAAAACCACAATGCTAATGATATTCTAATGATATTACAATGTGTCTAAGGTTACTAGAGGACAATTTGAGACCCCCTCTGTGCATGTGTCAGGCTGGGAAATCTCCTTGATCACAAGAATGTGGAGACTGGTGGGTTGCTTTTGTCCTTCACCCAATCATCAGCAAGCAACCTGTGCATTTTTATTTGCACATGTTTCATGGTTTTCAAAGTCAGAGTTTCCTGCTCAGATATACACAGTTTGTTTTAGTTGCCATTGCTCCATGTGTCATGGCCTCATTAAGTGCTAAACAAGGAGGGTGGTTTGCCTTCTGCTTAATGCCTATGCATGAGGAGGCTGTCCTTGGGCCCAGCCTTGTCTTTCCTGCCTCACCATCAGCCACACTCCCTCCCTTTTTAGTATAAAAGAAGTCTGAATTCTAAATAGGGTAATATGGTTTTTGGGACACTAGTCTGCCATCTTCTCGGTCTGCTGACTTTCCACATAAATCTACTATTCCTTGTCCCAACACCTAATCTCTCGATTCACTGTCCTGTCCTGTAGGGAGCAGTGGGAGCTTGGACTTGGTACCATTTTGATTATAGTAGTGCTTATACAAATGTACCAATTTATCAAAACTCATGAATGCATTGTGTTGCAGTTCGAACATGTTTATAGGATCCGCAAAAAACTGACAAGGAAAAGAGCTTTCCTCATACACCACAGAGATGCAGTGAGTTGACCAAAGTGTGAAATAGCCATCTACTACTATGTATAAAACAGACAACTAATAAGGACCTACTCAATACTCTGTAATGACTTACATGGGAAAAGAATCTAAAAAAGAGTGGATATATGTATATGTATATCTGATTCACTTTGCTGTACAGCAGAAAGTAACACAACATTGTAGATCAATTCTACTCCAATTTTTTAAAAAAAGAAATAGCCATCTAGAAAATCAGTACTCACAAAATAGAATAAAAAAGTCAAAGTTTAAAAGCTTAATCAAGAAAAATAAAGACATTTGAAAAGTTTGCAGAAAAAAAGATAATTCTTAATATATGGAAATGCTTATATCAGTAGTTCTCTGCTATGCCAAGCAAAAACATAATCAGTAATACTTGATTATATTATTAACATTTTGAGACCAAAGAATACTTTAGATATTAAACTTTTATTCTGAGACAAAATATTTTTATCAGAAGACATCACGGGCAAAATGATGGAACACATCCAATGTCTAAATAGCTTGAAAATTTGGCAGATGTTGTTTCTCTTTTTGTTACTCTTCCATGGCATTCTCATATCAATCAGAGTACCTTTAGAGAAAGGAACATACCAAATCCTCTACTTATGTTGACAGGTTAAATCCACTCTCATAATGCCCTTTTCCAAAACTCAGTAGCTCTAACATTTCTCTGTAACTTAAAAACTGAATCTCAAAATTAACAATGCCATGAAAATCTCATTCCTAAAATTCCCTTATTTCAAAAAATAAAAAATAAAAAGTGAAGCCATAATGAACTAATTGGCTAAGAGAAGGACAGAACAGGCCAAGAGTTAATTTACTTTAGAAGAAATAAAGAATTAATCAGAAATAAAGAAAAAATAAATACTGCAGAACAAGATGGTCTTTATTGCCTGGATATCGTTGGACTGTTTAAATTTAGGTAAATGCATTGGTTTATTATCAATTCTAAAATTTTGATGTCTTTGTATCTATCCCAGTCCACTTTTTTAGTATCTCCCTCATAAAATATTTTTATTTCCAATTCTTTTAAAATAATTCTGTACCCCTAGACAACTTTCCAGCCTGTATCTGGTATTGCCAGTCTTGTCTTTCTACATCTTCTTACCTTTATGTCAAGGCCAAGTCTTCATTGGAACTTCTCTGAGCTTTCTCTTTTCTGAATTATTTTTGAATTAAAACCCCTCCTCTTTACATATTTATAACAATTGCTCTTTCTTTTCTTCATGAGTGCAAGTATTTTCATATAAACCTAACCTTTAATTACACTAAGATATAAGTCACACACTCCCTATCTTCTCACAGTGGTCTGGACTAATCTGGATTCAGCAAATATATGCTTGTAACTAGTTCTTGGTAAATTGCTATTATGAAAAAAATTTGCCAAAATGTGAAATGATTTCAACACTGAAAAATAAGTAATTATTGCTTAACAAATGTGGAATTTTTCTTTTTGGGGTATTTCCAGTTACCTAGAGAAGAACTTTATTTTCAGGGAAGGGACTCTGAAATCCTTCCTGGGGAGGGATATATCTGAGCCTATGTTTGGTGACTTAGGTGACTAAAAATTTGCCATGGGAAGAAGTTTTAATTTTTTTTAATGTGCAAAATTCCTTTGTATCCTTATATTTTATGTATCATGAAATCACTGGCAGCTTTTCATGCTACAAAAGTGTGCATTTTATATGTTTTAATTTTTTTACACCACATCACATTTTAATTAATGCACACTATATTAAATTAATATAATAATTTCTAAATTCTTATTCTATTATTGAAAATGTAGCTCTTTTTTTTTACATTTATTACACTCTCTATTCAACAAATATTTATGTTGTATTTATCAGCACTATTCTAGACACTGGGAGTAATAGTAGTGAATAAGGCAAAAGTTCCTACCTTCACTGATTAGTATTGCATGAAATTTTTGTACGTATTAGGAATCAAGGCTTTTTAATCTGACTTCCTGAGTTGTACTTTTACTTAATAACTTTCTTACTTGGACAAGATACCTCACATCACTAAGTCTCAGTTTTCTCATCTATAAAATATGAATAATAACACAAACTTCACATGTTTGCTCTGAGAATTCCTAGGACTAAGCACCATAGAGCACTTAGTATTGAATAAATGCTAAAAAAAAAAAGGTGTTCAAAGAATTACTGGGTCCAAAAGAGCTTCCAGTATCTGCCACAACTATACTCAGGTCCCCTGGTCATGAATCTTTACTACTACTTCCCTGCCTCTGGACTTTCAATGGAGTCTCCTTGGTCTGTCAACTTAACCCCAGTACTTGGTGCCTTCAGATCCCAACGAATCTATATTTTAAAAAATGAGGGGAGTCTGCTCTACAGTGTTATCTGATCCTAATTTTACATAACTGTGGATCTCTCACAAGATTTCCAATAGAGTTAAGATGACAGACTTCAAGGTAATTTTCTGACCCAATCTATAATAAATATTTAGCCATTTTTTTAGTTAAAGGGTAAATAATACACACACACACACCCACACACACATATGTATACATTTATATTTTTGTGTCTTAGTAGATACAATATTGAATAGAAAGTGATTTACTACGATTTTGTTATCTCCATTTTCTGGTTTCCTATAATTGCCTACACAGCCTTTATTTGTCCTCTTTAAATACATTGCTTTCTATGGTTTATAGGAAGATATTATAAACTATAATGAAGTTACCTGAATCTCTCTCTCTCACTCTTTCTCACACCTCCATCTCTCCTATACACCTCATCCTCTCAATAATCATATTGCTTCTAATTACTTAACATCAATTGCTTATTTTAACACCTCCCTTAGATGTTATATCAAAACAGTACTTAAGCTTTACGTTTCATTTTTTCTTTTCTTTTTCTTTTTGGAGCAGAGGTTTAAGTGCCGTTTAGCTTCCATTCTCTTATAATAGAAATGCAAAAAGGCATTTTAGAGCTAAAACAACTATTTCATTTTCCTTACATTTATTATTATAGGCTCCCTTAAACTCAGCAGTTTTAAAGCTTTACTTTTAGAGTCAAGTCACTCTAGATGGCAGGGGACTGTTATTTGGCACTGAAACAATGAACTGTGTCCCATTCTTCTTTGAGAACTTTTTAATTTTTTTGGCCAGCAAATCGCCAATTGTGAAGGATCTATTTTTCTCAGGTTTTAGTTCCAAAGTCCCATCAATCATACCAGACTTAAGGGGGGAAAGCATCATGTGCGCACTAACATTTTCAAGCTCAAAGCTGTGTTGTCACTCTCTCTAGCAGTACCATCTGCTCTGAGCCAAGTTTAAAGCCAAGGGACTCCAGTAAACCCGCATGTCTAAAACTTCCCACTATACAAGGAAATCATCCTACAGGATCTGTGTAGGATGTACACACTTCAAAGAGAAGGCAAGTGTTTGGAATAACACTGTAGAATTCAGAGAGCCTATTACGGAACTCACAAAGAAACTGCTATACCAGGAGGCGGCACTCTCCAAAGAAAACTGCCAAAATTAAAGGGGTATTAAAAAAAAAAAAGCCGATCGCAATCTTATCCTTATATAAATGTAAGCATAGTTTAGTGATACCGAGAAAAAAAAAAAAGGACTTTCTAAAGTTATGAAAGTAGATTAAGATCTTTTCTCAAAGTTGTATCTCCCTTATATTACTTAGAATGATATCTTAAAGTAATCTTTAGTGATATTCAATATTTAAAATATTTTAAAAGCATTCAATGGTATTAACTAAAAAATATTTACAAGGCAGTCAAAGATGAGAACTAATGATTAAAAAGCCCTAAAACTAAGAGAAGATCATGTTATGGGCACAGAACGTTAGTGAAATTTTAAAAATCTTATTTTCATGTAGTTTTTTAGAGCTATAAAATGCTTTCATTTTAATGATTTAAGTGGTCTTAAGTTCTTTATGTTTAAATGTATTTTCCTATAGGAATAATGATATAATAGGACTTATGTTCCTAATCAGAGCTTAATATACAACATTATATAAATGAATACGTATATCATATTTAATTTTGACATACATTTTTCTCCCCAAAGTTTTCCATGGTAACACAACCACCTGGTGTACACTTTTATTTCCTTGTAATTATTTAATTTCATCTTATTTATAGGACATTATCTTTGTAGAAAGGTCACTGTACTGCTTGGGAAAAAAGCGTAAGTAATAGAGTTTTTGGTAGAGGAAAGAAGAACAAGAAATCTTCAAGAAAATGGCAATGTGGAAATTATGAGCTTGAAAGACCCTTGAGAAAGGAAAATCTGAAAGCAGGAAAGTCTCCTAAAGCTTAAGAATAAATTAGGGAATATTTTACTACATGCAACAAGATTGACCAGGGATGTGGGTTTTTTGTTTGTTTTCATTTTCTGTTATGAATGTTAAACATTGCTTCAGTTACCATTTTGCTGTAGAACAAGTCAATCCAAAATTCAGTGACTTAAGACAACATTTATGATTATATCTCACAGCTGTTTGTGTTGACTAGGATTAGCAAGGTAATTTTCACTCAGTGTCCTTCCTGCACATGTAGCTCAGATGGCAAAAATACTCTTCTCATGATGTCATTACAATAATTAAAACAAACATAGGTACTACATTTTCTATGAAACACATATATATGTGTGGGTCTATTTCTGGACTGTATTCTCTTCCATTAATTAATGCACTATTCTTATACATCACACTCTCTTGATTTCTATAACTTTATAATAAGTCTTGAAATCAGATAGCTAAGTCCTCTAATTTTGTTCTTCTCTTTAAAGATTGTTTTGTTCCTATAAATCACTCATCCATAAGCAATACATCTTTTTTCTCTGCGAGCATTTAGTATTATTTCTTTGTTTGTAATTGTGATGCTATGTGCCTAGTTTTAAAAATATATTAATATTTTGTTCTACTTGGAACTCAGAGCGGTTGTTTTATACTCGTAACTCAACTTTGATAATCCCTATGGATATTCAGAGACCCGTTATATCAGTAAAGTTTTTAAGGATCTAGTGTTCTGCGAAATGGCAGTATATCCCATACAAAGTAAGGAATAAATTATTTTGTCTTACAAGTGTCTTACTTACAACCTGAGTAAGAGGTAGGTCTCTGTGATCTGGGGCAGCATATTATACATACTTGGAATACTTTTCCAATCTTTCATTGAGTAACTTGCATGGCTGTCATGTTTGCACGGGGTTAACAGCAAGAAAGAGCTCTGCAGCAGATCCAGGCCTCACTGGATGCAGTACTGCCTTGTGGGTCAAAAATCTTGAACAACCCTATGGAGGAATGTGTGTGGAATAAGATTCCATGAAGAGTTTATGGCAAGTCCTAGTGGGAGAATCTCAGTGTAGACATCTAGGTTTCTGGAGCAAAGCAAAGCTAACTAAAGCAGAAAATTATACACTATTTGAAAAACAGTCACCATCGTGCTAATGACCCCTGGTAGAGACTGAGGCTCTTACCGTGGAACATAAATGACTGAATCCAGATATTAAAAAGTCAAAAGTCTAAGCAGAGCAAGGAACAATTTATCATATGATAGAAGTTATAATTCTAGGATTAGGCTTGAGCAGATCCAGAGGGCACAAATAGGCTTTCAGGGCAGGTAGGCAAATGCATCTCCCTCAGCTCACATCTAAGACCACATGAAGGGGTTTTTTACGCCCAGCTGACTGAAGGAAAAAAGCCAAGCTTGGATCATGAATGAGTCACGCTGGTATGTGAGTACAAGATGGAAATGGGTTGCTGGTATTCTACAGCCCCAAACATTGATCACCCACTTTGGGTGAAAAGTAAAACTTGGCCCAAGGTTAAATTTACATATAAACTCATGGACAGTGGCACATGACTTGGCGATTCAGGCAGAGGATTGGAAGGAGAAAATATAAAAGATCATGGACTGCAGGACAGGAAAAATATTTGCAAATAGTATATCTGATAAAGAGTTATCCACATTATATAAAAACTCTTACAACTCAACAGCAATAACAAAACATGTAATCTGATAAAAATATGGGCAATGGACCTGAATAGACATTTCTTCAAAGATGATATATAAATGGCCAACAAGTATATGAAATGATGCTCAACATTGCTAATCATTAGCGGAATGCAAATCAAAACTATAATAAGATATCACATCATGCCCTTTAGGCTGGCTGCTGTATGAATTTGTTAGGGCATCCACAGCAAATATCACAGAGTTGGTGGCTTAAACAAAAGTAATTTATTTTCTCACAATTCTGGAGGCTAGACGTCTAAGAACATGGAATTGACAGGTTTGATTTCTCGTGAGGCTTCTTTCTTTGGCTTGCAGATAACTGCCTTCTTGCTGTGTCCTCCCACGGCCTTTTCTCCTGTGCACATGCACCCCCCACCCAGGTGTCTCTCTTCGCTTCTAAATTTCTTCATTTTATAAGGATTCCAGTCAGATTGAATTAGGGCCCACCCCTAACAGCTTCATTTTTAGTAAATCACCTCTTTAAAGGCTCTGTCTCCAAATAAAGTCATACTCTGAGGTACCGGGGGTTAGATCTTCCACTTATAAATTTGGGAGACACAATTTAGTCCATAACAGCTACTATCAAAACAAACCAAACAAGCAAACAAAAAAACCCAGAAAGTAATGCGTATTGGCGAGGATGTGGAGAAATTAGAATCCTTTTGAAGCCTTGGTAGGACTGTAAAGTTGTGCAACTACTATGGAAAACAGTAATGGCAGTTCTCCCCAAAATTAAAAATAGAACTACCATATGATCTAGAAATCCCACTTCTGGGTATATATTCAAAAGAATTAAAATCAGAATCTCTAGGAGATAGTTGTACACCCATGTTTGCAGCAGCTTCATTCACAATAGCCAAGAGGTGGAAGCAACTTAAGTGTCCATTGATGGATGAATTAAAGAAAATGTGGTATATACACACAATGGAATATTATTATTAATAATTAACATTATTGTCACATGCTACAATATGGATGAACTTTAAGACATTATTCTGAGTAAAATAAGCCAGCCACAGAAAGACAAATAATGTATGATTTCACTTATATGAGGTATTTAAAATAGTCATATTCACAGAAACAGGAAAGTGTAATAGAATAGTGCTTGCCAGGGGCTTGGGGGGAGGTGGAAATGGAAGTGGGGCATTGTTGTTTAATGGGTATAAAGTTTAAGTTTTGCAAGATGAAAAAGTTCTAGAGTTCTGTTGTACAACCATGGGAATATACTAATCATTATTGAGCTATACACTTAAAAATTGTTAAGATGGTAAATTTTATGCTATGTGTTTTTTTTACCACAATTAAAAAAATGATTGGAAGAACTGGACCAGAATTTCATGCCCTTATCATGGAGATGTGGGTGGGAATTAAATTTGCATCAGAGAGACCAGACGTTATAAATAGCAGTTGCATTAATAATGTCTAGTAAATAACCTATTTCAGTTGATTCTATCTTTAAGCATTCTGCTCAGTCTCGGCTCATAGTTTGCTGCCGTTCTTGAGAATTCTTCAAATTCCCCATTGGGAATTTTCAAAGTAAAGGGATTTTATAAAACCTTGTCATTGATGAAATAAAACAGATGACCTCTCACAAAAAAAGAAGAAAACAATGAAGAAAAAGCGTTGGAAAAAAAAAAAAAGAATAAGCTATTTATATATGCAGCAACACAGCTGAATCTCAAAATAATTATGATGAGTGAAAGAAGATAGACAAAAGAGAGTACTTACTGTATGATTCCACTCAAATAAAATTCTAGAAAATGAAAAAAAAAAAAAAGTTGGGGATGAGGCATGGATAGACCTATGGGGATAATCACAGAGTCTGAAGATTACCGTGTCTCGTGTTCATAGTATATGTTAATCTCATGTTAATACAGAGCATTTCCTATAGAAGAGGCACTAAAAAACAAGTAGACAGAATGTCTTGATTAGTTGACATCAGTCAGACTTTGTCCTCAGCTCTTTCAAGTTTGGCACAATGGGCCAGGGATGATATGAAGGAAAATGATATGAAGTAGCAATGATGACATGAAGGAAAGCTATGGATAGGCCCAAGAGCATAGGCTCCCATTCACTAAGGCACTACTGCTGAATGGTCTATCTGCCAATGACCAATGTTAAGGACCTGTATTAGTCAGGGTTCTCCAGAGTAACAACAGAACCAATAGGAAGTATATAAGAAGTGTGTGTGTATACGTGTGTATGTAGATCGATAGATAGATGAGAGAGAGAGAGAGACAGAGAAAGTGATTTATTATAAGGAAATGGCTCATACAATTATGGAGGGTGACAAGTCCCACAGTCCGCAGGGAGTAAGCTGAATATCTAGGAGAGTCAATGTAAAGGTCCAGTCTGAAAGCTGGCAGGCTTGAGACCCAAGAAGAGCTGATGTTTCTATCTGAGTCTGAAGGCCTGAAAAGACTAATATCCCAGCTCAACAGTCAGAGAGCAGGAGCTCTCTTTTAGTCAGCTTTTTTGTTCAAGTCTATAATTGACTGGATGAGGCCCACCCACATTAGGGAAGGCGATGTGCTTTACACAGTCTACCAATTCAAATGTTGAGCTTATCTAGAAACACCCTCACAGCCACACTCAGAATAATGTCTGACTGAAAGTCTTGGCACCCAAGTCAAGATGACAGGCAAAATTAACCACTTCAAGGACCCAATATGGCATACTCCTCAAAGAGACCAACCAGCTTTTGGGTGGTAATTTATTTCTTTGGACTTCTTCCACCTTGGAAGGAACAATGCTTTATCTTGACTGGAATCAAAATAAACACATATTTTAAGTAGAGGTTTGACTTCTGTCTTCAGGGTCTGAGCCAGAGGATTATTCAAGGGCATTTTGAACCAAAGAACCCCCTTTACTACAAAAGAAATGCTCCAGTGAGCATAGGACCAAGGTTATCTATTTGTCCTATCACATACCTCACCTCCCAAAAGTTGTTAGACTGATAGAATGACAGGCACAGCAGAGGCACCAGCTTGGAGATGATACCCTGTTAAGAAAGAGCACCACCCTATAAAACACTAGATATACCATAAATAAAAAGCAATTACATGGTGTTGTATCCTTCATAAGCTGAACACACAGGTTCAAGAACCAAAGGATATAAGTAGTATGACTCTCAGTAAGCTACTTGGAGAATTTGTGCTTCTCCTCCCCCAAACCCTGGGTTCTGCAGGTCTATGTGTCGGTGTCTCTGTTTCCAGAGGTGAATGCTTCCACCAGGGGAAACAGAAAGTAACTAACTACACTTAAAGTAATGACTACAACCTAGCCTCTTTGGACTCCTCATGCCAGAAATCAGTAGGAAGAAAAAAATCTCACAATTCTGACAGAGGTCATTGATCCCCTGAGGGAGATAGTGTTGCTGATTCAGAACAGAGCTGAAAGAATATAAATGCGACTTAAGTGATTCAATTGGATCCTTCTTGGTGTGCCCTTGATCAATTTTGGTAAATGTGCAGATGTAGTAACTATAGCAAAAGAATACAATGATGAGAGCTTAGAACCCTCAGGGTCTTAGTCGAGTATAGCACCAAGTAAGGGACTTAGATCAACAGGGATGGTAGCTGAAGGTGAGAATCTAGGAGGAGTGATAGAGGAAGGAGATGATGCTTGTCAGTGTAACTCTCTCTAAGGTTAGCTGTGGAAGCCAGGGATGTAGGTCACTCCTCTAGCCTTCCTCTTAGTCTTCCCAGGAAATGAGAACAACCATGGTCCTGAAAGGGCTACCCACGTTAAGTGGAGGACTGTAGTGTATGTTGCTTCCAACTTTAATGCTGAGACATTCCTTCTCTTATCTTACCTAAACCCTGCCAACTCAGCTCCATATCACCCCTTGGGTTTAACCAAGTCCTCTTTTGCAACTGCATCACAGTTCACCTTACACTTTGACCAGACCTATGTTTTTAACACCCCCAGAAGTGTTATTCCCAAAAGCACCCTCCAGTAAAATTCCTGCATGCAAATCTTCACCTCATAGCCCGCTTCCTGGGTAATCTGACATACATACTTTAAGAAATATCTTTGTTGGAATAGTCTATAAAATTATTTCCTATAAAATAAAATTCATATTCTAACCTTCCATTTCTTAATGGTCTTTTTAGCATTAGAATCCTTTATGTACTTTAGAATTTTGTTTGCTATTTATTTTGTGGGTGATTCTTTCTTTCCCTCCTTCCACATTCTTCTCTTCTTGTTTAGCAGCGGTCTCCATCACAGTTACCTTTATCTATGCCTTCCCAGACAGTCATACATACAGTATACGGCTTATTCTCTGCAGTGAGAGTGCATAGCCAGTCTTCAGGCCAACGAGAGGCTTGATTTTGTCCCTGTATCATGGTTACAGATATGTCTTCCCGACTAGGTAGAACCACAGTGGATCAGCAGCTGTAGTATCAGTTATATGACCAGTAGCACTATTCTTTTTTTGTACTTCCCCTCATGAACAGGGAGAATACACTCATAAAACCTGAATTTAGCAGTGAGCCAGGATTGGAGCCTGTTGTTTTGCCCTGAACATATTTAGTCCCTTTCCCCACAGCAGTCAAACTCCTGGTTACCAGCAGCCAGAACCCTGCATCGGTATGGTAGAGCTGCTTCAGCTATACAATTACATTCTCTTCGTGTTCGGTAAGATTTTCTCTACCTTTGAGGCCCTTTTATTTTGTTCTGTTTTCCTATTTGATATGTTATTGTTATGTACATGGTGAAGAATCAATAGCGACGTTGTGAAATCTTGAAATTATCTAACAGCTCTTCCTGTCACACTCAGTTCCTGCTTTTATATTTTAGTATAGACCATCCTTCTTCAATATCACAAATATATACCCATCTTCAGTTTTTAGGCATTATGAACTTTCCATGTGGTCAGCATCTTACATGCTTCATGATTTTTAACACAATGACTTCCACAGAATAAATTAAATATCTGTTAATAATGGTGAATTTAAGGAAACTCCCATACAGAGAAAGAAAATAGCAGAAATAGCAGAAAGATGTACCTTGTAGGATCCCCAAAAGGTCTATTCTTTCATTAATATTTTATTCCTTAAAGCACTCAATTAAATTCCACATTACATTGTTGTACAGTAGGGATGAAAATATGGCACCAGATAATACAGAACAGGATTTTGTTAGATTTTCTAAATAGCCCTTAATAAAGAGAAAGACTGTGACAAGGGACACATACAGTGCTTGGAAGAGAGCCTGCCAAGAAATATCTAAGCATCTCATGTTACTTAAAAATAGAATTCTTGATGCGTTCTATCTTTATGTGTGTGTGTATGTGTGTGTGTATTGGCTATGGGGTAGAAGGGCTCTCTTGGGCATGAGGAGCCAGTGCAAAGGTGCTGGGTGCCTAGGGGAACAAAGAGCAAATGGGACTTATTACACTGCCGGGCTCTCACTTTTGCTGAGAGCAGCCTTGAATTGGTTGCAGTGCTTATTTACTAGTTTATTTCCCTTGAATATAACAATTATTATATTCTCCTTAAGAAATTACATATATATTTAGTTCCTTTAAAAATTAAAAGGGAGGTTTAAATTCAATAATGGGGAAAGAAAGATAATAGAAAAAAAAAATAGAGGATAGGAAAGAAGTTACTATCCAAGCATCACTCCGAATTTCTACAGCACTTAAAGCATTTTTGGCAGGAAATCTGAGCATATGACCCATATCACTTTAATTTTGCCTCCATGGCCTAATGAATTATACTGTACCATCAGAATCTGAGCTTACTAAAACCATGGTTCTTCAATAGACAAAGTTCTCTTCCTGTTTTTTTTTTTTTTTCCTTCTAAATTTGGCTCAGTTATTTGTTATGTATTATGACTAACCTAAAAAGTATTCATTTAAATTATTGCATATCTGAAACAAGGTTATACTGCAACTGTATTTTCATGCTTAATTTTTTATTGCCACCAATTTTCAACCATTCAATAATCCCACTGTGGTTTTTACACTGAGATAAAAGAACTAAAAAGACAAGCTTTGCAAGCAACTGCTTACTAGGCTAAGCTCTGCACAACTCCCAAGCTTAGATCCCTATTACTCATAGGACCCAAAAATTATTTTGAGCTTTAAAAAAGTCATGACACTGAGATGAAAAGAGAATCAATATAAAACATTTGAAAATACAACACTGGATTAAAATATAGAAAATTTCTCTAAGGTAACAAATCAAATATACTCATTTTTATAAAGCAAACTCAATTTATTAACAGTGAAGTTTTAAAGATTTGTAACATTTAATGTATCAGCCACCTGTCTAAACTCTGATTAATTCAGTTAATGTAGTAAAACTTGTTTAATAATGCTTTTTCAAGAGGGAAATTAAAGAAAACACATTGAAAATTTTGTTAAACACTGAAGTTTGCTAATATAAACATAAAGGTACAGTTGTGACAAAATATTTTGATGGAAAGTTCATATAATCTTAAATGTGCTGTATGTAAATTTTGGCCTACACACTGAGAAAAGTGCCTATTGATAATAATTCATCAGAAAAATCTGGCACCAGTGTCAGTGGCCCCAAGGCAGAAACCATCAAAAGAGGTGAGAAAGACATCAGAACATGGCTACACCTGGCTCTGCTACTAACCAGCTTTGGGAATCTGGGTAAATTATTGAACTCTCTGTGCCTCAGTTTCCAGTTTCCTGGAAAACTAGGATAATGATAATAATGGTACTCAACTTGTAGAGTAATTGTGAGCATTAACAAAAAGTTGATAAGTTAATATGTGTAAAATATTTATAGCAATGCCTGAAATATTGTGTGCTCCCAACAAATGTTAGCTCATAATTATCATTCGTATGTTTTTAAAAACTCAAAGTGTTAAAAAACGAGGGATATCTCTAGTAGCTTTGGTAGCCTTTTTGTTAGTTTCACTGATGTCATCATAGCTCAAAATCTATTTGTAAGTCTTTCTTTGAAACAGCTTTCAAGGCTTGTAGAACAAAAATATTCAGCTTGCATTGAATAACTGTCACATACTATATGCAGATATTATTCTTGGTTCTGGGGATGAAAAATGAGTAAGACATAATTCTTGCCCTCAAAAGACTTAGTCCAGCGGGAGAGAAAGAATATACAAATAAGCCCACAACACAACATCCTCTAGGTATTTTAGTATGGAATTTTTGACATTGAGTCATAATTGAGAATTTATGTACATTTTTGATTTTCATGGGACTGAAATGTATTCATAGCAGAGGTTGCCCAGTGATCAGAATTGAGACTGACTCCCAAGTAAGAATCCAATAATTGATTGTTCACAGAATATAAACAGTAATAAATATACATAAAAAATGAAAGTGATGGTAGAAACTGTCAAAGCTTCCTATTCCTACCAATGGATAAGGTCTTCATTGGGTTTTAACTGCTAAATAACAGTTTATGAGGTAGGGCAACACAAAATAATTTTGTGTGTCCAGAGAACTCTAGACAGTTTGGTATAGGTATGATGAAAAAACATCTATAATTTTTTCCAAGCTATCTCAAGAAGTAGAGTACCTTCTGAAGGAAGGTTATCTGGATAGAGGAGTTTGGTGATGGGAGACTGGAATCAAGGCCACAACAGTTGAGGAGGAGACAACAGATCCTGAGATATTTAGGAATTACTATCTGCAAAATTTGATGAATTGAATGTGGAAGGGGGTGAGAGAGAAAGAGGAACCAGTGTGATTTTAGATTTCAGTCTAGGGTGAGGCTTTGAATGACTAAATGGTAACAACCCGTTGTATTTTGATGGCAGATAAATTTTAGAAAAAAACAACATTTTTAGAGCCATCTTTGTGTAAATAAAGGGAATCATCAAACTCCATAGTACTATTTTTCTCAAATTTTAGCAAATGAAACTAATTTTCTTCTCTCATATCCAATGGTTATATAGATATTTTCAGTTAAAAAGTTTTCAAACATTTTAACTAATGGAAACATATTGGAATTTGTGTAACACCCATATGGGGTTAATTATAAAGACAGAACTTGGATAAATAAGTTCCTATTTATTTAATGTTGCCTTATGATTGTAGTATCGTGTTATATTTGTTATTGCTGGTGTTAGGAACTCAGGAATGTGCTATAAGTCCTTACACTAACAAAGAACTACTCTTTGTCTTGGCTAATGCAGAGCTGCAAAATGCCGATAGAAACTAAGGGGACAATATTTGTGATTTGTGTTGCAATGTCCATCTAGTCATTTAGGCATTTTATTTGAGGAACGTACGAATACTGTGACCTAGGCTCTCTCTCTCTCTGTGCCTAGCTCCTATGTGTCAGAAATAATAATCTGATGTTTTTGAGGCATTTGGTGTTCTAACATTTTAGCAGAACCATTTTAAGTGTTCATAAGTCCCTCTTTCTTTGTTTAAGCTTATTTCCTGTGCTCCTTAAACTGAAAAAAATGATGTGTTTAGAATATTTTGGTGCTAAAGTTTTACCAAAGTTTGTACAGCTACAATTGCTTGAATCAAACAATACAAAAAGCTTTGTGGGGGTGATGGAAATGATTCTAAAGTTCAGGACAATTCCGGAGACTTAAATTTTTAAAATTTTGCAGTGGCAAAAATTACATTATTGTACATTTACTATATGTATAAGAAGGTAAATTCCAGACAAGAATCTAAGTTAGACTTCAATTATTGACATTTTCCTCTACATTTAGAAGTATTGCCTTTATTAAAAATAAATGCTGATGGGTGCACCCTGTTACCGGGGATATTTCTTTAAACCTCTTATGCATGCAAGGTATTTATATGCAGCCCTTAGAAAAGTTATACAATCAACACCCACTGTGGTACCATTATATACAATTACCACAGACACAAGGTATATTCAGTATAGCAAAAACCGTATATACACTTTATATAAAAAAGATACTTTTTCATAATTTGGGGGTAGATTAATTGCTCTCAAGTTACTCTTAACCCAAGCCACATAACACATCCCCGACATGGACCATAAATGACTGTTTGTTTCATATAGTATTTATTCACATTCTAGTGATTTTTTTAAACTATATTTTATGGAGCAGCTGTGGGTCCTGAGCTTCGTTTTGTCTTGAAAAAAAATAAAGGTCTCATTTAGCTTCTGGTGGAGCCCCGAGCTGCAATGTGTTTGTTAGTCTAGTGTATCCATCCTTTGTGTAACCACTAACTCCAGACAGCAAAGTGACTCCTCTCCCTGCTAAACTATGTGAGAAGACAGTAGGTCACTGCAGCAGTCTGCCATCCAACAAAAGAAAGAGAGGTATGAGAACAATGTTCGTGTACATTTGAGATGCAGTGACTACAGCCAAGTAATTAGCATAAAACAGAGGCTGGCCCATAACCACAGGAAAGATAGGAAATTTTAGTGACAGCTAAATTGGAACTACGTTAATCTGACAAATATTGCGTAGAAAGGATGCTTGTATTTAGCTACCAGCACCATACTATGTACAGTTTCCTTTATTGTTAGGAGATATTCAAAATTCTCCGTGAAAGAGGGCAGTGTCCTGATCTATGCGGTGTGAAACCATGGTCAGTTGTCACCATGACTACCCTATTGTGGGGAAGTCTGACTGACAATGGAATCCACTAACTATAACTTTATAACCTTACCCTACCTCTAGTTTACCAAACTCTTCACAGGATTATTGCATTTAATTTGTTTCTTAGTGAATGACCTGGAAACTCCACAGCTCTCTTACAAATCTTACCAGAGGAGCTATATACCACTTTCAGAAACCTCCCTAAGCTCTAGCTACCAGACAACCTTTAGACTTTCCCCCTTACCCTGATGCCTTTTCAAGCAGTACAACCTTCTTTCTACTTGGAAGATTTACTTCACCCATTAATCATGTGTAATTGTTTCCATGTTACAGAGTTTTTAGTACATTCTCAATGATGTGATTTATTAACTTTTATGTTAAAAATGACTTAGTTATGTGCAGGAGCAGTAAAAGACATGCACAGTGCATTCAGGAAACACTACCCTGAGTTACAGGTGGTAATTACCTTAACATACGCCAGTGATTTCTTCCATTTCAGAGTCATAATTTACAACTTTTATGACTAAATTTTAGGATACCTGGAATAAAAAAGATGAACTTTTATTAATCTTTATACCTTTCAAATGCATGTTCCTACATATTTGTTAGTACTAGAAATAGTGATAGATTTAACATTCCTAAATGATAAGAAGAAAGTTCACACTATGATTTTACATTATGACTTTTGCTTAGTTAGTTGGAAAATTTAGTATCTCTAATGTCTGAATTATGACGTAACCACGAGACAAACTATGTTTGAAGTGTTTTTAAGTACAAAATTGTATGTTTGGAATGTTAGCAGCAAATAGTGGTCAAGGTAGTTAAACTATAAAACATCATTATAGCTAAAAAGAAAATAATCATAGCAACAAAACCAGACATCAGAAAGAGATTAAACTTAACTAAAATTAAACAGAAAAAATACACCTTATAAAACTGTATCTAAAAAAATATAAACTTTCAATATGTTTTGTCAGAAATCATGAACCATAAATAAGTCATAATTTTCCTCTTTTGGTCCAAAGTTCCATATGACTTGCTATAGATGTAAATTCTATTTTAATTTACTATATATAGCATTTAAAATTCCTACATTCTTTCCTTTTTTAGCATCATAAATATTTTATTTTATTTATATTTTTTACTGGAGTATAGTTGCTTTATACTGCTGTGTCAGTTTCTGTTGTACAGCAAAGTGAATCAGCCATACATGTACATATATCCCCTCTTTTTTGGATTTCCTTCCCATTTAGGTCACCACAGAGCACTGAGTAGAGTTCCCTGTGCTATATAGTAGGTTCTCATTAGTTATCTATTTTATACATAGTAGTGTATATATGTCAATCCCAATCTCCCAATTCATCACTCCTCCTTCCCCCTTGGTATCCATACGTTTGTTCGCTATGTCTGTCTCTATTTCTGCTTTGCAAATAAGATCATCTATACCATTTTTCTAGACTCCACGTATATGCATTAATATACAATATTTGTTTTCCTCTTCCTGACTTACTTCACTCTGTATGACAGTTTCCAGGTCCATCCACGTCTCTACAAATGACCCAGCTTCGTTCCTTTATATGGCTAAGTAATATTCCATTATATATATAGTACCACATCTTCTTTATCCATTCATCCGTCGATGGGCATTTAGGTTGCTTCCATGACCTGGCTATTGTAATAGTGCTGCAATGAACACTGTGGTGCATGTGTCTTTTTGAATTATGGTTTTCTCTGGGTATATGTCCAGTAGTGGGATTGCTGGGTCATATGGTAGTTCTATTTTTAGTTTTTTAAGGAACCTCCATATTGTTCTCCATAGTGGCTGTATCAATTTACATTCCCACCAACAGTGAGGGTTGGTGGGAATGTAAAGAAAAGAGGGTTCCCTTTTCTCTACACCCTCTCCAGCATTTATTGTTTGTAGATTTTCTGATGATGCCCATTCTATCTGGTATGAGGTGATACTGCATTATAGTTTTAATTTGCACTTCTCTAATAATTAGTGACGTTGAGCATCTTTTCAGTTATTTGTTGTCCATCTGTATGTGTTCTTCGGAGAAATGTCTATTTAGGTCTTCCACCCATTTTTTGATTGGGTTGTTTGTTTTTTTGACATTGAGCTGCATGAGCTGTTTGTATATTTTGGAGATTAATCCTTTGTCAGTTGCTTCATTTGCAAATATTTTCTCCCATTCTGAAAGTTGTCTTTTCATCTTATTTATGGTTTCCTTTGCTGTGCAAAAGCGAAAATTCCCACATGTTTTCTAATAGTTTGATGTTACTTGAGAATTATGCCTTACAGATTTTTAGGGGAAGGGCTGTACTAGAAATACTAGACTTAGAGCACTGGAGGTAATTAAATGCCTGAAGGTAAACATCAAAAAGAGGGGAGAGGTAACCTCCTTTTAGAAGCTGTCAGGGACTGAACTTGTGCCCCCCAAATTCATAGGTTGAATCCCTAACCCCCAATATGGCCATATTTTGCAGATAGGGTTTTTAGGAGGTAATTAAGGTTAAATGAGGTTAATTATGTATAAATAAGTCCAAATCCAATAAGGTTGATGGCCCTATAAGAAGAGGAATAAAGAGAGATCTCTCTCTCCATGCACAGGCAGAGGAAAGGCCATGTAAGCACAGGGCAAGAAGGTGGCCATCTGCAAGCCAGGAAGAGAGTCCTCACCAGAGCCTGACCCTGCTGGCACCCTGACCTCAGGCTTCCAGCCCCCATAACTCTGAAAAAACAAACTTCTGTTGTTTAAGCCACGCAGTCTGTGGTATTTTGTTCCAGTAGCCCAAGCTAACACAGAAGCACAATATATAAATTACTCATTTATAATTGAATAAATTATACGTCATGAAAACTGTAAAGTTCTATGCATTGCATACTTAATTAAAAATACTGTTTTCATTATTGGACACAGAAGAGAAATGTAAAGCATAGATTACTGTGTCACTTTGTAAAAAGAGATTTTCACAAGAATTTCAATCCCAGCAGTCTTAGAATATAAGAAGTAAGATTTTTATCCACCATCTTCTCTATCTTACTCAACCCTACTTTCACATATCTGAAAGATGAAATGGACACATATTGTACATTAAATATTCTCATTATATGACACTTCTTGTTGAAGGACACTTGCTGAGATATGTTTCTGAAGAGCATTATTAATAGTTTGTTTTCCTTATTCCTTCCTTAATATATATATAAAGATTATGATGTATAAAAAGAAATAGTCTACAAAAGTGATAAGTTTAAGGAAAATAACACTGCTATATGTAAGATAGGATATTACTAGTTTTCATTAAAGAAAAGCTGGTGTAAGTTTTTGATGATATTTTCAAATAATACAGTTAATCAAATTTACTGTTGTGGGTGATGCACAGAGTCTCCTTCTAGGACTAAGGAACTCATTCCCACAGGCTGTCTGTAATGCTTGCTGCTGCCAGAATACACATCATAGCTTGGTGAGAATTCCTTTGATTAAAGGAACTACCTCACCTGAGGTGTTGCCCTTCCCAAGGAGCAGTCCACATACAATGATTAACTGATGCAGGATACAAAGGCTTGGTCCTCTACTTAAACTGGGGATAACTCTGAAGGGCCATTTCAGCTCCATATCTCCCCTGGGGTGAGTTGATGACTCTAATAGGTGATCAGAGTTGGAATTCTCTTTATACCCAATTCCACTTCCCTCACTCCCTTCTATGGGGTTCCCCAGAGCATTGTCCAATAAATCTCCTCTGGGAAAATCTTCATTTCAAGTGTCAATTCTCAATTTCTTATTGAAAAACATATATTATATAAAAGTTACTTTGGGGAGTATGTTACACATATCAAATAAGAATTTTTGAAACAGCAGTTGGGGATGGTGATGTTTGCAATTATTTAAAGGACTCACTACCCTGTTTTAAACATTTTGTGGGTGATCCTAGATCCAGTGCACTTTCTAGATTCCGTTACAGGAATGTAGGGACTATTTTCCAAGCTGCTTGAAGAGTTGTCACAGTATTATTTTTAGTTTTTGATCAACTTTGAGGATTTCCTCAGATGAAGAAAACTGTCTCATCTAAGGCCATGTCTCTTTCTGTGGCAGCCTGCATCCAATGACAGATTATGGTGGAGTAAAACGCAGCTCTGAAAGGCTATCCCAGTTTCAGAGTTACTGGTGGGTTTGGCTAAGGGGTGAGGGAGCTCCCTTAGGCCAAGGGCAATCACAGAAAAGAAAAGTGCTGTATCTTGTCAGCATCCAGCACTCTAATCAGCTGTGGAAATGAATTCCTGGTCCTGAAGCAGGAATTTAGGCAGGGCATCACAACATCCACTTCCTTCTGCCCAATCCTTCCTCCCTTCCCTTCCACACATTTTGGTGCCAATGGCACTCATTAATAAATGTCTTTCTTACATGCTAACTTTTGCCCAGTCTTCTTTCAAGGGAACCCAACCAGCAAATATATATATTTGTGTGTGTATGCACATTTTATCAAGTGCCTTTAATTCTGCTGCATTTTTAATAGCTTAAGTTTTAAAAGTCATCTTTTTTGCTCTTTTATCACCTCACCAGAATTATATTTCACAGAATTTTACACGGTACTTTGTATAATTACTGTTGAGCTGTACTCAATTTCTTTTTCTATTTTTCTGTCCATCATACACTTGGTTTTCAGATAAACCTGATACATATGCTCTAGTAGGAAGCCTGCTTGTGGAATGAATTACAATTATGTACTCAGTCTTGCTATCTTACAAGTAGGTAACCGAACAGTTCTTTCTCCCATGATAATTGCGATCCCTCAGTATCAACAATGTGGATTTAGTGAAATCTCATTTTCTTCCCATTAGAGCACTTGGTAAATGTATATTGCTAGTTTTTGTAATGATAATGGTAATGCAAACAAAGAGTACATCTTCAACTTATAAAGCTTTCAGTACCTTGATAGCTTTGAAGTAGGAGTACACGGTGAAGTTGTTAAGTAGTGTGCTTGGCCTTTGTCATATTTTCTGAAGCTACACTACAATCTTCTGGTAGTTCCACACGGTGAATTACTTTTACAACTTATTTGTCAGTTACCTAAGTAACTGATTTTGGGAAATCCCATCTAGAATAGAAATAGAAACATGACTCACATATCAGGTTGTCAGCTACAATTCCATGTTATATAGATACATAAGCTTAGAGTGGATCTGTACTAGTTACAACCTAGTTTCAGGTGCAATTATCAGAGCTGTCAGATTGTAGCTAGGTCTTTATCCATCTTGGGAATAGTGATTCTGATAAATAGAGAGAGTCATGATGTACACACATATAACAGCAATATGGATGCTCTTGGTCTAGTGGAGTGCACAGAAAGCTTCCCTTGGGATAGATGGGTTCCTCATTTGAGAATCAGTTAGAGAAATTAGATGAGAAGAACACAAGGGTTACAGCAAGTTGCTAACTAGCTAGTTTGTTGGTGTATAACATTAAAAAAAGCATAAAGTTATAGTACAGTTGTTGATAAACTACAAAGTGAAGAAATGGTGGAAGAATATGGTCACCCTTACACAGTGGAACAAGGAAGAGGTGAAAGCTACCAACAATGTTCAAAATATGCTTCCAGATTCACAACTGACTGAACGATACCCTTAGTAAGAAAAACATACTATTGTTATGTAATTTAATAATGGTATGTATAATTTGTTTTAGAATTACCTTGTGGAGGGAACAAAATGTAAGAAAATAATTGCATAAAGGACAGAAATTTTAAAAAGGACATGGCTCTTTTTATGGGGAGATGAAAATTTAGGAAAACATATAAAAGTGGGAGACTATTAACTGGGCTATATTTACAATGGGGGATTTAAATGGAGAAAATTTATTTTATGGAGCAGGGGGCTGATGTAATTTTAGAAATAAATTAAAGTAGTATGCTTAAAATTAAGGATATCATTTTTGGCAGTAAAGCTGTTGATCAAATATAAACAATAATAAGAGGGTAAACTCTAAATATTTACCAGACAACTTAAGAAATGACAAGAACACAATAGGAGTTTAGCCAAGTAGAATTTAATAACATGGCAAAGACTCTGAGAATGAGATTCTCATTTTATAATGAGAAACATCACATACAAATAAAGTAACCAGAAACTGGATGCTAAGTCATAGCTGGTCCAGCTAGCTCTACTCTGAAGGAAAGAGTGAGAAAGAATATGACCTTGTGAGACAGTCAAAGCATAAAATTAAAAAGTAGAGAATCTGAGTTTATGCATAATAGGGTTAAATTTAGTTTGCAAATTGAAGGTGCTTTTGCAGACTACACATAGAACTTGGGTTTGTCTTACTGAATCTGGTCAAGTTAATACAGTTATACATTCAAGTAGTTTCATGTGCTTTGCTTCTTGACAAGCAAGACATCAAGAAGGAAATGTCAAGAAGAAAATACCAGGGAACCAAGATTTGGAAAATGCTGATGTTTTTTCTGGTCGCTTGTGTGAGCTAACTTTTGGACAGGAATTGTGACAGTTAGTTCCGAGAATCTCTCACTGTCTTTACCTTCACCCAAGGAAGCCGCAGTGGGAAAACAACAAGGACCAAAGACATTAAATTAATTCTCTTCCTGGGCAGACACAGACTTCTGGGCTTAATTCTATAGTATAGAAACTTCCTTCGAGGATTTTGTTTAGGCAATCCCTGATTAATTCTTTCAGGATTCTAGACTCTCATGATTCATGTTTTAAATTTTTATATTAGTATAGTAACAAACTGTATTGTTTTATTTTACTTGTATGAAATCATATGCTACTTTGGAAATACCTTCTCAAACTTTCCATATTACTTTCTTTAGCTTGTATAACACATTAAATTACGTATTACAGTCACTTTTCTGAAAGTCTTATTTTGGCAATTAAAATATAAGATCCCTGAAGGCAGGAATGAGGATAATATCCAGCACTTTGCCTTTAAACTATATGTATGCAATAAATGTGTATCCAGGAAATACATCTGAAACATCAACCAGTAAGAGGATAAAGAATAAGATGTGGTGACTATAGCCTGTAAGAAACAAAGTCTTTAACTCTTTGACAGCTCCTGACATTTACAGGCCAACTCCTGAGGGCCATACTGGTCATAATGTCAAGTTGAATATACCATTAATATACCTCACCGGATAAGTCTGAATGTTATAGTTTTTATCATCACTGTGAAAGGTCCATAACTCAAAAACTGCCCACCAGTTGAGTTATTAAAGAGTTTCTCTTGGGAAAAAAAAGCTTGGTTTATGATGAGAGTTTTGTTGGTGAACTGCTCTTTTTAAAAATGGAAAAACATAAAGCCTAGCTTTAAAATAAAAGTTGAACATTAGGAAAGTATAATACAAGTTCAAATAGAATTGGTTACAAAGCATTCACAAATTTTTACCAAGCCCACTGGGAAACGCAGTGGATCATTTCAGGAGGCTTCACTTTTAAAATAGACTAGGAATTGTTTAACACTGTACTGATTATTTCAAATATCATGACATACATGTTCAGTTGCTTCTGACATGATTAATGCAGTTGCTAAAAAGATGTTGAATAGTGATTCACAAAGAGGTAACTAACTTCTATGAAATTTGGTTTATGATGTTGGTACTCAGTATCGCCTACCTAATGTGCACAACAGAATCAGCATTAGCATATTTGCCTTGTGAACCTATGCAGAAAGAAGGCTCTGAAGTGTCTTTAAATTAGATAATATGTGTTATGTGTCTGAAAAAATTAAAACACTAAATATGAAGGATTTAAAAATAAGCACACTCTTTGTTAAAACTGTTTTAAATTTCAAAATAATAAGGTTTTAAGTATCTGGGGTACTTTAACAAGTATCCCAAATCTCATAATTCGAATTAATGATATTTCTACTTTGGCATGATTTCTTATAACTTTTTATCTATGCATTTTATTACTAAGTTGAAATTATACTATATAATTATTTGTATGTTTTTCACTTAATATACACTTATGATTTTCAGGTATCTCAAATTGGACATTTTCAGTTCGTATGAATATTCTTTCTTTTAAACCCTATCTCCTCCTGGTATTCCCCACGTCAGTAAGCGTTACTAGCCAACACTCTGCTGCTGATGAGAGACACTTGGGAGCAATCCATAGCACTACTTCTCCCTCTGCTGTGCTCTATAGTCACTCTTGCCCCAGACAGTATCATTTTCATGCAAGAGTCCAAATGAGATTTTCAAAATTCAAATATGGTCTTGCTCTCTGCTTAAAATATTTCAGTGACTTTGGCTTGCTCTTAGTAAACTACTTAATGCAGGCCCTTGTGATCTGGTCTTCATATCTATTCAATCTCATATTTCCCACTCTGGTCTTCTTTCAGAAGGAAATAAACTATTTGAGACTCCTTACACTCTGGGGACATCTTAGAGTCTGCTCCTTCTGCCTGGAATATCTCCCTTTACCCCTTTCACTTTTTTAATACTCTCCAGGGCTCACCTGAAACATGTCACTTGTTCATGAAAATCTTTCCTGTTATGTGTTTTTGAAACATTTCCTGTACTTCTGCTTAGTAGCACTGATCAAAATTTAACTTAAACACCTCCTTGTATAATATTTATAGGCCTGTCCTGCAAACAATTCTAAGCTCCACCAGTACAGGGGAGTGTGTGTTTTCTACAACACAGTAATTAGCCCAACATCTGACACTTCCGGGCACTCATTAAATGGTTGTTATAACCCTGAATAAACGAGAGAGGACAGTGACTCTAGTAATATTTTTGACACATTTGTTATGAAAACTTCTCTCATTTTATTTTTGACTTATTACTACATAGTCCTATTTATAAAACATTTTCAATTTGCTACATTCCATAGGTTTTAAGCTTGGATGTCCTTATTCATCCAGATATTTTATAGACATTTATTTCTATTTTCATCTGTTTTTTAAGTTTTGTATAAAATTAATAAATTTATATTGATTTATTTGATATTTGTTATCAGGATGAACAATTGGCCTAAAACCATTTATTATAATGTGCTTCCATTTCTGCTCTGGTCTGTGATGTCACCTGTTATTGTATTCCTGCCTATGCCAAAGTCTGACTATTTGACACATTTCAAGAGGATCAGTTCTGCATTTCAGGGGTTTTGGAATTTATACAAAATTATCATTTAAACATTTTTTCAGTTACACTGTAATTTTCCTCCTGAATGGTAGCTCTTCAGTTTTCGTGGAAATTGCCCCCACACACACTCTGCTATACCTGTGTCATTTTTCAGTATTGTGTGCATGAGTGTGCTTCCCTATGCTTATCTTAATGAAGCTTTACTAGAGAATTTAGCAGAGATTGCAGGATGCTTCTATTAGAACTTGGGAATTTAAGGATTTATTATTTATTTTAATTAAATGGAAAGCTGTCTCAAACTTAGCTGAACTTTCTACTCAAATCTTCCTTTGTAGTTTGTGTTCAAAGTATTCTTTTCTTGACTACTGTATGTATTCTTATTTCTCAATAAGATTATATTCTCCCCACTCCTATCTGTGCTATTGATTAATAATAACTGTTAAAAATAAATGTATGGAGACCTATTAACAGTTCAGAGAGCAAGGAATATATTATTCAATAAATAACATCTAAATGATTGCTTTGCAAATTGTAAAAAATATCAGTACAGCCATTGTTTCACATACTACAACAAAACAAACTTCGAGTACATTGAGTATTTACATATTTATAAAAACAAGAAAATTAAAATGAATATCTTTTAATCTGGGTGGAGTTGATTGAAAGCAATGTTCTAAGTTCGGAAACAATGGGGAAAAACACAAATAAAAGATTGATAAATTTAAGCACAACTGCAATAGAAAATATCCATTTTTTATTATAAAGTAAAATTAATATGTTTGAAAAATATTTGCTGCACATATAAAGTAGACAATTAAAAATTAACTCCTTCAAATTTATACACAACACTAAAACTTCAAAATGTTAATGGTGAAAAATATCAATAAAGTCATCATAACTAACAAATAACTAACTTGAAAAATCATAATACTTATTAGAAAGTAAAGAAATGCCAGTTTAGCCAATTTAGCCATGAGTGAATCATACATTTTCCCCTTCAATTTAGGAAATATTAAGGAACACTTTATGTTGATAAAAGAGAAGTAAATGTGTATTTTTTTAACTTCGTTTGCCATTTGTATAAGCAATTTTAAAAATAATTTTGTAATATATGTTAAATGCCATAGCAGTTCCACTTCCTGGATTCTGACAAAAGGAAATTATCTGGGGGCAGTGGAGGGGTGGAAAACATTAGGCAAAAAATATATTTAATGAGGCATTATTCACAATATTCAAATTTAGAAATGACTTTAATGTACAATTAGGAATGTATATAAACTGTGTAATGTTCATTCAATACTATCCAGCTATCAAAATGATATGTTTAAAGAATAATAGGTATCATCTATATTTTCATGCAATTTCTCTTTATACTTTGAGGAAACCTAGTTCAATGCAAAATAAGTTTGGTCCACTTTAATTTAGGATTTTCCTAGGAAAAATTGCCCTTTTTACTCAATGAAATTGAGAGAAAACTTTGAGAAATTAGATTCTTAGTTGTTTAAATACTAATATGTTAATTTTCCCTAGTTCCTGCTTGCCTATGGGTGTAAATTATTTTCATTAGCATAACTCAGAATCTCCTGGATTGTGCTGCTACCTGTAAATACAGGAATTCAGTTTCCACTGCCCACCCCAGCACACAGTCCATTGCCTGCCAAGATTTCAAGAACTTTGGGGAGTCTTCTGGCTTCTACATGTGCTTATGATGAAGCCTACTTCCATTGGGGCAGCAGCTTCTTCTCTACTGGAGACATTTTCTGTTTTTAAGAGTCGATATTTGTGTATGTCATTGCACAGATCACCAAACCTAGCCATCTCCAGTGGAATGATCATGGTTTTACCCACTGTGTTAGATATAGCTGCTTTTTCCCTCCTGAGCCCACTTCTACTCCATTTAATGTTGCAGTTTCTACTGCTCTTTTATGAGTCCTCAAAGTTACCGTGAGAAAGCCTGCTGCTTTCTGGTCTCCAGGGCATTCACACCCATTTGGAAATTCCTGATGCCAAAAGTTCAACTTCTTCACCAAACAGCTGTAACTTCTTCACCAGGGGCAGGGGTGCTTTCACTACTCTTCCAGGTATATCTTTCTGTGTTCCATGCCCCTGCTTCTGTCTCTCTCTTGTCCCGCCACCAAGCACTCATGGTTCCAAAACAGTATGACAGCTATATCAAAAGGGATGTAACAAGGAAGAGAAGTAATCTTTTTCCCCTTAATGCCACTGCCCACTAGAGGGGCTCAAGGCGGTGCTGTTTGTGATTCAAGCTTTTACAAAATGAGCTTCACATTTTTTTCCCTTACGTTCATTTTCATCTCAAAGACCTAAATTAAAGTGACAGCCACCAGCTGTATTCAAAATCGCTAGTCATTTTGACGATTAAAATCTTTTTACTAGATTAAGATTTTCACATCTGGCTTTATGCCTTCCACATCTTCCTAGGAATCCAGCTGTCCACTTCCCATCCTTCTCACCAAGCTACTTTCTTGAACAGAATCTAAGTGCTATCCCTCTTTCCTGCATATCCCAATGGGAAGCATACACACATGCTTTGCTCTGAGAAACTCTAGAGTTCAGGCCAGATCCAAGGCAGCAACAACTTCTCCTGTGGGTCACCATCAGAGTATTCACGCAGTTCATTGTTCACATTTTAGATTTTGCAGCCAGGATTCAGGTGAGAGATTTAGACAAGTGGTTCTTAGAATGCACTTTGGGAATGTAAGTCTTTACCTCTCCTCATTCAATCAAATTACCAGTCTTCTGCATGTAAAAGTAATAACGAATTTGATGAGTTTTACTGTTGTTTTTTTGTATTTTAACAGAGCAGACTATATTAATGGGGCTGTGTCTACATGATATCTAAATAACCAATATGTTTTTCCCCTGACACTTTCATAATTGGCCCCTGAAATACTCTACCAAATACATATGTTGATTTATGACAAGCTTTAGATCAAACAATTGAACTTCAATCTTTCACAAAAGTGTTGCTCGCAAGAGACAAAATTACTAGATTTCTTGAAAAGATATCCTAACATTATCGCAATATCATAAAGTAGGTTCAAATTTAGAATGGTTCAGATTATTTTTCCCTGAATATAATATTTGTACTTCCCTTGTATTTGTATTTAGCGTTCTTCATAAATAATAATAACAAAAATGCTAATAACATAAAGAATGTTCCTGTTGGCAGATGTCACTGTATAAAAGTTATTATGAAAAGTCTTATGGATCAAAGTGATACTGAGGTGCTGTTGAACTTCTGAACATAGATCTAAAAGAAATCAAATCTCCATTTCTTTTCCCCTGGAAACAGGCATATTGATGTGATGTAAGTCCCTAAAACAAGATGGTTAGAGGAACGATTTCATGTTTCATCTCTAACAATTTTAAAGGCAATGGCTATGGATTTCCACTCCATCTTCATATATATATGTATGTATGTATATATGTGTGTGTATAGAATCAGTACAAATATATGGAATACAGTATATATAGAATACACATATGTTTATGCCTATATGGAAAACATATTTTTATATATGGAATACTTACATTTATATACATATATATAATGTATATGTATATAAATATAAACACAAGCAAACTACATAATGAATTCATATTAAATGTTTAAAACATCCTTAAATTTCTGCCTATTCGATTCTTAGCTAATTATTCCCTAGTTTCTTACCTGCATTCCTTAAAATGGTAAGTAAATTCCTGTTGCTATGGTTTAGAATTTTGAACAGAAGACTGACAATTACATGATTCAAAGTAGATGACAGTTTGCCTTTTTGGAGGTAGTATTTATAGTCTAAAATAATAATTATCTGTAAGATTGTCAAGGGGTTACAAAGTTATTACAATTATTAAACACTTTTATTCATCATAGTAATTTGGAATGCAGCTTTAAATGGTTAGTCTCTACCTTTGTAGTAGAAATTATACATTTTTTATATAATGAGGTAAAAGACTGAAAAGAGAAAATCCAAGTAAATTAGGCACTGACAACTAGTCATAATAATAGATACTTTAGTGCAGAAGACTTGCCATACTAATCAGGCCAATGGCCCATCCTTTCCATGATTCTATTTCTTGGTAATTTTGCCCAGAATACTTTATATAATAGCAAAGTTAGGATGGTACCACAAATATATTCTTAATGATCTGTTTTTGTCTATCAACTAGGAATTTAACTTAACCCTTTATTCTGTGTAATATTTGGTGGTGTGGAAATCCATAAGCTTTCCCACTTACTGTGTAAAGATTCTTTCAATAGACTTATTTTAAAATGGCCTTTTTCATGATTTATAAGGAAAAAAGCTGTTAGAGAATTCTGGTATTTTTATATATGTCTATGTAATCATAACAATATCCTTTGTAATTCTAGAAACTTAACCCATCTTTCATTCTATCTGCATATTTCCAAAACAAAAATCTTCTATGATTTGTCTAATAGTGGAATTTAATTTATTCCCTTGATTAATTTTCTTGTTCTTATAAATTCCCTTCCTTTCTCTGTTTTTGTTTTTACTTTGTTTTGTGCTTTAATAAATGGTAATCCAATATATGTATATGTATAGCTGATTCACTTTGTTATAAAGCAGAAACTAACACACCATTGTAAAGCAATTATACTCCAATAAAGATGTTTAAAAAAATTAAAAATAAATGGCAATCCGAAACTCTATTCAAGTGTTCCTATTTGGAGGCTGAAGTATGGGAAGAGCCTCAGTCAGTGTGGTTTAGTAAAAAAATATTTGTTCAGGAGTCATTAAGTTCTTGATCAAAATCTTGACTCCCCTCATTACCAGGCATGACCTCATGAAATTCATTTTGCCTCTTTGACCCTTACTTTTGCTACTTATAAAATATAATAGAACTTTCCCATTGAATTTTTACGATACATAAATGAGACAGCATATGAATAGTATTTAGAACAGTGTCTGTCACGTTGCATAGAAATTCAATAAACAACAACCATTATTATTAGACCCGATTAAGGACAAAGGAGAGCTGCCCAACTATCTGACTCTAGGAGTGTACAATATTGTGTTTTGACCCTTCTGCCCACCTTCTACTTTGTTCCCAAGGAGAAATGCTGATACAGATAGTTCAAGAGCCGGGGCCATAATCCTAGATGTGTGTTCTTTATTTCTGGAAATCCACTTCTTGTAATGTTTATATCTCTTCCACTTTTAAATCTTGGGTAACTAACTGCTCACTGGGAAGATAACTACCAGACCAACATTTCACTAATCCTTAGGGAAAGCTCTTCTTCTGCTCTTACACATGAGGATATGCTTTTCTTTGGATTGACACTCTCTTACCATCCAAATTTTATAATAGATGTAGTCCAGGAAAAAGTGGAAATAGGGTCTTTAGGTTTGTTTTTAACCTAGACAAAAGAATGTCTCATCAATCTAGCTTAAAAAAGGATCACACTGGGCTTTGGTGGCAAAGTGCAATAAATGTTAGAAAAATGTACAGATTTGGTCTTGTGCTCTGCATATATATTTCTTTGGAGAACCTCAAAAGGACTTGATGGTAATAGAACAAGACTATGTTTTTACATGACTTATGAAAATCCATGGTCAAATATTTAATAGAGTCCATATGATAGAACATTGGTTTATTGTTTGTTATTTTTTACTCTATGTCTCTGAGCTAGGCTGGCCAGTTCTCAAATGGCATGGTTGATCAGTGGTTAGTAAAAATACACGTAAATTAACTTCTAGCATTTATTTTCACTTTCTGCTTCTTTCCATCGTCAGCTTCCCTAATGTTGTTTGTCTCAGTGACTGAATTTGTCTTCCTTAGCTTTGATCTTTGATACACACCCTAGGGCATAACTTTCATTTATTCATTTAGTCTTATAAACAAACAAAAGCTACAATATGATTAAAAGTTTGACCTTCTGGGTAACCGCCAGATCTCTGGGCTACGACTCCCTTGGTAAATGGCCCAGATGGACATAGAGTGGACCCCCTCAAGGAGAGATCTAAATCCTGTTGCATTTTAAAACCCATTTTATCATTAAAGTATAACATGCATACATAAAAGTATTCCAAAAAAATGTGAGCTTAAAAATTATCATATACTGAACACATTCATTGACTCAGATGAAGATATAGAATATAGCCAGCACCTTTGAAGTTCCCTTTCTGTCCTCTCCCAACCCCTCTCATCCATTCTTCCCAAAGATAACCAATACCTCGGCTTTTATGATCATTCCTTGTATGATATTCTTTATGTTATTGTTACTTAATTATGCACTGTTAAGTATTAGAATTGTTTCCCAGGTTTTTAAAATTTTATTTTAAAGGAAACATACAATATATAAGTTTTTTAAATTGAGCTTCTTTCACTAAATATTTTGCATGTCACTTATTCTCATCGTGTAGGGTCTGTTGATTACTTGTACAATGTGTGGATATTTTACATTTTAAGTGCTCGTTCTAGTTTGTTGGGCATTTAAGTTGTTTGCTAGTATTGACTAATATGAAAATCACTGCTCTAACTAAGCATTCCTATTAATGTACTTTCATGCATATGATTACATAATTCTTTTGGGTATATTTCTAGGTGTGGATTTGCTAGATCATAGGGTAAAATTATGTTCAGCTTTACTAGACAATGCCAAAAAGTTTTCCAAAGGATTATATTAATTTACATTCCAACCAGCAATGTCTGAAATTTCTCATTACTCTACATCTTCTTCAATTCTTGTAATTTACTGACCTTTTTATCTTAGCCATTTTGGTGGGTATAAAAAAATCTTATTTTAGTTTTAATTGGCATTTCCCTGATAATAACACTGAACCTCTTTTCAAATATTTTTGGCCATGTGGAATTGTCCTATTTTATGAAATGCTTGTTCAAGTATTTTGTCCATACCTTCCCTATTGGATTCTTTCTCTTTTCCTAGTGTTAGGAGTTCTTTATATATTTTGGATATGTCTTTTTTCAGTTATATATGTGCCAAATATCTCCTCCCACTATGTGATTTGTGTTTTCATTTTCTTAGACATAGCTTTTATTTTGTTTTTTGTTTTTGTTTTTGTTCTTTTTGTGGTACGCGGGCCTCTCACTGTTGTGGCCTCTCCCGTTGTGGAGCACAGGCTCCGGACGCGCAGGCTCAGTGGCCATGGCACACGGGCCTAGCCACTCCGCGGCATGTGGGATCTTCCCGGACCGGGGCACGAACCCGTGTCCCCTGCATCGGCAGGTGGACTCTCAACCACTGCACCACAAGGGAAGCCCTAGACATAGCTTTTAATGAATACAAAGATCTTAATCTTAACTATATAACTATGTATTCATATAATGTTTATTCTTTTTAAAATTTTCTCAGATAAATTGAACCTGAGTAAATGTAAAAAGGTGTGTGTATGCTATCACATGTGTAGTCAAGAGAGTTAAGTTACATGCCTGGTGTAAAATATTTTCTGTGTATTAGTTGAACAGTAATAATTGAATGTGGATCATGATATCTCATGAAAACATTTTACTACTGATTATTTTTTACCTTACTTTCTTTGTCTTTTACATTAAAGAATGAGAGTGGCTTTAATATAGCATCCAATATTCAATTTTTAAAAATCTTATTATTGTTTCTTCAAACTCTGAATCAGTGACACTAAATAGTATCTTCAAATTATATGGTAGGTTAAAAATGGAAACTGTTACTATTGGTAATTATCTATGCAAGTGAAAATTTTCTCTGTATTCTTCAAAAAATAAGCTGATTAAATAATAGACAAAAAGAAACTAGAAAATGAATGAAAGTGTGCCTTCAGATTACAAGGTAGATGTTTAAAAATAAAATACTAATATTTGATATACTGAATATCCAAAAACTTCGATTATAGAATTTTGGTCTCATTAAAGCATTCTCATGGATGAACTTAATTATAAATAAATGGCATAAATTTTAACTTAAAATACACCAATAAAAAATCTATTTTATGTTTTACGTATATGATTTCTGTTTAACATTTAACTCAAGCACAGAATACTACTGCAAAAGAAATTTGAAAATGAACACAGCCAGAAAAAAAGCAAGCAGACAAGACCACATTAGTCCATGGGGTTTATCTAAGCTTTTTCTAGATTAATGCTAAAAATGCGACTTCCTCTGAAAGATATAAACTTTATGAATATGGAATATCTTTTAAAGTTGGGCGTATTAGCTTCCGGATCGTGGAATCTGAAGAAATCTGCAGAATGGCTTCATGTTGTTTCTGGGTCCCCTGAAAATTCCTGCAAAACTTTCTGTCTGTATTTTAAGGGGACAGGAGAAGAGCATACCAAAGCCTTAATTACATTTCCACTTTAAGTATCCCAGATAAAAGTATACTGCAGAATCAAAGAAATTGTTCACCCCCAGCCTCAAGCAAAAGAGAATTGCAGGAGGAGCTATGGGTTTTATAACTTTTCAGGCTTTGTGTAGGTTACAGAGATATTTGTTGAGGTGTTTTTGAAAATTTTGATCCCTTTAGTGTCACTGAAGGAGTTTGTTTTGTTTTGCTTTGTCAATCCATCTCTCCTGGTTCTAATGATTCACCCATATTCAGAAAGTTAATCATATTATCAATTTATTAGTAAATTTTACTATCCCATTGCAAATACTTTGAGGAAATATTCCTAATAGCCAGAAACTGTTTATCAAACCAACCAATAAATCAACTAAAACCCAACATTAGCCCTAATTTAAAAAGCACCTTTTAATTAACAGATTTTACATGTATTAATCATTTAGTTAAGCTCCTTAGAATAAGAGAAATCATAATCATGACTATTTTAGAGAAGAATAACAAAACTTAAAGGATGGACATCTTAAGTCATTTAACAAATTGCAAAATCTAGCAACAGATACTATCACTTCTCTGTGTCTATTCAGTAGACTGCAATAAATCTTAAAGGTGGGTTTGCAAGATTCTATGTTGTGCTGAGGAATGAGCCATGTTTATCCTTAATGCACATCATTATTATTGAAACTCCAACAAGAATTTTTAAACTGTGGTCTGTTTTGCAGGCTAATTTTAACAATAAACCCTTATACATGCATTGCTAAAATGAAAAAAAAGGCAACAATTCCTATTAATTCTATCCCCTTTAAAGTAATTTTCTGTTTTTAACATTTCGTTTTAAACTTGAGATGGCAGTGAGGGATTTTGCCCCCTCATTTGGCTTCCTTTGTCTCCTATTCTCCTTTTGAAATATTCTCAAGACATTAGTGAAATTGATAACTCAGAAAGAAAAATATTAGAAGCCATTATGTGAGATAAACAACGAACAACATACCACGGCATTGATCTCTCATGAAGACTTTCAAAAATATTCTCATTAAAATCATGACTGTTTCTTCCTAATCATCAGAACACATAACGGTTAAGTTATTTAAAAATTAAGTACATTTTCAAAAACTGTACTGGGATTCTTTTTAAGGAGTAGAAAATTTTAAGAAGTAGAAAATTTTTTAAGGAGTAGATCTCAGAGAAATTAAGCAAATAGAACTCCCCATAACTTCACATCAGCATTCTTTTTGTTGTTAAAGGCAACAATCGGGGATAATGCTGGCAGCTAATTGCATAACAGTGAAGATGTGACATCGACCTCTGACAGCACATTTTAGCTTCCATTTATTACAAAGACATTCGCTAACAAAGATAGGAAGGGACAGTTTACCCCTCCCCTCCCTACTTTGGTGTGTTACAGCAAAAGAAAATTGATTTAAGTGACAAAGTCTCAAATAGTACTGTTTTTCTCATGCAACATTTAATGGATTCTAAATCTGTGCAAAGAATCATATTCAGACAGTGTCTAATTCTAAATAGCATCCTAACCATAAAAATGTGACTCCTCTGTCAGCACAATGCAGACCTCCTATGGAAGATTTAAAAAAAGCCATGCACAGAGCTTCAAATATTTCATTTTAACTTCCATACCATCCCATGCTGTGATGTTTTCCTTGTTCCTTATGTGCAGGTCAGTCTGCATATTTCCCACAGAATTCCCGCAGAGGACCTTTGACATGTACACAAAGTTATAAAAACATTTGGTTGAGCCAGGCTACGAAATATGGAGACACATTCTAAAACTTTACCCAGTAAAATCCTATGAAAATAGTTACAAAGGGAAAGCTAATTACCTGAGTGAGAAGTTGCCTTTATTCGATTTCTTTATTATAACATTTAAGATGTTGTTTCCACAAATTTCAGTGGAAACTCTAGTCAGTAACTTAAAATGAAAATACACATATTTAAACATATTTTTTTTACCTACTTTTGTGGCATGAAGATGATAACAGGGGAAAGACAGTGCTACATTTTTTTGTTTTGGGAGACCTTTAATATAAAGAATAGTACTATATCATCTAGATATGCAGTCAAGAATACTCTTCTTGCTTTTCAAAATGTACCCTTGAGTAAGTGGATTTTAGCATGAATAAAAGCTAAAGAGGCAGCCATCATTATTTGATGCTTATTACATGGCTATTGGTTCATAATATTGAAACCATTATCTTCTGTAATTGAAGATATCGATTAATTACTTAAAAAAAGTTAAGCCAATGCCACAGTTGTAATACATGTATATGCAAAGACATATGAAATATGTTACAGTTGGAAGGCACACAAGAGTTGTTTAGGAATCTCAGTTCCTTGACTGGAAGTAATATATTTGGATTACAACTGATTCTGTTAATCTTCAGCTTCATCTCTTAAGCAAAACATTATTTGTAGACCATGCTAGTGATCTATTTCATCTATTTTTATGCTGAATATAAATACTATTTTTAAAAAATAATCTTTGCTTTTTCAAACACTTTTAGCTTTACAAAAATTTGCAAAGATAGTTCTCATATACCCAATGCCTACTTTCCCCTATATTTTACACCTTATATGAATATGGTACATGTATTACTATTAATTAACCAATATTGATACAATATTATTAAGTAAAATGCATACTTTATTCAGATACAGATGCTAATTTTAGTGGAGAAAAATTGACAGACTTATGGAGAGTGAAGAAATCTGTAGTATTACAGACCTGAGCTTTGATTAGCATTCTGTTACTAATATGTTTTGTGTCCTTATTCACTTCCTGGCCCAAGTTCCTCATCTATGAAATTGTAAGGTTGAATACTATTAACTCTGTTTCCTCACTCTGAATTATCTGATTATATTAGTTACAACAAAATTATACAATAGACATTTAATAATATACTACTTTAACTACAAGTACAATAGATAAAGCTTTGCTTGCTTTTTAAAAATAGATCAGAAATGACCTCTATTCCCACAGGCCTCCAAAGAAAAAAAAAAAAGAAGAAGAAATAATTTCATTGAATTTTTTTGTCAACCCACTCTTCTTTAATCAAATTGTTTCATTCAAAAAAATACTTATTGAGTGCTTACCATATGCCAGGTATTTTCAAAGCACCAGAGATAAAACTACTAATAAAATAGGCAAAGACCCCTGCCCTCATGGAGCTTACATTCTACTAAAATAGTTTAGAATTACACCCTATAATTCTAAATAAGGTCATACCTGTATCATATCACATGTTTCTGATTTGAAGAAAAAATTTAAGAAAAAAGACATTTAATGAAGAGAAAGATGATTATCCCAAGTTATAAATAATACATCCATGGTAAAATATGATGAAGAAAGACTAAAAGCAAAAATTCCACCCCTTCTTCCACATACACAAAAAAGAAATAAAGCAAAACAATTAGGGGTATCTTTTATCTATTTAGCCAGGATTCATTTTCACTATTAAAACTGTCTTGGTTTGGACAATAAATTACATGTTTAACCTACCCAAAATGTAGCCAAAATATAGGAAGTAATCATATCTGAAAGTATTTTGTACTTCACATTAGGAAATTTTTACTGCATGTGTAAACAATTGTGAGCCACTGAATAACCACAAATGAGTAAGTGTCTGATGAAATTTAATGATAAGAGAGATAATTCACTTGTAATAATATTTTTCTCTGTGAAAATTTTGTAATTATTTTTGAAAACTTGCAGTGTATAAAAAAAGTACAAGGAAGAGAATACAAGTCATATAAATCCTATCATTCACATAGCATTTCAATGTATATCATTCCAGTGCTTTTTAGAATTTTATTTCTTTTTTTCTATACACACATGCACAGACACTACCATTTGACTGTCAGCCCAAGATGAACATGGGCAAATATTAGAAATAGCAAGATTAGGAAGCATACTATTATAATAATTTAATTTTAAAAACTGAGGGACTGGAGTGAGCACTAGCAATGGAAATGGAAAAATACAAATTCCAGAGATATTCATTAGGACACACCAACAGCACTGAAGAGGCCTGTTTAGTATGGAAGCCAAAGGAAAGGGAGGAATCCAGAAAAACTCTCATGTTTCAGGGTGAGGTGACTGAATACCCTCTGGGAGGAAATGATGAAAAGTGCTACATAAAACAAGGAGTGTTCATTGATTCATTTATTCATTCAAATTGAGCCAAATAGCTATCACTTGTTTGTGATGTGACATCATCTTTCCCTTTACATATTCTTAGAGTGACACTCCTGTGGCCTTTGGTTATTGATTGGCACATATCATGCATATCAAAATTATATTTGGTAGCAATTTATTAATTTTTAAAATTATCTAAAAATATACTCATACATTATTTAGAAACTGGATATAGCTGGCTTTTAATTAAAAACCTATGAGTAAAATTAAAAAATCATGTTTTAATTTAAGCCAATTAAAGATAATATGTCACAGAGTGTTTTTTCAGTTTTTTAAAAGCCTCATCATCTAAATCTGCTCTTAGTTCCATTGACATGTATCTCTAACTAGAAAAATCAAACTTGGAATTTCGGCATTACCTCCCATGATACCTTTTGGTTTTCTGTATAGGATGATTAGGGATATGAGATTGAGGTCAGTTCACTCAGTGCACAATGTGTGGTGAGGTGAGGAAACAGAACCTTCACTGCCCAGGTTCCTCAGCTAATGGGCTTCCCTGGATCTTGCCTTTCAAGGGGGAGACTTAGGGATAAGTCAGGGAATATGATAGACTCCTCCCTGTCTGGGTTGAAGGAGTTAGTCAATTCTGAGTTTTATAAGAGAGTAGCAGTCTTCTCTGAGGCTTAGCATATCTGTCCAGTGTTCTTTCATAGTAACTTCCCACTCCATCATTTTTGATGAAGTATTTTCCAGATGAAAAATGAAACGTACACATAATGACTCTTTGCAAAATATTACCATCCTCCTTCCTGCCTTCCTGCAGCACTCCCTATGGCTTCGAAAGCCTCTGGTAGGCATTCTGAATGCTTAATTTCCAAGTGTTCTGAATGCCAAAAGACCTGAAGGAGGAAATCAGACCTAGGACATACACTAGAGCAATCCATGCTCCCTATGTTGCCTTTATTTCTCCCTTCCACTTTTTCTCTCACTTTAACCTTTATCTCTTTCCTTATGATCATTCTGTTTCTTTTGAATTTCTATCCAATTCCAAAGGTTTCCAAATTTAGTCTTTTGTAACATGCTCATTATATAATAATTTGCTAAAATTAAGAGATAGAGTATGTGTGATGCCTTTCTATATTTTCTAATCAGAAAGAGAAAACTTAAATGTATACACTGAATTTTACTTTTCTTCCAGTGAAAGAAATCTAGTTGAATAATATGGCTCCTGACTCAAATGAGAAATTTTATCTTTCCACCAATAATGACCTACGTTTGCCTCTCCCTGAAACTTAAACATGGGAGACATAAATGAAACTGTTCTGAAAATTTTTATCTTTCCCTTAAGGCACTGAGGAAGGTGCAATTATTCTGATAATCAGAGCCCCAAACATTCAAGATTTAATAAATATCCTTGAGTTTTTGAAACTCTATCAAATGTAAATAGTGATTATGAACTACTAGTTGGTCTATCAAATACTACCTGTACTCTTTCTCCTTCAGTAATATATTTTTCGGACAATATACTTTTTGTAGGTAACCTACATTGTGTAGTCAAGTAAGAATTGAGAGTTTCTTTGAATGTTAGGAAGACCTTAATATTCATACATGTATTTATTCAGTAGTAAAATAATATTCATTAATCAACCAATATATGAGGTATATTACACCAGGCCACTCTAGGTGACAAAATTATATAGACAACCCAGTTCTTGATTCCAAGGAGCTTACAACTTACTTAAGAAAAAAATTAAATTCCAAAATAATTAGGAACTAAAGCAGATAATAGATGATCATCAATAAGGTTCAAAAAAGTCTATGAGGACTAAAAAGTAAGAGAATTGACTTCCGGTGGGAGATATTAAGTTTGCCAAAGGAAATAACATGAGATCTAGACCTGGAAGAATGTGTCAGAACCCAACAGGGGGAGGCCAATGGAAGGGGAGTGTTATGAGAAAAGGCAAAGCAGTGGAAACATTTGTTCAGCAACAAAACAACCCTTGGAGAAGTGTTGAATGTGGAGTCGTGGTGAATTCTAGCTAAATCAATTGACCTGGGTATTAAAGGACCTGGAATTTCAAAATCACATGTCTCTACATAGTTCAGTAAGAAATGAGGAGTAAACAAATGCTTCTAAATTTGAAAGTGAGTTCCCATTTTTAAAAAATCTATACAATGACCTTAGATACTATTTTGAATTTAGAAATAGGTGATTTATATCACAGGGGTTAATGTGAGTTTAAAATCTCATCTTTCATATTAGAGAATCAATAGATACTATCTTGAGTACATGAATCAAGAAAAGACAAAATACCAAAATATTTAGAATTATGGAGGTAACTACCAGAAGAACAAAAAATAGAAACCTAAAGAGGTCATCCCATGGAAATGAGACTGGAAGGTGTGGGGATGGATTTTGTCACTTCATAATCCTTATCGGGAGAAGGGTAATAAGGATATGAATGACTCTCACCTATCTCTAGCACAAACATCTCCACTGAGGTACAGACTCACCTATCTAACTGCTTATAAGAATATTAGCTTAAATGTCTCTTAATCCCACCTGAACTCAATTTTAATGGAAAAAGAGCAGTCATTCGGGTGACAATGGAAAAGCAAAAGGGACAGTAGAAGCAAAGGCATGACTGGAATGATTGGGGCATGGTTTGTGCAGCTTAGCTGTTGCAGGTGTGTAAAGCATTTCTTCTGCGAAGTTTTCCATGATTACTTGGTTTGATTTTACACCACTTCTTTTGTTAACCACAAACATCTTCTACTATTCTCCAATATAATTTTTGCTTTACGGATCTGCTATCCCTATATACATTAAGCTCCTTAAAGGCAACAAAGTATGGGCTAAAAGTTAGGAACGAATATACACACATAAACACTGAATGCCTCTAGTATGAATATTTAAATTAATTTCTTCCTCACTCGTGCTTTTGATTTATGAAGTATGTGAAGAATGAATGAATAGGTGATCAATAAATCTAGTGCTAGGAGGATTAATAATCTGTGAGGAGAAATTGAGTATATGGTGTTTTTGAATTATTCAGTTATCATGAGGCTGATATTCCTGAGGATTATGTAGAAGACCCCAAAATGATTATAATATGCTTTTTATAATTCAGGCAAAACCCTTTTTTGAATGTAATTCTTATTTGATTACCTTTAAAAAAGTTTTAAGGCAAGGAAATATAATTGCTTTAGAATGAAATAGAAGACTGGGATGATTTCAGTTCTCAACACTGATCTAACTACAATTTATTATGAAAACATCAGTAATTTATATGCTTCAAAGTAGCATATTCAAGAACATATTTCACCTTGCTTTATACTTATTTCTTCCCTTAGAACTCATAGAGGGAGTCACAAACATGAGCTCTCCAAAACATTCAAAATGTTAATATTAGATAAAACTGATGTTCTACCAGTATTTTTTGGAAAAATAAAATGTTGCACTGGTAACCCATGGTGTGTCTATAACAAACCTTTAGGAATGGCTGGTGCTTAGCAAAACATTGAAATCTGGGATAGATTATGACTCCTCCAATTCACATTTTCAGATACTTTATAGCTCTGCTTGGGGAAGTCCCATCCCTACTGCCTTGTTGTTGTCCATGTGCCTGTGCTTCCAGGGCTCTGTGCCCTTAACATGGGCAGGATCCAATACTCTCAAGATAGACCTTACTCTTTCCTCCCCTACCCACCAGCTATTATCTCTTCACCAATCCATTCCTCAAACCCTGTGACTGTTGCAGCTAGTGGGAACAATGGAAAGTACACATTTAATCTGGAAGAAAATTATGTATGTCAAAGTCAAAGCTAGCTAAGTACATTAGACCTCTTAGTATATTTTTTTGGCCCACTTAAAATACGAAATCTTTTCAATAAGTGCCTGAAGGTATGATATTTATCATGAAAAATTTTAACATAAGGGCAAACCAGCAGAATGCTATGGAGCAGATATTTTTAGGCACATTTCTGGTGTCACTTAAATCATATCAGTGAAGTAATTTATCTGTATCCACATAAACTATACCTTCCCATGATGTCAAAATTGAGCAGTGGAAGAGTGAACATGAAAAGTATTAACTAGATAATTCATACAACAAAGTAAAGATTGGATTTGGATCATAAATTTCAACCTATCTTTTTCATGCATCTTTTTTGTAAATTAATAGTAATACTTATACCAACTACTACTGTAAAAACACAAACAAAATATGTACTGGTATAGTTGGAATCTAAACTATATATGACTAGGATTGGAGTGAGGAAGGAAATGGGGTGGGAGTATCTGCTATTCAGACTCGATTATCTAAAAGCATGAATCCATACTTTGATTCTCAGAAAGTGAAATATTAAAAATATCTTTCTAGTCCATGTCAGGTTATATTCTCTCTTTTAGACTGTGATTTTCCCCCATCAATTTATATCATCCCTCCTGAAATTTTAATAAGAATTTTGGCTGCAAAGAAGCTCAAGAGTAGTTGGTCAACACTTCTGAAAATCTCCACTTGTATAGTTCAAGGCAGTTGTGAAATCACTCCTTATATCTCCTTTATAATCACACATTTCAAATAATGTTATTACTTCTTTGAAATTACAGTTTTCTAATCACATAATCTTACTTCTGTCTTTTGGGCCATCTACAAATTCTCCAGATTTCAATTGTGCAAAAGTTGACACACTGTTTGAGTTTTAAACTAATCAGTGTAAAATGTAGATGAAGTTTTATCTTAATAATTTTTCATCAGAATAGCAGCTTTTTATAGCACATTTCAGTATTATGTGTCGAAACCTCTAAAATAATGCTACTGAGCTGAATTATGTTCAATTCATGTCCCCTGTGATCTCTAGGTACTTTCCTGACACAATCATGCCTAACTAGTCATTCCCTGTCTTGTATGTATCATGTTTCTCCTTACTGTAGTTCCTGCTTTATACCTGACCTCAGGATTTTCATTATTTCTGACTACTCTTCCAACTTGTCAAGGTCAATTTGAATTATAATCTTCTTCTCTTAAGGGCTAGACAACCCACTCATTTATTCTTCTAGGTCACCGATAAAATATAGAAAACTGTACTCAATTCATATGAAATACTCCTTACTACTTCTATATAGTGGGTATTAATAGTACAATGTTAATTAGAAACATATCTGTGCAGTAGCTGATTAGGTGAAGAATGCCAAGCTTATAACTCTAATCTTACACCAACTCATTGGCTTTCCTATACTTCATAATCACAGACCCTACTTCTGACCTTCCCCACAAGTGACACAAAGATATGCAGGTTCAACATTTGAAAGATAAATTGAATGTCAAAGAACATTAAATATTATATTATTACTTAAAGGATATAGCCTATTATAAGAAGTTGATGCACCTACCAGTATCAAGATACTGACTAAACATGAAGGCAAAAGGTAGACAACCAATGTCAGCAATTAGGCTAATAGGCCACCCAATCCTAAGTAGGAGAACTACAATTGTAAACGTGGGTTGAATCATTAAAAGGAAGAAACAATGCAATAATTTATTCATTTCTTCAGCCTTATGATTCTCACCATACATAGTGATCTTTATAAAGCTATGTTAAATTTTTGTTTTGAACCCTTTAAGAAGTTGATGAAATAAATTTATGAACCAAGTGTTTTTGAAAACATAAGTAGTATGTATTATAAGAAGCAGACTTTTCTCCTTGTAATAATTCTAGATAAAACTTTATACAAAGATTATTCATACATATGTTGAGTTGCCATTTCTCTTGACATATAAGACGTGCTTGTAGAAGAATAAAGGTTTCTTCCAGATCAATGCAGCCTGTGGATCTCTTTTATTTTCTCTTAATCGTCATTTGCATAAACTTATGCTTATCTCATGTATTTACATATATTTATCTATCATCTATATATCTATCTATAAAACACACCACATGTCAATATATATATATATATATATCAGGTTAAACCTTTTCCTTTAACTCCTCTCCAACCACAACTCCTATTATTCATTATTTTTTTTGTTGTTGTTGTTTTTTTAAAAAATTTTTATTGGCGCATAGTTGATTTACAATGTTGTGTTAGTTTCTGCTGTACAGCAAAGTGAATCAGTTATACATATATATTTATATCCACTCTTTTTTTAGATTCTTTTCCCATATAGGTCATTACAGAGTATTGAAGAGTTCCCTGCCTACTATTCATTATCTACCACTCCACCCACAATGGCTTCCTTATAATTCTTTAAATACTCAGTCATACCTGTACCTTAGGACATTTACACTTGTTTTTCACTTGATCTGGGACTCTGTTACTCCAGATTTGGACATGCTTACTCCCCTTTACTCAGTATTTCACTCCAATGTCATGTGAAGAGAGACATTTTTCGTAATTACCCAATTTAAAACTCCAGATTCCCTACCACTGCCCAATAAGAACTCCCTATCCCTATTACTTATTTTATTTGCTCTTTAACAACATTAATATTTGAAATAATAAATATTTTTCATAATTATTTGACTCCCTTCACTAGACCAAACTGTTGCTTTTCTCAGTTTTGTTTACTTTTAGATTTCTAACGTTTAGAGTGGTACTTGGCATGTAACAGCATTGCAATAAATATTGACTACAAAGCAGGTATTAGGATTATGTATCAGTATAGGAAGAATGCAAAATGGTTAAAATGAATGCTCTTAAATCAAACAGCATAAGACTAGAAGCCCAGCGTCATCACTTTCTAATTGTATACCTTGGAGCAGGTCATTAATTCCACTGTGCTTTGGTTTCCTTGCCTTTAAATTGAATAATAGCAACTGCAACTTGTATTACTTTTCTGTATTAGCTGTAACTAATCACCACACATTGGATGGCTTAAAACAAATCTTAATTCTCTCACGGTGTAGGTGCTCAAAGTCCCAAATCTGCAGGGCTACGCTCCCTCTTCAGGCTCTGGGGGAGAATTTGTTCCATGCCTCTCTCCTAACTTTTGGTACTTGCCATCAATCCTGAGCATTCCTTGGCTTATAGATGTATCACTTTAATCCTTACCTCCACTGTCAGATGCCCTCCTCCCCTGTATTTCTCTGTGCTTCCAATCTTTCTTCCTTTATAAGGCCATTAGCCATTGGATTTAGGGCCTGCTCACCTTAATTCAGTATGACCTCATTTTAACTCGACTGTATCAGCAGATACATTTCCAAATAAGGTCATATCTAGGTCATTGCAATAAAAATGACAATGATGAGAAAAATAATGTCAAAATCGTTATCTCATACTATATACTCTATGTTATATACTATGCTATAATTTGCATAAGTCCTTTGAACCTCACAACTCAATTGGTTAGCACTATTACTTTCTCTTGATTACTGACTGAAAATGGAGACACAGAGAGGTTAAATAAATGGCCTGAGGTCACACAGTTAATTAGTGGTAGAGTCAGGATTAGAGTACAGGATGTCTGGTGCTTGAGGTTTGGTTCTTATTCACGATCTTACACCCCATCTCACTGATATAATCCCCCTTCATTTTCTACATTTCTCTCTAAACTGTCAGAGCCGAGCGCCTGCTCTCTTGTTTACCACTGTGAAACACAGGGTCTAGTACACTTCCTGCATCAAATAGGTGCTTTAATTTGTTTACTAAATGACTGGCTGTGCTATTAATATGGTAGAAGTTTATATACGTTATGTTTATAACTAAATATTGAGCAGAAACTTTGAGCCTGATTTCTCTCTAAATTAGAAGAGCATAAGCCTGAAAACAGTGGTCCTTGTCTGAATGTTATGTGGTTGTATCACCAACTGATCAACTCTGAAAACCATTTAAGTCATTTTATAATCAACAATCCATTTAGTAACTGGTGTGAAAACATTTCTCAAATAATGATTTCAGAAGAATTACCATTATGAATGCAATATTCCTGTTTGATCATATCTCTTCTCCTAAGAGATTTCATATTCCTTCATTTTAGCATTCCTTTATAGTAGGAATAATTATGCTTCTAATCACTGGGTGATTTAAACTGCTCATATATTTTAGGACATTTTCAAAAAAAAAATGCAGAATATCCACTTGTTATGTGCTGTAAACAAAAGTATCATTCATTTTGCCATGCTATACCTTCTCTTATTTTACATCTAAAAGAGTAAATACATGCAGAATATCTTCAGATTGAAGCCCTCTCAAATTATTAGAGCATTACCTCTAAATATGAAGTAAGGTGCTAATTAAGAATATTAGGCTGATAATCTACAATATTAGTATTACAAGTAGTAGAGTTAGGTATTATACACATATATGCATATAAGTGTATATACATATATACTCTGCATCCACAAAATAACATGCGAAAATGCTCAAGATTTAATAGAAGCCAATACAAACATGTGGGAAGAGAAAAATATATATGTCAATATTTGCAGAATATGAGTATAAAAGTATAGAAAAACAGACAAATTGGACAAAATAAAGAGTTGAGAAACAAACCCTCATATATATGGAAACAAATATGACAGAGGTGGAAAGAACTCAGTGGAGAAAGGATAGATTCTTCAAAAACTGCCCTAGCAAAATTTGGCTATATGAGGAAATAGATCCACGGCCATGTATTACATATATGTGAAATAATTAAAAGTTGAAAAAAATCTAAACTGTTAAAAAACTAAATTTTAAAGCACAAGCAGTGACAGATTTATGAAACAGGATATGAAAACACAAACCATTAGAAATAAGTTTGATTTGTTTACATTAAAATAGAAAACTTCATACAAGAAAGTCTACCATATACAAAGTTACAAAACATGCTAAGGAGTGCATAGGAGAGTGTACAACACATGAAACAGGCAAAAGAATAGCACCTAGATATATAAATGAGTCTTTATTTCATTTATCATTTTAAAACAAATATTAAGTGCCTGTTTTATGTCAAGAACTGTTGTAAGCTCTTGAGACATATTGATGAACACAAGAAAAAGAGATCTCAACCTTTTGAGAGTTTACATTTTAGCTAAGAGAGACTAGAGACAATAAATGATATGTGGGGGGAAAAGCAAACTAGTAATGAGAATTGGTAGTATGGAGACTGGAAGATGAATTGCAATTTTAGGTCTAATGGTCAGGGCAAGCCTTTTCTGAGAACCTTCCAACTGAGTGAAGACTTAAATTTGAAGTTAGCTTTTCACATACCCACTGTTTAGGCAGACAGAAGAAATGTTGCAAAGCTCCAGTGCTGGAGATGTGAGTAGTGTTTTAAAAGAATACACCTTCAAATTAATAAAGAAATTACAAACAACACAATTGCAAAGTGAGAAAAGGACATAAACAGGCAATTTAAATGTAGAAAAGCAGGTTATTTTATACACATATGAAATATGCTCAAACTCGCTGGTAATCAGAGTCATACAAATTAAAAATGAATAAATTATTATTCCACTAGTCATACACGTGATAAAATTTTTGAAGCCTGATAACGCCATATGTTGGTGATAATGGGCTTTCTTGTACACTGACTGTGGGAGTACATATTTTGGGAGAACAATGTGAAACCAAGTAGTAAAGATGAAGACATACATACAGATGAACAACTCTCTTATACATTCTGGTAGTTAAGTTGGATGCTATAATGCTTTGAAGTTTTTGCCAATGTAGTAGACAATAAATAATATCATTGCTTAATTTGTATATCCTTAATTATTAGTGAATCTGAGCAACTTTCACAAGCGGGTCTCCTATCCATTATCTTTTCCTTTGGAAAAAATCATATTGTCTTTTTCTAAGAAAATTGTAGATGCTTTTAATTTGTTGAGAAAAATTAATATATCTGCAGAGTATATTAAAAAGGTCAACCTCTTAACGTTAAAAAAAATTAACGTTAAGGAAATTTTTCCCTGTGTTCCTTCTATGAGTATTATGAGCTTCAGATCTTACTTTTAAGTCTTTAATCCACTGAGTTGATTTTTATGTATGGTGTAAGTTTAGGGTCAAATTTCATTCTTTTGCAGGTGGATATTCAGTTTTTGTGCCACCATTTATTGGAGAGATTATCCTTTCCCCATTTTGTATTTTTGGCACCCTTGTCAAAAATTAGTTAACTGGGGGCTTCCCTGGTGGCGCAGTGGTTGAGAGTCCGCCTGCCGATGCAGGGGACACGGGTTCGTGCCCAGGTCCGGGAAGATCCCACATGCTGTGGAGCGGCTGGGCCCGTGAGCCATGGCCACTGAGCCTGCGCGTCCGGAGCCTGTGCTCCACAACGGGAGAGGACACAACAGTGAGAGGCCCGTGTACCGCACAAAAAAAAAAAAAAATTAGTTAACTGTAAAGGTTTACTTCCTTACTCTCTGTTTTATTCCAATGTTCTATTTGTTTTCATATCATACTGTTTTGATTACTATAGCTTTGTAATAAATATATTTTTAAAACAAAAGTGTGATGCCTCCAAGTCTCTTCTTTCTCAAGATTGCTTTGAATATTCAGTTTTTTTGTGGTTCCAGACAAATTTTAGAATTGTTTTTTCTATTTCTGTGAAAAATGCCTTTAAATTTTTGATAGAGATTGAATTGAATCTGTACCTTGCTTTGAATATATGGACACTTTAACAATATTAATTCTTCCAATTCATGAACATGGGATATCTTTCCAATTATTTGTGACTTTGATTTCCTTCATCAATGCTTAATAGTTTTCAGTGTATAGATATTTCACCTCCTTGGTTAAATTCATCCCTAAGTATTTTATTCTTTTTTGATGCTATCATAAATGGGATTGTTTTCTTGATTTCCTTTTTGGATGGATTGTTGTTTGTGTAAAGAAATTCATCTTATTTTTAATGTTGACTTTGCATCCTGCAGCTTTAAGGAATTCTTTCATTAGTTCTAACATTTTTAGTGGTGTGTTTAGGGTGGTCTACATACAGGATCATGGCATCTGTAAACAGGCACAATTTTACTTCTTCCTTTCTGCTTTGGATTATTTTTATTTTTTTCTTGCTTGATTGCTCTTTCTAATCATTCTAGTACTATGTTGATTAAAAGTGGTGAGAGTGGGATTCTTACCTTGTACCAGATCTTAAAGGAAAAACTTTCTGTTCTTCCCCATTGATTATGATGTCAGCTGTGGGCTTTTCATAAGTTGCCTTTATTTTGTTGAGGACATTTCCTTTTATATCTATTTTGTTGAGAGAGTTTATCATGAATGGATGTTGTTTTGTCAACAACAAATGGATGCCTTTTCTGCATCTATTGAGATGATGGTGTGGATTTTATCTTTCATTCTGTTAATGTACTGTATCTCACTGATTGATTTGTGTATGTTAAACCCACCTTGGTATGTAATTTTTTTAATGTGTTGTTGAATTTTGTTTGTAAATATTTTATTGAGAATTTTTGCATCTATGTTCAACAAGGATTTGACCTTAACTTTCCTTTCTTGCAGTATTTTTGTCTGGCTTTGGTATCAGGGTGATGCTGGTCTCATTAATTTGGATTAATCCCTCTACTTCTATTTTTTGAAAGAATTCAAGAACATTGGTATTAGTTCTTCTTTGAATGGTAGAACTCAGCCTTGAAGCCATCTGGTCCTGGGCTTTTCTTCCTTGGGAGGTTTTGATAACTACTTTAATCTCCTTATTTATTATTGGTCAATTCAGATTTTCTATTTCTTCTTGATTCAGTCTTGGTAGGTTGTACATTTCTAGGAATTTATCAATTTCTTCTAGATTAGCCAATTTGCATATTATTGTTTATAATTGCTCCTTATGATCCTTTTTATTTCTGAGAAATGTGCTGTAATACCTCCTTTTCCATTTCTGACTGAGTCTCTTTTTTCTTTCTTAGTCTAGTTATGGATTTGTTGATTTTATTTATTTCCTCAAAAAACTAACTTAGCTTTGTTGATCTTTTTCAATTGTTTTTCTATTCTGTATTTATTTCTACTCTAATCTATACTATTTCCTTCCTTTTATTAACTTTGGCTTTAGTTTTTTCTTCTTTTTCCTTGAGGCGTAAAGTTAGATTGTTTATTGGAGATCTTTATTTTTAATGTAAACATTTATCACTATAAACTTGGTTCTCTGCCTTTGCTGCGTTCCATAAGGATGGTAAGTTGTTCTTTCACTTTCATTTCTTGAGATATTTTTAAAATGTTCCTCTGATTTCCTCTTTGAGCCAGAGCTTTGTTCAAGAGTGTGTTAGCTAGTTTCCACATATTTGTGAATTTTCCTGTTTTCTTGCTATTATTGATTTCTGGTTTCATTCCATTGTGGTCAGAAAAGATCCTTGGTATGATTCTGATCTTCTTAAATTTACTGAGACTTGTTTTGTGACCTAACATTTGTTCTATACTGGATTATGATCTGTGTGCATTTGAGAATAATGTGTATTCTTCTACTGTTGTGTGACTGTGTATTTCTTAAACAGCATATAGCAGAATTTTTTTGTTCTGTGGCAATTATAATATGCTTTCCCCCCATATCTTAATATACATGCTATAACAAATGTCCTTTTACTCTATATATTAAAATTAAATATTAACTACCCTCTCTTATGATTCTAGGACACTTTCAATTCTTTCTCTTTATGAAAATACTATATCAAAATATAAAAAATTAAAGAATACTGAAATACAGAAGGAAAAATGAAGTACTTACAATCTTATAAGACAGTGACAACTATTACCTTCTTTTCTATTCAATTTGTGATAATTTATTTTCAATGTTTTCTTATTTTATAAAATAACCTTCTACAACATGTGACAATGTTTGGGTTTTATAAGTAAAATTTTATTGGTATCTTTATTAATATAGTCTTGCAAAATCCTTCAACACATATTTTTAGATATTCAGTATTTTGGTCAAGGTCTGATCATATCTAAGTCCTTATACATATTGCAAATTGTTCTCTTGAAATGTAGCCATTTATTCCCACTTCAAATATACGAAAGGGCTCATTTAAAGACCTCATTTGCCAACACTGGATATTATATTTCATTCTTTTACCAGCTTATGGGTCATAAAACAGCATTTCATTGATTTAATCTGAATATACGCAAAAATTAAACTATTTTTGAATACACTTCATGAACATTTCAACTTTTCCTTTTTCAATTTCTTCTAGTTTATTTTATCCAATTTATCGCCTTATTATCATAACTAAAATAGCCTTAACTGAAATAATCAGTGCATCTCATTTTATTTTCAATTTGATTTTATACTTACTTATTTCATTATTTCATTTCTGGTCTTATGCCAGATTGGACTAGGATCTCTCCACCTTGTTTTCTCCCATTAATAATAAAAGATATGCACACTCCCCTTGCATCCCTAGCTACTGATCCTTTCTCCTCCACCTTAACATCCTACTTTTATTATTCCAACATTCTCACAACACACAAACTTCACTGACCCTCTCCTTTTGTTGCCTCAACAGCAAGTCTAACCCTAGGTGAATGCAATTCTTTTGTTTCAGTATTTATTTTTGCTTGTATCAAGAGAAGTCAACCCTACTGAAGAAAGTCACACAACAAGGATGCATACACTGTAACCCTTTAAAGTCTCAATGATCAACCTCAGCTCATCCCTAGCAATTGTTATGATTTTCTGCATAATTCATATATTTACCATCAATCATAACCATTTCAAACCAGCTCCAATTCCCTCAAGCATCTGAACAACCCACTGCATTTCCCTTCATCTTGCCTTATACTTCTCAATGACAACAGTAGCCATCAGATCTATCAACATGCAAACTTACCCACATCGGCACCCATCCTGTTCTTTCCTACTAAAATAGAGGAACTCTTTCTTCCCCTACTGAGGACCAATCTCTCCTCTGGCTCTTACCCTTCAGCCACTTGCTCTCAAATAGATCCTTTCCATTAACTTTTAAACTAGCTTAAGCCTTTTTTCATTAGAAAAACCGCTCATCCCTCTTTTCACATAGCTACTACCTGGTCTCTTTACCTCTTATTCAACCTGTCTTTATTTCCCTACTGTCCCTTGTGCTTCCATTTCCTCAAATCTATTGACTCCAAGGTCACCAATAACCTCCACATTGCTAAACACAGTGGACATTTATTTAATTCTTGTACTGAAATCTTCTTTTTACCTGCTCAGCACTTTTAGTTACTTCTGGCAAAAGAACCTCTATTTACGATAAAGATTTTGGCAAACAGATTTAGTTGGAGTTGACGTTATCTTCAAAAATCCTAATTATCAGCCAGCCTACAAAATCAGAATACTTCCTCAGTGTTGCTCAATGACTGGGCATAGAACAAGCACATGATTCAAGCAAAGTTAATCATAGAAAGTATCTCTGCCCACAACATCTGTGAGATTATTTCCCACATCACTTCTTAGGAAAATTATAAGAGCAACAATACCAAGTATATTAATAGCTTTTGCTTCTAAACTTGGCTGTTGAATAGCTTTACTCCTCTCTTTCAAAGAAGGAATTAAATAGGCAATCTACATATTCTTTACATTGATATAGCAAAGTTGTCACTGGCAAGAGAAGTGAGAGAAGGATCACAACCGTGGTTACCTTGGAAAACATGTCTGTGATGGAAGGGTGTTTGAACACACTGGTTGGTAATATCTTATACAGTTCAATACTGGCTCTGAAAGTAGAAGTAAGTTTGACCTTGATTTTCCACTTTCGTTTTTTTTTTTTTTGGTGACATTGTTTTACAAACTTTATGTTAGCCATGACTTTATTAGTTCACTTTTTCTCTATTGCATAAAGTTCCTCATTGCTTCTAGTAATATGGTTGTCTCTCATCCTTTATTCCTGTTTCATTGAGACTCTTTTTGTATATTTTTATATGTATTTGAATAGGAGCAGACCCCAGGCTCTGTTAACTATCTGCCATCTCAACCTATATTTCTCTATTATATGTATTCTTTTTCATCATTACTAATAATAATTACTATTATCCTGAATTGACTCCCAGACATGAGCCAAACATGGTGCTAAGCACTTTATATGCATTCTATATTTTATCCTTCTATCAATCCTTCAAGATAACAATTATTATATCCATTTTACTATTGAAGAAACTGACTTTCAGCAAGGTTACATGAATGATAATGATCAAGAGCTGGATAGGGGTAAAAAGGGATTTGAAGTTACAGTCTCTTCTCTAATGTTTTTGTAATTTTTACTATGTAATGCTAACTCCCTTTTAACCACTTTAGCATATGTCCTGGTATATGGATGCCACACTGTCTTTTTAGAACTTATAATTTTTGACAAATCACTTCATACTCTTATTTATAGACACCAGCATTAATAATAAACAAATCAATAGAGTTTAGTCCCTAGTACAAAAGAGTAATAAAGTACCTACATTTTGTTGACAAATTTAAAAATTAGTAGTTTTAACTCATTTAAATAGTATTTGTTTTAAATTTTATTTATTATATTTATTTATTTGCTACTCACTTTCAATAACAGAAAATGTCACTTTATTAGTTTTAAATAATTACAATAATTATTTGTATATTAACGTTTTTTCTCTCACAGCTAAATTTCTTAATACTAATTAATTTTTTCATTTTTCTTGAGGTAGGTTTTACAATATAGCACATATTAATTCCAGAAAAAGCACTTGGAACTTAGTCACATTTCCTGGGAGATAGATCCATGTTGCATTGGTAGTGAATTAATAGGATATTTGATTACAGAGTGACAAGTGACCTTCTGGAAACAGCAGTTAAAGTTAACTTGATATGGTTAATAAGCCAAACAGAAAAGGACAAATTGAGTGTAAAGATCTCCTTTTTTAGTGATCAGATACATACAGGCATTGTTAGGAGTATTATTTGTTAATTCCTAGAACTAAAATTACTTACATATGAGAATTAATTAAATTCACTTAAATACGTTTTATATTTATGTTCCTTTTTATTTGCATAAGTTAATTTTTCACATAAATAAAAATACAATAATAGGTAATTGCTTTTCACACAATGTGATTATATTAGAATGAACCAGAGAGATTCTGTCTATAGAACCTGGAATTTAAATATTAGCTTGTATTCCTTCCATTAATCGAATCTGGGAATAAGTGGAGAATTAGTTGATAAAGACTTTGGAATACATACTTGAAAACGACACCTCGTTTAGGTCTCCATCCTCTTTGGATGGAGAAAAGAGAAAATAATAAGAAATAATTATTTCTAAGAAATAATTTGACAAGTCTGTCTATTTGCTTATTCTTTTAAAAGATTTCTGGTAGAAAAATTGCTGACTAAAAATAGAAAAAAAAAAGTGATATCTTGAGGACAAGCATCTTTCCCAGGTATGCAGAAGTCAATTACAGGAGCCTCACTTAACTTCAGAAGGGCAAAAAATAAAATATGAATCTGGTGGCAATTATGTTAGGCAATCATTAAAAGAAGCTCAAAATGTGGGTGGAGTTGAGAACAATAAGTCATACCATCCTTCCTGTTTTATAATTTAATCTTTTGGCATTTGAATTTGCAAAGATAATATTTAATTGCTTTTTTGTACTATGCAAAATGCAGCCATGATTACATGGTATCTTAGTAAAATAAAAGAGCAAAGGCATGGTTTCAATGGACAGTGTTAATTCAGGTAACCGCTTTTTTAAAAAGTCACAGGTCATAGAGCAAATTTTAAGTCAAAGAGAATGAAGCTAAATATTAGTACTTGAAAACTGAGATAAAACCTGAAGTACCTACATGGATTTGGCTATTATGTTTGTTAATTTGTATATATCAAGTTTAATCATGCCATTTAGTATAAGTGAAGTCTGGATAAAATTTAGTTTGTACTAGATAGATGCAATTATTCATAAACTTTTGCTGCCAGGAAGATGTTTAATGATGTGATACCGGAAGTACCAAGTCACTTCCCAATTGAGGGTCAACTTTCTTGGAAATAAGATGAGAAATTGCTTTCCCCAACAAAGGGAGCAGACAATGCACCCCTGTCTGTCACTGACATATAGGAGATAATGTTGATTCCAATTCAGGGCAAAGATTCCCTTAAGAGTCTTTCATTAGAGAAGAGATGCTATTTGCAAAAACAAAATGAAACAAAACAAAATAAGACAGAAAGATCTTCACAAAGCATAAATGAAGGAAGAGGAGCTTTATTAAATTAAGATGTTAAAAGTTTCACTTAAACTTAACTCTTAAATCCATTACAAATGTATTAGCAGCATTACTGATACTAAATAGCCACTAACACAGGGTTAAAACTGTGGAGCAACGAATTTTGTCAAAGACTGACAGGAGAACAACAGTAAAACTTGGGCAGAGAAACAGGTCAACCAGACCACAAAGAGGAAAACTCAGCCACTGGAAAATGATAGTATTTATGGTTCTTGTTACAACAAAAAACAGAGGTATATACTTCTCACTGTAACATATTGGCTTATGCTTCTTTCCGTAAATCGTATTTTTTTCCTTGAAAATCTCAAGTTATTCATCCCAAGTATTAATACCTGTATTTCATTGGACAGGGGGAATGAAGATTAAAAAGTGAAAGGGAAACATCCAGGTGTTAGTGATTATGTGAAGGAACTGGCACTCACACTGCTACAGATAACATAACAAAGCCTAGAAAACATTTAAGTTTTTAGATCCTAGGACAGAACAATTTCTCTCCTGGAATTAAGCCTAAGAAACAATAAGACTAAGAACAAATACTCCTATACTAGGATATCCATTGCAATCTTCAATTATAAAAAAAATGGGTATGATGGTTAATTTTATGTCAACTTGACTATACAATGGGGTGCCCAGATATTTGGTTAAACATTATTTAGGGTGTGTCCATAGGGTGTTTCTGCATGAAGTTAATAAATTTAAATCAGTGGACTTGAGTAAAGCATATTGCTCTCCCTGTTGAGGGTGGGTTTCATCTAGTTAGTTGAAGATCTGCACAGAACACAAGGCTAAGTAAAGGAGAATTCACTCTCTCTGCCTATCTTTGAGCTGGGACATCAGTGCTCCCCTGCCTTTGGACTCAGACTCAGACTCAGACAGGAATTACACCATCAGTTCTCCTGGGTCTCCAACTTGCCTACTGCAGATCTTGGGGCTTAGCCTCTATAATTGTATGAGCCAATTCCTTATAAATAATCTCTTCATTTATTTTCCATGATTATATATATATAGCCTATTGCTTCTGTTTCTCTGGAGAATCCTTACTAGTACAAGTGGTAATCTAATTGTTTAAAAACAGATAATGGGTTAAACATTTACATTGATGAACACAAACTCTTTCAGAAAACCTGGAATCAAACACCAACTCTCAAATACTCTATAGTATTTTCAGGATCTTACTACTAAAATGGAGTTTTACATACAATCCTCTGCATATTAAATTAAGTAAGCTTTTACATTCCTCCCTAAAGTATTGCCAGGATCATATGCTTGATACATTTCATACCAACTATAGTGGATTAAAGATGGTCAAAAATTTGTCTCTCCCTCCTGAGAAGTGCAGTGTAATTCTTCATTTCATTGATTCTAGATTTCACGTGTATCTTCTGTGACCAACAGAATATGATGGAAATAATGTGCCAGTTCTGGGCTACTCTTTAAGGAGCTTTCACTTCCTGTCTTTTGGAATATAGCCATCATGCAGTCTCATGGAATAGTGCATGTGGCAGACTACTGCAGTCTCCGCCTAAGCAAACCTCCCAATCTCTAAGTTAAAGCCAGAACCAACTTCCTAGCCAAGAGAGTAAGTCATCTTCAAGTAGACCCAACAGTTTCAGTTGAGCCTCCTCAGCTGAGGTTACACAGAACAAGGATGAACTATCTCCTGAGCCTTGTGTAAGTTACAAAATAAAAATCATGAGCATATCAGTGATGGTTATTTCAACATAAGCCTGTGGTTTCCAAACTGTACATCTCAGGGTGCTGTAGTGAACCCCAAAGGGGTCCAAGGGACATTTTAAATGTTAGGGAGAAGCACAATATGTGACAGCTATCAGATATTGTATGCTTCATTAGTTTCATGTAGTTCATAGTTTCAACATTAGAATGGATTACAATTCTTTCAGTGATGACATATCTTCACAAAGCTGTTTTTTTTGGCAGTCCCAGGGAGAAAAGAAAGTACTCTGTGAAAATTAATGCGAAAAAAGAAATGATGTTGTGATATCCAATCTATTTCCAAGGTTTGAGGAGTAGGCAGTGCCCAGCAGGTACAGACATCCCATTTATAAGTAGTTATGGTTATTTAGGAGTGAAATATTTTTCCTCTATTTTATGTGCATTCTTTTTCAAAATCGCATTAGGCTATTAGGTTACAGACACTGATTAAGCTGTTTGTTCCTCTTCTTAATAAATAAAATCATTTTTCCTAGAAGTGCTGTGAAAAACAAATATTGAGACACTAATAGCCCCATAAACTGAGAAAATCTGGGGAACTCCGCTATAAATCCTTACAGAATGTTATTTAGTCCATAAAACAAACGTTTAATTTCTTGTAAAAATGTTTATGATAAATGATTAAATTAAAAATAGTTTGCAAAATAATTTATGTAACATATAGTATTTTAGTATGATTTGAATTCTTTGAGATCTTAATGTAGATATACTTTTATTTTAGGTAAAGGATGAAAATAGATATGTTTATTTCTTGCTAATTGATTATAGAATGTAGAAAACTAAAAATTTCAGGCTCTGATAACAGACTCTCTCTCTAAATTTGATTATTTACTATTGATAGGACCATGAATATGTTACTTTTCTGTGCTTTACCTTCTTCTGTAAAATGGATATAATTATAGAACCAAATTCATGGAGTTCTTGTGGAAATTAATTTTTAAAATTGTTAATTATGAGTAGCACAGAATTCAATAAATGTTAGCAATGATTATTAGGATGCTTACTTATTTCTAATTCTTTCTTTATGCTTCATGAAATGAACTACTTTGTAATGCTAAACATTATTAGAAATGTTATTAAAGCAGAGACATTCATGTTACTCTTCTATGGCCTATATTTAAATGCTTTTCCCAATTTCTTCCCTTTTTCCTTCTCTTCCCCATTCTCCAGAACTCTGATCTTGCTTACAGAATGTGAGGGAAATATAGCACAGGTATCATACAACGGACTCTACTGAAACTGTATATTCTAGAAGCAACACTGAAACAAGACTATTTTAGCAAAGGGTTTTCTATGATAATAAAGCAAGAAAGAAATTGAATAAAGATCTGAGATTGAGCCAGGAATTTAGCTAGGAACAGTTCTAACTGTAGATGGGAAAATTTAGGTGGAGAGGTTCAAAGTAAGACAAGATGTGGTGCCACAAATGAGTCATGGCAAGTGGTTGAGGACTGGGAGTGGCTACAGAGTCGTCTTGGGTGGCTGGATCATATTTGTGCCATTTGTGTTCAAGTATGTATGTGTGTATATGTGTGTGCACATAAGTGTGGTTTTGTGTGTATGTGTGTGATGTAGGGAACATCCAATTTAAATAAAGAGTTGGGTAATGCTTCCCTTTAATGATTGTCATTATCATGTCGGATTCTTGTACCTGTAAATAAGTGTAGGTTTAACTAGCCTAAGATTGTAAGGTTAATGGATTTGAGGAAACGTGTTTTAATACTGACTGCCAAAAAAAAAGGCTTCCTGCCTTATTATGGAGCCTAAGGGTAATGACTTCCACGTTATGGCCTGTGAGTTTACTTCAGAATCTACATGTTGAACATGTCTATTTTGAAATTCATGATGTATAAATATATTAGAAAAAAATAAACTATTTGCTTTGCTATAATGTAAAGTGATACTGAAATTTAATCTATAATAATGATATAAAATTTATTTTATTATTTAAGCAAAAATATGACTTACAACTATATGTAATGCTTAAATGTGACATAAATCATGAAGCTGATATATGACTAACTGAAGTTTGTGAAGCACTGCATTAAGAGAGTGGCTTTGACATATTAGAGGAACGAGAGCATGAAAGTGATGAATAATACTATGTCCTGAATATTTTAATGGAGGGATTAAATAGCTTTGTTCTTCTCCCCGTAACTTTACTTCCCTAATTTACCGAAAATACCTATTTTGTTCCTTGCCTTTGACGTGTTTTATTGTGTATGTGTCACAGTGAAGACCAGTTTTTGATTGGTGATTTTTTTCCAGATGACTGGCAAGGGCATTAGGGGTTCCACCACAGCTTGCATCAGTCACTTAGAAGGGCACACCTTCCTGCCACTCAGCTCATCTGATTAACACTCCACAGACTGATAAATATGCTCCCTTTCCTAGAAATTTTAATTGTCATAGGAAGGGCAGCTCTTAATGCATATATCTGTCATTGTAGAGCAAGACTCACACAGGGAATTAGAGTTCTTCCCAATTCTAGTCAATTTCAGTAAATACTTGTTCTATTATTCTTGACAATGCGAAACCATATTTTTTGAAGCAGGAAATTATTTTATGCATAACTAAAGCCCTGAGTTTTATATAAGTAAAGGGAATAATGAAAACTTAAAGAAGTTAATACAAATATTGTGGACATGTTTGAAAATCAGAAATGTTGCATTTTCTAGAATAGGTTTGTGGCATTCCAATGTCACAATATTAAACATTTCTAATAGTTCTAATATTTATCGTTACTTCAAGCTTCATTACTTATCAAGTAGCATTAACACCTGTCCAAAAGGCACCCATGAAACTTTCAAGATAATTGGAAAACTATATGTTCTTAGAATAAATATAAAACTTTAAGAAAATAGGAAGCTATGTCTCATAAGTTCTAGGTCTATGCTGACTAAAAAAATGTAACACATAGCATGCTTCTTTAGATGTCTCTTAATGAAATGTTAATTTCTACAAGGGGAATGGCTGCACTAAAGTTTTTTCCCAGGTGGAAATTGATCTTCTCTTAATGTTCTACATAAAGTCTTTATGCTAATAAGAGGAAAAACTTATTCCAATAGCAACCATCCTTTATCATCTTTCTCTCTCCTCTACCCTGTAAGAGTAACATGCTTGTTAAAAAGAACAGATAAAAATTATGGAAGTGAACATAATTTCTCTTCCTTACTATTATTTATGATAATTGTAAAGTATTCTCATGTTATTTGTGAAGACTTAAAGATATCAAAATAATATCATATATCTTTTCATTCTGCTAATTTAATAACTTTCCTAATAATAATTGTTTTAGTAATATCTAATAATAATTGTTTTCTTTTTGAAAAGCATTTATGCTAACATAAATACTTGTAAGTTGACTCAAAAGTAGAAATTTTTTGTTGTCTGATCAATAAAATAGACATTGTCTACAGTAACAATTTTGCATAGACTCAGTTAATCTCTTTAAACTGCCTTACCAAGCAGTTTTTGAAGTGTCAGGAAATCATACATGTTCTTGAAAAATAATGTACTTCTGTATCAGAAATACTCAGAATAGAATTAGGAGAAATTTAATAAAAGATTAAAGCAGCATTAGCATCCTCCTGTGACAGAAAAATTATTTTAAATTTAGAGATGTTGTCATCAATTTGTACAGTCTTTTAAGCTCCACCTCCATTCTACCCAATGATACCGGCTTCTTCAAAGGAATGAAATGCTTTATCTTCTTGACAGAACAAATTGACTGGAAAATTACATAAACCCTTCAGCAGATGTTCTTTCCCATTTTGTTTGGGAATATGCACTGCTGTACAGTGTTTCCAAGACCCATGTGGAGAAAGGCTGGAGGATGCAATCAATGTAGGCTGAGTTTACTATAATGTATGCAAAGACTACTACTAGTAAGTCTTTGGTTGTATAGTGAAGTACAATTTGGGCTATAAACCATAATACTATTTCCTAATTTTTAAAAATTATTAAACATCCAAAAGATTTAGGCTATTCAAATTAGCCCTACAAACTCAAGCACTTTCCTACTCAAGTGAAATTCCAAGGTCCAAACTGCTAGAAATGTGTTTGCCATAATGAATGAGTCTTGAAGTCAAGATTGTCAGGTAGCGAAGAATAGGAAAAAGAAACCAATTTTGACTTGCAACCCTCTACACATAATATCTCTATTGGTATGGCATACTGATCTGTGCAAATCAGATGGCATCATCAATATTATAATGCACACACCACTGAGTTAAGCATCTGTATAACAATCTGAATTGTCATCCATCTCTCTGTGAACAGTACACTGAAACTTAGTGTCACTTAATGCTAAATGACATTCATCTACATAGTCTGCCTCTCTATCTAGCATGGTAAACTTGTAATTGTATTTCATCCCGTTAGTTTTCGGGTTTTACAAAAATATATTTTGCCATGCAGTTAAAAGTAAGAAAAAGTAATGTAAACAGCTCTCAATAAAAGGCTATCAAGCTGTAAGAACAATGTGTATATAAAAAACACCTCAAAGGAGGTGTTCACATTCCCTACACATTGCAAATTCTTAGCAACTCTATGGAATGCATTGGTACTTTCAGATAAAAGGATCATTTTTAGAGGGAAAGGGGAGTGAGCCACCCCAGAGGTGGAAGAAATTTTTTTAATGGAAATTCCAGAAGTTATAGTAAGTCAGAAAAAATTCATAATAGTATTGGTGTAAACTAAAATACTGACTGCTATAGTAACATGATTCATGATTCATAGGTAGGCAACTGTTCCATACACGAGCTTTAATAATGTAAGCTGTGTTTCTACTGAACTGTTCATTATGAATCATAAAAAATAACACTTCATAGAAATTATCACCTTCTAAAAGAAAACAGTTAGAATTTGATAGCCCAATCCAAATAGATTTTCTGATAACTAATTAAGATTTTATTTTGGTTTTTTCTTCCAAATATTTGATTTTAAGCCCAGCAATAAAAGGGTAATTGTTTTCATCGCTTTTTTTTCTTACTTAAATGAGTCAGGGTTTTGCACTGATAAAGAGCTAGACTTGTCTCCAGAATACTTAAGGTCTACTTTCAGGCTTTTCCAGTAATTAAACATGTTTCATTGTTCAAGTCATTCTCTGGATGCCATGCTTCCCATCTGTAAAATTATGGAGGTTCCTAGTTCCTCCCTAAGATCCACTAGGCACAGTGGAAAAGAACTTTAGAGATGTTGGCAGAAGGGGGTCTTTGGGAAGGCTTGGATTACATATCGAATAATATGGATTTTATTCTCTAGGCGAGGGGCCTCTTAATATGTTGCAACCACAGAGGCAACATCAGTTATCAATGCTTCAAGGCTAGAGTTTTGAAGAAAACCCAACAAAGTAAAATTGACTTATGAAAGTTATGGCTACTAAGTAATAATTGATAGAAAATATTTTTTTACATTTTGCATGATGTTATTAAATAGGTTAGAGTGAAAAGAAAAATCAGCTGGGAAAAATATGTAGAAAGTGGGTTTTTTCCTTTGGTTTCTGCTTCATTTCCCATGATGGCAAATATTTTCTTGAAATGCCCTACATTTTTTTTCTAAAGAGCAAATAGGTTCTTTTGAGATGTGATTGGATTTAAAAAAATAATCTGCTTTCGTATGCCACAATTTGAAAAAAAAGCCTCTTTGGTTTCAAATTTTGTAGAATTGTCAGTGTTTCTATCATTTAAATATACATTAAATTGCTCTTTTTCTTATATAAAAAAGAAACAGTTGAATCTGGTGAATTTCTGACAATATTCTATTATAATTATGGTATCAGCGCTACACGAAGTATTCTCAGTTTAGTAAAGCCTCTGAGATTTACTACAAAATTAGAATGGCTTTCTTTAGATCAGTGGCTAAACTACTGCTAATGACCTAATCCCCTTCTTTTTTTTATTTTTTTTGTTAAGCACACTACCAGCAAATTACATATAGTATATAACTTTCTGAATAATAAGGACATCTGGTAGGGCTATCTTTATTTTTTTTCATTTGAATACTCTTAAAACTTAGGCAATGTAAACAGAAAGTTCTAACTAATGTTAAGCTTACTAAACAACCCCATTATTATTTAGCACTGCAAGTGCTTCACACTTAGAAGTGTTTAAACAAAGTATGGCTGTGATGAGAATTCAAACCTATCATTATTCTGGAAAATATCACGTGGGCAAAACAAATACAAGTGAAAAAACAATACCCCCACACACACCAAAAGCAATAACAAACTGTTTCAAAATAATACCATATCAGAAAATATCTATAAAAAGCTTCATGAATTATAATTTCCTTTAAATCAAATAGGTAGATACTCCATTTTTTTTTTCTTTTAAAATACTACCTACCATTTTTCTATCACTAGGTAAAGATGACTCAACCTAACTTTATATATCTGTAATCTGGCATATCAGGAATATCGTCATTTTTATGAGATAATCATCTTGTTTAGATTTTTTTTTACAATTTATATAGTAATTTGTAAATTTGCAATTATTTAAAAAATGGTAGTATGGGTGGGAGATACTTTTATCTCAGAGGCAAACACTCTTAACTGTTTAATAAAAGTTCCAGTTAAAGTACACAAAATCACCATAAAAAGGGATGTTCGATCATGATAAAATATAACAAAACTTGCTTGACTCTATCATGAGATAAAAATGCATTTTTCTAAAGTCTCATGGCTCCTTAAAGCTGCAGTTTACTGCATGAGTTTCAACAAAAGAAATCCAGTTTATTCAGGGCTCCATCTACTCATACCCTGTAACTCTGACTTAGATTGCTTTATACAACTCTTTGACTTGAAATACATTATCCATCAAATCCTTTTCATATCATCTGACTGGAATGAATATCATCTATTTTGTTATGTGTTCTTTCTGTTTTAATCCACCTCTATTTCCATTCTCCAGCATATATGTTTGTTCAGCAAGCCTTAGTTTTGTCTGATCATCAGTCCAATTATTTACACATCATTTAAATTTTAATAACTTAAATCATAGGAATTTAAAGAATAATGGGGTTCAATCAAAGTTAGTAAATATTCTCTTGTTAGAAATGTTCACACATAATATAAGTTAACTCTACATTGACCAAAGCTTGTGTGATTATGCTGTATTGGGTAAAATTCTGGAGGTGACTGATTCCCACCTACAGTTCATGGGCACCAGGACATTTAAAACTGGAAGGTGGGTAGAAAGAAATTCTCAGGAAGAACTACAACCAAAATGTAAACAGGGATTCAACTTTCTGTAATAAACAAAACAAATATATAAAAATATATAATATATGTATAAGAAAAGCAAAATCTTGAACCACTTAAAATCAAGCCAGTATTATTGTCTCCCCATATTTTACCCTCAACCATATCCATTTAACATTTTATAAAATACATGAAAATCCCTAAGAATTAACTAGGTCACTTTTTTTTTTTTCCTTCGGTTCGGTTCTCAACTGTGTTTAATGCTCTCAGTTTCAAAATTCCAGTTTCAGGAATATCCTTCGGATTTCTTCATACAAAGTCAAAGGTACTCCGCAAATCACTGCAGAGATTCCTTTACTGCTATGGATTTACTGCCACCATTCTCACTGTAAATTATTTTGCAGAGAGATAAGAGTCTGGGAGAAGTTGGAGGGTTTAGGGTTTAGGAGTGCATTTCAGAAAAATGTGATCTTAGTATTATGCTCTTTTTAGAATAACATGTAAGAGTAAAGAAGCCAATTGAAAATTTATCTTACTCTCAGCTGTGTTAGGTCTCATCACCATTTTTTATTTAAAAAGGAAGACAAATGAGCAGAGCACATTAAGAGCACACCAAGCTGGCATACTAAGTGGGTGTTCAGATGTATCACAGCCCTTCATAATAATAAAAACCTCATTTGATCATAAAAATAACAGTCAAGGAAACTCAGCTGATTATTTTATTTTTGATTATACAGACATTTTGAAGAAAAATAATTTTTAAACATTTCACATAATAATAGAAAAGTAGGTGGTATTTTTATGAAATTTAAAAAGATTTCCAATTGAGTATTGAATTGGCACAGAAAAAACACAAAGGTTCTTGTGTGTGTGAGTGTGTGTGTGTGTGTTGGGGGCAATGAATTATAATGATACAAGATATAGGATAAAGATGACAAAGGTAAAATACCAGACAGAAAATATGTGTTCTGATAAGTTATAGATACATCAAATAGCTGTTCAGAAAAAATAGTCAAGGGTGCCCTTGAGGGTATTCTGTGGCCCATGTTTTTATATATACACTATTTCCCTCTTAAGTGAACATTTAGCAATTATGCTGCAAATTATTCCACCATGCGAAATATAAGCTCACAGGTGCATAAGTAAATGGACAATAAATGGTCTCCTACAGATAAATACACTTTGTGGTTTTATTCTCTGGAGAAATTTCTCGCTTCCTGAATATTACTATTGTGAAAGCTCATTAATTTGAAGATTGGAATATTTTGAAAAAAATCATTTGATTAATTTATCTAAAATCCACATTTTGTGTTAACTAAAAAAAGGCGTTTTCTTTTTTTTTTCATAAATGGAAATCATACTATGAGTTGCAGGTTTCAGTTTGAATAAATCAAAGTATAAAATGGAATACTATCATTTTAAATATATATAACTATAATTGTTACTAATATCATTAATTTCAGGTAGGCATTTCATTAAGGTAGTTATAATGAACTTTGCAATTATTAGAAGATGATACTAGAGATGCTAATTTATTTCTTTTAAATATTTATCTTTAATAACATAATTTATTCTTCTGGATACAGATTATAGATTCTATAAAGCAATTTAATATTTACATAGGAACAGTTGGTTGACTACTAGGACCAAGAGAAATCTCCTTTTTCCTACATCTGTAAATCTGAATACTTACATACATACATGCACACACACGTTTTTGAAATTTTGCAGAGCATTTTAACCCAGGTAATTGATTATGAAAGTTAGAAAATAACATATATCAGATATCAAATGTGAAATATTAGGTCACTAAGAATTTCTCTGGTTTCTATATTTTCTGGGCAGTAGCTTTCTCCATGAAAAAGAGTACTTAGGCAATAGGAATTCACATCTTCTTGCCATTAAGCATAGATTTGCACTACATTCTTCTAAATTTTGTTAGACTTGACATTTTAGCTCTTTCAAATAAAGTCCACAAATATGAATAAAAAATTTATAAGGGAAATTATATTAACTATTCAACGTTAGCAGCATTCAATAACATGATTGTAAAAGTGAAAAAATAATTTAAAAGCACCAATTTTTTTTATAACCCCAAAACAGGAAGCATTGTGGATTGTGTCTTAAACTTAAAATGTGGAAGTTTCTTCAATGTCTCCAATTTCCTAAATGTATCTGGTAGATAAGCATTTGAAGGCACAATCTCTAAAGTTACCTTCAGAAGAATAAAGTTACTAATGTTACCCCAGAAGAGAAATTTTGTCCTTTTATGTTTCATTCTTCGAAGCAGAAAATGGACAGGTGATTCTGAACTAGATAGGAGAGGACTTAAATATCTCTACCATAGGAACTCAAAATATAAATATGTTGCAAAGGACTAAATGAAGGGAAAGCATGGTAGTATATCCATGACTATGAAATACAGCCTTGAGGTTTTACTTAAACTAAAGAAGCTAATAAGATTTTAACAATTTCCTGTGTGTATAAGCTCCTCAAACCCTTCTGAGTCCTTCTTCCATTACCAGTGCTATAATAACAAACCTTATTAAAGGACCTTGATAAAGAAGATTATTATTTACCAATATGTGTTACATAACACTGGCCCTTAAAATATTCTAGGAGAAAAAGAGTTCTGTATTAAAGTAAGTTTATGAAATGCTGTACAGTACATCTCACTCTTAGAGACTTCTTTTTTGTGTGTGTGTGTGTGTGGTACGCGGGCCTCTCACTGCTGTGGCCTCTCCTGCTGCGGAGCACGGGCTCCGGACGCGCAGGCTCAGCGGCCATGGCTCGGGCCCAGCCGCTCTGCGGCATGTGGGATCTTCCCGGACCGGGACACGAACCCCTGTCCCCTGCATCGGCAGGCGGACTCTCAACCACTGCGCCACCAGGGAAGCCCTTGGAGACTTCTAATGCACAGTTTCATTTGGCATTGCATCATGAACATGTTTCTATTATATTCACTAATCTCTATAATTTATCCATTTTTCTACTGTTAACATAAGGATTTTCAACAGTCTGATTTTATTAACAATGCTGTACATAAAGTTCCATGCATATTTCTGATGGTTTTTATGGAATAAAGCACTAGAATCGGAAATAATGAATCATACTGTATGAATATTGTAATGTTCCTAATAAATATTGCCAATATGCCTTCCAGAAAGTTAAACCAATATATTTCTATATTACTGTATATATTCCCAAAGTTACACAATAAGAGATTTTACAAATCAACATAAACATTCCAAAGAACAATGAGCAAATCAAATGTTTATAAATAAAAAAGTAATGTGCAATCTCTTGCATAATTAAACTAATGCAAAATAAATCAATGACTATATATGTTTAATGTGTCAGATTAACCAAAGTATTTTGAGAATTAAAATAATATTGTAGATGTTCTTATACACTGCTAATGGGATGTCAACTTGGCCCCAATTGCAGGAAAGTAATTTAGCAATATTTATTATGACCCCTAGAATAATTTATTTCCTTGATACTTTTTTAGGTAATTAGAAATGTGGTTAGAAATATTTTGTTTAGGGGTGATAAACACAGCATCATTAATAGCAGCTAAAATTTTTTTAAATGGTCAAGAGTAAATGATGACATATTTATACTGATACTGTTAATATTGCCTAATGATCCATTCTCTCCTACTTCTTTTGTTAAAGCAACTCTCAAATGTTAATTAATATATGACCACCTAGAATAAATACTGTAACTATAAGCCTGTCTTTCTACTAGGGTGGTTACATGACTGTATTCATGCCAATTGGATATAAGCAGAAAATAAATGTGCAACATCTATGCCCTTACAATGAAAGGTAGTCCTCTACTACTCCCCTCTCCTTGCTGTAATGTGGACTTGATAGAATGAGCTGGAACAACCATCTTTATCCATGATATTGGAGCAGGATGGCAGAGGAACAAAGTATATGAATCTTGGATATCTGATAATTTTGGTGCTGCAGGAAATCCTGGACCACCTACCTCTGGGACTTTTACATGAAAGAGAAATAAAGGTCTATCTTATTTAAACCATTGTTGCTTTGGTTACTTTTGTTACAGTAGCAAAAACTACCTCTTAAGCACATGATACATACTTGTATGAATATAATGTAGCAACTAAAAGCCTCCTAATGGCATGAGAACAACTAATAAAGTAATATTTCAGAAAGAGCAAAATATATTACGCCAATTTTCCACATTATACCATTCCAAAATAGTAAAGGAAAGTAATCTCCAAAATGTTAATGGGAGTAAAGTTTTGATGGTAAGATTAGGGATAATTTTTAAGATGTTCTTCTTATTCCTGTCTAATTATGAGAAAAATATCAAACGAATTCCATTTGAGGGGCATTTTACAAAATATTTGACCTGCAATTTCCAATACTGTCAAGGTCATCAAAAATAAGGCAAGTCAAAAATAAGACTATAACGGATAGCCAAGAAGACCTTAAGGAGACAAGGTAACTAAATGTAGTTTGGTGTCCTGCATGAGATCTTGAAATAGAAAAAAAAATTAGGTAAAAACTAAGAAAATCTTAAAATGGGCTTTACCTAATAATATACTAATATTAGTTTATTAATTGTGACAAATGTAACATAGTAATGTTAACAATAGAGAAAACTGGGCGTGAGCTATATGGGAACTGTTATACAGGAACTGTTGAGCAGAACACAGTGCATGGTAACCAATGCCCGGAAAGGAAGCCAATTATTGATACATGGAGGATAGCAAAGATCATCACAAGGCCAGACACCAGGAACGGAAGTCCAAACACTTCTGCGCACAGCATCTTGGCATCTGAGTCACCAAGAAAAGCACCACACAGCCAAGCACTGGATGGGACAAGGCTTTTAGTCACATGGTGAAGAGACAGAACAAAATCAGTTCCAACAGTGTGTGTCAGTCCCTCATGGCCAGCAGGTGCACCTGGCAGCCCATACTAGGTAACTGGCCTACATGTACCCCTCTAGTGCTGCCTCAGAAGAATCCTGACCCTATCCCTGCCAAATAATGAAAGCCAGGGACGTGCCTGAAGGCCACTGACACACACTCCTAAGCAGAACAACAGAACCCTCATTGAGCTTGAAACAGATCTTGGGCTCTTTACCTCATGGTAAGGAAGATCAAGGCTAACGGCCTAACCTAACATGGCTGAGTGAGTACAGAGATTGTACACATGAGACTGCCTTTCCCAACAGGAAGTTTCATACTATCTTCATAACATTTCTATAAATATAAATCTACTCCAGATTAAAAAAAAGATCTTTATTAAAAAGTGTCCCAGGCACTATTGCAGGCTACAGACTTTGCTACCAGTATGTTAGCACTTTGTCTGTGTGGGCAGAAGCCGGGCCTGCGATATCTCTAGCTTCTGCCAGATTTCCCCCTTCAGCTCCTCTGACTCCTGAGCTAAACGTAGCTCCATGATGAAGGGCATCAGCTCCTCCTGCAAGTCACTAGCATCACTGAAGTTGGAGGTTTGGAGGCAGTGACGAATCAGTCTGAATGCCAGTCCTTTTCATGGATTACAGTTTTCCTTTACTCTCCTCTACTTCATGTCCTTCTTAACTGCTCATCTGCCTGCCCTGCTGACCTGAGACCTACCACCAGAGGCTGAAGCAACAGATAAACATAAACTGTTTAACCAGTACCTAACCAATACAAGGTAAAATCCATATAATTGATCCCATATATTGTATTTTCCCTAACCATTGTTTTTCTGGTCAAATCTTGCCTGTTATACCTATGTAATCTACTAAGAACTTTTGTTAAAAATCTTATATATTGAGGCCAACTGCCTAATTTCAAGGGCTAAAGGTCATAGAGTCAATCAACTACTAGGAGGCTGAAGATTAGAAGGCAATATGTCCTGATACGGTTTCTGATACAGTATCTTGGAACCTCCTGAAATGCTGCCATCTTCCAAAATGAATCAAGACAAACAACCATTTTGTTGAGCTCTCCATTGAAGAATTAATAACATTAATGAAATCTATCTAATCACTATATATTCTGGTTCTTTTCTACTTTCAAATTCATTACATGTATAATGAAAATAAAAGATATTTTTAGTGGTCAAAAGACATAAAATGATTAATCACATATCTACTAATGACATTTTAAAAGTACCTCAGCCCAGAAATGTGACACTACAATCATTAAACATCAGATTCAATTTTCAAAGATACTAATCTTAAACTTTATACTGCTGGCAGAAACATAAAATTATATCCAACAAGCTCAGATGCTCTGGATAATGGAAAAGCTCAGTTCTATGGCACTGCCAGAAAATAATATGTTTTTAGAAATTCTGCAAGTTGAGTAGGGAGATAACTGATCAGAATATGACAAAGTGACGTTACAAATTGTTCAGAACAGAAAAATTCCAGTTCCAAAGAGATACTTTTTTTGAGACATTGATTGAGGTCCAAGAGCAGCATAATGGTACCAAATGGATAAAAACAACAATAAAGTCACTTCTCATGCATAATGCATAGGCATTCTCTATTCGAGTTGATATCACCATCTGGTGTCTAATTATTCCCGCTTCACACCACGGTGGTATGCACCTAATGAAATGACTGTACATTATAATAACTCAGTACACAGACTCTTTGCTGCTAATTATAAGGTGCTAGTTGTTGTTGTTGTTTTACATATTATGGAAATCCCAAGGAATTTGGTGTTCATTGCTTAAAATAAATATTTTGTATGGTGTCACTAGGAAAAGAGAGCTCTAATAAAATTTTATTCTTCTAAAAGATCTATTGTTTCTTTTTTTCACACACACACTGTATTTTATTTTTACAAGAGATAAATAAACTGACACCAAGCATTGTAAATGGATGACCATATTGTTTCTTTACGTTTTATTAGTTTCTTCTAACATCTGTACCACAGAAATTAATTAAGGTCCTGATTCTTTATTCTCATCACGTGATCTTTTTTCAAACTAAGTACATTTATTTCAACTTATTCATAAATATCTTCAAGTTGTAGGAATCAAGGTTAACAGTTATTTGTTCTCTCCTAAATAACAAAGACAATTTTATGAAACTACACATTTATTTATTTATTCTTCATTCAATAAATTCATTGCTTATTTATTAGGCATTAGAAACTTTTTTTAGGGTCTGGGGAAATAATTAATTACCCCTTGGAAAGACTCAGGTCAATTAATGAAAAATAAATATAGGTAAGTGATTACAATAACATTTTGTAAATGCTATAATTAGAGGTATTTACAGGTTCTTAATGAAGTAGAAAGGAGAGGTTCTTCATGATATCTTTTAAACCTAAAGATATTGTTAATTTTCTCGGTTGGAGTTTTAGGTATTTATTGGTGCACTATAAACTTCCCCAAAATGTAGTGGCTTAAAACAACAATGATTTATTTGTTGATGATTCTGTAATTCACTCACGGCTTGGAGGCAACAGTCTTGCTTGCTCCACATGGCATCTTTAGGAAGCTCTAACTGGAGGGACTTGAGGGCCAACTTGAAGATAGCTCACTCACAAGGATGAAAAGTTGGTCTGGCTTTGACTGGTGGTTTGGTGGAATAGTCAGTTAGGAACACCAGTTATCTGCCACATGGGCCTCTCTAGGTGACTGCTTGGGTTTCTTCACAAAATGGCACATTAAGTTGCAAAATAGAGGAAGTGGAAGCTGCCAGTCTTCTTAAAGTTAAGGCCCAGAACTGGCAGAGTATAACTTTCACCATACTTTGTATAAGAAGATACAGGTCCAGTCTAGACTCAATTGCTTGAAGAATTAGACTGTACTTCTCAGAGCTCTAGTTTTAGCTATTTTATATCACTCATTGCTATAGAATTTATCAAGCAAATATAATCCTGGAAAGTACTTCAGGGAGTAAAGGCTTACTTCTCTTAAAATCTGGTAATGTATGTAAGACTCCATTTTAATACTGTGGTTCTAAAAAGGAAACTCTATATTCCATGGAATATCTGAAAGTCAGGATTTAATTTTAGGTCTGAAACAGTTTGTGCTAATCAATAGAAATTTTTGTCTCTATCACAAATATATGTTAGATAAATTTGAATTTCAAATCACATTCTACATATAACAAACATTTAAAACATTATGTACCATATGTGGTAAATGCTTTATACACTATTTCATTCAATTACCACAACAGAACGTTCAGGTAAAATTATTATCCTCATAAGAGAAATGAGGCTAAGGGAAACGAGTAGTTTATCTGAGGTTGTGCAGCTAATACATGGAAGTTCTTGGATTTATGCCCAGGCTGCCTTTCTCCAAAGTCTTAGTGCTGCACGGTACTGCCTAAGCACAGACAAATTGAATATTAAGTTTCACGAAATGTAGTTTCATCTGTTTTTCCTTCTGATAATATATTGAGTGTCCATTGCAAATACAATTTATTGTTATTTAATTTAAGGAGGCTTGAGAGTCTGGTAACATGGTTTCTATTTTCTTCAACCTGATCAATGAATCATTTAACCAACTTTTCTCTACACAAAAATTTCAACTTACAAAACAGTTTACAAAGAAAATATGTATTACCAGATATGTGTGTATATCACAAATTAATATTTAGAATAAAAGAGGTCAAACTGGGAGATGAAATTATATGTTTACAGGTCAGATTTAGGTATGAAATTTTGTGTTTAATCATCTAGTTGCTTAAATATTTACCTTTTCTATGCCTTCTTTTTCTATTTCATAAGTTCCATGATGGACAGTAATAAGACCTCTTATTTTATACGCAAGGCTGACAGCCTAGTAGGTATTGAATGAAGGGAATAGGTTGTAAAACTTCTGTATGAATATTTATAAAAACAATTAATTGGGTGAAAAATCAATCAGAAAACTCAAATCCATAATACTAGGTCAAGTGTAATCATACTGGAAAATTTCCCTGTTGAGACTTTTGCTCTTCATTTTTCTGCTATGGTAAGAGAAAATTACATGAAAGTAGATTATAGTCATACTTTGAGACAATTATTTCAAGACTGTTTGAGAGCAGAGAAGTACTGAAGAGCTTTTTGAACAATTACAGTTATATTTTTTAGAATTTTTTTCCATTAACATTAATTATATTCTCCCTAGAGTCATGAGCTCAGGAGCCTTTTGAAAAGGCAAATTCATTCACCAACAGATGAATGTTTTAAGTTTTCAATTCATTACCATTTGACCTGAAACATTTAGAATTGCTTATTTTTCTTTTTTTTTAATGTAGCTTTATTGAGATACAATTTACATACCACAAGTTCACCCGATTAAAGTTATCATTCAATGGTTTTTAGTTTGTTTCCTGAGTTTTTTTTTTGTGTGTGTGTGTGATCATCACCATACTCTTAGATTTTCATCACTCTTAAAAAGAAACCTTTGACCAAATAGCAATCAGTCACTGTCCTCTCATCCTCCCCCACTCCCAGTCCTAGGGAAACTAATCTATTTTGATTTGTCTTTCATTTCAGTCAGAGAAGTTGTAAAAGAAAAGTATTCTCAGATTATGGGTAATACAGTATATAATGCATAGATATAGATCACCATGCGTTCATCTCATGTTAACACTATGTTAAAGACCAGGAATATAACTTGAAGTGCATCCTGTGAAACAATCAAAGTCCTTTTAATGAAATGTAGTAGTATAGCAATGGGAGCTGGCTCAAACTTCAGCTCAAGAATCCTGAATTACAGTCACTTTCAGAAACCCCATTGGGGATAACAGGAGAAAATAGCACATACTTCTCAAAAGTATAGGTTTTCTGCACACTATTTTGTGCCCCTATTTTTCATGTTGTCCATTTCTAAGATATGTTTATGTATCTATACTCACTCCCATAAGTTATTTTTTTTAACTTTTCCCACATTGCCTCTGACAGTCATCATTCTAGTTTTTATCACTTGGCATTCCTGTGAGTCTCCTCTTCTAAATCCTGCCTGACCAAAACACACACTTTTTAAGTTTTATTTTTATTTATTTTTATTTTTGTTTTTGCCACAAGTAATCTCTCTTCAGACCTCTAATCTTCTTCACCAAGGTTCTTTTTAATTTGTCACCTTGGATGATTTTTTATCCTTTATTTTCTTTTCCTTACTCTTCCCAGAAATATCTCATTCCCTCAACTTAACCCTCCAGTGGGTACCTGCTTTTTCAGTGCAGTTTATTAAACATGTCACACATAACCTACTGTAAATTATGCCCCTAGCATTTACATTAGGTCAGCAGTGTGTCGTGCTTCTAGTACTAGCTTTCCTGTTGTTGAAATAAAATAAGTAATATGTATTTTTTCTGGCATTTTTAATATTACTGTGTAGCACAATATAGTACAATAAAATGGTTACAGACATGGATTTGGGGTCTTATGAAAGAGATAAGTTCCCAATTCTGACTCTAACTTCCAAGTCATTTGAATTAACTAAACTCCAATTTCCTCATCTGTAAAACTGAAATAATAATACTGCCCTCATAGAGTAGTAAAGAGAAAATAATGCTGTATTCAAACACTTAGCATAACACCAAAAAATGATAGTAATATTACCAATCATATGATTTTTATCATTACTATTCACACACATTAAGCCTCCACTAGACTTTTTTGGGTTGAATATGTGTAAAATCTATTTAAAATATGATTTTTATAGAAAAGTAAATTCTAAATAACAAACTGACAATATTTCCATAACTCAGTATACTTGAGACTTGCTGTGTAAAAATAATATAAAGATGATTTAGTTGATTCTCTTTCATTTAGTCAGGAATATGTAGATACTCATCTGATTCTTTAATTTATCCAATGAATAAGGTGTCACTTAACCTTTTTTGACAAATTAAATGGAATTTAAAAAGTTTTCTAATACACACATTTGCCATCAAAACTTGTTAGGTGTAAAGGCAAATGAAAAAAGAGGCAAGAAGTATAATCTTATCATGCCATTATGGAAATATTTTCTTATAAATCTGATAGAGTAATATATGCTTTTCTCCCTCATTGTAAATTTTATCAAAGTTTTTCCTTCCAGGAAACATGTGTTTGCTGTCAACTTGATAATTAAGATATAAGAAAATAAAGCATAAATGAAAGGTCTCGGATCCATTTCCTATTTAAGTTGATTAACCCTCACACTGATCCCTCTGACTGAATCACTAAACACAGATTTGCCTTGTTTCAATCCCTTTGTACATCTGCTTTCATAAATGAAACAATAAATTCTTAATTGTTTGAGGTGCATTTCTTCCTCCCAGTTTGTAAGTTCCCTGAAAGCAGGCAGTCTTTCTCTTATTCATTGCTGAATCTCTGTAAATTGTGGTTGAATGAATAAAAAAGTGAATTCAGAAAAATATTTTAGAGGCATTCATCTGGAAATAATGCTCTGTTCCAAATTGGTTCCTTTGAGAAGAATAACAAGAACTTGGTTATCTGAAATCACAAAATATCTTTTATTCCATATGTATATATGTATGATGTTATATACACTTTCCATGACCATGTTAAAAGCAGTCACATTATATATCAACAAGGTAAGGTAGAACTTTCTTGATGATGAAACCTTTCTTTGTTTGATGTCTTGAGGGAATCTAACTAGCTAAGTGACACCCGTTATAAAATGTTCCCTAAATAAGGCTCAGTGTATCTTGTTATTCTGGAGGGAACATAAGCATCATTTCTGTGATCCACTCCAGAATTAAAAGCATAAAAAAAAAAAAAAACCCTGAATATTCACTGAAAACTTGGGTTAAACAGAATATACCAGGAATTGTGGTTAATGGGATTAATATGATTAAAAGCTTTAATTGCATATGTTGGAAAGCAATTTTCTAATATAATAATATAGGTATAAAATGAGTAAGAAATAATTCTAATATTGGGAAACAAAAGAACTTTGGTTTTCTGCTAGCTCAACCAAGACAAATTAAATAGAAGGAATTTCCCAGTTGTTATAAAGAAAAGAATGGATAGAATTGTCTCAATTTTAAGATTTTCTCACATTAACTTGTCTTAATCTTTGGCACCTGCTAGAAAGTAAGAGCACATGACAAAATGAATGAACACATAGCAAATGGAGACCAACAGAAGAACTTGGAAATAATCTGATCATGGTAAATTTGACAGCCTTTTCCCTTCTATTCATATAATGACTTAGTTTGCATCTGAACTGTCATAGTGATGTTTATTTTCTACTAGCAAAATTAATTTTAAAGTTATATTATGAAATTATTATGTCAATATTTCATGGTGTAATGCAAAAAAAGAAAGAAAAAGGACAAATTGACATGCATGATACATGTAGTATACTACCTGGACATATCTGAAATTCACTCAGGTTTAAATGAAACCACATCTGTACTAATCCCAGCCAAGTGTTTCGGAATCAGTGCCAACAATCAGGGCCAACATTTCTTTTTTCTTGGTGCCTCCCTTCACCACCACATAGCACTGCCCATAGTCATTTCCATTTTTGTGAATAAATAAACAAAGCACAATCTCCTGTGCCCTGGAAAGTCTCTACAGAACCTGGCAAGTGAGAAAATGTGTGTGTATAGCAGAGAGAGAAGAGACAGAGAGAGAAAGAGAGGAGAGATTTGTTAAACAATCGGAATAAAAATCTAGTGGATTATTATTGCCTTCCTTGCCTGAAAACAATATAAAAATCAGTTTTGATTTTTCCAGTCAATATATTTTTAGCAGATACTTTTAATAGAAGAGTGCAATTTTTATTTAAGCGAGAGGTCCTATTTCTTTATCAGCTATTTTATAATGTGGGTGTTTGCAGCAGTTGGCAAGAAACCCAAAGGAGATTTATCTATAGTCACCAGCTGATGCCCAAGCAAGGTTACACAGAATACATTCTGCTGGTGGCCATGATGGTTTAGGGGCTGAATGATTGCTTTTAAGTTTAGAAACATGATTTGGTTGCTGTAGCCAAATGTAATAAGTTACTCAGGACCTAACGTGCTTATTAAATCATAAGTGATCCTCTGGAAAAACTCAAATATTTGTAGTTTCTGCTAACTCAGGCATTCACTCCATCTCACAAACTCTGTTCTCTAACTGGAATACCATCTCTTAAGTGTTCTCCTGACAAACTGTTAAATCCTTCCAGCCTCAGCTCAAATACTAGCTCAAAGGCAAATGATTCCCTGATATGGGAGTTCCTATGTGCCAAACTGCCATCTAGATAAAATTCTCTTATAATAATTGACTCATTTAATTCTTTGTTTGTTTGTTTGTTAGCCTGCCTGCCTCTTCTATAATGTAAGCTTGCTTTGTGTATAGGGACCATATACCTGTGGCCTTTCATTTCTGTATCACTGACATCTGACATAATTCCTAGAGAGTCAATAGCAAAAAAATATTTTTAAGGAAATCAAATAATGACAGAAAGAATGAAAATATGAGTGTATAAACTATCTTACTACACATTGGCTACAAATTATATATACAAATTATTTGACAGTCTTTACATTTATTGAAAAGATTATTCTTTCTGTAGCTACTTGTACCGTGAGTATGGAATCAGAGCTTAGGGAAGTGAATTGAGTCATCTTGATGCATAAAAGGAACAAATGGGATAATGAGATAGCTGATCAAATGATTAGAACTGTAGAGCTGGACCCACTCACTTTCTGTTCCTATCTGGAACACGCCTGCTGCTCTGTGCCTGTGCACTCAGTAGGACTCAGAGACACCAACATATTCATTTTGTGGGTGGAGAGAGGTGGTCAAATCTTCTCTAGTTTTTAACAGCCTCACCCCTCCCTCACCTATCCTCCTATTTCCTACTTATCTTTTTTTTTTTTTTTTTTTTTTTTTTTTTTGCGGTACGCGGGCCTCTCACTGTTGCGGCCTCTCCCGTTGCAGAGCACAGGCTCCGGACGCACAGGCTCAGCGGCCATGGCTCACGGGCCCAGCCACTCCGCCGCATGTGGGATCTTCCCGGACCGGGGCACGAACCCGTGTCCCCTGCATCGGCAGGCAGACTCTCAACCACTGCGACACCAGGGAAGCCCTCCTACTTATCTTTTTAGTTACAGTAATACTGTTGTTTAAGGTACATATTGATTATATTTGCAGACTTTCATTTTTTTTTGGCCACGCTGCCTGGCATGTAGGATCTTAGCTCCCTGACCACGGATCAAACCTGCGCGCCCCTGCGTTGGAAGCGCGGAATCTTAACCACTGGACCGCCAGGGAAGTCTCTCTCTCTCTTTTTTTTTTTTTTAAACCTATATTGAGATTCAATTTTATTGTAGGTTTAATAGCACAATATTTAAAAATATACATGCCTGGCCCCTAAAAAACACTATATATTGCTAAATAAATAAATAAAATGTAGTCATACTAACTTTCAGGTGATTTCTTCATCTAATGTGTTATCTACATGATGTGTTAATTTTTCCTAGGGTCACTGAGTCACCATTAGTGACCAATACATCTTTGTCTTATTGTAAGCTTATGTTTATCTTATAAATGTTATGTAATATAACGTGTATAAGAGGAAACATCAATATGCTCAGAATTAATTTTTTGTAATATATTCTCACCCATTTAGTTGTTTCTTGTTTGATTAACCTACAAATTCAAAGAGCAGTATTGATGTTTAGATATTCAATAAAAGTAGAATCAACTTCTATAAATAAACTATGATAACATTAATTTAATTCTGTAAATTCATTCATTTTATATCTATTTCTATTTGTTCAGTCTTTCAGAAATGATTGTTAGATATAAGTTATACTTAAGTTTGTGTGTGAAGAATAACACACTACTTTCAGCTTTGCTATTAAGAAGTTCTGTGATCTTGGCCAGCAAAGATAACCTCTGAATCTAAGTTTCCTCTTCTGTTCTGTGGAACAAGTGAATTTAATTAATTAATCTCTGTCTTTCCTCCCAGGTATAAAATCTATTATTTTATTCAGAATACTATCAGGGATTCAGGAGACTTCAGAGTTACCATAAAATGTCTATAACAACATGGCAAAAAATTTTCAGGGTAATTTCCACCTTGATAGATACTCTCCACTCTGGCAACATTCATCATTTAAGTTGACACTTGCAAGCTCAAAGCTCCATTAAAAGTGATAAGAAGCACATTAGAAAAAATTATAAGGCTATATGTAGACACATTTGAAAAAACTTAATCCTTCAGGACTGGATTAAGTGCATTGCAAATGTCTGTTTACTTTTCTACATCTCCCACAAGAATTAAGACATTTTGAGACAGAGGAACATATATTATTCACTTTTGTTTCTTTAGTGCTTCATAAATAGTATGTCTACAATACCTGTTGAGTGAATGAGTGAATAAATAAATAAAAGGTTTACATAATTCACATGTAGATCATATTTCTTCTTACTATCAATTAGAAATATATAGGCAGCTTATATTATTATAATATTCCAAATATGGGTACCAAAAGTATAACTGACTCTGGGAACACTTGTGAAGTAGGCCAAAACTGCATTTAGTATATCTGGGACTCTTTTTATCCCGAATTGCTTGGCTACATTCCCAGATACCATTGCTATATTTCTGTCATAACTTCCCTCCCCCATTCATGGTTAACTTCACCCAAAAATGTGTGTGTGTATGTCTGTGTGTGTATGCACATGCAGTGTGCTGAGGATGATGGGTGGATATGAACATGTCCAGTAAAGAATGCATTGATTCAATTAAATATTTATATTTGAGTGTTCCAAACTGCACATAACAGTATATTAGGTACTGTAAGGAATTAGTGACCCACTGTCCCTCAGACCCAGATTGTATGTTTCAATAGGAGAGCTCATATAATGGTAAACATACAGGCATGGGAGTGACCGATGTTAATTCTTGCCTCATCAGTGCTTGTCTACTCAGCTTTTACCTATAACTGGGTCTTGCTTGGTTGTCTAATTCCCCCCTCCTTAGGTGAATGCAGGCTGCCTCACTGCATTTCTTTCACTGGGTTCCTCACAGCAGAATCAACACAAACCTACTAGTTATGCTTCTTCTGTCAGTTCTTGCAAATACCAGAAAGATTTCAGACAGTAAAATGGCCACTGCTATCAAAATGTTTGAATCATAACAGCGAGGTAAATGCTAATTTCTTTGGAAAATTATCCATTCTCCTTTCAACTGTAAATTTATTTATCTATCACAAAAGTGATAGATATCTGAAAATCTTATCAAACCAGTGAAATAATCTATATACGATTTTGGAGGTTTCTAATATAATAGTGTTATAATACTATCCTTATGTATCAATTTGTTTCAGATTCTGAAAAATACTAGAGGCCCATTAAAGAAAAAATTTAAACCGTGCTTGTAATTTCAATTTAAAAAGAGCTGCAGAGTTTCTCATACTAGGACAAGCCACTATTATTTTAGGTATTGTCCTACTAGTCATCCGCACATCTCCAAAAGCAAAAGTGGAACCAACTCTGCTCCTATACACAATCTACTTTCTTTTCCTGTTCTCCCTCCGAAAAGGTATTTGTTGAATAGTGACTGTCTTGAAAATTGGACCTACTATTACATGGAGAAACTAATTTAGGAATGAAATAGAAACCCTATTTAGCCTCCAGCAATTGCTTTTGATGTTTGTTCTCTAACTCCTCGTTTGCCAATCAAGAAGAATCTGCAGTTCAGAATTTTTGTTGTCTTCCTTTTGCTCTGAGACTACCTGTAACCCTCAGAAGGCAGAGGTCAGACCAGGGGAACATCTGTAAAAATGCAGATCAGGTTTGCTGTGTTCAAAGAAACGAGCCATTTTAAAATAAGCATTTTCTCATCAGTATTCTGCACCACCATCTTTACATGAAGGAGAAAAAAAATACAACAGTGAACCGAAGAGATGATAAAAGATGATGACTCAGAGGGGGCAAAAAAAGTTGCTCCTTAGTTGAGTTTAAAAGTAAGAAAAGAGAAGAAAATAGTCCCATAGTCTTCTCTTGGTGAGATATCTTTAGATCTTTTGGAAGTGTATATATTTGTATGGTATCCACTTTTAGTGCACCAGATGGAATACTGTAAGATGTAGAAAGGAGGCTTATGAGTATTGTGGACACAGGAGCTGAGCACCAATTGAGGGACAAAGCTACTCAGAGAAACACAGGCTAGCACTGCCTTGCGATAATCAAATTCACCACACGGTACCACTGTATAGTCTAGAAACATTGAAGCTATTTTGACTCCTCTCTGCCTTGTGTGCATATAAGATATAATTTTAAATCTGGAAATCATTTTACTTGTTTGTTTTTGCAAGATGTTTTTCCTTATGAACTATCTCTCAGAGTCAAATTCTCTTTAACACGCACACAAACCCTAACTTAGTAATTGCATTTAATCAATTTGTATTTACATGGCAGTGATAGTCTTCTAACAACTGTCCTCCCTGAAGTTACAATCAATCAATGCTATGAAGATGATGTTTTCTTCAAACATTATTTTCTTCATGTCATTTGCCAATTTAAGAAATTTCAAAAGTTTTGCATGGCATATCTAATCATGACAGGGACTAATGTTATGTTATAGACAATGATTCTTCATTCCCTTCCCTTTGAGAAAGATTGATCCTGAGGAAAAATTTTTAATTTTTTCCCAGAGCTGATCACTGCTGTGATTGACGCTGACTGGAGAAGCAGAAAGGGGACTAAACCACCTTCCGAGAGATTGCCCATTGATCATACAGAACCCTTAAACCCCATAATTTTTTTCTCCCCTCACCTTCTGGGATATGGACAACCCACTTCCCAAACAGCTTTGAACAGAGGGTGGGAGGCTGGAGACCTCATGATGGGTGAGCACGATGAAGGGAAGACCCATAAGTAAAGTGGCACTGGACACAACCAACTGGACATTTTCTTGTGAGCTGGGGCACCCCTAGACATATCACCACTGCTAGAGATGACTAAAGCTTAATTTAGGAACTTTTGTTATAAAATGTATTATGTTTTACACTTCCTCCCACACTCAGCTTGGGGTGGTCTCTTTCTTTCCTCCCCAGGAAAGACTAAGGAAAACTCCACATTTTTCTTCACACATTTTAGACTTAGTCTCACTTGTGATCCACACATCCCAACACCATGGCAGAAATTGGTCTCCAGGCAGGGCTTGGAAGGATAGCACAGCAGACCCAAGGAGATCCAGTAATACTTATATGAGATTTTGAAATCTATCATCAGGACTTCTGAATCTCGGGTGCAGTGTTCAGCTGCTCCTCTGATTAAATCATCATCCAGAAAAGCAAACAGTGCAAATCACCATGGTGGCCAAGTTGTTAGACTTATGATAAAAGCAATTAAAGGAGAGCCTGACAGGAGCTTTCATGGTGCATGGTATACAATTTAAAAGTCAGAGGTAAACTATGCCAGAAGCTCTTGATATCAAGACTGGGGAGATGTGTTATTCTAAGTGGAATGTTTATAATGAGAAGCTGGGTATATACCACATTATATATTTTCAGCAAGTTGAGAAAATTTAAGAAACACCATCTTGATACTGCCATATACATTCTTTAGGCAATGAGATCTTTCCTCATTGGAGAAAGAGATATGAAAATATTTTGATGCATTCAAGATACTTGCCAGGCTTCCCAGTCAGGTACTGGTCTTCAGAGGTCTGAGCTCAAGCAAATGGACACCAGACTTGGTCCACTTGCTCTCAGAAGAGAGAGAAAGTTGTGAGTGTAAAGAACTAGTGATAGAAAATACTTGAGTTTTAGGTAGAAATGCTGCTGAAATGTTACTGGAGTTAGTAAGGAGTAGGGAGTCACGGTTAAGAAAGTCTTGAAGGTAGAGAAACAATAGAGATTAATTAAATGACAGTATAGAAGTCTAATTTCTCTATTTCTCTACTAGAAGCTCTAACTTAGTGGTTCTCAGTTCTAGCTATATATTGTAAACTCTTGTGTGCTCTTTAAATTAAAAAAAAAAAATCAACGCCTGCCCCCATCCCAACTTAAACCTTAATCAAGGGGGATGCTGCCTATGTATCTTCATCAATTTTTGAAAGTTCCCCAGGTCTTTTTAATGTGCAACCAGGGCTGAAAATCACTGACTGAACTTGAAAGAGGAAGAAACTGTGACAGTTTCTCAGTCTTTCCCTTGTTTTTGATAACTTTGTTTTGAGGCAGTTTTCTCATGATTCAAGAGAGATTATGGGTTTCTGGGAGGAAGACCACAGAAGTAAAACGCCATTCTCAGCACATCATACCAAGGGGTGCATACTATTGAGATGGTTTATCATTGCCAATGTTAAACTTGATCAGCTTGTTAAGGTAGTGTTTGTCAATTTCTCCACTATAAATTTACTCATTTTTCCCCCCTTCCTATGCTCTAATCCATAGCCCACACTTAAGGGGTAGCCAGTTAAGCTCCACCTCTTTGAAGGCAGAATATGTACATACATTATTTGGAATTCCTCTGTGTAAGAGAGTTTGAATTAGCTTTTTAATTAATATTTCTACTTCTACTCATCTCCATGTCCTCTGTGCTCCCTTCATCCAGACTATAACACAGAGGTTATTTTAAAGCAGACATTCTTCCTCTGTTTAAAAGCTTCCAATGATGGCCCACTGATAGAAACAAAATTCTAAGTCCTAAACTCAAGGTATAAAGCCTATATATACCCTATACATTCTAAACCAGTGGATCCGGTCCACGTGGGAATCACCGAGTTGCTTTCGAGCATGAGGCTGACTGGTCTCCACTTTAGAGCTCTCCAATTTATTAGCAAAACATGCCTTTGAAATATTTTAGGACATACTGCCTTTTTATTATTAGAAAATATGTGTTCTCACACAATTATTTTTATAAAAGCCATCATCCCAATAATTATATTTACTTATTATATTATTCATAAATTGTTTTGGGTTTTTTTTTTCAGTTGATTATTTGGAGTCAGTGACTGCCTTTTGATATTTCAGAAGTACTTGGGTACATGTCATAAGCATTTCAATTCTCTCTCATTTCTACATTTTTAGTAAAGTGATTCCATGGTGCTGAAAAATATAATTACTTTATAATCAAGAAATGTATTTTAATGCTGTTACAGACCTCTAGAGCAATGAAAATTTCTAATGTAAGGTATTCCCTAGATAAGCTATGTTATGAAGTGTCATCTGCATATGTTATTAATCTTCTCTTCATAATCTCTGACCTCATTTATCTATATTAAATTATATTTATCATTTATTTGAATAATTATGGTAGAATATATTCAAATTAGTGTATTAAAACATAAAATATAGATAACTTACAAGGTACTTACATATAAAGAAACTGTAATTAGAGGACATTTACTTAATATTAGAAAAAAACTATATTTAGCTATATAACCTTTTGATTTTGAAAATCTTTTATTTCTAAATTAATATTTTTAAGTTCAAATCTGAAAAATGTAAACTGTTTGCAAATCAATGTTTCACCGCCAAAAAATCCCTAGTTTATGCTATAAGAAGGGACAATATTTTCAACATTTCTTTGAAATATAACTATTTCAAATTCAAGGTATATTAGAAATGAGATACTGTTATTGTAGATAGGATTTGATAATTTCATATTTTTATTTCTCTTTTTTGGAAATAACTTCATCAGTACTTCTAATTATTGAAATAAGATATGTTTATTATCAAAATAAGAAAATTAAAAAGTATAAGAAAAATAATCTTTCTTTAAAGCCATATTATCTACGTTTGCTATCATGTAAAACTGTCCTTGTACAAAATATCATATATATATACACATCTATACATATGTATATACACATATGTATATATACATGTGCCTGTAGGTAAATACATATAGTAATAAAGGGTATGTTCATATGTATCTACATATATATGTATCAATAGTAATAAAGTAAGGAAAGTTTCCAGAAAGAAAACATGGGATGAAAGTACAGTAAGTGATCCCAGTGTGGAGGGAATAGTCATAGCCTCCCTGGGTCATATCGGGTCATACCTAGGCACTGGTCTCTTGAGTACTCCACAGAAAAATGTTGATCAGAGGCTTTGCTGCAGCTGGCCCCTCACTCCAGGAAGGTTCAGACAACCAGAGGTCTGAGGAGATTAGGTGAAAAGAACTGGTGTGACATGGTCTTTCAATATAACAAAAAAGCAAAAGCCCAGAGGGTAAATGGGCCAATCTGGGAAGGCAGGCAGACTGGATCCAGCATATGATAAACTTTAACATAAAGGAAAATGATCTCATAATGAATGTCTGCAATGTAGGAATGAATATTGAGTATCTAAATATAGATTGACTGTATAAAATATAAGACAAAGTTTCTAATATATGATAGAGAAGACAGAACTCTAGCACTATGAAATAGTTTCAAAATATATAAAGCAAATATTGACAGACTTATGAAGAAAATTAACAAATCTATCCTCATAAAGGGAGCAAACTTCTGTCAGTTGCATAGATCAGGTAGATAAACTTTTCAGGAAAGATATGTAAGATCTGAACATCACAAAACCACACACTTGATCTGCTAGACGCATACCTCCACAGAGAAAAGACACCACACCAGAAGCCCCTCACCTTCCACCTACCACACAGCCACAGGTCTACCTCACTGACATGCAAACTCTGTATTCCCTCTTTTATAGCCAATGTCTCTCCTTTGTACTTAAAATCAATTCTCCAGCTATATCCTATACCCCATATTCCCTTCCCATTCCTTTCTCAATAATGTAAGGGAACGTTTTAAAAGACAAACCCAGGCTTTTTTTTTTAAAGAGATAGAGTACAAAAAATATATTGTGCATACTTCTTAAAATTTTTTAAAAACATCCTTATTGGAGTATAATTGCTTTACAATGGTGTGTTAGTTTCTGCTGTATAACAAAGTGAATCAGCTATACATAAACATATATCCCCATATGCCCTCCCTCTTGCGTCTCCCTCCCACTCTCCCTATCCCACGCCTCTAGGTCGTCACAAATCACCAAGTTGATCTCCCAGTGTTATGCGGCTGCTTCCCACTAGCTATCTATTTTACATTTGGTAGTGTATATATGTCCAAGCCACTCTCTCACTTCATCACAGCTTACCCTTCCCCCTCCCCATGTCCTCAAGTCCATTCTCTACATCTGCACCTTCATTCCTGTCCTGCCCCTAGGTTCTTCAGAATCTTTTTTTTTTTTTTTAGATTCCATATATATGTATTAGCATACAGTATTTGTTTTTCTCTTTCTGACTTACTTCACTCTGTATGACAGATTTTAGGTCCATCCACCTCACTACAAATAACTCAGTTTCGTTTCTTTTTATGGCTGAGTAATATTCCATTGTATATATGTGCCACATGTTCTTTATCCATTCATCTGTCTATGGACACTTAGGTTGCTTCCATGTCCTGGCTCTTGTAAATAGAGCTTCAGTGAACATTGTGGTACATGACTCTTTTTGAATTACGGTTTTCTCAGGGTATATGCCCAGTAGTAGGATTCCTGGGTCGTATGGTAGTTCTATTTTTAGTATTTTAAGGAACCTCCATACTGTTCTCCACAGTGGCTGTAACAATTTACCTTCCCACCAACAGTGTAGGAGGGTTCCCTTTTCTCCACATCCTCTCCAGCATTTATTCTTTGTATATTTTTTGATGGTGTCCATTCTGACCAGTGTGAGGTGATACCTCATTGTAGTTTTGATTTGCATTTCTCTAATAATTAGTGCTGTTGAGCATCCTTTCATGTGTTTGTTGGCCATTAGTACGTCTTTGCTGAAATGTCTATTTAGGTCTTCTGCCCATTTTTGGATTGGGTTGTTTGTTTTTTTGATATTGAGCTGCCTGAGCTGCTTGTATATTTTGGAGATTAATCCTTTCTCAGTTGCTTCATTTGTAAATATTTTCTTCCATTCTGAGGGTTGTCTTTTCATCTTGTTTATGGTTTCCTTTGATGTGCAAAAGCTTTTAAGTTTCATTGGTCTCAGTTGTTTATTTTTGTTTTTATTTCCATTTTTCTAGCACGTGGGACAAAAAGGATCTTGCTGTGATTTATGTCAAAGATTGTTTCCTCTAAGAGTTCAATAGTGTCAGGCCTTACATTTAGGTCTTTAATCCATTTTCAGTTTATATTTGTGTATGATGTTAAGAAGTGTTCTAATTTCATTCTTTTACATGTAGCTGTTCAGTTTTCCCAGCACCACTTACTGAAGAGGCTGTCTTTTCTCCACTGTATATTCTTGCCTCCTTTATCAAAGATAAGGTGACCATATGTGTGTAGGTTTATCTCTGGGCTTTCTGTCCTGTTCCATTGATCTATATTTCTGTTTTTCTGCCAGTACCATACTGTCTTGATAACTGTACCTTTCTAGTATAGTCTGAAGTCTGGGAGCCTAATTCCTCCAGCTCCATTTTTCTTTCTCAAGATTGCTTTGGCTATTCGGGGTCTTTTGTGCTTCCAAACAAATTGTGAAATTTTTTTGTTCTAGTTCTGTGAAAAATGCCATTGGTAGTTTGATAGGGATTGCATTGAGTCTGTAGATTGCTTTGGGTAGTATAGTCATTTTCACAATGTTGATTATTCCAATCTAAGAACATGGTATATGTCTCCAACTGTTTGTACCGTCTTTAAATTCTTTCATCAGTGTCTCATTGTTTTCTGCATACAGGTCTTCTGTCTCCTTAGGTAGGTTTATTCCTAGGTATTTTACTCTTTTTGTTGCAGTGGTAAATAGGAGTATTTCCTCAATTTCTCTTTCAGATTTTTCATCATTAGTGTATAGGAATGTAAGAGATTTCTGTGCATTTTGTATCCTGCTACTTTACTAAGTTCATTGACTGACTCTGGAAGTTTTCTGGTAGCATCTTTAGGATTCTCTATGTATAGTATCATGTCATCTGCAAACAGTGACAGGTTTACTTCTTCTTTTCCAATTTGGATTCTTTTATTTCCTCTTCTTCTCTGATTGATGTGGCTAAAACTTCCAAAAGGATGTTGAATAATAGTGGTGAGAGTGGGCAACCTTGTCTTGTTCCTGATCTTAGTGGAAATGGTTTCAGTTTTTCACCATTGAGAATGATGTTGGATGTGGGTTTGTCATACATGGCCTTTATTATGTTGTGGTAGGTTCCCTCTATGCCTACTTTCTGGAGAGTTTTGATCATAAATCAGTGTTGAATTTTGTCAAAAGCTTGTTCTGCATCTATTGAGGTGATCATATGGTTTTTATCCTTCAATTTGTTGATATGGCTTATCACATTGATTGATTTGCATATATTGAAGAATCCTTGCATTCTTCGGATAAACCCCACTTGATCATGGTGTATGATTCTTTAAATGTACTGTTGGATTCTTTTCGCTAGTATTTTGTTGAGGATTTTTGCATCTATGTTCATCAGTGATATTGGCCTATAGTCTTCATTTTTTTGTGACATCTTTGGTTTTGGTGTTAGGGTGATGTTGGGCTCACAGAATGAGTTTGGGAGTGTTCCTCCCTCTGCTATATTTTGGAAGAGTTTGAGAAGCATAGGTGGTAGCTCTTCTCTAAATGTTTGATATAATTTGTCTGTGAAGTCATCTGGTCCTGGGCTTTTGTTTGTTGGAAGATTTTTAATCAGAGTTTCAATTTCAGTGCTTGTGATTGGTCTGTTTATATTTTCTATTTCTTCGTGGTTCAGTCTTGGAAGGTTGTGCTTTCCTAAGAATTTTTGCACTTCTTCCAGGTTGTCCTTTTTTTTTTTTTCGATATTCGGGCCTCTCACTGTTGTGGCCTCTCCCTTTGTGGTGCACAGGCTCCGGACACGCAGGCTCAGTGGCCATGGCTCATGGGCATAGCTGCTCCGCGGTATGTGGGATCTTCCAAGTCCAGGGCACGAACCCGTGTCCCCTGCATCGGCAGGCGGACTCTCAACCACTGCATCACCAGGGAAGCCCCAGGGTGGTCCTTTTTATTGGCATATAGTTGCTTGTAGTAAAATCTCTCATGATCCTTTGTATTTCTTCAGTGTCACTTGTTACTTCTCCTTTTTCATTTCTAATTCTGTTGACTTGAGTCTTCTCCCTTTTTTTCTTGATGAGTCTGGCTAATGGTTTATCAATTTTGTTTATATTCTCAAAGAACCAGCTTTTAGTTTTATTGATCTTTGCTATCATTTCCTTCATTTGTTTTTCATTTATTCCTGATCTGATCTTTATGATTTCTTTCCTTCTGCTAACTTTGGGTTTTTTTTTTCTTCTTTCTCTAATTTCTTTAGGGGTAAGGTTAGGTTGTTTAGTTGAGATTTTTCTTATCTCTTGAGGTTGTACTGTATTGCTATAAGATTCCCTCTTAGAACTGCTTTTGCTGCATCCCATAAGTTTTGGGTCATAGTGTTTTCATTGCCATCTATATCTAGGTATTTTTTGATTCCCTCTTTGATTTCTTCAGTGATCTCTTGGTTATTTAGTAGTGTATTGTTTAGCCTCCCTGTGTTTGTATTTTTTACTGTTTTTTTTTCCTGTAAATGTTATCTAGTCTCACAGCATTTTGGTAGGAAAAGATATTTGATATGATTTCAATTTTCTTAAATTTACCATGGTTTGATTTGTGACCCAAGTTATGATCTATACTGGAGAATGTTCCATGAGCACTTGAGAAGAAAGTGTATTCTGTTGTTTTTGGATGGAATGTCCTATAAATATCAATTAAGTCCATCTTGTTTAATGTATCATTTAAAGCTTGTGTTTCCTTATTTATTTTCATTTTGGATGATCTGTCCATTGGTGAAAGGGGGGTGTTAAAGTCCCCACTATTATTCTGTTATTGTCAGTTTCCCCTTTTATGGTTGTTAGCATTTGCCTTATGTATTGAGGTGCTCCTATGTTGGGTGCATAAATATTTACAATTGTTATATCTTCTTCTTGGATTGATCCCTTGATCATTATGTAGTGTCCTTCTTTGTCTCTTGTAATAGTCTTTATTTTTAAGTTTATTTTGTCTGATATGAGAATTGCTACTAGCTTTCTTTTGATTTCCATTTGCATGGAATATCTTTTTCCACACACTCACTTCCAGTCTGTATGTGTCCCTAGGTCTAAAGTTGGTCTCTTGTAGACAACATATATATGGGTCTTGTTTTCGCATCCATTCAGCCAGTCTATGTCTTTTGGTTGGAGCATTTAATCCATTTACATTTAAGGTAATTATCAATATGTATGTTCCTATTACCATTTTCTTAATTGTTTTGCGTTTTTTATTGTAGGTCTTTTCCTTCTCTTGTGTTTCCTGCCTATAGAAGTTCTCCCAGCATTTCTTCCAAAGCTGGCCCAGTGGTGCTCTGAATTTTCTTAGTTTTTGCTTGTCTGTAAAGGTTTTAATTTCTCCATCAAAACTGAATGAGATCCTTACTGGGTAGAGTAATCTTGATTGTAGGTTTTTCCCTTTCATCACTTTAAATATGCATTGCCATTCCCTTCTGGCTTGCAGAGTTTCTACTGAAATATCAACTGTTAACCTTATGGGGATTTACTTGTATGCTATTTGCTGCCTTTCCCTTGTTGGTTTTAGTATTTTTTCTTTTTATTTAATTTTTGATAGTTTGATTAATATGTGTCTTGGTGAGTTTCTCCTTACATTTATCTGTATGGGACTCTGCGCTTCTTGGACTTGATTGACTATTTTGTTTCCCACGTTAGGGAAGTTTTCAACTATCATCTCTTCAAATATTTTCTCAGTCCCTTTCTTTTTCTCTTCTTCTTCTGGGACCCCTATAATTCGAATGTTGGTGTGTTTATTGTTGCCTCAGATGTCTCTGAGACTGTCCTCAATTCTTTTCAGTTTTTCAGTCTTTTTTCTTTATTCTGCACTGTGGTAGTTATTTCCACTATTTTATCTTCCAGGTCACTTATCCATTCTTCTGCCTCAGTTGTTCTGCTATTGATCCCTTCTAGAGAATTTTTAATTTCATTTTTTGTGTTGTTCATCATTGTTTGTTTGCTCTTTAGTTCTTCTAGTTCCTTGTTAAACGTTTCTTGTATTTTCTCTGTTCTATTTCCAAGATTTTGCACCATCTTTACTATCATTACTCTGAATTTTCTTTCAGGTAGACTGCTTATATTCTCTTCTTTTGTCTGGTCTGGTGGGTTTTTATCTTGCTCCTTCATCTGCTGTGTATTTCTCTGTCTTCTCATTTTGCTTAACTTACTGTGTTTGGGGTCTCCTTTTCACAGACTGTAGGTTCATAGTTCCCGTTGTTTTTGGTGTCTGCCCCCAGTGGGTAAGGTTGGTTCACTGGGTTGTGTAGGTTCCTGGTTGAGAGGACTGGTGCCTGTGTTCTGGTGGATGAGGCTGGTTCTTGTCTTTCTGGTGGCAGGACCGCATCCGGTGGTGTGTTTTGGGTTCCTGTGAACTTATCATGATGTTAGGCAGTGTCTCTGCTAATGAGTGGGGTTGTGTTTCTGTCTTGCTAGTTGTTTGGCATGGGGCGTCTAGCACTGCAGCTTGCTGGTTGTTGAGTGGAGCTGGATCTTAGCGTTGAGACAGAGATCTCTGGGAAAGCTCTTGTCGATTGATCTTATGAGTGGCCAGGAGTTCTCTAGTGGACCAATGTCCTGAACTCGGCTCTCCCACCTCAAAGGCTCAGGCCTGACACCCAGCCGGAGCACCAACTTCTTTAGGAGTTGTTCCAAATGTAGATGTATTTTTGATGTATTTGTGGGAGGAAGGCGATCTCCACATCTCACTCCTCCACCATCCTGAAGGTCCTCCCAAACCAGCTTTACAACAAATGCTAAAGGAACTTCTCTAGGCAGGAAACACAAGGAAAAGACCTTCAAGGTGTGGGTGCTGGAACCAGTCCTGCCCAGCACATGAGAGCTGGCTTATTCCCGCTGGAGCTGCATCACTGGTGGCTCAAGTCACAGGGGGACTTTCTATGAAGAGCTACCCTGGAAGGGTTTTGTGAAAACAGCCAGAGCAGAGATGTAGCCCCACTTTGTTTGTCTTTAGCACCATCTTTTCAGATTGTGTATACTTAGTATATTAATTTTTTATATCCACTTCTCATATTCCTTTTAGAGCTTTTCTGAAACAGTACTTAGCTGTAACTAAATTTCCCACCCCAAATAGTGAATATACATGATTGAGTGAACTTCTTTTCTGAAATTTCGTTCCAGCCTATTGCACACTAGCAAAAAGTTATCTAAAAAGAGTAGTTCACATGTTCTCAAGAAGAGCTACAGAAAAATAAGCAGATATAGGCAAGTCATTTTTCAATCTCTCACTTTTCATTTCAATATAATTATATTTAGAAAAGGTAAATACATACCCCATATTTTTTCTCATCTTCAGGTGACTATTCTATTTACTGTCTCATTAGATAGGAAATTTTCTATTATTGTATGTGTTCAAATGAAGTCATAGACACATCAGAAGTCATTTGTATTTGGCTTAAAACCATAGATGAATTAATTAATCCAATTTTTATTAAATACAATGTCTCAGGCATTGTTATAAGTCTGGGAATAGAAATTTAAATGAAAGACAGTATGGGTCAGTTACATATTGAGTTTGGAGATTTGATTCTTAATGTTTAAAAGATACAAATGTTGTTCCCTCATATATAAGAAGTCCAGAGGGAGGCAATGCCGTGCTGATACTACAGCTGCACAAAGTTCTCTTGTTCCCTGGTTCCTTCTGTTTCTCTTCCTTGCACCATATGATTTTCATTCTCAAGGTTACCACATGGACCAAGACGGTTGCTGGAGTTTCAGCTATTATCTTTGGTCCCAGGAGCAAGAAGGCAGAAGGAGAAAGAAACTTTAAAAGTACCCCATCCTTTTAACATGCTTTTCCAGCAGTTCCACACTACACAGAACTCAGTCACATGGCATAGTAGCTTTAACAGAGTCTGTACTCTGTAAGCTTCCTGTGGGGCTCATTATTTCAATGAATAAAATCAGGATTCTATTAATGACTAGAAAAGGAAAAATGTATGTTTTGGTAGGTAGTCCTCTGTGTTTGCCTCACAATTTCTTCCTGGCTTCAAGGGATATAGGATCTAGTAGAGGAGATTAATAGATGTGTTAAAAAAAAAATAACAGGGAATATAAATTTAGAAGTTATGATAAAGGTCTCTTCTTTTTTTTTTGTTTTGTGGTATGCGGGCCCCTCACTGTTGTGTCCTCTCCCGTTGTGGAGCACAGGCTCCGGATGTGCAAGCTCAGTGGCCATGGCTCACGGGCCCAGCAGCTCCACGGCATGTGGGATCTTCCTGGACCGGGACACGAACCCATGTCCCCTGCATCGGCAGGCAGACTTTCAACCACTGCACCACCAGGGAAGCCCAAAGTCTCTTCTTTGGTACTGAGGGTCATAAAGGGTGCAGTGGTCAAGTCCAGTTTGGAAGGTCATGAGTAGAGTAATTTGCATGTATTTGTTTATTAATGGCCTTGGTTTCAAAATGTTTCTAATATATTACAAAAATTTTCCAAAGGGGATGGAGAAATTGGACTGATATTTTGGTGTCAGGTATTTTACTTGCACTCTCATTTAATCCTCAAATAACTCTGTAAAGTAAGTATTATTTCTATTCCCTGATAGAGACATGGCTTTTTTAAAAAATTTATTTATTATTTTTATTTTAGCTATGCTGGGTCTTAGTTGCAGCACACAGGATCTTCGTTGTGGCATGGAGACATGGCTTTTTAAATGGTAACAAAAACTTACACAGGACTACACTGCTAGCAATGAATGGGAGTAGTACTGATATCTAGATCCTTCTCCCAGACTCTCTTTTTCTTTCAGTATATCTACCAAAAGCATTGCAACTGAAATCCAAAATTGGAAAACAACTCTCTCAGCCTTTTAGTGAAGTGTGCAGTTACAACTTATTTTAAGGTATCCTCCTAATTAATTGTATATTCTTTCTCCAATATTCCAAGAGTTCAAATTTCAAAGTCTGCATTGAAGTCATCCATCTCTAACCCCTTTCTGACTCTCCATATTTTTCTAGCTTCCACGTGACTCTTGTCAGCACCTTTTGAACAACCTTGTCATGTTCTGCTTGCTGTAACAGTTTCACCTCCCTAAGGTAGAAACCAAGAAATGCACGTTCTCACTTTTCTTTGCAGTGTAACACATGATTCAGGATTCCAGCAATGCACTTTGCTCAAGTGAAGCTTTATTTGGCAGCAATCCTCTTGGGTAGTAAGTACACTTTATATAGGATTCATTTAATTGACATTGGATTTTCAGGAGTCATAATGCTTACAATTTTGACTTCTGGTCCTAGAACTGATGTCAGTGCTGGCAGAGTTTTGGTTGCAGTCAAGTTGTGCTCTTGACAGCTGAGCATCCCAGAGGCAGCAATGGCACAAGCTGTTTTCCTTGGAGAGCTTTGGGCCACCATTCTTGGAGTATTTTGGGCCATCATTCTTGGAACTTGAGTATTGACCCATCTTTCTCACAATTCTGTGAGCTTCCCAGTATAATTTTGATCAGCTTTTTTTCATTTTAAAACCAAAAATTACTTCTGTTGCTTTCAGCTAAGCATTATGAATAATACAGTCCCTATATTAAATATCACACTTAGAGAAAAGCAAAATTGCTGTGACAGAAAGGTGGTGTTTTTGGAGAAACAGTACTGGATCTGCAGTAGCATACTAGGTCTCTCAATTACTAGTTTTATGAATAGAAAGACATTTAGCTTCTCAGAAGTTTTGTTTTCTTAATGTGTGAATAGATATATTAAGATTCCATTTACCTAAAAAAATTTTTTTCCTGCCCTCATGAAGAGATGCAGTGAGATTGAATAATGAACGTAAAACCATTTAAGATCACAGAGCCCCACAAAATTGGTGTTTAATCCTAGCTTCTCCACTCTGGCTATGTGACCTTGTGATTATCACCTCAATTCTTTCTGTCTCAGTTTCCTTATCTGAAAATCACACACTTAGAGTTACCTCAATGATGGGGTTGTTCTAAATATTAAATGAGTTAAATGTTTAACGGGCTTAGATAGTGCTTGACACCTAGAAAGCTTTGTAAGTGGTTATGTGTTAGCTATGATTATTGCTGTTGTCATTGTGTTTGTGAGGGTACCTGTAGCATTTTGTCAAAATACAGATTCTAGGGCCTCAACTAAATCAGGAATTCCAAGGGTGATGCTTAACTATTTGTATTGGAATAATTATATATAGTGATTGATTTTGGAGCACAACTGAAGTTGAGAACCACTGAACCATAAGTATTCGTAGTCATTTTTAATGCTAGCCAAGTGACAGAAGCTTTGTATTTTCACATCTTAGTAAAAAACAAACAGAAAAACATATTAAGTTGAATAGGCAAAAAATTATGGGAAAGATACAGAAACAGCATTATGTATTGGAAAGTTCCCTCAAGAAAGTCAGGAGGGGACTTTCTCAGACCACCTTCCGCTTTGGACTAATCTTTTTGTCCTTCAGTTGCCAGAACCAAAACCAAGAGGGTTGATTAGGTGACCCAGAATGGTTTCATGTTGAAACCATTGGGCCACCATCCTTGGAGTTATTGATTGAAATATCTGGGAGGAAGTATATGTGTCTGTGTCTATGTCTATATGTGTGTGTGTGTGTGTGTGTGTGTGTGTGTGTGTGTGTGTGTGTGTGTGTGTATATGTGGGATAGATAGGATTCAGGAATTAGAAGACCTTGCTAACTCTTTTTTTTTTTTTTTTTTTTTTTGCGGTACTCGGGCCTCTCACTGTCGTGGCCTCTCCCGTTGTGGAGCACAGGCTCCGGACGCGCAGGCTCAGTGGCCATGGCTCACGGGCCCAGCCGCTCCACGGCATGTGGGATCTTCCCGGACGGGGGCACAAACCCGTGTCCCCTGCATCGGACTCTCAACCACTGCGCCACCAGGGAAGCCCGCTAACTCATTTTTTAGTAGTTGGCCTTGAGCAAGCATCTTAACCCACTTAGTATAAAATTTAATAAAATAGGGTTATGTGAGACTTATAGACAAGAATACAATCAAAATAAATAAATGGACTTCCCTGGTGGCGCAGTGATTGAGAGCCCTCCTGCCGACGCAGGGGACGTGGGTTCGTGCCCCGGTCCGGGAAGATCCCACATGCCGCAGAGCGGCTAGGCCCGTGAGCCATGGCCGCTGAGCCTGCGCGTCCAGAGCCTGTGCTCCGCAACGGGAGAGACCACAACAGTGAGAGGCCCGCGTACTGCAAAATAAATAAATAAATAAATAAATAACTTAGGAACTAAATAAACATTAGTATCCTTTGAATTCTACAATTTCATAATCATCTAATTAAACTGAACACCATACTGTATTTATTATCTAGCTGGACATTTAGTCCTGGATGCAAATTCAAAAAGAATGCATGACAATAATAGAAACTCAAAAATCTTATGATAGGAATTATTAGAAAGCACCTTAAAATATGTTTAAAATCTTGATATAATGAAAGCTTAAACAAAAATACATTGTAGTCGATGTTGTGCACGTTTGCCCTTTATGTTTTATGTTGGGTGTTACTGAATGTTTTCACCCTTTCCCTGATATCCTAGTTTATTTTATGCCACTTTGGAAGTGACAGTTTTTTATAGAATTAGATGATGTTATGGCTAACCACAAGAAAACACTAAAAGGTCAAGGGCAGTAAAATATGTTTTTTCCAACAGAAGTAAAAATGGCTTTACCCTTCTGCAATGTTTCACTTTCATGCTTTTTATATTGGCTCGGTCAGGAAATACATCTTATTCACATTGATCATTATAGTACATGCCATTAGGATAGACATAGCAGAGTGTTCTAAAATAAATCAGCTAGACACCAATGAACATCAAGAAGTAATACTTTTTGAGTTCCCTACAGTCTGTAACCCATATATTTATGTCAACTTGCAGGAAAATATATAGGCAATAAGTCAACGTTAATACAACAATATTTGAGAAAAGAACATAAGTATGGTTATTATAAGAATTTCAGATGTTGATTTTTAAATTACATCAGTTTTTCACTTAATAATGTTTATATACTCTCATTCCTCTGAGGATGCAATTCTCATCTTTCTTCTTTATTTATAAATGTTCTTACCTATGATATTTACTTTTAATGTTTTGCAGAATGTAATTCTGAACATTATTACCAAAAGATCTTTAATTGGGTTAGCCTGAGTCCTAACATTTTTTCAACTAGTTATTTTGACTTGAGTTTTTTATTATTTTAAAAATATTCTGTGCCCTACTGTTCATTTGTTTTTAATTTAGTTTTCTCTTTTCAACATTTCTTTCTCATAATTTGTTACTCTTTATTTAGCTCAAATGTTTAAGAATTAGTTATTTAGGAATCAGGTGTTACTTGTTAAAATTATCTTTTTTGCTCTAGATACCTATTCTTTCTTGAGATTGCCTGCCTCTTATAACTGGTAACACAGATTTCTAAAACATCAAACATGTTGGCACTAGTCAGGGATCACTTGTCTCACTTTTTTTCCAACATGTTTTCATACAACATGAGAAATCATTATTTGACAACAAAAACATTTGTCCACTATAACTTCATAGAATGTATTTAAAAAATAGAAGTCACAAAAAACTGTAAATTCCCACAGAAATAAATTACTCTTGTTTTCATGGCCCTTTTAGCTTATGATATTCAGGGGTATACAATTCTACATAAGATTTTCATGATATTCCCAATGAAACACATCTCTGTTTTCTGCTTTGCCAGACTCATTGAAAAGCAGGGGGAAAAAAGTTGATGTTCTTTTCAAGTTTGAGAAATGTGTCTAGAAGAAACTAAATTACAGAGAAAGCAAAGGTATTCAAAGTATTCTTATTTAGTTTCTCATTTTTTTCCCCAAAAACATTTATTTTTCAATTGGAAAAACAGGAAATGATTATGGTAAAGAAGCAAAACTCAAAAAGTAAGCCAAGATAAAAATTTTACCTGGCCTTTGAAGACATAAATAAATTTATATCTTCAAATAGTTACTACTTAGACTACAGAGAGAATCTGTAGTTTTAGAATGTCCTCCCCCCACCTCTATCCCCTGTCCCCTCTCTTGCTACTCCTTCAGAATTCAGCCTATGTGTTATGTCTTATGTGTAGTCTTCCCTCTCTTTCCGTCGTGTACTCCCCCATTGGCTCTCTGTACTGGTATCATCTATAGCATTTGAAACACTCTATTTCTATATTTGCAACACTGGACTTTTTAAAAAAAATTCAACTAATCTCTAAGTTACATGAGGGTAAGATATGTTACCATTAATGTTAGCATCATTGTTTATAGCACATTGGTAAGGTCCTGATAAGTGTTTTTCTTAAAATTAATTAGAAAATCAATATTACAATTCTTTAAGAAATGATATAAGATGGAAGAAGCACTACAATATTTTTATCAATTACTTTCAAATGATGCCCTACAGGTAGCTCCTACCAGTTCCTTAGAGGTTTCTTGGAGTGAAGTGTAAGCAGAAAGAGGAGAGGTCAGGTGCTTATTGTAAAATCCAGGCTTTCCCCTCCTTTGTCACTGTAACCAGGGGAGCTTCACTCTTTCTTGGCTATATAGTAAGGTTCTGCATAACATGTTATATTAAGAAATGATTTTGCAACTAGAAAAGCAAGATCTGAATTTTAGATGGCCAAAAGACTATTCTGAAAAATGGAAACTTTATGCTGTAGAACTGCACTGTCCAATATGGTAACTAATGGTCACATGTATCTACTTAAATTTAAACTTAATTACAATTAAATAAAAGTTAAATTCATTTTTTCAGTCACACTAGCCCTGTTTCAAATGCACGATAGCCACAATGTCTACTGTGTATCATTTTGAACACCATACAACATATTTCTATCATCACAGAAAGCTCTGTTGGACAGCTTTTTTTCCTAAAAGTAAGGTTTTTGAGTCTAATATCACTTATTGTAAAATTCAAGAAGAATTCAAGAAATGAAACTGGAACATATTATTTAAAAAGTTCATGAGATATTTACTTGACTTGTATTAAGAGACCTACTCAGTACTCTGTAATGATCTACATGGGAAAAGAATCTAAAAAAGAGTGGATATGTGTATAACTGATTTACTTTGCTGTATACCTGAAACTAACACAAACTTGTAAATCAACTATACTCTAATAAAAATTTTAAAAAAGAGAGACCTGCTTCATACTAATTCTCCAATAGGATAGAAGACTAGTGGACTGGTTGAAAGTGGGAAGCCAGGAGTGAGAGTCTTTAGGTTGGTCAAAAACCATGTAACTTCAATAAAGTTACCTAACAATTATAAACATCAGTGTACTTTCTGAAAAATGGGTAATAATAGTACTTAGTTCATAGGGATGTTCTGAGGATGAAATGAGACAAAGTATGTATGGATTTAGCAGAGTCCCTGACACATTTTAATAATCGAATTTATATCATTATCCAATTAATGTTACTCTAAGTTACTTCCATGTTGGTTAGGTTCTCCTAGCATTTATGGTAATGTCTAAGGGTATTCTGATAGATTAACTTGATGCTTTGCAGCACAACAAATTGGACTACTTGAAGACAACTAAGGCAGCACTACAGAAGATAATACAAAGTGTATTTAATAGTAAAATGCAGGGCTTCCCTGGTGGCGCAGTTGTTGAGAGTCCGCCTGCTGATGCAGGGGACACGGGTTCGTGCCCCGGTCTGGGAAGATCCCACATGCCGCGGAGTGGCTGGGCCCGTGAGCCATGGCCGCTGAGCCTGCGCGTCCGGAGCCTGTGCTCCGCAACGGGAGAGGCCACAACAGTGAGAGGCCCACGTACCGCAAAAAAAAAAAAAAAAAAGCAAAGTGATGGCAGCTGGAATCTACCAAATTTTCAGACTCCAGATTGTCAGGACCTAGTACGTCCAACTACAGGTTCTTGCATTACCCAATCATGCTGTCAGAAAACAGAATCCCAGCAGTCATAAAGCCTTAGTAGGCATAATCCCATTTCTTATTATATCCATAATGTATACAGCAAAACAAAGCATATTAAACACAGATAAAACTTATTTGTATTTCTGATATTAAAAGCAGAGTCTCAGAAGTTACTGGGTTCCTTTATTCTCTCATTTAGATGTACTTAAAAGAATCTATCTGTATCAGTCCAATAAAGATTAATTGATAATGATTAAATGATAGTGACTGATAATGAGGGGTTAATATGTTAATGATATAGGTCATCTTTTAAGGCTCCTTTTTCTACCTCTAATCTCTGGATTCTTCATATAGCTCCTTTCCAAATAGATCACCACTTCCTGTTTCCACATCAAGATACTTGTGATAGGCATTGTGATATGAGAGTAGAAACTTAGGCTCCAAATGTCAGGCCCTGAATCCTAGCTCCACCAAAATGACTGAGGCTTTCTGTGCCAACAATAAGATCTTTGCCCCCACCCACCTTGACTTGCCACTCTTAATTAACTATTCCCACTGGTTTTTGCTATTACACAAAATCAAACGTTTTGTCTGTCACTGGATGAGCTATTTCCGTGGATCTGCAGAAGTTTTGGCGAGAAGTAATAACTCCTGGTTTTAGTATTTCCTGGAGTACCGTCCAAATTTCATCCTTGATTGAGTAATTCTCAACTTTTGGAACCATTAACTCTATTATTAGTAGTGGATTCCAATTATGAAAAACAAATAAATCCCATCCTTTCCTATGTCTCCCTTAGTGATTCCCCTATTGTGTATTTATGAGGTTTTCCAAGAGATTTACTCTCAGGTCATTTAATTTTTTTTACATATACCTTTGAAATAATCAGGAACAAAGAAATATGTGATACCTATAAGAATAATTCTAAACTAGCCTCATCTCCATTTTCCAAGGATCGTATACGAAGTAACAACTGTTGGCACAATATCTAGGATTTAAATTTTCCCATGGCCTTTTTGAAGCCTTTCATGGTATCTTTGAATAAAATCCAGAGAAATGCATGCTCAATTTAGTGAAGGGTTTTTAGTTGGCTAAGCAAACATGCTAAAAGAGTGCCAATAAAACAATTTAGTAGAACAGTTTTTTTTTTTTTTTTTTTCAGTACGTGGGCCTCTCACTGTTGTGGCCTCTCTCGTTGCGGAGTCCAGGCTCCGGACGCACAGGCTCAGCGGCCATGGCTCACGGGCACAGCTGCTCCGCGGCATGTGGGATCTTCCCGGACCGGGGCACGAACCTGTGTCCCCTGCATCGGCAGGCGGACTCTCAACCACTGCGCCACCAGGGAAGCCCCTAGTAGAACAGTTTTTAGGGTAATAGGAGGTGATACTTACAAGACTCTTCCCCAAACACCCAGCAGTATATATCACATAAATGGATTTGATATCAGCGAGGTGCAAAGTATATTCTGACACCTAATGTCACAGGTTTTTAACCTTCACTGGGTATTTTTTAATGAACACATAAATAGCTTTCTTATTAAATCTACAAGTACACAAAAAATGGATAAGAAGAGCTAATGCATGACAGAATCGGGGTTTAAAAACACGAATATCTAAGATGTACAATCCACAGCATAAAAGTTAAGACATGTATTTATGTTCATAAAATTAATTGTTCAAGTACAGTTGAAAAAAAAGGGCCCTGGTTATACAGCTGGTTATGTAAAAATATATATCAGGAATTTTAGTTATTGTGAAAATATTGTTTAAAGCATTAATGCATTAACTCATTAGTAGTAATAATCTAGTCGGAACAGGAAACATGTTATTGTATTCTGTATTGATGAAGTGCATTGAGCTTAGTTGTTGAGTTCTCATTTTGAGGGGAGCATTGAAAATATATGAGAGTACTCTAAGGAGGAACTCCAGAAAGAGTGAAGTGTACAAATACTATCATCGAAAGAAGATTTAACAAAATGAGAAAGTTTACTCCAGAAATAAGAAGCCCTACCATGGTCACAATACCTGTTTTATACACCTGAAGGATTGCCTTGGAGTTTTTGTTTGTTTGTTTCTGCCCATTCCACCATCTCATGGGGAAAAGCTAGATCAAATGTGAGGGAGTTACATGGTAATATATATGCCTAACTATAACGACATGCTTTCTTACATTCATAACTGGCTAACAATGTGAATATCTCTCTAGTCTCCATTCATGAAGATATTCATGGTAAGCAGCATGTTGGAGGAAAGAATCTTCACTGGATGAAATGTGTCACTAAACGCTAAACGAGGGTACAGAACAACCCAGAAAATAAAATTATAATACCTCGAGACCACGTGCATCATGTCTGTAATTTGGCAACTGAGCTAAACCTTTGAACCATAATTAAATTACTACTGTAATAGATGGTTATGATATAGACTGCCAGAAAGTGCAAAATAGTGTGGGATAAGATAAGATCACTGACACTTGCTGAATGTTAGTCAAAGTACAGGTGCTAAGCACTTAATATAAACATTAGACCTGATGTGACAAATTTAAATAATCAAGGAAAAAACTCTCAAACCAGTTGTGCTATTTACCTAAAGAAGATACACACTGTAAGCCATCAGGGAGAGAAACAGTTAAAATGATCGCTAAAAACTTTTATAGAATATATAGCAAGTAAAGAAAAATGGTAAATTCTAAAATCCAAAACGACGCCTCTGATGCTTCAAGTATTCAATGATTTAACATAAGGTCTCTTGATGCCTACCACATCAGTCTTATTCAGCTCTCCTGTGCCAGAAGTCACACATCCCTCAGTCATCTGTTCTCTCTGAAGTGATCAAGTGGTCTACGACAAGAGCCTTGAATTTATGTGTTTATCGCTACTAACTCTTTCCTACCAGCTTGCTACTAATCAGCAAGTGCCTCTAACTAGCTGTGCTTTTTTTGGCATATAACTTACTCTCCTGTGTTCAGTTTCCTATTTATAAATTTATAGGGTTAGGTTTAAGTATAGTATGTCTGCCTTCTAAAATTATTTGATTCTCTGCTAGCAAAGTCCAAACAGAACCTTCTTTCTCAGGGGAATTTTGATGACAGATGGCCTCTACCTTTTATCTACTTGGCAACACCAGAAAGGCTTATACTAGTCTCTCTTCATCCTGTTATGTATGGGAATCATAGCTTTTCATAGGTACTTACCAGAAAGCCTTCAGTCGGGGATTCTTCTGTTTTGCTTTCCAAGAATTCAAGGAATCTGAAATCCACAGACAAAAATGGCCTTTTTGAACTCCGTTTTGCTTTTTAGCTTTTGCTGGTGCCAAATAAGGAAAACTCAAAGGCTAGCATGGCAGTCTGGGTCCTGCCCTGGTCTGATGACAGTTTTGCCTTATCAGAAAGTGCCCAGAATGAGTTTCCTGCATGATTGTTTTGCGTTTTCAATTCCCTGACTGCTTCTTATGACATGTGTAAAATATATTTTGCTTCTGCTACCTCCAGTTTTAACATGTTCCTGTTTCTCATTTTTAAGCTCATAGAATTTTAAAGTAGTGAATCCTTTTCCTTAATGAATATTTTAAAATAATTTGAATATTCAGAATATAGCAAAATAGTTGAAAGAAAAGATTTTCACATAAAAACAAGAACATGTTTTACAGACTTCACACTTGTTCCTTTTTTTACTTGCTTTAGTCTAAAATGACTTTTGGGTATAGACATAAACCTAGCTACCAGCTGTCTGGATTTCTTTCACTAAATTGTCTAAACTGAATTGTTGTTTGATGTCATGAGGCTAACTTCTGATAATATTTAGTATTCTGCAGCAGTAATTTTCTAAATATTTTCTGAAGAGATTAGAAATTATGGTAACATTGAAAAATTCTAATATGTACGGAGAAGTAACTTATATACCGTATCAGTCCAAGCCCAGTTAAGAGACATAAATAACACAGTAATTTCAACAAAGGAAGTTTCATATAAAGAATATTAAACTATGCCAGGTATGCAGAAAAAAGTAAACAGGCCTGAGACTATCATCCTTAGAAAGACCAGCTTGCAAGGTTGGCCTTTGACTGGCAGCTCGGAACTGGGGTTTTAGAAGGGTTTTCACCATTCATGATAAGAATGGCTCACTGTGCCTAAACTGATTATGCAAACAATGTGTTTTATTATGAACATCTGCTTTCCTTCTGGGAATCTGGAATTTTGGTGCTTAGTAGGCAGAGGGTGCCTGTGTGATCAGTCTCTAATAACATCCTTGGCCACCGAGTTTCTAATGAGCTCCCTGGTAGAAAATACCTCACTTACGTTGTCACTACTTGATGCTGAAAGAATTAAATGAGTCTGTGTGACTCAAATTCATGAAAACTCTTGTAACCTTGTGCTTTTTCCCCGTGCTGATTTTCCTGTGAATCTTTTTCCTGTAATAAATCGTAACCATGAGTACAACTATATGCTGATTCCTGTGAATCCTTTAGTGAATCATGTAAACTGGGGAGGCTCTTGGGGACTCTTGACACTCTAGGATACTATAAAAATGTAAAGAGAACTCTGAAGGATGCTCTAAGACAGAGAGAGAGAGAGAGAACCTCAGAAAGGACACATTTGGAAGGGAAGCTCTGTCCCCAAGGCTCAGTGAGGTTCTGATCTCATTGAAGATGTAGTTACAGGCCAATAGATGGCAGAGAATTTTTCTGGGTTGGCTGGGCTAGATCTGGTCCATAGTCATTGGACAAGCAAGAAATAATATTCCAGAGCTCAGGTAAGACAAGGTTGGTGGGCAGACAGACAGAGGAGGCAGGGACTACTGTAGGAAGCTCGGACCTCACTTTCTATAGTGGGAAGATGGAAGGAAACAACCCTCTGAGGCTCAATCCAGCTGACGCTTGTGCGTGGGAATGCAGGTGGAGTCCAGGTGAGGCAGGCCTGAGTCCTGGATGATGCAGTGCCTGCATCAGGAGGGTCATGGCTTCAAGGTAATTTAATGATTGCCTGCTGTGGGCTTGTAGTTGGGGGGAATGACCCTCATATCCCCGCCCCACCCCCACAGGCATGACTGGTGTTCTACACAGCAGGAGCAAGGAAAAGCAAAAGTAGCACTATGGCTGCGGAGCAACTAAGCCTGTGCGCCACAACTACTGAGCCTGCGCTCTAGAGCCCGAGAGCCATGACTACTGAAGCCCGCGTGCCTAGAGCCCGTGCTCTGCAACAAGAGAAGCCACTGCAATGAGAAGCCCGTGCACCACAATAAAGAGTGGCCCCTGCTCGCCACGACTAGAGAAAGCCCACATGCAGCAACAAAGACCCAACGCAGCCAAAAATAAATAAATCAATAAATAAATTTTTAAAAACCCATAACCATTATGAAAAAAAAAAGTAGCACTATGGAATCTGGAGGATAACCCTATTTCTTCTTGCAATGCCTCTCCATTGCCCCCTATTGACAAAGTTTAACATCACGCTCACTGTAAAGGAGATATACTGAAAGAACCCAGTTCATTATCTCAAATCAGATACTGAAATATGAATTTGCATCTGAGAGGCAATAACTTGATAACTGGCTGGCACATACAGTGAAAGCACCTAAAAGAACACTAAACAAACTTCTCTTTTGAGCATTCTAAATTGCCAGTTGATGTAAATCTAGCCAAACCACACATTATTTCTATTCCTTGCAAATAAATACAAGATAGAATATACTTACATTTTCTCTTTGAACCAGGTTTAATACCTCAATACACACTATTCCTGAAGTCTTCATTATTTTCCCAAACAGTATGACTTTTTAATGTATTTTTTAATGGGAAATAAAATTGTAGGATAACAAATATACAAGTGACTTAAATCCTAAAATTTTCTGGAAGTCACTAGTCTCTCCTTGCTTCACTGTTTATAGTAAAGTAGTACTCAGTGAACGAACAATAGTACAACTAATTTGGGGTAAAAAGAAAAAAAGTGCTATTTAATTTTTAATCTGTATTCTGCCTGTTTACTATTCACATTTTACTCAATTGGATCAATACAATTAGATTTCAGTATTTTTTTTTCTCCATTTTGTTCTCCCAGGCTACACTGAATATTTAAATTAGAAAAATTTTATTGATTTCTTTTCTTTTATCATGAAAATATTCCTGGTCTTATTAGGTTGTTGAGCTTATTTCTTAACCGAACTTAACTTTCCAACTTAAATTACTTTGTAGTACAACCTAATGGCCCATGCAACGATGTTATACCTGTATTTGTGTCAAATCTAATTATGAAGTCTTGATTTGCGTAATGTGCAAGAAATTATTTCCATTTTCCCTACCATGCAAACAGATCAATTTTCTCATTAGCCCTTTCCATCAGTCCTGATTGCTTTAAGCTTATGCTTTCCATATTACTTTGTTTTCTAGCCAAATTTGGTACTTACCTCATGTATAGACAGATTGATTACATTTTAGGAGATTTATTTATGTTGACAGATTATATAAATCAGTAATAGTGCAATATTTTTTATTACTTAATTATTAATTATTTACATTGTCCCATCATAGTCTTTCTACAGTCTTTAATAGATTTATTTTTGCCTTTTTCAGAATTTAAGAACAAATAACGAGATGAGACACAAAGTAGGTGACAATAAAAGGTGAAGAAGTGGGGCATAAAACTCATTTTAGGAACACAGCTTTGGATAAAAGACTCTAAGGAGACTTCTTTGGGCTCTATACTCTGACAAAAGGAGTTATGTGGCGGTGCATAATTTTCCCACAGATCTTTCGTTCTTTGATGTGTTTGATGCACAAATAAAAATGTGGGTTGAAAGTTTGCAGAGTGGAGTTTGTGTGTTTACAAAGGGGGCTGTAAAGTGAATATGCTGATGCGTGTGAAGTCAAACATGCTGTTGATAATGAGCACTATTAGGAAGATATACTCAGAAAAGAGTGAATGCTTCTGTGAATGCCAGGTTGTATTTATTGTCTGCGTGTAACAATCATTCACCAAGTGCATATTCAAAGCGTTTTCTAATAAAATGCTCTCTAATAGGAAGGCTGATTCTGTTTCATCAGTGGAAAAATTGAAGTAGTATTTACATGATGGGAAACAGGAGTGAAAGTTTGATGATCCCTTCCTTTATAGTTCCGAATCGTCAAGACCCTGATACTCAAACAAGATGCTAAAAAAATAACCCTTACTCTCTCTGTAGTTTCACTAGAAACACTTGTGTAGTTTCTAGCAAACTTTCTCTTCTTAGTCTGTCTCTATGTGTATATATGGAATTTGTATAACTAGACCTCGAAAAAATAAGGGGTAAAGCCAAAATATTTCCTGTTTAAAATCCCAAACTACATAATTTCTAGAATTGCACTCCTCTATTCTTTCCTCCAACAAAATCTTTTAATTTTCTGGTGAGAAATCAGGATTATGATAAGGTCAAAAACCCTTTGTACAGACACTGTTATATTTGAGGACCAGCACAGGCCAGCGTGCAGCAATATTTAATAAATATTTGTTGCATGAAAAACAAATAAGCGAAAAAGTAAATAACCCTACTGTTCCATCTTAACTCAGACCCTGTGGTTTTCAAATGGTAATGTTTTGGCTTTCCAGAGCCTGACTGTCAAAAACAAGTCTACATTTAAGATACACTTTTTCCAGTCACCTAGTCACTGCTGCCAAATAACACTCTGAATCTGGATTTATGCCTATTAAGGCTCAAATGTGGCTAGGGCAAAACAACTTTTCTGCTCCACGGGGACAAATTTGTAAATCAATCTTGGATTTCTGACAGATGTACATGATGGAGAAATGGACTATTGACTTTATTGGAGCCAGATGTCTCTTGAGCCAAAAAATATCCCATCTTTATCTAAAGAAGTGGCCAAACTTGCAGCCTTTGGACCACAAAGGTTGTCCAGGGCTTTGAGACATTTTTTAACCTCATCACAGTTGTAGGGTTGCATTGAAAGTGACCATATTGTTTGACACTCAAACCAAGACCCTGCTGAGAGTTGAAGTAGTGCTAGTGATGATGACACTGGGAAACAGAAGAGGATGGTGGTGATATTGGAGAATTGCTCATTCTCTTTCTATGGCCCCTTCCTTTGTTTTTCTCCACAATACCACAACACAAAGTTGCATGGTGGTATTAACCTTTACTGAAAATATGGAGCAAACTAAAGTGAATCAAAGTAGATTTTTAAGTCATGCACCTCTTATTTGCTACCCCTTATCTCCTTAACTTCCTATGGAAAGACTCAATTGCCACTTGTTAGAGCTCAGTTAAATTTTTCGATCAGGACATTCAGAGGCTTCATTTCCAGTGAGACATGTATGTTCTAAGGAAACTGGAGGTAGGAGAAACAGGGGGTACTGTACACAAAGCAAAGAGGATGAAAGGTAGAAAGAATATGTCCTTCAGTTAAGAGTTAATACATAAAGTACAGTGTTAAAGCATATAACTCTATGCAAATACACACACACACACACACACACACACATACGCATGCTCTATACAAATACACACACACACACGCATGCACATACACACCCCACATTTGTATGGTTCTCTTTATGGTTGGGAGATGTGTTAAATACCAGCAAATCAAAATGATGAAGTGAAGTTTTTTTCTTATTGTTGGATAAAATTTGGGAGGAGGGATTACTCTTGACGTACACAGTGATTAGAACTCCAGATAAATCACCATACTAATACTGAACCCAGGCTGAACACTGGAACACATTCAACATTGACCACTTTAGCAAATTTTGCATTTTTGAACCAGAAAGTGGATAGTCTGAGACTATAAGACACTTATATATTACAAGATATAAATCTCCCAGGTGACTATAATGTGGATATTCTAAAAATGAGAAATATAATTACTAATTCTGTCATTTGAGCTTGAATGTTTTTGTTATGATACTCTGGGAAGAATGTATTTGGAAGGTGACACATGTAGCCATCATTTTCTAGCCAATGGTTTTCTGAAATTTGTGTAAAACATGTCATAAGATCTCAGTTTTACCGGTAGTTGTATACCTGGCTCCTGCTTCATGGATCCCAGAAATCACTTGTAGCCAAAAGAATGTGGAGTCAGTGCTTGGCAGCAAAGTTGGAGGACATCCTTTGTTTCATGACAAGATTTCCCAGGGTCTGGATGGAGACAGCTGGAGGCAACTATGGAGATCTAATTCCATGGTAATAGCAGGGTGGACACCTGCTGACTAACAAAGAATGGCATGTTGAGCAATGAGGAACTTGTAATTCTTATCAGAGTGTGAAATTTAACAAGGACTCTTCAGGGCTTCCTAGCACTTGAGTCATTTTTTTTCAGCAGGACTCTACCTTGAATGAGGTCTTTATTCAGAATATTCTTCGTTTTAATTGAGAACAAATGCCCATTTACCAACAGAAATAGATCATGACAGTTGACTCTCTAAATCTTTACTTGAACTCCTTGCGAAGGGACACATTTATTTGCTTTTCCCGGTGTTTTCAGTGGAGAGACCACCATCTGAGTAATTCTGCTGGCCCCACTTTGCTTCCTCCTTCCTTACCCTTAGTGAATGAATATAGTCAGTTGGAAAGAAGGAATTAAGCTCGATTAATTCAGACCCTTGATCTCTTGTTGGTGTCTTTAGAATATGCATAATTGGGAGAAACACACATTCCCTTCGGCTTAGAAGTTTTATAGGAGCAGTGTTCTTAAGGAAGACCAATGACTTTCCAGTCATGCCCATACCTGGATGGGAATACTCCTTCAGAGTTACACTTGGGCAAGCTCATTTGCTTAACAGACCAAGTTATGCCATAAGGTGTAGTCTTTATCACTATAAAGGTGCTGGGCTGCTCTTCTTGGCTGAATACTCTCAATGTTTCAAAGGTTTCAAATCAGTTGAAGAATTAAGGATGACAATGAAAATGATATATATGTAATCCCATGAATTGCTAATACTTTTCCTCATTTTGCCCCTTTTCCATAATCCTTAAATCTCTTTTAAAAATTGGAATATAATTTATATTATCTAATATCTTAAGGAAATTTCATGTGAACTAATGTGATATTCTTTACCACAGAAGAATAAAATGAAATCTAATGCATTTTTTCTATGCACATTAGTCATAGTTTAATAATTAGTCACAGCAAACATACTAAGTACATTTTGTGTTAAACATAGGGTACTGTTAAGACTTGTCTGATCAGGTTCTTACTGTCTTTTTTATAAGTTTGAAATCATCAACTAAATATGTTAACTAAAAAACAAAAATTGCGACAACTTTACTGAGAGATTCAGGTTGACATTTTAAAACTTCCTTGAGCTAAACCACCAAGATACATTAAGAGAAAAAAACGAAAGCTGAGTAAGAGCTTATAAAAGACAGAGTAAATCCTTTAGGATGATTAGCTCAGTGAAATGTTAAAAGAATATTTTGTGTGCATGTCAGGTCTCTTGCTAGCTTCAAACTAATAATTTGGATTCACTTCATTATAGCCACTGAAGTAATGTAGCAGAGACTTGGAAGAGGAGTGAAGAGCCAGAGAGAAAGAGCATAACACTTAAAGAATGAAGTTGCTCTCATAATTCAGCTTCAGGTAACTCAAACAAGCATCTTGCAAATGACAATGCAGGGCTGAGTTCCACTCAATGTGAATGAAAATAACTAAGACACATGAGCCCTCTAGGAGTTCCCTCGATGAGTCTCAAAAATTAATATTCCAAAGATGTAACTCATTTTTCTCTTTGTTTCAAGAGCTGATTCTTCCATTTTAAATCAAGGATACTTTACAAACCAATGATATCTGACACTATGGCTGACTTTTAGGGTTATAAAAGTTGTCATGTTTTGCTAAAAACATATGGATTTTTACATACTGGCAACTTGGTTGATGGGAACTTCATACTTTTTTTTATAGGAAATTCATAATTTTTTTTAACTCTTTACCTTTTTAGTATAATTTTTGAGCGGCAGCATCATAGCATATGGCATTTTCTGAATGACCACATGATGTATTCATCTGGCTCATTTCAAGGAAAAGTTGATGTTCAAAGAAATAATTCAATAATAATAAATATATTTGAAACATTTGTAAGCAAAAGAAAAGGAAGGGGGGTTGGTTGTGGGCTTTGGATTTAGACAGACATGGACATAGGACTAAATTCTAGCACCCAGTCTTATTAATTGCATGACTGTGGCAAATAAGTTATCCTCACTATGCTTTCATTTTCTTTTTTTTTTTTTTTTGCGGTACGCGGGCCTCTCACTGTTGTGGCCTCTCTCGTTGCGGAGCACAGTCTCCAGACGCGCAGGCTCAGCGGCCATGGCTCACGGGCCCAGCCGCTCTGCAGCATGTGGGATCTTCCTGGACCGGGGCACGAACCCACGTCCCCTGCATCGGCAGGCGGACTCTCAACCACTGCGCCACCAGGGAAGCCCTATGCTTTCATTTTCTAATCTAATCTTCACATTTGTGTGAATATAGATATAAATAACAACAACCCATTACTGAATGGTATTTGATTGTATATCAAACGCTAAGCCAAGTGCCTTTGTGATTTAATCTTCACAGTAACTATTGGAGAGTATACTAACTTCCCTACCTAGACTACATTTTCATATGTGGTAGCTGTCTTGCCAATGCCAAATATTCTCAAATTCTGACTTCTAGCTCAAAATGCTCTTCTGAGCTACAGACATATATATATATATATATATATATATATATATATATGTGTGTGTGTGTGTGTGTGTGTGTGTGTCTGTGTGTTTGTGTTTGTGTTTGTGTGTAACTGTTTTCTGCATTGTTCCATCTGGCCATCTGCTAAGCACCTTGATAACTACATAACCCCAGCTGTACTGAACTTGTTTAACCCTATCCCATTCTTTCGTTTATCCTATCTTCCTTGGTAAATGGCACCACTAGGGCTCAAGCCATAAATCTAAAAGTTATTCAACGTCCAAAATACAGTGGCTTATCTCAAATCAATCTATTCAGTCCCTGCAACTGTCTTCATCATCTGACACCTTAACTATCCTTACAGTCTCATGACTGGCCTTCCTGTTAACCATGTCCCTCCCATCAGTCCCACCATCCATTACATATATGCAGCCAAAGTGATCTTTTAAAAACTCTTAAGAGCAGTCAAATGCTGATTCATTTTGTTATAAAGCAGAAACTAACACACCACTGTAAAGCAATTATGCTCCAATAAAGGATGAAAATACTTAACATGAATCAACAAGTACATGGAAAAGCAAATACCTCTGCTGAATCAGGGTCTTGTTGACTTCTGCAACCTTATTGTACTTTATTTGGACTCACTGCCTATGCTTCCATCACACTGGTCACGTTTCATTTTCTCAAATGGATCTTCTCTTAAACTGTCTGAAGACCTTTGCTCATACCTTGCCACAGCCTGTAAGACTCTCCCTTCCTGACATAGCAGAGCTGATTGACAGTCAACTCTCAGGTCAAGGAATAGGTTATTCCTCCCCCTATTCACCCACAGGGCTTTGTACTTCTCTGAGTTCTCAACACATTGGAAAATGCTATAATTGTCCATGTCATCTGCTAGATTATAAGCTCCATGATGATAGGGAACATGTGTGTATTCTCACTGTACATCCAACACAGTGCACTGGTCATAGGTCCTTGGGGGTGCTCAGTTATTCTCTGCTGATCAAATGAAAGTCTAAATAAACAGGCATTTGGAATCTGCTCCCTTATCTCCTAGGTGCTATGAATTGGTTTGGACCTGGAGAGAGATGGAGATCTAGGTACAGATCAAGATAGAGGTCAACATGGAGATAAAGAGAAAGAGGGACAGAGAGAGAGAAAAAGAGAGTCAGAGACAGAGACAGAGAATGAAGAGAATGAGGTGTATGGAAGAACATAATGAGAGATAAGATCATGAAAACTCAGGCAAGGACAGTGCTGCTCTGAGATCAAGGTGCAGAAAGGGCAGAGGTCCTTCTTCCCTTCCAAACTGCCATCTCCACTCTGCAGTGCAGAACTGCTTTAACCCAGTGAGGGCATTGCCACTAGTAGTTCTCATTTCTGTTTACTGAAAGCTTCCTCTGGGTTTACACATATTACCTCATTTAACCCTAATGAGTCCCTTTACTGTCTTCATTTTATAGATGCTGTGGTGGAGACAAGGAGGCCTTCAGTAACCCACCCAAGTGATGCTTAGAAGAGCAGAGATTCAAACTCAGGAACTCTGACTGCAGAGCTTGTGCATTTAAAACTATGTCCTCTATCATCAGGATGCCTGTCACCAGCACAGGGGTCAGTGAGCACTGGTCAGTAGTGCATTTCTGAGGGAAAATGAGCTGGGTAATTCCAGCAATGAGGAGGCATTAAACTAACTGGGAGGGAATTCAAAGGGGAATGGCCACTTAGGTGAGTAATGTAAGACAGACGTTCAGAACTTGTTCTGAATCAGGGCTCATATTTGAAAGAATCGTGTTTGTGTGCGCGTGCGTGTGTGTGTTGAAAGATAAGATTCATCCAAAATCTGAAAACTGTAGAATTTAGATGACCTTCCTGTGAGTTATTCCTTAACTGCACATGGAAGGCACAGATCCTCAGCCAATCAGCTCCTGAAACTCTGTATTAGTCAACAACAGCTGCCATGATGGAAACCACAGGCTGGGGGACTTAAACAACAGAAATTAATTTTCTTGCAGTCCTGGAGACTAGAAGTCCGAGATCCAGGTGCAAATATGTTTGATTTCTACTGAGAAGTGTCTCCTTGGCTTGCAGATGACTGCCTTCTCACTGTGTCCTTACCTGGTCTTTTTCTGTGCATGTACATATCTTGTCCCCATCTCTTCTTATAAGGACACCCATATGGCCTCATATCATCTCTTTAAAGGCTGTTTTTAAATCTTTAAATACAGTGTCATCAGTCTCATTCTGATGTACTGGGGGTTAGGACTCCAATATGTGAATGTGGGGGGAGGCAAAATTTAGCCCATAACACCATCGTTTCCATGAATGTATGGAACTGTACTAAGGCCTATTTGAATGATTAACTGGAACTAGGCAGTCTCAGACTGTGGAATCTTTATAGAATAAAGGCAAAACCCAATAGTGTTCTGTTTCTTTGTTTTCATCAGTGGCAAAGTTAGAGGCAGGAGCATACGTAGGAGCTGTTCTCTGGACTCTCCTTTGGTGACCCCGCTGCTTGAAACAATTGAGACTGCTAATGTAAGGTTTTAGATGAATTGGCAATTTCTTGTGACTGGAGGAATTAGTATTGTAGTATCTAAACTTGAAATATGCAGCTGATTTATTGCTTTTCTTTATGACAAGAATTACCAGGATTGAGTCTCTCATGTGTATAAAGAAGCTTGAATATGGCAGACTCCTTTTATTGCCAACTTAGTCATTTTCCAACTCTTCCTTTGCCACACTTGTCTTTTTTTTTGTAAAGAACACTAATTCTGTTCAGAAATGGGTAGTCATGTGCTTCAGTGAAGACTAATCCCTTCATAATCCAGGAATGGAAATACATTTAGTATACACCAATCATGGAAATTGTTTTTTCTCCCAGGTAATTAACAGTTTAGAAAGGGCAACCATTTCTTATGAATGAGACATGAAGGAACATCTTCTGGGTGGAACTACTAGGAATGCATTCTTCATTCTGAATATGAGAAAACAAGTAAAGACAGTTTTTTCCATAACTAAGTATCGAGTTATCTTGAGAAGATGACATCTGCAGCAGCTGTTCTGTGCATATGAGGGAGCAGGTGGAAGACAGTACACCCCTTGAAATTCATGTCCATCCAGAACCTGTGAATGTGAACTCATTTGGAAACAAGGTCTTTGCAGATATAATCACATTCAGATGAGGTCTTGTTTGATGATGACAGGATCTAATCCAAACACTGGTGTCCTAGTAAGAAGAGGGAATGCAGAAACACAGGGAGAATGCCATGCAATGGATGAAGCAGAGATTGGAGTAACCCATCCTCAACCCAAGGAACCTCAAGTATTTCTGGCAACAAGGTAGGTAGAGGCAAGGAAGGGCTCCTCTCTAGAAGGAGAATTTGGACTTGATTTCAACTTTTTAACCTCCAAAGCAGTGAGATCATACATTTCCAATTTTTTAAAGCCACGTAGTCTGTGGTATTTTGTTTCAATAGCCCTAGAAAACTAGTCCACCAAGGTAGCGCTCTGATAATGAGAGGATGAGCCATGGAAAGAACCTGGGTCCTTGATGATAGTGAGCCTGGGATAAAACTACATTATCTCTTGTCTTGTTATTAAAGAATATTTTTTCTCCCTGTTTTAGCCAATTCTAGTTGGTTTTGGTGTTGTTTACTGTTGAGACATGTTAAAGTAATATGCAACATTTGGGATGTTGCAAATATTTGGGGGAGAACACTTGGAATAACCAGGAATTCCCTATGCTAGCCAAACAGGTGGAGCCTCCAAATGTAGAGATTTGGGGGGATGAATGTAAATGTGACCTCATGTGTTCTTACAATCTGGTGAAGCTTTGCACGTACCATTTACATTCTGTTACTTATTATCATTCCACTGTTATCCCAGACTGGTGTGGCCTGGGGAAATGCTAGCAACATTTGCTTGGTGGCTAAACACCATGCAAGTAAATTCCATTTGCTTTGTATCAAGATCCTAGCTTGAGTTTTGATTAAAGATAAAGAGATGCAAAAATACCCAAATCACATGCATGAAAACAAAATGTCTGCTTCTTCAGATAGTTCTATTTTTGTGTCCATAATTCTGCTCACCAACTGCATGTGTAACTTTTCTTTAAATTTGCAAAATAATTCAGAAGTTTTCATGTTGCCAATTGCTAATCAAACCTTCTTCATCAACATCCACGCCCTCTCTCCATTTGTCATCTTATTCATACACTGCAAACAGTAGCTCGTGCAGCTCCCTCTTCTCTTTGCCTCAGGAAGACAACAGGCTGTGTAACCAAGGGGAAGCTTATTAGCAGCTAAAAGCTCATTTTTAATGCTACCTAATCAGGTTGCCGACTCATTTAAATTATAAACCTTTAGGAAAAACACCCTAACTTAATGGCTCAAATATTTGTGCGGCTTGTCACACAGTGCCTTTAATATTGCTTGCTCCCTCTCGGAGAGTTCAAGTACTAACCCTTTGCCAGAATAAACGGGTAAACCTGTTTCTTTTTCAGTGCATATGGTGAAAAAAACACTATGAGATCTGTCTGATTTATATAAGTGTACTTGGCTGCTATTTTATATTTATTCAAACTATGTTATAAAGTAAAAGTAAGGCTCAGCTCCAAGAATAAGGTTTTTTTTTAATATAAGGACTGGACATGTTTGCGAATATGGCACATACAGACTTTTCCATTATGACTGGCTGACTAAATCGAGTTCATTCATTCTGCATCATGTTATTTGCTTTCGTTATTAATTTATTCTGTAAGTTAATGAATGAAAATGCAGGTGATTGAAATGTTCATATATTTTAAATATGTTTTTAAACCTGCAACATTGTAAAGGTATTTTTATAGTGCTTGGAATTTTCCTAACCTGGCACGTGTTTTCATTTGTCAAGAAGAGGAAAGACCTGTGGCCACAATTGGGCATCTCTCTGCTTCCCATTGCCACTATCAAGGAACCAATTTGACACTGTATCACCAACTAAAGGACACTATCCATTCCAGCATGGACTGGACATACAGGTAGGTCATATAAATTGACCTATAGCTAACTATCACTATGTGGCATCCAGTCCATGACTTTGCTGACTGTAGAGGAAATGATTTTAGGAGCTATTAGTGGCTATCAGTAGAACATCCAATAACATTTGTAGAAGCAGCATCTGACATCTACTAAGCTTTGCTCCCTCTAAAAGTATGAAATAGTCCAAGGTTAATCTATAATGGTTCAATTGATATATTCTTAACATGTCAACTCTAGAATTAATGTTGGAGGAGACTTACAACAACCCACCACCTGAGAACAAGAGATATTTGAACAACACAGAAGATGATTATCTGATCTCTGACTGAGGACACTAGAAAGGACAATTTTTTTTTTCTTTTTGAATTAGTGTTTTTATTTTCTTTGGATAAATACCCAGAAATAGAATTGCTGGATCATAAGGTAGTTCCATTTTTTAATTTTTTGAGGATCTTACATATAGTTTTCTGTAGTGGCTGCACAAATTTACATTCCCACCAACAGCATCTAGGGATCCCTTTACCCCATATCTTTGCAAAAACTTATTATTTCTAGTCCTTTAGATAGCCATTCTGACAGGTGTGATGTAATATCTCACTGTGGTTTGGATTTGTATTTCCCTCATGATTAGTGATGTTGAACATCTTTTCCTGTGCCTGTTGGCCATCTGTATGTCTTTGGAAAAATATTCAGACCCTCTCCCATTTTTTTTTTTTTTTTTTTTTTTTTTTTTTTGCGTTACGCGGGCCTCTCAATGTTGTGGCCTCTTCCGTTGCGGAGCACAGGCTCCGGACGCGCAGGCTCAGCGGCCATGGCTCACGGGCCTAGCCGCTCCGCGGCATGTGGGATCCTCCCGGACCGGGGCACGAACCCGTGTCCCCTGCATCGGCAGGCGGACTCTCAACCACTGCGCCACCAGGGAAGCCCGACCCTCTCCCATTTTTAAATCAAATTATTATTTTTTGTTATTAAGCTATACAAATTCTTTATATATTTTGGATATTAATCCCTTTTTAGACACGAGATTTGCAAATTTCTTCTCCCATTCAGTATGTTGTCTTTTTATTTTTGTTGACATTTTCCTTTGCTGTGCAGAAGCCTTTTAGTTTGATGAAGTCTCATTACTGTATTTTTGTTTTTGTCGCTTTTCTTGCCTTTGCAGTCAGATAAAAAAATATTGCTAAGTGTGATGTCAAGGTACTAACTGCCTACATTTTCTACTAGGAGTTTTAGAGTTTCCAGTTTTACAGTCAAGTCTTTAATGTATTTTGAGTTAACTTTTATGTATAGGGTAAGACAGTGGTCCAGTTTCATTCTTTTACATGTAGCTGTCCAGTTTTCCCAGCACTGCTTATCGAAAAGACTGTTTTTTCCCATTGTATATTCTTGCCTCCTGTGTCATAAATTAATTGGTCATATATGTGTGGGCTTATTTCTGGGTTCTCTATTCTGTTCCACTGATTTATGTCTGTGTTTATGCCAATACCATACTGTTTGGATTACTGTAGCTTTGTAATATAATTTGGAAACTGGGAGCATGATGTTTCCAGCTTTGTTCTTGCATCTCAAGACTGCTTTGGCTATTTGGGATCTTTGGTGGTTCCATACAAACTTTAGAATCGTTTGTTCTATTTCTGTGAAAAATGCCATTGGAATTTTGAGGGAAATTGCTTTGAATCTGTAGACTGCTTGAGGTAATATGGACATTCTTACAATATTAAGGCTTCCAATCCATGAGAATGGTCTATCTTTCCATTTATTTGTGTCTTCAATTTCTTTCACCAGTGTCTTATAATTTTCAGAGTACAGGTCTTTCACCTCAGTTAAATTTATTCCTAGGTATCTCATTCCTTTTAATACATTGTAAATGGAATGCTTTCTTAATTTTTCTTTATGATAGTTCATTGTTAGTGTATAAATGTTGCAAATGGCAGAATTTCCTTCTTTTTATGGCTGCATAATATTCCATTGTGTGTGCATGTGTGCGTGTGTGTGTGAGTGTGTGTGTGTGTGTGTGTAGATATAGTTTCAACATAGTGATTTTGTTTGCTTTGGATATATACTCAGAAGTTGAATTGTATGGTATTTCTACTTATAATTTTTTGAGGAACCTCCATACTGTTTTTAACAATGGCTACACCAATTTGCATTCCCACCAACAGTGCACAGGGGTTCTCTTTCTCCACATCCTCCCTAGCACTTATAATTTTTTGTATTTTTGATAATAGCTATTCTAACAGGTGTGAGGTGATGACTCACTGTGGTTTTGACTTGTATTTTCCTGATGATCATTGATGTTGAGCATCTTTTCATGTGCCTGTTGGCCATCTATGTCTTTTTTGGAAAACTGTCTATTCAGATCTTCTTCCCATTTTTTAATTGGATTGTTTGCTTTGTTTGTTTTGTTGCTATTGAGTATTATGCATTCTTTATATATTTTTTATATTACTTCTTACCAAATATATGATATGCAAACATTTTCTCCCTTTCCACAGGTTGTCTTTTCATTTTGTTGAAGGTTTCCTTTGCTGCACAGAAGCTATTTATTTTTTTGCAGTTCCACTTGTTTACTTTTGCTTTTGTTGCCTTTGATTTTGGTGTCAAATCCAAAATATCATTGCCAAGACTGATGTCAAAGAGCTTACCCCTTATACATTTATTCTATGATATTAATGGTTTCGGGTTTTAGGTTTTATGGTTCATGTCCTTAACCCATTTTGATGATTTGGGGTACCGTGTAAGATAGTGGACCAGTTTCGTTCTTTTGCATGCTGCTGTCCAGTTTTCCCAACACCATTCATTTAAGAGACTATATTCTTTTCTTAGGATAATTTCTTTTTTTTTAATTAACATGTTTATTGGAGTATAATTGCTTTACAATATTGTGTTAGTTTCTGCTGTATAACAAAGTGAATCAGCTATATGTATACATATATATCCATATCCCCTCACTTTTGGGTCTCCCTCCCACCCCTCTAGGTGGTCACAAAGCACTGAGCTCATCTCCCTGTGTTATGCAGCTGCTTCTCACTAGCAATCTATTTTACATTTGGTAGTGTAAATATGTCAATGCTACTCTCTCACTTTGTCCCAGCTTACCCTTCCCCCTCCCAGTGTCCTCAACTCCATTCTCTACGTCTGTGTCTTTATTCCTGTCCAGTCCTTAGGTTCTTCAGAACCATGTTGTTTAGCTTCCATATATATGTGTTAGCATATGGAATTTGTTTTTCTCTTTCTGACTTCACTCTGTATGACAGATTCTAGGTCCATCCACCTCACTATAAATAACTCAGTATCATTTCTTTTTATGGTTGACTAATATTCCAATGTGTATGTGGGCCACATCTTCGCTATCCATCCATCTGTTGATGGACACTTAGGTTGCTTCCATGTTCTGGCTATCCTAAGTAGTGCTGCAATGAACATTGTGGTATATGACTGTTTTTGAGTTATGGTTTTCTTAGGGTATATGCCCAGTAGTGGGATTACTGGGTCATATGGTAGTTCTATTTTTAGTTTTTTAAGGAACCTCCATACTGTTCTCCATAGTGGCTGTATCAGTTTACATTCCCACCAGGAGTGCAAGAGGGTTCCCCTTTCTCCACACCCTCTCCAGCATTTACTGTTTGTAGATTTTTTGATGATGGCTACTCTGACCGGTGTGAGGTGATACCTCATTTAGTTTTGATTTGTATATCTCTAGTGATTAGTGATGTTGAGCAAGCTTTCATGTGGTTGTGGGCAATCTGTATATCTTCTTTGGAGAAATGACTATTTTTGGAATGGGTTATAATTTTTTATAACCCATTTTTGGAATGGGTTGTTTGTTTTTTGACATTGAGCTGCATGAGCTGCTTGTATATTTTGGAGATTAATCCTTTGCCAGTTGCTTCGTTTGCAAATATTTTTTCGCATTCTGAGGGCTGTCTTTCGTCTTGTTTATGGTTTCCTTTGCTGTGCAAAAGCTTTTAAGCTTCATTAGGTCCCAGTTGTTTATTTTTGTTTTTATGTTCATTTCTCTAGGAGGTGGGACAAAAAGGATCTTGCTGTGATTTATGTCAAAGAGGTTCTATGTTTTCCTCTAAGAGTTCAATACTGTCTGGCCTTACATTTAGGTCTTTAATCCATTTTCAGTTTACATTTGTGTATGATGTTAGGAAGTGCTCTAATTTCATTCTTTTACATGTAGCTGTCCAGTTTTCCCAGCACCACTTATTGAAGAGGCTGTCTTTTCTCCATTGCATATTCTTGCCTCATTATCAAAGATAAGATGATCATATGTGCATGGGTTTACCTCTGGGCTTTCTATCCTGTTTCATTGATCTATATTTTGTTTTTGTGCCAGTACCATACTGTCTTGAACACTGCAGCTCTGTAGTAGTCTGAAGTCTGGGAGCCTGATTCCTCCAGCTCCATTTTTCTTTCTCAAGATTGCTTTGGCTATTCGGGGTCTTCTGTGTTTCCATAAAAATTGTGAAAGTTTTTGTTCTGGTTCTGTGAAAAATGCCATTGGTAGTTTGATAGCGACTGCACTGAATCTCTAGATTGCTTTGGGTAGTATAGTCATTTTCACAATGTTGATTCTTCCAATCCAAGAACATGGTATATCTCTCCATCTATTTGTATTATATTTAATTTCTTTCATCAGTGTCTTCTAGATTTCTGCATACAGGTCTTCTGTCTCCTTAGGTAGGTTTATACCTAGGTATTTGATTCTTTTTGTTGCAATGGTAAATGGGAGTGTTTCCTTAATTTCTCTTTCAGACTTTTCATCATTAGTGTATAAGAATGCAAGAGATTTCTGTGCATTAAATTTGTATTCTGCTATTTACCAAATTCATTGATTAGCTCTAGTAGTTTTCTGCTAGTATCTTTAGGATTCTTTACGTATAGGATCATGTCATCTGCAAAGAGCGACAACTTTACTTCTTCTTTTCCAATTTGGATTCTTTTATTTATTTTCCTTCTCTGATTGCTGTGGCTAAAACTTCCAAAACTATGTTGAATAAGAGTGGTGAGAGTGGGCAACCTTGTCTTGTTCCTGATCTTAGTGGAAATGCTTTCAGTTTTTCACCATTGAGGATGATGTTTGCTGTGGGTTTGTCATATATGGCCTTTATTATGGTCAGGTAAGTTCCCTCTATGCCTACTTTCTGGAGGGTTTGTATCATAAATCGGTGTTGAATTTTGTTGAAAGCTTGTTCTGCTTCTACTGAGATTATCATATGGTTTTTATCCTTCAATTTTTTAATATGGTGTATCACATTGATTGATTTGCGTATATTGAAGAATCCTTGCATTCCTGGGACAAACCCCACTTGATCATGGTGTATGATCCTTTGAATGTGCTCTTGGATTCTGTTTGCTAGTATTTTGTTGAGGATTTTTGCATCTATTTTCATCAGTGATATTGACCTTAGTATTCTTTTTGTGACATCTTTGTCTGGTTTTGGTGTAAGGGTGATGGTGGGCTCGTAGAATGAGTTTGGGAGGTTTCCTCCCTCTGCTATATTTTGGAAGAGTTTGAGAAGGACAGGTGTTAGCTCTTCACTAAATGTTTGATAGAATTCGCCTGTGAAGCCATCTGGTCCTGGACTTTCGTTTGTTGGAAGATTTTTAATCACAGTATCAATTTCAGTGCGTGTGATTGGTCTGTTTATATTTTCTATTTCTTCCTGGTTCAGTCTTGGAAGTTTGTGCTTTCCTAAGACTTTTTGCATTTCTTCCAGGCTCTCCTTTTTATTGGCATGTAGTTGCTTGTAATAATCTCTCACGATCCTTTGTATTTCTGTAGTGTCAATTGTTACTTCTCCTTTTTTCATTTCTAATTCTGTTGAGTTTTCTCCCATTCTTTCTTGATGAGTCTGGCTAAAGGTTTACCAATTTTGTTTATCTTCTCAAAGAAACAGCTTTTAGTTTTATTGATCTTTGCTATCATTTCTTTTTAATTTATTTCTGATCTGATCATTATGATTTCTTTCCTTCTGCTAACTTTGGGTTTTTTTGTTTTTTTGTCTTCTCTAATTTCTTTAGGTGTAAGGTTAGGTTGTTTAGTTGAGATATTTCTTGTTTCTTAAGGTAGGATTGTATTGCTATAAACTTCCATCTTAGAACTGCTTTTGCTGCATCCCATAGGTTTTGGGTCATAGTGTTTTCACTGTCATTTGTTTCTGGGTTATTTTTTGATTCCCTCTTTGATTTCTTCAGTGATCTCTTGGTTATTTAGTAGTGTATTGTTTAGCCTCCCTGTGTTTGTATTTTTTACAGTTTTTTTTACTGTAAATGTTACCTAGTCTCACAGCATTATGGTAGGAAAAGATATTTGATACGATTTCAATTTTCTTAAATTTACCATGGCTTGATTTGTGATCCAAAATATGATCTATTTTGGAGAATGTTCTATGAGCACTTGAGAAGAAAGTGTATTCTGCTGCTTTTGGATGGAATGTCCTATAAATATCAGTTAGGTCCATCTTGTTTAATGTGTCATTTAAAGCTTGTACTTCCTTATTTATTTTCATTTTAGAAGACCTGTCCATTGGTGAAAGTGGGGTGTTAAAGTCCCCACTATTATTCTGTTATTGCCAGTTTCCCCTTTTATGGTTGTTAGCATTTGCCTTATGTATTGAGGTGCTCCTATGTTGGGTGCATAAATATTTACAATTGCTATATCTTCTTCTTGGATTGATCCCTTGATCATTATGTAGTGTCCTTCTTTGTCTCTTGTAACAGTCTTTATTTTAAAATTTATTATGTCTGATATGAGAATTGCTACTCCAGCTTTCTTTTGATTTCCATTTGCATGGAATATCTTTTTCCATCCTCTCAGCTTTCTTTTGATTTCCATTTGCATGGAATATCTTTTTCCATCCTCTCACTTTCAGTATGTGTCCCTAGGTCTGAATTCAGTCTCCTGTAGACAACATATAAATGGGTCTTGTTTTGCATCTATTCAGCCAGTCTACGTCTTTTGGTTGGAGAATTTAATCCATTTATATTTAAGGTTGTTATCAATATGTATGTTCCTATTACCATTTTCTTAATTGTTTTGTGTTTTTTATTGTAGGTCTTTTCCTTCTCTTGTGTTTCCTGCCTGTAGAAGTTCTCCCAACATTTGTTGCAAAGCTGGCCCAGTGGTGCTGAATTCTCTTAACTTTTGCTTGTCTGTAAAGGTTTTAATTCTCTGTCCAATCTGAATGATGTCCTTGCTGGGTAGAGTAATCTTGGTTGTACGTTTTCCCCTTTCATCACTTTCAATATGTCCTACCACTCCCTCCTGGCTTGCAGAGTTTCTGCTGAAATATCAGCTGGTAACCTTATGGGAATTCCCTTGTATGCAATTTACTGCCTTTTCTTGTTGCTTTTAATATTTTTTCTTTTTATTTAATTTCTGATAGTTTGATTAATATGTGTCTTGGTGTGTTTCTCCTCACATTTATCTGTATGGGACTCTCTGCACTTCCTGGACTTGATTGACTATTTCCTTTCCCTGGTTAGGGAAGTTTTCAACCATAATCTCTTCAAATATTTTCTCAGTCCCTTTCTTTTTCTCTTCTTCTTCTGGGACCCCTATAATTTGAATGTTGGTGCATTTAATGTTGTCCTAGAGGTCTCCGATACTGTCCTCAATTCTTTTCATTCTTTTTTCTTTATTCTTCTGTGTGGTAGTATTTCCACTATTTTATCTTCCAGGTCACTTATCCGTTCTTCTGCATTAGTTATTCTGCTATTGATTCCTTCTAGGGAATTTTTAGTTTCATTTATTGTGTTATTCATCATTGTTTGTTTGCTTTTTAGTTCTTCTATGTCCTTGTTAAAAGTTTCTTGTCTTGGAGAGTTGCAGAGGACGCCGGCCCGCCCAGGCTCTGAGGCTGGGGTCGGGAGACTGGGGTTCGGGCCGGACGCCGCACCCCTGCCTTCCGACACCACCGACCGGCGCGGAGGAGAGGCGAGGGGCACCGGGCAGAACGAGAAGGGCGGCCCAGTTTGCCATGAATGTCCGTCCATCGTCTGGCGCAGCCTAGGCCCGGCCCCGGTGAGCGGGACGGCACCACATCCATCGATCGACCTCAAAGATAGAGTCATCTCCGGTGGAACTGAAGATAAGAAAGAAGATCAAAGGAAGAAGAGGACTTCAGGAAAAGCCAGTAAAGAGTGCTGAGACTGTGAGCACCTCAAAGACAAAGGCCATTTACTCTTGTGTCTCTACAACCCCAAGGAATGTTCCTGGCACACAGTTGTTGATTTCCATCTTTAGATCTCTGGACGCTGAAGGACTGTTGAAAATAATCCCAGGTTTAAGAAGTTATGCAGGGGGGACCTTGAAGATGGCGGAAGAGTAAGACGCGGAGATCGCCTTCCTCCCCACGGATACACAAGAAATACATCCACACGTGGAACAACTCCTACAGAACCCCTACTGAAGGCTGGCAGAAGACCTCAGACCTCCCAAAAGGCAAGAAACTCCCCACGTACCTGGGTAGGGCAAAAGAAAAAACAGAGACAAAAGAATAAGGACGGCACCTGCACCAGTGGGAGGGAGCTGTGAAGGAGGAAAAGTTTCCACACACTAGGAAGCCCCTCCGCGGGCGGAGACTGCGGGAGGCGGAGGGGGGAGTTTCGGGACCGCGGAGTACTGCACAGCGACGGGTGCGGAGGGCAAAGCGGGGAGATTCCTGCACAGACGATCGGTGCCGACCAGCACTCACCAACCCGAGAGGCTTGTCTGCTCACCCGCCGGGGCGGGCGGGGCTGCGAGCTGAGGCTCGGGTTTTGGTTTTGGACGGAGCTCAGAGAGAGGACTGGGGTTGGCGACTTGAACATAGCCTGAAGGGGTTAGTGCACCACGACTAGCCGGGAGGGAGTTCGGGGAAAAGCCTGCACCTGCCGAAGAGGCAAGAGACTTTTTCTTCCCTCTTTGTTTCCTGGTGCGCGAGGAGAGGGGTTTAAGAGCGCTGCTTAAAGGATCTCCAGAGACGGGCGCGAGCCGCGGCTAAAAGCGCGAACCCCAGAGACGGGCGCGAGCCGCGGCTGAAAGCGCAAACCCCAGAGACGGGCGCGAGCCGCGGCTAAAACCGCGGACCCCAGAGACGGGCGGGAGACGCTAAGGCTGCTGCTGCCGCCACCAACGGGCCTGTGTGCGAGCACAGGTCACTCTCCACACCCCTCTTCCGCGGAGCCTGTGCAGCCCACCACTGCCAGGTTCCCGGGATCCAGGGACAACTTCCCTGGGACAACGCACAGCGGGCCTCAGGCTGGTGCAACGTCACCCCGGCCTCTGCCGCAACGTCACGCTGCCTCTGCCGCCGCAGGCCCGCCCCGCACGCAGTGCCCCTCCTTCCCCCATCCCCCAACCCCCGGCCAGAGTGAGCCGGAGGCCCTGAATCAGCGGCTCCTTTAACCCCGTCCTGTCTGAGCGAAAAAACAGACGCCCTCCAGCGACCTACACGCAGAGGCAGGGCCAAATCCAAAGCTGAGCTCCTGTGAGCTGTGAGAACAAAGAAGAGAAAGGGAAATCTCTCCCAGCAGCCACAGAAGTAGCGGATTAAAGCTCCACAATCAACTTGATATACCCTGCATCTGTGGAATACCTTAATAGACAAGGAATGATCCCAAATTGAAGAGGTGGACTTTAGGAGCGAGATCTATGATTCTTTTCCCTTTTCCTCTTTATGTGAATGTGTACGTGTATGCTTCTGTGTGAGATCTTGTCTGTATACTCTTGCTTCCACCATTTGTCCTAGGGCTCTATCCGTCCATGATTTTTTTTTTTAAAAATTCTTTTTCTTAATAATTAAGTTTAACTGTAATAACTTTATTATACTTTAACTTCGTTCTTTCTTTCTTTCCTTCCTTCCTTCCCTCCTTTAGACAACGAATCACCCCAAATTGAGGAGGTGGTCTCTGGGAGCAGGATTTATGATTTTTCCCCCTTTACCTTTTTTTTGTGAAGGTGTATGTGTATGCTTCTGTGTAAGATTTTCTCTGTATAGCTTTGCTTCCAACATTTGTCCTAAGGTTCTATCCGTCCCTTTTTTTTTTCTAAATATTTTTTAATTCAATAACTATATTATACTTTATTTTATTTTTACTGTATCATCTTTCTGTCTTTTTTCCTTCTTTCCCTCCTTCCTTCCTTCCTCCCTCCCTCCCTCCCTCCTTTCTTTCCTTCTTTGCTTCTTTCTTCCTTCCTTCCTTTCCTCCTTTCCTTCTTTCTTTACTCATACTTCTACTAATTCTCCCTACTTTTTCTCCCTTTTATTCTGAGCTGTGTGGATGAAAGGCTCTTGGTGCTCCAGCCAGGAGTCAGGGCTCTGCCTCTGAGGTAGGAGAGCCAACTTCAGGACACTGGTCAACAAGAGACCTCCCAGCTCCACATAATATTAAACGGTGGAAATCTCCCAGAGACCTCCATCTTAACACCAGCACCCAGCTTCACTCAACGACCAGCAAGCCACAGTGCTGGACAACCTATGCCAAACAACTAGCAAAACAGGAACACAACCCCACCCATTAGCAGAGAGGCTGCCTAAAATCATAATAAGGCCACAGACACCCCAAAACACACCACCAGACGTGAACCTGCCCACTAGAGAGACAAGATCCAGCCTCATCCAGCACAACACAGGCACTAGTCCCCTCCACCAGGAAGCCTACACAACCCACTGAAACAACCTTAGCCACTGGAGACAGACATCAAAAACAACGGGAACTACGAAAGTGCAGCCTGCAAAAAGGAGACCCCAAACACAGTAAGATAAGCAAAATGAGAAGACAGAAAAACACACAGCAGATGAAGGAGCAAGATAAAAACCCACCAGACCTAACAAATGAAGAGGAAATAGGCAATCTACCTGAAAAAGAATTCAGAATAATGATAGTAAGGATGATCCGAAATCTTGGAAGTAGAATGGACAAAATGCAAGAAACAGTTAACAAGGACCTACAAGAACTAAAGATGAAACAAGCAACGATGAACAATGCAATAAATGAAATTAAAACCACTCTAGATAGGATCAATAGCAGAATAACTGAGGCAGAAGAACGGATAAGTGACCTGGAAGATAAAGGAGTGGAAATAACTACTGCAGAGCAGAATAAAGAAAAAAGAATGAAAAGAACTGAGGACAGTCTCAGAGACCTCTGGGACAACATGAAACGCACCAACATTCGAATTATAGGGGTTCCAGAAGAAGAAGAAAGAAAGAAAGGGACTGAGAAAATATTTGAAGAGATTATAGTTGAAAACTTCCCTAATATGGGAAAGGAAATAGTTAATCAAGTCCAGGAAGCACAGAGGGTCCCATACAGGATAAATACAAGGAGAAACACGCCAAGACACATATTAATCAAACTGTCAAAAATTAAATACAAAGAAAGCATATTAAAAGCAGCAAGGGAAAAACAACAAATAACACACAAGGGAATCCCCATAAGGTTAACAGCTGATCTCTCAGCAGAAACCCTACAAGCCAGAAGGGAGTGGCAGGACATACTGAAAGTGATGAAGGAGAAAAGCCTGCAACCAAGACTACTCTACCCAGCAAGGATCTCATTCACATTTGATGGAGAAATTAAAACCTTTACAGACAAGCAAAAGCTGAGAGAGTTCAGCACCACCAAACCAGCTTTACAACAAATGCTAAAGGAACTTCTCTAGACACGAAACACAAGAGAAGGAAACGACCTAGAGTAGCGAACCCAAAACAATATAGAAAATGGAAATAGGAACATACATATCGATAATTACCTTAAATGTAAATGGGCTAAATGCTCCCACCAAAAGACACAGATTGGCTGAATGGATACAAAAACAAGACCCTTATATATGCTGTCTACAAGAGACCCACTTCAGACCTAGAGACACATACAGACTGAAAGTAAGGGGATGGAAAAAGATATTCCATGCAAATGGAAACCAAAAGAAAGCTGGAGTAGCAATTCTCATATCAGACAAAATAGACTTTAAAATAAGGACTATTAAAAGGGACAAAGAAGGACACTACATAATGATCAAGGGATCGATCCAAGAAGAAGATATAACAATTGTAAATATTTATGCACCCAACATAGGAGCACCTCAATACATAAGGCAAATACTAACAACCATAAAAGGGGAGATCAACAGTAACACATTCATAGTAGGGGACTTTAACACCCCACTTTCACCCATGGACAGATCATCCAAAATGAAAATAAATAAGGAAACACAAGCTTTAAATGATACATTAAACAAGATGGACTTAATTGATATTTATAGGACACTCCATCCAAAAACAACAGAATACACATTTTTCTCAAGTGCTCATGGAACATTCTCCAGGATAGATCATATCTTGGGTCACAAATCAAGCCTTGGTAAATTTAAGAAAACTGAAATTGTATCAAGTATCTTTTCCGACCACCACGCCATGAGACTAGATGTCAATTACAGGAAAAGACCTGTAAAAAAAACAAACACATGGAGGCTAAACAATACACTACTTAATAATGAAGTGATCACTGAAGAAATCAAAGAGGAAATAAAAAAATACCTAGAAACAAATGACAATGGAGACACAACGACCCAAAACCTATGGGATGCAGCAAAAGCAGTTCTAAGGGGGAAGTTTATAGCAATACAAGCCCACCTTAAGAAGCAGGAAACATCTCGAATAAACAACCTAACCTTGCACCTCAAGCAATTAGAGAAAGAAGAACAAAAAAACCCCAAAGCTAGCAGAAGGAAAGAAATCATAAAAATCAGATCAGAAATAAATGAAAAAGAAATGAAGGAGACGATAGCAAAGATCAATAAAACTAAAAGCTGGTTCTTTGAGAAGATAAACAAAATAGATAAACCGCTAGCCAGACTCATCAAGAAAAAAAGGGAGAAGAGGGCTTCCCTGGTGGCGCAGTGGTTGAGAGTCCGCCTGCCGATGCAGGGGACGCGGGTTTGTGCCCCGGTCCAGGAAGATCCCACGTGCCGCGGAGCGGCTGGGCCCGTGAGCCGTGGCCGCTGAGCCTGCGCGTCCGGAGCCTGTGCTCCGCAAGGGGAGAGGCCACAACAGTGAGAGGCCCGCGTATGGCAAAAAACTAAAAAAAAAAAAAAAAAAAAATTAAAAAAAAAAAAAAAAAAAAAAAAAAAAAAGGGAGAAGACTCAAATCAATAGAATTAGAAATGAAAAAGGAGAAGTAACAACTGACACTGCAGAAATTTAAAAAATCATGAGAGATTACTACAAGCAACTCTATGCCAATAAAATGGACAATCTGGAAGAAATGGACAAATTCTTAGAAATGCACAACCTGCCAAGACTGAATCAGGAAGAAATAGAAAATATGAACAGACCAATCACAAGCACTGAAATTGAAACTGTGATTAAAAACCTTCCAACAAACAAAAGCCCAGGACCAGATGGCTTCACAGGTGAATTCTATCAAACGTTTAGAGAAGAGCTAACACCTATCCTTCTCAAACTCTTCCAAAATATAGCAGAGGGAGGAACACTCCCAAATTCCTTCTACGAGGCCACCATCACCTTGATACCAAAACCAGACAAGGATGTCACAAAGAAAGAAAACTACAGGCCAATATCACTGATGAACATAGATGCAAAAATCCTCAACAAAATACTAGCAAACAGAATCCAACAGCACATTAAAAGGATCATACACCATGATCAAGTGGGGTTTATTCCAGGAATGCAAGGATTCTTCAATATACGCAAATCTATCAATGTGATAAACCATATTAACAAATTGAAGGAGAAAAACCATATGATCATCTCAATAGATGCAGAGAAAGCTTTCGACAAAATTCAACACCCATTTATGATAAAAACCCTCCAGAAAGTAGGCATAGAGGGAACTTTCCTCAACATAATAAAGGCCATATATGACAAGCCCACAGCAAACATCATCCTCAATGGTGAAAAACTGAAAGCATTTCCACTAAGATCAGGAACAAGACAAGGTTGCCCCCTCTCACCACTCTTATTCAACATAGTTTTGGAAGTTTTAGGCACAGCAATCAGAGAAGAAAAGGAAATAAAAGGAATCCAAATCGGAAAAGAAGAAGTAAAGCTGTCACTGTTTGCAGATGACATGATACTATACATAGAGAATCCTAAAGATGCTACCAGAAAACTACTAGAGCTAATCAATGAATTTGGTAAAGTAGCAGGATACAAAATTAATGCACAGAAATCTCTGGCATTCCTATATACTAATGATGAAAAATCTGAAAGTGAAATCAAGAAAACACTCCCATTTACCATTGCAACAAAAAGAATAAAATATCTAGGAATAAACCTACCTAAGGATACGAAAGACCTGTATGCAGAAAATTATAAGACACTGATGAAAGAAATTAAAGATGATACAAATAGATGGAGAGATATACCATGTTCTTGGATGGGAAGAATCAACATTGTGAAAATGACTCTACTACCCAAAGCAATCTATAGATTCAATGCAATCCCTATCAAACTACCAATGGCATTTTTCACAGAACTAGAACAAAAAATTTCGCAATTTGTATGGAAACACAAAAGACCCCGAATAGCCAAAGCAATCTTGAGAACGAAAAAAGGAGCTGGAGGAATCAGGCTCCCTGACTTCAGACTATATTACAAAGCAACAGTAATCAAGACAGTATGGTACTGGCACAAAAACAGAAAGATAGATCAGTGGAACAGGATAGAAAGCCCAGAGATAAACCCACGCACATATGGACACCTTATCTTTGATAAAGGAGGCAGGAATGTACAGTGGAGAAAGGACAGCCTCTTCAATAAATGGTGCTGGGAAAACTGGACAGGTACATGTAAAAGTATGAGATTAGATCACTCCCTAACACCATACACAAAAATAAGCTCAAAATGGATTAAAGACCTAAATGTAAGGCCAGAAACTATCAAACTCTTAGAAGAAAACATAGGAAGAACACTCTATGACATAAATCACAGCAAGATCCTTTCTGACCCACCTCCTAGAGTAATGGAAATAAAAACAAAAATAAACAAATGGGACCTAATGAAACTTCAAAGCTTTTGCACAGCAAAGGAAACCATAACCAAGACCAAAAGACAACCCTCAGAATGGGAGAAAACATTTGCAAATGAAGCAACTGACAAAGGATTAATCTCCAAAATTTACAAGCAGCTCATGCAGCTCAATAACAAAAAAACAAACAACCCCATCCAAAAATGGGCAGAAGACCTAAATAGACATTTCTCCAAAGAAGATATTCAGAATGCCAACAAACACATGAAAGAATGCTCAACATCATTAATCATTAGAGAAATGCGAATCAAAACTACAATGAGATATCATCTCACACCAGTCAGAATGGCCATCATCAAAAAATCTAGAAACAATAAATGCTGGAGAGGGTGTGGAGAAAAGGGGACACTCTTGCACTGCTGGTGGGAATGTGAAATGGTTCAGCCACTATGGAGAACAGTATGGAGGTTCCTTAAAAAACTACAAATAGAATTACCATATGACCCAGCAATCCCACTACTGGGCATATACCCTGAGAAAATGAAAATTCAAAAAGAGTCATGTACCAAAATGTTCATTGCAGCTCTATTTACAATAGCCCGGAGATGGAAACAACCTAAGCGCCCATCATCGGATGAATGGATAAAGAAGATGTGGCACATATACACAATGGAATATTAGCCTTAAAAAGAAATGAAATTGAGCTATTTGTAATGAAATGGATAGACCTAGAGTCTGTCATACAGAGTGAAGTAAGTCAGAAAGAAAAAGACAAATACCATATGCTAACACATATATATGGAATTTAAGGGAAAAAAATGTCATGAAGAACCTAGGGGTAAGACAGGAATAAAGACGCAGACCTACTGGAGAACGGACTTGAGGATATGGGGAGGGGGAAGGGTGAGTTTTGACAGGGCGAGAGAGAGTCATGGACATATACACACTAACAAACGTAGTAAGGTAGATAGCTGGGGGGAAACAGCCGCAAGGCACAGGGATATTAGCTCGGTGCTTTGTGACAGCCTGGAAGGGTGGGATGGGGAGAGTGGGAGGGAGGGAGACGCAAGAGGGAAGACATATGGGAACATATGTATATGTATAGCTGATTCACTTTGTTATAAAGCAGAAACTAACACACCATTGTAAAGCAATTATACCCCAATAAAGATGTTTAAAAAAAAAAAAAAGTTTCTTGTCTTTTCTCCCTTCTATTTCCAAGATTTTGCACCATCTCTACTATCATTACTCTAAATTCTTTTTCAGGTAGACTGCCTATTTCCTCCTAATTTGATAGGTGTGGTGGGTTTTTACCTTGCTCCTTCATCTGCTGCATATTTCTCTGTCTTCTCATTTTCATTAACTTACTGTATTTAGGTCTCCTTATTGCAGGCTGCAGGTTCATAGCTCCCATTGTTTTTAGTGTTTTGGGTCAGTGGCTTGTGTAGGCTTCCTGGTGCAGTGCACTGGAGCCTGTGTTCTGGTGGATGAGGCTGGATCTTGCCTTCTGGTTGGCATGGCCGCATCCGGTGGTGTGTTTTGGGGTGTCTGGGAACTTAGTATGATTTTAGACAGCCTCTCTGCTAATGGGTGGGGTTGTGTTCCTGTCTTGCTAGTTGTTTGGCATGGGGCATCCAGCACTGGAGCTTGCTGGCCATTGAGTGGAGCTGGGTCTTAGCACTGAGACAGGGATCTCTGGGAGAGCTCTTGCTGGTTGATATTCTGTGGGGCCCGGAGGTGTCTTGTCATCCAATGTTCTGAGCTCGGCTCTCCCATCTCAGAGGCTCAGGCCTGATACCACGCCGGGGCACCAAGACTCTGTCAGCCACACGGCTCTTACTGACTGCGTTGGCAGTTCTGCATTCCTCTGTCTTTTCTGCTAGACCACAAGAGCCTTTGATTATCAATTTTCCATTCTTGTTGCTTCTAAAGCAGGAAAAGATCCAAGCTTTGCCGTTTTCTATTTTTTTTTTTTAACCTGATGTCTCTCTTGGTGTGTGATGCTCAACTGTTCCAGTCTTAGTGAGACAACAGGTATCTGGTGTGCAACAACTCCATGAATCTCGGATTACATCTCAGTAAACTGGATGCTTGTTGGTTCTTTTAAGAAGGTGTCCCTGGAAAGGGTGTGAGTGGTAATCACAGAAGGCGCTCAAATGCACCATTCACTGTATGCTTGCTGCTGTCTGCAGTTCAGCCCTCAGTTGCCACCGCCATCTGTTGGTCCCACAAGCCTCAGAGGGAGGACAAAAGAGTTGTCCCCATGGCCGGGACAGGCTCTCAGCAAGGTGAAGGAAAGAACTCATGTGAGGAGCCAGGGTGGCTGTGGCCGCTCCCACCACGGATGCCACCGATTCCCTGGGGCCGGAGGTGTCAGAGAGGCCGTGTCCTCAGGATTGCAGCACCCAGAATGCAGCACTTGCCTCTGACGTGGAGGCTGAGCATCCAAAAGGACAATTTTAGTGAACTCCAATTTCAGTTCTAAGGCCCTTCCACTGAGACTACTTTTTCTTTCTGGAACATACCAAAGAAAGCTTATACCATACTCCTTTCTACATGATACTCTTTCAAATATTTGAAGACGGTTGTATCTTCTCTAAATTCATTTCCAGGCTAAATAATTCCAGTACTTTTCTCCACTCTGTTGTCCTCTTCGTCATGCTCTTTAACTGTGATGCTTGGTATTAAATAAAACCTTCCAGCTTGACATGATGCTTATGGGATACGGGATTATTATAACTTGTAGCATGTAGACATAGAGTGATGATTTTAAAGGAAAAAAAATCTAATTATAAAAGAAAATAAGCTCTTCCTCTCTCTCATTTTGTCTCCTCCCATCTCTTCTTCCTTGTCTTTCTGTCTTCCTTCCTGAATGATTCAGTCTACACTCAATTAGGTTGGGCTGCTAAAGGCATGTTTTCTCATTCAGAAGGGAACTATGAAGTGGCATGGTATTGCATCCAAAGGAGACGAGAAGAGCTTTCTGTATGAGAGGACATAGTCTCTCTTTGTGAATGAGAGGACAGCAGTGTGGTCATCCACATTGGGGTGGGTGTTAGAGCCAAGGTGGGGTGAGAAAGCTTTCTGTGTGGAGGCCAGAGGACATCACTATAAAGGTCTCTCCATTTATTTTGATCTTCTTTTATTTCTTTCAGCAATGTTTTATAATTTTCTTTGTGCAAGTCTTATATTTGTTTTGTTAATTTTAACTACTTTGCTTATGCTATTACGAATAGAATTATCTTCATAATTTCATTTTGGATTGTTTATTTTTAATGTATTGAAATACAGTTTTGTTTTATATAATTGATCTTGTCTTATGCCACCTTACTAAACTCGTTTTTAGTTCTAACAGGTTGTGTGTGTGTGTGTGTGTATTGCTTGGATTTTTCTATATACAGAGTCACGTCATCTGTAAATAGAGTCTTATTTCTTTCTTTTTAATCTCTATATGATATTACATTAAAACTTTTTTTGTACTTATTGCACTGGCTAGAACCTCCAGAACACAGTTGAATAGAAGCGGTGAGAGCTAACATTCTTACCTTAATTCCAATCATAGGGAAATAGCACTGAAGCTTCCACAATTAAGGATAATATTAGCTGTGGATTTTTACAGAAGGGTTTTATCAAGTTGAGGACAGTCCTTTCTATTTCTAATTTGTTGAAGGTTTTGTTATGGAAGGATACTGGATTCAGTCAATTTTTAAAAACTTTATTGAGATGACCTTTTTTTTCTTTATTCTATTAATGAGATGTGATAGACTGAATAGTGGCCCCAAAATACGTCCAAATACCCACACCCTTCTCCCTGGAACCCGAGAATATGTTATCCTAAATAGCAATAGGAAACTAGTACATATCTTGGTACTTGGAAGCAGGGTGCTGCTCTAACAGATACCTAAAACTGAGGAAGTGGATTTGGAATTGGGCCTTGGGTAGAGACTGGAAGAATTAAGATGAATATTACAGAAAAATTTTAGATCACCTTGAATAACTGGAGCTTAAAGGTACCACTAGCAAGAATTCAGAAGGAAGTGTGGAACACGGTACTGTCTTAGAGAAACTTAGTCATAAGCAGACTGTTGGCAGAAATATGAGTATTAAAGGGGCTTCTGGTGAGGGCTCAAAAGGAAATGAGGAACATGTTTTTGGAAACTTGAAGAAAGGGAACCCTTGCTACACAACTGCAAGAAGCTTAGCTGAATCATGTCCTGTAAGCTATGTGAAAAGTAGCACTTGTAAGCAATGAACATAGATGATAAAATTTGGGAATTCTGAACTGATAAGTCTTTGGTGAGATTTTAGACATGACTTCATACTGTAATGGGGACCTTAGGATGTGGTGAATCTATTTTGCATGTGAGATGGCTGCCATTGGGACCAGGAGAGCACTGTGGTAGGCTGAATAACAGCCCTCAAAGATATCTATTTTCTAATTCCCAGGTCCTGTGAAATGTTTTCTTATATAGCAATAGGAAACAAATATGTATGATGCTTTATATTAACTTATGTTTAGATGTTAAATTAACTTTGTACTCCTTGGATAATTCCTACTTGGTTATGGTTTTTAATTTTTTTAATATAGCTGGATTTGGTTTACTAATATTTTGATATGGATTTGCAATGAACTTTTAAAGACTCAAATGTGGTACTTTCCTTTTATATCTGTTAAAATTTATCTTATGTGTGCCTTTTCTAGCCAACTGAGACTGTCAATCTATAACTTGTCCAAGGAAAAGTTACTAAATATTGGGTACACCAATATTAACCTTTATTGGGTGAACAATATGTAATGCATTCTCACAGGTAAATCATTTATGTCTGGTTCTACTTTAACCTTTAATACTTGCATATTGCTATGGAAGTTGAGGACTTTAAAAACTATATTCCCTTTCTCACTACCATCTGTGCTATTCGTTTGGAACCAACTATATTCTTGAAATGTCATAACCTGTAATATGATGTATACTCATTCCATCATGTTAAAAAATAAAATATCCTTAAATAACCATTATCAATATTAATTTACAGAAATCTGACTTCCTCACAACCCCACTGGCAATAACCCTAGAAAGACTAGGAGGGATGGTGCTGGTAGAGCTGGACCACTTCTTCGACATAGCTGGAGCCTCCTACAAAATCAAGATAACTCAACTTCTGTCTCTTTTTCCAAGTTGCCCTGGTAACTGTCACTCCTAAGATAACTTTAGAGCAATTTCTGTGTAGTGAGAAAGTTGTCAGCTCACAAAGAGTTAAGGAGACAATGGAAGAGAAAGTGAAATGACCTTGCTAGGATGGCAAGAGGAGAAATTAACAATAGAGGAGGTGATGTAGGAATAAATTGGAACTTTTTTATGAGAGAATCTTGCACATATTTACATGCTTAGGAGAAATGGCCAGATAATATAGGAGAAAGGGAAAAGAATAAAATAATGGAGGGAGATCTGTAAGGTGAGAACAGCACTTGGAGAGTGATGAATTAGTGTTAGCTGTGAAAAAAGAAGCATCTTTCTTTGAAGCATGAAAGGAAAAAGAAACAGGAAAAATAGTTAAGTTTAGTTGCTTTAAATTATGAGAACATGTTAATGTCCAGCTATTTACAATGTTAATGGTGATAAAACTAGACAAAACAGATTTTGGCTCCATGATGATATTGGTTATTAGGGAGAACTTCCTATTGATAGAATTTGTTAATGAGTTTCTAGCATTTCTACCCTAGGAGATCTTTAAGGACAGCAGAGAAAGCCATCAATCAGGAGTAATTTTGGTGAAGCCTAGTGATGAGGCCCTCGTTGATACCTCTCAGCACTATCATTCTGTCAGTGAAATATATCAAATAAAGCTCATTTTGGAAGTGGCAATTCTTAGCTCAGTTGTAGGTAAATGGCACACAGTAGGTACTTAATAAATAGCTATTAACATAATAACATCCTCTACATTTTAAAAAGAAAGATACAGCAGTACTTTAATTAATTATTATCCTTGAACCAGAAAATACAAGCACTACTGGGATTCTAATTAGGAAAATTACTAATAGAAAGACCTCCTATCTACAAGATTTGCTTAATTTGTATTTGTGAGATAAATTTTACACATCTCTATGTCATGTGCTTCCGTGATTTTAGTTCCTGTCTTTGAACACAGAAAGTCCCTGTTTTTTAAACAATCAAAGAAAAGGAACTGCATCTCAAGCCTTGCTTTTAGAAGTGCAATATCTAGGGCACCATTGGGTCAGTTTGTGATATTACTTGAAGCCTCAGTGGAGTTGATCCAAAGATGGATATCTCATTTGTTCACAATAGGGCTCACACTGTCTCTTAGGTGGGGTCCCTTAAGAGGTGGAAACTTGAAGAAAAATTGCCCAGTCTACAGTCAACAGGCAATTGTTTTCTCAACTGAGAATTATCCACTTGCCCTGACATACCTTATGGGTTTCCTCTTCACTCTGCAGCTCTAAATGCAGTGGGGAAAACTGCTGCAGAATGTGGTTGTCTGCCTGTTTTTTTACTGAAATTATATAATTCTTTTCATGTCAGACGCACAAATCTGCATTCAAAGTATGAAAAGCAGATCCATGCCTAGTTTGTCTAATCTTCAACACCATGAAATATAATTTGTAGTTTTAACTTCTATAATATTTTGGCACAGGAAGCTCACTGACTGACATATTCTTCTCACACCGTAGCATCTTATTTCAAACCAGTTATTTAGAGAATGTTCTCCCTTTAAATAAAACCTAAAATAACTACTTTAAACTTTCAACTTATATAGATGACATAAAAGATAAAATTATGGTTACAATAGGAACTATAGAAACTTATTCTTTTCTCTTTTTTAATGTAAAGAGATTTATTTAAGTATATATTATGGAGCATTAATATGACTTTAAGGATGGAAGCATGTAACTTTCTCTCTTGGAAGTTTCAGAGACAGTAAGAAGAATATGCATGAGTAAAGTGTATCACACCTGAATAGAACTAGATCTTGCTAAGAGTTCATTGTCTACAGCGTTTGGTTTATTTGGTATAATTATAGTTTTCAGTTGGATTCTCCAAATCCAGAGGTTCTTTAAGTCTGGAATTAGGAAAGGGAAACAAAAAGCATACTGAAAATACTGAGTACACACTGTAGAATGAGAATGATTTTTAGTTTTCAAAGTAGTCTACTTATACATCATCTTCTATACCTCAAATTATCCATATTCTAATGTATGATTCTGCCCCGTAGGCACTTTCTGTGCTAAAAGTCACTCAATTCTAAATCATCACAGCCCTGCCTTGTTTTATATAATCTCAGAGAAAATCTTTAACCACTTGTTCTTGTGGTGAAATAACAAGTAACTACTTCTTCAGGGAAATTCTAGCTCTGTCCTCAGGTACATGTGAAATCCATTTTCCAAAAGAGGTAGGATATCCTTCCATGAATTTTGTATAAAAAAGCCAATTAACACGATCTCTGGCTTCTGACTCATATGTATACACCAGCATTGAGTAGCACTAAGTATTAGCACTCCAGGTTGTTATCAGAGAATGTCATTTCGGAATAGTAATTATTTTTCCTAAGAACTAGAAAAAGGTTATTCAACTATAGATGGCACAAGCATTTGCAATAACTCAGAGGCCACAAACCTGTAGCCCGAACAGCCTCATGTATAAGTATTTTATTCAGCCTATAGTGTCTAAAACTTATTTTTGAATTAGATAACATTTCAAAATCAAGAGATTTTGCATAAAATCAGGATATTTGTCTTTTCATGGGAAATTGGCAATCTATGCTTCTACGAGTTAAGCAGTTTTTGTGATATCATCTTTACTTTCTAACTTACTACCTATCTTGTCATTTGAATTTGCAACCCCTGCCTTCTACTTCTGGTTCGAATTCCAGCTCCACTTATTGCTTCAGCTTGAAAAAAAGTAATGTAACTTCACTGCACTTCAATTATCTCATATATCAAATGGGAATCACAATAACTGTTCTACGGAATAATTCCAGTTAAAGTAAGTTATGGATATTTCAGGTACTAGAGACAATCCCATTAATGCTCTTACTGGGGAAACTGAAGCTAGCTCATTTTGCAAATTCCTTTTAGATGATGAATTTATGAAATGAGCCAGAATCTGTTTTTCTGTTTTCTGCATGTCCCAAGACCTGATTGGTCAGAATACAAGTATCAATTCATATTAATTAAGCCTACATTTCTGAGAATAAATAGTCAAATGTTTGTTATTTTGCATAACTTTTTATTTTGCATAAACTTTAATTGCTGAGGTATTAGATATTTGAGTCCTGTAGCCGACACATTTTTTCACTGGATAATTTATGTGGCTTGTCAAATTCCAATCAGGTGGCTATTCATTTACAATTAGAAATATAACAGACCAGGTTAACATATACTACTCAAGTCCTTGGGCTGGGTATTCTGTTCTACAGATACTTCAGTGAAAAGACACAAATTGGTCAGAAGATGACTTGGTGAATATGGAATCACAAAAGCTAGGAAATTAATTATAAGATTTGTATAGTTGGGCTTCCCTGGTGGCGCAGTGGTTGAGAGTCTGCCTGTCGATGCAGGGGACACGGGTTCGTGCCCCAGTCTGGGAAGATCCCACGTGCCGCAGAGCGGCTGGGCCCGTGAGCCATGGACGCTGAGCCTGTGCTTCCGGAGCCTGTGCTCCGCAACGGGAGAGGCCACAACAGTGAGAGGCCTGCGTACCGCAAAAAAAAAAAAAAAAAGATTTGTATAGTTGATGGAATTAAGTGAAGGTATATTATTACAAATGGGCAGGAAAACTCTTTGGTCTATGGTACTCAATTCTTTGGACTATCCTTGGATGGACAGTGATTATATTTGACACTGAACCCTGCTTATTTTATTTTTTATGCTTAAACAACCTCTTTCTGATTAATATTGATATTTTGTTATACATGTGAATTTATGCAATCAGGATTCAGTCAAGGTTTGCTCTTGCAAGAGAATCTTTGTCTTCCTAAGATAGATTGCCTTTCTCTGTTCGGGTTGATTATGTCTTGATGGTACTGTTTCATTCTCAAATGATAATCCTTTTTGTAAATTATTTGTAACCTTTTGGTTACAATTCAGATTGGCTCTTTTTCCTCTTAGCTTCTTGTAAGAACTTGCTCTCCAAATTCCACTAATTATCTTTTCAAAACATTTGTCTCTGTGTGTTGTTTGTAAGTTTTATTGTGTGTGTACGTTTATGCGTGCTTTAGGAAGCATGGTTAATGGATTCTATTATACATGTCTCAAAGTTTTTGAGAAAATAATTTGACCTTTTAGGCTTCCATTTTGTAAAAAACTGAAGTACAGTTAACTTAAAATATGATATTAATTTCAAGTGTATAATAGAGTAATTTTGTATTTTTATAAAAATATACTTCAAAGTAATTATAAAATATTAACTACATTGTGTGCAGTATATTGCATCCTTGTAACTTATTTTATACCTAGGAATTTTGTATCTCTTCATTTCCTTCAACTATTTTGCCCCTTCTCCCCTCCCCTATGCCCTCTGGTAACCACTAGTTTGTTTTCTGTATATATGAATCTGTTTCTGTTTAATTATTCATTTGTTTTATTTTTTAGATTCTATATGTAAATGAAAACATACAGTATTTGTCTTTCTTTGACATATTTCACTAAGCATAATACCCTCTAGGTCCACACATGTTATTGCAAATGGCAAGATTTCATTCATTATTATGGCTGAGTAATATTCCATTGTGTGCGTGTATATATCTATATCTATATCTAAATCTATACTGCATCTATGTTCATAAAAGATATTGGCCTGTTTGTGTTTGTGTGTGTGTGTGTAGTGTATTGGCCTGTTTGTGTTTGTGTGTGTGTGTGTGTAGTGTAACAAAGGTCTGTTATTTGCATCAGGATAATGCTGGCCTAATAGAATGAGTTTGGAACCGTTCCCTCCTCTACAACTTTTTGGAAAAGTTTGAAGATAAGTATTAACTCTTTAAATGTTTGGTAGAATTCCCCTGTGAAACCATCTGATCCTGGATTTTTGTTTGTTGGGTGTTTTTTTATTAGTAATCCAATTTCAATACTAGTAATTAGTCTGTTCAGATTTTCTATTTCTTCCTAATTCAGTCTTAGAAGATAGTATGTTTCTAGGAATTTATCAATTTCTTTTCCAAGTTGTCAATTTGTTGGCATATGACTGTTTGTAGTATTCTCTTATGATTGTTTTTATTTCTGTGTTATCAGTTGTGATTTCTCCCCTTTCATTTCTAATTTTATTTGGTTCCTCTCTCTTTTTTTCTTAATTAGTTTAGCTAACAGCTAATCAATTTTGTTTCTGTTTTCAAAAAATACTTCAGTTTCATTTATCTTTTTATCAGTTTTGGTCTCTAGTTTATTTCTGCTCTGATCTTTATTATTTCCTTTCTTCTGCTGACACTGGGCTTTTTTTATTCTTCTTTTTCTAATTCCTTTAGATGGGAAGTTAGGTTGTTTATTTGATATTTCTTGTTTCTTGAGGTAGACTTGTATCACTATAAACTCCCCTCTTAGAACTGCTTTTGTTGTATGCCATAAATTTTGGAAAGTTGTGTTTCTAATTTTAATGGTCTCAAAGTATTTTTTTATTTCCTCTTTGATTTCTTTATTGATGCATTGGGTTTTGTGTAGCATGCTGCTTAGTCTCCACATGTTTGTGGGTTTTTTCCAGTTTTCTTCCTGTAATTGATTTCAAGTTTCATACCACTGTGGTCAGAAGAGATGCCTGGTATAATTTAAATCTTCTTTAATTTATTGAGACTTGTTTTGTGACCTAGCATTTGATCTATCCAGGAGAAAGTTTCATGTGCACTTGAAGAGAATGTGTATTCTGCTCTTTTTGAATGGAACATTCTATAGATATCTGTTAAGTTCATCTGATGTCCGTTAAGGCCAGTGTTTCCTTACTGATTTTCTGTCTGTATTATCTTTCCATTGATGTAGTGGGGTATTAAAGTCCCCTACTATTATTTCATTACTGTCAATTTCTCCCATTATGTATGTAAATATTTGCTTTATATATTTAGGTGCTCCTATGTTAGGGGCATATATGTTTAACAATGTTATATATTCTTATTGGATTGGCCTCTTTTTCATTAAATAATGCCCTTCTTTGTCTTTTGTCATAGATTGTGTTTTAAAGTCTATTTTTTCTAATATGAGTGTTGCTACCCAGCTTTATTTTCATTTCCATTTTCATATGTCTAGCTGTGAAGTGATTTTCTTTAAGCAGCATATATATGGATCTTGTTCATTTTTTTTAATCCAGTCAGCTACCTTATGTCTTTGGATTGGAGCATTTAGTCCATTTACATTTAAAAGGATTAAGTTCTGGTTGGTTTTACAGGTCTCTGTTACTTTCTTTTTCTTTTAGTCTCTTCCCTCATGGTTTGATTATTTTCTTTAATATTATGTTTGGGTTACTTTCTGTTTGTTGTTTGTTTATTTTGTGTGTGTGTATTGTAAGTTTTTGATTTGTGTTACCATAAGATTGATATATATCAACCTGTAAATATATCTAGTTGCCTTGGACTGATAGACCAAGACATAATTTAGGTTTAAACATATTCTAAAAGCTCTACCATTTTTACTCTCCCTTATTATGTTTTGATGTCATATTTTACATCTTATGTGTCTCCCTTAACTGCTTATTGTAGTTATACTTGATTTTACAATTTTTTCTTTTAATCTTTGTACTAGCTTATTTAAATGGCTATATATTTACCTTTACCAGTGAGATTTATTCCTTCAAATATTTTCTTATATCCTGTTATAGCCTTTTCTTTTCCACTTAGACAAGACCCATTAACATTTCTTGTAAGGTGGCTTAGTGGTGATCAACTCTTGTAGTTCTTGCTGCTCTGGGAAACTCTTAATCTTTCAATTCTGAATGAAAAACTTGGTGAGTAGAGTATTGTTGTTTGTAGTTTTTTTCCCTTTCAGGACTTTAAATATATCATGCCACTCTCTTCTGGCTTGCAAAGTTTCTGCGGAAAACAGTTGATAGTCTTATGAAGGTTCCCTTGTATGTGAATCTTTGTTTTTCTCTTGCTGCCTTTAAAAGTCTCTCTTTATCTTAAATTTTGTCATTTTAATTTTTATATGTCTTGGTGTGGGTCTCTTTGGGTTCATTTTTTTTGGGGACTTTCTGTGAATCCTGGACATGGATATCTGTTTTCTTCTTTAGGTTAGGAAATTTTTCATTCATAATTATATCAAATACATTTTCTGGCCCTTTCTCTCACTTTTTCTTCTGGGACCCCTATAATGCAAAAGTTAGTATGCTTGATGTTGCCCCAGAGGTCCCTTAAACTATCTTTACTTAAATTTTCTTTTCTCTTCTGATTGGGTGATTTCCACTATTTTGTCACTTATGCATTCTTCTGTATCACCTAATCTGCTGTTAAGTTTTTCTAGTGTATTTTTCATTTCAGTTACTGTCATCTTCAGCTCTGATTGATTCTTTTTATGTTTTTTAGTTCTTTGTTGAAGTTCTCTCTGTGTTCTCTATTCTTTTCCCAAGTTCAGTAAACATTTCTATTACTATTGCTTTGAACTCTTTATCAGGTAAATTACTTATCTCCATTTTATTAGGTTTTTTTCCCCCTGGGGTTTTACCTTGGTCTTTCATTTGGAACATATTCCTCTATCTTGTCTTTTTTTTTTTTTTTTTTTTGACTTTCAAAGCTTATCTCTTTAAAATTGAGCAAAACAGTTACCTATTCTGGTCTTCAAGGCTTGTCCTTGTGTAGGCATATCTCTATGCATTCTGCATGTGCCCAGAGGTTTTAGTGGGAGAACTGAGTCTGAAGTGAGCACTGGCTACATCTTCTCCTGGGCTGCGCTGGAAGCTGCCACCTTGGTGGGGTATAGGGCTGGAGTCAGAGCTATATGTGGACTAGGGCTAGGACTAGGGCTCAACAGCAGTTGCTGCCCTGTCAGAGAGTGGGGCCAATGCCAAAGGAGCTGGAGGCTTGAGGGAGCTAGGCTTCTTTCTAGCATGATGGTGGTCTCTGCCTTAGTTGGGGGAAGATACTGGAGTGGCAAATCTGAGCTAGCTCCACTTCTCCCTACCACAATGACAGTCTCCACCTTAGTCAGGCTTGTGGGCAGGGGTGGGGCCAGGGTACAAGGGGCTGGAGTTGCATTTCTGAGTTAGCTTTGCTTCTCCCTGGCATGATGGCAATCTATGCCTTGGTTGGGGGCAGGACCAGGGCCCAAGGGCTGGAACCACAGTTCTAAACTAGTTCCACCCCTCTCCAGTAAGATGGTTGCCTTTTCCTTGGTTGGGAGTCTTGCTGGAACACGAGTGGCTGGAGCAGGGGCCAGATGTGGGCTGGGGAGTGTGCTGGGGCAATCCTGGTTGGCTGGCGAGAGCAGCAAGCCATTTTCAATCTGTTGTTTCTGTGCTGGAACTGGGAGCAAGCAAGTCTGTGTGTATGCTCTTCAACAGCAGTTTCAGTTTCTTACAGCCCTCTCTCTGGTAAGCCACACTGGTTTTCAAACCAGCCAAGGGAGCTCATCTTCCCAGTGTTGGACCCAGGGCTGAGGCCCTCAATATGGGGCTTAAACTTCTAACTCCTTAGGATGGACTCCCTAGCCTGTGATATACTCTTCCTCTTATGGGTCTTTTGCCAGGAATGTGGGTCCCAACTAGACTGCCTCTTCTCCTTTCCTACCAGATTCCATGTGGGTCTTTCTTCATAACACTGGTTGTAAAAAAGCCATTCTGCTAGTCTTTAGGTAATTTTCAGAGAGTGCTGCTCTATATGTAGTGGCAATTTTGATGTGTCTGTTTGGGAAGGTGAGTTCAGGATCTTCCTACTCTGTCATCTTGATCCCTAGCCCTGGCTCAGTTATTCTAATATGTCAAAGGTGGTGATTAGAATATTTATCTGAGACCCTTTTAACAGTCCTCTGATTTCATATATTTATATTAAAGAAATCATGATAGTAAATGATAAATGATAGTTCATTGCCTCTTTGACCTAAAAGCCTCAAATAACTGGGCAAAAAAATTGTACACACTTTCTAAAATTTATGAAATAAATAACTTGAATTTCTTCAGACTTTATTGGTAAATCTAAAAATAAATATTTATTACAAAAATGTGGCTTCAACCTCACTTCAATAACTTTTTCTTTTTTTTTTTTTTTGCGGTACGCGGGCCTCTCACTGTTGTGGCCTCTCCTGTTGCAGAGCCCAGGCTCTGGACACGCAGGCTCAGCGGCCATGGCTCACGGGCCTAGCTACTCTGTGGCATGTAGGATCTTCCCGGACCAGGGCACGAACCCATGTTACCTGCATCGGCAGGTGGACTCTCAACCACTGCGCCACCAGGGAAGCCCTCAATAACTATTTTTTAAAGGTATAAACTTTATTGACTAGATTAATATATTTAACATAAAATACACTTTTTTTCTCATTTCTAAATTTTATGTCAGCATTTGTGAGGTTTTAGCTTTATATTTTAAAATGGTAGAACATCTCTTTGTATATTTTCTAGAGTATAATTATTCATCATTTAAGAGTTTGAAATTATGTTCAAATGTTTTAATTACATTATTTTTATATTTTATAATAGGTATAAAAATAGTATAAAATATACAAGTGTTATGGTCATTGTATGCATGCCATAATTACATTTAAAAAAACTATAATATAGAATAATAGATTATAAAAATTCAATTTGTTCCTAATTTATTGAAAGTACTTGAGCTCTTAATTACTCACTTTGCTTCATAATACTCTAGGTCTGTTTACTATAGGTCAAGTAGGCCATGTAATCTAAAGAAATTAACTTGGGTCATATAAGAAGGAGAAACTTGCCTGAGGGCTAAGCAAAGTCTTAGTGAAGGGGCAAAAAAATTAAGAGAACTAAGTTTACCATATATGCATATTTTTCAGTCCTATGTTTGTTTGTTCATACAAGAAAGTCAGAACCTTAAAAACAAGTAACTGAGTCGATTGTGAACTAAGTGACAATTAGTTGGTAATAATCTCCTGCTTAATTTAATTTCTGGAACACATAATAGTTTTAAGATAGTCATCAATGAGAGGAACTACTTTTCTTGAGGAAGTTATTTTTTTGGCCCAAATTTTGTGGTAATAGTAGGAAAAGAGTAGTTAGAAATGAAATGAAACCTTTGCTGTTCTCATGTGACTTACTGTGGAATTTTAAAATTTCAGTGTTATTGTTTTCTGTCATTTGGTGGCCCAGAAGAATCAGAAACTGAATAGCTGAATTCAGATATTTATCCAGCAGAAAGAGAGGTAAATATAAAGGACAGTGAATGAGGATATCGAAGAGATAGCTGCACCACTCCCATGTCCATAGCAGCATTATTCACAATAGCCAAGTATGGAAACAACTTAAGCGTCCATCAAGGAATGAATGGAGAATATATATTATATATATATATGTATTATATATATATATAATATATTATAATATATGTAATATATATAATGGAATATTACTCAGCTATGAGAAAGAAGGAAATCCTGCCCTTCGTGACAACATAGGTGGATCTTGAGGGCATTACACTAAGTAAAATAAGCCAGGCAGAGAAAGACATACACTGTGTGGTGTCACTTATATGTGGAATCTAAATAAAAAGTCAAAATCATGGAAAGAGAAAGGACAAAAGTGGCTGCGAGCCACTGCAGAAGTGGGGGAAGTAGAGAGTGATTGGTAAAAGGGTACAGACTTTCAACTATAAGGTGAAAAAGGTCTGAGGAGCTAATGTATAACATGGTTACTATCGTTAATTACAGTATTACAAAATTAAAATTTGTTAAGAAACTAGAACTTAATTTTTCACACCTAAATAAATACATAAATAAATATTTGAGGTATACATGTGCTTGAATGTGTTAATTAACTAGGTGGGAAGAATCCTTTCACAATGTATACATTTATCAAATTATCATGATGTACACTTTAAATATCTTATAATTTTATTGTCAATTATACCTCAATAAAGCTAGAAAAAAATAAAGGACAGTGAATGAGGTTGTGGGCTGGTTAGAAAGAGGTTCATTAAGTGAGATATGGGGTCATCATGTAGAAGAAGAAACTAGTGGTGATATTAAGATGAACTAATCCAATAATTGGTGGTCCTACAACACAAATTCTCTAAGATCAATAGTCCTAGAAAAATAGTTTACTATAAAAAAAAAAGACAGCATTTAAACTGACACAGACTTCTTTGTGTCTAGTAATAAGAACTCAAAGCACAAAAGTAGCTAGTGAATAGGCAAATAAATATCTATTTCATTCAATCTTTTGATGTGGATCAGTCCACATTGTGCCCAATGTCCTAATGAAAGAATGGTATGAAATATAATTGACTGCTGAATGATACTTCTGTTTTCCAAAGCCTCATTGTCCAGAGATACTTCCGAGATATATCATAATTCTTTGTGATTTCTTAGCATTGGCCTATATTTTATAGGCTTTGTTTGAGCAGCCATGACAGTCCATTGAATACAATGGATTCAAATATATTATTCTCTATCTGGTGAATTTATGTTCATGCCTAATGCCTTGCTATTGTCTTGCATTATCCTCTTATAAATAACTGTATGATACCTTGAAAAGTTCCAAACTTGGATCTATACTTAGAGTAGTTCAAGTTTTAAAACACATATTTGATATATATTCAATTAGTAATTATCCCTGAGTTGTCTTTAATGCATTTGACATATCAGATACTTAAAATAACATAAACTAAAAGATACTTCATATATAAACTGTATATATTTTATTGTTCTATAAGTTGATTTTTTTCTTGAAAAAAGGGGGGATGATACATTTTTCATATAGTTGCAGCAATTCTCAATTTATTTTTAAAAGAATCACTTTTACTCTCTAATTACTTTAAAGTACATTCTGACAAATCTCCAAATTATTTTCTCCATTTTAAAATAAATGGAATTTATTTTAAATTATTTCTCCTTACCCCTTAAGTGTAACTTCACAAGTAACTTGCTTCAAAAGAGTATGGAAAGCAGGGGAGAAGTGACTTCATAGCGGAGAAGGCTGACAAATACTACCTCAGCCAAGTGATCAAAGGTAATATCAATGTAAATGACATTGATAGCAAGTGCTCCTGATATGATGTGATGAGAATGGCATTTACTTCTGTAATTTTCCTCCTATAAAAACCATAACCCCAGTCTATTTATGAGAAGAACATCAGAAAAACATAAATTGAGTGATATTCAACAAAAGAACTGACCAGAATTCCTCAAAACTCTCAAGGTCATTAAAGAAAGGTTGTGAAACCACTTCCACTGTACTGCTACAGCCTTTGCTGGGTCCCACCATAAAAGAAGGACAAATTCCTTTGCCCACTGCTCAACAAAGAGCTTCCTCTCAGCTCCATTCAACCCAGGTGGAGGGAGGGCACAAGGCCTGGGGACAGAATCTAATACTCTTGCTTCCTTCAGTTCTATTTCCATCTGCACTGGTCTGAGAAATAGGAAAATTTGATTCTGCTTGATAATCTATTGTTATATTCTGTGATATTTTTCTATTCTATTATATAAAATAATCCACTAGTGCTTAAAAGTCAACAATTACATGGTTTTTATTTATTTGTTTTGATTCAGTTTTCCTAAAATAAAAATTCTACATATACAGTGACTGGTTTGGAGAAAAATTCCTGGAGGAAATAAAGTACGTCCCCACTAAAGGAAAATAAACTACAATAATCTCATCATGTCAATATCTTTCTCTAGACTATTTAAGGCTTTTTCATTACCTGTATGCAAAGTCCACTCAATGTGATTTTCAAGGCTTTCACCTTTTCTAAACATATCTCCAATATACACAGTAAATATACAATAGAACCTCAACTGTAAAACTGAATTATCCATGTAATACTACATAGTGGGTTTAAACCTTCCTCTGTACCTCTGCCTGTGCCATTTTCATAGTTTGAAATCTAATCTTTGATCTTATACATCTTTCCAAATTATGCGCAGATTTTAATTTTCACCTTAGTCTTCTTTTACAAAGCCTGCTCACAGTGTACCCTTAATCTTATCTAGTAATACATTTGAATACCTTTATTTTATTTAATTTACCATGCCCTGCTCAGTGACGTATCTTGTGGAATTATGTAATATTTGAAAAACAAATGGAACAAAAGTATAGAACTTTGTTATTATGATGGTTAAGTATGCAATATATTAATAAAGGACTTTAGACTCTAAAAATTTGAGTGACTTGCTAAAATCACATAAATGGTAGGCAGAAAGATTAAGACTAGATCCACAAGTTAACCTGACTCCAGTCTGGAGCTCTTTCTTATATAGCATTCTGTATTGTCCAGTCCTTCAAGGTTTTGGTAACTTTTGTCTTCATAACTAATTTAAGGACAAGATGTTAGAAAACTTTCCAAAGCTGTATAGCCCTCTGTCTCTCTCTCTCTCTTCCTGCTTCCCCCCATCTCCCTCCCTCCCTTTGTGTTCTCATTCTTACTCTTACATTCTCTTGGTCTCCTTCTCTTTCTGGAAGATCTGGAAAGATTTCTATTGTCTTTGTACCTATAGCTGCCTCTCTCACTTCACTCAGACAATAATCCAGAACGATAAGCTATAATAATGTAAACTGAATGCCTATATCATTAGACTTTCATAGAGCCTGATATAATAAAGGATGAACAGATTTGTCCCTGACCCATTTGTTCTCAATCCTAGTTCAGAGATTCAAGTCAATACACTAAGCTTGCTGCTTTCTCTCTCAGGTCCAGAGAAGTTTTGGGCTACCAAATGGACATTCCAAGTTGTCTGCCTTAAATTTATTATCTTGACCCTTCTACTTTTATCTTACCATTAGAAAGATTGTAGAAGTTTGTAAAATAAAGACACACAGCAGTTAGCGTTTTGTGAACATGAGCATGAGTTTAAGGATTATGATCTGTGTACTCCAGAAAGTGTGTGACAGTTGTCATGTTCTTTTGTGCCAGCCCAGTGCAAGGACTAGTGTTGTAATTCCCAACATTCTCAATAGCAACTATTCCAGTGTCATGAATAGAGTATGAGCTGAATTTCTCATAGTTGATAAAATATTGTAAGGCCCACATGTCAGAAATAGTCAGCCCTGCTCAATAAATGACACAGCAGGTAACAGAGTTCAGTTAAGTTACTTTTTCATGGATATATTTTGTATAATGAGATTACAATTTCTTTCTTTTACTACAGCAATGGGGTAAGTTTGTTAGGAGTAGAATAGTGTTCAGTTTCCCTAATTCCTTTGCCTCTAAGGGTTACTATGTGACAAAATTCTAGCCAATAGGATGCAATCAGAAATTGACTTGGGGTGGGGGGGTCATGAAAGTTATTTTTTTCTTGAAATAAAGGGACAACTCAGCTGGCATGAGCCTGATGACCTCTGCCTTTGTTTCTACGGTTTATACTCTAATGTGAGTGGGAGGAAGCAAGGAGCTCAGTTGGTTCCTTTTTGCAACATGGAAATGTCCTGAATGACCTGCTTCAAGACTTCTTGTTATATGAAAAAGCATTTTGTTTAAGCTGGATAATTCTTTCATCTGCAGCCAAACATAATCCCAATTACTGCACTTCTCAAATCAAATCCAGAATATGGTAAAAGAAGTAATGTACCAGCATCCTTATTATCCATGAAGAACTGTCCTTAGGGACACTGGTGGTTGTAATTTGTGTGATAAACTTTCCTACAGCTATTGTCCACTGGAGAGTACCAAACCCTGTCAAGGTTAAGGCCAAAGCCAATATTAGACTCCAGGAAGTTTTCTACTCTCTGTTGTTCACCAAGATCTTCCAAATTTGAAATCAGAGGAGAGAATTTTCCTGGAATAATTAACGAAACATCACTTTTTTGGTATTTGCTTTTGGGAACAATGACTTATTTCAAGATTTGAAAAGAGAAATGACTGATAAGGTCATTAACTGAGAAAAAATAGAATAAATTCCAAATGCAAATAGCAAGTCATGTATATGTTATTAAAATATTTTTAGTATGTAGTTCCATTAAGTTTATTTGCTATATGAGGACTGCATTTTATGATTTAATCATCTGAATCTTCTGAACTTTACTTCAATTTTGAAAATGATGTTTTAACTTTTTAATTTATGTTGTAAATAATTTTCTCTCAAGCTATATGTCTGAAATTTTCATTAATTTATCCACTAAATGATCATTGAAAATTTATTGTGTGTGTTAGACATTATCTTAGTTACAGTTGGCTTGCAACAGCTCTTGAAAGCCTTTCGTGTTCAACTCTTCCTAACTCTGCCTCAGTGGCATCACATTGTTAGCTTAAAATCTGCCATACTGGGAATGCCTACACCAAAGGAACTGGCAAATGCTGCAAATCAATCTATGTGTGTGTGTGATTTGTTTTGTTTTGTTTTGGGGGAAAGGGGATAATAGTTGCTAAGCATTTATCTGCATGACACTACAAAAGACATAAACTTAAATAAGATACTACTCTACCCTTATTTCCTCAACAAATATTAATTTAGCTTAATTTTATGTCATATACTTGCAAGGGTCTGTGAAAATTGCAAAGATGTACTACATGATCCTTTTACTCATTCATGAAAATTTTTATTGAATGCCCACTATAAGCAGATATGCACTGCTGCTATTTGAACTTTACATTCTAGTGGGCAAGGCCTTCTATTCAAGGTGTTAACAACATAGCAGGAGATATTCCAGCTGTTCACAAACCACTGTAATACAAGGCGGTGTGTGATAAGAAGTGGGGGAAGATGAAGTCAATGGGTAATGTAATTCTGAGTAGGAGAGAGCACTTGTGAGTGATCTGGTGAACTGTACAATCCTTCACTGAAGTGGTACCATTTGTCCTGAACCTTGACATTTGGAGAAGAAATCCATAGATGGAAGTGTGTGTGTGGATGGTGGGCAGGTACTTCTTTGCTATTTTGAACTTATTTCTATTAATTTTTCATATTTTATTGAAATAATTTCTATGTGCCTTTCTCCCATTAGACTTTGAGAGCTCTTCACAAAGTAGAAAATAAATACTAATCTGTTTTGTTTCCTGGCACAGAAACTGTCACAGTCCAAGTCCTCAATAAACACCTCTGGACTGAATTCAGTTTGGAGAAATAAAAGAAAAATGCAAGCTCTGTTTAGGAAATAGTGACCACTGTAATTTTGCTGGGTGAAAGATTGTGGGAAGTAAAGTGTATTAAGAGAGATAAATAAGAAAATGATGTGAAATCAGATCATGAATTTATTACAAAGACAGATACTGACCTTTAGTTTTAGTGGGCACTTAAAAAGTATTTAGTAGTAGGGGACAGTAATCAAAGCATGCTCTAGAACGAAACTCTGACAGCTGTGTTTGAAAGCAGATTACAGTGTAGAGGCAGTATTGAACATTTAGAAAAAAATGAAATACTATAGGTAGCAAATCAAAATGGACTGAACTACCAAGGGAGCAAAAAGGAATAAAATGATAGACTACACTAGGATTCAAGGTAGATAAAACAGGAGAATTTGGTATCATATTGTACAAGATAGGAGAGTGAGAAGAAAAAGATATAGATACGCTTAGAAGTTTTGAGTCAAAGTGACTAGGAACATGAGGAATCTATTTGAAGAACTGAGGAGTTAAAAAAGATAATTTTGTTTTTGTCTGTTTATATTTTCAAGGATACAAGTGGTTTCTTTGTACATGTTGAGCTTGACTATTAGATGCTTTATAAATATATTCATTAAGAAAAATTAAAATTTAATAAATTGTTCAATATGTATATATGCTTATACATATAGTTACAGTTATTTCTAAAATAGTATGGCATATATTTAAAAGAAAGTCTTATTTATAACATACTGGACCTGTCACTGAAAATATACAGCATAAACTAAATATAGTGCTGAATTAATTTTTATCCTTAGTCAAAATTTCTATGTCCACCAAAACCAGTAAAGTTGCAAAAAAATTTGTCAATATACTATTAGGTCATGAAATATTGGTAAAGTTTTCTAAGTATCCTTTGGGGTTGTTTAGTAGTATTCATTCTTTAATATTAAAAAATATATACCATATGGCTAATCAAATTGATATGCTATTTACTAAGGGAATCGAACACAATTGATCTATTCCCAAAAGTTCCATTGAACTCATGTGAACTTCACATAGAGCATAATGAGTTTATTTATTTTCCAGTTTAATTGAGATATAATTGACATACATCACTGTATAAGTGTATCTCATAGTGAATTGACGTTTGATGTGTGACCTAGAAGTGTATCTTATGCCATAAGTACATATTTAATGAGATTGATGGTTTTTATTTAAATGGCAATGGAACACAAATTCAAGTTTTATTTACAGCTAATTCACTTGCTTGACTTTAGTGTGAAATGGTTGTATTGATTCTTTCTGGATGGAATGTTAACCCTTTCTTGCCAATAGCTACTTACTAAAAGTGGGCAATTCTCATTTCCTTTGTTAAAATAAATCCTGTTAAGATATTACCATGACTATAAAATCATCTATGAATTCACTTTTTCTGCTAAGTAAAAGGTACAGAATAATATTCAGCCTGTTATATCTCAGAGGAGCATGCCTGAGAAATAATAATAGTTTAAAATATTTTGGGTTGTTAAGAAAAACAAATTCTGCTCAATAGTTCCAAAGTATCATTATGATGATGAATATATGAAAACAATAATATGAACAATAATTTTATAATTCAAGAAACACTAGAAAAGACGTTGAGAGTTAAGAAACTAAAAATGGTAAGTAGTACGATACGAGATTAACAGCTACCAAACTTTTAAGGTCTTAGATATGCTTAATAAAGATGCAGATTTACTATTCTTTGGCTTCTCATTTTAAAAAAAGACATCAAGTCTAATTTTTATGAGAGTTTATGATCTATTTTGAATCTTTAAAGTATTTGTTTTAGGAATACATAATAGGGTATGTGAGAGTGTATATTTTTATGTGTACATGATTGCCAGGAGTGATTATTGTTAAAATATATATGAATATGAAGAATTACAAACCTGAATTAAAGAATTCTCTGACAGCAGCAAATATCAACAAGGCAAAAGTGACTGCTAAGGGGACACATAAAAATATGTAGGACTGTGGTTGAAACATAATTAAAATAATAAAGTAGAAAATATTTGAACTGCCTCTTTCCTTTCATGTGCATTTAGTAATATTATTCAAATGAGGAGACTTAGAATATCACAGAGAGAAGCAATCTGAGATTTCTTTAAATACAGACTAAGTGATATAATATCCATTTGGGAGGTGAGTAGGCCATGTGTTTATCTCACTGAATTTTTATTTCTGACTGATTAATAACCCCATGATTTTTTAGATTCTACTCAAAGCAAACATGCAAATCACATTTTACTTTACAGCTGACCCTTGAACAACATGGGGTGAACTGCGGTTCCACTTATACTTAGATTTTTTCAATAAATATACAAAAATATACATGTTAGAACATAGCATGCAAAACTTGCTTTGAAGTGGATAGCCCATCTTTACATAGGCATAAGGTGAGTGATATTTAATGTAAAATTAATCATGTGTTAGTTTTCTTTCTGTTTTATAACTTGCTTTCAAAGAATTACACTATGGGACAGTATGCTTCTCTCTCATAATTGGAGAAACTGCCTATCAGCCTATCATCACAGGTAAGTGGTTTTTAAAAAAATTAACAATGTTTCCAATAGCTTATTATGAATATGACTATAATACTATATGGCATAAAATTTTTATAATAATTCAGTTATTAGTGTATAGGCTAGGCTACTGTGAAGCAATCATAACAATTATACTAGGCTACCATAAAGCAATCATATTGCTGCTTCTTTGTTATCAATGCATGAATCATTATACCTGTAAATAAACATTAATTACTTGTTCATATTATCTTTTAATTTTTGATGTCTAGTATTAGTAATACGTATAACATCTACAGTATTTTGCATCATATAAGGCAACACTGATGTAGTAATGACAGACTATTCATCTTATAAACAGATGACAAATTTATGGTATGGATACAGTACAGTACTGTAAATGTATTTTCTCTTTCTTGCCATTTTCTTACAAGCATTTTATTTTACCTTGCTTTCTTTATTATAAAAATACAGTATACAATATATATAACTTACAAAATGTGTTAATTGACTTTATGTTATCGGTTGTGTTATCAGTGAGGCTTCTAGTCAACAGCAGTAGACTATTAGTTAAGTTTTGGAGAGTCAAAAGTTACAAACAATTGTAAAGAATGCTTCATCAACAGATGAATGGAAAAAGAAGGTGTGGTATATATATGGAATGGAATACTACTCAGCCATAAAAGAAAATGAAATTTTGCCATTTGCAGCAACATGGATGGACTTGGAGGGCATTGTGCTAAATGAAATAAGTCAGACAGAGAAAGATAAATACTGTATGATGTCATTTATATGTAGAATCTAAAAAATGCAACAAACTAGTGAACATAATAAAAAAGAGGTAGACCCATAGATATAGGGAACAAACTAGTGGTTACTAGTGGGGAGTGGGAGAGGGTCAATATATGGGTGAGGAGTAGGAGGTACAAACTTTTGGGTATAAGACAGGCTCAAGGATGTATTGTACAACAAGGGGAATATAGCCAATATTCTGTAATAACTGTAAATGGAAAGTAACATTTTAAATTGTATAAAATATTTTAAAAATTATTAAGATTAAAAAATAAGTTATAAGCAGATTTTCAACTCTGCATGGGGCTTAGGTCAGCACTCCTAACTCCCGTGTTGTTCAAGGGTCAACTGTATTTTTTCCCTTAGAATGTTTCTGCTTTTGATGAAGTTAACACATTCTGAGTTGTCCACATTGATAATTAACCCCCTTTCCCTATGAGACTGATTGCCTCCTTCAGTTATGAGCTGATGGAAAGAACTTGCACTTTATTGAAGGAACAATTGGAGGTTAATAAAATCTAATTTTCCCATCAGAAACAAATACCTTTATGGTAGCTGGACAGAGTTATTGATGATGCAGTTTATGAATGGAGACAATCACTCCCATTATGCATAGAAGGTCAGTAATGTGAATTTAAAAATGGTAGTCTAAAATTGATTCAAATTTAATCTATTCTGGTAATTAAATAAACTATACTGATGCTTCAAGAAAAAATAAATGATAGAACAAAATTATAATTCTTAGAATAATCAATAACTCTGACTCATTAAGTATACACTAATGGCTTTTTTTTTGGGGGGGACTTTCAATGATGCCAAATACATATTAAGAATCTGAAAACCTTTTGCTACCACTCTGGTCAACCCCTGAATGCCTTTGGCTAGACCTATTGCTATGAATCCCCCATTCCCCAATTGGTCTCCCCACCTCTACATTTCATCCCTACAAGATATTCTCAACACAGCACCCAGAGTGATTCTTTTATAATAGAGATCAGACCAAGGCCCAAATTCCTACATTATGTGCCCTGCACCGCAAACTCATCTCTTCAACCTTATCTCTTGCTATTCTTCTGTCTCACATCTCTCCAACTGCACTGGTCTTGCTTTCTACCACCTTGCTTGGTGTGTTTCCACACTAGTGAGTTCCACACCGCTTGGTCCCTCTCCTGGAACACTCTTTCCCCATATCTATATGTCTAACTCCCTTGTGCCCTTCAAATCACCTTTTCCTCAAGGGTATCCAGACCACACTATTCAAAATAATACTTCCCACCTAATACTTATGCCCCTCCTAACCCTGCTCTACTTTATAGTATTAATCACCTCCTAACTTGCATATGTTACTTGCTTACTATCTTTATTGTGTGTTTCCCTGATGGAATGAAAAGTTTACAAGGACGGAGCTTTCTTCTTGCTTTTTGAACTGATGAATCCCAAGACTTTAAAAACGTGGGATGTAGTAGGTATTCAATAAATATTTGTTTAATGAATGAGTGAAGAGTTTACTACAATTACAGTGTTGGGAAAAATGATAATCTCTTACTATACCAAGAAAAATAACTAACCCAACAATAAGAGTTAGAATACCAAATAGTCAGTGAGTATAAATAATTAAACTGCCACTGGAAAAAAAATGACAGAGACTTATTAAATATCTGCCTTCCTCTATATGATTTAAATGTCTGTTCCATCTCTGGGCAGATCGTAATGAAAATTATTGCTCAGTCATTGTATACATAGAGATCTTGGTTGACCTTAATCAGAGAATTATTTAAGTAAGGGGAAAAAACAGCTATTTTCTTAAATGCTAGATTTATTGTAATACCATTCCAGTATATTTCAAATAAATATACAAATTAGTATATATTAGATAATAATGCAGATGGCCAACAGGCACATGAGAAGATACTCAACATCGCTAATCATTAGGGAAATGAAATTCAAAAGCAAATGAGATATCACCTCACACCTGTCAAATGGCTATCTATCATGGAAAAGAACACAAACAACAAAGGTTAGTGGGTATGTGGAAAAAAGGGAACCCTCGTACATTGTTGGTGGGAATGGAAATTGGTGCAGCCACTGTGGAAAACATGGAGGTTTCTCAAAAAACTAAAATAGAACTACCATACGACCCAGAAATTTCATTCCTGGATATACACCAGACAAAAACAAAAATACTAATTCAAAAAGATACATGCACCCCAATGCATGCACCCCAATGTTTATAGTGGCATTATTTAAAATTGCCAAGATATGGAAACAACCTAAGTGTCCATCAACAGATAAATGGATAAAGAAGATGTGGTATGTATATACAACGGACTACTACTCAGGCATAAAAATGAACATTTTGCCATTGCAGCAACATGGATGGACTTGGAGAGCATTATGCTAACATTAGCATTATGCTAACAAAAAAATCAAAGACAACTACTGTGTGATATCACGTATTTGTAGAATCTAAAAAATACAACAAGCTAGTGAGTTTAACAAAAAAGAAACAGATTCGGAGAACAAACTAGCAGTTACCAATGGGGAAAGGGAAGGGGGGAGGGGCAAGACAGGGGTGGAGAAGTGGGAGGTACAAACTATTTGGAGTAAGGTAGGCTACAGGGATGTATTGTACAACACAGGTAATACAGCCAATATTTTGTAATAACTGTAAATGGAGTGTAACCTTTAAGAATTTTATGAAGAATTTTTTAAAAACTGAACTCCAAGTATACTAAAAATATATGTTTATCTTTTAAGGTCCTTCACTTACAGTGATAATCATATAGGAACATGGTATAGTCAATGGTGCAGAAAATGTTTGAGATTTCAGTTTCTTGAAGAGGGTCTATGATGTCATGGAAAGTCAATATTGGTTTAGGTACAGATGGTCTGTAAACTCATTCAATTGAAATGTATCCTAGCTTCTGTTGTTTGAAGAATATAGTTTTTTCAAGCAAGAATAAGTCCATTCAGAAAAGTAATCAGAGTCCCTCTCTGTCAGGCAGAGCAATGAGATATTTCTGTGCTGAAATCCACAGAAATGGATGGAAGAAACCCTGTGAACTTAAAGTCTATCATTTTAATAAAAGCAAATGAAATTAGATAAAAGCTGCATTCATTAAACTATTGTTTCATTTTGAATATGAGATAAGTTAATACTGGTTGCTTTAAGCAGGTCAACTGTATATTTGGTCTAAGGTCATGATGTAGCAACTTAGGTTTTCTTTGGAAAAAATGCAGACAATATTTCAGCTCTTTTTCTTTTTTAATTAAAAAAGATGAGTAAAAAAAGTGAATACTGCTTTTCAAACTTTATCTAACTAAGCACAAAGCACATGGAAAGATGCATAAATGTAAAATTAACTTTTTGCTATTCAGAAAAAGAACTTGGATTTCAGAGCAAGCGAGCTAAAATAAAAACATGCATAATTTATACTACAGATGGGTATATTCTCTGCATTAAATGATACCTAGCAATTTCAAGGAGAAAGAAAATAAAGTGACAATCAACATTAAGAAGGTGGCAGAAGTAATCAAACACACTCCATGTGTAAGAAAAGGCATAATGAAGTTTCCATGAGAATCTTTTTTTCATGACTCAGACACGAGATAACTATTTCACAAGCTTCAGCAGAAGTTCTCAGTGCACTTATCAATAATGCATCCAGCCAGAGCTTTAGATAGTAAAACAAGAGGAAGTTGACTATATCAAAGATCCAAAGTTCAAACACATTATACTATGGAGTTTAAAGCCAGAGAAGGAAAACGTGGGGGTGAGAGAAGTGGATTCTGTGCAGATGCAAAACAATACGTTTGATGAAGGTTGCAAATAAATTAGTAATAGAGTACAGGGCCTTAAATATTACAAATCAGAGTTATACCAAAGATCCCATAGGTGTGAAAAATGTTCACCATTTAAAAAATATCTATTAGGCAATGGAAAGATGAGGATCATTATAATTTAAAGTACTTACATTGCATGAGATAATTCTCTTGACAACAATCACTGTGTTTCCTGAAACTCTCAGCAGAAAGACAAAGAACTATAATGTAGACTTTTAGGTTTAGAATTAAAGCACATTAATAAAGCAACAAAGTGAAGTTTGCATTGCCAGGTTTGATATTTATAGCTGCACAGTTGCAGAGAGAGACTGAATCTGGCCCTAATCATAATTCATAAATAAAATGTTACTATGAGAAAAAATCATCATTATAACAATAACTGACTAAGGATGTTGTTTGTTGTGCTTTACCAAATATTATAGTAAGTACACAGTATTCTAATTGACTTGGCCCTTACTATTTTGTATTACTTTCTTGTTTACAATTATGTTATCAAACTTTCTGATAATATTTCAGTATATTCAGGAGAGTAAAGCCTGCAAAATCCATATTTTATGGCACTATAAGTTTCTGATAAATATCTGAAAATTATCTCTTGATTAATTAATGTGGCAAATAAAATAAACATTTTTGCTTTTATATTTGGTCCTATGGAAACCAGCCAAATGAATTTCAAGTCTAGACAGAGCTATTAGGTAGCAAAAAATTCAGAAGACTTAGCAGATGGCAATTGTACAGGTAAAATCCATGTTTTTAGAGTAAAAAACCTTTTAGTTTGGATAAGTTTTAGAAACTTGCTTTTCCAGTTAAAGCAGTGAGGGTACTATTATACAGTTTGGTATCTTAAAGGGTTTGTTTGAATCATCGCTACAGTCTCTGTGCTCAGGACCCTCACCTAAAGATGTTAAATCAGATAAAGTTTATACCTGGATATTCCCAGGCTTCACTCATTCAGATCATACTATATTTAAATAGGGTAGTCCTGTATTTCTACATAACTTCTTTATTAGCTCCACTTAGAAATCTTAACTCCAATAAAATTTAAGGGAGAAGAATATGTATCAAGATAAAACAAAACAAAACAAAACAAAAAGGTGTCTGGAGGGGAGGAATCAAGATGGCGGTGTGGGAAGACGCCGCGTTAGTGTCTCCCCACAACTAGGGTGCCTGTTGGCTGCTGGACGGGCACTCTAATCCCCAAGGAGATGGGAGGAATGCCAGAGTGAACTGGTAGGATGTAGGGGGATCAAGGAGGGGAGGAGAAGTGGAGGCCAGACAAGATCGGCAGCCCTTGAGGGCAGGGAGATCAGGAGAGGCAGGTGGGAGGATTCTCCAGGAAGAGCAGGAGAGGAGTGGAGGGTGATCGCCTGGCCCACTGGGGCCAGGGAATCTTCTGAGTTCCCAAGTCGGTTCCCCCCACTTCAAAGCCCCATCTAGGCCGTGTGGGTCCTGGGGGCATAGGAGGCTGGGGAGATCAGGAGTGGCAGGCGGGACAGGCAATCCAGGAGGACGGGGAGAGGACTGAAAGGAGATTGCCCTGCTCACTGGGACCCGGGGAGCCTGCTGAGCTCCCAGGCGGATCCCACGCCCTCCAAACCCCTGCACCAGACCACACAGGTCCTTGAAGGCAAAGGAAGGAGGCCAAGGGGAGAACAGGAGGGGCAGGTGGGAGGGGCCGTCTGGGAGGAGCGGGAGAGGAGCGGAGGGCGATTGCCCCACCCACTCGGACATGGGGAGTCCGCTGAGCTCCCAGGCCAGTCCCCTGCCCTCCAAGGCCTCCCCCTGGCTGCACTGGTCCTGGGGGCATAGGAGGGAGGCCGGGGAGATCAGGAGAAGCAGGTGGGAGGGGCCCTCCCAGACCCCAGACCAGAGGAGCCAGAGAGGAGGTCTGCCCTGACCACTCAAACCCAGGAAGCCTGCTGGGCTCCCAGGTGAGGTCCCCTGCCCTCTGAGACCAGGGTGGGGGGCATGCCTGGGCCCCTTCTGTTCCTTGACCCTAAGCCCCACTCCCCACAGCCCCCAGGGCCTTTTCCAGCCCTGTGGGTCCTGAGCATTGGCCCTGCCCAAACCTTGCCCTTGCTTAGGGCCCGCTCTCCACAGCCAAGGCCTTTCACCCCCTCCTTTTTTTCTTTTCTTTTTTTTTTTTTTCCCTTTTCCCTCCTCCTCTTTTTTACTATTGTGGTACTGATGTACATTCCAGTTGTTGATTCATCTATATTTTTATTTTCACATTCTTTCTAACATATATGTTAGTTTCCTAATCTAAAATTTTTTTACTTTGTTATTTTTCTCTCTCTTTTTTTTTTCTTTTTTTGCCACTCCATGTGGCTTGCTCCATGGATCTTGATTTGTGAGCACAGGGGCAGGTGGAATCTCCTCCAGTGGGAGCTCTGAGTATGAACCACTGCACTAACAGAGAACCTCAGACCCCAGGGAATATTCATCAGAGTGAGGTCTCACAGAGTTCCTCATCTCATCACCAAGACCCAGCTCTACCCAATAGCCCACAAACTCCACTGTTGGAAGCCTCAGGCCAAACAACCAGTAAAACAGGAACACAAACCCACTCATAAAAAAAAAAAAAAAAAATCGAGACAGCAAAAAATTATGTCACAGATGAGGGAGCAAGATAAAAACCTACAAGACCAAATAAATGAAGAGGAAATAGGCAATCTACCTGAAAAAGAATTCAGAGTAATGATAGTAAAGATGATCCAGAATCTCAGAAACAGAATGGAAGCACGGACTCAGAAAATACAAGAAATGTTTAACAAAGATCTAGAAGAATTAAAGAACAAAAAGCAGAGATGAACAACACAATAAATGAAATGAAAAATACACGAGAAGGCATCAATAACAGAATAATGGAGGCAGAAGAACGAATCAGTGAGCTGGAAGACAAAATGGTAGAAATAAGTGTCAAGGAGCAGAATAAAGAAAAAAGAATTGCAGACAATCTCAGAGACCTCTGGGACAACACTAAATGCACCAACATTCGAATTATAGGGGTCCCAGAAGAAGAAGAGAAAAAGAAAGGGTCTGAGAAAATATTTGAAGAGATGATAGTGGAAAACTTCCCTAACATGGGAAAGGAAATAGTCACCCAAGTTCAGGAAGCACAGAGAGTCCCATACAGGATAAACCCTAGGAAAAACACACCAAGACACATATTAATCAAACTAACACAAATTAAATTCAAAGAAAAAATATTAAAAGCAGCAAGGGAAAAACAACAAATGACATACAAAGGAATCCCCATAAGGTTACCAGCTGAGTTTTCAGTGGAAATTCTGCAGGCAAGAAGGGAGTGGCAGGATATACTTAAAGTGATGAAAGAGAAAATCCTACAACCAAGATTACTCTACCAAGCAAGGATCTCACTCAGATTCGATGGAGAAGTCAAAAGCCTTTCAGACAGACAAAAGCTAAGAGAATTCAGCACCACCGAACCAGCTTTACAACAAATGCTAAAGAAACTTCTCTAAGTGGGAAACACAAGAGAAGAGAAAGACGTACAAAAACAAACCCCAAACAATTAAGCAAATGGTAATAGGAACATACATATCGATAGTAACCTTGAATGTAAAGGGATTAAATGCCCCAACCAAAAGACACAGACTGGCTGAATGGATACAAAAACAAGACACATATATATGCTGTCTACAAGAGGCCCACTTCAGACCTAGGGAAACATACAGACTGAAAGTGAAGGGATGGTAAAAGATATTCCATGCAAATGGAAATCAAAAGAAAGCTGGAGTAGCAATGCTCATATCACATAAAATAGACTTTAAAATAAAGACTGTTATAAGAGATAAGGAGGGACACTACATACTGATCAAAGGATCAATCCAAGGAGAAGATATAACAATTATAAATGTTTATGCATTCAACATAGGAGCACCTCAATACATAACGCAAATGCTAACAACCATGAAAGGAGAAATCAACAGTAACACAATAATAGTAGGGGACTTTAACAGCCCACTTACACCAATGGACAGATCATCCAAACAGAAAATAAATAAGGAAACACAAGCTTTAAATGACACAACAGACCAGATAGATTTAACTGATATTTATTAAACATTCCACCCCAAAATGGCAGAGTACACTTTCTTCTCAATGATAGATCACATCTTGGGTCACAAATCAAGCCTCAGAAAATTGAAATCACATCAAACATCTTTTCTGACCACAATGCTATGAGATTGGAAATCAATTACAGGAAAAAAAAAAACTGTAAAAAATGCAAATACATGGAGGCTAAACAGTGCAATACTAAATAACCAAGAGATCACTGAAGAAATCAGGGAAGAAACAAAAATATGCATAGAAAATAATGACAACAAAAACACGAGGATGCAAAACCTATGGGGCGCAACAAAAGTTGGTCTAAGAGGCAAGTTTTTAAAGCAATTCAATCTCACCTCAAGAAACAAGAAAAATCTCAAATAAACAATCTAAACCTACACTTAAAACAACTAGAGAAAGAAGAACAAAGAAAACCCAAAGTCAGTAGAAGGAAAGAAATCATAAAGATCACAGCAGAAATAAATGAAATAGAAATGAAGAAAACAATAGCAAAGATCAATAAAACTAAAAGCTGGTTCTTTGAGAAGATAAACAAAATTGATAAACCCTTAGCCAGACTCATCAAGACAAAAAGGGAGAGGATGCAAATCAATAAGATTAGAAATGAAAAAGGAGAAATCAGAACTGACACTGCAGAAATACAAAGGATTATAAGAGACTACTACAAACAACTACATGCCAATAAAATGGACAACCAAGAAGAAATGGACAAATTCTTGGAAAGGTACAATTTTCCAAGACTGAACCAGGAAGCATTATAAAATATAAACAGACCTATCACAAGTAATGTGATTGAAACCATAATTAAAAATCTTCCAACAAACGAAAGTCCAGGACCAGATGGCTTCACAGGAGAATTCTATCAAACATTTAGAGAAGAGCTAACACCAATCCTTCCCAAACTCTTCCAAAAAATTGCAGAGGAAGAAACACTCCCAAATTCATTCTACAAAGCCACCATCACCCTGATACCAAAACCAGACAAAGATATCACAAAAAAAGAAAATTATAGACCAATATCACTGATGAACATAGATGCAAAAACTCTCAACAAAATACTAGCAAACAGAATCCAACAGCACATTAAAAGGATCATAAACCATGATCAAGTGGGATTTATCTCAGGGATGCAAGGATTCTTCAATACATGCAAATCAATCAATGTGATATACCAGATTAACAAATTAAGGAATAAAAACCGTATGATAATCTCAAAAGATGCAGAAAAAGCTTTCCACAAAATTCAACACCGATTTATGACAAAAACTCTCCAGAAAATGGGCATAGAGGGAAACTACCTCAACATAATAAAGACCATATATGACAAACCCACAGAACACATTATACTCAATGGTGAAAAACTGAAAGCATTTCCACTAGGATCAGAAACAAGACAAGGATGTCCACTCTCGCCACTCTTATTCAACATAGTTTTGGAAGTCCTAGCCATAGCAATTAGAGAAGAAAAAGAAATAAAAGGAATACAAATTGAAAAAGAAGAAGTAAAACTGTCACTATTTGCTGATGACATGATACAATACATAGAAAATCCTAAAGATGCCACCAGAAAACTACTAGAACCAATCAATGAATTTGGTAAGGTTGCAGGATACAAAATTAATTCACAGAAATCTCTGGCATTCCTATACACCAACAATGAAAAATCAGAAAGAGAAATTAAGGAAATATTCCCATTTACCACTGCAACAAAAAGAATAAAATACCTAGGAATAAACCTGCCTAAGGAGGCGAAAGACTTGTACTCAGAAAATTATAAAACACTGGTGAAAGAAACCAAAGATGACATAAACAGATGGAGAAATATACCATGTTCTTGGATTGGAAGAATGAATATTGTGAAAATGACTATACTACCCAAGGCAATCTACAGATTCAGTGCAATCCCTATCAAACTACCAATGGCATTCTTCACAGAATTAGAACAAAAAATCTTACAATTTGTATGGAAACACAAAAGACCCCAAATAGCAAAAGAAAACTTGAGAAAGTAAAACGGAATTGGAGGAATCTGGCTCCCCAACTCCAAACTATACCACAAAGCTACAGTAATCAAGACAGTATGGTAGTGTATATATGTCCATGCCACTCTCTCACTATATACACTGCCAAATGTAAAACCGATAGCTAGTGGGAAGCAGCCACATAGCACAGGAAGATCAGCTTGGTGCTTTGTGACCACCTAAAGGGGTGGGATAGGGAGGGTGGGAGGGAGGGAGATGCAAGAGGGAAGAGATATGGGGATATATGTATATGTATAGCTGATTCACTTTGTTATAAAGCAGAAACTAACACACCACTGTAAAGCAATTATACTCCAATAAAGATGTTAACAAACAAACAAACAAATGACAGTATGGTACTGGCACAAAAACAGAAATAGAGATCAATGGTACAGGATACAATGCCCAGAGATAAACCCACACACATACGGGCATCTAATTTATGACAAAGGAGGCAAGAAAATACAATGGAGAAAAGACAGCCTCTTTGATAAGTGGTGCTGGGAAAACTGGACAGCTACATGTAAAAGAATAAAATTAGAACACTGCCTAACACCATACACAAAAATAAACTCAAAATAGATTGAAGACTTAAATGTAAGACCAGACACTATAAAACTTTTAGAGGAAAAAATAGGAAAAACACTCTTTGACATAAACCACAGCAAGATCACTTTTGACCCACCTCCTACAGTAATAGAAATAAAAACAAAAATAAACAAAGAGGACTCAATTAAACTTAAAAGCTTTTGCACAGCAAAGGAAACCATAAACAAGACAAAAAGACAACCCTCACAATGGGAAAAATATTTGCAAATAAAACAACAGACAAAGGATTAATCTCCAAAATATACAAACAGCTCATGGAGCTCAATATCAAAATAACAAACAACCCAGTTAAAAAATGTGCAGAAGACCTAAATAGACATTTCACCAACGAAGACATACAGATGGATAAGAGGTACATGAAAAGATGCTCAACATCACTAATTACTAGAGAAATGCAAATCAAAATTATAAATAGGTATCAACTCACGCCGGTCAGAATGGTCATTATCAAAAAAGCTAGAAACAATAACTGCTGGAAAGGGTGTGGTGAAAAGGCAACCCTCCTACACTGTTAGTGGGAATGTAAATTGATACAAACTATGGAAAACAGTATGGAGGTTCCTTAGAAAACTAAAACTAAAACTACTGTATGACCCAGCAATCCCACTAATGGGCATGTACCCTGAGAAAACCATAATTCAAAAAGAGACAGGCACCACAATGTTCATTGCAGCACTATTTACAATAGCCAGGACATGGAAGCAACCTAAGTGTCCATCGACAGATGAATGGATAAAGAAGAGGTGGCACATATATACAATGGAATATTACTCAGCCATAAAAGAAATGAAACTGAGTTATTAGTAGTGAGGTGGATGTAGCTAGAGTCTGTCATACAGAGTGAAGTAAGTCAGAAAGAGAAAAACAAATACCATATGCCAACACATATATATGGAATAAAAAAAAAATGGTACTGATGAACCTAGTTGCAGGGCAAGAATAAAGAGGTAGACGTAGAGAATGGACTTGATGACATGGGGTGGGAGGGCGAAGCTGGGGTGAAGTGAGAGTAGCATTGACATATATACACTACCGAATGTAAAATAGTTGGCTGGTGGGAAGCAGCAGCATAGCACAGGGAGATCGGCTCGGTGCTTTGTGACCACCTAGAGGGGTGGGATAGGGAGGGTGGGAGGGAGGCTCAAGAGAGAGGGGATATGGGACATGTGTATTCATATGGCTCATTTGCTTTGTTGTGCAACAAAAACTAACACGGTATTGTGAAGCAATTATACTCCAATAAAGATCTATTAAAAAAAACACAGGTGTCTGTGTATATCTTTACGTCCATCTACAAGTCATCCTTAAAATAATAATGTTATTCCCCCCCCCCGCCCCCCACCCGAACTATCAATATAGGGTTTCTAGAAAACAGTGACAGTTTTTTCTCAGGAAAATAATTCAAACTCATACTTAAAAATAATTTATTTTGGTGTACACATGTTTTAACTACTAAATCAGCAGTAGTGGGCTTCTGCTCCAGAGCTCAATAGTGCATTTCAAGTTGCTATATTTTTAAAATATGAGGACCTAATCTCAATGGACTGCATATTCATTAAAAACTCAAGGGGAAGAGAACTGAAGAAAATACTTTCTATTTGGCTTCACAGAGATCTAAAGACACCTAGTAAGTTTAATATGTGATTTAATCAACCTTAGAAAAAATAGGATGTTTGTTGTCACTGACAAAGAATTTGTAATACGACTTCCTTAGAGAGTATTTCCAGGTCAGATAGTTTCCCTGCAATTTGGACAATCATGAGCAAGTATGCAGAGGTGCACTGGGTTATGGAGAACAGCTAGCAGTACCAGGTGCAGATGTATGTGAAATTAAACAAAATGTCTTTGCTGCCTGTTTTAATTTTTTTTGAAAACTAATGCAATTTAAAATGATTATAAATTATCTTGTATTTGTATTCGGTCTAAAAACAAGTGCAATACGAAGTAAAATTTAAGGAAAGAGACTTTAGTAATATTGAATTTGACTGCTCTTAAGTATAACCTAACTTCATTTGATTTTCACTTCAAATACTGCTACAAGCAATGTAAGATGCCCTAAATTTCTTCCCAAAATATGTAGCCACTGTAAGCCACTTGAGATATAGGTAGAAATAGTTATTTGACACAGTTGCTTTCAAAGATGCTTTCTGAATCCTAGTGATCAGATTTCACAAATTAAATTGATATATATTTTAATACTTCTCATAGATACTTAGTATGCTACCCTAAATATTTCTATCAGTCAATACCAAGCTTCATCCTATTGAAAAGAAAGACTAGGGAGTACTGAATAAAAGCAAGGATACTAAAATCAGACTGTCTCAGATAGAATCCCAGAAATTCCAATTACAATGTTGCAATCTCGGGGAAATTATTTCAACATTTAGTGTCCTAATATCCTCTGAAAAATGGGGATAATAATCTTCCATAAAAGTGTTATATGGTTTAAGAGTTAACCAACAAAAAGCAGTAATAATGCTACCTGGCATATGGTAAGCTGTCAATAAATGTTAACTATTATAAATTTTTTAAAGTATTTTTTATTCATATTCAAGCATAAATTCTTAAGGAAGTTGAACTATTATTTTCCTACTGAAAGATGGAAGAATGTTTCAAGCAAGGCATATTTTAAGGTTTTAAACGTAGCCACTGAGTACTTTAATTACGCTATGAACACATGGGTTATACGGGTCAGATAAATGAAAACATTATCATACTTTTGTCATTAATATCTGAAATATATATAATGCTTTCAGGTTTCATTTTGCAATTTTTGTATAATTTTTCAGAATTTTTTTTCTCAGCAGCAAACCAGAACAATCACATTAACATGAAAGTTTTTTAAATGACAGAATAAATACATAAATTACAACTCTGCTTATAAATTAGCTATATGACTAAGGCAAGATGTGCATAATGAGCAGACTGCACTTTAAAATTCAAACATGCCATTTAATTTTAATTTCTGGTAGCCCATTTGATTAATGTAGGTGATATTAGTGCAACTTGGGAAAAGAACTGCTGCAGGTATAAACAATGATATTTCATTGCTCTATTTAGCTATATAAAAACTAATGCTACACTGATTAAAAGTAGCCTGGATTGCCTTTTATAACATGGTTATTTTTTTGGTTACTACTAGGAGCTGGCTTTTCTCTATAAGCTTTCACTGTTATCTAGCGTTCTTTGCGCACAGATGTTATCTCTTCCAAATGATTAAATGGGCTTTTTGTATATAAAGAGTATTTCCCCAGTATCCAGCAATTCTTTGTTTCAAAATTGAAGTGAGTGAAAACTATCAAGTACCCAGGGAAAGAAAAGAAAAGAATAAAATGGCACTCTTGGAGCCAGAAGTTCAGAAATCCTTGAAAAAAATAGCACTTTATTATAATTAGAATTGTTCAAAAATAGATCTAATCTATTTTAAATATGAACAATATGCCACAGTTCATTTTAATATAAACACAGAAAGAATATTTCTCTAGGTTGAACAGAGAAAGGTTTCTGATTATACTTCAAAACTTTTATGGGTTTACAACAGATGTTATTATGCAACTTGAAAGATCTTGAATACTCATTCAGTTGCCTTTAATGATTTTACTATCTCACTGTGTATATATTTCCAAGCATGAAAACAAATGACTGTGCTAAAAGATAGTCTGTGTGGTGAAGTGTGTGGTATTATCACAGAATTCAAATGAAAGCAATTAGTAAACTATAAACATAAAAAGAAAATAGCTATTATAATAATATTGAGCTTATCCATTAAAAAATAACTTTCATCTTCTCTGCATCCCTGGTGAAATTCAATATTGATTACAACAGTGCAATAATTAAGGAATTATTTTTGAAGATTTTCATGACAAAGTGGATTTCTCAAAATGGAGTTGAATTATCAATGAGAGAAGACATAAACATAAGAGTGGATATGTACAATACTATGCTATAATAATCCAATTACTTTCCATAGTCCAGAAATAACATGAAATTTCCACACCTGGGAATATGGTAGGATGTTATTTACACAGTTTGATTCTGAGTATATAGTAAACTTTCTCAGGGGTAAGTATAATTTTTCATATTTTTATAAAATGTTGGAAAATATAAAGTGTAAGTAATAGAATAATTTTTAAAATTGAAAATTGACTCGTTAGATTGTTTTATTTATTGTTTTATAAAAGTTATAGAATTACCAAATAAATCTGAATGTTAAAGTATTAATTGCCCTTGCTCTGTACTCAATCCACTATCACCCATAAATGGAGTAGCACCAATTTGGTGGCCAGAAGAAAAATTCATGTCTCAATATGAGTGTGGCCAATATATTCATGTATTCAGAAAATTAAAATATGTTCAAGGCTGAATATATCTTAACAGGAAGGCCAGAAATCAAAGGAAGTTTACAGAGGATGAAATTGGTGGGTAGAGATGTGGAATCACTTATCCCAGTTTACACAGTTAACATGGAGATAGAAAGAGGATACCTTTCCCTCTCTGACTCAAAGAAGATTGATGTAATCTGAAGGAAGAGGTGCCATGACTGCTTGATTTTCACACACTTTGGAGGAGTTTGTGACAAAGAACATAATTATGTTAATTGATCTTCTTTTTAGCCAATAATTTTTCTTTTCAAGACCAGAAATTAACTTGAGGATTTTCTTTAGTTAGGAAAATATCAAAGAAAAATAAAAGGAATGGTTGGCTTTTTGTGATTGGACTAGATAAGGTAGAAAACTGATAGTTGATAGAAGACAAATACGCATCTACTGACTCCTTTACATACCAGGAAAACATATGACTTAGGAATAGAGATTCTTTGGAGACCAAGTGGTGAAATAAAGTAATTTTCATCAGAAAAAATAAAAATGTTTGGCGGTGTGTTTTGTTAGTTTAGTAAATACAACATTGGAAATCACAAAGTACCTGTAAACAACATGTACAATTTTATGAGCTGTAACAAGCTACAAAATACAAGTCTCATTTGATATTATCTGTACTTAGATTTTTTGATGATTATAGCAAATCTGTCTCATATGTTAATAATTAATATTTTCATGTTAAAATTTTGTGAGTGGTAGCCTGGTGTGATGGAAGTTACACACGATTTTGGGTCAAAGGACCTAAGTGCATTTGTTTATTATCACATACTAAGTGGGATTTTTAATAAGTCATTTAATTTATAGACACTTTCCTAATTATAATTTAAAGATAGTAAGAATAACTATCTCATGAATTACTTGTGAAGCTGAACGAAAGGCATAGAAGTGTTTTTAAAATGCTCTGTGAACTCTAACATATTTACAAATGCTAGCTACTTTTACTGTCATTTATACTAATGCAAAGCTATTTTTTAGTGATCTGGTGTTCCATTTATTTTAAGGTTTGGCCCCATACAATATTATAGTGGAGTTTTATTCGGAATGTCTTTGTAAGGAAAGAACTCTCTGTGTGTGCAATATTTAAGCCAAAGTCTGAATAACAAGAAGGAGCTAGTTAAGCAATTTTGGGGTCAAAATCCAATTTATGAAAGTGATATGCAGCTAAGGTTGAAAAAGTAGAGAGTTGGATCAAATAGGTTAACAAACAAGAGCCTAAAATCTATCTATGCAAAAATGGCCGAATAAAGTCCTCCAAAATATTCTCCTTAATAATAGTAATAAGAACCCTGGTAAAAATTATCAGAATCAATTTTTCAGGAGACTAGAAATTAACAAAACTCTTAAATAAATATCAGAAGCATCTGTTCAAGAAAAACAGCTTTCACTCAGTAAAAACAGCAAATTTGGTGGTATTTTAACTTGCTTTATTCCCACCATTCCCTTCTCAGCTCTGCAGTAGCCTTAAAACCAACAGCCTCAATCATGTTAAAAAACCTGCAGCCTGGCAGCTGTTGGAAGGATCATAAGAGAGCTGGAGCTCCTTCAAAGATTCATGGCCAGAGAAGAGCCATTATTTGATCTGCCTAGTGGTTTGCTGGAAAATCCTACTCACAAGGTTGTTTTTATTTGATCTGACTTGGAGCTTGTTCAAGGCAGACAGATTTTTTACCTGAAATGCTTGTCAAAAACAACCAGTGACAATAATGAAACACCCCAGTGGCCTAAGGCATGGTTGGGGCAAACAATAAGCTAACCAAAAGCATAAGAGAAAAAGCTGAAATAAGAAATGCCCACGGGGAACACTGAAGGATCTTATACATCCCTAGGGATTTGGAAGCCCACACTCATGTAGGGCTGGTACGTAACACAGCATGTATGCATGCTCAGGAGAGCACTGAGAAGGTCCTAAGTTCTTACCTCAGGCTACTCTTTTTTTTTTTTTTTACATCTTTATTGGAATATAATTGCTTTACAATGGTGTGTTAGTTTCTGCTTTATAACAAAGTGAATCAGTTATACATATACATATGTTCCCATATCTCTTCCCTCTTGCATCTCCCTCCCTCCCACCCCTCCAGGTGGTCACAAAGCACCGAGCTGATCTCCCTGTGCTATGTGGCTGCTTCCCACTAGCTATCTACCTTACATTTGGTAGTGTATATATGTCCATGCCTCTCTCTCACTTTGTCACAGCTTATCCTCCCCCCTCCCCATATCCTCAAGTCCATTCTCTAGTAGGTCTGTGTCTTTATTCCTGTCTTACCCCTAGGCTCTTCATGACATTTTTTTCCTAAATTCCATATATATGTGTTAGCATACGGTATTTGTCTTTCTCTTTCTGACTTACTTCACTCTGTATGACAGACTCTAGGTCTATCCACCTCATTACAAATAGCTCAATTTTGTTTCTTTTTATGGCTGAGTAATATTCCATTGTATATATGTGCCACATCTTCTTTATCCATTCATCCAATGATGGACACTTAGGTTGTTTCTATCTCCGGGCTATTGTAAATAGAGCTGCGATGAACATTTTGGTACATGACTCTTTTTGAATTATGGTTTTCTCAGGGTATATGCCCAGTAGCGGGATTGCTGGGTCATATGGTAGTTGTATTTGTAGTTTTTTAAGGAACCTCCATACTGTTCTCCACAGTGGCTGTATCAATTTACATTCCCACCAACAGTGCAAGAGGGTTCCCTTTTCTCCACACCCTCTCCAGCATTTATTGTTTCTAGATTTTTTGATGATAGCCACCTTGAGGATCTGTATAATTAGAAAGGGAAAGATAATGCAAAGGTTTAAACTATCCAAATGAGTGCTGAAAGCATGCCCCCCAAAACATGGAGTCATTGGTTAAAAAATGGCAGGCACTGATTCAAGAAAGTTGAAGCAAGCAGAGACTTCAGTGGCCTAATGTAATAAAGAATACAACATTTACAGAATGAGTTTTAAAGGATCAACCAAAACAAACAACAACAACAACAACAAAAGACCAAAAAACCACCACTACCACCACTGCCACAACCACCACAGCAACAAACTCTGAGGAGGTGGGAGGATTTGATTTCCAGAGCTGCCAAATTATATTTTAAGAGACAGAAAATAAGTAAGAAATTATGACTCATATGCAGGAAAAAAGCAGTCATGTAAAGTGCCCTGTATAAAGCCCCAATATTGTATTTACTAGAAGAAGACTTTAAGCCATATTATAAATATTGTCAAAGAACAAAAAGAAACAATGTCTAAAGAACTAAACAAAGCATGAAAATATGTCTCACAGAGTGTGAGAAGAGCAAAAAAGAAACAGAAATTATTAAAACTGGAGCAAGTAGAAATTCTGGAGTAAAAAAGTACAATAACTGAACTGAAAGATTCACTAAAGGAGTTCAACAGCAGATATGAACAGGCAGAAAAAAGAATCAGCAAGCTTGAAGATAGCTTAATTGAAATTATCCAGCCTGGAGGATAGAAAGAAAAAACAATGAACAGAGCCTAGGAGACATATGGAATACAACTAAGTCCACCAACATATACTTAACAAGAGTCCCAGAAGTAGAAGAGAAAGGGAAAATGGCAGAAAGAATATTTTAAGAGAAATGGTTGAAAAATTTCCCCAATTTAATGAAAAACATGAATCTGCACATTCAAATAGCCAAGCAAACTCAAAGTAGGATAAATTCAAAATAATCCACAACAAAATATACCATAGTCAAACTGCTAAAAGCTACAGCCAAAGAGAGAATCTTGGAAGCATCAAGGTCAAAATGAATCATTATGTTCAAGGGATCCTCTTTAAGATTAACAGTTGCATTATCATCACAAACCATGGAGGCCAGAAGGCAGTGGGACAGCATATCCAAAGTGCTAAAAAAAAAAAAAGGAATATCAACCAAAAATTCTATTTCCAGTAACATTATGTATCAAAAACAAAGGGAAAAGTAAAGAGATTACAGAGAAATAAAACCGAAAGTATCACTAGCAATTCTCTACAAGATACACTAAAGAAAGTCCTAGCTGAAATGAAAGGACACTAGACAGTAACTGGAATCCACATGAAGAAGAAAAGAACACTGGTACAGGTAGCTCACTAAACAAAAGTACAAATACATTTTTTTGTAATTCTTTTTTCCTTCTACTCGACTTAAATTACAACCATATAAAGAAATCATTATAAATCTCTGTTGATGGATAAAAATATGTAATCTGTAAGATGTAACCTGTATGAAAACAATAGCACAAAGGTAGAGAAGGCAATGAAGCAACATTTGATTAATTTTCTATCTACTATTGAATTAAATTGGTATTAATTTTGACTAGATATTTATAATGTCTAGATGTCAATTGTAATCCACAGAGAAACCAATAAGAAATCAACAAAGCTCAAAAAAATTAGTAATAAGTGACAAGGAAATTTATTGCTATACTAATAAATATCTATTTAATATAAAGAAGGCAGTAAAGGAGGAACAGAGGAACAAAAATTACAGAAGGTATCTAGAAAATAAATAGCAAAATGAAAGGCATAACTCTTAGTGATTACATTCAATGTAAATGAATTAAACACTCCAATTAAATGACAGAAATAGCCAAGATAGATTTCTTTTTTAAAAAAATGAAACTTGATCCAACAATATGTTGTCTACAAAATATACATTTAATTTCAAAGACACCAAAAGATTGAAAGTAAAATGATCAAAAAAATATGCAAAGAGAAAACAAAGAAAAAAGTGGCCACCCTAATGACAGAAAAAAAAGCCTTTAAAAAAAAAGAACTATTAACAAGGACAAAGAAAGACATTTTTAATAGTAAAAATGTCAATACATCAAGAAGATAGAAAAAAAAAAAAAAAAGCACTTAACACCAAAGCTCCAAAATACATGAAGCTAAAACTGAAAGAATTGAAGAGAGAAAGAGACAATTGAACATATTTTTTGAAGACTCAAATATCTCACTTTCAGTAATGGACAGATCAACTGGGAAGAAGATCAACAAGAAATAGAAGATCTGAAACAACCAGAACTAACAGGAATCACTTTAACCATCAACAGCAGAACACACATTTTTCTCAAGGGCAGAGGACACATTCTCCAGAATAGACCCTATTTTAGACCATAAAAAGGGCCTCAATATACTTAAGATGACTGAAGTAATATAAATGTACTTTCCAGCTACAATTGAATAAAATTGTGAATCAAAAACAAGGAATTTGGGGACATTCACAAATATGTGGACATAACACAGCTATAAACAACTACTGGGTCAAAAAAACTACAAAGGGAAATGCAAACTACTTAGAGATGAATGAATGAAAATGAAAACAAAACAAAACTCATGGGATGCAGCAAAAGCAGGGCTTAAAGGAAAATTTAAAGTTATGTCTATATTGTAAACTAAGAGAGATCTCAAATCAATAACCTAAGCTTCCACGTTAAGACACTAGAAAATAGAGGAAACTAAACTCAAGGCAAGAAGAAGAAAGGGCATAGTAAAGATTAGATTGGATATAAATGACACAGAAAACAGAAAACCAATAGAGAAAATCAACAAAACCAAAGTTGGTTCTTTGAAAAGAGTTTTGAAAATGACTAAACCTTTAGCTAGACTGACCAAGAAAAAAGAAAGAAGACTCAAATTACTAAAAGCAAGGATTACTAAGAAATATAAGGTTTATAAAGGACTACAAATAACAATTGCATGCCAAAATGTCAGAAAACCTAAATTAAATGGACAAATGCCTACAGAGACACAAACTACTGAAACTGACCCAAGAATAAGTAGAACATCCGAATAGATATATAAAAACTAGAGTCTGAATTAGTAATAAAATAAATCTTCCAAAAAAAAAATACCAAGTCCAAATGGCTTGACTGGTAAATTCTTCCAGGATGACTATAATAAAAAAGACAGATAATAACAAGTGTTGACAAAGATGTGGGAAAATTGGAGCCCTCATACATGAGTGGGATTATAAATGGTCACAACTGCTTTGGAAAACATGTTGGCAATTCCTCAAAATGTTAAACATAGAATTACCATATGACCCAGCAATTGACTTGCTTTGGACAACAATATTTTAAGAGATGTAATGCAAGCAGAAGCTTAAAATTTACTTGTTAATTGGGACTGCTTACTTCTGCCTCTGTAATCAATATGCAACAAGTGTGCCCAGCCTAGTCTAGTGGTCCCAGGAGGAAAAGGGGAAAGGTATGAATCAAAGGCATCCCGGCCAAGCCTCACCTAGATCAGATATGACCTACAGCTTCTCTGCAGCCAAGGAACATGTGAGGCTACTGAATGGATGCTTACTGTTTAAAATTACTGATATTGTGTGATTTATTTTATGCAATAGCAAACCAATTTATTTTATCCTTCCTCTTAGTTGTCCATAAAGTTTGGAAGTAACAGAATTAGTTGATCTCAAAAAACTGGTACAATTTAAAAAAATATTGATTATAGTACTATATCATTGAAACAATCTTAAAAAAGAATAAATGGAACATGATCCATACATTCATCTTGGTATAAATAACTTCTTGACACATCAAATTTTAGTATATAATGAAAAATAAATTTCCATCAATCAGACAGTTTTTAATATTTATCATTCATTCCATTTCTTTACTCAACCTGAAGTATACTGCCCTCTCCTGAATTTCCCCAATTCTTGTCTTTCCAAATTCACACATCTTTTCTGCCATAAATTGAAACTTTTATTCAAAATAATGTGATATCATCAAATTAGATTTTAAATTGTCTTAGACATTGTAGACACAGTCTCCTTTATGCACTCTTACATATTACAGAAGATCAATTAGTAGTTGTATATTTGGTTTGCTACAGCTGGCATCACAACAGTTCAACTAGCTAAGGCTGGCCCCATATCTAAACCTGGTTGAATAAATATAATTACTGTTTTTAAAACTTTATGTAATTATACATACTCTAAGCCATTAAACCAGTCATTAAATTAAAATCTATTTTATACTATTTTACTCAACCATATATTTCTTTTTTTTATATTTGTAAATCACTTCAACCTCAGGATTAACATTTCTTTAAAAGGTTATCTACAAAATATTCTGACTGATAGACTGTTCCTCTTAGGTGGAATATTTTGCTTCTAACCCTCTAAAATCTGTAGATAATGCCCATTTTGGCTCCTTATCTTTTAAACTACACATTTTTTTGTCTCACTAGATGAATCAGGGAGCCATCAACGTTCTTTGTGGAGTCAGAAAGAATTGTTCATGGCAAATTTTAATATTGAAGCTATATCCATGCATAAATGCACAGACCCAGATTGTACTTTTAAACCCATTTTTTGAAATGTAAAATATGGTTCTGTAATGGGAGTCTCCAACAGCTTTCACTGCGTTTTCGACTCTGAAGTGAATTTGTTTATGTAATCTCATATTAAAGAAAAAAGGAAATAGGTAGACAAAGTATACTTTCTTTAAGACTTAGATTTCTGAAGTTAGTTTGATCTTTCATCCTCAGTAACCTCAGGTGCCATAGCAACAAAACATTCTTTATTATTGAGAAAAATTGTCATTCACCTGCCAGACATGCTGCTGATTTAATGCATAACGGTTAGGGAAGTGGAGTAAGGCAATCTCCTCACAATCTAAGAGCCACAGATCCTTGATGGCACCTGCCACCCCATCCTTTGCACACAACAACAAATTTTTCAAACGTATTCTGATGTTTTCCATGAGAGAAAAAGATGTCACACTCTGTCAAATAATTTTTAAAACTGAGTACGTACTGTGTGCCAAGCTGGGCCAGGAGCACACAAATATTTTGCTACTTCCTTAACCTCGGGTTCCAATCTGGAAAGGACTTAGGCAACAGCAATAAAAGAAGGAACTGTTTTTACTCGTTCATTTTATAAACTCTATGTTTTCAAAATATCTTCTGTAATTCACATAGTCAAGTTAAAATGTTATGCAGAAACTATTGTGTTTGGCAAAATAATGACCCCTGAAAGATATACCCAGGCTAAAATCACAGTCTGTGAATATGCTGCCTCACATGGCAAAAGGGACTTTGCCCATGTGAGTAATTTAAGGATATTGAAATGGTCATATTATCTTGAATATCCAAATTGGCCTGATTAAATCACGAGAGTTCTTGTAAGAGGGAGGCTGATGTGATGATAAAAGCAGAGGTAGAGATGATGTGAGGCTAAAAGCCAAAGAAGGAAGGCAGCCTCTAGAAGCTGAAAAAGCCAGGAAATAAATTCTCCCATCCAGCCTCCAGAAGGCATGCAGTCTTGACAACCCCTTGATTTTAGCCTAGTGGAACTGATTCCCTGAGAACCACTGTACGCTGTTGGTGGGAATGTAAATTGACGCAGCCACTGTAGAAAACATTATAGAGGTTTCTCAGAAAACTAAAATAGAACTACCATATGACCTAGCAATTCCACTCCTGGGTACATATCCAAAAAAAGATAAAAACACTAATTCAAAAAGATACATGCATCCCAATGTTCATAGCAGCATTATTTACAACTGCCAAGATATGGGAGCAACCTAAGTAACCATCAACATATGAATGGGTAAAGAAGATGTGATATACACACGTACACAATGGAATACTCAGCCATAAAAAGAATGAAATTTTGCCATCTGCAGCAACATGGATGGACTTGGAGGGCATTATGCTAAGTGAAATAAGTCAGAGAGATAAAGACAAATACTGTATGATATCACTTATATGTGGAATCTAAAAAATACAATAAACTAGTGAATATAACAAAAAAGAAGCAGACTCACAGATACAGAGAATAAACTAGTGGTTACTGGTGGGGAGAGGGAAGGGGCAGGGGCATTAAAGGGGTAGAGGATTAAGAGCTACAAACAATTAGGTTTAAAATAAGCTACAAGGGTATATTGTACAACATGGGGAATATAGCCAATATTTTATAATAACTATAAATAGAGTATAACCTTTCAAGATTGTGAATCACTATATTGTACACCTGTAAATTATATAATATTATAAATCAACTATACTTCAGTTAAAAACAAAGCCAAAAAAAGGAAGAAACTGATTTCATATTTCTTTAGAATTACAGAATAATAAATTTGTGTTTGAGAAAAGCCACTAAATTTGTGGTAATTCAGCAATAGAAAACAATAAATCCATAATCTCACAAGTAGTGCTTTTTTTTCTGTCCTACTATAATTGTCATTAAGAGATAATACATCTTGGGAGGCTTTACTAAAAATTATAGCCCCTTATAGACTGTCCCTGAATTGATCTATATATACCTTCCAGGAGAAATACAGGGAATAATTTAAATGCTCCTTACATTTAATGTTTTAGGTATGATGCTGTTGTTTCATTCAAACATAAGCAAAGCAAAATGATTTTAGTTTGTACTTAGCAATACAATCTGTGTAGTTTTTATAGTTTTCTTTAAAATAGAGATCTCTCAACCAACCATTTTTTTTCTTATAAGAAATGACAATGAAGATGGTGGGAGAGTGTTTATTTAAAAATCTTTGCGGGCTTCCCTGGTGGTGCAGTGGTTGAGAGTCCGCCCGCCGATGCAGGGGACACGGGTTCGTGCCCTGGTCCGGGAGGCTTCCACATGCCGCGGAGCCGCTGAGCCTGTGCGTCCGGAGCCTGTGCTCCGCAACGGGAGAGGTCACAACAGTGAGAGAGGCCCACGTACCACAAAAAAAAAAAAAAAAAAAAAAAACTTTGCATGCAATATATCTAATTTAACACTCCATCTTCTAAAAAACATTATTAATTTTCATGAACATCAGTTCTGAGAGCAAGAGAATGAACAACAAGAGTACACGTGCATGTGTGCATATACCCAGACACACACACACACTCACACACACATGCACACACACATTCACAGAGGCTTCCTTAAAAACCAGATGTAAATTAGGCATCAGAATGCACCCAAGGACATTTTTCTCACAAAATCTGAAAACACTTTCAAAACACCTCAAATGCTTTCTTGTATCAAAACTGGAAAAGACAGAAAAACAATATTTAAGGAGCAGGAAAGAATACAAGAAAGCCATATGATATATTGCTTCATAAATTGTTTAGTTGAATATCCTGTAACAGGTTTGAATTACGTTACCTCCATTATTTTTCTTTCAAATAAAACTACTAAGAATGAGTAGTCTATTGATTAAAAATATGTGAAATTTAAATGTTTCAGTGTGTTAGTGGAAGCAGAAGACAAAGAATTTGAGGATATGCTCTTGTCCTACTTTAATGTAACATGTTCTCTCATTGCTGGGTGACTTAACAGAGTTCATGTTATGAGCCCTGTCTGTTTTTCTTATACTATTCCTAATTACCTTTCTATATATTTTGTGTCTCCTTTCTTTTGCAATCCACCTTGTCTTTATTTTTCAAAACTGAAACCCAAAAACAGGTTTGATATAAGTAAATTTGTAAGGAGTAAATACAATGTTTCTGTTTAAATTGTCTAATGTTTGTCTCCTAATTCAAAAGTAGACTGGTGACTACAGGGAAAGAAAATTTTGCATATCAAAACTGGACTGAAAAAGATTTAATTGAACATCAATTAATTCATCCACTTAAATTTTTTTTTGTGCATCAAATGTATGCCAGACATTAGGGTTGGAGACACAATAGTGACAAAACAAAATTTGTCCTCATGAAGCTTCAATACATCTTTCAGAATATTTAAAATGTTATCCAGATACCTCATCTGACAGTAATAGATTTATCTACATTGCCGTTTCCCTTAAAATCTGTATGACAATACAGACTATGACAGTACCCATAATCCCTCCATGGTTAATCAAAATTAGGTAGTTCAAGACCGTTTCCAGAATGCCAGGCAATAATCTTCATTTCTCCCTTTAAATGCTTATGAAAGGGGCAAAACAACTTTTTCTTTTCCAACTTAGCCTTCTCCAATTATTATATGAGTACCATGGCTTTTGATCATTTATCCACTTAAGGTTATTACTGATTTCTCTAAACTTTCCTTGAAAAAATGTAGAGTGGAATTATTTGGTCAAGCTCTCAAGGTGCCACACAATTACACAGATTCATCTTCAGTTCACTTGCAAAAGGTATTAAAGCTCATTTTGCAAATTACTTGATCACATAGAAAACCAAGAACCACCAACAGACTTTATTGATTCTATAACTAATCTGGCACATGTTAACTGTCAGCTACTAATCCTTAATATAACCCTCCAAAATCTGGAAACACAATGATCATTACTCTTCAAAACTTTAAGAAAAGATCTTTCAAAATGAAAATTATAATTCCTTTAGATCAGATGTTTGTAAATTATTTTTGTTAATTTCATTTTTTTTTTATGTTTCTAGCCCAGTTTTCCTATCATGCCCTTTTCATTGTGTAAGATACCTTTACGAATTTAAAAAAGTGTAGCCCTTTCTTGTGTTTTATATGGTTTAATAATATTTGAGTTTTCTCTTTTCATTTTAACTCAGTTTGTGTTGTTTAGGCCAATGCAATTTTATTGGCATTGCATTTAATTCACAGATAAGTTTAGGGAGAGTTGACAAAATTATGTGATTGAATGCTTACGTGTAGGAAGGTGATATGACTTCATTTACTCAAGTAAATTTATGATCCTCAGGAGATGTTTAAACTTAACTTGATAAAAATTCTGCACTTTTCTCATTTACTTCATTCCTTAGAATTTTATATATATATATATTTTTGTTGTTGTTGTTGTTGTTGCTGTTGTTGTTGTTGTACGCGGGCCTCTCACTGTTGTGGCCTCTGCCATCGCAGAGCACAGGCTCCGGATGCGCAGGCTCAGTGGCCATAGCCCACGGGTCCAGCCGCTCTGCGGCATGTGGGATCTTCCCGGACTGGGGCACAAACCCGTGTCCCCTGCATCGGCAGGTGGACTCTCAACCACTCCGCCACCAGGGAAGCCCAGTATTTAATATTTTTGCTTGCTATTATAGATGGGATTATTTTAATCAACACATTTTCCAAGTGAAATTTATAAATATATATTAAATCTTTTGCATTTGTGTACATATTTTGTGACTTTATTTCATTATTAAGACATTTTTGTCTGGCATTTAATATTATGATTCTAGTCAGAACAAATTTATTTATGTATATGTGAAGAAAAAGGTACACAAGTTGGTACATGGTAGATTCTATCCTTCATCTTGAGATTCAATATTTTAGTATATATCTGGATATTGGTAACTTTTCATAAGCTTTGTCTGCAAAATAGCCCTTTTGTTTCATATATCTATAGAAAGTGTAAATTATAGAGCTGGCTCTCCAATATAGTTGCCACAAACATATGTTCCTAATTCAATTTTAGTTAATTGGCATTAAATGAAACTAAAAATTCAGTTTTTCAGTCACATCACATTTGACACATTTAGATTGTTCATCAGCCACTTGTGGCTGGTGGACACATCATTGGACAGAACAGAATGATATTGTTATTATTGAGAAAATTCCTACTTGCTTTTGTTGGCACATAAGGTAGAGGCTGTGGAGTCAATCCGACTGTCTTTGGATTTGAGCTCCACCACTTCATAGCTATGAAAACTTGTTCAAGTTGTGTAAAATCTTTAAGCTGTAATTTAATTATCTGTAAATAATGATACTAATAGTGCTTAATGGAATAATTTAACGATTAAATAAAATAATATTTATAAAGCAGCTAACATAACAACTGGCACATAATGAGTCCTCAGTGTATGTCAGCTAATATGTTATTTATACTATTTATTTACTTCTATTTGTTCTATTTTTTTAGAAGAATCACTTTCCCATGTATTTCCCTCCATTGTTAATCTCTTATCCACCACCCAACACAACTAAATTTTTTCCTTCACTTTCTCACATGCATTTTTTATTTGCTTTTGGAATATTTTCTCAATATTTTACTCCAATATGATTTGATTTACTATTGTGCCAATTTTGTTCTTTAAAATAAATGTTTTAGATTTTACTATATATTTTTATTTCTCTAAATCACTTTTTTAAAACTTTTCCTCTACCCATTATATCTATTTTGTGGTATTTTGGTTATTTTTTTAACCACCTCAGCTTCCCTCAGCTTTCAGTGGTGTAGTGTACTGATTAAAATCATAGGCTGTAGAGTCATATTGCCTAAGCTCAACTAGTAAAACAATGAGGAGATATTCACTTTGAGCCTCAATCTCTTCATCTATAAAATAAAAATATTTATAGTAGGATAGTTGAGACAATGAGATGTGATAATATATGTAAAGTTATTTAGTAAATTATATAAAATAAAGACAGTATTTTTCATTTTATCATTATTATTATTCCTATTATTACTTACAGATTCATAGAATTTATGTTTGGTTTGATTTTCTTGAGGGTATATAGCAATTGCTCCATAAAATACACTGCTTCTCTTGAACTGATAGGCTTCACAAGCAGCTTCCTTCTTTTTTTTTTTTTTAAATAAATTTATTTATTTGGCTGAGTTGGGTCTTCATTGCTGCGCATGGGCTTGCTCTAGTTGCCGCAAGCGGGGGTTACTCTTCGTTGCAGCTCATGGGCTTCTCATTGAGGTAGCTTCTTTTTGCAGAGCACAGGCTCTAGGGGCATGGGCTTCAGTAGCTGCAGCATGTGGGCTCAGTAGTTGTTGCTCGTGGGCTCTAGAGTGCAGGGTCAGTAGTTGTGGCACATGGGCTTCGTTCTGCGGCAGGTGGGATCTTCTCGGACCAGGCCTCGAACCTACGTCCCCTGGGGTTACACTGGCAAGCGGATTCTTAACCACTGTGCCACCAGGGAAGTTCAGCAGCTTCCTTCTTTATCTCTTGATTGTTATGTTTTTCTTCCTTTAATTCCTAAGATGTTTAGAGAGGTGCCATCCTCATGTAAGGAGGGTAGAGGCTATATTGACCTGAGAATCGTAAAGACTACGATTAAACACTACTTCGGCAAAGAGCAGTACCTTGTTTACATGCATGCTCCTAAAACTCTGGACTCTGTGTCTGGTCCCAATGTGTATTCTCCAGGTACAAATATATTTTCTGTGAATTCTTCTCAGGTCACTGCCTTATTGACTCAGTGCTATAAGAAAAATCTTCTTATAGAATTTACACATAAGGGACTGATGAATACATTTGTATATCTGGTCTAAAACTTCAAGGGCTCTAACATTTAAGGGAGACCATGGGAAACCTCTGGAGGTAACTTTATCTCTCATTGGATCTTTTATTGAAATTTTGAAACTACTGAACAAATGGGTCAACCTTTTCTACCTTGCTTTTTAATTGGCCTTCTCCAGGCTCCAGCTACACATTGTGTTATGTTCAGCATCCTTCTAAAAGCTTCCGTTTCTGAGTTGGGGGAATGGTACCTGCATTACTTTCCTAAAACTGCTGTAACAAACTACCACAAACTGGGTGGCAGTAACAGAAATTTATTCTCTAGAGGCTAGAAGTCCAAAATGGAGGCATTAAGGAGCCACACTCTCTTTGACAGCCGTTGGCGAGAACCCATTGCACGCCTTTTTCTAAGTTTCTGGTGTTGCTGGCAATCCTTGGTATTCCTTGGTTTACAGATGCATCACTCCAATCTCTGCCTCTGTCATCACAGGACATCCTCTTCTGTGTCTCTGTCTCTATAGGTCTTCTTTTCTTATAAGGAGACATGCCATATTGGATTAAGGGCCCACCCTACTCCACTATGACCTCCTCTTAACTACAACAACCTTATTTACAAATAAGATCACATTCTGGGGTTTAGGAAGAATACAGATTTTGGGGGGAAATACTATACAACCCAGTACTGTCCCCAACTATTCCCTACTAGGTGTGCTCGTTCAGTGTGGGAAGTGTTCTTCCAATTATAAATAAGCTGACTACACTAATCCATAGACCGATCAACCTGCTTCTGATAATTGTTCCTCTTAGTTGGCAATATGGTTCTAATTAGAGTGCCCTTTGCCTTTTCCCTGGATAATTCGTACCTCAAATCCTAGCCCCTCAAGTTTATATTGAATTCCTTTGGCTTCATGAAATCTTTTCACTGTGCTACTATGGAGAGCCAAATTCTCTTGATGTATAACTTAACATATGCTTCCTCTTCCACTTCTATTTTGGTGGCTTTGAAATACTACTAACTCATGAGAGTGAAAAGGGTAATCGATTTTGAACATGTGTTTGTCTAACTAATGTCCTCTAAGAAGGAAGGGCATTTACTAACATAACTTTAACTAAATAAAGCTAGGTCCTTCTATTGGGAAAGCCATCCTATTTTTCTTGAATAAGGAATGGGTGAACGTGATAAAGAAGGAAGTCTCCTGTCTAACCACCTAGATAAGGAGATTAAATCTTGGGAATTGTTTGGCTTGTTTTTGTCAGAGTTGGATTACTCTCATATATTTGTTCCACAAGGCACTTATTTTAAGTGACAGAAAAGGCCAAAGTCAAGTTCTTCCCTATTGATTTTACAAACACTAATAACAATACAAAAGTACCTAAAAAAGAGCTGAAACATTAATTTAAAGATAGAAGGCTGGATACATGAAAGACTCACTCAGAGCACCCCAAAAAATGGTAAATAAGTCCAGAAAAATCTACAAAGTTGAGGAATACAGAACATTAAAATATAATTTTCATAAGTAAAAGCAGATGAGCAAAGAATACCTGACTTATCAGAAGTGAGAAAGCATCAGAAAGGAAAGCAATATTTTCTGCACAGCCACCCAAAGGGGTTTGGGTTGGTGGCAAAAGCAATCACTGAAAAGCTATTGAATTTGGGGCTGGAAACAGGAGAATTGGCTACAAGTCTATATAAAAAGTTTTCAGATTGCCAGAGGTCCTCCATAGTGATGGCAGATTGGAGAGATTAACAGAGGGTATATGGATTGAAGGACACTAGGCCCAGTGCAGGCTGGCATATTATGCTCAAAAGAGGGTAATAACGTTTACATGCTGAATTCTGTGATTCCCAGCACTCCTCTCTCAGCCATGTGTAGAATGTTAGCAGACTGGTTTATTATTCAAGGTATGGAATTAGGAATTTTGCTTCTCAAAATCTAACCATTGCAAGAAGAGATATGTACATTAGAGGTCCCCAGTGAAATGGTCCAGTCAAGGTAGCCAAATATGAAGTTCACATTTGGTGTGCTGTGCCTGCACTCAGAATCTCCAAATAGGTTTTTGGTCTTTCATTCTTAACTACGAGCAGTCAGTGATTTTCCTTTATCTGAGAAATAAATCTAAGCTGAAAGACAAAGACCAGAAGGAAAACAATAAACAAACAAATAACAAGACTTGGAAGAAAATATATTTTGTAGGAGGGAGAGAAATTGAAAAAAAGTGAAAATAAAAACTATTATTCTAAGAGAAATTAATGAAGATATCACCCATAAAATAAAATAAAATCAGTTGCTATAAAAATTTTTCTGAGACAAATACCATATGATATCACTTATATGTGGAATCTATAACATGACACAAATGACGTTATCTTTGAAACAGAAACAGACTCACAGACATAGAGACAGACTTGTGGTTGCAAAGTGGTGGGGAGTGTGGGGGAGGGATGGACTGGGAGTTTGGGGTTAACAGATGCAAACGATTATGTATAGGATGGATAAACAACAAGGTTCTACATTATAGTGCAGGGAACTATATTTAATATCCTGTAATGAACCATAATGGAAAAGAATGTGTATATGTGTGTGTGTGTGTATGTGTGTGTGTGTATATATATCTCAATCACTTTGCTGTACAGCAGAAATTAACACAACATTGTAAAACAACTATACTTCAATGAAATAAATTTAAAAAAATTTTCCGAGATAAAAATTGAGTTCTCAGAAATACAAAGCATAGTAGCAAGAAATGAAAAACTTAATAGGAAGATTGAAAGATAAATGTGCCACCTTTCTGAAGTATTAAAAGTTTTTACATTTTTACTCTAACAGATATTTTACAGGTGATTTGGAGACTGAATTTCAACCCAGGTTTTCCCACGATAGAAATACTTTGGAAGAACATCAGTTGAAAATTTATAGGTCTCAATCAAAAAAGTTCTTGATATCAAACATTAAGGCTATCTTAAATAAAAAGAAAAAATTACCATTTAATAAAAACAGCTGATTTTTAAACCCTTATGATCATTATTAAAAATCACACATGTGGGACTTCCCTGGTGGTGCAGTGGATAAGACTCCACACTCCCAATGCAGGAGGCCCGGGTTTGATCCCTGGTCAGGGAACTAGATCCCACATGCACACCGCAACTAGGAGTTCACATTGCCACAACTAAGGAGCCAGCAAGCTGCAACTAAGGAGCCCACCTGCTGCAACTAAGACTCAGCACAACCGAATAAATAAATAAATATATATATATTTTTAAAAAAAAAAAATTAAAAAAAAAAAAATCACACATGTATCTTGGTGGCATTATCCTAAAAGGTGGAATAGAAACTTGTCTGAGACTGAGTGAAACAAGACTATGTCCATCTCTTTCCCTAGTCTGATGAGTAACATTGGATGGGCTACTTAACTGTCTTTCAATTTCCTCATGTTGGGTCGTCGGTCTCCGATTTCCTTTAACTTTCAAACATCCTATTATTTAACACTAAATGCTCCCTAAAGCTGTTGGATATGTGTACATTACATATATGTATTTTGTATTTCTGCTCTTCCTAGTGGCAGTTGAACATGTACATCATAGTGCTGTCATAACATTGCTTCTGAGTTATTCACAGTGGACACTGTTTCTCAGTTTAACTATTCACTCCTGGGTCTTGCCAGTTCTGCCTTGTTTTAGGCCTGCTGTGCTGTTGCCAGCTGCTCACTGAGACTTCAAAGTGACACTGAATTGGTAAGAAAAGTTGATAAATGATACAGAGTGAGGGCCACTTTGAAGTCATGCAGTGTCACCAGAAATACCACAGTGAAACCAAAACAATGAGAAGTAGGGGGCAGGGCAGGGACCACCCCAAAAAATGGTCCTCAGGGGACAGAAAAGCAGTTCCCAGGAAAAGTATTAAGAGGAAAAAGAGAAAAGCATAAGAGAAAAGAATAAAAATAATAAAGAATATATAAATCTTTAGTTTTATTCATATAATTTTCTAAATGATGAATTATCTTCAGAGACTTTGATTTAGTGCATTGCTGGGGCTGCTGTTTCAACACATCTCCCTGTAAACTGTGGGATGATAGTGTTGACAGACACATTATGTGCACTTTTATTCTGAACGTTGTCCCCTCTGTTTCATTATCTGTTTCATTTTTGAAAAGTACCCTTGACTACTGAAGAAAGGGTCAGGAAAAGCAAAGCACATAGTGATGATATCTATTTAGTGATATCTGAATCCACTTGATGTGAATTCCCAAAAGTAGAAGTGAAAAAACGTGATCTACTCATAAGAAAACACCAAGAGTATCAGGTGCAAGTGTATCAAGCAACACACCCAGGCAGAAATAAACCTTATTAGGGCTGCATCTACTTATTTGGTTTTTCCCACTTTGGGCTCCAGAATCAATCTTAGAATCAGGTAAGACCTAAAGTGTGAATTTCTGATACCTTTTACAGGGTCTGGAGAAATGCTTCATAGAAAGGAGTGAGAGGTTGACAAATTCATAGAGTTGTTCTGTATCAGGACAACAAATCATTTGTTAGGAAAATTAAATAAGTACTCTAAAAGGAGAACCATTTTGTTTTTAGAAAAACATATTTTAAATAAAAACTTAATCAGTATATAAAGGTATACATATATACACACAAATATATACACACATGCACACACATACACGTATGGCTTAAGGCAGGAAATATAAATGAGGGAAGTAGAACAGATATATCCCTCTTTTCTAAAAGATTATGTCACTTTCAGCCAGTATGGCTAAGGAGGCTGTCCAGGTCTAGGTGTTCTTGGTATCACATCTGTCTTTTCTGGGAAAGACTACTACTCTGGATATCCAGTTGTTATTTTCCCTTATGAATCTTCTCAAAGCACTGCCTTTAACACTAAATTTTGGAGTGTATATGTCTCAGTCCACAAATCCAGGTGCACATCATATATAATTTTATTTATTGAATATACATGAATTCAATGTATCAATTTAATGTGTAAATTCTTCAAGAATTCATTTAAAACCAAGGTATTCTGGACATGGGGTGGATATGGATGTGTTAGAATCTGGTTTTCCACATGATTGGTTCATGCAGGCATCTGTTGGGATATCTCTCACTCCTCTTGGCAAGACAACTTCATGCTCAGCAGCCTTCACTGTTAATTCTGTGCCATGCATTGGCACACAGAAATCATTCTGCTTCTTCTAGGTCATGCTGGGTTAGAGGAATTTCTCTGAAACTAGTGAAGTCAACATATGCCCAAGCACATCACAAAACTATTTGACTCAGATGTTGCCACCTCTGTGTGGCAGAAATCCCCTCAGTTCTCAGAACCAGATGCCTAGTTGGGATTTTTTTTCTGTCTCCCTGTTCTCTGCTAGGAAAGGAACGCTTGGAGGCTCTCTTTAAATTGACCACCAACTGTACACTCTCATCATTTCTCTTCCCATCCCTGGAACTTACTGTCATCTTCTGTCAAAGTTGCAGGGCCCTCAAATACTCTGCTTTTATGGCACATCATTTCTACCCCAAATTCTGTCTGTAACCAGAATCTTATCATTTCCATGAAGACAAGGGTCTTTTAGGTAGCATCAGGCTCAAGGCATAAGTGAGTCTGCTAGATGTAAGATGATGAAGGTAACTGATACTGTGCCTCAATGGAGGGGAGACAAAGATATGGGCAGGGACTGATGGGAGAGCATGTGACCCAGCAAAGCAGAGAGCTGATAATCAGATCCTTCCACTGCTGCCACGTGGGAATATCACCCCACTTGCAAGATCATCCAAATCTTCTAGAGAAGCCAGGGAGCTAAATATTAAATCTTCCAATTTCAAATTGTGGCCACTACTTCTATTTTAAAACAATGTGTGGGCCAACATAATATAACCAATACAACATTGCTCCAGGAGAGATCTGGCCTGAAGTCTACTAATTTGAGACCTCTGCTTTAAGTACTTTGCACTTTTAGAAATTGAAACCAGGAAGATTTCTTAGCTTCTACTTTTCACAGTGACATGTCCCTCCCTTGTGGTAATGAGCTGAGAATGACTTAGTTGTTTGAATAAGGGGAGGAAAAGGAGGGAAAAGCTGGGTAAAAAAAAATACAAAAGCAAGTTAATAATTTAGAAAAATCAGCCTATTGTAGATGTTTTGCTTCTCCCTGGAAGGCTCTAGAAGCCACAGTGAGCCATCCCTCTAGTCTGAGTTCAGTGTACTAATGGTCTCTGTCCCCTGCTCCAAAGTCTGTTATCTCTGCGCTCTTTCTGGGGGACCACTGAAGCCTCACAAGGAAGACGGATCCTTTCCTTATGGAAATAAAACTGCAAAAAAACCTACCTCATTAGGCATCTAGACTCGGATACTTCCTTAGGCAGTGGACACCCAGGCTCAGAGACAGCTTTACTCAATTCAGAGCCAGGTTAAAAGAGAAAAACCTCCATATCATCCCGCCTCAATTTTTGCGTCCTCCCTGATCCCATTTCCTCATGGCAGCCAGAGTGTTCCACTCGAAAGGAATTTTGATTTTCTTCTTTCCAAGAATAGAAAGGATATTCCTTCCTGTCTCCCACCAGAATGTAAACTTCAGGGACTGTAAATACAGTCAGGGACCATAGGGACTATATCTGCCTTATGTATAGTCAGCCAGCATGATGCCTGAAATGGAGCAGGTATTCTTCAATGAGTATTTTTTGAACCAGTGAATGAATGGATAATTGAATATCCTAGTTTTTTTTTTTTTTTTTTTTTTTTTTTTTTTTGCGGTACGCGGGCCTCTCACTGTTGTGGCCTCTCCCATTGCGGGACACAGGCTCCAGACGCACAGGCTCAGCGGCCATGGCTTACGGGCCCAGCCGCTCTGCGGCATGTGGGATCTTCCCGGACCGGGGCACGAACCTGCGTCCCCTGCATTGGCAGGCAGACGCTCAACCACTGCGCCACCAGGGAAGCCCCCGAATATCCTAGTTTTGATTGAATATCTAGCTGTCTTTCAGAACTTGTCGTTTACACCTATTTATGTAATCAAAGCATATTGCTAGAGAGGAATCTACATCATGGAATGTGTCTAAGTAGTTAATTTGCATGGATGGCATTATAGAAATGTCTGGGGGAGAAGGAAAATATGAAGAAAATATTTCTTTCAGATTTGACATATTCAAAATCTTCAAAATATTCAATATGTGAGGTAGATGAGGTCTCAAAACCTAAATATCAAATATATTGAGGTAAATCTGAATACCAAAATTTGTGAGTTGATGAGTTGCTAATAGTTTAGCATACTGATGAAAAAAGAATTTCTTCAGTTTGGAGAGAAAGGACACACAACCAAAACAATAATTTTGAATGATAAATAGCCAGTAATAAACTGAAATAATTACTGGTAATTTCACAGGGGAGTATGGTGATAATTTGCATCCTTGAACATCACTACTGGGATGACTTCCAGACATTTTCTGAAAGGGAGAAAAAAAGATGCTTAAATGTGGCAAATGACTGGTCAATACTTAGCCAGGGCCTAGTTGGCTACACAGTTATTTACAATTCTCTTATTTTAGAAACTCTTTTAGGGAGAAAATTAGATAATTTATTGACTCCATGACTTGTCCTGCTAAGTACTTAGTAAAAACAATAACAAAAAAACCACACACACAATTGGGGGAAAGTTCAGGTACTCAGATGGCAGGAACAGGACATTTATGTAATGTATTTCCTTCAGTTGGGTTAGTTCAACAAATTCTCTAAGAATAAATTTTGTTCTTTACAGGGAATAAAAATTACTTTATTCTTCTGCACATACAAACTACACATTACAAATTTGTTTACATCTTCCCCAATTCTCATTGGTGTTCTTGGAATGTTGTTTTGTTGCTATCATCTTCTTATCAAGGAGGAAGTTCCTCTTTTTTCTTAGTTTAATAAGAGTTTTTGTCATGAATGAGTTTTGGACTTTGCCAAATGCTTTTTGTGCATATATTACTATGATTACATTACTTTTCCTTTTTTAGTTTGTTGATTTATATTAATTTTTGAATGTTGAACCAGGCTTGCATACCCGGGATAAATTCCACTTGGTTGTGGTATAAACATATTTTTATACATGCAACTGATTTGCTAATATTTTGTTGAGGATTTTTGCATGTATGTTCATGAGAGATATTGGTCTTTCCCTCTAAGTGAGCTCTAAGTTGAGGTAAACAAATTAAGCCTTTGAATGAGGCTTTGACAGGTCAAATGATGTTAGTTATGAGGGGACGAAGCTTTCTGGGGATCTCCAAACTCTTTATTCTCTCTCCGGAGGCTGGCAAGTCTCCTAGTTTCTACTCAGCTATGGTTGTGAGATTGCTCACTTTCTATTATCCTGGCGATTTATGAAGAAGGGATGGAAATAGGGTAAGTTAAACATCCACAGAGCTCACTGTTCTTAATGAGATTCAAGATAGAAACCAAGACCTGGCACTAGTTATGCCTAGGAGTGTCTCTTTTTGTAGGCCCTGCAGTTAATTGAATTAGGGATTATGTGTGTGTGCTTGTGTGTGTGGTTTGTATGTGCATGTGCAAATATATGCATACATGTACAAATATATGTACATGTACACAGTCACATTTTCATATATATTTACTTCTATAAATAGCTACATATATTGAAAACTTTGACTTCACTCCAGTAACCCGAATTATATTAGAACAAAAAGAGCTTTATTCTATTTTCTCCCTTCTTATATGTATCCCCCACCTCCCATAATTACCCTTATCATCAATATATTTATTCATTTAAACAAGACTTCCTTTATATAACCAATCTTTCATCGCCATTGCCTCCATACCAGCATCCTTTCCTTGCCAATGTCACCCCTTCTTAGCTTTGGCTCATACATCCCTGCCAGATCACACCCGCAAATTCCCACAAGGATGTTCTCCTTTCCCATTCAAGCACCAACACTCTGAGCTAAGCCACTCCTCTTACAAACACCCTTCTCACATGCATTGACTCTGAAACCCCATGCCTGACTCTTTTCTTACCCAGAAGTCCTCCTCGCTCTTCTTGTTTTCTGATACCCCATGCTACATTGTATCTCCTCCCCTCTGGAGATGCCATTTTTATACTACTTAGGTCCTAAAACTCCATATTGGCTACCATCCCTACACATGTCTTCTTCAACCTGCCTGGGCTCTGACACAGCATGCCCAGCAGCCTTCAGCAGGAAAACTCTCCTTAAACTACTCTGCTCCAGTACCTGAGTCAGGCCATCCTTCTGTGTGGATCCCCTCCTCATCATGGTTGCTTGGGCTGAATGCCTCACAAGCAGCCACCACAGTTAAATATTCCCTGTGATGAGCTGCATAACCTCGCATAACCCTACGTAATGGCTACCATTATGATTAGGAAGAAAAAGCTAGGAAAAGGGAAAAAGCAGAAACCATTTGGAAATTTTACATCACATTTTTATAAAATACACCTTATATCCCAAAGCAGCACATATGTAATTTGTCTAGTAAAAGGAATACATTGCCATTTTTGCCACACTGCCTGTTAAAATAGTGCAGTTTTTTAAAATTCTAAAATCTCTGACCAACCGCTATATTTTATTTGTAGCATACATTTCTTAGCTTGAAGCAATTGTTAAAGAATGAAGGCTAACAAGGTCAGTGACTTCAGAGTTTCTAATTGAATTTATAGAAATATATTCCTGTATAACTCAAGTGACTTAAATCTAGGGCTATCTCATAAGGAAGTACAGAAACTACTCCCACATACTACCCAAATACCTTCAGATTTTTACTGGCTGAAAATGTAAAATGTGAGTAATTTCTAAATAGATTTCACAGCCTTGGAAATTATTTACAATTAAACAAAACTTAGAAAAGTGTAATCGTTTGCAGTAACAAATAAATGTATTCTATATAAAAAGAATACAATATAGATATGTGTATTGCACTATATAGGGCATGTGTATGAATTATATATTGTCAGTCATATTTTAAACTGTTTTAAGTATTTGTATGTACTGTGAGTATACATGCACATATTAATTCATATATTATCATGCATGTATTTTTTTAGAAGTATTCATTTTCATTAGATTAAGAATTATTTCTTTTACATGAGAGATGAAACAGTCATTTATTTTTCTTCTCAGGCTATCTTGCAAAAATAAAATAAAATAGAAATGGAAAATAGGTTTTCAAAATGAGCTAAATCCTTCTATTTCAAGGTGATATTCAGAGAGAAATTAAGAAAATAAGAGGAAAAAATGAAAACCCACTAACAAGTTTCCCATTATTCATTTAATTCACTTTTAACTGACCAAGGTAATAAATGCTGAATTTGGATAATGAATTTCACGGCATCACCATTTTTAAAAAAAGGAGGGGGCTGGGTGCCGGGGAAAAATGTACTGTCAGTTGTTGATAATTACCATGTTACCCAATGAATGTTTCATTATGAAGGAGGATAGTTTAAAACTACAGTCTCTAGATTTTTGTCTTTAGACATTCTAAAAGATAAGTGCAGAAGCAAAACATAAGGAATTATATTCCAAAAGCCGTAATTGCAGCAAAATCAATTAGACAATTTTTCTTGATTGCATTTGAAGCTTTGACATCACACATTTCGTTTATTTGCTTCTGGCCTAATAATCCTCTGCATGCTGGGAAAAATCTTTGTTCTTTGATAGAAGTAATAAAGCTGTCTGCACGATTCCCTCTTGTGAGACACAGAGTGCTCCTATTTTATTTAATCTATTGGTGTGCAGCCTTTTCAAAGTAAATACTTCACATAAGCTGAACAGAGAAAGACATGCAAGGGGGCTGGCCTGAGAAGTGTAAAAATTAAAAAGTGCCCTGTGAAGAAATAATGATGGTTCTCTAAAAAATTAAATAAATAAGAAACTTGGGTCAAGCGGGCCTTGACTCTCACTGCTGCCGGAGTGTGTGCAGTGCTTCATATCCTCCCAACCCCCCTGTTCTATGCAGTTGTTCCTGTTGAATAGAAAGCATGGAGAAAATGAAGAGATCTAAATGCCAGCAGGAGACGAGCTGCATTCTTCTAGGCATGTCCTGAGCCTAGTCACCCAGAACAACTTGTGATCCCTGGACAAAGCCGCTCACAGCAGGTGGCCATATCAAGAAATTTTCCTCCTGGAATTAGATATTATCCCAGGAATCACTACTGAGTCAAACATAATGCCCCATCCTGCTGGGTCAAGTAGGATTCCATTTCAATTTCTTTACACAACGATGCGTTTCATCTTGTCTGCGTACAATGACAGTGCTCAGGCATGAAATAAATTGAAGTGCCTGAAAGGCAGAATTATCCCTTGAACCTGCAGCATTCCCAACCCCAAAAACATACATTGTCAAGTGAGTTCCAGATAAGCAGGATCTTCAGCAAGTGTTTGTGCTGGTTGGCTTCCTTTAATCATACTCCCTTTTGTAAAACGGATTTTCGAGGGGAAAGATAAATCATTGCTGAGGGGGGAAAAAAAAGGTCATTTTCAAAAGGCTTAAGAGGTTCATTTTGTGTGGCTTTCCAAGGTGAAACAGGTAATTCAGAGTAGTGAAAGTCTTTTGTGATCAACTTAATTCATCCTTCATATTACCAAGAAAAAACTATTGAAATAAGACTGAATAAAGTTTTTTATAACAGTGTCCCTACAGATACAAAGTGATTTCTTGTTTGTTAGGATACTATCCAAACTCTAGCAAATGAAAGTTTAGGTTGAGAGCCAGATTTTCTTCCACCTTCTCATCAGAAAATGTAGCAGTTTTCCAGTATGTCTGAGAGATGTATTTCAATACTATTATCAATAGCACACCAATGCCTACAGAGTATCAAGCTAGCTTCAACGAGGCTGTGTGGGCCAAACAAAGGACATTTTTCTCCACCGTCACGTTATGTTTGAGCCCTTTAGACATACAGACATGTGGGAAAATCCAAGAAATAACATTTTATCTCTGCTTTACTGAGATGAAAGACCTTTCTTTAGCAGTCAAATGTTTTTCAATCTTAAAGTATATTCTGCCTGTAAGAATAATTCTCTTGAATACCTTTATGGAAGCAATTCACAGAAACTAGGGGTACCTGTAATTTTAATAATTTTGAATACATTAAAAAGCTGTTATGCAAAAATAACTTAAAACAAAAGGAAAGAAAAAATTAAAATGCATACAATGGATTGGGATTTACTGCACATTTCCTATAAAATTATATTCTTTTGGTTATAGTTTCTTTGATTTAAATGTGCATTTTTAGGCAGTGTGGATGGTTCTTTAGAATGCAAAAATACTGTACATTTCAAGTTATTACACAAGTTTAGAACTCTGTTATTGCTATTTTTATCTATACAAATGAATATTCAACAGTGATTTCAATATTCAAGTGAACTTAGATACCAGATGATAATTGATTATTAGAACTGCTTTATTCCAAATTGTATAGCTTATTTGGTTGTATATATTGTGGAATGTATTGCTTTAATTCTTCAAATTAACTACGGCTAGGAAAAGTTAGACAGTTATACATGCACATATTTCTCACTAAACACACAAAATTTAATCTGAGTGAAATGGGCAATCCAAAAAAAGAGAAACCATTGTTACATGATACCTGGGAGGCCAACTTAAAACAATCCCATTTATTGAAAAGGAAGACCCCTTTGCTTTAGAAATTATGTTAAAAAATACAAATCAATGACTAGATGTTTTTTAATATTTTTGTTATTTACTAACTTTAATGTTTTTTATTATTACTTTATTCCATTAGTTTTGAAAAGATCCACTGAAATAGCTTAGATCTGGACCATGCAAGGATATGTAATTTTCCTAAGCATGCCCAGATAATTACCACTTTGAGGAAAGACAATATGTGCTAGTACTGTTTTTTTCTTTTTCTTTAAATTCTTATAGCATTCCATCTTTATTTATATCGATATTTATATTTCTCTGATACTCTTATACTTTTCCTGTAATGAGTACATTGGAGTTATAGCTCATGTTACATAATTTTATACACATCATCACACTTGGCTCAGTTTTTTATATCTAAACTTGATCAATACCTATTTAATAAATGCACTAAAAATTAAATGTTCTATTTCAAAAACAAATACACCTTTGACATAAATTTTCAAAAAGTAAACAGGAGATAAGTATTTGCCTTAGAAGATAATTTTTATTTTCAAATTTTTATTTTTCATTTTTTAATTTAAATATCAATGTCTTAAGCCTATAAAACAATTTAATATCTAAATTTTCAATTCTACATAATGTTTCAATTCCAAAATTCTAAGTAGATATTTACATAAAAATTATCATCCTGGAAGAATGTTTCACTTGGAGTCTTCATTAATAAATACTACAGTTGCTGATAAAGCATTTCCAGGGGTAGTTTTTCAAAGCACTGAGAACTTTTTATTTTCTCAGCTTTCATGTTTTTGGTCAATTCCATGCCTTATGAATATTTGTCATAAGCTTTGCCAGAATGTTTTTCTTCAGCCATGTATGAGTCTTCAAAGGAAAGAGATTTTTTTTTCTTCCACTTTTATAATCTAAATATAACAAGAAAAAACTTTTCTGTTCCAAATGGAGATTCCTTATGATGTCGTCCATTGGTGAAGATGAAGTGATAATAAAAGTTTTAACTTTACTGCTTTTTAGTTTTTTTGTAACACATAACATCACCAAAGCTTGAGGAAGAAGTTTTTTCTTTTGACAATCTATATAAAGTAAATAATGGAAACATTTTGTATCCAGGGTCCTTTACTAAGATATTGAAAAACCAAACATGTCAAACGGGCTGGGCTAGGATACCGTGCAGTAACAACTAACCACCAAACCCCAACTACTTAAAACGGTGTCTCACTTACCCTGCATGACCTTATGTGGCATCAGGGCTCTCTGCTCAATGAAGTCTTGGGAGGCCTAGGCTAAGGGAGCAGTGATTGTCTCAAATGTTGCTCATCACCACACCAGAAGGAAAAAAAGAATATGGCAAATTGCAGATGGACTGTGAAAGCTATTATCTGAAAGTGACTTGTATTACTTCCACTTAGATTTCACTGGCAGCAGCAAGCCATATGGCCACAGCTAACTATAAGAGAGTGAGGAAGTGTAATCCTATCATGTGCCTCCAAGGGAAAAGCAGCCGAATCCTTAGTGAGCAGAATTAATGATCCTTTAAGTAATTTTTGCCATCAGTCTCTTTTTTACTTCCTCCTAGATATTAAACTTTTTCTATGTCTCTGGCTTTAAGAATCATTCATGTTGTATTCATTTAATACCTCCTGTTTGAAAAATGTCAGGTTCTCCCTGTGGAAATATGAGAGTCTCTAAGCTGAACTCTTCTTAAAACATTCTAGTTTGATAACACAGGCGATAAGCTTCTGCATATTTTTTAATTGGGTATCCCTCCATGATTGGATTGGTGGCTACCATTGCGGTCAATATTTTTCCTTTATTATTAACATCAGTATCTTAGTTATTAACAACAGTATCTTAAGTAACTATAAAAACACCTGGTAGCACTTTAAGACAGTGAACCATTGTACTGAACATAAAGGCACATAGTTCTCTTAAACACAGGCACTGCCCAACTGCCATCCAGGGTCAAGGATAAAAGAGGTGGAGGAACAGCCAGGTCCAGAGATGCTTTCTAGTAATAAATTCTGTGCCCCCTGCAGCTTTGTGTCCTGAAGATTATTTCTCTTATAGCATCTGTTCTCAAGACATTTCAGACCCACCATGTGAGAGACAGTATCTGCCTCCAGGGACAAGAGAAAACATGTTTTTAAAAGAAGAAGAAAGGACTGTTTGTTTTGGATGATGTTTTAGAGATGTGAAGGAAGAAACAGGATTTGGAATACGTGGTATGTGGTATAAGAAGTGGTATGGCTGTGAACCACATGTCTAAGAAACAAAATGATGATATTGATCTAATAATGGTATAATAAAAAAACAAGACTGATAGAACACAGAAGACAAGATGATTTCTGGTTTTGAAGTAGCGTAATAATGTCTCAGTGGAAAATTTTCTTGACAATTTAGCTCAGGATATGAAATCTAGAGCACTTTACCTTGCATAAAATACTGGATCACAAAGCTTTAATTGTAAAAATTTTTTAAATTCAAAATTATCAAAACAAAAGATAAACATTGGGAATCAGGATAAGGATAGGATAGAAAATGTCAAGAAATCAAGAAGATAATAGTTTGTTGTCCTAATTCTGTATTGAAGTTAAATGTAAGATCAAGGCAAAAAGATATTTAAACTTAGTTGAAGGTGCATATGTAAATGAATGTGTAATGGTAACAGGAGGAGTACAAGCTACATTTGAGGTTAATAAAAATAGTGAACCATTTTCTTCCCATACCCAGAGTTTTGACAGCAGAGACAAAAACTTATATTATGAATACCCTGTAGAAAAAAGCCAAGGAGATACTAAGAAAGAAAATACGTACTGAAATTAAATAATTCTCAGAGAATATAAGACTATAAACTGTAAGCTGTATTACTGTAAGATACAGGAAGACGTACTGTTCTTACAATCTTACTATACAATGAAAGCAATTTTCTAGGGTAATTTTGTAACAAATTCATTTCACTTCTACTTTTACTAAAGAAAATATAACTTTGATATAGAGATGTTATAGAGGGTAAAACCCTGCTATGTACAACTAAAACTTCTTGAGTGAATTTGAGTGGCAAGGGTGGACAGAGAGGTTAATGTGAGGCTGGTTACAGTTGGATCACTTTGAATAACCAAGGTAGAAGAACATGAAGGGAGGTAATGAAGCAGAAAAAGGAGAAAGACATCAAGGAGTCAAGAAGGTGGCATGAAGCTCGGAACAATGTGTTGGGAAGTGATCACTAAAAAACTCACTGATAGATGATCAAATGGCTTTTAGAAAAGCTATGTGTAATGTCAAATATTAGATTTGAAGTAGTTTCTCTCTATAAAATTAGCACCCTATCTGAGCCTCACACCTCCTTCATAAAGCCCACTACACATACATATACATATTTGATGATGGAGAGGTTTTTTGTGAAACTCAACGAGAGCTCAGTTTTATGTGGGCAACATACAAGAGAAGGTGATGTGAGATAAGGACTTAAGTCACTAAAGAAAAGATTGTAGCTCCAGAGTTGAACATGGGAACATAAGGCCCTCCTCAATAAGGGCTTCAAAACAGCAGAGAAATCTTGGAGAATTCTCTGGAATTCCAGTGGCAATGATATGAGGGAGAAGAATCCTTGAGGCAAAGAGTTACATTTCAACGGACAGGGAAATCTCTGATGACATCTGTTTTTCATGTGAAGATAGGTTATTTAATTTGATTTTTAAATTTCTCTATAATGTTTTTGGCTAATAAGTGGCATATTTCACTTCTTTAATTCAATCAGATGGACAATTATTGAGGTCCTCTCATAGATACTGTGTGTCAGACATACAAGTGTGAATAAGATACAGCCTCTGTTCTTAAAGTCCTCACTATCTATCCATCTTTTGAGCAGGAACAGAGAGAGGTATTGAAAAGCCCCTCTTTCCAACACAAGGAGATATAGTGCTATGGCAGCAGTGCACGTCAAGGACTATGAAGTGGAGGTGAAGGCAGTTGGAAGAAACCATTTCAAGGAAGAGAACACTTGATCAGGGGCTCAGAGGATGAACAGAGTTTCACTATACAGAAAAATACAAATATTTGGAAGTCCCTAAGTAAGCATTTAGGGAATGAAATTGCCTTGTGTGATTGGGATCAGCCTGGTAGTAATTTGATGTCGCCAGAGAGAAGGGCAGGGTGCCTCCACTAGCTGCTGAATAGCTAGGTATCAGTGCTATGAAGAAACAAGATGCAAACCATAAAATAATATAAAAGAAATGTTATACATCTTTTCTTATTGCTAATTCTGTGTTACTGAGTGCAAGAACTGATTCACATTTATAAAACTATTTTCTTGATTTTCTCTCATATAATTCTTCCTCCTGTACCTGTCTTAGTCACGATCAATCACCCTCCTGCAAGTCATCCAAGCCAGAAAGCCTAAAGTCACCACTCAGTACAAATTTACGTTTTCTATATCCAAAATCACTGAGTTTGGGAAAAACAAACAAACAAACAGAAACAACAACACTCTCCTCCTTAGCACAACTGACTTCTAACTGGTGGTTAAATGTATTCAGTGCATCCTACAGAATGTTCCCAATTTTGCTGATTGCTCTCTATTTTTACTGCAGAATCCCTAACTTACAGCTTCACAATTACAGATCTGAATGTCTGCTTTTATTTTCTTGCTAGCTTCTCTGCATCCTCCTTATCAATATCTCCAAGCCATTATCCAAACTGCCTCCAGATGTGTCTCTCTAAAGTCATGTCGCTGTTCTCATCAGGAATCTCAGTGGCAAAATGCTGATATGACATTTAAGATCATTACTTTCCTGTCTGCAAATTGCAAACTAATTCTGCCATATAATTATCTGTCAATAATGGTTAACAATGTTAGAGCCTTCATGTAATCATCACTTCTCTGATTGGCTTTCAAATCCATATATATGTGTGTGTGTATATATATATATATATATACACACACACATATAATCGTTGTAAATAGAGACTTTACAACTCTATCAACTGCATTATTTTATATATAAATATAGATATATAGGGCTTCCCTGGTGGCGCAGTCGTTGAGAGGCCGCCTGCCGATGCAGGGTACACGGGTTTGTACGCCAGTCCAGGAAGATCCCACATACCGCGGAGCGGCTGGGCCCGTGAGCCATGGCCGCTGGGCCTGCGCATCCGGAGCCTGTGCCCCGCAACGGGAGAGGCCACAACAGTGAGAGGCCTGTGTACCACAAGAAAAAAAAATAAAATCTATCTCTCTATATATAGATATTTAGATATAAATACAGGTAGATAGATAGATAGTCTCTATTTACCATGATTTTTTCCATCTCAAGTGTCAGTCCATTGAAAAATTAGTACCAACTAGTAGTTCCATATTAAGAACATCGTGGCTTTTAAATTGTTAAACATTTACAGAAAAATTATTTGAGGGAAATACGCTGGTGCCAACATAATTTCCAAATTTGATTTCATTACAAATGCTCACATTAACTGTAAGAGCCCTGTCTTCATGAACTAGGTTGAGTTGAGAGGTGAGGGATATGGTACACAATACAAAGCTACTGACTTTTAGATACAGTGCATGCTGTTTTGCAACTCAGAATATATAATCTCCAAAGGACTGGAGATAGAGGGAAGGAAGAAAGTCCCACAGGTCCTGATTTACAGAGGCTCTTTGCCTGTACAGCTGCACAAGCCCTGGGTGAACTGTGATTCACACTGTTTGTTGTGCCTTTCCCCTGTTAGTGAACAGCATCTCCTTTTGGTGTGAAGAAATTACAGTGGAGCTGGATCCCTATATATTTATGATTTAAAGCTTCCTTTTTAAAAGTTTTATCCATCAGCAAACTTTCAAAATTTATCATGGTATCACATGCAAGAAAAAGCAAAACCTGACAAATTACGTCCAGGAAGGCTGGTACTGCTTCCATTGTTCAAGTTATGAAAGCAATTTGTCCTCATTTTATGATAAGAAATATCTCATTTTCTTGCCGTAGCTTTCTTATTTCTGGAAGAATCACCTAAATTTGTAATTTAAAAGTTGTAATTAGAAACCCCAAGATCATAGATTTCATGAACAAAGGAATGGTTAGTTTGAAATGCATTCGATGAGCTTTACTGTACTATGACAGACATATAGATGGTTTAAGAATATTTTATATTTTAATATTTTGTTTGGATTGTTTTGCTTTTGAATAACAAATCTTTACATAATAAGGACAATGGAAAGCAATCACTTATTTACCGTATCAGAGCAAGAGTCCTAACCAAGTTTAAGTCATGAAACTGAGGAAATTTGAAGACTGAGGATCAAAATATCTTCCTACATTGTATGCAAAGAAATGACAGCTAGTGACACGATGGTAAGGGAAACCACAGTACTAAAATCCATTAAATCAAGAAGATTTACACTGAAAGGACTTCATCACCTTACGAAAGGATTGAAAAGTAACCTAAGATTATTCATTTCATATAAAATAAGCACTGAGTATCCAATGCAACAATTCATTTACTGCTTTTATAAAATCTCACAATATAAAACAATTACTGAATTTTAATATTTTACTGTGGAAGTTGATTTAAAATCGCCTTTGAAAGAACATTTCTTTTTTGAGGAGTGCTTTATTATTATTAAAAGGGTAAGAGCACAAGCAGCAGCAGGGAACCACTTAAACGGAGGTTCAAATGCCCTATTCCAAATAGGATAAGCCTTTAGTATTTTATACACAAAGTAGACTGATACAGTTTCCTGTGGGGTTTCTTTAATATACATAATAGCCATTATGATGCAACAAAATATTACTGACATGAAACTGATAAATTGGGATTTTTTATCTTTCTTTAAGTTTTTTTCATTCTTAGTGGAGAATATAAGATAATTCAAAGAAAACAGAAATCCAACTGAAAAATGCCTGCAGAAGAGACAATATGAACCACTTGTGTGGAAACCCAATTTTTAAAATTGAAATTGTGAACTGTTTAACATGGCATCCAGCTGCAGAATGGCAGAGCATAGAAAAAAAGTGAAAAATATGTTGCCTTCATATATTGAAATTGTTCTGATCATAACTATACCACGGATCATTTGTAAAAACAAATTATTCAATTGCCAGGTAAATCAATATCAAGCATAAATAAATAAATATTCAGGTTTTCATTTTAAATGAACATTAAATGATAAAAATCACATTGGTTCATCATAAAAATAATCATTGGTAAAAAGTTTCCTATTTATTTTACAAGATTAACTGAATTATTCTTTCATCTGGTGTGAAGAGGATAAGTTATGAAATATCCCTTAGGAGTGAACAAGTAATGCAAAATACTTCTTCAGATAGGGAAGCTTAGATGCAAAGTTAAGAGCTCTTCGCCATTGGAAAGTGGCAGCTTGAAGATACACTGACATTCCTCAGCTGTTTAACGCCTTTTGCATGCTGCTCACGCATGCATGTGCGGGTACTCACACACAGACACACACACCCCCCTACACACTCTCACACAAGCACTATGCTCATTTAATGGCAAATACTTGCTGTTTCTATTTGAACTGATTAAGATATAGTTTTAAAAATAGGCTTTTGCCTTTTGAAATGGCACCCCTAATACCAAAGTGACATAATACTGCACTTCTGTAATTCAAATGGGCTGCCATTGAGGCAAGGGAAGCAAGTGCCTCAGTGCAATTTTCCCCCTTTTTTTGTGAGTTAAGCAGATTTACTCTTTAATGGCGGAGCTTCAGTGGATGATTATGACATCAAAGTGTGACAGACAGTGATTATGTACTGCAGGGAGAAAAGGCGGTTAAAAAGAGACAATTCATTCCCATAGCTTAAAGGGACAATTTCCTTGGCCAAAAGTGAAATAAACTCTGTCATGCCAGGCTTCTTTTTGAAAGAAAGGAGAGTGGAGGCTTAGTCTGTTTCGTTTGATTTTTCATTTCCTTTCATATTTCAAATCATACTGTCTCCCCACATACCCAAGTACCTTTCCCATCTCACTCACCCACAGTCTGCATATCCTCAGGAAGCTGTTTTTTGACTGACTTATTTGGTGGATTTTAATATTTTTATCAGCAGATTTCTCAATATCAAGAGCTTTTACTTTAATGAAACTGGCATCTGATGTTATAGCCTGATTTTTTTTCCAACTCAGCTATAACCTTTCTCAATTTGTGACCTCCCTTTGGTTTTTATAAAGCTGTTGGAAACTGTTCATGCAGTGCTGTTTAGTCAGATCTTTGGGCATCTATTATCAAGATTAAAAGTTAGTGATTATTTGTTGATTTTATATTTAATGTTTCTGTTTCTATTTCTGTAATATAATAATTACATGAGTTAAACATTTTGTCACATGTTACTGAATTTAACAAAACCAAAAGTAACTCATCATATTTAATTTGTAGTTTAGCTAGCAAAACCACCTTGAGTCTTAGCCAGATGCACTGCCCTAAATATGAAATTAATTTATAGTATCTGAAATTTTAAAATTAATATAATTTCCCATAACATTTTAAATAATAATTTAAATATTCAACTTGGTTTTCTCCTGAAAAATATTGGCAATTCTTTTCACTGTTTGTGAATTTTTTTAAAAACACCTCGAGAGACTTATAAATCTTTTTAATTATGTGACTTATATAGCAAAACAAAAATATATTATTTAAACATATATACTTTTAAAAATATTAGATTTACTCTCATCATGAGTAAATTATTGAGAGAAAATCAACTGCGATTCTTTAAGGAGACTAAGAAGAAGCAATGAACAGAATGGCCATAGTATTGATATGTTTACTCAAAGAACTGATTTGTCTTATCTTCTGAATTGGATGTCACCTAAATAGAATTTGTACCAAAATTCCATTGAAGTGTTCATAAATTTTCCACTTGGAAAAGGAAACAAGCTATATAGACTATATTCAAAATGTGGATGATTCTTATTAAAATATTTGAAAATAAACTAAAGCTCATTAACACTCAGATAACATTAAAAATATTCTCTGTGGATGGAATTTTTAGAACATGTATAAGTACTGTATCCTCATGTATTCTATTTTGAGTTCTTGAAGAAAAGATAGCATGTTGCAAAAGTATATTGTAATATCAAGATAAAATATTAAATAGGGAGATTCCTAATCCTACTATTTTACAATCCAAAAATGCTCAACTAATGTTATGTATTCTGCAGTCTCTTATTTTTATGTGCTGTGTTTTAAAATATTTATCATGTTGCTGCTCTTGTTGCTGTTGTTGTGTTATTTTTATATCTTAAACACCGTGCTCCCAGCTTAGAGTGAATAGTACCCCTTACACATTTGACATCCTTTTTAAGGCTTCTATGACAATGATTTCAATAGTGTGTGACATAGTATATTACCTACCTAAACACAACCTTGAAGGATTTTACTTGTTTGTTATCAGGTCTCACCTATCATCTATCTATCATCTATCTATCTATCTTTCTACCTAGTCTTCCCATCAATCTCAACCTTAATCAGCAAATTATTAGGTATAGTTAAATATGTATATATTTCAGAAGTAAGGGTTTAAATAATTGAGGGAGTCTATTGAAACATATTCCCACATCCTTACTTTATGTCCTTACCACCGATACTGTTAATCATATTACTGACTACTGACCTCAGGTTAAGGGCAGAGTATATGCAATGTATTTTGTAGAGCTTCACAATTGAAGAAAATCATAAGAAAAATGACATTTTAAAGTTTTTCCCATTTAAAAGTGAAAGAATTTGCTTTGATAAATTGTGGCTACTGGGGTAGCCCATCTTTGTTAAATGTACCAAGTAGAAATCAAAATTGTTGACCCTCAATTTTATAAATTTCCTTCAATTTTATAAGTTAATGCTTTTTAAATAACTGAATGTTTAGAGATTACTCTCCTATACGTTTAATTATAATGTTTATCAATAACTGTATGGACACAAAACAAAAAGTAAATCTGATTATGAAAAACCAAATGCCTGTGTCAGACCAGTGGTAAATAGAAATTAGGAGCATGGATATTATCAGAAATACAAAAATCAAATCACTTGTATTTATGACCATAACTCATGAAAAGCTACTCCAAAAATATATTTTGACTTATATTTATTGAAATTTACTTAAAGTTGCTATTTAATCATAACATATGTAGCAAAATGCTATTCTGAATATAATGAGAAGTTTTTCTAAGATACTTCCCCATTAGAAGTCTACTTTTTCATATTCTGACATTCTAAATCAGGATGATGAGAGCAGCAGTTGCCTTTGCCTTCATAGGTACATTAAACTTGCAGAATAGGTGCCAAAGACTTAGAAGAATATCCTCAAGACAATAGAGGAACAGTCTATTGGGAAATACTTTTGATAGCAAGGAGGATACTATTGTGTGGAAAACATGGATATTGATGGCTATGAGTCAAAGTTATTCAGAAGAAGGAGTTGAGCATAAAAATGATTTTAGAATAGCTTAATCAATTTGTTTTCCTCATGGTATCCTTCCTATGTATTACAAAATTTATACATAATAAAGATCAATGCCTGATTTTTAAGAATTCACTGAATAAGTACAACATCTAACTATATTGGCAGGTTTTTTTTCTCAGTAGCAAGGACAATAATGGTGCATCTTAAAATCAATAGCTTTGATTCCATAAGTAATAGAATACTTCTCCAAACTCACTCCAGCATTTCCACCCATACTACCTGCGCATCTGTAGCATTTTTAGCTTTTCAAGGACCCCTTATGCATTTTTCCTCTCAATGCCTACATACAGGCAAGCCCCATTCAGTAAAATGCCCTTTCCTAACTTCTCCACTTAATGTATTTATTTTTTAAGATCATTTCAAAATGCATTTCCTTGGTGAAGTTTTCCTCTATTATCACAGAACTATTTTAGCATTCTGTTCATACTTAAGCTAGCAAATGGATTACAGTTTCTCTCTCCCTCCCTTTCCCTCTCCCTCTTTCTCAATATATGTTTGTTAAAAAGAAATATGTATATATATGGACAGAGAGAGAGAGGGAGAAAGAGAGAGGAAGAAAGTATACTATAACTGTAGTACATATACCTTTATGTGAATCTATTATCTAGTTGATTTTAATCTCCTTGAGGGAAAGGGCTAGGTTCTACTTAATAATGGCATCTCAGAAAGCAGCACAATGCATGGAATCTGTGCTATTAATAAGTGATATCTCTTAATATGTTTACTTATGCTCAGTAGATACTGAAATGATAAAAAGAAGTGTCAACAGTGAATATATCACATATTTTCATAATCTATATTTTACAATCGTAGTTTAACAAGTTAGCATGACAACCCTGAAGCTAAAGCTAGGAATTTAATTTTTCTGGGCCTATAACCCATTTTATTCTGACTACCATTATGCACTGACAGTACCTGTTCTTGATTATTGCTGAGACTCAAGAAGATTCTGGATGGATTAGGGCAATATATCCTCACTATGAGAAAAATCAATACTTACTGATGGTGGGTTAAAAATGGCCAATTTCTAAAATAATCTCATATGTAGAAAACAGCATACTTATATTGATATATTGACAAACAACATTTTTACCCTTATTTTGCTTTATTAGTTTTCCAATGTATTTGCAAGATTAATATACATTTGAGTTAGGAAGTCATTTAAGCCTTTTGCTTTTTACTATCTACTCAAACATTTAGGAGACTAGGCAAACATGAAGGAAAGGTATGTGAACTTAACATCTGCTTAACTGTTATATTTAAGGGACCAAATTGTATCAGTACGAATTGTATTTAAGAAATAATCATGCTTACACCTGAACATTAGCTCCAGCAGAATAGGACACCAAAGTTGTTTGTTGTACCCTCGTTCATGTACATTTTTACTGTATGCTTCCTTGATTGCAAATGATCAATAAAAATATTTTCTGGAACTACCCAAAACATGTTATTTAAATATTTTCATCTCCTTTAATCTCCCTTCTTTGTTAAGATGTTTCATTTTTCACCGTGATGGTTTGTTACGTAATGTATGCCTGCTTGTACTTAGTAGGGTCCGTGAGCAACACCCCCACCGACCGAAAAATCATCAAGTATGGCAGAATGACCAACTGCTACTATCTTTTACATCTCATATATGAGACTGTTGGTTCTGTTTTAAAATACATTTTAATATGGAAGAATTTTTAATAAATCTTACTTCTCCCCTACGTTGCTCTGTACCTTAGTCATATTTCTTAACCACTCTGTGCCTAAATTTCCTCACCTGAAAAATGTAAATGATAGTAATAATATCTAACTCACAGAGCTTTTGTGAGAATTAAATGGATTAATATACGTAATGTACTTAGAACGGGGTGTATACTCATTTGAGAGTCACTTTTGACATTATTGTCATTATTCCATTTGGTTAAAAAAAAGAATTTCTGACCAAAAAGTTTTCCATGCACTATTATGCTTTTCTGCTTCAAATAAATCAATCTATTGGACTACAGAAAGGAAAGATAGGCTTATCCTATGATTCAAACATGGCAGGGCAGGACAGAAAGGTGAAAAATAACAAGAACTAGATTTCAGCTATGTTAAAAAACAAACAAACAAGCAAAAACTCTGGAAGAGGCTTCAATTAGTGAAACTACTTGCTTCATGAATCAAGGAGCTTTGTGTCTGAACAACTGTCTAGGGGGTAGATAAAGGAATTCTTTAGTTTGGTAAGAGGCTAGCTTAGAGGGCTCTTACCATTCTTAGAAAAGAGTTGGTGTTATTTGAAAGCATAATAGTATCAGCCTGCACGGGGTAACCTGAGGGATGGTTACCTAATGCACTCCCTGACATGTTGTTTGAAATACCACGTCTCTTTCCTTTGACTCTTGAGTCCATAGCTAAAATATATCTAAAAAGGATCTCCTCTGAGTGTGGGTTATTTAACAACTATTAATTATTTAAGACAAAAAGGCATGGTAAAAATCGCGTCTACTTCTTAATTTGAACCAGTTAAACCTGCTACATAGTCACCAGTTCTCACGGTTCTGTCACAGAGGAACACCTGGGTCTCCAGGTGGCTTCCTGCGAGAGGAAGTCACTCTCAGCAGAGGTCATTACTGTTAAATCAGATGAAAAAGTCACAGGACAGTGAAGGAAAACCTCATAAAGATTTCTTCCTGGGAGCAAGTACATAGACCGGCTACTAATGGGACCACTGTGCTTCTGAAAAGCTTAGGTTTGACCTTAGAGTGTTGGAATGCAATTATATGCAACAAGAGTGTTCATATAGCTTCATTGTATTGTAATTTGAGAAACCTAGTCAAGAAAGTGGTGGGTGAAGTAGACTGATTAATTTTATTAATTAAAATTTCAAGGCTATTCTCAGCCTGGTTTTCACCTTGAGAACATATTGTTCGCCTCATGGGTTCTTTCAGTCTTGATTATTCATTCAGTCATTGTCATCCCCTGCATTCATCTCCTCCCCCCCATTTTGTAAGTCTCACATGTGCAAACATTGGCATGGTACAGCATGCAGCCCAGGTCTTGGTGTGCTCTGGACTGGAGCTCCATCACTAATGAGTTTTCATTGCTGCTCCTACCAGCCCTTCAGCAGGCTTCTATGGATACCGATCTAGAGCAAGCCAGCATAAACTAGCATGGATCCAAATCTTCACACGCTTCGAATTCTCACTGACCTCACTGAGAATTCCATGAAACAGATGCACCAAGTAAATATAGGGAAATGATTTTAAGAAACACTTCTCTAAATGGATAACCTTTGTTTTTGCTCTCCATATGTGCATAAGTAATGTTACAAAAGGTGTAGCAGAGGAACACTTAGAGCAAAGTCCTAGGCATGACTCAAAATCACAAGGTTATAAGAATGGCCACATACTCTTCCATGATCATTTAAGCTTTTAAAGGTATAATTAAAAAGGAAACAGCAGAAATATAGCTAGATTGATGAGCTGTAAATTTCAGAGATGAGTATATGTGTTCACTTGTCTGTAAAAATATGTAAATATGTATCCTGGCTAAGGTCCATCTGGAGCTTAAAGAAGAAACTCAAAATGAAGACAAAGATATCCTATGTAAAATTTTAAAACAGCTTTTGTTGACGCTAAATAAATTTTAAAAGAATAATAATATAATGTCTTAATTCTGTAGTATTTAGTTGTAATTTTATTCTGAGAAGCACATGGAATCATAAAGGCATTGAAGTTTTAAATCTATTTAACTGGAAGAAAATTGATTTTATACATCGTTTAGACATTTCTCAGTACTGTAAAATAGGTAAATTTGAATATGAATAAAAGCATTGACTTTATATTTGCCATAGAAGACACTGTCAAGTGAATACTTCCATATTATCAGTTGTATTTACAAAGTATGAAGCTTTGTTTTAACAAAGGAGAACTTACATTATTATTCAACAATTTCTATCAAATTAGTTACCTAGGAAAATCAATTCAATAATGAAACCAAGATATAACTTTAGTATAATTCTGATATTTTTTCACTCAGAGTGGGGTTCTTAACATAGTCATATTCTTATTTACAAGGCTTGGCTTTGATTGAATTTCCTATATTTTTTAAATGAAATCTTTTTTTGAGGCCATGCATCTTTAAGTACAGTAATTTACTTGAAAGTAACATTTATTTAGATATGTAATTTTATATCTGTAATTTTTAAAAATCACATTATTTTCCAATATTCCCATATCTTCATTCCTCCTGCATACTAGGCAGTTTCTTTAGAAACTGGAATAATACTTTTTTTTATTTTAGAAAGCATTTTTAAATATGTAAAATACTGTATTTTTGTTATAAATATATGTTTATATTTAAGTGTTGAATGTAAATATTTTATATTTATATAGTATTTTGTTTCTTAAAATTTGAATGTAATATTATCACCATTGTGCAGTGTTATGGACTGAACTGTGTTTCCCCCAAATTCAACTGTTGATGCCCCAAACTCCAAAGTCTGTATTTAGAATAGAGTTTTTAGGTAGGTAATTAAGGTTACATGAGGTCAGAAGGGTGGGGTCCTAATCAGACAGTACTGGTGTCTTCAAAAGAAGAGAAGGAAACATCTGAGAGCTTCTCTGCAAACATAGAGATGTCACGTGATGGCACAGCAAAAGAAAGTCCTACCAGAAACAGAATTTGCTGGCTCTTTTATCATGGACCTCTAGCTTCCAGGATTTTGAGAAAACAAATATCTGTAGTTTAAGCCACCTGGTCTGTGGTATTTTGCTACAGCAGCCCAAGCTTACTAATACATGCAGTCATTGTTATTTTTTCTTACTGAGGATCTAAAGTACACAGAATTGATTGATCATAATTTTTGGTTCTTAGCCACTATTATCAATTGTCCTTTGCCAGACCATATTTTATGTTATTTATTTATTTAACTGGAGAACTGTAGTATTACCAATAACTTACATCTGCCTGTATATTCTTCATCTGTACTGTCTCCCAACATTCTGACATCTGTGTTTAAAGTTCCCCTGTGTTTTCTTTTTAGTTTTCTAAGTAATATATTTTTAGTTGTATTTTACTGAATATTGACTCTTTGAACTTACTTTTTTTTTCCAGTCCCCAAGCTTCACTCATGTTATTGCTTGTAGTTGTCGTTCATTTTAACTGTTCTATAATATTCTATTTTGTAAATATACTATAATGTATTATCCTGCAAGTGAAAATTTACCTTATCCTTAGTGTTTTGCCATAACAGACAATGGGGCTATGAATATTTTTGTACCATTTCCTGGTACATTGTGCCAACATTCTCTTGGATATATTCTTCTGAGTTTTTTTCTGTGTTGTAAGGTTTGCAAAAGTTCAGTTTTACAGGATAATGTTAAATTTTTTTCAAGTTTAACATGTTTGTATTATAATTGTATTTTGAATATACTAAAGTTAAATCATAAAATTCATATTGTTAGAAGAATAACATATTTTTGAAAATGTAGAAACTATTGTGCTAAATACTTTGTCCTATGCTTCAGGAGATATTTATAATTTTAAGCTTATTCCATCATTCCATACATGAAGTAGTACGGTAGAGTGGTTACATAGTGAATACAACTAAAGTACTTTAAATATCTCTTTAAAAACTTCTTTTGTCTCTCTCCTGTTAAAAGAAATTATATTTATTCTGTCCCTTTCAAGAACATGTATATTTCCATTATTATATGCAATAATTAAAGTACAGGGAAAAAAGCATCTTGCTACATGAGAAAACTATCATTTGAGCCCTGAAACACGGATATCATAACATTTAGATGGTAACTTCACAGTTGTCTAAGCTGGTCAAATCAGTGGGTAAAATGATCAAACAAAATGTTTTTCTTTATTTATTTTTTCTTCCATCCAGGGTCCATTCACACTTATTGAAGTTAATGACTCATTTATTTGCCAGCTTTAAAGCATTAACATAGCACTTCTTACCATCTTCATTCAACTAATTCAGTTCCTTTCTAACCCTGTAACCAAAACACTTTTAGCAGATACTTTGCGTCTATCAGGTTCTTATTTTGTTTGCTTTTTAGTCAGTCAGACATGAGCCTTTTTATTACTCTGCAATTATAATATTTTAAATGTTATAATATTTTAAAAATATTAATACTAACTCAGAACTGAGTTATTTTATATGATTAATTAATGAAATTAACAATAGGTATGTTATTTTAACAAACAGAATATCTTTCTTGTTTATATTATGCCTAGTAAAAAAATGATTTAGAAAGCAGGCAGAATTATTTGATCATATTTCTGCACATCCATATTCTTACTGAAGCAAATTTTGCTCTTAGATTTTCCATTGCTGCTTCTCAGAGATTTAGTGGAAAGTAGTTATATAGAGCTGTGGGCAGAATTCACTCTGAGATTAATAACTGAACTCATGTGTGAAAGATGGGCTGTATCCTGCAATAACTGTGTACTGCACTTTCCTCCTGGACATGCTTGTACAAAATTCCTATTTAGACACATAATTATTAAGAAAGGCTCTCTTTTGGTTTTCAAGATATTTAAAAATTAATTGATAAAGACAACCAGACACAGTAGGACTTTGGATGAAACCATTTAAACTAACAAATTGCATTTATGTTGAGATGATTCAAGTGAATGTACAATTTTTATTTAAAACATAAATCTGCACCTACAGATGTTCCTGTTCCATCTCTAATTGTTGAATTTTCTGTTCTTAGTGATCTATATTTATTCCTTCCCCCAAAACTAAAAAATGCTAAGAATCTGGAAGCCTTTATACAACCCAAGATGTCAGAACACAAAACAGGAAACTATCTCAAATGCTCTTAGTTGATCCATCTTTGTGTTCCAAGCACAATGCCTCAAAAATCCACCTGCTGGAAGTCGGGTGGTGTATGCAAAGGGATGTCATGGTAATTTGAAAACTGCTGAATACAGAACAGAGGCTTTTCCTGCCCTCAGGCTCACCACACTGGTTTGTCTGGCTCACTACATGCCAAAACTTTTGATTGATGTGCTCTCTTCAGTCACGGGTAATTTTAACTCATATATTAAGTAGCTGCTGCTTCCACTCCATTATAGTTCCTTGTATGTGGCAAATCAGAGTTCGGGTTTTGTCTGTATTGGGCTGACCTAGAGCCATAGTGTGCTTTTGTTTGGATTTAAGTAGGAGGCAAGCTAATATTTCAAAACTAGCAAACTTTTACAATCTCTGCTTTTCTTAATTGTAGGGATCCCTGTGGTAAAGAGCTTTTTATTGCTACCACATAGCTCTTTAGGAGCCCCAAGGAAGCCAGAAATGTTGTTAAAGGCTTTCTAAATACATAGAAATTCTTTTGAAATGTAAGAGTTTTCAGTGGATTAATTCAATATAACTGATGTTGGAAGCATTTTTTCTCCCTCTTATCTGTTTGTATGTGAAAGATATTGTGTCTTAATAGTAATTTTTGGTTGTGTATCTCAATATTTGCAGTAGATCTGGGGACCAAGCATACTCCTACTCATTACCATTTTAGAATCTACTGGTTGTACAAAATACTGATTCTAATAAAAATAACCACACAAATGGTAGTTTATGATGTCGATTTCCATTAAATTTCAGATTTAATACTGTCACATTAATCTGAATGGAAAATAATATAACTGTAATTCATTCATATCAGTAATCCTTGCCTTTTTTCAAAAACTTTACCTACTAGTTAAAATAGCAGAATTAAAATTGGATGTTAAACCAGTCTATTACTACTACTACTACTACTACTACTACAAAGCAATTTACATTGGGACACATCCCTTGCTCCAAAAAGAAACTGAAGACTCTTTCTGGAATGAAATACAATTTGCTGAAATGTTCAGTATATACATTTTTTGGTAAATCCTAGAGAATGTGTGATCTGTTAAATTATCAATATTGACAGCAGAAACCTTGTAATCTATATAATCTAGATTATAACCAACAAATACCTAATATGTGTGCAAAGGAATCTAGTCTGAAAGAGGCAAAAATAATATTTTATAAAGTGCTCAGCGGAAAGATAAAAATTAAGGTGAAGATATTCCAGAGGTATATAAGAAGCCTCTTTCAATATTCTTTTTTTGGAACTAGTTGGTACAAGAGTACATGCCAAGCCCAACGACCTCCCAGTCAAATCTCCTTCCGTTTGAATCAAATAAAATGAAATTGCCTATGGAATGAAAAGTTGTAAATATTGCATTATTTTAACTCATGAAACACTTAAGTCTAAGCTGTACAATCCTGGTTATGGGAGGTTTGGGAATTATCTAGTTTTATTTAAATGCCAGTCTGGAGAAACCAGGAAAAATGAGTTTTTTTCCTGAAAAAATGGGCAAATACATATTATTTTCTATTTAAGCTTGTATTGCATAGGAAAGCACTAATTTAAAATTTTGAATAAGCTTATTTACTTTATTTAAAATTTTTTATTTGTAAATAAAAGTAGAAAGGGCATTAGCATGGGCCAAATCAAGCTTTCTGGTTCATTTTGTAAATAAAGTTTTATTCAAATATAGTCATGTCCATTTATCTTCATATTGTCCATGGTAACTTGCCTGCAGCAAAGGCAAAGTTAAATAGCTGACACAGAGATAGTATGGCTCACAAAGCCTTAGCTATCTCACCTTAACAAAAAATGTTTGCTAACACCTGATTTAGAATGAATATTTTACGCTGAAGATAAAGGTCATCAATCCTAAACTTTGACTACTTTGAAAACATTTAAATATTTTCAAATATGGAGCTCAAGTAAGAATATAATAAAACAATTTGAAATTTATTCTTATTGTTTCAACATAATTTCCATTTTATACTTAAAATACACTCAATATTACCTAATAACAGAGCACTCAAGGGAAAAAAGATAATATGCAACATATAAATTCTAGGAACTATGTGTGTTTATTCATATATTTCTTCATACATATTATGGTGTGCAAAAAAAATTTTTAAAGTTCTCATTTCGTCCTAATCATTAGTTTTTCTTTTATCCAAGTAAAACAGTTCAATCTTTCTTTTTTTTTTTTAATTCCTGGTGAGTTTTATGATAAATTCAAATTTGCTAATGAACGAGCAAAAGCCGTAAAAAAGTCACGGTTTTCTTTCCTATGAAGCACAGCATCCTTATGATTATAGCTCAATTAAAAAACCGGAAACACTCAGATGAGGTACTCAACTTTCACGCTATGGGTGGCTGAGTCAGACAGGCATTGCTGGAGGAAGGTGACGCCATTAGCGCTCTTTAAAGAAGCCATCAACTAAGCAGCTATTGCTTTTTTGTGTGTTTTGAAGGCAAAGGGGTGACATTTCCATTCCTTAAACACCTTTCAGTGTCTAATAACTTCTTACTGAGAATTTGATATTTATACATTATACTTTGATTATAACAGGGGTTGGGCATTCTGGAGAAAAATGAGGAGAACACTAGGAAGAAAGATAGCATACTTGCATTGAACATAAATAAAGCCAGATGAGTAATAAAAAAAAAAATTGTAAGGGTCAGCAACATTTTACTGGGTTCCTTCATTCTATCCTGGCCTTTTCTGGTTATTGCTTCTAAATTTTATTTCAAGACTTCATTACCTTTTACTGGTGCTTCTAAAAATGTGGTAAAGAGATCATCTAGGGATCTTGTTAAAATGCAGATTCTGATTCAGTAGATCTGCAGCAAGGCCTAATGTTTTTGTATTTCTAGCAATACCCTGCGAGACTCTGATGCTTTTGGTTCCAGAGCACACCCTGTATAGAAGACCTTAGATGACACCAACAATGACTAAAAATTAGAGTATTAGAAAAAAAAAGGCATAAAGCATTATCCCTGAGGAGACTTTGTTATTTTATTACTCTTGTATACACAACTTAAAAAAAAAAAAAAAAAAAAGCTAACAAAATTTAGTCCGAAAAGGACTTTTCCACAGATATTATTAGCAGGGAAGACTTTTTTCTATACGTAAAAATATCCTTCCATGTCCACAAATAACCATTCTACTTCACTCTTAAAATGTTTCTGGATTGCAATGAATCTAAGTATATTTTTGGGAATGCTCTTAATAAATATAGATGAGCAAAATGTTTTCAGTTATCTCTGTAAGTAAATTTTATAGTTTTTGTATATTCTTCATAAAAACATTGTTGATTTGAATATTTTTCTTACTCAAGGGTGCAAAATATTAAATTAAGCTATTTCATGTATTTTATTTTACTGATACATGCATTCATGTATATGTGCATATTAACATATGATGATTCTATTCTTTCCATTAATTCAATGCATAATTGTTAAAAGAAAACCTAGTCCTTGAAAAAAACAGGTCTAAATAAATAGATAAAAATATTCTTTATAGTTTAATTTTTTTAAATAATCAAACCTTACAGAAAATGTTATAGTTCTCCAGGTTTTTTAAAAAAACTATAAACCTTAATATAGGGGGGTAAAAAGCTTACATTAAAACCTGGACTCTCAAACAGACATTCAAAAAAGATGGTATAGTACATTGTTTACTGTGAAATAAAACCATATTCTAGAGAATATACATGTACTCGGTGACACAGAAACTCCGTGGTAGTGTTTGCATCTAAAGGTGCCAGGCACCATCAGAAATTCATTACAGAAAGTGCAAAGCAGAATAAAATTATAATTGTGATTTTTAAAATATTAACAATTTCCACTGAGGATCACAAAATCCATACTGCAACAGACATTTTACATGCCTAACCGTTGGCTTTATTTTTTGAAATTCCATGAAAAAAAGCATGTTAAGAGAATTTTCGTGAAGAACATACCTATGTGGGAAGGAGATGGCAAAGGGTTTCAAGAAATTCCTTTATAAATTTTGTTGAACTTCTTCAAAGCCATAAACAGAAGATAAAGAACATTATTAAATTTCACAGGAGGAAGTAAGAAATCCACTTAGCCTGTTGCTAATCTCCTAAAATTCGTCCAATGAGCACTGATAAAGATATAAAATCTGGGATTATCTAATATTCTTTCTTCCAGTCTTCTTAATTCTCCTCATTGACTTAAGCCCTAAGAGAATAGGAATGCTTGGAAATACATCTAGAGAAAACTATTCTGAAACCCTAACTACATTTGACATTCAAAAACAATGTATCTTGAGATCTTCACATGCTCCTAAATATCATTATAACAAATAATTTCCTCAATAATTACATTAATACAGAATTGAAAGAAGAAAGTAATTCACTTGACGCACCAATGATTCTAAAAATGCAGGCTTAAAGTTAAATAGCTTTTTAAATAAAGATAGCTACTCACATAAACTTTTTAGCATTTAATTAAAGATATAATCAGGAACTGACTTGAATCTTTAATTTATTCACCATTTCTATTCTCTAGCAAAGAAAAAACCCACCCACAATTTTTCTTAGATCTTTTCATTTTTTTCTTAAGAAAACTGCGAGGTATTCGCTCTCATATGTCATATATATGTGATGATAGCAAAATATTTGTTAAATGCATATTATTTGCGTACTCATATTCTTTATGTTATTCTACCATTATAACAGTTAACAGGCTTTTAAAGAGTAGCAAAACAATAAGGTAACAACTGAAATATACGAAACGTCAATTCACCACCCTTTTGAACAGATCAATTACATATACTAAACTCCTTTTTACTAGTAGCATGAGTGTTCATCTGTTTCCCAAAAATCAACATTTAAAAAAATTTCTCACTGTTCTTTAATACACTTCTATTTCAATATTTGTGATTTCTTCAAACCTATTTGCTTTCTTTTACATATGACTTTCATATCTAAGCATATATTTTCTGGGGAATTAAGATATATGAAAAAATGATATTTTCTCTTCCAAATCAACCAGCTCTGCATCTTTACTATGAAATTCATGCATGTGTCATAGGCATTAGCCTAAAATATCAGCTGAAAATGTAGGAAGAAGAGATATTAATAATACATTTCTAATATAAAGGACAAGCATTTTAATTGGTCCTGAAATATGTAAAATAAAAATGTATAACTATGTTAGCTAGTGCTGTATAATTTGGATGTAGACTGCAGAAAGCCTCCAGGTAGCTCTATCAGAAGCAACTGAATTAATTTATTACAATCAGACAATCAGAGGATACATGCAAAGACAAGGGATTTCTGTTAACAGGTTGCATTGTTTCTTCAGGAGCCTTTGCTTTGATCTCTCTAGATGACAAAAGAACAGCTTTGGAATCAGAATATAATACAGTTGTCAGAGATGATTGATGGAATGGGGGCGGAGGAGAGGTTTATAGGGCTAAGCCACTGGAGACACCATATGGGTATATAGTCTTGTACCGTTTTATTTTTGTTATTGTCACTGTTGTTTCTCTTTTCCTGCTGGCTTTCCTGTTAACTAAAGTTTGTAAAAAATTCTCTACACCTTGAATTTTGGTTCTGGCTAGCTGCTATATTTTACAGACAGCTAACAAGGATTTTTTTGTTTGTTTCGATACAGTCAATTATTACTGTAAATAGTCTTACCACACCACTTTTGCTCTCAGGTGAGATGCTTTTCTGCTTTTTCCTGTGTATGTTGCTTGTTGGATGGTTTGGTTCCTAAATCCAAAACAAACTGGAGGTAACAACCTTTAGCTCCAAGTTACTATTGAAAGGCAACTTTTTTGTTCTAGAAACACAGTTTCTCCAACAACTTTCAAAATTGCTTTTCTAGGCAGTGTTGTAGTGAAAAACACAAATTTAAAAAAGTTTAATATTTTTGACATGATTCCTTAAAAAACTTTTTAAGATATTTTCATATGCAAAGAAAGAAAACAATACTATCTGGCGTCCAGGGAGAGCTCTCTACTGGCAGCACAGTGCCCCCTAAAGTTATTCTTGAGAGAAAATGACACAATATCTCAAAATGAATTATGTGTCACTTAAAAAATATCAGTACTTGACTATGTTTCACCAAATAGAAAAAAAACTCCTATTAAAAATAGTACAATTCATATAAGAAACTATACAAAATTTTTGTTTCATGTTGGCAATAAATTTAATCACAAATAAAAAATGTCCTTTTGTTACTGAGTTTCTATTCTATGCTATTGAAAACATAATAACACAGTAAATTACAGTAATAACTGAAGACTCAGTTAAATGTTTATTCTAATTGCAAACCATGGTGTGCCAATAACATCTTGATAATGTTAGTTTCTGAATGGAATACGCTTGCTGAAAGAGGGAAGAATAATTTTCAGATGTCAGCTTGAATTTAATAAAATGTAAAGGAATATCTGTGTCTCAGATCAGTAATTGAACAATCAACAAATATGGGAAAGTATTCAAAGAGAATGTATACAAATATACTATTAAGTTATGGCTTTATTCCTATGTTGCATATCTTTGTAAATTTTACTTTAAAGTACACTAGGTAAAACTGATGTTATGAAAATGAGAATAATCTCAGTTTGATATATCAAAACAAGCTAGCCATGGCATTTTTCTCTTTCTTGTAAATAAATTTTCTTTTAAAAAGAAAATTTATATCTCCTATCTTTTAGAACAAACAATAATTATACCAACTCCCAAGTATACTACAAAAATAACAGCCTGTCTGAAAGGTGTTATACGTACGATATAGAGTTTATATATATTTGTCTTCCTTAAAATATAAGTTAAGACTGATTTTTGTTACTGCTTCTGGTAGAGGCCTAGGTGTAGTATTGATGTTGGATGCACAAGATGGGGACAGAAATGGCACCTGTTATTACTGGGTCCATTCCTGCCTCTGAATTTACTTATTTTATTTAGGATTTGAAGTAAATTTGTCAAGGTTGGAGGAGAGATGTTGCAAAATGGTCACCCAAGTTAAAGCTTTAATATTCCCATAGGACTAAAAATTTATTCAATGATGATCACAGTGTAACCTAGGTGTAGTAAGTAAATCTCAAACATCAATTTTTAATATGGTTACAACATTTTGCTTGCAATCAATGTTCAAAAAGAAAGCATCATAAAAACCACAAAAGTTATATACTGGAGAAAATAAAGACTATATTCTATCTAGGAGTCATTTTGCCATAATGTACTCACTGATCTTATCAGCTAGAGATGGAATATGAATAGTACTAATTCCCACATTATACAGTTTTTGGAGTCCGTTTATAATCAGTGGAAACAGACAAGGATGTAGTTTTAAGCCCCACTTTTGTATATGTAGTATGCATCCGTTACAGGCCAAACAAGCACCAAAATTCAGTTAATATCGGGAAAACACACTGACCTTCAACTAAATTATTCCCAGGTCAGTCCATCGCTGGACATAGGTACTCAATCATTTTTCTGAGTCTTGGAAGTAAAAGAAAAAGACATTATATGATTGAGCACTTAGTAACTGCTCATCACTGTAATTCCATGTATGACTTAATTTAATTATCACAATAACTCTGTGATTATGTATTATTATTCTCATATTTGACAACGTGATCCATCTTCAGCTCAGGCTCTCTAAATTGCCCAATGTCAGAGTGCTAATAAACAGCAAAGTTAGCATTAAATATCTTTTTCTTACTTCAAAGACAATGTTCTACTTCTCAGGAACAAATGGATAATCTAAATGGTTCAGAACTTAATAAGCCAGTGGAGTGGATCTGGAAACTTGCCCACAACATCAAACCATTTATATGATGATACTTTATGAATACATCTAGTTTGTTTTGGAAGTTCTGTGTAGTTAGGTACTTCTATTCTTATATCTCCCTATTTATCTCTCTATCATGTAAATAAAATAATTTTGAGGACATATTCTTGATTCTTCTAAACCTAGTTAACTTTGCTATCATGTTTCATGTTTTTAATTTATAGGTTCTTAATATTTTAATTGGTCATGAAACAGTTAATAGAAAATAGTTTAACTTTTTTCAAAGTATCTCATTCCCACTATTACCCTGAAAAACATACATTCCTATATTTTATTATTCATCATAGTCTTTGTGCTAAATATTGTCAACTTAAAAGATAATAACTAACTTTTACAAAATTATCCAGCTTTCTATGACCTTAGAATTTGTTCATCATTTCATTTTTCTAACTGCATTTTTCTAAGGTTCTAAAAACTGAGTGATACAAAAAATTTATTTGCCAACTTCAAAAAGTTTTAAATTTGTGTCCAGAAAATAAATATATCCCTGACACAGTGGCATTTCTCAAAATAGAGAAATGTTTTAACAATTAACATGGGTGCTTTCTGATAAAACTCTAATATATATATGTATAATATATAATCCAAATATATATATATCTCCAAAAGTATATCATGTAGAGAAAAATATGTATGTAATGCTAAATTTCATAAATTGAGCTCAATTTTAAATGCACACAGTTAGTTATAGTAGGATTAGTTGTTAAAAGTAAATCCTAAAATGACATGATTGAGCCTAATGATCTGTTTTGAAAACCCTAAATCTACAGTGTAATTTGTATGACCGGAAATGCATTAAATAAAATCTTCATTTTTCAAATGGAGTGAGAGAGTTTTAGTGAAGAAAATAAATTTCCAAAACCATGTATTTATTTCCCTTCATTAAAAGGTTAGCCGGAACTATAGAAACATTCTTTATCATTAATATGTTTGCTAAAGCAGAAAGCAGTTAACCAAAAATCACACTCCTTTCCACTACTTATAATAGCTGATGTAGATTCCTTTAATGCTTCCTGGCCTATCCTGAAGGAAGTCTTGGTGTTGGCACAATTGTGCTATTTTCCTCTCTGAGCTTGTGTTTCAGATAGCCCCTTCATTCAGCCCACATAAGGTGGAGAGTCTGCCCTCTAGCTTACTTTTCTTTTTTTTTTTTTCCCCTCAGATCTTTGATCCCTGGATTATTTACAGTTAATGATTTCTTTCATGTTAAAAATAATTCTTCTGCTCAGAGTGATTATATACCAGCAACATTTTTTCAGTATCTTCCTTTTAATGATGAATATGTATATATTTTTCATTAAGTGTTGCAATTTCAAAGAGAATTTCCCAGGAGGTATATTAGAAATAATCTCATAAGCAGAATATAAGAAGACAGAATTATTTTTAGAGATTGCAAAGAGCTATGAAAAAAGACATCAGTAAAACGACCTTCTATCTTGAGAGCTAATTTGGAAAACATTCTTAAGTGTAAATTAAATAAGTATAATATATGCATAACAAGTTAATCAACCTGTGGTATTGAACTGCTGTGACAAGTAGTCTCGGTAGATCCTACAATTGAATTTTTCTTTTGACTATCCCAGTTTACTATTTTCTCTTAGTAGAAAAAGAAGCATACAGACATATATAAATCTGGCTAAAAATAACAGATGCGTCCAAGTGTACTGGTTGAGATTTTGTTCTCCTTTGTTAGAAAATACACACACACACACCCACATACCTACGTAGGAAAACCTCTGGCAAGTAAAAATCTGACAGTGTTCTCTTACAGATATTAGAGGTTTTAGGTATCATTCTTTCCAATTCAAAGAAGAATCTTTTCCTCTTAAAAATGTTGGTCATGTAGGAAATATCTTTAATAAAAAGTACCTTGGAAAAAATATTACTTAAAGCATATGCATCATTTATTAAACATCATATAAGAAATTATGTTAAATTAAATTTAAGAAGCTTGTCAAACTTTCAACATCAACAGAGAAAATGTTACTGTTGTCTTTTGATATGTGTGGATTGCTCCCTGCATAAATCACATTTATTTCACACTAACCAACTTCTTTGTGTATTATTGAAAAGTGCTAATTTAGGATTTTTCTGTTTTGACATGCAAAACCTTTTGCCAGTTTTGAGTCCTTTTAAAAACATGCATGATTTTATTGAACAAGATATAGTCCAATATAGAAGCTTAGATTTCTTCAGTTCAAAAATGAAGAATTATATTTTAAAAATATGTTTTGTTGGGCTTCCCTGGTGGCGCGGTGGTTGAGAGTCCGCCTGCCAATGCAGGGACACGGGTTCGTGCCCCAGTCCAGGAAGATCCCACATGCCGCGGAGCGGCTAGGCCCGTGAGCCATGGCTGCTGAGCCTGCGCGTCCGGAGCCTGTGCTCCGCAACAGGAGAGACCACAACAGCAAGAGCACCATGTATCGCAAAAAAAAAAAAAAAAAATTGTTATTTTTTCCAATACTAAGTCATCAGTACATTTTGCCAAAACATTACCAAACCTCATCTGAGCTATGAAGATATGAGGTCAATTATTGTCTCATAAAGTATTTGGATAAATGCTAGCAAATTTAAATAGTCAAAATTTTTATATTTTCTACAGAAGAAGAAAATATTTGAAAGAAACACATTTTTTAATCTCAAGGAAGCCAATCCAATCAAAAATTATTTTTATTAATGACTGATTCATTTGCATTCCCTTTAAATTATGAAAGTACAAATGCAGCATTAGCTAATTAAAGTCTATCTGTCAATTAATCACTTAGAGTAATTACTTCTCACTATAAAGAATTATGAATATCAGTGAAAAAGAAAATAATTTTCATTGTAATTTAGGATTTTTAAATATACCATTTAATTACTTCACATTCTACAAGCACCCAGCAATCTTGTGGTGAACGCATCTGTGGTGAGTGGGTCAATCAACTCCATGGGTTCTTAAACACACATGATGAAGTGCTGGCACATCACCAGATGATCAGCCAATGGCAATATGATTCATTGTTAATTTTTCACCTTGGTCAGACACCTTTAAAATTAGTGAAATCCTCTCTTATAATTAGTTTCTATGAATAGTAACTCTCTATTAGAGAATAGTTTTCCCTTGAAATATTACTTCACATTCATTAAAAAGCATTCTCCTATCTTTTCAAAGTCTAATGCCTAGAACATTTGCCTTTAAAAATGTGTTTCTTTCAGAACAGATATTTTCTGTACCTTTTTACACTACAGACTAAATGTTAAACTTTAGAGTTTGCTCTTCATTGATTTATTTTTTTATTTACCTATATGTGTGGAAATTATACTCGCATAATTTATGTATATATAATTATTTCTTTTGCTAACTATTTCCATTTGGTTTGACATTTATTGTACTTAATCAATAATACATCTGCAGTCAATGTCTTTTATGACATTAATTTATTGAATAAAAAGATTACTTTATGAAGTCATGCAGCCAAGAAATAAAGTTAACATCTGTTATCTTTCCTTTTAAATTTTATTACAATGTATGCTTTCTAATTATTTCAAGCAAATTTAACTAGGTTATATACCTGCTTTACTGAAAGATTGTCTTTGTTCACTTTTCTGAAATAGCATTTTTTCCCCTTTGATGGTAAAAATGTAATAATACATTATTTCTTACAGTGATAGGATTTTTATAATTTTGTAAAAAAGGTAGAAATGTAAGCCCATAACCTAAAATGAAAGCTATTATGTGCATATGCAAAGATTCATATATGATATAACTTTTTATAATCATATTATCCAAACAATTTTGTCTTCTGATTATTTTTCATATCATATAATACAGGTTTTCATGTTTTAGAATTAGCTTTATGATTTTAACTTCAATTATTGTCCAATATTCCATGAGTTCAATGCAATACAATCTAGTTTTTCATTTGTTTGGGGATATTTAGGTTGTTTTCATTTATTTAATTATAATATTTATGTTTCCTTCATTGCATTATATCAGTGAAGCAAATTCATTTATGCAATCACCCTGTTTATCTCTTGAAAAAAATATTATTTCTCTGGGATAAATTCTATAGAGTGGCATGCTTAATCAATGTGAACATGATCATTGAAAATATTTTTGGTATATTGTTTCAAGCAATGAATAATCTATTTTATCAAATTCAGTAGTTTACTGGCATGAAATATTCTATTAATTAGTGTTTGAGGCAATACACTAGTTTTTAAATAGTAACTCAAAACTTTTAATTTTTATATCCTGATTACTGGCAATAGTAACCTTATTTTTAGATATTATTTACCATTTGTAATTCTATTTCTATTGTTTGTATTATTTGCTCATTTACATGAGATTAAACTTTTCATATTTATTAAAATAATACTTTTAAATTAATTCTTAATAAAAATATATCCCCAGCCTATTGATTCCTTTTCATTAAATTATTTTCATATAGAAAATCTGGAATATAATCATATCAGTGCTTTTCTGTGTGATACTTTTCAATCTCTGTAACTTTCAAAAGTTATTATTTTATAAACTGATAAATATTCCATTTTCCTTATACTGTATTTTGTATATTTTTATATGCAATTTATTAATTCACCATGATTCCATACTAATATTTTACTCCTTTGTTTAATTATTATAGGCAGATACCATTACATTGTGTATTCACAAAAGACTATCATTTCAGAGAACTAGATGTGTTATTTTGATTTTACTCAAACAATTCAAAGGAAGTATCTCTTTTTTCCCCCCACCAAAACTTTTCCTTCTTTTGACCTGTATAGTCTAGTTTCAGCAACATTGAAAAAAATGTGTTTACATTTCTCAATTAAATAACATAAAAATTTAATTATAGAAATAAAAACAGATGACTCCTATATTTACATTCTACTACTCTTTGTTCCTGCATTGCTAGAATAACTTAAATACATGTAATTACATATCAAATCTCACTTAAAAATCACTTAATCATTGAAAAGTCCTAAAAATCTCTGTTATTTCTACTATGTATTATCCAAGTTTGATCTAGGGAACACTTTGTCAAGGATTTCAAATTTTCCAACTTACAAAATGATGTATTACTTATAAGGATAATTATTGTACCTAATTTACATATCTTTTATACTTCTAAGGAATCTATGTTAGAATAATCTAAAATAGCTATAAATATATATAACATACAGTATATGGTTTTCACAACAATGTATAGTTATATACTAAACTGAATGATATGTAGCTAATAGCATAATGTATATTGTGTATTATATACTGATATAATAATAATTATAATATAATTAATATGTGTCAAACACTTTTTTGTTCAATTTTACATTTTTACCTTTACCTTAATAAATAGTTGTTAATAATGTCAAAATAATTTAATATTTGTAAATGTTAAAAGTCATAATAATTAAAGCTATTTGTAGGCTACAATCACCCCCAAACTTCATATGTTCATGCTATTTTTATTTATATGCCCATAAGTAATCCAGTTTTAAAAATTATTTTCAGTAATTTATTTCTTATAATCAATACGTGGTTTAAGCTTGAGAGTTAGGGAGTTCTTTTATATGCCTACTAAAATCCTACTTTTTAATTTTTGATTTAGATTTCATAATCCCGATTGTAGGAACATGATATTCTTTGTACCAGTGCAATGAAGGAGAATAGAATAAATCAAAGGAAAATTAAAGAGCATGTATAAATTAATACACAAGTTTCAAATTTTTGGTGACATGGAGCACTCTTTTTAGGATTAGCAATTATACCATTGATAAACTCAAGATATTGAGAACATTTCTGTAATAGTGTAATCCTTCACACATCACTCACTTTACTTACACCATCCTGTCTTTATCACATCCTAGAAATAAGCACGCTAGGCTTTCTTTCTGGTTTTTCAATCTCTAAAGAGTATTCTGATATAAAAGCAAATGGCTTAGGGCTGTATGGCCAAAGCCAGACTCTCAACAGACACACCTAGAGAATCACAGTTTCTCAGAACTAACCCCATAGCTACTAAATCAGGAACTCCAAATTGAGAAAAGGTATTACTGAAAAGTATCCTCACTGATTTTTATAGTTTTCTCGTATATAGTTGAGGATCACTGCCTGAGAAAGAAATAATAGTGGCCTCCATCTCCAAAGCTCAAACACGTAGAGAAATGAAGGAAAATAATCAGCCCGATACCTGACCAATCAATCAATATTATTTATTACATGAATTTTGTTTATAAAGTAATGTGTCTGAATGCAGTGTCAGTTACCTAAAAAAAAGATAGCATAACCCCAGGTCCCAAATGCCATAATCTATATGGAGAGAGAAAGATGATATTTAAGTAGTAAGCAATATCGGAGACAAGTAAAGTTAAAAGTCACACACACACACATATATACACACAAATGAATACAAGTTAAATAAGGGAACTCTGAATAAGATCAGTGGAGTATTATCAATGTCAATTCTCAGTGTGATCTCTCTCTATTATTTATTTTAATTGTAGGTGAATCTACAATTATCTCAATAAAAACTTTAATTCATAATTAGTTAAAAACTGGTTTGGACACATAGCAGAGCTTGGAGGAGAATAAGATCACCTACAAATAATGTGTTTACAGAAGGCATTAGTTAGGACATGGAATTTTAGCTAGACTTTTAAAAATGAGCACTGTTAGAGAGGAGGAAGTAAAACATTCAAATCAGAAAACTTGGGAAAGCAGTCAGTGAGAAAATGAGGTCAGTTTTCAGTAGAGAGAAGTCAAATTTGGTGGGAGCTTGGTTTCAGATAAGACAATCCTGTATTCTAAGACTATCCTCATAGTCAAAGTCAGAAGTCACAAGTCAGACTTAGAAGGATTTTATTCTGTATGCAACGTGGAGCCAATCGTACTTAGCTGAAACTCTTGGATTCTGACTTTACTTTTGATAAGAGAGTACAAATCAGAAATACTTGAAATTTCTTGATTCTTCCTGGAGTCCTTCTGTCTTCTAACCACATATAAATTATTGCATAATATTGTCCACACCCACACCAAAACTTCTAATCCCATTTTACCAATCCAGATTATACTTGCAATCACGTAAATTTATTTAATCATATAACGAACAAACAACAACCTATAAGTGATCATACTTTGAAGAATAAATGATAGACAAAATAAATATGGAACTAGAACAGCTAGGAGATCGAATACACTGTTTTTCTCCACTTTCAAAATGAGCAAAGTATTGAAAACTCTTTCCAAATTATGTATATATTCCATCAGGGAATGATGTTAGATATAACATTATACAAGCATTAGATATAAGCATTAATCTTGCAGAGAAGTACTATTACAGCTCTGTCAGGTGGAAAGAACAACAAGTGATAATACTTTGTATAGGATATTCTCAATGGAGGTAAAACTAAAATAAGACAAATGCCTGTCAGATAGTGAAATAATAAAAATAATACTTGTGCTTAAAATCTGCACATTCCCGGGACCTTTAAAATTTAGCAACACAAAAGATGATAAATTTCTAATTTTACCCTACAAGATATTTAAAAACAGGATATAACTTCAGTGTTCTTAATTAGAGAAACATAGATATAAATATTTACATTCCAGCTCTTTTTTAAACTTCAAATTAAATTTGAATGCAATACAAGTTAGATGTAAAACTTCCAGACAATGAGGGGAAAATAACGCAGTTAAGAATTATAATGTTCTGGGGGACCTTCAAGATGGCGAAGGGTAAGACATGGAGATCACCTTCCTCCCCACAAATACATCAAAAATACACCTACATGTGGAACAACTCCGACAGAACACCTACTGAACGCTGGCAGAAGACCTCAGACTTCCCAAAAGGCAAGAAAATACCAAAGTACCTAGGTAGGGCAAAAGGAAAAAGAAAAAAATAGAGACAAAAGAATAGGAACGGGACCTGCACCTCTGCGAGGGAGCTGTGAAGGTGGAAAAGTTTCCACACACCAGAAAGCCCCTTCACTGGTGGAGACGGTGTGGGTGGGGGGCAGGTAGGGGGGAAGCTTCAGAGCCACGGAGGAGAGCGCAGCAATGGGAGCAGAGAGCAAAGCGGAGAGATTCCCGCACAGAGGATTGGTACCAGCCAGCACTCACCAGCCGAGAGGTTTCTCTGCTCACCTGCTGTGGTGGGTGGGGGCTGGGAGCTGACGCTCAGGCTTCAGAGGTCAGATCTCTGGAAGAGGACTGGGGTTGCCTGTGTGAACACAGCCTGAAGGGGGCCAGTGTGCCACAGCTAGCCGGGAGCGAAGAAAAACTCTGGACCTGCCTAACAGTAAAGAGAACATTGTTTCAGGGTGTGCGAGGAGAGGGGATTCCTTCCCTATCTGCCCACAGAGAAATACACAGCAGATGAAGGAGCAAGGTAAAAACCCACCAGACCTAACAAATGAAGAGGAAATAGGCAGTCTACCTGAAAAAGAATTAAGAGTAATGATAGTAAAGATGATCCAAAATCTTGGAAATGGAATGGAGAAAATACAAGAATCATTTAACAACGACCTAGAAGAACTAAAGAGCAAACAAACAAGGATGAATAATACAAACAAACAATGATGAATAATATATGAAGTTAAAATTCTCTGGAAGGAATCAATAGTAGAATAACTGAGGCAGAAGAACAGATAAGTGACCTGGAAGATAAAAAAGTGGAAATAACTACTGCAGAGCAGAATAAAGAAAAAAGAATGAAAAGAATTGAGGACAGTCTCAGAGACCTCTGGGACAACATTAAATCCACCAACATTCGAATTATAGGGGTCCCAGGGTCTGAGAAAATATTTGAAGAGATTATACTTGAAAACTTCCCTAACGTGGGAAAGGAAATAGTCAATCAAGCCCAGGAAGTGCAGAGAGTCCCATACAGGATAAATCCAAGGGGAAACACAACAAGACACACATTAATCAAACTATCAATAATTAAATTCAAAGAAAAATATTAAAAGCAGTAAGGGAAAAACAACAAATAACATACAAGGGAAACCACATAAGCTTAACAGCTGATCTTTCAGCAGAAACTCTGCAAGCCAGAAGGGAGTGGAAGGACATATTTAAAGTGATGAAAGCGCAAAAACTACAACCAAGATTACTCTATCCAGCAAGGATCTCATTTAGATTTGACAGAGAAATTAAAACCTTTACAGACAAGCAAAGTTAAGAAAATTCAGCACCACCAAACCAGCTTTACAACAAATGCTAAAGGAACTTCTCTAGGCAGGAAACACAAGAGAAGGAAAAGACCTACAAAAACAAACCCAAAACAATTAAGAAAATGGTAATAGGAACATACATATAGATAATTACCTTATTTAGGTGGATTAAATGTTCCAACCAAAAGATACAGACTGGCTGAATGGATACAAAAAAAGACCCATATATATGCTGTCTACAAGAGATCCACTTCAGACCTAGGGACAAACACAGACTGAAAGTGAAGGGGGCTAGAAAAAGATATTCCATGCAAATGCAAGTAAAAAGAAAGCTGGAATAGCAATTCTCATATCAGACAAAATAGACTTTAATATAAAGACTGTTACAAGAGACAAAGAAGGACACTACATAATGATAAAGTGATCAATCCAAGAAGAAGATATAACAATTGTAAATATTTATGCACCCAACATAGGAGCACCTCAATACATGAGGCAAATGCTAACAGCCATAAAATGGGAAATCTACAGTAACACAATCATAGTAGGGGACTTTAACACCCCACTTTCACCAATGGACACATCATCCAAAATGAAAATATATAAGGAAACAACAAGCTTTAAATGACAGATTAGACAAGATGGACTTAATTGATATTTATAGGACATTCCATCCAAAAACAACAGAATACACTTTCGTCTCAAGTGCTCACAGAACACTCCCCAGGATAGATCATATCTTGGGTGCCAAATCATGCCTTGGTAAATTTATGAAAACTGAAATTGTATCAAGTATCTTATCTGACCACAACGCTATAAGATGAGGTATCAATTACAGGAAAAAATCTGCATAAAATACAAACACAAAGGGCTTCCCTAGTGGCGCAGTGGTTGAGAGTCCGCCTGCCAATGCAGGGGAGATGGGATCGTGCCCCAGTCCGGGAAGGTCCCACATGCCGCGGAGCAGCTGGGCCCATGAGCCATGGCCTCTGAGCCTGTGTTCTGCAAAGGGAGAGGCCACAGCAGGGAGAGGCCCGCGTACCACAAACAAACAAACAAACACATGGAGGCTAAACAATACACTACCAAATAACCAAGAGATCACTGAAGAAATCAAAGAGGAAATAAAAAAATACCTAGAAACAAATGACAATGAAAACACAACACCCAAAACCTATGGGACACAGCAAAAGCAGTTCTAAGAGGGAAGTTTATAGCAATACAATCCTACCTCAAGAAACATCTCAAATAAACAACCTAACCTTACACCTTAAGCAATTAGAGAAAGAAAAAGAACCCTCCGCCCCAAAATTAGCAGAAGGAAAGAAATCATAAAGATCAGGCCAGAAATAAATGAAAAAGAAATGAAGGAAACAATAGCAAAGATCAATAAAACTAAAAGCTGGTCCTTTGAGAAGATAAACAAAATTGATAAACCATTAGCCAGACTAATCAAGGAAAAAAGGAGAAGACTCAGATCAACAGAAGTAGAAATGAAAAAGAAGCAGTAACAACTGACACTGCAGAAATACAAAGGCTTATAAGAGACTACTACAAACAACTATATGCCAATAAAATGGACACCTGGAAGAAATGGACAAATTCTTAGAAAAGTACAACCATCCAAGACTGAATCAGAAAGAAATAGAAAATATAAACAGACCAATCACAAGCACTGAAATTGAAACTGTAATTAAAAACCTTCCAACAAACAAAAGCCCAGGACCAGATGGCTTCACAGGTATATTCTATCAAATATTTACAGAAGAGCTAACACCAATCCTTCTCAAACTCTTCCAAAATATAGTAGAGGGAGGAAAACTCCCAAAATCATTCTATGAGGCCACCACCACCCTGATACCTAGACAAAGATGTCACAAAAAAGAAAACTATAGGCCAATATCACTGATGAATATAGATGCAAATATCCTCAACAAAATACTAGCAAACAGAATCCAACAGCACATTAAAATGATCATACACCATGATCAAGTGGGGTTTATCCCAGGAATGCAAGGATTCTTCAATATACACAAATCAATCAATGTGATACACCATATTAACAAACTGAAGGATAAAATCATATGATAATCTCAATAGATGCAGAAAAACCTTTCAACAAGATTCAATGCCCATTTATGACAAAGACCCTCCAGAAAGTAGGAATAGAGGGAGCTAACCTCAACATAATAAAGGCCATATATGACAAACCCACAGCCAACATCGTTCTCAATGGTGAAAAACTGAAACCATTTTCTCTAAGATCAGGAACAAGACAAGGTTGCCCACTTTCACCGCTATTATTTAACATAGTTTTGGAAGTTTTAGCCACAGCAGAGAAAAAGAGGAAATAAAAGGAATCCAAATCAGAAAAGAAGTAAAGTTGTCACTGTTTGCAGATGACATGATACTATACATAGAGTATCCTAAGGATGCTACCAGAAAACTACTAGAGCTAATCAATGAATGTGGTAAAGTAGCAGGATTCAAAATTAATGCACAGAAATCACTTGCATTCCTATTCACTAATGATGAAAAATCTGTAAGACAAATTGAGGAAACACTCCCATTTACCACTGCAGCAAAAAGAATAAAATACCTAGGAATAAACCTACCGAAGGAGACAAAAGACCTGTATGCAGAAAACTATACAGACACTGATGAAAGAAATTAAAGATGATACAAACAGATGGAGACATATACCATGTTCTTGGATTGAGAGAATCAACATTGTGAAAATTATTATACTACCCAATGCAATATACAGATTCAATGCAATCCCTATCAAACTACCAATGGCATTTTTCACAGAAGCAGAACGAAAAATTTCACAATTCATATGGAAACACAAAAGACCCTGAATAGTCAAAGCAATCTTGAGAAAGAAAAACGGAGCTGGAGGAGTCAGACTCCCTGACTTCAGACTATATTACAAAGCTACAGTAATCAACACAGTATGGTTCAAGCACAAAAACAGAAATATAGATGAATGGAACAGGATAGAAAGCCCAGAGATGAACCCACACACATATGGTCACCTTATCCTTATAAAAGAGGCAAGAATATGTAGTGGAGAAGACAGCCTCTTCAATAAGTGGTGCTTGATAAACTGTACAGCTACATGTAAAAAAAATGATATTAGAACACTCCCTAACACCATAACAAAAATAAACTCAAAATGGATTAAAGAACTAAATGTAAGGCCAGACACTATTGAACTCTTAGAGGAAAACATGGGAAGAACACTCTTTGACATAAATCACAGCAAGATCCTTTTTTTCCCACCTCCTAGAGTAATGGAAATAAAAAAAAAAAACAAATGGGACTCAATTAAACTTAAAAACTTTTGCACAGCAAAGGAAACCATAAACAAGATGAAAAAACAACCCTCAGAATGGGAGAAAATCTTTGCAAATGAAGCAACTGACAAAGGGTCAATTTCTAAAATATACAAGCAGCTCATGCAGCTCAATATCAAAAAAAGAAACAACCCAATCCAACAATGGGCAGAAGTTCTAAACAGACATTTCTCCGAAGAAGATACACAGATTGCCAACAAACACATGAAAGGATGCTCAACATCACTAATCATTAGAGAAATACAAATCAAGACTACAATGAGGTATCACCTCACACCAGTCAGAACGGCCACCATCAAAAAATCTACAAATGATAAATGCTGGAGAGGGTGTGGAGAAAAGGGAACCCTCTTGCACTGTTGGTGGGAATGTAAATTGATATAGCCACTATGGAGAACAGTATGGAGGTTCCTTAGAAGACTAAAAATAGAACTACTGTATGACCCAGCAATCCCACTACCGAGCATATACCCTGAGAAAACCATAACTCAAAAAGAGACATGTACCACAACGTTCATTACAGCACTATTTACAATAGCCAGGACATGGAAGCAACCTGAGTGTCCACTGACAGATGAATGGATAAAGAAGATGTGGTACATATATACAATGGAATATTACTCAGCCATAAAAGGAAACGAAATTGAGTTATTAGTAGTGAGGTGGATGGACCTACACAGTCTGTCATATAGAGTGAAGTAAGTCAGAAAGAGAAAAACATATACCGTATGCTAACACATATATATATGGAATTTAAATAAAAAAATGGTTCTGATGACCCTAGGGCCAGGACAGGAATAATGACGCAGATGTAGAGAATGGAGTTGAGGACATGGGGAGGGGGAAGGGTGAGCTGGGATGAAGCGAAAGAGTAGCACTGACATATGTACACTACCAAATGTGAAATAGACAGCTAGTGGGAAGCAGCTGCATCGCACAGGGAGATCAGCTTGGTGCTTTGTGACCACCTAGAAGACTGGGATAGGGAGCGTGGGAGGGAGGCACAAGAGGAAGGGGACATGGGGATATATGTATACATATAGCTGATTCACTTTGTTATACAGCAGAAACTAACACAACATTGTAAAGCAATTATAGTCCAATAAAGATGTTAAAAAATATTAAAATAAAAGTAAAAAAGTGAGTCTTCGAAGGAAAAAATATATAATAAGATACCCATTTTTATCTGTCAGTTGGACAACAACTAAAAATTTTCATGATGCCAAAATAAATAAATAAAGCCTAAATTGAATGTATAAAGCAATAATTAAGAGAAGGTTAATTCCAAATATTTCAGTTAGACAATAAATATAAATCGTTTATATTTAAATATAAACTTCTCCATTAGAGGGCAATTTACACTACTTGGCAAAAAATTACTTACCCATAATTATGCATTGAATGCTTCAGTGTCAGGCAATTTGAATCCCAGGACAAAAAAAAAAAAAAAAAAAAAAAAAGCACATGTCCTTGACATCATGAATTTGAGAGCCTAGCACAAGGTTATCCAAATATGCCTGTTTTTAAAAATCATGAAGCATTTGCTAAAAATACAGATTTTCATGAATATTATATAGAGCCTAAATTCTAAGGTGTAGTAATTTTTATTAGGGTTAGAAATCTTTATTTTTAACAAATATACCAGGTGATATTTTTTTTTTTTTTTTTTTTTTTTTCTACCAGGTGATATTAAGGATTAAGCAAGTTTGGAAAATACTTGTCTATTGACTTTAGTTATTGACTACTAGCCTAAAATATACATGTAAGTTCTCCTGATATTCTATGAACAATAATTTAAATTGCCTGGTCATGGGGTCAATGACCTAGGTTGTAAGTCCTGTTTTCTCATCATTTTGATCACATTGACCAATGACTGAGCTGATAAATCCAGCCTCACAGTTCTTCACTATGATGCTTCTCAGAGCTCTTCACTGGAGAAAAGTAAACTTTTGCATTTTTTCTCCTTTTTTACTCTGGTTGTTTGGTGCAGAAATAAACACTTCCTAGAAGAATCCCAGTTTAAAGAACTAGAATTTGGAAGAAGGAAATTTTCCCAATTTATTGCTTTTTACTGCTGTGATAATTTACTTCTGATAGTTTATTTTTGTAAGTTCTTTACTATTAGCCACTTATTACGATATGCTTCTCACTGGTTCAGCTGCATCAGAAAGAGTGGGTAAAATAAAAATTATGATAATTAAGGTGATCCCAGAGCCTCAGAACCCAAAATTCTGACCTAGTAAGCATGGTTTGGGAAATAGTCAAATATAGTACACTACCACCCTCCAGTTGATTCTAATGCAGAGTCATGTTTTGGAAACACTTCTAGGAGGCCAGCAATTTTTCTGGATGGTTACACTTTCTCTTTAGCTGACAAAAAGTACAGTCACATTGTATAAGGAAAAACATAACTTTAGAAAATGACTATGCTGGTATAGATGCAGGTATTTTATATTTACATTTCTCAGGTTGGTAATTTTCATATGTGTCATATATATAACTATATAGATATGTAAATACATACACATGCATTACCTGGACAAATAATGGCTATAATACAAATTGAGGGGTGAGACCCATCCTCTCCTCTGACTCACTTTCTTTACTGTGGTTATAGAACTCTGGTAGATAGATTTATTTCACTGGGTAGAAAAAGGAGTATTTATATCTGAAGGAAACAAATATACCAAGAAAAAAATCATATCCAATACTCATATTTGATAATTCTCCCTGTAGAATGACAAGATCACCCCACAATTATACCACACTAAAAATTACAATTTAAAAGTTCTCTGACACATGTATCCATACACAGATCTTATCATTAAATTTCAGTGCTTTACTCTCAAATATTAACAGAATAGGCATTGGATTATCTAGTCTGAAAGACAGTATAAATAAATCAAACAAACAACAATAAATAAAAACACCTAGTAGGAAATGGAAATAATAGAGAAGAAAGAATCAACACACAATTCACAAAGTGATAAGATATTACATTCATGAAATAAAAACAAGTTACTACAGTAGAAAGGTATATAATCAGAAAATAGCAGAAAGCTCTCCTAAAAGTTAAAAATACAAAAGTAGAAATTGAAAATTCAACACAGTGTTTAAAAGAAGTCAAGAAAATTTTCTAGGAAAGAGAACAAAAAGAGAATGTCATAGGAAATGTGGTAAGTAAAAGTCAATGAATTTAAGTATCTAATTAGGAGTTCTGATAAATTAATATGAGCTCCAGAAATAAACACATTATCAGAGAATTATAGAAAATCATTCGATGGAGAAACCCGAGTTTTCCAGATTAAAATCTGTATCTATCTATCTATCTATCTATGGCCTACCACAAAAAGTGAGGGGAAGAGTGGAAAAGGACCATGCTATCAAATATCTTACTGATACTTCATTTCATAACCAAGGTTAAAAGAGAAGACATCTTGTGTGTGTACGCGTGTGTGTGTGTGTATAAGTGTATGTGTGATAGACAGACGGAAGGGAGAGAAACAAAGAGAGAGAGACACTAAATGGGGTAAAAAAAACAAATGGCATATCAGGAGACCCATCTAACAGAGTGAACAAAGAGAAAAGAGAAAATCAGAGAGAGGAAATCTTCAATGAAATAGTTCCAGAACATTTCCTAGGACTGAAGATCATGATTTTACATATTATAGAAGCCGAACTAAAATGCCCAGCAAAAACAGATTTTTAAAAGATCTATACTAAGGTGCATTTTTATGATTTTTCAAAACATAGAAAGAAAAAGATCTTTAAACCTTTCCAAGAAGCAGCGCAAGGGAGGAAGGGAACCTATGAAGAAAATACATAAGCTACGTGAAAGATGAATTCTCACTCTATCCATTTGCTTTTGAATAGCTTATCACACTGTACTTTTTCACTGATTCTAATTACAATATATCCTATTTCACATAAAGAGTACAATAAAGAGGCAAGGTCAGGGTGAGGGAGGGTAGGCTATGTGGATGAGGAACTATAGACTTTTTTGTTTCACCTTTGCTTTTCTCTAAGAAACTCTGAATAATGCTTTTTCTTTAATCCTAAAATGAACTGATCATTTTAAGATTCAGTGCTCAGTTTGGCTTTGAAGTTTCGTTTTCGACTTTAATTACCTTTGATGGTAGGGTAAGAATCTTTTGCACAGAAGAGTTTATATACTTAGGTTAATATAGCATAAATTAAGAAGAAAAAGAAGAAAAAACTTTTGCTTGAAGCAGCATTTTAAATTGTAAGGACACATCACATTGACACACACTCAATAATAACACTGAGCAGCTTTTAACTAAGCTGGCAAGTGCTCTTCTTCCCCACCTCCACCTTGGAGACAGCTGCCCCTTCCAGCTCAGGTACTGTGTTTTGGTGATAGACTGATGTCTTTATTTAGGGAGTTATAAAGAATTGCTTCGAGTCATCAGCAGTTTCAAAAACTAGCCATTGAAGGCGGGATAAAGCCTATTCAGAAGATGGATGACAGCTTTTCATTTGAGGATCATACAGAAGGATATTTCCTTCTATAAAAATAGATTCTTCAGTGTAGCTTGAGACTTACATTTTGCAAGGAATTGCCGCTCTAAAAGACGACACTGGAAATTGAAGACTGAAAGACAGAGACATTCTTTCTTTTCATGTAAAAAGCAACACACATGACAAACTTGTCTCAAATCAAATTATACTTTTTACCATGCAAAAGAGGTCTCTGAAACCTAGGCTTACCATTACCATATTTTTCTAGAGCATCAAATTTTAGGAATAAATGGCTAAATTATCTTATTTAAATAAGCATTTTGGACTCTAGGACCTAATTCTGTCTAATGCCAATGATTAGAAAAAAATAGTTTATAACTAGGTAAAAGGAAAGAGAAGTGTGTCATAAGTGTGAATGCACAGAGTATTGCTTTATGTTATCTTCTATTATTTAATAAAATGACAAAAATTCTCAATTAGTAAAACAGGAAATACATAAATGCTACCAAACCTGATTAATTTTCAATGATGGTCTTTTTGTGATTAATTATTTAGCAACTGGCACCAGTTGGCACCCCCTGATAATATTTCTATACAGGTTCTGGTCAGCAATTTTTTTTTAAGTTTCTCTGTGTTGTCCATTTCTGAATCTCCTCTGTGTTAAATCCTACATAAATCTAAGCTAATTCAAGTCCAGCATTTGATTTGAATACGAGACACCACTGTTCCCTTCCCCAAGTTTTAAACAGTACTTTGGGATTCCCACTCTTATGTTCTACAGTCCAAAAGCTGGAGGTATTACTCTTTTTTTTTTCTTTTTACCTATCACATCTACCAATAATAAAATGCTTTATTTTCTGCTATAGGCTGTTGTTATAAGTCCCTATCTTTTAATGTAAAGAGAGTGGTTTCTAACCCTTAAATATTTTAGAATGTTTTTATTCTAAGATTACACCCCCTCTGTAGTGGCTACAAACTTTGCCCACCAAACTAAATTGGCAAGAAATGTGATATTACATTTCAAAAACACAATTCAGTGTCCTATTTCAAGGCTTCATTCCATCAGGTGTCTGGAACCTAGTTCTGTCCATCCAGAATAATCCCAGCACTCACACTCTCACCTACTTGCATTGAGCTGCATCTATATCCAGATAGCCTTTGCTACCCCAAGTGAATGATCAGGCCACCCAAGATGGCTGTTCTCTTGCTCTCTGTACATTCCTGCTGGTCTGGTGCCTGCTTCATTTACATCCTACTCAGGTGACTGACCTTCCCACATACTTGTCCCTGGCCCCAGCTAGTGACTGCTCTAATCTTTAGATCAAAATATCTTTAGATCAGAATATCGCTTATCAAAGGGGCAATGAGGGGCGTGCCCCTCTGCTAGTTTCCCTGGTAACCTATAAGCCAACCTTACGTCAATTCCCCCTATAATGGGTAGCATTCACCCTCCCCCGGCAGCAAAGACTGATACCATGTCCTGCCAGCCATCTGCCACATGGTGCAGTGTTGCTTCAGGACCTTGCTTCAGACATGTAAGATCCCCCAATCCATTAAACCATTGATGTCTCTGTCGCTAACTCTGGGCTCTTCCTTCTCTCTAAATGCTGGGCAAGTACATGGCTTGCAGGCCTGCAGGGTGCAACCCAACACCAAGGCATTGGGTAGAATGCCTTTTCCTTGAACTGCGTCATCTCTACATGCTGGCATTCATAAAACATCCTTGTCCCTACCTCACCTTTAGGGTTGCTGATGTGTTTGTTCCTTGTTCCTGAATGCAAGCCTTTTCTAAGTCCAGTTTTCTTTCAACCACTTCTGCACCACACTGAAGGTTGCCTGGAAATCTTTCAGGCTGCTTGAGGCTCTTTACCATCTTTATAAAACCATACTCCAGCACACACGGAATCAGGGTTACAGATAAAACTGAGGCTGTCTAGCCCATTGTCATTTCATGACATGGGGGAACTGAATTTTTGCTGTGCCTTCAGGTTTTTGCTATAAGTAAGGTACAGGGACTCTCTGCTATTTGATAGAACTTTAAAACTTTAAAACTTTCTGGGATTACTTAGCCAGGAAGACTTTAAAACTATTTTAATACTATACCTAGACCTTGAATTTTGAACATCAAAAATGACGGGCTTAATTTATTTAACTGTGTTTAGCTCTAAGAACATCTTAAGAAGACAGAAGACTTACGGTTTACCTAAGGGAACAGAGGTAAGGTCACAGGTTTAAATAAATATAGATGGGGAAAAATTCACATAAATAAATTTATTGAGATACTATTCCACCACATACTAAGGTTTAGTTGATCACCATATTTGTAATGTGTGTGTGTGTGTGTGTGTGTGTGTGTGTGTGTGTGTTTAAACAGGCCCCTTCTTTTTTAATTGGATGAAATTCATTAGCTAGATATGGAACATAGTATCACACAGAATTAAGTTAATTTCAAATGGTGGTTCAGTACTTTGATTGATAGGTAACCTGGTAAACATTAAAAAAAATACTTTACTTTCCACATCTGCAAAACAGGAGTAATAACACCTAAATATTGAATGTCAGGAAGATTAGATGTTAGACTACATATAGAAAATTTTGGCAACATTGGTAAATGGCAGCTATGTAGGCTAGCAAAGCACTTGCGTACATTTGTAGGAGGCTTTAGCAGAGAGGTGTTAACAGATTGAAACTGCCTGTTACACAGGATATTTTAGAACAGGTTATTATGAAGATTACTTTTAGAAGCAAATTATTCTATAACTAAATACTGAGTGTCCTTAATCCTCTTATCCTGCTTTATTGTTCTTTATAGCACTTATCACTGTGTCTACATATTTTTTCAGTTGACAGTTGTCTCTCTCACCTATCATAATGGAATCCATATAAGCATGGAACTTTCTTATGCCCCTACTATGTCTCCAGCTCCAGGTACAGAGTACACAATTAATATTTATGTATTTGTTGAGAAAAAAGTAAATAACTAAACTAGTTTTATATTGGTTAAATTTAGACACTCAAAATACACAAAACAAGAAATATTTGTATATGTTTGTTAATTAAGTTTTCATGATGGTGAACATGTAACATTTAAACTAAAAGAAAACAGTCTAAGCTTGTCTTTTAACATTCACCTGCTGCCACTAAGTAGCTTTCCTAGAGGCCAACTGGAAGTAGCTCTAAACAAAATGACGTAGTGCTAAGGAGAGAGCAAAAGTAGCATTTTGCAAAAGTAACATCCTGGTAGCATTTACACTAGAAATTCTTTACCTGAGTAACCTCCTCCCACCACATCAACACAGCGAACTTTATAAAAGGAATTTTGAAGGGGAGACATAGTTTCATACTTAGAAAACATCTGTTCTCACTAGATTAGAATTTCTACAGTTTGCTTTAGCCTATACATGTTTAGGCATTACCAAATAAGAACAGAAGAGTAGTAAAAGTGACTTGATAAATCTGAACATTTTTTACTGCTGAATTTTGAGCAGTCAGAGAGGAAGGGTAAGCCGTAGTGATCCAAATGTTAGGACTCGTAATAAGAAGGATTGATCACAGCATGGAACTTGGGCTGCATGTGCCACAGATGTAGATCATCTCAAAAGACAGAAAGAAGGTATCAAGAGAAGAGAATATGAGCCAGAACTAGGACAATTAAGTGGGATCTTGGGAAAGATGGACACTACAGATCCAATTCAACAAAGATAGAAAGGAGGCATCCAGGGACAAAACAGAATGCCACAGGCACACGGCCAGAAGAGTGCAGGGGTGTTTAAAGAATTGAGCAGGGGTATGTTACCAAATGTTTAACCACTGGCTCTTTGAAGAAAAAAACAAACAAATATTTGTTGCATTTGCCGATTTCCATGGTACAAATACCTCCACTGTGGCCTATGTCAAGCTAAAAATGTTTAAGAACTAGACTGCAAAATTCTTGAAAATGTGTCCCTTGGCTCAACCCACCAATTGTGGAGAGTAATCACATCTAGGTGAACATGTGGTGTGAGGGTCCTACTAGAAATATGAGTGAGAACATATGAAATTTCAGGCTAATGAATTCAGACTAACGAATTTGCTTTTTTTTCTGTAGGGGTGCGACGTATTCAATCCAGACTATTCACAGGCTTTATACTGTTAGAATGAGGTCAATAATTATAAACTAAAAGCTAAAATAGAGCCATATATTTCAGATTGCCAGAGTAAGTACACACTGAATGTATAAATGTATATAATGGGAAATAAGTTCCTTTCATCGTTTTCCTTTTCCCTCTAGTGATATCTTTTTGAAATAAAATCTTGTATTAAAATAGATATTTTACTCCATTCTCTCTTATTCCTTTAACACTCTGTTAAACTTACTTTTCTAAGAGGCTGCTGCACTTGCCTTGGCAGAATGCAACTTCCCCATAAAAGAGAATGGAAAAAACAAAAACGCTGTTGCTTTGTTTGGCTCTGTATCTATTAATAAACATACTTTTATGTAATAGTTCTGGTTAGTTTTGTTATGCTTCCCAGAACATAGCCCTGTAACCATCCCTGAACTTATATTAGACTGTCTGTGGTAGAGATGAGGAGGGAAAAAGAAAAATCAGAGGGAACTATGGAAAGGAAGGAAGAGGCAAGCAGAGAGGTGTCTCCCCAGGCAGTTATTCACAGTTTCACTAAGGAAGCCCATTTCTTAACCTCCAAGATATGAAAATCCCCAGAGACAAATGTTAGCTCTTTGATATTTATATATATTTATGTCTTGTTTCACCCAAATTAATGTGAACTCTTTGGACTTTGAAAGCTAAAGTAAATTTTTCTACCTTCTAGGAATTTTCCTGGAATCTATGTGCTGTGACATATGACAGGCCTGAAATCTATCTTATTAGTATCTCTAATGATCTTACTCAGAGTTTAAGCAATTTTCATTAAAATGCTCAACTCATCAAGTCATGGTAAGTAATTTAAAAACTCCTTCACTTTTTTTCTCGATGAAAGACACGTAGAGCATAATTGGATGCTATTGTGGTAAATAGCACTTGGTATGATTATTCCTGACACTTTGCTTATCTTACTGACACACAGTGCAATCTTCAGATAAATAAAATAACAACTCACTTCCCTTTACAACAAAGAATATAGTCAGAGATAACAATGATTGGGGAATTTTGAATCTCTGCTAAATTCATATGTTAATGAACAGCTGTGATATTTCCCAGACACAAACTAAAGGGAAGACAATTCCCAGGTTTCCATACAATCTAAAAACTTTTACAAAGACTCAAACTAAGAGATGAAAGTGAAAATATCAGTAGTTTTCACATTATGTCCATTTACCTTTATGGTTCTGAGTTGTCACTCTGCTTGGTTAAGAAGGTCTAAATGTCGTATCAGTGCTTTTATTTATTCATTTTACACTCTTCCACCTTTATAAAAAAGTAAAAGTCCCCAGATACACAACACGTCTCAGGTTGCTGTAATTGTTTACTTTTGCTCCATGGAAACATTAATGGCAAAAATGAGGGTACATCAGGAAATAGTATTTAAATTAGCAACAATTACGTCAATGTATTTATAAATTAATTATGCCATTTGTTCATGCTTTTCCTCAATGCAGCAATGAGGTCTATGCACCAGCCAAAGTAATTAGTAAACAGATAAAATGATGACTAAGAGTCCTCCAAGAGCTCTCAGTCAGACACCTACTTTCAAAAACATTTTCCCTGCCACCACAGATTTTAAAACTTAGTTGGGGAGGCAAGACATATGTACATGAAATGTAAAATAACCACAAAATTTTGAAATTAGATACATTCTTATATTTCTTCTGTGACTATGTCCTCTTGGAAATAACAGTGAGGATTTATGATTTTCCACCTTTTAGTATAAATTAACAAAAAAACGGATTCAGAAACAAATATTACTTCCTTTATATTAGGCTAGGGTATATGCCACTTGATTTACTTTACTTCTAGTTGGTCTAACTGCTAATATGGTTTGTAAAGATTCATTCACTCTGACAGTCACACTGATAGAATATTTTCAATGAAAAGCAATTCAAATACTTCTCATTGTCTGTTCAGTTGGCTGTGCCATGAATATATAAATGCATCCAAATGATATTATGCTAATGAGATCTACCAAATGGCAGGTGCCATGAGAAATAGAACTCTTTTTTCAAGAACTATATATATATATATATATATATATATGTATATGTATATCTGCTAGTATTTGATTTGAAAATAAATGAAGATATTTCAAAAAGAGATGTGAGTTTATATTCACTGTAGTCTGTATCTGTACCCAAATTCTGGAGACCTGGAACATTTCTCAACAAACCACACCTACAATCTAGTCAAGGTATAACTTTATCATTTAACTTAGAAATCAGGCTATATGTATCTTTATTTTATTTTTTAGTCAGAATCAGTGTTAAAGACTCCACAGTGTAACTACATAGAAGGCAGTGATACAATCTAACAGGTTTGGGGGACATACTACCATCTACAGAGCCAAATACAATAATAGTCTTAGTGAATATTTACACAGGCTTAATTTCATGGTAGAACTTCTTTAACCATTTCTCCTCAAACACTTCTGTTAAATCTTACTGCATCAGTTGGTTTTCCTCTCCTTTATTTTTAGCTTCTCTATGTCTACTAATTAATTCCCCAAGGCTACAAACATGCCCAAGACTCTTCTATATTAAAAAATTCTTCCTTGATCCTGGTCCCCTCTGACCACCCCCCCGACACACACACATTACCTCCACATTCCCCTTTCTGCATCTAATATTTGACCCCCTCTGAACGTTACTTCACAGAGTCAGAACTGCGAAAATTCTTAGTGGACTTCTAATTGCCCAATTCGATATACGACTTCTAATTCTTTAATTTGACCTTTGTAGCATTTGAATATGTAGATAATTTCTTGAAATTAGCATATATTAGTCTTTAATTATCTTCTTACCTTTAAATCTTCCTTCCTCTCTTCAGTAATCCTATTTATTTGCCTATATCTTAATCTGGCATCCCCCAGATGCAGTCCTTTGTCTTCTTGGCACTATCCTCCACACAAGTGACTTCAACCATCACTCAGATGAGGGGATCTAAATTTAAACTGTATATAAAAACACAGAAAGAAGTTTTCAAAATGTGATCTTGTGTTCCTGTCCCACAAATGTAGGTCAGTAGATCTGGATTGCGGCCATGGTCTCTGTAAACAGGGAAAAAATTCTTTGCGATACTCATATATGTTTCTGTTTGAGAAGCCATGATGATTATAGTTTTAGGTCTCTAAGCTCCAAACCCATACATAGATCTAACTGCCTACTGGGCATATTCACTGTCAGGACCCACAGATAGATCCAACTTGTCTTAGTCTAAAGCAAAAATCATCGTCTCCTCTGATGCAAAGCTACTGAATCTTCTATATTCCTTAACTCTGTCACTGGCATTACCATCCATATAATAACCCAAGTCAGAAATCTGGAGATATCACTGATTCCTCCCTATCTCTCACTTGGTCTTGTAAATTCTATCATCTTGCCCAATCCCAGATATAGTCCTTCCTTCCTTTCATTCCTAATGTTACCTTAGTTTACAATTTTCCTTCTGTATGAATGCCATTTCTTCTCATTTGACATGAGAAGACACACACACACACACACACACACACACACACACACACACACAGATACATATATATATTTCTGAATTCTGTTCAAACTCAGTTTTCTAATAATACCTGTCTTGACTTTTTTTTTTTTTTTGCCTGTGCCACACAGCTTGTGAGATCTTAGTTCCCTGACCAGGGACTGAACCCAGGCCTTTGGCAGTGAAAGCAGAGTCCTAACCACTGGACTGCCAGAGAATTCCCTATCTTGACTTCTTGACTGTCCTTTATACATTGTACACTGCCCTCCTTTCTCTAAAATGATATTCTTATTTGTGACTCTCAGTGTCCTCTCCAGATCTCTATCACTTTACCTGAAATTCTTAAAATGTCTATTTGAATATCTTTCTTTATATTAGGCTGTAATGCCTTGATGCAGGAACTATTAGCAGCTGTTTTTGATTTCTATTGATTAGCAGAATATCTGATCCACTGTAGAACCTTAAACAAATGTTTGATATGTGTGTATGTGTGCATTTAATGTTCACATGGATGTGTCTAAAGGCCTAATGTTGCTTTTATAATGCATAATTTTATACATTATTTGTAGATTTCTACGTATATATGATTTCCCTCTGAGATTGATATGTTATTTTTAGTTAATGTATAACACACTAAAGTGTAAAGATTTATAGCTTACTCAATTTCACATAGTACATCATTAGTAAAGTCAGAAAGCTATCCATAATTCTTCTTATCAAGTGCTATTTCAAATGGAAGAATAAAGTCACAGATATCAGCAATACCAAGACATTTGCCACTGGTTTAAACGTGAGATTTGGAAGAATTTTCAACAGGCTCCAATAAGGTTGTGAGTGTCTCCATTTAAATTCTGCTTGAGGATTTAAAACCATTTAAAACCACCTGTTTGTGCATTCTATTTCTCATGTTGCACACATAAATGTGAGTTTTTGCAAGCAAAAACAGATGCACTCCTAAAATGTGTCAGCACATTTTCAAAAGCCTACTGAAAACGTGTCCTCATATGTCTCCAGACTTTGTTATAACTTACATCAGTGAGCTGTATAAATTGGTTTCTTGAATATCCATTACTGCAAATTACCAGGCCAGGAAAATACCATATAAGAGCCTGTAAAATCTCACAAAATATAATATCTTTCTTAGGAAGAAGCTAAAGAGAACAAAGTTATGCTGGCACATTTTATCCCAGGGTGATCTCAGGAGTAAAGATGGCTTATTTTTAGAAAAAGAATGCATTAAAATAATTCATAGATTGTACTGTCCCTCTTACCCTCAAATACACCAGCTGATGTTGGGTGAGGTGAAGAAAGAGCAACTCTAGTTTTATTGTATGCCTTGTTACAAGTAGACAGGACAGAAGAGTAGAAGATTGGGGTATAGAGCGATAGTTAGTTCTTTGGGGGGCAAAGTATTCATTAGAATGATTGCAAAATTTCCAATCATGATAAAAATAATGAAAAGCAAGGATAGATCAATCTGTAACATAACATTAATCTTTCCTCAGTTGGTAGTTCTTAGATAAGATCAATTAGTCTGTACTGAGCAAATTGTTAACTAGAAGGGAAAACATAGTACTCAAGTCTCACAAAGTTCACTAACAGATAACCAAGATGGGGTTAGATATGCTTCCCACTATTAAATGGCAAGCTGGAACATATCACTTGCTTCACTTTTCATCTCTGAATCCCTGCTCTACCAAACTCTGGAAGAAATTTATCACATCCATCTCTCTTTTTATTTCCCCATATATTTGTTTTTTGTTTGTTTTTACTGCATGTTTGCACTCTATCTTTAAACATATGCAACACTATCTCATATCAGTTCATTTTATTTTTCTCAAATGTGATGTTAATTTTATGTGTCAACTTGACTGGGCCAGAGGATGCCCAGATATATAGTTAAACATTATTTCTGGATGTATCTATGAGGGTAATTCTGGATGAGATTAACTCTTAAATTGGTAGACTGAAGAAAGCAGATTTTTTTCTCCCCAATATGACTGGGACTCATCCAATGAGTGAATGGACTGATGGAATAGAAAAGCTGAATTAAAAAAAAAAATTCTCTCTCTCTCCCTGACTTTGAGCTGGGATATTGGTCTTATCCTGCTTTGGACTTATACTAAAACTGGAACCAGTGGCTCTTCAGCATTTCCAGCTTGCCAACTACACTTATTAAGACTTCTCAGCTTCCATAATCATGTGAGCCGATTCCTTATAATAATTCTTAATAGATGATGGAGAGATGGGTGGATAGATAGATAGGGATACTATTGGTTCTGTTTCTCTGGAGAACCCTAACTAATGTAATACCCTATAATATCTGTGACTTTACATTCCATACCTTCTCCTTCCCTGCTTGCTTCCTATGAGATTTATATCATACAGCCATATGATATAAATCTCAACAGATCTTTAATTTTTTTATTTTAACAATTTATTGCCTATATATATATGTATATACATATATATGTGTGTGTGTATATATTTGAAGTGTATTTTTATATCTAGTAGATATTTTTGGAATGCACGTAAAATACTTTCATTATCCATTTCCCTAATGTGGACAATTATGTTGCCTCCTAGTCTTTGCTACAAAAATAATACTGTGATCAATACCATTGAACCTGACTCCCTGAACGTATCTCTACAGCATTATGCAAGAAATGAAAGTAATATGCCAAACTTCTTTACATATTTAATTTTATAAGGGTGTCAATTGTTTTAAAAATAACTGCAGTGGGGCTTCCCTGATGGCGCGGTTGTTGAGAGTCTGCCTGCTGATGCAGGGGACTCGGGTTCGTGCCCCGGTCCGGGAGGATCCCACATGCCGTGGAGCGGCTGGGCCCGTGAGCCATGGCCGCTGAGCCTGTGCGTCCGGAGCCTGTGCTCCGCAATGGGAGAGGCCACAACAGTGAGAGGCCCACATACCGCAAATAAATAAATAACTGCAGTGATTTATCACTTCATCAGTGGTGCATGAGGATTTTCATTACCCCAAACCCTTGACTGCCTTGGCATTATTAAATTTCCTAATCTTTTTCAGTTGGAATGGGGCTAAAGTGAAATTTCACTGTCAAATTTGCAAAGCTGCAAATTTGTTTTTTTTTCCTGATTATTAATAAGTTAATGTAGCTATTCATAGAGAAGGTAGTTATTAGCAAATTTCAGAATTTCAGGAAGCTTATAAAACCTTGTATCATAACCAGACAAGGACAGTACAAAAAACAAATATAGGACAATTTCCAAAATATAATTTTGACTACTGTGGTACCCTGAATAATTGTCTCCCAAAAGACATTTACATCCTAATTCCTGGAACCTGTGAATACTAACCTATATAGAAAAAGTGTAAGTATTACTTTATATGGAAAAAAAAACATAATTAAGGACTTTGAGACTGGAGAGTATCCTGAATTATTCAGGTGGACCCTGTATTTATTTCCTGTGGTTGCTGTATCAAATTGCCACAAAATAGGTAATTTAAAACAACAAAAATTTATTCCTTTATAGTTCTGGATGCCAAAAATCTAAAATTGGTATCACTGAGCCAAAATCAAGGTGTTGTCAGGGTCGTGTTCCTTCTGGACGCTCCCAGGGAAAATCTGGCCCTTGCCTTCTCCAGCTTCTGGTGGCAACACTTGGCCTGTGGCTTGTTGAGTAAGTGTGGATTTTGAGGCTATTTACTTCCAATTACTGGAGTATGGGCAGCGATTGAATGAGATATTCAACTCTTCCAACAGCTTCTCTGGTGGAATATAGTTTGTTACCTTTGTGGATGTCCGTGGTGCTTACATGGATGGGCTGGTTCCTGTAGCATGAAGAATTTCCTGTAATTGTTCGAAAGAAGTCATCAGAGGAAGAGCCAACTGTAGGAGATCTCTTTGGTTTCCAGAGTCCCCAGTAATAGTTCTTCAATAAGTAAGTTTGCTTCTTCAAGTCACAGGTATCTCAATGGTAAGTAATGAAGATTTAAATCTCTTTCTCACAGGAATATTGATGCTTCCATTAGGTTGCGTCTGTGGAACATGGGGCCTTAGTGAAGTCCTCTGAGTCTGGCATCTTTCAAGCTTGGTCTGTGCATGTGTTTAGATTCATAGACAAGAAGTTTCACATTTATTCTCGAAGAACTTTGTTAAAATTCATAATATTCTGTTGTGAGTTCTACATTTTTTAGATTAATTTGGGTGATAATTATTACCTGCATTATTGTGTTCTCAGTCTTCAAACATGCCATTTCTCTCTAGTTATTCAATTGTAGTTTTATTTCATTTAGAAGATTTAAACATTTTCTCTATGATAATTTAGGTATTTATTTTCTTTGTCTTTCATTCCTGTATCTTATTTTTTTGTATCCTGCTTTATAAAGAAGCACATGCAACGATATATTGAAAAATATTAGTGTACACTACAGCAGATAAGGTTCAAGAACTTTAGAACAAAAACAAAGCAAAATGCAAGTACGTTCAGCAAAAGCAAGAAGTTCAACAACAGCAGTTAGTTGATGGAGAAGTCAAATCAATCCTTCCAAGAGAAAGATGGACACACCATTCAGAAGCACTGATGGTGACTGTCTTGTCTCTCTAGTTTCTACAGATCATCTAATACTTTCATTCCGACTTAGTATATGTCCCAACTTTATGGTCCCTGCAGGCTGCTCTGTTGGGTGCACAATAGTTTATTTTGGCTGCTGCCAAAATCCTAATATCTCCTAGCTCTATCCCATTTTATGTTTCCAATTCTTTCCCCAAGCCTAGAGTTTAATTATTTTTGTCTTTTTATTTCTACAAAGATGACTCTGGCTTGCAAGAGAATAAAAGGGCCTTGTGGGCAAGAATAATTAATTAATCAACAAACACACATGCAAGGAAAAATAAAGAGTCCCTAAATAGTTACAAATATTTTGAAAAACAGACCAAAGAAAGTGAATTGATGTTACCAGATATTAAGTCATATTTTATGAAGTATAGCAATTCAACAGTGTGGTACTAATGCAGAAATATTCTTATAGACCAATGTAAAGGGTAGATATTCCTGGAAAAGATATATATTTTTTAGTACTTGGAAATGATATAACTGTCATCACAAGTCAGTAAGAGACTAATGAGCAAATGGTATGTGAAAATCAGCTTAACAGCAGATCAAAATAAAATTGTTTTCCTATCTCTGACCATGTTTAAGTAATCTTAAGATGAATTAAAGACCAAACGTGTGAGTAAAACTGTAAAGAAAACAAAGGCATTAGAATATATTTGTGACCTTAGCCATAAGTTGTTAAGAAAAAATATGATGCATTAAAATGCATCAAAATTAAATATTTCTTGATCAAAAAAGAGATGCATTAAGTTCTAAGTTAAGTGGTAGACTGGGAGGAGATAACTGTAATGACTGTTTATGAAAAGGATTAAATCACACAATGGAGACTCTCCCCAACTTGTAGATCTCCATCAACAGTTGTCAAGAGATTGTCTACATAGTCAAAGTAAGACTTCCTAGCTCTGACCTCAAGGCTTTCTTTGATGGAAGTAAAGAAAAGAATCTTAGTGCTTGGTGTTAATTTACATCCCTAGAGGCTTCCATCTGTAGATGCCCTAGAACTCTGCATTCCTGCAAGTGCACCTTCACTTCCCCCTCTTCTTCACAGTCTCTCCATCACTCCTTACACATTGAGGCCACTGAGCAAGAGTCTCATCAAGGACTTGATCCTGCTCAGTCACCAAGAGAAACCCAGGTCAACTTCTGTACCTCAGACCTTAATACCTGTAAAGTCTGGCATTTTAATTTTTTAGACTCTCTCTGTTATGCCTTCCCATCTATTAAAACCATGTCACTTTACCATCTAGACCCCATGGTCAATAATCAACAAATCCCCTCCATCCTCAACCTCTGAATCTTTTTGTTCTAATCGAAATCTGGCTTTTGCCTGATGCATCTTCTCCAGTAGCCCTCTTGTGTGGAGGTGGTTTCTCTTCCATATATTTTATACTCCTGGGCTGCAGCTGCCTAACACAGAGTATATGCTCATTAAATATTTATTGAATAAAACTGTTTAATGAATTTAGATCACATTTTCCTTTTTCCTAACTTTCATAAGTAGCTTTAACTTTTTAATCTATAACATCATTTTATACATCAAAATGCTAAATTATATCCATAAACTATGATTGTGTTCAGTTTACTCAAGAAATCAAAGATAGCAGCACACAATTTATAAATCTTTCCTCACTGTTTTAGGTTGATTTTCACAGAACAATGCTGCCAACACGGTATCCACAGAGTAGCAGCAGCAACTGGGAACTGTAAGAAATGCAGATCTTTAGGTTCTACTCCAGACCTACTGCCTCAGCAATCTGTGTTTTCACAAGCCCTCCTGATTGATTCTGGGACAGACTAAACTCTGAGAACTACTGCAATGTAGATTGATGTCATAGAAACACAGGTTGATAGCAGAGCTTTTATGAAGGTGGTTTATTGAGGAAGTGTTCAGAGGTGCAACCTGTAGAGAAGTGAGGGAAAGCATCTTGGCTCAAGTCTGGCCACAATCTGATCCTACGGGGAAATCTGCAGTATCAGTGAATCCTAACTTGAGGCAAAAGAATAGGACTTCTGTGATTCTGAAATCACTCTCCACCTCTAGAGTGAAGGTGTAGCCTTCAGGTACTTCTGCATTAAATAGACCTGGTAGACCCAAGGCAATTCTCAGAATTGATGCTGCTGGTGGCCTTTGGCCTCTAACATTCATGGCACTTTGGGTTGGATGCACTGTCCAGAGATAGCATAAGAAGGACATGAATGAGGCACAAAACTGAACTTTATACCACATTTTATCTGAAATTTCTCTCAGAGAGAGAGATTATTTAGGTTTTTATGCATATTTTCCTTTGGAAAACAATAAAAGAACATTTCATCCACAGACAGAAAAATTCAAAGATAAAAACTTCCAGTGCCTTCAAGATAATTTTAATTATTCCTTCAATCAGGTGCATAATTTTCAGGCTTTCTCAACAGTTTCTTTAATTCTTGCCAATCCACTTTATCCTCAGTCTTAAAACCAAAAGGTTTTTAATTTTTTAATTTAAAATATTTTTATGAAGTGACCTCTTGACCACATAATGAATCTATCCTCTTATCTATTAATTCATTCAAATCCTGGGTATTTTAAATTGCTCAAGCCCTATTTGGTCTAGATGATTATGCTGTTACTTGTGATTTTACTCTTAGAAGTTGATAGTACGTTCATTTTAGAATCATGAATTAAGCCATAATCCTAAATAAATTGCTCAATAATAATTTAAGCTTCTGAAGGTTTGATTAAGAATGCTAAGGGATTATAAAAAGAGTGCTGATGACCACTTATATGGGGACAAAAGACAATGTCTTCAAAACTTTTTTTAAGTATCTATACTTGGAAATTAATATTAAATATTTTTTCACACTTTCCCTTTAGAAAGAAAATGCACATACTAAAGTTAGCTCTAAATAACTGTTTAGACACGATTTAAGCAATTTTATAAATAAGCATAGGCACATTGTAATGCCTTGTATTAATTTTAAAAATAGCTTTCAAAAGAATTAAAAGACTTCTTCGAATTTGTAGTTTCTATTGATGGAGAAACCCAGAAATTATATTATTCTTGTGCTATATTGGTAGGCCTATGCCCCTTCCTTGCCCCTTTTAAAATAGCTATGTTGAGACTCTGTTTTAAAAATGTGTATATATAGACATATTTTTTTCCATAGTTGGAATCAAGATATATTTTCCTTAGGCTTATTTCAAATGCCTCCTCTCTTTTGTACCTTCTTTCTTTCATCATTTTTCCTTTAGGTTTTTTCCTCCTGTTCCTCCTTGTTCTCTAGAGATATAACTTAAACAGGACTGAAGTAAAATTATTTTAAGTACAATTCTATACCTATACTTCCTTGATTTCTCTCATTGACGTTCCTCTTTTTAGAATAAAGTCTAGTCATACTGTTACCCTGAATTGGTCCTCATTTTTTCCACTCTTTCCTTTTCTCCTCAGTCCATGTGAGTCTCCTTGCTTCCCTGTGTGAGACGATATGCAAGGTTGGCTAAGAGCAGGCAGTCTTTTGAGAAAAACCTGGCTTCAATGTGAGCTCCAAGATGTGAGGCTTGGCGCAGGTTAGTGAAGCTCTCCGTTTTCTACATCTGAACTTTCCCATCTGTAAATCGCATGAAAGTAATGGTCTACTTGTAGCAGACACTGTTTGTGCCTCATTCAGATTCCCCTTCGATAGCCAGTGCAGACACCTCCACATCTGCCCCTTTTCTCTGGAGAATACCTCTCGGCTAATGGCAGCCCCCTTATCCGGAAGGTTAACCACCCTACACCTCTACCCGTGTTCTGGGAGCAGCTGACAAGCAATGCAGGCTGACCACTTAGCTCCAGGGGATGCAAATCTGGTAGAGATCTGTGCCCTAAAAATTTCTACCAACCCCATAGATCAGGCCTAGAATGCTTACTTGAGGACACATCCTTGCCCATCTCATTTCTCTTCCCTATCTTGCTTCCTTCATTTCCTTAGAGGTGTTACTGAAGATCATGCCTTCAATGCATCATTTATGCCCAAATTCCTGTCTTAGGCTCTGCTTCTAGGAAATACAAAATAAAAAGTTTGTTACCAGGAGTGGTTCTAGCAAGCAGGCATGGAGGATGGGATTCTGGAGTTGAAACACCTAACTGGTCAGCAGACAATAAAAACCCCATCACTGGTGGTAAGTGGAGTATAGTATTACTGACAGGATTTGGAAGTGTGACTGCTACTTTAACCTGCAGTGAAAAAGGATGGATCCAGGTATATAGCGCATACAGGATGCACTGGCTTGTGCAATGTCTCTAGCCTTTTAGAAATAGTGAAGAAATGGTAATAGGTACTGGGAATGTTGGTGGCTGCTGATAAACATCATTAATGCTTAAAGAAGGAAAAGACAGGCTCAGGGAAATCAATCATTAATTTAAAATGAAGTGTGATAGTCAAAATGTCTCCTTGGCAGCCTTTAAAGATACTCTTACCTCCTGCTGACAGGGTTGAAAGCCAAGCACTGAGCTATCATGGAATTCAAACTAGTACAATAATTACTTGTATTGGTAAATGAGCCACCAAAAATAGGTTAAATTTTGGTCTATATTCTGTGTTTAAGGATTCAGGTAAGCAGAATATAGTATAAACTGATTTCGATCCAAAATTTTCAGTGTTCTTGCTGAAAAAGATTTCAAAGGTATTCATTAAGTATAGTGAATGACTGACTTTTAGATCACAATGTTGTTTTCATTTTGCAGAAAGGAAAGGAATATTGCACATTTTAAATAACTATGCAATTATATGTAATCTCATTTAATTCTCACAACTAGCCAAGGAATTCTGGTACTTTTGTAATGACCATTGTACAGATGGGGAATACAAGGGAAAGAATGTTTAAAATTTCTAAAGATAAAGCGTAGTGGCAAGTAGAAAAGCTAGAACTTAAAACCAAGTTTTGATTCCAGGAAATGCTATGTTGTTTGTCTACATGGTTCTTTCCTTTTCTGAACAGCTGGAGAATTTTTCAACTATAGTTTTTATTGTTTATTGTTCTTTGTTGGACATGGGGAAAATATGTAGTCTGCACGCTTTAGATCTTAGAATATAGTGTAGAAAAAATTGTCCAAATTACCTGAAGAATTCACCTAGTGAAATCAGATATGAGCAACATAATCCTTGGGGCTAAATATCACAGTAGACCTAGAGATGAAAGGGCCCTCTTGGGCACACAGAAGGGTACATCTGCCTTAAAAGTGAGAGGTCTCCTGGAAAATAAATCACCTAAGGGGAAAAGAAAGGAGGACTATGAGATGTTTAAGGACAATGCGAAGAGGAGGATTCGAAGGAACGAAATCTAATTGTGATTTGCTGTGCTGGTAAGAACTTTTGGGTTCATCATCTGTAGATGATGATAAGGATCTCAGACGATATTAGGGAAAGATAGATTTTGCTAAAAGGATTCACATGGACTGGAAGCAGTCAATCAGAATCTGTGTCAATTCTAAGCTTATGCTACTACCTCAAATCCTGTAAGGTATCTTTTTATAGGTTCTTTTCTTACATCCATTCTCTTCACCAATTCCCTTCATAATCTCTTGTTCAGATTGCTTGGCTTAGTTCACTGGTTAGATGCCTAATGAGTAGAGCTCTTTTTCAGGGTCACTGATCAAACTCTATGATCTGCTTGTGGATCAGATACTCAAACTGGTCCAAGGAATGACTATTCTTGTGCATGGTAAATTTCTTTGATTCTCCTAAGCAGAAGCCTTTAGATAGGCAGTTTCAGGTGGGGGTATTATTTTTGGCAGCAATATGACTTAGACATCTGGAATACAGACTATATTACTCTAATGTTTTGATGATCACATACTTTATCACCAAAACTTGGTCACTTCTGAGAGCAAAATGAAAGTTCTTAATAAGTACATCAGAACAACAGACATAAGACTCTCACAAACTGGAATGTATATTCACTTTTCCTATGGCTCTGACTTTTCTTTTATTCTTTTCTTCTGAAGTTTAGAGGCAAAGAAATGCCACATCACTGAGAATTCTAATACAACATGGTATCATGGCTTCAGGACTGAGGGACAACTTCATGACAAGTGTAGACTCATAGACCTACAGCCTGATATCACTAAGATACTTCCTTATCAATGGAAAGACAGCAAAATCCTGGACAATAAACATTACTGAATGAGTTATAGAACAAAAAATGGGGAAATGTTTATAAGAAATTTCCTAGTATCTTCAGAGTGCCAGTTGTTTATAATTAATGGGACCTCAAATACTTAATTTATCCTTTCTCCTTGTTGGTGCTTGATAAAGGGTGACAAATGTATGAAAAAAAATTGTTTTGTAGATATGAAGCAATTAGTAGGAAATCAATAGGATTCAGAAGATGAGTAAATTCTTAACTGTGTGATCTTAGTCAAATCACTTAAACTCTATGGATTTCGGTAGCCTCCATTAAAAACTTTTTTATTCTAATATGAAGTCTGAAAGTGTTTCCTTTGATAGGCTTATAACACTGGAAAGAAGTAATTATAATATTGGGTAAAACTGATCTTATGAATGAAACCAAAGTCACATTTGGAGTTATAATTTGCAATTTGTGTTAACCAGGTTCCTCCAAGACCCAAACACTAAAAAGAAATTTAATATGCGAGAACTTATTAAAGAAATGGCTTGTGAGAGAAAATGGGGATGGATCTGTGAAAGGCTGGGAGTGCTATCTGACAACAAGTCTGACCCAAGAGAAGGAGAGATGGAAGGACAGTTGGTAGACTTCCATGCATGCTAAAGAAAATTTGGTTAGGCTCTCAAGGAGAATGCAAGACAGACTCAGCCATCAGAGAAAGGTTCTTCCAGCAGTGGGTCTACCTTAATATAATATCTTCCTGTGTTCAGACATTAGCTTAGATCAGTCAACGGGAAGCAGTGTTTTGGAGCAAACGTGGCAATAGATTTCAAAGTTTAGAAGCCTTGCTAGAGGTCTGCTTCTCTACAAACATGCAGGGATCAGCTCTATCATGGTTCTCTTGAGGCTTTCTTCCTGAAGGGAAGCTTATTGTGATAAACTACACCTCACATTTCTGCAGTTGATCTCTGTCCTATAACTGGTACTCATCTTCCTCCTCCTTCACTGTCCATTCTAAATTCCCTTAACCCTTAATGGTCACCTGAGTAGGTCCTACTTGTTCACCCATGGGGTAACCTTCATTACTAAGCTGTTCTATCCTTGGTAATTTTATCCTTCTCAGTCCCACACACATTCATTCACAGGTACAACTGAGCAAAAGAATACCAGGATATGCCCAAGTAGATCCTCTGTGTTTAATACACATTCCTCCTTGCCCACTTTATGTAAAACCATCCCTAATGAACAAAACAACAATAATACAAAACAAAGCAAAACAATTTCTGTTGTTCAGAGGTAATTACTTCTGCCAGGAGGTGGTTGTTCATCTTGCTTGCCTGTCCCTGGGCACAGGAATGCCAAAGCATCCTGGTAACAGCTCTAACTTATAGTTCAGTGGAACTCTTTCTGTGTCCCTTGATAACCTGTATGCCTTGTTTGGGGATTCAGACCATCCACTCTAAGAATCCCAAACTGAGAAAACAGAAGCACAAAATCCCCCAGTGAGTCATTAGGAGTAAAGGCAAAAGGGGTCACTGCAGCTTCCATTTTTTAGTTTCTGAGACCACGTATCCTTCCTATTGGGAATATATCACGAAAGAGTTCTCTGATCTAATAAATACACTGTGTCCTGAAGGATGGCATCCCTTCCTTTCAGATGTTATAGTTTCAACTTCATTTTTGAAGGTCATTCTAGTGTTCCAGGAGCACAGTATGGTATGTGACACAACCAACGGGTCCCATGGTCATGGGCTCACTCCCACATCTCCTTCACCATAAAGTATGTCCCCTGTTCATACCTGTGGATCAGGCATTCTGTAAGCCCCTAGCTATTAGTGCTGGTCAAGAATTTGCAGGGAGTAAAGGAATTCTAATACCGAGAATAGTTATCTAATTCTATCAGAATGAATAGCTGGCACTACCACGATAGAAAGATAGAAGGCAATCAATGTCAGGGGTCCCCAACCTTTCTGGCACCAGGGACTGGTTTCGTAGAAGACAATTCTTCCATGGAGCAGGGGCGGGGGGGGTGATGGTTCAGGCGGTAACGTAATACGAGTGATGGGGAGCAATAGGGAGCTGCAGATGAAGCTTTGCTCGCTTGCCCGCCGCTCCCCTCCTGCTGTGCGGCCCGGGGTTGGGGGTGGGGAACCCTGATATAGACAACTTGCCCAAAAGTGGCTGATTGTTCATCTAAAGAAAAAATAACTTATTGCAGACATAGTGCTGGTCTCTGTTGCTGATAAGATGGACACCTGCAATATAGTCATATAAAGGAATATAATCTACTGGTGTTATTCTAGCCTTTTGTAATATGTCCATTCCATTATGCCCATTTCTCTCAGCCTCTTTCTTCCTTCCTCTACTATTTGTAGAGAACTTAGGCAATTCTAAACTTCTAAGAGCTACCTGAGGTCCTGGCCAGGAGGTTAAATTTCATGTTTTGAGAAGGGCCCCCATGTTCAAGGAGGTATTGCTTATTATTTCATAAATTTTGGCTCAATTGATCAAGCATCTTTAAAATCCAATTCATGAAAGATAACAGACTCACAGATACAGAGAACAAACTAGTGGTTACCAGTGGGGAGATGGGGGAGGGGCAAGATAGGGGTAGGAGATTAAGAGGCACAAACTATTAAGTATAAAATAAATAAGATACAAAGATATATTGTACAGCACAGGGAATATAGTCAATATTTTATAACTTTAAATGTAGTATAATCTATAAAAATATTGAATCACTATGTTGTACACCTGAAATTAATGATATTGTAAATCAACTATACTTTAATAAGAGAATTTTAAAAATTTAAACAAAGTTAGAAAATTAAAAAGAAATTTTAAAAATCCACTCCATGTGTACTACTCTTATTCATGCCAGTATATGCCAGCAGTTCCTGCAACTATTCAGAAGTATGAACTGTTTCCTCCTTTATCAGCCAAGCAAGTTCCCAGATAGGTTATGCTAGAATTTTACCTTAATTTTTTTGCCTGGCAGCCAGGAAAGCCTATGAGGGCAGTTCCTGAGGGGGGCATATGTTGCCTTATGTGAGAGTGGTTTCTGCAACTCCCTCCACCACAGCAAAAGTGCTGACTGTTTTCATAAAAGGTGGTCCCCTGTACAAGTTCAGAAAGTCAGGGAAGTTAAGAAGTCAATATTTTCAAGGACATCCTTATATATTACTTGTCTCACGTTTCATGAGCCCAAGTTTTCTCCACCAGGACCTGACTTTAAGTAAGTTGGCCTTGACTGAACATTCAAATGTCTCTAAAACTTTGTGACTTCAACCATGCACTTCAGGAGACAAAGATGTCTTTATAGGTGACCACAGAAGCCCTCTGGCTCTCACACTTAGTCATTATCATCCTACAGTCTCTCAGCGTCCTTCTGCACGACATCAATACAAAACAGTACCAGCCAACTCTATTTTAGGCATAATTCTCATGTTTTTAAAATTCCTGTATCACTGTACCTATCACAAGGAAGTACTTCCCTTCGTCAGGATATTTTCCTAGGTTACTTCCCATGAAATCTTTGATATTGACTTTCCACTTTTTTTTTCCAGAGACTATCCATGCCCCACCTATGAACCAAACCTCCAAATCATTGCCTATTTTCTGCTACTATATGCACATGCACAAACACACACAAGTAGCACTAATATAAGTACAGCATATATACAGTATTTGTATAGTATATATTTTATATAGACTGGCTACCATGAGACCCTCAAGCCAAAATCAACCATCAGAAGAGTTTCAATTCTCTCAGAAATGGGTCTGCTTTCCTTTGGTGAATGAGGCTGCTGGAAAAGCAGATGCAATTGTAGAGAAAAACAAAATTTTAAGCATGTGTTTTCTAATATACATGATTTTTCAAAATATACAGTATATTTTTTAAAAATAGAAGGAAATCTGAAGGACTGCATGATGACTAGTATTCTTTCAAGCACTAAACAATAGGATTATATTTATGTTTTCCTTTGGAAATCTAAGAAAGGGAGAAACTTTAATTATGGGAGGATTTTTTTTTTTGTTTTGCGGTACGCAGGCCTCTCACCGTTGTGGCCTCTCCCGTTGCGGAGCACAGGCTCCAGACGCGCAGGCCCAGCAGCTATGGCTCACGGGGCCAGCCGCTCCACGGCATGTGGGATCCTCCTGGACACCTGCATCGGCAGGTGGACTCTCAACCACTGCGTCACCAGGGAAGCCCAGGGAAGATTTTTTTTGAAGACTGAAAAGCTATAAAATATTATGGGTACCCTGTGCATTTTAACAACTTGTGTGGCAAGAAACATCAGGAACCCATCAAGAAAGGAAGGCAAATTCCTATTCTGATCACATGTGGTTTAACAGGGAGAAAAATATATGTTTTTACCCCTTAAATCGTGTGTATGTGTATCATAAATGTATGTTTCTGTCTGTTAAGCTATGTGTGATGAGAAGACAGACTTGCCTTCTTCTATGATATGTATGTATGTGTGTGTGTGTGTATATTCTTCTATGATATGTATGTGTGTATGTATACATATATACATTGATATATTATACACCTTGATGTATATACATCTATATATATATACACATGCATATATACACACATAAACACAGACACTCTCTCTCTCTCTCTCTCTCTCTCTATATATATATATATATACACACACAAATACAAATACACACACACACACACATACATACATACATAGTTGTATCTAGGTATCCAATGTGGATTGGTTCCAGGACCCCGTGCAGATACCAAAATCCACAGACACTCAAGTCTCTTATATAAAATGGCATAGTATGTGCATATAACCTACACACATCCTCCCATATACTTTAAATCGTCTCTAGATTACTTATAGTACCTAATACAATGTAAATGCTACATAAATATTTGTAAATACAATGTAAATGCTATGTAGGTAGTTGCCTGTACAAGGCAAATTCAAGTTTTATGTTTTGCAAATTTCTGGAAATTTTTTCCAGTTATTTTCCATCTGCAGTTGGTTGAATCCACAGATGTGTTACCCGCAGATACAGAGGGCAACTGTGTGTGTGTACCTCGCAGATACAGAGGGCCAGCTGTAAGAGAGATTACTGTAGTTGTTATCACTGAATAGATATTTTCAAATTACAATGTTTTACTCATCCTTATTAAATTATCCCTGTTGTACTGCTTATTTATCCTGAAAAGAAATGTTATATCATACTTTATTGAAGATCCCACTGTTCTGGGTGATTGACTGACTACACATGTTGGAATGTAGAGAAGAGCAATGGTGTATATCTTTTCATAAAAACTCCTGAGTAATGAAAAAAGCCAAATTGTCTGCAGAATAGGCAAAATGGATATCCCATTGTAAGACCTTGGAAATAAATGGCAATCCTGTAAAGTTTACTGTGTATTTTTTGGCTTTGCTCCTATAGTGATATCTGTGCAAAGTGTAAGTTTATATGTGTATGTATGTGTATGCATATGTTTTGATGTGTGAATTTCACACTTACATCTTTGTTAAAACGTTTTCTTGAAAAATAAAAGTATACATTTTTCAGAAATACAAATAAAATACTTTTAAGAAACTTTGTCCTGTAGTTTAGTTTATTTCTATGTTTCTAAAAATAAAGCCTACCTCCAGAGAGACAACTATAGGTCTGAGGACATGCGATCTGGCTAGAATTTCATGGCAGAGCTGCTGCAGGAACTTAAAGAGTAAGTTAGTCATCCTGCTCCTAAGATAACTTATTTCTAAAATTGAATGATAAACTACATCATGTTCAGAATTAAATAATTAAAGTAATAAAACAGTAATTATACATAGCTTTAAGATAGAATATAAAAACAACAAACACAAGTTTTTTTTCAATAGTATTTGTAGTAAGCTACTTTGCCATGGCAAAACCAAGATTTCCAGTTCAGGGTCTGTTGTATTTCCCTGTTTTCTCTTCTTAAAAACCTTCCTGATCATAACCACTATGATCAACCAACATTCAGGTCTTCCTTGACATGGTAATATAAATGGGTGCTGTTTCCTGCTTTCATCTTGATTAATCCCTTTAGTCTGCAAACTTTACTTTCTGTTTATTTGTTGCCCTTATTTGTTCCTCCTGAATTTTACTCTTAATTTACATATTTCCAGTGTTTCTTCTTTTAACAGCTTGACTGAGGTACCACTGAAATAAAATGTACTCTATATATTAAAAGTGTACAATTTGATAAATGTTAACAAATATGAACACCTGTGAAACAAACACTACAACGAAGATAAGGAACATATCCATCACACTCAAATAGTCTCTCAGGCTCATTTGTGATCCTTTCCACAGACTTTCCCTCATTTCTCCCAACCCATTCCCAGGCAACTACTGCTATGTCTTTTGTCAATATAGGCTATTTTGCATTTTCTAGAATTTTATACAAATGGAAACATACAAAGTACTAATTTTTGTGTTGCTTCTTTCACTTATCATGCTTACTTTGAGATTCAACTGTGATGTTGCTTGTCTCATAGTTTATATAGTAGCATTTCATTTTAAGTGTGGACATTTAGGCTTTTCCAGATTTTTGCTTTTGTTTTGTTTTTGAGATTTTTTGGTCTATTATAACTTAAGCTGCTATAAACAGTCACAGCCAGGCCTTTGTATAGACATATGGTTTCATTTCTCTTAGGAGAATACCTAAGAGTGGAATACCTGGGTCATATGGTAGTTGTATATTTAAACCCTAAAAAAATTGCTAAAATGTTTTCCAAATTGATTGTACCAGTTTGTAATCCCACAAACATGAGAGTTCCAGTATCTCTACGTACTTGCCAACATTGGTGTAACAGTCTTTTTAAATTTAAACATTTTAATAAGCATGTAGTAGCATACTGTTGTGATTTTAATTAACATTTCTCAAATGAGAAATGGTGTTGCATCTTTTATGTACTTATTTGCCATCCCTATCTCTTCATTGGCAAAGTATCTTCAAATATTTTGCCCATTTTTAATTGGATTTTTGTTCTTATCATTGAGTTATATCATTAATTAGTTCTTAGAGCCTTTAGTTAGTTCTTAGATGTAATAGAAGGTTCTACATAGATGATCATACCATCTCTAAATAAATACAATTTTACTTCTGCTTTTCAACCTCTATTGTTTCATATCTTAGTCTTGCCTTATTGAACTGGTTAAAACTTTCAGCACAATTCTGGTAAGAGCTGATGAAAGCAGAAATCTTGATATTAAAGGCGATAGCATTCAGTCTTTCACCATTAAGTATAATGTTAGCTGTTAGTTTTTCATAGATGTTCCTTATCAGGTTGAGACAGGTCTCTATGTTCCTAGTTTCCTGAGAACTTGTATTAAAAATGGATTTGGGATTTTTCAAATTCTTTCTCTACATGAACCATCATATATATATATATATATATATATATATATATATATTCCTTTATAGCTTTCTGTTACTTTGAATTACTTTGATTACCTTTCAAACATTAAAACAAACTTTTAGTCCTGTGATAAACCCCAGTGGGTCATGATTTAAGTGTTTTTATATATTGTTGTATTAAATTTGCTAAACTTTGTTTAGAATTTTGCATCTAGGCTCATGTGTGATATAGATCTATAGTTTTAATTTTCTGTAATATCTTTGATTTTGGATCAGAGTAAAGTTAGTTTCATAAAATGAGTTGAAAAATTCCCCCTTCTTTGACTTCCTGTAATATTTTGTGTAGAATATTTTTTTTTCCTCTTAAATGTTTGACAGAATTGCAGAATTCACATGGAAGCAATTTGTACCTGAGGTTTTCTTTGTGGAAAGATTTTTTAAACTACAAATTCAATTTTTAAAATAAGTTATGTATTTAATTTTGAGAGAATTTTGATAGTTTGTGTTTTTTAAGGAATTTGCTCATTTTATCTCTTGTCAAATTTATTAGCATCTGTATTATAATATTAATTTATTACCATTTTAATTTCTGAAGAAGCTACAATATTGTCATCTCTCTCATTCTTGATGTTGACAATTTTTTATCTTTTTATGTTGGTAAGTTTTTTTAGAGTTTTATCAATATTTTGATGTTCACAAAGAACCAATAGTTCATTTTATTGATTTTCTCTAAGTTAGTTGAGAAAAAAGAAGGCCACACTTAGGACAAGGGCTATGCTGGTCTTACACTAGGGGTTATAGTAGATCTATCTTAATAAAACCTAAACCCAAACTGAATGAGGCCCAGCTAAATAACAGTAATTAAACTACTTTCAAAAGAAAAATCAACACTCTTTAAAGGAAGACAACAAAATCAAAACAATCAGTAACGTATCACAATGTTAATAATAATGATAATAATAATAATAAAACCAGACATTTAGGAAGAGGGTAAATGTGATTCTTAACCTGAAGAAAAATAGTCAATAGCAACAGACTTAGAGATGACAAAGATCTTGTTATTAGCAGACAAAGAGTTTAAAATACCCACTATAGACATGTTCAAGAATAAAAAGAAAATGTCAACACCGTGGGTTAGTGAATGGGGACTCAAGGCAGATAAATTAAAAATGCAAAACCAAAGAGTCAAACAGAAATTCTAGAACTGGAAAATTTAATATCTAAAATAAAAAATTCAAAAGATAGACTTTACTACAGGTTTGATACTACAGAATGCAGAGATCATGAATTTGAAGACAGTCAGTAGAAACTATCCAAATTAAAGCATAGACAGAGACAAGTGAATAGAACTTCACTGACCTTATGACAATATCCAGTAGTCTAATGTGTTTGTGTGCATGTGTGTGTGTGTGTGTGTGTGTATTCCAAAAAGCTCAATACAATCCAAGCAGTCTAAATGAACATTAAGGAATGTTGTAGTCAAATTTCAAAAAAACAAACGTAAGAAGATATTTTGAAAACAAGCAGATAAATAAGATGCATTACATACAGAGGAACATCTTATCAGAAACAACATAAGTGAGAAGATAATGCACTAAGTTCTGATTAAAAAAAAGACATCTATAACCTGTGAAAATACCTTAAAATTAAAGTCAAATTAAAGACATTATTTCCCCAGATAAACAAAAGCTGAAAGAATTAATCACTAGAGACCTGAAATATAACACATATTAAAGAAAGTTCCTCAGAGCTGAAATGGCACGAGACAGAAACTGGGGTCTATGTGATTAAACAAAGAGCACTAAAACGGTAAATATATGAGTAAATAGGAAATATACTTTGTTTGTTAGTTTCTTTAACAATTGGGTGACTAAATAAAAAATAAAGACAATTTGTTTAAGGCTTATAAAATATATGTACATAAAATATATGACAGGGCTTCCCTGGTGGCGCAGTGGTTGAGAGTCCGCCTGCCGATGCAGGGGACACGGGTTCGTGCCCCGGTCCGGGAAGATCCCACATGCCGCGGAGCGGCTGGGCCTGTGAGCCATGGCTACTGAGCCTGTACGTCCGGAGCCTGTGCTCCGCAACGGGAGAGGCCACAACAGTGAGAGGCCCGCGTACCAAAAAAAAAAAAAAAAAAAAATTAATAATAATATATATAACAAAATAGCAAAATGTACAGGAGAAGGGGTAAAGCAATGTATACTTTTGTAAGGTATATAAAATATGTAATGTGTATGGCATTAATTCAAGGTAGACTGTAATGAGGTCTGGATGTTTACTGTAATCTCTAAGGAAATCACTAAAACAATGAACTACTGATACATGCAACACAGGTAAATATCAAAAACATGAAGAACAAGAAAAGTCAGCAACCGAGGAACACATATTCTGTGTTTCCATTTATATGAAGATGTAGAACAGTCAAAATTAATCTCTGGTCATAGAAGTCAGCATATTGGATCCCTTTTGGGAATACTGAAGGAAAGGCTGAAGGGAAACATTTGGATAATGAAAATATTTTATATCTTAATAGGGGTGTGGCTTAACAAATTATACACTTAACATTTGTGCCTTTTATTATAAAAATTATACTTAAAGGAAGATAAATTAATTAAAAACAGAAAAGTTAACCTTGTATTAAAAGTTTTTGATTTCTATAGTTTAAGGTCTATTGATAGTTTTTTAATATTGGCCTGTCTCCTAGTAAAATTAGATCTTTATTGTGTTATAATTTTTCTTTCTAATAAAGTTCATTTAACTTATACTATTTCTAATATTGGCTCAATCACCCTCAATTTTCTGAACACACGTATATATGTTTTATTTAATTTCATTATAAAATATTTAATGTTTCTCAAGATATAAATAATAATACAACAAATACCCAATTTCTTATTACTGAACTTGAAGTACAGAATTTTATCAATACAGCAGAAACTATTTATGTGTTATATGCGCAGCAAATATATTTTCCCAATCTGTCATGAATTCTTTAAACTTTCTTTTTCCTGTCATTTGATGTTGTCATACTTATCCTTTCCTTATGAATTATATTGAGTCCTGATTAAGAGCTACTTCCCTACTCTGAACTCATGAATATATGTTTTAATTTTCACATCAAAGTCTCTAAACCTCTTTAACTGATTTTATTTTTCTGACTATAATACATGAAGCTGATTTGTTTTTTTCCTTCATAGATAAGCATTTGACCCATACTGGTATCATTCATTAATAAATACTGAATCTTTCATATTTTAAATTTCTACCTATGCATGAATCTGTATCTAAGATTTTATCTTTAAAATTATTTAATATTAATATAGCTTTGCTAGCATTCATTTGATTATCTTTTGCTTGATATATATTTTGCCCATCTTTTCATTTTCAACATTTCCATATCCTTACATTGGTGTATCTCTCCTAAATAGCAGATAACTAGATTTTAGGTTATTTAGTATTTTGTTTGGTGCTCAACATGACTTTGTTATTTAACTAGCAAGTTACATAACTGCATTATTTATGTGACAGGAATTACTTCTCATATTTCTTTAGAATGCTCTTACCCTATTTTAGAGTCATTATTTTATTAGTCTATGATTATTTTACCCATCTTTTTAACTTTTTAATACAGAATTTTCAAACATAAACAAATATAAAGAGAAAAATTTATTTAATCCTTATGTACCCATAACCAAACTTCATCAGTTACCAACATTTTGCCAATTCTTCCCAGGCCTTCATGAGCAGTAATTTTTATTTTTTTGTTTGTATATTTTGCTGGAAGTTTATAAAGTTTATAAAGAAAGTCCCAGAAATTATGCAACTCTAATCAAAAGACCTTTTACATTTTCATAATCAGTGTGCCATTTTAACACCTAACAAAATTAATAACTTTTAATTCCTTATAACAATGGTCTCAAGATACATTTTACGGTTGCTCTGTTTGAATGAAGAGGCAAACAGGAGCTCCATATTGCATTTGTTGGTCATATTTCTTAAGCCTCTTTCATTCTTTAAAATTTCCTCTCCCTTTTTCATCTCATTGATTTGTCAGAAAAAGAGTCGTTTTTCCTATAGAAAGTCCCACATTCTGGATTTGACTACCTCAGTATCTGAAATTTTCTCAGTTTCAGTGTTTCTTTTCTATTCTATTTTAATTCTACTTCTGATATATATTTTTTTAAATGGAAGTCTCTGTCAGTTTGTAAGAAAGGGTTTTGAGATATTTCTGAACCTCTAGAGCAGCACTAATAGGAATATGAGTCACACAAGCAGTTTTTACTTTTGTACTAGCCACATCACAAAAACTGAAAAGAAACAGGTGCAATTAATTTTAACAATACATTTTATGTAATATAGGTTATCATAAATAATACCATTTCAAATTTAAATCAAAATAAACACTGATAGTATATATTATTTTCTTTTTCCTTCTTTCTCTTTCTTTCTTTTTCTTTCTTTCTCTTCCTTCCTTCCTTCCTTCCCTCCTTTCTTTTTCTTTCTTTCTTTCTTTTTCCTTCCTTTTCTCTCTCTTTCTCCCTTTCTTTTGGCACTAAGTCTCCAAGACCTGGTGAGTATCTTTTATTTTCAGTAAATTACAATCCAGCCTAGCTTAACAGCCATATGTGACAACTGTCTACCGTATTTCAGAGTGCAGCTCTTCAGAGAATAACCACATCAAGACCCTCTGATCTTCATGCGGCCAACTATCGGGCTTGGTGAATGTTTTTAAGCTCTCACCCACAAATTATAGCTTATAGATTATTTTCCCTGTTTCTATCAATTTTCTCAGTGTGTGGGGGGAATATCTGCTGGCAATTTCTGGATTCCAAGACTTTCTGAGCTATTAGAACTCTCTTTTTTTTTCTCCCAGCTACTCGTGCACAGCTGTTAAACCCATGAGGGGTCTGTGAGCATCCTGCTGTTTGCATCTGTGTTCTGGACACTGGGGTGGGGGGGACTTGTAACCTACTTTTGTTGAAGATGTTGCTTGTGTGTGGTTTCTCTGCTGTTCCAATTGTTATTTGTTTTTATGTCAGGGTTTGTAAAGCAAACAAAGCATCATTATTTTGCCCCATTCAGAATCCTACCTTATTAGATTTAACTACATGTTCCGCCAATTTATTTGTTCAGCATATCAAATCTTTTTCTAGCATTACTTTTAATGCTCTATATATTCACACTTGGGAAGTTTCTTCTGTGAGTGTTAGCTGGTATGCGCTTAATTGTTATCATGTTTTATCGGTTTCTTTGTTCATCAACGTTTTTTAGTTCTTTCTCTTTCTTTCCTTATGTTATCATTTTAATGCAATATCTCTGTGTATTTCCAAATCTTATTTGGCTTTATTTTTCCTTAATTTTGAATGACACTTTTATGGACTAGTTATTAATTGGGAAAATGTTTCCAGATGACTTTAAAGGTATTGCTTTATTGTCTCCTGGCATCCAGAGATGGTGATGAAATGTCCAATATTTGTTCTTTTGTAAGGAACCAGAGTTTTGGCTATGGAAGTTCTTAGGAATTCCAGTACATTTCAGTTATTCTTGGGGTTCTGAAACTTCACCAAAATGTCCTGGCTGTGTCATTTACTTGCTTGGCACTAGGTGTGCCCTTATAGTCTGAAATGTCCTTCAGTTTTAAGAAGTATTTTTTATTGTGTATCTACTTTTTCCTGTTTTCTTTTTTTCTGTAACAACATTTGATTGACTTTTGAACTTCTAGATTTGTTCTCCATGTCTCATTACTTTCTCTAATTCTTTCCATTTCTTTATGCGTTTATACCACAGTCTAAGAAAATTCTCTGGGATTCCATTTGATTAATTTGGTCTCCAACACATTGGCCATTTTTGTTTTCTGACGTCTTCAGTTGCAATGTCCTTAATTTTACCTTGGCAAATTTATTTGCAGCTTATAGGAAATCTGTTTCTTTTTTGTAAGAGAAAGAGTTAAACTACTACCTAACTATTCTGATAAAATTATCTACACCCACATAAATTCTTGTCTCTCTTATTAATTCTATCACCTCGGCTATTAATTCTTCAGTTTGTTCATTTGTAAACTTAATTACTGTTTTTTTTCTCAATTTTTTCTGAATCTTATTCTTCTGTCCAGATTTTTAAAAATATATTCCTTGATTGAGGATTTGCTCTCAGTCCCTATTCATACTTTTCTGTGCTCCTCTGTGTATTTTAGGGGGTGGGAAACTATATTTCTCAGAGTTCTTTGCCAGCTGATTTCTGGCTGGGCTCTACCAGTGGTTGGTGAAGCAATGACATCAGCTTTAGTCTAGTACCAGCTGATACCTATTCTGGAAAGAGCTTCTTTCCCATAGTCAGCATTCCTCCTGGTGGTCTTGCTATCCACACTGACACTTTTTCTGGGGTTCCTTCTGACTTGGGTAGTACCTCCTCCTCTGTGTTGCAGTACCAATGGTGGGGTCCCTTGTTAAGGTCTCATCCAGCCATGCAGCCTCTCCACTGTGGGCTCCAGGAAAATAAGCCCCTCCCTCTTGTCCCTCAGCCCTGCAGATCATGGCTCTTTCCTGCAGTTACTAATGTCTGAGTTACCTCATTATTTCCTTCTCGCTTTCTTAGGCCTTCCAACACCTATGCAACCAATTCTCTGTATTAAATTCCCTCTGTTTGAAATAAATGAAGTGTTTTCTGCTTTCTTTACGAAACTTTGAATATATTCTTACAATTGTTTTTGGAAGCTTATTATATAGAGATGCCAGTAAAATACAGGATGCAATATTTGGTACACACTTATACTAAGAAATTATCCATTGTTTATTTGAAATCTAAACTGAGCTGGGTGTCCTATATTTTTATTTGTTAAATCTGATAGCCCTATGATTATATTCCCTATCAACCTGCACTTTTGATTACTGTAAAGGGGTGGAATATACTACTGAGAGGAATGTGCTGTTGCTGGGCTTCTGTTTAAGGTTTTCTGCCTATTTCGTGAGGTAAGTATCTTCCTGAGGCATTGTTCTACCTACCCAGTTCTAGTGTCAGCACATGTTGCCTTAGACTAGTGGCAAGTGCAGAAGCTGCTGCAAACTGCACACATCGGGTTTGGGGTACTATGCTCTGTTGGAATTCATCAAATGAAATTATTTGTTACCTGGAAGTTTTCTTAAAATAATTCTTGTGAGTTTATCTTGAGTAATTTTAAAAAATTTTAAAACTTATAGTTCACTTTTTTCTGCTCAGTTGAACCGAATGTGTGCATCTGTTTATTGGATAGTTCATATGTGAATACACTACAACATTTACCTTAACAATTTTTAAATAAATTAGGCTAGATAAGCATGCTGCCTTGTCCCACAACACTGTAGAAGATAACTACGTTTCCATTTTTGTTTAAATTAAGAAAAACCAATAAAAGATAAACATATAGCTGGTGATTAATGTAGAACCTTCAACTTAGTCATGCAAAGAATTTTTGGACTTCGTGTGCAAGACCTAACAGATATAATGGCACGTCTACTCAGAACCAGGAAGCAGATTTAATTAGACAATTAGTGTTTTTCTATCTCAGTTCTCATTTTGATTGTGTTTCCTAGTCTGAATTTTAATGGATCTCACGTGTAGTATGCTAACCTTGGGTTAACGTTCTTTCCTTATTCCACAAACTATACTTACTTGGAGGGAGTTTAATATCTGATTCTGCTGAAACCAGCTTACACTTTATTACATTTTTCTACTATCTTTATATTTGTTTTCCACAGGTGGCAAGACATAAGAATAGTCAGGATAATTTAACAATAAAAGTTAAAGATATGGAAACAACTGAGTACGATACAGAGAGGGAAAGATGGAAAACACCTTTGAAATATGAGATTAAATCCTTTAAAATAATTTTAAATGAATAAAGAAAAAATACTTGAAATCAAGAGTCTGGTTTTTATTAATTTAATTCTTTTTTCTGTGGCTCACAGAAAAACCTAGGCAAATAATTCATCCACTGTCATATTGGTACCCACGCTCAAAGGGAGTTATTATCCAATTTAAATTAGTAAAAGGTACGAACAACTATACTGTAAAGGAATGAATGCTAAACAATGAAAATTAACCATGCTTTACTGGAAAAATAATATGCCTGATTTCTGTACTCTAAAATCTATGGCAGACAGAGCATACTGTATTTTATTTCCAATTATTTCTAGCAAGTAAATTCATTATCTTTCTTGTTTACAGGAATACAGATGTCTAAGACCATATGTATAAAACCAAAAAATGTCCAAAGATGATAAATAATTTTGATACCTTTTCAGGTTGGATCCCTGGGAAGCAGACTCTGTAATGGAGACTAGTGTGCAGGATCAGTACCTGAGGAAGTGAAGAAAGGATAAATGAACAAGAGGAAAAGTTGGGCTGCAATTTAGTCTTAAAAGCATCTGCTGAGCCCATGTGGAATACGGAACTGGGGAGAACACCTCAGAAGCATTCTGCTTTATGGTTAAAAGCCTATATACTCATGCATCCACCGGTGATAGGAGTTTGAAGGGGCAAGACCAAAAGTGAAATAATTCTCTTCAGCTGAGGACAATTTCCTATGAGGGCTACCAGCTGGAAGCACTTCCAGCAGCAATGACTGTGTCTTTCAGTTCTGAAAGGAGTTCTGAACTGCAAATCACAGCATCCATTTTAATATCATAAAGGCCTTATTTGGAAAATCAAGAAGCACTGTGGTTACCACTTGGAAACAGGGGATGATCAAATGAAGTGATGGTAGAAATAGGAAAATTTAAATTTCAATATTGTTAATGAAGGAGATAGAGAAAAAATACATAATATTGTTATGGTTATAAAAAAATCTAATACATCCCACTGCATTCTGGTTGAGATGATAATGATTGGAGTGTGAGAGCATAGCTAAAGGTATAACCCTATTTATGAGGTAAGTCAGTGGAATTGTTAACTAGGGCATTTGTTACAAGTTGAAAAACCTTAGTGAAGACAAATTCTTCATACCTCTGACCTATAGCTATGGGATTAAACCAATTAGAAAGCCAAAAAATTGACTGGAATAAGGATATCCTTATGCCAAATCATTGATAGTATCTAGCAGATTCAAGCATTACTCCCATGACTAGAATTTCTGAAGATCTAGGAGATAATTATACAGGGGCTTTTTCTTTGAAAAGTTCAAACACATACAACTAGTCTTAAGGTCAGTGTTCACTTAACCCTCTTTGTGGACACTGCTATTTCCTTTTTAAACACTAAAAATATATAAAACCTTATATTTAACTAGAGTTCACCATAGATCTGTTTGGTCTCCTATGCTGGTCCTTCTCTAGGGAAGAAGAGGACTCAAAGTATATTGCCTAAAATCAGCTTATATTTCTCTGAACTTCACTAGAAAGCTATCTTGCTATTTTATAGGTTAACCCTTCTTATAATAAGATCTTTTTAAGACATCAAAAGTTCAATTGCTGTACTGGGTCCTAGCAATGATAATACTCATAGATTTAAAATGAAATTAGTCATATACATCCATTCCTACTAAAGTCACAAAACATCCATTTGTAAATATCTGTTCTTCACCTGGTTCAATTATCTTATGTATTATATGAGATAGAGGCTCAGAAATCAAGGTTGCACAGTAAGTTAATTGAAGAACCAGGACCAGAACGCTAGTGTCTTGACATACATAAGCAATGTGGAATAGATGCTTAATAAATGTTAAAAAAAAACCCACATATTCCTCTGTCATATGCTATAAAATGTTTCCATTAAGCAATATGGAGTATATCAATATGGAACAGTTTTCTTATTCTATATCGCAATCATGTAATCTACAATTTAGAAAGAGAGAGGAATTTTATTATTGGCTGAGAGAAAATTTTAAAATTTAGGTATTCTGAAATGCAGAATATAAATTTAGAATAGATATGTTTTGTAAAATAATATCCTTTATCAAATATATATTTTCTATGTTTTATAGATTTATAGAGGACAGTTAAGTTGCCTGAACTACTGGTACACCAAGTGTGCAAACACAAGACTTTTCCAAGTTCTGTCCTTAAGGTATTCTTTGCAAATATGTTCATTCATTTGAAGATCAGTCAGTAAGAGATGTAAACTATTGATGGTTGCTAAATTCTCTTTTTTATAAAGAGAGATGTGACCTACAGCAATCACACAGAGTTTAGCTCTTTAATCACAAAGAGCTAAATAAAAAGAGAGTTTTACAGTTATATATGGGGCTATCGACCAACAAGGTGAGAGCTATAATATCCCCTCTGTTGATATTCCTCCTTTAGTTTTCAAGCACAATTGTTTTATTCTTTCATCATAATAGTTATGCATAGCACGCAAAAAACAAAACCTATGTTAATTTCTTCGAAGTGTACCTTTATAATACATATGACATTGTAATCAGTCCCTAGAAAAAGCTAAGGGAAGAAATTTCATATATATATGAAATTTCCAAAAACATTTTTTGCTTTTGGAACACTAATAAGTAAATATCTCATTTTTTACAAATTAGTGCATAATATAATAAATTCATTATATTTCATGTTTTGTATGTTGTCTAATTATTTTAATAAAACACTGTAGAAATCTAATACTTTCTGACAAAGACCAATTATAAATAAATTACTAAAAAAACAGAAGAGGGCGATCCTTCTTCTATGAATACATTAAAGATGTCTATTTTTATATCGTTTATGGTATGCTAATAACTTGACAGTATTTACCCAGGTTTGAATAAAATATAATTATTTACTTTTCTTAAAGAGTATCACTGTAAAAGAGAATAAACATTAAACACATGTTGCTAGACCTACAGAGGGATCCTCACTTTTAGCTTTACAGGAAGGAAATACTAAAATTCTAAATTATGGGATAAATTTTCTTTATTAACATTTAATACAGAAGAGGAAGTTAACATATCTTTCCTGGGTTTGTTTATAGAGGCTCTGTAATGTCTATTGATAAATTTACTTTGCAAACACTCAAGCCTGCCAATTTAACTTTCTCTCACTTTTTAGGCTCCTGTGCAAGATTATTCAGTAAGGATTGCTTCCCCTCCAATTAGTACCTGACTCCAAGGTCCAGAGTATTTTTGTTGTTCTTATGTGAGACTGATACAAAAATAATTTCTCCATAACACACTACAACACTGGTAGCAATGACAACAACAATAATTCTTACAGCATCTTCTTTTGACCAGAATGTGCACCATTTACATATGACAAAACTAAAAAATCTGGTCAAAAGAAGATGCTGTAAGAATTAATGAGAAATTCCATCTAAGATGCTTAGCCCTGTGTTGGCCAACTGGTAGGCACTTAAATATGCTTGCTGTTCTTATTGTTATTGTCATTGCTACCATTCTGATGGCTTTGTTAAAAATATTCTTGACAGTAGCTCAATTCCTCTCATGAAAAACAAATAATCAGGAAAAAAACCTTTAAAGACATATCTTGAAAAAAGATGCAATAAATTGGTCCATGGATTTGGATCTGACAAAATGTATTTTGCACTTGGCAAAAATAGGAATGCAAGTATTCTATTACTGAGCCCATTATACCCTCTGCTATTTCAAAAAGGGTTTATAGATAAGTGAAAGATTAGTTGATAATTCTTTGAAATGAACTTTGGATCTTTAGCCCTTCTCAATCTCTATTACAGATTGTTTAGCGAATTGGCTGAAATCAGGAGGCTAAGCAAATCATAGAAAATCTATATCAATACAAAACCTGAGTGATAATCAAAAAGAAACAGAAACATGGTTTAGGCAATTTTCCTGATTTATCATTCAGCACAAACATACGCTGATTTTTACAGAATATTTTTAGGTAGGAAATAGTCATTTTTTTCTGGTGACCTGTATGCATGAAAGAACACAAAATGCAACCAAAAGGCTTAAGCGTGGGAATGACTCAAAAAGGCCCGCTGGGTCTCTTGCTTCCTGTTTTATTCTACAAACACAAGAAAGAACTTTAAAAGTACCTAATGACTTAAAGGATCACATTACAAGAAAATCAGTTAAATGATATTCAGTTTTCCTTTGGTGAAATGCATGTCGTGGTCCTTTCCTAACACACACGTGCACAGACACAAACACACACACACCCCCAGAAAAGCCAAGATAAACTTTCTGTCTGAATTAAACCCTATAAGAGCAGAATCCAAAGACCAGTATATCTTAAGTTATATGCTGGGTTCCTTATTTTTTGTTGAGAAAACTTATTATATATCATCAAGACATTCAGGTTCTGGATTAGAATACCCCTGGTAAATTCGAGAGGCACTAACCATTTATGTGAAGAGATAACACAAGGAAGCTTATTTTAATCACCAGCACACAGCGTCAGTTATTCTTTGAGTAATAACTATCGCTCTTCCCAGATTTAACACGTAAAATCTAATTTCATTTTCATCCTTAACTGTATTTCTATTTCCTATCTATGCTAAGGAGTGCTGCTTTCTGCTCTGTAATTTTTGGCCGTATTGGCTTCAGTCACTATACAATTTTGTCTGCAGTATTCACTGAATCTTTTATTCTGTTTGAAATTAAATTTAGGTTCCACAAACATCATAGTATTCATTTTCCCCTTCAAAGCACCTGTGTACCCACATGTGCACATATGTGTACCCATGTGTGGTTCTATTTGTGTGTGTGTGTCCTCTGTAAGAATGTCTGTTAAAAGCATGATTTCTTAAAAATAATGCACATGCACATGGTCCAGACCAAAAAAAAAAAAAAAAAATGGGGAAGGAAAAAAACATGGTGCATTGATCGGTGGTCTAAAAGTATTAAAAAAAAAAAGATGGCAGCATTACTGACAGAAATAGGGACGTGGCAGAGTAAGTTTTTAAATGAAATTGAGGTGTCTGATACTATAACTGTTGAGGTTGAACTGAATAGAATATTGGCAATCAAATGGCTTCCCCCCTCAGTTCCCTTTATTTCTGGGTCTCATCAACTTATTCTTTTTTATTAATCTACACAATATAGATTCTATACTCTCAAACTAGCTACTCTTTAATAACCAATTACAATTTGATTGGATTATATGTATAGGCTATCAGAACAATGATACTATTCTATATTACAGTAAACATTTGACTGCTACTAGAGTTTTCTAGTTATCAGACATTTCTATTTAAAAAGGCACCACCTCTTTTCTGTAAAACGAATTTGAAACCCACTCATTAACATATAATGAAAACTAACCTTTTCTGATGATTTGGTAAAATGGGAATGAGTCACTTTTCATTCTCAGTGGAGACGGATGATTTCTTATGATATACGATGCTTTTTATTCTTAAGTATACTATCCCTTTACATGGAAATGTATCATTTAGCCAATGACTCCAATACTGTGTACATTTCAGTTTGTTAGTTGTACTGGATATTCTTTTCTTACTCCTCCAGATCTGCTCTCCACTCTTCTACTTTGCTCTGTGTCCAAGAAAGCTGATCTTTATGAACTACATCAACTAGAATCCCTTGCTCTCTGGTTTCCAGTTGGTCTGGCCAATGGGAACTGCTAGCAGTGTGTTAGTGGTTAATAAAAAAAGTCAAGCTAAGGTATTTATAAGGCTAGATCCCTCACTGCCTGGCTGTGAGCTGACCATTGTGGAGACCTCTCTAAGCGTCAGGCAGCCCTTTCCTATAACTGTACGTGTTATCAGAGTTCTGGTATCACACATAGATGTGGTTAACAGCTTTCTGCTAAAACAATAGGGTGCTTCACCATGCCTTGCTGTTTTTTCTTAACCATACCAACAGCTTTGTAAAAAAGAAATCCTAATATTAATCTCTTGAATCATCCCTTCTGAGTGTGCCATGTTTCCTTCTCAGAGTCTGAATGATTAACTGGGTTGGTTAGTTATTCTTAGCTCTAAAATTTTTGCTCAAAGTCACTTTTTTACAAAATCTTTGGGGCTGAATTTCTAACACCTGAGTCTCGTATTTCAGATTCTCAGCTGTGGGCTTCCTGTTGGAGATGTCAAAAATAAAATATTTTCTACATTATGATTTCAGAGTTTAGCAGAAACAAAGAGGAACAGTGAATATCAAGCAGCAATTTTAAGCTTGATAGATTAGTTTAGGCAAAAATAGGTTTTGATAATTTTCTCATACTTTAAAAGACAAACACATTTAATGTTAACATCCTTATCTTTATTATATGTGGCTTTAAATAGAAGGTTTTCAAGAACTGTGACTCATATTCCTGTGAACCTAGTTTTCCATCTCAGCAATAACTTTCCAGTGTTTCTTCCCCCACCACCCCTAATATTTTGCCATACCACTAAATGAAACTTCAATTATAGTGTAATTTCACAGATGTGGAGCATTTTCTTGTCCAAAGACATTTAAAAACCCCTGGGTCTGAAATCCCTAATTAATTAAGAAGACAAGATATTCAGGGCAAACTATATAAGTCAGATGGACAAAGTATATAAGAAGTTAAGGAAAAGATTTGATTTTCCCTTAAAGTTTAGAAAAACAAATATAAAATATATGTCAGCTAAAAATTAAATAAAATGACAGTTGAAGGAGGGATTTAAAATTCAAAATAATCAATTTAAAATAAAGTGCATTGGTATGGGCTTTTTTTACATATAAGACCAAAATCAATAGTTATTATTATTTGGACTAAAACTAAGTTTAATAATTACATAATAAATGTCATTATTGCATGGTCCTTTGAGTTCAACAATTTACAGAGTTCTACCACAGGAAAGTTAAATAACTAATCAAACCGACACAATTGCAAACCAGTAATTTCAGCTGCAGATACATATAAAAATCAAGAACATGTAGCAATGCAATGATTGCATCTTAATTCTAATATATTTAAGCTGATTTCACTCATTCTGAATTTTTTTCATTCACAAGCTATATTTGTGATTTAAGTGCTACCCTAAATCCATTTATTGTAGTATTAAGGTTTTAGTAATGACCTAAAGAAAATGTCCAGAATAAACAGACACTCAAACTTTGTTTAGGTGCTCTGAGTCACTTTGTAACCCTAAGAAAAGCTGTCAGTATTTGAACAAGAGTTAAATTGTTAAGTAGGAAATGTCTGAATTAGAGTTTAGACTTGAAGAATGAAATGAGATCAATGAAAGTCTATACTGCTTTTTGTAATCTTAATCTCGATATAAAAGCTAACATCTGAAGAGTAAATCTAGGGACTACTATTTTGCCAAACATGTCTATTAATGTAATATGGGAAAATGAGTGAAATTTTTGCAGGTTTCACGAAAAGTAAACATATGCTTTCAGGAGTAAAAAACATTAACATCGTATGGTTTGTTTGTTTTTAATAATATCTGCCAGTCAAAACTTAGGAATTAAAAAGAGAAAAAGCCTGCAATGCCAAACAGATTAGACACAGTGAGCTAAGAAAAGGAAGATGGATAGAATTGTTCAGAGGGCAGATACTCTTTCCCCTTTCTACTAAGAATAAGCAGAGGCGCATTTGTGTAAACTTAACTAAGCAAAAACCTGCAGTGTCTGCTCAGTGCTGCTGACCTGCCAGCTGGAAAGAGCACTGAGTTTAAATGGTTTAAGCTCTCAAAGAAGCCAAGACTTGGCTGATCATCTTGGGCTCAGCATATTGTGAGGCATATGAACACTCTCTTCAAAACTGGCAGGGAGAAAGGATGGAAAATTGAAAATTTAAACACAGTAGCCAGTTAAAACTCAGACAATTGTAAGGGTTGTGTTTTATCTGAAGCATTTGGTTATACTCCAAGCTACTGAATAAGGAAATAAATGGATTCACTCTTTAGGAGACAGCAGAGCACCTTTAGATTACTACACTACTGTTTAGTACACTGGAAAAAAAAAAAAAAGGGTAGAAAGAGAGAACATGTATGTATTCTACCGTAAAGTAATTTGTGTCATTTTTCTTAATGTGATCTAGCTTTTTATTGCTGTCTCTAGAACTTGCTTATATTATTTATACATGTCTTATTATTCATTTTAACAAAAACATAAATAAGTTTAAACATTTTAATGGGATATTCACCATTCTAATGAATAAACTTCAAAGGCATGGTATTCAAAATGAGTATCTGCAATAACCTCCCCAAAACAATGGCATATTCATTATTCTTACTTTACTAGAGAGAAAAAAATTGGTTTGGCTCAATAGAGTTAACAAAAATATTGATTTCTATTCTATTGGGTTGGCTAAAAGGTTCGTTCAGTTTTTTTCTGGAAGATGGCTCTAGTAGCACTTAGTTGTCTTTAACTTCATTCAAAACAATTTTGTTAGATTGTATGTGACAGCTGTCATATCAGCGTGTAGTTTAATAAAGACATCAAAATTGGTGAATTTTTTGCGTAGCCATTTTAGTATTGAAGATGGAAGAAAAAAAGCAACATTTTCAGTATATTATGCTTTATTATTTCAAGAAAGTTAAAAACTCACCTGAAACGCAAAAAAAGATTTGTGCAGCGTATGGAGAAGGTGCTGTGACTGATCGAACGTGTCAAAAGTAGTTTGCGAAGTTTCCTGCTGTAGATTTCTCACTCGACAATGCTCTACGGGTCAGGTAAACCAGTTGAAGTTGATAGCGATCAAATTGAGACATTACTTGAGAACAATCAACACTACACCATGCGGAAGAGAGCCGACATGCTCAAAATACCCAAATCAAGTGCTGAAAATCATTTGCACCAGCTTGGTTATGTTCATCGTTTTTATGTTTGGGTTCCACATAAATTAAGTAAAAAAAACCTTCTTGACCATATTTCCGCATGCGATTTTCTACTTAAACGTAATGTAAACGTTCTATTTTTAAAATAAATTGTGATGGGCAATGAAAAGTGGATACTGTACAATAATGTGGAATGGAAGAGATCGTGGGACAAGTGAAATGAACCACCACTAACCACACTAAAGGCCAGTTGGCATCCAAAGAAGGTGATGTTGTGTATATGGTGGGATTGGAAGGGAGTCCTCTATTATGAGCTCCTTCCGGAAATCCAAACGATTAATTCCAACAAGTACTGCTACCAATTAGATCAACTGAAAGCAGCACTCCATGAAAAGGGTCCAAAATTAGTCAACAGAAAACGCATAATCTTCCATCAGTATACCGCAAGACTGCATGTTTCTTTGATGATCAGGCAAAAACTGTTACAGCTTGGCTGAGAGGTTCTGCTTTATCCACCATATTCACCTGACATTGCACCTTCAGATTTCCATTTATTTAGGTCTTTACAAAATTCTCTTAATGGGAAAAATTTAAATTCCCTGGAAGACTGTTAACGGGCACCTGGAACAGTTCTTTGCTCAAAAAGATAAAAAGTTTTGGGAAGATGGAATTATGAAGTTGCTTGAAAAATGGCAGAAGGTAGTGGAACAAAAGGGTGAATATGTTGTTCAATAAAGTTCTTGGTGAAAATGAAAAATATGTCTTATATTTTTACTTAAAAACCAAAGGCACTTTTTGGCCAACCCAATACTTTGTTTTCTACTTTAATATTGTTGTTTGTTCTGTATATGAGAGAGAACACAATGCCCCTCACTCCTGGGAATGTAAAAACATGTTGCCAACAACATCTCAAACTGACATGGTTTGGATTTACTGCATCAGTACAAAAAACAATACTAAAGGTAGTCAGAGTTCACCACTCCTGGGTATGTCACAGGCTGAGGGCAGCAACTGCAACTGCCATCAGCATGTCTCTTGATGCCACCCAGAATTGCTGAGCTACAAGTGGAGAACTGAATACTTATTGATCACATTGCTGACAAGTTTTTGAGAGGTATGTGAATGAAGCATTCACTGAAGTTATAATAAACAGTTTTTTGCACTATATTTAGACTCATTTTTCTAGCCTAAAACTGAAGTCCAGTTTCAATGCAGAAAAGTCTTTTCCACAAGGGAATGAGAAACACATGAGAATAAATACATATATCATCCTAGATTCTACTCTGAATGATTTCAAAACATACATTTGAATATGAAGAAACTTTCAGTGAAGTTTTAATTACTTTTATATATCACTGCATTTACTACTAGGTAGGCCTTGTTCTTAGCTTCTCTTTAAACAACTCTGTTTCAGCTTTAGATTAAATCTAATTAATGTTTCAAAATAGAATTACTGTTCTAGAAATCAAAGCAGAATATTCTATAAAATTTCCACCATGTATAGTGATATGAACTACATCAGTAGAGCAGAAAAATGAATTATTTTTAAAAGTAATCTAGACATTTACTGTTGACAAAAATTCAATGGAAAAGAAGAGGTAGGATTTTTTGATTTCCTCCAACCAGTAAATCACATGCTTTTTAAAGGGCTCCTTTGTTATCCTTTTATAGGAAATAGGTTTTCTTTCCAATATGTTCTTGCTCAAAATCTTTTCAGTTGAGTTGTTTTCATTGTGCCAAATGGAAGTTTTTATAAATTGTTTATGGGTGTCAAAGTTTCTTAACAGTTCGGTTGGACTGTTTACTCTCCAAGCAGTAGTAGGTAGGCAACAACATTTCTGTCAGTGTTAAAAGTTGATCTGCCAAATTTTAATGCTGTAGCTTAAACAGGACAGGCAGTGTGGTAGGAAAGCAGCTGTCCAGTACTTAACAAGATTTGGTTTGTCAACAGTATGGCTGAAGGTGTTTGACATGATACATTCTTTCTCCATCATACTTCCAGCCCTTTGTCAGAATGTATATTCTCACCTGGAGTCAAGCTGCTGAATTCTTTTTACCTTTTAACAGGGAAAGGAAAACTGTGTTTAAAAGAATAACAGTAAAGAATATTAAAGAGAGTTTTTTTTACACATTGATTTTCCATGAAACTGTGACTAGAGATAATAATGAATGCTAGTTGCTTCTTCACATCCAGCAGTAAATTCCCTCAATTAGTCACATGGAGAGAAAAAAAAAAAATCTGTGTGCCTTAAAAAAAAAAGAGTAATATCATATGAAATCTACTTCCCCAAACTAAGAGGGAAAGTGCAGATACTGTGCAACTAAAGGGATTTCTCTGTAGTCTGAAATGGCTGTCTTACTTGGCTGTAAATCCCCCTCACATAATGCCTGAGGTCTTGCTTGCAGGGATGTGATCAAGTTACACTGCCTGAACGAAAAGTTAAAAAACAAATTAGGGCAGAGGACCTTGCCAGCTATCCATGATTTCTTGCAGTGCTTATCAGTAACCCGTGTGGGATGATTCACGGTGAGAACACCAAATCTCTTTGTCCCAGGCCGCCATGTTTCACTCTAGTGTCAATATATCAGGGGAAATGAATGCTAAGCTTATAACAGCCATAGTTAGTGTCGGACACGTTTGCAACATGGACAGAGAAGGCTGCATCTGTGAAAACCTGTGACACAGCCCCTAGGGACTTGCTTGATAGAGTTCTTGCCTTCTGACTGATTCAGTAGCAGCAACAAACCTTCACAAGTGGTGACGTCACTGATCTTGAGAGTGTCTTCTACAAGGCTGCATGCATTAAACTACTTTGATAGAACTGGGGTATAGAATCACCCACTGGTTGCTGTTTAAAATGAAGTTACTCAAAATTCAAATTTTATCTTAAAAAAAATTACATAGTAAGAACTCATGAACTAAAATTTTATTAATTTGAACTTTGTGATAACACAGACCAAGATCTATAATCTCTCCCATTATCTCTAAATAAAGATAATACATTTATACCAATTATATATTGTTATTATAAATTTCTAGAAGATTCGCTTTATATAATTTAATGGAAATAAAAACTCTAGTCACTCGAAGCAATTTAGGGACATTTTCATAAATTGTTAATTTAAAATCATTTTTATCAATATATTTAAATTCTTTGTTAGCTTATTTAAATTTAATTAAAATAAAACATTTTTCTATTTTGGAGAAAAAGTATCAGAATTGCAGGATTGCAAATTTCAGCCATCAACTCCTCTATCCTATGTACCCAAGCCACACTATTCACAGCCTAAGATCTTTGCACACACTTGATGCTGAAAGAGGAGACTGCAGAATTATAAAAATAGATTTAGAAAGGTGTAACAACTGATTAAGAAAAAAAAAAAGAGTATCCAAATAATGAAATCAATGTTAGTGCCAAACAGAAGCCTCATGTGAAGTAGAAGAAAGTGATCTTAAGCGGTCAGAAAAGTAAGCACATTCCATCATTGGGACAACTGACCCTTCTTTTTTTTGTTGTTTTCTGGGTTTTTTGGCCAAGGCTTGTGGCTTGTGGGATCTTAGTTACCCGACCAGGCACTGAACCCACACCCTTGGCAGTGAAAGCGCTGAGTCCTAACCACTGGACTGCCAGGGAATTCCCAACCCTTATTTTCAAAAGTAGCAAAACCTGATCCTTGATTCTGTTCAGAAACAGCATACACATAACAGGGCTAAAACTGTCCTCCCCAAGTTGTCTCCTAATATAAGCTTCTGATGCTTTACCAAGTACAGTGACAAGTTCCCTGGGCATTAATATCTAGAGAAATGACACTATCACTCACTTGTCTCAAATACTAGCTAAAGGGAGATTCAAATCAGAAGACTTCTCCTCCAACAATTCCTGTGGCCCATATGTCTCTCTGAAAATTGCCACTCACTTTTTCTCAGGTTTGCATTCCAGTTTACAAGTACCAAGGGAAATACATGTAGTAAATGTTGAATGTGATTCCAGTTTAAGAATTACCTCTATCAACTGTTATAACTGGTTTCAAATTTGGTTAAGCATTTCTGATATTTATGTAGACTATACACTTTACGTTCTAATTGGGTTGAAAGTGGATGATCTAAACATAATCAGCCAGTGTATACTGTAGATTTTCTTCTTTGTGCAGAAAAACCAAACCACTTTTTTAAAGTATATTTTTTTTCAGATTCCCATAAGATTCCCTATTAGCAGACACAAATCTGCTTCTGTTTTTGTTTTAATGGCAGAAATAAATTATCATAATGAAGAAGTTGAGACTAAAGTAAGTAACACCCATCTAACTAAACTCATTTTTCTGCCTCCTTAGTTCCCTTAAATGTCACTGCCACTCAGGAACAAGTCATAATGCTACGCTTTCACTCCTCTCCTTCATCATCAGCCAAATAACTGACACATTACAGTCAATGATTCCCTACTTTATATCTCCCCCCGCCACCCCATTTCTAACTCTCACTGTGATTATCTATCTGTATATAAAAGCCTCACTTCTAAGTTACTATGATAATCTTATATTTGAATTTATTGACTGCAGTTTCTTGACTCCATGGGTCACACTGTACAACTGCCCATTTAATCTTCTTTATATACCATGCAATTAACCTCCTCAAAATTTTGGATAGTATCCCACTGGATGAGTGTCCAGGCTATGTCCAAAATTGTTTGTCCTCTAATCATGTCGTTTAGCTGTTTCCTACAAATTTTTGATTTGTAGTATGTTCAATATCTTCTAATATCCACCTCGATCTCTCCTTTGACCCACTGGAGCTAAAAAGAGCTTCTAGATGCTGGCCGTGTTCTATTTCTCGACCAGGGTGGTGATTAAATAGTCTACTCACTATACGTTGATCTGCACATAGAGAGGTATAGCTAAGCTTGCACACTTTTCTCTAAGTTATACTTCAATTTATTAAAAAAAAGTTTATTTGAAAAGCAAACTAAATTGTTAAAGAATAGAATTGCTGTATTAACTTGGGTTGCTCAGAGATTAGGAGGAAAAGTGTGGTTCAAGGTAACAGTTATGTTACACAAGCAGAAAACTTCCTGAGAATGAATCCAACTAATGGAAACCAGAGGTGAAAAGTGTAGAGAATAAGGCAATATTGATGTAGACCTAAGGAATATGTTATTTTATTTAACTTTAGAGTACGAAGTACAGGGTTGTATTCTATAATAACAACTAATTTCAAAATCTAACATTATATGCCAAGCATTGAGTAAAACATTTAATAAGCATTTTCTTATGTAATATTAGTTCTTTATAGGAGTACTCCTTAATTTTCAAATATATTAGTGCTTTCTGTTTACCTTTTGTTATCGTTTTTTAGCTTAATTCCACTGTGATCAGTACTATGCACGTTGTTACCAATCCCTAAAAACTTGCTGAGGTTTACTTGCTTTGTGGAGCAGCATATGGTTACTTTTTATAAATGCACCAGAAACAATTGAAACAAATGTGTATTCTGCAGTTGCTTTGTGAAGTGGTCAACATATATGCTAATTAAGTTCTAAAAGTAGGTAATTGTGCTGTTCAAATCTTCTATACCCTTCCTGATATCTTTTTTTCTGTTTCAATCTGTAATTTAAGAGTTGTATTCATTTTTATTTCTAGAATACATTTGACTATTTTATATAGCTTCTAGGGGTCTGAATACTCCAATTTCTAAATTTCTATTTAATTACTTGTTTTTTCTCTTTGTTTTTAGATATTTCTTACTTTTTTTGATTACAAGTTATTTTTATTGGATTTTTGATTGACTGAGAAAATTTAATATAAAAATTGTAGAGATAATTTGAAGGAACAGATTCCTTAAGGTTTTCTTTCCAGCTGTCAGGTTAGTGTAAATCTCCTTAAACACAGGTTTGTAAACCTCAGCACTATTCATATTTTGGACCAGGATAATTCTTTGTTTTGCAAAGCTGTCCTGTGCATTGTAGGATGCTTAGCTGCTTCCCTTGCCTCTACTCACTAGATACCAGTAGCATTCTCGCATGTTTTAGCAATCCAAATTGTTTCTGTACATGGCCAAATGTCCCCTGAGGTGTGGCTGTGGTGATGCCCCTGCTTAAGAACCACTGCGCCTTAACCCATTAGGAGGTGAATTTAAGTTTGTTTAGTCCTTGTGAGAACTATTCTTCTCTGCTATGACCTTACTCTTAGGTTTTAGACCTTTATTTTCCCAAATGAAAATCCAAGGTATTTATCAAAACAACTTCTACTTTGAGCCCCCAGCCCTATGAAATTGATGAGAGCTTTGTTCTACATCTCTGCCTCTCTACTACCTCTTTGTGATCAGATACTCTTCTTCCCATCCTCTGCTCCTACTTAGCAAATATCTGAGAAGAATGTGATGTCAAATGTCAGACTTACCTTCAGAGTTTCAATACCCAATCCTTTCATACAGACACTTTATATTAGCCTTCCAGCTACTTCAGCTGTTCTCAGGTAGTTCAAAGTTTGCACTTTGGTGCAAAGTAAGCTAGACTGCCATTGTCAGAGGCTAAAATTCCCCTTTGCCCAACTGTTTAAGAGTAAGTCCCAGGGGCTTCCCTGGTGGCGCAGTGGTTGAGAGTACGCCTGCCGAAGCAGGGGACACGGGTTCGTGCCCCGGTCCGGGAAGATCCCACATGCCGGGGAGCGGCTAGGCCATGAGCCATGGCCGCTGAGCCTGCGCGTCCAGAGCCTGTGCTCCGCAACGGGAGAGGCCACAACAGTGAGAGGCCCGCGTACCGCAAAAAAAAGAAAAAAGTCCCAGGATTGCACTTCCCTGCCTTTATTGGCCTTGCATGTGTCACATGCGCATTCCTGAATGAGTCACTGTATCCACGAAATGAAATGCTCTATTTGGTGTACCCTGAGCTCTGATCCACATCCAACGATGTGGGTGGGGTCAACCTTACTTGAACTGGTTAGAGAATAAATTATGGGTAGTTCCTGATGACAATTACCTAAACGAGCAGAAGAGGAGAGGTACAGTGGGAAGGGGGGGAATATGGATGTTTGCAGGTGAAAAACAATAGTTTTCTACCCAACATAAGTGAAAGCTGAAATATAATTGTTATTCTCTAAATGTTAAATTTCCTTTTTAAAATATTTTGCCAATTAATAAAGCATTCTCTTAAAAGTTTAATCTTAAACATTAAGTTTAAAAACTATACTGTGAACTTCTGATATACTAATTGAACTCATAAAATGTATAAGGAATATCACTCAACAGAAAGAGACTCTAAGTCAACTCAGAAAAGAACTAGATTTAAAGATAAGTAAACTTTCTTACAAATGTGGTTGAATCACTTCAAAATATTACATATGTTGTGGTAGGAAATATGTTTCACCTCTCATACATTGGTATGGGTAGTAGACTTAAACTAAGGTGTCAACTTCAGCTGTCTGGGGTAGGGGCAAGGGAAGAAAAAAACCTAATAATTAGAAACTATAAACTATCAACTAAGTCCCTTTGTATCCAACTTTTTAAGGGCTGAAAACAATTTTTGTACTGAAATATACAACAGTTTTGTATTAAAATACACATATACCTAAATATGAGGAAAGCAATGTTTAGCTATCTTGTTAAGCAGACATTTTTAGTGAAACTAAAATTTAGTGAAGTCAATATTCTGAAGCTAATCATATTTTCTGAATTGCCAATGGATGCATTTATGATTATTAGTTGTGGTGAACGGTGATTAATGTTTCTCAGTTATGCACGCTTTACCCTATCTGATGAACCTACTACCCTCACCATTTCAAATACATGATTCATTTTTGTAAATAGAAAGATAGATAGATATGGATATATATACATATATATGTACATATATTTAAATTCAATAGTATATACTTTAAATTTGACCATTGATTTAAAAATAAAATGCTTGGCATTTACTTGTTTCCACTACTTAATAGCATGTACAGGACAATCATTTACGACTGATGAAAATGTGCACTCTTTTGATATTCAGGCAGTTGCATGTTATTTCTCTACCGCTTCTATAGACATTGCTGCTGATGAAGCCAAAGTCAGTTTCCACCCAGAATTATGCAACTAACTTATTTAGTTCATGAGAACAGAAGAATAGCTGCCAAGTGCTAGCCAGATAACTCTCACCAACGTGCCACTGGCAGAAAACTTTACCAGAAGAGCTTATTTCAGAGGATCACAAAAAGTTCATCTCAACTATCTTTCAGAAAATAATTAAAACTTTAGATTGCGGTGTATGTGTGTGAGTGTGTGTGTGTGTGTGTGTGTGTGAGAGAGAGAGAGAGAGAGAGAGAGAGAAACAGAGAGAGGGAGAGAGAAAGAGGGAGGGAGGAATGGAGAAAGCAATATTGTTTCATGTAAAAAAATGGCTGAAGGGGAACATTATGATAACTTTTGTCACAGAGCACTATTAAACCTGACATCTATAACGTATTTGTTTTTTTAATAGGCAATAAATGAATCGGTGATGAGTTCAACAATAATTGAAAGTAATTTGGTAAGAAATTCACCAGGGATAAAAAATTCAAGAGAATTCTCTGAACCTAGAACAGGCAAACTAGAAGGATTGACCTGCCATCACAGATTTTTTTGGGTTTTGGGTTTTGTGTGTGGGTTTTTTTTTAAGTGTGTGTGATTCCATTAGTAATATAATTGGAGCATAAGGAAAAGTGTAGAAGAATGATTATGGATTGGTTAACTTAGCTTTGGTGGATTTTAGGGGAAAAAATCATTGGTTGTAAATTTAGGATATCATAGCTGTTGAAAAATTCAAGTGCTTTCTAGTGTACAGAGTGATTTCATAGAAAACATATGCATACACTGTCAATTTCTTTTCTCTCACTGTCATAGTAAAAACAGTGACACATTTCTTAAGGAAGGAACAGTTTTTGTGATAAGATAGTCAAACTCTGTTCTAGAAAAGTATTTTGTTTTGTTTCGTTTTGTTTTGTTTTGTTTAATGCAAATAGAAAGAGGGGACCAAAATGTGTACTTAAAAATACTTAAACTGGTTCATCTCATTATTTTCTGAAGTAAACTTACAAATATACACACCTAAGCAAAGAGGAAAGGAGGACACTGTGATTCCTGACATAACTAGAATTAATCTCTTTTTCTGGTGTCTTCTGTCAAAACCTACCCTGGAGAAAGGAGAGAGGAGACAAAGGTATCCACAATATAGCAACAATATCAAAAGCTAGGAGACCCAGTGAGACAGAAGATGGTTTTGAAAAAACCATTGCTGTGTTGTGTGGTTGTTGTGTGGTTTATGGGTGGTTGTAGCCGGACAGACTGTTTAGGCTAGCTGTGGTAGTGAGGGAATGATAAAACAGATAAAAATTAGTTGTTATTTCTGTATGTATTTCACGTTCCCTCCCATCACCACCACGTTGGATCAGTCATTAGCTGCCCTTCTGCTGAGGTCAATGGGTGGTATCAGGGCACCACAAAAGCTTTTTAGTGAGGTGCTGAAAGACATAGGTAAGAAGTGATTGGTTTTCTATGACTTTTTCTATTTTTTCTATTGATATTCTAAAAACATTGCCTTCTCCCAACGCTGCTCTTCTTCAGGGTGTTAAGGTGATGGAAATGATAACAAATATAGGCAATTAACAATGGTTTGATGGAGCTGGAGCTCTCCACTTATGGGCTTATCTCTACGATAACTTGAACACACTTGAACCAAGTTCTAGCCTTCAATCCCTTAAAAAGTATTACAAGAGTAGGTGATAGACTCAGGAAAATAAGCACCCTTAGACTAAAAAAACCTAAACACTTAAAGAGAACTGTCCCCTTCAAAAGAAAAATGACTGGGCATTATACATCTTCTGAAGCAGAAATATTAGAACAGTCAGACCAAAAATCTAAAGAAATAAGAAATGTTATGTTAGCAAATTCAAATTTCAAATAAGAATGAGAAACTATTAAAAAAGCCAGGTGGAAATATTAGTTGTAAAAATATAATAAAAAGAGTAATGGGGACAGCAGATGAAATTAACTGACGATCAAGTTGTTTAGTTGATCATATTAAGAAACTCTCTCAGAAGGAAACGGGAGAGATAAAGGAAGAAAAATGTAAAATTTAAGAGGTATGGAAGACAAAAGTAGAAACACAACATTCAGATAAAATAAATTGTCCAGAAAAATAAATGGAAACAAAGTCTTTAAAGAAATGAAAATAGTTTCCCTAAATTAAAAAAGGATAACCTAAATCATATATGGAGAAGTAAAGTGTCATGAAGAGACACTAACAACAACAAAAAGAATAAGGAAGTACTTACTTTATAAGTTATTGTAAAAGATTATAACTAAGATGGAGTGGTGCTAGTGAAGGGAGAGACTAAATTGATCATGGAGCCGAATGAGAGCCTAGATACAGACTCATATTTACTTAACACCTAGGTAAATGATACAGGTGGAATGAACTAAGAAATTATTCAATAAATGGGGTTAGAAAAAAACATCTCTAACTTGTCTCATACACAAAAACAAACTCTAACTGAATTAAGAATTTGAATGTGAAAAGATATAGAAAAAAATATAGTGTGTATCTTTCTGACTTTGGGAAAGATATTTAAATAAATACAAAAATAATCAAAGAGGATAATAATAAACATAGCATTAAATTTACAATCAGTTCATCAAAAGACATCTAAAGAAAGTGAAAGATACGCTACAAAAGAGAAGATATTTGTAACACATATTCACAAAGAACTTGTATCAGCAATAAAAATGTGTAATTTTAATAGATTCTACACATTAATTTTAAAAAAGACCAGTGAACCAATAGAAGAAAGGTCATAAATCATGAATGTATGTTATACAGTATTCATGACTCACAGCTTATTAAGAGATGTTCAACCTTATTATTAACCAAAGAAAAGCAAAACAAAACTGTTAAATGAGATACCAGTTTAGAAAACTGGAGTGGTGCAACTTAAAAGGAATGACCATATCAAGGGTTTGAGGGTCTCTACACAATCTGTATTACTAAAATATTACCAGTGAGCGTTTCCAACCACTTTTTCTAAGACAATTTGGCAATATTTCATAAAGTTGAAACTCATGAAGCAACAACTTTAGGTCATGTATAACAAAAAACCATGAGGAAGATTTTTTATAGCAGGGATCTTTGCACTACTAGAAAAACTGAAATTCTTATTAACTAAAAATGGATAAAAAATAAAGTATACTGATTCAATAATATATGAAAGTAAAAATAAATGAACAGCAGGCATGTTCAACAGTGATTAATCTTATTAACATGATATTTGTGTTGGAAGAGAAATTCCTAGTAGAAAATATGTGCCATGTCTTTTTAATATAGATTGAAAACAAGTAAAAATTAACCATAAATTGTTTATGCATTAATTATATATGTGAAAAAAAATGAGGAAATGACAGTAGTAGTAGTTACTTCTGAAGGGAAGACTTAGGGATGAATTAGGGAAGGTTTATAGAATTCAGCTATAAGTAATAGAGAGTAACTACTTTTGAGATTGGATAGTATGTTCATAATGATTTAATATATTATGAAATATGTGAATGAAATAACAAAAATGATCATTAAAAAAAGGTTACTGATATATCCACAGTGATTGTCATGAACCAAAGATTGTGATAAATTCAATTCTATGTATCTAATTTTCAATTAAGGATAAAAGCAAGGGGATGTAAATAAACTCATTTGTGTTTTCAAATTCATAGTTTGTTGCTAATTAAAAATAAACTTCTATCTTTCAATCCAAAACCCCAATGACTTTCTCACTCATTAAATCTCATCTTGGGGGCTTCCCTGGTGGCGCAGTGGTTGAGAGTCCGCCTGCCGATGCAGGGGACACAGGTTCGTGCCCCGGTCTGGGAAGATCCCACATGCCACGGAGCGGCTGGGCCCGTGAGCCATGGCCGCTGAGCCTGCGCGTCTGGAGCCTGTGCTCCGCAACGGGAGAGGCCACAGCAGTGAGAGGCCCGCGTACCGCAAAAAAAAAAAAAAAACTCATCTTGGAGTTTCTATACATAATTATTTTTAAAAGCATTTAAGTAGTTGCAGTGGTCTATTTATCTAAAGAGAGAGCACAATATCTTTCTAGAAGATTAGAAAATCAAAATAAATGGAAAATATAACTTGAAAATATTATGATTATATATACCGTTTTCTTATTCATACTTTAGTTTGCAGGCTCACTTAGAGAATAAACAAACCACTACTAACATAGTATCCCTTTACAAGCGATGAGAACCTAGAGTCTAAAAAACTTTAAAGGACAGATCAAAATTTAGGGGACAAAAGGCATTGGGTAATGTTAACCCATTCATTTCTTTGATGTTATTTGACATAAGAGTATACGGGCATAACTTGTCTTATTGCACTTTGCTTTACTGTGCTTCATAGATAATTGTTTTTTATAAATTGAACGTTTGCGGCAACCCTGCATCGAACAACTTTATTGGTGCCACTTTTTTAAACAGCATTTGCTCACTTCATGTCTCTGTCATATTTTAATAATTTTTGTAATATTTCAAAATTTTCATTATTATATTTTTTGTGGTAATGCATCATCAGTGATATTTGGTATTAGTATTGTAATTGTTTGGGGCACCACAAACTTCACCCATATAAGGCAATGAACTTAATCGATAAATGTGTGTGTTCTGACTGCTGCACCAACTGGCCATTCCCCCTTCTCTCTCCCTCTCCTCAGGCCTCTCTATTTCCTGAGACACAACAATATTGAAATCAGGCCATTTAATAATCCTTCAGTGGCCTCTAAGTGTTCAACTGAAAGGAAGAGTTGCAAATCTCTCACTTTAATTCAAAAACTAGAAATTATTAGCTTAGTGAGGAAGACATCTCAAAAGCATAAATATGCTGAGGGCTAGGCTTCTTGTGCCAAACAATTAGCCAGGTTGTAAATGCAAAAGAAAAGTTCTTGAAGGAAATTGAAAGTGCTACTCCTGTGAACACCTGAATGATAAGGAAGCAAAACAAACACTGCTGATATGAGTAAAGTTTTAGGGGTCTAGATAGAAAATCAAACCAGCCACAATATTCCCTTAATCCAAAGCCTAATCCAGAGCAAGGCCCTAACTCTCTTCAATTTTATTAAGGCTGATAGAGGTGAGGAATCTGCAGAAGAAAATTTCAAGGTAGCAGAGGTTGGTTCACGTGGTATAAGGAAAGAAGCTGTCTCTATAACATAAAAGTACAAGCTGCTGTTTTTGTATCCATTCAGCCAGTCTGTGTCTTTTGGTAGGAGCATTTAATCCATTTACATTTAAGGTAATTATCGATATGTATGTTCCTATTACCATTTTCTTAATTGTCTTGGGTTTGCTATTGTAGGTCTTTTCCTTCTCTCGTGCTTCTTGCCTAGAGAAATTCCTTTAGCATTTGTTGTAAAGCTGGTTTGGTGGTGCTGAACTCTCTCAGCTTTTCTTGTCTGTAAAGGTTTTAATTTCTCCATCAAATCTGAATGAGATTCTTGCTGGGTAGAGTAATCTTGCTTGTAGGTTTTTCTTCTTCATCACTTTAAATATGTCCTGCCACTCCGTTGTGGCTTGCAGAGTTTCTGCTGAAAGATCAGCTGTTAACCTTGTGGGGTTTCCCTTGTGTGTTATCTGCTGTTTTTCCCTTGCTGCTTTCAATATGTTTTCTTTGTATTTAATTTTTGATAGTTTGATTAATATGTGTCTTGGCGTGTTTCTCCTTGGATTTATTCTGTATGGGACTCTTTGTGCTTCCTGGACGTGACTAACTATTTCCATTCTGATATTAGGGAAGTTTTCAACTATAATCTCTTCAAATATTTTCGCAGTCCCTTTCTTTTTCTCTTCTTCTTCTGGGACCCCTATAATTTGAATGTTGGTGTGTTTAATGTTGTCCCAGAGGTCTCTGAGACTGTCCCCAGTTCTTTTTATTTATTTTTTTTTGCGCTATGCCGGTCTCTCACCACTGTGGCCTCTCCCATTGTGGAGTACAGGCTCCGGACGTGCAGGCTCAGCGGCCATGGCCGAGGCCCAGCCACTCCGCGGCATGTAGGATCATCCCGGACTGGGGCACGAACCCATGTCCCCTGCATCGGCAGGTGGACCCTCAACCACTGGGCCACCACTCTGTCCTCAGTTATTTTCTTTCTTTTTTCTTTATTTTGCTCTGCAGTAGTTATTTCAACTATTTTATCTTCCAGGTCACTTATCCGTTCTTCTCCCTCAGTTATTCTGCTATTGATCCCTTCTAGAGTATTATTAATTTCATTTATTGTGTTGTTCATCATTGCTCGTTTCCTCTTTAGTTCTTCTAGGTCCTTTTTAAAAGTTTCTTGCATTTTCTCTATTCTTTTTCCAAGATTTTGAATCATCTTTACTACCACTATTCTGAATTCTTTTTCAGGTAGACTGCCTATTTCCTCTCATTTGTTAGGTCTGGTAGGTTTTTACCTTGCTCCTTCATCTCCTGTGTGTTTTTCTGTCTTTTCATTTTGCTTATCTTACTGTGTTTGGGGTCTCCTTTTCACAGGCTGCAGGTTCGTAGTTCCCTTTGTTTTTGGTGTCGGTCCCCAGTGGCTAAGGTTGGTTCAGTGGGTTGTGTAGGTTTCCTGGTGGAGGGGACTAGTGCCTGTGTTCTTGTGGATGAGCCTGGATCCTGTCTTTCTGGTGGGCAGGTCCACATCTGGTGGTGTGTTTTGGGGTGTCTGTGGCCTTATTATGATTTTAGGCAGCCTCTCTGCTAATGGATGGGGCTGTGTTCCTGTCTTGCTAGTTGTTTGGCATAGGGTGTCCAGCACTGTAGCTTGCTGGTCCTTGAGTGAAGCTGGGTGTTGGTGTTGAGATGGAGATCTCTGGGAGATTTTCGCCTTTTGATATTACGTGGAGCTGGGAGGTCTCTTGTGGACCAGTGTCCTGAAGTTGGCTCTCCCACCTCAGAGGCACAGCACTGACTCCTGGCTGGAGCACCAACAGACTGTCCTCCACACAGCTCAGAATAAAAGGGAGAAAAAATAGAACGAAAGAGGATAAAATAAAGTAAGATAAAATAAAATAAAATAATTAAAATAATTATTTAAAAAAAATTTTAAAGCACAAAAAAGAACAAAAACAGACAGAACCCTAGGACAAATGGTGAAAGCAAAGCTATACAGACAAAATCTCACACAGAAGCATACATATACACACTCACAAAAAGAGGAAAAGGGGAAAAAAATCTCTCTTGCTCCCAAAGTCCACCTCCTCAATTTGGGATGATTCGTTGTCTATTCACGTATTACACAGATGCAGGGTACATCAAGTTGATTGTGGAGCTTTAATCCGCTGCTTCTGAGGCTGCTGGGAGAGATTTCCCTTTCTGTTCTTTGTTCACACAGCTCCTGAGGTTTAGCTTTGGATTTGGCCCCGCCTCTGCGTGTAGGTCGCCTGAGAGTGTCTGTTCTTTGCTCAGACAGGACGGGGTTAAAGGTGCCGCTGATTCACGGGCTCTGGCTCACTCAGGCCAGGGGGAAGAAGGGGCACGGAGCGCGGGTCGAGCCTGCGACTGCAGAGGCTGGCGTGACATTACACCAACCTGAGGTGCACCGTGCGTTAGCCTGGGTAAGTTGTCCCTGCATTCCGGGACCCTGGCAGTGGCGGGCTGCACAGGCTCCCGGGAGGGGAGGTGGGGATAGTGACCTGTGTTTGCACACAGGTCTCTTGGTGGCGGCAGCAGCAGCCTTTGCATCTCATGCCCGTCTCTGGGGTCCACACTGACAGCCGCGGCTCACGCCCGTCTCTGGAGCTCTCTTAAGCAGAGCTCTTAAGCCCCTCTCCTCACGCACCAGGAAACAAAGAGGGAAGAAAAAGTCTCTTGTCTCTTCGGCAGCTCCAGACTTTTCCCGGACTCCCTTCCGGCTAGTCGTGGAGCACTACCCCTTCAGGCGGTGCTCACGCCGCCAACCCCAGTCCTCTCTCCCTGGGATGTAAGCTCCGAAGCCCGAGCCTCAGTTCCCAGCCCCCGCCCACCCCAGCGGGGTAGAAGACAAGCCTCTCGGGCTGGTGAGTGCAGGTCAGCACCGATCCTCTGTGCGGGAATCTCTCCGCTTTGCCCTCTGCACCCCTGTTTCTGTGCTCTCCTCTGTGGCTCCGAAGCTTTCCCCCTCAGCCACCCGCAGTCTCCGCCCGCGAAGGGTCTTCTAGTGTGTGGAAACCTTTCCTCCTTCACAGCTCCCTCCCAGTGGTGCAGGTATCGTCCCTATTCTTTTGTCTCTGTTTTTTTCCTTTTTCTTTTGCCCTACCCAGGTACGTGGGGAGTTTCTTGCCTTTTGGGAGGTCTGCTGTGTTCTGCCAGCATTCAGTGGGTGTTCTATAGGAGCAGTTCCACGTGTAGATGTATTTCTGATGTATCTGTGGGGAGGAAGGTGATCTACGCGTCCTACTCTTCCGCCATCTTCTCCTCTCTCCAGTTTACTGAATATTTTAAGCCCATTGCTGAGAACTACTGCTCAGAAAAAAATTCCTTTCAAAATATTTCTGCTCATTGACAATGCACCTGGTCACCCAAGAGCTCTGATGGTGATGTACAACGAGATGAATGTTGTTTTCATGCTTGCTAACACAACATTCATTCTGCAGCCCATGGATCAAGGAGTCATTTCAACTTTCAGGTTTTATTATTTAAGAAATATGTTTCATAAGGTCATACCTGCTATAGATGCTTCCCCTGATGGATCTGGAAAAAGCAAATTGAAAATCTTCTGGAAAGTATTCACCACTCTAGATGCTATAAACAACATTCATGATTCATGGGAAAAGGTAAAAATATCAACATTCTCAGGAACTTGGAAGATGTTGACTCCAACCCTCATGGGTGACTTTGAGGGCGTTCAAAACTTCAGTAAAGAAAGTAACTGCAGATGTGGTGGCAATACAACAAGAGAACTAGAATTAGACATAGAACCTGAAGGTGTGACCAAATCAACTGTTACTTGTTGATAATGGATGAAGAGTTGCTACTTGTGGAAGAGCAAAGAAAGTGGTTTCTTGAGATGGAATCTACTCCTGGTGAAGATTCTTTGAAGGTTGTTGAAATGACAACAAAGGGAGATTTAGAATATTACATAAACTTAGTTGATAAGCAGTAGCAGGTTTTGAGAGGATTGACTGCAACCTTGAAAGAAATTCTATGGTGGGCAAAACGCTATCAAACAGCACTGTGTGCCACAGATAAATCATTTATGAAAGGAAGACTTAATCAACGTGTCAAACTTCATTGTTGTCTTATTTAAGAAATTCCCACAGTCAACCCAACCTTCAGCAACCACCACCCTGATCAATCAGCAGCCATTGACATTAAGGCAAGAGTCTCCATCAGAAAAAAGGTTATGACTTGCTAAAGGCTTAGATAATAGTTACCTTAAATTAAGGCATGTACATTTTTTAGATTGAATGTTACTGCATACTTAATATGTTACAGCATATTGTAAAACTAACTTTTATATGCACTGGGGAACCAAGAAGTTTGTGAGACTAGCTTTATTATTGATATTCACTTTATTGTGGTGCTGGAACCGAACCCACAATATCTTTGATGTCTGCCTGTAAATAAAGACCACAGTAGTATTCATTGCTGACTCATCAACTTCCCCAGAAAGCATTCTGGCTGACAGTCAATTTCACATCAAAACATTTTACAATGAATAGAAATTTATAGATAGTAAATAGGCAGCGTGATAGCATAGCTGAGCCCTGATTTGAGTTTAAGTATGTGAATGGAGTCAACTGAAGATTTCTGGATGTCTTTTATTGCCCTACAGCTCCAAACCCATCTGATACATCTCAATGACAAACTCTTGGATATTTTTCACTATGAATTCAGGTGGATGAGGTCGTATGGAAAATGACTATTCTTGATAATCTATAAATATTTACCTTAAAAAAGATGGGCCTGGTTTCATTGTAGGGAAAAGGAGGGGAGAAGATATGAAAACACATTAGGATAGCATTTCGTTATTTTCTGTTTTCAAAACTGAACTATACTATACAGAAAAGAGATTTCCAGCTTCAAGAAAGAAATTCAATCTGTTGGCTAAAATATTAAAAATGTAGATGAGTTGGGGCTTCCCTGGTGGTACAGTGGTTGAGAGTCCGCCTGCCAATGCAGGGGACACGAGTTTGTGCCCCGGTCCGGGAGGATCCCACATGTCGCGGAGCGGCTGGGCCCGTGAGCCATGGCCGGTGAGCCTGCGCGTCCAGAGCCTGTGCTCTGCAACGGGAGAGGCCACAACAGTGAGAGGCCCGCGTACAGCAAAAAAAGAAAAAAATGTAGATGAGTAAATACCCAAGTAATTCAGCTAAGTTCTAAGAGATGTTATGTTTTTTTTCATACCCCATACAGGAACTTGAAATTATTGATCAGTTGTCCAAAAGTAGGTACTTCTTCAAAGTTTTAAAAAATTTACTTCTGGTAAGGCAGGAAAAAATGATTACAGTGCTAATCATTTTAAGTTCCCTAGTATCACTAGAATTTTTCCTTTTCTGTATAATATCAGATAAATTCTATACCCAGCCTGCAGGAAGTATCTGATCTAAAATTTAGGACAGACTAGAAAAAAACATTTCATGTGTGCCTAGGTGTGCTTTGGATAAGACTAGGAAACATAAAATTGAGAATGTGTGAGATAAAGAAAACTCAGAAGGAATTTATTATGGGATTGAAAATTTCCAACATCATCACAGGGGAGGTTGTTGTAAATTTCTGCAGTCAGTCCCCTGACACATGTACATAAACACACACACCCCAAAACAAAAAATAAAATTCCTACATGTTCCTACAAATACAGAACTGGAAGGAAGGGAGGATGGAAAAGGGAAGAACAGAAAAAGGGAGGAAAGAAAATATGAAGGTCAGCACAGTGAATACTAAGGATGAGGCTCTCAATGCTTAGATTCCAGCCCTGTCTACAGGCATGAATCTAATGCTATTATACATATTTATAAAACTATTAATACTACCACAAAGCACTTTCCAATCATTGATGTAATCATAAATGTTAGAGACATAAAGCACCTTAGAAGTCATCTATTAAGTTTCCTCATGTTGCAGAATAGAAAATTAATATACCAAGAAGCTGATTTTTCCAAGATCCTAGATATATTTAATGTCAAGGATCCAAGCCTCACAATTCTCAAGCCAGTGTTCTTTCTTCGACATCAGTTTATTCAGGCACCACCAAAATATTTTTGGTGGTGCCTGAATAAACTGATACATAAAATACAAATGATATTTAAAATACAAGTGATATTTCTGAAGAAAGACAGTAATCAACAAGAATGAGTTCATAAATGTTTGTCTTGCTCATTTTAACAGCAATGAAAACTCAGTGTGGCCACTGCTGAGGGTCTGTGACAGAGGTCTGATTTAGCCAGTCCCACAGCCATGGCCATTACAAGTTGCTTTATCATCCAGTTAATGCTTCCATCTTTATTAAGTAGATTGAAGTATTTTCTGTGTCTATAGCTGCCTGAATCTTACTGTTGCTCCTGCATTATTATTGATTCAATTAGCATGCTGATGGTGTTATGCATAATATTGACCTTGAGGTACCCAGGAATGGTAGACATTACATATTTTGGTAAAAAAGTTATCTTAATATAAATATTTATCTTAAACAATAAGTTTTCTAGAATTGTAAGAGTCTAGAGAACATTTTGTGTTTGTTTTTTATCAAAATGGCATTAGGGCAATTGTTTTTTAAACATGTATGCTATAAATTTATTTTTTCCAAGTCTGAGTTGTTTTACATTAATTAAAACTAGGATATAAATAATATTCTCTCCCCAAAACTGATATTGCTATTATTTATTTTTTCCCTTCCTTAACTAGTGAAATTATTTCTGAGAATGTGTGAAAGAAATTGAGACTAAATATAAGATGTTAATAATACCTCTGAGGACTTGTAAGAACTCAGCAAATGTTAATTCATTAATTCTCAATTTGTTTTATATATAAAATATTAACAATATTCTTCAAATCCTAACATTTCTTTTATTATTTCCCTATGTCTTGTTGAATTCAATAGCTTTCTCACTTTAATTCAGCAATTAATTCATCCTTTCTAATTTTTGCCTATATGCTATGGTTTTAATGTGGTGTTAACTATCACCAGCAGGAACCTACTAATGGGCAATATGTAGACTGACAGATATTTTTATTGCATTATACTCCTGAGTGATAGATATAAAGGTAAATAATCATGTTTATTAATATTTCTATGATAGGAAAAATACATATTCAAATCAAAAATCTACCTTCAATTTTATCCAGTCCAATTCTCATTATGATAAAACATGCTAACAGAGTTTAATAACTGGCACACATTCTAACTTGAATGAATGTCTACAGAAAAATACATGGAATAGTAAGCAAAGTTCTTATGTTCAGAAATTCAATTCTGATTGGCATGCAAATGTCAACGTCTGTGAAAATTAGTCTTTTCCATTCATAAACAATGGTTATTCACAAACCCATCTTGGATTTAAAAATTAGCTTTGAAAATTACCTATTTCATTATTGCAGTCTATACTCATTTCCTCACTAATTGTGATATTCTTTCAAAAATGCAAATGTCTTAAGTATTTATTTGATATTTGTTTTGAGGACAGCACTTTTTTTTAATATGACCATGAAAACATATTTTCTTAAAAAAGGTTTAAAAAATATCTCTTTTCTTCCAAATTAAATACACGAAGTCCTGTGAGTAGAGGTTTTTCATGCAGTCTTGTTTGCCAAAGCCCCAAGACAACTTTTACTGAAAACATATGCATAAAAAGGGGTGCATAGTTATTGTTTGCTTTGTTTACACACAGAATTTTCCTGATTCTTCTCTATAATTCTAAATTACAGCATGGCATTCTGTCTTGAAAAACATAGCTGTACTCATAAGGCTGCATTTTTCTTTTTTTGAAATGGCAAGAAGAAAATTTGAGTGGACAAAAATTTTTTAAAAATCATTTTTAAATAACAAGATAATATGAATTGAATTAAAAAAACCTTCTTTTTATTTTATTTTTTTTCATGCTTCCCCATCCTTCTTGAGGAAGGGAATCTTGGTTTCGTACTCTTTTTTTTTTTCTTCCTCAGCATATAGCACAGTGCTTGACACATCATGAAAGTTCAATAAATATTTGGTCAATGTATGAATGTGTGAGTAAAAAAATATTCTCATATGCAACTAACTACACTACAAGTGATTTCTTGTATGTGTCGTTACCCATTCTTGTTTCAACTTTTATGGAAAAGTGACTACTGGAAATCCTTTTAGAAATTTCACCCAGAATGACTCACATCTGATTCAAATCAGAAGAACAATCAATTTGGCACCATCATAAGTGCTTTCAGATGTTAAAGGTGACAAAATGGGCAGAACTCCTCCTAACAGATTATGGATACCATGTGTGACAGAATTAAGTGGAAAAATGTTCGTAGAAATGCTGGAGTGGAAGGCATGTCACACCCATGTGGCTTGGCTGCGAGATACAATGCATTCACTGACATGATGGCAAAGTTGGGTGGCACATCACGTATGGCATATGGCAGGCTTCTGCTTCAGCAAATGCATACCACATGCCAAAGAGTGGTGTAGTTTCTATTGATTACTGTTTCTTTTCCTTTCAAGTGTTCAAATTAATATTAAAGTGTTTTTAGCAATCCAAAAAGGAACACAAGAAGTCCAAACACACCTTTTTAACTCATTCAACAGTGAATTTTCATATTAATGATTTGTCCACCTTAAGAACTGCATATGTGCACATTATTTCTCAAAATACAAACTAAGAAGAGTACTACAAGGACAAATTATCTCATATTAAGTCAAAACAGAAAGAACCACTTTCAAAATTTTGAGTACACACATGTATACTAGTACATATGCTTTCATATTCTTCTTTATATTCATTTGTCACTCAACAAATGTTCACTGAGTGCATATGCTGCATTGAGTGAACACAGAGATCAAGCTATGATGCCTTCTTTCAAGGAGCTTTCAGTTTAGATAGGAAAAAATGAATAAAAAGAAAATTAAACTACAGTGTGATAAGTACAGAAGCAACAGAAAAGGGGGAGGGGAGGTTTCATGAGAAAGGTAAAAAATAGTTGGGAAAAATCTCAAAGTAGATGATTCCTATGATTAGATCCTTTGAAGAAAATACGGATCAACTACTTAAGAAGGAAAAAAGAATATTACAAGTAAAAAAAGAAGCATTTGCAAAAGCAAAGAAACAATGTTTTTTAGATACTGCAAGTAATTTAGTATTAACAGAGCATAGTGTATAGGAATATGGTAATATATCTAGAAGTCAGGGGCCAGAAACCCACTATATATTATGTTGACATTAGATTTTTATACTGAAGGGGACAGAAAAACAGAAAAAGGTTTTAAGTAGACAGTAATGATCAGACTCACATATTAAAGAGATAAATCTGCAGGAGTTTTAAGACTGGGTAAAATGGATAAGAGGATGGTGACATCAAAGGTGGCTGCAGTGGTCTACATGGTAATAACAAGGGTCCTACTAAGGTATTATCACTGGAGATAGAAAAGAGGGGGCTGCTCTTAGAGCCATGTCAACAATAGAACTGACAGGACTCAGTAACCAATTGGAAGCCTTCTGGTTCAGGGATAGAAGCAGTTTATGATGACTTCAAGAGTTCTTGCTTGGTGAACTGGTTAATGTAGGAAAAAGAGGATGTGAGAAAGATTTATTAAGTATCATCTGATAAATGCAGCTTTGGAAATTTTGAATTGGGGGGCCTATGGGCTTATCCAATCAGATTGCTCTAGTGAAGAGTTTAATGTGTGGATTTTATCTAAGAGGAAAGACTTATTAGACTGGAGATAAGCAATTTGCTCTTGAACAACATGTGTATTTTTCCATTCTGGGGGTGCTATGTGTTATATATGTCTATTAGATCACCCCTTTGGATTTTTTATGAAGAAAAATATTTATATTTGCTTTGCCAATATTTTGTTTAGGATTTTGTATCTATATTCTTGAGTAAGAGTGCTTTATTCTAGTTTCTCCTTTTTTGTTCTTTAGTATTAACCTTATCTAATGTTATTATTAAAATTATGTTTACTTCATGAAGATTGAGAGTTTATTTCTTTTTCTCTCTTTGTGAGGAGTATATTAAAATTGGATTATATATTCTTGGATGTTACCGTCTCTGTCAGGTGTTTTCTTTGTCAGAAGATGTTTAACACATTCAAGTTCTCTAATGATTTTTAGGACTATTCAAATTTTATACATATACTATATATATTATATATTGTATATATTTAATATACATTACATATAGTTATAGATTTTACATTTATGAAGTTTTATATATATAGTTGTCAATTTTAATACATTGCTTTTAAATGAATATATCTATTTCATCTAAGTTCTCTAATACCCAGGTACGCAATTGTCCATGATATCCTTTTAGTCTTTTTTTTAATTCCCTAAAATATCTGTAGTTAAGTCTCTCTTCCCATTCTTCATATTGTTTATTTCAACTAGGTTAGAAATAAAATTCATAAGCCAAACCAATATACTTTTTAGAATGAGAAGATCCTATTACTTACACCATAACAACAAGTGTCACCCTAGAGTATCACAGCAAGATGGGACATACGGTCTCTGGGTGAATATCTAGTTAGCTTCATATTCTTGTCATTTGGCAGTGACTTTTTTTTTCAGACATTTCTTTTAATTTAGCTATTCTTGTGGTTGTGCCACGCAAAAAATAAAATTAATAATTTTTATTTTTAATAAAAAATAAAATTAGACATATAATTTAAAATTAAAAATTTAATGCAATGAGAGGATGCTATTATCCATATTTTATAGTTAGTGCTAAATACTGATTATTAAATAAGATTATATGTAACTTCTATGGGAAAATCTATCTATATTACAACTGATAAGAAATAAATAGGAAGATAGCATTCATTGAGGATTTACCGTATATGGACTTCATGTAATCCTCATTAAAAGCTGCACATCCAATATTATCCCCACTGAAAGACAATAAAACTGAGGCTAATTTGGTTCACAGTCATATAGCTGGGAAGTGATGGAACTATTATCCGGCTTGGGTCTCTCTGAATTTGTCCACCTCAAAGTTACTATTTAGCATACTGAAAATTCCCAACAATAAGTAAATAATCATTCTATACTCAAAAAACTTTTCAAAACATAATTAACTGTGAACCTTATCTTTTTAATATTAAAAAAACTGCCTTTGGTTGTCTTATGAGCATTAGTGAAATATTTATTCATTGAAAAATTTTGTTATCTATTCCATATTAAGATAATAAATACCTAGGAATTCTTCCACTAATGTTTGAGAACTTTTGATCACTCATTCATTTAGGCTAAACCTCAGAATGAAACAGATTCTACCGACAGTGCTAAGTACTATTCTGATTGCTATATATACAATGTTGAACTAAAGAGAGACAGCTCCCGCTTTCAATGAGCTTCAATTGCAGAGGGAGAGCAGAAAATAATGAAGTAAGCCAACATATAATGAAATTTAAGGTTGTGATTAGTTCTAGGAATAAAAATGAAGTAATATGAAGGCATAAAGAGTGACCAACATGAATGTGATCATAGATCAGATCTGATTGAATTGATGGAGGAAGTCCTGTGAAATTCTTCAGGGGAATAGAATGGGCAAAGGCCTCCGCACCAGGTGGGGAACAGACAAGTGCTTTCAGTTTGGCAGCAAGACAGTCAGTAAGCAACAAGCATGGCAGGGGATAAATTTAAAGAGGTAAGATATAATATCCCACTCAAAGCGAAATGTTAAACATTTTCTGTTTTTGTTTATTACTGAGAACGATGCACCATATACTCCTCACCATCTCTGACCACTTGCTATCCTTCAGATTCATGACATTCCTGCTACCACTGGTACTCTGGAAGGAGCAAAATACACTTGGTAGTAAGAAGCTGTATATTCTCCTAGGAATAGAAGTTGAAGGGAGATTGATAGATGCATGATAGTTATGAGAGACACAGCCTGAATTGAGGGTTGATAATGACTTTGCGGTGTGTTAATTTCTCTAGGCTAAACTATGCTCCCAAGAATTCCCTTTCTAGTATGTGTCTGGATGCGGGACAAAGAACAGTTCAAAAGATACTGTTTGGGGCTTCCCTGGTGGCGCAGTGGTTGAGAGTCCGCCTGCCGATGCAGGGGACACGGGTTCGTGCCCCGGTCGGGGAAGATTCCACATGCCGCGGAGCAGCTGGGCCCGTGAGCCATGGCCGCTGAGCCTGCACGTCTGGAGCCTGTGCTCCTCAACGGGAGAGGCCACAACAGTGAGAGGCCCGCATACCGAAAAAAAAAAAAGGTACTCTGTTGCAGTGGTTTGAGGAATGAAAGAAAGTAACAGTGCACACACACACATACATACACTTCTCCCAGTTGTTTAATCAAACACAAATCAAACACAAAGCATCTTCAGTTGTTGCTCTGAAGGGATTTTTTTTTTTGCAGATGTAATTACCATTCCTAATCAATTAACTTTAATAGTTCATCTTGGGTAGGTCTGACTCAATCATTTGTTACCCTTATAAAAGAGGACAAAAGCTTTCCCTGATAAAGAAAAAGAGAGGGGCATTAGTGAGCAACAGGCATTGGCCCGTGTTCATGGGGTTTCAATCGGCTTGTAATCCCTCCTTCTTGATTGCCTGCCCTGTAAACGTCAGACTTTAGCCAGCCTCCACACTGAATAAGCCAATCCCTTGCGATAATCCATGGATATATCCATGTATCACCTACTGGTTCTTTTCCTTTGGAAGAATCTTGATAGATACAGGGAGTACTGCTCACAAGTACTTAGCAGGGGAGACATCAAAGAACACATGGAAATAGCTATGAATAAATTTTAAACACGTGCCAGAACCAGAAAGCTGGAGACCAGGTCATATAGTTAACAGTGAAGTACGTTCCTTTCCTCTTTACCTCTTCCTTTCTTCAGTTCAAATTTGCTGAGGTCAGAAATTTTGAATGGAAATCTAGAGAAGACTTCTTTATATGGTTTGTAATTTGTTTCATTTAAAAGGACACAGACAACATGACCATGCCCCTAAAATCCAGATATTAGTTTTATATGACTGCTCTAACAAATTAGTACAAATTTAGTGACTTCAAACAACACATATTACTTTACAGTTCTGTGTATTGTAAGTACAAAACAGCTCTCACTGTGCTAAAATCAAGGTAACAACAGAAATGAGCTCCTTTCTGGAGGCTCTAGGGGAGAATCCCTTTCCTTGCCTATTCCAGCTTCTACAGGCCCCTGCATTCCTTGGCTCTTGGTCTCCTTCCTTCATCTTCACAGCCAGCAATGGCATGACTTCTCACAAGTCATGACTTTCTTTACTGCTTCCCTTGTCCACTTTTAAGGTCCTTGTGATTGCACTGGACCAGATAACCCAGGATAATCTTTTTATGTTAAGGGCCACTGATTAGCAAGCTTTATTCCATCTGCATCCTTAATTTCCCTTTGTTATATAACATAGTACAGTCACAGGTGGTGGGAATTTGTATTTTGACAACTTTGGCAGGGGAGGGAGGTTGGTAATTATTTTGCCTACCACATGTGTTCTTTATTCTTTGGATATGGAATAACTAAATATTCCTGCACTTCTTTTCATTACTTCATAAGACATAACTGAGACAAATGAATCTCAACTGACAGGAAATCACTCCTGTAATTAAATTATAGAGATGGGAAAAACTCAAATTTGACCTGTGTCCAAAGATAGAATTTATCTTTTTATTGCTATATATCAACATAAATTGTCATTTTCATCTGGCATTCACTGTTTTACACAAAAGGTATTATCATTAGAGTGGAGTTTAGTATAAATATAATTTTTCTATAGCTCTAATTTGTACCCTGTGAGTATTTCTATGCATGAGTTTTCCAATATATTGCTAAAAGGTAGCTTTTAATGTGAACAGAATAATAGGCAGTTGGTCTTATATTCAAAGCTATTTCAAAAAAGCATTTACTTAAAAAATGTTAAAAATGGAGGTCATTATACAAAATCCACTCCAAATGGCTTCTTAGTCAAAGAGAGATAATTAGGTGCTTCCCTGAAGAAAGTGGCATATTAGGAAATTAATCTCCATGGAATTGGTAACCTTTCTGAATTCAGTGATTTTTCAGTTTTTACATTTGATTATATAATCTGGAAACCTCCAAATCTCAGCAAATCCACAGGCCCTATTGACAGCTGCTTGAACAGCTAAGCAGAGGAAGGGAAACAGTAAAATTAAAAAAAAAAGAAAAACAAAAACAAAAAACCCTCAATCTTAATTTTACCATCAGGATTTCAAGGCAGTTTTGAAAGCTTGAGAACTTTCTTGCACATTTCAACTGTACGAGTCAAAAACTATGATTTAAAAAGGAGGTGACTTGAAATAGGGACAGGTAGGGATGAAGAGGGAAGTGTGAGAATGGGCAGTGCGTTAGTGCTACATGTGAAATGTTCAGAAAAGAAAGAGATCAATTAGCTTAAAAGGTTTGAAACCTACTTTGGCATAGTTTTGAAGACAAAAGAAAAATCATCCTGCAGAAATGCAGTTCATTGTTGAGAGGTGATGAGCAATGAACAATGAATTCCATCAGTTTTGTAGGCAACATTCCTTCTCCTTCATAAAGTACTATCCATTATTAATGAGCACTATTTCTGAGTGTGAAAGAACTGTTTGAAAAACATTAACATCATCTCTTGGATGTGATTGACATTGTCATTCCTTTCATTTTGCTGCTGGCAAGAGGCATCCCTGTAGACTTATGTGCATCTGGACATTACTAATATATCCTCCTTGTTATGCACTCTGGGCAGCTGTGATATGGAAATTTTCAGCATTGTATTTTATGGTTTATTTTTCAGCTTTTACATTGTGTTCTGTTTCAAAATGCGTTAAGTCAAGCCTTTTTATATGCAATGATCAATCAGAAAAATTATCCCTTTCCTAATCTGACTCTTCTCCAAATTTTAAAAAGATGTGCAATGACCGTATGCTAGCCAGGCAGTTAGATCCATGTCTATTCATGGTATTTCTTTTTTACCTTCCACTTTTCAAAGCTGATTACATTTTTAATTGTCCTGTTGCAAAAAAGGACTGTAGCTACTGTCTACTTGTTCAGTAACACCACAGTGCTGACTAACCCACCCACATAATACCTTTTAATCAGCAAAACTAAAGGTAACAAAGTCAAGGATTAGAGGAGTAATGGATCTAAGAAAAAAAAAATTAAGCACCAATCCTCTTGACTTTTAAATATGTAAGTAACTAACTAAGCTTCTCTTTTCCTCTCAGCTGCCCTGCTTCTCCCTCCTCACAGCCCATACGCACACCCACACAGAGATCTGTATTCCTAAGTGTGGCTCACTTACTTCATACGAACACATCACAAGTCGATCTGTTTCTTTGTACATTAAAAGCCTATCAATGAAGTGTGGACTAAGCATTTTCAGTCAGCTAATGCTGATAACCTTTAATATTTGGAGGTGCAACACAACCACCCCCCATTCTCTTTTTTGATATTCTGCTGCCAGTTCTGCCAAATGTTTGGATTGTCCTAAGAATTCACCTTAAAAAAGGCTCCCAAAAGTGTGTTTTATCTTTTGGGATATCAATAAATATAAGGTTAAAAAAAAAAAAACAGTGGGGAGGATTTGTTCCATTGTAAAAATAACGTGGGGATGTTCTGTTTCAGTATTTTGGAGCACCTCAGTGCCAGATGAGCTCTCATAAGGCTGACACGAACCAGGATTTCCTAAGAAAGGCATTATAATTATATGGTTTTTCTTAAAATGATATTACTTTAGAATATTTTTACCTCACAGACTGTCTAGAGTTATTAGTGTTTTATGGAACACATTTTAGGAAATTCTGATTTAATTGCGTCTCCCTATTAAGCATGCTATTATACTCATGGGACCTACTCCAGGGAAAAAAGAAAAACGTTTACTTCCTACTCTTTCCATACACAGTGTAGTGTGATGATTAAGAGTGCTCTGGCTCTGAAGTTCCATTTCCTGGGTTCAAATACCAGCTCCCCTAATTACTAGTTGTAGGACCTTGGGCAAGTCTTCTACTCCTTCTCTGACTCGACTTTCTCCACAGCAAAATGAGGAAAAATAATAGTACCTTATATATGAAACAATGTGCATAAAGTGGTTGACTTTAAAAGTTGCTATTCACTTTCCCAAAACCTTTGCATCCAAAGTACATCATCTCTCTTATATCAGGATGGCATGTTATGGTTATGTTATATGGCACAGTTTGCTTTATCCAGAATGCTCTAGATATTGGAGAACTTTCCAGGAATTACTGTTGTTATGAGTCACAAAATTGACCATGAAATTTTATACACTGTTGTTTTTAGTAAGTGAGTAGGTTGTTTCAGGAATTAGTCCATTCTATTGAAACCATGCAGCCAGGCTGCATGCTACTCTAGTTAGTACATTTTCACTGCAGTCTCCAGGGTACTGCTCTCTCCTTCTTCCATTGTTAAGGTATGTGTTAGTCTAATGTTAGAAAGTTCAAGCCTATCAAGAATGATAAGTAGAAGGCCCTTTAAAATCTATTTAAATCCTATCATGGTGGCATCAATTTATTCAACATATTTTTTACTGCATACCTATCATATCAGTCACTGTTATAACTAAAATCAGAAAACCAATACTTAAACACATATATAACCAAGAGAACTTCAGAAAGCAATGGGTGATAAAAAGAAAACAAAATGGGTAATTTAATAGAGAATGATAAAGGTGTGAATAATTTCACTGCAAAAGTAACACTTGAACTAGAATTTCAGTAAAAAGGAGGCAAACATACAAAGAGGTATAAGGGAGAAAAAAGGTGTTAAAGCAGGAATGCACCCTGTGTCTGAGGGAAAGAGTGAAAGCCATACAGGCTGGATCATGAGAAGACAGGACGAGAACTAGAAGAGATTGGAAAGAAATGATTGCATCCTCATTTAAAAAGACCTCTCTAGACAACAGACGGAAAGGAGGTGTGGGGGTAGCATGGAATCAATGAAACCACCGTGGCAGTTATACCAGACAGTAATGGGAGTTGGACTAGGGAAGATAAGGGAAAAACAATGAAGTATCAGGTTTAGCAATATTTTAGAAGTAAAGTTTACAGGATTTGTGAATGAATTGATATGAGATGAAATGGAAGGGAGGAACCAGAAATGATGCCCAAGTTTTGACTTGAGAAGCAGTTTGAATGGTAATACAATTTCCTGGCCTAGATAAGACTTGAGGAGTGAGGGACATAATTAAGCATTCTGCTTTGGCCACAACAATTATACATGGCTGCAAGGCATTTATATGGAGAAGTGATGTTGGCAGATGGGTATATAAGTTGGAACTCAGTGAAGGATTTGAGGTAAATTATTTGTATTCAGAATCTTTTGTAGGACAGGCACTGTGCTGACTGATGGGAATAAAATGGTGAGAAATATTTTGTATGTGGTAGGCAAAATGGCCTACCAAGATCCCTGTCCCCCAGTGCATATATCCTGGATCGTCTCCTTTATTGTGAATATGGTGGTACCTGTAAATATGATGGGTATCACCCCCATGGTTAGATTATGTTATATGGTTCAGTTTGCTTTTAAAAAGGGAGATTATCCTAGGTGAGCCTTTCCTAACAGAGGGGCTCTAAAAGGGACTGGAACTTTCCTGAGGAGAGGGGGCATGTGAGTTCAATCAACATGAGAGAGAGTAGAAGTGTGAGGGCCAATAGAAGGAGACACATCTCAAGGACCTGAGAGTGGCATCTAGGAGATGAAAGCTGTTCCTGACCAACAGCCAGTGAGAAAACAGGGACTTCAGTCATGATATCATACAGTAATAAATTCTACCCACAAGCTGAGAGAGCTTGGAAGTGGCCTTAGTTGAGTCTCCAGATGAAGGCATATTCAGCTGTCACCTTGATTTTAAACCTGGGGAGAACTGAACCATGCTGAGCTGGATTCCTGACCAGTGGAAATTGTGAAATAATACATTTGCATTTTTATAAGCCACGATGATTGTGGTAATTTCTCACACATCAGTAGAAAACTAATACAATGTATTTTATCTATTTCATGGAGCCTACAGTTTGCCAGAAAAGAGGAAGGAGAAGTAGAGCAGATAGAGACCATCAAATTTTCATTTTTAAAGGAAGGCTCTATATCAGTATGAAGACTGAGGTTGAATGGGATGGAAATGGGGATCTTTTATGCCAGAACTGATGGATGTAATGGGTGGTTGGCTATCCAAGTCCAAGTAAGAGACCTCAGATTAGTGTGGTGGTAGCAGAGACTGATCAAAGAGGACATATTTAAGAGACATTGTGAGGCGATATTGAAGGACTGGAACAAAAGGAGAAGATGAGCACATACACACTGGGCCAGCCCTAGTCCACAGTACTGGATAGTCAATTAAGTCCAAGTCATATTGGGGCATCAGCTTTTAGCTATAACAACAGGGAAATAGGAAAGGGGACCACTTATCCTATCGCCCATTTTTGTTTATGCAGTTGCATTATTTATGTCACACTGAAATTACATATTGTCACCATTATTTTATACTTTTGTTCAATGTCATATAGCACATGTTAAGGCATAAATATAAGAGTAACAAAGCCCAAGCACTCCTGTGAGTAATTTAAATATACCACTATAGTATTGTTAGACTCAATGATGCCCAAATAGCTAAATGACCCATTCAAATTGTAATACAATTGACAATGACTTTTGGAATTGACTTTCCCAATATTCATATCAAAGATAATCAATTCTGAATTTGTGACTTTAACCTGTTGAGTCACTAGATAATGCATTCAAGCAATTAAAAAAGATTAGATAATTTATAATCATATCTGTTTTATAAGTGAGATTCTCTTTCTTGGCCTTCAAATGTGAAAGTCAATATAGTTGTCAAAAATTGTGGCATAACAAACATTTAAAAATGTTACTTATTGTCTTATGGCATTTAGTGTTGTTGCACAGTACCTGAGGCCAGGTTGATTTTACTATCACTGCAAATGATATGATATTTTGTTTTATTTATTGTTTTATTTATTGTTTTATTTGACTTTTTCTCTAAATGAGAGGAAAAATATATTTTCATAATTTATGTTCACTTTCTTCTTTCTAATTTTTTTCTGATGTTGTTGAGTTTACTATTTGTGTTGCTGTTTTCCAAAATATGGTAAACTTTCAATCTATATATTTAAAACTTTCTCAGCTCTAGAAAGTTGTCTTCATTTCTGTTCTTCATTTTTTGTTCTCATTCCAATCATTATATCAGATAATTTTCATTCTTTCCTCTATTTCGTTTTCATTCTTCGAGAGATTTACTTCAGGATTTTTCATCAAAATTACTGACTTGATTTTCCTGTGTCAATTTTGCTCTTCACTGGCTTGCATAAAATGTTTTATGTCACATTTGTTTTATTTAAAATTTTTGTTTTATACATAGACTTTTCTATTATTTCTGTTTCCATAGCAACTGGATATATGTTTCAATTTCTCAGATATAATGTTTTCTATTATCCTCTTGACACTAAGGAAGCTTTAATTTTTTCTTCTAATCCCTATAATAAATTATTTATGAAATCTGTTCATTCTTTAAATATCAAAACAATATTGCCTTCTACTTAATCTGCTGTATTTTTTTTAAACTGGGTGTTCATAAATGAGGAAATAGTTGTAACAAAAAGGAAGAAAATATTCCAGAGGAAGTGGCACTGGCAAAAATACTTTGCATCAAAGAAATTCTCAAAGATATTTCATGACATTGAAAGTACAAATGATAAAACGTTGGGAGCTGACTCAAACTCAGAAAGGAGTACGACAATGTGCCAAGGCAAAGATTCTCACTCCGTATTATAAGTTATATGATGAGATGAAGATGGTAAGTATTGTTCAAGAAACTGTTGATGGTTTTTTACAGAGAAATAAAACACTTTAATTTTTAATATTTCTAATGTTTTAAGTATAGTTTTTATTAAATATTAGTTTTATTATTTTTTCATTTCTCTATATATTTATAACTGCCAACGAAACAAATTTTAACATTCTGACAAAAGTTTTTAAAGATCACAGAAGAATTTTCATTTTTACCACTGATTATTAAGATGGCTTTGCAGTTTCAGCTGTGTATGGTCATTACTGTTGTTCTGTATTATCCTACAAAGTGAAGGTCTGTATTAGGTCTGCAAATCCTATTTATAAGAGAACAATAATTATTATTTCCAAATAAAATAATTTCTCATTGATTTATTGATTTCCTATGATTTCTGACTTTTTAAAATACGGAAATAAGCATAAAGGCTTAAGGTTTAAAAAAAAAACAAATTAATGAACTGCAGTTATGTATCCACGGACCCAGGTCTTAAAAAGCTACTACACTTTCACCCTTAGATTTAGTCAGTGGTAGAAATACAAAGGAATTTCCCACCTTTCCTGGGGGTAAAAAATTCACTGATTTATTTTCTTTCTTTTTCTCTTAACTGATAAAAAAGAATACATACTAGCCAAATCGAGGCTTAATCTCTCCTTCTCATTCATAGGTGAAAACAGAAAAATCGTCATTGCATTTGATGAGGATACACCTGAAAAAGGAAAATGGACTTTCTTCCTTGCTCATTTTCTCTTCAGAGCAACTCTCACCTTTATTTCCTTCACTCATTATATCTCTTTCTCTCCACCTTGGGATGTTAGGTGAAAGGTATTTCTAACTGGTGAAGTTTAAAAAGAAATGTTTGTTACGTTGATTTACCACCATCATGTTAAAAGAGATATGAAAGAAATACGCAGGCTACTGAGCATCACAGCCCTAAAAGGGATGCAATTATTTGCATGCACAGAAGTGAGGCTCAAACCTGAGAAGTTTTCCTCAGAGCCTTCATGTGACAGTAGAAAATAGTACTCTTCACTCTCCACCACCAATAATTCAATATGATTCCTTTCCTTCAGGAGCAACTGTCATCTAGGAAATTTGCTTAAATGACATTAACAACAAAGATTGTCGTTTATTTTCTTATTCTACTCCTGGCCTGGCTAGATAAGAGCAGAAAGATAATTAAGTCAGTGATGAGTTGCATGTGTAATGCCATTTCAGCTGCTAAGAAATATATGGAGGATTACAGTAGGGAAACATGGTGGCAGACCTGTGAGGGACATCACTTTAACTTCTTTTCAGGTTCTTTCTGTTCTCAATGATAAATGATACTCCTTTAGTGCTGTAGTCCAGGCAATTAAACGTTAGATAGCTAGATAGGTAGATAGATGTTTTAGAGATGTAAATCAACTTTAAAAAATTTAACCTACTTTTTATTGTAATTTTTTTCTTTCTAAAAATAACTCAGATTGACATAGCTATCCTTTTTTTTTTGCGGTACGCGGGTCTCTCACTGTTGTAGCCTCTCCCGTTGCGGAGCACAGGCTCTGGACGCGCAGGCTCAGCGGCCATGGCTCATGGGCCTAGCCGCTCCCCGGCATGTGGGATCTTCCCGGACCGGGGCATGAACCCGTGTCCCCTGCATTGGCAGATGGACTCTCAACCACTGCGCCACCAGGGAAGCCCGACATAGCTATCTTTTAAGTATGAAAATAGACACCATCGAATAGTAAATGCTATTACACCACTCATAAAAAACAGGTTAGAATCTACTGTACTGATAATTGTAGGAATCATGATCACCTGATGAATATTTTCAACATTATAAAATGTTAAATCTTAAAAGTACCATATTTATGTTACAAAGAGCAGAAATGTAGCTAAAGGTCAAAAAAAGATAAATAAACTAAATGACACATGTAAGTTAAAAAATTCATGTTAGTGTATTATATTGATATGTATGTCATAATTTTTGCATAAATAAATGTTATTTTTAATCAAAATCCATAATCCTGCCTTCTCCATTCTGATTAACAGTATACATCCAAAGTTTATAGTATTCTGAAAGCTGGAGAAAGTAATGGATTAGTTCTTGTTTATGTTTTCTTTATAGTTTTCTAACTTCACACAATTGGGAAATGATTCTTATTTTTCATGAATTTTTTAAGAATAAATTTTTAGTGTAAAAAACTCAGCAAGTTTTCGTTTCTCATTACTTTCTGCCTTCCCTAAATAATAATTGTGTCTACTGTGTGTCAGGGACTGTACTATGCAATTACATCAAATAAGACTTAGCCCCTTCACTGAAGTAGATTACAATCTAAAAAAATATATTATATTCATCAAAGATTCCTGGAGAGTTTGATAGACGTTTGATTCAAAATTAGACTACTAGGTGTTTAGAGAATACTGCTTGAAGAAGAAAATAATTGACTTGAGTGTCGAAAGGTAAGTAACAATTAGCAAGGGAGATAAACAAGGGGAGGGGTCAAGAGACCATAGATCTGATAGTTCAGAATGTAAAATAAATAGATATAAAACATATTCAGTATTTATTCAGTGGCCCACTGTTGTAAGGACCTTGGGGAAAAAATAAGACATTGTTTCCTTTCTCATAAAGCTTACAAACTAGTAATGAAATAAAACATATCAGATATACAAACAGCTACAGTACAAGGTAGAATGTGGTAAATGCCACAAACAAAATACCAAAAATACTTCAAAAGTTTAGCAGGCAAGGGAAAAATACACTTATGGATTTTATGAAATTGGTGGCTTTGAAACAGTAGTTAACGAATAGGCAGGATATCTGTAGACCTAGTTTTAGAGAATAATTCAGTCAAGAGTGACAAAAATACCTATGCAAAACATTGAATATCCTAGTAAAACTGACCAATTTGGTTGAAGAGATGCAGTTTGCTTTAAAGGCAAGCAGTGAGAAGCAAAGAAAAAACAAAATGAGGCTTTGATTGAAATGAGAAGGAAAGAAGTTTAAATATTTAAACAGTTAATTTTATAGTAAGTAACAGGGAAGAATTTAAAATGTTTAAATAACTCACCTGATTATATTTTGTTATGACAAAAGGTGGTACACGTGAACAAATTTTATTCATGTAAATACACACACATACACACCAATACATACATTTTAATAACACTGGCTCATACTGCATATCCAATTTTTGATCTATCTTTTAATCTAATACAATGTGGATATTTTCCACACTATTAATGATTTATAGTGAAAATAACAGTATAGAAGCAAATAATCAGAGGAATAAAGGCCTTTTACATATATAATAAAATATATATTAGATATATAATATATGTAAGTTAAATATTATATATATAATATAGGTTGTTTAAAATTATTTTAAAACATTAACTGTCATGAATGAATCCGAGCACGTAACATCATGAGAATTTCTAGATATTTCCTACATATAATTTCCTACAAGATTACTGCATTGGAAGACACACATATTTTAAAAATGAGAATCTTTGACATTTACTTCCAGTCAAGACAGAATAATGTGTGTCTGACTATAAAAATAGACAAAATCCATAAAGCAACTGTTGCCAGGCATTGAATAACAGAAACAGGTGGGATCCTGGAGAGAAGGGCAATACGCTAGGTGAGCCCCACAATTATCACAGGTTTCTACTTGCAAGCACTTTCCAGATTACCATGCAGGGAGACAGTGCCCAAATGGAGAGCAGTCTCTTCTGGTCTGAAGAGGAAGAGATATGTTTTGGATGACTGTTAACTGCTGGAATTTCCAGGGAATGACACTGGACATAGGTAAACTCACAGTAGGTGGGTGGAAATAACCCAGAAGCCTATGTGGGGAATCTCTCTAAGTCCTTGACCAAAGACAGAGCCCTGAATGTGTACAGCAGGACTCTGTAAAGGCTTACAAGGAGGGACTGCCTGGAAACAAACAGCTGAGCAGAGATTCCAGAGGCTGTAGGAGTAAAAGCACTCACTAAGCATCTCAGACATTTGGGTGAGACTCCAGAGAGGCAACATCTTAGGAATCACCATGTTTTAGGGTATATGACCCCAAACTAAAGACAAAATCAAAATAGACTAATCAGAGAAAACAACCAAAAAAAACCAAAAACAGACAGGATCAAGAGAATTTTCCACTAATATAATCCCGTTAGAACAAAGCTCAACACAATGGATCATCTAAATGTTTAACACGCAATTGAAAATATAGTAAAATATAAAGAAGTAGGGAGTAATATGAGTGAAAATGAAGCACGCAGCTTCAAACCACATGTCTCTTGGAGACCTTTAAAAACATCAAGCAAAAACTGACAGAATCAACTTTCTAAGAACTCTGAAAAATAGTCACAGGTTTGCAGCAACCAAGCAAATGTTGAATCAAAGAAAAGCAACTTAAAGAGTGGGAAAACTCTGTGATGTTTTTATTTGACCTTTTCCCACTCACCCCCTGATGCTATAGTTATTCGGGGGGAACAGAACAGACATTATTTACAAACGATTGTGTTTTCCATTTCTAAGCTGTCTGGGAGCTACCTGAAGGACAATGCAAAGTGCTTGTCTTCCTTTCGCCTAACTAGGAACCTACTCAAGATGAATGAACTGCATTTCACAATAACACTGGAAGATAAATGAACAACCCACTGCAGCCTGAGTCAAAAGATTACATCCTTGAGGCATACAAAGAGCACTGAGAGCCTAGGAGGAAAAGCTGGGCAGGGAGTTTCTTTGGGAAATTAAGACATTTAAAAGTGTCCCTGTATACTGAGGAGTTTAGAGACATATACATGCCTTGGTGCTCACTCAGAAAAAAATCTGAGAAGATGGTACACTTTCAACCTCTGGGTGATCTCTAGACACAATGAAAGCAAGAAGCCAAGGCAGAGGTGAAAATGGCCTGGCCTCAGCACAGAGCCAATGTGCAAAGGAGGGAAGAGGGTTTTTTCCGCTTTCTTTCTCTTAAATATTTGGCAATTTACTAGGAATAGGTATATCTCATTTTTGAAAGTGACTTCATTTTGTTTCTACTCAAGTTGAATATCTTTTATGAATTTTAACTCATACATTTTTTTCTCTAAACTACTATTTTTATGTCCATGGCACAAAAAAAACAATTACTCAATACTGTTTGAAAATATGGGTAAACTACCAATGGATTTAATGAAAATTAAACTGTCTTGAACAACTCTTAGTTTTGAAAACTATAGAATTAAAAACAATTTCACGAATGGAATCTAACTCGGATATAATCACGTGAAAGAATTTCTTAAAAAAATAAATGGTACAATGTCAGGAGGGAAAACCAGAAAACAACACATTCCATATGTTTAAAAAACTGCCTTTTGTTATTATACCTATACTATTGGCTTTGAGGGAAATTTTATGTTTGTAGCAGAACTTCAGGGGCATCTGTTCTAGGCAGATGTTAATCATCTCAATTTAGCATTCTGGAAATGAGAGGGGAAAAGAAGTGTACTTGAAGGAAAAATGCTGAGCCTTGTGAGGCCAAAGGGGTTGTTACAAACAGTGCAGTCTAAAGAAAGAATGAAAATGATTGCAAACTTGTAACTGCATCCCTATTGTTACCATATTAACATATTTCTAAAGAGTGTTCCATCCTTTTAAATAAAAAATGTTAACGTTATATAGAATATTCTGTAACAATGAAATACAAGAGAAAGCACTGACTTAATAAGAAATTAGGTCAAACTAAGGAAATGGAAGATTAAAATTTTCCTTTAATTGACTTTAGATGTGATTAAACTATGCTGAATCTAAATCGTTGCATATAATTTGACAGCCTTCTGAATTAAACGCAAATGTATGAAATCCACTTGGAAGCAACAGGAAAAAGGAGGCATGTTGTTTAGTATATTAAATTTCCATATCAGGTATATGCAATGAGGAAAATGGCAAAATAAGACATGATTGGCCTACTAAGAGAAAGATTCTATTGCTGGAATTCACATCCTGGCAATGATAGGAAATGTAAGACTCTTATTACAGCGAAGAAAATATAGATTCCTCTGTCTACTGACTCTGAAATAAGTAGGGGATGAACTAGTCACATTCTCTGGCTCACTTATTCAAATTCACTATATTTCATCTCATTTTTTAATGACTGATAGCGTGCTAATTCCAAATTGTTCTGAAGCTTACTTTCTCTATCACCATAACAGTGGATTCATTATTAAGTAACCATATGAACTGCCATTAAAAGACCATTAATACATCAACTATAGATAAATCTGAACAATATGTTAACTACTAAGCTATAAAAACTCTGATGTTGGGTCATTTTCAAATACATAGGCACACAAAGAGCTTCTACTTTCCCTATGCTATCCCTTTGTCCTCTGCTCACTTTGCTTCCATTCAACTAAACATGGTCTTGGAGCTACTGGGTCAGAGTTTTGAGAAAATCCATGAATTCAAAAATAAAAGGAAAGAATAAACCCTAAAACTGTGAAGAATTATGGAAGCAGATCCTAAGGTAGGACTCTTATGCTGTGCTAGACTGTATAAGTTGGCCCCTCTCTCAAAAATGTTATCTATCTCCTTTCATTGCCTGCTAAAAAATGCCTTTTATTTTATTGTGCTCCTTGTATTTTACAAGCTGAGCCAATTCTGAATTAGAAAGTCACTTCTGAATAAGCTAATCAATCCCCTAAAAATCCTAAGGGTCAAGGAATGATAATTTCATGTTTCTACACATTAGTTTGATGAAAATGTTAAGTTCCTAATGCTTAAATAGCTCAGTTGAAATTACAGTTGACCAAAAATTTATTATAAAAAAAAAAAACAAATAAGAAAAAAGCTACAATAGAAATGAATTTAATCATTTTTTAAATATATGAGTACTTTTAAACAGTAGTAATTTTAGAAATAAATTTTAAAATAGATTGTATATCTTAAATGTAAAATTACCTGTATTTCAGCAAATGTGGTTAAATGTAAATTACAAACTTGAAAATAGTAGAACAGATATAACAAATTGTGATATACTACACTTACAGACGTAATTCAAATTATTAAGAAAAAGTTAAGAACTTGATGGATAAAAGGACAAAAATGAAGATTAGCCTGAAAGGTAAACAAAAGTACCTTTTGTTTGAATATACAGAAACAATTTCAGCTTTATTTTCATTAATTTTTTTTGAATTATAATTAACATACAATATTATGTTAGAATCAGGTGTACAACATAGTGATTCAATATTTTTATACATTATGAAATGATCACCACAATAAGTTTAGTCGCTATCTGTCACCATATATACTCCTTACAATATTACTGACTATACTCTCTGTGTATACATTATACAGTTTGTAACTCATTACTCTTCATCTTTATTATTCATCTCCACATCCTTCTCCCCTCTGGCAACCCCCAGTTTGTTCTCTGTAACTATGAGTCTGCTTGTTTTATTTATTTTGAGTTTTAGATTCCACATATAAATGAAATATGGTTTTTGTTTCTCTCTGTCTGACACTTCACTTAGCATGATACCCTTTATTTTATGTCCACCCATGTTGCCACAAATGATGGCATTTATGGCTAATATTTCCTCATATATTTATATCTATCTATATATATACACACACACATACATATACCACATCTTTATCCACTCATCTGTTGATGGGTATTTCAGTTGCTTCAATGCCTTGGGTAATGTAAATAGTGTTGCAAGGAACACAGAGGTACATGTATCCTTTCAAATTAGTGTTTTTGTTTTCTTCATATAAACACCAAGAATTGAAATTATTAGATGTTATAGTAGTTCTATTTTTAGTTTTCTCAGGAAACTCCAGACTTTTTTCCATAGATGCTACACCAATTTACATTCCCACCAACAGTTCATGAGGGTTTTATTTTCTCCACATCCTCACTAATAACTTGCTGGGTTTTTTTTTTTTTTTTTTTTTTTGATAATAACCATTCTGATAGATGTGAGGTGACACCTCATTGTGTTTTACTTTAATTTATTTATTTAATTTTATTTATTTATTTTTGGCTGCATTGGGTCTCTTGCTGCGCACGGGCTTTCTCTAGTTGCGGCAAGCAGGGGCTACTCTTTGTTGCGGTGCACAGGCTTCTCACTGCGGTGGCTTCTCTTGTTGCCGAGCATGGGCTCTAGGGTTGCAGGCTTCAGTAGTTGTGGCATGCAGGCTCAGTAGTTGTAGCTTACGGGCTTTAGAGTGCAGGCTCAGTAGTTGTGGTGCATGGCCTTAGTTGCTCCATGGCATGTGGGATCATCCTGGATCAGGGATCGAACCTGTGTTACCTGCACTGGCAGGAGGATTCTTAACCACTGTGCCACCAGTGAAGTCCCCTCATTGTGGCTTTGATTTGCATTCCCCTAATGATCAGTGATGTTGAGCATCTTTTTATGAGACTGTTGGCCATCAGTCTGTCTTCTTGAAAAAATGCCTATTCAAGTCTTCCCACTTTAAAATTTGGGTTGTTTGTGTTTTTGATATTGAATTGCATGAGTTATTTATATAATTTGGATATCATCCATCAACAAATATATTGTTTGCAAATATCTTCTCCCATTCAGTAGGTTGCCTTTTCATTTTGTTGATGGTTTCCCTTCACTGTACAAAAACTTTTTAGTTTGATGTGGTCCCATTTATTTATTTTTGATCCTTGTTGCCTTGCCTGAGGAGACATATCCAATAAAATATTGCTAAGACCAATGCCAAAGAACATACTGCTTATGTTTTCTACCAGGAGTTTTATGGTTTCAGGTTTTAGATTTCAGTCTTTAATCCATTTTGAGTTTTTTTTTTCTGTTTTGTGTATGGTGTAAGAAAGTAATCCAGTTTCATTCTTTTGTCTATAGTTGTCCAATTTTCCCAACACCACTTATTGAATTTATTGAAATTAATGTATTTTCCCCATTATGGTATTCTTGCCTATTGTTCATACATTACTTGACCATATGAGTGTGTATGGGTTTATTTCTAGGCTATTTCATTTTATTAATCGATGTGTCTGTTTTTGTGCCAATACCATAGTGTTTTGATTACTATAACTGTGTAGTATAGTTTGAAATCAGGAAGCATGATTCTTCCAGCTTTATTTTTCTTTCTCAAAATTTCTTTGGTCATTCAGAGTCTTCTGTGGTTCCATAAATATTTTAGGATTATTTTTTCTAGTTTTTTGAAAAACACCTTTGGTATTTTAATAGGGATGGCACTGAATGTGGAGATTGCTTTGGAGAGAATGGACATTTTTAACAATACTCTTCCAATCCAAGAGCACAATATTTTTTTTTCCATTTTTTGTGGTGTCTTCAATTTCTTTCATGAATGACTTAAAATTTTGAATCACTATGTTGTACACCTGAAACTAACATAATATTATAAATCAACTATACCTCAATAAAAAAAGAAAAAAATATTTCAATGAAAATCTGAAATGTTATTGGTAATCTCCATGAAGTAAAATTCATATTTTTAAAAAGAAATCTTCCTCATACTTTTCAGGATTATCCAAGTGTTCCTCATGACCATGTATTAGGTCATATCATATATTGTTTTAACATAGTATAAAGAGATAGATTATTTAATTTTGGTTAAAACAGTCTCAGTGCATGCACTCATTCATGTATTAGATTGACAAATACTGCAAGATGCCTGGCACTCTTCTACACCTTGAACAGGATATTGTAAACAAGATACTTATAAATCCTGTCTTTATAGAGCTTACATTGGTAAGAAAACAAATGTCACACTTTTATTGGAGTAAAGACAGGAAAAGAACAGATGAAAAAGTGAATGAGAAAGGAGAAAAATTAAGACATGGGCTTTAACTTTTTCACTTTTTTCAAAGAGGGTAGCAGAGAATCACAGTGTTAGTTTTTAAGACCTCTATGGGTTTAAGGATTTTGTTGTTTTCTATCAGCTACAGTGGAGGTGTTTCAATGGAATAGGAGAAATTGATAATGTAGAAGAAAACATTACAGAGAAGATTATAGAGTACGAAATACAGAGCACAAATCAAGGGAGTAAATTTTTTTAACTTTTTATTTTATATTGGAGTATAGTTGATTAACAATGTTGTGTTACTTTCAGGTGTACAACAAAGTGATTCAGTTATACATATACATGTCTCTATTTTTTTTCAAATTCTTTTCCCAATTAGGTTGTTACCTAATATTGAGCAGAGTAAACTTTGATGCATGAAGAGAAATTTCTTTTATTGAAATGGTAGATTGACCGAAAATACAGGTACAGCTCCTACAGGATTTTGGCTGTAAATTTAGGAAAATGAGAACATTTGATCAATTACTTTTTTTTTTTATCAATGAAGAATGATGTAATGACATGAGTTGAGCATGTCAGCATAGGTGTTTGGGTGAAAGAACAAGTTAATATGGGAAGTTTGAAGAAAGTAAAGAATTTGTGAAATAGTTTTTCTTAGAAAGTAGAAAGTGAACTTATGTAATAATGTAGCAGTATTGCTGGGAATTTTATTTACAAATTTAAAGTACACCCTTTCTGCCTGATTGTATTTCCTCAAGCAAATTTAGCTGTTCTCATTTAGATGGAGATAACTGTGTTTAAGACCACTGGGATTTAGGCAAACAATTGAATGGTTCTCCATTCAATTATACTGGCAGTAACCTTCATCAATAAGAGGGTCACTTAATAAGTGAATGCTTACTTAGTAATATGTGCTTGTCCAAAGAGGAACACGAGGACAGGGGGAGAGGGCAAGTGAAATAGTGGCTACCTTGGAAAACTCTCTCCAGAGCAGTGCTTTTTCAACAGTTTTAAAGATAATGATAGTTATTAAGAATGTATTGAAAAGACATTAGCAGAAGCAGAGGTAGAGCAAGATCACAATGAAAGCACTGTGGGTAATATGAAATAGTGCTTTTTCTAAGTGCCTCCTCTTCCCCAATTTTTCTCCCTTTACATTTCATCTTGCCAAGTCTTGCACAATAGAAATTTTCTCTATTAATGTAAGGCACTGTTTCTCTACTTATGCTTGACAGAGTTCAGGGTAGGGAGATAGATGATATATCTCGGAAGAAAGAGAAGGGCATATATGCACCCAATCATATTTGATATTATAGGATAAGTATCCAAATGCATGTGAGAATAAAGTGTACAGGAGTGGAGGAATAATTGAATCTGTCTCATAGCAGTAGAGAAAATTACCATTAATTTTAGTGCTTCCTTGTTTCAAAAGCACCTAAATGACATCTGTTTTAGTATAAAACAAAACACTGTGGAAGGAAAATATATGGAATGTGTTCATGCATCTTAATTGTTGAACTAGATTAATATAAGAAGTAATCACTTTATCAGAATGAAGGAAACTGAATCATGGAACTGAATGAACAACAACAAAAAGAAACTAGGTTAAATTACTCAATAAATATTGAAGTGTTTGTACTTGTGATTTGGGATAGTGCAGATTTAACTGATACACCTATCTCTCATTCAATCCCTATGCCATCCTAATGATTTTATGGATCACTTATTCACAAGTCTCTCCCTCCTTAATTTGTGTCAGGCTTTCCCATGTTGCCATACTTCTGTCTGACAGGAGAAGGGGAAGGGAACAATGAGTACCAGAAAGTACCAGCATTCAGAGCCCCCCCAACTTGAAAACAAGTAAACTCACAATTCACTTAACTGCTCAGTCATCCTATGCAACACAAACACAAACATCTTCAATAGAAACACAGGTAAAGCACATTTTTCAACCATTTAGAAGCATGTTTACTTGTGGCCTGCGCAAAAAATTATTTTTAATGTACCGCCATAATTGCAACACCACTCATTGTAATGTTGCAGCATTTGGCCAGTGCCAAGATGAGGTTTAGAAAGGTTTCCACTACCTATGCACTGTTCAAATGCTTCTTCTGTTTGTTTCAATCCATCCACTCTTCATTCACTCAATGTGTGGGACACAATTGCAGGTGCTCCAAAGACTAATAAGTACTGCATTATGCAGGGTCCACAGAGGATCTTATATTTGAATTGCTTCAATTCAGACTGATAAGAAGGAAAGGAGGGACAGGAAATTCAAGCAGAGTAAATAACATAAAAAAAAAAAAAAAAAAAAAAAAAAAAAAAAAAAAAAAAAAAAAAAACAACGGGCAGTGAAATATAAAAGAGCACATTATATCTGGATAATCCTAGTTTTTTTGTTGAGCTGAATGGACTATGTAGAGGAAAGCTTAGACCTGATAACCAAAGAAATTTTGTGTAAGTTTAAGAAGCTATTGACTGAAATAAAATGGAAAGATAAAGTCATATTTGTACTTTAGAGAGACAACTCTTGAGGAATGGTAGATGATAGATTGGAATAGAAAAAGACTAAAGGTAAAGATAGGGCAGAGGTGGGTATTACAACAGTCCCATGGGATACTATGAGCACTGGAACTAAAGCACTAGCAGTAAGTGTAAAGAAGAGAATGAGGAGTGTAAGGCATCCTCAGGAGAGAGCCAACAAGACTTGATAAACAATTGCATATCATGGTTAAGGAGACACATTAAGAATGTCCATTTGTTGTCTCAGGCAACTGAGTGGGTAGTGACACCATTCACTGAGATATACAAAAAGTCACAATGATTTTGGTTTTTTGAGTCTTTTATAAATATACTGGGAATATTAGGAGAGGTACCACCTTAAGCCTTATCATTTTGTACCTTGCATGTAATTGGTTCCATAGATATTAAGAGCAAAACCTTGCACAGGACTCAGAACGTGAGTCAACTTCAGGATTTTGCCTGGTGCCAGCCCTGGGTACAAAAAACTTGTGTAATTTCCATAATGGGATTTTAATGGGTAAAATTCTGTGGATCTTTTTTTTTCTTTTTTCTTTCAAAAGAGTGCCAATATCTCTTGTAATACCAATATACAAGTGTTAACAGGATGTGTTAGGAGAACAGCCTAAGGCTATTTTTGTACATGTAGTATCAGGGGTGATTACAATATCATTTCTTGAATAACCTGGTCAGACACAGCACTTCTGTGTAGGGTTCCTAAGTGTCATGTAGCAAGTCACAGCTGACCTATTTGAACAAATTAGTGAGCAAACATTCTGTGACTATTTCTAGCAGAGCATTAGTGACAGTCTAAATTTTTTACCCACAAACTAAAAGATTTTAAAGCAATTCAGGTTAGATACTATTTGCAAAGCAAAGTGAAAGCCCTGTTGTTCATGCTTCCCAAATAGCATTGTCTTGACAAAATTTACATGTTATATTTATAAGAAGAGAAATGCTCATTTATGACTACATGACATTTCCACAGATATGTATGGCTAAAAATATGATATATTATGGTTTTTACCCAAATCTGACATATAATTGCAAAAAAGTAGGAAAAAAATCAACTTGCAAATGCACTGCTGAATGATCAACTTGTTCCTTGCTTATGATGGCACATTTGACTAATTCAATTATTATTTTTTTGTTTCCACAGTTTGAATATAATCCTATGAGTCATATTTCTGTTTGTTCTTGGGCATGAATGCATAATTACTAATGATGATAGTTTTATACATGCATGAAAAAAACATTTGATTTTGATAAATAACATTCACAGTTTAATCTTTAGACACAGTGAGACAGGAACCCTCTCCAAACCATGGAGACAGTGTGATATAGTCATGTCCCACAGGTCAACTCAGAGGAAGAAAAAATAAATTAATGCTCAGTTATAATACAGAATGCAAACAAGTTGCATTGCAATGTTATTTGATTAAAAATTCAATTTTTTGAATTGAAAAATTTCAATCATTAATTGTACATAAAAGTTTATGTATCATTGCTCTAAATACCAATCCACACAAGTAGCAGTCTAGTCTTAGAGTAAACAAAACAAACAAACAAAAACCACAGAGGAAAACAAACCAAAAATAAAATTCAATAGAAAAGAAAACATAAGTAAATACTAAACTTGTAGAACTAATAAATAAATTATATCCAGCCTCAGGATTCCACTTACATTTACACAAAATATTTAGCAGCTGATATTCCTAATAGAAGCCTACAAATTTTCGGTCGATTACTGTTCATGTAGTCTAGTACCAAAGACTAAGAAATGGACACTAAATTTTAACTAGAAATAGCACCTACTAGAGTATACTTTTGAAGTTTCTGAAATCACATGTATTTAAAAAGTTTTCTCTAGTTCCTTTGATGTTCAACCTTGATCAATTTTCATCTGAAGAAGTAATTATAAAGTCCCCAGAGTCCCCAAAACAACATAATTAGACACTCAAGAACAAATTCAAACAAATGAATTTCCATCTACCGAAGAAAGTGATGTGAACATCTTGCCTTTTGTCTAAATACAATGATCATTTTAATTACAAATTATGGGAAAAGTTAAGGGAATCACAGCATTCAGTATACAGCATATACGTGTGTGTGCATGTGGGTATGTATTTTTACGCCTTAAAACAATGTAGGCAATAAAATGTTGACTATACATGGGCAATGCATTGTTTTTCATTTTTATGTACATTTAAAAATTGTTTTCTGTGTGTAGGAGGGAGGTTTGAACCATGCGAGGAAAGAACTATGTTAACTTCTATTAACTTCTATTAACTTCTATGTAACTATGTTAACTTCTATTAACTTCTATTAACTTCTATGTAACTCTATTAACTTCTGTTAATAGAGCAGGATCTAAATTAGTTGACAGCAGAATTACCATGTGGAGGTCATAAGTCTTTGTAAACTTAGAGTTTGTATTTGGAAATTTGACCTTTGTCCTAGTTCTGGGCTGACAGGTAGGGGTGGGGGATAGGGAGGGCATGCAAACTTAATGTACGTGCACAACTCTCAGAAGTTTACCTGTGACTTAATCCAACTGCAGGAACTTAAAAAATTAAATCTGTATCTGTGTTGGGGATATAGTTCAATACATTATAAAGATTAATGCAAGTAATTTTTTAGTACTCCTCTGGCTGCAACAGTGGACCTTGAACAAGAATAAATTGGGCCTGGGCTTCCCTGGTGGCACAGTGGTTGAGAGTCTGCCTGTCGATGCAGGGGACACGGGTTTATGCCCCAGTCCGGGAAGATCCCACATGACGTGGAGCAGCTAGGCTCGTGAGCCATGGCCGCTGAGCCTGCGCATCCGGAGCCTGTGCTCCGCAACGGGAGAGGCCACAGCAGTGAGAGGCCCATGTATGGAAAAAAAAAAAAAAAAAAAAAGAATAAAGTGGGCCTGAGAATAAGGCCCTGTGTACAGGGCACTGTGAGTAGTAAAAAGATCCTTGGCAATCATGACAATCCATGGAGTCAGAGACATGGCAAATATGGGCCATACTGGTGAACTCTCAAGTTGTATTATCTTTCATTCCTATTCCTTCACTACATTATAAAGTTTTCATTTTCTTTAAGATTTCAGAAAAGTGTGTTAGTTCTACTTTGTTCTATTTGGGGAAAAGTCAACCAGTGAGAGCTGCAGTGGCAAGGAAAAGTAGATGTGAAATTGTAACAGCTGACCCAAAGAGATACAGCAACCCGTCTGAGTTAACAAGAATTCTTTGGGGATTTTTAGCAACAGTAAATGAGATATGTCGAAAGAAGGAAGGAAAGAAGGAAGCAGGGAAGGAAGGAAGCATGGATTTCCTGCAGATAGGTAGAAAGGAGGCTTTGTGTTGTTCAGGTATTAAAAGAAGTGATACCCTGAAGTTTAGGGAACTTCAGGTTTTGTAATATAATTTGAAGTTACATGTGTATTGCAACATCTACTTTTTACCACAGTTAAAGAGACTACTTCTTTAAAAAAATACAACTGTGCTTACAAAATCACATCTAATAGCTAACTTTAAATTAACCTTATTCAAATTGGGTTAAATATTGTTCAGGAGCATTGACTTTAACAAGGAAGAGTGACCTTAACATTGTTAATCCTTAACTATGTAGGATCATAGTTTTAGGAAGTGTGCATGAGTGGGAAAGGAGGAGAGAAGGGGTGTGGGTGGGTAGACAAAAGCAGACTAACAAAAACATCTTTGCATATTTCTCAAACAACACCCAATCCTTAGTTCTGCTGCTGAGAGGTGCATTTCTTGTGGCCCATGCATTTATCTAAGGGTGTGTGACAGCATCCATCTATATCTGATATTTCTCTTTTTCACACTGAGACATCAATATCCAGCCTGTTAGATAACTGAAGGTAATGAATCATCTACAATTAAGACTTTTTTTTGAAATTTACTGTATTTTTTAATGATCCTCTCATTTCAAAATGAGGAACTTCACATTAGTGATGGTTTAAAGTGAAGTTTTTAGAGTATATCATATATTTCATATGGAAAGATAATCATTTCTCTTCCTACAGATAAAATGAGAAGAAACTGTGTAGACTTCTCTCAATCCCTTAAGAACTCCTCTTTTCAGCTGACACAAACTTGATCAGAGTATCCCTGAAAGCCTGATCTAGGGATGTATTTTCTACAAAAAGGTTTGAAATGTTACACTTACCAGAAGATGACCACAAATCTGCAAATTTAGTGGGAAGCCAGAGAGCCAAGTCACTACAATTAAGATTCCATTGGCCTGTCTCAGCAGGTCACAGCCATCCAGCAGCTACTCATCATATACACCAACAGATGTTGTTCATATCTGAAATGGACACAACAGAGAGGTTTATAACCATCCTGCTCATGCCACATGATGATGGGAGTTAAGACATTTATTCTCTTTCTCTCCCTCTCACTTTTTTTTTAATAAGCCCAGTTACATATTCTAAACTATAAGTACAGAATTTAACCTAATTTCTGCTTTATTTTAAATAGCTCCTATAATAACTTTACTCATGTTTAATTTAGAATAAAAGATGAGATGTGTAATATTTATTGACCATTTTGTAGAGGTTTTAGATTCATTCTATGTTAGCAGAGAATTTTTTAATATTACACAATTTACCTTTGTAAAAATTTCCTTCTTAGTATCAACATGGGATTCCTCTGCATGTTGTTGGAGTATATATATATGGTATCAAATTGAATAATGTCTACTTCTACTCTACTCCTCTATCCTATACTTTAGCTAATAATCAACTATCTCTTATTGTTTGATTACTAGGGAAAATGTGGACACTGTAGATAAGTAGTAAGGGATTGATATCTAGGTAATTTGATTTAGGAGAAACTGAATCTAATACTTGATGAAAAAACTTTTTCCAATATTCTGCTGTGATACATGAAACTCATCTTTAATTCTATGGTTAAAGAGTCACTCCAAGTAATTGGAATTTTAAAATCACTGTTTGTGTTACCTGGGAAAGATGAGATATTAATCATGTTGTTTGATTGATTCAAAATGTTAGTCATTCATCTAAAAAAAAACAAACGACTAGGGTTCCTACTATCCATTATGCCTTTAACCATATTAGTTGTGAGAATAGAAATGTTAATAAGCTAAGCCTTGTATTCAAGGTGCTCTTAGACTTCCTGAGGGTTGACTTATGCAGATTTTACAATACAAGCTATCTTAACACACACACACACACACAATGTTCCAAGAGGTAATGTAGAGGGTTTCATTAATAAAGGAAATAACTGACACTGTCCAGAAGTGGGGTGGGAGGTGTGCAGGTCACAGAGAAGTGGTGAGGGTAAGCAGGACTGTACAAACTTCTACTTTCTTTACCTTCCCATTCTCTGCAAGAAGAAGAACCTATCTGGGGAAAAACCATAAATACTGAAGTAATTTTTAAAATACATGTTGCATTAAATCCCCTGATGTGACTCATATGATTCTCATATCTTAACTCAGTGAAGTGAAATCAGTATCATTTAAAAATACTCAGATTTAACCTAGGTTAACTTTTTGGTTGACCCCCAAGGACAATATGTTATGAATATACTTGATAAGAAACTTTAAGTAAATGAATTGTTGACATAGAAGTCTTTGAGAATTTAAAGTGCTTAATTTATATATAAAGATAAGGGAAAAGCCTGGAGAAAACTGAATGTCAGCTACACTTAACTCCTCTCATCCTATATCTGATCAACACCATGAAGTTGCACTTCTCTATCACTTTACTCAAAAGAGCAAAGGGCTTTCTATGCCATCCTGAGGCTTTCTTTTATGGTTTTATTGTAGGGTATGTTGCTGTGTAAAACTGAGGAAACACTGTTTGAGAAAACTGCACTATTAATATTTAGTTGTAGAAAATTGCATTAATTAATTAAAGATGTAGCTATGTTAGGTGTGGGAGGTCAAGGTTTTCTACAAATTTGTGTTAATTTACTGTAGACTGTGACATTACTGTTTTATTTATAATGCATTAACTGGTAAAGATGTTCATCCCATTATTAATTTAGGAACAAATCTGAATGCCTTCCTCTTTGCAAAAGTTATTTTCAAGAGCAAATCATATGTGATTCTAATATAGTTTAATTATAGTTAAATTATTAATTTTAAAAGACAGAGCAATATCTCATTCCTTTGCAGATTTATAACAATAAATGCTTAGTGGTTCTTCCATTTTAAAATATATGTATTTTATATACACTAACCTTCTCTTGCTAGTCAAAATTCTAGTCAATTTTCTTTCATTTCCTCAAAGAAAAAGATTTTGGTCAGTCACCAATTAAATAATTTTAGAACTGCTTGTAGAGCATAATTAAGCTTTCCCCTTTTCAGATTAAGTGATAAAATCAGCAGTGTGAGTTCAAACCTTGAGCTGCAAGCAAAAGTTTTAGAAAGAACTCTTTCTTCTTTATTAACTATAAAATAATTAGAGGGTTGAGAAAAATGGCAACCAGGGGTTATGAGGGCAAATGGTAAAAGGAGTTTTTTCTTTTCATTTTGTTATTATAAGAATGATCTTTGAACCAGAGAAACTATTAAGGATCAATATACCATTAAATTATAAAATATTATTAAAATCTCACAAAACATTTATTTTTAGCTAAGAAGTTCTACTGTGCTCTTTCAGTTGTAGACCTTCTTGGTTCCATGGCAGAGTGTATGTTACATGTGGGTTTCTCTTCTGGAACAAATATGTGTAAAGGGAGGAGATGATGTGTCAATATTCTCCAGGTTGTATTGCAATACCACCTTCATCTCTTCAGTATTTCTCTTGGTTTTGAAAAACTTGAAGAATGATACAAGTGGAGACCAAAGAGTATCATTTGCTATCTTGTTCTACCAATCCTGAGAAGGCTTTCTGGGTTTATAGTAGCACTCTGCTTTTTCATTCTTAACGAACTCCTCAGTGGTCAGAAGGTTGTTTCAAGATGCACCATTAGTCAACATATCCGTCAGACTTCTGTTTCTCATTCTTTGAATATTATCTAAAGAGCTCCCTGAGCTGGTGCCTACAAAGATGGACAGAGCAGCATAACAAAGTATCATGGAAACACTTAAACGAGGACGTTAACTATTCTTCAGTCAGTGCACGATAATTCCAGGGACAATATTTCTTTTACTATTTTGTCATTTCATTTAAAAAAATTTAAAAAGACCTACCTACTTAGAGAACTAGTCTTTGGCAAAAATACAATGCTTTCTTCCAAATGATTTATACATTTTAAAGACAAATTTAGTTTTCTAATATCACATTTATTACATCAGATTTCTCTCTCAAAAATTCCAACACCAGTGTTTAAGGAATGATGACTTTTTCAGTGCTTCACCCTATTGTTATATACAGCAGTGATAAAATCAAATGGTTTAATGTCTATCATTTTTTTCCTTTGTTGCTCACTTTTCTATATTAATATTCTTGATGACTCTAGATAGTAATTTTTAAGTGATCGTATTCTATCATAATAACCTATAACTTATTTTTTACTCAGTTTTTTTTTTGGTAATTCTTCTATCTCACATTCATGATTACTGCCTATTTATTATTATCATTATCATAATCATTGTGTCTTTGATTTATAATTCTCCAGTCCCTGTCTCTTCTCTAATGTTTCACTTATATTATCTCTGGTCTGTTTGTAAAATCCTTATAGTACAACTGAAAGGAGGGGGTCAATGATCTCGAAGTGAAAACTCAGTGACATTTTTAAATTCATTTTTTTTGCACTAACTAGTTATTATTGAGTTTTTACTATGAAGTAAATAATTTTGTTGGCAAATATAAAGATAAATCCATTTTGCCTCTGCTCATTAATTCTTATACTTTAGCATAATTAAAGAGAAATACATAAGGAAGAGAAGCAGTGTAATAGAAATGAAATGGCAAAGCAGAGGAGGAAGCAAATAATTTTGTCTCTGTGAGACAGAGAAACATTTAAGTTGAGTTTTGAAAGGAAAAAATGTATCTCTAGGCAGAGAGAGTTTTGGAGAGGAGTGAGTGAAAGCTAAGATGAAAGTAATTGCTAAGGAGTACACACACATTTGTGTATGGATTTACAGTGATCTTGTTACTGCATAGAGGCCAATGATTCTGTTTTCCTTGTAAAATATGTTCTGAAATGTTGAAATTGCCAGATGACTGTACTTTAAATAAAGATGAGAGACAGAATTGAGGTGTGCTTTATATTATTGACCACTGGCCTGAATAGATTGGAAAAAGAAATGATTTTCAGTGCTAGAAGCATATAATGAGAAACCGGTTTGCTCACACATGGATTCTAGTCAAGACTCAAGTAGTAATTTGCACACATAAAGGAACTGGTCATGGTTATCAGAAGGTACCTTTATACATAGTTTTAGTCTTTAACTGGTCTGCCAAACAATTTAAAGAACACTGTTGAAAAACTATATACACCAAGCAATAAATTCTACTCATGTTTAATATATATTAATATATAAATATACTCAAAAAAGAAAAAAAAGTATTTCAACACAATAGATTTTTTGCTTATATTTTCAAGTTAAACACTTTTTTGGCCATTAGTAAATGACTTTCTAAATTGCAATGATCTCACCCCCCTGAGTTTCTGCCCCTTGTGTGTATATTGGTAAGGAAGAAGTATGGGAACTGGAATAGATCAGTTTTGTTTCTTGAGGTATCTTTGCTCTCTGCTCACATTCTCCTAGATTTTACTATTTGTTGGCATGTTGTGAGCAGTATTTATCCACTGGTTGTGACTGAAAGAAACTCGTAGCTATGTTTAAAGATTCCCTTTAATACTCATTCTATGCTTGTTACTCTCAGTATTAGAGTGATAGAAATGTATAGTTTTCCCCCTTTCTCTATGTTAAGTTCCTAGTGCCTGGTCCTTAAACAATTTGAGGATGTGCCAAGCATTTGATTTTGAAGGAATAAGAGCTGGCATTGAATATGATGCAATGGGTAACACTGCCACAACATAAAGTATTTCAATTTAAAAATAAAGCCCATCTGGCAAATGACAGTACCAACAGAAAGGAATCACAACAAGGAGGACAGGATAAACTCCTCCAAAGATGAAAAAAATGTGGTAATTGAATTTGTGGGTCTGTGCTTTCATTCTCATTATATTTCTCTTTGGAGGAGGGGGTAGCTCTAGGCAAGGATTTAAATGTTGGCTTGAGCAATATTTTTTCTTGTGGAATGTCTCCAGGGAATCTCTGACTGAAATCCAAATTCAAGCCCATTGTAATCTCCTTGCACGATGCAACATATGGAGTGGCAGATTTGTGCAGGATGGTGTTGTACAGATGTAGGATGGTGATGATGCTACACTGTGAAGCCAAAGATAGCATCTAAGGGTGTTCAAAACTATCAGTTTCACTCCCTGGTCTGAAAAAAAGTAGAAAGAAATTCAATTTGAGAAAATGATTGTGCCTGGAGGAAAATAACAGAACATAATATTGAAACACTTAATGGTCAAATGGAACCTGAAACCAAGTTAGGCTAAAAGAATTGGATTGATAACAGAAATCAGACTTGGTATGTGTCAGAAATGAGACATAGCATTTGAAAACATGATTCTTTGCAACATCTGATCTCATTGATATCTTATTCAGATACCTAAGTGTAAGAAAAATGTTGATGAATTAGAGGACAGTGAGGAAGAAACAAAAACAATATGAAAGAAAAACTGACATTTTGAAAAAAATTACCTTTTCAAAAATTTTAATGAGAAGATATTACCATGTACTGGATGTAGAAGAGAAATTCATACAAAACTGTCTAGATCTATATAATTAAAGATAAAGAAAAAAAAAAAAAACTTTGTGTAAAAAATAGAGAAAAAAATGGACCATTAAGTCAACATCATAACGGCTTTTGATGATTTTATAAAATTTTTAAGGGAAGGTCTGAAACTTGCCATCTGAAACAAGTTTTAGAATACTTGTCTAGCTCCTCAAGTTACTTTACCGAAAGTCAAATTGGGTCAGGGATGATATTCAGATTGCTCATAGGCAGAAGATCTTTTCTTCCCAACTCATTTATTCATTCATTCATTCAACAAATATTAAGAATCATGAACCAATTATCAACATAACAATAATGACTCAATACCTTAATGTCAAGGTTAAATATAAGGCCATCCATTTTTTTTCTTTTGCACTACAAGTAAACATTCAAAATGTTATTATTTTCCCTTTGAGAGTGTCCAATAATAAGCTATGGATTCAAATGGTAATTTAATATTGTTGAGGCCAGAGAAATGCTTTCTGTTTTTAGTTTGTTTTATTCTCAGTATGAGTATTTTCAGGATGCTTTAAAATAGTAAGTCTAGCACACAATCTGCCTCAAATTTCAGTGTTAGCTGTTGTCATTTAAGTAGACGTATTAAGCATATACTTATTGAGGCAAAATTTCATAGAGTCTAAGATGCCAAACCCTTAGATACAAATAAGTCATATGGAGAATGAAGAGTAATTCTCCTAAGGAAAAAACTGTTAAAACAATAGGGGAATTGTATACATTTTTTAACCTTAAAATGAGAAAAAATATATATGCCAGGAGGTCTTCCATTTTTTAAATTACAAAACAGACACAAACAAAAATACATATTACATGTTTGCATAGTATTGTATTAGCTCTTATCCTTATGTAATTGTTGAGGTGAAAAATCTGAGTAGTTAAAAGAATAACATAAATTAAGAATAACATTATTAGTAAATTTAACATCATGTGTATTTCTTTGTAAGTTGCCTATTAAGGTAAGTACATACTCCAATTACTTTGCTTACATTTTTCGCAAAAGTATCCAGGATGTTTTTTTAAATGAATCCCTTTGTATTACATATATGTCATACATAAATAGGCTGTAATATTTAAATTTTCCTCTTAGCCACTATTGCACATATCTAAATTCAACAACAATTCTTTCACTCAGCAACTATTAATTTAGTGCAATTGTGTGTCAGTCTCATTTTTTAGGCACAGAAAATAAAGACATAAGCAGGACAAAAATCTGCCCTCATGAAGCTTATATTTTAATGAGGGAGAGAAAATAAACATAAATAAATGTATAATATAATGCCAGGCACTGATAAATCTAAGAAACCAGTAAAACAAACTAAGGCATAGAGTGTGATAAGAGGCAAAAAAGGATGGACAATTTTACCTAAGAGGCTCTTGGGGATGCTTGCTTGAGAAAATCACATTTAAGCAGTCACTAGAATGAAACATGACTGGAGTACAAATGAGGAAATGGTAAGAGGTAGAAGAGGGAGTTCTAGGATAGGGAAGAGCCAAATTATGTTGAGTTTGGGTTTTATAATGATTGTGATGGAAAAGACATTGGCTTCTTTTGAACATAAGAATAAGATATGATTTACATTTTTAAATGCTCACTCTGCAGCCTATTTTGGTTTGTTAGCAAGAACTGACAAGACTTGGAGTAGAATGACAGCAGTGGAAGTGGGGAAAAACACCCAGGTTCGGGATACATATTGAAGGTAAAGCCAAGAGAACACACTGGTACAAGCAAAGAATAGAATTAGGATGATTTCCTTTGTACAGGCTGTGCAAAGTGATAAGCATTGGTACTACTCACTAATAAGAAAAACACTGGAAGAGCAGCAGGTGGGAAAGATAAAAAAAAAAACCGTGTTGCTAATCATGGTATGTTATGTCTGAGATGATTATTAGACTATTAAGATTATAGATGCAGAAGTAGAGTTGGCAGGGATGGAGATATGGATTTGGAAACTCTGAAAGGTGCATCCCAATTTCAGCTCAGCTACTTACAGGTCAGTTACCTGCAAGCTCAGAATCAACTGACTCTTTTAAAATTTATCCAGGAGCATCTCCAAAGCCATAGAAACTCATTTAGTTCTAGCCAGGGAGAATAAGGGGTCTAGTGCCCCTAAGGGTAAACTTCAACCAATATGTGTGGAGGGGGGCAGGGAGTGGCCAGTGCCCCAGCCACCCATTAGTTCAGGCAGTTAATTCTGAAAGCATTCTATGTTTTTCTGGAAGTCCAGAGCAACTGAGTTTTTCTGCCTAGTGATGGTTAATCTTATGTGTCACCTTAGGCCACAGTACTCAGATATTTGGTCAAACACCAGGCTAAATGTCACTGTAAAGGTATATTAGATAAGATTAACATTTGACATTTAGATTAATAGACTTTGAGAAAAGCAGATTACACTCCATAATGTGGTGGGCCTCATCCAATCAGTTAAAGGTCTTAAGAAGAAAAAGACAGAGATCCTTGGAGGAAGAGGGAATTCTGCCTCCAGATTGACTTGGGAGTCAAGGTGTCAAGATGAAACCTGAACTCTCCACTTGGTCTCCAGCCTGCCAGCTTACTTACAGAATTTCGATTTGCTAACCTCCACAATAGTGTGAGCAAATTCCCAACTAAACTCTTTCTCTCTAGAGAGAGAGAGAGATAGATAATATAGATATATAATGGATTATATATATGGGATTGCTTCAGTTCCCTTAAAGAACCCTAATATAGATTTTGGTGCCAAGAGTTATTCTAGACAACTACAATCTTAAGGATCAATTTTCTGGGGCTTCCCTGGTGGCACAGTGGTTGAGAGTCTGCCTGCCGATGCAGGGGACATGGGTTTGTGCCCTGGTCCAGGAAGATCCCACATGCCGCCGAGCGGCTGGGCCCCTGAGCCATGGCCGCTGAGCCTGCGCGTCCGGAGGCTGTGCTCTGCAACGGGAGAGGCCACAACAGTGAGAGGCCCGTGTACCGCAAAAAAAAAAAAAAAAAAAAGAGTATAAGAGGAGAGATTCTAGGTGACCATGTAAATGATACTTTCAAACATTATTGTCAAAATAATCTTAGGGCTTTAGTTTCACATGTGAAAAGAGGATAGTGTTTTCTATCTCTTAGAGTCATTACGAGTATTAAAGAATAAATGAGAAACCTAGCATGCAGTATATATTCACTAAATTGTTGTATTATCAAGGCTATCATTATGATTTTTGTTGATTGATTATAATCTTTCATATATTGTTATCAATTAAACAACACTTATTAACCATCTAAATGTCCCAAGCACTATTGTGGTCTTGGGGCTTCAGTGGTGAGGAGTGTTGACAATACCTCTGTTCTCTTAGATCCTAACTTCTGCACTGGAAGAAAAAAATACTTGCAAGAAACTTGAAAACACTGTATATATTTTAAAAGAAACATAAGAGCAAAGGTATTTCTAGTGAGAAAAAATAATGGGCTCAACTTGACTGGAGTGAAGAAAATCTATTAGGAAGAAACTGACAGAAGAAGTGGGGTAGTAGTTGAATATTCACCAAAGCCAAAGGAGTTAAATCTCAAGAGATTTTGAGAATGACTTAGGGTTCTTCTGAGAGATTGAGGTAAGTGATTAATCTGTGACCCTTTAGGACTTTGTGGGATGTCAGGGTTGTGTGACCACCACTTGGTATCTTGAAATCTAAAAATATTTTCACTGAGTTTATTCCCAGTTCTCAGAATGCAGCTTCATGTTTCTTTGCTCCTTAAAATAGAAACTCGTACAGTCAGAACTGCTGCTTAGTGTAGTAACCTACTTAAGATTCCAAGTTTAAAATACCAAATGTCCTCTATATTATGAAATAAGCAGTCATTCTATTCATCCATAGTCTCCTATAATTTGTCCTCCAAATTAATAAGCAGGTGACTATTATCCAAGCCTTTTTACCAAAACCAATTTCTTCGTTTATTCATTTATATTATTTTAAATGTTTCAAGCACTTAATATTGGATTTGAATAATTATGAAGTAGCATGATTTCCATTATTTTGCATATTAATCATTATAGCATGTAGAATTTATTATGCTTAAATATGAACATTATCTCAGGGTAACACAGAAATATCAGATTAGATTATCAGAAATATCTGATAATCTAATAGACATGTACTATTACTATGTCTTTGAATGCTGCATTTTTAGGTTTATTCATTGAAACCCCAAATTTTGATCCATTGCTCTCATGACCAAAAATTAAATAAATAAAATGAAGGAAAGAAAAAGTCATCACGTTATTACTTAAATTAAGGAAAGATAAAATAAATCTAAAAATAAACATACAGTTTAACAAAAGGGTTCTAATTGTCACTGAACTCATGCGAATGAAAAATACACTCAATAAAGAGATGAGGAAAAGAAAGAAAAATGAAGGTGGGGGTGAGTGCTGGGTAATGGAACAGACTGTTTTGTTGAACTTGAACAAAAAGGGGAACAAATTACTGTGTCAAATAATTCTGATCTTTGTCACAAACTGTAACATTAGAAACCAAAGCAATCCCTAGTGTCGGGCTTCATATGCACTTGACTTTCCAACCACTATATTAGCATATTTTACATTTATTTAATAGCAACTTTGCATTTCTTGTCTCAAGGGACCTCTGTTTTTTTTTTTGCAATAAGGCAGAAATTATTACGAAAGTTGAATTTCACTAGTCTCTTGTGAGCTGGACTTCATTATTTGCATCAGAGGAAAATTTTTGAATACTAGGGTATTTTGGAACTCTTATTACTTCTTTTCTCTATTTTGTCCTAGGAAATGCATCAGCCACTTTTTTACTGCATCTTCATTTGAAATTTGTAGCATCAAAGCAGCAAATGTTCTCCTGGAGTTTAGTGTCTCTGTAATCCACTGACTCTCCATCACCTCAGGCATTTAGAGAACACAGAGCGTAAGGCACCAGGAGCTGCAGTGTACAGACATTAGACACACTGTCAGGTCTTCACATTGGAGTCCACGTGAGCAGCCCCATTTGTGGACCTCTTGATACTTATTAATAATAAAGGGAAAGATTGCTAGTTTTGTTCTTAAATACTCAGGAAATTCCTAATAAATGCTCTCATTTGTGTACACTTAATTGTCAAGTCTAGTAACTGACATTACTTTGCCATAAGAAATTACATTTTATTTCACATGAATATATGGATTACAGAATTTAAAAAATAAATCAGTAAAATACATTAAATATAATCAGCCTATTTCAAACAATAAAAAAGCATTCTGTGGTACTGAGTAGTAATGAAACAGGTTTCTTTTAAACAGTAATTTGGATATTAGTTTTAAAGGAATCGATTTTTTTAACCCTTAAACTGTCAGAAATTTATAACAAGTAATGATTATTTGTTATTTTTAAAATTCATAAGAAAGGACTGGTTGCATAAGGAATATTCTTTTGTACATAATATATCAAGTAAATAAAGCACCAAAAGGAATGTCAATTTACTTTTAGTAAGAATTCTATCAGAAAATAAATGTCAACTAGTTCTTTACATGAACATCTCTGTAACCCTTAAAGTACTACTCATGAAATCATGCCATTTAAATGTCAAAATATCTATTTAAAAATCTATAGAGCTTAAACATTAATGTGATTTATTATAAGAAAATACATGCCTCAAGCATAGCACATAAATATGAAATAGAAAATCCATGTGTACATATCTCTCTATAATTTCAAAAGAAAGAGATACTTAATAGTTGAGGAATATCACCCATAGCTATGTAAAACACATTTTACTTCATACTGGTAATGGTAAAACACTTGTTTATAATTTAAAATACTCATGGCATTGGGTAGAAAAATAATTTGCTGTCAAAATTAATCTAATTCAAGAAACATTAAGAATCTATAGCTGAAAAGACTATATTAAAATAGTTTAAAGAAATATCCTAATTATTTGTAGCAAATTCTCCAATATTCTCTTCTCTTTGAAACTAATACACTTTGACAGAAGCTCAATATTAAAACTGAAGGTACTGTAAAAAGACTCAGAAATGACCTTTCTTAAATATTTAGAAAAGATGTCAGAAATATTTTATACAATTAATTATGCAAAAATTATTGGAAAAAATAATAATTCCTAATATTCTTATCATTGATTTTAATAGTATGACCAAGTTAGGAAATACGTGTGTCTAATGTTGAGTCAGTTGAATAGTTATTCTGTCAACACAGGTCAATTACTCAAAATTAGTCATTGAGAAATTGTGTTTCTATTGAAGTTGAGTTGATACTTGTCTCAATGATGTGTGCACATACACACAAATACACACACACACACATAAATATACATATACACTAACTTAACCAAAGATAGTATATGCATATAAGTGTATGTGTGTGTAAATATATTTCATTTATATTATTTAATAACTTTGGTATATCAAAGTTGCTCATGATCAAGGGAGATCCATAACTAAAATAACAAATTAGGGGTGATTTCCCCCAAATCCTACATATATTGGTTGTAAAGAAAAAGCAAGAAGAAATATTAACCCATTTTGTTCATATCCAAATGCCAGTGTTTAAAATACTGCTTTTATCTGCTTGTGAAAGTCTCTACCTTTCTTTTGCAGCTCCCTCACGAAATGTTATTTTTTGTACCATTTTCTATAAATACCACTTTAACTGTGATGGTTGTCCCTGATGGTTACACTCTTTACTCCTAAGAAGATCTCAGTACAAGTTAAACATAATTAAATAGTAGACATGCATGCATACATACATACATACACACACACACACACACACACACACACACACACACACTCGTCTCATGAGAAAGCTAAAGCATGCTGCATATGCATGGAATGATTTTCCCAACCTCCTATTCATTGTTCTCCAAATCTGTCAGTCTTGGGCAGACAAATGAATGTTTTACTACATAAGAGAGGTAAAAATAGAAAAGAAATCCAGGTATGGTACAATTTGATGGATACTCTAAGATATTTCTTAACTGTGACTCAAAGAATATTTCATAAACATAGTTAAGTTAGGATATTAGGGTTTTTTCTCTTTAATCTCCAAGAATTACATGTCATAATCTCTTTTCAGGCAAACAGTGCTCTTTAAATTGCTCTTGATTTTCACTATGTTTCATATTTATTGTTCTTAAAACTTTTCATAAAAATGTAACTTCTTACTGTTCTTTCTCATTGATTTTTCAGGTCAAAAATTGGAAATGGTGACTTTTTTTAAACGTAGCCAAATCTTCACACAGTCCTTCACCAAATGACTCTAAATTTGAAATATATTATCTGAAACAAATCCTTTCTAATATATAAAGGTAGATCTATGTGATATTTTTATTAAACTTTGAATGCAGATTAAACTCTGCAAGGTTAAATGACAAGGTTAAGTGTCTAATTTTGCAGCCCTTTTATACCTGGTGAGTGCTAAGGCTTTCCTAATGATAGGATTAAATATGGTTTCTAGCTAAAACAGTTGCTTGTCGTTCCCTGTAGGTTAGCCTCTATATTCTGTGCTTATCACAAACAGAGAGGAAATAACTTTCTGGGCCTTTTTTGAGTCTTTTAAAATGCACAGACTTTAGGGAAATCATATTTTCTTGAAGGAAATGAGGCATGACCAATCACACAAAACCTGAGAAAATCCCTTGATAGATGACCTTTGCCACATGTAAAAGAAACCGTTCAGCGGCTGAGGTTTCATGGATTTCATGCATGGAAATCAGATTTTCTGGCCACCAGTACTGTTCAGTAAATAAATAATCCATCATTGTGTCAAACAGTTGAAACATGGAGATACTGCCCTTGCTTATCTGAATAGACATTTCAAGTTAGTAACTTATGTAAACTGTTTACATGTCAGCAGTTGTGTGAGCAGTGTTCTACTTTTCACTATGTAAAATAAAATCACTTAGCTTTAGTGATGTTAACCTAATAGAGCATTCATTTGATGCTGCCTGCACCTATGAATTTACTGGTGCATGGTGAAGGCATCAGGATGAGAGCATGGAATGTATGGTGTGTCAGAGAATAGTGCTAAATCATCAGTAGGCAGTTCCAATGACATTATTAAATAAATCTACTTACTATTTCATTTAAACCAATAACAGCTTTCTTAAAATACGTTGGCATGATTATCTTTGAGTTGTTTTAATATCTATGTTTTAAGTACATTGTATTATTACAATAAAGTTGGTTAAAATGATGATACTTGACATCTAAAGATTATTTTTCTTTTCATTGGGCAAGTCATACCTATTTGAGGTTATACTCATAATTTATTTTTACTGACTTAACTAACTTTAGTTCTTATATTTTAATTCTATATTAATTTTCATTTTAGCATTTATTCAGTTGTATCATCAAAATATCAATGTATACAAACATAGACACAATTAACTTAGCTCCCAGATCTGTTTCTACTAATGGACCATGTCAGGTTTCCACTTCAGCTCTGTTTCTCCTAAACAGGAAGAACTATCCAAGTATTTCAACTATGTTTCTGGCATTAAACACGTTTATGTTGCTTTTCAGCTAACTCCTACACTCACCTTTGATATTTAAAGTACTTTCCTGCTAAAATGTCAGGTCCCTTCTGTCACAACAAAGAGTCTGTCTTTCCTGTCTTATCTCCTAGGTATTTGCAAATAGCACCTCACTCACAATAGCCTTTTTTACTCTTCAAGAATACAGTGGGAATTCGTTTGCTTTAGAACACAAATAGTGCTCATTTCATTTTGCTAAGTTTGCCCAGCATTTTGAGAAAACTTGTGAAATTAGTCTGTGAAGTGGGTATATAAGACGACTTATGAAAACGCTTCCTGAAAATGGGAAAAAAAATTGTAGGCATTAAATGTAAAATATCTGTTTTCATTGCAAATGATTTAGTCAAGATATTTTATCATGTTTCACCAAAAAAGATATATACTATACATGCACCCTGATTTAATTTGATTCTGTAAGAAATTAACTTTTACAAATATTTTCAGAGATATCTATCAGATTATAATCAAAATAAAAGTTTAACTTAGTTTTTAACTATATAATGAAGGATTTTTTGTGTTTTTAATCTGGCACCAGTCTAAACCCTATAAATCCTTAAACATTCTTGGTTTAGGGTCTTATATATTTAAAAAGAGACCCAAAGAATATGAGATTATTATCTAATCTACCAAGTAAATTAATAGAAAAAACAAAATTTATTTTTAACAATTTATAAACAAGGAAAAAGCCCAAAGAAACAAAGCCTTTATATATGATCTTGCTTATATTCTACAACAAATTAATCATAAGATACTTGTTTTCAACTTTGTAAGGTAAAACAACAACAAAACTCAAAACATTTTGAGTATTTCTAAGAAAATCTGTAGTTCAGGACAGTCATTTGTGGGTAACATTTGTTTTGTATTAGCATTGTAAAATATATCCATGTGTTTGTGGATCACCTCACTTGCATTGTATTTTTTAATCTATTAGTCATCTGCCAGAGAAAGGATTTATGTCCAGGAAGCACAAAGTAAATTGACAGTACCACAAGGATTTGCCTCAGTGGGCATTTATTACTCCCAGGCTAATGGAGGTTGAATATTGTACTTTAGCACATATTCCAGTTCATTTCTACAAATTAAAATAATCATACATATATTTATACTAAACTATGTATTAGTACATTTGACTGTTCGTTCTTTATTTTTATTGGACATGTACTCCATGTTAATTGTTCAAAACTTAGAAAAAAAAGAAAAAATAGCACTGTGAACAATGTAATCCATGACATCCATAAATTTTTGGATATCGTCAATGTTTAAAATTAAAAATACAAATAAAGGGAAGAAGACAACAGTACCATTTTATGCATACTATTTTATATCTTGTTTAACTTTTCCACTTTATAATATATGGTGAACATCTTGCCATATCAATAGATATAAATGTATGAGGTAACTAGATGAAACATTCAAGGTGCAGTCAGGAAAACAGGAGACACTCTAGGAAACTGGAGTACAAAGAGATATAATATAGGAAATTACAGGCTTAAGTGCTGCTCAGTGAGAGAAGACTAGAAAGGCCATACTCAGTCAATATGGAAGTGAAAATATTGCAAAAAAATTGCCACCAATGATTGCAACCATATCTCAATATCAAAGAGAGTGTTTCTGAAGAAACATTCTAGAGGCACCTGATTGCTGCCAGAAACCCTAGGTGCCTCAGCACTGAAGTGGGTGATCCTCAAGTGGGACATCCAAAGCTACAGGATTCTTGTGTACAACTGCCTCTAGAAAACAAGGACTCTCCTCTTTGCCTTCAGAATCTAAACTGGAACAGTTCTGGGAAGGGATTATGGAACATGAACTTGTGGTTTCTCTCTTGAGATGGTGGAAGGGGCAGAGATGAAGATAAGGTGACAAAGGACATTAAAAATAATGACTACTGTTTTAATGACTACATACTATATCATAATGGATTTGCAAATTTTTCTTAGTTAATGAACTTTTTGGATATGTTATTTTCAATTTGGCTAATTTAACTGTTGAATATATATGTATATACGATTTAATGATATGACTGAAAATCTAGAAAAAAATAATATAGAGAGAACATAATTTGCTTCAGAAAAAAATATCCGATTTTTAAAATAAATGCATGATTAACTTAATTTTCAATTTGGGTTTGGAGTCAAAAATGTGAAACTCCAAATAATTATCAAAATTCAATAATTCATTATTTCATATATCTGTTCATCCAAAACTGGCTTAAACTAATCTACTTTGTGGAGAAAACTGTGAAAGGTACCCAGAGAGATGAAAATATGTTTTAAGATTAAATCGCTGTGATCCAGACACTTTAATCAAGTTGGTGAGATATAGTTTGTCATTAAAAAGACAAAGAAAAAACAAAATAAAACAATCCAGGCAGGCTATGTGGCTACTTATAACCATTTTTGAAATTCCCAATGCCAATATTCCAAGTAAAAAATATTCCCAAATGCAGGGACTATAGCTTTGAGCACATCAGGTCAATATACAGATTTGAATAAGTATTAATTATACATTTTGATGGGAAATTCTCCTTATCTTGAGAAAAATACTCAGAGTAAAACACTAATAAAACTTGTTAATGGGAAAACTTCTTATATAAAAATAACAAAACAGAAATAAAATTTTTGTTTTCTTAAACATTTATTTACCATTTCTTGGCTACTCAGGGTCCTATTTTGTTTTTTGCTATTAAACTCTTAAGTTGCCTATAATTTAAAAATGTGTTTTGAAAGAATTACATAGAAAGAAGCTTAGTCAATGATATAAAAATATTCATTTCATACATCTTACTAAGAGAATAGATGCTTTCTAAAAATATTGAAATGAGAGAGCAAAGACAGAGAGCCAGAGAGAATGTGCATTCAGAATTTTGTGTTTCAAATGTCATGTTGATGTAGCCCTTACAGTCACAAATGTCAGTTTTATTGAAAAGTTCACCTATATTTTTAGTAGCTTCCTGCCTAAAAAATGCAGTTTCCCTCTTAGTTCAGATATATATATATGTGTGTGTATATATATATATATATATATTTAGACAACAGCCTGTTTTTGCTCTTTTGATATATCAAAAAACACAGATATCTTTAGAGTCTGACTATATAATTCTCAGCATGAGAAGCAATCCCTTCATTAAAAATAAACAAATAAATAAGGAAGAGCCTGTATTCTACACCCTGGAGAAATCCTGAGTGTGGTTTGGTACCCAAGAAGAAAAGCCTTTGAAATGAATCTAATGTCACGTTATTGAAAACGTAGCTGCACAGATTAACGTTTTTCACTCTGCAATGGCTTACAAAGCTTCAAATGCCCAGAAATCTCATAAACCAGACCATTTAAGGAATCTAAATAAGCTTGCACGGTTTTAAGCTTTCCGATTTTGAATGTTAGCTTTGAAGTTTTGCCAGAACCTGACTGCAGAAGAGTTGCTTTTAGACTGAATTCATGACACTGGAATTAGTGTTGGAGGTTCAATGTGCCTAATAATGATTATGACCATGCTAACCATAGACAGCCATCGCATATGGTACCTCTGAATTAACAACTCTCCAAAGATAAGATGCGTAATATCTTGGCGCCAGTATTTATTTATTTTTCATCTTTACACACTGGGTTTTGGATAGTGTCCAGTTTGAAAAGCCAGTTGCTTTAATGGCATATGGCATTTGTCCATGGGTAAGAGAGCATGGAAAGAAGAAAAGAAAGAAGGTTAAAAATAGCTGAATTATAAATGTCCCAATATCAAATTCCTTTTCCTTTTTTCTTTTTGTCTTCATTCTCTCTTTTTCTATTAGCTGGAAAACGTATAACAAAATTCTGGGCAAAACTCCACTGTCAAGTGTCTTTTTGCCAACTTCCAACCAAGACCAGTTCCAATTCCATAAATTTCTCTGTACCTTTAATTTACATAAGCAAATTTCTCCTCATAGCATGAAGTTAATTACAAAGCATTTTTAACATCAACATATGTGCTTTATTTTAATTTGAAGACTTGCATTTTGCCACTTAGAAAAAAGAAAAATCTACCATGTAGATCTTCCCTCCCATCCTAAAGCTGACATAAATTTTTCACCCAAGTAAAAGAAAAACATCCCAAGTTCATACCATGGGAAGGCAGAGTCACTTATGGGGAAATTTACTATCATCTTTAGTTCCCTAGATTTTCCAAGAAAACAGCAATGCTGTTATTAGTATACAGGTCTGGTATCTGTCACAAAATTTAGGGGTAAGAATGTTGCCCTGTGAGGTTTATGATTCTGCCAGCAAAATTATTTAATCAGCAATTCTAATAAAAAAGAAGCAGGTATATGTATTCAATAAGTACATACAAGTAAGTTTCAGAAAACAAATGTGTGTGTGCATAGATCAATAGATACATACATGCATATCTCAAGTAGCTATTTCAAATGCTAATCCAGAAAGAAAAAAAAATTAGTTCTTCTTCCTGGGATGACTTTTACCTATTATTTTATGAGATTTTCTACTGAAATGTGGCCCCAGGGTAACTAATAAACATGTTCACCATTTCAGATAATAATTTTATTCAATTAAGAGCACCCACAGCATTTTAAAATGTTTTATATATTTGATCTGATAACATAGATAACAAAATATAAGAAAGAAATCATGCACAGTATCTAAGCAGTCACATTTATGCAAAATGTCAAAATAGTAAAATTTATTTTTTTGCTTTTAGCAGATAAATGTAAAAATGAAACTTAAAGAAAATACATTGTTTTTATAATTCTTTCTAAACCCATTTCTACATCCTCAATTGTTAAAGTATTTTTAATGGAGATTACAGAATAATTCTAGTAGGTATACTGTTTTGCTGTAATCTTCATTTTCAAGTAAATTGTTAAAATCCAGAATTTTAATAATAAATGGACGAGCTGTAGTAGAGTTTGCATCATAACTTCTTTAAAAACACTTTTAATATGTAAAATCAAATGGGATAGTTTACAGTGCTTGAGGTGAATGAAACCATACTGATTATTAATAAATACAAAATTACATTAAAAGGAAATAGAACTAAAAAATCACTGAGTGACTTTGATCAATAATCAGCCAATATTAATATTTTCTGTTTGTCAGTGTGAAAATCCACACAATGGCAAACATACAAACCACACACACATGCATACAAGCACACATACTTTTTGTTTTGCTATGCATTCCTGGATTATAAGTTTCCTTCATTTCCTTTCCTTCCCTTCCTTCCTTCCTTCATTCCTTCCTTCCTCCTTGCTTCATTCTTTCCCTTCATTCTTTTATTTTTTTCCTTTTATGGAGAAGATAGTTCAACTTCAAACAATTACATTGGTTAGTGGGTCTGCCTATTCTTGTCTTTTAACTCATTCAACAATTACTGAACACTTATGCAATTTTCAGCTTTGCTGATATTTAGATGAAAAAATATCTTTCCATCTTTGAGGATTACACATTCTACTGGTTAGATGGATACAATATAATAAAACAAGTGCCATAACAATAGTGCACTGTATTTGGATTGTATGCAAATCCGAATAGTGCAAATTGAAGGATTATTATGTAAAATATTAATAAAGACTTACTTTATATAAAAGCTTTAAAATAGAGTGAATCAAGCCCAAATTAAAAATTTATCAAGTGTGCATAATTTTAAAATTTGTAATCAGAATGAATTATGGACTTGGCTTAATATATGGACTCATGGTTGTGTCAACTTGTTAAAAATTACCCATCACACTTTTTCAAAAATAGGTTTGAGTTATTTGAGTTTTTCATATGAAACTTTCCAATACATCTCTCAAAACAAACACACGCGCGCACACACACACAAGAACAGACTATACACAAAAAGTATTGTTACGAAAGTAAGGATTTAAACCTAGATAAAGCTTCCACAGAATGCTTCAGATATGTAGTAATAACTAAACTTTGAAGTTTGTGTACGAGTTTTCCATTTTAAATAAGGTAGAAAAGACTTTACCACGCTGAAAAATAAGCATAAGCAAATATTTCATGTTGAAGAGTAAGTAGCCCAATGATGAGGGATGAACAGTTGGACTTGTTCAGATAAGCAAAGGCACACACGACATAATTTGAATATATTATGTTGGTGATGATAAGTCATTGAGAGACCAGGTTTTCATCATCATTTCTCCATATTAAACATTATAACGAACCATTTTTTACATGCTCATGGCATCAAAAGACTCTACCACATCTGTCTCTCTACAATTGAATTTTTCAGTAACAAAGGTAAAATATATTCCTGTGACATACATGCAAGGGTGAAAATGATTCTATCCAGATTAATAATAAATATTTGTGGAGGGCTTCCCTGGTGGCACAGTGGTTGAGAATCTGCCTGCTAATGCATGGAACACAGGTTTGAGCCCTGGTCTGGGAATATCCCACATGCCGCGGAGCAACTAGGCCCGTGAGCCACAACTACTGAGCCTGCGCGTCTGGAGCCTGTGCTCCGCAACAAGAGAGGCCGCGATAGTGAGAGGCCCACGCACCGCGATGAAGAGTGGCCCCCGCTTGCCACAACTAGAGAAAGACCTCGCACAGAACTGAAGACCCAACACAGCCAAAAATACATAAATTAATTAATTAATTTAAAAAGTTAACAAATGTTCAAGTACAATTGGTGTCTTTTAAAATAAATAAATAAATATTGGTGGTGGGGCTTCCCTGGTGGCGCAGTGGTTGAGAATCTGCCTGCTAATGCAGGGGACACGGGTTCGAGCCCTGGTCTGGGAGGATCCCACATGCCGCGGAGCAACTAGGCCTGTGAGCCACAACTACTGAGTCTGTGCGTCTGGAGCCTGTGCTCCGCAACAAGAGAGGCCACGATAGTGAGAGGCCCGCGCACCGCAATGAAGAGTGGACCCCGCTTGCCACAACTAGAGAAAGTCCTCACACAGAAACAAAGATCCAGCATAGCAAAAATAAATTAATTAATAAACTCCTACCCCCAACATCTTCTTAAAAAAAAAAAAAACATACAAAACAGAAACATAGGCTAAGATCTTAAAAATAGTATTTAAAAAATATATATATATTGGTGGAGACTCTATTAATGTTCCCCCTCACAAGTGCTTAGCAGAGTAACTTGCAAAAGTAAGCATTCAATAAATTTTTTAAAATTATATCGCATATTATTTGAGTAAATAAATCAGTTGTATTTTGTTGAACATTTCCTTTACTGCTTCTATTTATAATTAAGAATCCTGTAACTCTGTAAAACAATAGTCACAAATTTCAAATCTATAAAATTCTTGCTTTACCTATTTCAAACTCCCTTCTGAGGATAAAAAGACATTTTTAAAAGTATAAACTTGCCTTTATATTTTTTAAATGCTTAATGTAGTGTAATTATTCTGGTTAGTAGTAAGAACTCAATGAATATTTTAATAAATAAATGGAGAAAAATTGTTTATGATTTCCTTATATATTTTAACTCTTTGCTAACAGATACCTATTAGATTTAAAATATCTTAACCAAGAAGGCATTAAGTCAGTATCTATATTTTCTCCTTTACAGTTATTTTAAAATACATTATTGTGGAGTTTCTGCTTCCAGCTTCGGTAGACTAGTTTGTTTCAGATCAGCCTTTGAGCTGAAAACCACTTGAAAACTTGACAGAAAAAAATCTGTTTGAAGTCATCCAAAAGCTACCAAGGCAGTGAGAACTTAATCCCAGACAGAAGGGAAATCGGGAAAGGAGAGCTCAATATTGGTGTTGCTCTTTCTTTCAAAGCATGTACTGATTCAAACATAGCTGAAAAGCTGCACAAAGTTTATGAAGATTTACCTTGTTGATGTGAAAAAAAATTTAACATATGTCTTAGAGGAGGGACCCTGGTTTAAAAAGATGCCTAGTTGAGGCCCCAAAGGGCTACACCTAGGAATAAAGGATTGACACCCACCTTAATACAAGTCCAACTTTGGTTGTATTAAAGAGATCTAGTCTATGGTCTGTTAGAAGCAAAGCTAAACTGCCTCTGGAGGAAGATAATATCATTACAATTATATCTTCAATTTTTCATGTATAATATATACTATTCACTAAAACATAGCCCAGCTATGAACAATACAAGGGGTCACTGGAAACTAAGAGGAAAAAAAATGGAAACAGACCCATGGGAGATCTATACTGAAGTTATGGGATACAAATGTATACATAATTATGATTAATTTGTTGAATAAATTAGGGATGAGTTGAGAATTTCAGAAGAGTGTAAAAGAGAATTAAGTAAAACTGCCAGAACTAAAAAATACATTAAGAAATTAAGAATTAAACGAGTAAGGTCTTTCACTTCTGACCAAGATGGAATAGCAAGAACCAAATTTTTCCCTCCTTGTAATTTTTCCTGTTCCAGCCAAACTCTGGAAAATACACCTAAATCAATAGTTTTCAAGAAACTAGACTTCAGGCAATGAAGGAAAATTGCCTCTAAAGGCAAGAAAATATTTAGGTGAACCCTATAACTCTCCTTGAAAGAGTTTCCAGACTACAGTGCAAGGAGTGGGTTTTCTGGCAACTCCTTGTGCCAAGAAAATAGAGCGGAGAACTTGGAAAAACCAAGGCAGATAGAATTTGTAGAGCAGACTACTGGAAAGGAGGAAGATATTCAGAGAAAAAAAAAAATGGAGATCTACAGAGGATCATTTTAGAGTATTATTACTGATTAGGACATGCTGGTTGAACTACCCAAAGACAAACAAAAGGACACACTCACAAGGATTTATAAGTAAAAGTGCCTAGCTGGCACTCACACAGGGTCAGGAATAGAGCTGGTTTCCACCAGTCTGACTGGAGACCTCATAATTCATGTGGCATTAAGTGGAGTATTCAGACATAGAAAAAAATTTAGAGAAAAATTAGCCCTAAAATAAGCACTGCTATGGTGCTGTCCAACTGATATTAAAAGCAAGAACTCAAAGCATCAAACCATATCCAAGTTTACTTAACTGCATTCTAGAATAAGGCTCAAGAGGATTCACAGGAATACAAAATATCAGGCATATAACAAGGTAAGATTCACAATATCTGGCTTCCAGTGAAAGATTACCAGGCATGAAAAGAAGCAAGAAAATGAAGAAAAGAAAAGCAAGTTAATAGAAAGTGATTCATAAGTGACACAGGTTTTAGAATTAGCAGTCAAAGATACTGAAAGAGCTGTAACTATATGCGGGCTATGTTCAAAAAGATAATTACAAAAATGGAAGGTATACTCAAATCAAAATTCCAGTATGGGGCTTCCCTGGTGGCGCAGTGGTTGAGAGTCCGCCTGCCGATGCAGGGGACGCGGGTTCGTGCCCCAGTCCGGGAAGATCCCACATGCCGCGGAGTGGCTGGCCCGTGAGCCATGGCTGCTGAGCCTGCGCGTCCGGAGCCTGTGCTCCGCAACGGGAGAGGCCACAGCAGTGAGAGGCCCGCATAGCGCAAAAAAAAAAAAAAAAAAAAAAAAAAATTCCAGTAGGAAATCTAAACTGGATGTGATAAAAAAAATACAGTAGATAGAATTAATAGCAGATTAGACATTACAGAAGAAGATATTATTAAATTTGAATTGAATTTGTCATAGCAATGCACAATCCAAAACAAAACACAGAGAGGAGAAAAGAACTTAAAAAATGTAAAGAGCATCACTGACCTGTAGTACAACTTTAAGTGGCCTACTTTTAAAAAACAAAGCTGGAAAATTATTCAAATTTCATAAAAACTATGAAGCAAAGGTCCAAGAATAAAAGAAACCTCAAGCAAAAGAAGCATAAAGGAAACAGTGCCAAGGACCATCGTAATCAAATTGCTCAAAACCAGGAACGCAGGAAAATATCCTAAAGACACCAGTGAAAAAGATATTTATAGGAAGAAGAATACAGATAAGATTGACAGCAGCTTTTCCATTGGGAAACAAAATGCAAAAGAAGGATATAGTGGAACAACACTCAAACTACTGAAAAAATGTCAACCCAGAATTCTATACAAAGCTTGAAATATTTTTAAAAAATGAAGGCAAATTAGGACTTTTTTAGACATATGAAATCTAAAATATTTAATCTCCTGCAGCCCACAGTACAAAAGATATTAAAGTAAATTCTTCAGGTAGAAAAAAGTGATACTAAATGAAGGTATGAATCTACCAAAAGGAACAAAGAGCATTAGAAATGGTAATGACATGGACAAATATGCAAGAAATGCTTTATTATTATATAAATCTCTTTGAAAATATAATTGTCTCTTTAAAAATAACATCAATGTAGTGTGGGTTTATAATATTAAATGCACAGTGTATGGAAATAATAACATAAAGGCTGGGCGATTCTTATTCTATATGTGAAATGTTATAATATCAATTGAAAGTAGACTGTGATAATTTAAACATAACTACTCTAAACCCTAAGACCACTAAAGTAACAAAACAAAATTTGTAACTAATAAGTCATAAAGGAGGGGGTAGTAAAAATTGTAGAAAATACTTAATTCAAAAGAAAGCACAAAAAGTGGTAAAAGAGAGCAAAGAATATACGAGACAGAAAACTAATAGCAAGATAATAGACTTAAATCTGACCATATCAGTAAACACATGGAAAAGAAATGACTTAAACACTCCCAATTACATCTGTGTCTATTTCTGCCTTGCAAACTGGTTCATCTGTACCATTTTCCTAGATTCCACATATATGCGTTAATATATGCTATTTGTTTTTCTCTTTCTGACTTATTTCACTCTGTATGACAGTCTCTAGGTCCAGCCACGTCTCTACAAATGACCCCATTTCGTTCCTTTTTATGGCTGAGTAATATTCCATTGTATATATGTACCACATCTTCTTTAAACACACCCAATTAAAAGTCAGAGAGAGAATGGAGAAAAGTGCAAGACCCAACTATTTACTACCTACAGAAAACACACTTTAAATATAAAAACACAAATAGGCTCTAAGTAAAAGGATAAAAGAAGATATACCAAGACAACACTAGCTAAAAGAAAGCTGATTAGCTGTATTAATTTCAGACAAAGTAGATTTCAGACAAAAGAATTTTACCAAGAATAAAAATGATCCTTTCATATGATAAAAGGGGCTAGTTCATCTGGAGGCCATAATGATCCTAAATTTCAAAATGCATGAAATATGGACTTCCCTGGTAGCACAGTGGTTGAGAGTCCACCTGCTGATGCAGGGGACACAGGTTCAAACCCTGGTCCAGGAAGATGCCACATGCCGTGGAGCAGCTAAGCCTGTGCGCCACAGCTACTGAGCCTGTGCTCTAGAGCCCACAAGCCACTGAGCCCGCGTGCCACAATTACTGAAGCCCATGGGCCTAGTGCCCATGCTCTGCAACAAAGAAGCCACCACTGCAATGGGAGGCCCGTGCACCGCAATGGGAGGCCCGTGCACCACAACGAAGAGTAGCCCCTGCTCAACGCAACTAGAGAAGGCCCGCGCGTAGCAATGAAGACCCAATGCAATCAAAAATAAAATAAATAAATATTTTTTTTTTAAAAATGCATGAAGCAAAAACTGCTAAATTGAGGGAAAAGAGAAAATGCACCTTTTGTAATCACAGATTTCACTACTCATTACTCATTATATGATAAAACAAGGAGACAGAAAATCAGTAAGGATATAGAAGACTTAAACGAGTTTGAACTGATTGACATTTGTAGAACACTCCAACCAGGAACATCAGAATACATACTCAGTTCAAGTACATTTAATAGTAATCCCTCAAAAGAGATAAAAGTTTGACTGAAGTAAAAGGAGAAATAAAACATTCACAATCATGCAGTGAGAAAGTCTCACACCCCTCTCTCAGTGAATGACAGTAACAAACCAACAACAACAAAAAGTGTCTAGAGCAGAGCAAATATGACAAACAAATTTAGCTAAATGACATATGTGAAATATGACGCCTAAAAACTAACATTTATTCTTTTTAAGTACACATGGAACACTTACCAAAACAGACAATATGTTGGTCTATGATGTGAATTTTAACAATTTTTAAGGATGAAAATCATAAAGAATAGAATTTTTGACAATGGAATTAAACTATAAATCAAAAAAGGTAATTAAAAATACTCAGTTTTTAAAAATTATATCTCTTTAAATAATCAGTAAGTCAGAGAACTATTTAACAAGATTAGATAATATTTGTCAATGTTCTGAACTTAATTATAATTGAAAAACTACATACCAAAATTTGTGGGATGCAGCTAAAGCCATGCTTTGAAGGGGATACATAGACTTCAAAGTACACATTAGAAAAATATTGAAAAAATAAAAATAAATAATCCATGCACTCATATCAAGAGTTACAAAAGGAACATTAAATTAAATTTAAAAAAGAAGAATGAAAAACTAATAAAAAATGAGCACAGACATTAATGAAATAACAGACAAATTGAGTGGAACAAAGGAAACACTGGTTCTTTGAAAAGACTAATAAAATGACATCAAATCCTTGGCAAGACTGAAAAGAAATCAAGAGAAGGTATAATAACCAATATCAGGAATGAAAAATAAATAAGCATTAATGTTCTTAGATTCAGTAAAATCTATTTTCTATTAAATACATTAGACACCCATCTCCTTTCACCACTGAATTTTAATGTAGACCACATTTTGAAATTGTTTTTCAAGGCTTAAATATCCACCTTATGCTGATTGGGCAATCTTTAGTAAAGCTCAAAGACCCTTAATTTTTCTGAACTATTCTTAACTTATGTGGACTGGCTTCTGAAAAAAATGCCTTGTCTTTTTAATTCATATAAAGATTATTATTTCCATTTACTTTTAATTTTCAAAGAAAATGACTGTTGTCCCAACAACCTTCAATGGTGACTAATCAATTTTTTAAATTTTTAGAATATTACTATGAGTTCATGAATTATTATTTGTTGTAAGAAATTATAGTCTCTTTTTGATGCTCAGATTGTCTTCTCATATGGCAATGAGAGCTTCTTCAGATTGACTTGTGTGCCCTTTTCACATGACCACATTAGTCTTTGACAAATTCCTTGGAAAAGATACTGTAGAATTATCTTGTACATCCATATCTTACTCTAGACCTAGAATAAGTCATTTCTCCATGGAGTCCTGGTTCCTCTAGTGGTAAATTGTATTTAGCAACCACAAATGGATGCTCATTGTCACTGGGCTGCTAATGAATCTTGCTCTTTTTAGTGTTTAGAACTAAGGAATACTTATTTTTCTGAAAAAAAAATATGAACTATAAGTACATACTTACAATACAAATTCAAGATTACAGAGTTTTACTTGACCTGGCTGATTTTATGTTTGTATCTCTTTTTTCCTACATTAAAATTTTAGTCTTAATAATATTAACATGTTGACTAATTTCTTTACATATACAAAAATTAGATTCAAAATAAAAATACTTATATTACTGCAACTAACAATCCTACTGAATGTGGCTTAAGAGTCATCTCTCTCATTTATATACTTAGCCTATATCTCACTAGAGATATATAGTCAAAATGCATTGTTTCACAGTAATTTGAAACAATTCTTTTCTGTATGGTTATGCCACCATGCAATTATTTTTTTGAAAAATATTCTATTAGTTGGACTTTTTAAATATCATAATCATAAATTGAGGGGGATATATTTGATCACATAATTAAAAAGTGCAGAGGTCAAGAGAATGAGAAGACAAGGCACAGACTGGGAGAAACTACCTGCAAATATGTATTTAATAAAGAACTGTTACCCAAAATAAACAAAGAAGTCTTAAAACTCAACAATAAGAAAATAAAAACCCAATTTCAAAATGGACAAAGGAAGTAAACAGACACTTTAACAAAGAAGATATACACATGCCGAGTAACCATATAAAAAGATGTTCCATATCATGTGCCATCAGAGAATTAAAAAAACAATAAGATACCACTACAGACCTATTAGAATGGCCAAAATCCAAAAACACTCATAACACCAAATGCTGGTGAGGTTGTGGAGTAACAGGTACTGTAATTCATTGTTGGTGGGACTGCAAAATGGTACAGCCACTTTGGAAGACAGTTAGGCAGTTTCTTATAAAACAAAACATACTCTTAAAGCATATGATCCAGCAATTGTGCTCCTTGGTATTTACTTAAGTAAACTGAAAATGAATGGCTACACAAAACCCTGCACACAGATGTTTGCAGCAGCTTTACTCATAATTCCCCAAACTTGGAAGCAACCATGATGTCCTTCGGTAGGTGAATGGATAGATAAACAGTAGAATATGCAGACAATAAAATGTCATTCATTGCTAAAATGAAATGAGCTGTCAAGCCATGAAAAGACATGAGGGAAACTTAAATGCATATTACTAGGTTTAAGAAGCCAATATGAAAAGGCTGCATACGGTATGATTTCAATTATATGACATTCTGGAAAAGGCAAAACTACAGAGACAGTAAAAAAGATCAGTGATTGCCAGAGGCTGGGCTTGGAGAGGGAGGAATGAATAGGCAACACACAGAGGATTTTTAGGACAGCCGTACTATTCTACATGATACTATAATGGTGGATATATGCCATTACACATTTGTCCAAACTCACAAAACGTACAATACCAAGTGAAATTTAATATAAATTTTGAGTAATAATGATGAGTCAATGTAGATTCATTATCAGTTGTGACAAATGTACCACTCTGGTGCGTAGGATGTTAGTGGAAGAGGTTGTGTGTGTGTAGGAGATATACAGGAATTCTCTGTACTTTCTGATCAGTTTTGTTGTGAACGTAAAACTACTCTGGAGATAAAGTGTATTAAAAAAAATGCAAAAGTAAGTGAGGCTTGACATAGTGGTTGAAATTATATCACCAAGGACTTGATTTTGCCCTATAACTCCTCTTTGCTTTCATGGTGTTTTATCCCTAATTTTCCATATGGTGCCCTCCCCTAGAATCCTTCAGGTTTGTAAATTGTAGTGGCAGCTGTAAGTCTCACATTCTCATAAAAAGAGAGACGGTCAGAGAGATAGTCTTTTCTAGCTTTTATAGAACAAAGAGAAAGTGTTTCTTTCTTAGAAACAGAATGTTCTCTCTGAACTCATTGGCCCTGATTAAGTTTTCTGTATATCCCTGAGCTAGTCACTGAGACAGTGATACAGGATAGACTGATGGATGTAAGTTAATCAGTGAGAAGAGGATAGAAAAGCCCACATCAACCATTTTAGAGTAGGTCAGTGAATGGTTCTTCAGAAGAAACAGAAGGTAAACAGAATTCTTCCTGTGAATTTGAGTTAGCATCTAGTAGCATTTCCTTTTAGCCTAAAGGACTTCTTTTAGAATTTTTTTGGAAAACATTTTCTAGCACCAAGTTCTTTCATTCTTTGTTTACCTCAAATATTTTTATTTCAGCTTCATTTTTTAAGTATAAGTTTGCTAGATACAGAATTCTTGGATGAATTTTTTCTCAGCCCCTTGAATACTGTACATTATTTCATTACATTCTGACAATGTTTCTGATGAGACGGTAGTCATTAACCATATAAATACTCCTTATACATGATGATTTGTTTTTCTATTACTCCTCTCAAGATATTTTCTTTGTCTTTGGTTTTCAAGTCTATGATGTCTCTTGGTGTTGATCTCTTTGTGGTCATTCTGTTTGGAATTGGTTTAGATTCTTGGATCTGTAGATTAATATTTTTCATCAAATTTATAAGTTTTCACTCATTATTTTTTCAAATACTATTTCAGTCCCTTTCTCCTTCTCATCTTCTTTGGGAACTCCAATTATACTTATATTGGTGTACCTGATCTTTTCCTGTATGTCTCTGAGGCTCTTTTCTTTTTTCTTCAACCTTTATTCTCTCTGTTTATTAGATGATATCATTTCTACTTCTTTTTCTGCCATTTTCAATCTGCTATTGAGATTCTTCAGTGAAATATTTATTTAAATTATTGCAACTCTTCAATTCCAGAATTATCATTTGGTTCTTTTTAATAATTTACATATCTTTATTGAGAACCTCTCTTAGTTGATTCATTATTGTCACACTTTCTTTAAATTTGTTAAATACAATTTCATTTACTTCTTTAAACATATTTATCATAGGTCCTTTGGAGTATGCTAAATCCTACATCTGGGGATATTAAAAAATAGTTGTTATTGACTGTTTTTAACCTGAATATAGGTCACAATTTCCATTTTCTTTATAAGTCTTATAATTTTTAAAATGAAAACTGGAAATTTCAGGTAATTTTTGTAGCAACTCTGGATTTCGAGGTTTTTTTAAAGGTTGTCGTTTTTACTTCTAATCTTCAAAAAACTGTTTGTTTCTGTGTTTTATAACTTGCCTGATCTAAATCTATAATATCTTTTTCTACTACAGTATGAGACCATTGAAAACTGTGCTCAGTTATTTTTTGTTTGTTTGGTTTTGGTTTATTTTTGTTTTGTTTTACTTCATTTTGGCTTTTTTGCTGTTATTCTTGCTCTAATTTGTAAGCATAGCTTCTCAGGAATTGACCTTTATGTCCATATTAGTAGTCACTCAGTGATTGGACAGAGATTGTGTTTAAATGCCTGGAGCCAGCAAGATTTACATATTGTGCATGTGGGTGGGGAAGAACATTCAATGTTCTGGTTATTTACAGCTCTGTCTTGGTTTTTACTTTTTATTGGACCCTTTTGAGTCTCCTAGGTCTATGTACACAAGTTCAATATACACCAGGAGTACATAAGTAGCTTAGAGCCTCTTCAGTCTACTCTCTAGCCAGGTCTCTTTTGTTCTCTTTTGTTCTTGTGCAGACCAACTGCTAGGAATATGCTTGCCCAAATCAGAATGCAACAGCAGACTAATACAACCAGTCACTGGCTATCCAGTGACAAAATGCATACTTTGTATTCAGGGAGATCGTAATCTAAGGGAGAACTTGAAAATACAAAATCCATTAAAATATTAGCTGATAGCACAGAAGATATATTACCTACCCTTCAAATACCTTCAGAAAAAGATATGCACTTCACAATAGGTGTTCTGTTCCCTCTGCAACCTTCTCTCCAACATACTTTCAAGCAAGCGGCATGTATTCATCTCCTGTGTGTGCAGACAGGCAGAAAACCTGTAAGGTTTTAGAAAGCTGTATCAATAAATTTTCTGGAAACCAATATCTTTTCTCAAAGTCTTTCTTCTTTCTCAGAGATTTCAATACCCCCTCCCCCATCATTTCTATTGAATTCCCTAACCCCTAATATTTTCTGAAATCTTAATTTAGTACTTTTTTTTTTTTTTTTTTTTGCGGTACGCGGGCCTCTCACTGTTGTGGCTTCTCCCGTTGCGGAGTCCAGGCTCCGGATGTGCAGGCTCAGCGGCCATGGCTCACGGGCCCAGCCGCTCCGCGGCACGTGGGATCTTCCCGGACCGGGGCACGAACTCGTGTCCCCTGCATCGGCAGGCAGACTCCCAACCACTGCACCAACAGAGAAGCCCAATTTAGTACTTTTAAAAGGTGAAACTACATCTTTTTTGGACAAAATGTTTCCAACTTTCTGTAACTTATACCAAGAAAACAGAATATTTTCATAATATCAGTTAAATAATTGTTTTCTTCATTGTCATTTCCAGGAAAATAAATGTCAAAATGTGGTTTTATAGAGAAACACTGAAATTCTCCATAAATTTCCCATTGAAAGTAGCTCTATGAGGTAGATTCATGATGAGATGAAATGAAAGAAGCAGGATTAGGCAACAGTCAACTGATATTAAAATGTCAAACACAAAGTGCAAATAATCCTTTGATTGAAGATAGTAGAGTCTGTGGAATTCACATGTTTTCACAAGGATGAAAATCTATTTCAATAAAGTTATTTTCTTTCATTTATTTGACAAGATACTGTTCTGTTGAGTGAGATGAGGGAAAAAGGGAAGGAATACCAGTACTTTGCTCCTGTATAAGTCACAATAGGTTAATTTATGCTATAATAAACTAACTCCAAGTTCTCAGCAGTTTAAAGCAATACAAAGGTACTTACTGCTTTTGCTGCAAGTTAAATACAGGACAGTGATAAGTTTTCTGTTCATTAGCTACTAAGGCTAATGAAGACTTCATTTTAACACTTGGTTCCATAATCATCAAGACATAGAGAGGGGACTCAGGACATTGTGAATTGGTTATTAAAGCTTCTACCCGAAAGTGATATACATAGTTCCATTCATATTTCCTTGACCAAAGAAGTTACATGGTAGTTCCTAACTATTTATATGCACAGCGATGTTCAGTCTTTCCAGCTACCTCGAAGGACAACCAGAATAACTGTGAACAGCTCTAAATACTACCTTCACTCTTCATGCAGCCTACAATTTAATGAAAGAAATTAGACATCTACTCCAAAGTAATATAAGAAGAGATATGTTAATGGCTGAAGAGCATAATGATAAAAATATAGCAGTAATGACAATAAAATATTAATGTTATCGAGTTTTATCAATTTATTAATGTACTGGGCATTATTCTAAGTGTTCTACATGGTATTAATGCATTTAATTCGCAAAGCAACTCTATGAACTAGTTACTACTGTTATTATCTCATTTTAGTGACTGAACCAAGATTAGGACCTAAGGAGTCTGGTTCTTGAGGCTGGACCTTTAAATATTATAGGACATAATAGCCTTTTGCTTTAGTACTTTGACTTTCAACATTTGTTTTTAATTTACAAGACATTTTATCATCCAAAAGCTTACTGAGAAACTTGATATAAAAACCAATCCAAGTGGAGCATCTTTGGTTAAAGTGGAAGAAGGGGCTAGAGTCCTTCTTTTTTGGGTCAGCATGTATTATCTTCCAGCTACAGATCAAGAAGGCTGGCATTAATACAAAAAATATTTGAGACTACTTTATTTGCTAAAATTATGACTAATATGACCCTTCACATCTTCATACCTTAGCTACATTATCTATAACAGGTGTTATTGTGACATCAAAAAAAAAAAAAAAAAAAAAAGCAGATAAACAGAGTGTCCTGAGACAAAAAGCCAGGAGTCTATGGTCTATGGTCAAGCTGAAATTGGAAATACTGAGTTTTTGATTTCTAGAGTTCAATAGTTTAAAAAATCTTCCTCAACTACTTGTATACAAACAAATTTAGAATTAAAGCTGTAAAGGGAAGAAAAAAACAATGTGCCATAAAAAGCACTAACCTACCAGTTAATTATTATCCAGCTGAGTGATACTGTTTAATTCTATAAAGAAACCAAAAAAGCACAGCTATCTGGCAGCCACCAACAGAGCAAAAGAGTTTGAACACCCTGTACACTCCATGAAATCCATGCACCTGTCAGAAGGATTTGCTCTTCCAATCTTAAATGTGCTTCCTATTTCTCTCTCTTCCTTAACAATGAAATAAGGAAAATACTAAGATTACACATACATATATTTTAACTTCTCCATCCTTAATAGTTTTCTCTAAAATTGTCTAGATATAAGAAACACAAAGCCAATATTTACAATATTTCTTTTCAGAGGACAACATTTAACTTCAGTAGTCATTGCTACGTATTACTTTAAGTAAATAAATACTTGAAAAACAAACAACTTTAGTTTCCAATCACCAACAATATAAATATTTGTCATATTAACTTCCACTTAAGTTAATTAGACAGAATGTGGGATGTGACAATTAATTTAAATAAATAAATAGAAAAATAAATAATACCTATAATACAGGGGTCCCCAACCCCCAGGCCACGGACCGGTATCGGTCCCGGGCCTGTTGGGGACTGGGCGGCACAGCAGGACGTAAGCGGCAGGCAAGCAAGCGAAGCTTCATCTGCTGCTCCCCACTGCTCACGTTACCACCTGAGCCATCCCCCGCCCCCACCCCCCATCTGTGGAAAAATTATATTCCACGAAACCAGTCCCTGGTGCCAAAAAGGTTGGGGACTGCTGCTATGATACATACATAGATTTTATATACACCCCTTTCCCCCCACACAAGAACAGTCATTTTCATTCACTAAATACTTCAATTTTGGGGCTCCCCTGGTGTAGCAGTGGTTGAGAGTTCGCCTGCCAATGCAGGCGACACGGGTTCGTGCCCCGGTCCGGGAGGATCCCACATGCCGCGGAGCGGATGAGCCCGTGAACCATGGCTGCTGAGCCTGCGCGTCCGGAGCCTGTGCTCCGCGTACCGCAAAAAAAAAACCTTCCATTTTTTAGGAATCTCCTTTAATTAACCTCATGAAGATACTAATGCACTTTAGCCCTGCCACATAAAACTTTTTTTTTAACTTCTATAATTATAACCTGGCATCAGAATGGTTTAAAAAAAGTTAAAATATTTTATTTCTTAGAATATTTTCAACTCTACCATTGTTACATTTGATTTATAAGTGGAAATTTAAAAAGGCAGCTGGGGTTCAGGCAGCAAAATTGAGAATATTTCAAATGTAGTCATTCTATAATTAAAATTAAATCAGAAACATAATAGCTTTACTAGTAAAAGGATATTACAGCATAAAGTGTCTCCTTTAAAGTGCCTTTATATTTCTTGAAACACTCTAATATAAAAATGTATCTCCTCTATATCTCCTTCATTCTTTGGGTCTTACATTACAGTGTGCCCCACTGGACACAAAATTCAAAGCCTTTTCTAATTCTTAAAGAAACCATAAATGGTTAAGAGGATTTAACTAAATTTTTTCTATTATCTTTGGAGAAGTTTTACATTAGACATACAATATAGTAAACAATCCTAAAAAAAACAAACAAAAAAGTAAGAAACAAAAAACTCACTTTGGACATTGTTGGTTTTTTTAAGTCTTGTCTTGAACTTGCCACTAATAAGGACATTACTGAGCCATTTCCTAGTAAATGTTATCTCATCCTTTAAGACACTTAAAATTCCTCATCCCTCTTTTATTTAGAGTAGTTTGTTCTTTCATGGAAATCTGTGCACCGGATATTAACCTTACATTACATTTGTATCGGACGATGAATTTCTCCAGCAAAGTAGTTACGTTTCCTTAATCAGGTTACTTAATTCCCAAGAACCCTCTTTATGCTCTTAGGTCTATGGCCAAGAAATCTGACAGTAAATTTTTTTTTTAGATTCCACAAGCATCTCCACATATATGTTCCTGTATTTTTATGGGATGTTTATATAAAACATTGTAGACAATGATATTATCGTCATTTTCCCAGCATGCTATGAGGCTCCATTGCTATCATTAAGGAATCACCTGCCAAGTTAGAAATACATATGTTTTGACAAATGTCTTTCCTTCCATCCAAATGGTCACAGCTGCTACAGTAACAAATGACATCCATTCTCAATACCTATCTCTCTAAAACTTCAAATAACATATGAACAAAGAATAAAAGGGCTAAAATCACACAGAGCCCGATTATATTCTTGGAATGAATTATTTCAGCTGTAACTGAAGAGTTTATAGTGCAATGGGGGAAAGGCTTTAAAATTTGTTCTTAATAGAATTTTTTTCTGTATATAAGTATCATTGTGTCTAATTTCTGAGATTTTAAACTCTGGATTAGTTAGGGCATTCTAAACCAAAATAACTGTATGTGGCTTTGAGAAGTATCACTATCCCCTGTGAAGCAAACTAGAAGTTTAATAAATTTTCTAACTCCCCATTAATTTATTATGTAACCTTGGAGTTCTTTAATACTACCTTACTGTTTTTCTTTTTCTCTTTCATTCTTTCTTTCTTTTTTTTTCAATCTGACCTCTCAGGTGGTTTGTCATACATGCTTTCTGTTCTCTCAAAGGGAGGTGATTTAGATTAATGAGTTTGAACTCCACAGATTAATACTCTATAAGTAGCAATCATTTTTTCAATTGGTATTATTTCACTATTTCAATTTTCTGAAATCACTTGGGACTCCTACAAACCTGGAGGGATGGCAAACAAGAAGATTAAGCTAGAACAGCCATGATGTAAATTCTCACACAACCTTCAGAAATAAATGAGTATCAATTTCATTAGAATTAGACCAAAGATGATCTGACAGTAGCCAAGGCAGAAAGACAATTTTTCTTTAACGGATCGTTCAAAGCTCTTTCCCTAAGGCTTGCCCTCTAACTAAAATTATGCCCAGGAGATAAACGGAAACCAGTGAGATTCACTGTACAGAAGCACAAAATCTTTACTGAAATTTCATCAAAGAGAATCAGATTATTTTTTACCAGAGCATAGAGGCAGCATTAGTGATAAAAATTAGTATAGAAGGGTTATAATGAACGTAACAATCTTCCAAAGAATCAGGATTTATTAAAATTGAACATGTGCTCTAGAAACGTAGGCAGAATGTTGTTAGGGAAAAATATGGACAAATTCAACAGCTGAAATATTAATATCACACATTATTGAAAGTATATTAAATATTCTTTATAAGAATACAAAACATGCATTTTTAGAGGAAAAAAACCTCAAAATTGAGGTTTTCATCATCTGCCTTCAAAAGTTTCAGGTGCTATAACCCTGTTCTTCTAAAATAGTCACATAGTAAACATAATAACCTGAAGTAAATGGTAACATTCTCCCAAATAATTGCAGTCTTTTGTACAATGTAACTTGTGAATAGAAAAAAAGCATTCACTTTGAAGATATACTACTAATAAAAAGTAACATCTAGGACGTCCCTAGTGGCATAGTGGTTAAGAATCTGCCTGCCAATGCAGGGGACATGGGTTCAAGCCCTAGTCTGGGAAGATCCCATATGCCGCGGAGCAACTAAGCCCATGTGCCATAACTACTGGGCCTGCGTGCTTAGAGCCTGTTCTCTGCAACAAAAGAAGCCACCGCAATGAGAAGCCTATGCACCACAACAAAGAGTAGCCCCCGCTCACCGCAACTAGAGAAAGCCTGTGCACAGAAACAAAGACCCAATGCAGCCAAAAATAAATAAATAAAATAAAATTATTAAAAAAGTAACATTTATCATATACTTACTATACTACAAGCACATACCAAGTGCTTTGCATACATAGCCTCACTTCATTCTCACAACAAAGTCTTAATTTCATCCTCACAGCAATGAAGTAAAGATACATTTCTCAAAAATGCATGATATTTACTGAAATTTGATCAAAGAAAAATTTGATACTTATTTTAATCACAAGTGCTATACAATTTTATTACAATAAAATAATTTTACTATCTTTATTATGAATATATATTAGAAAGGTTAAACAATTAACTGACAGTCACAGGAGTAATAAGAAAAATGTAGCAAAAATTTGAATGGAAACCATCTGACCAGAGAGTTAAACCCTTAACCATCATATGATCTGACTATGTGAATATTCACTGCAATAAAAATACCCTGAACAATTATTTGGTCAATATTCTCAAGATAAGAATAAAAGAAAGATACTGCTAAAGGCTTTTAAGGCACAGCCTTGGGGTTGCAAGTGACAATTTATTGTGCTCTTGGAGTATACATATTATTCAAATCAAATAATAATTATGTATTTATAATATACTACATACTGTAGATTTCCAGGAATCTACAGCTGGGAGGAAAAGCAAAGTATACGAATCGAAGTAAAAAAAAAAAAAAAAGGCAATATTTAAGTAACAGTTAAATGGCAATAAAAGCACTGTCAAGAAATTGCAGACTTAAGACTTAATTCCCCTTTAAATGATTCACTGGATTGAATATTATGCATAAACAGAAGAGACTTTATCAGGTATGTTTGATCAGTAAAGAATTTACATAAGATCTAGAAGAATGCACAATATATGAAAATAGAGGAGAGGAATATTATTAATAGTAAGAAAAGTTGCCTATGATAATACGTAACCCCAATAAAAAATATAATAGAGCACCATTATTTTTGTATGGTCCATGGGTTGTTTTAGAACTTGTGGAAAACAACAAAAAAACATAAATGGCTAACATAGCTTTACAAAAGTAGAACTGACTTGAAAAGGTAAGAAGAAAAATGAATGTTGAAGAGTGCATTGTAATCTTAGGCTTTACACAGACAACAGAAAAAAATCCAATTGATTGATTCTCCAGTTGTCCCTTGTAAATAACTGATCTGTTAACATAAATTTGTAGACATAAATTCCTAGATATTAACCAACAATTTCTCTCAAAGCCTACATATAAAAAGACAAAATTTAAAATAAGTTTTGATGTGCTCATGAAATTAACTATCAGACAAATGGAAGTATTTTCTAAACTACCAAAAGTAGTACATGAAAGGGTATCATTATGGAGGAAAGAGGAATGAATCAAGATTTAAAAGGATGGCTTTATTTTGAATACTGAGTAATGCATTGGAAAATAAATGTTGAGAGTGTAATGTAACTTGCTAAAGTTAATAATTCTAATGCAATTTTTAAAGTAAAGATTTACTGAATATCTCCTCTTGCACACCAACAAGCTAGACCTTAGAAACATATGCATGGATATTGAAAGATCACCTCTCCTGAATTAGTTTATAATTTAACGAAACAGACACACATTACCTTAATAAAAAGTCAAGTGAGATTTTAACACTGTTCTAAAGGTCATAATAATAGATACTGATTGATTTGGAGACTAATTTTTGAAGTTCATCTAAAATTGATATACAGGGTTGTTTTTTATTTTTCCAGAGGTGTTCATTTTTTTTTTTTAATTGGGGTATAATTGCTCTACAATGTTGTGTTAGTTTCTGATGTACAATGAAGTGAATCAGCTATATGTATACCTATATCCCCTCCCTCTTGGACCTCCCTCCCATCCCCCCCCATCCCATCCATCTAGGTCATCGCAGAACACCAAGCTGAGCTCCCTCTGCTATACAGCAGGTTCCCACTAGCTCTCTGTTTTACACATGGTAGCCTATATATGTCAATCCCAGTCTCCCAATTTATCCCCGCTTCCCTCTTCCGTGTCCACACATCCATTCTCTACATCTGTGTCTCTATTCTTGCCCTGCAAGTAGGTTCATCTGTACCGTTTTTCTAGATTCCACATATATGCATTAATATTTGATGTTTTTCTCTTTCTGACTTACTTCACTCTGTATGACAGACTCTAGGTCCATCCACATCTCTATAAATGACCCTATTTTGTTACTTTTTATGGCTGAGTAATATGTAAATTGATACAGCCACTATGGAGGACAGTATGGAGGCTCCTCAAAAAACTAAAACTGGCTTTCTGAAGAGCCAACAAGATGGCGGAAGTGTAGCAGAAGAAGAAGTGGACCTTCCTCAAGTTCACCTACCACTGCATGAACCTCAACCAGCTGCCGGACATGTCCCGTGAGCAGCTGATGCAGCTGTACAGTGTGAGGCAGCGGCTGAACTGTGGCCTCCATAGGAAGCAGCACTTGCTGCTGAAGTGGCTGCACAAGGCCAGGAAGGAGGTGCCACCCATGGAGAAGCCTGAGTTGGTGAAGACGCACCTGCGCGACATGATCATCCTGACCGAGATGGTGGGCAGCATGGTGAGCGGCTACCATGGCAAGACCTTCAGCCAGGTGGAAATCAAGCCTGAGATGACCAGCCACTACCTAGGTGAGTTATCCATCACTTACAAGCCCATGAAGCACAGCCGGCCTGGCACTGGTGCCACCCTCTCCTCCTGCTTCATCCCCCTCAAGTAGCCTGCTGGCCAATAAAGGTAGGAAAAAAAAAAAAAATAGAACTACCATAGGACCCAGCAATCCCACTACTGGGCATATACCCTAAGAAAACCATAATTCAAAAAGGCACATGCGCTCCAACGTTCACTGCAGCACTCTCACATAGCCAGAACATGGAAGCAACCTAAATGTCCACTGATAGATGAATGGATAAAGAAGATTCAGTACATATATACAGTGGGATATACAGGTGTAATGCAATTCATAACAACATTCCAGAAATAGTTTTTATAGATATAGACAATATTATCCTAGATTTTATATGGAAAGGCAAAGGAACTCGAAGAGCTGAAACAATTTTAAAAAAGAAAAGTAAAGTAGGAGGAATCAGTCTACCTGATTTCAAGTCAATTTATAGCTACAGTAATGAAGACTGTGTGGTACTGGTGGAGGGATAGATACACAGATCAGTGGAACAGAATAAAGAGTCCAGAAATAAATCTACACAAATGTACCCAACTGTTACTTTTTTTTTTTTTTTTTTTTTTTTTCTCCTGCTGTACGGGCCTCTCACGGTTGTGGCCTATCCCATTGCGGAGCACAGGCTCCAGACGCACAGGCTCATCGGCCATGGCTCACGGGCCCAGCCGCTCCGCGGCATGTGGGATCTTCCCGGACCGGGGCACGAACCCCTGTCCCCTGCATCGGCAGGCGGACTCTCAACCACTGCGCCACCAGGGAAGCCCCAACTGTTACTTTTTAATTAAAACAATATTTTTTTAAAAAGCAGTGTAAGGTTCACTGCAATACTGAGAGAAAGGTACAATATATCCCCTGTCCCACATGTGCATAGACTGACCCATTATCAATATCCCCAAAAGAGCGGCACATTTGTTACAACTGATGTATCTACATCAACACATCATACTCACCAAAAGTCCATAATGGTTTACTCTTGGTGTTGGACATTTTATGAGGTTAGACAAATATATAATGACATGTATTTATCATACAGAGTATTTTCACTGCATTAAGAATCCTCTGTGCTCCACCTATTTATCACTTCCCCCACCCCAAAACCCTGCCTACCACTGACCTTTATACTATCTCCATAGTTTTGCCTTTTCCATCATGTCATATAGTTGGAAACATATATTATGTAGACTTTTCAGATTGGCTTCTTTCAATTATTGATATTAATTTGTTTCCCCCATGTCTTTTCATGACTTAACAGCTCATTTCTTTTTAGCACTGCATAATATTCCATTTTCTGGGGATTCCACAGTTTATTTACCCATTCAGCTGCTGAAGAACATTTTGGTTACTTCCAAGTTTTGGCAATTTTGAACAAAGCTGCTAAAAGCACACATGTGTAGGTTTTTATGCATTCATATGTTTTCAACTCATCTGGGTAAATAACAAAAAGCATGAATGATGGATTGTATGGTAAAACCGTATTTAGTTTTGTAAGAAACTGCCAAACTGTCTTCCAAAGTGGCTAAACCATTTTGCATTCCCACCAGCAAGGAATGAGAGTTCCTGTTGATCCACAACCTCATCAGCATTTGGTGTCGTAAGTTTTCTGGATTTTGACCATTCTGAAAAAATACGTAGCATAATCTCATTGTTGTTTTAATTTGTTTTTTCCTGATGACACATGATGTGAAGAATCTTTTCATATGGTTACTTGCCATGTGTATATCTTCTTTGTTGAGGTATCTGCCCAGGTCTTTGGCTCATTTTAAAATCAGATTGTTTTCTCATGGCTGTTTTAAAAGTTCTTCGTGTATTTTGCAGAGCAGTCCTTTAAAGATGTGTCATTTTCATATTTTTTTTCAGTGTGTGGTTTGTCTTCTTATTCTCTTGAAAATGACATTCACAGAGAAGTTTTAAATTTTCATGAGGTCCAGCTTATCAATTATTTCTCACATGTACTGTACCTTCAGTGTTGTATCTAAAAAGTCATTACCACACCCAACACTAGACTTTGTTCTGTGATATCTTCTAACTTTACAGTTTTCTGTTTTGCCTTTAGGTGTGTGATTCATTTTTAGTTAGTTTTTCTGATGGGTATGAAGTCTATGTCTAGATTCATTCTTTTGCATGTGAATATACAGTTGTTCCAACATCATTTTTTGAGAAGACTATCTTTGCTTCATTGTGTTGCCTTTGCTCCTTTGTCAAAGATCAACTGCTTACATTTATGGGGTACTATTTCTGGGCTCTCTATTCTGATCCATTGATCTAGTTGATCTATTTAATTCTTTTGCTAATATAATATTGTCTTTATTACTACAGCTTTATGGTAAGTCTTTAAGTCAGGTAGTGTCAGTCCTCCAACTTTGTTCTTCTCTTTCAATATTGTGCTTGCTATGCTGGGTTATTCCTCTCTATATAAACTTTAGAATCAATATGCCTTTATCCACAAAATAAGTTTCTGGGATTTTGGAATTGCATTGAATCCACGGGTTAATTTGGAAATAACTGACATCTTGACAACATTGAGTCTTTTTAACCATGAACATGGAATATCTCCTCATTTATTCAGTTCTTCTTTCATATTATTCAGCAGAGTTTTGTCGTTTTCCTCATGTAGATCTTGTACACATTTTGTTAGTTTTATACCTAAGTATTTCATTTTTTTGGTTGCTTTTATAAATGGTATTGCATTTTTAACTTCAAATTCCATTTGTTCATTGCTTGTATATAAGAAAGCTATTAACTTTTGTATATGAACTCTGTATCCTAAAACCTTGCTATTGATCACATATTAGATTTTTTGGTTGATTCTTTTATATTTTCTATATTAACAGTCACGTCATCTGTGAACAAAGACAACTTCAGTTCTTTCTTCCCATTCTGTATACCATTTATTTATTTAATTATCGATCAATCGATCTAATTATTTATGTATGTCTAATTACATTAGCTAGAATTTCCAGCATGATATTGAAAAGGAGCAATAAGAGGAGACAACTTTGCCTGTATAGGGGCACACAGAGAGCTCTGCTTCCCTTATTTTACCCTTAGTTTAGATTCCTTTACCTGACTGTGCCCCACCAACTGGCTATGTGATCAACAAAGAAGAACATGTGGAAACAGGTTGGGTGGGGAAGAGTTCAGGATAGAAATACTTAAAAAGTCTATATTTAGGGCTTCCCTGGTGGCGCAGTGCTTAAGAGTCCGCCTGCCGATGCAGGGGACATGGGTTTGTGCCCCGGTCCGGGAAGATCCCACATGCCGCAGAGCGGCTGGGCCCATGAGCCATGGCCGCTGAGCCTGCGTGTCTGGAGCCTGTGCTCCGCAATGGGAGAGGCCACAACAGTGAGAGGCCCGCGTACAGCAAAAAAAAAAAAAAAAAGTCTATATCTAAACAAGAGGAAAAAGAGTATGTTGTAGCAATTAGAACAAATTGACAAATTTCAAAGAGATGGTTTGCAGAAATATAAAAAATTAATAAAGTGAAACCTCAATTAAATAGGGTTGGGAGACAAAAAGGGGGAGCTCTCACAACTGAGAAGATAGAACTGCCCATAGTAAGAAGAAAGACTCCTCTTCTTTCCCGTTACAGACTCAGCCAATGAAAAGCCATGGACTCTGTTTACTATATCCCTCCCAACTTCCTCTTTTTCCCCTATAAAAGTGTTCTCTTTTCCTTGATGTGCAGGGACTTGCACATGACTCACCATGGATACAAACCGTGACCTGCAGTTCTCTGCTGATTCCAAATAAACCCATCTTACTGGAGATATAAAAGGCAGTCTACTTATTTCAGGTCAAAATTTTGGTGACCCATATGGGGGACCACTGAAGACCCCTGAAGGCTCGAGGGCAGGTAAGCAAATGGGTATGAAACCCACAACTGTCACTCACTGCTTTCCTTACTGACCCTAGAATTTGAATATGTGTCTTTTTCCAGGATCCAAGCTCATACCCTCTTTGCAGTTGAAGCTCTCCTGACTTTATTTGGGATTTATTTTAAAGTTTAATTTTTCTGGTTAAGGCCTTGTTCTGCATATGGGTCTGATTTTGAGATAAGACTATTTCAGCTAAAACTGGCTGAGAAACCCTCAGCACATTCCTTAGGGAACAGGAGCTGCTTTACTGAAATAGTGACGGTTAAGCCATCAGCCTATTCCAAAGGAATAGGCTATTCTCTGGACACTGGCTGAAAAAAAGCCTTTGGTTTGGCTCCTCCAAGACCAAACTGTTAACCTTAGAATTGGCTGGTACTAGCTTGAAAGCTGTTTGAATTGCGCTGTTTAAGCTGTAAGATGTCTGACCTGTTAAAAATTATTCTTTTACTCTAGAGAGAAACTTCTGAGAAACGAGATCCCAGGTAACTAAATATTTTGAGGGTGCACCCACTATAGGGACTCTAGCCAATTTAATATTTAAAAACCGCGATCTTTCCTCACACACATTTTTAATAAAATGGACCAACCCGACCAAAGGCAATTCAGAATATCAGTGACCATTATGGGGAACTTTTGAAATCCCATAGTTAATTTCCTTATAACTGAATTGGACTACAATGGCTCAAAAATTTCCAGAACTGAGTGGAATGCTTTTTTCAATTGTTATTTTGAGGCTTCCCAATGGTATCAGAAGTCTAAAATTGCCTCTCTGCAAAGTAAGACTTTAAGATTAACTGAGGCAAACAAACACTTAGAAGATAAAAATGCTCTTGAAGCCTCAGACTCTCCTTCCTTTGCTTCTTGGACACATGCTCCCCCTCCAGCTCCATCTTGTCTCTTTCCCTTGTCTCCTCATGAGACTCTGCCTCTGGTACCCTCTACTTCTGACCCTTCTATACCACCTATGCCTCCTCCAGACCCTTGACTCCCCCATACTGATTCTCTCTCCAAACTTTTCTTTTTCTCTGAAACTCTTCCCACTCCCTTTTCCTATGAACTTAATAAAACCCATCCCTTTAAAATTAAACATTTTGAGGATCCAGAGGCTAAACCCCTATTTTTTTTTTAATATTCCCTGGACTAAAGCTGAATTGTGAACCATTGGTCCAAGATTTTCCCAGAGTAACTGAAGATCCTTACATATTTCCTGAGAAATTTAAACTTATCAACCTGGCTTCTCTGAATTTCATCAGCTAGTTCATATGCTTGCCAGTGAAAGTCAGGCCCAGCACTGGGTGAAAACCATTAATTGGGAAAATCTTGAAAGGTCTCTAGGATTACAACTGGTAGACCAGTCCACTAACTTATATGATCAGACTTGGGCATTTGCTAGGTGACTTCACTAGGCAATTCCTAGGGCTGCTGATTGGAACAAAATTTAGACTTGCACATAAAAATCTGAGGAATCCAATCATGACTACTACAACTGACTTTAGATTATTTTTAAAGAAAATTCTGGTCCTCCTTTGATGTTGATTCCACCTGGGTAGCTTTTAACTCTATGTTTATTAATGGGCTGAACTTGGACCTATCCATTCTAGCAAAAAGGGCCAGGATGGAATGGGAAACTATGTCTACTCCAGATTTACTTAATCCAACAAACCAGCTCTCTCACGCTCTAGATGAGTCACTTCACAAGAAGACTGCCAAAATTCTTAATCTTCAACACCAACAAATGAAGGCTGCTAAACAAAACCAAAACACTCCTAGCTTCTGCTATTATTACAAAGAGCCAGGATATTGGGAAAGAGATTGTTATAAATTTAAGTGCTTTAGGCACCTTCAGCCCTCTAACCAGCCTTTCTAATGTCCTTCCAATTTTCAATGACAGGACTCTGAAGAACTACAGAGACTTTTCCCTATCCTACCTCTAGATTGGTTTGGACAAACATTTTTCCAGATTGGGGATGAATCTCTTCCAGTCCTAATTGACACTGGAGCCACATTTTTGGTGCTCAACACCAATATAAAGAAGCCCCTACTTCAGAGTACTAAAGCAGTTCAAATAGCGGGGATCTCTAATAAACCTCAACAGGTCCCTGTGTCTGAACCCATTCTATTTTACTTAGGCCCTTTGAGAGAAACACACCATTTCCTTCTTAGTTCCTCTGCCCCTACTCATTTATTAGGCTAATACTTCTTAGAGAAGCATGATGCCAGATTTTTTTCCCCAACAGGAGAGAAAAACTCTGGAATTTAACAGCAATCATCAAACTGAACTAACTGACCTTTTGACCTTCTTATTTGTTCTGTCTCTAATGATACCAGAACTGACTCTTGGAAACACTGATCACTTGTCCCTTTTGAATTGCTACCACCCTCTTTACAGGCAAAATATCCAACTGATATTGGCAAAATTCACAGCACACCTCCCATCAGGATTCAAATAGAGGCCTCAAAACCTCTCTCCAGAATCAGTCAACACCCTATACGAAGCCCTTCAGTGTATAAAGCCCATAATAGAAGATTACAAACTTCTAGGCTTCATTATGCCTTGTACTGCTAGCCCACATAACAATTCCATTTTACCAGTATGAAAACCTAAGAGCCAAGGGTGGAGGTTAGTTCAGGGTCAATAAACAACATTGTTATCCCTCAACACCCTGTTGTTGCTAACCTTCATTCACTACTAACATCTATTCCCACCAGGTGTCAATTCTTTATTATGACTGATTTAAGCAGTACATTCCTTAGTATTCCAGTTGATGAAGCTACCCAATACCTTTTGGGCTTCACTTGGGAAGAAAAACAATTCACCTGGATAGTAATGCCTCGAAGTTTTACTGAAAGTCCTTCTTATTTCTCACAAATCCTGAAGGCTGATATGGGTGATATAAAGTTCCTTAGAGGTTCTACTTTGTTGCAATATGTAGGTTATTTGCTTCTTTGTTCTCCTTCTCAGGCTCCTCACAGGAAGACCACATCCATTGCTTAAACTTTTAGCCTCAAAGGGACATAAGGTCATCAAAGAAAATTTGCAGTTTGCCCAAACCCAGGTTTGATATTTAGGGCATCTGATATGAGGACAATTGTTAGAACTAGATCCACGTAGACCTCATGATGTCCTAAGTTTCCCAAAGCCCTGAAGTAAGCATCAACTGTGAGGTTTTCTCCATCTAGTTGGTTATTGCTAAAATTGGATTCCATATTTCTCTCTTACAGATCAGCCTCTGTACGTTTTACTAAAGAATAACAAGCCTGACCCATAGTATAGGAAGAGCCAGATGACGTAAACTTTAAGGCTTTTAAGGTAGAGTTTAATAAATCTACCTCCCTTGAGCAACCCAATAGTCAGATTTCTCTTTTTCTTTTTGTACTGAACAGGAAGGAAATGCCCTTGAGATATTGTAATCAGCAAATGGACCCTGTGGGATGGAGATACCCCCCTTGTTTTAGAGCCATTACTGTCACTGTCCTTTAGTTAAACCACTGAGAAAATCTTTGTGGGATGCCCTTTAACCATTTGTACCTCATATAATAAAAGCTCTCCTGAATTCTCATCACACTCAACATTACCCAGCCAGCTGCTTCACCTCTAGTGAAATCCTTTTGTTAACTGCTCCTCACATAACTCTTACACCATAATAACCTTAACCCCACTTTTCTCCCCTCTATCACTGACAAAGCCCCTCACAACTGCTTAATGCTGATAGATTACCTCCTGACTCCCTGTGATGATCTGCAGGATACTCCTTCGGGTAACACTGACTTCTCATGGTTCACTGATGGTTCTTATATAAAAGATGACAATGGCAAATATTGTGCTGGGTATGCTATTGCTACTCTTTTTGATGTTGTTGAGGCAGCATCTATACCTATGGCTATTTCAGCTCAACAAGCTGAATTATATGCTCTTACACTAGTTTGTATTTTACCCAAGGACAAAATTGCCAATATTTATATTGATAGTAGATATGTTCTTGGAGTAGCTTGTGATTTTGGAATGTTCTAGAAGCAGTGTGGCTTCCTTACTTCCATCTGAAATAAAATTAAAATGGCTTCTATGTTCAGGAATTATTAGACGCATTACTTTTACCTGTCACTTTAGCTATAGGTAAGATTCTGGGGCATTCTAAACTTGATACTCTGCAGTCAAGGGAAATCACCTTGCTGATATTTTCACAAGGAGTGCTGCCCTGAAAGGGACCAAGAGCAGCCAAACCTCTGTCATGGTCCAAGGAATATTTCCCCAGATAATACCTTAGAAAAGTTGGCTAGAGAAACTCATCAATAAGCCCCAGAAAAGGAAGAAAGAGATTGTAAGTTCAACAACTGCAGGTTTGATAAAAAGAGAAAGTTTTGGCTTGGATCAACTAACAGCCCAGTCCTACTGGAGACTCTCAAATTCCCACCCCTCATCACTGTACATGTGTTAAACCATTGGCCTACAGACAAAATGATAGTTTTCATGAATCAATATTGATGGGGAAATATTTACAAGGCCATAAAAGATGCCTATCTGACTTGTCTCACTTGTCCAAAATACAACCCAGAGAAGCCTATTTGTATTGCTCCCAGACATTTTAAACTTCTTAATTGACCATTCGAGGTCTGGGAAATTGATTTCATACAACTTCCTCCATCTTATAGATATAAGTAAGTTTATTCATGATTTGGATGTTTCATACTAGACTGAAGACTTCCCTTGTGGACAAGCTACTGCCTCTTCTGTAGTTAAAGTCTTTTTGGAAAAGATTATCCCTACCTGGGGAAGTCCTCTCAAACTTCACAGTGATTGAGGAATCCATTTTACTGTCCAGATACTTTGACAAGTCTGTGCTGTTTGGCCAGTTTTATATCACTTTCACTATGCTTGTCACCCTTAGTCTTTTGGTTTAGTCAAGCATAGTAATGGCATTATTAAGACTCAATTGGCACAATTTTAGAGGCCCTCAAACATGACACACCTAAAGTAAGCACTGAACCCTGACTGGACCTGCACATCATCTGGTGACCTGAAAGTACAGATTTCCCAGAATTGAAGCAGACCACATCTGATGAAACAGATGTTTCCAAGATACCTGAACCAGGCCTGTTGGAAGTCTGTCACCAAACATTTGATGATGATGTAACACTTCAGATGATCTCCAATGATTACAATCTTGGTAACATATGGACTCTACATAAAAAGTACCTGAGAGTTCTACCCCCTACCTCTCTTTGTTACTCAAATGTGACTTCAACAGGTTTCCTATCTGTGCACTTTCCTTTCAACGTGAGACCCTACACCCAGGAAAGGTCCTTTCTGGCATTGAGGGACAAAAAACTGTTGAAACGAGAAAGCCTGACTCTTGATCATAAATATCTTGATTAAAAGGGATTTGAAATGTAAAAAATTAATAAACAAGGACATCAATTAAATATAGGTGGGAGACCAGAATGGGGACCTCTCATGCCCTGAGACAACAGCAAAACCCAAAAGGAAAAAGAAAAACCCCTCTTCTTTCTTAGCAAGGATTCAGCCATTGAAAAACCATGGACTCTTATGTTTTCTACAGCACTCTCAACTTCCTCTTCCCTTCTATAAAACTGCTTTGTTTTGTTTTTCCTTCTCATGCTGTTCAGGCACTTGCACATATAGCTCACCTTGGCTGCAGACCTCAAATTGCAATTCTCTGCTGATCCCAAACGAACCCATTTTTGCTGGGGAAATATCAGGCAGTCTATTTATTTCAGGTCAACAGAAACCAGTATGGCAAGGAAGTTAAAGCTTTTCCTGAAGTAAGGCAAAAGTAAAAAAAAATAATTTAAATGAGGATAATTAACGCCCCCGAACACACACACACAAAGCCAACTACATATATGATGAATGTGTTTACTCTGATAGGCCCTGTGATATTTATAATCCTCGCAGCAATCCTAAAGTGAAGATTTAATTCCAACTTTTATAGAGACGACAGTGACTCTCAGGGAAGTTAAATTATAACCCAGGTCACTAATACCTAGGATAGCAGAGATGGGATTTGAACCAAATCTGCTTGATTCTAATTTCATAATCTTTAGGTTATAACCCACAACATAGGTTATCTTTACTCAAGCTGACAACAAAAAACATCCTTTACCTACCTACTTTTCTAGTGAAAGGAATATTACACTTTATTCTTTAAAAAGTCAATCATCTTTCATTTACTTACACAGAGCAACAGAGTGTGAAAAAACCATCAGAGGGATTTTAAAAGTAGCATGCACAATATAATAAACAGGTCTGTGTTAGGCTCATTAGAGCTATCATCTCCAATATTCTCAATCATCAAGATGGAGAGTTAATATTAACCCCACGTTATAGACAAGACTCAACAAGGATAACCTCTTTGAGGGTACCCTATCTTTAGACAAACGAAGGCAGACTAAAAGAATAGGAAGTTAAAGGGATAAAACATGGAAAAAAATTCAACATTTTATTTTTGTAACTAAAATCACTACATTTCTAGAAGTTTTAATGAGATCATGAGCTTTATTTCAGGCAGCCACAATTATACTTCTGATATCCTATTTAATGATTAGATTTATTTTCTTTTCAAATGTGGAATATTCTACTCCATAATGCATAGAACCTAGTTGAATAAAATTATATAAATATGGAAGTTTCATAATTATATATAAGTATGTAAAGACAATTGTTCAAAAATGGGTTAATAATATTTTCTAAGGGCTCACTTCAAAGAAACTTAGCTTTTGTCTTTTCCTCTTTTTTAATCTGCTAAATTAGGTTATTGGCAACCCAAGTTGCTCCTCCCAGACTACAGTCAACTGGTGCCATGTTAAGAACTAAGGAAAGCTCTTGAAGAGGTAGCTTTTCTGAAGAGGCAATCCCTTTCCTTTTATCTTGCCCAAAGACAAGAAAATTATTTTCCTCCATTCTTCAGGAGGCCTGAAATCTCTCCTCCATCATGTACACTCAAGAGCCCCCAACTTGGACTGGGGTGCACAGGAGACAGTCTTCCATTAGGTGTCAGTTCCTTTTACCCTGGAAATATGGGCAAAATGCTGAGAGTATATTTCTTGTCACCACTCATTAATCAAAACAGAACCATAATAAAGACAGATCAGAGAGTAAAATAACCAAAAAAAAAAAAAAGAAAAAACAACTTGGAAATACTCCTCACAGAATTTTATTAGATGTTCAGTTACACATTTGCATTTTACTTTCAGGAGATAAATATTAATATTAGGAGGTACACTAAAGTCAGTCAGGTCACAATATTTTTTCATTTATATAATTTACTCATAAGTCACATCACTTGAATCTTTATGAATTGAAGGATGCAAAAAAAAATTATTTAAGATTAATCTGTTCATATTCTAAATGCATAATAATATTTGAATAAAGTTGGATAATATGAATATTTATACCCCAAAGCTTAAAATTTATGTAACTTGATCATGTAAATTTACCATTAAAAATATCTAGGGCTTTCCTGGTGGCTCAGTGGTTGAGAGTCCACCTGCCGATGCAGGGGACACGGGTTCGTGCCCCGGTCCGGGAGGATCCCACATGCCGCAGAGCGGATGGGCCCGTGAGCCATGGCCGCTGAGCCTGCGCTCCGTGACGGAAGAGGCCACAGCGGTGAGAGGCCCGCGTGCCGCAAAAAAAAAAAAAAAAAAAAAAATCTAAAATCATCAGTAAAATTTCATAAGCCATTAACATTATCACTAGATATTAATCTACACTTCGTGTTTTCCCATGACACTATTTATTTAAAAAAGTGAATCCTACAACCCAAGTCAAATATTGAATTATTTTCAAACTTTTTAAAGAAAAGTTCAGAAATGGGACAGATATTCTAAACCTCAAAATTAAGTCTCTTTTTCTAAACAGTTGTTCTACATCTAAACTTTTCCTCAGATTTTGTGCCATTCCATTATACACACTGGAAACCAGTGATTAATATATAAATATACCTTATATTGTATGTTTGTTATCAAATAACAAATGTAAAGAGCTAAGAAATAGCAAAAGAAATTGCAACAGTGCCATTCAGAAGCTTGTTCAGTTTACCAATAGAAACATTCTTTTTTAACTTTTTAGATCAATATATGCCATTTACTAAATTTCAAGAGCCAATTATTTGTTATCAAGTATACCTTTACTAGTTATTGCCAATGCCTTTTTAAAAATAAAACTCATATTTTAAGAATATCATGAAGGTAAATATGTGTCTAAATCATCTACTCATATGGGTGGAATAAGAGGTCATAGGCAAAGTGCTTTGGTAGATCTTTTAACTATAATAGATAGGGATTAACCTTAAACATAATGCCAAAATACCACCTCTTTTGAGTTTACAATGGTTAAAAAGATAAAACAGGGGCTTCCCTGGTGGCGCAGTGGTTGAGAGCCTGCCTGCCGATGCAGTGGATACGGGTTCGTGCCCCAGTCCAGGAAGATCCCACATGCCGCGGAGCAGCTGGGCCCATGAGCCATGACCGCTAAGCCTGCACTCCGCAATGGGAGAGGCCACAACAGTGAGAAGCCCACGTACCAAAAAAAAAAAAAAAAAAAAAAAAGATAAAACAGGAAAAGGCTCTTTATAAATGCATGAACATAGTTTTAAAAAGCCTTCCCGGGGCTTCCCTGGTGGCGCAGTGGTTGAGAGTCCGCCTGCCGAAGCAGGGGACATAGGTTCCTGCCCCGGTCAGGGAAGATCCCACATGCCGCCAAGCGGCTAGGCCCGTGAGCCATGGCCACTGAGCCTGGGTGTCCGGAGCCTGTGCTCTGCAACAGGAGAGGCCACAACAGTGAGAGGCCCGCATACCGCAAAAAAAAAACCAAAGCCTTCCCACTTTCTACTGCAAAAATATAAATTATATACTTTGCAACCAGCTGTAATGGTAGGAATAGGCAGCTGGTCCAATTTACTGTACAGTACTATTGTACATATTGTTTGATGCACAAATTACTTATAATTTCTAAAAGTGCATCTTTGCAGTTTGATATTTTTTAGTAGCACTCCAACAACTTGAAAAGTTGTAGACTTTTGGAGAGGCTAGTTTTGAATAGGCTTTACCATTGCTGAGTGTGTTTTTCTACATCACAGTTCACAATAGTCATTTTATATGTTTGATAAAGTAAACAGAAATGCAAGATGTTTTCCACAGACTTTAGGAAAGAACTTAGAGAAATTTTGATGATTTTCATGTTTTGATTCTTGAAGTTGAATCTTTAGCTGTGTCAACTGCAAAAGTACATTTGCACCTAAACATCTGCCATCATCATAGTTAGCAAAAATAATTCAAAACTTTAGACAACATTGAATTTGGGTCAAGTATGTTGGAAAAGAATTCATGAATTTGAGCACAGAGTTATTAAAGGAAAACTCCTGGTTTTCTCAAACCAAATAGGAAAAGCAAGCACCTAGATTAAAATCAAAAGGTCATTTTACCTACTGTGAAATTGTAAGGAGGATGATTCAAGCATCTGAATTTGTCTTTTCACATGTCTTTTCATATGTTGAACCAAGAGGAGGGAAGGTTAAAAATCCCTTTTCTCTCTTTCAGTCTCTGTCACTGCAAGCCCTGTGCCTTAGGATGGCTTCTTTTGTAAGTGTAAATCCTGTTTTTCCTGGCTTCTATAACCCCTTGGCCAGCCTGCATATTGCTGCTGCCACAGAGCACTACCCACATTTTTGCCCCTGAAGGCGCATTTTGATGACATACCAGCTTCTCTAGTATATTCTCCTACTGTTCTATCCGTATTATTCGCCTGCCATGCTAATCACAAATGATATGTCAAAAATGGAATTGTAAAAGTTCTGTAAACTGTCAGCAAATGGACTCTAAGTGATTCTCAATGGTCTCTTCCCTAAATGTTTCCTTTGGTCTTTAAGGCTCCCTGCATTCCTTTGTAGGCTTAAATAAGGATTAACTCATTATGGCCCTTGTAGATCTCCTCCACTGACCCTCGCCTTCTGTTCTAAGCATTTTATCTTTATTCTCTCTTCTATTTTCTGCATTCATGAAGCACTTTCCTTTAGCACTGACATTAGCTTTATCTGTACTCCTTTGTAGGAGGTTCTTAATAGCACTGTACAGAAATAGAAACACAGGACAAGTCTACACAATTACATCCAAGTATATAGATACTGTGACTGATTTCACCTTTTGCATAAGGTTTCAATGATATTTTACATATTGCTTCACGACTCACAGACTGCTACTTCTAGTACAGACATCTCTCTGAGTCCCAGATCCATTGACTGAGTTATATGCATGGCTTCTCAATTTGAAGGCACAATGAGACCTCCAACTCAACTGAACCTATCAGTCTGCTTCCCATTCCCCAGATCACTCTTCCTCCCAAACTTCATATATCAGGGAGCACAACTACCAAACATCAAGTTCCCTAAGTCAAAAAATTGGACATCACCTTGTATTATTTGTTAGGGTTGCCAAAATAAAGTACTACATATTGGGTGGCTTATTAGAAGATTTGTTTTCTCACAATTCTGGAAGACATAAATCAAAGATCAAGGTGTTGGCAAGGGTGGTTTTGTCTGAGGTCTCTTTTCTGGGTTTGTAAATGACTATCTTCTTCCTAAGTCTTCATATGATCTTGCCACTGTACCTGTGTTCAAATTTCTTCTTATTATTAATGATGCCAGTCATACTGGATCAGGGACCAAACTAAAGGCCTTGTTTTAACTTCATTAACTAATTAAAGACCGTATCTCCAAATACACTTACATTCTGAGGTATTAGGGATTGGGACTTCAACACGAATTTTGGCATAATGTATCCCTAATCTCTCCCTCATCCTCATTCTGCTATCTCCAATCAATCACCAAGCCCTGTTGATTCTACCTAATAAATATGTCTCTAATATGTCTACCTTTCTCCATCACACTGCACTAATTTAATGTACAACAGCATCAGGTTTCACTTAGATTTCTGCAAAGACTCTTAGTCTCATTCTGTTCCAATCATTTCACCATATCACAGTTAAAATGAACTTTCTGAATCCAGATCTAATTATATCACAACAGTGAGTATAGCAAGTAGTGTCAGGAGCTCAGATGAGCTGCCAGGTATCAGAGGAGCTCATTAAAAAAAAACAAGCCCCAAATGAAAGAGTTAAGCCTTTAATCACTTACATTGCCATGACATAAGCAATAGTCTCAACTGGAGAAAGTGCTGACTCCCCTGTTCCATTTTCCCCCATGGAAGCGTGCACCGGGTGAGGGTTAGGTAGATCAGCACAGACGTGAGGATCACCTCATTTTTGATGGAATGCTGAACAAAAGGCTCCAGCAGTTTGACAGACCCTGAGCCTGGTGTGAGGATGAGGAAGAGGGCTAGGAGTGGAAAAATACTGGATACTGAGTCAGATGGGAAAAAGTGTCTTAAAGGTTTCCCCTTCCTTTCCTTTCTTCTATAACGAGGCTTCGGTAGAAGTGCCTGAAGAGGACAACTGCCCAAAGCCTAGACAGAAAGAGATAGAAATGAGATGTCTAGGCTAGGAATGAGATATCCTCAGGAGCATGAGTGGCCAGGGGAGCTTGAGTCTTTGGTTGCAACTCCCTTGAGAGCAACTGCAGTGTTCTGGCTATACACCAAGGCTAGGGTGTGTGTGTCTGTTGGAAGGATGGGGTGGGGGGGTGTAACTTTACCCCATGAGACCTGGCAGGTAAAGTCTTTGTAATCACCTACTGGAAAGCCTAAAAAATGACACAGAAGATATTAACCAGGAACTAAGCTCGTCAAGTAGATTTAAATTTTAGAAAGTGGGTTAAGAATCCATGGTTCAAATCCTGACTCCAATATTTACAAGCTGTATCATCTTGGGGTAGTATCTTAAGTTTTCTGTACTTTACTTCCCCAAATTAAATTTGGTATGGTAGCATGTATATTTTGTGGATTTTGTGTGTTTTGAATGAGTTAATAAAAGATTCTTAGAACATCACCTTGCACATACTAATTGATCAATACATGTTAATAATCATTGTTATACTTATGATAATTATCGTTATAATTTTCAAGGGGAACATAACTAAAATATATATATAATCAATTTAATCACCTTATAGTTTCAGCTTATAAATAAATGTTTCTTTGGACAGTTTAAAAGAATAAATGGTCATGATACAGTGCAAATTATCTCTTTTAAATCCTTGCTAAGGTGAAGCAAGGTAGGTAAATATTTCTATATTTAAAAATGAATTGCCTATGAGAATACAATATAATAAATACTAAATTATGCTAAACAGACATATTTTCCTGTCTTAAAGGTGAAATATGTAAAGCTTTTATCTTTTCTCTCAAAAAACAAAAAGATGGTCATCTATCAACATTCTGGTGCTCTAGATCAAAATACATTAATATAGCAAACACAAATAATAAAACCATCTTAACAATTACACTTTCTATTCCTGGGTTAAAATGTTCTGGACAATAAATGATGAAACAATACGATGGCTTTTATTCATAGCAGTAAGATCAGTTCAATACTTGGTTGAATGTTTAGAAGGATTACTTCATTATCTGAGTTTTTTTGTTTGTTTGTTTGTTTGTTTGCGGTACGCAGGCCTCTCACCACTGTGGCCTCTCCCCGTTGCGGAGCACGGGCTCCAGACACGCAGGCTCAGCGGCCATGGCTCACGGGCCCAGCCGCTCCGCGGCATGTGGGATCTTCCCAGACCGGGGCATGAACCCGTGTCCCCTGCATCGGCAGGCGGACCCCCAACCACTGCGCCACCAGGGAAGCCCTCATTATCTGAGTTTTGATCATCCTTTTCTTATTTTAAATTTCTATATTTCTAAATACATTGTAACCTTTCCAAAAAAGAGAAAATTTTAAAATATTCATTTAGCATAAATTCCAAGGAATAACTTTATTAATTTGAGGGGGAAACACAGAATTAAATTTCATAGAGCAAGCTGCATTTCACTACTGACAATATCCAAATTTATGTAATCACTTTCATTTAAGCATATCTGAGGACCTTCCTCTACCAGCATGCATACCTTCTCTATTGTCTATTATCTATTATCACCATCAGTTAACAATCTCACCATCTTTTTTTCTATTTCTTTTCATGTGAAAATATATGAGTAAAGAGTTTCAATGTTATACTATTGTTTTGCCTGTGAAAGTAGGATTTCTGCTTAACTGCAAGGCTAAGTGGTCAAACAACTTGGTTAAAAGTATAAGCAGGTAGTGACAGACTACAAGACAAAACATTGAACCCTGAGACTCAGTTTGTATTGAATCTATATCCCACATGCCAAAATCATTTGGCTACCCATAGTTTAAGGGATCCAAGGGAACACTTCAAAGAAACAGATACAAGGGAGGATGAGACTTTGAACTAGGAGATGCTTTTAGAGTGGAAACACGAATTGCCAAAAAATCCACAGATGTTCGCCACATGAACAAGTGAAAAAATACTACTCTTTCAAATATATTTATCAAAGTCTTTTCTGCCTTTCTGTAATTTCATTTTAAATGGGCCTTACTTTTCAGCTGTTCTCTGCTTAAAAACCCTACTAAGTAAAGACAGATTGTATGACTTCATTAACCGTGGTGAGCCAGAATCTCCAGGACTTTTCTGAGCCTCTTTTCTTGGCATATGTAATTTTCTAATTGCTGTTCTCTAAAGCAAGAACTGCAATTAGAAGAGCGTTATCTGAGGACACAACTCAACTGAACATTATTTGGCATTTCAATTTGTTTCTAGCATTGAATGACCATAATGGAAATTCTACTTGAAAACTTGGTTTGTCATAATCACCTGCAACTGAGTTTATGGTTAATCCACAGGTATGGATTCCCTTTTTTCAAATCTTCATTGGACCATAAGCATACTCATTAGCACCCAGAAAAAGTTCATTGGAAACGCCCTTAATAGCAATTAACATAAGGAAGTCAGAACAGCATAATATATTTTTTAATGTATTCATTTATTTATTAGTACCACTGTGGATTTATTAAGATGGTCTGTGGTAAAGATGACTACACATTCTTTTCTACTACTTCTGAAAGGTGGTGTTTAATTCCCTTACCCTGAATCTGAGCTGGCCTCAGTGAATTGTTTGGCCAATAGAATATTGCAGGAATGTTTTGAGATTTCTAAGGCTAAGTTGAAAGACTCGCTGCTTCCATCTGGGCCTCTTGGAACACCTGCTGATTGAAATCACTTGCCAGTTTGTGAGGAAGCACATGCAGACCCATGGAGAGGCTCATCTGAGGCACCCAGATTACACCCTCACTGAGCTACCAGCTGACAGCCAATACCAATTTGCCAGCCATCTGAGTGAGCCACCTTGGAAGTGAATCCTCCAACTTCACTCCACCCATCCTAGTGATGCTACATCAAGCAGAAAAGCCATTCGTATCTAGATCTGCAAAAACTGCAGATTCGCAAGCAAAATTAATGATTGCTGTCATTTTAAGTTGCTAAATTTTAAGATAATTAGTAATACAGCAATAAGTAACCAGAGCAAGGACCATGGCTTAAGTGAAGTTATGCAAATAATAAGGGGTAAAAGAGATTAATTTTTTTACTTATTCAATGTATTGTTATTGATTTTATTATTATTCTCCTTAGAGTTCAGTTATTAATGCATATTCTTATAGTCCACCAATACAAGTTTCTGTAAATCTTGAAATTTCTCTAAATTGTTTTCACTGATTGTCATGTCTTAAAGAGACCCTCCAACAGTTTCCTATCAGAAGTCTTCTTAGGGAACTTCCTCTACCCAGATAATTCTTAGTATTGGGAACTAAGAACATATATCAGTCTGCTCAAAACATTATTCTACATTGGCTGAAAATTAATATGAAATGAGGAAAGTGATGATAAAAAGTGATGATGATGTGAAAGTGATGATGTGAAAAGTGAGAACACTAGTTCCACCAAACTCTTCCGCCCTACCTCAGTGGCTGACAACATCAACTACCCAGTTACTCAGAACCAAAAGGTAGGCATCCTCTATATCACTCACACTGATACTCAATTCACCATGGGTTACATCCAAACTATAGCTCATTCTTGCTTATCTCCATCACCTTTGTAACCTCCATGGGTTAAGTCACTATCCTTTCTTACCTGCACAACCACAAAAACAGAATTCCCTTATTCCCTTTTTCTTCAATATAATCCATTCTCAAAGTGAAGCTAGAGTGATTTTTTTTAAAGGAAAATGATACCTAGTGTACACTGCTGAAAATTCTAAAATGAAAACTCTACAGATCTTTGCAAGACCTCATCTCCAGTTATTTTGTCCAAGTGTCTATGTTTTGACCATATCATCTTTTTTCTGTCCCTCAGACACTACACACATCTTTTCTTCCTTTTCTACCACAGAGGCTCTTCCTTAATGTCTTGAATACTCTAACCCAGCGGTCCCCAACCTTTTTGGCACCAGGGACCAGTTTCGTGGAAGACAATTTTTCCATGGACTAGGGTGTGGGGGTGGTTTGGGGATGATTCAAGTGCATTATATTTATTGTGCACTTTATTTCTATTATTATTTCATTGTAATATATAATGAAATAATTATACAACTCTCCATAATGCTGACATGAGGTGGAGCTTAGGAGGTAATGGGAGCGATGGGATGGGGAGCAGCTGTAAATATTGATGAAGCTTCGCTCACTCGCCTGTCACTCACCTCCTGCTGTGCGGCCCGGTTCCTAACAGACCATGGACCGCTACAGGTCCATGGTCTGGGAGTTGGGGACCCCTGTTCTAACCTGGATCTTCAAGTAGCAGACTTGTTTCTTACATCTCAGATTTCAATCCAAGTAACCCTGACCATGAGGCAATATAAAGCTATTTCCCTTCTTCAGTATCATTCAATATTAGTTTCTTAATAAAACTAACCACAGTCTGAAATTACTTTGTTGATTTGTAATTTATTGAATATTCACCCTCTTCACTCAGTACACAATGCTGCAAGAATGGAGAATATGCTCTTTGCTGTCCCAGAGCTGAGAAATGTCCTGGTTCATGGTAGGTTCTGATACATATCTATTAGATGAACAAATGAATAATTCTTATATTTGTTTCTATGTATCTCAAAGGACTTTCAACCCTACAATGGGCATAATGCCATAAATCTTCATTTAAATTTTGAGGAAATATAATGTTAGAAATCTTTATTTACCTTTTGTAAATGGCACAGAAACACTAAATGATTTTTTACTAAGTTCCTGTTTGGCAAAGGTAAGGACAAAAAGTGAGCCAGTCTCTCAACTTTAAACTCGCTATAATTTCCTATTGTTTTTATTGCTGTTTTTCCACTCAGATGTGTTCATTTGGATAGAAAGTCTCAAATGGTTTTTTAGAAGGTACCTCAAAAAGTGTAAACCCCATAACAAAGAAGAAAGGAAAAGAAATCTTATATATGAGAAGTTATGTCAGTCTTCTTTTATAGCAGCCATGTGCATTTGGGAAGAAATAATTTTGAAATAATTAAATTATCAACAAATGTTTCACAAAGAAACATCATGTATTTAGCCAATTTCCTTCATTTAATACATGGTAAGAAATTGTGAAACATTAAATAAACTTTTTGAGGGAAATTTAAAAAAAATTTGAGTCCTATTAGATTGAAATACTAAATTCTTAAAAAAGCCATGGTGAAAATTTCAGTGCTGAAGGATGTTGAAAATCTTCACTAAGTCACTAATCAACAGATGTTTTATTTGATGTGTAAATTTGTTCTAAATATTTTTTTATTTCTAAAAAATTAAATTAATAGAACTCTACTACTTCATCCCTCTCAAAAGCATAAATAAGTACAGCAAGGAACTTGAGGAAAAACTTTCAGCAGTAGTTTATAACATTTGTACTTAATGACAGAAAATTATTTCAGTAAGTTTATTTATTGAATTTCCTGTGTTTAGAGCAAGTCATAAGGTGATTCCACCTTCCTTTTTAAATAAATCAGGGTACTGCTTATCATAAAAAATGAATTGGCTAATAGTAATAATAAGAAAGAAAATTAGAGTTATAGCTAACAATGATTAAATGTTTACCATGTATCATGCATTACTAAATTATTTTCATTAATTTTGATAATTAGATAAATTAATTTAATCCTTATAATAACCTGACAGAGTATAAACTACTTTTATACCCAGACAGTAGTGCTAAGAGATGTTAAATAACTTTCCTTACCTAAGTCATATAGCCATTGTGTTGAAACCAGCATTCAGACTAAGGTGGTCTGAATCCCGAGCAGAAGGTCCTGATTATTATGCTGTGCTGCCTCCCGATGGAAGTTTTAGGTTCTCAGCACATGTAGGTTTATCCAGTATAGCCCATTTGATCTTTGGACTTAGGCACAAATGTATACCAGTTCTGCCACATACTATTTTTTTTAAAGCATTTTGAAATCCTCTAGTTTTTCTGAGCTTTATTTTTCTGTCTTCAGTAAAAAATGATCTTTCCCGCCTCTCAAGAGTCATTATAAGAATGAAATATTTTTACACAATAAGAAGTGTCCAGGGAGCTTCCCTGGTGGCGCAGTGGTTGGGAGTCCACCTGCCGATGCAGGAGACACGGGTTCGTGTCCCGGTCTGGGATGATCCCACATGCCGCGGAGCGGCTGGGCCCGTGAGCCGTGGCCGCTGAGCCTGTGTGTCCGGAGCCTGTGCTCCGCAGCGGGAGAGGCCACAGCAGTGAGAGGCCTGTGTACCACAAAAAAAAAAAAAAAAAAAAAAAAAAAAAGAAGTGTCCAGCATTGTGCTTGACATGAGCTTGGTGATTAATAAATGTTAATTTCCATTCCTTACTTTTTAATATGACAAGGAATATTTATAGAAGTTAGACTCTATGACACAGTCATCATACATGATTTCAAGGTCTAGAGGGGCCAATAAACGTTGTTTATTAAAATAGAACTGACTTCCTAAATAATCTGAATGCTCTTTTGACTGAGATAAGAAACTGTCACTAATAAAGGAATACACCCAAGGTTGTCTCATAGGTTTTACTCTAAGATATCATTCACAGAAAGCTGAAAAATGTTTAACCTATATTTGGAAGTGAGTTCAAGGTTGTAATAAATTATGATTGATAGCAGTTCTGGGTTGATGATAGTGGTGTCTGTTCAGAATCTCAACAGAAAATCATGCAGTAGACCTGCATGGACATAAAGAAATAATAAGACTACTGAAAACGGCTGCGCTGGTGTGTCCAGCAGAAGAACACCTAGTATACCGGGTGAGTGTGGATCAAAACTTAGCCAATATTCCATGTGCCAAGCATTCCAGTTAAGCACTAGAAATACAGAACAACAATACCATAAAAAGTAAGATCAGTGAATGCTCAAATACATTCTCTCCATTCCCTGAACAAAATCACAGGGTGCCAGGGACCCAAGTTTTCAGGACTTTGTGTGTTTTTACACTTAGATCTAGTTGCACAAATATGTATTTTAGATAAATTATTTTCTGCTTAATACACTACTAATTAATACATAATATAGAAAATTAACAAAAGATAATTATAATTTTGATATGTCTTTCTTGATATGGGGTGTGCTGATATGCATATAACTTTTCCCCCAGAAATAAGGTTCACATCATACATGCCATCTTATAAACTTATTTTGTCAATTAATAATTCCAGTGTTATTAAATATTATTTTCAACATGTTTTAATGTTTGAAAAGCACAGATATTTTATATCGTAACTTATTTTTATAGTTTATCATTTGATTTTTCTCTTACATAGTTATTGTGCTAACATCTTTCTTTGAATTATTTGATCTTTGCATAAAAAGCTAAGGATTAAATAATTAGCTCATGAATATAGACATTTTACGTTTTTCTTTGTTTGGTTTAAATATATTGCCACATTTTTCCTTAGAAATATTGTGCTCTTTTACATAGTCAATAGGCACATATTAGAATGTCATTCCACCACAGCCTCATAAAACCTTGACATATTATTTTTTATCTTCAGAAACTGGACAAATGCTATCTTATTATAATTTTAATTATATATTATTTCTCCAGAAAGAACCATTTGCTTACCTGCTTTTGCAAACTACCTAATCATAAATTGTAACTATCCTTCTGTTGGGTTATTCATTTTTTCTTAAAGTTTTAAAAGTGTTCTTTAAATTTTTTTTCTGGAAAAAACATTGAAATAAAGAAAATCTCAGTTACAGCTCAAAGTATTTTTATAAGTTAAACACATTAATATGACCATAACACAGATGAACATATGGAACGTTACCAACACTTCAGAAGTCTCTCTTTGCCTTCTGCCATTCATTTATGCCCCCAAAGGTAACCACTATTCTGATTTCTACTACCATAAAGGGTTTATGGTATGTTTTTGAACTTTGTGTAATTGAAATTATAGCGTCTGGCTTTTTTTTAATCCATACTTTTTAGGATTGATCCAAGATTTTGCTAGTAGCACGAATTATTTTTTATTTTTATCACCATGTGTAGAAGCATGAGTTCACCACTCTTACTTAGTTTATGAACTGGCCACAATATATTTATATATTTTACTGTTTATGGACATTTAAGTTGTTTCCAATTTTTGCTTGTCTTAAATTAAGTGGCTATAAATATTCTTGTAGATATCTTTGGGAGCGCATACTTATCTATTTCTGTTGTGTGTATACATAGGGGAGGAATTACTGGTTCACAGGATTTGCTTATTTTCAGCTTTAATAGATATTGACAGTGTTTCCAAGTGGTTGTACCCATTTACACTTCTAGTAGGAGTGTATGAGAGTTCTTGTTGCCCTACCTCCTAATCAACACTGCCTCCTCACCAACAAATAGTCATCTGGTATATATTTGTAATTTATTGTGGTTTAACTAGGCATTTCCCTGATGACTAATGATGTTAAACAATATGTTCACTATCCAGAAGGATATGCTCTCTACAAAGGTAATATTCAAATCTTTTGCCTATATTTCTATTAGATTTTCAGCCTTTTCCACGTAGATTTGTGAATTCTTTATAAAATCTTAATATTAGTGTGCATTGCAAATATCTCCTCCCACATTCAGTTCTTTCATGGTTATACTGGTTTACTTTTGAAGAACCAGTAATTTTTGATGCTATACTGGACATTAAGGACAGGGTATATTTTTGCAAAATATTATTTATTTTGCAAAATATTATTCATCCAGGGTTTCCAAATTTATTTGAACAGTATTTAACAAATTATCATCTTATAATTATTTCTGACATGTCCCTTTATCCTGATTATTTAGGCATTTCTATTTTTAATTATGTGCTTTTTACACTCACCTTTTTTCTTAAGAAAAAAGGTTATAGATTGTTATAGATTTACTATTTTATTATTTTGTATTTATTAATTTTTTAAATTATTCATTTATTTCCTCTTCCATTTTTATTAATACTTTTTCCACCTTTCCTTATATTTATCTCAGCCATATTTTTCTATCATTTTTCATTGAATGCTTAAGTCTGTTATTTTAAATATTTATTATTTAGAAAATAAAAGTGTTTAGGGCATATATCTTCATCTGAGAACTTCTTTAACTGGGTGCCTAGGAACTGATACGTTGTGTTTTTATTATACTTCTTTCTAGACAGTATGTAAATTAGGTACTGGTTTTCACTCTGCCAACAGAAATTTTTAAAAAGAGAGCTTTGAATGTTTTTGTTTGGATTTTTTGTAAATTCAAGGTGATTGATATTACTAATTTTTAACACCCTTTATTTTTTAGAGCAGTTTTAGGCGCACAGTGAAATTGAGAGGAAGGTACAGAGATTTTCCAAATAGCCCCTCTCCTCTCCCCGCCTGCCACAAGCACAGTCTCCTTTCTTATCAATATTCCCCACCAGGCTGATATGATTTGTTATAATTGATGAACCCTACACTGACAAATCATTATCATCCAAAGACCATAGTTTACATTAGGGTTCATGTATACTCACTTGTGATTTCATTTCATTATGACCAGAAAATACAGTATGTACTATTTCTGTTTTTTATAGGGTTTCTTGAAGTATAAACAGACCTTATCAGGGTCTGTTTTCATGTTTCATGTGCATGAGAAATGAAAGCACATTGTTTCTATTCAGGGCATAAAATATATTTGAAGGTGTGTGCGTGTGTGTTTATGTGTGTGTGAAAAGATCCAAAGTAAAATAAAGAGAATTTTATGTCTCCTTCTCTATTAGTTTACAGTATTCTAAGTGTTATTAATATTCTCAATATTTTCACTTGCTTATGCCTATGTAAACAGTAATAGACTGAGTTTGTTTCCTACAATTATTTTGTTTATTCCTTTTTGTATTCACGGAAATTTTTGATTTCTGAATTCTGACCCATACAGAAAATTTCTTAATATGTTCCCATTGTAGATTTTTGCAGTTTATCATTGTAAAGTTCTTTGTTTCAGTTTATACTTTTTGTATTAAATTTGACCTCTTAATACTAATATCACTATTGATTTCTTTTGATTTACATTTACCAAATAGTTTTTTTTCTTTAATTTTCAAGTAATTATATAGCATATGGCAGGGGATGGAGCTTTTATTTTTGATCAAATATGAGAGCATTCACTCTTTCAAAACAACTGAATCTCATTTACAAATATTGATATGTCAAATATTTTTGTGTTTAGATAAATCTTACATAGTAATATATTTGCTTCCAGAGCTTCTTTCTTTTTCCTATTTTGCTCAGTAACCTTCTGGGTCATGTTCCTACTATGACATGTTTCTACTTTTCAAGTTCTTCCCTTGATTTGATTAATATTACTGCATTTTACAATTATTCTTTACACTTTTTGGTTTTTGACTATTCCTCCTTTCACTGAAAATGATTTTTTGTTGTTGAATTCTTTTATTGTTTAATTTGTTTGTTTATAGGGTAAGAGCTAAGAATTGGAGTAGAAATACCTTTACAGGACTGATTTTTAACGGAAATTACATTGCCTGTTTTAAATAAATTGTGAAGTTTTTATCTTGGTTCCAACTAAACCACTGGCTCGTAGTGAGTGGTGTAGAGTACAATTCTACCCATCAGGTGGCCATACCCAATGTATATTGTTATGACTAGGGAAAAAACAAAAAGTAGTCTGTTAATTATGAACTGACAAACACATGTTAATTAATGAAATCATTTATACAAAAGATATATAAGAAGCATAAATAAGGACCATTGCATTCAGGAGAAATTACAAAAATCATAGATATTTTGTAATTAATAAATGACTGATCTGTGTCTCTAACTCCATTCCTTTTAGCAGAGTGTCATCAGAATGAGGGGTTTGTTTCAGAAGACTGTATTCTATCCTGACTCTGCTTTTTGATTGACTTTGTAATTGCTACTGAAATACTTTCCTATGCGTTGGCTGCCGTATCTGTAAAACTGAATATTGATGATATTGTTCATGCTAGTTTGTGTGGGTACTTTTGGAAATGCTTTGTAAAGTTTTATTCAAGTAACTATTATTTGAATTAATATAACTTCTGGAAAAATACGAACAAGAAAAGCAAGCCAATATTCAATAACAACAAAAAATAAACTTGTATTATTTAAGTTAGTAATACAGCAGAGGTTATAAAAATACCCATGGCATATAATTCAAATGGTGTGTTCTAGTACACTGCCCATAGTCACTCTTAACTTGTATTCTAATGACCTCATCTCCTCCCACTAGTATGTTTTCTTAGTCCACCTGCTAAACTGTTGCGCAAATTTGTTCTTGGTTGTTCATCAGTTTAACCAACCCGCAGAGAATATGAAAAATTTTCGGTGATGATTAACCTCACTCCTCTATAGATATTATCAAGGACATTATGCTTATCATTATTATTTTTTAAATTCTTATGTTAAATGTATTACTAATCCTCCTTTCTCCAGATGACAAAAGCAAAGCTGGGTGATTATTTAACAACCAAGCACCACCAGCTGGTATTACAGGCTGGTGGAAGTGACCATGTGTTACCACTTCATCCTACCATAAATCCTTAAAAATGAGAATGGAAAAGCAAATTGAGCTCATTAATGCCTTTGGATATGAACGATAGAGAAACATCAACATTTAAATGCTATAACCAACCATCAAGGAGATGGGGTGGGAAATGAAGGATATCAAGAAAAATTGATATACATTAATTAATTTAGCTACTTATGTGGCTTTCATCCTAAGTGTCCTCTGAAAGTGTCAAGATGCCAGACTTAGAATTTAAATGCAAACAATGCACCCTTATTAATGTCAAAAAAGATTAGTCCGATTATAAAGATACAGAAGCAATGAAAAAAATTATACAACAGAGAGTGAGCAGTGTGCATTAAAAAGCTTATTTTGGTCTTTTTATATTTATGTCACTGCTTTATTGCTGATACTAGAACAATTCTGCTTTATATGGACCAGTGAGTAGTTTCTTTTCTTTCATTAATTCTAAAGCGTAGGCTCTATTAACTCATAAACTACTCCATTGACTCACCTCTTCTCAATACTCAGGAACAAGTTAGGCTAATTTTAGATTTGACACTTTAAACCATTATTCACTTATAGAATAAAAACCTCCTACAGTATAAAACAAAAATGTAACAAAAATGTTTTAGATAAGTTTTAATTTTGAAAAACAATATAAACAGGCTTTTTTGCATTATTCAATATATTTTATTGAATCAGTTATTTTGAGTTATAGATGAATTATAAATTCCACTTTGCTACAAGATTAAATAAGGTCAGATCTGAGACAAATGTGAAAGGCTAATCAGATAGTAACTTTCCTACTACTTGTCCCCCTATTACTCCCTCCTGTAGTAAACTAGAACTGTTTTCTTAGCTCTGACTTAGGGAACTGACACCCCTTCCATGAAGCTCTCTTTTGGATTATTGTGACCTCTGTACTGCTCTGAGCAGTAAGAAAAAGGGTCTAGTCACTCTAACTAGGTGTGGCTGCTCTCATTTTCCCTCTTTTACTCTGCTCCTCCAAGCCACTGGGAATTTGGGAGGCAATAGCGTAAAGCATGAATAGATGCTCCCTTCATCCTTTGTGCCCTTTGGAGGGAGGTCACACTGCCTTTGAGAACTCTCTGACAGGGTTTTGGGCAAATGAACAGTTTTAACACTCAGCTGGCTCCTTGCACATAACTTTATGTTGTAATACTTTATTTTGATGGCCATAATTAGAAAGAAATAGAAAATATTCTGGTATGGTGTGATAGCCTCTAACTGAGAAAGAAGGTGAAAGGGCAAAAGAAGATCCAGACTGGTGTCATAAAGGAACAGAAAACTGAAGGCTTCTATGGCCAGTTTGACCTCACGTAGATGCTGTGAGTGGTGTGGAGTGGTGTGGAACATTGACTATCATGAATGTATAATTAAAATTTTTAGCACTCTTTAGCAATTTAAATTATTGTCTGTATATGTCAAGTCTACTGGAATTCATTTTGTTTCTGAATGTTAAAAACAGAAAGTAGATAATTTTATCATTCTAAATGAGATAAAAATAGACAATTTTTAAGTGAAATTCTTTGTAAACATTCACTTATCAGTTGTTTGTCTGAAGCTCAGATAATCATTTTTCCCCATATATGTTTTTAAAGTCTGACTATATTTCCAAACCATCTTTAAGGGCCTTTCTAGTATCCTGTCACTTCACCGTTCTACTCCTCATTTCAAGGACCATTTGACAATTTTCCCTTTACAGGTCCCTGTTTGTAGTTTTGGTCCTGTCCCAAATTAGATCCAGTGTTAGCACCTGGGCTTTTTTTCTTGTGCTTCTCCAAAACCACTGACCTTAGAAACTTAGTTCTCATGATTGAGTCTTTTCTTTGTTTCTTTTGCTAAGCCACAGTTTTGATAACATTACTCCAGTTCTTTAATACTAGATCTCTACATGATGCCTTGCTATCAACCTTTCCCAATAATAAGAGTAACATTTATGTAATACTGCTGTAAGCCATTTTTATATATCATCTTCTGTAACTATTATTATAATCCTCTATTGCTGGGACAGTTTAAGAAACTGAAGCACAGAGTAATTAAATAATTTTCCATGATCACAGAACTAAACACTCAGAAGAGCTGGAATTTGAATCTAGGCAGCCCAGGTCTTCAGTATACTTTGAGAGAGCACTCTGTTAATTACCTAGTCTCCTTGGTTCATCACATAACTTTCTTCTAACCTAATTTCCATGTCAGTCTCTCTGTCCCTGGTCCCACTGGAGCACCTACCATTACCTTTTCTAGAACTCCCTGACATGTCTATAGCTATACTATCAGTATTGTCACCTCACTATATACATTTGATGCAAGTCAATCCCCTTCTCTTCAATTTGGCTTAGGAAATACACTGCAAATAGATAAAAAATGCCTTGCCCTCCATGAGTGTACTAGTGGTAGAAACTGTTCAGGAAACAAAAATACCAGAGTGTGATAAGAATAAGATTTAAAACACTAGAAACAAAAAGATTAAAGCACTAGAAATAAACTAGTAGAGTTAGTAGCACGTTGAAATCACTTAAACAAGAGCATTGGTGGCTCAACAACTGGAGTGGAGTTGGAGGAGGCTGGGAGTAAGAACTTGAAAGTTTAATCCACAGGATTTAATGGTCAATATATATTGTTGATTTAAATTCTCTAATTTGAGCAGAGTTGTTTGGGTGTTACAGTAGAAGTGTGGTAGGGGTTAGAAAATGAGTTTAATTTAGAAGCTATTTAATCTGATATAACAGGTTTGGAGTGAAAGCAAGTGAAGTGTGAAAGGGCACATGAGATAGGGAGTGGAGGAGGGAGAGGAAGGGGAGGGAGGGAGGGAGGGAGGGAGGGAGGGAGAGGGAGAGAGAGAGAGAACTGAGCTTGAGATATACAGATTTCACCTTACTTCTTGACTTCTTACTACTGAGTCTGCTTGCCAACACCTGTCCCACAAAGACAGATTCATTTAGTGGCTGGGCAGGTGTATGCACCTTCTGTTCTGACCTACACCCCTGGCTAACCCACTGTTCCTTTGACACCAGCAGACAAAACTAACTTAAGTAAAAACTTAGCCTACTACAAAATGAATCGAGCTATACAATGAAATGACCTTGTTCTGCATTTTATCTATGGAGATAAAGAATAATAGTTATTTATTGAACACTCCCATGTTCAAACAGAATATTATCAGATTCTAACATGTTATCTCACTGACTACTACAGGACCCTATGAGGTACGTAATATTATTATCCTTATTTACAGATAAGTTATTGAAGCTTAGAGTTTAAATCCATTACCCTAAACAATTGGTGAATGATAGAGCTATTTCTCTAATCCAGCTCTGTTTGATTTCAAAACCCAAGTGTTTAAACATTACCCTAAATGGCTTCTCCAAATTCTTCCTGATTCCAGGTGGATAACGCAAGGTCACCTCTCTGTAGTCTCATTATGATAAATTAAAACTCTACAAAATTTAATTCTAGAACTTTCATGTGTGGCTTGTGCAGAAAGCTTAGCTTAGCTTTAGCTCACTCTCTGAGACATATTAATGCTTCCTATAAGCATTTTTCCACCCTATTCTTGAACAAACTATGCTTTCTATACCCACATCTTTGCTCAAGCAACACATGGAGGTCTTCATATCCAATACTACTATCTTTAAATGTCATCTCTTTGGTGAAGCCTTCCACACACTATCACCTCCAAAAGATTGTTTAATTCTACATTTTTGCAAGTGAAGCACTTTGTATAGAACTTCATTATCATGTTGTCCCATTATCTTTTGTGCTTCCATATCTGATTCTCTCCTTAAACGATGCACATTTCAAGAATCTTGTTTTATTCACTTCCATGTCCTCTTCAAACACAGGGTCAGTTATTATGCTGGCACTGAACACCATTTGGAGAACCAGAAGCTAAAGACAGGCTATTTGCTGAGAAGCTCTGTGATTCCTTTTTACTCCCCTTCTATTAATCTGAGAAATGGCAGGGAAACGAAATACCCTGGTGGAAGCAGCTTCTAGGGCACGTTGGGACATTGCTCCGACACAGTACAGTAAAAGGAAAGAAATTCCTATCACTGGGCTGCTTTTTCATCAATTAACCTCTAAGTTATTATATGTGTAGTAAATGACTGTACCAGTTCTTCTCTTGAAAGAAATTTCTAATAGAGAAGAAGATAAAAGTGACTTTAAAATACTGGAATATTTGAGGGAAAGGATTACTGTCTGGTAGTGGAGAAATAAATACGAGTTTAAATAGGAGAGACCAGAAGTACAGTGAGACCACTTTTGCCTTCTTTTTTGAAATAATGCAATCACTGTCTACAATAAGAACAAGAACTTCAAAATTTTTACAAGCCTCCCTCTGGTTCTGACATATTTTGACAAACATTATGTTCTTAATTATTTGTCAGGGAATAAAACATTAGGCAATGCACTTGAGATCAAATATTGAAGATAATAAAAAGAAATGCAGAAGGAAAGTAACATTTGGAATGCTTTTAAATAGCATGTAAGATTCTTTCTTTAGGGGGAAAACATTATATGAGATATATACCCTCAATGTTTTAAAGTATTAAATAATTCAAGACAACAAATACTATATAAATTATACAAAGCAATGATTATAAAGTATTCAGTCATAATGCCATTATAGAGGGAAATGGGATGAGAGAAATTAAGAGATGAGTTTTAAATAGCAATGCTAAAAGATGAGACCTAAGTCACAAAATATAAACTATATTTGCCACATTTGGTTTATCTGATCAGACCTAAAGAATGTTCACAGCTCAGAGATATTTTTTAATAAATTAATATAATGAGAAAGAAAAGGAGAGTAGCACCCTGAGGCAACATTAGTTCAACAAGTTGGTAGATCAGGTTAGGCTGGGTGACAGCCCATTGATTAGAATAGTGCTGCCAGGTCAGACTAATTAAAAATGTGTTTGTTTTCTACTAAAAAATGTTTATAATGTAAAACAATCAGCCTACACGCATAATGCTTGCAATTTACTCTAACTCTGATTCATGAATAGGTAACAAGTTCAAACTGATTCCTCAGATAAGCTAGGTGACCACTTCAGCCAAAGCAAAAGAAATAAAACATAGGAAATATAATTTCCCTCGAGAAAATCCAGGGAGGCAATTGAGAATTAAGAAGCTGCATAAGAGTAGTAGAGTTAGGAAGCAGGATCTGGAATTAGGTAACAGGGCACTGAAGGTTGTCTATAATCAATGATACTGATAAAAATTGATTTACTAAAGACTGGTGAAGGCTGTAAAAGGTGATGTTGCCACCTGAAGTAAGAAGAATGGGTTATTGTCTTGGTACAAGCTGACCTGGTCATCTATAAAGATGGTAGTGGAATCCATGTAAATTCTCCTTGTGAGAAGTTTTAGTTGTGCCTTCCAGGTCATTTTAAAACACTCAAGGGATACAAGTTTGTATCTCAATTAACAAAATAAAATTCTCACAAAGATGACACAATTTTTTTTAAGCTCAAATCTTATTCTAGGGGTTTCCCTGGTGGCACAGTGGTTAAGAATCCGCCTGCCAATGCAGGAGACACAGGTTCAACCCCTGGCCCAGGAAGATCTCACATGCCCCAGAGCAACTAGGCCCGTGAGCCACAACTACTGAGCCTGTGCTCTAGAGCCCAAGAGCCATAACTACTGAGCCCACATGCCAGAACTACTGGATCCCGCGTGCCTAGTGCCCGTGCTCCACAACAAGAGAAGCCACCGAAACAACAGAGTAGCCCCTGCTCGCCGAAACTAGAGAAAGCCCACGCACAGCAACAAAGACCAAATGCAGCCAAAAATAAACAAATAAAATAAATTAAGAAAAAGAAAAGGGCTTCCCTGGTGGAGCAGTGGTTGAGAGTCTGCCTACCGATGCAGGGGACACGGGTTCGTGCCCCAGTCGGGGAAGATCCCACATGTCGCGGAGCGTCTGGGCCCGTAAGCTATGGCCGCTGAGCCTGCGCGTCCGGAGCCTGTGCTCCGCAATGGGAGAGGCCACAACAGTGAGAGGCCCATGTACCACAAAAAAAAAAAAAAAAAATTCTGTCAACACTAAGAAAGTTCAAATGATTCAAAAAACTTAACTAGAGACCTACTACATTCCCTAGGGAAACTAAGATATTTCTACATGAACTTGAAACAAGTATCTTTTCTTTTAGTTTTGAGCAGTGTTAAACATTTCCCCTAAGGAATTTTAGCAACAGTAGAACATTATTTTTAAATTAACTTTTTCATTAAATGCTTGTTTCCCTTGAAAAGGGAGCAGCTGTTAGTGCTGGCAGACTTTTTTTTCCCCAATCTATGAGTTCAAATCAAAAACAATTTGTTTTGTGAATAATCTCCTGTATGACAATTTGTCTACAGATATGTCACTGCCTGTTTACCCCAGTGTGTGTCAAATGGATTTAGCCCCTTATTTGCAGAGAAGACAGTAAGGCAATTTTGACAGCATCCCTGCCTGCAGGCCTGGCACTGCAGCCTCTCCCTCAACTTCCTGTTGCCACTAAGAACCACAGGGAGTGAGAAGCCACACACCGTGCAGAGTGTGGGCTTCGCAGGACTAGGCCAGCTACAAAATTAGAGACCTGTGCTCTCACGGAGAGAGTAGAGAGCTGTTCACACAGAGGCCGATCTTTCTGTATAGCACTTTGATTAAGTCTAGGAAGAACCTTAATAGACTGCCATTTACTAGAAAGGAACCTTTTAAAGACAAGTATTGGGGGGGATGGAGTTTGATTTTTTTTCCTTCTATCAGCTCCCTCTATACTGAACAGCTGATGCTTGCATTAAAGGAAGATCAAATAAAAGCCTTACTCAGCATTTTCCAGGAAGGAAAAAATTTGTCAGCTTTAGCTTACTTACATATCAGTATGTCCTTCTATATGTCAGCTTATATCACCCTGTGTGATGTATGATTCACCCTGTGTGTCTAGTATTATAATGAGCAAGCCTCCTTCCCATCCCTGGGTACAGTTCACTCCTTTTACATAAGCACTTGTGCTATGAGCATACATTCGCAAGACTGACCTGAGCTGTGAACCCAAGAACCACACTAGGTTGTTTCTATGGTCTTAGATTACTTAGATAGATCCTGACATTGCTATTTTGGGACAAGTGATGAATGTTCCTTTTCATAGTACTCAGCAACAACATTAGTGTTATGATAACTGAATTACTAATCTTTATTCCTTTTCCAAATGTTTGTTCTTCTATATTATTTTTTTCAAAACCAAGATGTAGGAAGGAAATGGCAAGCCCAATAAGAAATGATTTAAAGGGCAAAACTTAGTGTAGGGCATGTGTCTACTTACTACATGAATATATATTATAGATCCCTATTTATTAATGGCTTCAGATGTAATTTCAAACTAAATTTTAAGACTAAGGGCAATTGACAGATATTTATCTCAAGCCTCAAGTATCATGAAGGCAAAATTCTGAGCAAAAATGCCAATGTCATTTATTTTTCACTGATACCTCTTATATGTATATTATTTTACACAGGGACAGGGGTTGGAGGGAGTCCACACTACTTCCTTCTTTAAATGTACTTGTGAAACTAAAAGTTTTACACTATACACAGAATTTTTCATGAAGGAGAAGTCCTATCTACCTACCTAGACTGGTTTCTGTTCAGATGCCATCATCATAGGAAAATAATAATATATTAATAGAAGGGCCTCAATTAGGAAAAAAGAGTATCCCTCTATCTCAGCTATAATGACAGCCTTAAAACACCTTAAAAACAAATGTGCTGTGTGGAGAGGGTAAAAGCATCTTCTTCTTTTTTTTTTTTTTTGTTTTTTACATGTAGAAAAATACTTATTGAAGATATAGAGACTATTAGATAAATACTTAGAAAAATCAGATAAAACTTTGAGATAACATATGAAAAAATGATTCCCTTTTAATTCTATGTACAGGGAAAGAGAATTGTATAAAGCAATAGAAATGCATAGTAAACTTTTGGAAAAAATAAGCAAAAAGTGAGGTAGAGGGAAGCATAAAATTTCACATATTAACAGTGAGGCCAGGAATATATGGATAAAGATGATGGGTTGAACATACCCATTAATTTTTGCTTTGGACTAAAAGGAGAGAAAAGGATTTTCAAAGAGTCATAAACCTACAAGGATAAAGAAAACAGTGAAAGATAAAATAGCAACTAAGTTTTTGGAATCTGGAATGATGAAAGGTGCATGTGACTGACAGCATATCAAAGAGAGCTGAATCCTATGCTGGCAGTGGGGAAAGTTGAGTAGTACAATTTACACAACAGAACCACAAAAAGATGCAGAGATTGGCCACACTGGATGCTTCCTAAAATGGGGGAAAAGGCAGAGAGAAAACAAGAGAATTTTATGAAAGAATGTTGAAGAAGCAGTAAGAATCCCTCTCTGTCCACCCATCCAGCTCTGTGAATGCCTGTGCTGCTGGACACTCTAAGGCACAGCCCAGATGCTCCCTTATGAATGACCTGTGACCCCACTGCTGTGACAGCTGCCTCAGACAGGTTTCAGTGTAAATCCCCTCGAGGATTACCTCAGTTTACAGAAGGCCATCTAATCCAAGGTCTCATCCCTACTTGGGGTGGCCAACATCTAAAGACTAACCAACATGAGAGAGGTTCAGACCAGATAAAGGCCTAAGTATTTAAGCCCAAGTAGGGACAACTTTGAAGAGCTGTTCTTATTCCAGACTTCTCTGTAGGGCCAGCCAAGTGTTTTGGGGACTACATCGCAGCTTGATGTTTCCCCCTATACGAATATAATTTCTTCACTTTCTGTTTACAGGTATTGAACCTGTGGAGCGGCCTTTAAAAACATCCTACACACAAATCCGATCTTAGAGCCTCCTTCCCCAACATCAAACCTACAACAATGACTCTTCCTAATCTCCAAAGAATACTAGCGACTTATTCTTAAGAGTTTGTAAAAGCAAAGGGCCTTTTCTTGAAAGGGGAAGAATAATAGGGAGAGTTGAGGGCAAGGAATTCTATATTTAATAAAAGTCAAATAAGTGAATATTTATACACAAAGACAGGAGAGATACAAGCCTTCTTCCTTCAAAGATTCCCTTAGGGTAGTCAGGTAAAGCCTTCTCTGGAGAATCTGAAAAGCCTAACAGGAAAGACATAAATATGCCTATGTTAATATTAGATTGCCCAACCAGATCACCTTACAGTAAAGCCCAAAGATGAGTGTCATGACAGCAAAGAGCTTATAATTAGCTCTTTCAAAGATTTAGAAGAATATCAGAGATAAACAAGTGTATATAGAAACCTTCTAACATGATAAATACCAGGATGGAGATATATTAAATCAAACTGGAGAAATCAGAAACTAAGAATTAGGAAAATAAAATCATTAATATTCTCAGAAAGAAAAGAGAAGGTATTATATATATATGTATATATATATATGTGTATGTGTGTGTGTGTGTGTGTGTGTATATATATATATATATATAAAGATCAGGAAGCTATAAAAAAGAAAACATAAAGAAAGAGATTCTGGAAATTTTTTTAAAATGTTAGCCTGAAAGAAAAACTCATGAAAAGTTAAAGAAGAGCTGAGGCTACTTTTCTGAAAATACATCAGAAAGGCAAAGATATGGAAAATAAGATAGAAGTTTTAAGAAATTAAATTCCAACATACAAATTCATGAAATTCCAAAAAAATGGAAGTGAGAAAAAAGAGGAAATTATTAATAACGTATTCAAGAAAAACTTTCAGGTTCCAAATTAAAAGATCCAACAGAGTGCCAGCAAAGTAGATGAAAACAGACCCAAGCCAACGTGTGTTATTATAAAGAAGAAAAGCGGAAGTTCTATAATGTCCTTGGAATGGGATGGAGTACAGTATATAAAGAATGAATTTCTCAGAGCAACCTTGGAAGCTTAGAGACAGTGGAGCAATAAAACATGATAACGCCAATGAGATAAAATCAGCAAAATTTCACTAGACACATGACCAATTCCTTCAATAAATCAATGCTATAAGGGTGGAGATAGCAGGAGCATTGTTAGCTATCAAAAGAAACTTAGAAGACAGTACCAACAAAATACAAAATATGGATCATGTGTACCTTCTTTGCTTGGATGTTTATTCTCACCAGCCAACTTAAAAAAATATATATAGTGGGAAGACTAAACGTGACCTAGTTATTAAATATATATTTAAGAAATGTTTAATTTGCTGGTTTTATGTTGTTATTGTGGTTTTAGTTTTAAAAATAGCTCTTATCTGGTATAGATACATACTGAAGTATCTATAATTGACATTGTAATGTGGGGAATTTGCTTTAAATTTTCCTATCAGAATGCAAGTTTATTTAAAGAAATAATGGTGATATCATTAAATTGCTAGAAACCCAGAATCTCAGACTCAGGTAAATGGGCAGGCACCTAAGAAGGTTATGTGTTTGGAACTGCTGTCCAATCACACCCCACATCTTTCCCAGAGAGGACACTGCTATAATGGCCACTGGACACTAGCATCTCCAGGTCTTCCTCCAGCATAGCTGGTGCTGATACTAGCTGTCCTCACTAACCCTGCTGTTTTAAGATGTGCTTGGTATCACAATGCAGCCCAGGGCCTGGTTCTTGTGTCATTAGCCTCAATTCAAAATGATAGTGACTGATGGGCCAAGCATGGGTTACACACCTATACACTGGCTACAAAGAAGTCTGATAAAGCCTTCCACCAAGATTGATAAAAAAGACATAAAATGAATTCAAGAAGTTTTTAAATATTGGGCAACCAAAACATATACACATTTGTATGCTAAGTTTTTTCCAACTAATGTGTAAAAAGCACATATCTTTTTTAATTGTAAGATTCAAGATCTTACAATCAGTAATGATTTAGGTCTATCAGTGCCAACTTTCTCAGTAAAGGGAGGATAATTTTGAAAAAAAAAAGATGTCTTCTTAGTGTCTCAAAGTATATTTCACATTAGGTACTGTTAAGTGAGTGTCAGGAGTAAAGACAGTAGAATAACTAAGATGATACTTTTCTAATAAATAACATATCCATGCTTATCCAGCACTGTAAATATTCTCTCCCTCATTGGTAAGAGCATTTGCTTCAGGTATTTGTAGGCTAAACAGTGGACAAAAGATTAAAAGAGATGTATAATATACCATGCGTATTCAGTTAAACACTAAATCAACTATCTGAGAACTGTATACTGCATCAAATTCGGCAGGCTGACCTGAGGTTAGGAAGCTGACAGCTTGCCCCCTACAGAGCCAAGTTACCTTAGGTAAGAAACATACACTTTCATGAGTTCATAAGAAACATATACGTATGAGAGTTTCAGCTCTTGTAGGTCCTTAAAGTATTATATTTTTTAAAACTATTAGAATAACTAAGAGATTCAAGTCCGTAAAGATTAAATAAATTACATGAAGGTTTTCATGCACTGCCAGGTACGACAGCTACTTCAGAATATAACTCCCAATTTGTCAATTCCATGCAAACCCTGGGCTCTTTCCTTGCAATAGGAGCCACAAAGGAATTTTCAAATTTTCTTTCTCCTTTAGACTGTGGCTTAAGTTATATCTAGTGGTCACAGTACATAATGTACATACACATTGTTCTGCTTAAGTTTAAATAAGCAATGTTGTGTTCAAATATAAGCATTTATTAATACTTCATGTAGGATAAAAGGTGTTATAATGTAGTACATTAGTGATGTAAAATAGTAATTCATCAAAGACAAAAATATGATTTTCTACTATTCCAAGAAAGTTAGTAACAAAAAATATGTACTTGAAATATCAACTGGCATAAAAATTAAAACTCAATGCTAGAAATTAGCAATTATTTTAGAATTTTTAAAAATAATAGCCAAATTATATTGAATTCTGTAAAAGTCACTTTAATACTTTCAGTATTTCATGTTATATTGGACCTGAACTTATTTTAGATTACTGAATCATGTAAGTTGTAGTTCACTTTTTAGTTTCTGATTTCTATTAGTTTATAAAAGGATTTTACATTTGCATTTAAATAGGAAGGAAACGTGATAAAGATTTCAATTAAAAGGCTGTCTGTTTGGGTTAATTCATTTTTAATAGGAACAGTAAATATTTTTCCGTTGATATAGCTCTTACCGCAAGATCAGTTCATCGTTCTTTTTTATCTAGTTATGTCAGGTGCTGCTTAATAAAGAACACTATGTCAGCTCCTGCTATTTAAGAGGCATTTCTCATTTCTTCATTGATTTCTGAGAAACCAAAGCAGATTTCTGAATAGTACTTGAGAAGACTGATGACAACAGGTCACTGCACTAGTACAAAAGAGTTTTAACCCAGATATATGCATATGAATATGTATATTAATATGTGTGTTCAAACAAGTGTATACATAGACCTATACACATATGGAATAGATTTTCATTCTAAAGTCACTGATGCTAGCTTTGATGAGAAGGAAAAAAACACTTATCTTGAAAGTTTGGCTAAGTCTTCAGAGTTCCATGTACTTTATTGGAATAGGCTGTCTTCTCTATAAAATTAATGACCATCCTTTAATTAGTCTTTATATATATTATCTGCTTTTAAAGTGGAGGGAGGTTCTGTAATGATAATACCAATTTTAGTCTGATGCTTTATAAACTTTTTTTTACTTCAGTTCTTTGAAATTTGGTCACTTATCTGTTGTTTGGTTTTATGGGTTTTTTGTTTGTTTGGTATGTCCCTAGATTCTAAGTAAATTCAGTTAATCATGTGGGATCTACTTGAAATATTCTTTTTTAAAAAATAATTTATACACATTTACCATGTTCTAAGGTGTTTGTTTTTTATTTTGTTTTGTTTGTAACTACAATAACTTGCAATGTTTGTTAATTTACATAGTGTCTAAGAAAATAGCTTTCTCATTAATTTCAAAAACCCTAAAACTGTACTGGAGATTATTTTTGGGGGGAAGGAATATAGGCATTTAAATAAAGAATTGAAACATTTTATTAGTATATTCTGGCTTCCTGCTAGCAGAACATCGCACTAGTGAGTAAATGGATTAAGTTTCCTGTAATGCCAGCTAGGAGATATCTTGACAGTTGTGTTTTTAATTCTCAGGTGTCTAGTTAAGAAAAACACAGGAGTCCAATTCAACCTTTAAAAATGTTATCTTCTGACTAGAAAGATTACTGCTTTGAGATGCAATGGGATTTTCCACAGCAAACTTAGCAGAGGATTAAGCTTTTCATTACTCTCTGAATGAAGAATGAACAAGTGGTGTAAAAAGAGGATATTTCTAGAGAAAATGTCTATATAAATTATGATTTATTCCTCTATTTCTACAAAAAAATTCACAAAGAAAGAAGGTGACAGTTGGATTACAGAAAGGTTCATATCATCTCGAGAAACTGCTCCTTACACCCAAAAAATATTTAGAGGATTTCAAGTGCTAAAATACTTTCTACTTTATCTCAACTTATTTTCAGCTGTTTTATACAATTTTTCTGTTATCATTAGAATCTATTTTCCCCACAGTATGTCTGTATTTTTAGGCAGTCTCTAAATTGACTGCTTCATAGTTGATTTTTTTCCAGCCATAATTAACCACTGATCACAGCTGAATTGATTAGACTGACTGTGGAGTAATTCAAATCAGATAAGATGGTTGAGCTCACCAAACAAACCATGCCACGGTACAGTAATTGTGTTCATATAACTACAACTCAATCCACTGCAGTAAGTTAGACACGTTGGGAACACAAACTCTAAGAGCTTCCCATAATATAGTTTAAAGCTTTAGTTTATTAGAACTTATTTTCTTAGATTTTTAACTCTAATTTAGCTGTCTGAATCATTAAATAGATTTCTGTGCAGAGATAATAAGCTTTAGAAAATGTAAAGATAATTTGAAATTGAAAATGAATGAATCAAATTCAGCATGAACAACTTCAAAGATCTTTGTTTAGTGTAGGTAAAAGAAGTGCTCAACTGATGACTCTCCAGGACTTCTCACAAATTCCATTTAATATCTTACTAGTGTCTCTGCAAAGCAAAAAAGTAGTACTTGCTGGAAATTTCCAAATTTAAGAAAACCTGAATCAGAATGTTCTCCATTGTTTCTGCCAGAACCTGAAAGTTCTGAAAGTTCAAGACTTGTTAACACATACTTGTTAACACATACTCGTGCGTGCACGCACACACACGATATTACAAGAGCAAAAGTATGCACTAAATCTAATACTATTTAAAATGTATTATAAATAATCTATATTACAAACAGATCTATGTTCACAATTTGTCATGGAATTCATACAAAGTGTAGCTTTGTTTTTTATTTAAGTTACATTTCCTGTCTCTCTACATGTGTAAAAGGCCTATGACAACACATTTAACATCTACCATTTTAATGGCTATTTGTAGACACTTCAGATAAATAGCTAATAAACCATCAAGCAAGACTATATTTTGGTGAAAATCAGCAAGTTATTTTTATTTATTTATTTATTTTTGCGGTACGTGGGCCTCTCACTGTTGTGGCCTCTCCTGTTGAGAAGCACAGGCTCCGGACGCGCAAGCCCAGCGGCCATGGCTCACGGCTCCAGCCGCTCCGCGGCATGTGGTATCTTCGTGGACCGGAGCACGGACCCCTGTCCCCTGCATAGGCAGGCGGACTCTCAACCACTGCGCCACCAGGGAAGCCCTAGCAAGTTATTTAAATGAATGTATTAAACTGGTTATTCTGACAATAGATAAAAATGAGAAATTGTTCATATAGTTTTATAGTTATTATCTGGAATACCATCAATTTACATCTTTTTACCTTATAATTTTATAATTATTTTAAAATGGCACTGTTTAGGTCAAAAACAATCATAACTTTTCAAGTTGCAATAAATCTACCTGTTTATTTCCTAGCAATCATTACCAATTGGGTATAGCTGGGACATTTTTAAACTAACATAAAAAACAGATTTACTCCTCTAACCTAATGTTAAACCAGCAGCTGCTCAAGTAAATCTACTGTTTAGGGATTCTGTTGGTTTTATCACTAGTAAACATCATTATTATCATAATTATTATTTCTACAATTAGCAATACTGAAGAATCATGCATATCACACAGCATTTTGAAGAAGGGATACTGCCTCTGTACGCGTCAATGATAAACAGCTGGTGGCAAATTACAGATGTTTTCAAGTTCAGTTAAGAAAATTCCACATTATTTATTACATTAAACAAATAAATATGTAATCTCACTTTTATTACTTTTTATTTTCTCATCTTATTCATTGATTTACTAAAATTTAAAGGCTACAAAAAGAGGCAAATGGTGTAGCAAATATGGAACATCTTTAGTATGTTAAGAGATTTTTTTCTTTTGGAAATTTTTTTTTTCTGCTTTACTAAGAATTACTTCCTTGTTAAATCTTCAATTGAGAGCAAAGGTATTGTCTATATAACTGTAAGAAAATATATTTGAAATGACATTTTTCAGGAACAATTCTATTAATGGTTATAAAACTGTTATTTTTAAGGTTTTCTGAATTTTTACTTGCTAGTTTTCTTTTTTTCAGGCAGAGATTATTCATGTTAAGCACTGATGAATGGAAATTATAAAGAATTAAAGACAAATATACTTTTAGTAGACTTTTTTGAAGTCTCTGAATGCTTACATGTTGAACAATAATTTTGTTAACTCATAGGAGACATATAATAAAAGTGTCACTTTGATACAGTGAGACATTGACAAAAACCTTGTTAGAATTTGTAGCCTACATTGGGAAAAATTAAAATATTGATAAAATTTAGTTCAAAATTTAATTATATACATTATATACATACACACATATACAAGAAATTAAGTTGGCATTGAGCCCAAATGACTTAATTCCTGAACACTGCTCTATTTTGTGAAATTACAAGTAACATTTTATTAGAGTTTTATAGATTTCAAATGATTTACTTTATAATTCAGAAATTACTACAAATCTATAAAGTTGGTTTGGTCTCTATTTTATACATGATGAAACAGTCCAGAAAGTTAACTGACATTCATACCAAAAGTTATACCATTCAATTAGTGGTGGATTCAAACTCAGATTTTCGAATTCCCAGGTTGTTACTTTAGAAATAATTAAGAATTATCTTATAAAAGTCCATTAAAATCTATAGTGTTTTATTTTTATAAGACTATATTTATGAATATATATACATATAGAGGTATCTAAACACAGTGCTAACTTCTATTACATGATTATAATTCATAATAATGGATAAATTGGTAACAAAGAGTCTAAAATGCAACAAGGGATATAAAGAAAATATGAAAATTGAAGCCAAAATAATTCAAACTAATATGCTTATCATGACTCTGTTGTAATATAATGAAAATTTTCAAAATCATGCTAACAGCCAGTATGACCCTGGTCTTTAGGATTTCAGGGGGATCCTTGACTAAACTTTAAGTAGCATTAGTCAGTCAAAGGTCATTTATATTTAGTTTAACCCTAGTCAAACTATCTCCTAATAGATTTTTTAAATTTCAAAACTCTAATTAATGTTCTCTTAAACTACAGATGTCTTTATGAATAGGATTATGGGGAGGAATATACTCTTGCTGTTTTGAAAGTAGAGTTAAGCACGTGTCTCTGGGACTGATGTAGAAATATCAAACAGAACCACTGATAAACCTCATCCTTTTATAGCAATCTCAATATAATAAATAAGTGTGAAAAAAATTACCTTTAATGCTTATACACAGACCAATGAGGATGCAGTCAGTTTAAACTGATCAGAATTATGTTTCAGGAGTGTCACATACTTTAAAGCACAAAGTTCCACTTTTTTGTTTCACTTAAAAGCATTTGTGTTTATTTCCATTATATTCGAACATTAACGATATGGAATCCTGCTAAATATTCAGAAGGTACAGATTTAAGGCAATGACTGACTTCAGTTTAGCGGATGAAACTCTTTAAAAGCTACTCAATTTATATCTGAAACTGACAGCTAGGATAGAGACATAGGAAAAATAAATTGAAGATTACTATGTTGAGTTATTATACAATAAAAAATATAATCATCTAGTGAGAATAAGAAGCCAAAATGAGTTGAAATATGTCTTCTATGTGTGGAAAAATGACTATACTTTATTTACTTAAGATCTATATGTTGTCTTGGCTGCAACCAATATCACTTGCTCTTAGAAATAATGGCCTTTTTGATATTTTATTGTAAAAGTTATGAATCCAGTTTCTTGTACAATATAATGCCTATGGTTCTCCATACATTAAATAAGAAAATTATGCTCTCCTAAAACATAGATTTATAAATGAAATAATAAAATATCAAACATTTTGAATTTACTCCTCTAAGTTAAAAAAAAATGAATCTGCATCTCTAATACATGAATATTTAATATTCATTTAGTTATTAATGCATAATTCTGTATTAATAGTACAGAAAGAGAAATGAAGTAAGCATATTGAAATAGAATAATTAGAAATAAAATTATAATACTGTCATCCTGCTCCCTATGGATCACCCTGCACACCTACTGGGAAGTGCATGACCACCTACTCTGGAGACCCTGGTGTAAAGTAAAAACACATGTTTCCTAATGTCAAGGTGTAACTCAAAGGGAACCTGGGTCAGGACCAAAGTAGTCTACTCTGAGGAGTAATATCCTAAAGTGATATCAGGGCTCCGAAAAGGAGAGTTAACTCTCCTTCACCCTCTAGAAGGGAAGCATTGTTGAACTGACTGTTAAGGTGGATACAGTGGGTTCTCTAGTGTCCTATAAACGTAGCCACCATCCCCGATTCCAGTGCTCTCATTCTATGGTCAACAATCCTCTCATTGGTAAGCTTACATCTGTATAACACACATTTTAATCGTTAGCCTAAAAAATAACAACCACCACTCTTGGGTAAATGTACCACAAAATAAGAATAACTGCATGAGCATAATGATTCCCTTAATATGATATAATAGCTATCAGTTAAAAAGTTAAAATTTCAATTATATATTTGATTTATTTAGCTAAAGAACATAGTCTCTATTAGGTTAGATTCATTTCAAAGTCTTAGCCAAAGCCTGAGTCCCTACTAGGGCACCCTTAGGGTAAATTCCTAATTAAAATAAACATTATAAGATCATAAAGTCATCTCAGATTTCCATTGAGTAGCTCAGTGCATATTTTATGTATGTGTCCTAATCAGTATTTTTGAACTTTAATACACATTTGATTCTGATTTGGTATTCTGATTTTCTGACAAGATCCCAGATGGCATAAACATTGTTGGACAATGAATCACAGTTTGAGTAACAAAAGTCCTAAGCAATGTTTACCAGCAGCTGTTGCATCTGGACTATGTAGACAGGTGTACATGCTATGGCATTTTATTATCCAGAAAAGGTAGAAATGGTAGAATTTACATATGGATTAATGTCTCATCATAAAATTGAGAAATTGATTAAGTGTAAACCCCAGTCTCAGTGAAATCTTATTAGAAATTGATCAAATTAATATCTGTAGTAGGGATCAAGAGAAATAAGATGATTTTAATAAGCACCCACTGTAGTATAATATGTCTATGACTTTTTTGTTGTTGTTTAGCTAATTTCAATCATCAGAATAAAAATGATAGGTTAGACCTTCTTTTTGAAAACAGAGAGTACATAAGTTATCAAGGAAAAGAAGAAACTTTGGGCAATTTATAGAATTTTAGCTTCTCTATCACTAGCCTAGCAACTCATCAAAATATTTTAAACAGATTTAATCATTTTACTTCACTAATTGTGTATATTGCTCAGTTTTATTTTCATTTTGCATTATATGAGGATCTCTGCAGCTGTTAGACATGCATAGCTATTTATAATTAGAATAATATTCAGAAATCAGGAATCATTTATTAACTATCCTCTACAACGGAGGTTAGCAAATTATGGTCTATTGGCCCAATCCAGCCTGCAGGCTGAAATCTGATTTTATAATAAAAGTTTCACTGGGATACAGCCATGCCCATTTATTTACATTTTGTCTATGATTGCTTTCCCACAATGGCGGAGTTGAATCATTACAACAGAGACCATCTGACCTGCAAAACCTAAAATATTTACCTATCTGGCCCTTTACAAAAAAGGTTTGCTGACCTCTGCTCCAAACTCTCATAAAACATTATCAAATAATAAAATATATCTATTAACTTATTCTAAAACACTCCCTATGTATGAGAAAACAATCCTAGAGATAATAATGTGTGTAATTACAACGGTTATTCAGTGTGAGGTCCTAGTCTAAGTCCCTATGCAAATCTGTGTTTCTTGAGGATTATATCCTGATATTATGTATTTCGTTTTGTTCAGATCATGTATTTTCTTTCCCTCTTATGAGTCTGCTTAAAAGAAAACTAATAGTTTCAACTACCTGTCACATTAAAAAAAAAGGTGAAGCACTTTAAGTACAAAAGAACATGATTCAATGGGACCACTACAGGTGTCATCCAGGAGAAAATAAATGTATTTTGCGGTAATACAGCATGTTAGTGTTTCATTTGACAGAATAAGCCTATTGGTTGTAGTTTCAAATGGAACTTATTAGCTGAAACTTTGGTGCTAAGATAACAGAAGAGAAAGTCCTTGACTCCAAGAGTTGCTTTGTTTTGGTCTGTTATATAATTTGCGCCAAGCTAGAAGGCCTAAAGTAGAAAAGAAATCCATGATGTCTGGAAACTAAGATCTAGACTAACAGGAACCCCTTCAGCAGCCATACATTAAAATTAGCACATAGCATACGTCAGGGATCATGTGGAATTAGTACTATATAATAGCTATTGTAGCTATATTATTTCCTCATGTCTTCAATTTCCTTGTGTGTAAAAAGATAAGTCCAAACTAGGGCAGTTATTGGTAGCTCTGTCTATATATTAGAATTTTCTCGAAAGCTTTAAAATAACAATGATGCCTTGGAACTACTTGCACCTAATTAAATAAAAAAAAAGTTTGGGTAGGTTTAAAGTGAGCTAGTGTTTAGAATTATCAGGCTGAATTATAGATGATGTCCAATTTTTCAGAAATGATGCCAAACATATGAAAACACTGCTCCTCTGATTTTTACCTGGGATGCTGAGAGCAAACAATGGCAGGAGTTAAGCCGTAAGAAAAGTCTCAGAGCGTACCCACTGTCCTTTCCCTTTGGTTTTAACACAGACAAGAGATTAACACACACATTATGGTTACATCAAATAGAACATTAGGGCAGAGGTTATATGGGCAATTTCACAGACATGTTTGTTCAGCAGAATGAATGTGAATGGGTATTTTTTGTTTTGTTTTGTTTCTACTCAACATTTAAACTAATAGATTTTATTTAAAAAAATTCCAGATCTCCAATTTCTCTTGAAAAATCTACTAACACCAGATCTGAATTTCCACGTGACAAGAGCTGTCAAGATCTGAATAGCGGCTGCTATTGTTCAGAAGGGACATAAACTGTCCAAATCAACAGTTTCCATCATTGTTTTTCACCCTCATGACATTGCAGTGGAGTATCACTTGCTATTTACTGTCCTCATTCTGATGCTTTTCTTATAGTTTAGAAATAGTATCTGTACCTACGTCTCTGTCAAAAGAGGAAAAACAAAAGACAGACCCACAGACTGCAGATTTCAACAAAAATGTGAATAAACATATTTGTTGTGGCCTATCTTACTCTTGTACATTACTTACAAGTATATGATAGGCATTTGAATTTGTAACTCAGTCTAGGGTGAAAAATGTATTCTTGTTCTTATCTCTTGCTGAGACATTTTCCAGTATTTCTTTGCTCTGAGATTAACAGCTTTCCCTAATGACAAATTCAGAACAGTGATGCCCACCAAATACTTAGGATAGCAAACTCCAAGCTTTCTAAAGACTGTATGTGCACGCACTTATGTGTTGAGCATTTGAAACAAGCCTTAAGAAATCACTATGCCTTTACTCAGTCATCTCTCTCAACACCTTGTGTTACCCTTTAAATGATTTGGAAAATGAGGGTCCAAAGAAAAGTAATTAGCTCAAGGTCATGCAGTTATTACCTTAGGTAACTTGGTATAGTACTGTGGGTCATGCCAATTCACATCCTCTTAAATTCTGCTGCCCCCATAATTTAAGAGGCTAAGTGTTTCTCCAAGTTCAAACAGATGGAATAGTCTCAAAATTGATGTGCTATTGCTTGGTATCAATATGTTCAAAATCAATATGTTAAAGTCCTCTTTACTTTAAATTTAAACACCCATGTATTTACTATTTTACAAGTCAGTAGTTTCCTGGTTACCTTGAGGGGGCTAGGATCACTTCAGAAGACTTGGGATTCATAACCTGCCTTTGAACCTCAATGATACTTTCCTCCTTCTTTTGAGACACTTAACATATGGTATTATATTATGTTCATAATTACTTTGTGTCCCTTCATACAATTTTAAGAGTAAGTTTCTTGAGGACATATTTTTATTATTTTCATAGTGTCTTAAAGAGCACCAAATTTAATTGAATATTGAATCTGCTTAACAACAGTAGTTGGAGTCTGTGAGCTCTCTGAAGGCTACTCAACAGAGTGAAACATTGAAAGCCTTGCATACGAGATGGTGGTGAGAGGACTCTCATTTATAAACTGGCAGGAATCAAGGCCTCCATGTTTGTTTTGTTTTGGTTGTTGCACATTTTTCCTAATTAGACATGAGACTGCCTGAACTACTCCAGGTACTATGGGCTGAGTGGTTTTGATGGGACTATGTAAATTTTGCAGGGATAAGGGCCTAACTAAGATTTGAGCTCAGTAACAGAATGAGAAGAAAGGTCTGGTTACTGACATAGTTTCCAATGGAGCTCACCATGTTTCCTTCACAAGCAGGCAATGAGCAATGGTGAATTTTAAAATTCAGTTACATCTCATTTTTGATAGTTTACAGAATACACTCCTCAGCCTGCTGTATTACAAAGTCTTTATTTATCAGCTATTAGTTGGCTTTAGTCTTCAAACTGCAAGAAAACGAATGTTTCTAGCTCAAGTCTTAAACTCCATACATAACAGCAAAAGAGCTGTTATTTTGCCCTGCAGTTATAGAAACAGAATCTAAATGCTGCTCAAAAGATCCTTAGCAAAAGTAAAGTGAAACAATTATCTGATGGAGGTCAGGGTGGGAGAAGACACTATTTGATTATCATTTCATCCCTAGGTTATAATCAGACTTGGAATTTTGGCTGCAGAATGTGGATGCAGCCTGGCTTTGTGCTATGATCTCTAGCAAGTTTCTGAACACTTGCAATCTGTTCATAAGAATCTTTTCCTGAGGCTCAGAATTAAGAACATCTCAAAAAGGGAAATAGTTGCAAGGTGGTGTCGCTCTTATTTGACTCATTTCTAAACATTTGGTATTATAGCCTATAGGAGTCTACCTTCTAAAGAGCATGCATTCGGGGTTTGCTTTTGTAATCTCAGTTTAGATCCCTTAAGGTCTCAGCATGTTGGCAATCCCCTGCAAGACGGTATCAACAGGGGACAAAATGAAGTAAAGAGGATTGTATCGGACAGAGCTCCTTAAATAAGTTGTTCAATTGACGGGAGAGGCTTTCCCAGGGTGATTAATTCGAATGACCTAAACTAGTTGATGTGGACTTATAAATGACTCTTGCCTCATTATTTTCCTGAAGAATAGTCAGAAATGAATTCTGGAGAAAGACGTATTTTGTAAAAGTTTAAACATCTGAAGTTCTATGTTATGGAATAATTTTACCTAAAGGCAGTTGTTTTCAAAATTAAGGGCACAGGAGAATATCCAGTGTGCTTCTTCTATCATGCTGATTTCCTGCATCCAACCATGGAGATTCTGATTTTGTAGTTTCTGGGTTGCAGCCCGGGAAATTGGATTTTTAACAAGCCCTTCAGGTATTCATGATACAGATAACTTAGGGTTACAAAATTTAAAAGGAAATTTCAAGAAATGATGGAAATGTGGTCTCTAATTGAGCCTTTCCCCTACTTACCTTCATAGGCTAACCTTTGATCAGAGAATTGAAACAGATATTACTTTAGCTAGAGAACCAGAAGAACGTCAGCTAACATTCTTACAGAAAAATGAAAGAACTAGAGATCCTTGGTTGGAAGTTGCCTTGGAAAGTAGCCTTCACATAGCTAAAGGGAAAATTACCAAACTATTTGCTTGTGTCACTATCCATGATTTGTTCCAGGCATTGTTTTCAAGCAAGTATAAATTTTTTCTTACTCTATTAAAAAAACAATTACCTGTTAAACTGCTCTCTCAATCACACTTTAGGAGGCATGTAAACTTATTTGTAATTAAAAGTACTGATTTTAAAAAGTCTAAATCACACTTAGATTTAGGTTTAGTGGTAAATCATAGATATATGTTCAGTTTGTCTTTCTCAAAGTTTGCATTTCTGATCCTATCTAAGATTCTTAGACATTTGTAGTATGCTTACAGAAAATAAATCATGAATAAAGTATAATACCTTGAAATTAATTTTAATAAGGAAGGCCTTCTAAATCCTACTGTATATGCCATATAGATTTCCAAGTTTTTTACATTATTTATTTTGGACTTCAATGACTAACATTTTTCTCTTCCTGACTCCGTTGATACTGTCTCTGTATCACTCTTTATAACTTTCCTTTGTCATATGTTAATACTTTATCTGTCTGCTCTGTATTGAACATGGGGTCTTCATGCTCAAAACTAATAATATCCCTTTGAGAAAATTCCACATTTCTAAATATCCAGTAATTATAACTCTAATTCCAATGCTAAATGGTATGAAGAGAGTAATATATGCTCATATAATTTTAAAACAAAAATTCAATCATTTGGGGGGAAAATTTAGTGTTTTAAATATTCAAGTTATCTATTTTTTCTTTCTTGCTAATGCAGGAAATAAAGTTTAAAAAATGTAAGATAAGAAGAGGTTGAACTATCAATTAAGTTAATGGCCATGATGGCTTTTTAAATGTGTTCACTTGGCTAGGCTAGAGTGCCTATTTATTCAAATACATATTAATTGGGTATTGCTGAAAAGGGTTTTTTTCAGATTCAATTAAAGTCTCTAATCAGTTTCTAATGAAATTATTTTTCATTAGGTGAATTATTCTAGATAATCTGGTGGGCCTGCCTTCATCAGTTGGAAGACCTTGAAAGCAGGGCTGTAGCTTTCCCAAGAAAAAAGAACTTCCACTTGTGGATAATATCTTTGGTCAGCGCTAGTGGAGTGCTGTATTGTTCATTATCTTTCCTCCTGACTACCTGCTGTATTGATTTCTGATCTGCTTATCCAGCCCCACAATCACATAAGGCAATCCTTTGCAATAAATCTCAGAATATAAGCCTTAATATAAATAATATGTCACTGTGTGTGTGCGCATGTGTATGCATGTGTCTGTGCAGAGCAGTACTGTTATCAGACTAGTAGGAAAAAATTCTTAGCAAAATTTTAGTACCATTAGACAATATAAAGTGGCTTTAGTTGGGAACAGCAGGTCAAGATCAATACCTATAAATACAGCTTCTTATATATATTTTAATTCATTTGTTAATTTACATTATTATTTTTCTAATCATGGGAATTCTAGGATAAACTCTTTATCCAGAATGCACATTGTTTTAGATTCAATAAGACTATAACTGAATAAAAAATTTAACTAACTGTTAAATACACCCCTTTTCCCACAGCAAACTGAGGAAGTCCTAGGGTATTCTACTAAAATGACAAGAGCAGCATTTATGGTAAGGTCTATCTATGACTATTAATTTCTGTTTCCGATTGAACCACAATTAATATTACCTCCAAAAGTATAGATTCCATACAGATATTATTCAGCAACCAGTTTTTAGGAAAAACGAAAACTATTATAGTTAAAAATTTTAAACGGATAAAAATGGTATTATAAGGATCCTTGTACATATAAGTACCTCAGCTCTAGAGAATGACATATTTTCTGTAGTTCATAATCTTGCTGATGGTATGATATGAGGAAGTAATTGTTAATACTGTTTAACCTAAAGTAATTTATTAAGAAACATATTATTTTGCTGATTAGACTAACTACATTTTCCTTCATATTACTCAATAAATACCTTTACTGTATAGATTCCAGATACCTGAGAAGTATCCTTATAAGATATAAAAATTTTATTACTGTTAAGGTCCTTCTGATTTTGTGTATTTAAACAGGGGTATAATTGCCACACAATGTGCACATTAGAAAAAGGACGGAGTTTGCCACTGAGAAATGGTATTGTACCCTATAAGTATAGTATTGTACTCTACTTACTAGTAATATCTAAAATGGCCTGATAATCATTTAATACTGATGTGCCCATAAAAGTACAGAGATCCCAAGAGGAATCACAGATAATGTTTTCCAACTCTAATGTGGCATACAAAATATTTTTATTACCATAACAATCATTGCAAATAAAAGTGCTGCTGCAATACAAGCTCAGCAAAAGAACTTTAATTGGCTGGCTGCTATGTTGCTAGACAATAAAATTGCTTTAGGAGAGACCTTCAACATGGCGGAGAGTAAGATATGGAGATCACCTTCCACCCCACATCAGAAATACATCTACATGTGGAACAACTCCTGAAGAACACCTACTGAACGCTGGCAGAAGACCTCAGACCTCCCAAAAAGCAAGAAACTCCCCATGTACCTGGGTAGGCCAAAAGAAATAAAAAAACAGAGACAAAAGAACAGGGATAGGACCTGCACCTCTGGGAGGGAGCTGTGAAGGAGGAAAAGTTTCCACACACGAGGGACCACCTTCACTGGCGGGGATGGGGGGGGTGGGCGGAGAGGAGGCTTCGGAGCCATGGAGGAGAGCACAGCAACAGGGGTGCAAAGGGCAAAACAGAGAGATTCCCGCACAGAAGATCGGTAGCGTCCAGCACTCACCAACCTGAGACATTTGACCGCTCACCTACCGGGGCGGGCAGGGGCTGGGAGCTGAGGCTCGGGCTTCGGAGGTCGGATCCCAGGGAGAGGACTGGGGTTGGCTGCATGAAGACAGACTGAAGGGGGCTAGTGCGCCACAGTTAGCCGGGAGGGAATCCGGGAAAAAGTCTGGACCCACCGAAGAGGCAAGAGACCACTGTTTCGGGGTGCGTGAGGAGAGGGGATTCCTGTTCCATGTGCCCAGAGAAGGCAGAGCACCACCTAAGTGAGCTCCAGAGACGAGCACGAGCCGCGGCTATCAGCTCAGACCCCAGACATGGGCATGGACCGCTAACACTGCCGCCACTGCCACCAAGAATCCTGTGTGCAAGCGTAGGTCACTACCCACCGACCTACCGCCCCCCGGAGCCTGTGCAACATGCCACTGCCAGGGTCCCGTGATCCAGGGACAACTTCCCTGGGAGAACACATGGCACACCTCAGGCTGTTGCAATGTCACGCTGGCCTCTGCCGTCACAGGCTCACCCCACATTCCAGTTATGACTACCATACCCCTCCCTCTCCCAGGCCTGAGTGGGCAAGAGAGCCCTAATCAGCTGCTGCTTTAACCTCCTCCTGTCTGGGTGGGAAGCAGATGGCTGAAGGCAGCCTACACTCAGAGACAGGGCCAAAACCAAAGCTGAATTGCAGGAGCTGCGAACAAAGAAGAGAAAGGGAAATTTCTCAGTGCAGCCTCAGGAGCAGCAGATAAATCCCCACAATCGACTTGATAAACCCTGCATTGGTGGAATACCTGAATAGACAACGAATGTTCTCAAAATTGAGGTGGTGAACTTTGGGAGCAACTGTAGACTTGGGGTTTGCTTTTGAGTCTGATTTATTTCTGGTTCTTAGTTTAGTTTTTAGTGCTTGTTATCACCGGTGGATTTGTTTATTGGTTTGGTTGCTCTCTTCTTATTTTTTAAAAATATATAATTAATTAATTCCTTTTTTCTCTTTTTGTGAGTGTATATGTATATGTCTCTTTGTGTAATTTTGTCCATTTATGTTTGCTTTTACCATTTGTCCTAAGGTTCTCTCCATTCATTTTGGTTTTCTTTAGCTTTTTTTTGTTGTTGTTTGTTTGTTTTCTTTTTATGAGTGTGTGTGTGTATGTTTCTTTGTGTGATCTTCTCCGTTTAGCTTTGCTTTTACCATTTGGTTTGGGATTCTATCAGCTAGCTTTTTTTTTCTCTGTTTTTTCTTCCATTTCTTCCAAGACATGTTGCTGGCAGGGTCTTGGTGCTCTGGCCAGGTGTCGGGCCTGAGCCTCCAAGGTGGGAGAGCCGAATTCAGGGCACTGGGCCACCAGAGACCTCCCGGCCCCATGTAATATCAAACAGTGACAGCTCTCACAGAGATCTCCATCTCAACACTAAAACCCAGCTCCACATAACAGCCAGCAAGCTCCAGTGCTGGACACCCCACGACAAACAATTAGCAAGACAGGAACACAGCCCCACTGCTAAGTGCACAGACAACGCAAAACAAACCACCAGATGCAGCCCTGCTCACCAGAAGGACAAGATGCAACCCCACCGACCAGAACATATGCAGCAGTCCCCTCCACCAGCAAGCCTACACAAGCAACTGAACCAATCTCACCCAATGGGGGCAGACACCAAAAACAAAGGGAACTATGAACTTACAGCCTGTGAAAACAAGACTCCAAACACAAGAAGTTAAGCAAAATGAGAAGACAGAGAAATATGCAGCAGATGAAGAAGCAAGGTTAAAAACCCACCAGACCAAACAAATGAAGAGTAATAGGCAGTCTACCTGAAAAAGAATTCAGAGTAATGACAGTAAAGATGATCCAAAATCTCAGAAATACAATGGAGAAAATACAAGAAGCGTTTCACAATAACCAAGAAGAACTAAAGAGCAACCAAACAATGATGAACACCACAATAAATAAAACTTAAAATACTCTACAAGGAATCAATAGTAGAATAACTGAGGCAGAAGAATGGATAAATGACCTGGAAGATAAAATAGTGGAAATAACTGCTGCAGAGCACAATAAAGGAAAAAGAATGAAAAGAATTGAGGACAGTCTCAGAGATGCCTGGGACAACATTAAACGCACCAACATGTGAATTATAGGGGTCCCAGAAGAAGAGAAAAAGAAAGGGACTGAGAAAATATTTGAAGAGATTATAGTTGAAAACTTCCCTAACATGGAAAAGAAAACAGTCAATCAAGCCCAGGAAGAGCAGAGACTCCCATACAGGATAAATCCAAGGAGTAACAGGCCAAGACATATAATCAAACTATCAAAAATTAAATACAAAGAAAATATATTAAAAGCAGCAAGGGAAAAGCAACAAATAATATACAAGGAAATCCCCATAATGTTAACAGCTGATCTTTCAGCAGAAACTCTGCAAGCCAGAAGGGAGCGGCAGGACATATTTAGTGATGACAGGGAAAACCTACAACCAAGATTACTCTACCTAGCAAGGATCTCATTCAGATTCGATGGAGAAATTAAAACCTTTACATACAAGCAAAAGTTGAGAATTCAGTACCACCAAACCAACTTCACAACAAATGCCAAAGGAACTTCTCTAGGCAGGAAACACAAGAAAAAGAAAAGATCTACAAAAACAAACCCAAAAGAATTAAGAAAATGGTAATAGGAACATGCATATCAATAATTATCTTAAATGTAAGTGGATTAAATGCTTCAACCAAAAGACACAGACTGGCTGAATGGATACAAAAACAAGACCCATATTATGCTGTCTACAAGACACCCACTTAAGACCTAGAGAAACACACCGACTGAAAGTGAGGGGGATTTGGAAAAAGATATTCCATGGAAATGGAAATCAAAAGAAAGATGGAGTAGCAATACTCATATCAGACAAACTAGACTTTAAAATAAAGACTGTTACAAGAGACAAAGAAGGACACTACAAAATGATCAAGGGATCAGTCCAAGAAGATATAACAACTGTAAAAATTTATGCACCCAACATAGGAGCACCTCAATACATAAGGCAAATGTTAATAGTTATAAAAGGGGAAATCAACAGTAACACAATAATAGTAGGGGACCATAACACCCCACTTTCACGAATGGACAGATCATCCAAAATGAAAACAAATCAAGAAATACAAGCTTGGGCTTCCCTGGTGGCGCAGTGGTTGAGAGTCCACCTGCCGAGGCAGGGGACACGAGTTCGTGCCCCGGTCCGCGGAGATCCCACATGCAGCGGAGCGGCTAGGCCCGTGAGCCACGGCCGCTGAGCCTGTGCGTCCGGAGCCTGTGCTCTGCAACGGGAGAGGCCACAACAGTGAGAGGCCCGTGTACCGCAAAAAAAAACAAAAGAAGAAATACAAGCTTTAAATTACATATTATATCATGTGTATTTAGTTGATATTTATAGGACATTCCATCCAAAAACAATAGAATACACTTTCTTCTCAGGTGCTCATGGAATCTCCAGGATAGATCATATCTTGGGTCACAAATCAAGTCTCAGTAAATTTAAGAAAACTGAAATCATATCAAGTATCCTTTCCAACCACAACGCTATGAGAGTAGCTACCAATTACAGGAAAAAAACTGTAAAAAATACAAACACATGGAGGCTAAACAATACACTAATAAATAACCAAGAGATCACTGAAGAAATCAAAGGGGAAATCAAAAACTACCCAGAAACAAATGACAATGAAAACATGATGACCCAAAACCTATGGGATGCACAAAAAGCAGTTATAAGAGGGAAGTTTATAGCAATACAATTCTACCTCAAGAAACAAGAAAAATCTCAAATAAACAACCTAAGCTTACACCTAAAGCAATTAGAGAAAGAAGAACAAAAAAAACCCCCAAAGTTAGCAGAAGGAAAGAAATCATAAAGATCAGATCAGAAATAAATGAAAAAGAAATGATGAAAACCATAGCAGTGATCAATAAAACTAAAAGCTGGTTCTTAGAGAAGATAAACAAAACTGATAAAACATTAGCCAGACTCATCAAGAAAAAAAGGGAGAGGATGCAAATCAATAAGATTAGAAATGAAAAAGGAGAAAACAGAACTGACACTGCAGAAATACAAAGGATCATGAGAGATTACTACAAGAAACTATATGCCAATAAAATGGACAACTTGGAAGAGATGGACAAATTCCTAGAAAAGTAGAACCTTCCGAGACTGAAACAGAAAGAAACAGAAAATATAAACAGACCAATCACAAGCACTGAAATTGAAACTGTGATTAAAAATCTTCCAACAAACAAAAGTGCCGGACCAGATGGCTTCACGGGTGAATTCTATCAACATTTAGAGAAGAGCTAATACCTGTCCTTCTCATGCTCTTCCAAAATACAGCAGAGGGAGGAACACTCCCAAACGCATTCTATAAGGCCACCATCACCCTGATATGAAAACCAGACAAAGATATCACAAAAAAAGAAAACTACATGCCAATATCACTGAAGAACATAGATGCAAAAATCCTCAACAAAATACTAGCAAACAGAATCCAACAGCACATTAAAAGGATCATAACACCATCATCAGGTGGGGTTTATCCCAGGAATGCAAGATTTCTTCAATATTCACAAATCAATCAATGTGATACAACATATTAACAAATTGAAGGAGAAAAACCAAATGATCACCTCAATAGATGAAGAAAAAGCTTTCCACAAAATTCAACACCCATTTATGATAAAAACTCTCCAGAAAGTAGGCATAGAGGGAACTTACTTCAACATAATAAAGGCCATATATGACAAACCCACAACCAACATCATTCTCAATGGTGAAAAACTGAAAACATTTCCTCTATGATCAGGAACAAGACAAGACTGCCCACTCTCACCACTATTATTCAACATAGTTCAGGAAGTTTTAGCCATGGCAATCAAAGAAGAAAAAGAAATAAAAGGAATCCAAATCAGAAAAGAAGACGTAAAACTGTCACTGTTTGCAGATGACATGATCCTATACATAGAGAATCCTAAAGATGCAACCAAAAAACTGCTAGAGCTCATCAATGAATCTGATTAGCAGGATACAAAATTAATGCACAGAAACCTCTTGCACTCCTAAACACTAACAACGAAAAATCTGACAAAGAAATTAAGGAAACACTCCCATTTATCACTGTAACAAAAAGAATACAATACCTAGGAATAAACCTACCTAAGGAAATGAAAGACCTGTATGCAGAAAACTATAAGATGCTGATGAAACAAATTAAAGACGATACAAAACAGATGGAGACATATACCATATTCCTGGATTGGAAGAATCAACATTGTGAAAATGACTATACTACCCAAAGCAATCTACAGATTCAGTGCAATCCTTATTAAGCTACCAATGGCATTTTTTACAGTACCAGAACAGAATTTCACAATTTATGTGGAAACAGAAAAGACCTCAAATAGCCAAAGCAATCTTTTCTTTTTTTTTTTTTTAAAGCTATGACATTCTTAAGGATTATTTTTTTTAATTTATTTATTTTAGCTGCATTGGGTCTTTGTTGCTGTGCACAGGCTTTCTCTAGTTGCAGTGAGTGGGGGCTACTCTTCGTTCTGGTGTGCGGGCTTCTCATTGCAGTGGCTTCCCTTGTTGCAGAGCGTGGGCTCTAGGTGTGTGGGCTTCAGTAGTTGTGGCACATGGGCTCTAGAGCACAGGCTCAGTATTTGTGGCACATGGGCTTAGTTGCTCTGCAGAATGTGGGATCTTCCTGGACCAGGGTGTGAACCCATGTCCCCTGCATTGGCAGGCAGATCCTTAACCACTGTGACAACAGGGAAGCCCCAAAGCAATCTTGAGAAAGGAAAACTGAGCTGGAGGAATCAAGCTGCCTCACTTCAGAGGATACTACAAAGCTACAGTAATTAAGACAGTATGATACTGGCACATAAACAGAAATATAGATCAATGGAACACGATAGAAAGCCCAGAGAGAAACCCACGCACATATGGTCACCTTATCTTTGATAAAGGAGGCAACAATATACAATGGAGAAAAGACAACCTCTTCAATAAGTGGTGCTGGGAAAACTGCACAGCTACATGTAAAAGAATAAAATTAGAACACTCCCTGACACCATACACAAAAATAAACTCAAAATGGATTAAAGACCTAAATATAAGGCCAGACACTATCAAACTCTTAGAGGAAAACATGGGCAGAACACTCTATGACATAAATCACAGCAAGATCCTTTTCGACCAACCTCCTAGAGAAATGGAAATAAAACCAAAAATAAACAAATGGGACCTAATGAAACTTAAAAGCTTTTGCACAGCAAAGGAAACCATAAACAAGATGAAAAGACAACCCTCAGAATGGGAGAAAATACATGCAAACGAAGCAACTGACAAAGGATTAATCTCCAAAATATACAAGCAGCTCATGCAGCTCAATATCAAAAAAAAAACAACCCAATCCAAAAATGGGCAGAAGACCTAAATAGACATTTCTCCAAAGAACATATACAGATTGCCAACAAACACAAGAAAGGACGCTCAACATCACTAATCATTAGAGAAATGCAAATCAAAACTACAGTGAGGTATCACCTCACACCAGTCAGAATGGCCATTAACAAAAAATCTACAAACAATAAATGCTGGAGAGGGTGTGGAGAAAAAGGAACCCTCTTGCACTGTTGGTGGGAATGTAAATTGACACAGCCACTATGGAGAACAGTATGGAGGTTCCTTAAAATACTAAAAATAGAACTACCATATGACCCAGCAATCCCACTACTGGGCATATACTCTGAGAAAACCATAATTCAAAAAGAGTCATGTACCACAATGTTCACTGCAGCACTATTTACAGTAGCCAGGACATGGAAGCAACCTAAGTGTCCACTGATAGATGAATGGATAAAGAAGATGTGGCACATATACACAATGGAATATTACTCAGCCATAAAAAGAAACGAAATTGTGTTATTTGTATTGAGGTGGATGGACCTAGAATCTGTCATACAGAGTGAAGTAAGTCAGAAAGAGACAAACAAATACCATATGCTAACACATTAATATGGATGCTAAAAAAAAAAAAAGGTTCTAATGAACCTAGGGGCAGGACAGGAATAAAGATGGAGACATAGAGAATGGACTTGAGGATACAGGGAGGGGGAAGGGTAAGCTGGGACGAAGTGAGAGAGTCGCACTGACATATATACACATCAAATGTAAAATAGACATACAGTGGGAAGCAGCGGCATCACACGGGGAGATCAGCTTGGTGCTTTGTGACCACCTAGAGGGGTGGGATAGGGAGGGTAGAAGGGAGGTGCAAGAGGGAGGGGATATGTGGATATATGTATACATACAGCTGATTCACTTTGTTATACAGGAGAAACTAACACAACATTATAAAGCAATTATGCTCCAATAAAGATGTTACAAAAAATTGCTTTAGTTTATTTACTAGCAGAACAATGTGGCATATGCTTGGTAACTAATACCTTTAGCTGCACTGGAATAAATGCTTCATGACAAGTCAAAATCAGGTCAAACACTTATAGTTCCATAAAAGTAAGGAAGGGTTTACACACACACACACACACACACACATACATATATACACACACACACTCACGAACAATAATAAAACAAAATATAGGGGAATGGATAAAGGAACCAAGGAGTCATCCTGGTCAAAGTCAAAGTTGGAATCCATGGTCAAAGTTGGAATAATATGGGCAACACAATAAATGATGTATTAGATTATAATGCAAAGTACCCACAAGTCCATACTGATATAAATAATATTTAAATAAACAAATGAGGATGAAGGGACACGTCTTTCTTACAGAAGAATTCCAAATAAGTGTACAAGGAATAAAGGAAATAGAAAATACCATTAGCGTAGCACAGCAATTGTTGCTGTAGACAAGATTAATAGGGTAAACTTTAAGGTGTGTATGGTAAGGGACAATAGAAACTTTACAGGAAGAAGCTTGGCAGACACTACCTTTACCAAATGATTAAAGACAACATTGGCAGTAAAGTGATGTTAATGTTATGTATCCTGTGGTATGAAGTAAGGAGAAGAGCACTTTGCCTTTGTGAAAATTTTCCTGCAAATTCGTAACTCCAGTTTAAGCATGTGAAAACATCAGACAAATTCCAACTGAGGGTGATTCTACAACCCAATTAGTACCCTTCAAAAGTGTCAAAGCCATGAAAAACAGAGACTCAGGAACTGTCACAAATTGGAAGAGAATAAGGAAGCATGATAACTAAAAGAAATGTGGTATCTTGGTTCAGAATTGGGACCATAAAAAATACATTAGTAGAAAACTTTGTGAAATCCAAATAAAGTCTGCAGTTTAGTTAATAATGTTGTACCAATATTAATATTTTATTTTGAAGAATATAGTATGGTTATGCTAGCTGTTAACATTAGGGGGAAGAAAGGAAAATGGCCAAGGTGGGACAAGTAGAACCATGAGATTTAGTATCATGGATTAGCTGGTTGAGAGATTTGCTCTGCAAATATTAGTTATGCTGTTTCTATCTTTGTTCCTAATTATTGCTCTTGTCAATTTTATCAGTTTAAAATGTTGATGAGCACTTAACATCCTGTACATTTACATATTAGATTATTCTATATCAAAAGAAGATTGAAGCAACTTTAATAAGGACAATGGAATTGTGTGAGATAGGCACCCAACACCAAGATAGTGATACAACTGTAAAGCTGATAATTTGCGTTATGTTTTTGCATCCATCTTCCATTTATCAATATAGGAAGACTGTCAAAGGACTTTCTACATGCAGCAGCACTTGCCTAAAGAGGTATCAAAATCAACTAAGTCACTAAAACTGGTTCTAACCAGCTAAAGTGGAATAACACCTGTGAACTTGGAGTGACTCACATCTTACGCTGATAAATGACCATAAGCCTTAAATAACATTGATATGCCAGACTCGCTGGACCTAACTGAAGACTCTTCCCTGATGACAATGGACTTTGTCTTAACCAGTCACACATGAATGTACACATTTGCTCCACCTTATCTATGGTACATACATACTAGCATGATCACAGTGAACTTTGCCTTTTAAATACATGAAGAAGACACTCTATGAATTTTTTCACTAATGCGGCCTCTTGTCCAGGAAGCAAAAATTCAGAGCACATTTTGTTGCTCACAGCAGTATGTTTTGATCAATGTATCACTTTTCTTTAACAGTATAGATTGTAGATAAGGTATAGTTAAAAATAAAATATATCCCAAGTAATAGCATTGTAAACATTGATTTCAGAATGTCGGTGATTATTTTTCCTTTTGCTAATCTGCAGTTTCCTTTTGAACAATATTTCTAGTATTTTCTTAAATTTTTATTTTAAAAGAAACCTTTATTTTTGTGCTTCTTAGTATTATCAATAAATGGTTAAAATTTAATATATTTTTACTGCTCTATTAGCTTCATGACTTGTTCAGTTTATACTGAGGTCCTTACAACTTACAGGAATCTGCCCTCTTTCCTCATGTATGTCTGTATTCATTTTCAAAGTCATATATACTAAGATTTTAGTGAAACAATGGATATGGTAGAATCTGTTCAAACTACCTGATGGGATATTATTTTTCTATTGCTCCTAAATTAATATAAATTATCAAATTAAAGATAACCTCAAAAATATTATGCTAAGTGAAAGAAGCCAGAGGAATTTATGAATCAATTTATATGAAATTTCTAATCAAAGCAAAACCATTTGGCATTAAGCAGAATTGGGGATGGGAACAGATTCTGGGACTGGGAATGAGAATAGCAATCGACTGCCACTGGGCATGAGGAAACTGTGGGGAATGATAAAAATGTGCTGGAACTCTCTACGGATGATCAATGCACTACTCTATTTCACTGAACAACAGAGTTAAAATAGCAGAATTTTATGTTATATTATGCTTCAATAAAGCTGATTTAAAAAGGGCAAAATTTAAACAAACACATCAACAAAAAATATACACATGGCGAATACATAATTAGTATTTGGCATAATTTATCATTTGAGTAAAAGAAATTAAAACCACAATAAGCAGGTTTATTCATAATTGCCAAAACTTAGAAGGAGCCAAGATACCCTGTAATAAGTGAATGAATAAACAAACTGTGGTACATCCAGATAATGGAATATTATTCAGTGTTAGAAAACAATGAGCCACCAAGCCATGAAAAGACACGGAGGAAACCAAGCCAATCTGAAGAGGCTACATATTGGGGGATTCTAACTATATGATATCCTGGAAAAGATGTGTCTATATGTCTCTAAAACCATGGGGAGAGTAAAAAGATCAGTGACTTCTAGGGATTGGGATTTGGGGAGAGGGATGAATAGGCAGAGTATCGAGGAGTTTTAGGGCAGTAAAAATATTTTGCATGATAAACCATAATGATAAATGCATAGTATTATGTTCTTTATGTTTGTCTAAATTCATAGAATATACAACAGCACAAGCGAACTGTAACACAAATTATGAACTTTGGGTGATTATATGTCAAAAATCCATTAATTATTGTGAATGTATTACTTTGTTGGGGAACATTCAAAATGGGGGAGGTTGTGGGGGGGAGGGAGGGAACTGTCTATATTTTCTGATCAATTTTCCTGTGAATCCAAAAGTACTCTAAAAAATAGTCTGTTAAAAAACACAAGGTGAACTATTACACATATATTAGAGTGTCTACAATTTAAGAGTCTGACCATTTGGAATGCTGGTGCAGATACAGAGGAACTGGAATTCTCATATGCTATTAGCAGGAATGTTCAATTGTACACGTACTGTGAAAAACAGTCTGAGAGTTTCTTAAAAAGTTAAACAAAAGCCTACCACTTGACCCTAATATTCTACTCCTAGAGGTTTATCTAAAAGAAATGAAAGCACATATCCATACAAAGACTTGTCCACAGTAGTTATAGTAGCCTCAATTTTCATAGCCAAAAATTGGAAACAACTTAAATGTTCATCATCAACAGATCAATGTATAAACATAAAAACTGTGTTATACCTATACAGTGGAATACACTATTCAGCAACAGAGAAGAACAAATATTAATACACACAACAGCATGGATAATACTTAATGAACAAAGCAAAAAATAACGTGCGTACTGTATGATTCCATTTATATAAAATTATAGAAAAAGCAAACTATGACAGAAAGTGTCATAAAGTGACAGAAAGTGATCAGTGGTTGCCTGGGATAGGGGAGGGCACAAAGAGGTGGGAGAGAGGTATTATAAAAAGACACTTTTAGGGGTGTTGGAAATATAATTTATATTGCTTGTGATAATGGCATTAGGATTTATACATATATGAAAACTTATGAAATTGTATTTTATAAGTGCAGTTTATTGTGTATCAATCATACCCAATAAAGCTGTTAAAAAGGTACTGAAATGATTTATTTCTATATCATTCAATAAATCAATCCTTATTGTTTTTATTGTAAATAGCTATGTGATATTGGCCTGCTGATGAAGTTTAGAAACATTCTCCAACATCCAGTTCAGTAAGTCAAGTACCTGAGAAGATAATTTTGTAATCTCAGGTAAAGTAATGCAACAAGGGGGAATGATGGATTCTGCCATTTCTGTCCAAAACATTTTCAGGAATGCCATCAAGTTGAAAAGCAAAAGTTCTCAATTATAAATGCTTGGTTGCTTCAGGGACCTTTACTCTCAAATGTATGCTGAATTCATTGTTTTATTCCATTTTTCCCAAAATTAGGCCTCAATAAAAAAACATTTTTGGTACTTTTGTCAGTGCTATGCGCTAGTTACAGAGCAGTTGATTTCTATGGGGCTGATAATATGTAGAGGTCATCATGTTCAGAGAGAAATGGTATGGTAATGATTCCATTCCAGAGAGAGATTCTGATAAAGCAGAGCTTAAGCTCTGTAAGCTCTTTTGACCTTCTTAATAATAATAGCTAACATTTAGTGAACGCTTAATATGTGCAATACATTATCTTATTAAATCTACCCTCCAACCTCTTGAGATCTGTGTTATAAATATCCTCACTTTACAGATGAGGACACAGCAGTTTAAAGAGGTTAAGCAGCTTGCTCAAGGGAGTAAGGAGCAAAATTCCCAACTCAAGTGTGTCTAAGTGCAGAACTGAGCTCTCTCTATACTTTTGTCTCCTTCTTAATCACAGGAAAATAAGCATTAGACATAGAGATGAAAATTAATAAATTATTATTTTACAGTTGTAGATGTTCTATGTGAAGTCCTCTGGTCACATGATTTATTTTATTCAATCACAATACAAGGTATTGCTTGTATACCTACAAGCAAGAACTCTCTGATTCCATATGATTTTGGAGATAATAAAACGATAGTCAAGGTCACTACAAACTATAGAGTAATTTACCTCTTGGTTCATTGCTTTCTCAGTTCTATAACAAAGGAATACTTTTATAATTTAAGAATAAAAAATAGCAGTGAACAGAATCAGATACCATTTTGTAAGGTAATAACTAGTGATAACCTTCAGAGGTCACCACCTTTAAATGACAAGGGAAGCTTTCTTCATGAGAACTTAATGTTCTATCTGTATGATTTCCCCTAACTTTTCTTCTTTCATGTTCCTTTCTCTGTAATTCTTTTTTCTTCTTTCTGTTTCTCTACTCGTATGACTCGTATGACTCCTCTGGGTCAGAAGTGAGGCACCAATCTTTAAAACAGCTCTACTAGAAGCATTCTGGCCAGGAAAAATAAATGGAATCTCCTTGACTTTTTCCCTCAACTTCTCACTCACTACCTAATTTACCACTGCCAGTATTAAGGGGGCTCCTGTCTACAGAGCTAGAGACATCCCACAGGTGTTCTCATGAAGCTGGCCATCTCCACACTTGGTCTGACCACTGTAAACCCCACTAGGCTTCACCTTCTATCCCACTTCTACCTCGTAGACAGGACCCCTGGCCTATCTCCTGTTACCACTTCATTTTGCACAATACAAAGTTTTATTGTTACCCTATTTCTCTTCCCTGCCTTTCTTTTAAATTTTTTACTTCCCTTCTCTGTTTCTTCACCCTATACCATATTTCTTATTTTCTTCCATTCCTATTTCTCTTGATTCTAATATACCATTAAATTTTTTAAATATGTATTTTTCATTCAAAACTGTTATATGTTCCTTATTCTTTATTTTAAAATTAAATGAATCAAATTTTTGTTCAAATCTGTTTTATATCCCTATTACTTACTCAAAATTAGATGATTCTGAGTTTTTGTGTTGTTTTTCTCTCAAAGTAATAAAGAAACTCTAATTATAGATTAATCTATGCAAATAGAGCATTTCTTTATTTGTGTTGGCCAATGGCCATGAGTCACAGAATTCCCTACCTCATACTAATTATTTATTAGAATCAAAGTTTCGGGCTTCCCTGGTGGCGCAGTGGTTGAGAGTCCGCCTGCGGAAGCAGGGGACACGGGTTCGTGCCCCGGTCCGGGAGGATCCCACATGCCGCAGAGCGGCTGGGCCCGTGAGCCATGGCCGCTGAGCCTGCGCGTCCGGAGCCTGTGCTCCGCAACGGGAGAAGCCACAACAGTGAGAGGCCCAAGTACCGCAAAAAAAAAAAGAATCAAAGTTTCTACATTTCATTTGATAGACCTTATAATTCTTCCTGTAACAATCTGCAATCATTCTCTCTCTAAACATATTGTAATTCTGAATTTCCAGAGTCACATTATTATAAGCATATCAAACGTGAAAAGATGTATTTAAAAAGAATTAAGTTGTAGTAGTAATTCTGAAGCTGGGTGTGTATGTGCCCATATCTATGTCTGTGTGTGCACTTTATTATTTTTCTGCCAGATGTCCACCAAAGCAAATAGTAATGGGCATAACATTATGCTAATGATGGAATAAACTATAGAGCTTGTCTCAAAGCTTATCTGATGATTATGTTTATAACTCTAAAAGTATGTTTCATGATTATTTGTTAGAATTGTCTTCTTTTTTGCCTCAGTGCCATCCAGATCTACATAAAATTTCAAGTTTTCACTCTCTAATAAGCGTTTGAATCAATACAAACTAGTTAATTTTAGCTCAAATGGAATAAAAAGCTGCAAGCTTTTAGAATCGTCTCCTCCTCAGGGGTTGTGAGTTGCTGTTACAAGGTAGACAGCCTTGGAGAAAGGTTATCAGATCTGTATCTTTATTCCATGCTTCCAGGTCATGTGGCTTTAAGCAAGACATTTAACTTCTGTTAATATTTATTTTCCTCATATTTAGATTGAGAGTGGTGATGACTGTGCTATAAAAGAGCAATCCCCAGCTTTTGGTGTGCAGAAAAAGAAAATCAGTAAGGAGTCACTAAAAACAAAAACAAAACAAAAGGCAGATTCTGGCCCAGTTCTCAACTTGTCAAAAGATTTTGACTCACCAGTCCTTGTTGAAACAGCTTGAGTGACTCTGACAGAGAAGTAACGTGGACTATGAAGAACACTTCACTTCATATTCTTGTGAGGAGTTAATAAATAAATAAAGTGACCTGGCACAGATGGGCACTTTCAAAGGAATTATGCCACCAGGTTACAGACTATGTTATTTATGGAAATATACTAAAATAATGAACCAAGGGGATCCTGGGGTATAGTCCACAATACTTGGTATGAGGGATTAGAAGGAAAACATGTATCTCACTATTTTAAAGATGGAGTTATGTGGAACAGGTACTAAATAAGGCATTTAAAAAATTCCAGAATCTTAATTTGAAAAGTATTGTACTATTTGATATAGATTAATGCTATTCTGATAACGAAAGATCAGAAGTATCAACAACACAACGAGGTTGGGACAAAATTTAGGAATATTAAAGGAATAGAGAAAATTAAGTCATAATTAATACAGCCTTATAAATTATTACACCTTCGTGTAATTAAATAAAATCAAACAAATGTCACAATAATGGGAAAACTGACACAACTATCCTACAAATCAATAAGAATTGATATAATTATATTGTTACAGATAAATTACTGTTAAATTATTACAAAGGACAAAAACAAAGTTTATTGTTAAGGAAAGATAGATACTTAGAGGAAACAACGTCATTAATAATTAAAGTCATGAACAATAATGCAATTTAGAACAATTTTAATGATTGACTTTATATCCATTAATCTAATAAAAATCATTAACTGTTTTGGTTAACTGGTTTGCCAGGCTATGCAGAAGCATGCACATATTAAGACTTGTTAGTGGTTGTAAATCTGTTCAGTTATTCTGGAGAACAATCAGACAAATATAGCAAAGTTTATGAAGTACATATTGAATAAAAGGTATAGAATGCCCTCAGGTCAATATTTTGGAAATATATCCAATAAAACAAACATCCTAAAATATAAAATGCTGCTTATAGAAGTGCATAATATTGAAAAAAATCTTACAGGGGCTACTTAGTAGACAACTTGAAAATCACAGAAAAAGGAAAATGTTTCCTAAAATGAATGAATGAAATTGATGGAATGCAATATAGCTATTAAAAAAGTCAAGTATAAAGAAAATATAAAAACTGACATACTTTAGATCACTGGTTACAAAGTCTGTGTTCTTTCCACATTTAATATTTAAAATATTTGGACAACACTTTAAATTGCTTTGAAATTATTTCCTTAAATTGCTTATAATAACGTGTAAGATATTTCAGAAAAATGAACTCTATTTGTAAAACACTACTTTGGAATTCTCAACCAAAAAATACTAATTAAGACTGGACTGTACGTTTCCTGGTTTAGTCCTTCCTTACTGGGATTAAAGATAGATTTAAGGTTACAGAATTGATTGCTTCAAGTGATTTATTAATTTGATGAAGCAATTAGCTAGTTGTTTGTTTTCACTAAAATAACTGCTGGAAAAATTAACCAAAGTCATTTAGTTGTTTGCTGACATAACCTTAATTATATTAACTTTCTTCCTTAGTTCGTTCCAAGTGAGAAATTGGATCTCAATCACAGAAATCATGTGAGGATATAAAACATGGAAAAGTGTACTTTTATTTATTTATTTATTAATATTTTGAGGTAATTTTTATATGGAAATAATTAACATGCATACAGAAATAACATAAACCATGTTTATGCAGTTCAGGGATCGTTCACAAAGTAAAAATAACTGTGTAATCTGCACGCAAATTGAGAAACACAATATGACTAGAATGCCAGAAGCACCCTTGGGAAAGGGTACTTTTAGTTCAGTTGATATTTTCTGTTAAATGCAGTTAGACCCTGAGATATAAATGATTGAAAAAATAATAATTACAAACACTTGACAATGTTCATCATAGTTCTGCTATGACAATATGCTGGTACTTCATACTGGCTGTAAAGGTAGCATAACTTCAGGAACAGGAGTACCCAAATTTTAGGAAGTATCGTAATTGCTACATATCATGACACACCACAGTCTCTAATTTTTGCATTTACAATATGTAATGTGGTTTTATTCATGACAGCAAATAACCATTTAGCAAAAAAAAATATCCAGTTATTGGTATCTGAGTATCAGAAGTTGTTCTATTTTGTTGACATATATTTTTCCTAAAGAAAGGTCTGTGCTGAATTAAATATTTTTAGAACAAACCTTCTACAAGTCTATCAATGGATGAAATTTTCCTTCTACAACTGTAAAATTCTTTTTTGTTCTCAATAGTAAAACATATATGGTGAAAAGAAACAGAAGTTACTAAAGCAACAGAAAAGATCTATCTTCGTGAATCTCTATTTCTCTATATAAATTTTGCCTTTTAAGGATGGTGGGACTTTTCAAATGGCCTTGATTCTGTTAGCATTGGATAGATGTTAATGTGAAAATTTGGGAGCCAGAGCTATAGTAACAAATTTCTGAAGGCAATCTATTACATGATTCCCATCACATGACCCCCAAATTACCTGTGACATCAAATAAACTCAAGAACGTTACTGATGCCAATGTACGAACTACTCATATTTTCCGCTTCAGTTCTCAAAGGAGGCTATTTTAAGCTTCAGAAAGAAGGGTTAAGTAGGCATCAAAATGGGAAGTCCTTTTTGCATTGGTAACATAATTGAACCTTGGTACAGTCCAGGATTTGGGAGGGAAAACCTTATTAAGTAGCTTTTCCATAAACCACTAAACCAGTTCACCTCAGTTCTCATAACAATGATAATATTTAAGAGCCAAAACAAACAAAAATGGTATCTGCCCCATTACCACAATAATAATTGAGATCTTCTGACAGGATAGATTTTCTGCATCCTCACGAATTTTATGATTTTGAGTCAAAGTAGGAATCAATAATAGGAGACTTGTATGGTGTAACTAGAAGAGAGAATGTGAAAATATTCAGGCTTGATCTGCTTGATAAGGTCTGTAAAGGGAAAAATATAGTGAGGAAAATCACTGAAGTCCTTTCATATTATTATTTATCTCTGATGCTTTTTGAAGAAGAGGTTTAGTTCTAGTTTCAACTAAAAATGAACCACATAGAACTGGAGGCAGGGGTATTGGGGAATAGGGCTATGCTAGCTCCTTTTGAGAATGAAGTGACGATTTGGAATTTCTGGTGTGCCTTCTCCAAGTAATGTCTCCAAAAAAAATTTTAGGTGAAATTCTGAAGATAACTCTCATGTGATATTTGTACTTTACTGGTTTATGTAAAGATACCCCTAATAGCTACTGATAATGATTTTTAATGACATGCATTTTATTAACACACATTTGGAAAACCATTCCTTACAGATACTGTGGTATGCATATAGATTTTGTTGCACCTGGTAATAACTGACGCCCACGGATGAAAGTTACTGATCCAGATTTTTAGCAAGGGAAAATTTTACAAAATAAAACTAATTTGAAGTGTATATTCAGCACAAGTTGTCTTCTAAGAGGGCATTTAAAAATTTGTTTACAAAAGAAATAATCATATTAGAAGATCTTATGAAATAATGGACAGGTGATGTTATTCAATTGAGGAGGTGGAAGTTTGGAGAATGGTTTGGTGTTCTGCATCATGAATGGATGGAAGAGTGAGAGTCTGGGTGACAACTGGAAAGTGGGAGCATAAATGAAGGAAGCCTAATATTACAGTGTGGAAACAGCAGAGGGAGAACTTATAGATTTGAAGCACAAAAGTCAAATTTTGAAAGGAATGCCTAAGGTAAGATTTTGAACTGAATTACTATAGATAATTTTATAAATTCTCTACTAGCATCCCTCTGAAATCTTCAGTGTATTGCTTATAGATTCTTTGAGTAGGAGAGGATTTTCTAATAAAAATGTTCTGGTTTGGCAAGAGCAAAAGTAAGCTTTCTCTGGGAACAGTCTAGGAATGACGCCAGACATGACTGAATGGAGGCTTTTTCATATTCTTCTCTTTTACTACTTGGATCTGAGAGTGGAAACAGTGGTTGATATTCATAGATAGCACTGCAGTCTATAATTGATTACTCTCATGAATCATTTTACCCTTTTAGTAATGGGATTGGTCAAGTGAGAGCAAACATTTCAAAACCTTAGAGATTCTAAAGGAAAGTAAAGGGCTTCCTCTCTTCAAGAGTGTTGTATAGAAATTCAATATTTTTGTATCAATAAAGATAAATAAAATAGGAATGCAACATGGTCAAGATTTATGAGTTTTAATTTAAGGTAAAAGCCTCTGTTGCAATATATAATAATGTGAGAGAATTATATCTGATTCAAATAAAAATATATATGTATACACACATAAATCTATTATTACCTAAGTAAGAATACATCATTTTACAGACATCTTTTGCCATGGTTGGACATGCATCTTTCCTGTTGTAATCTCAATTTTTTTAGGAGAAACATGTTATCCAAAAAGGGGAAAGAACAATTTTTTTATAGATATAGTCCTATATTAGACTGTGTATAAGTTATGACATTCATTCAAGGGAAGATTTTTTTTTTGATGTGTTGTCAAGGGACATGGTTAAGATAAAGAGAAAGGTTTATAGTTACCAGCAAGAGTTCACCTCCCCAGAAATGTGGATAGATTCCAGGGATTAAATAGAAAGAGGATCTCAGACTGGGAACCATTTACCAACACAGTCTGGGGGAAATTAGAAAAAGCCCTAAAAGTCTTGTTGAAATAATCCTAATGGAAATTAGTCACAAAAGAACAGAATAGGTTGCTCTTTTTGTGATGCACTGTTGTCACTTGGCCAGTGGTTTTCCAGCAATAGTGCGCATCACGAATACCTGGAAAAACTTCAAACTGCAGTTGCTCAACTTCTACCCCACAGATGATAATTTAAAGATCCCAGAGTAAGCAGGCAGGTAGGCTGTGGTCAGATGAAAAAGGAAACACTAGTCTAGGTTTCCAAGATGATTGCAAACATGCCATTTCTCCTCCAAATTAAAGACCTTGATTTGACCTCTGGGCCTCAAGCAGTAGTCCTTGGATAGAAGGAGAAGCTGACTGATTTTTTTTTTTTTTTTTTTTAGTGAAAATAAAGAAGTAACTTTATTTTTCTTTTATATTGGAGTATAGTTATTAACAATGTCGTGTCATTGAAGCTGACTGATTTTTTTTTTAGTGAAAATAAAGAAGTAACTTTATTTTTCTTTTTCTTTTATATTGGAGTATAGTTATTAACAATGTTGTGTTAGTGAAGCTAATTTTTTTTTTAGTGAAAATAAAGAAGTAACTTTATTTTTCTTTTATATTGGAGTATAGTTATTAACAATGTTGTGTTAGTGAAGCTGACTGATTTTTTTTTTTTAGTGAAAATAAAGGAGTACATTTTTTTCTTTTACACTGGAGTATAGTTAATAACAATGTTGTGTTAGTTTCAGGTGTACAGCAAAGTGATTCAGTTATACAGATACATGTATCTATTCTTTTTCAAATTCTTTTCCAATTTAGTTTATTACAGAGTATTGAGCAGACTTCCCTGTGCTATATAGTAGGTCCTCTTTTTTCTTATTATTATACACTTCTCACATAGTCAGAATCATACTATTTATATCCTTTCTTTCCCCCATATCCATTCACCAAGAGCATTTCCTGATGGCAAACTGAATTATTGAAATTAGGATTTAGTTGAGAGTAACAACGGCAACAGCAAAAAAATTCCATCACATTAAAATCAAAATGTTTTCCTAACCGAAAGAAATTAGTCTACAAGCTATATATGGTACTTCCTAGTGACAGGGATCAGGCTCCTTCTATCTTGTTCTCCACAGGAAGCTCCCAATCCTGGAGTCATTCCATAGTCTGGATGGCTGCTGGATCTCTAATTGGTATATGTTTGTTAATATAAGGTTTGTCCTCTTTAACAACATGAAAAAATTCACTCATTCACCTCAATTTAGAAGTGACCACCCACGCTCACTTAAAAATCTTGCCTAAATGCTGGCCATGTGTCAGCATTTTTTACTTACTTTATGAACAACTGTACCTACACAGCATGACATCATCCTATATTGGATATCAATAACTACAACTGTAGGAAGATTCTTCCATTAGTGGTTTTATGCTAGTAACTGTGAAAAAAAAATACTTGAAAAGTTTCCATATTTAGGATATATACATTTTAAGTATCAGAGTTTGGACACAAGATTCTACATCCACCTAAAATATATTTTTACTCAACTATGATGGGCAATTTTATAAAACACAATTTTTGAAGGACAACAGTAGAGTAGATTAAAGCAATGGGCCCTTCAGTTAGTTTTATACAAAGGTTGTCAAAATTTTACTTTCTCAGTGCTGAAGACAAAAATATTACTAAGGTAGAAAATTTAATGATTGCTGAAATGAGTAAAATTTCTAGATACTTTATTTCTCAAGTGAAAAACAGTAGCTCAAACTAACCGTTTCATTTGCTATAAACAGTGTATATATCCATTCATGTATATGGCCATTCACACAACTAGTACCCATAGAGCAACATGGGAAAAAGCATGATGAATTGACATCCAACAAAATTGCTTTAAAAGTGGATATTACACATTTAAATATTTTTCTTTCAAGTGTATTTCTAGCACTAATTTGTGCACAAAAAAGAAACTGTAATAGCATATTACTACTATTTTTCTGCCTTATTAGACAAGATAAATTGTGTAATCTTTTATAGCACAAAATGAGGTAGAGTGTCATTTAATTACCTATGAATCAAAGCAATTTAGGTAACTTTCTGATCACTATCACAGAGAATCAAGGAACTAAAATGCTCAATAATCAATAACAATGTCAACCACAAAACAGTTAAGGCCTTGCAATTTTCCTGGAATAGTAGGGTTCATAGAGTATTTTCACTGCCCTAAAAAATCTGTTTGCTCCACCTATTTCTCTCTTTCCCCAATCCCCAACCCTTGGCAACCACTAATCTTTTTACTATCTCAGTTTCGCCTTTTCCAGAACGTCACAAAGTTGGAATCATACAGTATGTAGCCTCTTCAAATTGGCTTCTTTCACTAGGTAAATATGCATTTAAGTTTCCTCCATGTCTTCAGGACATCCATTTACTTAATCTAGATATGTCTTTGTATTTAAACTGGGTTTCTTAGATTACATACAGTTTTTGATCCACTCTGACAATCTCTGTCTTTTAACTGGTACGCTCGAACAAATTACATTCAAAGCAATTACTGACATAGTTGTATTAATATCTATTATATTTGTTACTGTTTTCTATTTGCTGTCCTTATTCTTTGTTCCTATTTTTTCCACTTTTCTGCCTTTTGTGGTTTTTTGGTTTTCTTTTTTAGATGTTGGGGGTAGGAGTTTATTAATTAATTTATTTATTTTTGCTGTGCTGGGTCTTCGTTTCTGTGAGAGGGCTTTCTCTAGTTGTGGCAAGCGGGGGCCACTCTTCATTGCGGTGCGCGGGCCTCTCACTATCATGGCCTCTCTTGTTGCAGAGCATAGGCTCCAGACGTGCAGGCTCAGTAGTTGTGGCTCACGGGCCTAGTTGCTCCGCGGCATGTGGGATCTTCCCAGACCAGGGCTCGAACCTGTGTCCCCTGCATTAGTAGGCAGATTCTCAACCACTGCGCCACCAGGGAAGCCCTGGCCTGTTGTGGTTTTAACTGAGCATCACTTATGATTCAGTTTCTCTTCTTTCTGAGCGTATCAGTTATACTTCTTTTTTGTATTGTGAGCTCCAGAATTTACAATATACATTTAGACCTAACCCAAGTCCATTTTCAAATAACATTGTACCACTTTGTGAGTATTGCATCTTATAACAAAATACTCGATTCCTCCCTCCCTTCCCTTGTATCACTGCTGTCATTCATGTCATATACACATATATAAGCATAGATAAGCATGTATACACATAAGACATATACATACATACATAATAAAAAACATTTTGGTATCTTTAGTTTGAACAGTTATCTGTTAGATCAATTAAGAATAAAAAATAATTAAGTTTTTATTTTACCTTCACTTATTTCTTTTCCAATGCTTTCCTTACTTTATGAAGATCTGGGTTTCTGACCTATATTCTACTCCTTCTCTTTAAGGAACTCCTTTTGACATTTTTTAAGGCAGGTCTACTGGCAACAAATTCCTTCAATTTTTGTCTGAGACTCTTTAATTCTCCTTCACTTTTGAAGGATAATTTCACAGGGTACAGAATTACAGGTTTTTTTTTTTCTCTCAACACTTTAAATATTTCACTCTATTCTCTTCTTTATTACATGGTGTCTGAGAAGAAGTCAGATATAATTTTTATCTTTGTTCCTCCATAGCTAAGGTGTTTTCTCCTTCTGGTTTCTTTCAGGACTTTATCTTTGAATGTCTATATTTTGAAAATGATATGTCTAGGTGTAGCATGTGGGTTTTTTGTTTGTTTGCTTTTGTTTTTATCCTACTTGGTGTCTGGTATCTATATAGATTTGGGAATTTCCCAAATTATAAGAATTCTCAGACATTATTGCTTCAAATATGTATTCCATTCATTTTTCTCTTTCTACTTTTTCTTATTTTCCCATTACCCATATACTACAACTTCTGTAGTTGTCTCACAGTTCTGGGATATTCTGTTTTTTTCAGTCTTTGTTCTATTTGCCTTTCAGATTTTGAGGATTCTATTGACACACACTCTAGCTCAGAGATTTTTGCTTCAGCCATGTACAGTCTACTAATAATAAGCCCATCAAAGACATTCTTCATTTCTGTTATAGTATTTTTAATCTCTAAGATTTTTTTTTATTCTTTCTTAGGATTCCATCTCTCTGCTTGCACTATCCATCTGTTTTTGCATGCTTTCTACATAATCCATTAGAGCCCCTAAAATATTAATCATAGTTGTTTTAATTTCCCAGTCTGATAACTGCAACATCCCTGCCATGTCTGGTTGTGATGCCTGCTTTATCTCTTCAAATTGTGTTATTCTGCCTTTTGCTATGCCTTGTAATTTTTACTACCAAACATTCTTTGCTCTAGGTAAAGAACTGCTGTAAAGAGGCCTTTAGTAATGTGGTGAGATGTGGGGGAAGGTGAAGTTTTCTACAGTCCCATGATTAGGTCTCAGTCTTTCAGTGAGCCTGTGCCTCTGGACTGTGAACTTCACATCTTTCTTCACCTTAGTATTTTTTTTTATCCCCCTTATGTTGGACAAGATGGCTAGTTTGGGCTGGAGTTGGTATTTCCCTTCCTCCTACTTAGTTAGACTCTGATAATACCCCAGCAGGTTGTGTTCTGATTAACTAGCTTCCCTCGAGGGCAGACTTTATTAAGAAAACCAAAGGGAAAAATGGTTCCCTTTTAGGCTCCCCCTGCCAGAAGCCAGAGAAGTCCCCATGCCCCAGGAACTGGTAGGGCTCACAAATTGTGAGGAGGGGTGTTTCTATGACTGGAGTTTTTAACTCTGAGTTGTCTTCAGTGAGCCTCCTACAATTCATCAATTATAGTTCAGGTTCTCCTACACCAGTACTAGTTACCTAGTTATGGGGTATTTCTGCTCCTGAGTCTCTGCTCTGGTAAACACAACTCCTTGTATTTGCCTGACTCTCCAGTCTTGGGGGAATTGGTTTGTCCTGCATCCTTCCTTCTCTTATGTTTCCAAGATTTGTTGACTTTTAAGTCTTTTCCCCTTTTTACTTGCTAGGGTGGGGTGGTGACTTCTATATATACAACTAGAAACCAGAAGTACTTTAATAAGCTTTTTATTCTGGAATAGCTCCTGATTTTGTCCAGAGTTCGAAAGTGTTTATAAATATTTACTTCTAGGAATCTATCCTAAAAACTTGATATAAAATGTAGAATTAAAAAACATACAATAGGGGGACCTTGAAGATGGCGGAAGAGTAAGACGCGGAGATCGCCTTCCTCCCCACGGATACACCAGAAATACATCCACACGTGGAACAACTCCTACAGAACTCCTACTGAAGGCTGGCAGAAGACCTCAGACCTCCCAAAAGGCAAGAAACTCCCCACGTAACTGGGTAGGGCAAAAGAAAAAACAGAGACAAAAGAATAAGGACGGCACCTGCACCAGTGGGAGGGAGCTGTGAAGGAGGAAAAGTTTCCACACACGAGGAAGCCCCTCCGCGGGCGGAGACTGCGGGAGGCAGAGGGGGGAGTTTCGGGACCGCGGAGTAGTGCACAGCGACGGGTGCGGAGGGCAAAGCGGGGAGATTCCTGCACAGACGATCGGTGCCGACCAGCACTCACCAACCCGAGAGGCTTGCTGCTCACCCACCGGGGCGGGCGGGGCTGCGAGCTGAGGCTCGGGTTTTGGTTTTGGACGGAGCTCAGGGAGAGGACTGGGGTTGGCGGCTTGAACATAGCCTGAAGGGGTTAGTGCACCACGACTAGCCGGGAGGGAGTTCGGGGAAAAGCCTGCACCGGCCGAAGAGGCAAGAGACTTTTTCTTCCCTCTTTGTCTCCTGGTGCGCGAGGAGAGGGGTTTAAGAGCGCTGCTTAAAGGAACTCCAGAGACGGGCGCGAGCCGCGGCTAAAAGCGCGAACCCCAGAGACGGGCGCGAGCCGCGGCTGAGGGCGCGAGCCCCCGAGACGGGCGCGAGCCGCGGCTGAAAGCGCAAACCCCAGAGACGGGCGCGAGCCGCGGCTGAGGGCGCGAGCCCCCGAGACGGGCGCGAGCCGCGGCTGAAAGCGCAAACCCCAGAGACGGGCGTGAGCCGCGGCTAAAACCGCGGACCCCAGAGACGGGCGGGAGACGCTAAGGCTGCTGCTGCCGCCACCAAGGGGCCTGTGTGCGAGCACAGGTCACTCTCCACACCCCTCTTCCGCGGAGCCTGTGCAGCCTGCCACTGCCAGGTTCCCGGGATCCAGGGACAACTTCCCCGGAACAGCGCACGGCGGGCCTCAGGCTGGTGCAACGTCACGCCGGCCTCTGCCGCAACGTCACGCTGCCTCTGCCGCCGCAGGCCGGCCCCGCACGCAGTGCCCCTCCTTCCCCCATCCCCCAACCCCGGGCCTGAGTGAGCCGGAGGCCCGAATCAGCGGCTCCTTTAACCCCGTCCTGTCTGAGCGAAAAAACAGACGCCCTCCAGCGACCTACACGCAGAGGCAGGGCCAAATCCAAAGCTGAGCTCCTGTGAGCTGTGAAAACAAAGAAGAGAAAGGGAAATCTCTCCCAGCAGCCACAGAAGCAGCGGATTAAAGCTCCACAATCAACTTGATATACCCTGCATCTGTGGAATACATGAATATACAAGGAATGATCCCAAATTGAAGAGGTGGAATTTAGGAGCGAGATCTATGATTTTTTTCCCTTTTCCTCTTTTTGTGAAGGTGTACGTGTATGCTCCTGTGTGACATCTAGTCTGTATACTCTAGCTTCCACCATTTGTCCTAGGGCTCTATCCGTCCATGACTTTTTTTTTAAAAAATTCTTTTTCTTAATAATTAAGTTTAATTGTAATAACTTTATTATACTTTACCTTCGTTCTTTCTTTTTTTCCTTCCTTCCCTCCCTCCTTTAGACAACGAATCACCCCAAATTGAGGAGGTGGTCTCAGGGAGCAGGATTTATGATTTTTCCCCCTTTACCTCATTTTGTGAAGGTGTATGTGTATGCTTCTGTGTAAGATTTTCTCTGTATAGCTTTGCTTCCAACATTTGTCCTAAGGTTCTATCCGTCCCTTTTTTTTTTTTTCTAAATATTTTTTAATTCAATAACTATATTATACTTTATTTTATTTTTACTGTATCATCTTTCTTTCTGTCTTTTTTTCCTTCTTTCACTCCTTCCTTCCTTCCTCCCTCCCTCCCTCCCTCCCTCCTTTCTTTCCTTCTTTGCTTCTTTCTTCCTTCCTTCCTTTCCTCCTTTCCTTCTTTCTTTCCTCATACTTCTACTAATTCTCTCTACTTTTTCTCCCTTTTATTCTGAGCCGTGTGGATGAAAGGCTCTTGGTGCTACAGCCAGGAGTCAGGGCTCTGCCTCTGAGGTAGGAGAGCCAACCTCAGGTCACTGGTCAACAAGAGACCTCCCAGCTCCACATAATATTAAACAGCGGAAATCTCCCAGAGACCTCCATCTTAACACCAGCACCCAGCTTCACTCAACGACCAGCAAGCCACAGTGCTGGACAACCTATGCCAAACAACTAGCAAAACAGGAACACAACCCCACCCATTAGCAGAGAGGCTGCCTAAAATCATAATAAGGCCACAGACACCCCAAAACACACCACCAGACGTGAACCTGCCCACTAGAGAGACAAGATCCAGCCTCATCCAGCACAACACAGGCACTAGTCCCCTCCACCAGGAAGCCTACACAACCCACTGAAACAACCTTAGCCACTGGAGACAGACATCAAAAACAACGGGAACTACGAACGTGCAGCCTGCAAAAAGGAGACCCCAAACACAGTAAGATAAGCAAAATGAGAAGACAGAAAAACACACAGCAGATGAAGGAGCAAGATAAAAACCCACCAGACCTAACAAATGAAGAGGAAATAGGCAATCTACCTGAAAAAGAATTCAGAATAATGATAGTAAGGATGATCCGAAATCTTGGAAGTAGAATGGACAAAATGCAAGAAACAGTTAACAAGGACCTACAAGAACTAAAGATGAAACAAGCAACGATGAACAATGCAATAAATGAAATTAAAATCACTCTAGATAGGATCAATAGCAGAATAACTGAGGCAGAAGAACGGATAAGTGACCTGGAAGATAAAGGAGTGGAAATAACTACTGCAGAGCAGAATAAAGAAAAAAGAATGAAAAGAACTGAGGACAGTCTCAGAGACCTCTGGGACAACATGAAACGCACCAACATTCGAATTATAGGGGTTCCAGAAGAAGAAGAAAGAAAGAAAGGGACTGAGAAAATATTTGAAGAGATTATAGTTGAAAACTTCCCTAATATGGGAAAGGAAATAGTTAATCAAGTCCAGGAAGCACAGAGGGTCCCATACAGGATAAATACAAGGAGAAACACGCCAAGACACATATTAATCAAACTGTCAAAAATTAAATACAAAGAAAGCATATTAAAAGCAGCAAGGGAAAAACAACAAATAACACACAAGGGAATCCCCATAAGGTTAACAGCTGATCTCTCAGCAGAAACCCTACAAGCCAGAAGGGAGTGGCAGGACATACTGAAAGTGATGAAGGAGAATAGCCTGAAACCAAGACTACTCTACCCAGCAAGGATCTCATTCACATTTGATGGAGAAATTAAAACCTTTACAGACAAGCAAAAGCTGAGAGAGTTCAGCACCACCAAACCAGCCTTACAACAAATGCTAAAGGAACTTCTCTAGACACGAAACACAAGAGAAGGAAATGACCTATAGTAGCGAACCCAAAACAATATATAAAATGGAAATAGGAACATACATATCAATAATTACCTTAAATGTAAATGGACTAAATGCTCCCACCAAAAGACACAGATTGGCTGAATGGATACAAAAACAAGACCCTTATATATGCTGTCTACAAGAGACCCACTTCAGAACTAGAGACACATACAGACTGAAAGTAAGGGGATGGAAAAAGATATTCCATGCAAATGGAAACCAAAAGAAAGCTGGAGTAGCAATTCTCATATCAGACAAAATAGACTTTAAAATAAGGACTATTAAAAGGGACAAAGAAGGACACTACATAATGATCAAGGGATCGATCCAAGAAGAAGATATAACAATTGTAAATATTTATGCACCCAACATAGGAGCACCTCAATACATAAGGCAAATACTAACAACCATAAAAGGGGAGATCAACAGTAACACATTCATAGTAGGGGACTTTAACACCCCACTTTCACCCATGGACAGATCATCCAAAATGAAAATAAATAAGGAAACACAAGCTTTAAATGATACATTAAACAAGATGGACTTAATTGATATTTATAGGACACTCCATCCAAAAACAACAGAATACACATTTTTCTCAAGTGCTCATGGAACATTCTCCAGGATAGATCATATCTTGGGTCACAAATCAAGCCTTGGTAAATTTAAGAAAACTGAAATTGTATCAAGTATCTTTTCCGACCACAACGCCATGAGACTAGATATCAATTACAGGAAAAGATCTGTAAAAAATACAAACACATGGAGGCTAAACAATACACTACTTAATAATGAAGTGATCACTGAAGAAATCAAAGAGGAAATAAAAAAATACCTAGAAACAAATGACAATGGAGACACAACGACCCAAAACCTATGGGATGCAGCAAAAGCAGTTCTAAGGGGGAAGTTTATAGCAATACAAGCCCACCTTAAGAAGCAGGAAACATCTCGAATAAACAACCTAACCTTGCACCTCAAGCAATTAGAGAAAGAAGAACAAAAAAACCCCAAAGCTAGCAGAAGGAAAGAAATCATAAAAATCAGATCAGAAATAAATGAAAAAGAAATGAAGGAAACAATAGCAAAGATTAATAAAACTAAAAGCTGGTTCTTTGAGAAGATAAACAAAATAGATAAACCACTAGCCAGACTCATCAAGAAAAAAAGGGAGAAGACTCAAATCAATAGAATTAGAAATGAAAAAGGAGAAGTAACAACTGACACTGCAGAAATAAAAAAAATCATGAGAGATTACTACAAGCAACTCTATGCCAATAAAATGGACAATCTGGAAGAAATGGACAAATTCTTAGAAATGCACAACCTGCCAAGACTGAATCAGGAAGAAATAGAAAATATGAACGGACCAATCACAAGCACTGAAATTGAAACTGTGATTAAAAACCTTCCAACAAACAAAAGCCCAGGACCAGATGGCTTCACAGGTGAATTCTATCAAACGTTTAGAGAAGAGCTAACACCTATCCTTCTCAAACTCTTCCAAAATATAGCAGAGGGAGGAACACTCCCAAATTCCTTCTACGAAGCCACCATCACCTTGATACCAAAACCAGACAAGGATGTCACAAAGAAAGAAAACTACAGGCCAATATCACTGATGAACATAGATGCAAAAATCCTCAACAAAATACTAGCAAACAGAATCCAACAGCACATTAAAAGGATCATACACCATGATCAAGTGGGGTTTATCCCAGGAATGCAAGGATTCTTCAATATACGCAAATCTATCAATGTGATAAACTATATTAACAAATTGAAGGAGAAAAACCATATGATCATCTCAATAGATGCAGAGAAAGCTTTCGACAAAATTCAACACCCATTTATGATAAAAACCCTCCAGAAAGTAGGCATAGAGGGAACTTTCCTAAACATAATAAAAGCCATATATGACAAGCCCACAGCAAACATCATCCTCAATGGTGAAAAACTGAAAGCATTTCCACTAAGATCAGGAACAAGACAAGGTTGCCCACTCTCACCACTCTTATTCAACATAGTTTTGGAAGTTTTAGCCACAGCAATCAGAGAAGAAAAGGAAATAAAAGGAATTCAAATCGGAAAAGAAGAAGTAAAGCTGTCACTGTTTGCAGATGACATGATACTATACATAGAGAATCCTAAAGATGCTACCAGAAAACTACTAGAGCTAATCAATGAATTTGGTAAAGTAGCAGGATACAAAATTAATGCACAGAAATCTCTGGCATTCCTATATACTAATGATGAAAAATCTGAAAGTGAAATCAAGAAAACACTCCCATTTACCATTGCAACAAAAAGAATAAAATATCTAGGAATAAACCTACCTAAGGATACGAATGACCTGTATGCAGAAAATTATAAGACACTGATGAAAGAAATTAAAGATGATACAAATAGATGGAGAGATATACCATGTTCTTGGATGGGAAGAATCAACATTGTGAAAATGACTCTACTACCCAAAGCAATCTACAGATTCAATGCAATCCCTATCAAACTACCACTGGCATTTTTCACAGAACTAGAACAAAAAATTTCGCAATTTGTATGGAAACACAAAAGACCCCGAATAGCCAAAGCAATCTTGAGAACGAAAAAAGGAGCTGGAGGAATAAGGCTCCCTGACTTCAGACTATATTACAAAGCAACAGTAATCAAGACAGTATGGTACTGGCACAAAAACAGAAAGATAGATCAGTGGAACAGGATAGAAAGCCCAGAGATAAACCCACGCACATATGGACACCTTATCTTTGATAAAGGAGGCAGGAATGTACAGTGGAGAAAGGACAGCCTCTTCAATAAATGGTGCTGGGAAAACTGGACAGGTACATGTAAAAGTATGAGATTAGATCACTCCCTAACACCATACACAAAAATAAGCTCAAAATGGATTAAAGACCTAAATGTATGGCCAGAAACTATCAAACTCTTAGAAGAAAACATAGGAAGAACACTCTATGACATAAATCACAGCAAGATCCTTTCTGACCCACCTCCTAGAGTAATGGAAATAAAAACAAAAATAAACAAATGGGACCTAATGAAACTTCAAAGCTTTTGCACAGCAAAGGAAACCATAACCAAGACCAAAAGACAACCCTCAGAATGGGAGAAAACATTTGCAAATGAAGCAACTGACAAAGGATTAATCTCCAAAATTTACAAGCAGCTCATGCAGCTCAATAACAAAAAAACAAACAACCCCATCCAAAAATGGGCAGAAGACCTAAATAGACATTTCTCCAAAGAAGATATACAGAATGCCAACAAACACATGAAAGAATGCTCAACATCATTAATCATTAGAGAAATGCAAATCAAAACTACAATGAGATATCATCTCACACCAGTCAGAATGGCCATCATCAAAAATCAAGAAACAATAAATGCTGGAGAGGGTGTGGAGAAAAGGGGACACTCTTGCACTGCTGGTGGGAATGTGAATTGGTTCAGCCACTGTGGAGAACAGTATGGAGGTTCCTTAAAAAACTACAAATAGAATTACCATATGACCCAGCAATCCCACTACTTGGCATATACCCTGAGAAAACCAAAATTCAAAGAGAGTCATGTACCAAAATGTTCATTGCAGCTCTATTTACAATAGCCAGGACATGGAAACAACCTAAGCGCCCATCATCGGATGAATGGATAAAGAAGATGTGGCACATATACACAATGGAATATTACTCAGCCTTAAAAAGAAATGAAATTGAGCTATTTGTAATGAGATGGATAGACCTAGAATCTGTCATACAGAGTGAAGTAAGTCAGAAAGAAAAAGACAAATACCGTATGCTAACACATATATATGGAATTTAAGGGAAAAAAATGTCATGAAAAACCTAGGGGTAAGATAGGAATAAAGACGCAGACCTACTGGAGAACGGACTTAAGGATATGGGGAGGGGGAAGGGTGAGTTTTGACAGGGCGAGAGAGAGTCATGGACATATACACACTAACAAACGTAGTAAGGTAGATAGCTGGGGGGAAGCAGCCGCAAGGCACAGGGATATTAGCTCGGTGCTTTGTGACAGCCTGGAAGGGTGGGATGGGGAGAGTGGGAGGGAGGGAGACGCAAGAGGGAAGACATAGGGGAACATATGTATATGTATAGCTGATTCATTTTGTTGTAAAGCAGAAACTAACGCACCATTGTGGAGCAATTGTACCCCAATAAAAATGTTTAAAAAAAAAAAAAAGAAAAAAAAAACATACAATAGCTATTAATTTACTAATCCATCCTTTCATCCAAGTTTTAAGATCCTGCTACAATTCAGACAAACAGGTCTAAGTTCTCAGATGCAAAGATAATTGAGGTGAAACCTCTATGCATCATGAGCTCACCAATAACGAACATAAGCATGCTTTCCACTCTAATTATGTATCTTTAAGGAAAAACAATAACCGCTCACAAAATCAACTGCTTATAGTGTCTCACCTTCCCTCACATTTTCTAAACCTTCCTCCACTCTGGCTCCCTACTCACCTGATTCTAAACTCTTGATTCTGTATCAAAGAGCAATTTGTGGGAGATGCTTGGCATCTATTTTCTTTTCTTTTGACAACAAAGCCCAACTGCCTTTTAGGAAACTACCAGACATTCTTTGACCACAATCAGGGTGGAATGTTAATCTAGGTTCTATGCTTGAGCATGATGTTAGAAATGACCCAGTCTACACAGATTGATTGTTCCTTCTCCCTGGAATTTAAATCTTGAGCAGAGAAAGCTAAGCTAGCAATTGTACTGGGATGAAGCTGGAAATTAGTTGTTACTGTGTTTTTAACCTAGATCTTGGGTGGCTATGACTACTGATCTTTACCCAGCTTTTCTAGATTTTGTGTTAATTTCTGTGAGTCTTGCTAAATCCTTTCTATTGATTCCCTTCTGGTCTGAGTTACTTGGAATGTATTTCTCTTGCATGAAAAGAAATAATTTTAATCAATATGTCCATATTTGGTATCTACCCTGCCCTTTTATTCACTCTTGAGAGTTTTACTTTTATTTTATTCTCGGTGTCTTCTAAGTAAACGATCACTGCCACCCCAAAGAGATTTAACTTGGAAGTCTCCTTCTGACTCTGGCTCAGAGCTCCTTCATGGTCACTTCCACAATTCCTGGCATAAAATACCTAGTATGTACTCTAATCAAGGCAACTCATGCCTTGTTGGAATTTGGCATTAAATGTATACCAAAACTTTATAAGAGTAACAATATAATAAAGCTATTCACAAAAGATATGCATTCTCCAAAAAAGCTAAAATGAATTTCAATATCATCTTCCGCCCCTTCACTTGACCTTGCACTTAGCATTCTGGCCATACCAACCATTATCCCTGAGCAACTGTTTCATTCATAACTCCATGCACTTGCAACACAATTTCCTGAGTCAGAATATCTTTTCCATCTCTTCTCCCAATCTCTTCCTATAAACTTCACACCATATACATATCACAAGTGATAAGTATGTAACCATTTATGGGATTCTTTAGTATTTTAAGGCACTGTGTTAGCTTTACGTGGTACATTACATTTAAGCCTCATAAAAATACTATGAAGTAGGTACTGTAAAGCATTACTTTATAGATGGGGAAACTGGCTTTGTAATACCATGGAGTAGGAAAGTACCAGAAGTTGGATTTTGAGTCAAAGCAGATGTAGCCTATAGATTGTGCTCCTAGTGACAACTTTTCATGTGGTTAGTTATGTGTCTACACTTAAAAATTATAATTGTTTATATACCATATGTAATTGTATATATCCTAATTTTTGTTAGAGAATTTTGTTTAGATAAGTTCCTCCTCTAGCAAACCTTATCTGGTCTCATTAATATTTCTAATCATTTTCTCACTAGTGCAACAAGCGTATTACACCTTGTTTAGTCCTTATTTCATTCTAATTTTATTATACTTAGCTCTTTATATCTCTGTCTTTTACATCAATCTTTAAGCTTCTAAAAAGTAGAAAACTGGTTATGGCAGCGAAGGTGTGAAATATCTAGTAAAGGGCATGAACCTTCAAGGCAGGTATGTCTGGACAAAAATCCTAGATTTCTACTTACTACTAGTGTACCCTAATAGTCTTCTCCCTAGACTTAGTATTCTTATATGTAAAGAGGATTACAATACTTACATTGCAGGGTACTAAGGAGTGCCTTACCTATAGCAGGCACTGAGTAATTACTTACTGAATCAATGCTATTTAAGGATTCAATATAAGCTACTAGTCTATTTTAACTTCCATTTATCTCTTATCTCTTTAAGATCTTGCAGAATGTTTTCACTTATCTCTTTAGGATCTTGTAAAATATAACATTATGTACATCTCGCATTGTACAAAGTAATGATAATGTAATAAATCTAACTTTTTAATATATAAATCTCATAAATAATATGATTACAGCAAAAGTAGTATATGAAATATTTTAATGACTACATTTGAATGAATTAAAAGGAACGAACTAATCCTCAGTGCAAATATATGTATACACACACGCACACGCACACGCACACACATACACACACACAGGGTTTCAAAAATCAGTTTCATTAACCTTATATTTTGGCCTGTGGACCATAGCTTTATTTTTTTTTTTTTTACTGGATAGTTGTAAACAAAATTTTAATCTTTTTGCACTACACTTCTGCACCTTTCCACCTACTTGCCTCTATTCCAAATATGACAATGCTGCATCATCTTGTGCGGTTAAAGTGTGACCAAATGTAATTTAGTAAGAAGGGAGGTGAAGTGACCCGGAGTACGAAATTTAAAAATACGATATGGGGATATATGTATATGTATAGCTGATATGGGGATATATGTATATGTATATCGATATGGGGATATATGTATATGTATAGCTGATTCACACACCATTGTAAAGCAATTATACTCCGATAAAGATGTTTAAAAAAATGAACATCACACTCCTTTTTATATTGAATACGTAGCATTAATTCACAATGCAAGCAACTCGATGCAAATATTTTGTTGCAAAATAGAGGAAAGTAAGGGACTTTCTTATATTCACTGCAGCTGTGGGGAAATTTGAAAAACTGATATTCAAAAAATCAGACACAGGCACTTAGCTATGTACTGAGATTCAACTTCTGGCAATTTGAATACATATTCCTCACCCGATTATACTCATGCTATCAATTTAGGGCACTGACAGGTATCTGGCATCACATGGATGTATCTATGTGATTCAGGCTGATTTCTGATGGAATCTCATAAGGCTACAGTTTGGCGCCTTGGTTCTGCCTTTGTCTTGCATTACTTCCTTTCCCAGGACAATGTCTTTACTTTTTGCCAGCTATATACAGGAGGAATATATATATTTGTGGGGGAAAAGAGTCAATCTTAGCTGACTACAGGCAGAAAAAAGGATGAAAAAATTGAAAAGAAGTGTCAATGGATATTAGAATATATTTCCAATTTCTTGGTCAGACTGACAAGAGATATATATACATATTTTCAAAAAGAGATATTTACAAAACTGCTTTTCAACAATTAACATATGTTGGCATGTGAGTTTAGGAGGTTAAAATATAGGCTCACTGTTTCAATCTCAATTGTGAGATTATATCTGAGTTTTCTGGTTTATACAATGAAATCCTATTCTCCATCCCACATTTCCCAAATAATCTGGCCTCTTATAAGAAAGACTTGGTATATCTACTTATACATTATTTCCATTGCAAGCATGGACAAATTGGATGCCTAATTATAATTTGGCAGTTACATCAATTATAAACCTCAGTCTACGCTTCAGATAACATAAATCTTGGGGGATGTGTGAATGATAAGTCATTGAGCAATTCTGCTAAAGCCAGATCAATTAAAATCTTAGACTGAGAAGAATTCTCCTCCACTGTCCACATAATCTAGGTATAACCGTTTAATCAAGGAGTTCAACAAGTACCTCAGGTACCAAGGATATGTCTTTGAAGGAGCATATGCGATTGCATGTTTAAATTCTTCTTTGCTGGGGCTTCCCTGGTGGCGCAGCTGTTGAGAGTCCGCCTGCCGATGAAGGGGACTTGGGTTCACGCCCCGGTCCGGGAAGATCCCGCGTGCTGCGGAGCGGCTGGGCCCGTGGGCCGTGGCCACTGGGCCTGCGCGTCCGGAGCCTGTGCTCCGCAACGGGAGAGAGGCCCGCGTACAAAAAAAAAAAAAAAAAAAAAAAAAAAAATTCTTCTTTGCTTGTTAACACCTAGTCTCAATTCCTCAAAGCTATAAATCAAGTCCTCAAATATCCTTCAAAACGCTGGATGAAAGGAATAAAAGCAATACTTTAGTTCCCACTGCAATCCACAGTTAGACAGTAAATGTTGGATTTGTGGCCAGGCAAACTTTTGATTTTGTGGATTTCAGATCAAACTCGATACTTTCTACTTTATCTTTAGCACAATTCAAACCCAAGCTTTGAGGCTTCTAGACCTTGTAAAGCACTAAATAAAGTATATCAAAGGATAAAAAAATTCAGTGCAAATCAGATTGGTACAGTTATTTTATAGGCATATTCTCTTATATAGTATCAAGGCATAATGTGAAGCTGCTTGTTCTGAACTACCCATGAAAACAGAATTATTTTGTTTCAAAAATAAAATATTTAATAATTGTTTGCTAAGATCTATGCTTGAAACAAAGGAATTTATAATGAGAAAATTAAAGTTGATCAGTTTCTATAAAAAGCAGTGATCATAAATTGACTAAAAAAATTTTTTTCCAAGTTCTATGTACCTGATGTTTATCCTTTAATTTAAATTATTATAAAATTGATATTAAAATTATATTTTAAAATAGTATAAATTAAAATAGGACTTTGTTTAGGCTTTTTCATTTAACTCAATTTATTCATTGTCCGGACCCATGCACTATAGAAATGTGAATTTTTGAATAAATTATATTAAAATACTATGCATTGGGTTCTTTAAAATGATGTTATTTTATTGTGTTCCAATAGGTAATCAGATGCAACTTATTTTACTTCCAAATAAACCACCTTCTCTAGAAAGTATGCAGAGAAAAGTACAGCTTTTATTTACTTTTATATAAGATAGCAAAATATTTTCATCTAACCTGTCTAGATAAAGTATTCATAATCATTTCATTGGCGTTAACTCTATACTAGCTCTAAGACAAACTAAATTTTCACACAAAAATAGAAAAGAAAACAATATTCACTTCAGAAGATTTAAATTTTGTAGAACAGTTCCACAGTTTGGGGGAAAATAATTGTTATAAACCAACAGAATTACTTTTAAATAAAATATATTTAATTATATAACTTTGTTATATATCTGCCTTAAGACAGTTTTTCTCTGCCAAGTTCTTTTGTTCAATGAGAGCATAAATTACATATTTAGCATGCACTTTGTTTCATGGTTATTCAGATGTGTATGTATTCTATTTGTCTCACTGGGTGTTGTACATATACAGACAAAATAAAAAGCCAGCCTATTACCATACTGTAGATAGTGGAAAAAGACACTAGCCTCCTGGGTCAGAGGCAAACTATTTTATTATTTAGGACCAAAGCAGTAGCTTGAATGTAGTCAGCATAAACTTCACACTGCTTCCCCATGTCCCACAAGTTCCACTAGGGTAGCACAGTGCCTATGGTGGATAACTGTACACACAGTGGGTTCTGTTAATGGAAAACTTGCTAGATTCGCCACTTTTATAGTAAACAAAAGAATGCCTGATTTTTGTCTAGAGAGAGATGTTCCCTCATCCCTCATGGTTGCTCGTTGCAAATACAACCCTATGAAATGGCCCAAATAAAGAGCATTCAGAGACTTCATGTTTTGGAATACCCAGAAAGAATTTTAAGGGCCACGGTAGATTACCATTCCAACCACTGTTTAAGAAAGTGTATACATGTTTGAAAATTTTAAATAGAAACAAATAAAAAAACCTTAAAAATGACATAGAAGCTTTATAAACCAACCAAATTAAACTCACAGAAATGAAAAATACCATAAAGGTGAATTAAATGGATAGATAAAACAGTAGACTAGTCAAATAGAGAAACCGTAAACTGTAAGATCAGAAGAACCTATCAGAATAAGCACAGAGTTATAAAGATAGACATTTTGAAAGAGATGGTAAAAAAACAAAAAAGAATACACAATTAGATCAAACACTTAACAGAGCCCTAGAAATGGGCAAGAGAAATTTAGGTAGAGAAAGTATTTAAGAGACAATGACTGAAAATTTTCCAAATTGAACAAAAGACATCATACCCATATTAAAAAAAAATCCCAAAGAATCTTTAGCAGGTTAAATAAACTGCAATCTACACCTAGACTCAACATATTGAAATTATTAAAAGACAAAGCCAAAGGTAAAATATTAAAATAGGTGAAAAGATGGGAAAGAGAAAGATTTCTTACAAAGAAACTACATTAGGTTGATATCTGAATCCTAGAATTAATGTTGGCCATTTAACAGTCATATGGAAATATATAACAGTCATATTTGTTTCATATAGAAATAAAACCTTTAAAATGACATAGAAGCTTTACAAACCAACCAAATTAAATTAAAAGAAGTAATCCCTCAAGTCAGGATATTTGATACTCTATAGACTTGTAGAGAATACAGTGATGCTCTCATGGAGGGATTCATATCATGCACTGCACCACCTTCTTGCCATCTGCTTTCTCACTTGGCTTTTCCTTTTCTCTTCCTCTTGCTCTTTCTATTCTCTATTTCTCACAACCAAGAATCTTTGAAATAGAGTTACTGCCAGAGTCACTTCCTTCTCCCCTAACATTCTAGGTTTCACTCTAATCTAGATAATCAGTCCATATCTTCTAATCAAATAGGATATTTCTGAAATAAAATGTTCCAGAAATTAAATCCTAGTCATTACTTTTTCACCTCACAACACACAAATGATTTTATAGCTCAATTATGCAATCAATTAATGCAAAGTTACTTCAAAGTTTCATCATTAAAAAAATATGGATTCTACAGGTATAAGTAGCAAGGTTGAAATGAGACTCATGGCCTCATCATTTCATCAAGTCCAATCTTCTTTCTGATTTCTTATTGCAGTAAATATCTTCACTTTATAGCCACTTTTTAAAAGGTGAGGAACTCCAAGATCTTTACACAATTCCTTCCTCCCCCTCACTTTTCACATTCAATCAGCAACTATGTGTAGCTAATTCCATCTTCTAAATGTTCCTCAAATATGTCTTCTTTCTTATGTTATTTCACCATAATTTTTCAGCTGCAGCATACCAAAAGTACACCTTCATAACACCTGCCTTCAGGATATGTCTTCCATATCATTACTAAAGGAATTGTTCTAAAATCCAAATGCATTCCTCTACTTGGAATATTCACTCCATATATTGTTTCTTCTAAATCACAATTAAGTAACTATGAAAAAAATCTATAAAAAGCAACTCAAGCATTAACTTAGAGAACAGTGGTCATATCCCCCAACCAAAGATTTGGTGTCATATCTTTGTAGTCACATAGGAACAGGGACACGTTTTTCATGGGCATATGAAAGTGTGTATCTTTCTCAGACCTTATTTTATCATAATGTGAGTAGCGGTGTAATTTTCTACATCTCTCACTAGATAAGGAGTTTTCTAATGTCATGTATAACTAATATATATTCAGTGATTAGTAACTGCCAGGGAGTATGCTAAAACTATGCATGGATTGCCTCATTTAATTGTCATAAACCCCATGAAGTGCATAGTTATTATGAGCATTTTACAGATGAGGAAACTAAGTGTCACAGAAGTAAAGTAAGAACTTAGCTAGATGGTAATGAAGACAAAATTCAAACTTAGAGAAGGCAGCTTGAGAGCTGGTTTTCTTAACAACTATACTCCCTCCTTTAGAGTTCAAGAACCATTTCTCTGTTTCTATATCTTCTATGTCTAACACAATACCAGAAGAGTAACAGACATACTGTAAATATTCACTGGATGATTACATGAATGAATGAATGATGAAGAGATGACTAATGAATATTTTAATAGAGTGCTTTTCACTTTGATGTAAGAGATTTGCATTAAATATAAGATTTGGCCAGCAAGAGTCTGTACTTAAAATACTAATAAAAACTGTATTTGAGTTAAAGCTTCATAAAAGGAAAAAATGTATTTTTTAAATTTGAGTATTATAAAGATTTAAATGATTTCTGGGTTTTGAATAAATGTATAAGACTATGCTTTATGCACAGATACATTCAAAATACAGCCATACACAGAATGAGTCTGCAAAATTCTTTTTGCTTTCCCCCATGCCCCACATATTTAGCAATTTTAGAGATGGTGACCATAAGTATCCTAAAAAAATATATCACCATATTCCTCATCTGTAAAATAAAGACAATGGGCTATACAGTCTCAAAGGTCCCTTCTAGTTCCATCATTTATAATCTTCTGACTTAAGTTATATCATATGTTTTACTAGTGCACAGCATGTGTTCTTTTAGTTCCAGACTAATTTCTTTTTTTCCCCTGAGTCTGTACACTAGTACTAATTGTCATGTCTAATCTATAGGCCAATTTGTAAAGAAAAAAAAAATCCAATGGGGACACTGCAAAGAATCCACAATTTGAAGAGTGTAGAGTGGGAGACACGCTGTGCCTGGATTGAAACAGCTGTTTCAAGAAACTTAAGTGTCTGAGGAAGTCATCCCGAGAAAGGCCATCCACTGTGGTTTGATCTCTCCACTGAAGCACTGGCTGCCCATATGCTTGGTGAAAGCCCAGTCTGTTAGACCCATGCCTAGGGCTAGTTTTCCCCTTGTTTCTGCCCAGGAAATGACACCAGAGTGTTTCTAAAGTATAAGGGAAATAAAATTTCATTACAGTAGAGCTCTGAATGAAACTGAGGTTACATGATATTACATTAATTGGGCTGAGTAAGTCAACATTGTGCTTTATAAGTGGATAAAGGGGGAAATTAAAAAAAGAATAAAAGGGTAATGTTTAAGAACATGTGTGCAGAACTGGATATTTTTTAAATGCTTCTCAAATATTTTCTCTTTAATCCCCACAAGAGTCCTCTGAGTATACTCATAATTACTTCAATTTTATAGATGAAGGAACTGATTTTCAGAGAGTTGCTTAGGAGCCATAATTAGTAAATATGGGGTCTAGACTCAAATCTAAATCTCCTGTAACAAATTCCTTACTCTTTCCATCACTGCACATCAACCCAAGAGAGAGGATATACTCAAGGCATATTTAAATTCCTACAATAAATTATATATATATTTTTAATGGCAAACTTTTACAGAAAGAAAAGTAATTTGCATGAGTTGCTATTTAAGACACAGCTTTATGTAGCTTATCTCTATAAGAACACAAATTATTTTCACAGAATATTCAATTTATTATCTTACTCTCTATTAGCGAAAAGAGTTAATTAAGAATATGATTGAGCATTGATGATGGAATGTAATCAAACATTATGTGATTCGTACAAAAATAACATTTAAAGTATCTTTAAATACTTAAAGTGAAATCTTTCTTCCTGAACCATGTGAAAAAGTCAAGGACATCGTTCTATCAGGACCAACTGACCTTAGACACCTACCTTTGTCAGAAACCACTAACTGCTTACCTCACATAGTCGCCTCCTCTTGTTTACTAAAAGTACCTCAAAAAACTAAATACAGCATTTCCAAGATTTTCCATGCCTATGACCTATAAGTTGCTAATAATAGCTGGATGGCTCCAAAGGAAGTTCTCGAAGTGTGAAAAACTCACTGCAATGTACATTTTGCCCTTTACCCTTTCCCTTTTTCCTGAATGGAAGGTGGGCATGTCGCTAGATATGGAGCTGCCAATTTGGGACCAGGAAGAGAGAAGTATGAAACACACTGTCTGCTAAGGATGGCTGAGAAAAGAAAGAAGGAACTTACTATTGTAATGGATTGTGGAGCCACATTGAACCAGTCCCGGCCTGCCTTGCATGATACAAATAAACTGGTATTTGTATCACTATTATTTGGGTTCTCAGTTATATGCAGCTGAACACAATATCTGACACATTTACCCCAAACCAATCACTATATCCAGGGAGAATGATGGGAACTGATTGGCTTATAACTGATTGGTCTAAGGCCTCTCACCTCACTAATTTCTGTCCAGTTAGATATATTTTTAAATCAGGCCAACCAGGTCCTATATCACAAAAACCATATAGATGCTATAAAATGGGGAAAATCCAGGTCCTGTTAGAAGGGGGAGAAGAAATAATGAGTGATAGGTAGTCCCTCACAAATGTCCACTATAATATTCACACGCCATAATTTATTTAAGTCTTCCACTTGGGGATACCGGACTATTTCTATTTTATTATTATCATAAGCAATGTGTTGTTAAGCTCCCTTGTAGACAAATCATTGTAAGAGTTTCTGTGTGTGTGTGTTTGTGTGTTCAATAGAAAGAGAATTACTGGCACAGATCTTACTAAATTTTCTTATAACCCTTAATATATTTTGCTAAATTTATTTTCATGCTTGTTTCAACTCAAGTTTCTGCCCAAGTGTATAAGAGTGTTCATTCAAAGTACAGTTACCATCATCATCATTTATTTCTATCACTATATGTATATATTTTGCTTAGTTGCATATGCAAAAATTATCTTACATATTAATTTTAATTTTTTTGATTTAAACAAATGTTTTTAGTTTCAGTTTTTGAATAATAAGCATTTTTATTTGTTAATCATGAAGTAATTAATTAAAAAAATTCAAAAAGTGAAAAGTGTGATTTTAAATAAATGTCAATTAAAAACTCTCTGGCAGTGGTTCTCAAACTTCTGTGTGTGCATTAGCTGGGGGGGGTTTCCCCAGCTATATCGAGGTATAATTAACAAATAAAATCATATATATTTAAGGTTCACAACATTATGATGTGATATACATATACACTGTAAAGGGATTACCACAATCAAGTTAACACATCATCACCTCACAGTTACCTTTTTTGTGGGTAATGAGAACCCTTAAGACTTGTAGCAAATTTCGGGTATACAATACTGTATCATTATCCATAGTCACCATGTGCATTAGATCCCCAGAACTCATTCACCTTACAACTGAAAGTTTGTACACTTTAACCAACATGTTTCCATTCCTCACATCCCCTAACAACCACCATTCTACTCTCTGATTCTATGAGTTCAACTTTTTAGACTTCACATATAAGTGAGGTCATACAGTATTTGTCTTTCTCTGTCTGACTTATTTCACTTAGCATAATGCCTTCCAGATTCCATGTTGTCACAAATGGCAGGATTTCTTTATTTTTTATTGCTGAATAATATTCCACTGTGTGTGTTAGTGTGTATAACACATTTTCTTACCCATTCATCTGTCAGTGAACACTTAGGTTGTTTCCATATGTTGCATATTGTGAATAATGTTGCAATGAACAGGAAGTGCAGATATCTCTTTGAAATACAGATTTCATTTCCTTCAGATATATACCAAGAAGCAGGATTGCTGAATCATATGATAGTTCAATTTTTATTTTTAACTTTAACTGTATTCCCTTTTCTGTGAACAGTTTATGCCTTTAATTAAGTTTTCTAAGGATCTTATTGTCTTTGTCTAAAGATTGTTTTGGCGTTTCCATATAAGCCAATTATTTTTTCAGTTCCTTAACTGTAATTAAAACTTCTCTTTTAATAATTTGAATTACAAGATTTCAAATTTTAGAATAACCCAAGCTTTTGAAGCATCTTCTGTGAGTTCCTATATTGCTTTTATATTTAATTATAAATCAGTTAATTACTCATTTATATTTTCTTACACCAAATCTTTCTATTATTTTTTAATAGCTTTTCATTTTGTTGATCATCTCTATGGGTAGTTTAATTTTGCTTAATTTCTTTTTTTTTATTTTCACCAGTTTTTTTTGTACAGTTTCTTTGCGTTGATGATAATATTTTTCCAGCATGTTTAGGAATATGCTCATTAACATTTACTATTTCCTATATTATAAAACACAATTAAGAATATAGATTTCTGGGCTTCCCTGGTGGTGCAGTGGTTGAGAATCCGCCTGCTAATGCAGGGGACACGGGTTCGAGTCCTAGTCTGGGAGGTTCCCACATGCCACGGAGCAACTAGGCCCGTGAGCCACAACTACTGAGCCTGTGCATCTGGAGCCTGTGCTCCGCAACAAGAGAGGCCGTGATAGTGAGAGGCCCGTGCACCGCGATGAAGAGTGGTCCCCGCTTGCCACACTGGAGAAAGCCCTCGCACAGAAACAAAGACCCAACACAGCAAAAATAAATAAATAAATAAATCTGTTCTTAAAAAAAAAACAAAAAAGAATATAGATTTCCCTTCAAGTTCTTATTTAGCGTCATTAAACTTCACACATCATGTTACTATTCAATCATAATTATTTTATAGTAGTTAATAAAGCATTTTACTCATTCACTATTAATAAATTTATTTTTGTTCCAGACCTATAGGTTCAAGAACAAATGTTAATTACTGAATTACTAATGTTATATTGTAGTCAAAGAATGTTTCTTTAGGTGGAGTTGATATTTCGTAATTTGATGAAACTTTCTTTGCAACCTAAACGCAATAATTTTTGGCAAACGTTGTGTCTTTGAAAAGAATCTGGGGAATAATAGCCACAAGAAGGCAGAATAGTAGGCTCCTAAATCTCCCTCCTCCTAAAAACGGATGCACGGAATACACAAATATACATGCATCAATTCCTTCTGAGAAAAACCCAGAAACTAGTTGAGAGTTCCCTACCAACTGAGAAAATATCCACACTGAAACAGGTAGGAAAAGCGGAGATACACTCTGGTCATAAACCGCGCAACCACGCCCCTGGCACAGGGCCACATAATCTAGACAGAAGCCCCCAACTCCAGTTCTTCCCTGAGTGAAAAGTCTGGACCACACATCTAATACCCCAACTTCCACTGTTTCCACCTGAGGGGACTAAACCCTAAATCACCTACTTCTGGGAGCTGAGAGGGCGGAGTATTCACTAGCCCCCTAGGACCACAAAGAACAAAAAGGCACTTTTTAAACCTGCACAAAAGCACTTCCAGGGGCTGGTCCCCGTGGCCTAGCGCCGAGGGCAGGCCGTGATGCCCGACTCTCAGCTCCTCCCTGCAAAGGGCCAGACCGTGCATCTAACTTCCAGATACTTCTGAAGACTGACTGCTGCCCGAGGGTCTGGTTTCTAACTTGCTTACCTTTTCTGCTGACGGCGTCCTCTGGGAGCCTGGCCCTGTTCTGGCTGGCGAGACCTAAGTAAACTCAGTAAGATCGCCCTTCACGGTCGTTCTGTGGTAACGTTGCCTCTATGGTAGCCGGTGGGAGCTGCGGCCTGAGGAAGCTGTGAGGCACGAAGGCACTTCCGGTGGTTCCTCCCTCTGCCCCGCCCGACTTCCTGGAAATAAAACCCCGGCGCCAGCTTTTACGGGGAAGGAATTGCATCATACTTCAACGCCCGAGGTTTTTCGGCTGCTGCCTGAGTGTCTGGCTTTTAATTCGTGTGTGTCTGGGAACTATCCGAGTCTGGCATTTGCTACTCCTTCTGGGTCTACCGAGAATATTGGGAAGTTTTGAGTGGCTTTGCAGGCTCTCCTGAGGTGCCTCTTCCTGCCTCACTCTAGCACTAAAATCCAGCTCCCAGCTTCTCCCTGGAAAGGGATAGACTGCACATCCAGTGTCCAGCTTTCCAGCTGTTTCCCGAGGGTTTGGCTTCTAAATGGCTTGTGTCTGAGAGTCTGGGACAGGCAGCCAGTCTCCAGGGAGTTTGAAATGGGGGGCGGCCACTTCGTGCCTCAGACCTCCGCCCCTGCTGCAGAGACGGAGCCAAACCTCCAGGTAGCCCACCTGTCTCTGAGAACTGAAGGGGGCCCCATGTTCTCTTGTCCCCCGAGGGTGACAGAAAACAAAGCAGTCGTGCAAAAGAGCGTGTGACCTGAAGTAGAATGCAGGCATTGGCCTCAGCTCCTCTCTCCAGCTTTGTGCAGAGCAAGTGGGTGCTAAACTCCAGCTCCAAGGTTCTTCTTGAGGAAAAAAAGGAGTGGAAGCGCACATCTAGCACCTCAGCTTTTCAAGATGCTACTCAAGGAACTGGCTTCTATCTTGCCTGTCTTGGGGAACTAAAGGGACTTGGCACATCCTAACCTGGGGAAAAAAAAAAAAGGTAACTATGTGAAGAGATGGTTACGTAATTGGCTTGACTGTAGTAATCATTTCATTATGTATATGGATATCAAACATCATGCTATACACCATAAATATATAGTTTTTTTTAAAAAAATTAAGCAAGAAAAAAGTATATTCCTAATGGCTTTTTGGGAGCAGAGCAGTGTTGCTTATATATCTGTTAGAACAGTTTATAAATTATGTTGTTCAAAACTTCCAAAATTTCAACTGTTTTAGCTGCTGTATCTATCATTTTCCAGCATTTAAAATGTCTCTTATGACTTTAGATTTTTTTAACTAATTATCTTTTTCTATCATGTATCAAACCACCCTTGTAGATAGATAGTAACCTTTTGGGAGAGTGAGGAGGATAGAATATATATGTGTATATATTTTAAGTGGTCTAATCCCTCTCCTTTTTCTAAGTTCTGTTCATATAACATCTCTCACTAACATTTCACGCTAGTCAGAACTCACCAAAACCCTCGTCAGTAGTATTGAAACCTTCAATTCTCATAAACTGACTTCTGAGACTCTCACAAGAGGATGCTCCTTTTTTGGGAAAATTTGCTTATTGATATTAGGAATAGCAAGATGTATTCTAATATAGTGTATGGCTTATGTAAACTTGATTATAAATACATTTCCTCATAAACAAATATACATAAACTTTAATGTTGATTTAATATTTTATAGACGCAATGATTTATCTTAGGTACACTCCAAATATCTATTATAAAATAAGAGATTTTACTTTGTTCCTATAGTTTTAAAATCAATTATATATTTATTTGAATCAGTCAGACTCATGAACTATTCCCGATGACAAACACATGGGAGATTTAACAGGCAATTTATTACTTTTACAGTGATTATGCCATTTTGCTTTTTGAGGGACTAGAACACTGATGGTCATCATTCTTGGCATCCCAACCTAGCGTAAATGTGCATAGGACTGAATTCTAATCAGAAGTGTTCCTGAGGGATGACATACAGTGATTAGGTGTTAACTTTTTCCTGTTAAATGATTACTTGTCAGTATACTCTAGTCATCTTGATTAGTGGTACCCCACATATCGACAGATTTTCCCTTAGGATGAGATACTTCTAAGATGGCAGCTCTCAAATGTTACGTCTTCATTTTTTCATCTTTTCCCTTTAGTGGCTAATCTGTTATTGAAATTAAAAGGATACATCTTTCAAACTCATTCTCAGAATTCTCACTCGTTAATAAATTTTGTCTTACTCCTGTCATTTTGCTGCTAAAAGTAATCAGAACCATTTGCAATGCTTTTTGACCTACAGTTGGCCTCTGATAAAATAGAAGTTGCACCAAAATATATGCTTTGATATGGATTTTTGGTTTATAATCATTTAAAATATATTAAGGCACCACTGATTAAGAGTAAAAAGTAATATACTTTATAGATATATTTTCAATTTTAAATGATAAAAATGGTGACTTCTTTGTGTCACATAATTTTATATCCAACATTCTATGATTCTGTGTTTATGATTGTTTAACTGTAGAATCCTAAATAATAGCCCTGAAAATCTTCCAGATAATTTGATGTTTTATGTATACTAGCTCATTTTGTTCTCATACTATTTTACAGATAAGACAATGAGTCTCAGCAAAATCAAATGACTGTCCTAGTGCACAAAACTAGTAAGGAATGAAGCAAGTGCTCACATCTGAGCAGCCTTGTCCAGGGTCCTCTGGGCTTTTTTGAAACCTTTGGCGACGTATGGTAAATGGCAATACATCAAACTACGTATATTACCCAAACAGAGGATAGAAAACTTCTTATATGGATACAGGAATCCAAGGGAAAAAAATATATACCATTGTCTTGGAAGTGGAATGGCAACATACTGGCGGGGACAGTGTTTTTGACAAGGTAAGTGTAAAATAGAAATGTAAAAGTTCTATTTTTTTCTACTACTAATTAGTGTAGCATACTGTCTCTCTTTTTTTACCCAAAAAGTATTTTTAAAGCTTTTTGTAAGAATGCCACAATTATTCTTATCATTACATATCTTTTTTTCTGGATGTTCTAGACAATAATTAAGAAAAACTAATGAGAAATAGATCTTTGAAAGAGGGTGATTATCATTAGTATTTGTAGAAGTGATTATATTTTTTAAAAATATCTCTCCCCCCCAAGAAATATATATCTCCCAAAGACGCAAGAGGGAAGAGATATGGGAACATATGTATATGTATAACTGAATCACTTTGTTATAAAGCAGAAACTAACACACTATTGTAAAGCAATTATACTCCAATAAAGATGTTAAAATATATATATCTCCCAAGAAATTCAATTAAAACATTGTTGGAATTGAAAAATTCATCTCATGTGAAAATAAAATGGGAATAGTTTCATATGGCAACATAAAATATAAAATGTCTAATAATAAGTGAAATAAAATATATAGAACTTAAAAATGTGCATTATAAATGTTTCTTGGAAGGAAAATGAAGCAGACAGATAATTGGATATGTGTACCTAATAATAGATGGTATTGTCTCTATTAATTCATTGAGGACATATTTATTGAGTAATCAGTGTATGGCAGGTACTCCATGGATAAAATGTGTGAGCCAAAACATTGCCTTTACAGAGCTTACTGTTGAGTTGAAGATACAGATTAGTCATAGGTACTGTAAAAATAATTATATAATAGAAGGGTGTAACCTAGTCAGGAAGTTCATAGAAATCACCCTAAGAAACAAACTTAAAATCTGAAATAAATTGAAGAGTCTCCTAAATGCAAAGAATGGGACTGGGTAGCCTCTTCAAAGCAGAGGGAACTTAGGGTAAAGACCCTGGTTGGGGCAGAAACATAGCAGTATTAGGGGAAAAATCCTGTGGAGTTAAAATATAGTGAGCAACAGGAAGTACATTACAAGGTAAAACTGTGATAGTGAGTACATATCAGATGATATTGTTCCTGCAAAGACCTGTTAATGTTGTATTCTTAAGAGCAAAGGGAGACCATTTTAATATTTTAAATTAGAGGGAAACATGATTATATTTGTGTTTTGTAAAAATTCCCCTGGCTGCAGTGAGAGAACAAATTTAAAATGGAATAAGAATTCAGAGAAACCAGAAAGACAAGAAGGGAAAGCACAGAGGGTGAAGACAAAGATTCCCTCCAGCTTTCTGACTGCAGCAGTGTCATTCATTGAGACAGAAATACTAAAAGAACAAAATATTTCTGGAAATTAAAACCTAGAACAAGGAAGTAGAAATGTTAACCAAATTATCTATCTATCTGTCTATCATCTATCTTTCTATCTATCTGCCATCACTAGAATTTAGTGTGTGATAAAGATATGATTTTATATGGGGAGAGAGACACAACTATTCAGTGAGTAGTAATGGGACCAATGGCTAACTGTGGGGATTTTTAAAATTAGAACATAATTTCAAAACTTTTAATAAAATAAATTTTAAATATATTAAGTATTTAAAATAATGTTTAAAAATTTTTAATTTAAGAAAATTAAGTAAAGTCTAAGTTAAATATTCTGCGACTAGGGAGTATTCTGATTATTAAACAATTGATCTCAGGTTCAAACTGATCCTTCTGTACTCTGCTTTGTGAGGCTGGGGCTGGAACTTTGCAAACCACATTTCTCTTTCAATGGCTGGCTCCTATTAGTTTCTTTTTCCAATAGAAGTAAGTAGAGTAAGGCTGCAGGAGGAAGAACATGCTACTTCTGTCTGTTTCCTACTCCTGTCTCCATCTCACAACTTCTTGCAGCAACAGTGAGCTAATTTCTGTAGCAGCACCTGATTTCAGTTTTCAGGGTTTCCATATACTGTGTCATCTTTTAGGTAGCCTCAACTTAGCATCACCCCTTCTTCAGAAGTCTAAGTTCCAAATTCACAAAACTTTTCTTCCAAGCTTTTAAAATGTTATCAATTCCAACCTTATTTCTTTGTCCCCCAGCCGCTTCCTTCTGTTATACCTTGATGACTCCTTTTTGTCTTTCTAGTTCTCAAAGACCTGGTTTACTATTCTTTATACACTCTATTAAGCTGTCTGATAAAGTGTCTGTATCCAGACTAGACTGGCTGGTAGGGAACTGTTATTTAAATATGATATCCATTAAAAAAAAAAAAAACTTTAGAAGAAAAGAATTACAGATTTATCAATGTTTATTAGAAAACTGACCAATATTCCCTGGGAACCTACTATGTGTTAAGCACTTCTCTAAGTGCTGGGGACACAGGAGTAAAGACAGACTGAATCCTTGACATTAAGGAGCTTATAGGACAGTGGGGTTAGGTTGTGAGATAAGACAAGATAAGTTCAAGTGTTGATAAGTACTTTGATAAAGATAAAAAATAATGATGTGTAGAGCTGTAACAGTGTCTAGGGAAGGGAGTGGGATGGATATTTGATCTGAAACCTAAAGGACAGTAATGGGCATACCATGAAAAGACATGAAGTTCCCTAAACACAAGAAAAAGCATGTACTGTCCTGCAAGTGAAATGATCTGCCATTCTTTCTGTTCTTGAAAGAAGGGGGAAAAAATGTCTCTGCTCCTGCAAGAAAATAGATAGATAGATACATCTATCTATCTATTTATCTATCTATCTATCTAAGAGGAGAGTGGAAAAAAATAAAATTAGTGAAGTAAGCTGAAATCAGATCATGTCGGGCATTTTAGGTCATGGAAAGATGTTTGCATTTTAGGTCATGGAAAGATGTTTGCATTTTATTCTAGTTAAACTGAGAGCATCTAGTTAAACTGAGAGCATTTTGAAGGGGTTTAACCCGTAAGTGATATTATCTGATTTGTGCATTTAAAAGATCACTCTGACTGCAGTATGGTGTCTGAGTCATGATGGCCAGCAGTAAGACAGGGGTAGAGCCAGGAGTAAAAGCAGAGAGTGGTTAGGTTGTTGCAGTTGCTCAGGCAAAGAGATAATGGCATTAATTAAGGGAGAGTATACATTCATTTGTTGAAAACATGTGTACAAATGAAACATAAAAAGATGTAGGTACAGGAATGTTCATGAAAGCATATTTTAAATTGAGGGGAGTATCTTAGTATGCGCAAATAGAACACACAAGAAAATGAAATTGATACAATACTAAAAACAACATACAGCTATTAAAATAATTTTAGATTAATTTTATTTGCTGAAAATATACCTATGGTCTACATGAAAAAATAGATTACTACAATATGTTTGTATATGTGTATGGCCATAGAAAACAGATAGATACTATCTGGAGTTTGTATGACTTTGAGATTTGTTTTTCCCTTACACTTTCTTGCATTTTTTATTGTTTGCAAATGAGCAATTTTTTTTCCTTTATGCTCAACAAAATATAAAAAAATAAGAAAAAGGGAAAATGTTTAAAATTATATTATCCTATCAATAGAAACAGAAAAAGAATTTACCAAATTCCAACACCTATTAATAACAAAACCCTCAGTAAACAAAGAACAGAGGGGAACTTCCTCAGCTTGATAGATAATATATACAAAAAGTCCACAGCTAACATTATATTTAATAGCAAAAAACTCAAAATTTTCCCACTAAGATCTAGTACAAGACAAGGATATCCCCTCCTATCACTCCTTTTCAACATCATACTGGAAATTCTAGCTAATGCAATAAAATGAGGAAAGAAGATATACAGATTAGGAAGGAATAAATAAAACTGTCCTTGTTTGCCAGTGACATAATGGTCTATGTAAAATTCTGAAAGAATAAGCAAACAAATTCCTGGAACTAATAAGCAATTATAGCAAGGTTGTAGGATACGCAGTTAATATACAATAATCAATTGCTTTCCTGTATTCCAGCAATAAATAAGTGGAATCTGAAATTTAAAACACAACACATTTACATTAGCACTCCCCAAAATGAAACAGTATGTATAAATCTAACAAAGTATGTGCAAGATTTATATGTGGAAAACTACTAACTCTGATGAACAAAATCAAACTGAATAAATAGAGAGATATTCCATGTTTATGGATAGAACAACTCATTATTGCCAAGATATCTGTCCCTTTCAGTCTGAACTGTAGATTCAGTGTAATCCCAGTTAAAAATCACAAAAAGTTTTTTGTGGATATCAACAAGCTGATCTTAAAATTTATATGGAGAGGCCAAAAGCCCAGAATACTCACATGATATTGAAGGAGAACAAAGAAAGAAGACTGACACTACCCTACTTCAAAATTTACTATAAAACCACAATAATCAAGAAACTGAGGTGTTAGTGAAAAAAATGGACACAGAGATAATGGAACAAAATAGAGAGCTGTGAAATGGACCCACATAAATATAATCAACAGATCTTTGCCAAAGGAGCAAAGGCAATACAACCGAAAAGATAGTCCACTCAATAAATAGTGCTGGAATAACTGAGCCTTCACATGCAAAAAAAAAAACGATCTAGACACAGACTTTATAGCCTTCATAGAAATCAACTCAAAATGGACAATAGACTTAAATGTAAAATGCAAAACTATAAAATTCTTGGCAGAAAACATGAGTAAACCAAGATTACCATGAATATGCCTATGCCCTTTTATATACAACAGCAAAGACACAATCCAGGAAACAGATACTTGTTAAGCTGCACTTCATTAAAATTTAAAAAGTCTCTAAAAACTCAATGGTAAGGAAACAACATGATTAAAAACTTGGCCAAAGATCTTAACAGACTCCTCAACAAAGAAGATATACAGATGGCAAATAAGCATATTAAAAGATGTTCCATGTCATATGTCAACAAGGAAATGCAAATTAAAGCAACACTATGATACCATTACACACCTATTAGAATGGTCAAAATCCAAAACACTGACAATACCAAATGCTGACAAGGATGTGCAGCAACCAAAACTCACTCATGACTGGTGGAAATGCAGAATGTTGCAGCCACTTTAGAAGACTGTTTGGCAGTTTCTTACAAAACTAAACATACTTTTACCATATGATCCAGCAATCACACTCCTTGGTATTTACCCAAAGGAGTTGGAAACGTCCATACAAAAAACCTGCACATGGATGTTTATAGTAGCTTCATTTATAATTGCCAAAACTTGGAAGCAACCAAGAGGTTCTTCAGTGAGTGAATAGATAAACAATTGTTTATGTAACATTGTGGAATGGTACAACTATGGAGACAATAAATAGATCAGTGGTTTCCAGGGGCTGGAGGCAGAGAAAAGGATAAATAGACAAAGCAGAGAGGATTTATAGGGCAGTAAAAATATCTGTATGATACCATAATAATGGATACATGTCATACATTTGTCCAAACTCATATAATGTACAACACCAAGAGTGAAATGGAATGTAAACTGTGGACTTTGGGTATTTAAGATCTGTTGATGTAGGTTCATCAGTTGTAATATATGTGTTACTCCAGTGGGAGATGTTAATACAGAGAAGGCTATGTATGTGTGGGTACAGGGGATACATGGGAAATTTCTGTACCTTCCCCTCAATTTTTCTGTAAATTTTAAACTGCCCCCAAAAAAATCATTTATTTAAATAAAAAAAAAAAGGAGAAAGAAAAAGAAAGTTTCTTCTTGACCTAAGTAATATTCTTAGACCTCAGCTAATTTGGGGCTTATATCTCCAAATAATATGTTTGGTTTTATGCTATTCTTTGCTATTTCTCCAGAATATGTATGCTTAATTCAATGACATTTGTCTGTATATATGAGTTAATTTGAACACTCCTTGATTAGTGACATCTTCATACCTTTTATTTTTTATTAGTGTTATTTGTAAATGTGTTTCAAGAACTTGTATTTAATCTTTTTTACTCTTTTATGGCTTTATTATAATTGATATACAACAATAACTATTTTAAAGGATATGATTTTATAAGCATATGACCCATGAAGTCATCCTCATAATCATGATAATGCTTTATCACCACAAAAGTATCTGCATCATCTTTTTGACCCTCCCCCAAACCTCCACCCCACTTTTATGCCCAAGCAACCACTAATCCACTTGTGTTATTATAAAGTTTATTTTATGTATATATATATATACATATATATATACATATATATATAAAGTTCTGGAAAATATATATAGAGAGAGAGGGAGAGATAGATTATACACTCTGGCTTCTACACTTAGTACAGTTCTTTTGAAATTTATCTGTGTTGTCACATATGTCAAGAGTTTATTCCTTTTTATTGATGTTTAGTATTGCATAGTATAAATGTACCATACCACAATTGGTTTGGTAATTGTGGTTCCTTCTGGTTCCTTCCAACCCTGTGGAGCCAGCAAGGCCAGTATTTTGAAGAACAGTGTTTTTATCTTAAAGCTACTGTTTCTCATTTAAATTTTGTTTTGGTTTAAACTTTCAATCACATCAAAATCATAGAATTTCATAAAGAAGCTCCGTATCTAGTTCTTAATGAAGAAAATACTTTGTTTGCCAATAGATAACTATGCTGTGTTCTACTTCTTGCCACAAGGAGTTCCCTGATACCTAGGATGATCATTAGTCCCCTTTGCCCTGGAGAGTCCCAATTTAAGCCTGTTTTCCAGGTTTAATTGTTAACTAGTTATTTCTTTCACTCAGAATTAATATGAATGATAACAGTAATGAATAATAAATCATATGGCCACCCAAAAGATAATGCAAAAATATTGAAATTTATTTTTGCTACAGACAGCATTTTTGTTTTATCTCCTTTAAAAATGTAATTATTTAAAATTTTATTTTTATCTGTCTCGTGGATCAGTAAAAAATAGTTTAAACTGTAGACATGAAAATACATAAACTATTGAGGTAGGTCATCAATCATTGAGTATTGTGCCAACCACGGAGGTATCAATGAGACTCCTAACTATAAAATCAATAAGATATAAAACAAAACATATACCAAATGTAACTAATGAATCAGTATTAATAGCACATTTAATGTTATAGGATTTCCTTAAATACTTTAAAATCAGTTTCATTAACAAGGGGCTGCAAACACAACTGTTTCACCTCCTCATATTGTTAGGGATTTGTCACAATGTTTGAGAAGCACTTGTTTAAGTTCACACTAACAGAATTTAAGTTTGCTGTGATCTACTTTTAAAAAATAATATGTAGAATAACTGTGCAGACTGAAACACACATATTAGAGGACTTTATGAAATGGTTTGCAAATCATGAATTTGCAACAAATGACAACTTCCAGTGTGTAAAATTCATGTTACATTTCTATAATTTTTAAAAATTATCTGAAGGAGAGAATATAAAGGATCAAAGCATGTATTTCAGTAGTTTCTATTAAAAGATAATTTTTTCAAGGTACTAATCATATACTGTATTACTGAGATACTAATATTTAGTTTTATCTGGAATTATTAACATTATGGAATATTTTCTAGTACACCATTAGCTACAACTACTCTAGTGCAAATGGTGTGGGAATAAATTAAAATATTAGTAAAACTTGGAGATATTACACTTTATTCAAAAATGTTAAATAGAATGTCAAATATTCACTAGTGAAACATGGTTTAAAAATCATCTAAGGACATAAGTACAAATATTTTGTGTATTGAGATATTGTTAATTTTATTCTTTAACTTTAATCCCCTGAGAGGGGTGAAAATAATTCACCAAGATTTCTTGGGCAGACAAAAATGTTGATGGTGAGACATAATAGGAGTTGCAGCTGTTTCAAGTCAAAATGAGTTCTTTAATCCTCTATCTAGTGCAGGTAGAATTTATTCATTACTAACCTCACAACAAATTTCAGGGAAACTAGGTCTGCTGTAACTGTTAAATTGTGGTAGAAATTAGGAAATGTTGAAATGGTCTCATCAGGAAACCGTGCATAATGTCATTTAGCACATTAACAGAGTCCCCCAAATCTTGTTCAAAAGTGTCTTTTTCTATCTTCATTTCACCATTGCGTGGCTCATTTGAAACAGCCAGCATGTCTGAAGTAGTTTATAACTGTGGCTGAAGAAACTATTCAGCACAGCTCGTTAACTAGCAATTTTACCTCAAGACCATCTTGAGTATTTGATTCCTCAAGATTCTTTTGAACAGAAATAAATAAATAAATAGTGCAGGTTATAAATATACTTGAGTGTGGGTGGTTTCTTGATGAGTCAACTGATAATTCAGTTTGTTGACTTACAGTGGTTTTTTTGTGCATATCTGTGTATGGATTATTGCTAGAGTGGCAACAAATTCTGTAAACATGCTTAATGTTCTAACATCATTATCAATTCCTTTCCTCTTCCCCTGGAGTTTCATAAGGTGAAGATGGTCAAGTAATCTGGGTTCTCGTCCCTGCTGTGTAGTCGGCTTTCTCTGCCTGAGTAAACACCAAAACAATGCTGATTCTTAAGAGAAGTGTTCATTCCAGTTGGTTGAAATAAGGACTCTCTCTCTCTCTTTTGTCTTTTAACCTGCCTAATTCTTTCTTCTATACCATCACTTTTATATTTTCAATCTTAATAAAATTTGTATTTATTCCTGAAAAATATAAATTTTCTGTGAAATGTCTAAGTAATAAAAAACTAACAGCGTTCCATACGTTATGATTTAAATTTTTTGATTCTCTGCCTTGAACTTCTAACTGTGGGAAATTTTCCCAGTCTTTGCCATGTTGCTTCTATGGAGACTGGGAAGAGCTAGGTCCATAAACTTTTGGTTAACTGACTGAGGCAACTCCTGTAGTGTGAAGCTCACAGCCAGGTGCCTCAGTTTGAAACAACTCGAACTCCTCAGAACAGGATGAATCCTATTATATCAGCAACTGCTTTCTCCTGAAGAGTTGCTGTGTTAGCAGATAGAGTACGTTGAAGCCAGAGCCTGCTATAACCAGGAAGGAAGCTCATCACCTGATCCACATCCTCCTTGCACCAGCAACGTGTCCATTGGAAACATCTTACTAGTGAGGAACTGCGAAGTTTCCTAGACTTGACCTTTTTAGCACATATCCTGACACAAGTTCTTTATTCAACCTGTAGTTTCCAATCAGTCAGGCACACAAATTAGCCCAGTCCTCCTTTTTCCACTCATTCACATATTCTCTGTATTACAGAAAGATTACACATATATCAAAAATATAATGTCTATTTCATCATGTGATTAAATCTTATGAGTTTTTCACCACACTTTCAGTTTTGATTCTTTCTCCTTTTATCCATTCCCTATAAATTCCTTTACACACTTAATAATATCCTACTTTCATTTGCCTAAATTTTTGATGGCCAATCTATAGCCTTATATTTTGTGTTCTCTTTATTACTGAGATAATAGCAATGACAATAATAGTTATGGGTAACATAATACTTATTATATCCAAAACACTCTTCTTAGTATTTCACACATATTAACTTATTTAATCATTGCAACAACCCTATGAGGTTGGTCCAATTATTTCCCATTTTACAAATGATAAAACTGAGGCACAGAAAGGTAAAATGACTTGACACAGACCACAGAACTAGTAAGTGGTGTGGCAGGCAGTGGAACACTAAAGTTGAGGCTCTCAGCACTTCAATATTTTATCTCATATTCATATAATTATCAAGTTAGTTATGGAAAATTGGCTTTATCATTTAAGGCAGTCTTCTCCCTTTTTATTTTTGTTTTCTTATTCCACCTTAGACAAAAATAAAAAAATAAAATCTAATTCTTGAACATTTGAACAATTGAAGATGCCTTTACTTTATGTTTGATAATTTTATAGTTTGGATAAAATCTATTTTCCTATGAATAGTGAAATCATTGCTCCATTTTTCTCTGACATCTAGTGTGACTGATAAAATGTTTGAGGATAGTCTGATTTTTATACCTTTATACAATAAGCTGATTTTCATCCCTCTAAAGTTTTTGTAGCTTCTAATTTTCTCAAATATTTTGAAATTGCACAAGTCACATGTCAGAATGGAAGTGTTTTCATTTATCTTATTGAGCCCTTAACTCTGAAAACATGTTTAACTTTAATTCATAACTTTTCTTCTATTTTATATTTTAGGATTTTTCTTCCATTATTTATATTTAACTTTATCTTTTAAACTTTTTTTCAATTTTGGGGGGAATTATTTTTTATTTTTCCAGAACTCTTTCTTGTTCTTAAATCCCTCTTTTTCATTATGAATAACTCTAAATACATTAATTATAATTAGTACCTTAAAGGTTTTGCTTCCTTTAGGGTAAGTTCTCTTTCTTCAACTGGATTCTTTACACTATTAATTTTCCTCAAATGCCTGATGATTCTTATGCAAATGGTGAATTTAGGACTAGAATTATGATGGGTAGCTAGTGTGTGTGGCATTATGTTTCCACAACACGTCTCTTTTCAGTATTAGAAGATTTACTTGGGTGAATTGAGTATGTGGGAAGGTCTTTCTGACTAGCGAGACTCGCTTTCAGGTATAATTATGAGAAGTAGATGGACATTCTGGGATCCATACTAATGTAGAAATAAAAAGAGCTTCATTTTGGAAGCCATATCAGATGCCCTACTCCTTCTTAGATTTATTGATTTTTTAGACTAGAGAGTAGAAATATCCTTGGACAGGGGAAGATGAGGACCAATAAATCAACTTGCCATGTTGTAATTTGGCAGGGTCAAATGTGTAGGAGATTCTCACTTTTATGAATTCGTCTTTTGATTAATTTATCCTGAACTTATTATTATTCTCAGTATCCACTAAACTTGCTGTCATTCTGTACTCTGCTAAGCATGTTCTGGTCTGTATCTTCCTCCACTCTTTCTCATTCTTTAATAAAATACCATATGATAATGAAAAATCAATTGTTGCCCTCTAATTTTCAGAACTGTAATAGCTTTATTTTATTTAAATGCAATTCAGGGAGATGAAGTAGCTAAAACTGTGTGTTAAGTTTGCAATATTGAATCAGAAGTTCTAAATAAGTGCTTCTAATTATTGATGCTTATTTGGCTGGGGCAATCTGAGGTTCATGTGGTGACTGAAGTGGTGATATTAGGCTTCAAATTCACTTAAAAGTACAAGCTTCTCTTAACTCCACTTAATCTCCACCTCCTCTTCCCATTTTTCTCCTTCCTCTTTCCTTCCTGATAAAATTTGGATAGATAAATGCCTAATTTCTCAGCCTCCAATTTCTCCTTTTTCATGCTTACTTGAGATAACTTTAACTAAGACTTTCTTCCCACACTCTTCTGAAGCTATTCTTTCTAAGGACATAAAGACCTCCATAATCCAGTAGTTATTCAAAGACCTGTATTACTTGACTTATTACCAATATTTGGCCCAGCTGATAACTCAGTCTTGTTCAAAGCATCTTTTTTTCTACTTCTCTTGAGATACTTCCTAACTCAAAAGTAACCTCTAGTTACCTAAAATAAGAAGTCTGAGTCCATTTCTGGATATTTGACTGCTGACATCTTTTCAGTCTCATCCCTCCCTTTTTTCCATCAGCCTCACATCTGAAAAACTTATAGGAAGGCCTCGGTGCTCCCTTCTTTGGTGACATCAGGAGTTTTAAACTACACATGAAACCTCACTCTGAGCCCCCAACCACGATAAACACTCCAAGCCAGTCACACTTCCTTGCTCTCTCAAGCCATTTTGAACCAGCTTGGGACGACTTTCTGCTGTCCCCATAAAGCTGTAGGTAAGTAAGAAATATTTTCATACACTCTTGGCATGTATTTAGCATCATTAGTTTCCACATCTGAACCAAATTTCTCAACATTTCAATCTTTTCTTAATGAGGCTCAGTGAGAAAACCTATTCTTTATTTTAACCGACCCTCACTCCTGAAGTGATTCCATCCAGTAATATAACTTCAGATATTATCTATATGCTGACAGTTCCCAAGTGTATTATCTATATCAGTCCCTCCTTTGAATTCCCAACGTCCATATCAATTACCTATTGGGTGTCTCTACTCAGATGTCTAACAGCAATCTCAAACCTAATATTCAATAGTGAGCTCATAATCACCCCCAAACCTTTTCCTCTGCAGTTTTCCCATCTATTTAGTTACTTGGTCCAAAAATCCTAAAATCATTCTTGACTTCTTTCCTTCACAAATATGTACACACATCTTATCTGTTCCATTGTCTAAATATATACAAAATCTTACCTCCTTACACTGCTACTACTACCAAGACTATTGCATAAGCTACTATCATTTCCAAACCAGGAGTTGTGAAACAACTTATAAACTGGTATTTCTTCTTCAGCCCTTGTCCCACACTCTTTAGGCTCTTCTAAACACAGCAGCTAAAGTGGTCTTATGAAAATGTAGGGACTTCCCTGGTGGTCCAGTGGTTAAGACTTCACCTTCCAATGAAGGGGGTGTGGGTTTGATCCCTGGTTGGGGAGCTAAGATCCCACATGCCTTGCAGTCAAAATATCAAAACATAAAACAGAAGCAATGTTGTAACAAATTCAATAAAGATTTTAAAATTGGTCCACATCAAAAAAATCTTAAAAAAAGAATGTAAATTAGACCATTTCACTCAGTCCTGGCTCACTAAGAGTAAAAAATAAATTCCTTTAAATTGCATATACAAATCAGTATAATCTGGCACCCATGATTCTCTGACTTTATCTCCTATTACTTTCCCAGTGACTTGCTCTATACCAGTCTCAGTGGCCACCTTTCCACCCCTTAAACACAGCAGACATGTGTCTCTCATAGGCCTTTGCATGTGTTGTTTCCTGTGTCTGGAATGAAACTTCTCCACGTATCTCCACTGCTGGCTCCATTATATGCTATAAGTCGTTGCTTGACTCTCTCTCTCAGCGAAGTGTTCTCATCAACAACATTGTCTGTCCTCTTTACTTTTCTCTACTGCACTTATGAAATCAACAGCTAATATATTGTTTTCTATTTTGCTTAAATTTTGTTTCATAATCTCCCATTACTAGAATATAAGCTTCATGATAGCTCAGATTTTTCTGTTTATTTCATTGCTGGAACAGTATTTTAACACATGAGAGATGTTGAATAATTATTTGTTGCATTATTAATTTAAAATAATAATTAGGTTTACATAATATAGCCTTGGTAAATTACTTTATTTCTGTTAGAGTCCCTTAATATTCACTCTATAATTCAATCAGTATAATGTACAGCCCTTAACTAATTGACTTGTTTTCTCTATTTCTGTAATGGGGATAATAATAAAGTGTGTTACTAGGCTTCAGGATAAGAAAAAACCTGTATGACTTATCTAACCCATGGTGAAGTATACAGGTTATGTTTCAGCCAAGTTCTAGAATAGCTGTGTATGTAAAATATTGTGTGTCTTTCTCTTAATTTTGCCACTATTTAAAAATGTTTCTTTAAGAGCAAAGATCAATAAGTGAACAACAGTTATTAGAGTACTCATTGTGGACAACTCTATTTGATCCCCTCTCTCCTGGGGGCTGAGCCAAGGACTAACTTGGGTTGGGTTATGATCACGTTCGGAGCCAGAGAGAGAAAACTTCACCATGTAGACTGTAAAAGATGTAAATGGGGTGGGATGTGTTAATAGAACCAAGAGCTCAGTGTGCAATTGAAGTCCAATGAGCAAAGTAGTGATGGCATCACAGAAAGGTGGCCAAAAGTAAAGATTAAACTGAATATAGATAACAAGGATCATTAGAACCAGGTAAACAGAACAAAGCAGCCTTAGCCAGTCAAGGAGAGTTGATGAACCAGTACAATTGCCTGGAATAAACCTTGTTGCCTACAGTTGACTTTTTGTTTGTGTTTGTGTTATGGGGTGGGGTAAATAGATATTCTGACCTCAAGGTCAGAATGGAAAAAGAGACCAAATGCATAAAATATTAATAATATATAATAACAAACATATTTTTTATTATTTTTTAAATTACACAAAAGTTTGTCATAATAGTTACAATATAAAGTCAAAGCATATATAGAATAAAGTTTTCAAAATCTAAATGAACATATGAAAACACTAGATTCCCTTAAAACATTTTTAAGTATACAGTGCATTTTGAGTCATTTAGACCACCTTCATTCAATATTGTGTCTGTTATAAATTAAAGAAAAAATCAGAAAAGAGTTATGTTTAGTTCTGTCTCTATACAATAATGCTGTCTGTAAAAATAACTAATTATGAATAAAGTTTCTTTTTACCAAGGGATATTATTGCAAAGAGATTGCTTAAGTCTGGATGGCCTATCCAGACATTTTGGTACTAATATTTTTATACTGAAATTGTACCTTATGCAAAATAAGTGATTTGTTCTAATTTTGAAAAAGCAGGTTTGATACTAATGGATTATGTAGTTTAAAAAGAATGTCTTGGAAAGAGACATTTAATTTACATTTTAATGCATCAAGCTGCTTCTATCCAAGGTGGCCAGATCTCCTCTTTTGAGAAAACCAGGTTAAGTGTATTAATGGTTGGGCTGTTAAGCACATTTAATATTGTTCACTAACATTTATTGATTCTTGAAAGAGACTTGCTAGTAAAACCTCATTCCTGTGCTGCTAAGATTAGGTTTATCCTGTATTAATTCTTTTAGTTTGATCATTTAAATGTCTCCCAAGTTCAAGTTTTACATTTTAATTTATTCTTAGGCCTATGACAATGCAACTAAAACTTTAAGACTTTGCTCACTGAAAAGATTTAGCCTTGATTTTAATAAGCTTGGGCAAATTGGCAGCTTTAAATAACACAAGCAAAGCAGTATTTTTCAAGAGTTTTGTACGGAAGCACACATGATTATAAATGTTAGGAACAATGGGATGTGATTGTCATGGAGGAAGAAAATTTCCTTTTATAAATTACAATGCATCTATTCTTTCCAAGTAAGAAACTTCCCAATAGTTTTGATTTTCTTTTAGATAGTGGATAAAGAAGTATAAAATGAGTCAATCAAATTAAAAGATAGCTAAAATTGTCCTATTTTAAATATTGTCTCTGGGTTTACCCATGAAAGGAAAAGTACCCAAAAGTTGCACACCATAACATCAGAAGTTAAAGATATCTATAATTGCTCAAAACTAAGTATCTTCTCTCTCAGAATTTCTTTGTGTTTCTAGAGTTTCATTTTTATAAGCATGGTGGCCTCATTTGATGTCAAGTGCCCATTTCAAGTGCTCCTAAAAGATTTTTTTGGTATAGGATATAAGGAGTAAACATAATCAATAAAAAATCACTTTTCTAAGCAGCCATTGGGTTTTTGGCCATAGATATAACACCTTTTTGTTATTTTGACATCCTTCAGATATTTCCTATCTCCTCCATTTCTTATAAATGTTTCTCAGATTTCTATAGATATAGTCTTAGGAGCTTATTGCATTTCTTAGAAAACATTTCATTTAATTTTAATAGGAGCCTATATGACTATGCACAGGCCCTTTCTATCCAGTTACGCTTACAAAAAATCAAGATGAAATAACATGTGAATGCTCAGACTGAGTTTCCCTAAGTAACTAACTGCACAGCTGGGCAGGTCAGGCAGGTCAGCAGCATATCTGCAATAACTATGTATTAGGGATGTGTCTTGAGCCCTTATTTATTAACATTTATTAACACATCCACACTGATAGAAACTGGGGTATTTTCCTCTCCCTGGAGGTCTCTGGACCATTGACCATCTGCATCAGGAAAAGGCATTCTTCTAGATTTCATATCAGGTGATGGCAAGGGTAAAGGTTGATAAGGAGCTTATCTGGCTTGGACACATTCCTTGTGAGTTAAGCTAAAGCTCAGTCATGTGAAAAGGAGAGGGGATAAGTGAAAAGGGGAGGGGATAAGAAGGCTGGCCTAAGATGTAGATGAGAAAATGGAGTCAGTGTGGTTCTGTCATACACTCCTGCTTTGGCACTTGTCACAGTGATCTTCTGCCTGTGGTCCCGAAGCCTTTGGGTGCCAAAGCTGCCCCAGAACCAGGGGAAGAATTAGCAAAGGTGTAGTCTTTCTCTTTAATGCCGTGGTGTATTTTGTCTTCTTTCTAGCTGTAAACGGGTTGCACTGTTTATGCTGAATCTAACAAGCCTCAAAACAAGCATAGGATCCTACCTCCACCCCATTCTCCTAGGAACCAGCATGGTGTCCCCCATTCACCATTTCTTTGGATGTTATTATTTGTTTCTTGTGCTTAATTTCTTGCTCTTTTAGCTTAACAAAGCAAGCGAACAGAAAAACACAACTAAAACCTACTACTGTATTCACCAATGTAAATAAACTTTAGTGTCTGGTACCAGGCTCCACTGGGGCAGTAACCACTTGGGCCCAGCTGAAACAACCACTTACAGATGCATTTATAGAAAATGTGTGTCCATTAGACTAAGAGTAATAATCTGATTTCTACCCATTAAGGAGACTGAAAAAAAATTATGAAATATTTTAAAGTAATATGATTTTATCTATATTACTGTAATAACTTTTTATTGTTATTATATTGTGGTAAAGTATACATTTTGTAAAATTAAAAATTTTAAATCTACAATTCATTGGCATTAAGTACATTCACATCATTGTGCAACCATCACCCCTATTCATTTCCAGAACTTTTTCATCATCCAAAACTGAAACTGTGTAACCATTAAACAATAACTCCCCACACCCTCCCTTCCCAGCCTCTGGTAACCACTATTCTACTTTATATCTATGACTATTCTATGTATCTAATAGTAGTGCAATTCTACAATGTTTGCCTTTTTGACTTATTTTACTTAGCATAATGTTTTCAGGGTTCATCCATGGTGTAGCATGTGCCAGAAGTTCATTCCTTTTTTTAAAAAATATCTTTATTGGAGTATAATTACTTTACATTTTTGTGTTAGTTTCTGCTTTATAACAAAGTGAATCAGCTATCCATATACTTATCTCCCCATATCCCCTTCCTCTTACGTCTCCCACCCTCCCTATCTCACCCCTCTAGGTGGTCACAAAGCACCGAGCTGATCTCCCTGTGCTATGCGGCTGCTTCCCACTAGCTATCTGTTTTACATTTGGTAGTGTATATATGCCAGTGCCACTCTCTCACTTCGTCCCAGCTTACCGTTCCACCTCCCTGTGTCCTCAAGTCCATTCTCTGCGTCTGCGTCTTTATTCCTGTCCTGCCCCTAGGTTCTTCAGAACCATTTTTTTTTTTAGACTGCATATATATGCGTTAGCATATGGTATTTGTTTTTCTCTTTCTGACTTCACTCTGTATGACAGATTCTAGGTGCATCCACCTCACTACAAATAACTCAATTTCCTTTCTTTTTATGGCTGAGTAATATTCCATTGTATATATGTGCCACATCTTCTTTATCCATTCATTTGTCGATGGACACTTAGGTTGCTTCCATATCCTGGCTGTTGTAAATAGGGCTGCAATGAACATTGTGGTACATGGCTTTTTTTGAGTTATGGTTTTCTTAGGGTATATGCCCAGTAGTGGGATTGCTGGGTCATATGGTAGTTCTGTTTTTAGTTTTTTAAGGAACCTTCAGGATGGGAGAAGATATTTGCAAATGAAGCAACCGACAAAGGATTAATCTCCAAAATATGCAAGCAGCTCATGCAGCTCAATATCAAAAAAACAAACAACCCAGTCCAAAAATGGGTAGAAGACCTAAATAGACATTTCTCCAAAGAAGATATACAGATTGCCAACAAACACATGAAAGGATGCTCAACATCACTAATCATTAGAGAAATGCAAATCAAAACTACAATGAGGTATCACCTCACACCAGTCAGAACGGCCATCATCAGAAAATCTAGAAACAATAAATGCTGGAGAGGGTGTGGAGAAAAGGGAACCCTCCTACACTGTTGGTGGGGAATGTAACTTGATACAGCCACTATGGAGAACAGTATGGAGGTTCCTTAAAAAATGAATAACTTGTTTTTATTAAAACTTCTGATTATATGGGCTTCCCTGGTGGCGCAGTGGTTGAGAGTACACCTGCCGATGCAGGGGACATGGGTTCGTGCCCCAGTCTGGGAAGATTCCCACATGCCGTGGAGCGGCTGGGCCCGTGAGCCATGGCCGCTGAGCCTGCGCGTCCGTAGCCTGTGCTCCGCAACGGGAGAGGCCACAACAGTGAGAGGCCCACGTACTGCAAAGAAACAAAACAAAACAAACAAACAAAAAAAACTTCTGATTATAAAAGGAATATGTATTTATTTTGAAAATTGTGAAATATGCAAAAGTATAAAAAAGAAAATATTAACAGTATTCCTACCAGTCAAAGTGAATGGGTGCTAACATTTTTATAAGTATTTAAATATGTGTGTGCATGTATTTGGTAATTATGTGCTCCTACCATTCTAGAAATTGATTTTGTCCTTAATTTATTTTCAGCATTTTTCACATCTTAAGTATCTTTCAATAATCTGATTTTATAGTCTGTATCTTGGTTTAGTGTTATATTTTAGGTCTTTTTATATTCTGTGTTTCCTAAAGATACAACAGTTTTGTGCTCTATTATGCTCTGTTGAGATTTGGCTTATATAAACAGAATTATAACTTGATATCACCCATATTAATATTATTTCAAAAAATAAATTTCTATAATAATTATTTGGATATTTTGATAAAGTTTTATTATCATGTTAAAGTAATGCCATCTATTTCTCTCTGTGTTTTATTGGTTACCTGGAATATTACTGGTTCTTTTAGTATACAGAGTCCCATTTCTAGGATTCTAGGATTTAATTTATCTCTGTTATTTGGAGTGTGTCTTTGAGTGCTGATTTTTTCCTAGGAAATACATATGGATAGCATATTTTATGAGACATTGTTTACCTAAGAACAACTTTGAAATTTTATTTTTATTTATTTTTTTGCTTGTTTACATCAAAAATAGATTGGCTTTGTCTAGGGAGCTTTCATCACAATCTTCATTGTCTTTTGGCATTCTTATTTCAGAGAGTTTTAAGTTGGCCAGATATTTTCCCCTTTTGTAGTTATTATTTCTTTTTTACAAAATGTTTTTTATAGAGGTTATTTTTGGAGTTATTTAAGAGTTCAACACTTTCAGAAATGTATGCCTAAGTTCTGGTATCTTTTAATTAATGTCGCTTGATCCTCTGTGAACTCTCCCTATGTGCAAATTCAAGTCTTTAGCACAGGAAGATTTTAAAAGTTATTATCAATGCACTGTTGTATAACCTGTCAGCATCATTCCCTCCTTCTGGGTTGGGTCATCGTAATCAGTATTGCTTTCTTTTCCCCTCTGACTTCTGAGATAATTTCTTAATGTTGCTATTTTTTTTTAATTTCATTTTACTAAATGTCAAATCTGATGATATAATCTCATCTGTAGTTTCTGTTTAAGCAGTCATATAGTCATATGCTATCTTTTCTATTTCCTAATTAGAAAATTATTAGTCTTGCATAAATTTTATTGAATTGTGTTGAGAACTTAAATAAGACATTTTCTAAAAGTTGTTTCTTATTATAACACTTACAATTGTCTTTCAGAGTGGTTTCCTTCTGTTAAAATATTGTATTTTTTATATAGCTCATGAGCTCTTTTTCCTTGTTACTTATTTTATTTTACTTTCCTGGTGTTCATATTTGAAATTAAATTTGTTTGTATGTTTCAGATCCAGAAAAATGAGGAGGAAGAATTTTAGGTTTTCTGTAGCACACTTATCTGCTTCATATATCCAGTAACTTGAAGAGAAAGGTAAGGTGGCTGAAGCTCAATTTAATTTGAATAGAAAGTGTCTTCTTCTCTCCTAGGTTTTCCCCCCACTGTGTTTGGCATGGTTTACTTGCTTTGGTAGATTGTTGTTTCCACTGTTTATGGACATGGTAGTCAGCGTTAAAAAACATCTTTAGCAGTACCTATGGTTGTCTCTGAAGATTATAAACCAGGAGCAATTGCAGGTTTAGATTCCCTAAGGAGTGTAATCTCTTGTGTCTGAGTCTCTTGCTAGGGTTGCTTATGAATCTAGATGTTCCTTTTGATTTTGTTTTGATTTGTTCCTCTTGATTTGATGCACCAGTGCCTTCTGTCCATATACCTCTAAGTGAAAGGATGTTAGTGGGGTTCTGCTAAGCTCACTTCACTTATTCTTCAAGGTGTCTGTTCCTTCCCACAAGGGTGCATTGCTGTATGTCCAAAATGTTCTAGATCTGACACTATTCATTCTATATCTAGCAGAAATTCCTTGAATATACTAAATTGTTGTGTCCATATTTTCTCAGTTTTAAGAACTCACGCCAGATACCACACACACAACCACATGCACACACACACACACACACACACAACATTGGAATAGGAATCAAAGGGACTTTTTTAATTGCTAATTATTCTAGAAGATAAAATTTTTACTTAAAAGAACCTCTCCAAAACCTACTGCATCTCCCTTGTTTCCTACACACATTTACCACATCTGTCAAAAAGTATAATGTTTATTTTTTAATGTATAATTAAATTATGTTCTTCGAAGAAAAATTACTAAGTGCTTATTATTTGCCCAGCTTTCTGGTTAATAATACACATGGTTCTTTGTGGATGTGTGGGGTTGGTAGTGAGCATTGCACCAATGGGCAGGCAGACCTTGTCTTCCAGGAGCATGTACCCTAACTGGAGCTGTAAGACATACGTAAACAACAACTACCTAAGGCAGAAAATATAAAATATCCTAAGTAATAAAGACAATAAGTACCAAAGGTGGTTGAAAGAGGGGAGAACATTTATCGGACTGACTTATTCAAAGAAGGCAGTAGAATTTTGACTTGGACTTGAAGGAAGGGTTTGGTTTCAGTAGAGTTGAGTAGCAGTTAATGCAGGTAAAGGAAAAGGAATGGAATTCAGAATGAGAGAGATGTGCTAGAGAGATTAAATGCATTGCTGTAAGTCTGCTTATTAGAATTGTTCTTTATGATTTCTACCAGTACTTTTACATATTTGCAGCTGAAACTTTAGTTTGTTATTACTTTTTAGGGCAAATTTTATCTTTGAATAAATAACTATTTCTTGAATCATTCTATAGTGAGTTTATGATGAAATCACACAGTTTCAGCAGCTTGCAGGTATTGGCTTACATTGTTTTTATTAAAAGCGTTTCTCTTCTCCAACTGCTTTAGGAAAGAGTTTGATCAAACAGGAAAGAGTAAGTTGATCTTAGTGAACTTTTGTTAGCAAAGTTTCACCTAAATTTTCAATCTATACAGAATTGAATCTAAAAATCTGAATAACTTTAATTTAACAAAAATATTTTTCTTCTTTGTACTTATAGCTTGTTTCCACAGCATTACACTAGTGGATTGGAAAAGAAAACATTTATTACGTGAAAGTACAATGATGTGTAAATGCATAGGGCAGCATCTCCACTACCAACAAAGTTCAATAACTGAAAGTAAAGAAAAACATTTTGTTCACAAAGATTATTTTAGGCATTCTATTTTTGTCTGGTTTTGGATAATCAGGACATTGTGACATCTTGAAAAGATACAGGAAAACTTTGGAATCACTGAGTTTTATTATCGGAAGATTTTCAGTACTGGACTGAGAGACACATAGCCTTATTATGCATATTCAAGAATAATATGTCACCATAACACAATATTTACACTTGATAGAGTAATTCTGAGAAGGCTTATCTTCGTTCCCCCACAAATTAAGTTTTCATATATGTGTATGACCAGTTTAGTCTGAAACAAAATTATTCACTAGAAAAAGATCTGTGCTTTCATTCTTGCATGCTTATACATTATTAAATCCTAAGATAGTGTAACTAAAGGCATTGAATTTAAAATCAGATAAATGCATGTCCAGATATAGCTCAGTTATTGACAAATTATATGATCCTGGGTAATTATTTAAATTTACTTGACTTCAAATACACATGACTTCAGTTTCCTTATCTGGATGTGAAAATAAAATAGTAACTAGTTTTAAGGGTTGTAGAGATTCAGTGAGGTATTTTGAATAGAGTTTCCAGAAAATATTAGAAAGTTAAATATAATAACAGTTATTATATATATTTCACTGATGACAATTTGCATCTTCAGTTGACTTTCTGATTGTGTGAAAATACATATGCATATATATTTATATTTACTTTGTTTAGAGAAGGAGCCTTGACTGATTAAATGTACATATTTTCTCTTCTTCTGTTAATATTCCACTGAAAAGACAGAATAGCAACAAGAATAAAACCATAATATGTTGGGCACCAAAATCAGAAGGAACTAGTAGCACATCAGAGAGTTTATGTAAATCATTTTTTTTTAATTGAATTATAACGGAAAGTACATTAGTTTCAGGTGTACAGCATAGGGATTTGATGTTTTCTTAGATTACATACCATACAAATCTATTATAATATTATTGACTGTATTATCTGTGTTATAAATTACATCCCTGTGACTTATTTACTTTATGACTGGAAGTTTGTACTTCTTAATCCCCTTCACCTATTTCATTAATCCCCCCGCCCCGTGACCTCTGGCGACTAGTTGCTTATTCTCTGTATCTATGAATCTGTTTCTATTTTGTTATATTTGTTCATTTTTTTGTTTGTTTTTTACATTTTACATATAAAGGAAAATATGCGATATTTGCCTTTCTCTGTCAGACTCATTTCACTTAGCATAATACACTCTAGGCCAATCCATGTTGTTGCAAATGACAAGATTTTATTCTTTTTATGGCTGAGTAATATTCCATTGTACATATATACCACATCTTTCTCATCCATTCATCTATTGATGGGCACTTATGTTGCTTCCATATCTTGGCTGTTGCATCCATATCTTGGCTATTGCAAATAATGCTGCAATGAACATTGGGGTGTGTATATCTTTTCTAATTAGCAATTTTGTTTTCCTCAGATAAGTACCCAGGAATGGAATTGCTAGATCATATTGTAGTTCTATTATTAACTTTTGAGGAATCTCCATAGTGTTCTAATGAGGGTCAGTGTATTTAAGCATTATGTCCATGTATACATATCTAATTGATAGACTTAAGATGTATGCCTAGCTGTGTCATCATACCGAATCCTTCCTGACTTCAGTGTTCACATCTATTATATGGTAAAAATCAGTACTCCTAATAATAGTCCAGAGGTGGCTTCTCAATCATCTTGGACTTAGTGCATTAGTTTATTGGTTGAGATTGACCTACTTTTGAAAGTTAAAAAAGAGAGAGATCATTTATTTTCATTTAATTATTTTTTCTTTTTATCAAAATAGAGTTACTTCAAGGAGAGCAGTGGGGCCTTGATTATAGTAGTACTATATGTTTTCCCTCTTGCCTTGCTACGTTTGATATGTCATAGCGAACCTAGTTTCAGCTTTTCACATTTCTCTATCAATAATAATTTCTAAATTAAAGGAAATTTCTAATTTGGTAGCTGAGCAGCTGACTCAACAATAATTTTAATCATTGCTTGAGTAAATTATTCTCTGCTCACATTCTAATATTTTCAGTACCCTGCTTTATATCTGCTCCTTTTAGTATGCCTATTTGTCTAGTTGCCAGCCCTCATGAATTTCACTTATCTGATTTTTGCCAAAATATGGTTGACACATAAATTAGCCCATTGGTCTTCATGAACTTTCATTTTGTAAATATTTAAGCAAGTAACATCATTATAAGGTACTATGTCTTTAAAAATAATGAAATATTTTCTCACCAGAGCAATCTTGAAAAAAAAAAGAACACAGCTGGAGGTATAACACTCTGTGACTCTGGACTATATTACAAAACTACAGTAATCAAAACAGCATGATACTGGCAGAAAAAGAGACATGTGTATCAGTGGACCAGAATAGAGACAAAGTAGCCCGGAAATAAACCCAGGCATTTATGGTCAATTAATCTACAAGAAAGGAGGCAAGAATATACAATGGAGAAAAGATAGTATTTTCAATAAGTGGTGCTGGAAAAATTGGACAGCTACTTGTAAAAGAATGAAACTAGAACATTTTCTCACACTATAAACAAAAATAAACTTCAGATGGTGAAAGACCTAAATGTAAGACCTGAAACCTTAAAACCGCTAGAAGAAAACATAGGCAGAACACTCTTTGACATAAATTGTAATAATATCTTTTTGAATCTGTCTCCTAAGACAAAAGAAATAAAAGCAAAAGTAAACAAATGGGGCCTAATTCAATGTAAAAGCTCTGCACAGCAAAGGAAACCATCAACAACAACAAAAAAAAAACCCTACTAAATGGGAGAAAATATTTGCAAATGTTATGACTGATAAGGGTTAATATCCAAAATATATGAACAGCTCATACAACTTAATATCAAAAAAAAACAAGCAACCTGATTAAAAATAGGCAGAAGACCTGAAAAGACATTTTTTCAAAGAACATATATAGGTGGCCAATAGTCACATGAAAAGATGCTCAACATTTCTAATCATCAGAGAAGTGTAAATAAAATTGCAATGAGATATCACCTCACACCTATCAGAATGGCTATCATCAAAAAGTCTACAAATAATAAATGCTGGTAAGGATGTGGAGAAAAGGGAACCTTAGTAACTGTTGATGGGATTGTAAATTGGTTCAGCCACTATGGAAACAGTATGTAGGATACTCGAAAGGCTGAAAATAGAATTACCATGAGATCCAGCAATTCCATTCCTGGGTATATATCCCAAGAAAATGAAAACATTACTCAGAAAAAATAGATGCACTCCAATGTTCATATGATAGTCAAGATATAAAAGCAACCTAAGTGTCCAACAATGATGATGAATCGATAAAGAAGATACGGCATATACCTGTGCAATGGAATATTATTCAACTGTAAAAAAAAGAATGAAATTTTGCCATTTGCAGCAACATGGATGGGCCTAGAAGGTATTATGCTTAGAGAAACAAACAGAAAAAGACAAATACTGTATGTTATCACTTATATGTGGAATCTAAAAAGTAAAATAAATTAATGAATACAGTAAAACAGAAACAGACACACAGGTATAGAGAACAGACTGGTGGTTACCAGTGGGGAGAGAGTGAGGAGGAGAGGTGGGGTGGGGGTAGGGGATTGAGAGATACAGACTACTATGTATAAAATGGATAGGCTACATGGATGTATTGCACAGCACATGGAAATATAGCCATTATTTTGTGGTGACTTTAAATGGAGTACAATCTATAAAGTTATTGAGTTGCTGTGTTGTACATGTGAAACTAATATGATGTAAATCGACTATATTTCAATTTTTTTTAAGTTCTTTTTTAGTTTTCTACTAGTTCTTACATATTGACTCTCATTCCTTTCAATATTATTTTGTAGCAGAGAGAGAAAAATAATTCCTCAATCTTTCAGTATTTCCATGTGCTTCCCTATATTTCCCATATTCCTTTGAAATTAAGTTGATGTCTTGTGACTAGTTCTAGTCAGTGGACTTAGAGCATGAACAATGTTTTTCACTTCCAGTGTGAGAACATTAAGAAATGATGTGCTCTCTCTACCACTCTATTACCAGGTCACAGCAATATCAGAGGTCAGGTGTTCCAGAGAGTATAGCTATAAGACGAAGGAAGGCCACTGGACCTCTATCTTGCTTGAATGAGCAATAAGCGTTTATAAGATTAAACTAATGATATTTAGGGACTAATTTGTTACAGTTTCATGACCTAGCCTATTCTGCATAATACCTCAATGTACAGTCTCCAAATATGTGACTGTTCCTCCTTCCAAGATCTTGACTATAAACTCTTTTGTCTGTAGATAATTTTAATTATAATGATTTTCTTTAAAAGGTGGTTTGTGCTACCTAAATTTTTCTCAAGATGTCTAAATAAGCTTGGCTCTATATCAGAACATAGAATTCAAAACAACACTAAAAATAGAAATGATACATTTATAATAATTGCATGACATTATGAAATATTAAACTACAAAAAATAAAAGCATAGCAAAGCAATGAGAGAAACAGAATCCTTCTTCCTACACATAGAGACATACTTCATGCAGTTGTCCTATCTGTACACCTGTATATACGTTTCCACACATATATCTATGACAGAAAATATATTGTAGTTTATAAATAAGCATAATAAAATAGTACAGTGTAATAAAAAAAGATATTACTTTCAGACTTACTTCATGAAAACTTAGGGACTGCTGCAGCACCTTCATCTACAATTAAGTGCTTTAATTGCTATTATTATTGTTATTATTATATATTTTTTACCACCTAACTGACCCTATATATCTAGGTAGGGAGTATGCTTTCAGAGCATACAGTAGATTTAATTTCTTACATCACTGAATACTTGAGATGCTAAAGTTAAAAAACATATTCCAAATTCTCCTAGTTCTGGCCTTATACCACTCTGCAAAATGCCTAACCCCACTCCTAAGTATTCCAGAAATATAAAGGCCATCTCATAAATGTATACTCAAGTGCTTTTTGACAGAAGCCATCACAAATTACTTATTAGGTATACAGAATCAAGTTGCCTGGGTTTTATTTCAGCTCTACATCTTATTAGTGGGGACCTGGGCCTCAGGCTATTCATCAGTAAAATGATGATATTAATAGTATCAACCTCATATCACTGCTACAAGAATTAAATGTGTTAACATTTTTGTAAAGTCCTTAGAACAATGCTTGGCACATAACAAGCACTATATCATTTTTTTTAAATTTAATAAAAATGTAAATGCTCAAAATTTTTGTAAGACAATAATGGGCATATTGAGATTATATTATTAAGTTAACATAAAAATGAGTCCTTGATGATCTAAGATATTTATTTTAGCCAAAATATGCTGTTTAAATCACAAGGAAAGGGATTAAATTTCCTCAAAAGCATTGTCCCAACATAAAATCAAAACACATACTACTCCCAAATGATTTTTTGTGGAAGCCATACTTCTTGCTGCTGGTTGGGAGCTAGAACTTCTCTTGTTCCTGCTGCACTGCTCACAAACTAACTTCCTGGTATTCTTCACAAGGTGGAGCCTTAGTGTGACCCCTTATTATCAGTCTTGAATCCATCACTGGTTTCTTATCCCCACCACCAGCCTGACATTAGGCACCAAGATTATTCCTGCATGAATTTTGTTCGATTTTGTTTGTTGATCAGTTCTCATTGGTCCAGCCATCCTTACCATCATAAACCATTTTTTTCTTTCTTTTTTTTTTTTTTTTAAACAATGATATCCATCTTTCCTTCTGAGCTTTCCTATTGCAGTTCTTTGTCACTATTCTAGGCTTTTGGTGAGAGGCTTTAGCCTCTGAATTTTTATTTCCTTTCATATCTTTTTGAGAAAAAGAAAAAAGATGTAAAACCAAGTAGTGCTCTGGGTGTGTATATTTTATTTCATTCATCAGTTCAGATCTCAGTATGGTGTTGCTGTGCAAGAACCTTCCACTGCTTTTACCTTCTACTCTGAAAGGGGATGATCCTGAGAAGCAGGTAATTTTCCTGCAGAAGTTCTAGTATGCTAGTGCCATTCTTTCTTCCTGATTCATAGTCTGTGTTGTCTGAAAAAAGCAGAGCTGACCTGGGACTTTCTTTCAAAGCCATAGTGTGTGCAGAACTTGGAATATCTGAATAAAATGAATGACAAAAAGAATAAATATATGTATAAATTAACATAATTTGTATCTCTAAAATTATTTAATGTGTTCACAGAGATAACTGAATTATAGCATAATTTAGAAGTAGGTAGAAATTTAGCACATGAAACAATAGTATGAATATAAACAAAAGCTAATAAAGTCTCTAATGCAATGAACACATAAAGATGAGTGTAAGCATGGATGTGATTTTAATTTTTATCTGCAAATAATAAGATAAAAATATCATTGCTTACATGGGTCATGACATCCATAGAAACAAAATCAATGTATAGGGGAAGCCAAAAATAGATAAGAAATATATTTCCTTGGTGGGAATATATGAGCAAAATCACATAGACTTATATAACTATATTCTTATGCATCAAGTAGGTATTACTTGTAAATGTCTATTCAAATCTTTGTCATTTTGAGCTCTTTATGACTATCACAGGAGATTTCAAAGCCTGAAGTATTTGCTATGAGGTCTGACAAGGTCATGAAGTACAAAAGATTAGAATATTCATTATATATTGCCTACGTTTGTGGATATGCACAACAATTAATGGCTCTGATATTCCAGCTTCTCTAACCCATTTAAGGATTGTGAGCCTAGTTGAAACACATTGACCCCAATTCTCCTTTCCCATCCTTTGCCAACAGTAACCTTAGGTTTCTTCCCACACCTCCTGGCTGCATTCTCTAGCCATAAGGTTCACTTGTGAGGCATTTTCCAAATAAGAAAGACTCATTGCCACTCTGGGAAACAAATGAAATTAAGAATATAGCAGGAAATTTACTTTATTTGGTCTATCACAATTTAATCTTCAGCTCTAATAGTTTATTTGCTAATCCTAATACATTAAATTCTTGCAGAGGTTTTTATTCTGTAATGATATTTATATCAGTGCCCTCAAGCAGTGCTATAGTTAATGGTCTGTTGTCATTTCCATTATAAACTCCCTATTGCACAAGTAACAGGAGAACCAAGAACCTGTGACTTTCCTAGCTGAGGGCACATTTCAATGCTCTTCTAAATTACAGTATTAGCCAGAGCACTTTTGTGAGGCAGTATTTTCAGGCAATTTAAGAAATAGCATTTAAAGGGGAAAAAAGAAATCAAAGTTCTACTCGCTATCTTAGCAATCAAATAAATATCTGTAGGTAAGTTTTGTTCTGTTTTTGTAGTTTCTTAAACATGTTATACATATATTTACAAATAATAAACTGTTTCGTGTCATTTTGCATTACTGAGATATTGTCTTTAGCATCTGGTTTCAATTAAATACAAAATAAATTTATAAAATGAGGAACATTTTGTATTTCTGCTTAAGTTTTTAAACAACCTACTACTATATCGAGGGAGGCATGAATGAGAAATATTACTAACATATTTTACGAAAGACAGTTTTGTAAAGTAAACATTGGAAGGGGATGATAATTATATTGTAATGTGGTTGAAATGGATAAATATAACCATAATATTCTTTTCACTGAATAAATTATACAGCTGAGTGTCTCATTATGATGTTACAGTCTTGCCTTGCTTAATGGAGGAGAATATAGAACCAGTAGTTCTGGTCTCTTCTTGACTAAGCTGCTATGGCTTCTGTGGGATGACAGCTCTTAAGAGAACAGTCTTCCCGTAATAAAATTGGGATATTCCACAGTGAACAAGCAAAAGAAAAAAAATACAAATTAAAAAAATACAATGTTAGTACATTTATTTAAAATAAGTGGCAGAAAGAAATGTATTATATTATACCAACTGTACCATTAATTATAAAACGTTGTAAAAAATAGAACATGGAGAATACAATGTGTTTAATTTTCAAAGATTAACTTATTACACAATTCTAGGGTAGGACAGAGGACACGTTGCTGAGGCTCCTGGTTCATTGTAAGAATTGCTTTGTTCAGTCTTCCCTTCTCTTCTTTGCTTCCCCAAGTCAGTTTGTCTATGAGAACCTGTGAAGGCACAGAACTTCACTAGCTTGTGGCAGTCTCTGAAACAAAATGCAAACCTTCTGTGAATGAGTCATTTTGAATAATTTGTTTTATGATTTTTTTCTAACTCTTAAAACAAAGGCACTTAAAAATCATAGGCATTTTTGTCATATACTTTTGAAATTTATTATACCTTCCTGTATGTATAAAGAGAGCACATTGAAAACCATTTAAACTGTCATTGATGATTCAGTCAGAATTTAAATTATTGTCTTGTGATCGAATACAGTAATGCCCCCAGGGCATATTGAGTTATGTAAGGCTGTTTGCCATTATGTTAAATGACCTTACATTGTGCTGTATTTGTAGTTCTTATGTTTTGATTTTGTGGATATTTTTTGTATTTTCCTCTGATGCCTGGCTGGCATATTTTACTGCTCTCCCTGAAACTGTTAGTCTGTATTTCAATTTAATTTAATTCAATCAAGTTTTATGTTATTTTACAGTTTAAAATTTTAATTTAATTTTACTTTGCTTCTATTCTACTGGCAACCCAGAAAAAGCTGTTAGGAGTTCATGGAAAACAAGTTTCCATAGCTGCGAATAAGAACCTGAGTATATTTAGTGCTTGAGCCTTTTTTCATATATTGTGTGACATGAGCTATGACTCTTCAAAAGTTTTCTTGTTCATACTCCATGTACTTTGTCTGTATAATATATGTTTAGAAAATTACTGAATGCCAGGTAGGTGAGTTGTTATATTACTGAGGGACAATTTTTAAATATATTAATATATTAAAATATTAATAGAACCTTACAAAGACACCTTCAATAATTTTATTCATAAAACCTCTAATGGCTGTTTTGGGGTTTTGTATGTATTTTAGAAGGTAATAGATATCTATCAAAGCTCCCCTCCTGCATTAAAAATAATAATTAAAAATATTAATAATTTGGATGCAAAAAATCTAAGGAAACCTAATATCTAAGGTAATATGTGATATAAAATATATAAATCTAAATGTTTTCATGGTAGGATTGCATTGACAGTTATTGAAAATTGATATCACATGCATGTCCAATGATAAGAATAATGCTAGCTTACATGTATTGAGGGTTTACTGTGTGTCAAGCACTGTTCCAAATACTTGTCATTTAGTAACTCCTATAAGTCTCACAACAAACCCTAAGATGGGATACTATTCTTTTAAATATAAGGAAACCAAAGCATGAGTGAATATGAAACGTTCCTACGATCCTGCAGGTAATAAATGGGGAGTCAGAATAGACAATATCTTAAGTCCTTGTGATAAGAATAGGTAGACTTTTTTTCCTCTACCTCTCCAAGATGATGTGAACTGAATACAATCCACTAATTCCTTTGCACCATCTGGAACACATTAGCTAGATGACTCATTCTCTCTCTGTCTTCTTCCTCATTCCCACATCCTGCTCCTCTCCAAATCTAGAATCTTGAGATTTAAGGAAAGGATCTAGTAAGATTTGCCCTCACTCAGTCCTCTCTTGGCTAGAAAAATGCATAAGATTTTACTCAGCAGGAGCACAGAGGGAGGTCAGAGAACATTGAAAATATGGAGAGAAATCTGTATGCACTCTCTCTCCCATGCTCAAAAAACAAATACATATTATTTTTCCCCATGAATGGTTCATAGAAACATTTCTCCACAGAAGTATTAAATGAGGATCTCCTGTGATGAGATTATCAGTATTCAATTAGCTGAGTCAATCCCTCTCACAGAGAAAGTTTTAGAAGAGACATTAATACAGCATGTGTTAATTGTTTGCATTATTCTGATAGACAAGGTACACTTTTACTGAAGTACAAACAGCAACAGAAGTCATGCTTTATTTTGAAACTGATCATTTCTGTGTCACTATTAATAATTGTTAGTAGACGCTCCCTCTATCTCTACGCTCCCCAATCCTGAATATTAAGATAATGAACTTTCTGATAGTCAAGAGTCTTCTCTGTGCTTCTAACCACTGCCCTTTACTGCTCTTTACTGCCTTAACACTTTTAACACATAATCAACCAGTACCAACCAACAAAAGCAATTGTAATATATCAGTAGTTTATTAAGTTATCACCATCTCACCATATTCCCTGCTTACACTGAAACTTTTCCTTTAAGGCAGAAGTAACTATCTTGGCAGAAATAGGAATCTCAACCATCAAAATCTGCATTCTCTTACTGGAAAGCTTAACAGTATTAACCTAGATATAGGACAAAAAAAAAACATATTTAGAATGGTATTCATCATTTTCTTCCTCTTCCTCATAATAGAAAAAGGTTCCCCCAGATTGGAAGTTTGGGGGGAAAAAAAAAAGTTGGAGAAAATATAAGCTATACTCTGAGAAATGGTTTCAAGTGCCTCTTTATCCAAGGAGGTCTCCAAAATACGAAGAAAATTAGATCTGATATAAGGTTTGAAATACAACAGTGAAGAGAACAATGCCATCAGGAACTCTGGGAGGGGCTGCCTCACCCTGGCCCCAGAGTAGAGATGGTTGCAAGGGCTGCCAGGGGCAAAAAGAGACCAAGATGGATTAAAGAGATAATGTTCAGAAGCCACCAAGTTTTCTGCTTCCTAATTTTATCTTTGTATACGGCTTCATATCTATCCTAGCTTGTGGTTCTGTGAAGAGCAAACTGGTCCGTCAGTTTGATAGATAATTTAGTCATAGCTCAGAATTCTTATCTCTTTTTACTGAAACTGTAATCTCTCTGTAGGTACCAAACATGAAAGCACAAAACTGGCTACCTTATCGTAAAAGTAAAGGGGAAATAATTAGATGAATGACAGTGAATTATAGCAAAGAATATTATGTTAATCCTGAAATATCTATATTCCTTATTTCCAGTTGCCTGGATTCTGGTAGTTATGAGGTAGCCCTAGGTATTCCTTTCCTTGACACACCTAGCCCGTCTTTCTTATGCAGTTAGAAAAGGGGAGCCAAAACACTAGGTTTTGGAAGAATAGGTGGCAAAGGTGTAAGTTATTTTTATGGCTTATTTTTAATAAATTTTTGAGATATAGTGTAAAGAAAGGCCAATATGGGCTGCGGTCTTTTGTTTGTTTACAAGTGAGGGATAGAGAGAAGAAGCAGAGAAAGTCAGGTTAGAATGTGAAGGTGCCTTTGATTAAGTCCTGGCCTCACAGAAGGTGAGGGAAATGCCAAAAGCCAAGGTTATTTGCCAGCTATCTAAAAAGGCGGTCCAGTGGGAACAACCAACTTCTTTTTTATTTTTCATGCCTTGAGTCAAAGTCAGTTGCCTTGGTTACTCAGGCCCTCTTTCCCATCTGGGACAAAGGGAAAACAAACTCAAGTGTGTCCATGCCCTAAGGGAGCCACATGAAGGAAAACAGCCTCTTGTTTGGGAACTAGCTCTAGTTCCATGTACCTACCAAGTGGACTTTAGTTATGCAGTTAGGTTTCCTGAGAGGAAAATCTGTAGTTCAGAGAAGTAACAGCAGCCTTGAGGCCTGCTTTTCGCTTTTTCTCAGAATTCTCAGGATACTTGAATAGTAGGTGAGATGAGAAGGATATTGGGTAGAAACAGGTCATGATATCTGTTCTACAGCCCTCTCTGTTTTCTATGCCTGAGGATCTTGCTTGCTAAGCAACCTAACAAGCAGGGACAACTAGTCAGAAACCTGACAAAACAGTCTTTATGAGACGAGGAATGGCATACCTAAGCACTTCACCTGAAATAATGAGGAGGAAAAGAAAACCTTAGTTCAGTTGTCTTGCTTTTCCAAGTTTTCCTGAGGCTAACTTCTTAATGTTATCTTTAGCAATTTATTTTGTTTAATTATCTAGTTCCATTACAAAGTGCAATGACTTTGCTTTAAAATGCACTTAAATATTACCTTCAAAAGTATTATTTACTATTTTCACAGAAGAGTTTACTTTCTAGGTTTTATAATATTCATAGAGAATGATGTATGCTTGTTTGAATTTAATTTAGGCTGAAGGAGTAGATAAAAAAGGAAGTTGGCAAAACCCACAGGATAGCATTAAGAAAATGAGGCAGAATAATACTGCCGATGAAATGCAAATCTTTCAAAGTCCATTAGTACTGTTAATAAAGAAGAGAAGGAAAAGCAACAACTGCCTGGCTGAGGTAAAGAGAGTGCAACTCACCCACAAAGGCTCCGAGGGCCCGGCGTTTGACTAGGTATTTTTAGACTTTACAAACTCAGAAAAGTGTCTTAGATCTTCATTAAATAAAATTAATGTACACCTTTTGCAGGGTAAAAAACAAAATTAGAATTTTTCTTCTGTAACTGAGTGATAATTACCTGTTCCTGTAGCTATGTGACTGAAGAATCAGGTCAAAGAGAGACAGACATTTTATTGGGTTTTCCTTATTTTGAGATAATTCTGAAATCCACTGTGGTGTTACAAAGAAAATCACATCTAAGTATTATATGAATTTTGAACAGAAAATTAACAGTGTAAAGAAAGGTTTCAACAGCTCACTCTGTCAGTGGTAAGATCTCTGGTTCTGTGTGTGAGCAGACACTTTATCACTCCTAGATTTTTCATATTGGAGCGTTTATTTAGAAAACGTGATGTCAGTGGGAAAGGCAATGAGTGAGTCTCATGACAAACAAAATAGAAGTAATCTCTTGATTCACTGTACAATTTAAGTTAATCCAGATATCAAAATAGGTACTTAAGAAGACACCTGAACTCCTTCAATCTAGAAAGATCCTGCTGATTAAATACAACTTTAAGAGACTGATTGTCTTATTTGCCTGAACATCAAGTTGACCAAATGCGTTGAATGCTCAAACTGTAAAAAGCAATGTAGCAATGAAAAAGTTCAAAAATAATAGACAAGTAGGCATCACCTTAAGTTCACAACTTAATTGGGGACAGAGAGCATATGCACGTGGAAATAAACTCCAGCATTATTACATCTCTTTACTGACACAGAAACTAAGTATATATATGTGCTAATGGGATAATTCTCCTCAAGCTGCTTACTAACTTCCTAATTTCCTAGCTTACTAAGAGGGAGTGATTTTGTAAGTGACTTTGACATTAAAAACAAACTAGTTCAATAAGAAATTACTCAACTGAATCTGTTTTTGTTTTTGGTTTTTTTTTCAGTTGCTTATTAACACATTTAGGTAAGATTATTCTATTACCTGATTGTTTGCTGTCTGTTGCACTAAAGACACCTATTACTCTGCTCTTGCATTGCAGGTTATGTTGGCTAAAGTATTTATGTAGCTGTTCTTACAATCTTGTGGTGAAAATTAACAACTGCACTTATACTGTCAGCACACACGCAAAACCAGAGAATCTTTCCTTCTACTACTTTGCCCATCAGCCACATCTGTGCTAGTGACCTGCTGCAGAATGAGCTCTAAGTAAATTTGTAGCCAAAACTAGCATTTATATTTGGAATCTCATTGACATTAAGTTAAATTTACTCTTATCAAATCCTATTCTCCCATCCTTCCTTTATGCTAAAGTATAAATAGATCTTAAAAATAGTTGATAACTAGCTATGGCTGTGTTTCTCAAACTGGATTTGCCAAATCAGGTATTCAGATAAGTCAAATTTCCATAAATAACCTGAGAAAAACTACTATTTCCTCCTTTTGGATAATCATAATGTATATCAGCGTATGTAGGCATCGACCAGTCCTGCTGTAAAGAAATTTGTTTATCTTCACTAGGGCAGTGTTTTCCGAATATGATTCATCCTGTAGCATTTTTATTTTTCAAAGCTTCTTTATGCTTAAGAATAAATCTGAGGAATACAGTTAGAGAAAGGCCGGAATCAAGACTAACCCTTCCTGGGGGTAGAAGGTGAACTTTCAAGTCTTGGTCTATCATGGAGAAGAATGGAGTGGGGGTGAGAGAACAGAAAGTGGCAGTCAAGGCTTCTCTTTATCATTGACAAACTGCTCTGCCTAGATGTAGACAAACTACTTTTGTCACTCCATTGTGGTCTAGAAAGCACTAGGTAGTCATTACAGAAGTTTCTCTCAAGATAGAGAAGCGTCTTTGGTGAGCCCTACAGTGAAATTTAGCAAAAAATTGCAAGCAAAATTGCAATTGCAAAAAAGTATTAATTATTCTTTAAACACAGCACCATTCTCATTAAAGCCAGCTGCATTACAAACAGTTGAAAGGGCACGAGTATGGCCAAATGGGAAGGGACTTTGGATTTACAATGTACAGAACTATTTGAATACTTACTTTAACACTTTCTAAATCTAAATCTCAGTGTTTTCTTCCCTTTATGTGTATGTATAATTGGTAAACAAATAAAAAACTGGTATATACTATGTGGTGAATAAGTGCTATGTCACATGTTTTAGTTCTTTCTCTGAGATAAAAGTATCATGGAACTGGAGATTGACAAAAATGCTACTAAACATATAAAAACTTAGGTATAGAATAAAAAAAGAGTAGAGTAACGAATGATTCACACAGTTTATAAAAAGTGAAAATGATAAACTTTATATTTTTAGAACATTTTTAGATTTAGAAAAAAATTAAAAAGGAAGTGTAGAGCTTTCTCATGTACTCCATATACTGCATAGCCTCTCCCATTGTCAGTGTCACTCAACACAATGGTACACTTTCACCAAGGATGAACCTACACTGACACATCATAATCACCCAAAGTCCATAGTTTACAGTACATTTCGGTATTGGTGTTGTACTTTCTATGGGTTTGAACAAAGGTATAATGACATAGCTATCATTATGACATCACATAGAGTGTTTTCACTGCTCTGAAAATCCTCTGTGCTCTGCCTATTCATCCCTCTACCATCAACCTCATGCAACCACTGATTTTTTTTTTTTTTACTATCTCCATAGTTTTGCCTTTTTCATGTCATATAGTTGGAATCATACAGTATATAACATTTTCGGACTGACTTCTTTAACTTAGTAATATGCATTGAAGTTTCCTCTATGTGTTTCCATGGATTTGATAGCTCGTTTCTTTTTATCACTGAATAATATTCCATTGTCTGCATGTACCACAGCTTATTTACCTACTTCAGGGCATCTTGGTTGCTTCCAAGGTTTGGCACTTATGAGTAAAGCAGCTATAAACATCCATGTGCAGGTTTTTGTGTAGACATAAGTCTTCAACTCCTTTGGGTAAATACCAAGTAGCACAATTGCTTCATCATATGGTTAAGAGTATGTTTGGTTTTATAAGAAATGTCAAATTGTCTTCCAAAGTGTCTGCAACATTTTGCATTCCCACCAGCAGTGTATGAGAATTCCTATTGCTCCACAGCCTCACCAGAATTTGGTGATGTCAGTGTTCTAGATTTTGGCCATTCTAATAGGAGTGCAGTTATATCTCATTGCTGTTTTAATTTGCATTTCCCTGATGGCATATGTTGTGGATCATTTGTTTATTTATCACCTGTGTATCTTCTTTAGTGAAGTGTCTTTTAAAATCCGCAGCTCATTTTTTAAACGGGCTGTTTGTTTTCTTAATGTTGAATAATCTTTTTTATTAAACCTGAAACACCGGCGTGGCCACCATAGCATTGGCTATGAAATGTTAGAACGGTACTGCTCTTACTGATAGACTACAAAAGATACTACACTGCTAGTATTTCAGTGATCCATAATGGGATGATGTTTTTAAGTATAATGTCATGTGATTCTTCATGTGAAAAGAAGTTTATGTTGCTTTGTCTATCGTCAAGGGTACAGAATGCCAATAATAATTGAGAAGCTGGCAATACAAGAAAATGTGCTCAGTTTATAGTGAAAGCTACAGAGTCATGTGAACAAAAACGTATGTGTGTGTTTGTGTGTGTATGTGTGTGTGAAAAGTAAAGCAGGCATCCAGCATTGTAGAGAAGTCCATTGATATGAATTTATTTACTGAAAGTTTGAGCATGGTAATTGAATGCTCTCCAAATAACAGTAAGGCTATGAAGCAGGCAAATGCACAATGTTCTTATTTCTGAATGAGGGTATTTTGGTTTTGACATAAAATCTTAAGCTAAACTTTTTTTCTAAGTATACATAGATCTGTAAACTGAGGCATCCACCCATTTCAGCCAAGATTCTAGTGCACAAGTAATAACCAAATAATAATTATTATGAAAATCATTTTACAAAAATCACTTAGCCTTTTAACTTACAGGTTATATTAAAATATAACTGGAAACCCATTTAAACTTAAGAAAATTATACTCAACTACTTTATTGAGGCAGTGAAAATTCAGCTCCTATTTCACTCAAATGAAGCCTCAGGCTCAACTAATTAGGAGGTAACAAAGAAACATATAAGCAGGAGATTTGTGTGGAGGGCAGTTAGGGAAAATATCTCCCAGTATCTTATAGGGAAGGGACAGTTTACAGATTTCTGTTTAGGTGTGATGCCTTCTATCCACAGTACCTCACCTACAGGTAATTTTTTGTGAGGTTCACAAATGAACAATGTTTCTGATGGATGGAAAAAATCTGTTGACCACATTAAGAGCTATGGTAAAATTAATGAAGCCACCTGGTTTAGGACAAGTTAAAGGATGTGCTATTCTCCACAACGTGTCAATGAAAGAATCAGAATATTAATGACAAAAGGAACTTTACATAAATCCCTTCATTTTACATATAAGAAAAGAAGATCATAGATGAGAAAGTAGTGACAGTGCTTAGATTAGAACTTTCATCTCTTGGTCCCTAAATTCTTTTCTTGAAAAAGGAAATCAAAACTTTCAATATTTAACCCAATCTTAACTTTTCACTTATTTATGATTCCTTTTCATAAAACATTAATTACAAATTTTCTACTCACTTGTAATGTACTTGCATATTCACTTTGTAGGCCTTGTTTTCTGAAGTACTTAACTTGTCACTTCTTTTTTTTTTTTTTCACTTCTTACTTCTGAGATATATGAGACCTTATTATAATAATGAATGAAGAAGATATGGTTTATATATATAGTGAAATATTACTCAGTCATAAAAATGAATGAAATTTTTCCATTTGCAACAACATGGGTGGACCTAGAGGGTATTATGCTAAGTGAAATAAGTCAGACAGACGAAGAAAAATACCGTATGATATCACTTATATGTGGAATCTAAAAAATAAAACAAATTACAAACATAACAAAACTGAGTCATAGATAACAGAAAACAAACTGGTTGTTGTCAGAGGGGAGGGGAGTGGAGGATGAGAGAAATTAAGTTGAGGGAGATTAAGAGGTACAAACTAAAAAAAGAGAGAGAGAAAGAGACCTTTACTATAGTTAAGATATTTAAGATATCTTAAATGCATTTTTATATTTACATAAACAATCTCAGGACCTCCAATTGCCAGTATTTCACATAAAATACTGGATGTGAATTAGCCAGAATTATTTAGACTAGATTATTTAGAAAATAAGTATGTTAACTTCTCATTTTACTATCATCTTTATTCTTTTACTGTCTCCATATTGTGAAAATATTGGGGGCTCCTTGAAGGACGTATGAGCTCTATACTTTTGTCAGTCCCACAAAGTGCCTAGCAAATGCCTTATATCTAGTAAAAATCTGATAAAGATTTCTTATTTGATTGACTGACTCATAACCTTAAGTATATATGCAAATCTTTTTCTTCCCTTATTCTAACATGCTTAAGCATTGGTGTTTTCTTTATTACCCATTAAGATATGAATTGTTCTGTAACAACAATGGTTTTTATAAAATACACATACATACACACACACACACACATTTTAAACTTAAAGTCAGAAACAAGCAAACAAATAAAAGGCATAAGTGATTATTTTACTATCTCTAATGATAAGAAAAGATTAAAAGTAACAACAAAAATTAACTAGCTATAACATGCCCATGTACCCATGATAACCCAACTACATTATTGTCATCTAAAGGAAAATGTACCTTTACATGTGGTTTGACTGAGATTTCTTAGAAATTTAAGATGACTTCCATACCTTTTCCAAATAATTCTACAGTGGTTTTTTTTTTTTTGGTTTTTTTTTCACAACTATTTTTGAGATGGTGCAGCTGCAGCTGTAAGCATAACAATAGTTCAGCTTACTGGCATCTATTTCCTGATTTAGAAGCAACAGTGAAATAATTGTCAAGACTTGAAATGGAAAGCATACAAGAGTTGTACATTTCAAACTTAATATGAACGTATTTAATTAGTTTTTCTTTTAAAAGTAATACTTAAACAATTTCTCTTTGGGAATAGCTAAATTTGGATTTAAAGATTTTGTGGACTGATTTATGTGGAATATTTTTATTCTTTTATCTTTCATCATAATGACTTTGATATAAGAAAAGAGTTAAAAAGACTTCTCTGTGGCATTTTTATACTTATATAACATAGCTATTATAAATGGTCAATACAAATAAATGATAAAACTTTGAAAGAAAACAAATATATTTTTTCCTAAGAAATGCTAATTATTCATAGTATATTTGAAAGTCATGCAGTTAATTTCCTTATTAAATATGGAAATAAATGTCATTGAAAACCACAATGAAAAAAAACTCCTAAGATTTTACTTTGAATAATTTTCCAAGACTAAGCCCTCTGATATTTTAGAAGGTGTTGGAGGGAAAGGGCTACATAATGCCAAACAAAATATTGGAAAGAATAAAACATAATAATGTGGATTACTTTAAACTATTGAATAAGCGGATTTATTTGATTTCACTATGTACTCAAACTAATATATGTCAACTAAAAATATATTTTCTTTTTTTTGTTTCTAATTTTAAATCATAGATTTATATATTGCCTATCATATAGGTCTTACTTATGTTTATAGTAAACAGTTAACATAAATGCTTACTATACACTATACACTGTGCTTAGTTCACATAGATTATCTCATTTAATTTTCACAACTTTTCTTTATATATTATTACTTTCTATATTTTACAAATGAGACACAGGTTGCTTATAGAAGTTAATACAACTCGTATGTGATAGAACCAGAATTCTAACCATGTTTTTCCGTGTTTTCACAAATATAGACTACAGTTAAATTAGCTTGAGTAAAAATAGAAGTAAACATATTGCTACAATATGCTTTCATATTAAAGCATAATAGCTTTTTACAAGTATTTTTTGGTATACTTTAAAGATGCCATTTAATTGACTAGAGTTCATGTTGGTGGACGGTTTACCTTAGCAACTCAAATACTTCTTAGAAGTTTTCTTATTTCTATTTGTTGTTGTTGTTTTTTGTTTTGCCCTTATTTCTAGCAGCACTTGGGGTGCACATTCTCTCTTATCTCTTGGTGTTTAACTTGCTAAAAAACCTGACCATCAAAGCACTAAGTTAAATGTTTAAATAATACAAAGAAAATCTCAGTGGTCTTTAGAACTACTATCCGAATGTATGTTTTGAAGCAGTAATGCTGTTAATGTAAGTCCCTTTGACATAGTAAATGTAATTCAGTTCTCTCCAACTGTAGCTAAATAGTGACATAAAGAAATCCTTGTTTGTATATGAATCACTATTCCAAATAAATTTTTCTAAAGTGATTTTATCTCATGAACTCAATACACTATTGAAATCTAAATATACCACACTATTTTTTATGCTTTGATGAATAAAGCTAGCTTTGGGGATCTTCCATAGCATTCTGGAACTAAATGAGATAGCTGCTAGAGTCATAGTGTAGTTACTGACAGATAAATAGGGTTCATTCATTTAATGAGTCCTTAAACAAATATTCATTAAGTGAAACTTATACTGGTCATTGGGATAGATGCTAAAGTCACAGTACCAGTCTTCAAGATGCTCAGTCAACTGTGGGGCAGTGGGGATGGTACACAGACTGTTATAACTGACTGTGATCAATGCCATGGAGAAGTACAGCTAGTATGATTGAGAACCAGGGAAGCAGTTTTGGAGGAGGTGATGATAAAGCTGAATCTCTAGCAGAATTAATTAGAAGTTCATCAGTAAACAATGAGATGACCATTGTGGCAGTAGAAAGCAGAGCACAGAATGAAAAAAAATAATGAAAATGTATACAGTGTAGAGGAGTGACAGGGAGGCTGGGAAGGTAGGCATAGTTCTTGTATGTCCTGCTAAAAAGTGGATTTTACCTAAGACTACAGGGAGTGATTGAAGGAGCTATATAATGTAACTAATGTAAAAAGATGTTTTAGAAAAATCAGGAAGTCAAGAGTGTGCAGAATGAATTGATGGAAAATTAAAGAGGAATAAGAAAAACAAGGTCTGGAAGTAAGACATATTTAGTGGGAGAGGAGAGGAAGGCTATGTTTGAGGGATATTAGTATGTGGAAATGGCTAGAATTGCTGAACAATTGGATGTGAGGGATGTAGAGATGCAGGGACCTGGGTTGACTTCTGGGTTTCTAGTTTTGGTAGCTGGATAGAGGAGAAAAAATGGAGCATGTTTGAAGCATACAGGCAGTGATTTAAAATGTGGACAAATTCATTGTATAATGGCCAGGGACCTTCAAAGGGAGATCCAAGGGGTGATGTACAATGGATAGCTGGAAAAAAGAAGTAACTACTTCAAAAAGGAACTTTGAAAAGAAAAATTCCACAGATAAGTAGAAATGGTAAGAATTTCTTTTGTTTGTTTTGTTTTGATTGATTTAATCTATATAGAAAAGATAATCATTAATTTAGGAATACAATATTTTCAATCTTGAATTGTTTGCCCCAATATTTTTATTATGTCTATACAATTTTTAGGAAACCTGAAATTGACTACTAATCAGGTATACCATATGCAGTCTTGTATAGTATTAAACTATCTCAGATGGTAGATAATAAAGTAATACTCTGTGCTTGCTATTGGAATAAAAACATACTCCTAAAGAAATTTAAATAGCATATTGAGAATAATTCAATGTAAAGAAATGAGTTAGTAACATGATTGCCAGCTCCAATGTCATTATATTCAGTAACTCTTGAGACTATCTCAATGACAAAGTCCCCTTATTAAATCTTCCAATATTCCTTGGAGCAGGAGAGATTTTTGCCATAACATGTAGACCCTAATTTGAGAGTAACATGTTTATCTGGCAAAAGTCTGACTCAATGTTTAGAGTCATCTCCTAACTACCTTATGGTTCATCCTTATGAAATCCATGTACCACACATCTCAGCTAGGAGTGTTTACTAGAATATCAAACTCAGCCCAAATCTATCACCCTTCTTTCAGCAGGTCAGTAATATAATAATCTCCATATGGGAAGGACAGCACATTATTATTATTTGACTAATAATATAAATTTATTACTTTCTGCATAAAAATATGTGTAAAAATATGCAGCCTCAAAAGTAAACCATTAAATTTTTAATCCTACAGAAGAAGTTATTGAATGATTCCTCTGAAAATATTTTAACAAAACTGACTTGAAATTCTTTATAGATATCTCTGCCCTCTGCAGTAGCACTGATATATATAAGGCAAATAAAGAGTTAATAAAGCCAAATAAAAGTTACTGAGAATGTGATCTTAAATAACAGATTACTCTTTGAAAATCAACTTTGCACTATCTCTAACAAACTACAAAGTTTATGCAAACTAAGAACACTGCAAACTCAACATTAATCAAATTATTCTATAATTAATGTTATCAGCCTTACCCAGAGTGTAACCTACTAACCTTACTTTCAGGATTTATATTTGCATTCTGCAGCCACTCAGATTACAGCTTTTTGAATTATATTTTATTTTATTGTATAACATAAGCCCTGATATTTAAATTATCAGTAATTTTGAGAAGTTTAAAAGGCCATTCCCTCATATTTTATGATGGGAAATTCGGTAAATCATCCTTTTCAAACTTTTATTTTCAGTATGGTTATGGGTATTGTTGTTAATGGGTATTGTTGTTAACCTGAATGAAAATATTCAGGTAGAAGACAGTTACTTGGTGATGTTCTTGTTGGACTTGGCAGTGAGCTCCTGGGAGTTCACTATATCATTATTCTTGATAAACTTGCATACATGTTACATAAATGTATCAAATATCATGTTAAAATATAAGAAAGAAATATATTTATATGTTTTCAATAAAATTTCCCAGTCCCTATGTAAGAAATTTCCTTTACTGATTTTCATATGATGAGTAATTGTTTGCTTTTCTTCCTCCAATTTTATTAAGAGATATAATTGGCATATTGCACTGTAAAAATTTAAGGTGTGTGGCGTAATGACTTGACTTATATTATGAAATGATTACCACAGTAGCTTTAGTTAATCCATCACCTCATATAGTTGAACAATTTTTTTTCTTGTGATAAGAACTTTCAGGATCTATTCTTTTAGTAACTTTCAAGTATATTACATAGCATTGCTGACTATGATCATAACACATGTTTACTTTTATTTATGTTTTAGGAAGTTATAATTCATAGGTCTAAGTATTAGCTACAAAGAAGATGAACACATACTTGCTAATTTGACAGGGTAGATGTTTTCATCTTCTTAGGGATTTTAATTTATAAGCAAACACCTTTTAATTTTTTTTCCCATTTTTATTTCTATTGCCTAGTACTATACAATGCGTCACTAAGCTTTGGATAGAGGTAAATATAATGATATAGTTAGCATAAAAGTAGACAGTACTCATTCAAAAGAATTCTTTTGAGCTCTTCTTTTAAATTTTAGATATATTTAACAAGACAGTGTTCATTTTATATTTGCTTCAGAGTAAGCCCTTTGCGGTCAATATGACAAAATTAAGCAAAATGCTAGCTAGTTGAGAGCAGAATCATTTATCCTCTAGTGCACATCAAGGAAAGTTAAAGAAAGACTCTAAATTCTGACAAGGCCTTTAAAATACTTGTAACTGACCAATGGGTAGAATGAAAAAAAATGAAGTATTTTATTCAATAGCACCAAAAGAACTCAAGTGACTGTTAGTGAATGCTTGCTGGATCAGACAGTACTGTCACTTTCTAAGAGGCGCTTAGATTTTTAGAAAGTAATCTGTGTGAGGACTTGCCATTGAACAAATTACAAGAGGAACCATATCAGGCCCAAATGACTGCCACTAGATGCCATTATCAGCACACCACTGCTCAGGAACACATGCTGGGCAATAAATTTGCTTCCTCCTCTTGTATTTCAGATCTTCATGAATGAACAACATAAAAAAGTTAGAAACAGCTCATGTTTTGGGATTAAAACATTCAAAACAAAAAAAACAAAAAAATACATCTCATGAACCCAGCCTTAATTTAATCTTAACCCCATATCCAAAAGATTACATCTCTCATTCCCTGAGTTCTCTTAAAGTTGCTGCTGTAAACATGTTATAATCTTTTGACACTTCCCTTTCTTGTGACTCTTGTGATCAATTACTCCATCATTCCTTTTTTAGAAGGGACTTATGGGTAGGTAAGTCTGTTTATTTCTTATAATTGTTTCTTAAGCTCAGCACTGTGCCCCACTAATTGGGTAACTGCAGCACATAAATATAACCTTTCTTCATGAGCTTTAACCTTTTCTTCAAAGCAGCTTTTCCACAGGTCAAGGGTAAGTGACTGAAGGCACCTAGGGGATGATGTAGTCTTGCCCTATATCTTTACCTTGGCACTAATGTACTATCGTTGTAACAGGAGTATGATGGATGACCTCTGCTCATCAGAGGGGTTGACACACTCTTATTTTCCTATCCTTAAATAAATACAAATATTCTGTTAGAAAATACATAGATTTACCCTTTAACTCTTAATTTTCATGAAGTTAAAAATGAGAAAAAATGAAATCACAAGAAGCCTTAGAGGGCTCACAGTGAATCATAGACATTTCTGGCTGTTCTGACATAAACATAGATAGGAAGAAAAGATCCTGAATGGTGGGTGCCATGGCACTTCACACATAAGTTTGTGGTTTTTCTATCAATCCAATCACCTGGCTGCTCTAGTCTATAATCCTCTCACCCTTAGTGTCTATCAGAATCAAGTCTTGGACCATTAAGCCTGCTAAGGAAGGAGCAATGTGCTGTCCTAGTTTGCATTATAATAGGGGTTAGTAAGCTTTTTCTGAATAGGCCATAAGGTTTTTGTCGAAACCAATCAACTCTGTCATTGTAGTGGGAAAGCAGCCACTGATGATACTTAAAGGAATGAGTGTGGCTATGTTCAAATAAAATTTTATTTGTGAGCACAAATGTGAATTTCCTATAATTTTCCTTAGTCACAAACTATGTTCTTTTGATCTTTTTTCAACCATTTAAAAAATGTAAAAACTCTTCTTAGCTTTTAGGCTATACAGCCGCTATGGAGAACAGTATGGGGTTCCTTAAAAAACTAAAAATAGAGCTACATATGACCCAGCAATCCCACTACTGAGAAAACCGTAATTCAAAAAGAGTCATGTACCGCAATGTTCATTGCAGTACTATTTACAATAGCCAGGAATGGAAGCAACCTAATGTTTATCAACAGATGAATGGATAAAGAAGATGTGACATGTATATACAATTGAATATTACTCAGCCATAAAAAAGAACTTAACTGAGTTATTTATAATGAGGTGCATGGACCTAGAATCTGTCAAACAGAGTGAAGTAAGACAGAAAGAGAAAAACAAAAACCGTATGCTAGCACATATATGTGGAATCTAAAAAAAAAAAAAAAAAAAAGGTCATGAAGAACCTAGAGGCAAGATGGTAATAAAGATGCAGACTTACTAGAGAATGGACTTGAGGGCACACAGGGGTGGGGAAGGGGAAGCTGAGATGAAGTGAGAGAGTGGCATGGACATATATACACTACCAAATGTAAAATAGATAGCTAGTGGGATGCTGCTGCATAGCACAGGGAGATCAGCTCGGTGCTTTGTGACCACCTAGAGGAGTGGGATAGGGAGGGTGGGAGGGAGACTCAAGAGGGAGGGAATATGGGGATATATGTATACATATAGCTGATTCACTCTGTTGTACAGAAGAAACTAACATAACATTGTAATGCATTTATACTCCTAGAAAGATGTGGGAAAAAAAAGAACAGTCAGTGGGCTTGTTTTATAGCATTCTTTATACATATACTGCCAATGGCAGTTGAGACATATGGTAATATATTCAATTTAATGCAAAATGCCATTGTTACCTTAATCTAAGCTAGAGTAAACTCCTCATTTGCATATTCACACTTGCATATCATGGACTTCCAACAATAATGTTTTAACTTTTCAAAACGCTTATATTTGCTTCCTATCAGTCAAATAGAACATGAAGGAAAATTTTAAAGGCCCTCTTTAGGAAAAAATTGAAACCAGCAACTTTCTTTCAGATTCAATGGTGATATGTTTTGCTTTATAAATACCCTTAACTAACAGTCATCCAGGGATGATGCACAGGTGTGGTGATTAGCCATAGCTTCAAAGAATTTACATAATTTTCTTCTACAGTATAAATTGGGTCACTCCTTTTAGAAACACCTACCAAATAAATTTCAGAGTTAATATGCTAAATCTATATTCAGGAATCCAATATCTTAGAGATACCTCTGATTAAGTAATGGGCAAGGTATTGCATAATTATGGGAGGGCTGGGTCCTAGTAGGGATTCCCCTTGTTAGTATTCAGCTGCTTTTAAGGATGACACTGGATATCAGTAGTTATCTATCTACTCATCGCTCTGGCTTAACAGTACCCTTGTTAAAATCTTCTTTCCTCATATACTTACTTAATTTTTGACTTTTGCAAATTCCTGTATTTGGACCAGTGATCAGAAAACTGTTCATAGCCAGATCACTGATCTGAATGCCATACTCTAATTTTCTAATAAATCAGTGGGCCACCATTTCATAATACTTGCCAAAGATGCCAGGATTAATTCTGAAGTCATATAAGTATTTTCTTTAGTCAGGCTTCGGTGTCCTTACCCCTTCCTTTTGCCTTTATTTGTTTATTTCTAATTGTCTCTTGTCATCCTACCTATGATTCCTGGACATTCTCCTTCCTCTAACTTTTCTGCCATCAGATACAGTGCTTTATTTTTATTTAAAGCTTATTTGCATTCTCACCTGAAAAAGTACAGCATCTCAGTAAGTCATGCTTCCCTCTGAACCCAATTACTCCCTCGGTGCAAAGCAAAGCGGGCCTGAACATCCCACATGGAATAGGCAACATACGTTTGCTACCATCAACATAGCTGGAACATCTGTGTATGAATTCATGCTGTGTGTGCATCACTTTAGTTGCACACTCTTATATGAGACTGAGAGGATGTGCAATTAGGAATAAGGTTTACAGATAATATAACAAAGAAATAGGGGAGTAGATTTGAGAGATGTGTTTACCTTGTGACTGCAGCAGCTCTGTTCTGCTTTCCTGGTAGGACTAAGGTAACTGCAATTACTCATTTAAAATTTTCTCAACCTCATAACTTGAAAGAAATCTCATAAGTGATTTAGAAAGAGTTGGGGAAATGATATCAATTTTGGTTCATTGTATATCAATCCCTTAACAAATTAATAACAATTAAAACAGTGGCATCACAGCATTAACCATACTTACATATGCCCGTCACTATCTTAAATTCTTTCCATGGATCATATTATCTAATGCTCCAAGAACACTATATGCTAAGTCCTACTATGGTACCTATTTGATAGAGGAATAAACTGAGACACGAATGAGTTAAATTGCACAATTTTAAGAGACAAAACCAGGATATAAACTGATATAGTTTGACTTTTATATATAACTCCAGATATAGATATAGATATGTATGTATATATATCTTCATTTTTCTTCTGTTCCTGAAAACATATCTCTAAAACAAATGACCATAGTTAAGTCAGATTTGTGTAATTTCTTTTTACTAGTGATAGTAGTTCAAGGGAGCTGGAGGTATACTAGGAAACAATGGCTATGTATTCTTTTTCCAGAGTACCTGGGAAGGAAGCAGAAATACCAGGGAGAAGACAGAAGGGAGGTTAAAAACCAGTAGGCATGATAAATGGGGAGGATAATAACTCTCTTTCTTTCTTCCATATCAGTAAACGATGACTAACCAGATGCTTATTTATTACAATCTTCTCAGTCTTGGAAAGCAAATAGGCATGTACTTGCTGTATGAAGAAGACATAAATGCTATAAGGAAAAACTTGAGGAAATAAATACACAAAATATCCATATCTTTATTTTAATCTAACAGCTCCCATGAAAAATCTAGCTGGCATTGAACATTTATAAGGAACTATTATAACAAATTTTATTTCAATATAATTCTACAAGCATATTGATTCCCTATTTTAACAAGGCACTTACGTTCTCAGAATATTTCCATTAGAAATACCAAGTACGCAATAGATTTGGAGTTTTTTATAGGCTTTCCCTTCTTTTCCCTTTGTTCTAGTTATAAATCAGCAACTAATTAAAAACAAATCAAACAAACAAAAAAGCAGAGGAAATACAAAATAGTAATGTCAGTTTAAGGGGAAACAGTCCTCACTGAATCAAAATGTAAATGGAAGGTTATTAGCAGCAATAATTATAGTGAATTTTTAAACACCTTTTGTAACCTATATCTCTTGTAAATTCTGAAGATATAAATTCCCAAGACACATAGAAAAAACAGTTATAGTCCTAAAGAAAATTAGAATCTTTGTATATATTCAAGTCCTGTATGACACAAGGAAACATTTGGAGTTTAATTCCAAAGCTATATGTTGAAGAAATGTATAAAGTTACCCAACTTTATTTACAAATGCTGAAGGAATTGAAAGCATTGAAAGGTGGTCATAGAGTAGCATAAATCAAGGTGAGTCTTTACTGTGTGTTGAAGAAACTATGGAATACAGCGTGAATTAGACATGGGAGCATTTCTTATAAGGGAAATAACAAAGAAGTGAGAATTAGCACGGTTCTGAAGGTGGCTTGTCTCATTTAGAGGACTTGATTTAAGAGAGTTAATAAAATTAAAGTGGCACTACGGAATGCCTTAAGTATTACATGAAAAATCAATTGTTGTTCCCCTGGGGAATAATAGAGCCCCATAGTAAATTTCCTATAAAAAGGAATTGATATTATGTGAAAAGCTTTTGGGGATATCAGTCCATTAAGGAAGTGCAAGATCAGCAATAAGCTACAAGAAACAAAATTATTGGAAGCCAGGAAGACAAGGTAGAAGGCGATGAATTTTCAGTGTGACGTAAGAAGAATGGCTGAGAAAATGAAAAGGAATGGTAGAGTGTTATGAAGGATGGAAAAAAGAAGGAAAATTAACCCCAAGATTTAGAAATTTGAGGACAAAGATTATAGTACTAATGATAAAAATAAAGCTATTGCCTAAGAAGACAGTTCCATCATGAGGCACAATAAATTTTCTTTTAGACATTTTGGCTTGTTAGTGATGACAAATAAATGTTGCTGTTATCTACAGACCAGTGAATCTAAAGGTCATGAAGATCATATTGACAGAGAGGAGACTGAAGGAAAGTGATAAGCATTTGAAATCAGTAAGTATAGAATAAGAAGTTCAAGGTCTGAGCTAGTGAAGGACAGAGAGACTGAATGAATTAGAGGAGGAACAACCCTACAGTACACTCCAGTTAATGGCAAGAAAGGAACATGGTTCAGCAATGAAGGAGTGACTGTCATTCACTAAACAGAGTTAAAGAAGAGAACTGAATCACTATCTCAGTGTATTCATGGAAAAGGAAGAGTTTTTGAAGACTCATACATTTATAAAGTGATTTGTAATCCTCATTTACAATATTCATCACTTTATTATTGATAATGTGGGTATCATATACCTCTATGTATAATATAGAGATAAACTATATCTTATAAATTCTTATCAAAATCTCCTACCTTCATCACCCATTATATATGTATTTTATACTGGTACATGCATAGATAAAAGAAGGTAGACAGGGAAAACACTTTAGTATAAATATAGGCTGAAAGTGTAATCTCTAACAGCAAAGAATCTTGATGCTTCCTTTTTTTTTTGCGGTACGCGGGCCTCTCACTGTTGTGGCCTCTCCTGCTGCGGAGCACAGGCTCCGGACGCGCAGGCTCAGCGGCCATGGCTCATGGGCCCAGCCGCTCCGCGGCACGTGGGATCTTCCCGGACCAGGGCACGAACCCGTGTCCCCTGCATCGGCAGGCGGACTCTCAACCACTGCGCCACCAGGGAAGCCCAATGCTTCCTTTTTTAAACTATGTTCTTATGGGCAACTGACTTAATTTATCTGTCCCTCATTTCCATTATCAATATCATCCAAAGAATAAGAATAACATACTTATTGACTTAATGACTGACTTAATGACTCATACTTTCATTATAAGCATTAAATGAGCTAACTCATGGAAAGTAAACAGCAGGCTTTGTTACATATTAATTATGTAGCACATATCTTTTTCTATATGCATATGGATATGTTTAAATTATATATAATGGTTGTGTATAATGAATATCATATTATGTACATATATATGTGTACTCATTACATACATATGATTATGAGTGTTTAGTTTATATTCTTGTGTTTGTGTATATGTGAAGTTGTTGCAGATGAAGAAAACCTAATACTACTTAAACATTTCTCCCACAAATGAAATAGGAATTTTCAAATACACGTTTATATTCAACTCCAAGGATTTGAAATTGTACGTTTGTCAAAACGTTAGTTTTCATACATTTGTTTTTGGTGAGGTATGGAGAGTAGGGGATGAGTTTTTTTGGCCAGTCACTGATGTTAAGGAGCTAGGCATAGTTTCTTACACTCAATTGTTTCTTGAAGTGAGAGTTCCCACAATAAATGGTGTAAACATTCCAAGTAAGTAGTAGTTTAACACATAATCAAAGCAACAGAGTTTCACAGTAGTAACCTCTCTGCAGTAACCTCTCCTAGAGTGCCAGGGCAAACATTGCTTTTATATGCTCAACTGAACACTCTTTTTTTGGATAGATGAGGATTATAGTTTATTCATAAATTCTAATAATATTTCAGTAACTCAGTTAAAATGTCTACTGTAATGTTCTTCACAGCTGTTAACAATGTTAATTTTTAAACATAAATCCCTGATAAAGTACAATTAAAACTAATAATCTGTATCCTTAGATTTAATGGTTAATTTAGAAAAATGATTATAATCTATTTTTACCCGTCAATATTACCTGATTTCTTGGGTGTAGATCTGTTGCTGCCTGGTAACATAGTTTTGTTTATTTGCTTGTTTGTTTCATAAAGTAGTCTATAAATATGTCTGCAAGTCATTCATGAGAAGTAGGCCAGCAAAGAAATGTTAACTGTCCACAAAACTTTAAGATAGTGGAAAACAGGGATCATGTCTTTTATCTTTCTTTTCCAAATCTAGAAAAAAAAGTCTGCTTGATACAAATAAAGTAATTAGTGTTTATTGAATGAATAAATTAATATCTCCATGTTTCAGAAAATGGAGCCAATCACAAAGAACACAAATCACTCAAGGTCACATGTAGAATTAGATAAAAATAAATGGTGAGGTAGATATTTCCTTATTCTTGGGAATACCCTAGGGCATGTTCTCAAGGCCTATTCTCTGGAAATTATTCAATAGACAAAGTTTTTGTTTGATTTGTTTTGTTTTCAGTTTTCTTTCTTTGATGATCTGGTCTAGTTTCCCCTATAGATTGACCTCCCTCCAAATACCATTCCCCTGCAGGATCAGAAAAGACCCACACCTCAGATTTTCTCCTTTCTCTTTAGCAGATTCTATTATTAGCTCATGAGCCTTAACTAGTTCTCTTTTATTGAATTATTGGATTAATAGTAATCAAATGCTATCTTGTTCTAATTGTATTCTTACAGCCAAAAAATCAAGGTGTGATTGTGTTTTAACAGAACATGTAGAATTTCCATGTGGGCAGGTAAATGTTACCTCACTTACTGGACTAAGAACTCCTTATGGGCAGGCACTTTGTGTCTCTGACTGCAATTACCCTGAAACCTGTCACTGCAGGTGATTTTTGATTGGCATTCAATACACATGTTTAAGCAATTAAATAACCTTAAATTCTTCTGATACAAAGTAAACTGTAGGGCTTCCCTGGTGGCACAGTGGTTAAGAATCTGCCTGCCAATGCAGAGGACACAGGTTTGAGCCCTGGTCCGGGAAGATCCTACATGCCGCGGAGCAACTAAGCCCGTGCGCCACAGCTACTGGGCCTGCGCTCTAGAGCCCACGTGGCACAACTACTGAAGCCCGCGCGCCTACAGCCCATGCTCCTCAACAAGAGAGGCCACCGCAATGAGAAGCCCGCTCATGGTGATGAAGAGTAGCCCCTGCTCACTGCAAACAGAGAAAAGCCCGCGCACAGCAACGAAGACCCAACACAGCCAAAAATAAAATAAATAAATTTATAAAATGAAAATAAACTGTAAATAGCATCTATACTATTTATTGTTACTTAAAGTTTGTAACTGTCATTATTTCAATCCAGCACACCACTATCTGTGCTGGTTTTAGTGAGACTGTTAGCAAAGAAAAAGGACTCCCTTCTCATTTTGTGTTCTGTGTCCAGAAATAGTTTACTGGTAATACTGAGAGATAACTCACTGGGGATCTGATTTAAATTCAAATAAAGGACTTGAAAAGGAAAACTCCTCTGTTCCATTGCCCTTAGCTAATATTGTTATGCTAATCCTAAGTATGCGTCATACTGCCAGAAGCTTAAACGATCAACAGAAACTACATGTTTTTCTTCTGATTTATTTTTGCCATATTTTAAAATTAAGCAAGTTAAGTTTCCTCTTAATATTTTCACCTTCAGTTAATGTACCCAATAGCAATGTAAAGAAACAGAGATCTTTTAAAAGATTCAGAAAATCAGTTAAACACAACTTTCTACAGGTGGCATCAAATGATAAGAGGATTTGAAAGTTAAATTTAGAGAATGAAGACAATCAATTGAACATGATTTATAGACCATTAACACTATTAACATATCTTGTTTTGAAATATATTCAACTTTCCCTAAAATTTAAAAAAAAAATCTTTGAAAAGGAATGACCTTTTTTATAAACCAAACACATGTTTATTGTGATTGCAATTAATCTCATAAGGAACAAGAAAACACCAAGCTACTAAATGTACAGCAAATATTTACATTTCCTCCTTTTTCCAAATTGTACTATCATTTATATATTCCTAATGTGGTCATTATCAGTATAATACCTAAGATCATAAAATTAATCATTTTAGAATTAAGGTATAACTCATAATAATTTAGTTTATAGGCAAAGCCCCATTTTATGCTATGTTTATGGCACTATAGGGAATAATAAAGGAAAAACTCAGTTTTCCTCCTTCTGTGTAGAAAAACCCAGGTCTTTCCTGTGTTGTTTTTCTTGTGAGTCTCCTTTATTTCACTTCACTTCTGATACTTCTTGTCACCAAATGTGTGAAGGTTTTCCCCCAACAAGCAATTCTCTTTGACACCAGCTGGGTGTCCTACAATTTAATTCAATTCTGACACTACCTAGAGATGATGTCATATCCCACAGGTTAAATGCTCAGTATCACAAAACTGCCCTCTAACCCCCACTTCAGAGACCCATTGCAAGCCCAGACAGAATATCACCTGTGCTTCTGAACAATCAGCTACATATCAGAGGTTCCAATGACCCCTTCCTTTGGTTCAATTAATTTACTAGAGCGACTTACAGAACTCAAGGAAGCACTTACTTATGTTTACCAGTTTATTAAAGGATATGATAAAGGATACAGACAAACAGCAAGATGAAGAGATACACAGGGTGAGGAATAGAAGGAGGGAAACTCTCCAAACTCTGAAAATTTGGAATTCTCTGGAGGCTTCATCACATGGGCATAATTGATTATTAACTCCATTTTTACCATTCAAGAGAATGAATGGTAGGGTTGAAAATCCCAAGCTTCTAATTATGGCTTGGTCTTTCCAGGGATCAGCCCTCATCTAGGAGCCATCCAGGAACCCACCCAGAATTGTCTCATTAGAACAAAAGACACTCCTATTAACCAGGAAATTATAAGGGTTTTAGGAGTCCTGTATCAGGAACTGGGGTCAATGATCAAATATTAAAAGATGTTTCTAGTGCTCTTATCACTTAGGAAATTACAAAGGATTTAAGAAGTTCTGTGCCAGGAACCAGGGGCATATATATATATTTTTTTTTTTTTTTTTCCATTATCTCACAGGAACTTAACATGAATTTTATATATACACCCTTATTAGACTTTTTGCTGATAGCCCTGACACCAAGGTGTTTGCTTTTGATTATCTGTATCAATTCCCCAGGTACTAGATGAGTGATGGATTTAGAAATCCATCAACCCACCCCCAAAGGCTTACATGCACAGATATACTCCTGGTTCACTCCAGCTGCCTAGTTAGCAAGGGGGGGAATTAAATGCTCTCATCTGGTTAAATATATAGATAGATAAATATAGATATAGATTCATAGATATATAGAAATATAGACATAGATAAATAAATCACCCCAAATCACCAAAACTAATGAGACCAAGTTCCCTTGCTGAGTTTATGATTAACTTCTCTATCCAAAACTTTATTCATTTTCTTCTACTTCCCCTGTTTCCCTCAGGATTGAGGAGTAACAAAGAAAAGGAGGGGTTGAAACCAAGCAATCCCCTGACGGGCTTTTCTCAATAACAGACCACTTTTTGTTCCTCACCTCTTGTTTAAAGAAAAACTTCAGTCTCCTGAACCTTCCCTGAGTGTCAAAAATTCTAGCTCAAGGGTTAATAATCAGATGAATAAGAATATGCAGAGACAGAGAATAGCAGTCTGGCAGGAGAACTGGTAACAATTTAAACAATAGATCAGCCATATAACAAAGTCACAGGACCATTAGTTTCTCCCTGAAGGACATGGATAACAAAGTCTGACACACATACCTAAGTTGTTTTTGCAGAAGCCAGACTCCCACCAGACGGAAACTACTGACCCTGATGGCAGGCATGTAGACTCCAGACCAGTTGGAACCAGGAGGTTGATGACTGAGATTCCCGAAACATCACCCTGTTAATTCACCATCAAAGAATCAGAGAATTGTGTACTAGCCAGTCACACACCCTGTGACCCTCTCCCTCCCATGGTCTTTAAAACCCTTCACTGAAACCAATCTGGGAGTGTGGGTCTTCTGAGTACAAGCTGCCTGTGCTCTTTGCCTGGAGCCCTGCAATAAACACTATACTTTCCTTCACCACAACCCCATGTCAGTAGCTTTGCTGCATGTTGGGCAATTGGACCTAAGTTCAGTTTGGTAACACAATTAGCACAATGGAAAAGGATATGCATATATAAATTTGATTGAAAGAGTAGACCTTTATACTTATGAAAATGTACTTTGTGGGCTTCCCTGGTGGCGCAGTGGTTGGGAGTCCGCCTGCCGATGCACGGGACACGGGTTCGTGCCCCGGTCTGGGAAGATCCCACATGCCGCGGAGCGGCTGGGCCCGTGAGCCATGGCCGCTGAGCCTGCGCGTCCGGAGCCTGTCCTCCGCAACGGGAGAGGCCACAACAGTGAGAGGCCCGCGTAACGCATAAAAAAAAAAAAAAAAAAAAATGTACTTTGTATATTGTGATATTACATTACTAATTATTACTAGGTACCTGCCCAGTGCCTAGGTGTACATTGCAAGTCAAATCTTTGCAAATTGGCTTCAGACCTGCAAAATGTCCTTTCCTCTCCAGTTTTCACTCTACATCAGTATAATAGAAAGGATAAAACTTGCCATGGTCAAGAGAAAAACAAAACCAAAACAAAAAATCAACAAACAAAACTGGCAGCAGGAGCCTGACCAAGCCTATGACATACCCATCAAACTGAAAACTACCAGTGATATTGGAAAATCTTATTTACCGACTTGGAAACCTGTTGAAAAAGCTACAAATGTTGATGAATGAAACAGAAAAGCCACAAAATTGCATACAAAAAGAGGAATTATTATATTACTAACCCTAGATAATATTGTCTCATAATTGTGTATAAAAATATGCCTGTATAAATGTTTATGTTTGTTATACAAAATGAAATGTTACACTTTGAAACAAATTAATTATAAAATTAGATGACAAATAGTTTCATTAAAAATACAAGAATTTGGACTTCCCTGGTGGTACAGTGGTTAAGAATCTTCCTGCCAATGGAGGGGACATGGGTTCGATCCCTGGTCCGGGAGGATCCCACATGCTGTGGAGCAACTAAGACCATGCGCCACAACTACTGAGCCCATGAGCCACAACTACTGAAGCTTGCGTGCCCTAGAGCCTACATGCTGCAACTGCTGAAGCCTGTGTACCTAGAACTCGTGCTCCTGAAAAAGAGAAGCCACCGCAATTAGAAGCCCGTGCACCACAACAAAGAGTAGCCCCCACTCGCCACAACTAGAGAAAGCCCACATGCAGCAACAAAGACCCAACGCAGCCAAAAATTAAAAAATTAAAATTAAAAAAAATGCAAGAATTTAAAACAAAGTCCAAGGCAAATTAATATATCTGTTAAACTCTTTTCAGATTTTTTGAGATGAAAAGTAGCTGTGATTAAGTAATCAAAAAGGTATTTTATATATATATAAAGATATATATATGGATTCTTCAGTACAAATGTATAGAATATACATATACATATATATATATATATATGAATTCTTCAGTACAATGTATAGAAGCAATTATATAATGATGAAATATCACTTCATATCTATGTGTATTTCTGATCCTGGAGAAAAGAATATATAATTTAAAACAAATAATTTGATGCAATTTATTAAGGGAGAATAACCATTGTAATTCTATACTTGCTGTTACTGGTGAAAATGACAAATTGTGGGTTAGAGCCCAAGTGCTGTAAATAGCATGTTTCAAACAGCCAGGATCAAAATGCCTTTGGAATTGGAATAGAGAGCAGGAATCACTGAAAATATGACTCCCTACAAACAGTTACATGTAAGGGTGTGTGTGTGTGTGTGTGTGTGTGTGTGTGTATGTATGTGCTTGTGTGTATAAAAATATACTTGTAATTGACATTTAACAGATGACTTTTTCTGGTTTTCACAGACTACTTGCTTTTGTTAAAAAAGAAAAAGGCTACTAAAAGGATTCAAAAAGATCTATAAAAAAATCCTTTACACCAAATGGTTCCATAATTATATCAATATATTTCATATTCAAGAAACATCAGTCAGAAACAGGTATTGGGATGATATAAATCAATCAAAGTAAAGCCTCAAAACAAAAATAAATAAGGTCCTAGTGCTATTTCTTTTGATAAAGATGACTTTCAGCAGCAAAAATTCTATATTTTGTAGAATGCGACCACTTTACCCTCTGAATCAAGCAGAGTGTGGAGATACACAGGAAATGCTACTGATTTTAAACATTATTTGAACCAACAAACAGATTTAAAATGACCTTCCACTGTGACAACAATATCTATAATTTGAAAGGAGTTTGTAGAGGAAGAAATGTTGCAAGGTCTGGAGTAAGATAAATGGCAATTTATGGAGGTCAGTTGGCCAATTTCAGATCAAAATAGTTGATATTGCCTCAAAGCAGTAAATATATCAACACAATTTCTGGAAAATCACAATTTGAAGATACTTTAATTTTCAAGGAATTGTTTTACTAGGCACTTTGGAATTGCTTTATCTATATAGCTAATCGTATAACTTTGCTGTTTTCAGGTATGTTCATAGCAATAGAATGTACTGGCTCCTTAAAAAATATAACTAAAGAAGTTGATCTGTTTTCAGGCTTGCTGAAATGACATTATATAATGAACTGTAAGTCTCAGGCCATCCCATGATTCAAAAAGTAGAAATAATAACAATGAGTATGTTTTTACAAGTTAAGTTCTTTTATACCCATGGATATTTTTCATTTAAACATAGTGATGTTCTTCGAGGTTCATTCTGCTTCCCCTGTTTTATAAATAGTTAGACTTGGAACCCATGGTTTCTGTGATTGGTCTGGACTTACGTTTAAACTTACAAACAGAAGTCAGTTCAAAGGGTACAAAGTTTCAGTAATGCAGGATGAACAAGCTCTGGAAATCTAATGTACAACATAGGGTCTGTATGTAACAATACTGTACTGTATACCTAAAAATTTGCTAACAAGGTAGAGCTTATAAGTGTGCTTACCACACACACAAAATGATATAAAAATAAATTAATAATTAAAGAGGTCATGAGGAAATTTGTAGAAGTGATGGATAAATTAATGGCCTTGGTTGTGGTGATGATTTCACAGGTGTGTACTTCAAACTCATCAAGTTAAATATCTATAACTTTTTTTAAACTTAATTATCTTTCAATAGAGTTTTTTAAAGTAGTTTAAAATAATTCAAGATTTTCCATAACTATTCAGTATTCTAAGTTGGAAGATCTTAGTATAAATCAGCATGTAGAGCTTTAGAGGTTATACATTTATAATAATTAAAGATGATAAACAGAAAACATGAAAATTAAACCTGTCAAAAGACAAAGCCATGTAGAATGAACACAAAAAACTTCTAAAAGTGACCAGAGCAGGGATATTCTTTTTTTTTTTTTGGAAGATTCATTTATTATTTATTTATTTATTTTTGTCTGCGTAGTGTCCTAGTTGCGGCACTCAGGATCTTCATTGAGGCACGCGGGCTCTTCATCCTGGTGCAGGGGCTTCTCTCTAGCTGTGGCGCGCAGGCTCCAGGGCCTGTGGGCTCAGTAGTTGTGACACGAGGGCTTAGCTGCCCCGCGGCACCCCGCATTGTAAGGCGGATTCCTTGCCACTGGATCACCAAGGAAGTTCCAAGAAGGGATATTCTTTTAACCCAGCTGGGTATACATCCAGAAAAACATTTGCCTTTCTAACCAACTTCTACCTGGACCCTCAGAAATTCAAACTTCTCATTGTTTGCTTCATTCTTTCAGGCCCCATCTATCTGAAAACTTCCCTTCAGTCTCATTTTGGAAACTTGTATTCTGAGTTCACCAAATTATTTTGTTGTGCCCTTACTCAGCATTCAGCTCAAACACTGTGTTCTTGTTCTTGTTAATCTGGTTTACAGGCAAAACATAATCTAATTAAAAAGAGCTAAAGGAAGTATTTTAAGTATTTCCTACTGATTGGGTATTTTGATAATTACTTAGAATTTCCTTGGTTGGATTTTTCAAGGCTTAAAATCAGGATAGTTTTAGTTATTAGAATTTCCTTACAATGATTTTCCTAGAAGAAAAACTTACCAATATGTTATTTTTAGAAGTCTCTGCAAATGTTAAATCCATTCATTGCTTTACCAAGTGTCTATTATTTTATCCATTCATCTGCTCAAAACAAAGGTATTAGGTAGAGCTAAAAATCATCTGTGAAAATATCTTGATGTTTGCTATTTCAGTGTGTCAAAATCTGGAGAGCAGGAAGGGTTAGGCAATAGTATTTTGAAAATAACTTTTTACAAGGAACTTTGACATATCCTTTAGCTTTATTTGCCCCCATTTGCTTTATTATTCTCTTTTTCAGTTTATATGTATGTATACTGTTTTGTCTGAACCACTGAGAGTGAAATGGAAACATCCTTATCCCAACCCCCATCACTAAATACTTCAAGGTGTATTACCTAAGAACAAGGTCATTCTTTTTCATAACCCCATTAATGAACTTTAACATTGATTTAATGCTATTATTTAATCCACAGTATATATTCCATTTCTTTTCATTTGTCCAATAAATGCCATATATAGCTTTTCTTTTTTTTTTTCCTCATCCAGGATCTATTCCAGGACTACTCATCATGTTTGTTTGTCATGTTGCTCTAGTCTCTTCTATTTTGGAACATTATTTCAGCCTGCCTTTGTCTTTCTTCACCTTAACATTTTTGTAGAAGGTGCCACAATTTGAGTTATTCTAACATTCCTTCATGATTAGATTCATGTTATATTGTGGGGGGGCAGTGATACCACAGAAATGATGCTGTGTCTATTACATATTTTGAGATTAAATTTTTTGGAAAGTTCAGGTCTCAGAACTAACTGGAATCATATTAAAGGAGAAGTAATAATCATAAGATTACAGAGAAGATAAACTACCAGAAACATAAATGAATTGCTTTTTAATAATTTATTTTTATTAATCCATATCACATGCCAGGAACTGCAGTAGATGTTAGGACTATATTGATAAAGATGCTGAATGACTAGCATCAAGGATTAGCAAACTACAACCTTCTGGCCAAATCCAGCCATGGCCATTCATTCCTGGATTGTTTATGGCTACTTTTGTGCTGCATTAGCAGAGTGAAGTAGTAGTGATAGAGATCTTTTGGCCGACAAAGCTGAAGATGTTTACTATGTGGTTTTTCAAAGAAAAAGTTTTCCAGTCCCTGTTCTAAGCGTAATTCTAGCTAATGTATTTTTTTTTTTAGATAAACAATTATTTATCTAAAACATATGAGCAATGAGAAAAAATAGGTTAACAGTCATGTGGCTTTATTTGGGGTGATGAGTAGATTTTGATGTATCTTGTAAATATTGCACTATGTAGTACAAAGTATGCAATACTTTAAAGTCCTCTACTATTCATATTCCAGGCCTTACTTAGGAAGAATAAGTGATGCCACTTAGCCAGAAATCCCTAGTGTTTCTGAGCCTGCATCTCCCTAACTGTTGTTCTCTTGCCTACTGCCTACTGTAGACCTTATTTCAAAGGACTAAGCTCAAGAGGCTTCAGCATTTCCTGTATCAGCAAAGACTTTCTCTTTCCTTCAAGCGATTTATTAAAGAAGGAATCAGATTGACTTTAGTGAAATATATTCCATTTTTCCTGAAGACAAAATTTTGTCCCATTTAAGAACTCTTCTGCTTATGTCTTGATCAGAATCACATTTTCAAACTGGTGTCTGGACACGCGAATAAATCCCATTACCCAGTAATAGGATTTGTCTGCACACCTCCTGTGCACTCCTTTGGTAACTGAGAAGTCCTTCACAGTGGGCTGTATTTTTTCTTTAGGTTTATTCTGACATCTGTCCAAATAATTTCACTCTATGATGCGTTTGTTTCATTTAAACCCACCAAAAGGGTGAGAGACTAGTAGTTGACAAAATTCCTGAATAGCATCAGTATTCTTCCTTATTTCACTCAAGGAGATGCCCTAAATTTAACCTTTGTCTGGGAAGGAATGACAATTCAACCATTTGCAGAGTAACTTGGGGGTGAAACCAACAGCTGTGTTCTTAGACGATGCGTTAGTCACTACCATTTTTAAGTCCCTGTCATTCAAGCTACCTCGAAAATGTGTTTAAAAAAACTGTTAAAGAGTAGTAGTCTGCAAAAATGGAAATGCTGCTGCTAACTTGATAGTAGAAATATACTTTGGGAAGTAATGAGAACATGCTGTACTTTTTAGGCGAGGATGGTAATTTACACTAATAGTAGTGTTACCAAACAGAACTTGGGTTCCTCGCCCTCACTCAGTAAAGCCAATCTACTGACACCAGGTTGGGGTGAAGGAAACTGCAGCATTTATTGCTGCTAAGGGTGCTAAGCAAGGAGGACGGGGCAGCTAATGCTCAAAAGGCCTGAACTCCCCGATGGCTTTCAGGAAAGCGTTTTTAAAGATGGGGTAGAGGTTGTGGGGTTTGTGATCAGCTTGTGGACGTTCTTCTGATTGGTTGGTGGTGAGGTAATTGGGAGTCAACATCATCAACCTCTGGTTCCAACCAGTCTGGAATCTCTGTGCTTATGGGCAGCATACAGTTTTTGATAACTTCTGCCACCTGGTGGGGGTTTCAGTATCTGCAAAACAGCTCACATGATACATCTCAGAATATTCTCTACAGCCCTTGAGAAGGAACTAAAGGTCCTTGACTTTGTTTAATGGCTAAACTATTATTATTTTGTCTTGCTTGACTGTTGTCCTTTGCTTCTGCATTTTTCTCACTTCTCTGATTAAGTTTGTTCTTTGAACTCAGGGAAGGCCTAGGAGGCTAAAGTTTCTCTACAAGCAAGAGGCAGATGGAGGACATGGGGAGTGGGAGTCTGTCCTGGGAAGGCCCCATAGGGTCCTGCTTAGTTACAATAGTACATCTTGGTTAAACCAGATCAGTAAGATTAATATTGAGTGAAGCTGGATCAAAATTACAAACTATTCTTACGTGGTATCCTCTCTGGCTATACCTTCATTGCTAGTTACTAGTAAGAGGTACTCTCCATATCTCCCTCTGAATACTTCTGTGTTTTTAGTCTAACCTTCTAATGATAACAGAACTAACAGTTGTGGGAAATTGATATTCTATACCATATTCCTTACTTATTTTATCTGCAATTCTTACAATCTTTCTGCAAGGCAGACATTATTGTCTCACTGTTACAGTTAGAAGAATGGGCCATGGAATGACTTTAACTCTTTAAAGGCCAGTTAGTAATTGACAGAGTTAGGATAAAACTTAGATCTAATGCCAAAGCCCATTTACTTTTACCCCAGTGCTTTATGCATACTATTGCTGATTATTTGTACTGATTAAATGTAGAGCAAATTTTCAAAATATTAACTGCAATTTGAACACTCATTGTTTTCATTGAGCTTTATTTTATTCCAGAATCACATTTTTCCTAATTGCAAAATGATACAGGTAACCAAAAAAACCTGTGCAGTGAGGGTGAACCTGCATTATTTATACATTTTTTGAAACCTGCTCATTACTTTACTGCCTGACATTGCCTGATACATGCCAGTCTTGCACAAACAGGAAGACTTCTGGATATTGAACTTTTTCTTGTCAAATGATGTTGAACCTAAAATATACATTCAACTTCCATACTATAAGTTTTATGTTTCCAATTTTTTATAGAAACTGTCTTCAAGTTAGCTGAAATGTTAGTAAATTTAATTATTTTAATTAATCTTCCTTTAAAAAGTTTTAATTGTTTTTAGAGACAAATGCAAATAGCCATAATTTCATATAGATCCATACAAAATTAAAAAGTAATACCTGCATATAAATTTACCAAACCAAGTGGACTTTACTTGTTACCACGTTAAATGTACACTAATTTTAAATAGAGATAACAGATGTTACTGGTAGTCTCCTCCCAAGACTTACTATGATATGTCAGAACGATCCCTGCAATCCCAGACACCGTAGCAACCCCTTCTACTTCTGCCTTTATAAGAAGAATGAGGAGTGGAAAGAAGGAGATAACAGAAACAGAAAACCACTTATTTTGAAGGAAATGAAGTATTTATAGTAAGAACTATTTTCTTTGTCTAAAACAAATTTAATAATGTGGGGGAAGGGACAAATGGGAAGTCTCCAAGAGGATAAAACTTATGATGCAGAAGGCCTACAAAAGGGGAGGCTACCTGATTGAACTGCAGACTCTCCAGAGCCATGAATGTTGGAGTGACACATAACCAGCAAGGTGAAAAGAGACTATAATGTGGGGTCCAAATAGAAAAGAATCTAGTGGAATGGAGGATCATAAGAGGAAGAAGAAGAAAATGGAGCTGTTTAAGGGCCCACTGGTTCAAGTGAGGTTATGCCTCACCAGGAAAGAAAAGTGGAGATATAGGACCAATGGGAGACATAGCCACTCTCTATGAGAGAGATCTTATTAAAAGATAGGATGGCTGTGGAGTGGAGTAGTATCCCAAACACATACTCATTCCTTCCCACATTGATGAAGACCACAGTAATGAAACAGAACCAAGCCAAAGCCATGCAAGGATCTTGTCCCAGCACTGGTGCGGTAATTTGCCCAACTGGACCCTTGTCTCCCTTATCTGACTTCCATATCCCCATTCTATAGGGCAATGCCAAGGAAGAAATAGAGGAGGAGTAGAAAATCAGACCTCCATTTTCCCCCCATTTTATCTCTCCCAAGGCACACATTTTACCAACAACAGAGAAGAGGAATGCTTTGGATCAGGTAAAAAATTACGAAGTTAAATTGGACTGGTCAGAAAATTATTTAATCCACTCAGGATGATTTTATGTGAATGTGGATTATATATGGTCCAATTGTAGGACAGTGGTTTGTATAAATGCAAATATTATCATTTTTATACCCCATTGAGACAGAACTTCAGTAGTTGGTTATAAAAATTTTAAATGCCTGTGCTATAACCATGTGCCTTTCAAAAACTGTGTTCTTATGGTTCTCATAAAATAAAGGCTATTGTCACTTATGTAAAATAATTTATAATATTAATAAGTCCTTATGGTCAAACAGAAGTGCATCTTTCATGACATGGTATGAATATCTTTTGTGACATAGGAAGATAAATAATGGGACGGAAAGGCAAGAGGAAAGGGTTGAAGCTATGATAGGAAAGGTACCTGTTATAGCAATATTGAACATTAAGCTCTTTTATTTTAATCCTCATTATTCCTGTATCCAAACTGCTAAACTGATACTACTACTATAACAAAGAATTTGGGGCTTGCTAGAGTAAGATAAAAAGGATTTGAATTTGAAAATTACTCTTGAAATGTACACATTAAATGTAACCTAATGGGTGGGGGAAGGGGGGATTCAACTGAGGCTGAATTTCATAAGAGAACAGGAAGGATGAGAATCTCTGAGAGGAATTCACCATTAAGGATTGAGAGTCTAAACAAGACTTGTGACCCAGACCTAGTTTCTGAAGAAAGCATTTGTTCTAGGCTCTGGCTTGTGTCCACTGGAGCCTATAATTTTCAAATTTCACTTCCGTCATCATCTTGCCTGGATTAGAGTAATCAACTGCTAATTTGTCATTCTGTTACCAGGGAGTAGGTTCTTATATTGCTGAGAAAAAATTCAGAGACAAGACATGGAGGTAGGGAAAGCAAAGCGAGGATTTGTTAAGCTGTAGTGTGCTCTCAAGGGGAGAGCGGGCAGACTCAGGTGAGTAGCTGCTCTGAGTTTCTTTGGCAAGCTGGTTATATTGGGTGTGAAAATGAATAGGTGGAATATTCATTGAGGAGGAAGGAATTTGGGGTCATAGTTCCTATTTTCATTCCAGCTCCACCTTCCTGAGAAGAGGAAGGATTTTTGTCCTTATTTAGTCTATTTTTTTTCCTAAAGCATTTTTTTAAAAATTGAAGTATAGTTGATTTACAATATTGTGTTAGTTTCAGGTGTACAGCACAATTGATTTATAAATATATTCATACTCATATACATATGTATTCTTTTTCACATTCTTTTCCCTTGTAGGTTATTACAAAATATTGAGTATAGTTCCCTGTGCTATATATTGAGTCCTTGTTGATTATCCCTTATTTGGTCTTGATTGGAAGTGTCATGGCATTGGTGCATGATGGGTACTTCTTATCTGCAAAGCTAATTTTATTGTAATGAGGGCATAATGAGCAAAAGTTTACGTTTGGATGCTGGAGAGTCCCACCTTTCCCCACCTTTCTTTATCTGCCTCTAGGACCCTTGTCACCCCAAAATGTGCGGTTTCCTGTCAGTCCAGCATTTCCTCCTTCTCTTTGTCTGCCCATGGACCCCCATTGCTCACAAGATGTATGGTTTCCTGCCACATGGCCTGTGCCCACCCTTCTTCTCTGCTCATATCTAGCTGTCTGCCTGCTCTGACAGTTCTACAATCTATTTTAAAAACAGAAACAGAATGTCTCAATTAAAACATAAGTCAGATCATTACACAACTCTGTTCAAAATCCTCCAAAGTGAAAAAAACAAAGTCCTTAAAATGGCCCATTGGGCCCTACAAAATTTGATCTACCACCATGGCTGCATTACCTGTCTAATCTCAGTTTTTTCTAATCCCCCCTACTGTTTCTTTTCCAGTTCCATCCACACTAACCCTCTGCTGCTCTTCAAACACATCAGGCCATAGGGGTTCTGCAATCGCCACTTCCTCTACCTGGAACACTCTTTTCCCAGATAGCTACATAACTCACATCTTCACCTTCAAATCTTTGCTCAAGTATCACCTGTAACCTGAGCACCGTATTTATATTTGCCATGTGCCTCACCCGGTCCCCATCTTGGTTCTTCCAATAAGTTTTTAATAGAACTATTTTATAGATTCTTCAATATAATACAACTGATTGGTCAATAAATATATCTTTTAATTTTGTGATCTTTATTTTAAAGAGCTCTTTCAGACTCAAATTCATGAGAAATTATGTTATCAATGTAATTTTTACTGTGTTAGAAGTTGATGAGAGCTATGGAAGAACATTTTAAAAGGAGCAAGGAAGACTTATTATTTAAGAAATACAGTTTGTAAGGCTGTAGCTGCCGTAGAGCTAGCTCTTGGGTCATGAGGTGCATTGTCAATGAGCAGTAAAATTTTGAAAGAAATCCTTTTTTCTCCACAGTAGTAGGTCTTAACAGTGGGCTTAAGATATTCAGTAAACCATATTGTTAACAGATGTGCTGTCATGTGGGCTTTGTTGTTACATTTCTAGAACAAAGGCAGAGTAGACTTAGTATAATTCTAAGATTTTTCACAAGGGTAAGTGAGCACTGGCTTCAACTTAAAGGCACCAGCTGCATTAGGCCCTAACAAGAAAGTTAGCATGTTCTTTGAGACTTTGAAGCCAGATATTGACTTCTCTTCTCTAGCTATAGATGGCATCTTCCAATAGAAGGCTGTTTTGTCTACACTGAAATTCTATTGTGATGAGAACCAAAAGTCTCCAAAAGTTGTCTTTGCCTCATTACCATGCTAAGATTTCTGCCCAAAGTTGGCGGGGTGGGGGTTGCACTTTGCTAGGCACAATTAATGCCTTGTGCAAAGGAGCCCAATGGACTGCACACGTTCTATCTGTTTCTTGAAATTGCTGCCCCTTACCCCAAATTCTGATGGCACACCCACCTCTTACCCTGTAAAAGTTTCCTGTTTCCCCCTGAGGACAGGTAGTCTTTAGAGTATGAGCTCTCCCTTCCCCATTCCTTGATCAACAAATACAGTTTCTGCTCTGCTTTGTGGAAAAAAATAAAGAAAACCTGTTGTTTAGTGTAGCCACCTTCATTAATTATTTTAGCTAGATCTTCTGGATAACTCACTGCAGCTTCTATATCAGCTCTTGCTGCTTCACCTTGCACTCTTGTGTTGTAGAGATGGCTTCTTTCCTTAAACCTCATGAAACAAAAACTCTGTGAGCTTTACATTTTCTCCTGCAGCTTCCTCACCTCTCTCAGCCTTCATGGAATTGAAGACAGTTAGGGCCTTGCTCTGGATTAGGCTTTGGCTTAAGGGAATGTTGTGGCTGGTTTGGTCTTCTATCCAGAACACCAAAACCTTCTCCATATCACTAATAACGCTGTTTTGCTTTCTTATCATTCATGTGTTTACTGGAGTAGCACTGTTAATTTCCCTCAAGAAGTTTTCCTTTGCAATCACAACGTGGCTAACTGTTTCAGCCTGTCTCAGCTTTTGACTTGTCTTCCTCCCTAAGCTACTCATTTATAGTTTTTGATTTAAAGACAGAGACATGTAACTCTTCCTTTCACTTGAACGTTTAGAGGCCATTATAGGTTATTAATTGGCTTAATTTCAATATTTTTGTGTCTCAGGGAATAGGGTGGTCTGTGCAGAAGGAGAGAGAGCATTGATTAAGTTCACCATCTTACATGGCAGCAGTTCATGGCGCCCCAAAACAATTACATCGAAGTTACATCAAAAAACAAACAAACAAACAAAAAAAGTTACAGCAAAGATCGCTGATCACAGATCACCGTAACAAATATAATAACAATGAAAAAATTTGAAATATTTTGAGACTTACCAAAATGTGATACAAAGACAGGAAGCGAGCAAATGCTGTTGGAAAAATGGCACCAACAGACTTATTGAACGCAGGGTTGCCGCAAACCTTCAATTTGTAAAAAATACAATATGTGTATTTCAGAGATTCAAGGATGGCTCAATATTTGAAAATCAATCAAGGTAATCTACATATTAACAGTCTAAAAAAGAAAAACTACATGATCAAATCAATTGATGTAGAGTATTTGACAAAATTTAATAGCACTCATTAATTAAAAAAAAATCTATCAGAAAACTAGAAATAGACAGGACTTCCTCAACTTGATTTTTAAGAAAAGCTTAAAAAAACCCTCTACACCTAATCATGTAGGACTGAATAGTGATAAACTGAACACTTTTCTCCTAAGTTTGTGAGCAAGGTATGGATGCCATTCTCATCTTTTCTGTTCTATCCAGGAAGTTTTAGCCAGGATAATAAGGTAAGAAAAGAAAATAAAAGGCATGCAGATCAGAAGGGAAGAAATAAAACTGTTGCTATTTGTACATGACATGATGGTCTATGTAGAAAACCCTAAGAAATTTACTCATAAAAAAATCTCCTAAAATTAATAAATGAGTTCAGCAAGGTCAGAGTACACAAGATCAACATAGAAAAATTATAAACTTTTAGATAACATAGGCACAAATCTTTGGGACCTAGAACTGAGTGAAGAATTTTTAAATTTGACACTAAACACATAAACCATAAAAAGAAAAATTGATAAATTGGATGTTATCAGAATTTTAAACTTTTCTTCTGTGAAATTTCCAGTTAATAGAATAAAAAGACAAGCTACAGACTAGGAGAAATTATTGCAAACCACATATTTGACAAAGAATACATATCAAGAATTCTCAGAAGTCAACTGTAAAAAAAAATCCAACTAGTGAATGAGTAAGACTTTAAGAGACGTTGCCATTTCACTGATTAGCATCTAAGATTGGCAAATAAGCACATGAAAAGATATCACCATAATTAGCCATCAGAAAAATCCAAATTAAGGCTGTGATGTGATAGCAGTACACACTGAATAGAAGATCTAAAATTAATAACGATAACAGTAATACACCATGCTGGTTAGTACACACAGAAACTGAATCTCTGAATAAGCCTGGTAGAAATGTAAAATGGTACAGCCACTCTGGAAAATAGTCTGGCACTTTCTTATAAAAATAAAAATGAAACTACCATAAGACTCAGCAATTGTATTTATCCTAGAGAATTGAAAACTTATGTCCACTGAAAAGTGTCTACATGAATTTTCATATCAGCTTTATTCTAATAACCAAAACTTGGAAACAATTAAACTATGCCTCAGTAAGTGAGTGGTTAAACAAACTGTGATACGTTCATACCACCAAATAACAATAAAAAAGTAATGAACTGTTGATACGCACAACAGTTTGCATGGCTCTCAAGGACATTATGCTAAGTGAAAAAAGCCAATTTCAAAAAGTCAGAACTGCATGCTTCTATTTATATAACATTCTTGAATTATGAAATTATAATAATGGAAAACAGATTTGTGATTCCTGAGGAAGGGAGGACTTATGAATATAGATTATCCTGGGGGGTACATATGAATATAAAGGGGTAGCAGAGAGAGATCTTTGTGGTGAAGGAATCTTCCTATGTTCATTGCAGAGGTGGTTACACTGACCTACCCATGTGATTAAATGACATAGAACTATGCACATACATTGTACCAGGATCAGATTCTTCATGTTGTTATTATACTATAGTTATGTAAGTTGTAGCCATTAGAGAAAACCGGTAAAGTGTACACAGCCCCTTTACAAGCTAACTTTGCCACCTCCTCTGAATCTAAAATTATTTCTAAAAACATTAAGGAATAAAGAACATATAAAATTGAAATAAATAAAATCTTGTAAAATATGTTAAATTGGATGGAACTCAATGAAAATAATCATATACTAGGATTCCCATGGGCATCTGGATCTATGTTGTTGCCCATATTTTTCGTGTTACTTGTATGTTATCCTAGTAGATTGTAATTTTCAGGAAGGCAACGACTTTTACCTATTTTGTTGACTGTTGAATCCCAAGAGCTTAGATCAATGCTTGCATGTATGATGTAATCAGTAGAAACATGCTAAATGAGGCAAATAAGATAGTAGATCCATCATATTAACATGCACAGAGAATAATTTATGGTAATAGATGAAATGATACTCATAGTCTCAGATCTTGATCATGAGAATTATAAAAATCTTGCCCAAACACCTTTGGATCCCCTACCTTTCCATTAGATCTTGTTTCATTTACTGAAGCAAGTGCAGGCACACTGTTACTCTAACTGTTGCTTTTGTAAGTTCTAAGTAAACAACAACAAAAAAAAACCTTGTTAGCCTTGAAGTGTATAATTTGGCAATAAAAAGCACAAAATACTTTAAAAATAGAACTTTACCTATTTTAAGTGTATTTATTTAAAGGCCAAGAGATAGCCTTTTTCGGGAGACCGCTTAGTTTGCATTGATTTTGGAACAGGATATATGGGCAGCATGATTGGAGTCATGTGGTTTAGCAACATTGCTTGGACAATTTGGGTTTATCAAGTGGGGCAGGCAGAAACAGCCAAAGTCTCGTAAATGTTACAGTGAAATACTTAGTTTAGGCCTTCAAGGTATTTCATGGTGATCTTTTGGCCAGCATGGGTCTCATGGTCAACATGCTTAAGCCAGATCTCAGATTAACTACTCTCTGTGGTTTCTGAATCTATGGAACAAGCAAGTTCTGTGATCATAGGAGATGCTTGAGTAATGAGAACAGTCCTTAGTTTTTCATGTGACTTTTGGTTCTCTTTGGGGACTTCAATCATTGATCCAAGTTATCAGCTGTATAGAGACATTTAAGACCGGAAAGGATGTAGCATGGGACCGTGATGCTAAGGAATATGAAATGTAGAATCATAAATGGATCCTTTCCCATGCACCAATCTTCCATAGTCCTAATCAGGGAAACAAATGTCAAGCTCCATCTGAATTGCCTGAAATGGATGACTCAGAAAGTGGCATAGGGGCAAGGTCTCAAAGTTTTCTTTTCTCTTTTTATCGTTACTAGTCAGGTATTGTTATATCAAAGATTATCTCTTAAAAACTAATGCATGGAATTAAAGGAAAAAATCTTCATTTCCATTTTTGATAATTAGAGGTCTAGAATCTTATACTAACAGAGGAAAAAAGTTGGCTCTGAAAATAAATTATAGAAAGAGACAAAGAAAGGGATGGCAGTCATTGACTCCTGACATTTGGGGGTCTTTGTCCATGAAATTTATGGATAGAAGTTGCTTACATATGGAAGTCTCCTGCTAGATGCAGGTTTCTTGGGAAACCTGTCTCCATCATGATGCCATTTTCTCTGGAGTATCTTGAGAGATCCCAATTATAGATGGCTGAGTTGTAAAGACCTCCAGGTCATGGGAATGAGATCATTTATTTTCAGTGGGCAAATGCAGGCCCAGGCATCCAACCGTTGTAATTTAATTGCTGTATTTGTAGTTAATAGTACCCGATAAGGTCCTTTCAACAAAATTCAAGAGCAATTTTATGTTGGTATCATTTTCAGTAAAACCAGTTCTTCAGATTAAAGGTTGTGTAGGGATTCCTGTGGTTTATCCCTGAAAGAAGCCACTTGGACCTATTAGTTATAAAGGTGAGTGTACTGCCTTAAACCTCTAAGTATTTGACCATTTGCTATGGACTAAATTGTGTCCCTCCAAAATTTATAGATTTTACTTTTTTAAACAAAAACCCTAACCCTCAATGTGACTGTATTTGGAGCTAAGGGCTATAAAGAGGTAATTAAATTTAAATGAGATCACAGGATGGGGCCAATAGGATTAGTATCCTTGTAAGGGAAGACAACAGAGAGCTCTCTCTCTGTCTCTGTCTCTCTGTCTCTCTCCCTGCTATGTGAGGATACAGTGAGAAAGTGCCTGTTTGCAAGCCAGGGAGAGGTCCATCACCAGAAATCAAATCAACCAGCACCTTTGTTCTTACACTTCCCAGCCTCTAGAATGTTGAGAAATAATTTTCTGCTGCTTAAACTACTCATTGTGTGACATTTTGTTATGGCAGGCTGAGCAGACTAATGTACCATTTATATCTGTAAAAAATTATATGATCAGTTATGGGAGGTGTAAGTCTAGTCTCACAGGGTGAGTTGTGATTGGTTCATATGTCATAGCCTCTGATTTCTTTTGCTGAAGATCTGAAAGGCATTAAAGTTAAGGGTATGTCCCTATATCGTGGCAGTCATAATTCTTTAGGTAATTTTCAAGCTTTATTTTAAATATATCAGTTATTCTTCTATTTTCATTGACTAAAGACAATGAGGATGTGGTGTTTCTGGATGATGGATAGTGTCTTACAAAACACTTCGATTATTGACCTTGTAAAATGAGGACTTTGGTTACTGAATAAGTAATTTAGTATACCCCAAGTTGGAAATATAGACAATACGATGAAAATAAGGCATCCAGAAAATAGACAGACAATGGTAAGAACATTTTTATTGTCATTTGAAGAAGGTGAATGTTTAAAATCCACCTTTCAATATTTAAATAAACCTTTGGATCTTATCATACTTTTACTAGGCTTATAAGTTTAGCAGATGGAACATATGCCAGAAACATCCTCAGAAATTTTGAGTGAAGTAGTCTTATGAATGCTGATTTAAGATTGTAGATAATTTATCTATGCTTTGGGGATAAAATGAAAGTGTTCTAGGTAATGAATTATGTTAGCCAGCATTATTAGAATGAAAGAGAATGGAAACCTCTCTTGAGGGATAGCACGCAATTAGTTTATAAACAGGTAGTCAATGATTACCTGGTAGTGAGGACACATGATACATGGTGAGGACATTGGCAGTTGTCTAGGACCTTCTGATTTATACCATGAGACATACCACAGGGGTTACTGACTGTCCCTGAGTGACTAGTGCATACAATTTAGAAACATAAATCAGCTGGTAGACAAGTATTCTATCAGTCTTTGTGCTTGAACATTAATATCTTTTTGAACTAAGGAGTATGCAGTCATTAAAACTTATTTATATTAATATATCTTACTTATACACAGTGCACTATAAAAATTGAAATGCCAAACATACCTGATTGACTTTATAATCTTTCTTTCATAAGGAGAAGGAGGCAATCATTTTGGTACCTGTTGGTCATTCCAGGAAACCTACAGATATTTGTTATTCTTTATTTGGTGCCTGAATTTGGGAAGGACAAAAAAAAATGTGAACAAACAAACAAATAAAAAACACTTGACAGGGAATGTAAGAAACAGATAAGCCATATTTTTCAAAGGAAAAAATAGGGACAGCCATAAGGGGCAATGATTTTAGTAATTTAAATTGTACTCCTCAAAATGAGGACATTGAAAAACATTATTTAGTTCAAGAATGTGCTAGAAGCATTGAGAGTTAGAATATTTTTGTGTTGAAAATAAAACCCTTTTTTTCTGGGCAGAAAATGACTTGGTCATTTTATTTTAAAAAGTTCAATTTTACTTTTTTGTATTTATCTAGTAATATTTTGCAGGAATGGAACTATACAGTTTTCCCTTATGAATAAATCTATTAACATAGAGTCAGAGTTATCAGAATGTTTAACATATGTCATTATTTTCATTCATTTTTATTATTCACATTTATATTTACATTCACCGTCTATATGTAACATTATATATGTGTATGATAAGACATATACAGATATATAATTATTTGTATAAATAAGAAAATTAAACATTAATGTTAGTTTTAAAGCATAATTAACATTATCGATATATAAAATAAACCAATGCATATTTTCTATTCAGTACTCTATCTTAATAAAATACGATGATCTCTTTAAGAAAATGGCAGATAATATTCATTATTTTGTATATATTCTTGTATCTATAATTGCTATGCTTGGTATAATCTCAAATATTTATTGTAGTATCATCATTAATAAAAACAACCAGCTTTTGTTCCTGCCCACCCAGATAAACTAGACAGTAGAAAATTCAAATGTCTTAACTATTTTTCTTCAAGAAAGGTTACTCTGTGTTACATTTACTGATATATAAATGTATGTATATATGCTGATGCATTTTAGTTCTTCTGCAATGCATACGAATAAGGAAAAATCTAAATTCAATTTAGTGGATAGTATGTTGTCTTTTTTTCCTACTTTGAATTTATCCAATTATCCCAATATTATTTACTAATAAATACAATTTAATGTTAGTGTAAGTTATTAAATTTGACTAAGAATATGAAAATTATAATTTACACTACACATTAAACCTTTACAATTTATGACATTTATAAGAAATGAGATTAAACACTTTGAAGCATTTATTATTAAAATTCAATTTAGTTAAAAACAATTTTATATATTTGGAATTTTTAATGGTTGCAGAAATAATAACTTATTTGACACAGAAAACCATGGTAGAAATTTAAATATATCAAATTATGTGATTTTAAGATTAGTTTCAGATAAATATTGTATGAGGATTAATTTTATATAATAAAACTGGAAGATGATATAGACTTTAAACAAATATTAACTTATTTATCAGAACTATTAAACTATTTTCATAACAAAATTCATATGTTTATGTTTGCTAAACTATAAAGGGTCTAAAATCTCTTAGTTTTTTCTCTAATCAGAGTTGTATGTTTAATTTTCTTCAACCAAGATTTTAAAGAAAAAGAAATACAGCTTAATAATTTTTGTTTTTTTTTTTAACTTTACTCTCTACCTGGACTACATATTCCTAGATTCCACACAAATGAAAGAAGAATATTTTCACAGATTAGTCTGCAAAAATTTTAAGAGGGTGGAGAAAGGAGTGGGGAAGGAAGTAAAAATAAATAGGTAAAGGAGAATTAAGAGGAATTAGCTTCAGACAAATAAAACATTTTCATTGTAAAAAGCTAATTATCTTCTTCAAAGAGAAGAGGGAGATTAGATGCAGGAAATCTATTTTTATACACACTCATATATGTGCCCACACACACAACAAAGATTTGTTACATTTGGTTTAAATTAAAATAGCCTCTTTCTTAGGTGATTTCTTAAAGATATAAAAGACAATCTCTTCATGAGGGCTTCTTCCCTTTGTTTTAAGGTGCCTCTCAAATTAACAAATTTGCTCATTGCAAAATACTAAGTGGTCCTTGTAATTCTAAATTTCCTATTAAAAATTACCCAAATATCTGTGCCATTAGCAGCGTAATACACATGTACATGTATGTCTTAATTTGACAACACCACTTTCTTACCTGTGCATTCAAGAGCACCCTAAAAAGTGAAGGGAAAAAAGTAGAAGGCTCTTAACTGAGGACCATTATTACTAAAGCCCAAGCTTCACCTTGACATAAGCAGAATGCAAGATGGAAGCAGAATTCATATGGCAGTGTACGCTTGGGAGCCCCAAAAGGAAAGAAATGACAGTGAGTCTCTGATACATCATTCTTCCTTTTCAAAGCAGAATCACATGTTTAATCCTGATGCAGGCATGACACCAAAACTGAGGAAGGCACAACAGCACACTTAAATCTCATTAGCTTAATTCTTATTAAAAGATAACACGTGAGAATGGATTTAAAATGAACATTTCATGGGGAACAGGAAGCTTAAAGATTTGAGGAAATAGACTGAGGAAGAGCAATCAATGTTCGGTTTTGTTGTGAGAATTGTTCACTGTTCAAATTAGCTGAAAGTAAGGGGAAATATAGGTTTTGTTAACTGAGAGATAAGATATAGGGCAGCAAGTTTGGGGCTGTGGGTTAGAAGGTGTTGGTTGAACAATTTGGGTTGGTCAGTGTAGGTGGGGAAGAACATGTGGAAGTGAAGTGCTGGCAGAGGTTGAAGGGAAATTTTTCTACTCTTTTGTGACCTGTCACCCATTCAATCTATGATTCTAACTGTCTCTAAAGGGAAAACATATTGCTGCTTTCATTTTAGACACACACACACACACACACACACACACACACACGTTTCTCCTTAAATTATGTGATATTGTATAGCCTTTCTCCTTTATAAGGCTCACCTCACATTCTTTGTTCCTGAAAAGAATTAGAAAACACAGGCTAGAGTCCCCTCCCTTGATACATATTTGCCATTGGCATATGATAATGGGAAAGTAACTTACCTTCTTATTTGATTTCCTATGTTTTCTTTTAATATATAGAAGAAAGGGTTGATCAAGAGAGAGTGACCAGAAATGGAATCAGAAGGCAGTAGAACCTTGGAGAAAATATCACAATTCAAATCTAGACTTCATTTATGTATATTCGTGAAGATCACGTTTTAGTCTTTTCTTAGCTATATTAATAAAGCTCTCGGGCTTCCCTGGTGGCGTAGTGGTTGAGAGTCCACCTGCCGATGCAGGGGACACGGGTTCGTGCCCCGGTCTGGCAAGATCCCACATGCCGGGGAGCGACTGGGCCCGTGAGCCATGGCCGCTGAGCCTGCGCGTCCGGAGCCTGTGCTCCGTAACGGGAGATGCCACAACAGTGAGAGGCCCGCGTACCGCAAAATAAAATAAAATAAAACTCTCTACACCGTTGCTCTTTTTGAAATAATCATACTTTCCTTAGACAATATTTTATTTTCCTCAATTATATTTTGGACAGTCTCTGCTTTGTTTTTATTTGCCTAGGAAGATAGCCTTCTTTGCAAATGGTTAATTTTAACTATTTTGTGCTAGTGACTTTTACAGTTTTTTTATTCATTATAGTATTCCAGAAAGTAAGTTATTTTCATATGAGTGGAAAAGTAAGTAAATTGAATCACATCAATGTATGAATACTTAAGGTAATAATTGTAGATATGAAAAATAAGAAGATGTGTGTGGGGGCACTTAAATTTGTGAAGTTCTATTCAAATGTGGGATTTTTGTTGTGTTTGTTGTTCTGGACATGAGAGTGAAAAGGTACACACATTCTCATCTTGATTTGCTTGCAATAAATCTACTGCAGAGCGGTCGTTACCACCCTGATCATAATAGAGATATCTGTGTTCTAATATTAGATCTGAGCACATAATATCTTTTTATGCATATAGGAAGATAAGTTTATCAATTTTATGACTTTTTTCAATGAGACAAGGCTCTTCCACCATGGAAATTAGTCTCCTGCCAATGTTTGTATGATGCGACAATACGCTCTTGGTTATAAATGACTGATACAGAGATATACATCTTCTCCCAAATGGGCAACCCAAAAGATTTTGGGATTGGTTTCAGACTTCACAGTGGTATGGGTGTAATGATATAAATTTGCATGGACATATAAAAAAAATTATATGAAGAAAACATAGATCAGAAATGTAAAGCAGAATCAGGTAAGGTTAGTAGAAAATACTCTTTGGTCCCTGTTAGCTTTCCAGTTCCAATTTCTTATTCACCAAAAATACCCTTTTATTGTCTCTGATTGCCTCAGGATCCTTTTATCAAATTTCCTTATGTTTGAGCTATCCCAAGTCAGTGTCAGTTGAAACCAATAGAATATTAACTAAATTATTCTAAACTAAAACTCTGAAATGCTATTATTGGACAGAGTAGACCAAATTTTCTGAAACTTTTCATTCTAAGGGTGACATCTTAAATGATGGACTCATAGAAGTCGTCCTTATGGTCCTTCCCTCACCCTTCTCCTTCTCTTCACACACAACAAAGTCAAACACCAACTTTAATTTCCCCAATGTGATATTTCTTTACTGGAATAGGTTAACTTTGGATTTTTGGCATGATGTGTAGCATTTCCTGGTTTCTGACGTAGGCAGACAGGTCAGGCTCAGTTTATGCACAGAATATTCATTATTATTTTTTTTAAAAACACCTTTATTGGAGTATAATTGCTTTACAATGATGTGTGAGTTTCTGCTTTATAACAAAGTGAATCAGCTATACATATACATATATCCCCATATCTCTTCCACCTTGCATCTCCCTCCCTCTCATTCTCCCAATCCCACCCCTCTACGTGTTCAAAAAGCAGCAAGCTGATCTCCCTGTGCTACGTGGCTGCTTCCCACTAGCTATCAGTTTTACAGTTGGTAGTGTATATATGTCCATGCCTCTCTCTCACTTCGTCCCAGTTTACCCTGCCCCCTCCCCGTGTCCTCAAGTCCATTCTCTAGTAAGTCTGCGTCTTTATTCCCATCCTGCCCCTAGGTTCTTCATGGCATTTTTTTCTTTTTTGTCTTTAGATTCCATATATATGTGTTAGCATACGGTATCTGTTTTTCTCTTTCTGACTTACTTCACTCTGTATGACAGAGTCTAGGTCCATCCTCCTCACTACAAATAACTCAATTTTGTTCCTTTTTATGGCTAATATTCCATTGTATATATGTGCCACATCTTCTTTATCCATTCATCTGATATGGACACTTAGCTTGCTTCCATGTCCTGGCTATTGTAAATACAGCTGCAATGATCATTGAGGTACATGACTCTTTCTGAATTATGGTTTTCTCAGGGTATATGCCCAGTAGTGGGATTGCTGGGTCATATGGTAGTTCTGTTTTTAGTTTTTTAAGGAACCTCCATACTGTTCTCCATAGTGGCTGTATCAATTTACATTCCCACCAACAGTGCAAGAAGGTTCCCTTTTCTCCACACCCTCTCCAGCATTTACTGTTTGTAGATTTTTTGATGATGGCCATTCTGACTGGTGTGAGATGATATCTCACTGTAGTTTTGATTTGAATTTCTCTAATGATTAATGCTGTTGAGCATTCTTTCAGGTGTTTGTTGGCAATCTGTATATCTTCTTAAGAGAAATGTCTATTTAGGTCTTCTGCCCATTTTTAGATTGGGTTGTTTGTTTTTTTGATATTGAGCTGCAGGAGCTGCTTGTAAATTTTGGAGATTAATCCTTTGTCAGTTGCTTCATTTGCAAATACTTTCTCCCATTCTGAGGGCTGTCTTTTCATCTTGTTTATGGTTTCCTTTGCTATGCAAAAGCTTTTAAGTTTCATTAGGGCCCAGTTGTTTATTTTTGTTTTTATTTCCATTTCTGTAGGAGGTGGGTCAAAAAGGATCTTGCTGTGATTTTTGTCATAGAGTGTTCTGCCTATGTTTTCCTCTAAGACTTTGATAGTGTCTAGGCTTACATTTAGGTATTTAATCCATTTTGAGTTTATTTTTGTGTGTGGTGTTAGGGAGTGTTCTAATTTCATTTTTTTACATGTAGCTGTCCAGTTTTCCAAGCACCACTTATTGAAGAGGCTGTATTTTCTCCACTGTATGTTCTTGCCTCCTTTATCAAAGATAAGGTGACCATATGTGCGTGGGTTTATCTCTGGGCTTTCTATCCTGTTCCATTGATCTATATTTCTGTTTTTGTGCCAGTACCTTGCTGCCTTGATTACTGTAGCTTTGTAGTATAGACTGAAGTCAGGGAGCCTGATTCCTCCAGCTCCATTTTTGTTTCTCAAGATTGCTTTGGCTATTTGGGGTCTTTTTGTTTCCATACAAATTGTGAAACTTTTTGTTCTACTTCTGTGAAAACATGTCAGTGGTAGCTTGATAGAGATTGCATTGAATCTGCAGATGGCTTTGGGTAGTAGAGTCATTTTCACAATGTTGATTCTTCCAATCCAAGAACATGGTATATCTCTCCACCTATTTGTATCATCTTTAACTTCTTTCATCAGCATCTTATAGTTTTCTGCATACAGGTCTTTTGTCTCCTTAGGTAGGTTTATTCCTAGGTATTTTATTCTTTTTTTTGTAACGGTAAATAGGAGTGTTTCCTTAAATTAACTTTCAGATATTTCATCATTAGTGTATAGGAATGCAAGAGATTTCTGTCCATTAATTTTGTATCCTGCTGCTTTACCAAATTCATTGATTAACTCTAGTACTTTCCTGGTAGCATCTTTAGGATTCTCTATGTATAGTATCATGTCATCTGCAAACAGTGACAGCTTAACTTCTTCTTTTCTGATTTGGATTCCTTTTATTTCTTTTTCTTCTCTGATTGATGTGGCTAAAACTTCCAATACAATGTTAAATAATAGTGATGAGAGCGGGCAACCTTGTCTTGTTCCTGATCTTAGTGGAAATGCTTTCAGTTTTTCACCATTGAGGACGATGTTGGCTGTGGGTTTGTCATATGTGGCCTTTATTATGTTGAGGTAAGTTCCCTCTATGCCAGCTTTCTGGAGGGTTTTTATCATAAATGGGTGTTGAATTTTGTTGAAAGCTTTTTATGCATCTATTGAGATGATCATATGGTTTTTACTCCTCAATTTGTTAATATGGTGTATCACATTGATTGATTTGTGTATATTGAAGAATCCTTGCATTCCTGGGATAAACCCCACTTGATCATGGTGTATGATCCTTTTAATGTGCTGTTGGATTGTGTTTGCTAGTATTTTGTTGACGATTTTTGCATCTATGTTCATCAGTGATATTGGCCTGAAGTTTTCTTTCTTTGTGACATCTTTGTCTGGTTTTGGTATCAGGGTGATAGTGGCCTTATAGAATGAGCATGGGAGTGTTTCTCCCTCTGCTATATTTTGGAGGAGTTTGAGAAGGATAGGTGTTAGCTATTCTCTAAATGTTTGATAGAATTCGTCTGTGAAGCCATCTGGTCCTGGGCTTTTGTTTGTTGGAAGATTTTTTATCACAGTTTCAATTTCAGTGCATGTGATTGGTCTGTTCATATTTTCTGTTTCTTCCTGGTTCAGTCTCGGAAGGTTATGCTTTTCTAAGAAGTTGTCCATTTCCTCCAGGTTGTCCATTTTATTGGCTTGTAGTAATCTTTCATGATCCTTTGTATTTTCTGCAGTGTCAGTTGTTACTTCTCCTTTTTCATTTCTAATTCTATTGATTTGAATCTTCTCCCTTTTTTCCTGATGAGTCTGGCTAATGGCTTATCAATTTTGTTTCCTTTCTCAAAGAAACAGCTTTTAGTTTTATTGACTTTGCTATTGTTTTCATTTCTTTTTCATTTATTGCTACTCTGATCTTTATGATTTCTTTCCTTCTTCTAACTTTCGGTTTCTTTTGTTCTTCTTTCTCTAATTGCTTTAGGTGTAAGGTTAGGTTGTTTATTTGTGATGTTTCTTGTTTCTTAAGGTAGGATTGTATTGCTATAAACTTCCCTCTTAGAACTGCTTTTGCGGCATCCCATAGGTTTTGGGTTGTCGTGTTTTCATTGTCATTTGTTTCTAGGTATTTTTTAATTTCCTCTTTGATTTCCTCACTGATCTCTTGGTTATTAAGTAGTGTATTGGTTAGCCTCCATGTGTTTTTATTTTTTACAGATTTTTTCCTGTAACTGATATCTAGTATCATAGTGTTGTGGTCAGAAAAGATACTTGATACAATTTCCAGTTTCCTAAATTTACCAGGGCTTGATTTGTGCCCCAAGATATGATCTGTCCTGGAGAATGTTCCATGAGCACTTGAGAAGAATGTGTATTCTGTTGGTTTTGGATGTAAATATCAATTAAGTCCATCTTGTTTAATGTATCATTTATAGCTTGTGTTTCCTTATTTATTTCCATTTTGGATGATCTGTCCATTGGTGAAAGTGGGGTGTTAAAGTCCCCTATTATGTATGTATTACTGTCGATTTCCCCTTTTATGGCTGTTATTATTTGCCTTATATATTGAGGTACTCCTATATTGGGTGCATAAATATTTACAATTGTTATATCTTCTTGGATTGATCCCTTGATCATTATGTAGTATCCTTCTTTGTCTCTTGTAATAGTCTTTGTTTTAAAGTCTGTTTTGTCTGATATGAGAATTGTTGCTCCAGCTTTCTTTTGATTTCCATTTGCATGGAATATCTTTTTCCATCCCCTCACTTTCAGTCTCTATGTGTCCCTAGGTCTAAAGTGGGTGTCTTGTAGATACCATATGAATGGGTCTTGTTTTTGTATCCATTCAGCCAGTCTATGTCTTTTGGCTGGAGCATTTAATCCATTTACATTTAAGGTAATTATCAATATGTGTGTTCCTATTACCATTTTCTTAATTGTTTTGGGTTTGTTAATGTAGGTCTTTTCCTTCTCTTGTGTTTCCTGCCTAGAGAAGTTTCTTTAGCATTTGTTGTAAAGCTGGTTTGGTGGTGCTGAATTCTCTTAGCTTTTGCTTGTCTGTTAAGGTTTTAATTTCTCCATTAAATCTGAATGAGACCCTTGCTGGGTAGAGTAATCTTGGTTGTAGGTGTTTCCCTTTCATCACTTTAAATATGTCCTGCCAATCCCTTCTGGCTTGCAGAGTTTCTGCTGAAAGATCAGCTGTTAACCTTATGGGGATTCCCTTGTATGTTATTTGTTGGTTTTCCCTTGCTGCTTTTAATATTTTTTCTTTGTATTTAATTTTTGATAGTTTGATTAATATGTGTCTTGGCGTGTTTCTCCTTGGTTTTATCCTGTATGGGACTCTGTGTTTCCCAGACTTGATTAACTCCTTCCTTTCCTATATTCGGGAAGTTTTCAACTATAATCTCTTCAAATATTTTCTCAGTCCCTTTCTTTTTCTCTTCTTTTCTGGAACCCCTATAATTCGAATGTTGGTGTGTCTAATGTTGTCCCAGAAGTCTCTGAGACTGTCCTCAATTCTTTTCATTCTTTTTTCTTTATTCTGCTCTGCAGTAGTTATTTCCACTATTTTATCTTCCATGTCACTTATACATTCTTCTGCCTTAGTTATTCTGCTATTGATTCCTTCTAGAGAATTTTAAATTTCATTTATTGTGTTGTTCTTCATTGGTTTTTTGCTCTTTATTTCTTCTAGCTCCTTGTTAAATGTTTCTTGTATTTTCTCCATTCTATTTCCAAGATTTTAGATCATCTTTACTGTCATTATTCTAAATTCTTTTTCAGGTAGACAGCCTGTTTTCTCTTCATTTGTTAGGTGTGGTGGGTTTTTACCTTGCTCCTTCATCTGCTGTGTGTTTCTCTGTCTTCTCATTTTGCTTAGCTTACTGTGTTTGGGGTCTCTGTTTTGCAGGCTGCAGGTTCATAGTTCCCATTGTTTTTGGTGTCTGCCCCCAGTGGCTAAGGTTGGTTCCGTGGGTTGTGTAGGCTTCCTGGTGGAGGGGACTAGTGCGTGTGTTCTGGTGATGAGGCTGGATCTTGTCCTTCTGGTGGGCAGGTCCGTGCCTGGTGGTGTGGTTTGTTTTTTTTACATGTTTATTGGAGTATAATTGCTTTACAATGGTGTGTTAGTTTCTGCTTTATAACAAAGTGAATCAGTTATACATATACATATGTTCCCATATCTCTTCCCTCTTGCGTCTCCCTCCCTCCCACCCTCCCTATCCCACCCCTCTAGGTGGTCACAATGCACTGAGCTGATCTCCCCGTGCTATGCAGCTGCTTCCCACTAGCTGTTTTATGTTTGGTAGTGTATATATGTCCATGCCACTCTCACTTTGTCACAGCTTACCCTTCCCCCTCCCCATATCCTCAAGTCCATTCTCTAGTAGATCTGTGTCTTTATCCCTGTCTTACCCCTAGGTTCTTCGTGACATTGGTAGTGTGTTTTGGCGTGTCTGTGACCTTATTATGATTTTAGGCAGCCTCTCTGCTAATGGGTGGGGTTGTGTTCCTGTTTTGCTAGTTGTTTGGAATAGGGCATTTAGCACTGTAGCTTGCTGGTCCTTGAGTGGAGCTGGGTCTTGGCATTGAGATGGAGATCCCTGGGAGATTTTTGCTGTTTGATATTACATGGAGCCAGGAGGTCTCTGGTGGACCAATCTCCTGAACTCGGCTCTCCCACTTCAGAGGCACAGCCCTGATGCCTGGCTGGTGCACCAATTCCCTATCATCCACATGGCTCAGAATAAAAGGGAGAAAAAAGGAAAGAATAAAACAAAATAAAATAAAGTTATTAAAATAAATAACTATTTTTAAAAAATTTTAATAAAGAAAGAAAGAAGAGAGAACCCGAACCAAAAAACCATCCACCAATGATAAAAAGCGCTAAAAACTATACTAAAAAAAACAAAAAATGGACAGACCGAACCCTAGGACGAATGGTAAAAGCAAAGCTATACAGACAAAATGACACTGGTAAGAACACACATACACACTCACAAAAAGAGAAAAAGGGAAAAAACAAAAAGAAAAAATAAATATATATATGTATCATTGCTCCAAAGTCAATCTCCTCAATTTGGGATGATTCGTTGTCTCTTCAGGTATTCCACAGATACAGGGTACATCACGTTGACTGTGGAGATTTCATCCGCTGCTTCTGAGGCTGCTGGGAGAGATTTCCCTTTCTCTTCTTTGTTCTCACAGCTTCCGGGGTTCAGCTTTGGATTTGGCCCCGCCTCTGCGTGTAGGTCGCCTGAGGGCATCTGTTCTTCGCTCAGACAGGACAGGGTTAAAGGAGCAGCTGATTCGGGGGCTCTGGCTCACTCAGGCCGGTGGGAGGGAGCGGTACGGATCCGGGGTGAGCTTACGGAGGCAGAGGCCAGCGTGACGTTGCACCAACCTGAGGTGCACCGTGCATTCTCCCAGGGAAGCTGTCCCTGGATCACGGGATCCTGGCCGTGGCAGGCTGCACAGGCTCCCCAGAAGGGGGGTGTGGATAGTGACCTGTGCTCACACACAGGCTTCTTGGTGGTGGCAGCAGCAGCCTTAGCGTCTCATGCGCATCTCTGGGGTCCGCGCTGATAGCTGTGGCTCACGCCCATCTCTGGAGCTCCTTTAAGCTGCGCTCTTAATCCCCTCTCCTCGTGCACCAGGAAACAAAGAGGGGAGAAAACGTCTCTTGCCTCTTCGGCAGTTCCAGACTTTTTCCCAGACTCCCTCCCTGCTAGCCGTGGTGCACTAGGCCCCTTCAAGCTGTGTTCACACCGCCAGCCCCAGTCCTCTCCCTGCGCTCCAACCGAAGCCTGAGCCTCAGCTCCCAGCCTCCGCTGGCCCCAGCGGGGGAGCAGACCAGCCTCTCGGGCTGGTGAGTGCTGGTCGGCACCGATCCTCTGTGCGGGAATCTCTCCGCTTTGCCCTCCGCACCCCTGTGGCTGCGCTCTCCTCAGCGGCTCTGTAGCTTCCCCCCTCTGCCACCTGCATTCTCCGCCTGCGAAGGGGCTTCTAGCATGTGGAAACCTCCCTCCTACTGGTGCAGGTCCCGTCCCTGTTCTTTTGTCTCTGTTTTTTCTTTTTTCTTTTGCCCTACCCAGGTATGTGGGGAGTTTCTTGCCTTTTTGGAGGTCTGAGGTCTTCTGCCAGCGTTCAGTAGATGTTCTGTAGGATTTGTTCCACATGTAGCTGTATTTCTGATGTATTTGTGGGGAGGAATGTGATCTCCAAGTCTTACTCTTCGGCCATCTTGAAGCTCCTCAGAAAATTCATTATTATTGCAGCATATATTAATGAAAAAATTGACAAAGAAATTTCGATAGATACCATTGACTTTGTCCACCGAGGCCTTTTCAGATGCTAACCCATCCTCAGAATTGTTAGTATAGTGTAACAATGCTAATTTTCATCTAAGATATTAAATTTAATATGTGTTCCAAACAATATTTTACCTGCTGAATACATTTTTCACCTCACTTGATTTTTTTCAAGCTTAGAAAATATGCCAGATCAAAGAGAATGAACTGTAGCTGCCTTGCTTAGAAAGGGGGGGAAAAAAGCCTAGATTATGTTTATTTCATCACTAAAAGGTACCTTGTGTCCCAGGGGAAAATTCTATGAGTTCCTTAGTGACTGAATGCTTTCTTTATGTTTTTCAATAAAAGTTGCCAAGACAATGGCTATCTTTCATAAACACTATGTAACTAGTGTTAGTTTTATGGTGGACTTCTCCATCCTGAACTAGTTCACATTCCCTCAAGAAATTCCCGTAAGTGTGAGCTACAGCATTTTCATTCAGGTCGTTCATCTTAATCTTCTGCCAAAGAAAAATAATGTTGCATGTGAGAGTATTTTTAAATGACTGGTGAGAATATTGAAAGAACAATAAATTGCTAGTCAATGAAAATATATTGATGTGCAAAGTAAAAATTCTTCCCCAGTAGCTCTACCTTATTTAAAAAAGGAAGAAAGAGAGCGTAAGAGACAATGACCCCATATCCTTCTGCCCGGCTGTGCTCGCTGTGACAAGCCATAATAGGTAGGGACTCCACCAGACAGACCAGGAGCCCAACAACATGGACTTAGCAAGCATATTGCCATCCTTTTCTCAGGGTGCACCTGTAAATTCCCACATAATTCATCAATGTAACTTACCTCACAAATAGAAAAAAAAGGAAACTTATTTTCTTACTTTCAGTACACAATGATTTGGCTACCGCTTTGCTCTCTGTATCACTCTCTTATCACCAACAATATACCATCAGAACTGGCCACCTTTCCTTTTCTCAAATATACTCATTTTGTTTCTATCTAAGGGTCTTTGTACTAACTGTGCCTTCTATCTAGACCTTTATTGCCTGAAATTTCACATGCTGACTCTTATCATTTGTAAATCATTTCAACTGATATTTTTCATATACTTTGGATGAATAATTAATTGAATGCTTGCCCTTGCCTCTTTAGAATATAGGCTCCACGAGGCATAGATCCTCTCTGTCTTGTTCACTGCTGTATCTTCAGTGCCTGTAACAGGGTAGGTCAGAGAGTATGAAGTCCATATTTATTTGCTGAATGAATGCATTACAATATCAACACAAACAAATGTTGAAAGCATAGCATATGCAATATAATGATTGTCACAAAATAACTACCATATTATAGCTTATTTAAAGTAGCCAAACCATAAATCAGATAGTTTCAATAAGAGACTAAATAAAGAAAAAGATGTGTGACTCTTGGGAGTGGTGTAAAGAGACAGGGAATATTTGAATCTTTAAGGAGACATGACATATTTATATATTTTTCAAAATGAGTCATTGGTTTAAATAAAGTTGAGAATTCCTGCTTCAGTGACTGGTGTTTAACACCTGGATATTCCCACATGTTTGCTACATATGTGTATATATGTGGTTCCATAAAAAAATGGTGTAAATCAGTGGTCTATATCTCAAAGATAAAGGGAGTAATTTGTTATCTGCCCTTTAATACCCAAAGGCTGTTGTTCTTTTCTTACCTGTTACAGAATAACTTTTTTGTGGTGAAGATTACAGGTCCTCAAATCAGAGAACTAGATTTGACTTTTGATTCTTTCATTATTTAACCTTTTTTAGCATAAGTTTATTCAGCTGTAAAATGGCAATATTAACAGTATAATACTGAATGATAGGTTGTTGTATACATGTATGAAATAAGATTGGAGTCTAGCATATGTAAAAGAACAATACCTTACACTTTTTCAATACTTGTGTTTTATCTGTTTTGAATACTACATCACCTAATTTAGACTAACACATTTAAGTTAGGTATTATTATCACCACAATTAAGAGATAAGAAAACTGAGGAACAAAGAAGTAACTTTTTAGAATCATTCAATTAGCAGTAATCTTCACATAGAATAAGTCACATTTTCCCCTTGCAAGTTCTATTTCAATGGTCCTCACGGTTGCTCTAGCTACAATGAGCTTAAGCTATATTGAAAACAAATAAAACTGTTCCAACATCATCCGATTTATCTAGGTCACCACATGTTTTTACATTCTGATTATCCCTCATTTATCTTGCCTGACCCTTTGGTCATAGTTTTTTTCTATGTCTCCAATCCCTAAACTCCATCAAGAACACTGGCAGTATTATGGAGTGGTGGAATGGTTTAAGTGCGTTGACTCTGAGATCAGACATTCCAGAGTTGGAAATCTCACTCCATAACTCACTAGGACACTAGGAGTGTGATTTTGGTCAAATTAATTTAATATTTAATCTTCAGCTTTATTTCCATAAGATTGGGGAAAACAATAGTATTTTTATAGGGTGGTGTGAGGAATAAATGAGAAAATGCGTATAAATGACTTAATGTGTTGCTGATTGCCTAGTAGATGCTTTGTTACTTTTAGCTTATTAACGATTCTGCTAGTCTTGATCACCTGTGATGTCCTTCTCATACAATGCTTATAGTCACCTTCTTACACTCAACATCTGGAGGGAAAGTGTGGTGATCATGGATGCTGTCAAATATTTCTAATTATCTCACTTTTCTGGCATATGGTAAGATTGACTCCCCTGATTCTTTGAAGTTAATTGTGGCTAATGCTTTGACCAATGAAATGTAGGTAGAAGTGTCTGTCTTTTCTAGCCAAACACAACTAAAGCTAGTGAATGATTTGCCATCTTCCCTTCTCCCTGCTTGACTAGCTGGAAAGGTTCTATGTGTTGAATGCTGTCTCACCCTGAGAACTGGACTAGAGGATGTGGGGCAGGATTGCAAACAGACCCTGTGATGAACACATAATATAAGTAAGAAAGAACCCTTTGTTGTTTAAAATGCCATTAAGATTTTGGGGTTTCTCATAATAACAGTATAATCTAGGCTATCTGGACTAATGCAGGGGACACAAGACTTCTAGCATTGCCTTCTAAGATTTCACTAGGGGAAAGGTAATCTATTCATTCTAGCTTGTGAAATATGTTTTAACACAATACCTGTTTTGGATCTTTGCTTGTTTCTTGGTGAATAAATACCTTGTTTTCTCTGAAGGAGGAAGGAGAGCTCTGTTGAAGACAAGTTCTGTGAATTTTAGTATCACGGGGATTATAACAAAAAAAAGGCAATCTCTGTAACAGGAAAGTCAAGAATAATGCAAATTGAAGAGATGATAGATACTCCTCCAAAATTAGAAATTCTGTCTCTCACGATTCCATATGACAATGATTACCAAAATGTGTAACCAGGGATAGATGGGGTCAGCAATCATGTCAAATTTGGCTTTTGCCATGTAACGCCCTAAAATCTAAAAGCAAATGCAAATACTGGCACTTATCACTAATCATACTGTGGTTAATATAGATTAATGTTGTACCCACTTTTCCATTCTGTGAAGAGCATGGACATTTTCCTGATTACACTGGGTGATGGGAATTACTTTTTGTTTTTTTACTGGGATACCTCAAGCCACCTAGAGACAACAATGTCCCTTATTTAACTATAGGAGCATTTAAGTCAAAAGTAGCTATTCTAAATCTTTACATTCCCCAAACATGATTATCCTTTACACTCTGTAGATGCTTAAATGCTAATGTAATACCATTGATGAATAAATATGAACATTATTTGATACAAGGGAGATATATTATATTAGAATTCTTCCAGAGAAACAGACTAAGATATCTATCTATCTATTTATCTACCTATTTATCTATCAGGAAAGAGAGAGAGACACAGAGAGAGAGAGAGAATTTTAAAGAATTGACTCATGCAATTGTGGAAGAGACTGGCAAGTCAAAATTTTGCAGGGTAGAAAGGCAGGCTGGAGACCCAGCAAAAAAGATGATGTTACAGCTGGGGTCTGAAGGCGCTCTGGAGACAGAATTCCCTCCTCACTGGAGAATGTCAGTTTTTCTTTTTTTCCTTAAGATCTTCAACTGATTGGATGAGGCCCACCCACATCATGGAGAGTAATCTGTTTTACCCAAAGACTACTGTTTAAATATTAATTTTATCTAAAAATACCTTCACAGCAATGTCTGGACTAATTTTTGACCAAATATCTGAATGTTGTGGCCTAGCTAAGCTGACACATAAAACTAACCATCAAATATATTAAACCCTAAATGTTCAGTGCCTTAGTTTTTGTCTATGTAATGTTTTTACCCATTATTTTCCTAAGAACAGTAAGATTCACTTATATAAATTTAGAAAAACATATTCACTTCTGAAATTGGATATTATAAATATGTTTTCTCTTAACTTTTTGACACTTCAGTTTTCCTGTGACTGTTGTTTATCCCCTTTCAGATTGCAGAAAGAGAGCCATGTTCAGGTTAAGTCTGTTGGTGAATATTTACTGAATGGATACACTGAGCAGGAAGACTAGAAAGCAATGTTAGTAAATACACAGGTCTAGATAGAGTTAAGCCCTAGTGAGTTGGTCATTCTATCTTCCTTCCCTCCTCTTTATTCTAGCACTACTCACTATCTTTGTTTGATTCTGTGCAACTACTTCTCTTACTGATATGTACTCTCTCTCTTTTTTTTTTTTTTTTACATTTTGAAGCTACACCCCTTAAAAGAGCACTGAACCCAAAATAAGATCTATGAGAGCCAATCAGTTAATAATTGGCATGTTGTGACTTTGCTTAACATTGCTCTCATGGCTTACACCTCATGAGTATGATCTAGCCTAATTAGAGGTGTCACTCTTTGGTTCCTCATCCAATAAATTGTGGCCTGTGTGGAAGTCATGTTGTACTAATTGTGACCACCTGTGTGTTAAGAGCTGCTTCACACTACTTGCTTGAAAGCAAGCTGTGCAGTTGGCTACCACTTCCAGAATTATATCCAGTACCACCAAGATCTGTATCATTACATTTTTATAATAGTTTCCAAAACAAAGGACCTGGAATAAAAAAATACTTTCTAAGCCAAGTATTGTACATATAAATATATAATTTGTCTCATAAAACTGTTACAAATTATCCTTTAATAAAAGAGAAAAGCTAAAGTAGTTTGAAGTTTTTAGAACGTGGTACCATCTGAGAGACCAAACATAAGATTTTGCTTTTATAATGCTGAAAAAAAGAAAATTTATGCAAACATGAAAACATTATCTAAGCAATTATGAAAAGATAAATGATGGGCAAAAGTGACATTCTTTTAACTATCATTGCCATAAGGGTAAGAGTGTAGCCAATGTCCAATTATTGAAAAGAACATGGTATAAAATTAAAGTGGAATAAAAACAAAGTGGGAGGATACCAAACTAGCTGGTGAGTAAATAAATAATCAAAAATGGTGAAAGATCAAAAGTAATTGATACTTTTCACAGTACTTTCAAAAGAGTCTTAGTCTAAGCATGGGTGTCTGGTTGAAATGTGTTGTTTTAATGAGAGATCTCCCTGCTCCTTTCACTGATCTCAGCTTGCCTTGCTTACAGGAGATAATAGGCCCATAAAATATTAAGTTTATGAGAAATATTTAAATGCTCAGTCGAAAGGCACAAAGTGACCCATTTACATTTTTTTCATTGGTGAAAGCAAACACTCTACTAAAAGATGCTTTTAAAATTTCCTTTTTCTTTCTGTTAGTTACCTTCACTCAACACCCATCTAAATAACAGGCATATTTTACAGGATACACTTGTGGTATCACACTTGTTTCAAGTTTCTTATTTTCTTATGAGAAAAAACAGTACATAAATAACATAAATCTCAATAAGAGTGGTGTACTAATGGAGAATTTTTTCCCCACATATCTAGTTTGTACTCCTTTTTAAAAACTAATTTGGGATATAGTCCTTAGTTTCCAAATAAATAGTTGAAACAATTCTAAGCCTAAGTAGCTGAGCTCAATTAAACTTCACTTCTGATATTTTCTTACCATTTTTAGTTCTCTGTCATTGCCATGATATCCAGGCAGTTATTCCCTTTGGCAGTAACATTATCCTTTGTACTTTTGAACATCAATTTAATAGTTTGTTAGTAACATATGAGTTGTATTTTTGTAAGATGTCAAATCAGGGCAATATGAAATAAAGGGAAAACGTTTAAATAATTCATCGAAGGAGAGATTGTTTATTCAGTTCACGCTAGCTGATTGTTATTTATCTGTTATAAAAGACAAGTATGAGATACAAAGACACACACACACACTCTTGCCCCCAAGAACTTACCACCTAGCATGTATGAGAGACACAAGTCATTTTCCTCTATTGTCTTTGGTATAAAGAGAACACTGCCTTTTTTACAATGTTCTAAACTTTTCATTTATAATATGTAATTTGTTCGTAAACTCTTGACTTGTTGAGTAAGTGAGAGGCAAAGAGGAGCAATTTCCAAATTTCAGTGAACTGGTAGGGTCCAGTGAAATGTAAAAAGGAGTAGCACTGGATTGAGGGCATAAGATGAAGGATTGTGGTTTATGGTTAAAGGTGTGAGGAAAATGTTGATTCTGTGACACGTTACAGGGAATAATTTTCAATTTACTATATTTTAAAATTTACTAATCATCATGAAATTGTCTTTTATTTTTCTCTTCCTAGTTGATTTCATTGTCTTAAAGGGTCATTTTGATTTATTATTTTTACCAAACTTTTAAAATTGGCCCTCACAACATTCTCAGTTCATTGGGAATGAAGTGTGCAATCAACACTTTTGTGACCCCCTTAGCAAGCAAACCTCCTCTACTTTTCTGAACTGGGAATCAGCTCACCTCCAGGCATTTGTACTGTTCTAGGAGGCTGTCCTCAAGCTTCTGTTTCACAGAAAGGCCCTTAATAATACCAGATAATTGTCTTAATGATGTTGAATATGTTGACATTGTCAAGCTACTTCTGAAAAGATGGAACTTTAATAAACTAACAGTAATATTTGGAAAATGCATTATGCTTTCATAATTCACTTCATTATTTTTATTTGGTAGAAAATATTTTCCTATTTTTTTAAAAAAGATCGATGGGTAAGAAACCTGAACTCTTAAATCACAAAATGAACCTACATTTATCTAGAGAAAATAAACCCAAAGAATATAAGCCAGAGAAGTGCAAATTGGTTTTAAAAATACATTTTTAAATAGCTATCAAATGCCGTGCACACTCCATAAACTGCAGACGGCTTCCTGAATAAAATGAGGACATGTAGCTCTATGACTGTCTATCTCAGTTAGTTAAAAAAAATTCTGAGAAAATTTCTAAATAGGCCATATACTATCTGCAAAGGAATAAACAAAGTAGCCAGCAGTGACAGTGTTTGCTTTTCATGTGGTGGAACTGTGTGCAAATACAAGGCCTAACAAATGTCAGCTCCTCATTTGCAAATGAAGATGTAAAAGGAAGTGTCGGTGACAGTACATGCAACAGTTCATATTTGAAGTTTAGCACAGTGAACTGACAGCCACAGAGGAGCTGCAGCGGCCTAATCCTTTCTTTCTGCCTTCTAGCAATGATAGCTGGGAAAGGGGGCGAAGTTAATAAATATGTGACGAGGAAAGACTGTGGAAGAATGGCATATCTTCTCCTCCGCAAGAGCTCATCTTCAGAGATAATTAACTAGGTGACAACATACAATGTGCCATTAACAACAACATTCAAATCATTTCTGGACTTAAGTACAGTTTTAAGCTGCTTATCAGATTTTCATTTCTCAATCCATTCAGCTGTCAGGCTTACATCCTGGCTCTTTATTGAAGCTCACATGGGAATCCAAAACCTTCTAATTTTCTATACAGATTCATTTCAGAATCAATTAGAGTTGGTGGCAGCCTTGTCCCTGTGTGCAAAGGGGATTAGCTGGGCACTTGCTCAGCTGAATCTACCTCTGAATGTACATTCAACCTTCCGTCAAAAATGAGCTCTTTCTCCCCCGCTTCTAGAGGACTCTTCAGCAATTGAACTGCTGTAGACAACAGATGGCAGATAATCACTCGAACAGCCCTCCAGTTTTGTCAGGAAAGGAAAAGTGATCATCCAACTTTCTCTTACAGTAGGTAAGAGACCGCTGGGCATTTGAAGCATGCTCTGATTTTAAAATAGGGAAATCTATGATCGCCCCTCTTCTCTGGCAATCTCCTAACAATGTCATCCTTGAGTCCTTGCCCCTGACTTTCTGTCATCAACTACTGGCACATGTTCTTGACCTTTCTACCCTCTCATTCCCCATCCTGCCTCACTCAGTTTTGCCGAAACCTTTGTTCTTTCTATGTGCTATCCAGATCTAAAAATCATCTTTAGCAATAAAGCACTTTAATGTTATTCATTCAAAAAACAACTGTTCTAGAGCATACCAAAGGCAAAACTGTCCTTTGCTGATTATTTTACAGATAAAAGGATTTTACAATCTAAAATTGTGTCAGTTATCATCAAAAATAAATACACAGAAAATGGAAGTAGTCCATGTGAACATGGATGTTTTTTTTTTACCTTTTCCTATATTCTGCACAATTAAATTAAACAGTCAAAAATCATTTGCTGTATTAAAATTATTTAATTATATTCTTTATTGTTTTAAAATTATTAAGATAGTCATGTGCTTAGTTTAAAAACAAATAAAGTTACAATTCATACAATTAGAAAACAGAGGTCAAGGGCCTGTGTCCTTTACTGCTTGCGAGTGATGCCTTTCAATTATTTTAGAAGGTTTTCTGATATTTTCCTTCGTATTTTGAAATGCTTCACTATTAGGAAATTACTGTTCCCTAATGTTTCAGGTTTAGATGTTATGTATTGACTTCTAAGGAATATAATGTTTGGACTTATTCAGTCTGGGCTGCCACATAGCAGTTTTGAACTTGTGCTCCAAGGGGCACCACCTGTATAGATTGGAATATGAATAATGTCCATGAGGTTATGCAATAGTAGAGGTCCTGTATTTGCTCCAGCCCACCAACAGCATTCTTTCCTATTCCTGTCCTCCACTGTGTTACTGATTTAGTCAAGTCTAAGCTGCCACTGGTTATAAGATGCAGTATTATTTTTCGCTATTACTTAGATAAAATGCTACTAATTAAACTATGACAAAATATTTTTCTTATATAATTTTTCTATTATATCTATTTAAAGAGTTTTTTTAGACTTATTTAGGAACGTTTTTGTCGTATATTATACTTCTGCCTACATAAAAAGGAAAATAAAAATAATTACTTAAAATTTCTTTCCATTGAGAATCAGACTTATGAATTACTCTTCAACTCACGTTTTTTAAAATGTTTTTTTCAAAATAATATTCATGTCCTCTGTACTACCAAGAGTACAGGAAAGGTAGGGTATTGCACAAGACTGCCTCACTACTGACTCTTAAATTCTTTCCAAACCTCTAACATCCTGCCATTTTCTTGATTTTAAGAGAAGATGTCAATGGAAAGTTTTCAGACCACTACTGGTACTCTCATTTCTTCCTTAAGTGGTAATCAGTTTGTTGCATGAAAAAAATCAGGTGTTAGAGCTGTCCTGGGCATGCTACCAGGATTAGTAACCATATTCCTTCATTTACAGACAACTATATCATAAATGAACCCTGGCTGAGGACTCTTATAAGATGCTGTTTCTTGATTATGAAATGTGTTCTAATTTCAGGGTTGTTAAAATAGAAAAAAACCTAATAATTTATGAAATAATCATCAACGATCAGTTAAATGAATATACATTTCTTACATTCTTACGACTATCAAAGATATAAGAACTATTAAAGATCTTCTTAAGACTATTAAAAATCCAGGTGCACAAAGGAATGTTTAATAAACACATTTTCTTTGTTGCATACCATTTTGTTATTCCTAGGCTTAGTAACTGCATTTTTTATGTTGATTACTTTCCTCTGCATCATTCAATAATATGTTCCCCTAATCTCCAACAGAAGTTTAAAATTCAACTCAGTGCAAACATGTCAGGATTCTTTCTTGCCCTCTGGAGACATTCCTTCTAAAGCCCTCTTCCTTGCTCTAAGGTAGAATGTTTGTTTTTATTATTTCAGACTATTCTCAAAGGTCTTCCCATCCTCTTCCATGGCTCTTATATCCTTCTCTTTTTTCATTACTCGTGGAACATATCTTCCAGATTACTGAGGAGTACATGGGAGGAACACTTTTAAAACCACTGATTGTTTGATAATACTTTAATGTTGGTCTCACATATGATCAATGGTTTTGCTGTGTATAGAATATTTGGATTAAATAATGTTTCTTTAAAATTTAAATGGCATTACCTCCATTATACTATGCCCTCAAGTGTTAACACTTGACCATTCTAATGGAATTATCATTTCAATCCTCTGTATGTGAACTCTTTAATTCTCTTCAGAAATTATGAGAAATTTTTTATCCTTGAAAAATTCACAATACTGTATTTGGGTATGTATCTTGTGTGTTATGCTTCATTGAGCCCTTTAAAAATATAGAAACGTGTCCTCAGTTCTGGGATTTTTTTTTTTCTATTAATATTTGTTAATTCCTTTCCTTTTTCTTTGACCTATGTTTCTGGACTTCCTAGTATATGGACTTGGTACCTCCTGAATTGAACCTCTATTATACTTATCATTTTTCTAATATTGCCCATCTCTACCTTTTTAAAAATTATCTCATACCTGAGTAATTTCCTCAGCTTAATAATTCATTTCTTCTGACATTTTAAATAAGAGTTATCTCTTTATTAATTTGGGGCTCCCATAAGTTTAATTCCTAAGAATATCTCCTTGTTCTTTGATTGATCCTTTTCTAAATAGCATCCTATTCTTATTTCATATTGAAATTTCTTCTCTTATTCACACACAGACAAGGTCCTCTTAATTATTTTTATGGTTGTGTTGTCCTCATATATCTAGCAATGTTTAGCTATCAGTTTATATTTTAGATTGAAGCACTAAAATGCTCATTAGAATTTCTGTGTGAGAAGCAGGGGTTTTGATCAGTAGGCTTCACTGCAAGGTAATAAAAAAGAAGAATATACAAATATCAGAGATTGCTGAACTTTTCTCTGGTGACACATATTTCCCCAGGAGCAAAGGCTCCAGTGTGTACCTAATGGGTATAAGTATGCCTAAGATAAATCTCTGTGCTAAGTACAAGAAGGATTAGGTGCCTGTATTTATGATGGCCTAATTACACTAGTACGATTTTCAGATAATTTGCTTGTTTTTAGACCAGTCTTCATCCCAGTCTTCCAAGATAGCTACTGCCCTCTATTTCCTGAAATTTTGGGGATGGAGTTCTGTGGCAAAAACTACCATCCAGCTTCCTATTGATTTTCTTCTTGACAGACACTTAGATTAGCTTTCTCTTAAATTAATTGACCCTCACTTCTGCCTTTCAAATAAATTTTTCTTTACATCACAACCTCCCTTTCATATCTTCACTGTGAATATAATCTTTAAAAAATATTTCAGTTTTATTTTATTGATGTTTCAGTAGAAAGTGGAAATAAATGCTTATATTCAATCCAACACACATAACAGAGAAACTCAAAATCTAGTATTTTTATAATAGACACATAAACTGCACATATTTAAAATATACAATTGGATATGTTTTGACATTCATATGTCAACTGTAAAATCATCACCAAAATCAAGACACTGAACATATGTATCACCCCAAAATTTTCTTCTTGTTCTTTGTAATCCCTCTCTCCTGCTCATCCCCCTTCTAACCCCAGGCAGCCACTGACCAGCTTCATGTCACTATATATTAATTTGTACTTCCTCGCATTTTATATAAATGCAATTATACATTATATACTCATGTTTGTTTGAATTATTTCACTCTGAATAATAATTTTGAGAATAATCCATGTCAAAGTATGAATCAGTATTTGATTCCTTTTTTGACTGATTAGCATTTCACTGTAAAGGATTGACTCTAATTTATTCTTTTCACTTGTTGATTGATGTTGGGTTGTTCACTATTTTAATCTATTACAGATTAAGCTGTTAAACACATTTGTATGTATGTATTGGTGTTAACATATGCTTTATTTTCACATATATAAAAAATTTTCTATCAATCTGTGGTTTGTATTCTCATTCTTTGTAAAGCATTCAGTGGTTTTCCAAGTATGGTGTTAATTGTAAGCTTCCGAGAATGCCTGTCTCAGGTAGAGAAAAATCCCTTCTAATCTGAATCTGCTAATGTTGGATTCTGTCAATTGGTTTTCCAGTTTATTGAGATGATCGTGTTTTTCCTCTCTTTTTTAAAATACAGTTATTTACATTAATTGTTTTTTGAAAGTTAAACCAAACTTCCATTTCTGGAATAAACCACTTGGTCATGCTATTGATTTTTTTCTAAAATTCTATTTAGTATTTTGTCATCTGTGGTCATGAATGATATTGTTCTATAGTTTTCTTTTCTTTTAATGTTTCAGTATCAGTATACCACAGTATCAGTATACCACCAAATTAGGAAGTACTCCCTCTTCTTTAATTATCTGGCAGAGTTTATATATAATTGGTATTATTTTTGACTTAGAGGTTTGGTAAAATTTCATTAGTGAAAGCATTTATACCTAGAATTTTCTTTATGGATAAAAGTTATGTGTTCATTTTACATATTCAAATTGTTAGTAAGTTTGGAGCTATTCACATTATTTACTTCTTCTTGAGTGAGGTTTGGTAGTTTGTATTTTTTAAGAATGTGTTCGTTTTATCTAAGTTGTCCTATTTATAGGCATAAAGTTGTGTATAATATCTCACTATCCTTTTAGTATCTTCAAAATCTCTTGTGATATTTCTGATACTGGTCATTTTTAACATTGTCCTTTCTTTTTTACTTATCAGTGTGATTTTACCAATTGAATTAATCTCAAAGAAAGAGCTTTTGGTTTTAATGATTTATCTCTGTCAATTTTCCATTTTCTATTCTATTGATTTTGTATTATCTTAATTATTTTTTCCACTTTCTTTGATTTACTTTTCTTTTCCTGGTCTCTTAAAGTAGAGGATGAGCTCATCATTTGAGATGCTTTTACTTATAATATAAATATTTAGTGCATATAGTTTCCCTGAACTCCCTCTTTACCAGTATACTACAAATTCTGGTATTTTGTGTTTTTAATTTCATCCAGTTAAAAGCCTTCAGGTTTCCTTTTTTTTTTTTTTGCGGTATGAGGGCCTCTTACTGTTGTGGCCTCTCCCGTTGCGGAGCACAGGCTCTGGACGTGCAGGCTTAGCGGCCATGGCTCACGGGCCTAGCCGCTCTGCGGCATGTGGGATCTTTCCAGACCGGGGCATGAACCCGTGTCCCCTGCATCGGCAGGCGGACTCTCAACCACTGCACCACCAGGGAAACCCTAGGTTTCCATTTTGATTTCTTCTTTCACATTGAGTTACTCAGAAGTATGTTATTTACTTCTGAAATATTTGGAGATTTTCCATATATAGTTATGTTACTGATATGCAATTTACTGACATGCATACATACTTTGCATGACTTAAATCATTTTAAATTTATTGAGACTTACTTGGTTTTTGGTCCAGAATATGGTCTATTTTGGTCAATGTTTCTTGTGTTTCAGAAAATAAGTATCTTCTACTAATTGTAAGTGGATTGTTCTATAATTGACAATTAGGTCAAGTTGTTTGATATTGTTCAATTACTCTGTGGGCTTACTGACTTTGTGTCTCATTGTTCTATCAACATATTGAGAGAGGAGTGTTGAAATCTCTGAATGTGATTGTCAGACTATAACAAAAGTTATGATTCCATGAGTTTAAGTTTCATGTATTTTGAAGAGCTATTTGGCCCAAAAATATTTAGGATTGTAATGTACTCTTGGTAAGTTTGCCGCTATCTTTATGAAAATAACCCTCTTATACCTGTAATACTATTTTCTCTGAAAGGTACTTTATCTGATACTAATGTAGCCACTGCAGCTTTCTTTTAACTAGTTTAAGCGTAGTGTAACTTTATTGTTTACTTTTAACCTATTTACTTTTTTATATTTAAAGATCATTTTTTATAGGAAGCATATAACTCTGTGGTGTGTGTGTGTGTGTGTGTGTGTGTGTGTGTGTGTGTGTGTCCAAGGGGACAATCTCTGCTTTTAATGGAGTGTTTATACCATGCATATTTAATATGATTATTGATATGGCTAGGGTTTGAGTCTATCAGTGTCCTATTTGTTTTTCATTTGTCCCACCAGTTCTTTGTTTCCTTTTTCCTCTTTTTCTTACTTCTTTTGGTTAATGCAGTAGTTTTCATGATTCTATTTCACCTTCTTTGTTAGTTATTAGCTAAAACTGTTTTTAAATACTTTTTAATCTAAGTGGTTGCTTGAGAGTACATACATCTTTAAATTATTATAGTCTGCCTTCAGGTCGTATTATACAATATCATGTATAACATAATAACTTTATATTTATAATATTTCATTCTGGCCTGTATGTTTTTGTTCTCATACATTTTATTTACATATCTATTTTAACCTTCTAATACATAGTTATCATTTTTGTTTAAACAGTTAATTATCTTATTTTTAAGTTAGATTTAAACATTAGAAGTCATGAATTAAGCCATATTGTGACCAATAGTGGTTTTTCATTCATTTGTGTAGATCCATTTTTCCATCTGGTATGATTTTCCTTCTGCCTCAAGGATTATCTTTAACAATTCTTGTAGTGCTGGTCTGTTGGTGATGAATTTTCTCATCTTAGCATCTCTGAAAATGTCTTTCTTTCACCTTCATTCTTACAAGATATTTTGAAATAAGTCTAAGTTTACAGTTTTTGGTTTTCTTTCAGTATTTTAAAGATGTAGTTCCACTGTCTTTTTGCTTGTATGAGAAATCTTTTCCCATGTATGTAAAGTGTCTTTTTTGTCTGGCTGTTTTTAATATTCTGTATTTATCCTTAGATTTAAACAATTTGACTATGCTGTTCATGTAAGCATCTTCATGTTATTTTGTTCATGATTTTCTAAGTTCCCTAGGTATTTGGAGGTGTAGTTTAAAACAAATTTGTACAAATTTTAGCCATTATTTCTTCAATTATTTTTTCTGCCTCCTCCCTCTATTTGTGGGCTACTTGAAGTTGTATCAAAGCTCATTGCTGCACTTGGCATTTTTAAAACTTCTTTTCCCTTTCTGGCATTAATTTTGGATATTACTATGTTTTCAAGTTCACTAATCTTTTCTTCTGTGATATCTGATCTCCTGGAAACCCATCCAGGGTGTTTTCTACCTCATGCATTGCACTTTTCATCTCTACAAGTTCAATTTGTTTCATTTTGTTCTTACATCTCCCCTCTGTTTCTTTGTGAATATATGCAATATAGCTATATACATGTTTTAATATCATTGTCTGCTAAATATAACATCTGTGTCAATTATGATTTGATTTTAATTGATGATTGCCCTAATTATCAATAAGAAGGCAGAATTCTATTTTCCTGCCTTTTTGCATTCCTGGTGATATTTGGTTGGATTTCTTACAGCAGACTTATTCTCGTAGGTACTTTTATATATGGGTATTTTTATATTTATTTGAATATTCTTTAAATTTGTTCTGTGAGCAAGTTCCTTGGAAAGAGTAAACCCTCCAGTCTTGTTTCTATGATTTGTTATGTGGTTTGGGACCAGGCAGTCTAGGGCTTATAGTTTTCCCCTGCTGAGGCAAGATTTTCCTGAATATCCTACCCAATGTGATATGATTTGAGTTTTTTCCTGAGTGCCTGTTGGGAACAGGCATAATTTCCAGCACTGTGTGAGCACCAGATATTGTTTCCTTTGATACATTTGGTAATTTTTTTTACCTCATTCTCTGTTAGCTTCTTCGTACACATCTACATGTACAGGTGAGTACGCTGCTTAAAAATTGAGTGCCATTATATGTCTCCAGTTTTCTCTCCCTTATGTTCCCTCCTCTACAATACTATCCTGCAAACTCCACCTCCTTTTGTATCCTCAGAGTTTCAACTCTATTTTCTGAATTCAGGGCATCTTCCAGGTCCCACCTGGGTTCCCCCTTTCTGCCAGTAGCCTGTAAACTGTCCTAAGATATAAACTGGGGTATTCATATTACTCACTGTTTTTCTCTTTATTCTTTCAGGAATCACTGTCTTTGATGCTTGATTTGTAGGGTCTTGAAAACACTGTTTATTATGTAATTATTCTGGGGTGTTTTGGGGGGGGAAGGATTTTTGTTTCTGATGGGACAGTAAACGTAGGCACTATTATTCCATATTGGGGAGCAGAAGTGCTCCCATATTATCATTGCTAAAATGTTATATATTTTCTCACATTTAGGGAGTCCTAAATTATCCAAGTTTCTCATTTCCATTAATTTTATACAGTAAAGGTAACCATTTTTAAAGTATAACACACACTTTCTTAATCTTAATTAAAGGTATTATCAGGGAATCCAAAAGCAAAGTAGTCTACACTCACACTTTCATCAGTCTGTCAAAATTAACACTTAAGTGTTTCTATCAGTTTATATTCCTGCCAGTTGCTACCAGTGGCTTCTGCTCCAGTTTAGGAGATCTCAGCTATGACTTTCGGCATCCTCTTGTCTCTCTAGATTTTGTGGTGATGGTTTATTGAATGACTTTCTGATGGGTCCAAGAAAATTCATTGATTTTCAGTTTGTTCAGAGTTTTTTTCTTATTGTAAATTGGGGAGCGATGACATCCAAGCTCTTTCCAGGTTGGAAGTTTGATACATGATATTTTGAAATGCTACTTTACCTTATTAAAATGAATAGTAGCCCCCAGATTATATCACCAATATAAAAAAGAACTTTAGAATTCAACTATCTAATCTATACTTACTAAGTGAAAGAATACTATCCACAATATCCATGAAAATTGGCATGTATCTCATATTGATTAGATTCAGTAATAGACATATGTCACTGTTTAAAGAGTAAGATTCTAACATTTTTTGAAGTGGATGAGTGTTTGCCAGGAGAAATTATTTTTTAAAGTATTTCTTTATACTCAGTCAAAACCTATGTGACTTATTGGTTCTAACTTTTTCTTCAACAATGTTACAGAAAAGCCTGATCTGCTTACAGATGACAAATTTCATAGTCATGTTTAATTTCTTCCATATTCATATTATTGCAAAGTCCATTTTTTATTATCCCCAAAATATATCCTCAAACTACCCACTTCTCTATTCATCTGCTGGTACTCTCCTCACCCAAGACATAATCACTTTTACCTGGCAAAGTATAGTAGCCATCTAATGGATTTCCTTGCTACCACTTCTGCCCGTTTCACATCAACTAAGAGAAAACTCAGCTCAACCTGTTTTAAATGATACATTTATTGGCTCACAAAATAAGTACATTTATTGGCTCACAAAACTGGAAGTTCAGAGGTAGGCTTCAGAAGTGAGTTAATTCTGTGATACTGGCTCATTTTACTGCAAATCTCTTGGCTCTGATCAATTCTGTGTGTTAGCTTCTGGCTCATAGTGAGATGATGTACCCATGTGGATAGGAATGGAGAGAAACAGTCACTTGAAGAAATTCTCAGAATTGCCAGACAAACGTCTCTCAGAATCTCTTGGCTAAAACCCCCTTTCTGAAATATTCTTCTTGTAAATATAAATACTTCCTCTTAAGAAGAATGGGAGTGACCTTAGACAAATCAGGCCTCCTAGAGCAGAACTGGGCCAGCTTCCCAGAGCTGCATGAGAAGGGTGGATACTTGAACAATATTGTTTTTTGTTTTTTTGTTTTTTTAGAAAGGAAGAGTAAACAGTGGAAAATAGTAGACAAACAAAAGATATTTTTTATACCTAGGAAGATCATATGTTCTGGTTTACTAGGAATAGTTATGTGCATGCTAGCTTTTGTGGAATATTAAATGATATGGTCACCTAAAATATCCCAGCCTCTACAATCCATATGCACACAGCAGCCAGAATATTCCTTTAAATCACAAATCAGATTATTTTTCTACCTAATTACCCCACCACTGCTTCTGATTCCCACTGAATACAGAATAAAATCTATTCATTACCTTTTCCTTCAAAGCCCCTTTTTACTTCCCTGACATAATCTCCCTCCATGACATTCCGGCCATACTATCTTTTAATTGCTCAAATAAGTGAAGCTCAGTTCCACCCAAAGCCTTTTGCATTACTATCTCCTCTCTGCTTGAAATGCTATTCCCCTTGATTTTTACATGGCATCTCCTTGTGATTCATGTCTTAGCTCAGATGCTCAGGTTTTCTGAACGCTTGATCTAAATTAGCCACACTGATCTGCCTTGTATAAAATCATGCTCTTTTATTTTTCTCATAGCTTTTATCACTATCTGAAATTTTCTTATTCATGAATGTCTACTTTTAATTTTTTAAACTTCCCTTGATTTATAAAATCCATGAAATCAAGAAACATTTTTCCTGATACAACTGTATCTCCAGTGCCTAGAACAGTGACCCTCACATAGTTACCATTCAATGAATTTAGTGAATGAATAATTATATTTAAACTAACTATTTTGCCCTTGTTTTGTTTCTAGGCCAAATATACCCACTCATTCTTTCAACCATTTTTTTTTTTACAATGAGATATTGAGAATCTTCAGCAACTCTTTCATACTATCTTGGATGTGTCTTACTTTGATTTTGTTACTCTTTAAGTACAAACAGCAAAACAACACAGTATTCCAGAATGTACCCGACTAGTATAAAGTGGTATACTCACTTGTAGCTGCACTAACAATGCATATGGAGCCTAGGATAGCCATGTATTGTGGTTCCCAAAGCACATCATTAGCTTATTTTGAATTCAGTCTAAGATTAAAAAGCAAAACTCTTCTATTCTTTTTTTCATTAATACTTTAAATCAAGGACAATTTATTTGCATTTATCTCTCAATAATATTAACTAAACTTGTAAATTGCTTATATTCTAAGATGCAACTGCTTTGATCATAGGGAAACCTAATGTCATGAAATCACTTTAAAATTGGAATTCCCAAAATAATAAGCTTACCAATTTTAACTCAGATTTCAAAATTGCTCTTTTAAATAGTACTTTCCTTAGTGTTGAATCTTGAATAAGGAATCTGGGGACTAAGAGAAAGAAAAGAAGAATAAAATCCATTTTCCCACATTATTTTTTATGGCACAAATATGATTATTCATCCTTTAAAATAAATTCTATCTACCATGCTAACAACAGCATCCAGAAATTGTTTTTGTACATTGTTTATAGATCTTTGTATGTTTGCTCAGGCTTATATTAACCATTTAAACAATAGAGCATTCCCACACTATTCTATTGTTTTAGTTCCTTTTGACTAATCATGTATTATTTTCTTCTAAAATATTATCAAAAAAAGTAGCCTGTACCAACTGAACCCAGTTGCAAGAGTAGTCAAGATTCCCAGACACCAAATCAGATGCCTCATTTTATGACTTTTTTATATTGCATTTGTATCCTGCAATCTTGCTAAACTCACGTATTAGTTCTAGGAAATTTTATTTCATAGATTTCTTTGAGACTTTCTATATAGACAATCATGTCATCTTTAATAGAGCTGGTTATATGTCTTTCTTCTCAATATGTATTCCATTTATTTATTTTTCTTATCTTGTAGAACTGGCTAGGACATCCAGTATACCACTAGAATGTTTAATGGGTCTGTTGAAAGAGTACATCCTTAATTGTTCCCAAGTTAAGGGGTAAACGTTAACCTTAAGTATGAAGTTGTTTGTAGATATTTTGTAGACGTCTTTTTACAGATTAAGAAATTCTCAGAGCATGGAGAACTGCTCTAGTTGTGTCTTGGAAATGTGTTAGTTATATTTAGATTCTCATTCAGTTTCACACATTTTGTTTTAATTTTCCTTGCAACTTCCTCTTTGACGTGTGTCATTTAAAAGAGTGTGTCCAAATATTTGAGAATTTTCCAGGTTATCTTCCTATTACTGATTTCTACTTTATTTCCCTATGGTCAAAGAAATACTTTTAATGCTTCCAGTTTTTTTAAACTTGTTAGATTTGTTTTATGGCCCAGAATATGTTCTGTCTTGGTGAATGTTTCAGGTACACTTGAGAAAAATATGTATTTAGCTCTTATTTGGTGGCCTGTTCTATAAAAGTCAGTTAGGTTGAGTGGGTAAATAGTGTTGTTCAGGTCTTCTATATTCTAACTGATTTTCTATTCAGTCATTTACTGAGAGAGTAGTATAGGAGACTTCAACTTGGATTGCTGATTATACCAACTATCTCTTTTTCCTTTGTGTTTTATCAGTTTTTGCTTCATGTATGTTAAAGCTATTTTTAGATGCATTCACATTTAGGATTGTTATACCTTTTTAGGGAAATAACTCTTATTATTATTCCTAAAATTGTTTCTAGTTTTGAAATCTTTATTGTCTTAGATTAATGGCTTAGCTTCCATCCATCAGTTTCCTTTTATCTTGACTATGTGCTTATATTTAAAGTTGGGTGTCTTATAGATATCATATAGATGTTATGTCCACCATTAACTCAGTATTTTTATATTGAAACATTTGAGTGTTTTTCCTCCTAGGGTTTAAAATATGCATTTTTAATTAATCAACATTTACATTTAAACAAATTTATGCCATTTGACTTCTAGTGTAAGGAACTTGCAACAGTATTTTATCAATTCTATCCTCTAATCCTTTTTGCTATTTATATATGCATTTTAATTTTACAGCTTTTTTGAAAACATGATATTGCCACTGTTTTGGTTATAAACAGAAAGTTATATTTTAGAACAATTGAAAAATAAGAAAACTAAGGTTTATTCTGTTTCTGGTGTTCTTCAAATTTCATGGAAATACACTTTTCTGTTTGATATTATATTCATCCTGTCTGAAAAATCACAATTGTCCTTTCTAATAAGCAGTTCTGCTGATAATAAATTTTGTACTTTTTATTGTATTACAAAATATTGATTTCTCCTTTAATTTTTGAGATACGTTCACTCAGTTCAGAATTCTTTGCTGACAGATATTTTATTTCAGCACTTTAAAAAAATCACTCCATTTTCTTCCATTGTGGATGATTTCTGACAAGAAATTTCTGTAATTATTTTCTTTGTATACAATGCATGCCTTTTTCTCTGTCTGCCTTCAAGATTTTTTCTTTGTCTTTTGTCTTGTAACAGTCTGAGCTTGAAATGCTTAGGACTGTAAGTGTGCGTGTGCATGTGTGTGTACACACACGCACGTGTTTATCATGCTAGATGTTCTTTCAGCTTCTGAGTTCTTTGTTCTGTGGTTTGGAGACTGTCATTGATTTTAAAAACTTCTTGACCATTATTTCCTTAAATGTTTCTTCTACATTGTTGTCTCTCTCTTCTCCACTGGTATTTTAATTAGATATACATTGGAGTGTTTGATATTGTTTCACAGCTCTTGAATTCTCATTTCTGATTTTTTAATTCAGTTTTTCTTATATTTCAGTTCGGGTAAATTTTAATGGCCTATCTTAAAATTCATTAATGTTTTTCATAGCTCAGCACATTTCTTCCATGTACGAAACTAAAGTTTTTCTTCCTGTCCTCTCTCTGTCTATTTACAGTTTACATTATAGTTTCCATCTCTAGGCTGAAATTGCTTATATTATCTTGCATGTTGGCTACCTTTGCCACTAAAGCTTTAGCATATTAATCATAGTTATTTTAAATTCCCTCATATATCTGCATCTGTTTCTTTTGATTATTGTATCTTTGGGCACATTTTCATTTCTTGATTTTTTTGATGCATGTTTTCATTTCATTATAATTTTTTAAATATTTAATCATTTCTTTAATAGGAAAGCTTGTATAAGATAATAAAGACTGAAGTAAACAAAATTTATGCTTTGAAATTAACATAGCTTCATATCTTTTCTTCTGCTAGACCTTTCCTGTGAGGTTTGAGGTTAATTTGTTCAGGAGTAAAGGTGGGTTGTTGGATTTTATTGTTTCTATGGTTACCCCCAATGCCCCACAGGCTTTAAATTCCTTTAGTGATTACTTGTGTTTAGAGTGGGGATTTATTTATCAGAGACTTTCTTTCAATTAATGTTCCACATTTAGCTCTAGGCCTTCCCTTTCTGCTGTATTTCAGAGAGGATTTCTTTCTAGGAGTATTTCATTGCTGATTGTTTTTGATTTGGTTAGCCTGGTAGTTAGTTGTTGGGTTATGGGGGAAAACTCATTATCGATTACTCTTAGTAAGCTTCAGTCTTAGGCAACCATTCTTCCCCTGAGTCTTGAGAGTGTGGTCTGCTCCTCCTGTAGCTATAGCTCTGAGTACAGCATGCATTCTTGCCCTTTCCCCAGGGGTAGAAAATGTGTGTCTATTTCCTTCCACTGCCTTTAAGGGTGACTTACCTGTTGCCCTTCTCTTCCAATTTAAGACTTTCCTTCTCTCTTGGAGGTAGGAGATAAGGAGTTGTATCATATATTTCCTGCAGCAGCTGTTGTTGCTCTTCCCTTGGTTTTTGCTACAAGGGATGCTTTCTCAAGTTTCTCATCAATTGTTTGGTGAGCTCCCATTGAATTTCATGTGAAGAGCATGTAATTGGGTGGATTCTATATTCTGGTAGATCACATTCAGCTTTTACCAGTTCTTTGACAATTTTCAATTTTTTAACAATTCTCATAAGTGTAAGTCTGCTTCTGCCCAGATAAGCATATAGTCGTGTCCTTTCTCTTTCTGCAGGTTTACATTGATTTTAGAGATTTCAGATTCCACAGATTTCAGGTTTGTTTTTGCCCAGCACATTCAGGTCTCTGATAGGTTAGGAAAAGTGGTACACTTTACACTTTGTCCAGCTATTTTGTTTGTTTGTTTCTGTAAGGGTGGAAACAATGCTCTTTCTAGTTTTATATACCCTAAGTAGAAATTAGAAGTTCCCTGCCTGCTTTTTTTTTTTTTTTTTTGCGGTACGCGGGCCGCTCACTGTTGTGGCCTCTCCCGTTGCGGAGCACAAGCTCCGGAAGCGCAGGCTCAGCGGCCTATGGCTCACGGGCCCAGCCCCTCCGCGGCATGTGGGATCTTCCCGGACCGGGGCACGAACCCGTGTCCCCTGCATCGGCAGGCAGACCCTCAACCACTGCGCCACCAGGGAAGCCCTGCCTGCATTTTTAAAAGATATTTTTGTTGAATATAGATTTCCATATTTTTGGTTGTTGTTTTCACAGTGTTTTTTGAATGACATTACCTTTTGGCTTACATAGTTCCTGACAAAAAGTCTGTAATAATACTTAAATTTATTCCTGTATGTCGTAAACCCTTTTCTCTCGTGCTGCTTTTCTCTTTAGCAGTGGTGGTAAACAACTCAGTTATGGAGTGTCTTGGTATTATTTTACTGAGTTCAGTTTGCTTGTGGTTTTTGAGGTTCTTGAGTCTGTAGACTTGTATTTTTCATCAAATGAAAAAAATTAGTTATACTTAAAATTTTTTTTATGTGTTGTCTGCTCCATATCCAAAACTTTGATTACATGTATGTTAGATTCCTTAATATTTTTCATACATCACTGAAGTTTTATTTATTTTTTTCAGTATCATTTTTCAGGATGTCCTCAATTTTCAGTACTTTCTGTTGCTTTGAGTTTCTCGATATTTTGTTTTGTAGTATCTAATTTCCTGTTAATCCAATCTAGTGAAATTTTCATTTCAGACATGTTTTTCATCTCTAGCTGTTTGATTTTTGTTATTTTTATATCTTTTCTCTTTTTATTATGTTCATGATTGTCTTTACATTTATGTACATATTGAGTATTTCTGTAACTGTATTGTTAATGTCCTTTGCTAATTCTATGATCTCTGTCATGTTTCAGTTTAAATCTATTGGCTTACTTTTTCTAGTTATGAGTTAAATATTTCTACTTTTTTCATATATGATAATATTTTATTGGATGCCAGATTCATAAAGTGTACATTGATGAATGCTGAATTTTTTTTTTTTTTTACTCTATTAAACATTCTTATACTTTGCTCTGGCAGACAGTTATTTACAGATCAGCTTGCTCATTTTGAAATTTGTTGTTAAGCTTTAATAGGGCACATCTAGAATAACCTTTAATCTGGGACTAGTTTCACCCCACTCCGAAGGTGTAGCCCTTCCAGGGTATTCAATGACATTTGACCATGACCTCAGCAAGGTCTCTCTACTCTACCCTCTGAGAATTTACGTGACTCCCAGTTCCATGTGATGTTTTAGAATAGTTTGATTTGACACTATAAATGTGCAGGTTGGTATTGGCTGGAGATGCAACAGGACCTATATGCAGCTTTGTTAACATATTTCTCTTCATTGATCCCTCCTCTGTAAAACTCTGCCTTATAAATATCTAGCTGACTTGCTCAATCTAAGCAACTTAGATTTGACTCAGTGAGTATTTTCAGATGTCTATATTTAAGTAAGGATTGAAGGTTACTTGATTTTATTATTGTTATATTACTACTAACTACTACTTCTAATCCTGCTGCTTCTGCTGCTACTACTACAGAAACATTCATATTCCTAAGATGTATGACCAGTAAAATCTTTATAATTCATATTTGCTCCATTAAATATTATTTTTATAATTTTTCTTCCAGTGTACAATTATTTTTTCTGTTAAACTGGATTGACATACTTCCTTTGGCTAACATGTTTCTTTACTCAGTAATGGGAAAGACATTTATTTTAGGCATGGAGATACTCTTTGAGCTTAAAAAATATTGAATCTAGTTATTCTATTGACATATATAAGAAACCCATTTGTGGAAAATCAACTTAGATTTTATGGATTTATGATATTTTAAATAAATGTTAAGAAAAACATAGATTAAGAAATTGTTCTTATTATTGAATTTGGCAGTCCTAGAAAGATGTTTGTATTGTCAGCGGGAATCTACCAGGTTTAATAAGTTCAAGTGAACTTAACTGTGTATAACTAATAATGATTTCCTCCTTATTTTAAATGTTTTTAAATTTGAGACCAATGATATTACAGAAAGCATGGCAGTCAGCCACTAGAAAGAAAAGGTAATGTTATGGATATTTATAGATGTTATAGTAATTTCAGTATCACAGACGTGATGGTTTTTTCATGTTTAAAAAGTAAAGTTATATAAGCTTAAGGGATATAAAGATCAAAATGAGTCTAAAGAAAGTTTTCTGTGGTTTTCCCTTACCTTTTCTTTTTTACATATTTTTATCATTTCCTGTGTACCAAATAAAAATATGAGGGCAGACTAACAGGAGAAATCTATTGAAAAATATATAGTTGACCTCAAGAAATAAGAACTGGAATCTCTCTGTGCCGTGTGTTTCGTGGTAGAATGTACACTCCATAAAGACAGAAAACTGTTTCCTTTTATTATTACAAGGGACTAAAAAGCAACCTTTGTTAATACTGGTTACTTAATAATTTTTATTTGGTACTATTGTAAAATTTTTTATGCATTTTTTAAAGGATACTTTCTATTTACACTTATTACAAAATATTGGCTATAGTCCCCATGTTGTACAATTCATCCTTAAGCCTATCTTCCACCCAGTAGTTTGTACCTCCAAGTCCTCCACCCCTATATTGCCCCTCCCCCTTCCCTCTCCCCACTGGTAACCACTAGTTTGTCCTCTATGTCTGTGAGTCTGTTTCTTTTTTGTTATATTCACTAGTTTGTTGTATTTTTTACATTCCACATATAAGTGATATCAGTATTTGTCTTTCTCTGTCTGACTTATTTCACTTAGCATAATGCTCTATAAAGTCCATCTGTGTTGCTTCAAATGGCAAAATTTCATTCTTTTTATGGCTGAGTAGTATTACATTGTATGTATATATATATATATATATATATATATATATATATATATATATACACACCACATCCTCTTTATCCATTCATCTGTTGATGGACACTTAGGTTGCTTCCATATCTTGGCAACTGTAAATAATGCTGCTTTGATCTTTGGGGTGCATGTATTTTTTCAATGTAGTGTTTTTATTTCTTTCAGATATATACCCAGGAGTAGAATTGCTGGGTCATATGGGTATTACTTATTGAATGAATAAAAATAATTTACTGAATATAATTTCTCATTCTGGAAGTGTTCACAAAAATGATCAACTCACCCCCCCACCCCAACACACACACACACACACACACACACACACCAATGTTTATGGCTGCAAAACCCAAATCTCAATGAGGTTGTTACCTTGCCTGGTGTCACTAAAGAAAAATAGAGGCACTTTACTTAACAGTATGTGGTCTTTTCAATATCTGTATATAACAGGGAAGTTTTGTACTTTGGGTAAAAGATTATCTAAAAAATATGTTCCTTACATATTTTCTAATGAACTGAAAACAAATTTATAATACATTCTTTTAAAACTCCTTTGGGAAAAATGAGATAAAATATATTTTATATATATATAGACACACATAAATTTAACTGTATATTTCTACCTACTCAGCTATACCTACTTAATTTCCTATTAGCTGTCTATCTATATCCAAATTTTAGAGTGAGTATAAAAGTTAGTCTATTCTTTCCTTGTTTTGCCCTAGTGTTATTGCAGTGGTGATAATTGTTTTGTTTTATTTGGCTGCTTGTATTCTATTCTGAATTAATTTTTTCTCATAATATGCAGAGGTAATCCAGTATTATCATTTATTAACTAGTGTCATTATTTAAAAATGCATGTAAGAAAAGTCACTTTTTAGGTTTGGGGCAAATTTGCAATAGTGAACATCTAAGTACATTAAGAAAATAAAATACTAACTTTAAATAGTGGAATTACAATTCAGTTAAGCAGAGGTTTGGGGTGAAGAAAAATAAACTGTTGGATTTCTCTACTGTTTAAGGGCAGCAAAGAACATGTAGTCCAGCCCCCTTCACCAGGCTATCCAAACAATGAGTTTTAGATATAAACTCCTATGTGATTCCCCACTGCTTAAAACCTGTGAGTACAAATCGTCACCTGGCCTTTTTGATCTAAAGCATAATTTTCTAATGTTACCATTTTTCTTGGCTATAACACTTTAAGAAAAATGCTGGAGATATTGCCATATAGACTGCAAACAATATATTATACTGCAGTCTGGGAAATATACAAAGCCATGTACTAAGTATTTCTGACTTAAAAATATAAAATTAGTTTTCATTCCCAACAAGAAGTGATTATCTCTCTAGTGCTGACATACCTGAATTTTTTCACAACAGAGTTTTTCTAAAACTATTAATATGTTTCCAACTTCTATGTCACTGAGAAATATAACGTTTTCCAAACGGAGGGGGCAGGGAAGGTATGGAACAGTCAAGTAAAGCAAAAGGAGGTAGTTTCAAATACTTTTATTTAGAAACTTCAGTGATATACAAATTTTGAAAGTATGTTTGACAGTATATTTTAGTACCTAAAAGAACTGAGTGCTCGGCCATAAAATAATGCTCTGACCTTCATTACATGGTCCTAGACAAGGCAAGGATTTCTCTTGTACATGGACACCATGAATTCCCGAGGCTATTAATCAACAGGGCACAACTAGGATGAAACTCTTCAGCCACCGTATGTTCCAATATGCTGACTACCGAGATTGTGCTGTTACCCTCCAGAAGAGACAGAAACGCTTATTGTTTTTACCATCTGCTTAAGTGCTTTGAATGAGGTCATCACAATAGAACTACCCACTGGTACTATAATCAGAGGGAAAAAAAAATGTTCTTTAACATTTATTTATTTTTTAAATTTATTTTTATTAGAATATAGTTGCTTTACAATGGTGTGTTAGTTTCTGTTGTGCAGCAAAGTGAATCAGTTATATATATACATATATCCAGTCTTTTTTAGATTCCTTTCCCATTTAGGTCACCATAGAGCATTAAGTAGAGTTCCCTGTGCTATACAGTAGGTTCTCATTAGTTATCTATTTTACATACAGTAGTGTACATATGTCAATCCCAATCTCCCAATTTATCCCACCACCCCTGCCCCACTTGGTAACCATAAGTTTGTTTTCTACATCTGTGGCTCTATTTCTGCTCTGCACATAAGTTCATTTGTATTATTTTTCTGGATTCCACATGTAAGCGATGTAAGATATTTGTCTTTCTCTTTCTGACTTACTTCATTCTGTATAACAATCTCTAGGTCCATCCATGTCACTGCAAATAGCATTATTTTGTTCCTTTTTATGGCTGAGTAATATTCCATTGTATATATGCACCACATATTCTTTATCCATTCCTCTGGGGTTTTTTTGTTGTTGTTGTTTGTTTTTTACATCTTTATTGGAGTATAATTGCTTTACAATGGTATGTTAGTTTCTGCTTTATAACAAAGTGAATCACTTATACATATACATATATTCCCATATCTCTTCCCTCTTGCGTCTCCCTTCCTCCCACCCTTCCCATTCCACCCCTCCAGGCGGTCACAAAGCACCAAGCTGATCTCCCTGTGCTATGTGGCTGCTTCCCACTAGCTATCTACCTTACGTTTGGTAGTGTATATATGTCCATGCCACTCTCTCACTTTCTCACAGCTTACCCTTACCCCTCCCCACATCCTCAAGTCCATTCTCTAGTAGGTCTGTGTCTTTATTCCTGTCTTACCCCTAGGTTCTTCATGACATTTATTTTTCTTAAATTCCATATATATGTGTTAGCATACAGTATTTGTCTTTTTCTTTCTGACTTACTTCACTCTGTATGACAGACTCTAGGTCCATCCACCTCATTACAAATAGCTCAATTTCGTTTCTTTTTATGGCTGAGTAATATTCCATTGTATATATGTGCCATATCTTCTTTATCCATTCAGCCAATGTGGACATTTAGGTTGCTTCCATCTCCTGGCTATTGTAAACAGAGCTGCAATGAACATTTTGGTACATGACTCTTTGAATTTTGGTTTTCTCAGGGTATATGCCCAGTAGTGGGATTGCTGGGTCATATGGTAGCTCTATTTTTAGTTTTTTAAGGAACCTCCATACTGTTCTCCATAGTGGCTGAACCAATTCACATTCCCACCAGCAGTGCAAGAGTGTTCCCTTTTCTCCACACCCTCTCCAGCATTTATTGTTTCTAGATTTTTTGATGATGGCCATTCTGACTGGTGTGAGATGATATCTCATTGTAGTTTTGATTTCTATTTCTCTAATGATTAATGATGTTGAGCATTCTTTTATGTGTTTGTTGGCAGTCTGTATATCTTCTTTGGAAAAATATCTATTTAGGTCTTCTGCCCATTTTTGGGCTGGGTTGTTTGTTTTTATTGTTATTGAGATGCATTAGCTGCTTGTAAATTTTGGGGATTAATCCTTTGTCAGTTGCTTCATTTGCAAATATTTTCTCCCATTCTGAGGCTTGTCTTTTGGTCTTGTTTATGGTTTCCTTTGCTGTGCAAAAACTTTGAAGTTTCATTAGGTCCCATTTATTTTTGTTTTTATTTCCATTTCTCTAGGAGGTGGGTCGAAAAGGATCTTGCTGTGATTTATGTCATACAGTGTTCTGCCTATGTTTTCCTCTGAGAGTTTGATAGTTTCTGGCCTTACATTTAGGTCTTTAATCCGTTTTGAGCTTATTTTTGTGAACGGTGTTAGGGAGTGATCTAATCTTATACCTTGACATGTACCTGTCCATTTTTCCCAGCACCACTTATTGAAGAGGCTGTCCTTTCTCCACTGTACATTCCTGCCTCCTTTATCTAAGATAAGGTGACTGTATGTGCGTGGGTTTATCTCTGGGCTTTCTATCCTGTTCCATTGATCTATCTTTCTGCTTTTGTGCCAGTACCATACTGTCTTGATTACTGTAGCTTTGTAGTATAGTCTGAAGTCAGGGAGCCTGATTCCTACAGCTCGGTTTTTTGTTCTCAAGATTGCTTTGGCTATTCGGGGTCTTTTGTGTTTCCATACAAATTGTGAAATTTTTTGCTCTAGTTCTGTGAAAAATGCCAGTGGTAGTTTGATAGGGATTGCATTGAATCTGTAGATTGCTTTGGGTAGTAGAGTCATTTTCACAATGTTGATTCTTCCAATCCAAGAACATGGTATATCTCTCCACCTATTTGCATCATCTTTAATTTCTTTCATCAGTGTCTTATAATTTTCTGCATACAAGTCTTCTGTCTCCTTAGGTAGGTTTATTCCTAGATATTTCATTCTTTTTGTTGCAATGGTAAATGGGAGTGTTTTCTTGATTTCACTTTCAGATTTTTCATCATTAGTGTATAGGAATGCCAGAGATTTCTGTGCATTAATTTTTTATCTTGCTACTTTACCAAATTCATTGATTAGCTCTAGTAGTTTTCTGGTAGCATCTTTAGGATTCTCTATGTATAGTATCATGTCATCTGCAAACAGTGACAGCTTTACTTCTTCTTTTCTGATTTGGATTCCTTTTATTTCCTTTTCTTCTCTGATTGCTGTGGCTAAAACTTCCAAAGCTATGTTGAATAAGAGTAGTGAGAGTTGGCAACCTTGTCTTGTTCCTGATCTTAGTGGAAATGCTTTCAGTTTTTCACCATTGAGGACAACGTTGGTTGCGGGTTGGTCATATATGGCCTTTATTATGTTGAGGTAAGTTCCCTCTGTGCCTACTTTCTGGATGGTTTTTATCATAAATGGGTGTTGAATTTTGTTGAAAGCTTTCTCTGCATCTATTGAGATGATCATATGGTTTTTCTCCTTCAATTTGTTAATATGGTTTATCACATTGATTTATTTGCATATATTGAAGAATCCTTGTATTCCTGGAATAAACGCCACTGGACCATGGTGTATGATCCTTTTAATGTGCTGTTGGATTCTGTTTGCTAGTATTTTGTTGAGGATTTTTGCATCTATGTTCATCAGTGATATTGGCCTGTAGTTTTCTTTCTTTGGGACATCTTTGTCTGGTTTTCGTATCAGGGTGATGGTGGCCTTGTAGAATAAATTTAGGAGTCTTCCTCCCTCTGCTATATTTTGGAGGAGTTTGAGAAGGATAGGTGTTAGCTCTTCTCTAAATGTTTGAAAGAATTCGCCTGTGAAGCCATCTGGCCCTGGGCTTTTGTTTGTTGGAAGATTTTTAATGACAGTTTCAATTTCAGTGCTTGCAATTTGTTCATATTTTCTATTTCTTCCTGATTCAGTCTTGGCAGGTTGCACATTTCTAAGAATTTTTCCATTTCTTCCAGGTTGTCCATTTTATTGGCATAGAGTTGCTTGTAGTAATCTCTCATGATCTTTTGTATTTCTGCAGTGTCAGTTGTTACTTCTCCTTTTTCATTTCTAATTCTACTGATTTGAGTCTTCTCTCCTTTTTTCTTGATGAGTCTGGCTTAGGGTTTATCAATTTTGTTTATCTTCTCAAAGAAACAGCTTTTAGTTTTATTGATCTTTGCTATCATTTCCTTCATTTCTTTTTCATTTATTTCTCATCTGATCTTTATTTTTAGTTTCCTTCTGCTAACTTTGGGAGTTTTTTTTGTTCTTCTTTCTCTAATTGCTTTAGGTGCAAGGTTAGGTTGTTTATTCGAGATGCTTCCTGTTTCTTAAGGTAGGATTGTATTGCTATAAACTTCCCTCTTAGAACTGCTTTTGCTGCATCCCATAGGTTTTGGGTCATCGTGTCTCCATTGTCAAATGTTTCTAGGTGTTTTTTGATTTCCTCTTTGATTGCTTCAGTGATCACTTCATTATTAAATAGTGCATTGTTTAACCTCCATGTGTTTGTGTTTTTTACAGATCTTTTCCTGTAATTGATATCTAGTCTCACAGCGTTATGGTCGGAGAAGATACTTGATAAAATTTCAATTTTCTTAAATTTACCAAGGCTTGATTTGTGACCCAAGATATGATCTATCCTGGGGAATGTTCCATGAGCACTTGAGAAAAATATGTATTCTGTTGTTTTTGGATGGATTGTCCTATAAATATCAATTAAGTCCATCTTGTTTAATGTATCATTTATAGCTTGTGTTTCCTTATTTATTTTCATTTTGGATGACCTATCCATTGGTGAAAGTGGGGTGTTAAAGTCCCCTACTATGAATGTATTACTGTCGATTTCCCCTTTTATGGCTGTTAGTATTTGCCTTATGTATTGAGGTGCTTCTATGTTGGGTGCATTAATATTTCCAATTGTTATATCTTCTTCTTGGATCAATCCCTTGATCATTATGTAGTGTCCTTCTTTTTCTCTTGTAATAGTCTTTATTTTAAAGTCTATTTTTTCTGATATGAGAATTGCTACTCCAGCTTTCTTTTGGTTTCCTTTTGCATGGAGTATCTTTTTCCATCCCCTTACTTTCAGTCTGTATGTGTCTCAAGGTCTGAAGTGGGTTTCTTGTAGACAGCATATATATTGGTCTTGTTTTTGTATCCATTCAGCCAGTATGTGTCTTTTGGTGGGAGCATTTAATCCATTTACATTTAAGGTAATTATCGATATGTATGTTCCTATTCCCATTTTCTTAATTGTTTTGGGTTTGTTATTATAGGTCTTTTCCTTCTTTTGTGTTTCTTGCCTAGAGAAGATCCTTTAGCATTTATTGTAAAGCTGGTTTGGTGGTGCTGAACTCTCTCAGCTTTTGCTTGTCTGTAAAGGTTTTAATTTCTCCATTAAATCTGAATGAGATCCTTGCTGGGTAGAGTAATCTTGGTTGCAGGTTTTTCTCCTTCATCACTTTAAATATGTACTGCCAGTCCCTTCTGGCTTGCAGAGTTTCTGCTGAAAGATCAGCTTTTAACCTTATGGGGATTCCCTTGTGTGTTATTTGATGTTTTTCCCTTGCTGCTTTTAATATGTTGTCTTTGTATTTAATTTTTGACAGTTTAATATGTGTCTTGGCATGTTTCTCCTTGATTTTATCCTGTATGTGACTCTCTGTGCTTCCTGGACTTTATTAAATATTTCCTTTCCCATATTAGGGAAGTTTTCAACTATAATCTCTTCAAATATTTTCTCAGTTCCTTTCTTTTTCTCTTCTTCTTCTGGAACCCCTGTAATTCGAATGTTGGTGTGTTTAATGTTGTCCCAGAGGTCTCTGAGACTGTCCTCAGTTCTTTTCATTCTTTTTTCTTTATTCTGCTCTGCAGTAGTTATGTCCAATACTTTACCTGCCAGGTCACTTACCCGTTTTTCTGACTCAGTTATTCTGCTATTGATCCCTTCTAGAGTATTTTTAATTTCCTTTATTGTGTTGTTCATCGTTGTTTTTTTCATCTTTAGTTCTTCTAGGTCGTGGTTAAATGTTTCTTGCATTTTCTCTATTCTATTTCCAAGATTTTGGATCATCTTTATTATCATTATTCTGAATTCTTTTTCAGGTAGACTGCCTATTTCCTCTTCATTTGTTAGGTCTGGTGGGTTTTTATCTTCCTCTTTCATCTGCTGTGTGCTTTTCTGTCTTCTCATTTTGCTTATCTTACTGTGTTTGGGGTCTCCTTTTTGCAGGCAGCAGGTTCGTAGCTCCTGTTGTTTTGGGTGTCTGTTCCCAGTGGCTAAAGTTGGTTCATTGGGTTCTGTAGGCTTCCTGGTGGAGGAGACCAGTGCCTGTGTTCTGGTGGAGGAGGCTGGATCTTGTCTTTCTGGTGGGCAGGTCCACGTCTGGTGGTGTGTTTTGGGGTGTCTGTGGACTTATGATTTTAGGCAGCCTCTCTGCTAATGGGTGGGGTTGTGTTCCTGTCTTGCTAGTTGTTTGGCATAGGGTGTCCAGCACTGTAGCTTGCTGGTCATTGAGTGATGCTGGCTGTTGGTGTTGAGATGGAGATCTCCAGGAGATTTTCACCATTTGATATTACATGGAGCTGGGAGGTCTCTTGTGGACCAGTGTCCTGAAGTTGCCTCTCCTACCTCAGAGGCACAGCACTGACTCCTGGCTGCAGCCCCAAGAGTCTTTCATCCACATGGCTCAGAATAAAAGGGAGAAAAAGTAGGAAGAAAGAAAGAAAGAGGATAAAGGAAAATAAAATAAAGTCATGTGAAACAAAATAAAGTTATTATAATAAAAAATAATTTTTAAGAAAAAGATTATTTTAAAAAGTAAAAAAAAAAAAAAAAAAAACGGACGGATTGAACCCTAGGACAGATGGTGAAAGCAAAGCTATACAGACAAAATCTCACACAGAAGCATACACATACACACTCACCAAAATAGGAAATGGGGGAAAAATAATAAATCTTGCTTTCAAAGTCCACATCCTCAATTTCGGATGATTCGTTGTCTATTCAGGTATTCCACAGATGCAGGGTACATCAAGTTGATTGTGGAGCTTTAATCCGCTGCTCCTGAGGCTGCTGGGAGAGATTTCCCTTTCTCTTCTTTGTTCGCACAGCTCCCGGGGTTCAGCTTTGGATTTGGCCCTGCCTCTGCGTGTAGGTCACAGGAGGGCATCTGTTCTTCGCTCAGACAGGACGGGGTTATAGGAGCCGCCGATTCAGGGGCTCTGGCTCACTCAGGCCGGGGGGAGGGAGGGGTACGGTGTGCGGGGCGAGCCTGTGGCGGCAGATGCCAGCATGACGTTGCACCAGCCTGAGGTGTGCCATGCGTTCTTCCGGGGAAGTTGTCCCTGAATCCCAGGGCCCTGGCAGTGGCGGGCTGCACAGGCTCCCCGGAAGGGAGGTGTGGAGAGTGACCTGTGCTCGCACACAGGGTTCTTGGTGGCAGCAGCAGCAGCCTTAGCGTCTCATGCCCGTCTCTGGGGTACGCGCTGTTAGCCGTGGCTCGCGCCTGTCTCTGGAGCTCCTTTAAGCAGCGTTCTTAATCCCCTCTCCTCGCGCACCAGGAAAAAAAGAGGGAAAAAAATGTCTCTTGCCTCTTCAGCAGCTCCAGACTTTTTCCCGGACTCCCTCCCGGCTAGCCGTGGTGCACTAATCCCTGCAGGCGGTGTTCAGGCTGCCAGTCCTCTCCCTGCGCTCCTACCGAAGCCCGAGTCTCAGCTCCCAGCCCCACCCGCCCCGGTGGGTGAGCAGACAAGCCTCTTGGGCTGGTGAGTGCTGGTCGGCACCGATCCTCTTTGCGGAAATCTCTCCGCCTTGCTCTCTGCACCCCTGTTGCTGTGCTCTCCGCGGCCCCGAAGCTTTCCCCCTCCTCCACTCGCAGTCTCCACCCGCGAAGGGGCTTCTAGTATTTGGGAACCTTTCCTCCTTCACGGCTCCCTCCCACTGGTGCAGGTCCCGTCCCTATTCTTTTGTCTCTGTTTATTCTTTTGTCTCTGTTTATTCTTTTTTCTTTTGCCCTACCCAGGTACGTGGGGAGTTTCTTGCCTTTTTGGAGGTCTGAGTTCTTCTGCCAGCGTTCAGTAGGTGTTTTGTAGGAGCTGTTCCACGTGTAGATGTATTTCTGATGTGTCTGTGGGGAGGAAGGTGATCTCTGCATCTTACTCTTCCACCATCTTCCCCCTCTCCCCCTATCCATTCCTCTGTTGATAAACATTTAGGTTGCTTCCATGTCGTGGCTATTGTAAATAGTGCTACAATGATCATAAAGGTGCACCCTTTCGAATTATGATTTTCTCCGGATATATGCCCAGGAGTGGGATTGCTGGATCTTATGGTAGCTCTATTTTTAGTTTTTTAATGAACCTCCGTACTGTTCTCCACAGTGGCTGTACCAGTTTACATTCCCACCAACAGTGGAGGAGGTTTCCCTTTCTCCACACCCTCTCCATCATTTATCGTTTCTAGATTTTTTGATGATGGCCATTCTTACTGGTGTGAGGTGATACTTCATGGTAGTTTTGATTTGCATTTCTCTAATAATTAGTGATGATGAGAATCTTTTCATGTGTTTTCTGTCCATCTGCATGTCTTCTTTGGAGAAATGTCTATTTAGATCTTCCACCCATTTTTTGATTGGGTTGTTTGTTTTTTTGATATTGAGCTGCATGAGTTGTTTGTATATTTTGGAGATGAATCCCTTGTCAGTTGCTTAGTTTGCAAATATCTTTTCCCATTCTGAGGGTTGGCTTTTCATTTTGTTTATGGTTTCCTTTGCTGTAACATTTATATTTTAATCTCTCTTCCTAAACATCTTTCTAATCCCTATATATGTCTCCTTCTTGCACTGATGATCTGTATTGTTAGTTTAGAAATTAATCTAATGGCATTTATTTTAGTTCTATTTTAATTTTTTTTTTAATTTTAAACATGATATTGAAGTTATTTACCTTTTGACTACATCTGGCTAGATTAAAAGCTCTTTCATTTGTTAATCAATTAAATGTCCATGGAATTCTAAGTAGGAATGAAAACTTTATCAGAGAGGTTATAGTTTAACAGGTAAAACACATAATTCAATAACTATTATGTAATATGAAATATGAGGAATACTCATAGAAACATATAAAAAAGTGAAAATTTGAACTCTTTCAATTGTATTTTCTCACATTTCTTAATACCTCCTACATAATTTCATGATATTTAGATATTTGTGTTCTCTTTGCATTCTTTACTCTAGTGATGTATCCACTTCTGCATTCTGATAGTCACCTCAAAAGAATCAAAATTTGTTGCTTTGTCAATTGTGAGCTCTATTCTTGCTTATATGGACAATTATTTTTTGGATATTTCATGGGTACATTGAAATACTGTGAAAATTAGACACAGCTGGAGAGATGATAGGAAATTAGAGTGCTGTAGCTGGACAGAGATATAGAAAATATAGATTCATGCTTATATATCTATGTAAAATATGTTTGATTCATGTTTCCCAAAGGATTTAATTTTAAGAGCTGTAGAAGATGTTTGCATTATATATAACTGAGTGCTATCTAAACCATATCCTAAACAAAATAGGCAAAAGATTTCAACAGGTACTTAACAAGAGTTTACCCAAATGGCCAATAAACATAATAAAATTGTTCAACATCTTAACATTGCTGAGCATTAGGAAAATGCAAAATAAAACTATACTGTTATATTATTTTAGTACCCAAAGAGCTGAAATTCAGAAGAGTGACGATCCTAAGAGTTTTCTAGAAGATGTCCAACTTGGACTCTCATACATTGTTGTTGAGAGTGTAAATTGGTGCCACTCCCCTAGACAATTGTCTGGCAGTGTCTACTAAAGTTTACCATTTGCATATCCTGTGACGCAGCAATTCTCCTTAAGTATATACTCCCAAGCATATACTCCTGAGTATATGCCAACAAACATACACACACATATGTGTATTACAAATGCACCAGATGGTCATGTCAGCATTATTTACAATAAGTCAACTCTGGGAAAAAAACATGTCCAAGAACAGTGGAATGGATGATTGTATTTTAATCATCCAATGGAGTACTGATATTCTTCAATGAAAATAATTAGTTCTTATGCTATATATCAGCATGAATGAATCTTTCATAAACAGTGTTGAGTGAAAAACACTAAAGAAAACTAATACATGCCTTATTTTGTATTAAAGTTCAAAAATAGGCAAAAAAAAAACCCCAGTAGTATTTAAAGTCAGTAAGGTAGAGACCTTTGTGTGCAAGAAAAGAGAGTAGTAAATGGCAGTTGGCGTAAAGGGTCTTCTGAGATGTTGGTGATGTTTTTCCTTGATCTAGATGGGGGTTATGTAGATGTGTTAGGTTTATGATAATTCGTCAAGCTCTACACTATAATTTTTTACACCTTTCTCTGTATTAAATGTCAATAAAAGTTTATTTGAAATAGAAGTTAACTCTGTGTGCATGGGTTTTAGTTACTTAAATGTTAAATATGTAGTTAATCTTCATTATTAAAATAGATTCTTAAAAATATGTATGCCTAATTGATAGTACTAGTATCTTCATTTCCACACTCCCCACATTCACATACATACATTGGAAATATTCCTTTGGAAAACAGATCTGTCGTCATCACATTGCATATCCTGTGACAGAGCAATTCTCCTTAAGTATATACTCGCAAGCATATACTCCTGAATATATGCCAACAAACACACACACACACATATGTGCATCACAAATGCAGAAGATGTCATGTCAGCATTATTTACAATAAACCCAACTCTGGGAAAAAAACATATGTCCAATAACTGTGGAATGGATGATTGTATTTTAATCATCCAATGGAGTACTGATATTCTTCAATGAAAATAATGAGTTCTAATCTTAAAATGATTATTGATATACACACTACTATGTATAAAATAGATAACTAATAAGGACCTTCTATATAGCACAGGGAACTCTACTCAATACTCTGTAATGACCTATATGGGAAAAAAATCTAAAAAAGAGTGGATATATGTATATGCATAACTGATTCACTTTGCTGTACACCTGAATCAAACACAACATTGTGAATCAACTATACTCCAATAAAATAAAACAAAATAAAATGAAATAAAATAAAATATTATTTTATTGTTGAAATATTGGACATTTTCATATTTTCCAAAAGGGACAAAATTTTAATACTGTGTAGCTCGGTGAGAATTTAATTTCTATGTGTTTTCAAGGAAAAAATAATTTGTTTACTTACTTCCAAAATTATCTATTGATGAAATAAAATGAAAACCAAAGTTTCTGCCTTATCATTTGACAGAACCAGCTCTGATATTCTAAAAGTATTTCAGTGTTCATGCTTATTTGTCCAAAATGCTAGTGATTGTAAAATACAACCATTTTTTATCTTTTAATGGTACTTTAAATATAGAATGTTGATTATACAAATATCTTACTACATTACACAATATATACAGGTTATAAGATTTTAAAATTAATGAAATATGTTAGTATAATAAGGAGGAGTTTAAGACAAATATAAGCATAATGTGTTAAAATAATTTTATTAAATGCATCTTTTTTTAATTTGCTTATTAATTTGTTGACACAATTGTATTTTAACATATTGTGAATAAGAACTATTTAATGTTTAGAACATTAAATAGATATGTACAGTTAATTTTCTATGCAGTGGTCTTTAAAATCCTATGACCAAAATTTCAGATAAAGGCAGTATAGATTTATTTATTTACTTATTTATTTATTTATTTTATTTTTCTCAATTGGACCTATTACTTAAACTGCTTAGAAAGATCAGTATTAGATATTGGCCTATCAAAAACAATTTAGGTTAAAAAATTCTCTCCATGTCATAAAGAGTGCTTTATAAATCAGAATGTCAAATACAGAATTATAACCATCCATGCCATTTTACTGGTATTATGTTTTTCATTTATTTATCTGACTCTTCATTATGAATATTTCTCCAGTGATATGTGAAGTATTTGTGAACTAATTGAATAGTTTTATTTAGAAAAGTTGTGTTTTCATTTTCCCTCATGTATTACAAAAAATACATGTAATGTAAAATTACATACAAAAATATACACAAAAATAACAAAAGTAACATCTTTTATCTGTTGGATTTTTTGCTCTATTTTGGGAAGTTAACTGAGCTTAAAGTTTAGATAGTCTTTTCCTATGTAATCATGCAGAAAAATTATAATTCTATCATGTTACTTCATTTCCCTGGATTCTTGCACTCTTTGTAAAAATTCAATACCTATTTCAAAAATGCAGCGCACCATTTTTCACTGTCTCACTGTAGGAGCAATATCCTTGTTCTCTTTCAAGATCCATTTCTCTAAGAAGCACATTCCAGCAACTGTTTCCAAGATATAAACATTAGTTTTGCATCACACTATTTGACCATAGCCTCTGGGGAGAATTTTCATGCTTCAACACAGTATAATATTCAAATTGAAAATAAAACTTTTAAAGCTTGAAGGAGAGTAAGGCACCATGGACTACCATCTTGAGTTAGATATTCTGGCAGCATGCTTCTTTTCAAGCTTCATTTTCCATTAAAATATAGTCTGAGCAATTCAAATGTGGACTGAATCTCATACTTCTGAGAAATCCAGTTTATCTGTTCCAAGAGCATAGCTTCCATTTACTTCAAAGACTTAGACATATAAAGAAGCTCTGTCTACACGGTTAGTATAATGAGGCCATTAAAACAAGACAATATATTAAATAGATAACTAAAGCAAAGTGTGAATACACTTCTTCAGATGTGTTCATCAGGCCCGTGGAGCCATGATTGCCAAGTGCTCTGTTGAAATTATTTATGTTCTATATCCAGGTGATGCAAAGAATAATTCTTATTATTAAAGACAATGAGATGCAAGAAATGTGGTGATTTGCTTCATCTAACAAGACAGTTGCTAAGGTTTCTATTTCTTAATTTTCTATATTGTACTCTTGCTATATACTTAAGATTAATATAAAGAAAGTAAATTTATGACATTAAGCAAAATCAACATAAAATATTTATTATGAACAACATAAACATTTTAATATGAGTGGCATTTTTCTTTTCTTCTTTTCCTGTATTGGTATAGTTTCCATATGTTTTAAGGCCCATGAGTACTCATTCTTCCACAACCACTCAGTGTTCAATGCCATATGAACAAACACTCTGAGGACTAATTGTTATTTTTGGTTTAGAATAGGTAAATTAGGATTTGGTTTGGGCTCCCTTGATTTTTCTATTGACTTGTGCCCATAGATAACCCAAAGTCTTTCTTAGGATGTATCAAAATACCTAAAGTATTCCCAGAAGAGATATGGACAGTAAATGATCTTCTAATTGTACTACCAACATTGGGATTAACCATGCCATCTAGAGTCATCTAGTTGAGGTCTGATTTACATATTTGGTGTACAACCTGCTGAGGTAAAATTCAATTATATATTATTAAAGACACTATTTGAAAGAAGACTTTTCTTGAAATGTTTTCTTAGGAAATTCATTTTGTTCTCTGAGATTCTGTAATACTGTAAGGGTATATCCTGTAATTTTCAAAACTTTTTTTGAGAAGTCATGTGTGAAATTGGATCTTAAAGATCCTGGCAGAAGAAAAGCTAAGCTATACAGTAAGTGGACTCCACTTATGGAGTAAAAGAGAAGAGTGGTATCTCATAATACCGCTGTGACACAGGTAGAGTGGAGTTAGATCTTTATGGCTAGAAGAGTAGTCTTTTTTTTACAGGTGATCTCTGAGTTTGCAAATGACTATCACTGAAAACAGTCTTTGACAGGCTGTATATATGCTGTTTAAGCCATCTGTGTGGTATTTACTACATGTTAATTATAAATATAATTTAGGTTAGAATTTTTTTTTTTTTTTTTGCGGTACGCGGGCCTCTTTTTTTTTTTTTTAAGGTACGCGGGCCTCTCACTGCTGTGGCCTCTCCCGTTGCGGAGCACAGGCTCCGGACGCGCAGGCTCAGCGGCCATGGCTCACGGGCCCAGCTGCTCCGCGGCATGTGGGATCTTCCCGGACCGGGGCACGAACCCGCGTCCCCTGCATCGGCAGGCGGACTCCCAACCACTGCGCCACCAGGGAAGCCCGGTTAGAATTTTTAAAAAGCAGAATTTGTTAAACCACAAGGCAAATTAGAATGCATATTTAAATTAAAATGTTTTGCATTCTCAAAAAATAATTCCAAAACTCTTTTTTTGTGTGTGTTTATGCTATTACCTGCTGTTTCCTTTCTTTTTAAAAAAGTTCTATTTCAACATGGTATTGAATGACGAAAAGACACTCTAAGCAACCTCTGATTCATAGAAAAGTTACTTTTATTGTTCATACCATATAGTCATATTGAATTGTACTATGATTGAGAAAATAAGTTTTCCTATTTATTGTTAAACTGGATGTGTTAAAAGAGTATGTAATAACATAAACATTTTAAAGGGGATTTTTCACAATTGGGACATAGTGTATTCGTGAAAGTTTACTTAGACCTAGAATATTTTGCAATGAAAATATTAGAATCTCTGAAACATGCAGTATAGGACCCTTGAAAGAATATTCTGCCAATTAAATCAATAAAACTACCTTAATAGAAATTGATGATGCATAACCACTGAGTCATACAATGTTTTGCTTTATTATTTTGTCAAAAGTAATCTTCAACCTGAATTATAAACAAAGCAGTCATCACTGGTTAAAACTATAATCAGTACTAATATTTTGATCATCAGCTTAGGCCTGTTTCCTAAACAAGACATTTTCAGGATTATCCAGCACCTAAAATATTTTTATGTATCTTGGCATTTATCATTGTTCCTTTAACATAAAAAAATTAATAAAGGGTAGCTTTACTGGATACATGAGACTATAACACCTCTATTATACAAGACAACAATCACAGAGATTATCTGGTTCCCTGATTTTACCAAAAGAGTAAATGACTTGCCTAAAATCATACTACAAAAACTGCTAAAGCCAGGATCAGTAAGAATAAGTAAGTACTGTGTTCATTCTTCCATACCACATTCTACCTAATGTATAATATAATGTATTACATTATTGTTCTACTAATTTTATAGTAAACATATGGCCCTGGCTGATTAGAGCAGTGCTAGTTTACATCTATTGCTATAACATAATTAATAGCATCCCTGTCACTCTCAAAAGTGTCCACATTTGGACAGTAAATTAAATAGTTGCCCTAATTAATACCATAATATTGAATTCATGCTAATATTTACATATTAATGTATACTCTTAACTTGAACCTGAACAGAAAGGTACAATAATATGCAATTCTAAGAGGCACCTAATATTATGCAAAGAGGGTGGACTTGGGAATAACACAGAATTCAGGTCAAATCTTAACTTGGCACATAGTACCCATAGTGCCTGGGGTGAGATAACCTCTCTGTTATCAATAAAGTGTACCTTTCAATACCTGCATTGATATGTTATGTTGAAGATTAAATCAGGAAGCATACCAAGTGTAGAGGCAACCAAAAAATATTATTTTAATTCCTTTACTACTTTATTCTTTAGAAAGGAAAATCTGTAGCAATATTCTGGACTATTTATAGCACCGAATAACTGTTCAGTAACTTAAATGAAAACACTACCTTTGCTTTGGTAGAATCCATTTTGGACTGAAATTAACAATTGCTCTACTTATCACAGCAAGGAATCCATTTTGCTAAAAATAACAGAGAAATGCTGTATTCCAAAAATGTATATTGGTTCACTTGAAACAAATGGATTTAAAATGTCTACAGTGTGGTAGCCTGCTAATTTCATTCTCTCGTTTCCTGATAGATCATTGTTTCCCTTTATTTTTAACCAAAGCCTTAGAGTTTCTTCAGGAATAAGCTGTCATTCTTAACAAAATATCCCACTGAGCCCTCAGCAATTATTTTTTAACAGAAAAACAAAATGAAAATGTTTTAAACAGAAATTTCTTTAAAGTATTTTTAAGATTAAGATATTTAAAGTTTTTATTCAGAATATATCAGATATATGAGATATATGAGATATATGAAAATACAAATTCTAATAAAATTGAAATAAGGATTTAATTGCAATAACAATTTCATTGCTTTTATAGCTAGCAAATATTTTGAAATTAAATGAAATTCATAATACATGTAAGTGTCTGGCTATGAATATAGTGCAAATAATTCTCCATTCTTTCAATAAATATTTGTTGAAGCTAGCTATTTTTAGGGTATGAACATTGACTGAGAGCATGCCTCCAGGGTCAGTGTCCTCCAGGACACTCGATGCATGTCCTATTTCTGAAATAAATGTTATTCCTTCCTCTTTTTAAACTGCAGGTTCTATAGATGTTCCACTGATAATTTAACCCACACCCTCTCCCCCCACCCACCGCAACACACATACAGAGATATATGAGATCATGTGTAAGGAACATGGAGTTTATTGAGAGTATGAATCTGGAATTCAGTGGTTAAACATATAAATTTGGAAATCATATACATTTAAATGGTATTGGAGTCACAAATTTGAGATTTCACTTAATCCTTGAGTATCAGTAGAAAAGGCAAAAGAACATAGAACCTAACATTGCAGTCCAACCTGTATGTGTCTGGAAGAGAAAGAAGGGCCAGAAAAGGTGAATAAAAAGGAATGAGCTGGACTTGTAATTTTAGTTCTGACATGTCAAGAACTTAGAATTCTCACTTCTAAAAGGAAGTGAGAAATAAGGAAAATAAGGACAAACTAAAAATATTGACTTTTATTGGTCCAATCTGAAACCAAGGTTGCAGGGACAATCACTATCCCTAAATTTGGAAACCAAGCTCATTCACAGAGACACAGCCAGAGTCTAGCTATCTGGAGCAGAAGCCTCTGGATAGGCCAATTGAAACTGAAATGGAAGAAACACAGCAGTGGTAATTCTGATGAGTAGCTGGAAGCTGAGTGTGGGATAGCACGAGAGTGAAACTAGTATTGGGGATCACAGACTTAGAAGGGTCCACTGTTCTGTGGGTGTTGCTTCTAGGAATCCCAGTAGGTTCTCATAGTAATGATATGAGAAAAATTTCTCCTGGTTCTAGCAAGGGAAGAAAAAGATTAATAATTTTGAAATATACCCAGAAATTTCTCCATAACAAAAGCCAGAGGAAAAGACTTGTTTTGAGCTTCATTCCAAGCAGGGTTAGAGCATTCTTCCATTCCAGCCTCCTATAGCCTTTCCGTCTCACCTCAGAAGGCTAGAACAAGTCATGGGAGTCAGGACTTCAATTAAGTCATATGGGAATACTGCTGCCAGAGAATGGAGTAGGGGACAGAGAAGGAATATAGGCTACACCACTGGAGAAACACTTGTGAAGATCCTGCTCTTAAGATACAGGTCTACCAAAAGGAAAAACCAAACAAGACAAATAGAAACCACAGTCTGAAGACTAGACTCAAGCATAACACAGATGTTGGAATTATTAGGGAGGAATTTAAAATAACTAAGATTAATATATTAAGGGCTCTAATGGAGAGTACACAGAACAGATGGGTAATATAAGCAGAGAAATTGTAACTCTAAGAATCAAAAAGAAATGCTAGAAATCAAAAACATTCTAAAAGAAATGAAGAATATTTTGTATGATTTCCTCAGTAGAGTTGACACAGTCAGAGAAAGAATTAGTGGTCTTGAAGAGAGGTCAATGGAAACTTCCAAAATTGAAATAAAAACAGAAGAAAAAAGGGGGGGGATAAAGAAAGAAAGAATAGCGTAGACTAAAAAGAAACTGCTGAAGAATTTGAAATGTTGTAACGTATGCATACTTAGGATGTCGGAAAGAGAAGAGAGAATGGAGCAGATGAAATATTTGAAGTGATAAAATAGCTGAAAACTTTTCAAAAGTAATGACAGACTACAAATAAGTTACAAAGAATTGAGAAAACATCAAGCAGAAATAATAAATGAAACAAAACAAAACCACCTAGGAATAATATATTCATACTGAAAAGAAAGGGACGAAATTGAGAGAAGGTAGAATTTAGGGGGGTTGACACTATACATGTAGAGGAACAAGGATGAGAATTCTAGCAAATTCTTATAAGAACCCAAGAGAAAAACAACAACAAAATCACACCGAACTGAAAACCCACAGATTTTTTTTTTTGGACCCATTAGAGAATTAAAGTTACAGGTAACCAACATCTCAGATCTGGAGATACATGTTAATGCAGAGAGTCATAGCCAAGATCTTGCCTATAACAGAAGCTGTTAGATCCATAAACTAGTAGGGACACTTAAATGGTAAATTTGTTGAATTGCTAGAGACTAAGTATGGACAAATTTGAGAGAGAGAATTCTTGGGGACTGATGTTTTAGGTGGGCGTAACTCCAGGAAACCCACTAGGTTCTTATGGTGAAGAGTTGAGGAAGGTTCTCTCTTGGCTGCCATGGAACAGTAAAATTTCTGAGATTGTGAATTTCAAAAGATGGTTTTATTTTACCCTCAAATTAGAATGCTTCCTTGGATAGGCATAGAATACTTTCCTGATTCAAATTTAATTTCCTAATATGCTAGATTCTGATTGGGTTTGGCTATCAGCAATACTGAAGGAAAATACAGAGGCGGGGAGGAAGATGAGAAGCATGTATTCCCATGTGCAGTAGGCAGACAAATAGCCCCTAAAAGATGTCCACACTCTAATCCCTGATAGCTCTGACTATGTTACCTTAAATGGTAAAATAGACTTCGCCTTCTAAGGTTAAGGGCCTAGAGATGGGAAGGGTATCCTGGCTTATCATGGTGAGCTCAAGGTAATCACATGAATCTTTAAAAGAGCAAAACTTTCCTGGTAGGGATTCCTCTGTTTTAAATGTGACAATGGAGAAAGGATCAGAGATGTGACACCACTGGCTTTGAAGATGGAAGAGGCAGCCACAAGCCAAGGAAGGTAGGTCTAGAAGTTAGAAATAAGAAACAAGAAAATAGATTTTTCCCTAGAGCCTCCAGAAGATGCTCAACATTAGGAACATGTAAATTAAAACCAAATGATACTAGCAAACAAACTCCAAAACATAAAAAAAAATTATACACCATGACTAAATGGGATTTATCCCAAGAATGCAAGGTTGGTTCAAAATATGAAAATCAATCAATGTAATATACCATACTAGTAGAATAAAGAACAACAAATACATGATTATCTCAGTAATGCATTTGATAGAATTCTTCAATCAGATAAGGGACATCTACAAAAAATACATAGCTAACATTACACATAATGGTGAAAGACTGAATGTTTTTTCTCTAATATGAGGAACAAGACAAGGTTGTCCACTCTTGACACTTCCATTCAACTGTACTGAAGGTAGAGTTGTACTGAAGGTACAGTTGTACTGAAGGTTTTTGCCAGATCAGTTAGGCAAAAAGAAGAAATTAGACATAAAACTACAAAATCTGATTCTAAGAAATTAAAGAAAACCTAAATAAATGTAAAGTCATTTGAAGTTCTCGGATTGGAAGACTTAAAATTGTTAAGATGGTAATACTCCCCACTATGTTCTACAGATTCCTGTCAAAATCCCAGATCACTCTTTTTTTGCAGAAATTGACCGTCTGATCCTAACATTTGTATGGAAATTCAGTGGCTCCAGAATAGCCAAAACAATATTGAAAAGCGAAGAACGTAGTTGGAAGACTCATATTTCTAATCTTAAGACTTACTACAAATCAACAGTAATTAAATCTATTTAGTATTGGCATAAGTATACATTATATAGAACAATGGAATAGAATCAAGAATCCAGAACTAAACCCATGCATTTATGGTCAGTGGTTTTTCAATGAGAGTGAGAAAACAATTCAAATTCAATGGAGTAAGAATAGTCTTTTTAAGAAATATTCCTGGGACAACTAGATATTCGCACACAAAGGAATGAAGTTTGAGATGCCCCCACCTCATATACAAAAAAAAAACTGAAAATGTATCAAAGACCTAAAAGTAAGAGCTAAAACTATAAAACTCTAAGGAAAACCATACGTGTAAATCTTCACGACTTCAAATTCTGCAATTGTTCTTAGCTAGGAGACCAAAAGCAATCAAAGATTTTGACTTGACAAAAATGTAGGACTTTTGTGTTTTAAACGAGGGCACTATTAAGAAATGGAGAGATCTAGCCACAAGATGGGAGGTAGTGCTTGCAAATCATATAACTTATAATGATCAAAAGTTCAATATATATAAATAACTCTTAAAACTCAGCAATAAAAAGACAGATAACTCAATTAAAAATTGAATAAGTATTTCTCCAAATAAGAGATATAAATTGCCAGGGAGCACATGAAAAATACTCAACTTCATTAGTTATTGGGGAAATGTAAATCAAAACCACAATGAGATACCATTTCATATCTACTAAGATGGCTATTAAAAAAGACAATAACAGTGTTGGTGAGGAAGTGGAAAAATTAGAACCCTCATACACAGGTGGTAAGATTATAAAAATGACATTTTTCCCTTTAGCAGTTGAAAACCCCTTGGCAGTTTCCCAAAAAGTTAGACATAGAGCTACTATATGACCCATCATTTCTACTCATAGGTACATAAAAAAAGAATTGAAATGTATGTTCACACAAAAACTTGTACACAAATGTTTAAAAGAGCATTGTTGATAATAGCCAAAGAGTGGAAACCCAAAAGTTTATCAACAAAATGTGATAAACAAAATGTTATATAACCATTACAATGGAGTATTATTCAGCCAAAAAATGTGGATGAGTTACTAATGCATACTACAATATGGGTGAACCTCAATATGGTAAGTGAAAGAAGTCAGATACAAAAAGCACATATTATGGGATTCCATTTACATAAAATGTTCAGAATAGCACTGCATAGGGACAGAAAGTAGGTTAGTGTTTGCTAGGGACTGAGAGAAGGGAGGAATGAGAAGTAACTGCTAACATTTACATAAAATGTTCAGAATAGCACTGCATAGGGACAGAAAGTAGGTTAGTGTTTGCTAGGGACTGAGAGAAGGGAGGAATGAGAAGTAACTGCTAATGGGTACAGGGTTTTGTTTTGTGTGTTAAGTTGTCAACCATCACTGTTATCTAATTCCAAAATATTGTAATTAAAATTGTTTATGAAAAATAGATTTTATGTAAGAACTGAATTCAGTTCTTAAAAATAGGTAACCTGATTGGGCTTCCCTCGTGGCGCAGTGGTTGAGAGTCCGCCTGCCGATGCAGGGGACACGGGTTCGTGCCCCGGTCTGGGAAGATCCCACATGCCATGGAGCAGCTAGGCCCATGAGCCATGGCCGCTGAGCCTGCACGTCTGGAACCTGTGCTCCACAACAGGAGAGGCCACAACAGTGAGAGGCCCACGTACCGCAAAAACAAACAAACAAAAAAAAACAAGCAAGATAGGAACACAACCCGACCCATTAGCAGAGAGGCTGCCTAAAATCATAATAAGGTCACAGACACCCCAAAACACACCACTGGACACAGTCCTGCCCACCAGAAAGACAAGATCCAGCCTCATCGAACAGGACACAGGCACCAGTCTGCTCCACCAGGAAGCCTACACAACACACTGAACCAACCTAAGCCATTGGGGGAAGACACCAAAAAGAATGGGAACTGCGAACCTGCAGCCTGTGAAAAGGAGACCCCAAACATAGTAAGGGAAGCAAGATGAGAAGGCAGAGAAACACACACACCAGATGAAAGAGCAAGGTAAAAACCTACCAGACCAAACAAATGAAGAGGAAATAAGCAGTCTACATGAAAAAAAATTCAGAGTAATGACAGTAAAGATGATGCAAAATCTTAGAATGGAGAAAAGACACATTTAACGAGGACTTATAAGAACTAAAAAGAAAACAAACAATGGTGAACAACACAATAAATGAAATCAAAAACTCTTTAGAAGGAATCAATAGCAGAATAACTGAGGCAGAAGAACAGAGAAGTAACCTGCAAGATAAAATAGTGGAAATAACTACCACAGAGCAGAATAAAGAAAAAAGAATGAAAAGAATTGAGGACAGTCTCAGAGACCTCTGGGACAACATTAAATGCACCAACATTCGAATTATAGGGATACCAGAAGGACAAGAGAAAAAGAAAGAGACTGAGAAAATATTTGAAAAGATTATAGTTCAAAGCTTCCCTAATATAGGAGAGGAATTAGCCAATCAAGTCCAGGAAGTGGAGAGAGTCCCATACAGGATAAATCCAAGGAAAAACATGCCAAGACACATGAATCAAACTATCAAAAATTAAATACAGAGAAAAAATATTAAAAGCATCAAGGGAAAAAAAACAAATAACATACAAGGGAATCCCCATGAGGTTAACAGCTGATCTTTCAGCAGAAACTCTGCAAGCCAGAAGAGAGTGGCAGGACATATTTAAAGTGCTGAAAGGGATAAACCTACAACCAAGATTTCTCTACCTAGCAAAGATGTCATTCAGATGCGATGGAGAAATTAAACCCTTTACTGACAAGCCAAAACTAAGAGAATTCAGGACCACAAATGCTTTAGGAAACCAACTTTACAACAAATGCTAAAGGAACTTCTCTAGGCAGGAAACACAAGAGAAGGAAAAGACCTACAAAAACAAACCCAAAACAAATAAGAAAATGGTAAAAGGAACATACATATCAATAACTACCTTAATTGTAAATGGATTAAATGCTCCAACCAAAAGACATAGACTGGCTGAAGGGATACAAAAACAAGACCCGTATATATGCTGTCTACAAGAGACACACTTCAGACGTAGGGACACATACAGACTGAAAGTGAGGGGATGAAAAAAGATATTCCATGCAAATGGAAATCAAAAGAAAGCTGGAGTAGCAATTCTCATATTAGACGAAGTAGACTTTAAAACAAAGACTATTACAAGAGACAAAGAAGGACACTACATAATGATCAAGGGATCAATCCAAGAAGAAGATATAACAATTGGAAATATTTATGCACCCAACATAGGAGCACCTCAATACATAAGCCAAATGCTGACAGCCATAAAAGGGGATATCGACAGTAACACAATCATAGTAGGGAACTTTAACACCCCACTTTCACCAATGGACAGGTCATCCAAAATGAAAATAAATAAGGAAACACAAGCTTTAAATGATACATTAAACAAGATGCACTTAATTGTTATTTATAGGATATTCCATCCAAAAACAACAGAATACGATTTCTTCTCAAGTGCTCATGGAACATTCTCCAGGATAGATCATATCTTGGGTCACAAATCAAGCCTTGGTAAATTTAAGAAAATTGAAATCATATCAAGTATCTTTTCCAACCACAACACTATGAGACTAGATATCAATAACAGGAAAAAAATCTGTAAAAAATACAAACACATGGAGGCTAAACAGTACACTGCTTAATAACCAAGAGATCACTGAAGAAATCAAAGAGGAAATCAAAAACTACCTAGAAACAAATGACAATGAAAACACGACAACCCAAAACCTATGGGATGTGGCAAAAGCAGTTCTAAGAGGGAAGTTTATAGCAATGAAATCCTACCTCAAGAAACAACAAACATCTCAAATAAACAATCTAACCTTACACCTAAAGCAATTAGAGACAGAGAACAAAAAAACCCCAAGGTTAGCAGAAGGAAAGAAATTGTAAAGATCAGATGAGAAATAAATGAAAAAGAAATGCAGGAAACGATAGCAAAGATCAATGACACTAAAAGCTGTTCTATGAGAAGATAAACAAAATTGTTAAACCATTAGCCAGACTCATCAAAAAAAAAAAAAAAAAAGAAGGAGAAGACTCAGATCAATAGAATTAGAAATGAGAAAGGAGACGTGACAGCTGACACTACAGAAATACAAAGGATCATGAGAGATTACTACAAGCAACTATAAGCCAATAAAAAGGACAACCTGGAAGAAATAGACAAATTCTTAGAAAAGCTCAAGCTTCTGAGACTGAACCAGGAAGAATTAGAAAATATAAATAGAACAATCACAAGCACTGAAATTGAGACTGTGATTAAAAGTCTTTCAACAAACAAAACCCAGGACCAGATGGCTTCACAGGCAAATTCTATCGAACATTTAGAGAAGAGCTAACACCTATCCTTATCAAACTCTTCCAAAATATAGTAGAAGGAGGAACACTCCCAAACTCATTCTACGAGCCCGCCATCACCCTGACACCAAAACCAGACAAAGATGTCACAAAGAAAGAAAACTACAGGCCAATATCACTGATGAACATAGATGCAAAAATCGTCAACAAAATACTAGCAAACAGAATCCAACAGCACATTAAAAGGATCATACACCATGATCAAGTGGGGTTTATCCCAGGAAAGGAAGGATTCTGCAGTATATGCAAATCATTCAATGTGATAAACCATATTAACAAATTGAAGGAGAAAAACCATATGGTCATCTCAAAAGATGCAGAAAAACATTTGACAAAATTCAACACCCATTTATGATAAAAACCCTCAAGAAAGTAGGCACAGATGTAACTTACCTCAATATAATAAAGTGACAAACCCACAGCCAACATCATTCTCAATGATAAAAAAGTGAAACCCTTTCCACTAACATCAGGAACGAGGAACAAGACAAGGTTGCCCACTCTCACCACTATCATTCAACATAATTTTGGAAGTTTTAGCCACAGCAATCAGAGAAGAAATAGAAGGAATACAAATTGGAAAAGAAGTAAAGCTGTCACTATTTGCAGAAGACATGATACTATACATAGAGAATCCTAAAGATGCTACCAGAAAACTATTAGAGGTAATCAGTGAATTTGGTTAAGTTGCAGGATGCAATATTAATGCATAGAAATCTCTTGCATTCCTATACACTAATGATGAAAACTCTGAAAGAGAAATTAAAGAAACACTCTCATTTACCACTGCAACAAAAAGAATATAATACCTAGGAATAAACCTACCTAAGGAGACAAAAGACCAGTATGCAGAAAACTATAAGACACTGATGAAAGAAATTAAAGATGATACAAACAGATGGAGAGATACTATGTTCTTGGATTGGAAGAATCAACCTTGTGAGAATGACTACCCAAAGCAATCTACACATTCAATGCAATCCCTATCAAACTACCACTGGCATTTTTCACAGAACTAGAACAAAGAATTTCACAATTTACATGGAAACACAAAAGACCCCAAATAGCCAAAGCAATCTTGAGAAAGAAAAATGGAGCTGGAGGAATCAGCCTCTCAGACTTCAGACTACTACAAAGCTACAGTAATCAAGACAGTATGGTACTGGCACAAAAACAGAAATATAGATCAATGGAACAGGATAGAAAGCCCAGAGATAAACCCACACACATATGGTCACCTGTTTTTTTTTGATAAAGGAGGCAAGAATATACAATGGAGAAAAGGCAACCTCTTAAGTAAGTGGTGCTAGAAAAAGTGGACAGTTACTTGTAAAAGAATGAAATTAGAACACTCCCTAACACCATACACAAAAATAAACTCAAAATGGATTAAAGACCTAAATATAAGGCCAGACACTATCAAACTCTTAGAGGAAAACATGGGCAGAACACTCTATGACATAAATCACAGCAAGATCCTTTTCGACCAACCTCCTAGAGAAATGGAAATAAAACCAAAAATAAACAAATGGGACCTAATGAAACTTAAAAGCTTTTGCACAGCAAAGGAAACCATAAACAAGATGAAAAGACAGCCCTCAGAATGTGAGAAAGTATTTGCAAATGAAGCAACTGACAAAGGATTAATCTCCAAAATTTACAAGCAGCTCATGCAGTTCAACATCGAAAAAACAAACTACCCAATCCAAAAATGGGTAGAGGACTTAAATAGACATTTCCCCAAAGAAGATATACAGATTGCCAACAGACAAAAGAAAGGAATCTCAACATCACTAAACATTAGAGAAATGCAAGTCAAAACTATAATGAAGTATCACCTCACACCAGTCAGAATGACCATCATCAAAAAATCTACAAACAATAAATGCTGGAGAGGGTGTGGAGAAAAAGGAACCCTCTTGCACTGTTGGTGGAATGTAAAGCGATACAGCCACTATGGAGAACTATATGGAAGTTCCTTAAAAATTGAAAATAGAACTACCATACGACCCAGCAATCCCACTACTGGGCATATACCATGCGAAAACCATAATTCAAAAAGAGTCATGCACCACAATGTTCATTGCAGCTCTATTTACAATAAACAGGACATGGAAGCAACCTAAGTGTCCATCGACAGATGAATGGATAAAGAAGATGTGGCATATATACACAATGGGATATTACTGAGCCATAAAAAAAAAAATGAAATTGAATTATTTCTAGTGAGGTGGATGGACCTAGAATCTGTCAGAGTGAAGTAAGTCAGAAAAAGAAAAACACTGTATGCTAAGACATCGATATGGAATCTAAAAAAATGGTCCTGAAGAATGTAGGGGCAAGACAGGAGTAAAGATGCAGATGTAGAGAATAGAATTGAGGACACGGGGAGGAGGAAGGGTAAGCTGGGATGAAGTGAGAGAGTGGCATGGACTTACCTACACTACCAAATATAAGATAGATAGCTAGTGGGAAGCAGCCACATAGCACAGGGTGATCAGCTCGGTGCTTTGTGACCACTTAGAGGGGTAGGATAGGGAGGGTGGGAGGGAGACGTAAGAGGGAGGAGATGTGGGCATGTATGTATATATATAGCTGATTCACTTTGTTATAAAGCAGAAACTAACACACCATTGTGAAACAATTATACTCCAATAAAGATGTTAAATAAATAAATAACTTATAGAAAAAGATATCATATTTGTGGTTACCAAGGGCAGGGGGTGGGGGTGAGGGGAATTGGATGAAGGTAATCAAAACGTGCAAACTTCCAGTTATAAAATAAATAACTAGGGATGTACCATGTAGCTGACACACGTATGTTATATACAAAAGTTGAAAGAGGAAATCCGAAGAATTTTTATCACAAAGAAATTTTTTTCTTTTTCTTTTAGTTTGTATCTATATGAAATGATGGATGTTCACTAAAACAATGGTGGTAATCATTTCCTGATGTATTTAAGTCAAATAATTATGCTGTACCCTTTAAACTTATACAGTGCTGTATGTCAGTTATATCACAATAAAGCTGGAAGAAAAAATATTTATGGAATACTAACATTTTTATCTGCTGCATAGCATTCCATTTAAACTCTATTGTGGTATTTTGACTATGCCATTGTTGATTATTTTGTCTTGTAAACAATGATTTTCCTAATACACATGTCATTGCCTATGTGTGTATTTTTCTAAGATGAATTTCCAAAAATAGATTTATTGAATAATGGAGGTATGATATTTAAAAATTGTAGTGTGTTTTAATTTCTATAGCTTCTTCTTATGGTTGACATTTTCTACAGGAATTCTTTCTCAGTGTTATTTGTCATCTTGGTAATTCCTGTGTATTTTTTCTCCCATAAGACTTTTCAAATGGACTTATAAAGTTCTGTTATAATTTTTTGAATTTTATTCAGATTACTTTGCAGTAATATAATAATTTTATTTTTTTAGTTAATGTTTATTGGAGTATAGTTGCTTTAAAATGTTGTTAGTTTCTACTGTACAGCAAAATGAATCGGCTATACATATACATATAACCTTTTTTTTTAAATTTCCTTCCCATTTAGTTTACCACAGTGCATTAAGCAGAGTTCCCTGTGCTATACAGTATGTTCTCATTAGTTATCTATTTTATACATAGTATCAATAGTGTATATGGATCAATCCCAATCTCCCAATTCCTCCCATCCCCCCGTTTCCCTCTTGGTATCCATACATTTGTTCTCTATGTCTGTGTCTCTATTTCTGCTTTGCAAATAAGATCATCTATACCATTTTTCTAGATTCCACATATACATGTTAATATACGATATTTGTATTTCTCTTTCTGACTTACTTCACTCTGTATGACGCTCTCTAAGTCCATCCATGTCTCTACAGATGACCCAATTTCGTTCCTTTTTATGGCTGAGTAATATAGTAATTTTAAAAGAAATGTCTTATTTTCTATGGTGAGTCTTCCATACAGATCTTTGATAAGGTGTATCCAACTGCTAAGTCCTTTTTTTATGCCCTCCAGTAAAGTTTTATACTTTTTTTCCTATTGGTCTTCCTCATTTCATTTTTCTCACTTAATTTAGATCATTTTGTTGATAAAATTTCCTAGGTTCAGCTATATTTGCCTTTTATTCTTTAACTCAACGTGCACATGAAGTATTATTATTTGAAAAATCTGTATCACTTATCTACTGCTACATAACAAATAACTTACACAAACAATAATCATTTATTATTTCCTATGATATTTGCAGTTCAGAATTTCCTACATGATGAATAGAGATGCAACGTCTTGACTAGGGCTGGAGGATCCACTTTCTCAAAGGCTTATTCACATGCCTGGCAATTGATGCCAGCAAATTGTTTCTTCCCTTTGTGGGCCTTTTCATAGGAGTTCTTGAACTTCCTCATTATGTGGAGCATGACTTCCACCAGAATGAACAATCCAAGAGACGATGCTGGAAAATACAATACCTTTTGTGACAGAGTCTTGGAAGTCACATACTGTCACTTCTGTTTAATTCTATTGGTTAAATAAGCCAGCCTCAACTGAATGAGTGAGGGGACTAAACAAGAGCATAAATCCTAGGAGACAAGTATCATGGGACTAGAATCTGCAGATCCTAATATATTCTTTTGCTATTATTAACATTTATGTTTTAAGTGACATTGGGCCATATTTTCCATTTCCTATGCTAGCTATATTTACTTAATAATAAGTGTTATATTAATCTTACAAAATCATTTTAGTACCTTTTCTAATTTCCTGTTTATATAAAGTGAAACTTATCTGTTCCTTGATGAATTATATAAATCCATCATGAGGCTGGGTGATTTTCACACATATCTCTCAAACATGGAGATATCAGACAGAACAATGAGTGATGACAAAGATTAATTTTAAAATACAATTATCAAGCTAGATATATTAGATATGTGTAGAATTTTGCATTTAAAAGGAAGTAAACATTAAATATTTACAGAAGTTATTTTACATTAGTTGCCATATTAATAAATTAGCTATATTTTGTATAGCTCTTACTATGTGCCAGAAAATGTTAAGAATATTTAAATATATTAAGTAATTTAATTGTTGCAAATAACACATAGGTAGGATACTTCTACTATATCCATTTTACAGGTGAAGAACCCGAAGAGGGTGATTAGAAAGTATATAACTGTTAAATGGCAGAATTAGTATTTAAATCCATCATTTTGCTCCAAAGTCTATATGGTTAACTAATTCCATATTACCTCCCAGATAATACCTCTCAACAAATAAGTAAATACTTAATAAACTACCCCAAATAGCCTTTGAAAATATAACATCACCAAACCACAGCACAATCATTATAGAGGCTTAAAAAATACATTGAAATTACCATGTACTGAATAATTTAAAAGATGCCCCAAAATAAAATACGTTTAAAGGAACGATCACAATGAAAATTAAAGATAATTTTAAAATTGAGTAGTAATAAAACTCTACATATATACTTGTAAGATTGAAAAAATACATATTTGACAGAAATGTGTAACATTAAAACATATTATAAAATAAAAAGTTGAAAATTAATGAGTAAAAGTCCATATTAAGATGTCACAAAAATAAAAACAGAATAAACACAAAGAAAGGGTGATTAAGTGACAAAAGATTAATAGTCAAATATCAATGAAATAGAAAATAAGTAATATAGAGAATAAACAAAGTTGTTTTTGTTATTTTTTTTAAAGATGGGAGAAATATAACAAGCTCTGCCATTGAGATGAATGAAACATCCTCTAAACAGATGTCTGAAGAGGGGTTGATGGGTGTAGAATCTCAGCTAAAAACTGCTTTCAACAATAAAAGATTATATTTGAAGGAGAGTGTAGCTGGATATAAAATTTTTGGTTCACAATTCCTTTGAGTTTGTTAAAAATCCATCTCCATTACTGCTTTGCTTTGTGTGTTGATCTTGCAATTGCTAGTCTCATTTTTACAAGTCATTTGATATTTTTGTCCTGAAAGCCTTGAAGATTTTATTTTACCTTTGAAATCTGATAATTCTATTATTATAGATATCAGTGTTGAATATTGTGGGTTAATTTCCAAGGTACCTGATGAGCCCTTTTGACATTATATTCAGATTTTTTTCTATTTCTGAAGGGTTATCTTGCATTATAAATTTAAATATTAGTTCTGTTCCATTGTTTTGTTGTGCTTTTTCATCAAGGATTTTGAGATAACAGGAATATTGTTTGTACAAGTTTTCCATTTCTCCTCCTTTCTTTTTGTCAGTTTTAAAAAATGTCTTCCTTATATTATCTTAGTTATCTAGATTGTTTCTTCCCTAATTACATATTTTATTTGAATTTTTTCTCCTTGGGCATAAGTTAACCTTGCTTCATTTTCCCCTAATTATGTTTATTTTATCTTAGATTTTGGATTTCTGATGAAGGTGGTTTTCAAATTAATTTTAAGTGTAGACTTAGAGTTTTCTCCTGCTTCATCATTTTTTTTCTAATGGGAGTTAGGTATGAATTTCAAATAATTTGTGTGAATTTTAATTTCTTGGTTTTCTACAATGAACTTTATATTCCAATTTTTACTTTTAAAAATTTATTTTGGGGCATTTTATCAGACTCCTAGCCTAACGTTAATTACTTCTCCATTTACCTGTCAAAAAAAACCCACCTTTATTTTGTCCCTTTTCTTCCCCAGAAACTGTGTTTGGAAGAGTATCCCTTTAAAGCACGCTTGCCTTTTTCAGCTGATTCTCTTCCTTTAAATCAGGCATGGAGTCTTTTACAAGGTGATGCCACTTTAATTACAGATAGACCGTTTATATGAGGCTTTTGACCCTTTGAAAAAATCCCCCTGTATACCGTGCACTGGTGTGTCTCGATACATTTTTAGAATTTTCAAATTTAGGAAGGATTTAATGTTTCTGTTGGTTCCTCCAGCCCCGCCTCTAGCTCTCAGGCTCTTTCACTAGCATTCTCCTCTGTCTTCCCCATAGCTTTTTTCTTTTTTTTTCCTCTGTCTTTCCCACAGAAATAATTTAAAGAGTAGAGAAGAGACAGGAGTGTGGGGGGCCATATTGTTATAATTTGTTGAATTTTCTCTTTAAATTCAGTCACTTTGTAGTTTTGGAAATCATGGGAGATTGGTTACTACATATCTACCATTGTCTACACCTACCCAGAAGCTCAAGAGTTGCTTTTGTTTTTATCTATTATTATGATTTCAACATTGTAAATGAAGTGTTTAGAATATTATCATTTAATGTAATTAAATGTTTATATTTAAGTGTAGTTTGTTTGTATTTAAGTGTAGTATTTTATTATTTGTTTTCTGTATGTCAGTTTTCTGTCTGCCACTTGTAACTTTGTCCCTCTTTCCTGTCTTTTTTTAGATTTTTTTACATTTTTAATAATTTTAATGTATCTTTTAGCTTTTAGCTATCCTCTGATTCTTTTTCATCAGTTCTAGGGATTACAATATACATTCTTCAATTTTCCTTTTTATTTAGAGCTTATATTATACCATTTCACATAGTATGTAGAAGCTATCAAACATATAGTTTCAGTTAGAAACTCTATTGTCTTTTATGCAATTGTATTACACAGTCTTCTAAATTTTTCTTTAAACAGCCATATGTGTTTTAAAATATAGGGAGAAAAATAAAAGTCTTTAACATTCACCATTTCCAGGACTAATCACCATTAGTTCTTCAACATCCAAGTTTCCCTCCGGTGTATTTTCCCTTCACCCTAAAATGCTTCTCTCATTTCTTAGAGTATGTGTCTGGTCCCAATGAATTAATTTTTTTATCTGAAAATATCTCTATGTTGCCTTCATTTCTGAAACATGTTTTTTATGGACATTGTTTTTGGGTTATAAGTGTTTTGTTTTGTTCTTTTAGCACATAAAAGTTGTGTTGCTGACTTCTGGCTTTCCTACTTCCTTATGAGAAGTCCATGGCTATTAAAATCATTTTTTCCTTATATTTAATGTGTAATTTTTTCTGTCTGATTTTAAGATTTTTTGTTCACTTTAGAACTTCTACTCTGAGGCGATAATCTGGTTTTGTTATTTTAAATTCTTGTTTCTGTTTAATACTAAGCTTTATATATATGTGTATATATATATATATGTATGTATTATATATACATAATTTCAGAAATTTTTGTACATTATACCTCCAACTATTTTTTTCATTCTATTTCCTCTTCTTTAGGACTTTGATACTCCTATGCTAAATCTGTTTATATTGTCGCATTGATTACCGAGAATTCAAATATTTTTCCTTCACTTAGCTCTGCAGTTTAAAACTATTTATTCTATGTTCAGACTTAGTGACACTTTTTTTTTGTAATTTCCATTCTGCTATTAAATCAATTTTTTTACATACCTTATATTTATAGTTTTAAAAGATTTATTATATTTCTTTTATAATGTAATTTCTTCCCTGAGATTACCACCCTCTTCATTTATTATGAGTGTACTGTACTTTACCTCATTGATAATAGCTATAACATCTGGATTGAAGTCCTTGCCTGACAATTCTGTCAACAGGTTTTTCTCAACAGGTTGATATATGTTGATTGATTTTTCCCTTGAGATGGAATGCATTTTCCTTTTTCTATATATGTTCACTAACTTTAGATTGTATCTGGACATTATAGAAACTATAGGTTCTATTATATTCCCTTGAAAAGTGTTGATTTTCCTATGTTTGTCTTTGTAGAAAATTAACAGGTGTAGACTCAAACTGAAATCTCTGTATGCCTGCAGTGGGCATTGGCTCATATCTTAGTTCAGATTATTTTAATCTGCTTGTTAATGCCTGGTTCAGGGGTTATTCAGATACCTGGGCAGAAAGTATAATCTGATTTGGGTTACTCTTCCCTGACTTTCTCCTTTCTGATTCCCTTCTACTTCTTTGGAAGTTCTAAGTGTCTTGATTTCTCTTTACAGAAAGAGTGTGCTTTCTGTAAGAGTTTTAGCTACTCCAAATCCCTGCATTGATGGTTGCTATCAGTGAAAATAAAGGCAGAAAGAAAGAAAAGAAGGAAAGAGAAAGAAAGTAAAGAAGAAAAAAAGAAATAAATCTGGAATATTACTGCATACTTGGTTGCTTCCTCCAAGTTTTAACTTCCCTCTAATAACTTCTTGAGTTTTTTCACCCTCAAATATGTATTTTTTAAATTGAGTTTGCAGTTGATATTTGCAAGAGTGTTATTTGTTAGTTACTTTCTCTTCAATCACAGAAAGTGCCTCTAACTGCCATTTTTTTAAACTTTGTTTTTTTCTCTCTTTTATTCTGAGTGAATAAGGTCTATTGATTAGTCTTCAAAATCACTGACATATTTTATTTCCTGTAATCTCCAATTTACTTTATTATATCCAATGAATTTTCCATTTCAGATATTGTATTTTTCACTTCTAAAATTTTATTTGATTTATTTTAGCAGTTTTCCTCTCTTTGTTGAGACTTCCCATTCATTCATTCATCTAGACTTTAAGTTATTGACACATTTATTTAATTGCATAAAACCCCTGTCTTAGTACTTATAATGTATGGGTCAAATTGTCTTTTTTTTTTTTTTTAACTAACTGATCATCTCATCTCTTGTTTTTGACATATATTTTTCCATTGATTTTTACATCAACTAACTTTTGATTGTGTACATGAAATTATGGATGATATATTTTAGATAATCCAAGTATAGTATCTTCTCCTGAAGTATGTTGATTTTTTCCTAACAGGTAATAAAATAATACTCAACCCCCTTGAATTTGGAGACTCTTGGGGTTCTCTACTTACTAGTGCCAATATGCTTGGTTTTACTCTCTGTCCTAGGGAAAATGATTTTGGACATTGTCTTTACTCCAAGTCACTGAAAATCTGATCACTTGGCAAGTCTCAAACTCAAATTTCAGTCTTTCCTGCACTAGGTAGCAGCTTAAATCTCTGCTCAGCAATTTCAGCCTTGCAGCTGATGCTTTCTGGTAGTCCTTATAGGTCTCACCAACAGACACAGTTCAAGGCTCAACCAGGACTTTGAGTGGGAATCATGCCAATATTAGAGTTCCCAATCTGTGTCACCTTCTTTTCCAGGATTTTTCCAGTCAATTTCCAGCCACTTTGACAATTTTTAAGCTCTTATTCTACTCCTCAAGGAAATAAGACAGCAGGTTTCTATTTGAATTCTAGTTGTCTTGTGCAACATTAAATGTGAAATTCTCTCAGAAGAAAAGCCAATAAACAAGTTCCCTTCTTACACTGGTCAAATCATTTCCAGTATCTACCTCCATCTCAGTTTGGTAACTCTCCAGTGCCTTCAAAAAGTGGGTTTTTTGTTAGTTTGTTTTTTGTTTTCATTTTTTCCCCAGAGTTTCAAATTCTTAATTTGTAGGAATGTTAGTGCAACACAAGCTACTTCACCATTTCTGGAATAAGAATGCTTTCTATTTTATTTTCTATTTATTAACATGCATCTGCCAAATAACTCAATGCAAACTTAAGAATCAAAGAAGTTTGAGATTTTATTGCAATAAAGCATATTGAAAATAATAGATAACATTGAAAAAACTTTCCATCGTAATTGTAGGTCCAAGGGAGATTGCCAGTTGATTAGTTATAAACGTGTTTGTCGGCTTGATGTCCAATTATCCAGTAGATACACTCTGCCTTTTCCTTAGATGCTCTTCTGAGTCAGTGTTCGGCAGTATAATCCCAAAAGCTGATAACCTGTTGAAATAACCCTAATTTGGTGTATTTTGGTCTTAATTTGCTTATAAGTAGTTCTGTGTAATTGTAGAATCTAGAAGTTAGAAGGAACCCCTGTGATCACTTACAGTCCAATTCTCCCAAATAGGTCAGGAATTTCTCCTCAATCTTCTTGACAAATGATCATGCAACTCAACTTGAACACTATCAGCATCTGGGTGTTCATTGTTCTAACTTCACTCAAAAGCAGATGGAAACTCTGTGTTTTACTGTGCAAGACACACAATAAAAGAGAATAGATTCATCATTACCCAAGATCACATAGTATTAACCAGATTTGACAACTTAATTTCAATTCCCAGCTAATCAGAGGTATCATCTAAAGAGACCATGAGTAAGGCTGAGCTTGCTTTAAAAATTCTGAGAAGCCAAGCATGAGAACAAGGTTTTAGTGTCTTTAAAAAAGTCCAATTTTTAATCTATTCACGGTTAAATCATAGTTAAATTTATGTCCAAAAGAGACTGGGAGCAGAACAGGAAGTTTTGTTTTCTAAGCCAGCGTTTTTTTCCCCTTGAGTTACTTGGAACAAATAAAGCCAGGTCTACCACTTCTCAAAGCTTCTCTCTGTAACAATGTCCTGGCTCTGCCTCAGGCTGAAACAGACACTGAGGCACAGGTTTATAAGTGACAGTGAAGAGCTTAGATTTGTATATACAACTCATGAAGACAGATTCAAAATGTGCTTTCATTTAAAATTGAATATACTTCCCTTCAACCTAGGAAACTTTGATGCTATTTAAATAAACTAAGAAGTGTAATTTATACACATTCATTCTAGTACTTATAAGAAGGCTTATATACATAAACGTCTTTTTACACATTGACTATGTGGGTTTACATATATATATTTATAAATACTGAGAAAACTGCTTCAGTATCAGTTGGAAAAGCTTTGAATATATCTTTTGGTGATGCAGGTTGTTAATGACTATCCTAAGGTTTTGCTGTCATGAAGAACATACACTTAAGAGATGACATGTGAGCTGACAATGTGAGAGTCAACATTTTGCTACAAGTTTTACATGTCCATGAGATATAAGACATTACAAAATTGCAAATGCTATGATAAATATGATGATTTATGACCTGAATATTAAAGTCAAATCAATATATGTGAATTTCTTTTTTTTTTTGCAAGGAGAAAAAATAACAATAATTTTATTAATCACTGGTAGGATTTCATTACAGTTTGGATCAATTTTGAATGCTTTAAATATATATTCTGCTTGAATAATGTTAACAGTAAAACACATATTGTGATTACTTAATAACTTGAACACATTTACTACTTGGGTTCTCCTAAAATGTCTTTACTACAGGAAAACAGAAAAGAAAAACTTTAAAAGGCTTGCTAGACTATTGAAATTCTATGTAAACTGAAATATTATAATATTTAAAACCAAATCTTTTTTTTTTTAACATCTTTATTGGGGTATAATTGCTTTACAATGGTATGTTAGTTTCTGCTTTATAACAAAGTGAATCAGTTATACGTATACATATGTTCCCATATGTCTTCCCTCCTGCGTCTCCCTCCCTCCCACTCTCCCTATCCCACCCCTCCAGGCTGTCACAGAGCACCGAGCTAATATCCCTGTGCCATGCGGCTGCTTCCCACTAGCTATCTACCTTACTATGTTTGCTAGTGTGTATATGTCCATGACTCTCTCTCGCCCTGTCAAAGCTCACCCTTCCCCCTCCCCATATCCTCAAGTCCATTCTCCAGTAGGTCTGCGTCTTTACTCCTGTCTTACCCCTAGGTTCTTCATGACATTTTTTTTTCTTAAATTCCATATATATGTGTTAGCATACGGTATTTGTCTTTTTCTTTCTGACTTACTTCACTCTGTATGACAGACTCTAGGTCTATATATCTCATTACAAATACCTCAATTTCGTTTCTTTTTAAGGCTGAGTAATATTCCATTGTATATATGTGCCACATCTTCTTTATCCATTCATCCGATGATGGGAACTTAGGTTGTTTCCACCTCCGGGCTATTGTAAATAGAGCTGCAATGAACATTTTGGTACATGACTCTTTTTGAATTTTGGTTTTCTCAGGGTATATGCCCAGTAGTGGGATTGCTGGGCCATATGGTAATTCTATTTGTAGTTTTTTAAGGAACCTCCATACTGTTCTCCATAGTGGCTAAACCAACTCACATTCCCACCAGCAGTGCAAGAGTGTTCCCTTTTCTCCACACCCTCTCCAGCATTTATTGTTTCTAGATTTTTTGATGATGGCCATTCTGACTGGTGTGAGATGATATCTCATTGTAGTTTTAATTTGCATTTCTCTAATGATTAATGATGTTGAGCACTCTTTCATGTATTTGTTGGCAGTCTGTATATCTTCTTAAGAGAAATGTCTATTTAGGTCTTCTGCCCATTTTTGGATTGGGTTGTTTGTTTTTTTGTTGTTGAGCTGCATGAGTTGCTTGTAAATTTTGGAGATTAATCCTTTGTCAGTTGCTTCATTTGCAAATATTTTCTCCCATTCTGAGGGTTGTCTTTTGGTCTTGTTTATGGTTTCCTTTGCTGTGCAAAAGCTTTGAAGTTTCATTAGGTCCCATTTGTTTATTTTTGTTTTTATTTCCATTACTCTAGGAGGTGGGTCAGAAAGGATCTTGCTGTGATTTATGTCATAGAGTGTTCTGCCTATGTTTTCCTCTAAGAGTTTGATAGTTTCTGGCCTTACATTTAGCTCTTTAATCCATTTTGAGCATATTTTTGTGTATGGTGTTAGGGAGTGATCTAATCTCATACTTTTACATGTACCTGTCCAGTTTTCCCAGCACCATTTATTGAAGAGGCTGTCCTTTCTCCACTGTACATTCCTGCCACCTTTATCAAAGATAAGATGTCCATATGTGCGTGGGTTTATCTCTGGGCTTTCTATCCTGTTCCATTGATCTATCTTTCTGTTTTTGTGCCAGTACCATGCTGTCTTGATTACTGTAGCTTTGTAGTATAGACTGAAGTCAGGGAGCCTGATTCCTCCAGCTCCTTTTTTTGTTCTCAAGATTGCTTTGGCTATTCGGGGTCTTTTGTGTTTCCATACAAATTGCGAAATTTTTTGTTCTAGTTCTGTGAAAAATGCCAGTGGTAGTTTGATAGGGATTGCATTGAATCTGTAGATTGCTTTGGGTAGTAGAGTCATTTTCACAATGTTCATTCTTCCAATCCAAGAACATGGTATATCTCTCCATCTATTTGTATCATCTTTAATTTCTTTCATCAGTGTCTTATAATTTTCTGCATACAGGTCTTTTGTCTCCTTAGGTAGGTTTATTCCTAGATATTTTATTCTTTTTGTTGCAATGGTAAATGGGAGTGTTTTCTTGATTTCACTTTCAGATTTTTCATCATTAGTATATAGGAATGCCAGAGATTTCTGTGCATTAATTTTGTAACCTGCTACTTTACCAAATTCATTGATTAGCTCTAGTAGTTTTCTGGTAGCATCTTTAGGATTCTCTATGTATAGTATCATGTCATCTGCAAACAGTGACAGCTTTACTTCTTCTTTTCTGATTTGGATTCCTTTTATTTCCTTTTCTTCTCTGATTGCTGTGGCTAAAACTTCCAAAACTATGTTGAATAAGAGTGGTGAGAGTGGGCAACCTTGTCTTGTTCCTGATCTTAGTGGAAATGCTTTCAGTTTTTCACCACTGAGGATGATGTTTGCTGTGGGCTTGTCATATATGGCCTTTATTATGTTGAGGAAAGTTCCCTCTATGCCTACTTTCTGCAGGGATTTTATCATAAATGGGTGTTGAATTTTGTCGAAAGCTTTCTCTGCATCTATTGAAATGATCATATGGTTTTTCTCCTTCAATTTGTTAATATGGTTTATCACATTGATAGATTTGCGTATATTGAAGAATCCTTGCATTCCTGGAATAAACCCCACTTGATCATGGTGTATGATCCTTTTAATGTGCTGTTGGATTCTGTTTGCTAGTATTTTGTTGAGGATTATTGCATCTATGTTCATCAGTGATATTGGCCTGTAGTCTTCTTTCTTTGTGACATCCTTGTCTGGTTTTGGTATCAAGGTGATGGTGGCCTCATAGAAGGAATTTGGGAGTGTTGTCCCTCTGCTATATTTTGGAAGAGTTTGGGAAGGACAGGTGTTAGCTCTTCTCTAAACGTTTGATAGAATTCACCTGTGAAGCCATCTGGTCCTGGGCTTTTGTTTGTTGGAAGATTTTTAATCACAGTTTCAATTTCAGTGCTTGTGATTGGTCTGTTCATATTTTGTATTTCTTCCTGATTCAGTCTTGGCAGGTTGTGCATTTCTAAGAATTTGTCCATTTCTTCCAGATTGTCCATTTTATTGGTATAGAGTTGCTTGTAGTAATCTCTCATGATTTTTTTATTTCTGCAGTGTCAGTTGTTACTTCTCCTTTTTCATTTCTAATTCTATTGATTTGAGTCTTCTCCCTTTTTTTCTTGATGAGTCTGGCTAGTGGTTTATCTATTTTTTTTAATCTTCTCAAAGAACCAGCTTTTAGTTTTATTGATCTTTGCTATCGTTTCCTTCATTTCTTTTTCATTTATTTCTGATCTGATTTTTATGATTTCTTTCCTTCTGCTAGCTTTGGGATTTTTTTGTTCTTCTTTCTCTAATTGCTTGAGGTGCAAGGTTAGGTTGTTTATTCGAGATGTTTCCTGCTTCTTAAGGTGGGCTTGTATTGCTATAAACTTCCCCCTTAGAACTGCTTTTGCTGCATCCCATAGGTTTTGGGTCATTGTGTCTCCACTGTCATTTGTTTCTAGGTATTTTTTTATTTCCTCTTTGATTTCTTCAGTGATCACTTCATTATTAAGTAGTGTATTGTTTAGCCTCCATGTGTTTGTATTTTTTACAGATCTTTTCCTGTAATTGATATCTTGTCTCATGGCATTGTGGTCAGAAAAGATACTTGATACAATTTCAATTTTCTTAAATTTACCAAGGCTTGATTTGTGACCCAAGATATGATCTATCCTGGAGAATGTTCCATGAGCACTTGAGAAAAATGTTTATTCTGTTGTTTTTGGATGGAGTGTCCTATAAATATCAATTAAGTCCATCTTGTTTAATATATCATTTAAAGCTTGTGTTTCCTTATTTATTTTCATTTTGGATGATCTGTCCATGGGTGAAAGTGGGGTGTTAAAGTCCCCTACTATGAATGTGTTACTGTCGATCCCCCCTTTTATGGCTGTTAGTATTTGCCTTATGTATTGAGGTGCTCCTATGTTGGGTGCATAAATATTTATAATTGTTATATCTTCTTCTTGGATCGATCCCTTGATCATTATGCAGTGTCCTTCTTTGTCTCTTTTTTTTTTTTTTTTTCTTTCTTTGTCTCTTTTAATAGTCCTTATTTTAAAGTCTATTTTGTCTGATATGAGAATTGCTACTCCAGCTTTCTTTTGGTTTCCTTTCGCATGGAATATCTTTTTCCATCCCCTTACTTTCAGTCTGTATGTGTCTCTAGGTCTGAAGTGGGTCTCTTGTAGACAGCATATATAAGGGTCTTGTTTTTGTATCCATTCAGCCAGTATGTGTCTTTTGGTGGGAGCATTTAGTCCATTTACATTTAAGGTAATTATCGATATGTATGTTCCTATTCCCATTTTCTAAATTGTTTTGGGTTCGTTATTATAGGTCTTTTCCTTCTCTTGTGTTTCTTGTCTAGAGAAGTTCCTTTAGCATTTGTTGTAAAGCTGGTTTGGTGGTGCTGAACTCTCTCAGCTTTTGCTTGTCTGTTAAGGTTTTAATTTCTCCATCAAATCTGAATGAGATCCTTGCTTGGTAGAGTAGTCTTGGTTGCAGGTTTTTCTCCTTCATCACTTTCAGTATGTCCTGCCACTCCCTTCTGGCTTGTAGGGTTTCTGCTGAGCTGTTAACCTTATGGGGATTCCCTTGTGTGTTATTTGTTGTTTTACCCTTGCTGCTTTTAATATGCTTTCTTTGTATTTAACTTTTGAATTTCTTTTAGGATACCTGATAGAGGTAAAATTCAGGATCTGTGTAATTTAGTTATGCCCTTTTTTATGGTCTTTTATCTGTGAATTAAAACAAATCGGGGGTCATTGATAATTCACAGGTTAAAACATCAGAAAAAGAGAGTTATTTAAGACTGTCTCGATTTTCTGTTCTGAGTGTAGTTCTTTAAATAAAGTCACCAAAGCTTAGATGTCCATTTTTTATTTGGGGGATGCATTGTAACCTGATGGAGGTTGGAAAAAGAAAATGTCCTATTGCTATTTAGAGGTAATTTTTTGACAATGGACAAAGGAAGAAGTCCTACTCTGCTGGTATAATAAAAAAGGAGGTTGTGAGATGATTAAATGGCTAAAAACAAATTCTCAGGGTTTGAGGTTATCAGTACCCAACAGTAATTAGGGATTTCATCAGTTTGGTGGCAATTTGCTAAGGGAGTAAGATGAAAGCGTTATGAAAAGAAGTCACAGAGTTCTACTTTTATGTGACACTTCAAACCTAACTAAGAGGTATGGAACGTGGGGAGCTGTTTTAATAGCAAAACTGAAGTGTGTTAAATCTGTTCGTTTGCCAAAGCCATGTAAATGTTTGGTAAATTAGAGCAAGTTGCCACTTATATAGGAGAAAGTAAAAAGTCTTGGGTAATGTCCATCTACGTGCTTAAGGGATATAATGTCAAAGGGAAAGTATGATGTATAAAATTTTGAACAGGCAGATAAGTTTCACAGATATTCAGAAACAGACTCATAATTCACAAACAGAAAATGTAGAGACTGGATAAGCATGGGAGAAAAAATAGGAAGTTCTGTTATATTGAAAGCTATGCAACAAGTAATAATAATATCTAATACTCTATAAACTCATAATTTATAGACAGAAAGTATTGAAGAATAAGAAATGTATGTGGTTTTGGAAACAAGGTACTCTTTCTAGTGGTTGATGCCTTCCTGTTTATGATTATGATGGTAGTTGTATGCAGACTTAGAGATCTGACATATTCCTGTTAGGATGCATGCTGGTTTCCCTAAAGCATGAGCCTGGAATATTCTCAGAGAAAACTAAGGCTTATCAAATGCTCCAAACATTCCAGAGAGAGGAAAAAAGAGACACAGAAACAGAGAGAAACAGAAAGGAGTAAATGACATGACAGGGAGTCAAGAAGCAAGTTTGGAGTCTCTGAGGTTTTGGGCAGGAATCTAGACGAGATAATGCCAAGATCATTTTTCCATTGTTTTATATGATAAATAGTTTGGATTTTAGATAAAATAAAAATAAACATAAGGAAACTGAACTTTTGTCTATGTATATTATTTGAAACACAAAATATACCTATTATCATAGAAAAACTAACCTAGGGTTGGTAATAGAGGGTAGAGATGGATGATGGATAGATAGACAGATAGATAGATAGATAGATAATCATAGCCATTAGCAGACTAAATGCTAATAATTTTAAAATAATATAGAGAAGGAAGGGAAAAGAGAGAAAAACACTAGATTAAATTGGAAAGCCCTTACTGTAGAGAATATCAGATGGGATAAAGAGAATCTGTTTACTACCTACTTGTTAAGCCTCATCTCTTTCCACTCATTTGTTCACCCTCTGTTCTTTAGTCATGCTTCATTTTAGTTCCTTAAAGGCAAGAAAGTCTTTCTTGCCTCAGACACCTGTACCTTGTCTGCCTGGATCACATTTTCTCCACTCTTTTCGTAACTGGCTTCTTAGAATTCGTGCTCTGAGAAACTCCTCTATCAACTCTATGTAGATTTCCTTACTCTATTCTGCATCACTACTTTGTTAGATCCTGTCATAGAGCTTATCACTGTTTTAATGTAATTGTGTATAATTTATATAATCTGTGTCCCTCATTAGAAAGCCAGGAATCAGGGCAGCAGTCACATTTCTTTCTTTCACCACTGCTGACCACACAAGTACCACAGTCCCTAATATTTGGTAGATGCTATTGAGTAAAGGCAGAAAAAACACTGCAGGGTTCACATGTCTATTTTCTAATCCAAAACCACAGTAATAAACAGAGTAGTCCTTTCACAGAATTAGAACAAATAACCTCAAAATTTATATGGAACCCCAAAAGACCCAGTATTGCAAAAGCAATCCTGGGGAAAAAGAACAAAGCTGGAGGCATAATCCTCCCAGACTTCAGACAATAATATAAAGCTGCAGTAATCAAAACAGTGTGGTATTGGCACAAAAACAGATATATGGATCAATGGAACAGAATAAAGAACCCAGAAATAAACCCACATACTTATGATCAATTAATCTTCAACAAAGGTTGAATTAACCTTCAACAAAGGAGTCAAGAATGTAAAATCAAGAAAAGACAGTCTCTTCAGCAACTGGTGTTTGGAAAGCTGACAGCCCCCTGTAAATCAGTGAAGTTAGAACATTCCCTCACACCATACACAAAAATAAACTCAAAATGGCTTAAAGACTTAAATATAAAACATGACACCATAAAACTCCTAGAAGAGAACATGGGCAAAACATTCTCTGACATAAATCATAGCAGTACTTTCTTAGATCAGTCTCCCAAGGCAATAAAAATAAACAAATGGGACCTATTCAAACTTATAAGCTTTTGTACAGAAAAGGAAAGCATAAACAAAAGGAAAAGACAACCTATGGATTAGGAGAAAATATTTGCAAATGATGTGACTGACAAGGGCTTAATTTCTAAAATATACAAACAGCTTATACAGCTCAATATCAAGAAAATGAACAATGCCTTCAAAAAAATGGGCAGAAGACCTAAACAGGCATTTCTCCAAAGAAGACATACAGATGGCCAACAGGCATATGAAAAGATGCTCAACATTGCTAATTATTAGAGAAATGCAGGTCAAAACTATAATGAGGTATCACCTCACACTGGTCAGAATGGCCATCATCAAAAAATCTACAAATAATAAATGCTGGAGAGGATGTGGAGAACCCTCCTGCACCGTTGGTGGGAATGTAAGTTGGTGCAGCCACTATGGAGAACAGTATGAAGTTTCCTTAAAAAACGAAAAATAAAGTTACCCTATGATCCAGCAATCCCACTCCTGAGCATATACCCAGAAAAGACAAAAACTCTAATTCAAAAAGATATATGCACCCCAATGTTCATTGCAGCATATATATGTGTGTGTGTATATATATATATTATATATATTTATTTATATTATATACATTTTATATTATATTATAAATTATTATATTATAAATATATATTTATATAATATATATTTATACATATATTTATATTTATTTATATAGATTTATATCTATATATATTTATATTTATTTAAATATATATATAATGGAATTTTACTCAGCCATAAAAAAGAATGAAATATTACCATTTGCAGAAACATGAATGGACCTAGGAATTATCATACTAAGTGAAGTAAATCAGACAAAGACAAATATGAACTTATATGTGGAATCTAAAGAATAATACGAATGAACTTATTTACAAAACAAAAGCAGACTCACAGACATAGAAAACAAACTTATGGTTACTAAAGGGGAAAGGATGGGGAGGAATCAATTAGGAGTTTGGGATTAACAGATACATACTGCTTTATATAACATAGATAAACAACAAGGACCTACTGTATAGCACAGGGAATTATATTCAATCTCTTGTATAACCTGTTATGGAAAAATATCTGAAAGATAGCTTTGAAGTTATATAACTGATAAAATTTTGACCAAAGTATGAAAGTAACCAGAAGCAAATTGTTTTTCAGTAATAAAGTGTGTTGTCATTTTCTATAGTCAATAGAGAATAGTTTTGAAGATTAATTCTTTTGGTTACTGTGGAAGGAATTCAAAATATAGTCAGTGGTGAAAGGTGTTAGAAAAATTATTCTGTAGTCTTATTAAACCTTTACAATCTGTAATTGTATATTATCTCTTTTCTTCAGTTTTCTAATTGCCCAAGTATTAACAAAACCCTGCTGGCAAAAGTAATTGAGATTTTAAGCTGTTGTTAAGTGCTAAAACTTCACATAGTGATCATCAAAGACTATCAGTTATTTCATTTGAAAAGTCAGAAGTTACAGCTTAGAAATAACATAAAATGACTATAGAAGCAGTGCACTCATACATTAATAAAGCTCATTTACTCAAGTTGTTGACTGTAATTAAGAAGCCTTACAAAATAATATGAATAAATAATTAAGTCACAGGGCCTATAAGATCCTACTTAATCTGAAAATCAAGTATTATACCATTCTTATTTTCCTATACCAGCCTAAGGAATTACATACCTCTGGCATCACTTTCCATAATAGCTGCTACCCATTGCTTGTAATTATGAGAGCAATCCTTGTTGATAGAAAACATTTTTTTTCTATTATTGAACAGATTTGACTTACTACTGTTGCATAGCGCTGTCTCTTTTGGGGGTTATTGTGTAACTTCTAGTTTATTTTTATCTGAGGATGATATTTCTATTGAGACTATTATAGTAAGAAAACTGATGGTCAGAGATTTGGAGAAAGACCCCTTTAAGCAGAGGGAAGGCTTGGGTAAGCACCTGGCCAATTCCAGGAACCAAAGGACAGTGTGTCTGAAGAGTAATAAGTGAGAGGCAAAGGGGTAGGAAATGAGAAGGAGGGGTGTTCAAAGGCCTCCAGGTGAAGAGTGATGAGAAAACATTAGAGAGTTTATAGCAGGGCATTGGCATGATCTGAGTTCTGTTTTTAAAATGTCACTGTGACTGCTTTTTGGAGAATGGTAATGAGACAAAAGAGAAACAGGGGTTATTGCATTAATTTAGGCAAAAAATATTAATGGCTTTGAGTAGTGTATAAATGGTGAGAATAGAATCTTAGATTCTATATCCTGTATATATTCAATTTGGAGACAATAGAACCTGACGAGGTATTCAACTAGAAAAGGCAAGAAAGAGAACAGGGACCAGTGATAACTCCTGGTGTTTGGGCTTTGTTCAACTGGATGAATCATTGCCGCCATTTACAAAAATGAGAAGTACTGGGGGAGAAACAAGTTTGGAGTAAGGGATGAGAAAATCAAATGTTTTTGACATGTTAATTTTTGTATGCTTATTATAGATGTCAAACATGCAGTTGAATACACAAGTCTGGAGTGTAAACACAGGTTACAAAATCTCCTTCCCAAGTTGAATATCCATCCCTGCCTGAAGAGTTTATCAGAATTCTTTGTGAGGCTTTAGAAAAATAGAATCCTGAAACTTCTGATAAATTTTCAAAAAATTATATCATTCTTCTTCAGTTTAACATTTCTTCATATAAAGAGAGACATTTTATTGGTGATTTGTATTTGCATATGGAAGCAGGAGTTTCTAAAACTGAGAGAATAAAAATTAAAATGAAAACTGTACACTTATATCTTGATTATCTTCTCTCTGCTCCTTCATATTTCCTGAAGAATTAATCTTGACTGTTGGTATGAATATTGAATTATATACTGAGAAAACAATGGAGGTCCTTTAAATGTAGTTTGGCTTTGACATCTAGAGCCTATTCTCATTTTTCTTCTAAGAACATAAGTAGAGATGGTTTATTATGAACATTTTCCAGGGATGAGCTGTTGCAGTTTTCTATAGCTTTCACTCAAGTTGTAAAAGGAGAGCTCAATTAAAAATAATTAACAGCCACTGAAATCACTGTCATGAAATTTTGGACACTACTCTGGATCCTCAATCTAATGTTGTTTCTTTCATTTTTTGTAAATTACTTTCATACCTGGAAGCCACTATACAATCACATGAAGAATGTTGATTTTGAAATTCTTAAAACCCAGTGAAGAATACTGGTTTCACTACTTACTACCTGGGTAAACTCAGGCAACTTAGTTAACCATTCTGAAACACAGTTATGTCATATATAAAATAAATCTAATAACATCTATCTTGAAGACTAACTGTGAAGATTAAAGAAAATGTGTGCTAGTAGGAATTAATGGTCATTCAATGCTGAAAAGCATTGATATTGTTATAAGCATCATCACCATTCTATATTCATCAATTCATTTACTTATGTTTTCAAATATAAAATGTTTGCATCCAGATAACTCAGAAATATGACCTTTGTGCCTGGCACCATGCCATTAAACAGCTTAGACTTAGTAAAGTACCTACCAGTCAGCTGGTATATATGCATGATATGTCTACTATATGTGGGTTTCCTACTCTCCTTAAAAGTCTATTCTTCACCCTTCCCTGCCCTGTTCTGTGCTCAAGGAGGCTTATTTCTACACATGGCATCACCCAGGCTCTCTTGATTTCTAGCCTCTGATTGGATATGGTCAATAGTATCACAGGATATCAGAGAGCTGGAAGAGAGAAAAGTGAAGGTATTTATCACTCTTAACAATCTCTGTCTTGCTCGCCTCAATTTGGACAAAGGCAGCATTCTATGGTTGAAATTCTTATTAGGCAGCTCTGCTTTTATGGCTTCACCCCTCTTTGAGGCTTCAATAACATGATTCTACCCTTTATCCAGGAGGCTTCTCACTATTGCTCTGTTGTACAACCATACCTTGCTGTGTCCCTTAATCAAGGTCACACCTGTGTAAAGAGACCCTTCATAAAAATCTGTTAAGTTAAAAACTGAGTTTCCTGACAGTACCCTGAATGTTACCCTACTGTGTGCAAATTAATGGCCTAAGCATTATTAGTCATCAGAAGGACAAAATCATTCTGCCTAGTTGTACCATCACATAAAACTTTGCATTCAGCTGTGTACAAGATGTGTTCTCAGTGATTCAGCTCAGTCAGTGTCACAGTTTTATAAAGCAGACAGAAGTAGGAAGCAATTTACTTTGCCGTTACAATGCTCCATTGCCACTTGGAAAAGGGAAATGTGCTAAACACAGAATGTTATCTTTCATTGTTCTCTTCTGAAAGAATGTTTCCATAATTCTTTTGAAATCAAAATATGTGTCCGTTGAATTACTGTCAAGGATTGAGTGGTAGCACTTCGCTTCCTCCTACGCAATTTCAGAGAAGATGGATTTTAAAAAATGCTTTCTCATAAGTACTTTTGACTTAAAGAACAAATGTCAGGCAGGAAAAGTTCCAAAAATATATTTATAAGAAACAAGTGGATTTTAGAATGCTGCTCTGTGTCATTTGCATTTAAATTAGCTCTGGATGTTGATAGATATAAAAGGCAACATTATTCATTTAAATATATATATATATAAAATTATAGAGATAAAGTTATGTGTATACACACAAAAGCACACATATGTACATATATACCTTATCTTTTATGTATGTTTTATGAATTTTGGCATTATAAAAATACCTTTCATTTATTACCAATATTTGGAGAACACATACAGGGATTATTTTTTTTAAATATGCTTACATTACATTCTTTGCTTGGTAGGTACAAGTAGTAGCGAGAACCTAAGCACATATTATTTCAAAATCTAGATCATTTGAAAAATAAGTATATTAAAAATTTGACCAACTGAGAGATTGGGATTGACATATATACACTACTATATATAAAATAGATAGCTAATAAGGACCTACTGTATAGCACAGGGAACTCTACTCAGTACTCTGTAATGGCCTATATGGGAAAATAATTTTAAAAAGAATGGATATATGTATAGTGGATTCACTTTACTGTAACATGAAACTAACACAACATTGTAAATCAACTATCTCCAATTAAAATTTTAAAAAATTGACCACAAAAATTAGAATAACAAGACAAATACAAGTAAAGGAACCTTTTTTTTTGGAGACTGAGTAAAACTGACATCTCATTGGACATGTTTTCTATAGAGTGGATGGAATAAAATATAATTTTCTTGATACATTTTTTTTCTTAATATCCCCACTTCTCCCTTAAGCTATTGTGGAGCTTTATGTTCCCTCTCTGGGATTAATGTCATGACATTTCACTTATTTAGCATACAGTTACTGAGAGCCTAAAGTGCACTCACAGGCTGTGAGATGAATTGGGAAAAAATTACTGCATGGGCATTTGTCCTCAAGGAACATTCAAACTGATATGGAAATGTATCAGTCAGGGTTGTCCAAAGGAATAGAACCAGTAGGAGATAGATGATGATAGACAGATGATAGATAGATAGATGATAGATAGATTTCAAAGAATTGGCTTATACAATTGTGAGGACTGGCAAGTTTGAAATCTATAGGGAAGGCTTGGAGGCATAACTGTAGGGCAGGAACTAATATTGTAGCCTTGAGGCAGAATTACTTATTTCTCTGGAAAACCCGTTTTGTTTTTAAGGACTTTCAGTTGATTGGATAAAGCCCATCCACATTATCAAGGAAAAGTCTCCTTCACTTAAATCAACTGATTGTAGAGGTTAACCATATGCACAAAATACCTTCACGATAACACCGAGATTCATATTTAATTGAGCAGCTTCAGACTATGTCCCAGCCAAGTTGACACATGAAACTAAGCATCACAGAGAGTAAAAGCTCTGGTGTAATAATAACTGATATTCGAGTAGTAATTTAAAAAGTAATAAAATTACTTTAAAAGCCATTATTATGATTGATCTTTGCAACAGGGTTGTGACAGAGGTATTAATGTTAACAGCCCAATTTTTCACCTGAGGCATATGGACTCAAATTCATATGTACAGATCAAGTAGGATGAAAGACAATCTATGGAAAAAAAGAAGATTTAAAAATTGTAAGTGTCTCAGGGAAAAACTTAGAGAGAGAGTCACTAAGAAAAATATTTTAAAATTTTAGCAGCTTATTTGTAACCATTTTTAAAGAATCAGCAAGGTTGAGAGCACTGGTTCTCAGGACAAAAAGACCTGATTCTGTTTACTTACTGAGTCATTCTTTCTCCCTTCATTCATTTTGTCTTTCCTAGCTTCAGTTTTCTCATCTATAAAATACATATAAAACTAGAGTTACCTCATAAGGCTATTTAGAGGAATAATTAAGGAACTCTGTGTAACATACTGAATGTAGAGCTGCATGTATGTTAAGCACATAATATTTATTAATTTTTACCCTTATTGTAGTAATCCTTAAAATTTTTACTAGGTCTGTTCCTTCTATAGAGAGAGAATTTTGCATGCAATTACTCTTTGGAGTCCTCCCAAAGTTCTAGATATATATCCATTTTTCTTTTTGTCATTTTTATGAGGTAGCAGCCCCTTCATACCTAGGAAGTCTTCTGTGTTTGAACTTAAAGCACACTATTGAGCATCACTAATTTGGTTGTAGTTTTTACCTCTCAATTCCTAATGAACAAGTGATTGGGAGAATTCTTAGCCAGAATTTGTTAAGGGAAATGTATCTGTCCTGTTTCAGAATTTATCCAATTCCTTATTCTCCATTAACTAATCATCTTGTTTTGATCCAGACAATTTAGAAGTCACATTGTTCCACTGTAAGGGTCAATTCCTTGATTCATGTCTTCTAACATTAGTTGCAGAAATTCATGATTCTTCATCAATGGTTTTTCTTAGCAATAACTACTTCATGGACTTCCAAAACATTGAAATATAGAAATGAATTGAATTTCCTTTAATTTATTGCTAACTGCTGTCTTCAGCTAGTTATTGTCACAGAAATGACTTGTCTCTGAGATTTTTCATGCTCTTTTAGACCTCCCCTCTTACTCTGAAAAGATACCAGAGTTCATTCTCAATTATCATCTCTGGTTACGGTTTAAAGCAGACCTTATGAAAACCTACATTAACCTTTGGAGCTGAGTAAAATCTGATTGGTAAAATTGGTTATTTTTTCTTTGACCCTTCTTGGTCTCTTGCCAAAGAGTCAAAATATAATCCTTTAAAAGCATAACTAAGAATATGTACCTGAAGTACACTAAAAGAACAGGAAGAAAAGATAAGGCATAAAATAAAAATTGTCTAAATCTTCTTAAAATTAAGAAAATAAATGTTTAGGGACAAAGTAGGAAAATTGGTATATTACAGATGATGGATACATTGTATTATTAGAATTGATAAAATGCAAATTGACATAAATTTGACAAAAGCAATGAGAATGTCCTGAAAAAATAGTTTCATAAAGAATATAAATAAACATTTACACAAGAAAAAATATCAGTGTCTAATAGTAAACATAAATATATTTAAACTCTTTTGTGGTAAAATACAAAATTAAATACTATTAAAATACTATGTCCTACCTATTAAATTTGAAAGATTTATTTATGTAACTATTTATCCATATATCTGCCAATGTGAGTAAGGGGAAAGGTAAGGAGATGCAACGTGACAGTGCTGGTAGCAGTATAACATGATACAAGCCTCTGGAAATCCAGAGAAAGTGGGAATGAAAAAGTGTAAAAATAACACATATCATTTAAAAAGAAAATCCTCATGTAAATATTTATAATTATAAAAAGAATATAAACAATTAAGCAATTTATAAGGATATTCATCACAATATGATTTGCAAATAATACAAAATAAACAATCTCAGTTCTCAAGAATGAAATTGCATAGGTAACTGTCATTGTATGCAGTTATTCAAAGTCAAGTTGTAGAGTGCTATTTTGTGACTGAAGAAAACAAGCTTAGAAGGCAAGCCCAAAGCAGAATGTGTAGTAATTATGGCATGTGTATTTATGCAAAAATATTAGAAACCTTTTACTCAGGGATATGGAATTATGGGTGAAATTTTTTCTGTGTCAACCAATTTATTTTCCAATGAATATAAACTGGCTTCCTGTAAAAAGTCACCAAATTATGAAAATGAATAAAAATGTACAAAAATGTGTTGGAAGAAGAGCATTGTCAAACCCCCAAAACAAATGCTTTAGATCTAGTAAGTGACAATCAGAATTAGAAATGGAATCAATATATATTGCTTACTTTCTCTAGCAATCCTGAATTAGAAAGCAAATCTGAAACAAATTGATTTATAATTAGGTTAAATTTTGAGACTTGATGTAGACTTTTATGAAGCTTTTCTGAGAAGCACAAAATATTGCATAATAGATAACATTTTATATTTATTTAATTTTGGTAGGAAGTAGAAAGAAAAATAATCAGCTGATTATATAAACAGAAAGTGTACTTTGAAATACTGTGAAATACTGTACAGTGAAATACTGTGCGATTATTGAGAGTTGTGTATAGGTAAGTCTGTGGTCTCTTTCAGAATTGTAACTGTTCATCCATAATCTCTAATAAAGCTATTGAACTGTACACTAGGGATAATAGATCTGTTTAAAAATGAATTTCTGAGCTTCAAGGGTTTTTTTGATCTAAAGAATTTGTAGATTCAAATTCATTATGCATAGTTGACCTCTGCCCCTCCTTTCTAAATGAAAAAGGACATAACAACTGTGTTTTCTCCTTTCAAATAAAACAAAACTGTCATTCTGCACATTAATAAGAACTTCATCTGTTGATTTAATCTTTAGCTAAGTGTTGTGGATGTCTCCTTTTGGTCTTGTCACTTGGCTTTAAAGTCTATCAATATTTTATTGATTAGAGAATGGAAAGTCAATAGTTTTATCCATTATGACCAACATCAAATTTAATGTATCCCTATAATCAGACATATTAAGAACTAATAAGTCTGCTAATAATTACTTTTGAAGTCTACTACTAGAAATTCTTATGATTTAAAAACAAAAATTAGTAGAGAACTATATGCATACAAGCATCCAAAGATAATTGGTATTTATTCCTCAGAATAATTGCATTCATAAGCCCGTGAAAATCTTAGTAAGCATAGTGTGATGGTATATTTTATATCCATGAATCAATATTTGACTTGCTGTATAAATATCTTATCATAGTTTCTTTGAATATGGGAAAAGTATAAACTAACCTAACACCAAAACAAGAAGAAACTATAAGAGGCTCTAAGAAAGAAAGAAAGAGAGTGAAAGAAAGGAAGGAAGGAAGAAGACAAGGAAAGAAGGAAGGGAGAAAGATGCTTTCTCAGCTGCAGTGTGAAATACTTGTGTGCAGTGAAAAATTCCAACTTTTCCTATTTCACCTTATGCTTTTTAATATATTGTGCTATTTAATCTTCTATCTGGATCAGTGCTTACAAGGCCATTTTGAAGGTCTTTTTGCTGTACTAGATGCTCTCCGATTTAAAGGCATTCTTAGGTCATTAGTTTCATAAGTAACATTTTTTCAGGTCACTAGGTTTTCAGACTTCTTTCTTATGATATATTTTACTTGATGTTTCTGTACATGGTCTCTTGATAGACTCCTCTGGGTAAAAGAGCAAAAGAGAATAAAGGGCAAAATATGTAGGCAGTAACCTAAACAGCAGTGCCAGAGTGTATTAAACTCTATTTTGTTTGAACAGATAAAGTGCATAGACCAATTTTATTGTTGTGAAGGGGCACTTTTAAAAGGTGTGCAGCTGTGCAGGTGTGTAGGTGTGCATGTTTTATACATGCATATTGATAAATGAATTTTAAACATTTCTTTACTTCAACACTAGTCATAGCTATGAAGAGGCAAAATTACTGAAAAACAGAAATTGAAGATGTAATTTCATGTCCTTAACTAATTGGACATGTATCCTAAACTCTGAATGTATAAATGAAAAGAAAAATATATTATCCAGTGTTATAACTCTTGTTGGTATAAATATATACAGGAATATGAGACATTTTTTTCTGTCTTTTTTAGAGAAAGTGAGATTGAACATTTAAATCTTTTGAGTATAGATTTGTATCTTCATGTTGCTTAAATCCATATGGATATATGGAAGGACCCATCTCTCCCATCGTCTTAAACCCCAAGACATGTGAAAAATGCCCATGAGTCTGGGGGAGCAAATTCACAAGAGGACACTTATGAATAACAGTTGGGGGTAAAAAGAACTAGGAGAAAACTAAAGTGATGAAATCAACAAAAGTCACTTTGGAAAAAGCCAAGAGCCAAATGGCAGGGTTATTCTCCTTGCAATGGAGAATGAATTCAGAGAACATGAGGCAGGAACTGCTGGAGAAGAGACCAAGTTCAGAGTTGTCCAGAGACCGGATTTGAACGCGAACATGTTAAATACAAATGGAGAAGGTCCAGGACTGTGGCTGAATGAGGTTGTAGTCAGACGGTAGATTTGGTTGTGGCACTTCTCTTTATGTCCTTAAAGGGCCAGAGACAGGATCAGATTAGTGTTTTACCGAAAATATCAATAATAAAAATGTTAAAAACTAAATAACTTAAGATAATTTTCTGAGTGATATAAGCCCTTTCATTTTTATCTTTTTCATAAGTGTAACACAGGAAAAATTTAGGGGATTGATAGGTAGTAGGCAATATAACTATTATAACTACTGTTATTACTATTATATATAACTATTATTATAAGTATTATAATTGCCCATCGATGGAATAAATTATAATGTTTTCAGAGTATTTGTTTAAGCAGAGACTAAAAGCAACTATTATGTTTGCTGTTAATTGGATTACCTTAGCTGTTTCTTTCAATGCTGAAATTCTATGTTTTGTTCAAGCAGAAAGACTTTTTAGAGACAGGACTAATAGATGGTGGGGTGGACCTCATTTTGTTAAAATTAAGACATAAAAATTAATCTGCCTGAAACAAAAATTGAACCATCTTCGTCCTAAGTTGGAGTTTCTGTAAACAGAAGTAGAAGACTTCTAATAAAGTAATTCTGATCCTGCTCCAACAAATAAGTGTATTTTTAGATTAGCTGTTTATTTGAATATAAAGTTTTTTGTTTTTTTTTACTTTTACTTTCACTCCCAAATGGCACACACAATCAGAGGCCTGCTGGTATCACATTTGTGCTTCTTATTCCCTTGCCTGCTGAGAGTTTTCATCTGTAATATCTGAAATTCCCTTCATTAGAGATGCAAGGAAGTCAATACCCCAAGTTCAGCTCACAACAAATAACAGGTAGAAATCAATGACTAAATACATTCGGTTTCTCTGTTGTGGGGTAAGACATCTCTGAACAGGTTTTATATGGCTTCCAAGAGGTCCACTGATTTAGCTGCAGTTGCCCAAAGTACAAACTTCCATATTAATATATCTGTGGTTGATCTTCTTTCCTTCCATGTCTCACTTCTATTCCTTTTCCAATGTTTACTTGAACTACTTCTCATAAGAACAAAACCTAGGACAAACTCCATTTATTTTTTTCCACAAAGATTTGTATGATAGCTTATAAGAATACAAATGACCTAATGAAATGGAGAATAGAAATATTAAGTTCCTAAAGTTATAAACTATGTAGCATAGTTAAAGTAAGCTTGAAAATTTCAAAGCAGGTATTAAAGTCAGAGCATTATAGAGAGGAAAAAGTAATCATAATTTTTGTCAACATATTGAAATCACAGTAATATCTGTGATATAATAAGAATAATTACCTTGAGAATTGCCCCTAAAATAATTTTTTCTGAATATCTTTATTGAATATGATCCTATTAAATGTTGGAAGTATAGATAAATTATTTTAGAATTGTTGACATCAAACAATTTTTTGTAAGATTAACCTATTTGTTTGTGAAAGCAAAACTATGTAATAAGTATTTAAGAGGGCTTTTTCTTTTTATATAGTATGGGAAATGGAACATAATTCACATAATCAGAAAACAGTTGCTGGTTGTTAAGACATAAGTTATATGAAGGGATACAAATATATATAAATTTATGTCTTATTTTGTATGTGTGTGAGGAAATTGTGTGACCTCTGATTTTCAAAATAGTATTAAAAGTAGGTATATTCAACAAGATGGAGTAGATATACTTATCCCTATTCCTCCCATCAATATAGCTAAACACTGTGGATGTAGATAATTAAACAAAAAAAGATATAAGAATACTCTGAAATGTGGAGAGAATAAGGCAGACTGTGTAGGAAACTTTGGACCAAGGAATGTCATGGTAATGCACACCCTAGGTTTTCTTTTTGCCTCACATATCTAACTTGGTGGTAGAGAATCTGGCAACCCCAAAACACCAATGGCTAAAGACAAGAATATCCTCAGTAAAAACTTGCTCTCTCTGGTTGAAAAACTAGGAAAGGACAGCCTAGCAGGACAGAAAACATTTAGGTAATAACTTTCCCACACTGGCCAAACACCACAGAATAGCTGTGGACTCACTGTAACCCTCATGAGCAAACCAAGATTACATAGATATTAGAATTATATGACCAGTATTAAAGCAGTAATCATAAAAATTAATATACTTGAAGCAAATGAAAATATAGACATTCTTGGAAAAAACCAGAAGATGTAAAGAAGAACCAAATGGAAATTTTAGAATTGAAAAATTCAGTAACTGAAAGAAAAAAATAAAACAAATTGATGACTCAAGAGAATGGGGAAGGCAGAGGAAAGAATAAGTGAACCTGAAGACAGAACAATAGGAATAATCCAGTCTGAACAATACACAGAAAATTGACTGACAAGGGTAAGCAGAGCTTCAGGACCTGTAAGTCTATATCAAAAAAATCTAACATTCATCTCACCAGAGTCCCAGAAAGAGAGGAAGAAAGAAGGTGAACCTGAAAGAAGTAATGGCTAAAATTTCCCCCAATTTGGTAAAATCTACCGATTTTGTAATTCTACAGATTTAAGAAAGTGAGTGAACCCCCAACAGAACTTTTACTCTCACCCAACTATAATGAGGGGAAATCAAGACATTCTCAGATAAGTTAAAACTAAGTGAACCTGTTTCCAGGAGACCTATTCTAAAAACAAAACAAAACAAAACGAATGGACTAACAAAATTTTAGAAATGGAAAGTGAGTTTTAAAAATAATATAGAAGAGGGCTTCCCTGGTGGCACAGTGGTTGAGAGTCCACCTGCCGATGCAGGGGACACGGGTTCATGCCCCGGTCCGGGAAGATCCCACGTGCCGTGGAGTGGCTGGGCCCGTGAGCCATGGCCGCTGAGCCTGCGCGTCCAGAGCCTGTGCTCCGCAATGGGAGAGGCCACAACAGTGAGAGGCCCATGTACCGCAAAAAAAAAATAATAATAATATAGAAGAAAATACCAATTGAAAAAGGCAAATAAAAAGATAAAACACATCCAGTGGCTTCTCATGGTTCTCAGAAAAGAATCCAGTTTTCTTTCCTCAGGCAACAAGGTCCTATAAGATCAACTCCTTCCTATTTCTGTGACTTCAGCTTCTGTCATCTTTCCCTTGTCTGCTTTGCTCAGGGCCTTTTTTCAGTTTCTCAAACCTGCAAGCTCTTCGCTGCCTCCAGGCCTTTGTGCCCACTGTTCCTTCTGCCTTTATTGCTTCCCCAGCTTCAGCACTTCTCCTCTCCAACCACTCATGCCCATCCTCGGAGAGTGAATTTTCCAACCTCAAAGCTAAGCATCACCTGCATTTTGTTTTTCATTACACCATGTGCTTTTGTCTCCTAGAACTCATCACAAGTTGTAATTATGTGTCTATATTTTTTGTGTTTATTTGCCTTCTAGACCATGTCCTCCATGATGTTGAGTTCTTGCTACTCACCACTGTAGCCCTGAGACCTATTACGTGGTAAACATTCAGTGAACACTTCATGACTGAAAAAAAATACTAATGGTAGAATTTAAGTGCTTGGATATACATGTGCTCAGTGCAATATATTTTTTTTTTCAGTTTTCCTCTGTGTTTGCAAATGTTCATAATAAAATGGAGAAAAACAAAACAATATAAATATTTAAATAAGAATTAATAACTGAGAACTAGTAGGATATTTATCATGATTTATAATTAAATATTCCTGTGAATAGATTTAAAGGTCAGGAAAGGTCAATAATGCTACAGATAATTTTGTTTTTCTTGGCAAAATGTTTCAGGAGATGATAGAGCATCACAATGATCAATAATGGAATAATTATGTTTACATCCCTGTTTTTTTCATATTTTGTAGACTAGAGTAAGGCAACCCTATCTGGCAACTCATTAATAAGGTCTATTGCATGATGGACTATCTAACCACATAATGGAATAATATTTTTTTTTTTTTTTTTTTTTTTTCAGTACGCAGGCCTCTCACTGCTGTGGCCTCTCCCGTTGCGGAGCACAGGCTCCGGACACGCAGGCCCAGCGGCCATGGCTCACAGGCCCAGCCGCTCCACGGCATGCGGGACCCTCCCGGGCCGGGGCACGAACCCGCGTCCCCTGCATCGGCAGGCGGACTCTCAACCACTGCGCCACCAGGGAAGCCCTGGAATAATATTTTTAAGAGATATATAGACTACTCTATTGGACAGCACAGATATAGACAATATGTTCAGTGTATTTAGACTAAAACATGACTTACATTCGTAGAATGGCTAGGAATCATCAATATAGTCACAGTTCTCCCATTAGACTAGACATCAATAATTCTAGTAGCTAAAACACTCACTGAGTGCAGTTAAATCAAATGAACTATTTGAAGAAAAATACAGACTCATGAGACACTAGGCACCAGGAAACCAGTGTCTTTATTTCAAATGCTGTAAAGTGTAAGATCTAAGAATCCTGAACAATATCTGACATCATTGTTTATCTACACCCTTTCTTGTGAGTGCCAAAACTTACAATCAGAGCCCAAAATCCATTTTTATTATCAGTTCTAAAAGTTAGGTCTGGAGCTCTCCAAAATGGTTTGATTTATTAGGCTTATGCTTTTGTGATGCAGTAAGAAATTTATAATAAGTTTAACATTTTATAGTCTCCTCAAAAGCTTCTTCAGTGTTTGACTTCATATCCTGCTACGTCAGCTTTGCCAAGGACTCATGTTTGTTTGTTTTTTCTTTCCCCACCCTATAGTCTGTCATAGAAACTGAGGATGAGACCCATATTTTCCCAAATAGTGACCAAGAACAAGTCTCAATTTCATTTTCTGTAGCTTGTCTTTTACCTCCACTTGTAATCGAAATGAGGAAGGGACTTCATTATTCTTTATTTCTTAAAATAATCATTCATACAAGGCAGTCTTATAATGCAGAATACACACATTTTTTGTGGGGATAGGTAAAAGGCTAGTGCAAAATTTAGACAACAAATTGTAATTTAACATAACATATCCCTGTTCTTATAGATTGGACACAACTGCCACTAGTAATTTGTTTCTGGCTAACTTTAGTTTGAGGTGAGCTCTGATCTTGCCATTGATGAGAACTGCAAAAGTAAAAGAAAAGAACTTGTAGAATTTTTTTTAAAGAAATGGCAAGAATATGAGAGAGTGGTCGATAATTAGGTAAGATAATTGGGTATATTAGTGCCAGATGCTTGACAGTCTTATAAACCATGGAGAATGTATCAGTCCAGGTCCTCCAATACACAGGAAGTGCAGGAGGTTTTGAGGGGACGACCCCTGTGAAAGATAATGGGAGATAAAGTAGAATGAGGTAGAATAAGAGGAGTAAAATGTGACTTCCTAGATTTTTACAAAAGCATCTGGATTAATGATAGTGCCATTTGATGAAGGGAGGAAGACCGAGAAAGCAGTAGGTTTGGGAGAGAGAAAAAAATATTTTTGTCATGTAAAGAGTGAGGTAACATTTAGATAACCATGTGGAGACACTGAGTAGGTAATTAGTTATAGGAGTTTGAATCTCAGAGGAGTGGTCTAAGCTGGATATATTTATTTTGTAAGTCATAGCATATCACTTACATTTAAAGCCACAGGATTGTACAGAATCAATCAGAAAGTGTAGATGAAGAATTAACTCTTGGAATAATTTAATATTCAAAGTCCTGCAAGGAGAGAACAATACAGAAAATGAAGTTGAAAAGGGACAACAAATGAGGTAGGAGGGGAACCAGTGGAGTGTGGTATTTAAGAAACCAAGAGTACTAGCTAGGGTTCTCCAGAAAAACAGAAACTATTGCGCACAGATATAGTTTTGTAAGAGGAACTCTGATGTCTGACGGCAGGAGAAAATGGATGTCCCAGCTCAAGAAGGGAGAGAGAATTTGCTCTTCCTCCACCTTTATGTTCTAGCTGGGCCCTCAATGAATTGAAAGCTGCTGCCCATGCTGTTGAGGGCACGTCTTCTTTACTCAGTCTACTGATTCAAATGCTAACCTCTTTCAGAAACACCTTCACAACACACTGAAAAACAATGTTTTATTTCTATCTGGGCAGCTCTTAGCCCAGTCAAACTGTCACATAAAATTAACCATTATATCAAATGCAACATGTATTTTAAGAAAGAGGAAGTAATCAGTAATGACAAGTGCTGTGAGAGGCTTTCGTGAGAAGACTCTGTTTCTTAGACTTACTGAAACAATTTCTTTTAGGACTGTTTTCTAAACTCAATTATTCTCAAAGTTTCAGGAAATAAATTTGACTTTCACCCCGGGGTCTGCATATATATAACAGAAAAGCATATTAAGTTACACTGAAAAATCTATATCTATTAAGTTATCAACTTTCAAGACCACAGAAACAAAACCTTAGTCTCTTACCATTTAATCCCTCCCTTTCTCTCCATTAGACTTTGGATATGGAAGGAGTTATATAAAGTTTAACTGAGAAAAATTATACTACTCTATTCGAAGATAGGAAATGCCATAGTAAAATGTTTTTGACTATTAAAAAAAACCTTTTTTCTACTCTTCTTGCCTCATTTGGTGACAAAGTATTTTAGAATGAATGTAATACGGAGTACAGGCATGCCCTCTAGTTGTTTGGGGTTTTATAAGTATCCAATTAACACTGAAAGTACTTCTTTCCCTTGCATCTTACGTGTTGCAAGAGAGACTCATGGGTGTCTAGGCTTTGAAGTTGACTAGTGCCCCATTCCCATGACAACCAATTTTCATTGTTTTGTTGTTCTGCCTCTCAGTTATTACTGAACCATGGTAAATCCCTTTCTACCTTCATAACCCTAAAATTGCTCCAAACCAAAGGATCTTAACTTTTGATATTAACAAACATTTGGTAGCTTCTGATATTCCTCAGCTATATAATGATTTCTTCAACACACTGTAAACACCTATAACTGAGAGCCCTTCCAGAAAGCATGGGAAAAATCACAGTATTTTCTCTTGTCACTGTCATAGTTCCTTTCCCTATGCACTGCTTTCCTTTCTCTTAATTTCTAGTGTTTCAGAGACCCTTTATTTAGGCAAACTCTGTTTGCTACTTCCTGTGTCAAACTATATGTGAGTGACAAGGCACATAAGTCATGTTTATTTATTAGCACTTTACTTTTAATGTAAAAGTTATGCATTAGCTCAAAAACAACTTCATGAATACAAAAGCATGTTGATTATTTTAGGAAAGATATCTTTCCAAAATTTCAAGACACTTCTTTTTGTCCAGGGAAGAAGTAGTGATTTTTACATATCAATCACATAAATCAGAGCACTGTGACTCTGTGTGTGCATGTGTGTGTGTGTGTTACTGGTTCTTAATTTCCCAAGGGACCCCTGTAATCCACAGAAATTCAGTAAGTGCTCAAGTTGAGTGGAGTTGGGGTTGACTGTGAAAGATGGGGCTCCTTTCACTTATACACTTAATTCAACAAAATTGAGAGGCAGAGACTAGTTTAAAAATGTTTTATAATGCATTGCCAATGAAATAAAGAGCTTGTTCATTGGCTTATTTAATATGCAGTAAAACTTCTCAGATCCTGAGGTTTTGGAAATTTCTATGGCCCTTCACTTCATTCTCAAGTAAAACTAATTTTAACCATTGAACATAAAAATACATGAAATGGTTTTAAAATATTACTGTAGAGTATCTTTTACACAGTTACAAATATATACCCATCTCTGATCATGCTGCTCATCAGGTGCACAGCGAGAAGTGCCTGCAGCCAGTTAAAGGGGATGAAACATCGGGCTTTGGGGGATGTCCTACAGGGGATGTCACAGAAAACTGATAGGCAGGAGATGCATGAAGAAGACACTGAAAAACTCACACATTTACCCAGGAGAAGACAAGCATTTGAACTCTTAGCCTACAAAGAGCATCTCTGTTCTTCAGGGTTGTTTAGAGAAACTTTAAGAATGTTACAACTACACTTTAGGACTTTTGCAGGGTTTAGCAAGTTTCCCTCTTTCTCCCCAGTCCAATACACAAGAGGAACTAAACCTTGAAGTTAAAAAAGAGAAAAAATATCTCAGAGCCAGGCCATGCCTCTCCTTTATTCCATATAGTCCACAATCCCAGCCCAAGTCAGCCTTGAGGGCACAGGAGGTGATGAAGTTTAAATCCACTTTGGAATTGCAACTTTAAATTGCATTTAAAAATAGAAAAAGCCTCAGGCTTCCCTGATGGCGCAGTGGTTGAGAGTCTGCCTGCCGATGCAGGGGTCACGGGTTTGTGCCTCGGTCCGGGAGGATCCCACATGCTCACGGAGCATCTGGGCCCGTGAGCCATGGCCGCTGAGCCTGCGCGTCCGGAGCCTGTGTTCCGCAACGGGAGAGGCCACAACAGTGAGAGGCCTGCATACCGCAAAACAAAAAAGAAACAGCCTCAAAATTTATGGGATCTGTACACGATATAATTGGAGGGGAACAAAGCAAAATTTAAAAGAGTATTTATTGATTCCTTTAGTCAGAGAATATTTGTAGCAGGAATTGCTCTAGCTGTTGAGGACACACCTGTAAACAAAACAAACAAAAATGTCTGTCTTTGTGAAGCTTAAATTTAAATTCTATTGAGAACCCTCTTAAGACAGTAATTGGAGAAAAACTAAACCAATTCTTATTTCGACTTCACCAAGTTGAAACACATCATTAAACTTGCTAAAACCAGTATGAGTCTCACATCATAGACTTGAAATTAAAATGTAAGCTGTTTTTCCCCAAATATATATGGTTGCAATTTATTGTAATACATCAGCTTTCTCATGGTGCTGCATTCTGGGAACTGTTCATTCTTCCACGTTGTACTTGACCCTATCTGAAGGGGCCTTTAAGGAATGGGTGGAGGAGAGCATTTTCAGTTTGTTTCCTGCCCCTGGTCTATTAGGGGTTTAAAGATAATTTTAAGTCTTCTACAGTAACCTTTCTCTTTTTCTGGCCCATGTCAGTGCATCATTTAGCAGTACACCTCACAAAAATACTTAGCGAAGTCCATTGCTAAATAACAAGCCCACAGTTTTTGGGGCGGACATAATTTCCAGAAGCAGTATATTTGTTTGCTTTTGCATCCCCATCTTGGTTCCACCTTACACAATTGTGTTTGCCTATCCCTAGAGCTTATCTAACTTTGGTGGGACTGTCAGTATTCCTGTTTTCCTTCCCTGAGTCATTTTGTCTGATTGAAAGGATTTGGTTGTTCCTAGATCCTTAATTGGTCTTTGTCTGAAAGACTTTTATCAGTTTCTGGGTTTTAATAATATAAGTGATATCATGCCCCTAAATCAATCCTTTTTTTTCCCCTTAAAAATTTTATGTTCTTTTCTTATTGGTTGGAGTCTAAAATTGGTTGGCTTTTCCAACATTGCAAAGCCATGAATTTCTGACATTTCTCTAAAATCTTGCAATTTTGCTTGCAAACTGACAAATTCTCTCTGAGCTCTTCTTTCTCATCAAAGAGAGGTCGTTGCAAACAGATACCCACTAATAACATCGTTTCATATCTCCTTCTTCTCATCCTACAAGTTTATTTCGTGCATTTCTGCCTTCAAATACTTTGTGACACCTTTTATCATTTTTTGCCACTGTGTAATGTTGATTGCCATCTTTCAAGCATGCAAGACAGTGTTCCTGCTAGTCACTCTTTGGCCTCCAAGCAATGCTCACAGATCTTCCTTCCTTCCTTCCTTTCTTTCTTTCTTTCTTTCTTTCTTTCTTTCTTTCAAAATATCCACCTTCTACAATGCCAGGAAAAGAATAGGAAACACTTACATTTAATTTGTATATAAAAGAACTATGAGGGCCTTGTTGGGGAAGAGAGGGTAAAAGTCCTATGGGCTGGGAACCGAGAAAGAAAAGTTTAAGATGGAGAAAATAGGCTCTACAGTGTAGTCTGGATAAAATGAGTCCAATCCTGTAGACGATGTAAGAAGAAATGTTGGGGGGTTCGGTATTGCTTCACCTTTGATGTGTTTTGAGTGATAGATGTAAAGAATGCATTTTCCTTTAAATTGAATGGTTGACAGTTAAACTTTGTTATAGGTGCAAAATTCCTCAGATCTTCAGCACTGAATCATAATTTCAAAAGGGTTTACATGTAAATCACATTGGTCTCTTTTTCTACTTAAAAAAGTTATTGTCATAATTTATGGATGTAATAATACTGCTAATTCTAATACAAAGGTGGTTTATTCTGTTTTATTGTAATCTCTGATTAGATGTGTATAAGATTTACCATGCACATTTTAAGGAGCAATTTTCCCTTTATTACAAGGTATCAAGAGATTCCTGTGTCTTTTTAATGTCAAAGATAGTTTTGAAGTTTAAATGGGAGTAAGGCAACAAATGAAACTCAGTTATTGTATTTTCCTTCTTTCAACCCAAAAAGTCAGTACAAAAGCCACAAAGATTGTGCTCTGTTTCTTTCATATATATCATTTTGATTCACAGTCACATTAATTTTCTCTACTTTTCTCCAAAGTAGAAATACAGATGGATGGCCCAGAGGAGGAAAGTAGGGAGCAGTTAAAAGTGATTATATGTTTCAAGTTTCTGATCTTGGATTGAAAATTTATTGAGTTATAGGTCAATTAAACTGAGGGATATGTATTAAATATCTGTTTTTGAACTTCTATTTTACTGAATTTTGTTCACCATATTTACCTTGGGACATGTAAAGCATGAGGAATAATGAAAACTAAAATTTGGGGCCTGAATTAATAGACTATTCTTAATGTGTTGTATATCATACTGCATGTATACTTAGTACAAGAGACAAGAGGTGACAGACTAATTGAAAAAGTTGAGTGCTAAGCGTTAAGAAATCATGGTAACTATCCTGCCTATGACACTATCTATAGCTGGAATTCTAGCAAGTCACTTACCTACCTAGGTCTTAATTTTCATATCTTAATATGAAGAACTTTTATTAATTTCTGTTCTACTAGAATTCTCCTATAAAATGAATTTTATTAGTTACATATAACAAAATATTTTTTTGTTTTATAATTGATGAAATCCAGAAAATATGAGCTCATTATTATAATTTTCTGTAAGTAAAAAGAATATTTGAACTTGAGTGTTCACTCAAGCACATATTCCCTTGGATGAGTCAACTCTCTAATTTTTCTTTCCCAATTTTCTTATCAGTAAATAGGGATAATAATATTATGCATATAGCCATGAAGACAAAATAATAAAATATACACTCATAAACTGTAAGGCAAAAATTATTTTCTTTCTTAAAATATATTTAATGAAATAGTATGGCTGTTCAATATATACTTTTTCTAAGTTAGGAAGAAATAGAATCGTATTTTAAACAATTTCACACGGAAAATAACATCATTCGTAAGGTCATAAGATAGCTGATTTACAAACCAAGAGGAAGTATAAAATAATAATGACCCTAAAATTCTTACACTAGTTTGTGTTTTGAAGACATCAAAGTCTTTCAATAATGGAAAGAGATAATCAAAAAAACTCTTCATAAACAATTTTCTTTTCTTAATTATTATTTCTACTAACACCAAGAAGGTATTAAAAAAGCTTAATAAACAATAAACTTCTGATAACTTTTGTGAGACAAAAATGATTGGATATTTTAAGAATTCTGGACACTAACCAATTATCTTTCTGAAAGTAGGTAGATAGGTGAATACATACACATGTATGTATGCACATAAACATATGGATAAGTTTACAAACACACAACATACATGCTTATAGTGTTTTTTTAAACGTAGTCTATATTGTTTCTGTAAAATGGAAAAAATTATTAAGGGTTTGCCTTGAAAGAGTCTGAAAGTACAATTATTCTAAATTCTATGATTTGAAAAAGAATATGGAAAATGGAGACATTATCATGTCGTTCAGGACGACGTTCTATTTTTCCCTGTGTTGAACGTGTCAGGACGTTCTATTTTTCACAAATATTTAGGTATTTTAAGGATTATGGAATTTTTTTAAGGCAAGCAAGAAGTGTTTTCTTCTTTCCTTTTTTTGTTGGCCAGCATGAATTTTATAGTGAAACATGACCCCACTTGAACAAATCTTATAAACTCTTTCCAATGCTCATTAAACCCTAAAGACCTCAAATCACCATTTCATGGATTTGAACTCTTTTTCTGTTTAATGTCTTTACATTCATTGTTCTGCCCATATGTCCTTTCAGACTAATAGATAATTGTTCTCTCACAATCTGACCTTTGTTTTCAATATGGTGCATGTAACAGATAAAATAAGACAGGATGAGATCTCTCTTTATTTGCCCCTTAACTTTGTGTGCTGTGTTTCATTTGGCTTCAAGTCCTGGGAAATTCATTAGGTATTCAAATCAGAGAATAAGTCAGAAATCTCTACAAGTTAAGTCGGTGGGAATTGCTGTAATCAAATTTTACCAGATTCTTTAAACAATTATGGTTTTATAGAACATTTCTTAGAAGAAAACATCCTTGATAGATACTAGAGGACAACTTTAAAGTAGTGAGTTTGGGGCTTCCCTGGTGGTGCAGTGGTTAAGAATCTGCCTGCCAATGCAGGGAACATGGGTTCAAGACCCGGTCTAGGAAGATCCCACATGCTGCGGAGCAGCTAAGCCCATGCGCCACAACTACTGAGCCTGTGCTCTGGAGCCTGCAAGCCACAACTACTGAAGCCCGCTCACCTAAAGCCCGTGCTCTGCAACAAGAGAAGCCACTGCAATGAGAAGCCCACGCACCGCAACGAAGAGTAGACCCCGCTCACCACAACTAGAGAAAGCCCCCGCACAGCAACGAAGACCCAACACAGGCAAAAATAAGTAAATAAAATAAATAAATGAGAAAAATAGTGAGTTTGAGTCAAAATGATATTTTAATTAGAAAATGTTTAAAAAGCTAGGTATATAAAAACAAATCGCAAGTATCTGCGTGATAATCCATATTCAGTGTTATATTTACTTAATCCTTGGGTTTGTAAACCAGTGCTAATATATATCATGATGAGTCTTAATTTTAAAAATAAATAGTCATTGCATCACACCAAAACTTTCAAAGTAATGTAAAAATTATAAGGTATAGTTTAAATTTTTTTTTTTTTTTTGCGGTATGCGGGCCTCTCACTGTTGTGGCCTCTCCCGTTGCAGAGCACAGGCTCCGGACGCTCAGGCTCAGCACCCATCGCTCACAGGCCTAGCCGCTCTGCGGCATGTGGGATCTTCCCGGACCGGGGCACGAACCCATGTCCCCTGCATCGGCAGGCAGACTCTCAACAGCTGCACCACCAGGGAAGCCCTAGTTTAAATTTTGAAAACCAAAGTTGTAGAGAGAGATTTTAAATTGCCACATCTTTCTACTCTATTTAAGTGTATCTCCAGTAAAGCAAGATGATATCATCTTTACTATCAATTAAATGTTTATATTTTTCCTTACTTTATTTTATGAATGAATGCTCTTTCAAGTGTTTCATATATTTTTAACTAAATGGACTTATTAAACAGTTAAATATGTTAATTGATAAACAATAGGCACACTTTTGCATTGTAAGATTACAAAAAGAATGTTTAATAAGGTATATCACAGAGTATTACCAATTTAAGAAAAAGTGAAATGTCAATAAATAAGAAATGAATTACATTATGGCAAGAGGATTGGTTTGGAGTGAAGATAAGGCCAAAGAGTATAAAATGGCTATTCAATGTTGGAGTTAAAGAATGATCCATTTCATTTTATACTATGGAATCTCTAATCTAATCTTTTTGAAAGTCTTCCTGAAAGAGTTGAGGTAATGACAATCTCAGTCTTCTTGGCTTATCTTCCCATAAAGCCTTCTCTCAAACTTTGAATATTGATTGTCAACCCATTTGGTAACCAGCTTTTTTTTCAACAAATATTACTAGAATGCTCAATTATCAGCTGTTAAATATCTGAACAATATCCTTTGTCTGGCCAGCTGCTAAAACGTCCAGTTGCTGGGCTTATTTCATCTCAAATACATAGGCGGCCTGCCAATAGCGTCCATTCTCAGCACCCTTCAACTGGTCCTGATACCATCCTTTCAGTGGCCAGCTGTTGCATTTATAGTTAAATTGTTGCCAAACCAAAGATCACAAAAAACAATGCCTTGTCTTTTATTTGGAACTTTTATCTTGCCCAAGCTTCATCATCAGTGTCATATTGCTCTGAGCTAGCGCCAGCATCCCACAGATTTCTAGAAAGCTTTTAGAACGTATTTTGTATTCATCATAGATGGCATATAATTGAAGCAATCCACCTGCTCTGGGGCTTGTCCGTCAACTTTGATCTGGTTGAGGCATGACTGACACTTGCTTATTGTTGTAAATTTGGATATTGTTTTTTCAGACAAACGAGAAATCTATGCTTTATGATAGATCGCTGTATGTCCTTTAGCTCTTGAAAAGTACAACTAGATGGTACAGTTTGGGTATTCACAACTGCATTACTATTTTATTCATAAGCTTATTTTAAAAATGAAAATAAATTGAATTGTTTATAAAATAAATAATGGCTAAGTGTATAAAATATCCATTACAGACAGTGTATAAAGGACTAAATTATCTATATCCCTGACATTAAAATAACCACTTTCAATATTAGGTTTTAGTTCTAGCCTTTTCTTCTGGAAATTATATATAGATGTGTATGGATGTCTATATGAATTAAAATCTTTAGGTTGCTATCTGTTGCTTCAAACACAAATTTGGGATGTTACCATTCTGACAAAATAATATTTTAAAAGTAATACATAATAACTGAGAAATTAGCAAAAACCCTGAAAATAAAAAAGAAAATTAATCAATAATTTTATTAATGTTTTGTGACAAATTACTTCATTTTTTAAAATTTATGTATATTTGTGCATATATTCATAGTAGTTTTTAAAATTTGGATAACTCTATGTATTTTCTTTAATACATGCTTGCAACGAACAAACAATATACATATATATAAAGGAAAAGTTAATTATTTCCCCTTCTTTTTAATACGGTGCTTCATAAAATAAATTAAAAATATTTACTGTTACCATTCCAAACATATTTCTATGTTTTTACAAATCAATATAAAAAGGCACAGATAAATACTATACAGGGGTTTTTACTTATGATACCGTATTGTACCCATTATTCTATAGCTTGCAATTTTCATTTAACAAATGTACATACCATTTTGCAGTCAAATGCTGTACCCCTGAGCTCTACCCCCAATACATACCATTTTGTTAAATAATTTTCTCATATATGAAGTTAATAACATTTCCCCAGGTGAGTAAATATATTTGAAAACTTAATTCCAATGGAAGATAAAGTTCCACCATCTTTCTGAACAATCTTTCTTTGATCATTAAACTGTTGTTTGAAATTATATTATTTATAACTTTTATAAACACAGTTGCAATGAGCAATATGATGAATAGTGTTTTGTTTTTTTTTTTTTGAATATGTGTTTTTTTAAGTGGGTTTTGATTTTTTTTAGGATAGGCTTCTAGAACTGAAATTAATGATAAAAGAGCATAAAGTTAAAAATATATCTTGATTCATATTGTCTCTTGCTTAACAGAAAGAAAATTTGTTTTCCCACAGTTTTAAACAGAATAATATGTCCATTTTGATGCAGATTATCATATTACTATTTTTATGTTTATATATAAATCCTTGCAGGACATTTGGTCTTGTCCAAAAAAACCATGAAACATTTTGTCCATAAGACTTTTGGTCCACATCAAAAGGACCTTGATATTTGGTCCTGTCCAAAACAATTTGGCACGGACCAAATATGTTCATGGATGTTTTAGGACCAAATTTCAAGTACCAGCTTTTCTGGCTGTGCACAAAATGTCTTATAGATGTTTTGAACAGCACCAAATGTCTGCTCACCATATAAATTTATACTTCTCTTTCAGAGATAACCATGATTTTTATAACAATTATTTTACAATGCCTATGTGCAATTTCTTTTTAAAATATTTTATGGTTGTTATATGCAAAAAAATCTAAAATTATTTGAGAAAATAATGACTATTTGTATTTATAAATGCATATGTAAATTATATATTTTAATTTAAATAGATATAGATATAAACATGATCACAGATATTAATGCAAATATATATACATATGTATATCTAGTTTGCTACATTTTATAAACATGGAATTACAGTTGATCCTTGAACAATGCAGGGGTTAGGTGTACCTACTGGCATAGTTGAAAATCCACTTAGAATTTTTGACTCCTGGATGACTTAACTACTAGTAGCCTACTGTTGACCAGAAACCTTACCAATAACATAAAGAGTCAACTAACACATAATATACTCTTAATTTAAAAAAATAAACAGCAAAAATAGAAAGCTCAGTCTTGTAAAATAATAATAAAAAAAAAAACCTCCGGCTGCATTATTTTCCAAACCTGAGTGTCACTCTGTAGTGAGTGGGAAATCGCTACCCTGAGAACAAAAATCTTGTCAGGTTATTACTTCTTCCTCTCCTCACTGTTGCTCACTTCACAGCCTTGATAATGTGTGATTCTCAAATACTATGCAATAATATTTGCTCATTCATTTTGTTCATTTTGCACAAAAATCTATATGTTCCTGTCACATATTTTCATGTTTTGTTTTTCCCTGAGTATAATAACAGTGTCTTGTTTTATCCCAAAGACTGAGGAATCTTTTTCCTTGTTCATTTCAGACAATCTAAAAAACTGGTTTGGAGAAAGGTTAATATGCAAACACTTTAATGTAATTTATTTACTACTCGTCATACATTAACACACTGCTTCATATAATTCTTACTTGCAATCTCATTGTATGCATACTGTACTTGCTTTTCTATTTATTCCTTAGTGTGTTTTGAAAATTTAATCTCTCTATACATTTAAGAAAATGAAATCAATATTACTAACCCATTTAAATTTGCTTTTCCTTTAGTTATTCTTAAAGATCTTGGGATGTATATATTTCTTTGGCATGTGGGTGATTACATGAGAACTTTATTAGTATTGTTATAAACCTTGATGGATTTCCTTTTCCATCAGCATTTTGAAGGTAAAAAAATTTGAATTAGATATTGAGTGTGAGCAGCTGACTTCATTTGTAGGCCTTAGATGATCAACCTGTCTACTTTTTTTTCCTCTGACTGTAAAGGTAAAAAAATACAATAAACTCAAAGAAGTGTAGTGAATATTGATAGAATTGTGTTTGAAAGGCAGTTTGAGGTGTTTTGTGTAAGCAGAAAATATTCTTATTCCTGAAAGGAGATGTAACTTGTAAAACATTATTTGGATATTTCTTGATAGGACATATAAGAGAAATTATAATACTTCCTTATATTTATATAAAAGATCTAAGTACCAAGTACTTTTTAGATCATATTTTGTTTCATAGCTTTATTGTTTCTTTTTGTTATTGAATGGTTGTCCTTTGAAGAAAAATTTGAAAAAAAAATACAGAAAAACTTAAAGAATAGAACCTTAAGATGTACTGCCCAGTGATAACAACTGATTCAATCACATTTATTTTTAAGACATTTACCTGATTTTTCCAAATTGAACATCTTAAAATGTACCTCTTGAAAATGATTTTGTTACATTTAAGAAATATTTATAAACAAAATGCAATGATGACACTAAGTGCAGGTTAGGACCTTACAACCACCTCTAAGGCAAAAATGAGAGAAAGTGGGGCAGGTGATGGTGGAGGGAAGGAGGAAGAGAGAGAGAGAGAGAGAGAGAGAGAGAGAGAAGAAAGGAGGGAGTGAAGGAGGAAAGAAGGAAGGGAGAAAGAAACAGAGAAAGAGAAAGAGAGAAAGAAAGAAAGGAAGGAAGGAAAGAAGAGAGAAAGAAAAAGAAAGAAAGAAAAGAGAAAGAAGGAAAGAGGGAAAGAAAGGAAGGAGGGAGGGAGGGAAGGAAGGAAGGAAAGAAGGAATGAAGGAAGGTAGGGAAAGAAAGAAACATTTTGACACAGACAGGAATTGACAACGCTATTTAGGAAAGGTGTGTTCTATAGCATCACTGATTTAATATGCAGCATTTGGAATTAGACAGTGTCCTACAGCCACTGAAGACATTAATGACTCTTTATTGAGTTTATAATAAAGAGTACTAAACATCAACTGAGCCCACCCCAAAGCATCAAGTTACAATGCTCTAAAGGCATTTAGCATATTTTTATTGATTTATAGACCATGGAAATAATGACAGAAAGAAAGAGGTTCTGCAGAGGTTTGAATACATTTACTGTGGCTCTCGACAGCTGTCTGGTAACCTGACTATCAAGCGGAGCTTGGAGGCCTGTTAGTGGCAAAGCTGTGGCAAAAAGCAAAGTCACTTAATTTTAAGCTACTGGAAACTTTAATAGTGTTGGACTGCTAGTGCGTTAACTTGTCTCTACCACAAATTTTCAGTCTAACTAAACAAGAAGAAGATAGTGTGGATTTGGGTAAAATCAAAATAATAAATCCAAGTGATTCTTTTCTATTTTTCAATGGCTCTTGGGAGTTTTTCTGCACAGAAGACAATTCCTAAGAAGCTGCAAACCAAAGAAGAAATTTAATAAAAAACAGAGCTTTACAGCCAGCTCAAACTGAATATTAAGTAATTTTGTTTTTAAAATAACAAGGACAAATATTCCATGTGAGCACTGTAATGATGTTAATATAAATAATAATTGTAATAGATCTCACATTTATGGGGTCATAATGCAGATATTGTACAAAATGCTTTATGTACATTTTCTCACATTATCCACACAACTCTATGAGGTAGATTTAGTCATTATCTTCCTCCATAGATTATAAAACTCAGCCATAAAAAGATTAAGTACCTTGAAGAACAGATCCAATAAGCAGTAGAGCCGGGATCTGAACCCAGAGAATTTGACTCTAGAGACTATTCTTTGAAACACTTTCTCCAAATCTGATTAATTTAAATTAAATGAAGCACAGATTAATGCAGAGACATTACATTGGACATTATCAGGAGGAAGGATTACATTGTAGATATATTCTTTGTGACTTTCCATTCCCTGTATTCTAATTTACCCCCTTTCTCCTGTCATCTACAGCTTTTACTTTTGTCTCAATAGCGGTTAACTGTTATTCTGCTACTTTTCAAAATGGTCCTGAACATAGAAATATTTTACTTTGTCATATTGGCTTGTTAACCAAAATTTTAGAAATGGATATCTGATCGAAATAAAAAAGGTGTTTATTTGGGGTTTGTTAGGACTGCAGCCTGGGAGACACAGATTCAAGAGGCACTTGAATTGTGTTCCACTGAACTACAAAATGAGGGAGGCTTATAAACGCAAAAAATTGCAAGGTTAGTTATTTACATGAGTTGTTTATCAAGAATTAAAACCAGAGCTGGAAAGAAGTAAGGATGCCTGTTAAATTAGGATTAATTTGGGTTTGAAATGGTTGCATAGTTACAAGGGGAGGCCTTGAGACTATAAGCTTGTAGCTGGCAGGTGATGTCCTTGGGCCTCGTACAGTTCAGAGAAAGTTCAGGTTGTCAGTGGGGCAGAGAGGCGTCTGAGACCAGATCCGCAATGACCGCCCGACTTCATTTTTGTATGCCTGAACTGTGATTACTCCATTATAATTTTCATTGGTCATCAAGGTTAACTAGATAACTGAGGCAATGGAGTAGAAAATGTTCATATTATGTGATACAATATTCAATACAAATAGAATATGGAATAGTCACGAAGAGATTAACATCCTAAAGGAAAAATTAGGCTCAAAGGACAGGCATGATGCCACACATTATATATCTTTTTCATGGCATTGTAGGCAATTCAACAGGTAACACTGTATTCCCTGTCTGAATTGAGATCCGAAGGAAAGATAGAAAGGGGAGACAGAGAGACAGAGATGGGAATATGAGTCCTATTACTGATTGGTAAAACAATTTGCTTAGATCTCTGGTGGCTACAGTGGCTTGTTCATACTTCATCCATAGATTAGGGTCTTTTCTTCACACAGGCATTGGCAGAGTTAGAACCCTGCCAGCCTTGTGCCCAGGGCAGGGCCTGCTCCCTTGAGCTCACTGCACGGCTGTGGTGACATGGGACTCAGACTCGGAAGGTGGGAGATACCAGAGTAGGGGCTGAGCGACAACTTCACAAGTATCTTCTTTAAAAACACCCATCAGATAATGTACTGTGTCCCTGGAGGAATGTGGAGAATATGTGTGTGTGTGTTTGCAAGTGTGTGTGTATGTGTTTAATTTGGTAGTGGGGTAGGAAAAAACGCTAGTACTGGCACTCTCATATGAAACAAGAAGAATTAGAAAATTATATGCCCCATAACAAATATTTGTTTTTTTAAAATAATTAATTAATTATATTTTATTTTTGGCTGCATTGGGTCTTTGTTGCTGTGCGCGGGTTTTCTCTAGTTGCGGCGAGTGGGGGCTACTTTTCGTTGTGGTTCACAGGCTTCTCATTGTGGTGGCTTGTTGCGGAGCACGGGCTCTAGGTGTGTGGGCTTCAGTAGTTGTGGCACACGGGCTCAGTAGTTGTGGCTCGTGGCTCCAGAGCACAGGCTCAGTAGTTGTGTTCTTAACCACTGTGCCACCAGAGAAGTCCCCATTATTTGTATTTTAGTGTGGACTGTAGCTTAGTATAATCATACAAAATAGTCTCATTTTATAATATTTAAAACATATATGCAAAAATATGAAAACAATATGTCTATGATGTTTTATTTTATTTCCATGGTATCTCTATAATATTTTTATTTTATTATTTTAACAGAAAAATACAATATTTTTCCTTCATATCTTCTTAGTTTTTTTTCTTGTTTTTTAAAAATCAAGTTATTATGTGTGCAATATTATTCGGATTATCTTGTCTCTCTCCCTCTATTTCTCAATCTTTCTCTCCCTCACACACACACACAAACACACATCATGACAATCTTTTCATGATATTATATCTTACTCTCCAGTGCTTTCTTCATTTCTGCATTCATGAACCATTACACGGGTTTTACTTAAACCTCTTTGCAAGGACATCTGATTTCTTTCTGTTTTTCATTCCTGTCATCACTCATTGGAACTGTCCATCTTCTTAAACTTTAAACAAGTTACTGCTTGGTATCAACTTATAATTAAGTAGCTTTTCTTAAGTATATTGACCATTTGGATTTCCTTCTTCTGCAATGCCTGTTCAAATCTCTTGCTCATTTTTCTTTTGGCTTTTCTGCCATTTCTTATTGAATTCTAGATGTGAAAGTTTTGTCTTAGATACTTTCTTTGACTCTATAGCTTCCTTCTCCATCTTATTTAATAGACAGCTTTTAAGAATTTTAATGTAGTCCAGCTGAGAAATTTTTAATCCTTTAATGATTAATCATTTTTAGGAGATCGTTGTTTATTTCCACATTATTAAGGTATTCTCTTATGTTTTCTTCTAGAAGGCTTATTGTTTTGCTGCTCCCACAAGTTGCCTAGAATTATTTTCTGTGTAGAATTATAAGAATTAAGTTTATCATTATTATGACTATCTATTTGTTCACATGTATATTCGATTGATCTAGCACCCATTATTAAAAGGACAATATTTTCCCACTCTCTTAAGCAACCTTGGTCACAAAGTGGTGCTAGATGCTATTTCTGGATTCCACACCTGATCTTTTTCTGCTCTCTCCCCCAAATTAGTATAGCTTTAATATAAATCTTGATGTTAGGTGATGAATTTCTTTCCACTTTGTTCTACCTCTTCAAGTATATATGCAGCATCATTGACCCTTTGCATTGCTAATAAATTTTGGAATTTTAATTTCAACTGCCATCACAAAACATTTGAGATTTTTACTGGAATTTCATTAAATATTTTAGGGAGTACTAATATCTTTAAAACATCAAGATAACTATTTCATAATATAATATAGCCCTCCATTTTTCTTTCTTTATTAATGTTTTTGGTAATGTTTTAAATTTTATTTGAAGCTTTTCTGTACCTCTTTCATGAATTTTTTCTCTAGATTTTATATTTTCAAATTTTATGCTATTAAAAATTACTTTCTTTTGTGTTTAATTTCTAATTGCTTACTACCTGTTTATAAAACTACTGTTGATTTTTGTACATTGACCCTGTATTCATCAATCCTTGCTGACATACTTATTAATTTTAATATTTTGGTAGGTTTGTAGGTTTAATTTTTCACAATTAATATAAATAATAATAGTTTTATTTCTTCATTTTCAGTCACTTTACTATTTTATTGTATTTTTTTCACTGGCTACACCTTCTAATAAATAAAAATGATGATAATGGGCATTCTTAAATCATTTCCAATCTAGAAAAGCTTTTGTTTAAACATTTTACTATTAAATGTGATGGTAGCTGTAGAAATGTCATCTATCTATTTATCTACCCATACTCTTTCAGGTTGATGAATGAATGTCCCTTCTTCCTAGTTTGCTAAATTTTTTATCATAACAATTTTAATATAATCTATCAATGTAATCATGTAAACTGTTTTCTTTATTCTGTTAATGTGGAGAATTACATTGATTGATTTTAAAAATGTTAAACCAAACTCATAATTCCAGAAAAACCAACTTTGATTATATTGCATTATTCTTTTTATATACCCTAATCAGTTTGCTAATTTGTTTGACTCTATATTTTTATTATGGATTGTTGATATCCTTACTGATTTTTTGTTGTTCCATCATTTTCTATAAGGGTATTGTTAATATTTTCCATTATGATTTTTGTCCATTTTTGCTTTATATTTTTGAAGCTATATTACTAATAATGCACAAAGTTAGTATTGTTATATTTCCCTGGTAAATTTCACTTTTTTAATCATTATGAAATTTTCCTTTTTATCTCTAGTAATATTTTGTGATGACACTGCACTTCTAAACTGCAAATATTGATTCAGTCACTTGCTAAAACCCTTTAATAAATGTGTATGATTAAGACTGTAAGAAATTTCTAAGATTAACACAAAACTCCTTTAAAAGTTTCTGTGCAATTAAGGATAAACTCCATCACATGGCATTCAAAAATCTTCCATGCCCTTCCATAAAACTAGCTTTCTAACTTCATGTTCCATCAAATATTGTATGGTCAAATCATTCTGAATGAATAATATATCCTGACTATTGAGGAGTTCAGCTCTTTGCCAAAAATTTATGCGTAATCCTTCAGGCCCAACTATAGGTAATTACCAAGGATTTACCTGACAGGTGTTATCAGGAAAAGTTGCCCTCACCACACCAGTCTGGTGTACAATCAGTGTATTGCAGGCTCTGAAGGGAGTTGGAGTCAAGAGCTCAGGTCTCCCTGGCCGCCATGCTCTTATGCATATATGCCTGTGTATCCTAGATGCCACCATTTTCAAGTCTCCAAATCGGGAACATGAAGATACTTTGTCTCCACTCTGACTCAGTTATCAGTACTTTTCCATTCTTACCCCTTACCTCCTCTCCCTCAACCCTCAGTCTCTGGCCCCTGGGTCCATAAAATAATTGGAGCCTTTTGTTCAAGGTTCCCTCCGCACTGAGAATCCCCTACATCTGCATTGATCAACCTGACCCTCACCCAGTGCTGTTCCATGGGGAAAGCCGACACTTTCTTCTTTTTTATCTCTTACTTGTACTATTACACAAAGTGATTAACTTTCAGTTTGGCTTTTGTCTTATACCTGGCAACTCAGCTTTCTTCAGCTCAGCTCTTAACAAATATAATGTAGCTTTTCACTTGCTTCCTCCTCTTGTGGTTAAAGTGACTAGAATGTCCAGCGCCTAAATTTTCCGGTCTACAAATTTTCATCTTTTAAGACTCATCTCAAATACCAACTCACCTGCTGAGACATCACTCTTTGCCATTGTCTACACTTTCATGTTAGCTTTATTAATTCTATTATACAAAACATATAATATATAATAATATAATATAATTATAAACTATAATTACAATTTATATATTAATTATATTAATAGAGATGATATTATATTATAAAATAAATGCATATATTTTAAATATATATTTAATAATAGTATATTTACATTGTCATAATAAATAAATAATATATTTACATTGTTATAATAAAAAACATATTTACATTGCCTCCTTTTAAGTTGCCTATCTGTGTAGTCAATTACACAGTGACAAATACGGTGCCTGATGCAAATTAGACACTCTTTAAATGTTTAAAAAATAATTGAATGAAAGTGCTCAAAGTAAATAAATAAATAGCATCCTCTGGGGTGTTTTTTAAAATATTTTTAATGTTTCATTTAATGTTAATTTAAGAGAAATAGAACCTTATTGTATAACATTTACATTTTGAAATAATTAAAAATAAATGAGTAAAGATCCTCCTTTGTTTAGCTCATATGTTTTAGGTTACTAATTAGGTTACTCTTTGAAACAACAGTTTCAAGTAAAAGTTGTAATGCATGTAGAGTAGCACATTTAAAATATACAATTGCTCTATAATCATAAAAGTGAAGTTAAAGGAAAAGATATTTTTTGAAAAAAATTTTTCTCTAAAAAAACATATAACATTCCCTTCATAGGGTGGATGATAAAAAAAAACTGGCAAATATTGAACACTGTGATGTTTAGCTCTGGAAGCTATATAATACATACATTCACTTACATCACACACATACACTTACACTCTTATATTTTTATATTCTGACTTTATCCAACTTAAATATTTTTGAGAAAAAAATTGTGATAGAAATATGTTTTCTCTATTGCAAAAAAAAGTTGCCAATAAAAACAGATATATTATTGTTTCAGTGTTAATGTGTTTGCCTGTGATTGCATTTTGAAACAATGATAGTACACATTTTAGGACTATACCATAGGCTGAAGAAGGTGAAGGAGAATTCAAGGCCAAACCATAAATAATCCTTCTTCCAGACTTCTTGTCATGTAAGATAAATATTCACATTATATAAGCAATATTTATTTGAAATTTCTATAATTTACATCCAAACTCATCTTGTCAGGTAGATTATTCATTAGTTTTAAAGAAAAGGTCTCTGAATTTAGCACAGTAGCTAGTACTGCCATCACAAATCCTATTTGTGCGAGGATGTTGAGTGGGTGAATAAGAGAACTGACATGGTCATTCCTACGTAGGCCACTAACTAATTACTCTGATTGTGTCCTATTTCTTCATCTTGCTTCTAATATATGTAGACTCCCACCTTGAATCCACTCCCCAGAGAGTCTTCCTTAGCAGAATGGTGATGGAGTTCCATCCCCAATTCCATCATCTCCAAAATGTTCACCTATGATTTCATATACTTTGGTGTATTCCTCAAACTATCCCATTGTTATCTTCTAGAAATTCATTTAAGTTCATAGCCACTTATGTCTACTCCACCTATTCTCAGTGCCATTATGAATCTATCCCTTTTGATATATTTTCGTGATCATTTTAGTGAGATTAAGGGATAGAGAGAAGGAAAGTATGTGAGAACAGTTAACTCATTTAACTATTGTCAAAGAAAACTTTCACTGGACTTGTTAATAAGCAGTAAGACTGGCCTCAAGAGGTGCAGTAGAGATTGAACTCAGCTCCTCTGAAACAAAAGGAGAGATAAGTACACAAGAGTGAGCTAGTAGAAAAATTGCTAGAGGACATTAGTGAGAGGTCAGTCAGTGTGATTAGTCCATCTGTGCTTTCTAATCGGCACTTTATCTGAGTTAGGTTTCTACCTCCTACAGGGACTGGGAGATAGGAACCCAAATTTCTTGATGATTACATTCAAAGGAATGTCTCCCAGGTCCTTGAGAAAGACATTTCTGTGTTATAGAAGATTTACATCACAGGGGGGCAGAGAAATAATTTATAATTGTAAGTTTTCTAAAGTAAATGCTCTTATAAAAGGGAGGTGAGGTGCCAATAGTCAGGAAAAACACCTGTCTAAAATTTCATCAAGCTGAGAGGAACTTTAAGGTCATCATAATCACTATCTTTATCTGATTCTCAGAATTAGTATTTCTAAAACCTTCCCAAATAATTCTTATGCATGGCTAGTTTAGGTACAACAACACAACTATAATTACAAGTCTAATTCAAACCCATTGCTAAAGTAAAATTAAAGAGGACACTTGGTCCTCTTTTTATAAAATAAATTCATTTTGCTTTTACCCACCCACCCACAAATAATTCTACTAATTATTTTTAGCAAACAATTATGCCATTTTATGCTTGGTGCTTATCATATTACAGATTAAGTTAAGGCCAGAAAGTTAATTTTTCAAGTTATGAAAATCAAAAATATAGTCACACCAAGGAACCACATATGTTACAACAGTGGTAAAGCTAATCTGGGCTCTGTTAATGCAAAATTAAAATGTTTTGTCATGGTTGGGCCATTAATTTGGGGCTTAAACTTTAAACTAATAAGAAGATAGAAGAAAAAGCTTCTAATAAATCTGAGAATTATAGTAGTGAGTGTCTAAGGCCCTTTCCATTTCTCCAAACTTAATGGTCCTCCCAGAGATTACTGGTCACTACAATCCAGTGAGACCGGGCATTAGATGAAACATGAGTGCCTCTCCCACTTAAGCAGAGGTAGAAGGGCACTGGCAGCTATTTTACAGTCACCACTCTACTCCAGGGGATCTCTTGTGATCACTATCACTTGAACAATCTAAAGACTCTCCTTTGTGGACACTTCAGCCCTAGTCTTTGCTGCTGCATTGCAAAATGCTGGACACCACCAGAGCTCTTAGTTTAAGGACGCTTTTCCCTGCCACTTGAGCTTAGTGAATTGGTCTCACCTGCTTCTGCAGGGCTCCTGAGGCTTCCTTAAAGGATTTAATCCAGTTTCACAAGGAGCCTTGAGCCTTTAGTGATTCAGTTAGAATCACCAGTCAGATGGCAGTGATCAAATATGGATGATTTGAGTGACCTTCACTGAAATCAGCATTGCTAACATAGGCAGAAAAAATGTGCCTGGTGGCCTTTGTTCGCCAACTGTTCACAAACCTGGGTTCTGGTTGTATCTCTATAGGACACAGTCAATTGGTGATAAAGATTTATAGGTCAAAATTAAGCCAATTGATATTGAAATGAGATTTATTTTTCATATTAAACCAGTTAATACTTTCTTTCTTCAGAATTGATTAATAGAATTTTTTAAATTATTTAACAATTATGCTGTTATTAGTGCAATAATTTTTAATCATGGTGTTCATACTATGTTTCATAATTCTAGAATGCTACTATATATTTTGCTTTTCTAAAATATTTTTTCCTCAAAAGTATATTAATTTTGTACAAAAAGCATAAGAACAAGTTTATCCAAAGCGTATTTATCTTCAAAATTAAATTATAATACTCCCAGCGTCACTGATACTATTTTTAATACCTTGGGGAAATATATATTGCATATGAGTTAGTTTCTCGTAAAAAATTACTACTCTGGCTTAAAAGAGAAATTAAAATAGATAAATACAATTTAATACACCAATGACAGATTCAAAAATCCAGTACTTCAACCTTAGTAGAGTACCCAGTAGCCATCTATGACTATTGAGCGTTTGAAATGAAGTCAGTCCAAACTGAGATATTTGTAAAATACATAGTGGATTTCAAGACTTGGTAAAAAAAATAAGTAAAATAGTAATAATAATAGTAAATAGTAAAATAAGTAAAATAATTTTGTATTGATTGATGATAAAATTAGTGTTTTATACATATTTATTATTAAAATTAATTACTTTAAAAAATTTAATGTGGCTACTAGAAAATTTAGAATTATACATGTCACTCATTTAATTAGACAATGTTGCTCTAATGCCTCATCATATTGAATATTGCCTTTAATGTCAATGTCCTGATTTGTTTGACCATGAATACCTGAATAGAAATACAGGTTACTAAAAGTAGCAAAACCAATCTCAGAATCTCTTCCCATGATTGAAATCAAAAGAAATATTACTAAATTTACAATATTCAACTATTTTTGGCGTACAAAAATAGCTAGTTCATGTAGTTCAACTTTTCCATCCTTCATAATTCCCTTTGATTTAGGAGTTTGCTGGTGTTTTTCTTGTGATATCGAATGACCATGACCATCTCCTTCTTACCGCATAGCATCTGATCTAAGTCTTCTGTATCAGTGCTCAAAATTCCAATTTTCATAAGAGAGTTATTTGTGACAATATGTTGGTTGGGTCAGAACCTATCTAAATTTATTTTGAGAAATTCTGCAAAAATGCCTATATGGTTCTCTGTAACCTACTCTCATGAATAGCAGAAAGTTTAAGGTTTATCTTAATAGTCTCAGAATGTTGGGGATATTGAAACATACATAGTGATGCCCTTTGATTTTAATGAGGAGAGGAGTTAATATTAATCCACTATTAAGGTTCTAATTAGAATAAATCTGTCTAAGAGACTAGATGCCCCAGAAGCTGGAAGTAGAGAGAGATCATGAAAACTAAGAGAGAAAAGTCATAGGAGTGAGGTAGTAGGACTGTGAGCCACAAAGGAAGACAGGGACTGAATGTAAGATTAAGTCATGTTTCTCACTATACTATGCATTTATGCCCAACTGCTCTTTGATCTGACTACCCTTAAAGGTGTGGTATAAATGAAGGAATTGTACCAGTATTGGTCCAAGAGCTCCACTGTGGATAACTTATCTGAAAGTGTTGAGTGTAAAGAGATAGGAAGGAGTTTCCATGCTGGGGACGGGGAGAAAAAAGAGCACAGAGATTGACAGATTGGACAACCCCATTTGGGGCAGAGCTGTTGACAGTGAGCAGCGTAGGTTGCCAGCAAACAGTGAACATAAGAGGAGAAAGATTTTATTTAAAGTTACAAACAGCGTGTCTGATTATACAATGACAATTCCCCAGTCTCAGAGATGGCTAGAGAAACTCTTTAGGGAAGAGAATAGCAGAAATAGCCTGAAGTTTGAAAGAATTCTAGAAACATCCTTTGTTTCCTCAAGTCAGGAGAAACAGACCTTTGGGATATTATTATAAATATGGCAAAACTTTGCTGACTGGTACTTCAGGTGAGAGGGGAGATAGAAAACATATTTTTTAAAGTTCCATCCATATTCACCTCTCCCTGCAAGCATATTTACATTATCTTCTGAAAATATATTTCATGCTGTCTATATTCTGAGGTTGAGGTATTCTGGTCAAATTTAGGACCCATCAAAGGCCCCTTTGATTATAATTTGCATGGAAGACCTCCAAAGATTTTTAGTGGTGGATATTTTTTCCTATAAGCTTTAGGCTTTTCCCAAGTATATGTTGTGTATGGAGACAGTTTCTGTTATATACTTTAGATTATAAGATGATTTGCCTGTTACAGTGCAACTCTTAGGTTGAAAACTTCACCTTAGCTCAGTTGTTAATACCTGTTTCCCATAGGTTTCAAGTGACTTGCCCTAATTCCTTTAAGAAACTCTGTGATAACGAAAGCAGCCCAGTAGGGCCCCTCAGTGAAGCAATTGTACCAGGTAAGAAATTATACTGAGATCAATCTTTCGCCTGATATCTTGTCTTGTTTGCCTTCATACGCACGTCCATATGCTTATGCAGCTCCTTTATTCTCTTTGATCATCTGAATGAGCTCCTGCTCTATCCCAACATTCTGCTATATGTTGTGGATGGAGTGATAAATAGACTTTTAACATGGAATGCATTAAAATAAAATTGTTAGCTCCCAGTGGTAATTAGTAGTGAAGCTTTGCCTTTGCCTGGAACTATGGAATAATGTATCTCTGGAAGGCTTGTTAAAATGCCAATTCCTGGACCCCAAACCCAGGGATTCTGATTCAGTGTTCAGGATTGGGCCTATGACATTTTTTAGTGACAGGCCCCCAGGTGATGCTGATGCTGCTGTTTTATGACTCATACATCAAAGGCCATTGTTATAGTGCACATTTAAGACTATTGAGATACCATGAAATGAAGCAAAAACTAAAACAGTTAATCAAAATATGAAAAAGGGCTAAATCTGCTCTCAGCTTCAATACTTCTTGTTTTGTGTATTTGTTTGTTTACTTTTGAAGCTGAATGTCTACCTAGAAAATAGAAAACAAAGAAACAAAAAAACCCAAGTATTTCACTTGCATAGTTTCTGTAGAGTGAAAGACAAACTCCACATGTTTCTGTGCTGATGAGTATATCCAGTCAGCCTCTGGACCTAAACCAATCCGACCTGTGTGATTTACCTGTTAATCTTCATTCATTTTGGCCATCCCATTCTCATTAGATCCAAAACACACTAATCATGTATACTAAAATTAGAAGTTTCAATAGAAAAATAGCAAAGGCAGGCCATGAGAACCAGCAATCTTAGAACTGTAATTTACATTCCAGTGGGAGCCATCTATGAAAAGAGTTATTTTAATTTAATCCTCAGTGAGGGGTCCTGTACACTGAAATCAGCTCTCTGTGAACAATGCAGACTTTTAATGTAGTTAGATTATAAGGTAATAACATTTTGCAAGTTTCTCAAAACCCATATAGGTTTAATTGCTACAAGCCATTAGTGGGGAACAGTTTCCTGAGAAATGGATAGTAAACAAAAAAGGTGAATGGAAATCAACTGTTTCAACATCTTAAACTGTGGAACTTCATGTTAAATGTTTTTCTTCTATAAAAAGATAGAAAAGATTATGCTCTAATATGTTTAGAAGTTCTCAAATTGCTCATTTAAAAATATATATCTGTGGGAACAAACTGTCTTGGTAATAAAAAGAGATCGCTTTATCCAAATTTCCTTTTTGTATGTTATTTTAGGAGACTGAGTTACTCTAAATAGCACAGTAAAATTGCAACATAAACCACCACATCTGATAGGTGTGTTGTCTTTTTTCTGAATTTACCCCACCTCAGTTCTATTCTCCACCCTTTTCTATATTGCTCTCAGTCCAGGAGACTGACCCCCTGGACACTGTATCTCTAAGATTCCTTTGAGCTGATACCTCATTGTAGTTTTGATTTGCATTTCCCTAATTATTAGTGATGCTGAGCATCTTTTCATGTGCTTTTTGGCCATCTGTATGTCTTCTTTGGAGAAATGTCTGTTTAGATCTTCTGCCCATTTTTTGATTGGGTTGTTTGTTTTTTTGTTATTGAGCTGCATGAGCTATTTGTATATTGCTTCTATGTGGAATCTAAAAAAAATGGTATAAATGAACTTATTTACAAAACAGAAACAGAGTTACAGATGTAGAAAACAGTCTTATGGTTACCAGGGGGAAAAGGGGGGAGGGATAAATTGGGAGATTGAGATTGACATATACATTCTACTGTATATAAAATAGATAACTAATTAGGACCTACTGTAAAGCGCAGGGAACTCTACTCAATACTCTGTAATGACCTATATGGGAAAAGAGTCTAAAAAAGAGTGGATATATGTATAACTGATTCACTGTGCTGTACAGCAGAATGTAGCACAACATTGTAAACTATATTCCAATAAAAATTAAAAAACAAGATTCCTTTGGCAGCTATCTTTGCTTAGATTTGTTTAATGGTAGCATAGGCAGTTTAAAGGAGGAGACAGAAGTTAAAGTATTTGTTCCATACCAGAAGATTCTGATGCAGACTAAAGTTCTGGAGGACCTATTTAATATTAAAATCAGAAGAGCTTCATTAGCATATTTTTAAAATATATAATTCCTCAAGGCATTACAGAGGTCCATAGTTATCTTCATTTTGAGTCCATGCTGTCGTATTTGTCCCTGGCTGTCACTGCATCCCTCTGTGGTAATAACTTCCACTAGCAGGCACACTTATCCAAGATTCTACCTTTTACTGAGCACCAGTAACTATTTCCTCCTTTTTCCCTGAGATCCTTGAGGTGTTAACTGTGTCCCTCTGTAGCTATCCTGCGGGTGCCCCACAATCTGGTTTGATATTTTAGCATAGGATTTTCCACCATGACACCATTGACATTTTGGACTGGACAGTTCTCTGTTGTGCAGGGCTATCCTGTGCATTGTAGGATGTTTAGCACCACTGCTGGCCTCTACCCCCTAAAACAAGTAGCACTCCCCAATAATGACGATCAGAAATGTCTCCAGACTTTGTCAAGTGACTGTGGAGGACAAAAACTAGTACCTCCAACGCATACTCTCTGCTGAGGACGGCTATCACAAACCATCTCACGCTTCTACAACTACTCTTTTCTTTCAAGTCTCATTATTGCAACCATTGAAGGAAAATCCTGATTCACAACCCAAAATGGTTAACTAAAAATTATTTTTTAAATGGGCTTATTGACCAATAGCAGTAATGCTGCAAAAGCAAATCATGATTAATTAACTCTGTATGGTAAGATTATATTAGACCATGCACAAATATATAAGAATAGTTCTTAATGGCATAATTATGGAATTTACTTAATAAAATAATTATTTTCCAAATTGGCACTTTTTAAAATTATAATATATAACGTTACTAAAATGTATATGACATTACAAAACAGAATTGTATTATATCAAGTAATGTAAACTTTTCTAAAGTTTTAAGAAGAGTCAACTAGCCCAAAGCTTATAAAAATATGTATAGATGTTCTTCAAAATGATATAAAATATTATTAACATTAGAAAGAATGAAAAATAAACTTAATGTTAAAAAGAGCACATTTTAAAAATATTATAAAATTGTTCTTATTAATACTGTTCAAGCATTTCCAGCTCTCTGCTTACTAACTATAAGGTAAGACTACATTTCTCTGCCCCACTGAAGTTAGGTCCAGCCACATGACTCTCTTTACCTGAACAAATATGTGCAGAAGCAATTTCTTTCTCTTTTCCTTTTTGGAATTGATGCTCTATAATTGGCTCTCATATTTAAACACAATGATAGTATTGGTCAATCTCACATATAATGATAAATAACATATATCATCACTTACTCATGATGCCTACTTAGTTGTTCAGTTTAATAAAGTTTATCTTTTATGCCTATCCGAAAATTTCAAATTATTAAAAACAAAGTTAGTTTCTTGTTAATTCATCATCCATGATGGAGGTGGGAATGAAACACTGCATATAATTATAAACATCTTAGATTAGATTTAATATATTAATTCACAGGGAAATATATTTAATCACTTAAATAAATGAAAAGTTAATATTTGTATCATGTAACTTAGTACTTTAAGAAGACTAAACTATTTTGCAATTTTCTCTAAAATTATAAAATAATCCTTTAATTATTAGCTCATCTACTCTCAATCCTTGAGAATTGTGGAAATTGAAAATCTGCTAATTGTAGCATATCTGAATTTTAACCTCATCTTTTAAATCCCCATCTAGTGATTTTTCTACTATACTTTTTCTTTCCTATGCCATTACTTTCTAGATCATAAGGTATGATAAACAAATGTGGACCACCACATAATATATTTTATTAATTTCCAGATCACAAGATGTTGTAAACAAATATAGACCACAACATAATGTGCTCTCTGGCTGGTAGAAGTAAATAAAAGCAGCAAACTAATATTTACATGTGTGTACAATGTGCTGCAACCATGAAGGAAGCATTCCAAGTGCAAATTCATTTGATCTTCACAACTATACTAGAAAGATCTGTTGCCATTGTTGTTTGTGTGATATTTAAAATATATTTGAACAACTCAATTATATTATTTTATTTTTCAAATTACTACTGCAGTGTGTAAGCAGCAGCTGCTCTTAAAGCAGCTTTTCCTTTATAGAAAGACTATTGAAGTAGCAAAAACCAGTCTCTTGCAATAGTTACCAGAATCTCAAAATTAAGGAAGAATTTAGCTAGCAGAACAGAAAGGATTAGGTTGTCTTTTGGCCACAGCTTTTCATGATCAAGCATACTTATGTGTAATGCCAATCAATCTGGTTCTAATATAGTGATTCTTCATTGTGTTTACCTATCATTGGAAGGGAGAATGGTTGCCTGCCTCACAAGGATATTTACAGTAGAATATAAACCCTATGAAAGTAGAAGTTTGTAGCTGTAGAATATGCTTGGATAAATTTGAATTCCTTTTGTTCAATGCTGCATCCCGAAAATATTGGCTAAAGTTTAACATCTAGTAGATATTTCACAAATTCTGCGTTGTTGAAGACATCAATAAATAATCAGAGCACCATCTGGATAATAAAATGAGGATTTGCAAAGGAAAAATCAGAGGAAAGATACTGGAAGAAGACACAAAGCAGATAAAATTTTTATAATTGTGAAGTTACCTCAATAGTAGCTTCTATTTTTGTCTAATAAATATTTTTTTCATAGTGCTCCCATAAAGATGATAGCCTAAGGACTTAATGTATATTTAGTGTAAAAAACTTGTACAGGCCTATTTTAGATACTATTGTAATACTGCTATCTTTGTACAAAATGTACATTTTAATAGCGGTGATGCCAATTTCCATGCTAGCAGCCGTCCAGAGGTCCTGTTGTGAATACAGCCAATTTTTAGCACATTAAAGCTCAGAATACTAGGTTTCTAGGACATGATTTGTGAAATCTCACTTCTTTCCTCATTTGTATATTGTGTGTGTGAGTGTGTGTGTAATTACAACAGATACTAAAGTCTTTTTAAACTTCAAAATAGACATTTGGCTTATTATTATTTATTCTCCTCTGACCCTTACTATTTATGCTCATCTGAATTGTTATATCATGTTTGTGAGTTTGAAAATTATCCAGAATTGGAGAAGGATCATGCTTGTTTTTGAAAATTGATTAATATGTTTCAGCTTTCACTACTGTTTTTACTCTCCAACTTCCCCACCCCCTCCCCCAATTAACTTCAGTCACAAACAAGTCTTTTAGAATACTCTGCCACATTATAGCAGAATAGCCTGGTGGGTGAGCAATGAGGAGAAGCACCAGAAAGCATTAAACCTTGTACACATTATGCCAGTAAGGTTTGCCACAGCAGCAGTGCTATACTCAGTTATAAATAACAACACAACTACAAGTGCATGCCCTCTGCTTTCAGCTGATTAAATATCATAACTACACAAGCCCTAGTACAGAGGCACGAAAGAGAGATTCCCAGTTTTTACCTAGAAACTGAAACTCTGTCGCTTAAGTGTTAATTGGTGTTACTTTGAGTAACAATGCTCTGAACCGAAAAGGCAAGACAAGGGCTCCCTGCAGCAAAATGCTAACACATATATATGGAATTTAAGAAAAAAAAAAAAGTCATGAAGAACCTAGGGGTAAGACAGGAATAAAGACACAGACCTACTAGAGAATGGACTTGAGGATATGGGGAGCGGGAAGGGTAAGCTGTGACAAAGTGAGAGAGAGGCATGGACATATATACACTACCAAACGTAAGGTAGATAGCTAGTGGGAAGCAGCCGCATAGCAGAGGGAGATCAGCTTGGTGCTTTGTGACTGCCTGGAGGAGTGGGATAGGGAGGGTGGGAGGGAGGGAGACGCAAGAGGGAAGAGATATGGGAACATATGTATATGTATAACTGATTCATTTTGTTATAAAGCAGAAACCAACACACCATTGTAAAGCAATTATACTCCAATAAAGATGTTAAAAAGAAAAAGTATGCATTTATTCTCAGCTCCCTAAATTACCAGTAGTGTGTACACCACCTCATCTAGTTGAAATAATGCAGGAGTACAGTAGGGGGTGAATGGGGCAAACCTTCAAATTGATAAATAGATTCTGTTAATGGACATCTGAATTATATCTCACTCTCACACATCCTAAGTCATGTAAATGATTAAGAAGGAAGCTACTTTAATGAGAATTGGTCATGTATTTTAGATGTACTACCATGTAGATGTACTTGTAATTAAAATGCATATGTAATATTTTGTACTATTCACGTAAATTTACAAATTAATGTAAATTTTAATGTTATCAATGTTTATATTGAGTTGTAATGTCAGAACCCTGGGGACTGTTCTGAGCAAAACCACAAAAAGATCATAATCCTTGAAATACGTATAGTTCCTCTGCACTATTAACAACTGCATGAGGTAGTCCATTGTCTCCAATTTACACAAAAGGTAAATGACACTCAAAGAATTGTTGCTCAAGACAGGTGCACAGTCAGACAAGATGACCATTTCTAATTCCCAGTTTTGATCTCTTTGTACTGGACTATGATGTTATTTACAAATATGTCAAAATTGTGTGCCATGATAAAATAGGTTTATCCCTTTATTTTAAGTAATCACATTTAAATTTGTACACATTATATTACATAAAAGAAAAAAAATCCCATAATCTCCCAGGGAGTCCTGGGGTCTCTTATTACAGGGATAATATGGAAAACTAAAATATTTTATTGTTGAACTTTTAAACAATCCATATTTCTTAAGAAAAATATTTACTTTTTTGGTAGTCATGAATATTTTTAGGTATAGACGTGGAAGGTTATTGGTCATGCTTGATAAAGTCTTAGTCATGAACACATCTAAATTGACCCTTCACATAATGGGCTACTAAGAGCTTTGTAGTATTTTCTTTATAGGTACCTCCAGTGTATACTGGAGCAATTATGCTGAGTTAAATTTTTTAAATTGAAAATATGAATCCTATGCTTAGATTTGATAAATTCTACAATTGTGCTAATATGGTAGTCACCAGCTTGATGTGGCTATTTAAATTTAACTAGAATTAAGTACAGTTTAAAATTCACTTCCTCAGTCACACTAGCCATATTTCACATGCTTTCTTGGTATAAGTGGCTAGTGGCTACCAAACTAAACATTTTCATTGTTGCAAATATCTTATTTAACAAGGCAATTTAGAACATAGAGACTTGCATACATTTGAGGGTTTATATAGTTTTTCATGCCAATTGTACCAGAAATACTGAATATATCATAATATTCATTTTAAATATATAATATGTGTGACACAGGTGTTGCAGCTATCACACAGGAACATTAAAATAACTATAGGTAATATGCTAAAGAATTTCAAAAATATGATACAAGATGTACAGAAGGAATTCCTTTGACAGGTTACCAAAAGTAAGAATGCAACGAATTCTTGTGAATTTAAAGATAAGTCCATAGGTGTTATTCAAACTGAAACAAAGGAGAAAAAAAGAGTGAAAGTTATCATCAATCATCATCATTATCATACTCATGCAGAAGATATAGGTCAATATCAAAGGTCTAATATATGTATTTGGAATCCCAGAAGGAGAATGAGTCAGAATAAATATTTGAAGAAATGGCTGAGAACTTCCAAAAGTAGTAAAAAGACAATAATCCATAGTTTCAAAGAACTCTTAAGAGGCAAACGAATGTAGAAACAAATAAAACAGGACACAGCTTTGCAAGAAAGAACTCCAGAGTTCTACAGAGGGAACTCCTTGAATATTCAGAAGAATACTGATAAGTGCATGCATGTGTTACCCAAGGCTAGAGAAATAATTATTTGAAAAATTAAAGACAAAAGAGCCCAACACTTGCAAAGGACTGGGAATAGTGCCTGTTCCCATTACTGAAAAACATCTCATAATTCATGGATAATGAGCAGAGTATATAGAAAAGTTTTGCTACTATACATGTAACTGAACTTCTCAAATTGGGGAGGCCAGAAAAATATGTGTAGAAATAATTACTGAAAGTTTTCCAAATATGAAGATACCCGCAGATCCAAGATTTTCAGTCATTTCCAAGTATAAGAATCTTGAAGAAAATGACACCAAAACACATTATAATCCAATCATTCAAAACTTCTGATAAAGGAAAAATCTCAAAAGCCAGAAAAGAAAAAAGACTACGTACAAAGGGAAAAAATATGTAAGATTGACAGTAGGCTGTCCAGTGAAAACAAGTGAGCAAAAAAACACTACTCAAAATTCCATATCAAATGAAAAGATCTATCAAAAACAGGCAAAATAAAGACTTCTACAGATATATAAAAGCTGAAAATATTCCTCCCCAACAAAACCATATTAAAAGATTTGTTGAACAAAGTTCTTCAGGAAGAAAGGAGAAGATAGCAGAGGGAAACTTGGATCTACAGAAAGGGACAAAGTACACCAGAAAAAGTAATAATATGCAAAAAATAAACCTTGCTCCATACTTTACACCATGTGAAAAATATACTTGACATGGATCAGAGATTTGAGTGAAGAGTAAAATGATAAGGCTTTACAAGAATTCATAGAAGAAAATATTTATGTCTAGGAATTTGACAAGGTTTTCCTGGTTATGACACCAAACCAAACCAAACAAAACATAAACACCTGGACTCTTAAAAAAATTTGTATAAAACTCTCCAAAAGGCACTGAGGAGAATAATAATAATATCTAATAAAAATATTTGCAAATAACATATCTAATAAAGAAAGTTTGTGCATAATGAGAAAACCTCTCACAACTCAAAATAAGAAACCCAGTGGTGGGGGAGGAGGAGGATGTAACAGAATAAGATTTCTAGCTTTAGTTCCAACATATAAAGATTTTAGAAGTCAGCACTCCCATTCTTACAATTAGAAAACGAATGAATTTTCTTAGATGCTTCAGACAGCTAGTAGTTGAGAAAAACCACTAACCTGAAATCTGTAGAGACAGGTGCAGCCTCAGAGTCACAGCTTAGAACCTGTTTCCCAATAGCAGAAGCCTCTAGAGCCATAAACTAATTCTTAAAAGGTAGCTTCGATGAATAGCTGGACACTGAGTGTCCAGTGTAAACATGAGAAACTCCTGAGGTTTATTTTTTTTTTTAATTAATTATTTATTTATTTATTGGCTGTGTTGGGTCTTCATTACTTTGCACTGGGCTACTCTTCATTGGGGTGAGCAGGCTTCTCATTGCAGTGGCTTCTCTTGTTGCAGAGCACGGGCTCTAGGCGCATGGGCTTCAGTAGCTGTGGCCCATGGGCTCAGTAGTTGTGGCTTGAAGGCTTAGTTGCTCCACAACATGTGGGATCTTTCAGGACCAAGGATTGAATCCGTGTCCCCTGCATTGGCAGACAGATTCTTAACCACTGCACCACCAGGGAAGTCCCTGAGGTTTAAATTCTTAGACAGCCACATACTTTTTTGGGCTTTACCTCCAGGAGCCCCGCCATATTCTCAAATTGAAGATCTAAATAAGATACCTTCATGGTTCTAACAGGGTGAGGGAAAGAGTAATCATTATTTCCCAGATATATTCCCAGAGACTTCTCCACACATTCACAAAAAATAAACAGAAAACATACTACTTTTTTTCAAGAAAAAATACTTTGCCTGAGACTTATCCCAGCTGGATGAAGATCATTCCTCTCACTTCATTCCTTCCCTTCTAGCATTTCTGTCTTACCTGAGGGGAGGAGAGTAACCCTAATCAACAAGGGTCAGGGCTTCAAGGAAATTGATTGGGAATGCTGCAACCAGGGAAGAGATGAAAGGGCAGAGGCAAAAGGTCCACTGCTAGACATACAGTTGTAAAAATCACAGCCCAGAGACATAGCTCCGCTAAAAAACTAAGATGTTGTTTTAAGATTACAGAACACTTTCCCTCCTCTACATTTTACAAGCATGACAATAGTGCAGTATAACAATAGATTACAGCTGAAAGAGCTATAGGCACAAACTCTTTCTCTAGAAGTACTTAGGGTAGATCAAATTCAAGAGTGCTAACAAAAACAAGCATACCAGAGGAATTTGAAATTTCTGGCACATACTATGAAGATTAAATTACAGCTACAACCAACATCAAACACACCCCCAAAATACATATAGGCATATCATGTTCAAACTACAGAAAACCAAGGTAAGAAAAATCTTGGGGTCAAAAGGCAGAAAGTAATATACCTTACCCATAGATGAATATGAGTAAGAATTACAATGGACTTCTCATCAGAATCCAGATGAGCAAGAATAGAGTAGAATGAAATATTTAAAGAGATTGAAAGAGGTTTGCCAACCTAGAATTCCATATCCAGCAAAATTACACTTCAAAAATGAAGAGCAAATAAAGACTTTTTCAAAGAATAAACCTGAGGGAAATTATCAACAGTACACCTGCCCTGAAAGAAATGGTAAAACCAAGTTTAGGCAAAGGGAAAATGATATAGGTCATTAACTTGGTTCTACATAAAAAAGGATGTGAAATGTAGGAAAAAAATACATGTAAGTAAAATAAAGTCTTTTATTTGTCTTACTTTTAATTGATCTAAATGATAACAGTTTGTTTAAAAAAATTGTAAGAAAGTATTGGATCATTATAGCACATGGATAAGTAAACTGAATAACAGCAATGACACAAGTGATATGAAAAAAGAAGTTGGAATACACTCTCATAGGTACTTATACTACATGTGATATTATATGGTGCTATTTGATGGTAGATGGAAAATGTATATAGGAAACTTTAGGGCAACCACTAAAAACATTTTTAAGAGATAATTGAGAGACTAAGAAAGGATATAAAAGAATGGTATTAAGTGCCCAATGAGAACCAGATAAGGCAGGAAATGCAGGGCAAAAAAAAAAAAAAAGAAACAAAGAACAAATACAACCAAAGCAATCAATTATGAACATGAGAGATATTAATGAAACTTTACAAATTATTTTAAATGTGAATGGTCTAAATATACCAATTCAAAGACATTGTTAGAATGGATACAAATTATATATGTTACCTATAAGATATCTACTGTAAGTATAAAGGTTCAATACTAAGATTCAAATAGATTAAAAACAAAGGGATGGGAAAAGATATGCCATGTAATACATACAAACAGTAAGAAGCTGGAGTAGCTGTATGAATTTAAAACAAAGCAGATTTCCAAACAAGGAAAACTATCTGGGATAAGGAGGGACATTACATAAAGATAAAGGGGTAAATTCTCCAAGATGATATAATGACCCATGATGTAGCTGTACCTACTATAGAGTATCAGATATATGAAACAAAAACTGATAGATCTGAAACAAGAAATAGCAAATATACTTTTATAGTTAGTAATTGTCCTGTAAATAATAGGTCAAGCAGGCAGAAAATCAGTAAGGATATAAATAGCATTGAACAGCACTAGCAATCATGTTGATCTATGTGACATTTATAGAATACTCTATCCAACAATAGAAGAGCACATATTCTTTTCTAGGTTATGTGGAACATTCAACAAGATAATCACATTCTGATTCATAAGATACAACATAACAAGAATACAAAGCATACAAAGTATATTCTCAGACCACAATGAAATTAAACTAGAAATGAATAAGAGAAGTATATCTAGAAACCTCCCAAACATTTAGAAATTAAACAACACCCTTCTAAGTAGCATGGGTCATATTAGGAGTCTCAAGAGAATTTAAGAAATATTTTGAACTTAATAAAAATGAAATACACCTTTTGGAAACTTGTGGGGTACAGTGAAAGCAGCATTTACAGGGAAATTTATAGCCTTAAAAGCATATATTAGACAGGAAGAAAGATCTAAAATCTGTAACCTAAGCTTTCACCTTTGTAAACTAGAGGAAGAAGAACAATTTAAGCCTAATGCAAGCAGAAGAAAATGAATAATAAAAATTAGAGCAGAAATCAATGAAATTTAAAACAGACCAACAATAGGGAAAAAAATCAATTAAATCAAAAGATGGGTTCTTTTAAAAATCAATAAAATTGATAAATCTTTAACAGGCTAACTAAAAAAGATAGAGAAGACACAAATTACCAATATTATAAGTGAAATAGTGTTCATCACTACTGTTCACACAGACATCTAAAGGATAATAATGACGTCTACAAACATAATGAAGTCTACAAAAAAATATCCATCCACAGTTTGCTATCATAAGTGAAATAGACCAAGTCACCGAAAGACATAAAAATTATTATATAGAAAATGCCAGGAACTCTACATAACAAGTGCTAGAACTAATAGGCAAATATCACAAAGTGACAGGATACAAGGTCAATATGTAAAAGTCAGTTGCTTTCCTATATTCCAGCAATGAATAATTGGAATTTGAAATTGAAAATTATACCATTCATGATTATACTCCCTACCCCTCAAAAATAAATTTTAGGTGTAAACATAACAAAATATGTACTGGATCTATATGCAGATAATTACAAACCCTGATGAAGACAATAAGGATGATATAAATAAATGGAGATATATTTCATGATCATGGATTGGAAGATTCAATATGTTTAAGCTGTTAGTTCTTGCTAACTTGATCTATAGATTCAATGAAATGCCAATCAAAATGTCAGGAAGCTATTTACCCAATTAATTTGAACAATTCTGTCAGCACAGAGCCCACACATGAATATACATAACAGCTTTATTCACAAGTGCCCCAAACTGGAGACAATCAAGATGCCTTTCCATAGGTGAATGGATAAGCAAACTGAGGTACATCCATATAATAGAACACTCTTAAGCAATAAATATTAATATTCTATAAAGTTAGCAAAGGCATGTGTGAATTTTAAATGCTTATTGCGAAACGAAAAAAGCCAGTCAGAAAGGGCTGTGTTCCATTCTTCTGGAAAAGGCAAACCTATAGAGACTCTGAATACATCAGTGTTTGACATGGATTCAAGGAGAATTGGAAGAGTTGAATAGTTGATGCACAGGGGATATTTTAGGCAAACCAAGATTTTCTTTATGATACTATAATAATAGATACATGAAACATTTATCAAACACTTAGAAGGGCACAGCACAATGACCTTAGTGTATGCAAATTTTAAAATAAATCAGTTAGATAAGAGGATCACAGGACAGAATCCAGACTGTGACAATAGTGATGTGACTCATTAACTACATAGGTTGATATCCTTTCCCCTAACCCCACCAGTGAGGTTATTTCATACATTTATAATACAGTTAGAATATTGTCAGATCAAATAAAGATAAAAAATATTTATCTTATTAGTGATGGGACAATTGTACCCCAAACATAAGGCCCCCTCATAAAGCTAAATTTGGAATGCACCTCATTGGTGAATGCACCATCACTTCTTTCTTACTTAAAAAAAAATTAAGACTTCATTTTTGAGAGAAGTTTTAGGTTTAAAACAAAACTGAAAAGGAAGTATAGAAATTTTTCCATATACCCCTGCCTCTACACATGCATACCCTCTCCATTTATTAACATATTTCACCATAATCGTACATTTTTTTAAATTGAGGTATAATTGACATATAACATTATATTAGCTTCAGATGTACAACATTATGATTTGACATTTGTATACATTGCAAAATGGTCACCACAATAAGTTTAGTTAACAGAATGGTACTTTTATAAACCAAGAATGAACCTACATTGATACATCATAATCACCCAAAGTCCATAGTTTACCTTAGGTTCACTCTCAGTAGGGTACATTTGGACAAATGTATGACATATATCCATCATTATAATATTATACAGAATATTTTCATTGCCCTAAAAATCCTCTGTGCTCTGCCTATTCATCCCACATCTCCCCCAGCCCCTGGAAACCACTGATCTTACTATTTTCATAGTTTTGCCTTTTCCATAATGTTATATATTTGGAATCATACTGTATGTATGCAGCCTTCCCAGATTGACTTTTTTCACTTAATAATATGCATTTGAGGTTCCTCTATGTCTTGTCATGGTTTGATACTACATTCTTTTTAGCAGTGATTGTATTCCATTTTCTGGATATACCATAGTTTATTTATTGATTAAACTACTGAAGGACATCTTGATTGCTTCCAAGTTTGGGCAACTACAAATAAAGCTGCTGTAAACACCTGTGTGTAGGTTTTAATGTGGCCATAGTTTTCAACTCCTTTGGGTAAATACTAAAATGCACAATAGCGGGATCATGTGCTAAGAGTATGTTTAGTTTTGTAAGAAATTGTTCCAAGGTGGCTGTAACATTTTGCATCCCTACCGCCATGAATGAGAGTTCCTGTTGCTCTGTATCCTCATTAGCATTTGATTTCATCAGTCTTCCAGTTTGGCCATTTTAATAGCTGGTTGTGTTATCTCGTTGTTTTAATTTGCATTTCCCTGATGACATATGATGTGAAGTATATTATCATAATCTTATTTGTCATCTGTATATCTTCTTTGGTAAGGTATCTGTTAAGGTCTTTGGGCAATTTTTTTAATGTTGTGTTTCTTGTTGAGTTTTTTTTTTGAAGTATAGTTGATTACAATGCTGTGTTAGTTTCTGGTGTACAAATAGGTGATTCAGTCATACATATAATATATATATATATATATATATACTTTTCCATTATGGTTTATTAGAGGATATTGAATACAGTTCCCTGTGCTACAAAGTAGAACTTGTTTTTATATCTATTTTATATATAGTAGTGTGTATCTGTTAATCCCAAACTTCCTAATTTATCCTTCTCCCCCCCCTGTCACATTTGATAACCATAGGTTTGTTTATCTATGTCTGTGAGTCTTTTTTCTGTTTTGTAAATAAGTTCATTGGTATCATATTTTAGATTCCACTTATAAGTGATATCATATGGTATTTGTCTTTCTCTGACTAACTTCAGTTAGTATAATAATCTCTTGTTGGGCTTCCCTGGTGGCGCAGTGGTTGAGAGTCCACCTGCCGATGCAGGGGATGCGGGTTCGTGCCCTGGTCCGGGAAGATCCCACATGCCGCGGAGCGGCTGGGCCCGTGAGCCATGGCCGCTGAGCCTGTGTGTCCGGAGCCTGTGCTCCGCAGCGGGAGAGGCCACAACAGTGAGAGGGCCGCGTACCGCAAAAAAAAAAAAAAAAAAAAAAAAAAAACAGAATAATCTCTTGTTGAGTTTTAAGAGTACTTTGTATATTTTGGATAACAGTTCTTTATCAGATGTGTCCTTTCGAGAATAATTTTTCCCATTCTGTGGCTTGCCTTCTAATTCTCTTAATATTATCTTTTGAAGGGCAGAAGTTTTTAATTTTAATAAAGTCCAGCTTATGCATGATTTCTTTCATGGATTGTGTATTGTCTCTGGTGTGTATCTAAAAACACATCACTACATCACTATATCCAGGTCTCCAAGGTTTTCTCTATGTTTATAGTCTAGGAGCTTTACAGCTTTGGGGTTTACATTTAGGTAGGTCTGTGACCCATTTTAAGTTAATTTTTGTGAAGAATATATGTGTCTAGATTCATTTTCCTTTTTTTTTTTTTTTTTGTGGAGGGACTATCTTTGCTCCATTGTGTTGACTACGTCCCTTTATCAAAGATCAGTTGACAATATATAGGGGCTCTCTATTCAGTTTTATTAATCATCTTGTCTATTTTCCCACCAAGCTTGATTACTATAGCTTTAAATCTGGAAGCTTTAATTACTTCAACTACTGTAGCTTTAAATCAGTCTTGAAATCTGGTAGCATCAGTTCTTCAACTTTGTTCTCCTTCATTATTGTGTTAGCTATTCTGGGTCTTTTGCCTCTTCATATAAACTTGAGAATCATTTTGTTGATATCCACGAAATAACTTGCTGCAATTTTGATTGGGATTGCATTGAATGTATAGATCAAGACCTTTATCTTGAAAATATTGAATCTTCCTATCTATGAGCATGGAATCTCTCTCCATTTATTTAGCTCTTGATTTTGTTCATCAGAGTTTTTTTAGTTTTTCTCATATAGAACTTATATATATTTTTATACTTAAGTATTTTATTTTTTGGGTGCTAATGTAAATGGTATTATGTTTTTAATTTCAACTTCTACTTGTTCATTTTTGGTTAGGAAAGCAATTGACTTTTGTATATTAACCTTGTATCCTGCAACCTTACTATAGCCACTTTTAGTTCTAGGACATTTTTTGTCAATTCTTTCAGATTTTCTACTTAGGCAATCATGTCATTTGCAAACAAAGAGAGTTTTATGTCTTTCTTCCCAACTGTATACATTTTATGTTCTTTCTTGTCTTATTGAATAAACAAAGACTTCCAGTATGATGTTGAGAATAAGTGGTAAGAGAGGACATCCTTGCCTTGTACCTGATCTTTGTAGGAAAACTTCAAGTTTCTCACCATTAACTATGGTGTTAGCTGTAGTGGGTTTTTTGTTTTTGGTTTGGTTTTTTTGGAGGTAGTCTTACATATATACATGTTAACACTAAACAAAAATTTCTGTGAGGAACAAGTACAATAATTTGTATCAAAAGCAACTTTCATACTTCTGACAATACTTTCTGACATCAAATGTGTGGGATTTTCTTTACATCAACCAATTCTCCCAGACACCAACTGGATGCACTACAATTCCTTTCAGTTCTGACACTAAGTACCTGGAGTTAGTGCAGCCCTACAGTTGAAGGGCTCAGTCTTACCAGACTGTCTTCACTTCAGATGCCAATTTGCAAATCCGGGCTTCCCATACTTCTGACCAACTGGCTATAAATCACTGGTTCCCATGACCCACCTCTCAGGTTTTATAATTTGCTAGAATGGCTCATAGAACTCAGGAAGATACTTTACTTACTGTCCGCTAGTTTATTATAAAGGATACAACTCAGAACAGCCAATCAAAAGCAATTCATAGGGCAAGCAACGGGGTGCACTCATTTTGTTCACCAATCCATAAGCTCTCTGGGGTCCTTCATTTAGCAGTTTTTATGGAGGTTTCCATCACATGGGCATGATTGAGTAATCATTTGCCATTAGTGACTGAACTCAGTTTCCAGCCCCTCTCCTCCTTGGAGGTATGGGGAGAGGGGTGGGGCTGAGGGTTCTCTAATCCCGTGGTGAGCTCCCATCCTGCAACTGTCTAGGGGAACCACCGAGTCATCTCTTTAGCATAAATTCAGATATGGTTCTGAGTGGTTCATATTCAGTTTCCACTTACACGTTACATAAGTTTGTGCAACAAATCAAAAGAGACGATGCCTGTATACAGTCAGGAAGTACGCAGGACACAGTGCTCCTACGCATGACACATACTGTAGCTGCCTTGGCTGCTACCACCACTATTACTGTTGCCGCAATTAAGTCTGTTACTAACATTTGTAAAGCAGTATACTTGATTAAGCTTCATAGTAGACATAAGGCTTAAAGACTTTTTAAATATAAAGAATGAAAAAATATTTATATGTAAAATATAAGATGGTTTTGAAGGGTTTGGAAAAAAGCAGGACAGGACCAGGTTATGGGTGTGAGCAAGACAAAAGCCTGGGCTAATTTCCAAAAGAGTCCTTTCTATGTGCTTCCATACCACTTTACGTTTACCTCTGTTAAACCATTTAATAGACAGTTTTGGGGGTTATTCACATCTGAGTTTGTGTTTAGGCTGATAATGATTTGTAGAGAGAAAAAGTGCTTGGCTTCCCTTGTTTACATTCACAGAATAAACCCAGAATCTACCACTTAGCAGGTACTCAAGAAATACAAGTTGAGCAAATAAGAATCCATGTCTAAGATTTTTTTTAAGCTATATAGCTGTTTCAATAAATTTTGACAATATCCCTAAGACATGAAGATACCATGTATAGGTATCTAAAAGTGTATTTGATCTTACTAAGAAATAATACCACAAACCACAATAGAACATCAATGTGCTAATTTATGGGCTAGAAAACCCATATATTTTTATTCTTCACATTTATATTTTATATAAAAATTCCTCTCCATTTTATTGAATGTTCATAAGTTTTTTTTTTTTTGCGATACGCGGGCCTCTCACTATTGTGGCCTCTGCCACTGCGGAGCACAGGCTCCGGACGCGCAGGCTCAGCGGCCATGGCTCACGGGCCCAGCCGCTCCGCGGCATGTGGGATCCTCCCGGATGGGGCACGAACCCATGTCCCCTGCATCGGCAGGCGGACCCCCAACCACTGTGCCACCAGGGAAGCCCCCATAAGTTTTTAAAATTTATTTTGCTATATGCAAAATGTTTATTAAGTTAAATATCTAATATACTTTTTAAATGTAGTAAATTTCTAATTTGTTATTTTCCAGTTTACCTTTTGCCAGAAAATTAATTTTCTTGACAATTAATCATAATAGTCATTATATGTATAGTGGCAGTCATGATCAATAAATCATAGTCTAAAATAATATTTTTACTTTGGTAAAGTATGTGTTAGTTGATAACACTCAAAATGAATTACATATTGACATTCAAAACAATTTTAAAAACAAAATGAATTACATATTATAAGGAAAGAAAACTACTTCAAAAATGTCTGTTATTCAACTTATACACATTTCTATTACCCTTAGAGTACATCCTTAAGTGTCTCTGCTCAAAAACCCTATGTTTCTATTAATCTACTTTAAAAATTACAAATGAAATATGTTTAGTGAAGAAATAATATTTATAAATAAAATTATGGGGAGATTAGCTGTAATACCATGCCCCTCCCCCAACCACTGCTAACATGCTATACTGCTTTCCAGTATAACATATATATTTGTAAAAGGAAAAGTGGACTCTCCAAAAAAGCAATAAGCAAAATGCTATCATTAAATGAGGAGAATCAAACCTGCGTACCTATTCACATTGAGAACTTCCCAAACACCTGGGAACTTTACCTTCAGTTCATTACATATCAGCTTGTAGCCATATTTTAGTTGTTACCTTACATTATAATGACATGGTAAGGAAGAGACAAATCTGTTGCTTTCTTGCTGACGATGTAATCAATATACACCTGTTTTCTTCTGGGAAAACTGCAGCAGTAGATGTGGTGGCATTTTAACCAGTAATATGGTGACAAAGTAGCATGCTGGAAACACATGAATTTGACAAACTTTCACATACTGTTTGCAAATTGATCACAAGCAGTGGGATGCTGGCATATGCTACTATTTCCATGATGAAAGATTATGATGCTTCAGGTAAAAGAATCATTCATGGAAATGAAGAGGAAACCCAGTCATGAGACAAAGCTATAGGATATATATATATATATATATATATATATATTCATGTTTTCTAATATCTTCCAAATATATTTACTTAATTTATTTATTTTTTAAAAACATCTTTATTGGAATGTAATTGCTTTACAGTGGTGTGTTAGTTTCTGCTTTATAACAAAGTGAATTAGTTATACATATGTCCCCATATCTTTTCCCTCTTGCATCTCCCTCCCTCCCACCCTCCCTATCCCACCCCTCTAGGTGGTCACAAAGCACCGAGCTGATCTCCCTGTGCTATGCGGCTGCTTCCCACTAGCTACCTATTTTACGTTTGGTAGTGTATATATGTCCATGCCACTCTCTCACTTTGTCTCAGCTTACCCTTCCCCCTCCCCGTATCCTCAAGTCCATTCTCTACTATGTCTGTGTCTTTATTCCCATCTTGCCCTTAGGTTCTTCATGACCTTTTTTTTTTTTTAGATTCCATATATATGTGTTAGCATACGGTATTTGTTTTTCTCTTTCTGACTTACTTCACTCTGTATGACAGACTCTAGGTCCATCCACCTCTATATTTATTTTAATATGAAGTTTCTTCTAAAAGCAAAAATGTCAGCAATACATAAAATTGGGGGGATGTAAAATACATTAAACTTTTTCTTAAATTCTTGGTATTAATATATTTCAGACAAAATTCAAAGATCTAAATATGATGTTTTGAATAACTTTTAATTTTCTTTAAAATTAGTCACTTATGCAATGCATGTGTAAAGATAAGCTGTATTTGAATATTATACCATCAGTTACTCTTCCTCAAAATTAGGATGTATTATCTACATTGTTAGTCTGTTTCACACAAAATTGAACAAATTGGCCACATGATCAAATACTTTCTTACTCAGAACAAAACAAACAAGAAAACATTATTGGGTTTGTGATCAATTATACTTTGTCATTTGCTGTATATGCTTTTAAAGAATGCTATTATTTCACTTTTATATTGAAGGGAAATCCAATAGCATTTTAGAAACTATTAAAAAATTATTATTTGTATTGACAATTTTGTAAGTATTCTTCATTAATAATAACAAATAACAAAATTTCAAGTCTTTGTATGTTTATCAATACATTTATAGATTTATTAGTCAGCTATTTTTCTGCATACATGATCATACAAAAATAAAATCTATTTGTCTTCAAGCTCTAATTAAGAAAAGTTTATCTGAAGACAATCTCCAACCAAAATCATGGTATTTTGAAAGAATTACATTGTAACTAAATCATCTAAAATTACTATTTTAACCATTATTTTTTTGGAAAAAGAGCACAGATTTTCTAATTACTCTCTGTTATCCTGTATATTTTGTAGATTATATTATAATATTTAATTTAGTTGTTATTTATACAGTTTGTATAACACCATTTTCATCCAGTATTAAATAATAAACTGGTTCAGAATGCGATGCTAAAAATTTCAATTGCACATGATTCTTTTTACAGCAGGAAGTTAACGCTTCTGTAACAAAAAAAGAGAAGGAAAAACTGAGATAACAAAAGCATTGGCTTTCCCTTTTAAAAGTTTGCTTTGTGTATAATAAAATCAACCAATCACCCATGTGGAGATTATAGGAGATATAGCACCAAACATTTCTCTTATCTTGATTAGCCAGTAGACCCCTCCATCACTTGCAATTTATAATCTGCCATTTACTGAGAGGCCAAATAATAATGCCACTTATGTCTCATAAGTCTAGGTCTTTGGATGACGCCTTCCCTGACTCATTCCTATTTTGTTCAAGTATCTTACTGTTATATAAAATTGTTCTTGTTTATTTGCCCTTGGTTTGGTTGCACTTGTTGTCAGACTTCCTAAAATAAAATGTAAAAATTCTTAAAGGAAGTATCCTTGTCTATCTGATTCATTGCTATTCCCAAGATGTCAAGAACAATGTGTAATACGTATTACATACTCAGTCAACACTGGAGGTTACTGGAATGAAAGAATAAATAAATGAACAAATGAACCATCTATGCTAAAATTTTAAAAAGTGTTTTAGAACTTGACCCACATTGTCTACACTATGTAGCTTTATTTGGACCAATCTGTGGCCATATAATATAACCTTCTGTCAATAAGAATTCTCTCAAAATCCAGGCTAAATCTCTAGGGCCACTAAGAAGTTCTAGTGAATTTTGCTGACAAGACTGATGTTTATTTTCTCTATTATTGATCCTTTTCGCCATTGCATTTATTTCGAGACAGAATAAAACCATGATTTTAGAACTTTTTTTTTTTGCGGTACGCGGGCCTCTCACTGTTGTGGGCTCTCCCGTTGCGGAGCACAGGCTCCGGACGCACAGGCTCAGCGGCCATGGCTCACGGGCCCAGCCGCTCCGTGGCATGTGGGATCTTCCCGGACCAGGGCACGAACCCGTGTCCCCTGCATCGGCAGGCGGACTCTCAACCACTGCGCCACAGGGAAGCCCAAGCCATGATTTTAGACTTGGATATTTATCTATTTATGTTTATACTTACTCTACTTGAATACCATGTAGTAATAGAATCTACGGTAGAAATTACAGATTCTTAATACTGTATGGAAGAAAATCTCATATAAAGAAAACTATTCTTGAAAATACGTTATGAATCCATGACGTTGCACTCTTACACATCACCCCAGAACAAATCCAAACCAGCTAGTTTTCCTTCCAGTTTGAAAAAGACTATTGTTTCTTCAGTTAAGTGTTAGAGGATACAATTGGCTTGTGTTTAAGGCCCACTTTGATTAAAATATGAACCTTAAACATAAGAATTGCACTTACTATTTTATCATATTTACACTACCAGATGACAGGGGTATACATTACAGTCTCAAATCTTACTTCTGGGCACACATACCAACTGAGAGGAAAAGTAGGGATAAATGCTTATACAACTAAACTTACTGTCTCTCGGGAGTAGAATTCAACTTCACTCTAATACATCAAGGTCCCTTTAAGATCTGCTTCAAAGGGAAGAGACAATACATTTTTCTTGCCTTGAGTCAGATAGTTATTACGAGATTGAACAAAGCAGTAATAGCAGCTCACACAGAACTGACCTTAGTGCCCCTCTTGTCTGTGTTCATTTTGATACATTCAGCTGGCCAGCGTGTATTTGACTTGTGTTCAGTCCATCTCTACATTCTTAAATCCAGCTGTCTTGGGATCTGACACTGCCAAGGCATGGTCTACACCATCTGCTCTGACTGACTGCCAGGATTCCTGGCTGTCCTGACAAGCCTGGAGAGACATTCTGGTTTTTGTGTCTCCTGTGAATATTGAGGTTTCCTAATAGGTGGACTCTCAGAGAGGTGAAATATTACAATGTCCCAATCATAGATAATAATACTTCCCTTCCACTGGTATTTGAGATGATTTCTCACTGTAAAAATCTCCATCACGTAAAGTATGTTACTTTGTTTTAGGTGACAAAAATTGACAATAAACATTGACAAACTGAAGCATATGTAGAGTAGACTAGCACGATAATGTTAGTTCTTGTAACTATATTTGAGAAGTAGTATATAAAGAAACTGACATTTGAGTCTTAGAAAATGAATATTAAGGAATAATAGTCTAGTGGTGACTTCATCTTCAAATGAGAAACACAGTTCAAGGAATGAGGAGAGTCTTTTAAAGAGTCTACACTCTCACTGGGTGTTCATCAATGAAAAACTCTTTTCAGTTCAGTTTAGCAAATGCTTTCAAAATTGCAAGCACTTGACTGTTTTATGGACTGGAGCCTCAGCACTCAAGATCCTCAGGGTCTGGTGTTCAAGATTTGTTCAAATGTAGAACATGGTCAGTCTCAAAATTGACTGATTCATAATATCATCCTAAAAAGCACTGACATTAGTCTTTGTATAAAGCAGACAGTTGTGTGCAAACTATTTTAAATCACTTATTGTTCTTTTTTTCACCTTCCTCATTTATAAAATAGAGATACTGATGATATATCTGAGTCCTGACAATTTATGTAAAATGTTCAGCTTTCAAGCTATTTTAAAAACCATGAGAAATCTGAACATACTAAAATTCTAAGTCATATGTTTTCTAGTAATTCAAAAACAGAGAACTTTGAACCCATTTATATTTGTAATATTTATTTCATTATATAGGTGAGATTAATGGATTGAAGAAGACTATTTTGTCTTTGTTTTCAATTTTGCTGCTTATGTTTGAGCCAGTTCTATGATGGGAAAGTTTTTAAAAGAATGAAATTAGAGTGATTCTTGCTTTGAGAACTTATATTTAAGAGATATGAGCCTCCTGACGCTATGCGGGTTTATTCATTGTAATTAATACATGACAAGACTTTCTGTTGAATGTTTTAAAACACTCAACAACTTGCAAGTATGCTTTTCTTAAAAACAATTTATAATCCATCATATATTAACTGCATTTGGAGAAGCTATGGAATCAGATTACCCATAGTAGTATAAAAGGCAATATAATTGATAAATATTATAATTGTTTAATCTAAAATAAATATTTTTTCATTGAGCATTTGGCATTTTATTTACTGTTTGCTTATACTGATTTATTAAGAAGTTTTAGCAAATATTTTCAAAGCTGAAGTTTTAGAGAAGGTATATTTAGAAAATATATAATTATTTTATGATTAAAAGGTTTTCTCTCTCACTCTCGTCTCACATACACACACACATACATACAATATATGTATCTCTAACCACACACATATGTAAGCATAATCTATTTTTTTCCTGATATCAATAATAGAAAGGAAGAAAGAAGTAGCTGAGTAAAATAAAGGCAGCATCCAGCAATAACAGCCAGGAAGAAAGAAGAGTAGAGGTTTGAATGAGATCCAGATTAACAAAACTGGAAATTTTGTTCACTGTACCTGATGTATCACCTAATTTTCCACTTGTAGGCAACCATGGATTATTTAATAGAGAATGTTTGTCACCTTGTAAAAGGGCAGACGATGTCTATTTATCTTCATTTCCCTTCCCTTCTTGCTAAAACAAGTTTGGGAGGGGGGATGTGAGAGACCCAAAGACAAAACTGTATAAAGGAAGCTCAAAGATATTAAGACTATTACAGGAAGACCACCAAAAGATAATATTTATTAGAACATGTACAGTAGGCTAGGGTTCATACTATACAGTAATTATATAAGAGAGTAGTATGGTAAGTGGAATTCATAATGTACTAATCATTAATAACTAGTGAATTATTGAGTATTTCTACACCAAAGAAAGAATGGTTTAATGCTTTGAACATAAAAATATATAGAACACATTTTAACTCTCTAAATCAAATGAGTATTATTATTAGTAACAATGATGAACATTGTATATATGTTAAATATATATACAATGATTAATATCATAATCATTGTAAATATAACAATATAAACACAATTGATTTTTCTGTATCTTTCGATTTGGTCTTTGACTCCCAACATCTTTCATGAAAGATTTTACTACATCATCAGAGAGATGTTCTTCAGCTGAAAGTCTAAGTCTAATTAATGCAGTTCTAAAAGTGCTATAAATTATCACTTAATAATAAATATTTAATTATAGGAAGCCTGCTATTTATTTATTTTTTTTTTTTTCTTTTTTGTTTTGTTTTGTTTTGTTTTTTTTTCTGTATGCGGGCCTCTCACTGTTGTGGGCCCCCTCCCATTGCAGAGCACAGGCTCCGGACGCACAGGCTCAGCAGCCATGGCTCACGGGACCAGCCGCTCCGCGGCATGTGGGATCTTCCCGGACCGGGGCACGAACCCGCGTCCCCTGCATCGGCAGGCGGACTCCCAACCACTGCGCCACCAGGGAAGCCCTGCTATTTATTTTTAAAAGCCTGCTTCTAGCCAGTATACAATTCAAATACAAATTTTTATTCTCCTATCCCACTGAAACCAAACAAACCAATATATCTTTCTACTTAGATACTTTATTTATTCTTCAAATACATATTAATTGAGCATGAATTTTGTGACAGATTCAATCATCTTTAAGTATTCATATATGTCATGCGTACTTGCTTAATGGAAAACAAGTGGGTATCAGTTCTCTCCATTTCTGTAAAAGGAAGACTGATATTGCTCAGAACTAGTGAATGGTATTCACTTTTCATTTTCCATTTTACTCACTGAGAGTTTTTTGAGGTTATTCTCATCTCCCATCATGGAATGAGTATTTTATGAGCAGATAAATGGAACTTTAGTTTCTGGGTTACAAATATGAAGAGCCACATCTATATCTGATATCAAGAGCTACCCAGCACCAGATATAAAAGACATTGGGCTTCATTGAGTAACTGGATATGATCTTGTGTTTGTCCCCCTTTGGCAAGGATGAATGCGACTAATGAGACATTGATTTTAGCACAGTTAATAGGTGATATTTTACATCTTCCTTTGCAGGTAAGGTGACTAAAGGAATGAAAGGAAGACTAACTGAGTGGAACTTTATTTATTTTTATTTATTTATTTTTAAGAGAAAGGTCTTCTTTTTTTCTTTAATTTTATTTTTGGCTGCGTTGGGTCTTTGTTGCTGTGCTCAGGCTTTCTCCAGTTGCGGTGAGCAGGGGCTCCTCTTTATTGCATTGTGTGGGCTTCTCATTGTGGTGGCTTCTCTTGTTGTAGAGCACGGGCTCTAGGTGCGCAGGCTTCAGTAGTTGTGGCTCACGGGCTCTAGAGCGCAGGCTCAGTAGTTGTGGCTCGCAGGCTCTAGAGCACAGGCTTAGTAGTTGTAGAGCATGGGCCTAGTTGCTCGGCGGGATGTGAGATTTTCCTGGACTGGAGCTCGAACTCGTGTCCCCTGCATTGGCAGACAGATTCCTAAGCACTGTGCCACCAGGGAAACCGCTGAGTGGAACTTAAAAAAAAGTTGTTTAAAAGAGATATCAAAGTTGGGAGAGATGTATTTTACCTTTCATATGCAATCCTTCTTTTTCCTTGAAATAGTAATTTGATGCTGAAAATCGTAACCACTCACTAAGGAAGGCAGAGAAGTGTTGAAAAACAAACAAAAAAGAGGAAGGTGCTGGATTCCTGATGTCCATGGAGCGTCCATTAACATACTTGGGTTTCAACCTCCAGAATCCTTTTAGGTAAGAGATCTAAATGAGTATCTTGAAAATTCCACTACTATTTTGGATTTTAAAAAGTATATATCCTAAATGATAGAGCATCAGAAGGACAACAGGACTAAAGAAGCAATTTGTGCTAATATTTTTAAGAGAAAAGTTAGGAATAGAGTGAATTTTTAAACAAGGACAGACATTATCATCTCTGTTAACAATGATATAAGTGCTTTTCAGGGAGTTAAGTTTTATAGACAAATGATAAATAATTGGTGGATACACATTTCTATCATTTCAGATTCTTTAACAAAAGCCATTTTTTCTGTTCTTTTGATAAAATTTAGCCCAAAAGTATTTTAGAAAAAAGTGATAAAATCACCGTACATACAAAATAGTAACAAACAAAAGTCTCAGTAAGACAGCAGTTCTTTTACTATAGAAGAATTTAAGATCTCAGGTTAGTTGACATAAACCGTTGCACTAAAAATACAATCCTCCAACTCTACATGGCCATTTAAATACCACGAGTACTAGATATCACATGTGTATTATATCAATAAAATGACATTAGGTTATTTTCCTCCTACATTGAGAAGATTGTTAGAGCTCGCACTCTAAAGTACTAATAACTGCAAATTTTCTTTTGGGTTAGTTTCTCATTCTTTATAGAGAGCGAAGTTTCACTGTGTTTCACATTAGTATATTCATTTTGGCATCCAATTTAAAATAATAGTTACATAGTTATTATTACTACTAACAAGGAGTAATAAAATAAAATAATTACAAAATAAGTATTTTAAAAGTTCCTGCTATTTGCTAGGCATAAAAATTATTTGAATCTTTTCAAAAATTGATTGTAGGCATTATTATCTTTAATTAACATGCATATTTATAAATACTTAAATCAAGGCAGTTACTTTCTCAAGGTTACACATCTATAATATCTTAATGGAAATTCAACTTTCTGTTCTTAAAACTGTACTCACTCTATTATGTTATAACATTGAAACTCATTTACCAATTTATATTCTCAAGAACAATGGAATTTGCATTCAAGATATTATGAATAAAGAAGAAGAGTAGGCTTGATCACTGTCTTAAAAATCATGTTTCCTTTTTATCAATGTGTCTGCGTATGTATTTATCTAATTTACACCTAAAATTCACTATTTTTGTTATAAGTTCTAATGAGCTTTGACAAATACACAGAGACATGTCTCTTTCACCACAGTCAAGATAAAGAGCAGTTCCACTACTCCAAGAAATTTGCTTGTGCTGCCACTTTATAACCAATCCTTCTCACACTCCCAATCACAGGCAACCATTGTATTTATATAAATGGAATCATTCAGTATGTAGCTTTTTGAATGTGGCCACTTTCACTAAATTGCCATGTAGATTCATCTATCCTATTATAAATATGTATTAACTGTTTGTTCCTTTTTACTGTTAAGCAGTATTCCATTATATAGATGTAATACAGTTTTGTTATCCAATCCAATGTTAAACTTTTTTTTAATTTAGCAATTATAAACAAAGCTACTATAACATTTGTATAGAGGTTTTCGCATGAGCAAAAACTTCAAATTTTAATCATACAGTTGACATCAGTTTAACTTTATAACAGATTGCCAAACTGTTTTCCAAGTGGCCACCATTTTGCATTCCCACAAACAATGAATGAAAGCTCCAAAACCTAGGTATCTATGTCAGCACTTGGTCTTTTCTTTTTAAGCTTCATTTTAACTCCACTTTCTTTTATAAACCATTCTCTACTGCAAATAAACACTATCTGTTATAGAGGTTTAATTCCCTCTTTCAAAGCATTTCTCTGCCACAAACTGTGTGATCAGGTGCACACAATTGATATTTTTCTTATAAAGTGTAATATTTGCCCTTAGTATAACTGACAATGTCTTCAAACAGGGCAAACTTATTTTCTAAAAGCTTCTGTTATATGCTCACTTTACTTTTGAGGTATTGAGGGTTTTTTTCTTTCAGTTATTATATAATCTCTCAAGAATTCCAAGCTGTCTATAATCAGTATAAACAGGATGCCAACTGTTACACATGCAAACTTGCATTTGATTTTCAAATAACAGTGATTCAAAGGCAAGTCTAAAGAGCATAGGTTAAAAAATGATTAAACACATTACTAGATCAATCCTGGTTATCCAAATATATATATACAGACCCATGATTTGAATTTGCATCTATACATACATGCATCTATAATACATGCATGCAAACACACATTTATATATACATTTAAATATTTTATTTATATTTTAATGATGATAATGATAAAATTTTTTCTAAAGATCTTTCATTTAAAAAATGCAGTACTCAATTTCTAGTATTGAAAGAACATATTAAGTTGAAAAATAATAAAAAAGTTATAAACTATATATATATATTAAGATGTTGGGGATAGGAGTTTATTAATTAATTTATTTATTTTTGCTGTGTTGGGTCTTCGTTTCTGTGCGAGGGCTTTCTCTAGTTGTGGCAAGCGGGGTCCACTCTTCATTGCGGTGCGTGGGCCTCTCACTATCGCGGCCTCTCTTGTTGCAGAGCACAGGCTCCAGATGCGCAGGCTTAGTAGTTGTGGCTCACGGGCCTAGTTGCTCTGCGTCATGTGGGATCCTCCCAGACCAGGGCTCGAACCCGTGTCCCCTGCATTAGCAGGCAGATTCTCAACCACTGTGCCACCAGGGAAGCCCCTAAACTATATGTTTTAAATAAAAGCTGTATGTGGATATCCATCTAAGATCATAATTTAAGTATAGTCAGTGTCCAATTTGTATAAATTGGATCATATTCTACAAACAGTTCTCTAATATGTGTATATGAAACATACAAATTATGGGTTGGAAGACTGCATGTCAAAAGCTAACGGCTTTTTTGGAGACCTTCAAGATGGCGGAGGAGTGAGACATGGAAATCGCCTTCCTCCCCACAAATACATCAGAAATACATCTACATGTGGAACAACTCCTACAGAACACCTACTGAACGCTGGCAGAAGACCTCAGACCTCCCAAAAGGCAAGCAACTCCCCTTGTACCTGGGTAGGGCAAAAGAAAAACAGAGCCAAAAGAATAGGGAACGGACCTGCACCAGTGGAAGGGAGCTGTGAAGGAGGAAAGGTTTCCACACACTAGGAAGGCCCTTCGCAGGCTGAGACTGTGGGTGGCTGAGGGGGGAAGCTTCCAAGCCGCGGAGGAGAGCGCAGCCACAGGGGTGCAGAGGACAAAGTGGAGAGATTCCCGCACAGAGGATCGACCGGCACTCACCTGCCTGAGAGGCTTGTCTGTTCACCCCGCCGGGGCAGGCGGGGGCTGGGAGCTGAGGCTAGGGCTTTGTTCGGAGCGCTGGGAGGGGACTGGGTTGGCGTCGTGAACACAGCCTGCAGGGGGTTCGTGCGCCGCGGCTGGCAGGGAAGGAGTCCGGGGAAAAGTCTGGACCTGCCGAAGAGGCAAGAGACTTTTTTCTTGCCTCTTTGTTTCCTGGTGCGCGAGGAGAGGGGATTAAGAGCGCTGCTTAAAGGAGCTCCAGAGACGAGCGTGAGCCGCGGCTAGAAGTGCGGACCCCAGAGACGGGCGTAAGACGCTAAGGCTGCTGCTGCCGCCACCAAGAAGCCTGTGTACAAGCATAGGTCACTATCCAAACCTCCCCTTCCGGGAGCCTGTGCAGCCCGCTACTGCCAGGGTCATGTGATCCAGGGACAGCTTCCCAGGGAGAACGCACGGCGGGCCTCAGGCTGGTGCAACGTCACGCTGGCCCCTGCCACCGCAGGCTCGTCCCGCATTCGTACCCCTCCCTCCCCCTGGCCTGAGTGTCCCAGAGCCCCCGAATCAGCTGCTCCTTTAACCCCGCCCTGTCTGCATGAAGAGCAGATGCCCTCAGGCGACCTACATGCAGAGGCGGGGCCAAATCCAAAGCTGAACCCCGGGAGCTGTGCGAACAAAGAAGAGAAAGGGAAGTCTCCCAGCAGCCTCAGGAGCACCGGGTTAAATCTCCACAATCAACTTGATGTACCCTGAATCTCTGGAATAGTTGAATAGACAATGAATCATTCCCAAAATTGAGGCAGTACACTTTGGGAGCAATGATATATATGTATTTTTCCATATTCCCTTTTTGTGAGTGTGTATGTGTATGCTTCTTTGTGTGAGTTCTGTATACCTTTGCTTTTACCATTTGTCCCAGGGTTCTCTGTCCATTTTTGTTATTTTTTAGTAGCGGTTTTAGCACTTCTTATATTTGTGGATTTGATTTTTGGTTTGCTCTCTTTCTTTGTTTTTAAATTACTTTTTAATTTAAAAAAATTTTAATAATTTATTTTTTCTTTTAATAACTTTTAAATTTTTTCTTTCTCTTTCTTTCTTCTTCCTTCCTTCCTTCCTCCCTCCCTCCCTCTCTCCCTCTGTCCCTCTCTTTCTTTCTTTCCTCCTTTCCTCCTTTCTATCCTTTCTTTCTTTCTTTCCTTCCTTCCTCCCTCCCTCCCTTCCTCCCTCTCTCTCTCTCTTTCTCTCTCTTTTCTTTCTTTCTTTCTTTCTTTCTCCCTTGTATTCTGAGTCATGTGGCTGACAGGGTCTTGGTGCTCCAGCTGGGTGTCAGCCCCGTGCCTCAGTGGTGGGAGGGACGAGTTCAGAACATTGGTTCACCAGAGACCTCCCAGCTCCACGTAACAGTAAATGGCGAAACTCTCCCAGAGATCTCCATGTCAACACTAAGAACCAGCTCCTGTTAACAACCAGCAAGCTACAGTGCTGGACACTCTATGCTAAACAACTAGCAAGACTGGAATATGACCCAACCCATTAACACAGAGGCTGCCTAAAATCATAAGGTCACAGACACTCCAAAACACACCACCGGATGTTATCCTGCCCACCAGAAAGACAAGATCCAGGCTTATCCTCCAGAACACAGACACCAGTCCCCTCCACCAGGAAGCCTAAACAACCCACTGAACCAACCTTAGCCACTGGGGGCAGACACCAAAAACAACAGGAACTACGAACGTGCAGCCTGCGAAAAGGAGACCCCAAATACAGTAAGTTAAGCAAAACGAGAAGACAGAGAAACACACAGCAGATGAAGGAGCAAGGTTAAAAACCACGAGACCAAACAAATGAAGAGGAAATAGGCAGTCTACATGAAAAAGAATTCAGAGTAATTATAGTAAAGATGACCCAAAATCTTGGAAATAGAATGGAGAAAACAAAAGAAACATTTAACAAGGAACTAGAAGAACTAAAGAGCAAGCAAACAGTGATAAACAACACAATAAATGAAATTGAAAATTCTCTAGAAGGAATCAATAGAAGAATAATTGAGGCAGAAGAACGGATAAGTGACTTGGAAGTTAAAATACTGGAAAAAAACTACTGCAGAGCAGAATAAAGATAAAAGAATGAAAAGAATTGGGGACAGTCTCAGAGGCCTCAGGGACAACATTAAATGCACCAACATTCGAAGTATAGGGGTTCCAGAAGAAGAAGAGATAAAGATAGGGACTGAGAAAATATTTGAAGAGATGATAGTTGAAAACTTCCCTAATATGGGAAAGGAAATAGTTAATCAAGTCCAGGAAGCACAGAGAGTCCCATACAGGATAAATTCAAGGAGAAACACACCAAGACATATACTAATCAAACTATCAAAAATTAAATACAAAGAATAAATATTAAAATCAGCAAGGGAAAAATAACAAATAATGTACAAGGGAATCTCCATAAGGTTAACAGCTGATCTTTCAGCAGAAACTCTGCAAGCCAGAAGGGAGTGGCAGGACATATTTAAAGTGATGAAAGGGAAACACCTACAACTAAGATTACTGTACCCAGCAAGGATCTCATTAGAATTTGACAGAGAAATTAAAACCTTTACAGACAAGCAAAAGGTAAGAGAATTCAGCACCACCAAATCAGCTTTACAACAAATGCTAAAGGAAATTCTCTAGGAAGGAAACACAGAGAAGGAAAAGACCTACAATAACAAATCCAAAACAATTTAAAAATGGTAATAGGAGCGTACATATTGATAATTACCTTAAATGTAAATGGATTAAATTCTCCAATCAAAAGGCATAGACAGGCTGAATGGATACAAAAACAAGACCCGTATATATGCTGTTTACAAGAGACACACTCCGGATATAGGGACACATACAGACTGAAAGTGAGAGGATGGAAAAAGATATTCCATGCAAATAGAAATCAAATGAAAGCTGGAGTAGCAATTCTCATATCAGAGAAAATAGACTTAAAAATAAAGACTATTACAAGACACAAAGAAGGACACTACATAATGATTAAGGGATTAATCCAAGAAGATATAACAATTGTAAATGTTTATGCACCCAACATAGGAGCACCTCAATACATAAGGCAAATGCTAACAGCAATAAAAGGGGCAATTGACAGTAACACAATCATAGTAGGGGACCTTAACACCCCACTTTCACCAATGGACAGATCATCTAAAATGAAAACAAATAAGGAAACACAAGGTTTAAATGACACATGGAAGTAATTGATATTTACAGGAAATTGCACCCAAAAACAACAGAATACACTTTCTTCTCAAGTGCTCATGAAACATTCTCCAGGATAGATCACATCTTGGTTCACAAATCAAGTCTTGGTAAATTTAAGAAAATTGAAACTGTATCAAGCATCTTTTCCGACCACAATGCTATGAAACTAGATATGAATTACAGGAAAAAATCTGTAAAAAATACAAATACATTTAGGCTAAACAATACACTATTTAATAACCAAGAGATCACTGAAGAAATCAAAGAAGAAATCAAAAAATACCTAGAAACACATGACAATGAAAACACGACAACACAAAACATATGGGATGCAGCAAAAGCAGTTCTAAGGGGGAAGTTTATAGCAATACAATCCTACCTTAAGAAACAAGAAACATCTCAAATAAACATACTAACCTTACACCTAAAGCAATTAGAGAAAGAAGAACAAAAAAACCCCAAGGTTAGCAGAAGGAAAGAAATCATAAAGATCAGATCAGAAATAAATGAAAAATGAAGAAAACAATAGCAAAGATCAATAAAACTAAAAGCTGGTGCTTTGAGAAGTTAAACAAAATTGATAAACCATTAGCCAGACTCATCAAGAAAAAAAGGGAGAAGAATCAAATCAAAGAATAAGCAATGAAAAAGAAGAAGTAACAACTGACACTGCAGAAATGCAAAGGATCATGAGAGATTACTACAAGCAACTATATGCCAATAAAATGGACAACCTGGAAGAAATGGACAACTTCTTAGAAAAGCACAATCTTCCAAGACTGAACCAGGAAGAAATAGAAAATATGAACCAGTCAATCACAAGCAGTAAAATTGAGTTTGTGATTAAAAATCTTCTAACAAACAAAAGCCCAAGACCAGATGGTTTCACAGGAGAATTCTATCAAATATTTAGAGGAGAGCTAACACCTATCCTTCTCAAACTCTTTCAAAATATAGCAGAGGAAGGAACACTCCCAAAGTCACTTTACAAGGTCACCATACCCTGATACCAAAACCAGACAAAGATGTCAAAAAGAAAGAAAACTACAGGCCAATATCACTGATGAACATAGATGCAAAAAATCCTCAACATAATACTGGCAAACAGAATCCAACAGCACATGAAAAGGATCATACACCATGATCAAGTGGGGATATACCAGGAATGCAAGGATTCTTCAATATATGCAAATCAATCTATGTGATACATCATATTAACAATTGAAGGAGAAAAGCCATATGATAATCTCAGTAGAGGCAGAAAAAGCTTTCAACAAAATTCAACACCCATTTATGATAAAAACCCTCCAGAAACTAGGCATAGATAAAACTTTCTTCAACTTAATAAAGGCCATGTATGACAAACCTGCAGCCAACATCATTCCCAATGGTGAAAAACTGAAATCATTTCCACTAAGATCAGGAACAAGACAAGGTTGCCCATTCTCACCACTATTATTCAACATAGTTTTGGAAGTTTTAGGCACAGCAATCAGAGAAGAAAAACAAATAAAAGGATTCCAAATCAGAAAAGAAGTAAAGTTGTCACTCTTTGCAGATGACATGATACAATACATAGAGAATACTAAAGATGCTACCAGAAAACTACTAGAGCTAATCAATGAATTTCGTAAAGTATCAGGATACAAAGTAATGCACAGAAATCTCTTGCATTCTTATACACTAATGATGAAAAATCTGAAAGAGAAATTAAGGAAACACTCCCATTTACCACTGCAACGAAAAGAATAAAATAACTAGGAATAAACGTACCAAAGGAGATAAAAGACCTGTATGCAGGAAACTATAGACACTGATGAAAGAAATTAAAGATGATACAAACTGATGGAGAGATATACCATGTTCTTGGATTGGAAGAATCAACATTGTGAGAACTATCCAAAGCAATCTACAGATTCAATGCACTCCCTATCAAACTATCAATGGCATTTTTCACAGAACTAGAAAAAAAGTTTCACAGTTTGTATGGAAACACAAAAGACCCTGAAAAGCCAAAGCAATCTTGAGAAAGAAAAACAGAGCTGAAGGAATCAGGCTGCCTCACTTCAGACTATACTACGAAGCTACAGTAATCAAGACAGTATGGTACTGGCACAAAAACAGAAATATAGATCAATGGAAGAGGATAGAAATCCCAGAGATAAACCACACACATATGGTCAACTTATTTTTGATAAAGGAGGCAAGAATGTACAATGGAGAAAAGACAGCTTCTTTAATAAGTGGTGCTGAGAAAACTGGACAGCTACATGTAAATGAATGAAATTAGAACACTCCCTAACACCATACACAAAAATTAACTGAAAATGGATTAAAGACCTAAATGTAAGTCCAGACACTATCAAACTCTTAGTGCAAAACATAGGCAGAATACTCTGTGACGTAAAGCACAGCAAGATCCTTTTTGACCCACCTCCTAGAGAAATGGAAATAAAAACAAAAATAAACAAATGGGACCTAATGAAACTTAAAAGGTTTTGCACAGCAAAGGAAGCCATAAGCAAGATGAAAAGACAACACTTAGAATGGGAGAAAATATTTGCAAATGAAACAAATGACAAAGGATTAATCTCCAAAATTTACAAGCAGCTCATACAGCTCAATATCAAAAAAACAAACAACCCAGTCCAAAAATGGGCAGAAGACCTAAATAGACATTTCTCCCAAGGAGATATACAGATTGCCAACAAACACATGAAAAGATGCTCAACATCACTAGTCATTAGAGAACTGCAAATCAAAACTGCAATGAGGTATCACCTCACACCAGTCAGAATGGCCATCATCAAAAAATCTACAAACAATAAATGCTGGAGAGGGTGTGAAGAAAAGGGAATCCTCTTGCACTGTTGATGGGAATGTAAATTGATACAGCCACTATGGAGAACAATATGGATGTTCCTTAAGAAACTAAAAATAGAACTACTGTATGACCCAGGAATCCCACTACTGGGCATATACTCTGAGAAAAACATAATTTAAAAAGAGTCATGTACACAATGTTCATAGCAGCTCTATTTACAATAGCTAGGACATGGAACAACCTGTGTCCATTGACAGGTGAATAGATACAGAAGATGTGGCACATATATACAATGGAATATTACTCACCCATAAAAAGAAATGAAATTGAATTATTTGTAGTGAGATGTATGGACCTGGAGTCTGTCATACAGAGTGAAGTAAGTCAGAAAGAGAAAAACAAATACTGTATGCTAACACATATATATGGAAGCTTAAAAAAAAGGTTATGAAGACCTAGGCGCAGTACAGGAATAAAGACATAGATGTAGAGAATGGATTTGAGGACACAGGGAGGGGGAAGGGTAAGCTGGGACAAAGTGAGAGAGTGGCATGGACTAATATATACTAGCAAATGTAAAATAGATAGCTAGTGTGAAGCAGCCACATAGCACAGGGAGATTAGCTCAGTGCTTTGTGACCACCTAGAGGAGTGTGATAGGGAAGGTGGGAGGGAGATGCAAGAGGGAGGAGATATGGGGATATATGTATATGTATAGCTGATTTACTTTGTATTATAGCAGAAATTAACACACCAATATAAAGCAATTATACTTCAATAAAGGTGTTTACTAAATAAAGTATTTTTTGATATTTAGAAAAAAAGCAAATGGCAATTATCCACTAGGTGGTAGAATTTTTTTTTTAATTCATCACATTAACTCTATCAATTGATAATTAAGTATAATAAACCCTGATTTTATTTGCTTTTAAAGCTTTTTAAAATTATCAATAATTTTAAAGTAGTTAAATGGCACCTACACACGATGTGAAAGTAAATGGCTATAAATAAGCATAACGTTAAACATAGAACCATGAATATTTTTCAAAGGATGTGCTTAAAATTGCCAATTTTATAACACACATGTTTATAGTTATGCAAAGTAGTAGAAGAAATTCATACCTCATACTTCAGCACTCAAAGAATTATTGATGTAAAATAAAATAATTACTTATCATTTTTATGTTGCTTCTACAGAATTATGTTCTATAGATATAAAAAGACACAGTTTTAATTACTGGTACAAGTAAAACAATTACTTGTTCAGTTTTACAAAATTTGTTTAAAATACTTGTTTTCAAGATATTGTTTCACAAAAGTAAATAAATATTTATAGGTAAGGAGAAATTACTTGGTGCAACACTGTTTTGACTGTAAATTTCTTACAAGTAAGCCCCATAACATTGCTTAATAGTATTATTTTACTGAATAAATTAGTTTAATTTAACTTAATCAATTAATTATTTAATCCTATCTCTGAACTTTTATTCTTTTCTATTTTGTATTTTTTTAACATCTTTATTGGCGTATAATTGCTTTACAATGGTGTGTTAGTTTCTGCTTTATCTCTGAATTTTTAAATGAAGTTTGATTTTCTCTCTATTTCTTCCTGAATTCCTGTATAACATCCCAAGAACACAGCAACCCAGAATCCTGCATTATGTCTTAAGGTTGCTCTGATTCCTCCTTTCATACTCATGTACAGTTCGTTCTCCTCTAAGTTGCTTTTACCTGGCAGAATCCCTTTGCCAGTATTTCACTATGGTTGGCACATTATTTCATTAATATATTTTTAAATTGTTTAATATCATTTTTTAAATTCTACTTTTGCTCTCTTATCGCTTTGTGATAAAGAAGTAAAAATAATATGCCTTCTTGCTTTTTAAATAACACCTCCACAATAATTCACATATTTCTGTTTGTTGAACTTGTCTAAACTTTTCATTCTCATTCAGTTCTGTAGGATAATGTTAATTCTTGCTTATTTGAGTGTCTTGTCCAATAAAACGTTAGTTCAACAATGCATAAGACTTAAAATGCCTGCAGTATTTTATAGTCTCTATTGTTGACCACGTTACTTAGGGTAGACATCTACTAGATGCCAGATGCATTGTTTACCAAATTTTTGCTCATCATGTTTTTTGCTATATCTGTGTATCACAAGAAATCTTATTTTATTATAACATACAATCCAAAAGATCACAACTGTGTGCATAGAAATTCAGGGACAGAAATGTAGTGAGTGTCCCCACTTGTTTCTGTTAGCCATATAGTTGAATACTTGTAGGGGAAGATTAAGTTGCTACAGGTGTGAAGTTGAATAGATACACCTAAGCATCAGGTCTATAATTCAAGCAGTCAGAACAAGCTAGAATACTAAAACACTTCCCACAAAAGCCTCCTTCTAATCAATAATACCCCTAAAATCATAGCTTTTATATTTTGTTTATGTTTTATATATATATATACATATATATATATATATATATTTTTTTTTTTTTTTTTTTTTTGCGGTACGCGGGCCTCTCACTGTTGTGGCCTCTCCCACTGCGGAGCACAGGCTCCAGATGTGCAAGCTCAGTGGCTATGACTCACGGGCCTAGCTGCTCCGTGGCATGTGGGATCTTCCTGGACTGGGGCACGAACCCGTGTCACCTGCATCGGCAGGCAGACTCTCAACCACTGTGCCACCAGGGAAGCCCTATGTTGTATATTATTAATGTGTACATTTAAGTAAGTATATAAAACAAAAATTAAAATTTTCATCATTTTTGATGTAAAACTATCTCACAAATCACCAGTAGTAGTTTGGGAAACAGTGACCAAGAACACTTAAATGGAAAGAATTTTTAGAATTTCTATCATAGCCTAACTTCCTTTCTTCTGATTGTATTACATGAATACCAAATGTATGTAGGCATACATATTTTGTTAAAATGATCCATAGAGGTATAAATACTATAACCTTACTATTTTATGAATCATGTTTATTTTTTGAGGAAAAGAATCAAGTTTATTTTTCTGTTATTATTACTCTTTTCATTACTGGCATCTAGCGTATTACTTGGCTCATAAGAGTCATGCAACATATACTTGAGCTGAATCCTGGAATAAATGCAAATTTTAAGAAACATAATAAAAATATTTATAATACTATAATATGGTACTCTAATATATATATATATATACATATGTATTAACACACATATATATTCATTATGTACATTTACTACTGTAGTACTACAACTACTGTGCAAATTTCCCATCCCATATATTTTTTCTCATTTTACCTCTATATTTCACATATTTTCTTTCCTTCTTTCTCTCTTTCTTTCCTTCCTTCCCTCCCTCCTCCTTTCCTTCCTTCCTTCCTTCCTTTCTTCCTTCCTTTCCTTTCCTCCCTCTCTCCCTCCCTCCTTTCTTTCTTTCTTTCTTTCTTTCCTCCTTCTCCATTAGTTTTCTATATTTCAGTAAATATAAAAGATTTTTTGTTTGGTTGTTTTTTTTTTTAGAGTCCATATATATACCTCAAATATGTAATAATGATTAAAATATGCACTGATTGCATGCAAACACAACAAAAAAGCAAAACAAATAAAACACCTTGTATTCTCCCTTTCATAATGCATATCATTTCTATCAGCTTATCTTAACATCTCACATTTCTCACAATTTAGGCACAGTATGTTCATCGAGTTTTTCTTAACATTTCTCATTTCTTGACTCTAGTTATTGGAAGATATGACTTAAAGTCACAGCTATCAGACACTGAGCTTTGCATTTTCTGAGTTTGAAAATCCTAAAATTTCTGCCCAATAGAGGATTTGTACATGTCCCATTTAAGCAAAATCCTTAGTCACTAAATCTTGAGCTGTTAAAATCAACTTTCAATTAAAACAGGTCTATTGGATTGTTCCTGGAACCTATAATTCTCTAACACTGGGATATTGCCCAGGAAAGAATCTAAGAACCAAATAAAAATGTCTGTCTCTCTAGTAGGAAAAACAAAAGAGTCAGTGTGACTTTATTGATTTTTATAACAAAGCAAACATTGTTCTAGTAAAATTGTAGTCTTTCCCCCCAAAATATAACTTGCATTTTCAAAACATTTTAGAAGCAATGTTAATTAATAAAAATGACATTAACTGTTAATGACGTCACATTTATTAATGTTAAAAATTTACATTAAATTAAAAGTTTATTTAAACTTTTAAAATAGAAATAAAATAAGAGCTATGTATCCTTACTATTTGTATTTAGGAATATCTTTTCACATTCAGCTTCTTATATTTACTTTCATTCCCCATTTTTTAATGTCCCCAAACATTTAAATGTTAACAGTTTATGTCTCAGAAATTTGTTTTCTAAAAAACTATATGGATACTTGAAATACATGCATGGATACTTGAAAAACATTCTCCTTTCTAAAATATTTATATTTAAATTGCTAATGTATTAATTTTTATAACTATAACAGCACAAAATTTTGAAAATTATAAGGGCAGAATTTCTGCTTACTGAATTCATGCCCACAGCTCTTCAATACAAAATAAGTTTGCAAAATTCAAACTTTTATATATAATATTTGATTCTGTAGCTGTGCTACCAATAATTTACTGGCAACATAAATCATGTACATAGATGAAATTGTACATTAGTGAAAGGAATCCAGGTCATTAGTCATTAGTAGGGGAAAAGAAGAATGTTGGATGAATATGGAGTGTGGTGATGATGAGGCATAGACACATCTACAGGTTCAATGATTTCTTCCTTTTAAATAAAATTACAAAATATTCAGGAGTAATAAAACTTTAGCAAGCTTCATGGCCCATTGCTAATTCTATGCTTAAATTGAGAAATGAAGTAACCATTTTACTAGGTCATCTTTTAATTACATTGGACATACATTTTTATTTTCCTCCATTTAATATGGAAAAGTGCTTTGTCTACAAATGTCCTTTTTTTTCCTATTTTAAAAATGTAGCCTCTGTGTTTTAATCTATAATCTCCTAAAGTATTGAATTATGTGGTTTGACTTTACACTATGTGAAGATTGAGTATTTCCTTTTATTCCTTTTAAATTAAACTTCCATTAGTTTTGAGTGATCTCTCCTTCTTATATTATGGAATAACATATAAAAAGGATCTTACCAATTTTTACTATACTCTTCAAAATCTTAAATAACTCAATTATATTTGCTCTATCTCTTCACATTTCCAGGCTAAATAATCTTAGCTTCCCTACTTTCCTTTTGTGTATGCATAAGTTTCATTCTACTTTAACCATTTTATGTGTCCTTTTATGAACTCTTTGATCCTTATCTTCCCCCAGGGAATGTATCCTAACTTAAGACTGCTTCACTTTGGAAGATTCTATATACAATTATAACATACATTAGTGCTATTAGTTTGCATTTATATACCATTTCATTTATGCAAAGTGCTTTTCAGTTTATCTTTATAATATTGCTGGGAACTTATTAGCACATGTTTTTGGAAAGAGAAAGTACAAAGAGGTTGAAACTAACCCCAATTCACTAGAGGTGCATCTAAATCATCCTTTTAAAACAATAAAAAATGATCCCGTTTATTTAAATAATCTATTTAAAATGCTAATTTGATTGATAGGAACTTACTAAAAGGCCTTGCTAATTTTCTAGCAATAGAAAGAACAAGTGAACAAAATGATAACTTTGATATACTTATTCTTCTCAAACTAGTAAGACCACTTTTATTGAGTGACTTAGAAAAGTATAACTTTGCCATTTATTTTGAGTTTAAAACAATCTTGTTCAAAGAATAGCGAATTTCTGATATTTTAAACACTAAAGGTAATTGCAATCAAAATTAATTGAGATGACTTGAATCTAGGAAATACCCATTAGGACTATAGATTTCAGTTTGATATCCCAAGAAATGTATCCTCTCCATTCTTATGTATATTAGAGATGCCTTTTCTAATTATCTGAGTTATACAGCCCTTTTGGGAGGGTTGGGAGTCATGGCTTGGTATAAACTTATCATATTAATCCCTGGACTTTCTTTCCCTCACATTAGGTGTAATGTCTGAAATTAAGGTTCAGTGTTATGTGCAGCCTTGATTGGTGAAATTAAGAAAGTCTCAAATGGCCTAACCAAAAGTTTAAGGTTTTCTCTCTGTTCCTGCAGATAAGGTCCCCTTAGCCAAACAAATCCCCTTATCAAATGGACCAGATGAAATTATTGCTTACCATTAAGTAGCAGATTTCAGTTCTAGGCCAGCCCACAAAGTGATTCAAACAAGCCCATCACATCCTCCCGGGAAATCAGTGGGCACCTTAGTTACCCTTTTGTGTGTCTGCCTTCCACAGACCCTGGTTCTTCACTCTGTTCCAGACTGAAGACCTTGTGTGGCCCTGTGTGGAGCAGGTGTCCTCCTCCCCTGAACTGTGAGTATACGTGACTCATAAATTACTACCTTATCTGTCCAGTGCCCAGTATCCTATGTCTATCCATCCCTGTAATTGCAGGGTGGGCATCTCTCCTTCACCAAAGGGTTGAATAGGAAGTGACTAAAACATCACATACTGCAATGACAATTCTTACATAACTGGATACATTGTCCACCAATGAGGGACAGCCACAGAGAGCATTTCATTTGTTAGTATGCTTATATTTCACATTGATTCATTTAAAAATCTTGAAGATGTGGGCATTTACAAATGAGCATGAAGGTTTTCCAAGAATATTTTTTCACTCTAGTGTCCCCTAGGGGAGTAGTGTTTGAAAATCAATTTCTTATGATAAAATCAAATTCTTAAGGCATCCGCTGGTTGAAAAGAGAAAGCACATTTTTGCATTTTTAAGAACCTTAGAAATGTGGCTAATTTCAGTTTGACATGCAGAAATATCACAAGGAGTTAGCAAAAAAATATCTCAGAGTAGACAAAAGAAAGGCCTATTAATATTGTAAATACTAAAATTATTGAGAAGATTCTATGTGACAAAATAAATACTAGGACATTATCTCACTTAATCTTCACAATATGTCTAAGGGATAGATGCTATTTTCTCATTTAAAACATAAAGAATCTGGTTCTGAGAGATAGTATGTAACCTTTTCAAAATTTATAATAGCTGGTGAACAGAAGTACCCTTTTTATAAGCTTAAAAAAATCCACATTAATTTTCATTATAATAAAAAGCAAAAGCAACACAAGAAAAGAAAGAAAGAGAGAGAGAGAAGAAGGAAAGAAGGAAGGAAGGAAAAACACAGATTGGGTGAAATCAATTTCTTTACCTTTTTTAAAGTATAAATAATTAAAACTATGGAAATAGGGTAATTCTGGTACTCACTTGAAAAATGAATTCTCAGTTTCCTTTCCAATAAAATTACTGTGGAGAGTAGTGTTCCTCCTTACCTCTTTCTGTTGAAAAGAATATGAAAAGTGCTGTATAAAGGAAAAGCAAATTTAAAACTCTGAATAAGATTAGGAGCAGTAAGTACCAGAACCATCAACTTCTAAAGCCACTGAAAATTTCCAGAAGTCTCCTTTAAAAATCTTCATCTTGGGGCTTCCCTGGTGGCACAGTGGCTGAGAGTCCACCTGCCGATGCAGGGGACATGGGTTCGTGCCCTGGTCTGGGAAGATCCCACATGCCACTGAGCAGCTGGGCCCGTGAGCCATGGCCGCTGAGCCTGCGCGTCCGGAGCCTGTGCTCTGCAATGGGAGAGGCCACAACAGTGAGAGGCCCGCGTACCGCAAAAAAAAGAAAAAATTGTTTATATGGAAAATGCATTCCTAATTCTAAATAATGGGCTGACTTAATTTTATTACTACAGCAAAGGGAGAGAGTGGTGCTTTATTTAGAAAAAAAATTGCAAGTTTTGAAATGCAATTTATTTGGAATATATGTTTAACATTTTTTCCTTTTTATAAGAGAAAAGCACAGTGCTCTTCTCAAATTCTTCACGATCCTTGACTACTTCTCAGGTAATAATCCTGTGTGTTAAGGTATTCAATAGAGATGATATTATATACATTACTGGTCTTGACTCACATTTACCATATCATTTATAATTAGTAGTGAACAAGTACAGTGTGACTTAAGCAAGATTAATCAGTCTCTCCACCTTCTAACCTGCAAATTCCTCACTCACTTCACTCGGTTTTAGAGAAAGAGAGTAAATATAACTTTGTTGTTAAAGTGGGGAATAAAAGTAAATAAATATTAATGCTTCCTGCTGTTATTTACCTTAAAAATCTCAAGTTTAGAAAATCTTCCATGTATCTTCAATATTTATATGTCTGTTAAGGAAAGTGAAGTGATTTTTTTGAGATAGAAACTACCTACATAACAAGTACCCTTTATAGGGAATTAATGGGTCTTTTTGTAATTGTTACTGTAGTCTGGAATCTCAAACTTCTCTGATAATGAAATTTTACCTGGGGAACTTGTTAGATGGAAGAATCAGCCTCAGAAAGGAATCCAGCCATGTGGGACCCAACCTTCTTATCCAGTCACATCACTGCATCCCAGTGTGTCAAATTCTTAACTGCTGAGCTAAAATATTACCTGTGTTACAGTTCTAGGCATTTACACATATAGTTCCTTCAGCTTGAAATTCTGTCCTCATATTCTCTGTCTAGTAAAATTCCACTTGTCAATTAAAAGGTTGCAGGTATGTGATCCTCATTCATGAAGTTATATTAATTCCATTTACAGAATTGTTCATTTCTATTTATTTTCTCAGTTGTCACCTCTCTTTATCAATGACTTCATAGTGAGTCATCGTATTATTATTATACTAGCTATAATATTACAGCATCTTTAAGTACCAGATACTATGCTATGTGATTTATATATAGTACTTCACTTAATCCTCATACAATCCTATATCTTCATTTTATCAAAAGAAAAACTGAGGTTAAGAATAAATTTTAAATTTTTCTTAATATCATGCAGTTGATTATGAAAGAAAGAATAATCAACATTTCTTAGTCTTTCATCTTAAGTCACCTCTGGTTGAAGGAAACAAAAATTCTGCAAAATAGCTTGAACAAAAGAAATTGAGGTTTTATTTTAATGGCATATGTCTTACAAAATTCATGGAAATTTTTATATCTGTGTTATAGCGAGAGTGGGACAACTCTAGAGATTTTAGGGACAGGTGGCTACAGAGCCGTACCTTTGTGCTCTATTCTTGATGTGATTCCATGACCAATAGACAGTTTCTGTACCTTCGTGCTCTACTCTTGATGTGATTCCATGAGCAAGAGACAGTTTCTGTACCCGTGTGAAATGCTAGTCAAGAATGATACCAATAATCCTAAACCACCTTATTTTATGAGACAAAAATTGAGTAGAAGTACTTGAAAGTATCTTTTAATTTACTGATCAACTAATTAATTAAAAGAGTTAATATTTATTCAGGGATAATTTCTTGCAAGAAACCACTCACATGTTTTAAGTAAAAAGAGAAGTGAGTTGGAAGTTGAGAAAGCCATCTCATGGAAGCCAGGTAGAGTAAAAAAATCTAAAGCTCAGTGAACTGGTATTCACCTGGGATGTCAGGAGAACAGTTCACTTTGCCTGCAGCATGCTTTTGTCTCTACTTGCCTCTGCTTCTCTATTTGGGTAGACTTCATTCTTATCTCTTTCTATTGATGGATTTTCTTTGTACCTCATAGTTTTGCATAGCTTTCAGTTAAAATTTCTATCAGAGATGACATTACTGAAATATTAACTTTATGATTGAAAGAAATTGATGCATCCAATTTGGGTTGGTTGTTCACTTCCTGTCCAATCAGCTAGTAATGATGGGTTGATGACTCTCATTTCACAAAGAAGGCACTGCATGCCTGAAGTCTCCCCAAAAGTCACATTCCTATTTTCCTCCTAGGGGTAATACCAATAACACTCATGCCCACTCTGATTTATAGTTATATTTATAATAAACATATTTATTAATATGGCTTTAGTAGTTTAACTAGTAAGGCTGTATAACAAGAAATAAGGATTTTTAAAGCTTATAAAAAGAAAAATAAACATTTCTACCTTTTGATACTTTTGTCCTTGTCTATCTTAAAATATGGCAAACCAATGATTTGAATCAGTTTTTTTTACTGAAGGGAAATGATTCAAACCTCCATAATGATATCCTTATGTGCCTATGTAAGCCTGAAAGATCATTCCAACATCACGATTGATGAATTTGCTGCTGTCTCGGGTTTTAAAATTAATTGGAGAGAAATGAAAATTGTAATACAACTTGCTTTGTCTGCACAGCATGCCTCCTATGTAAATCACTAAATGAACACTAGAGGGAATTAAATATTTTTGAATGGTATAAAAATAAATTTGAAACAAATTCAAAACTTTGGAATAAAATCTATAAAGATTGTTTAAAGTCTATTATGATTTAACTATTAAATTTTAAAATAGATATATTGGTTTTAAAGATAATAGGTTAGAATACATGGTTAATTAGGTCAGGTTTTTGCTCATTTTGTTTTATTCTTAATAATATATTTTATTATAATTATAATGTGATCATATACATTTTCTCAAGTCATATCTTGTCAACATTTTCAGAAGCAGAAAGTCATTCTACATAATTTTTCAGAGTGAATAGACCCCTTTACAAAGTCAGGGTTCTAAATTTCAGTTGGTGGAACTGGGCTCCACTTCCTGGGCACAGACAACTCAACTAGATGTCAAGTTGATGATCTGCTTAACTGAATTTCTGAAGCTGGCCTATGTGCATTCTCTGTCACAGGGATTTCTCTTTTGAAAGGATAATCTGTTTTGTTTTAGATTACTGATGTCAGTACTTTAGCTAGTTTTTGCTAGGGATGCCGTGACTTTACATTTTGGTTGCCAGGTTTGTTATTTCCCCAAACTTGGCCTATCCTACAATTTTGTCATATTCCAATGACCAATATATCAGTAGTTTTAGTTTGAGTACCTTCTTTTTTTGAATTTTTACAGAAAAGCAGCTAACCATGAAAGACAGAATATTTTAAAAATTCAGGAATATATTTTTCCAAAGCACAGTAGAATTTCTGGTTCATATTTAGCCATTTAATATGAAGTACTTCGTGATGCTTCAGGAGAATTACCTGGTAGTCAATGCATTTGGCATATTCCAGATAATAAATAAATGGATATTTCTATGAATGCTTCTCTGTATGGTCAAAACCCATTATAAAAGATGGGATTAATTTCCAGTCAAATCATGAGCAACACATCGAACAAATCCCAATTGATGGACATTTTACAAAATACCTGACTAGCATTCCTCAAAATCATCAAGGTTATGAAAAACAAAGAAAGCTAAGAAAGTGTTGCAACTAAAAGGAGTCTTAAGGAGACATGGCAACTAAGTATAATGTTATATCCTGAATAAAATTTTGGAAGAGAAAAAGGATATTAGGTAAAAAATGAGGGAATCTGAATCGAGTGTGTATTTCAGTTAATGATAATGTATCTATATTGGTTCATTAATTGTGAAAGCATAAGATTTTAATAATGGGGGAAACTTAGTGCTGGGTATATGTGAATTCTTGGTACTGTCTTTGCAAGCTTCTATAAATCTAAAATTATTCAACTATAAAAAGTTTATTAAAAATAGAATTATTCATCTGGGTGATTTGAATTCATCTTGGATTATAAGTAAAAATGTATTTCTATATTATAGAATAAAACTCAGTGCTGTTTACTTAAAAATTATATGAGTTTTTCAGAATATATTGGGATGAAAGCTAATACAAAACTGTATTTTTGTATTGTTAAGGAGTAAGTACATAGGAAATAGTAATTATATATATAATAATTATATGTACATACATATAACGGAAAGAGGGAAAATATATTGCTTTATAGTTCATTCTAGAGTAATCCATTATTCACTTGAAATAAATATGTATATAATGTTTCTTTAGAGAAAGGGGAAAAGAAAGAAGAGTAGAAAAGAGACATCCTAAGCTCCATAGTACATATACATCCATTATTAACAGTCTGTTACAAATCTTTCTGGCCAGTCTATTATGTTTTCTAAAAAAATTTAGGTAGTCATATCACACAATATAAAAAATCTTGTTTCCTTAAATCACAATAATAGAAGTATTTAGATATTAATAATCTTCATTATGATTCATTTCATTAAGGACATAATTTTTCATTGAGTAAATGATTCCTTGTTTACTTAAATATTTACCTAATGTAGGACATTTAGGTTGTTTCTAAATCATTTAAAAATACATTGTTATGAAGTATTTTGTACTTGTAAGCCGTAGAGTGTTCAGGTTTCTAAAGAAGAGGTACACTTGAAGAGAGAAAGAGAAGAGACACAGACAGATGGAGAGAGAGAGAGAGAGAGAAAGAGAGAGAGAGAGAGAGTGAATTTGAGTGACTCTTCACTTTGTGCATTTGGCATTTGTGTCTTCCGAAAAGAATTAAGGTGACTGCTCTTATCTATGGAATAGCTATAATGGACCATCTCCTTCAAAGCAACTCAGTGAAGTGAACAGCTCACAGAAATTTATTAAAGACAATAAAATTTGATTCTGTTATATTTACAGATATATTTTTATAGTTCTGTTTTAAGTCAGAGGCATATGGACATAAAATTTTTATTTGAAGTTTTATAAATATTTCCAAATATTTGATAGTTAGCAATTGTAATAGTTATTTAAAACTCACAAGTGATGGTTAAGCCTGTAAGAATTCTTTTATGAACAAGTTACAATTTGATTTATCCTAGTAACAAAATCAAAATGAGCAGCAGAACACAAGTAAAAGGCAAGACTTCATATATCTTACATTTAACTTATTTTGGACTTTCACTGTTTTATGGACCAGCATATAGTCATTCAAGAATAATTTCAATGCATCAACAAAGGCAGTTCCCATTTAGAGTCGTGTGGCTCTAAAATTCTCCTAATTTTTACTTCTACACATTGTATTAGTTAGTTTCAGAGCAACAATGATCTCCAGTCCCTTGTAATATATTTGCAATAAACATCGTTAAAGTCTGATTAACTGACAAGACTAATGCTTATGTTTGGCATCTAATCAATCTCAGAGACTCTTCACTGCTCTTTGTACTACATATCTTAACTGCTTCCATGCTGCTGAAGGTAGCAGTTATCCTGATTACGTATCAAAACAGAAATGCCAGTTCTCATTGCCAAATCCAGTAAGATCTGAAGGCACATTTTCTGTTTTGCCAGTCTTAGCAGCAATAAAGTAACGTTCTGATATCTCGTCATAAGTAAGCATATACCATAACATATTAAAAGCTCAGTTTTTAATTTAACTAACCAAAAATTGTTCAACTTTACACAAACAAATAATTCTCTACCAAAGGAGTACTTTTAAGAAAGGGATGCTAATGTTTCAGGATACCACCTCTCCACTAGTCCTACCTCATGGAATTTCTGGGTTAACCAGAAGAGAACAGAGGTCAGTACTTATATATAGATTCTCTGTTTAATATGAGCAACATGGAACTGAAATAGACAATGCAAGATTTCATTTTCGACAGATTTAACAATGTTTTATATATAGATTAAACCTTTTCTGTATTGCATCACTTTTGCTGTCTCTTTTAGTTTGATCCTCTTACCATCAACACAACAGCAACCAATATCCCATAATAGTTAGAAAGTATCATGAAGATAGATGGGTGAGGGTAACCCTCTTCATGGGATGAATTCCTCCCATTTGCAGTTGTCCCCACCAACTCTCAGGAATCTCATTAAACATTTTACTTATGAATTTTATAGCATCTTTTGTTACATCAAATCTGTTCTTTCACTTGATAAAAGAGTACTGTCAGATATGTGCCAGACACTGTATTAAATGTTGAGCAAATAATAATAATCACAATATAATTGCAAACCTATATGGAATGGATAACTCTATTAGCCCTAACAATTTCCCAGATAGATCTGGGTGCTCCCAGTATCTCACTGCAAATGATATTGATGAAATCAGCATCCACATGTGGTAGATGAGACAAATCCTCTCCTTACATTAATTGTACATATGAAATGTGGGACGAGAGAAAATTGTCAGTACTGCTGTCTTCTTTATCCAAATATACCCTAGTAAACAACAATAACAAAAAAATAACAACAACAACAAAACCCACCAAACACATGTAAAGTAGTTCTAAGGAAATAAATAGGAAATGTAGGTTTATTTAATATTTAGGCCAGGTACTGCCCTAGGCCCTGCTGGTTATGATGTTAACTATTCTGGGGAGAAAAAGGAATATAAACAAACAAGCACTTCAAGATCATTTTTGATATTACTGTGTTCAACAAATGAAATAAAGTGAATGACAGTATCACGTATGATTTACATGAGCGTGTACAGCTGCTTCAATTTGGAAGGTAATGAATAGCTTGGAAACTATATTAGTTACATGGTTATCATGGGATTTTCCTATCTACTGAAGAAGAAATAGAGAAGAATAGAGAATTGTGAGAACTATATTAATGGGGGAAAGAATACACAGGTCAAGGAGGCTTAAGGTGCAGTTTAACTTCTGAACAATTAAAGGTGGGGATCCTTTACAGCTATTTCAGTTTTGTATATGTGTGTCCCTTACTGAGACAGTAATAGCAACTTCTTTCTATTCTTCTTTAATTTTATAAGCAGATCCTAACCTTGTGTTTTGATAGTTTGGCTCTAAGAACATAAGACAAATTACTTAACCTCTTTGTGCCTCAGTTAACTCAGCTGTAAAATAGAAATATATATGTACCTCAGAAGTTCTGGGAATTAAATCAATTAATTTATGAAAATATATACAAAATCATAAAGTTAATGCTAATGCATATAATGTAAAAAATTATACATTCATAAATGTTACCAAAGGAAATTATATGTATCTAAATGATACCTGGCACAATGTAAGCAATACTTATTTATATTACGGGTTTAAACTATCTTATTGGAATGAAATATGAACAGTTACATTCATTTCCTTGGGATGCCTTAACAAAATACCATAAACTAGGTGACTTAAAACAATAGAAAGTTATTCTCTCAAACTTCTGGAGACTAGACGTCCAAAATTAAGGTGGCAACATGGTCATGCTCTCTTTGAAAGCTCAAAAGAAAGCTCTTTGCTAATCTCTTCCTTGCTTCTGGTTGTGGCTGACAATCCTTATTCTTTCTTTGCTTGCAGATTCAGCAATCCAATCTCTGTCTCTGTCTTCACGTGATATTCTCCCTTTGTGTATCTTTATGTGATATTCTCCATGTGTGTTTCTCTTATGTCTCTGCATCCTCTCCACAAGGACACCAGTCATATTGGATTTAGGGCCCACCATAACTTAGTATGATCTCATGTTACCTTGTTTACATCTGCAAAAACTTATTTCTAAATTCTGTCACAGGCACCAGGTGTTAGGGCTTGAACATGGCTTTTTTCAGTGTGGGGAAGACACAATTCAACCCATACAAATTCTTTTCAAAAATTCACTTGGTTGTTCCATAAATACTTATTGAGTACTTTTTTATAGTCTGGTCACACTGCACCAGGTGCTGTTTTGAAAATAATTTTAGAACGTTTAGGTTATAAGCTGAAAGAGGCACTAATATCAGTGGAAGCACTCCTGTGTCAGTTAACAAATGTTGAGAACTACTAGGCAGTGTCCTTAATGATATCATAATTTTATTGAAAATGAAACTTCAGCATTCAAAAAGTTAAGTCCCTTTTAAGGGTCACACAATAGGTAAATTGGAACTGGATTCTAACACAGTTCTTTCTGCTGCCAGATGATTTGTGCTTATCATTAATCACACTTATTAAATACAATTTGTAAATTATATTAATCAAAGAGAAAGCTAGATTGAGTTATAATTAGGCTTGCTCAGTAAGACACCACACCTCGCTCCATTGTACACTTGATTTTGTGTGTGTGTGTGTGTGTGTGTGCGTGTGTGTGTGTGTTCATCATTGCATAGACCCATTAATTTTCTTGATGTTTTCAATAGCTTTTAAAAATGAGCAAAAAACAATATGATATAAAACCAACTGTAGAATTATTTCTCCATAACTACTACCAAGAATTAGAATTCTCTGTAAATACTTATTATTGACAGCTTTATAAACCTAGAAAGTTTTGAGATGATAGACAGCAAAACAATTATTTCTACCTGTCAGGCTATATGTCAATAAAGAGTCAGTAAATCTCTTCTGAGAAGATAAATGTCAAACTATTTTTTTTAAAGTCAAAATGACATTTAATTTGGTGTTCAATATCTTTATAAATAATATAAACTATTTTAAATCATCTTAATTATATTGATTATGTATAAAATATTTAATAGAAGACTCAAAAATAGAATAAAAACATAAAAATATCATCCTGATTTCCATTATTGCTTATTGGTGGAAATATAAGAGAAAACATGTCAAGATGAAGATGGTGATTATATTTTTAAATAAATAATTCTGGGAGGCAGTTCAAGATGGCAAGATAGGGAGCTCCTGAACTTACCTCCTCCCATGGACACAGCACATTTATGACTATGTAGGAAATAGTTTCCTCTGAAAAAGCCCTAAAAACTGCATGAACAGAGCCTCCACAACAAAAGCAGCATCAAGATGTGTAGAAGAGGCACAGACATGGTCTTACCAAAAAAACAAACACAAATCGCCACCCCAGGTGCCATAGTCCACAATTGTGAATAACCTCAAAAATAGGGAAATTTTCCCTAAGAAATGAGGAGTTTTTGCTCCACATTAGGTACCCCAACCCTTAGATCCCGCACAGGAGAGATGAAGCCCCAAAGCGTGGCTTTGTAACCATGAGGATTATGTTAAGGAAAGCCATAAAACTGTAGGGAACAGAGAATCCTCTCATAAAGGGCTCATGCACAGACTCACTAACCTTGGGATGCAGCACAAAAACAGCAGTTTGAAAAGTACCAAGACCAAAAATGAAGGAGACTTACTAATATTAAAGCATCTATCAGGGAGGAGGGAACCTATTGGGACACTTTTAGGAGATGGAGACACTGACAGGCACCATTTTTGATATCTCATGCTACCTTGCTATTGCTGGCACTGGCAGGCACTATTTGGAACTTGCCCTCTAACCTGCTAGTGCCAGGAGGCAGGCCTTGCTGAGAGCCTTTCTAACTGTCAAGGCACAGCTGAGTACCACAGCAAGGTGCGAGAGTCCTGCCCATACCCACTCCACAGCAGGCAGGCATGCACAATTCACACAGGAAATGCCCCTTGAAAGCCTAGCTCTGGTGGTCTGGGGGATTGCACCTCCTGCACCATGGGACATCTCCTACCCAAGGCTGTTCCTTCAACCTGGAGAGGTAACTTATTTGCCTAATACACAGAAACAAACACAGAGAGTCAAGCAAAATGAGGGGACAGGGAACAATGTTCCAAAAGAAAATATAAGACAAAATCTCAGGAAGAGACCTTAATGAAATGGAGACAATCAATCTACCCGATAAAGAATTTAAAGTAACGGTCGTAATTATGTTCACCAAACTTGGGAGAAGAATGGATGAACACAATGAGAATATCAGCAAAGAGATGGAAAATATAAGAAAGTACCAAACAAAACTTACAGAGCTGAAGAGTACAAAAACCAAAGAGAAATATACAATAGAGGGGTTCAACAGCAGACTGGATGAAGCAGAAGTCCAGTACCAGATGGCTTCACTGGTGAATTCTATTAAACATTCGAAGGAGATTTAATACCTAGCTGTCTCAAACACTTCCAAAAAAAAATGAAAAGGAGGCAAGGCATCCAAATATATTTTACAAGGCTAGCATTACGTTGATAGCAAAACCAGCAAGGACACCACACACACACACACACAAAAAGTTACAGGCTAATATCATTGATAAACAGGCACAAAAATCTTCAACAAAATATAAGCCAACAGAATTCAACAATACATTAAAAGGATCATACACCAATACCAAGTGGGTTTTATTCCAGGGATGCAAAAATGGTTCAACATCTACAAATCAATCAACATGATACACCACATTAACAAAATGAAGGAAAAAGTCATATGATCATCTCAATAAATGCAGAAAAAGCTTTTGACAAAACTCAACATCCTTTTATAATAAAAACTCAACAAACTGAGTATGGAGGGAACATACCTCAACATAATAAAGGCCATATATGACACACCCACAGCTAACATCATACTCAGTGGTAAAAAAGGAAAACCTCTTCTCTAAGATCGGGAACAAGACGAGGAGGCCCACTGTCACCACTTTTATTCAATATACTTTCGGAAATCCTAGCCAAACATTTAGGCAATAAGAAGAAATAAAAGGCATCCAAATTGGAAGGGAAGAAATAAAACTGTCACTCTCTGAAGACATAATACTATATATAAAAAGACTCCACCAAAATATTGTTACAACTAATAAATGAATTCAGTAAATTTGCAGGGTACAAAATAAACATACAGAAATCTATGGCACTTCTATGCACTAATAATGAACTATCCGAAAAGAAATAAAGAAAGCAATCCCATTTACAATTGCATCAAAAAGAATAGACACATAGAAATAAATTTAACCAAGGAGGTCAAAGACCTATACAATTAAAACTATAAGGTAGTAATAAAAGCAATTTAAGACAACCCAAATAAATGAAAAGATATACCATTCTCATGGACTGGAAGAATTTATATTGTTTAGAAGTCCATATACCAAAAGAAATCTACAAATTCAATGCAATACCTATCAATATACCAATGACATTTTTCATAGAACTGGAACAAATAATCCTAAAATTCGTGTGGAAACACAGAAGACCCCAAATAGCCAAAGCAATATTGTGAAAGAAGAACAAAGCTGAAGGTATCACACTCTCTGATTTCAAACTGCAATACAAAGCTCCAGTAATAAAAAAAAAATGAAAGTGTTGTATTGGCATAAAAACAGGCATATGGATCAATGGAATAGAATAGAGACCCCAGAAACCCACAACATACAATGGAGAAAGAACAGTCTCCTTAATAAATGGTGTTTGGAAAATTGGACAGATCCATGCAAAAGAATGAAACTAGAACACTATATCATACCGTACAAGAAGTTAACTCAAAATGGATTAAAGACTTGACTGTAAGCCATGAAACCATAAAACTCATAGAAAAAAAAAAAAAACATAGGCAGTACACCCTGACATTAGTCTTACCAATATCTTTCTGGATATGTCTCTCCAGGCAAAGGAAACAAAAGCAAAAATAAATGGGATTACACTAAACTAAAAAGCTTCTGCACAGCAAAGGAAACCATTAGCAAAATCAAAAGAAAACCTACCAAATGAGAGAATATTTGCAAATCATGTATCCTATAAGGAATTAATATCCAAAATATCAATATATAAAAAACTCATACAACTCAACCACAAAAAGCCCAATTAAAAACAGGTGCAGTATCTAAATAGACATTTTTCCAAAGAAGACACACTGGCACATGAAAAGATGTTCAACATCAGTAATTATTAGGGAAATGCAAATTAAAATCATAATGAAGTATCACCACACACCTTTTAGAATAGCTATTATCAAAAAGACAACAAATAACAAGTGTTGGCAGGGATGTGGAGAAAAGGGAACCCTTGTACACCGTTGCTGGGAATGTAAATTGGTGTAGCCACTACAGAAACTAGTACGGAGATGCCTCAAAAAATTAAGAATACAATTACTATATGATTTAGCTTCCTTCTCTGTTATTTTTATTCAAGGAATATGAAAACACTAATTAGAAAAGATTTATGCACCCCTATGTTCAATGCAGCATTACTTACAACAGCTAAGATATAGAAACAACCTTAATGTCTTTCAATGGATGAATGGATAAAGAAGGTATGTTTGTCATTTGTGACATAAATGGACCTTGAGGATTTATGTCTGTGAAATAAGTCAGTTGGAGAAAAACAAACACTGTATGATTTCACTCATATGTGAAATCTAAAGAGAACAAAACAAAAACAAACTCATTGCTACAGAGAACAGATTGGTGGTTACCAGAGGGGAAAAGGGTGGAGGGGTGAGCTAAATGGGTGATGGTGGTCAATTGTATGATGATGGATAGTAAGTAGACCTGTGGTTATCACTTTTTAAGGTAAACAGATATTGAATTATAATGTTCTACATTCAAAACTTCTGTTACATACCAAGTTTACCTCAAAAATAAATAAATAAATAAATACTCTGATAGATTGAGAAATTTTTAAGAGAAAAAAAAACCTCTCACAAAATTTAACTAATTTAATTAAATTTTAATTAATTTTAATTTAAAATTTAATTAATTTCAATTAATTTTGAAAATTTAATTTAGTTTCAAAAATGAAAATAAATCCAACCAGGTACATGTTGTTTTCCTTTAAAACTATGGCCATTTGAGAAATAAGGCAAATTTTTAATCACTAATTACAGATTTCTCACAGTGTTTCATTTACTTGGAGGAGAACAAAAAGGTAGGAGACTCTTATTTCTATATAAGACAGTAATCTAAAAGTGCCAAGGACTTCACCAAAACTCTCTCCAGATGCGAAAAATGGCCCATTGCAAAAAGTGCAATTGTTGGATGAAGAAGTTTCATTCTCACTTGGTGCAGCTTGTGTGCTCTAACTAAAACCAGCTACCCCAACCTCTAAGAACAACTGGAAAATGTTTCCTTCTGTATCTTATGAGCAAGATTTCTCTCCCTCAGCTTTGGAAACAGATAGGAAAGGAATATATAGTTGCTTTGGTCAGGGCCAAATTTGTGAATGGTTAGTCACATTTTTTTGTTCCAAGTAATGAGTTGTTTATAGAAATATTCAAACACTGGTTTTGAAATCACACTAATATAATCAATCATTTTAAATAGGTACAGCATAAAATATCTTTCCCTGAGATGTCCATGGTATATTGAGAAAGAAAATAGTTCAAAAAAAATTAGACAAGTCAAGCTTCTTTTCATTTGCTAATACTCACTATTTTTACATTTGATATGTGCCTGGAGATTCTACAATCACACACCTTTTATTAATCACAAAAATGAAAATAAATATACATGGACTGCTTATATTGTAGAAGAAAAAAAATAACTGTTTACTTTCATGAATGTCCCAATCTTCTAATCATAATGTACCTTTCATTTTATATGCCAATGAAAAGAATACACCCTACAAGAAAAAGTCTAAAAATGTCTAAAAATTATCCACGATAGGGTTTTATAATATAGCTTTAAAAATACATGAATATATACCTGTATATGAGAACAAGCCCATTATATCAAATTGAATATCATTCAAAATGATAAAAACCCTTTTACTGGTGCTTGCACCTGGTGTAATTTGAATACCTAGGAAATCAATATCTGCTTTAGTATGTGTTTACAGTCATATAATTGAAATATCAGACAAGCAGTGAACCACAGGATTTTTCTGTGCAAACAGCAAGGAGTTCTAAATATAAAGCTCCTCTCAGTGCTAGTAGACCTCAGGTTGTAATTACATAAAGCTTTTAAATGTACTATTTTTTCAAAAGAACCTGTTGGGGTAACAATTCAAGGGAAGAAAAAATTCTAAAAATACCAGAATTGACACTTCATACTGAGGCAAGAAAGAAAGAACTGTTTAAAGGGAAATTGATAAGGAAGATTCTGGAGGGCTCTCATTCACAACACCTTAACAATACCTTCCTCCTGATCACTTGAAGCTTTTCACGCACAGCCTGGAGTACCTTAGAAGCATTCAGCTTCATTCTTCACCAGATCAGGGATTTTACTGTTTCTTTACTTACTTCTAAAAACTTAAACCTCTTTTTCTGGCCGACTCTCATACCTTGTCCTGAAAATACTTTCTATCTGATAAGAATACATTCTTCTCAACCAGAGCCAGTGCACCATTGCAGCCTCTGGGACGCACAGTCCTTACTATCCTCGCATCCAGTAGTGCATTGGATCAAAGACACATGTGCCTACAGGCCAGGCAGGTGGGGTTGAAGCAAAGCACCAGTGGAGCAAATAGTTAGTAAACGGCAATTGACATCTAGCTTCAGAGCAGCGATGGAGTGGGTGTGGCTTGGAGTGTAACCCAGAGAATTTATTGCATTTCTTACTGTATATTATTTGAAGTTAATTATGTTAGTATGATTGCCGACCATACTTTTTGATACTCATGGAGCAATGCTGCAAAATTAAAATATTTGACTATGCTTTCTAATTCTAACTTCCTACCTACATAAAACAATCCATTTACCCTAAGAAAAACTGAGCTATAGACTCATCTTTGATAATGTATGCTGTAAAAGTTACTATGTAATAGAATGTATCCAATAACTTCCTAATTTCAAGAACATTTCTGATCTTGATGATGTCATTAATTTCAAATCTATGCTTATTAGAAGGAGGTCATGATTTTTTTTGTAGTGCTCATTTAAAGGATAAAAAAGAAACAATCTAATGTGATATGCCACATTATGAATTTAATTAAATAATAATAGCTACTGCATTTTAAGCAACAACCATCAAAGATCTACATTTTAATAAATGTTTAATAAATCTACATTGTAATAAATGTTTATTGTATTCAGTCATTCAAGTTGTTGCTATGTTATTTTTATATATTAGGTCCATTTCTCTGCAGCATGATGGTATTTTTCTCAAATAAAACTCTTTAAGTTTCAGGATTGTAACTGGGATGTTATTTAGCACATGCTAAAGGAAAAGAGGGAGTGAAAACTTTTATCATTATCTAGGTTTTAGAGACTACGTGCACTTTTTCTTGGTCTTCAAAGATAAATAGGAGCTGAATAATAACATAAGGACTCACAAAATGGGCTAAAGTTCAATAACTTATGGTCCATCTATATATGAAACCACATTAATAATAGTTTTCTATGAATCACATTGGTTTTATCAGCAGGTTTTTGACACTTGCCTGGTAGTCTTAGTCTGTTCCTCTGTTTATAAAACTTGGGCCATTACCACTCTCTCCTGGGTGGGTGAGTTTTATATTTCCAAACAAGATTAGAAAAATCATGAACAAACAATTCTTTATAATTTATCCTCTTGACATTCTAGACCAGCCTAACTTTCGTTCCAAAGAGTTATTCTTGCCTTATTTCTCAATACACAGTATTACTGAATACATATATTCTCAATATATACAGTATTGAGCAATATATACTCAAATGTAAACATGGTGAACATCTAAAGTACTCCGTCCTATGCCTTTCATTCATGTTCCTAAATTGTTAGCTTTCTCTTCTGGGAATACCTTTTTTCCTACCACCATCTTTAAACACCATCATTAAAAACTTTACTTTTAGTAGGTGTTATTTTTGGTTCCACATCAAAAACCTCTCCACATAATTGATAAATCTTGTGGATGGCATAAATTGACTCACAGTGTTAAAGCCAAAAAGATCTGATGTTCATAGTTCAAGACTCCCATGTAGTGAAAACACAGGAGTGACCTAAACATGGGAAGTTAAGTATACCCGCTTTGGATTTTGAATTGGAAGCTAAAGATACCAAAAAGCAAGACTGATGAAGTCATGTTTGTGACAGAAGTGGTAATAGTGATATTTATTATATACAAACAGAAATGACAATGATAGCAGAGGCAGTGTCCAGTGGTCTTTTTATGGTAAGACTACATAAGACGTCATCTTTTTATAAGAAATTGTTGCTTCTGATGTTTACTGATTGATATAATAGTGCTCTAAACAAACTGACCCCGTGGTAGGATTGTGACAGTGATTCTGGGTACATAACCTTCTTTGTTACTGTCTGTTTCTATAGCCTGGTTCTTCAATTATCCCAGGAGTTCTGTGACCAATAAATATATTTTCTATTTAAATAATTAAGAATCAGTTTTTATTGCTTGCAACTAGGAAAACTCAGAATAATACATATTGATGCCAAGCTGGAGTAGTAAAGAAACTGGTATCTAGCTGTTGCTGAAGAAAGTCCTTTATATTCTCAGTCTCTTAAAATAAAAATATTATAGAAATTGTTTTTGTCTGTCAGAGACGTTAGAACATCTTTCCCATTTTTTCCTTCAGATTAAGTGAATTTTAAATTCTGCACCATAATTTGGATTGTAAGATTTTAATCATGTACTCACTTCATAAACCCTTGAATTGGTCCATAAATTTAAAATATTGATAAAACAGGAAATCAGAAATTAATAGAAACTCAGTACTCTTTTAATGGTAAGAGATATATCCCATAACATGCAGAAGTTTGACCCTGAGTAAATCAACTGATGAAAAGGAAGTCCTGGCATGTTGTGATATCTCTCTCAAAATGGAGGACAAAAGGCATCATATGACATGTTTAGGTGTTCTGATGAATTAACCAGTTGACCCAAAAGGCTAACAGATTTGAGTTAGACCCATTTCAACAGAATCTCTTCAGCTGGTGCAAGTTTCTGTACAAGAAGCTTGGTTGAAAGAACTGTGGGATCTACAGCATGGTTTGGCAAAATTTTCTTATAAAACCAGGTACTAAATATTTTAGGGTTATGGCCATACAGCCTGTGTTACAACAGCTCAGATCCACATCATTTTAGCATGAAAACAGGCACAGACAATTCTTTAACAACTAGGTGTAGCTGTGGTCTAATAAAAATATATTTATAAAAATAGGCAACAGGACATAGGCTATAGTTTGCTGATTTCTGATTATAGGATTCAAGTATCAGGGAATAGGTTTGAGGGGAAATTAGTTCTCAATTCAAAATGTTATTCTGACTTTTTACTATGGTTAATAAGAAGTCAATTAAACAAACTGTCTCAACAGCTCCTAAGTAAAATGAAGGTAACATTATTTTAATTGTATGTACAATTTTTAAAAATACAGGATTTCTGCTGGAATATTTAGGAATAAATTGGCATGAAGCCTGCGCTTTACCTTCTAAAAGTATGGCAAAACTAAAGAGAGAGCTAGATCAAATATGGCAAAATTATTTTTTCTTTAAATCTAGGTAAATCATATAGGAATATGCACTGAAAAATTCAACTTTTCTCTAGGATTCAAAATGTTTACAATAGATAGGAAAATCATAGTAAAATAAGAAAATCACAATATTCTTATTTAGATTATTTTGAATATAATTAATTCAAATTATTATGAATTTGAAATTCTTGGCTATAATATCCACTAGCCTGAATTTGGTATTTATAAAGTAAGTAAACTTTAATATGTAATTTACTATTTGTATTAATCATTGGAATTCTGTATTCTTCAACTGGTTTGTTTCACAGGCTCATTTTATTTTTTATAATTCTGATAAAGCATTTTAACATATACTAAATCTTTAAGTATTATAGAAAAAGCTAGGATTAAGTGTTAGGACATCTTTAGCATTCATACTTTGCAGAAAAACATAAACAATTATTATTATACTTTCAGGTCATCTGACCCTTCCAAGTTCACATGATACTAGGAAGAAAATTAAATGGCCTACTCTAGGGGAAGCTGGGGCGAAGTGAGAGTAGCACTGACATATATACACTACCAAATGTAAAATAGATAGCTAGTGGGAAGCAGCCGCATAGCACAGGGAGATCAGCTCAGTGCTTTGTGACCACCTAGTGGGGTGGGTTAGGGAGGGTGGGAGGGAGGCTCAAGAGGGAGGGGATATGGGGATATATGTATGCACACGGCTGATTCACTTTGTTGTACAACGGAAACTAACACAGCATTGTGAAGCAATTATACTCCAATAAAGATATATTTTTTAAAAATAGTATTGTTAACGCACTAGTTCCTTCTTCTGAGTTGATCACAACTTCACTTTCTGCAGCCACACTGAGAAACATAAATTATGCATGGATTAGTCAGACTTGTTTGTAATTAACTAAAAATCATTCATTCCATTCTAAAACAATCATTCTCCATGCGTTATGTCTAAACAGTCTGGAGCAAGTAAAATAAGTGTATAATTTCCACTTTAACATATAGTAAAATAAAATCGAGGGTGCTGGATTCAGGAGAGAAGCTGTTTAGATTTAATAGCAAAGTAAAAAGAGTAATTTTAAAAGCCAAAGGACATTAAGAGATAGTGGCCATGATATTAAAAACCAAAAATATCATACCAAAATTGAATCTCATTTCTAAAATAAATAATACATTTTTATGATTTCTATTGAGGCTAATTTCACAAATTAAATATATATATGTATATATATATATATATTTTCTAAGTTGCAATAGATCTGGCACAGAAAATAGTAAATTTTCTACTAGCTATGCAATTTGATGTACTTTTAAGTCTATGTAACTATAAGAATGTAAAGGAAGTAATTCTGGGAATAGTAGAGAAACAAATTACAAGTACACTATATTCACTGGGCAAATATAGTTGATGGAAGAAGTAAATAGGAGAAATTCAAGCAGAAGTACTGGGATGAATAGATAAGCAGTCTTGATGAGTGGCTTAATCTTTGCAGTATACATTTTTCATAATTTGCTTATTCTAATGTTTGGAAAGTTAATACTCATATTCTTTATGTTTGAAGATATCCCAGGGATATGAGTTTTTCCTTCAACAAACCTTGCCTTTTTTGTCAGCTCTGATGTTTTCCAAATTTGTTCTGATCCTCCTGTTTTTATTTAACCAGAAACTTTTCTCCCATATTTTCTCTTTTGGGTCTTCACTATAATTTGAGATTAATTATTTTGCAAGTAATTTCACTAATTCTGTTGTGGTTTGATCACAATGAGAAAAAGTCAAATGGGCCTTTCAGATGAATTTATGTGTATGCACAGAGATTAAAAGGGAAAAAAATGCTTCACAGATTGAATCAACTGGCTCCCTCATAAGAACTCCAAATAAAATTAGCTCAAGGTTTATCTGTCATTTAGTGTTCCTAGTCTCTGGCAATACATATAGAGTTAAGAATATATTTTCCTCTTTGTTCTAGAAGTTATCCAGAGAGAAAACAAATTTAAGGGCACAATTTTCTTTTTTCTTTCTTCCATTTTTATTGAGATATAATTGACATACAGTACTGTATAAGTTTAAGATGTACAGCATAATGACTCTCTTAACAAGTTTCATATATAACACACAGCAGTGTTAATTGTATTAATCATGTTGTGCATTACATCCCTAGTACTTATTTATCTTATAACTGGAAGTTTGTACATTTTGACCACCTCCATCCAGTTCCCTTTCCCCGAGCCCCCACCTCTGGTAACCACAAATCTGATCCCCCTTTCTATGAGTTTATTTGTTTATTTGTTTCGTTTTGAAGTATAATTGACCTATAACACTATGTTATTTCCTGGTGCAAAACATAGTGATTCAATAATTCTATACATTACAAAATGATAACCATGGTAAGTCTAGTTACCCTCTGTCACCATACAAAGATATTACATTATTATTGACTATATTTATTTATATTTAAGTGGAATAAATATTCAGTGTATTATTAAATTAATATTTAAGTGGAACAATCATCAAGATTATATGGTTATAGTTAAATGCACAGACACTAGAACTAAATTATATAGATTTAAATTCTGACTCTACCACTCACTAAGATGTTTAATCTTTGGCAGGTTAACTCAACACTCTGTGCCTCAGATGCCTCATTTATAACATGGAGTTATTTTGTAACGGGAAGTTTGTCCCTTTTAATTTTCTTCACCTATCAAACCTGATAGCCTATGGATAAAGTTTTTGCCAAACTATTAAAGTATCTTAAAATTCTTATAATTTAATGATGCATAGATCCCGGACAAGAGAGCCATCCAATTGTATCCAGATAATTCTATGTAGAAAATTAGATGAGTGGCTAATCTAATGATATGGCCGTTAAGGTAAATAGACAGCATGAGTCAGAATAATAAACTAGAGCAGAAACAGCAGTAACCTTTCCCCAACATGAAAACACATGACACTTTATAAATTACAAGATAGCATAACAGTTTAAACAAATGTAAATTTCCCTAACTTCTGGTATCTTTAGTCCCAAGAAAACCATTACATATTTAATGAATATTTAGATATACTTCTAAAACTCTTTATCTCTCCCTCTTTCCTGTTTTCTGCTTTATTCTTTATTTTTTCCAGCTTCATTGAGGTATAATTGACAAATAAAATTGTAATAAATTTAAAGTGTACAGCATGATGATTTGATATATGCATACATTGTGAAATCATTCTCACCGTCAAATTACATAACACAATCAACTAACAGTTACTTTTTTTTTTCTTTTTGGTAAGAATGTTTAAGATCTACTCTCTCAAAAAGTTTCAAGTATACAATATACTATTACTAACTATAGTCACCATGCTATACCTTAGATCCTCAGAAGGTATTAATCTTATAACTGAAAGCTTGTACCCTTTACCAACCTCTCCTTCATTTCTTCCATCCCTCATCCTCTGACAACCACCATTCTACCCTCTGTTTCTATGAGGTTTACCAATTTTTTTGGTAAAACTTCACATGTAAGTGATAACATGTAGTATTTGTCTTTTTAAATCTGGATTATTTTGCTTAGTAAAATGTCCTCCAATTTCATCTGTATTATCACAAATAGCAGGATTGCCTTTTTTAATGCTGAATAATATTCCCTTGTGTGTGAATGTATGTGTGTGTGTGTGTGTGTGTGTGTGTCTTTAGCCATCCATTCCTCTACAGACACTTAGGTTGTTTCCATTCTTGGTTATTGTGAAAAATGTTGCAGTGAGCACAGCAGTACAGATATCAATTCCAGACAGTGATTTTTTTTCCTTTGAATATGTAGAAGCAGGATTGTTGGCTCATCAGTTATATTTTTAATTTTTGAGGAATCTCTGTATTGTTTTTCATAATGGCTGTGCCAATTTACAGTCCCACCAACACTGTACAAGGGTTCACTTTTTTCAATATTTTACCAACATTTGTTATTTCTTGTCTTTTTAATAATAGATATCAGAAAAGATGTGAGGTGATAACTCTTTGTGGTGTTGATTTGCATTTCTCTGATGATTAGTGATGCCAATCATCTTTTAAAGTACCTATTGGCCAATTGTATGTTTCTCAGGTCTTTACCCATTTTGTAAGTGGATTATTCGTTTTTCTGCTATTGAGTTTTGTGAGCTCCTTATATATTTTTGGTATTAACACCTTATTGATATATGATTTGCAAATATTTTCTCACATTCCTTAGGTTACCTTTTCATTTTTTTATGGTTTCCTTTGTTGCTGTGAGGAAACATTTTAGCTTGATGTCCGCCCACTTTTTAAAATTTTATTACCTTTGCTTTTATCAAATCTAGAAATTTATTGCCAAGACCAATGTCAAGGAGATTTCCTCTATGTTTTCTTCTAGGAGTTTTACAATTTCAGGTCTTACCTTTAGCACTTTAATCTACTTTAGTTTGATTTTTGTGTATGGTGTAAGATAGGGTTCTTATTTTATTCATTTGCATGTGGATATCCAGTTTTCTCATCACCATTTATTGAAGAGACTATTCTTTTTCTGTGTATTCTTGGCATCTTTGCTGTGACTTAATTGACCATATGTGTGGGTTTCTTTTTGAGCTCTCTGTTCTATTCCATTGATCTCTGTGTCTCTTTTTATGCCATTATCATACTGCTTTGATTACTACAGATTTGTAATATAGTTTAAAATCAGGAAATGTGATGCTTCCAACTTGGCTCTTCTGGCTTAAGATTGCTTTCACTATTCAGTGACTTTTGTCATTCAACACAAATTTTAAGATTGTTTCTTCTATTTCTGTGGAAAATGCCATTGAAATTTTGATGGGATTACATTGAATCTGTAGATTGTTTCAAGTAGTATGGACATTTTCATAATATTAAATCTTCAAATCTATGAATATCAAATATCTTTCCATCTACTTACATTTTCTTTAATATCCTCCATCATCATTTTATAGTTTTCAGTGTAGAGATGTTTAACCTCTCAGGTTAAATGTATTCCTAAGTATTTTATTCTTTTTGGTGTTATTGTAAGTGGGATTGTTTTCTTAATGTTTTTATCAGGTATTTCGTTTTTAATGTAGAGAAATACAAATGATTTATGCATATTGATTTTGTATCATGCACTTTTACTGAAGTTTTTAAACTGTTTTAACAGTTTTGGTGAAAACTTTAGAGTTTTCTATACATGGATCGTATCATATGCAAACAGAGAAAATTTTACTTCTTCCTTTCCAGTTTGGATGCCTTTTCTTTTTCTTGCCTAATTGCTTTGACTAGTAATTCCAGTACTATGTTGAATAGAAACAGTGAGAGTAGGCATCCTTGTCTTTTCCTAAATTTAAAGGCAAAGGTTTTAGCTCTTCATGATTGAATACAATGTTAGTTGTGGATTAGTCATGAGTGGCCTTCATTATGTTGCAGAACATGCCATGTGTATACCTAATTTGTTGAGGGTTTTTACATGAAAGGATGTTGAAGTTTTTCAAATGATTTTTCTGCATCTATTGAGACGATCGTGATTGATTTTTACCTTTCATTCTTTTAATGTAGTGCATCACATTTGTTGTTTTACATGTGTTGAACTACCTTACATCCCTCATATAAATTCCACTTGAGCATGGTGAATGATACTTTTAATATGCTGTTGGATTCATTTTGATAATAATTTTTGAGGATTTTGCATCTATGTTCCTCAGGGTTATTGGCTTGTAAGTTCATTTGTTTATAAAGCCATCAGGTCTTGGACTTCTCTTTTTGGGGGAGGTTTTTGATTACTGATTCAATTTCCTTTTTCATTTTGGTCCATTCAGATTTTCTCTCTATGGTTCAGTCTTGGGAGGTTATTTCTTTCTATGAGTTTACCTATTTTTTCTAGATTATCCAATTTGTTGACTTAAAATTGTTCATAATAGTCTCTTAAAAACTTTTGCATTTCTGTGGCATCAGTTGTAATGTTTCATCTTTCATTTCTGATTTTATTTATTTGAGACTTCTCTTTTTTCTGCATTAGGTCTAGCTATAGATTTGTCAATTTTGTTTATCTTAAAAAAAAAAAACTCCTGGTTTTGTTAACCCTTTCTATTGTTTTTCTCCTATCTATTTCATTTATATCTTCTCTGATCTTTGTTGTTTCATTCCTTCTGCTAACTTTGGGCTCAGTTTGTTCTTTTTTCCTAATTTCTTGACTTGTAAAGTTGGGTTTTTATTTAGGTTTTTTTTTTCCCTTAAAGTAGATGGTTATTATTATAAACATTCCTCTTAGAACTGCTTTTGCTGCATCCCATAAGTTTTGGTGTTTTGTGTTTCCATTTTATTTTGTTTCACATTCACATTTCAAATGTTCATTTTTTTTAATTTTTAGATTTCTCTTTTTAGTTTTTATTGACCCATTGGTTGTTAAAGATTTTATTGTTTAGTATTCAAATATTTGTGAATTTTACAGTTTTTCTTCTGTTATTGATTTCTGGTTTCATATCATTGTATTCAGAAAAGATGCTTGATACAATTTCAACCTTCTTAAATTTGTTAAGACTTGTTTTGTGGCCTAATCTATCTGAGACAATGCTTTATGTGTGCTTGAGAAGAATGTATATTCTATGCCTATTGGAAGAAAAGTTCTTTATATATCTGTTAGGCCTATTTGATCTAAAGTGTAGTTCAAGTCCAAAGTTTTCCTCATTTATTTTCTGTCTGGTTGATCTATTCATTGTTGGAAGTGAAATATTGAAGTCTATTACAATTATTGTATTATTGTCTATTTCTCCCTTTGGTTCTGCTAATATTTGCTTTATATATGTAGGTGCTCTAAAATTGTATGCATACATGTTTACATGTATATCCTCTTGATGAATTGACCCCTTTATTATTATCTAGTAACCTCCTTTTCCCCTTGTTACAGTTTCGGAATTAAAATTTATTTTTGCTGATATAACTATAGCTAATATGCTCTCTTTTAGTTTCCATTTGCATGGAATATCTTTTCCATCTCTTAACTTTCAGTCTATATGTAGCCTTAAAGCTGAAGTGTGACTCTTGTAGTTAGGTTTTATTTTTTTTTTTTTGTTTATTTGTTTTTTAATACATTCAGCCCTTCTGTGACTTTTGATTAGAGAATTTAATCCATTTACATTGAAAGTTAATATGGCTAATAAGGACTTACTATTACAGTTATGATAATCGTTTTCTAGGAGTTTTAAGTCTTTTGTTACTTTCTTCCTCTCTTGCTGTCTTCCCTTGTAATTTGGTGACTTTCTGCTTTGATATCTTCCTTTTTATCTTTAGTGCATCTACTGTGGTTTTTTGTTTTGTAGTTAACATGCAGTTTACATAAAACATCTTATAATAGTCTATTTTAAGCTTATGACAACATAAAATTGATTACATACAAAGGCTCTATATTTTTTACTCTCTCCCTCCCCACATTTTATGTTTTTGATATCAAAATTTACATCTTTTTATTTTATATTGTGTATCCATTAACAAGTTATAGTAGCTATAGTTATTTTCAATACTTTTGCCTTTTAATCCTTATGCTAGAGTTATAGTGAGTTTATTACACATATTATTTTAGAAATTATTCTTCACTCATTAATGTAATTGACATCCTTCGCTATTTATACAAATGGGACTTTATCATTGGGTCAAATTATATTTACTATAAATATAATGTAATATTTTGTAATGTTTCTGAACTTGTGTAAGACACACTGCTATGATGAATGGGTGTAAAATTTATTAATATGAGAGTTAAAATGTAAATTTCCTTATTAGTGAGGTAGGACACCTTTTTCAGTTGTTGAAGACTATTTTAAAGGTATTTTTTGTAGCTTTTGATTTTACTTATATAGCACTATTACTCAAAAGTTTTTATTTCTATGACTTCAACCTATTTACTATTCTTTTTGATTTCTCTGTGTGCATGTGTGTTTGTGTCCATGTTATGTATAATGTCTTCATCCCATAGTTTTATTTTCTATATTTTAATCTTTAATCTATTGGGGATTATTCTCAATATAATCAGTAGTATACAGATATAACTTCATTGTTCAAAAAAATACCAATTTTCTAAAAATAAATTTTATGAGACATTATTCACCATAATATGACATCTCAAATATTTCATATACTAAATTATCACAAATATTAGCATTTGTACATTGCCATTATTAACATTTGTATTAAGTTCTAGACAAATGGCAATACCTAAAAATACATATATAACTTTATAATATTTGATACAGAAAACTCTCTCTTCAACCAATTTCTTTTATTACTTTTCTCTTCATTACTTCTTTTTATTTTTCCTTTCTCTGTTGGTCCTTCTTTTTTTAGTATAGTTTTTAGCATTTGTTATCACTGGTGGATTTGTGTTTTGGTTTGGTTGCTCTCTTTCTTTCCTTTTTACTTTTTTATTTTTAATAACTTAAATTTTTTTTTGTTTTCATAACTTTTATTTTATTCTTTCTTTCTTCCTTTCTTTCTTTTTTCTCCCTTTTCTTCTGAGCCGTGTGGCTGACAGGGTCTTGATGCTCTGCTCGGGTGTCAGGACTGTGCTTCTGAGGTGGGAGAGCCAAGTTCAGGACACTGGTCCACCAGAGCCTCACAGCCCCATGTAATAACAAACAGTAAAAGCTATCCGAGAGATCTCCATCTCAATGCTAAGACCCAGCTCCACTCAATGACCAGCAACCTACAGTGCTGGACACACTATGCCAAACAACTAGCAAGACAGGAACACAACCCCACCCATTAGCAGAGAGGCTGCCTAAAATCATAATGAGTTCACAGACACCCCAAAAGACACCACAGGACATGACCTTGCCCACCAGAAAGACAAGATCCAGCCTCATCCAACAGAACACAGGCACCAGTCCCCTCCACCAGGAAGCCTACACAACCCACTGAAGCACCCTTACCACTGGGGGCCGACACCAAAAACAACAGGAACTACGAATGTGCAGCCAGCGAAAAGGAGACACCAAACAGTAAGTTAAGCAAAATGAGAAGACAGAGAAATACACAGCAGACGAAGGAGCAATGTAAAAACTCACCAGGCCAAATAAAGAGGAAATAGGCAGTGTACCTGAAAAAAAATTTAGAATAATGATAGTAAAGATGATCCAAAATCTTGGCAATAGAATGGATAAAATACAAGAAATGTTTAACAAGGACCTAGAAGAATTAAAGAGCAAACAAACAATGATGAACAACACAATAAACGAAATTTAAAATTCTCTAGAAGGAATCAATAACAGAATAACTGAGGCAGAAGAACGGATAAGTGTCCTGGAAGATAAAATAGTGCAAATAACTACCACAGAGCAGAACAAAGAAAAAAGAATGAAAATAATTGAGGACAGTCTCAGAGACCTCTAGAGCAACATTAAATGCACCAACATTCGAATTACAAGGGTCCCAGTAGAAGAAGAGAAAAATAAAGGGACTGAGAAAATATTTGAAGAGATTATAGTTGAAAACTTCCCTAATATGAGAAAGGAAATAGTCAATCAGGTCCAGAAAGCACAGAGAGGATAAATCCAAGGAGAAACACAGCAAGACACATATTAATCAAACTATCAAAAATTAAATATAAAGAAAAAATATTAAAGGCAGCAATGGAAAAGCAACAAATAACATACAAAGGAATCCCCATAAGGTTAACAGCTGATCTTTCAGCAGAAACTCTGCAAGCCAGAAGGGAGTGGCAGGACATATTTAAAGTGATGAAAGGGAAAAACCTACAACCAAGATTACTCTCCCCAGCAAGGATCTCATTCAGATTCGATGGAGAAATTAAAACCTTTACAGACAAGCAAAAGCTAAGAGAATTCAGACCACCAAACCAGCTTTACAACAAATGCTAAAGGAACTTCTCTAGGCAGGAAACACAAGAGAAGGGAAAGACCTACAATAACAAACCCAAAACAAATAAGAAAATGGTAATAGGAATCTACATATCGATAACTACCTTAAATGTAAATGGATTAAATGATCCAACCAAAAGACAAACTGACTGAATGGTATCTATACCGTTTACAAGGGGCCCACTTCAGACCTAGAGAAAGGTACAGACTGAAAGGGAGGGGATGGAAAAAGATATTTCATGCAAATGGAAATCAAAAGAAAGCTGGAATAGCAATTCTCATATCATACAAAATAGACTTTAAAACAAAGACTATTACAAAAGACAAAGAAGGACACTACATAATGATCAAGGGATAAATCCAAGAAGAATATATAACAATAGTAAATATTTATGCACCCATCTTAGGAGCACCTCAATACATAGGTCAAATGCTAACAGCCATAAAAGGGCTAATTCACAGCAACAAAATAATAGTAGGGGACTTTAACATCCCACTTTCACCAATGGACAGATCATCCAAAATGAAAATAAATAAGAAAACACAAGCTTTAAATGATACATTAAACAAGATGGACTTAATTGATATTTATAGGAGTTTCCATCCAAAAACAACACAATACATTTTATTCTCAAGTGCTCATGGAGCACTCTCAAGGATAGATCATATCTTGGGTCACAAATCAAGCCTCAGTAAATTTAAGAAAATTGAAATCATATCAAGTATCTTTTCCAACCACAACGCTATGAGACTAAATATCAATTACAGGAAAAGAACTGTAGAAAATACAAACACATGAAGGCTAAATAATACACTACTAAATAACCAAGAGATCACTGAAGAAAACAAATAGGAAATCAAAAACTACCTAGAAACAAATGACAATGAAAACACGACGACCCAAAACCTATGGGATACAGCAAAAGCAGTTCTAAGAGGGAAGTTTATAGCAATACAATTCTACCTCAAGAAACAAGAAACATCTCAAATAAACAACCTAATCTTACACCTAAAGCAATTAGAGAAACAAGAACAAAAAACCCCCCAAAGTTAGCAGAAGGAGAGAAATCATAAAGATCAGATCAGAAATAAACGAAAAAAAAAAATGAAGGAAACAATAGCAAAGATCAATAAAACTAAAACATGGTTCTTTGAGAAGATAAACAAAATTGATAAACCATTATCCAGACTCATCAAGAAAAAAAAGGGAGAGTACTCAAGTCAATAGAATTAGAAATGAAAATGGAGAAGTAACAACTAACACTGCAGAAATACAAAGGATCATGAGCAATTGCTACAAGCAACTATATGCCAATAAAATGGACAACCCGGAAGAAATGGACACATTCTTAGAAAAGCATAACCTTTCGAGATTGAACCAGGGAGAAATAGGAAATATAAATAGATCAGTCAAAGCACTGAAATTGAAACTGTGATGAAAAATCCTCCTAGAAACAAAAGCCCAGGACCAGATGGCTTCACAGGCGAATTCTATCAAACATTTAGAGAAGAGCTAACACCTATCCTTCTCAAACTCTTACAAAATATAGCAGAGGGAGGAACACTCCCAAACTCATTCTATGAGCCCACTATCACCCTGATACCAAAACCAGACAAAGATGTCACACAGAAAGAAAACTACAGGCCAATATCACTGATGAACATAGATGCAAAAATCCTCAACTAGCAAACAGAATCCAACAGCCCATTAAAAGGATCATACAACATGATCAAGTGGGGTTTATCCCAGGAATTCAAGGATTCTTCAATATACACAAATCAATCAATGTGATAAACCATATTAACAAATTGAAGGAGAAAAATCATATGAGAATCTTAATAGATGCAGAAAAAGCTTTTGACAAAATTCAACACCCATTTATGATAAAAACTCCCCAGAAGGTAGGTAGAGGGAATTTACCTCAACATAATAAAGGCCATATATGACAAACCCACAGCCAACATCATTCTCAACGATGAAAAACTGAAATCATTTCCACTAAGATCAGGAACAAAACAAGGTTGTCCACTCTCACCACTATTATTCAACATAGTTTTGGAAGTTGTAGCCACATCAATCAGAGACAAAAAAGAAATAAAAACAATCCAAATTGGAAAAGAAGTAAAGCTGTCACTGTTTACAGATGACATGATACTATACATAGAGAATCCTAAAGATGCTATCAGAAAACTACTAGAGCTAAGCAATGAATTTGGTAAAGTAGCAGAATACAAAATTAATGCACAGAAATCTCTTGCATTCTTATACACTAATGATGAAAAATCTGGAAGAGAAATTAAGGAAACACTCCCATTTACCTTTGCAACAGAAAGAATGAAATACCTAGGAATAAACCTACCAAAGGAGACAACAGAACTGTATGCAGAAAACTATAAGACACTGATGAAAGAAATTAAAGATGATACAAACAGATTGAGAGATATACCACATTCTTGAATTGGAAGATCAATATTGTGAGAATGACTATACTATCCAAAGCAACCTACAGATTCAATGCAATCCCTATCAAACTAGCAATGGCATTTTTCACAGAAGTAGAACAACAAATTTCACAAAGACCCCGAATAGCCAAAGCAATTGTGAGAAAGAAAAATGGAGCTGTAGGAATCAGGCTCCCTGACTTCAGACTATAGTACAAAGCTACAGTAATCAAGGCAGTATGGTACTGGCATGAAAACAGACATATAGACCAATGGAACAGTATAGAAATCCCAGAGATAAACCCACACACATATGGTCACCATATCTTTGACAAAGGAGTCAAGAATATACAATGGAGGAAAGACAGCCTCCTCTTCAATAAGTGGTGCTGGGAAAACTGGACAGCTACATGTAAAAGAATGAAATTAGAACACTCCCTAACACCATACACAAAAATAAACTCAAAATAGATTAAAGACCTAAGTGTAAGTCCAGACACTATCAAACTTTTAGAGGAAAACATAGGCAGAACACTCTGTGACATAAATCACAGCCAGATACTTTTTGAGCCACTCACTAGAGAAATGGAAATAAAAACAAAAACAAACAAATGGGACCTAATGGAAATTAAAAGCTTTTACACAGATAAGGAGAGCATAAACAAGGTGAAAAGACATCCCTACGAATGGGAGAAAATATTTGCAAATGAAGCAACTGACAAAGGATTAATTTCGAAAATATACAAGCATCTCATGCAGCTCAATATCAAAAAAACCAAACAACCCAATCCAAAAATGGGCAGACAACCTAAACAGACATTTCTCCAAAAACGATATACAGATTGCCAAGAAATACATGAAAGGATGCTCAACATCACTAATCATAAGAGAAATGCAGATCAAAACTACAGTGAGGTATCACCTCACACCAGTCAAAATGTCCATCATCAAAAAATCTACAAACAATAAATGCTGAAGAGGGTGTGGAGAAAAGGGAATCCTCTTGCACTGTTAATGAGAATGTAAATTGATACAGCCACTATGGAGAACAGTATGGAGGTTCCTTAAAAAAATAAAAATAGAACTACCATGTGACCCAGCAATCCCACTACTGGGCATATACCCTGAGAAAACCATAATTCAAAAAGAGTCATGTACCACAATGTTCATTGCAGCACTATTTACAATAGCCAGGACATGGAAGCAACCTAAGTGTCCATTGACAGATGAATGGATAAAGAAGATGTGGCACATATATACAATGGAATATTACTCAGCCAGAAAAAGAAACGAAATTGAGTTGTTTATAGCAAGGTGGATGGATCTAGAGACCGTCATATAGAGTGAAGTAAGTCAGTAAGAGAAAAACAAATACCTTATGCTAACACACATATACGGAATCTAAAAAAAAAAAAAAAGGGATTCTGAAAAAGCTAGGGGCAGGGCAGGAATAAAGACGCAGATGTAGAGAATGGACTTGAGGACATGGGGAGGGGGAACGGTAAGATGGGACGAAATGAGAGAGTGGCATGGACATATATACACTACCAAATGTAAAATAGATAGCTCTTGGGAAGTAGCTACATAGCTCAGGGAGATCAGCTCGGTGCTTTGTGTCCACTGAGTGGGATGGGATAGGAAGAGTGGGAGGGAGATGCAAGAGAGAGGAGATATGAGGAGATATATATATACATACATACGTATAGCTAATTCACTTTGTTACACAGCAGAAACCAACACAACACTATAAAGCAATTATACTCTAATAAAGATGTTAAAAAACAATAAATAAAATAAAATAGATAACCAAGAAGGAAAAAGTGAAAAAAAATTAAACAAAAATAAATTATCCTGCCAAGTTCTTTAAATCTGGTCTACTTTCTTCATTCCTTATACAGTGAACTTAATATACAGGTTGATGCCAATTTCTTTCCATCACTTTTACATGAAAAATAAAATATTCTAGTTTCTCAAGTTGAAGGAATCTGATACTTGAATTCAGAAATGAGAATCATATCTGGATTTACTGTGGCATCTCTTTCCCTCCTACTTATGAGTATTTTAAAAATTTTAAGTAGAAAAATACAACTTCATAAGAGAATGTCACTTTTGTGCTTCTAAATGTAGAATGATTTAGACTAAGGAAATCTTTATGCATTTGGAAGAATATTCAAAGTTTAATACTCTCAAATTGGATTTCCCAGAAAGTAGACTCTAACATACATTAGCGTGTAAGATGTTCACAGGGGAGTGCTCTTGGGCTCAACCTTGTATAAAAAGAAGCAATATGAGAAGGGGTAGACGTTGAGCCACCATGCGTTCCTGTCAAAGGCCTTAATTAAAACAGTGGGAGCTCTAGAACTAGTATGGATTTTCAGATTTACTCTGAGTTGGGAAGATGAAGCCATATCTATATAACCTTATATTTATTAAGTATTGAATGAGGGATGCCTCTGGAAGAATGTGTGACCTTGAGCAAGGCAGTTTTTTGAACCAAGGCAAAATCTACAATAGGCTGACAGATAATGGGTATTTTCTGGCACTGATTCCAGAAACTGGGAGGATGAATCTTTAAATCGTAAGAGTGTATCTAGAAGTATTAACACAATATCCAACTTAAGTACTGTTGAAATTAGCCCTTTTTGAGTGTGAGAATCACAGAGATACTACCTCTGGATCAACTGAATAGTTTTCATGACAAATGTAAAAATAAATTACCTAATTTTAGTGTATTAGCCAATCATACTTTTAATATCATGAATTGCCTATTAAGCCTGAAAAAATATATTATTTGTATATACTTATAAAATAGAGTTTGTATTCCACAATGTATTTTAAAATTAATGTGCATTAAAATTAATGTGCATATCACTCACAAGTATAGAAGAAAGGTAAAAAACTTGTGGGAGCAGAAAGAAATGATTAACTTTTATTGAAGAATGTTTTTGCATCTATGTCATGCATAGCATGGACTGTCATACCTCCTGAAGTGAACTTTTCAAAATAAGAATGAGATTCTGTTCTGAAGGAAAAGCAGGAAGTAGTAGAGCTAGCATTTGTTGAACACTTAATATATGCCAGGTTATCTACTGGACATCCTCTATTGTTTTCTCACTTTTAGTCCTCACCAAATCCTAGAAGATTGAAGTTTATGTCAACAACTAACTAAAAGATAAATCGCTTTCCATTTCCTCAAATGCTGAGATAAATAAATATGATACTGGCTGTAGTACATGCCCTTTACCCAGAGCCAAAGTTATTAATTTCTTCCTTACTTGTTTTTTTCTGAAGAATAAACCCTGTTTAGAGATGCAAAAACCCCACCAAAAGACCCCACAGCAATGTAGTAATTTAAAATAAAAGGAAAAAGGTAACATTTGAGAAAGGAAAAATTATCATTCATAGATAAAGATGGTAGAGATACATATCAACTATTCAACATAGTCCATAGTAGTAAGGACCTTGCAATGTGCTTGGGGAAAGGAGAAGTAAACATAGAATGCAAAAAAAACATTGCAAGTGGTACCAAACAATTCATAGTGAAATACAAGAGACATCAAAATGTAAAGTGTGATTAAAATTAATGGCTCATAAAATAAGAAGCCAGGATTTCAGTGGGAAGAGAAGCTACTGTGAATTGAAGTAATCTAGAGATCTTTATTGAAAAGAATGAGATTTACCTAAGACTTAAAGAACTCTGGGAATTTGGGTAGTTACCAAGACAGGGCAAAATAGTGAAGGAAGAAAAACTACAGAGTGTGCTAGAGAGGGCAGCAATAGTTAGCCAACTACTAAGCTCTTTTGGGAAGGGAATATGTGACTAAATGAATTGTATTGAATTTGAGGCCAATAGGCCCTAAGGGGAGTGAAAAGTTATATTTACTCTCTAGATTTTCATGGGTAAATAAGCCTTGTAAATGTCAAAAGGAAATAACTTTCGTTACTTTGTCAAAGGGAAGAATTATTTTTGTTATAGGAATTCTCTAATGGTTGGCATTCACTTGAGGAAAAAAAAAAAAGAAGAGAAAGCATTACATTAGAAAGTGCTCAGTAGGGTAGCAAAAGAATATACTGCTCTTTGCTTTGGAATATAATCCTAGGAACAAAAAATAACAACAATAAAAGCTTACTTATAGGCCCTGCTCCATTGGGGGTATAATTTTGGTCTAAAAACTTCACAGATTTTTATAGCATTCTGCTAACTTATTTTTCATTGACATAAAACAAAGAAAATAAGAACAATCCAAAACACCTTGCTGCTAGTATTTTTTGTGAGTATTATTAATACCACTAATGTTCATAATTCAACATCAATGTCCTGGGCTCAGGTAGGACTAATTATTTCTTTTTCCTTTTCACTATTTCATGGCCACAGCCCTAGTTCAATCCTTCATCTTCTTGCTTGGTGTGCTAACACCAATTCTCTCTTTCTTCTTTCCATTCCATCCTTCTGAATGTTATGGAACAGGGGTTGGTAAATTTTTTTTTATGTAATTGGCAAGATAGTAAACATTTGGGGCTTTGTGAGTAATAAGGTGTGTGTTCAAACACCCAACTCTGCCTTTATAGGCATGAAAGTTATGTAGGCTACAGAAATAAATGATCTTTGTACCAATAAAACCTTATTTATGAAAACAGTCGGTGGGTTAGATATGGCTCAAGGGCTGTGAATTGTCAGCCCACATTGTAGAACACATTTATTACAGTGACTATGGCTTTGCTAAGATAAAAGGCGTGCAGTCTTTTTCAAGGAATGGGAGAATGATGGGTGAAGACATTCTTACAAAATCATGTGGAGACTGCAGGTATTAAAGTATATTGTCTTTGAGGACCATAGAAGAGATGTTATTCTTGTCCTGAATCCCCTATCCAAACAATAATTTCATATATACTGTGCTTAACTGCACTATTCCCTGAACACGGCGAACACTTGCATAGCTCAAATCACATTGTTTTGTCTTTACCTATGGCTTAAACATCATCACTACCTTTGCTCTATTTTAAATACCATCCACACATTATCCAAAGAGAAATCTTGCTGATCACTAAAACTCAACCTAAATATTACTCTCTCTCTCTAATTTCCCTTGAGTACTCTCTGAACATGCTCTGATACATGTTTCTAGAGAAATTCAAAGCAAAAATAATAGCTAAAATATATTTTAAAACTTGAGCTGCATAATTAATATACAGTCTCTCACTTATAAAAATATGGCAATCTGTCTTCTTACATACATTGAAAAATAAGGGCACAGTAGCCTTGTGTATTTAATTTATTTTCCCAAATTTAGTAAAAGCTGAGACAAATATTTGTTTGAAACTAAAGCACGTTTTCTCTCCTCTGTGCCAGCTTATCTCAATTATAGCACTTGCCAATTTTGTTGCATTTATTTTTTGCACTATCTTTAGTCCTGGATTAAATAGTTCCTTGAAGGCATATTTGTGCATTTCTAGCCTTTTATACAATTCCTGAAACCTATTGCCCAAAAAAGGTTTATTGAAAAAAATTAATTGAAAAAAGTTGTCAGATATGCTTACCTCCATTATCAATCTTTTCTTCTTAATATAGAAATGTTTATCTATTCTTGTGAACCATTATGCATGTCTGAGAAAAAAGACAATAAAAATGTACTTCCAATTTGTTTTTCAAAGTGACCTGCAGAAAAACCACATGTCCTTGAAGATATAAGCAATTAGACTATACTAGGCTAGGGGAAGGTTTCAGTTTTACTTATATCTTGGAGCTGCATCTTATATTGCCAATAATAAGGCCAAAGGAGGAATTATGAGAGGGATAGACAGAAGAATGCCATCACCAACTCTATTTTGCTTTTGAGTTTTACCCTTTTAGCACCAGAGCACATAGGTAAGTTTGGGTTGATAGGTTAGATTTTTCTAAATCTCTCTTGCCATCGGTCTGGCCACTGCTGCTGATATCAAGAAAAGATAATGGAGACTGAAGTAACTGAGACCCTGGAAATAGCTTTGAGATTTAACAACATGGACTTGAGTAATTCTTCTGGCTTTTGAATACTATAATTCCCATTTCTGTCTATATATTTAATATCTCAGGTGATTAATGCAACACACACACATACACATACACACACACTGCAAAATCTATTACTCTGTATTTACCTGTGTATACCAAGATGTCAAACATCATGAGCCCAGTAGATTTTTGAGTATTTTACTAATACTCTTCACAACTGTTTTTGTTGCTATATCTGTCTTGCTTGGTTTTTCTCAGAGATTTCCATGACATATTCTTATTTTGACTAATTTTATGTGGAAATTATATGATGCTTGAAATACTCTTCATACTTATTTCAAATATGACACCTGTTAATGTTTTAGTTTATTCAAAATGCTACTCAGTTTGATAAAATGTATTGTTTGTAATGCCCTTGTGACAAAGCTACTCTATTTTAAAGAATAAATCATCCTGTTATTGTAGATTATTCAGTATTTTATGCTTATGGCTACAGAATATTTTAAAAATTTGCTCTCATTAAGTACTTCGTATTTTAACTAAAATAATTTTTATATTACTGCAATGCAATTCTGATTGTTGACTACCAGAAGTTAGGTCAAATTTCATAGGTTATGGGCACAGTCTTCCACAACACTTCTCTCAAATTGGACAACTACAAATTTGGAAGTTCCCAGGCTACACACAATTCTGACCAACTTGCTACTAAATTTGGGGTTCTAACTACCTCCTCAGGTTTTATAATTCAGTAGAATAACTCATAGAAATCAGGAAAAGACTATACTTATGATTATAGTTTTGTTATAAAGCACAAAAATCAGAACATGCCAAAATAAGAGACACATAGTGCAAGGTCTGAGAGGGTTCTACATGCAGAGCTTTCTTGTAATTTTCCCATGGAGTCAGGATGAGTCACGCTCTGGCATATCAATGTGTATCACCTACCAGGAAGCATACCTGAGCTTTGGATGTTCTCAGTTCTTTTAGGTTTTATTATGTAGGCATGATTGATCAAATCATTAGTCATGTTTTTAAATGGAATCTCCAGGCCTCATTTCTTCCTAGGAGATTGAACTGATATCATGGGACTCAAAACTCTAACCATCTAATCCCACATGGCTGGCCTTTCTGGTATTGCCAGGCCCATCCTCAAACAATCTACGGACCCACAGGAGCCCACCTCATTAGCATAAATGCAGGCGAGGTCCGAGAGGCTCACCATAAATAAAAAGACACTCCCCACAATTGGGGAAATACCCCAAATTTGGAGGCTTCATCCCAGGAACTGGGTACAAAGACAAGCCAAAGTCTTTATTACATAAGGAGCACACTAAAGGGCTTCCCCTGGTGGCGCAGTGGTTGAGAGTCCGCCTGCCGATGCAGGGGACGCGGATTTCGTGCCCCGGTCTTGGGAAGATCCCACATGCCGCGGAGCGGCTGGGCCCGTGAGCCATGGCCGCTGAGGCCTGGCGTTCTGGAGCCTGTGCTCCACAGCGGGGAGAGACCACAACAGTGAGAGGCCTGTGTACCGCAAAAAAAAAAGTACACTAAGATTTTGCTTTAATATTTTAAGGGGAATCATTGAAATAAGTAGTGTACTAAAAACAAGTCAACAGATCCTAACTATAATCTCAATTTCAGTCAGACTAAATGAAAGTTCATGTGTGTTTTAGAATATCTTATTATAGCTATCATGTTAATAGGTAGACAACCACACTAATTTCCATAAGAATGTAAGTAATTTCTAACATTGGACATATTCATATGTGTGTGGTCTAATTGAGCATGGTCAAAAGATTAAATCAATCTGATTAACTATGGCCCACTTTTATAACCCTTTGACCATGAGGGAACCACAAATACCAATCTTATTATTCATTGAACCATTTTAGGAAGAAGAGAAACTCAATTATATTTATGCCCTGTCTAACCCTAAAATTTAGCCATCCAAATGTTATTTAGAAAAATTTTTTAATTCACCTCTTTGTCCCCAAATTTATAAACATTATTTGAACAAAAGCAAATCACTGAAATTCTAACTTGATTTTTTTTTTCATCTAAAACTCAGGTCAAGGGATAAATTGGCTTAAATAATCTAAAAATTTCTTCCATGGTAACTATTATTAAATTTTCAAACATGAAAATGTGTAAGTATTTGTTGAATTTTTTTTGATGCTGTAATAAAATGACTAAAGATTTGTAACATAGGGTTTTAGACCCTTACTCCTTTTTCTCTATACTTTTGCAAACCTCAGAGCCCATGACAAAAGATACTCAATAAGTAGTTTTTAAGTAGTGACTGTAATAGAGGAATAAGACAATCTTTAGAATGTATTTTAATTATTCTTCTTATATACAAATGGATAAAAGTATACTTCTCTTGGTTTAAAATAATTTTGTATCAGATAATTTCAAATCTCAATAAACACCATCCTAGAAAATCAAAAGTGGTGCATTAGTGTTAAATATATTAACATATTACTATCACTTTGTAGATGCATACTAGGATTGATAAAAATTTGTATATTTAAGATTATTTTTATATATGTTATTATTCCTAGTTTGTATATTAAAAAGGCTGAAAAGCAATACATGGAAGACATAAAAATAATAATTTATTTTTGATAATGTCTATTATTTATAACGTTAGTCTTGAGGTTTGAGGATGTACATAAGGAAATATGCATGTCTTTTTGTTTTCCATGTAGTTTATCTGTTTATTATAAATATTGACAGTAATAATTTTTTTTAAATACTACATTATCTTCTCAGGTAACAAATCTAACCTTAAAAAATAGCAATGGTATATTGAGGACAATTTAGTGAAAATAATTTCACAATTTTCCATATTCCTTTTAGAGGTTATATATGGCTGTGGCCTATACAGCATTGTCTCATTTAGGAACTATCTCTGCATGTCCATATTGCTGTGAGAGGACTGACAGTCCACTGTATGCTCCCAGCCTACACAGAGAGAGGCAAGTGAGCCAGTTTGATCAATAAGACACTATCTCTTGATGGTGGTGATTTGTATAAGGAAGGGAAGGAAGAAACATCCTGATTTATCCCCTAGAATTGAAAAATATATATTCTCTACTCTCTTGGTTAATTTTTAAGTAGACAATGTAATATGGGACTAGGAAGAGTCATGTCTCACATCACTTTGGAAGAGCCTACCTGCAGGAAAAAGAATATGAAACCAGGATGCAGAGAAGGGAGAGACTAGACTAAGAGATGGAGAAAGAAAATCAAGAACTCAGATGACATTTTTGAGTATTTACATACAGCTTGTCTGAAGACAGTTCTACAAATAAGTTTCACAGTTACATGACCTGATGAATTTCATTTATTCCTTAATGATGCTGTCTTGGATTTGTGCTCAATAATAAATACTAGATTTATGATAGCATACCACTGTGGAAGTAAAAATTACCTAAAGCAAATGCTCAGAGTCACCTTGGGTTATATACTGGATATATAGCTACAAGATATAAAGATTTAATCTGTTGAATTCTCTATGTACAGGAATATATTAAATTTAATAGTTGGTATATTTCAGATTGCTTACTATGTGTCAGGCAATACTCAAGGCCCAGTACATTTTGACATCACTAATTCTCATGACAATCATATGAAAGAAGCATTATTATGTAGTACTTGTATAGATGAAGAAACTGAGGAACAGAGAGGCTAAATAAATTGCCCAGTTAACACAGCTATCAAGGGCCAGAGTGAAAGGTGAATTCTAAGTCCAGAGTCTCAGCTCTTAATGTCTAATTACTATCCCTCCAAGGGCCACTGGAAAGTTTCTCTTCTGCATGATAAAAGTCTTAGTGACCTAAACTGATGTCAAATGCTAACAATATACTCATTATAATCTGAACACCAAATAAAATTTTGTTTACTCAGAAGATATGTTCCTGTGGGGGAGTGTCTGATCACTGGTGTGCAATCTGCATAAACATATCATATAATTTTTACAAAAAAATCTATGAACATAAGAGGTGAAATACTGTAAAAATTTCTATTATATAGTGATGATATATTTCTCAAAGGATTGGTAAAACTCAAATAGAGTATCACTGAGGATAATTTTAAAACCATGTTTCATTTTTATACATCATTATATACCTATGCTACTTTACTGCATATTTATGGTTATTTTTGGTGTATTATATTTTTCATAAAAACCACTCCTTTAGTAACATTGTAAAAATTAACTGTTACATAGCAAAGAACTATACGGGATGCTTATTAATTCATTTTTAATAACAAAACATGACATTACAATCTGACACAAAATTAGGAAGGAAAACAAAATTAGAGAGTTAAATAATCTTTTAAAAAAGAATATACATAAAATCTTTGCACTTCCAGTTTCCTGCCCACTTCAGTACAAGTGAAATATTGAACAAACTGAAAATTAACAACTCTTAGATTCATCAGAGAATTGAGATCACAGGGCAAACCTCTGTCCCCAAATTTGAGAGATAGGCAGACACATAAATTTATAGCTTATTTGAACATAAGCACAGGAGCAGAAATTTCTTCTGGAGCCTGTATATAGGGGAAAACTTAACCTGCAATTGACAAATCTCTGTAGGCTCAGTGTGGGCAAATTAAAAATGCCAGAGTGGCCCGTCATATGGTGGTTCCCAAACTTTCATGAGCTTTACTGTTAGGAGCTCTGCCAGATTCTCATACTGAAGATTGAAGAAAAATCTCATACTTCCAGCAGGAGAAGGGGAAAAGTAGCTATTTTAAGAAACACCCAGAGCAATATCTTTTTCCTTAACAGGATTTGCCATCGTTAGAAACTATTTTATCGGAGCCTAAATGACCTGGGGAAAGGACACACGAGTTAAAGTATAATGTGTTAATAGAAAGTTGGAGGTGTAGTAAGGCCAACAGATCAGGACATGATTTCCATAAAAAAGATAGTTTCTGTTACTTACATTTTCCAAGTGGAGGGGGCATACCTTGCAACTTGGGTTCACGTGAGGAAACACCAGGTCAAACAGGAGGCTGAGGAAGGAGAGAGGAACTATGGACAGGAGCCTTTACTATGGTTCCCAAGGGAAAGAAGGGGCCAGACAGGGTAAGCAGGCTAGTTTGAATAATTTCAGCAGACTCTGGGGCATAAAGCTTCTTCCGAGTTGTCCCTGAGGTACCTGTCCCTGGAGGGATTATAGCAGGTGCTCAAGTGGCCTGGAGTGTGAAAGCCTGAAAAAGAAGGTGGTTGAAATGTGGGTTCTGGATTGATTGGATTGTATTTGAAAAGCATGCTCATGTGCAAGCTGTTTACTAACCCTAGGGATTGGCTCTAACCCTGGGAGGCTAAGTCTCTCCAGGGTCAGCAAGGCCCCAGATGTTAAAGCATCAGGGTGCAGAAAATAAGACACAGTTAATACAACACCTAACTGCAGCCCCCTCTAACTTAATAGCCCAAAGGTGAAAACAACCTAAATGGCCATCATCTGAAGAGTGGATAAACAAAATGTCATGCATCATACAATGAAACGTCATTCAGCAATAAAAATAATGAAGTAATGATCCTACAACATAGAGAAACCTTGAAAATATTTTGTTAAGTGAAAGAAACCAGGCACATATAATTAGATATGGCAATATTTGTACAACATGTAAATATACTAAAAACAACCTTAGGTTGATGAAATTATGGTAAGTGATGTATATTTCAATAATGTTTTTAAAATGTAACATACAAACAGTAAATTAATATTGCAAGAAAAATAAAAACATCAGTAGCTATCCTATATTTCAGTAATAACCACACAGAAATGGTAGTGAAAATATTGCTGCATTTACAGTAACTTTAAATAATATAAAATGCCCTGGGATATTAATGCCATAATGAGAAATACTGTGTGAAGAAAATTATGAAGCTAATTAAGAGTCATAAAAGGAGTTATTTTAAAAAGGGAAAGCCCATTGTCATAGTCATAGTAGTCAATACTACAAAGAAAAGGGTAAGCAGTCAATATTACAAAGAAAATTTATACATTAATGTATAATGTATACATTAAACATTAGTATATAAGCTAATGTATAATTTATACATTATTTTCTTAAAATAATGTATAAATCTAATTCTATCAAAATAGAATACTGGTTTGAGAAGGTTTGGGCTTTACATTTCTTCTAAATATCCCATAGATGTATATAATTTTGAGACTAGAAAGAGCTGTTTAAAAATTAAAATAGTTTTGGGCTTCCCTGGTGGCGCAGTGGTTGAGAGTCCGCCTGCCGATGCAGGAGACACAGGTTCGTGCCCCGGTCCAGGAAGATCCCACATGCCACAGAGCGACTAGGCCTGTGAGCCATGGCCACTGAGCCTGCGCGTCCGGAGCCTGTGCTCCGCGACGGGAGAGGCCACAGCAGTGAGAGGCCCGCGTACCTCAAAAAAATTTTAAAAATAAAAAATAAAGTAGTTCTGGCATCAGAATAGATAGACCAGTGAGGCAGAATATATATTTAGCAAATATTATCATTTTTAAATTATTTATTACAATAACAAAGTGGCCATTATATTTAGTGGAAAAATAGAATTATTGAATACACTCTTTTGGGATAACTTACTAACAATTTGGAAAATAATAAGGGTGTATTAATGTCTTATACCTCATTGCTATATGAATTAAAGTTTAAATAAAACAGTACAAATTTTAGAAGTACTTTAGAAATGACAGGTCATTATTTTATAGTATGAACATGGAAAATACAATATTTTTAATATTAAATGAAATTATGAACACAAAATATAGTTTATAATTTTATATATGTATATGTCAATAATATAGTATGAAGTGATTCAAAATAATGCACTGATTTTATATATGAAAATATATTAGTATATGTGTATATATATATATATATATATATATATATATAGCCTTGTAGTTAAAAACAGTCTCTGGAGTGACATTTTGACCAATTACTAAGTATCTGTTATCCATTTTTCTCATCTGAAAATCATTATAAAAATAGCATTTACCTCTTGAAATGTTTATCACTATTAAATGAAATTATACATGTAAAATAAGTTAACAGTGTTTGAGATGTAGTTAAACTTTAATAAATGTTACCTATTAATTAGTAGTGTAAAAGATTACACATTCTGAAATATATTAAGTAATAAAAAGGATCTCATTCAAATTCCAGCCCTTCCCCATAGGTAACCAATATTGACAGTTGTGTATACAATTAAATACTTTTTACATCTACTTTCATACATGAATATTTTAAGAAAATCTTTACTTATTGTTAACTTTTTATAAAAAGATATAATTTATATCATTCTGTGAATCATATTGTATTTACCTAACAATTTAGCTCATTTTGGTATATCATTGGACTTCTAGCATCTATTCCTCCTATTCTTTTTTTTTTTTTTTTTTTTTTTTTTTTGTGTGGTATGCGGGCCTCTCACCACTATGGCCTCTCCCATTCGGAGCACAGGCCCTGGACGCACAGGCTCAGTGGCCATGGCCCACGGGCCCAGCCGCTTCGCGGCATGCGGGATCCTCCCAGACCGGGGCACGAACCCGTGTCCCCTGCGTCGGCAGGCGGACTCTCAACCACTGCGCCACCAGGGAAGCCCCCTCCTATTCTTTTAACACAATCATATTTCTGAGCCATCACCTCTATCTAAGTGGATTGTGTATGCCAGCTCCATCCCTAGCCCCAGGTGTGGTCACATGACTTCAGCCTAGCTAAATAAGTTATGGAATATTCCTGGAAACAGTATCTTGTTTAGGGATGAGCAAATGATACGATTTGTATAGTGTAACACTGTACAAAAGTACAGTGAAAAATGAAAACATTTATATTTCTGCTGCATTCAAAAACTGAGCCTCAAATAAGTGGTAGCAATGTTGCCACTAACCAGTGAGAATCACCCTGGAGCCAACACAAATAAAAAGATAGAGAGAAAGTGTTAGTATTACTTGAGGATATTGCTGGAACCCCTGAATCTCCCTTTGACTAAATCCAGAACTATCTCTGAATATTTCCATTGCATGTAGAATATATTCCTTTTTCCTTAATTTTGTTTGAGTTAGGTTCTGTTATTTGCAACCAAAATTAATAAATATGTAGGGCTCTCTCCCTCTTTCTTTCTTTCTTTCTTTTCTTTCTTTCTTTCTTTCTTTCTTTCTTTCTTTCTTTCTTTCTTTCTTTCTCCTTTTCTGTGTCTATTTTTAATTATCACACCAATGCTAAAACAAATACAGATGTCCCTCTGTATCTGAGCGGGGATTAGTTCCAGGACCCCCACAGATACCAAAATCCTTGAATACTCAAGTCCCTTGTATAAGATGCTCTAGTATTTACATATAACCTATGTACATTCTCCTGTACACATTAAATCATGTCTAGATTACTTATAATACCTAACACAATGCAAATACTATGCAAGCAGTTGTAAATACAATGTAAATGTCATGTACATAGTTACCTGTGCATGACAAATTCAAGTTATGCTTTTTGGCAGTTGCTTGAATTTTCTTTTTGTATATATTTTACCTGCCGTTGGTTGATTCCATAGATGTGGATCCCAGGAATAAGGAGAGCTGTACATTCATCTATAGAGTTGTGCATATGTGCAGGTGTATTTTGTGTATGTGGAAAAATAGCTAGAAGTTGCTCATTTAAGTCAAATTTATATACAGTTTCAATTTGGAAAAATACAATTAAATATTTCACTCTATTTTTTCTTTTAATTTAAACTTTAATGAAATAAGATACAAATTTATTATCAGGTACTTCTTTGTCAACACTGAATGTTACCAATATTTTATATTTTGCATAATCTGATGGTTTAATAATGACATATTAGTAAACATTAGCACAGTCTATACTGTACATATGTATATATATCAACCATTTGTGGGGTTTTTTTTGCGGTTCGCGGGCCTCTCACTGTTGTGGCCTCTCCCGTTGTGGAGCACAGGCTCCGGACGCGCAGGCTCAGCAGCCATGGCTCACGGTCCCAGCCGCTCTGTGGCATGTGGGATCTTCCCAGACCGGGGCATGAACCTGTGTCCCCTGCATCGGCAGGCGGACTCTCAACCACTGCGCCACCAGGGAAGCCCAACCATTTGTGTTTTTGATGTGCAATTTATCTGGAAATAACGTTAGAATTTTTAGAAAAATTTTCTATTACTTTTCTCAAAAATTTTAAAGATCTTATATTGGAGTTAATAATTTGTTATACATACTGCTAAAAATATCTGCCTCTTTCACGTCTTCTTTTTCATGATATCTTGTTTTATATAAAAGATTGTTTTGTTTACTGTCAATCTTTATGCCTTCTGATTGCGTGTCTAATTTAGGAATGCAGGAAAGACAGCCTAAGCTTAATACCAAAGCAATTATCAAAAAAGAGTTGCTTGATAATTTAATAATGTAAAAATTAAAGAGCTTCTCAACAGGATAAAGAATTCAAATAAGATAAAGGACAAGTTAAAAAATGGAAAAAATATTCACAATACACGTGGTAGAGGGTTCATGTCCATCATATACAAAATTCTTTTACAAAATTTTAAGAAAAGAATTATGAAAGGTAAAAGATTTTAAATATACATATGAAAACTTCCATTGTCCAGGAGGTTATTAAGAAATAGGTAATCTAACAGACTGTAAGAAAAGATCTCTTATAAAATTTCTGGAAGGCACTTGATAAATATGAATAAAGTTATGCAAAATATACATAACCATTGACCCAGAAATTCTACTTCTGGGAATTCATTTCAAAGGAAGAATTTAATAATTATATGACATGCTCATATATATATTAATTGCAACATTGTTTATAGAAACAGAAAATTTTAATATAACCAAAATGGATTAAATATATTTATATCCATAAAATGGAAAATTGCCACAGATCAATTTGATTTGACAAGTAAAGATAGATAAGGCAAATTTCACATGAAAAAGTTATTATCAAATACATATTACTCCTATTTTAAATGTATAGATTTAAAATATATTTCTGTACAAAAATACATATCTAGGCAGACTAAAAATAATTAGAACAATAATAATAATTAGAAAAATTAGTAGATATACTTTGCTAAAATCAATTTTTTACTTTTATCTTTATATATTTTGGAGATTTTTAATATATTATAAAGATTTACTTTGATAGTAAAACAATTGCTAAAACATTTATTTTGATGATAAAAATATTATGACAGAGGCTGTGACTAATTTGGGGAAAAGCAAGGAAAGGAGAAAGTTCTGAAGCAATAATCATCAGATTAGAGTTTTTAAATAATCAAAATGTTTAAATTAAAAATAAGATTTTTCACTTCACTGGACTATTTTTTTTTATGTTCTTTTCTCCTTTTTAGTATATCTTGGTGCATAATTGCTTTGTCTTTTTGTGATTGCCACCACCATATACTGTTCTTTTTTTTTTCTTCTCAGTTCAATATTCTGTTTCTCAGCATTTCCTATCAATTCCTGTTTGCCACTCCACACTAATTTGCATTTCAAGTTGTTACTAAGACCACCCTCTTGTCATTTCTTTTCTGTTAAAGACATTACATAAATTTTCCTTTCTTTATTTCTCATTCTTTTCTCTCACTTTAATTCAAAACCAGTTTTATTTAGCCAGGAAATTTAGAAAAATGTCTAAATGTGCATTCATTTTGTTAGAACTCAAGAGTATGTGTTTGTTGGTGGATGCTACCATGGATCTATTTTCACCAATATAACTGGTGTGAATTCTGACAACTCTGTGTTTATATTGAACTTAAAATTCAGAACTGAATTATTGGAAGATCAACAGTATGAAATAGTTGTATTTGTGCTATCTACTTCTCGTTAGAGCAAAAAAGATTCTCTGTCTTTTTGACCTTGCCATTCAGAAAAGTTCATAACAAAGTAATTTTTTAAAAAATGTCCAAAATTAAAATATCAAAAGGAGATGAAGCATGTATGAATTTTAATTTCTTGGCACATGGTAATAAAATTACATCAATCTGAAACTGTGTAGAGCTGAGTTTTAAAACTTTCAAATATCAAATGATGGCAGAGTTCAATGTTTTATCTATCTAGCCCGGGATGCATAAACATGTCATAGTATGGCATCAAATTACAGATACAGGTTTCTCCCCATTTCACTAGGTATTCAATGATACAAATATCGTGGAGTTCTCTGGAGGTCTGAGTGCAATATCTACAAGCTGAGTAATGGTTCCATTATTTTAAAAACTTTCTCTATAGAGAAAGTTATTATATTGGGACTTATTATGTCTACATTCACTTTACAGAATGTCATGTCATGGGTTGTTTCTTATGATACATTGACCTTCTCTAAAGCACTGAACTGCTGAGAGACCTCACCCAAAATGCAAAATCCTAGATCTAGTGTCATCCTCTACTTCCAGCCACTTTTACATTTGATTACTGTTCACATTTTCACTATCCCTTATAATCAAAAGTTCTAAATTTGCTCTTTTAAAAATCATATATGATGACCATATGGCCATGTCGACTGAATTGTTTTAAAAAGTCACAATGAGAGTTGTAAGTTTAAGTTTTATTTGGGGACCTTACTGAGGATTATAGCCTGGGAAACAGTCTCTCTGTAGCTCTGAGGGCACTGATCTGAAGAGGTAGGAGGAGAGGCCAGTATATATATGATTTTGGCTAAGGAATATGTGCAATCAACATTCATCTTGGTAGAAGGTTACTGCTAGTTATGAGGAACAGGTATCTCAGTTAGTGATTTGAGTGCTTTTCTATGTATGGGAAGATGCAAGAATCTGCATTCATAATTTTTTTTTTACCTAGAGATACTCCTGTCTAAAGAGCCAGTTTTTCCAAAGGACAGAGCGCCTCATTCTGGTTTTTGTCATGAATTCCTTTTAGGGTGCACTGTTGGTCAATAACTGTAGTGGCTAATGACTTAATCCTTGTAGAACTGAAAGGTAAGCAACATTCTTTGTTTTCTAGCCAAAAGAGCTAATGATCTTAGAACGGAACTCCGAGCTTCAGCATCACAAATATATTTAGTATGCATTTAAAAATATCCTATATCCACTTCCTTAAAAGAAATGATAAGTGCTTTTATTCCTTCATGATCCCTTTTTCTTCCTCTAGATTTGTTTGGAAAGCTCCTTCACATCATATCAACAATCAAACAATGAAAAAAATGAAAGAACAATCAAATAAAACCCACAATTTGAAAACTCAAAATATGATGCTATAATTAATTAGGAAATACAAAATAATAAGAGATGCTGAATAACCAGAATTATAAGGATAATATAAAAATAGCATAAGCTGAAACAGATCATATATTCATACATAGCTTGCTCCAACTATTCATTCTGATTTATTTTTATAAATCCAAAATCATTAAAAATTAGCCCACATATAAACCTTTTTACAGTTATTAAAAGTGACTTTAAATTATTAATACAAATTTAGTGGTTGGGATGGTATAATTGTTTTATTATTTTCTTCTAATTTTTATTATGTTGTATTATATTGCAAAAATCATAGTTAAAAAAGAAAAAACTCAATAGAAATAAGAATTAAAAATAATCTATAGTATCCATGAAAGATAATGAAAAAACCTTTTTGTCTTGGGTTAAAAAATGATAAAATATCCTGAACAATTATATTTCCATTCCCTTCCCTACAATAAAAGGAAGTAAAAGTTTTCAGTTATTATTACCATAGTATTATATTTAGAAGAAATCAAGGAAGCAATCATTGTTTACCTTTGTTTGCCAACTATGTCCTGATAAAGAGGTATTGTACATTATACAAATAGATGTTCTTTGAATATAAGAAATTATGAAATAATTTTTAGAAATTCTGATTTTAACAAAAGTTAACCCACTTACTATAGAGATTTTTGGGTGCTTCAAATTTCTATTGGTAATAAGAGTTATCCATGGTAATGCCTTATGTTTATGTACTTTACTTGATCAGAAATTTTTCCATCAAACATTGAAAAAATTTCTCTTATATTTCATGAAATACCAGCATGCTAGCCTAACAAATTTTAATTTGCGTGCTATCTCTTCTTAAAAAGATATCTTACATTCTAAGTGACTTAAGAATTAGATAAAGTATCCTTACTGTTTTTCCCAAGTCATACATTAATAAAAACTAATTGAACTCAGTGTTACATAATTGTCATTTATCTAACTCTACAATATAAAACAATGAATTTTGGGAGGTGTAACACAGCAGCTACAAAACTCATATCCTTTTTTTGGTAGTTTTGCTCTATTTATTACTAACCTTTATTAATAAAATTCTTCCATTTCATTGTTGAGAAAACTAGAAAATGAACATTAAACTCTGTTAATGGTTTAGAACCTGATTTCAAAGATGAGAGAGTTAAACTTGGACAACTTTGTTAAGATCGATCTACAACAGCAAAATCAGGTCTGTTCTCCATTGGACTACGTATTGATAAGGTTTGCCTTAAAACTTTGGGAATTTTAAACCTGCTGCAAACAAAATCAATTCTGTAAAATTTGTCAAGCTTGAGTCTTTATTAGAATTAGTAATTATCTATATCATTTGATTGAGAAGACATATGATTCTGAGCACAGCAAGGGGTATGTAAAACCATTAACTGTCTCTCCCTCTAGATATTACAAGTGATGTATAGACCTAAACTCAGCAGGGACCATATTTATAACAGTGCCCTGAGGGGAAGTGGAACATGCTTGAATGGAATACTGTTAAATGAGCCTAATATGACCCTTCTTTCTCTCCTCCTCCATGTACTTATTCTCTGTAGGCCTTGATTTTTTTAAATTCAGGAATTAACTTCCATTCCATCCATGTAAGACGTAACATGGTACATTACTATTTTAAACTAACCTAATAAAGATAAACATTGAACCACAAAGAATGTCAATGATGCAATGCAGTTATATTTTGAATTTTATAAAGAGCTCTGGTAATGTGAAAATTCATTTTGCAGCACAAACTATGATTTTAGCAGGACCATAGGTTTGGGCTACCCTAGAGAGCAATACAATATTTGCTCAGTGCCTTCTCTCAGAATGTGCCCTATGTCAATTGTCTCAGAGAAAAGAAGGAATTTAAATTGGCCTTCACCCCTGGGAGCTCTGCTTCTCTTCACACGACTTCATGAGAAGTTTCCTGGACTATTCAGTGCAAGAACCCTGAGCAGTTAATGCTCTTCCATGATAAAATAAATTCTGTTCTCACTCTATAGATCTACTGCTCCTCAAAAGAAAACTTTGGTTAGAAAAAAGAAAATCTTCCAAATTGAAATAACTCTAGGTAACATTTTTAGCTATGTTAATAGGTCTGTAGGGGAAGAAACAGGAAAAAGGCAGGGAACGTGAAATAGTCACACCTTGCAGGCATTTGCACTTTTACACAAAGTGCATAGGGAATGCCTCTCATGATTTTTTAGAGAAATGAATTAAACAAGAGTGTGGACCAGTTAATTATCTGGGAGAAAATCATTTCAAGCATAGACTGTCATGAAGTCCAGTGTGGCTGAAGCAGAAGAATAGGGTACTGCAGAAGGGAAATATAGGCCAGATCATATAACTCATTTTAGTCCCCATTAAAGGTGGTGGATTTTAGGTATTACTTTGAATAAGATGGAATGCAATCATAGGGTATGCAATGGAGGAGTGACTTAATCTGCCATATTTGTATATTATTGTTTTCAATGTCAAATAAAGGCTTGTAGGTTAAAGATGGAAGCAGAAACACCAGTTGTAAGGCTTTTGCTATTCAAGTAAGATAACGGCAACAGTTTATATTTGGATGATAATGATGGTGCAGTAAATAGTGGTTGATTTGAGGTGTGTAATGAATAAAGGCATGATAGCTTTTGCAGATGGATTAAATGTGGTTTAGGAAAGAATGATGGTAGATAATGATGCGTCTTTGGGTTTTTGTCCTGAGCAAGTAGTAGAATACTCTTGTGATTTACTAATATGGGAAAAAATCATGAGGATTAGGTATGATGAGGGTGAATACATGTTTGATCTTGGACATATTAAATTTGAAATGCTTTTTAGATATGTAACAGGATAAATGAGTTAGGCAGTTGGCTGTATAAATCGGATGCTTAAACAAGCCATCAGATTAGAGATTAAATTATGTGGTCATCAGTGAGGAGATGGTATTTAAAGACAAGGGACTTGATGAGATCCTTTAAGGAGAAGAAAAAATGTCAGAGATTGAAACCTGGGTTGTGCTGATCACAGTGATTGGGAAGATAAGGAGAAACCAGCAAAACCAGCTGAGGAGCTGGGGTAGCTGGAGGTGTGGTGATTAGGGGAATGGTTTTTGGAAGAAGAGAATAATTATCTGGGTTAAATGTTGGTGACTGATGAGAATTAAGAATTGGTAGTTGATCAGGCTACATGGATCGTGTATTAATAAGATTTTTTTTTTTTTTTTTTTTTTTTTTTTTTGTGGTACGCGGGCCTCTCACTGCTGTGGCCTCTCCCGTTGCGGAGCACAGGCTCCGGACGCGCAGGCTCAGCGGCCATGGCTCATGGGCCCAGCCGCTCCGCGGCATGTGGGATCTTCCCGGACCAGGGCACGAACCCGCGTCCCCTGCATCGGCAGGCGGACTCTCAACCACTGCGCCACCAGGGAAGCCCTATTAATAAGATTTTAAGAATTGAAACTTCTTTCTAATTTGGGGATAAAACTCAGGGAAGGAAAATTTTTTAAAAATTGAAGGATAATTTTTTTTAATTTGGAGATTGTGCATATAGAGTTTTTCCTGTTAAAAGAGCTAAAATAACTGTATGTAGTTGTAGGTCAAGGAATGATTTTTTTAAGATAGAAGAGCAGATGGTAAACATAAGATATTCTATATGATGTAGTTGTCTACTGGAAATTGAAAGCAGGCAATTTACTCTCAGTTATTAAAATAACTTGGAATAAACTGATTTGATATTTTAAGAACCTGACTGTGGTTTGACTATGGTCTATATAGATTGTTGAGCCTGAACATAGAGAGCTGAAAGACCGTATTTTCAAAGATATAATTATTCTTGTCTGGCATAAAATGATAACTAAAAAAATAAATAACCTTCATAAATATTAGAAATTATCCATAGGATCTATGCCATGTGAACCCAGAGTGAAAATTATGTTCTGGGGCACAATTTGGCTACTCAGTTTAAAATGTAAATGCAATAAATGTTTAAGATAGAATTGTCCAGTATTGAGAGGACAGAAAACATAATATAGAAGAGGTATGCTAACGAGAGAGAGAAATCACCAAACATCAATAAGTAATATCCAATTCCATAATCTTAAAAAAGGAATTCAAATAATTAATATAATTATAGTTCATATAATTCATAGTAAAATATAATATAATTATATAATTAATATAATTCTTATAAGATTTTGCATTTTCAAAGACAGTCATTTTATCAATCCAAAACTAGGTCTTTGAGAAGCAGTGCTCAGATCAGAAATATTACAAGTTGAGTCATCACTGAGAGAACTAAATTTGGCCAAGGGAAAACTGGCTCTGTTTTATAGGGCATATTCAATTCATAGGCTTGAACACATTTCTAAGTTCTGAATTAAAACATGGTACAAGGCATTAAAGTAAACTACAAAAGAAGATAAATTTGATTACTGTAGATCTTGACAGACGTGCCACTCCCCCTAATTTTAACAACACTTTTTTGACCACTGAGTATGGATAAAATTATTTATTTTCAACGACAGGTAAAAGTTTTAAAATCTTTAAAATGAACTCAGAATATTTGTCTTAAAAAGCTAGCAAAAGTAATATTTTCAGTGTATTTATGAAAGATTTATTTCTGAGAGGTCTGTTATCACAGAGAGAAAACTGTTTTCCATGTAATCGATAAAATATTATTAAAAGTATAATCAGGAAAAATGAACTGCCACCAGACAATCTGCCACAACATTTTTCAATGAACAGGATTTAGTTAAACTAATTAAAACAATGTGCTATTAAAATGATGGTGTAAAGCTTTTATGCATAATCATGTGTTTAATGTACCACACTACATAATAATGCATGCTTTATTCAAGTTTGTGAAGAATTTCTGAGTTTTTTTAAGGTTTCATAGAAATGCTTTCATATATTGAAGGTTTGAAAAGGAAAAAAGTGTTCCATTTTCTGGACTCAAATATGAAGTTGCTCCAGAGTGATTAGCTGCACTATCATTTCCCTTTAAAAAGACATGAAACTAATATAATAACCAAAAAATAAAACTTCAATTGATACCCATTTTGGAATTCATCTCAGGGAAAATAGTATATTTTTATAAGAAAAAAAGGCAAAGCAAGTATTTATATGGCACAAGAGTGGTACACTCAGAGTAAATGCATGGAGAAAAGGAAATCTTAAGATGAAATTTCATCTAGAAACCATGCAAATATTAAAACATTAAATATCTCAGTGACGTGGGACTAGAACGATTTATCAAAATGTGATATGTGTATCTAAAACATTACTTTAAGAATTATTCCATATGATACTCTGCTTGTTAAACATTGCAGTAACCTAAATATAAGTGCATGGTTTGATGCTCAATTTAAAATATAGGAACTTCTCCAATCATTTAAATTGCACTCTTCTATTGTATTTGTTTAGTTTTTAAATTAGAACCAATTTTAGTTGTAAATTGAAAGCATCCGAAATCTATTTGTTCTGCAGGCCATCAAATCCTATTTCTTCATGGCTTCAACATGCTTTCCCTCAATTCATGTTTGGACCATCATACTTCAGGACCCATCAGACTTAATCTTGGTCTGTACAGAATTAAAGAATTCCAGTTCAATATTAAGACTGCACATCAAGTCATTTATTGAAGCTAGACTAGCTTTGATGTGTTTTATTCTCTATTTAAAAAAGAAAGTATGTTCATCCTGTTCCCCAAACCTAAGACCTGTCTTATAATCTAATTTGCTTAATTAGATTCCATTTGTTTCCTGTGCCTGTGATCCCCTCTATTAGTAGCTTGCTAGTATCTTTGTCCATGTAAGCCTAGGAGTCTGTCAAGCTTGTGACATTCTCTTGAAGTCATACTGAATTTATTCTGGTGGCTTTGGCCACCATAAGACAGATTTCTATAACATCAGTTGCATTCTGCCTAGCTGTCAAGTTCAATTGTCAAATTCAATTTCTAAATGGATCCAGATTTTATAATCCCTGTCGATGCAGCCTACTTATCCCTTGCTTGTTGTTGTTAAATTCCATGATACTGAAGTTCCAATATCTGAAGTGCTGATTGTCATGTTCTAAATGCTGAGCTTAAATTCCCCCCATTACAGGATATTCCTAGTGTCTCCCACCTTCTAGCAAGAATGTCTATTTACAGATTCCTTTCTCAACTCTCTTTTTGTTCCATAAAATTTACCAAGGTAGATTTAGCTATGTGCCGAGATATGACAGAACTGTGTAAGATGGCCACTTCTATAATGACTGAATGGATGCTTTTTTAGGATGTTATGATATTACTATGTTATTTCAGAATCTGCTTTGCAGTTATAATTTTTGCAGAGATTTTATCTTTATAAATTGATATCATTGTGTGTTTTTATACTTAATTGTTAATAGAAGCAGTACCTTTCTTGAGTTCCATATGTTAGAAAAACAAATTGTAGAACATTTTAAGTCCTTTTTAATTCAACAAGATTTGTGTTGACAAGTGTTTGATTCTTAGTTTTTTCTAATAAATACTGCAGCTTTAGTACAGGTTTATTTTAAAATAGGACATGAAAATAAAACATATAGCGGTTGAATAAAACACATAGCAGTTGAATACAAAACTGATATTATTCTGTTTTTAACTGGTATGGCATAAGAAAGATTAAAAAATATTTAGTAACATAAAGGAAACTATATAGGTATCAGAGAAAACCAGTTCCTAAGTGGTGGTATGCTAATTATTAGATGAAGATGATAATGATAGCCTTTGCAATGGTGTAGGGTAAGTCAAACAATGTCTGATTATTTAACTTCTAGCTGAATTTTTGTATCTCCTGAATGTTTCGATAACTTATTCAGTTCTGTTGAATTTATGTATAACAAAAAAGCACATGAGGTAATTATTTAAATATTTTTTAGGGACCAAGATATATGTTAAATTAATTACATATTCTGAGGCATAAACCCAAAGTATTCATTTATTTTTTACAGATGTTTTCTCTATTTCCGTAGAATATTCCTCTTCTATATAAAATAAGTTCCCATAATTTGAGCATCAGAATGAACAATGACTGGAAAAGATTCTAAAATATTCAATTAATAAAAATTTATGAGTCCATGATGACATTAAAAACGGGAGATAAGCATAAAGAAAAGCTCATTTGCCACCAATATTACCCAACTCTGTTGTCTGATTAAAGAGGCAGAATTAAACATAAGTGTTGCCCTTTAATCCAACTATAATTCATTTCCTGTTGATAATCAAAAGATCTTTTTTAAAGAGGGCCAGCTAAAAATATAAAAAGAACGATATAATTAGAAAATTATTTCTTATTGAATAGATGATTTAGTAAATGATCATTAATGCATGCAATAAAAGGTGAGTGAAGTATTATTGGGGATCAGATATTTTTAGGGTCAAAAGTACCTTACAGGTTGAGATTGACATATATACACTAATATGTATAAAATAGATAACTAATAACTGCTATATAAAAAATAAAATAAAATTCAAAACTTCAAAAGAAAGGCAAAAAGATGTATATCATAAGAGAGTAGTAAAAAGGTGAGGGTTTAAAACAGATTTTTTTTTTTTTTTTTTTTTTTTTTTTTGCGGTACGTGGGCCTCTCACTGTTGTGGCCTCTCCCGTTGCGGAGCACAGGCTCCGGACACACAGGCTCAGCAGCCATGGCTCATGGGCCCAGCCGCTCGGCATGTGGGATCTTCCCAGACCAGGGCGCGAACCCATGTCCCCTGCATCGGCAGGCGGACTCTCAACCACTGCGCCACCAGGGAAGCCCTAAAACAGATTTTTTAAAAAATAAAAAGACATAACCACAAATGCAATGTGTGAAATATTTTAGATCATGATTGAAAATAAAATAGCTGTAAATGATATACTGGCAGACACATGGGGAATTTTGAATATGGACTGTATGTTAAGGTATTGGAAAAATATTATTATTTTTAGGTAGGATACAGGTATTGTGGTTGAAGAGTATTTCCTGTTTAGGAAATGCATGCTAATTTATATATATTATTTATATTTACATATATTTATAAATATAGAGTGTAATAAAGTTGTTCAGAAAAATATGTATATATAAATATTAATAAATAGATAAAGCAAAAAGACAAAATGTGAAAGAATTTTTAATCTAAGTAATGAATATGATACACTGGTGTTTGCTATAAGATTCTTTCATTTTTCTACATATTTCACATTTTTCATAATAATAAGATGAAATGGAAATGTACCAGAACATTTTCAGAATAAGCAAAGTAGGATTATGATGCTGAGTAATTTTCTACCTTAATATGCATATTTTCCTTGGTGTAGTAAATCAGAATTTACAACATTGTTTAAATGATGCCTTGAGCTTGAAACACAAAAAATCTAAATCTCAAAGAAGGTCTAAGATTATGAAAAGAATATTAATTACAGATTTACTAGATTGGTCTCCATTCTCCTTTGAACACTTCTAAATTTGTAATACTCTTCTCTAATTTATAAAACTGTCAAGACCATTATAATCTTGAGATTTTACACATAAACTTTGGTTCATCAAGTTGAAGCAAAGGTTTTTTTCTGCAGCTTAATGAGAACTACTTCTGTTTTGCATTTAGTTCAGTCTTGCCTAATAAATCTCATTGAAAATCATCCTGTGCGCTGTTGATACAAACTTTGTTAGATAATAAATAAGTAAAAGATTTAAAAACTTAAACAAAAGCAAATCATGAATTATAGATAGTACTTTTGTGAACCACAATAATCAACTTTGCTTTTATGAAACCAAGTCTAACTCTGTGCAGTAGTCACATTCCATTTATATGTGGTATATTGTAGTATCAATTTTGTTGAAAACAAAATATCTTTCACTAAAAATCAACAGGGTGTCCTAAGAGTATTTGCAGCTATTTTTTTTACTGGGGTGTAGTTTATTTACAATGTTGTGTTAGTTTCTGCTGCACAACGAAGAAGTGAATCAGCTATATGTATACATATATCCCCTCCCTCTTGGACCTCCCTCCCACACCCGCCCCCCATCCCACACATGTAAGTCCTCACAGAGCACCGAGCTGAGCTCCCTGTGGTATACAGCAGGTTCCCAATAGCTCTCTGTTTTACCGATGGTAGTGTATATATGTCAAATCTAAATCTCCCAATTCATCCCATTCCCCCTTCCCCACCATGTCCACATGTCAGTTCTCTATGTCTGTGCCTCTATTCCTGCCCTGCAAATAGGTTCATCAGTACCATTTTTTTGGATTCCACATATATGCGTTAATATACGATATTTGTTTTTCTCTTTCCGACTTACTTCACTCTGTACGACAACTCTAGGTCCATCCACGTCTGTACAAATGACCCAATTTCATTCCTTTTTACAGCTTAATAATATTCCATTGTATATATGTACCACATCTTCTTTATCCATTCATCTGTCGATGGACATTTAGGTTGGTTCCATGTCCTGGCTATTCTAAATAGTGCTGCAATGAACACTGGGGTGCATGTGTCGCTTTGAATTATGGTTTCCTCAGGCTATAAGCCCAGTAGTGGGATTGCTGTGTCATACAGTAGTTCTGTTTTCAGTTCTTTAAGGAACGTCCATACTGTTCTCCATAGTGGCTGTATCAATTTACATTCCCACCAACAGTGCAAGCGGGTTCCCTTTTCTCCACACCCTCTCCAGCATTTATGGTTTGTAGAGGTTTTGACGATGGCCATTCTATTAGTGTGAGGTGATAACTGCTTTTGAAAAATGAATGGATAAATGTTTCTTGTGATTTCTAATTATTTGTTACTACATTAGGAGAAGATAGTGCAATGTATATAAGATGGATACAGGCAGAAATATGCCAAGTGCCAGGATCCCAAATAGCCTCAAATACCTGATCACACAATAGCTCAGATTCAGGTGGGATAAATCCTTGTTGTTTGGAAAAAGTTTAAATGAAGACTGCTAGAGATGTTTTAATCTTTTTTTAAATTTTCTTCTTTTTTAATTTCATTATTTTCTTAGTAGTCATCCATTTTATACACATCAGTGTATACATGTCAGTCCCAATCTCCCAATTCATCACACCACAACCCTCACCCCCTGCCGCTTTCCCCCCTTGGTGTCCATACCTTTGTTCTCTACTACTAAGTATCAATTTCTGCTCTGCAAACCAGTTCATCTGTACCATTTTCTAGATTCTACATATATACATTAATATACGATATTTATTTTTCTCTTTCTAACTTACTTCACTCTGTATGACAGTCTCTAGATGCATCCACATCTCTACAAATGACCCACTTTCATTCCTTTTTATGGCTGAGTAATATTCCATTGTATATATGTACCACATCTTCTTTATCAATTCGTATGTCGATGGGCATTTAGGTTGCTTCCATGACCTGGCTATTGTAAATAGTGCTGCAATGAACATTGGGGTGCATGTGTCTTTTTGAATGACGGTTTTCTCTGGGTATATTCCCAAGAGTGGGATTGCTGGGTCATATGGTAATTCTATTCTTAGTTCTTTAAGGAACCTCCATACTGTTCTCCATAGTGGCTGTATCAATTTACATTCCCAACAACAATGCAAGAGGGTTCCCTTTTCTCCATAACCTCTCCACCATTTGTTGTTTGTAGATTTTCTGATGATGCCTATGCTAACTGGTGTGAGGTGATAACTCATTGTAGTTTTGATTTGTATTTCCCTAATAATTAGTGATGTTCAGCAGCTTTTCATGTGCTTCTTGGCCATCTGTATGTCTAATATGGAGAAATGTCTATTTAGGTCCTCTGCCCACTTTTGGATTGTTTGGTTTTTTAATAATGAGCTGCACGAGCTGTTTATATATTTGGAGGTTAATGCTTTGTCCGATGATTTATTTGCAAATATTTTCTCCAATTCTGAGGGTTGTCTTTTCATCTTCTTTATGGTTTCCTTTACTGTGCAAAAGCTTTTAAGTCTCATTAAGTCCCATTTGTTTATTTTTGTTTTTATTTCCATTACTCTAGGAGGTGGATCAAAAAATATCTTGCTGTGACTTATGTCAAAGACTGTTTTTCCTATGTTTTCCGCTAAGAGTTTTATAGTGTCCGGTATTACATTTAGGTCTCTAATCCATTTTGAGTTTATTTTTGCATATGGTGTTAGGGAGTGTTTTAATTTCATTCTTTTACATGTAGCTGTCCAGTTTTCCCAGCACCACTTACTGAAGAGACTGTCTGTTCTCCACTGTATATCCTTGCCTCCTTTGTCATACATTAGTTGACCATAGGTGCGTGGATTTATCTCTGGGCTTTCTATCATGTTCCATTGATCTATATTTCTGTTTTTGTGCAAGCACCATATTGCCTTGACAACTGTAGCTTTGTAATATAGTCTGAAGTCAGGCAGTCTGATTCCTCCAGCACTATTTTTTTCCCTCAAGATAGCTTTGGCTCTTCAAGGTCTTTTGTGTCTCCATAAAAATTTTAAGATTCTTTGTTCTAGTTCTGTAAAAAATGCCATTGGTAATTTGATAGGGATTGCATTGAATCTGTAGATTGCTTTGGGTAGTATAATCATTTTCACAATATTGATTCTTCCAATCCAAGAACATGGTATATCTCTCCATGTGTTTGTATCATCTTTAATTTCTTTCATCAGTGTCTTATAGTTTTCTGCATACAGGTCTTTTGTCTCCCTAGGTAGGTTTATTCCTACGTATTTTGTTCTTTTTGTTTCAATGATAAATGGGACTGTTTCCTTAATTTCTCTTTCATATTTTTCATCATTAGTGTATAGGAATGCAAGAGATTTCTGTGCATTAATTTTGTATCCTGCTGCTTTACGAAATTCATTGATTAGCTCTAGTAGTTTTGTAGTGGCATCTTTAGGATTCTCTATGTATAGTATCATGTCATCTGCAGTTACACTTTTACTTCTTCTTTTCCAATTTGTATTCCTTTTATTTCTTTTTCTTCTCTGATTGCTGTGGTTAGGACTTACAAAACTATGTTGAATAACAGTGGTGAGAGTGGACATCCTTGTCTTGTTCCTGATCTTAGAGGAAATGCTTTCAGGTTTTCACCTTTGAGAATGATGTTTGCTGTGGGTTTGTCGTATATGGCCTTTATTATGTTGAGGAAGGTTCCCTCTATGTCCATTTTCTGTAGAGTTTTATCATATATGGTGTTGAATTTTGTCAAAAAGATTTTTCTGCATCTATTGAGATGATCATATGGGTTTTTTTCTTCAATTTGTTAATATGGTGTATAACATTGATTGATTTGTGCATACTGAAGAATCTTTGCATCTCTGGGATAAATCCCACTTGATCATGGTGTATGATCCTTCTAATGTGTTGTTGAAGTCTGTTTGCTAGTATTTTGTTGAGGATTTTTGCGTCTATATTCATCAGTGATATTGGTCTGTAATTTTATTTTTTTGTGGTATCTTTGTCTGGTTTTGGTATTAGGGTGATGGTGGCCTCATAGAATGAGTTTGGGAGTTTTCCTTCCTCTGCAATTTTTTGGAAGAGTTTGAGAAGGATGGGTGTTAGCTGTTCTCTAAATGTTTGATAGAATTCACCTGTGGAGCCATCTGGTCCTGGACTTTTGTTTCTTGGAAGATTTTAAATCACAGTTTCAATTTCAGTGCTTGTGATTGGTCTGTTCATATTTTCTATCTCTTCCTGTTTCAGTCTTGGAAGGTTATACCTTTCTAAGAATTTGTTCATTTCTTTCAGGTTGTCCATTTTATTGGCATAGAATTGCTTGTAGTAGTCTCTTAGGATGCTTTGTTTTTCTGTGGTGTCTATTGTAACTCCTTTTTCATTTCTAACTTTCTTGATTTGAGTCCTCTCCCTTTTTTTCTTGATGAGTCTGGCTAATGGTTTATCAATTTTGTTTATCTTCTCAAAGAACCAGCTTTTAGCTTTATTGATCTCTGCTATTGTTTTCTTTCTTTCTATTTCATTTATTTCTGCTCTGATCTTTATGATCTCTTTCCTTCTGCTAACTTTGGGTTTTGTTTTTCTTCCTTCTTGAGTTCCTTTAGGTGTAACGTTAGATTGTTTATTTGAGATTTTTCTTGTTTCCTAAGGTAGGCTTGTATAGCTATAAATTTCCCTCTTAGAATTGCTTTCGTTGCATCCCATAGGTTTTGGATCATCGTGTTTTCATTGTCATTTGTCTCTAGGTAGTTTTTGATTTCCTCTTTGATTTCTTTAGTGATTTCTTGGTTATTTAGTAGCGTATTGTTTAGCCTCCATGTGTTTGTGTTTTTTACGTTTTTTTCCCTGTGATTGATTTCTAATCTCATAGCATTGTGATCAGAAAATATGCTTGGTATGATTTCAATTTTCTTAAATTTACTGAGCCTTGGTTTGTGACCCAGGATGTGATCTATCCTGGAGAATGTTCCATGTGCACTTGAGAAGAAAGTGTAATCTGCTGTTTTTGGATGGAATGTCCTATAAATATCAGTTAAATCTATCTGGTCTATTGTGTCATTTAAACCTTGTGTTTCCTTATTAATTTTCTGTTTGGATGATCTGTCCATTGTTGTAAGTGAGGTGTTAAAGTCCTGCACTATTATTGTGTTACTGTTGATTTCCTCTTTTATAGCTGTTAGCAGTTGCCTTATGTATTGAGGTGCTCCTATGTTGTGTGCATATATATTTATAATTGTTATATCTTCTTCTTGGATTGATCCCTTGGTCATCACATAGTGTTCTTCCTTGTCTCTTGTAACATTCTTTATTTTAAAGTCTATTTTATCTGATATGAGTGTTGCTACTCCAGCTTTGTTTTGATTTCCATTTGCATGGAATACCTTTCTCCATCCCCTCACTTTCAGACTGTTGTGTCCCTAGATCTGAGGTGGGTCTCTTGTAGACAGTATATATATGGGTCTTGTTTTTGTATCCATTCAGCAAGTGTGTGTCTTTTGAGTTGGAGCATTTAATTCATTCACGTTTAAGGTAATTATTGATATATATGTTCCTATTACCATTTTCTTAATTTTGGGGGGTTTGTTTTTGTAGGTCCTTTTCTTCTCTTGTGTTTCGCACTTAGAGAAGTTCCTTTAGCATTTGTTGTAGAGCTGGTTTGGTGGTGCTGAATTCTCTTAGCTTTTGCTCGTCTGTAAAGCTTTTGATTTCTCCATTGAATCTTAATGAGATCCAGGCTGGGTAGAGTAATGTTGGTTGTAGGTTCTTCCCTTTCATCACTTTAAGTATATCATGCCACTCCCTTCTGGCTTGTAGAATTTCTGCTGAGAAATCAACTGTTAACCTTATTGGAGTTCCCTTGTATGTTATTTGTCATTTTTCCCTTGCTCCTTTCAATAATCTTTCTTTGTCTTTAATTTTTGCCAATTTGATTACTATGTGTCTCAGTGTGTTTCTCCTTGGGTTTATCCTGTATGGGACTCTCTGTGCTTCCTGGAATTGGTTGGCTATTTCCTTTCCCATGTTAGGGAAATTTTTGACTATAATATCTTCAAAGATTTTCTTGGGTCCTTTCTCTCTCTCTTCTTGTTCTGGGACCCCTATAATGTGAATGCTGTTGTGTTTAATGTTGTCCCAGAGGTCTCTTAGCCTGTCTTCATTTCTTTTCGTTCTTTTTTCTTTATTCTGTTCCGCAGCAGTGAATTCCACCATTCTGTCTTCCAGGTCACTTATCCATTCTTTGCCTCAGTTATTCTGCTATTGATTCCTTCTAGTGCATTTTTCATTTCAGTTATTGTATTGTTCATCTCTGTTTGTTCTTTAATTCTTCTAGATCTTTATTCAACATTTCTTGCATCTTCTGAATCTCCATTCTTTTTCTGAGGTCCTGGATCATCTTCACTATCATTAGTCTGAATTCTTTTTCTGGAAGATTGCCTATCTCCATTTCATTTAGTTGTTTTGGGGGGGTTTTATCTTGTTCCTTTATCTGGTACATAGCCCTCTGCCTTTTCATCTTGTCTATCTTTCTGTGAGTATATTTTTTGTTCCACAGGCTGCAGGATTGTAGTTCTTCTTACTTCTGCTGTCTGACCTCTGGTGGATGAGGCTATCTAAGAGGCTTGTGGAAGTTTCCTGATGGGTGGGAGTGGTGGATGGTAGAGCTGGCTTTTGTTCTGGTGAGCAGAACTCAGTAAAACTTTAATCTGCTTGTCTGCTGATGGGTGGGGCTGGGTTTCCTCCCTGTTGGTTGTTTGGCCTGAGGTGACCCAACAGTCTAGGCTACCTGGGCTCTTTGTTGGGGCTAATGGCGGACTCTGGGAGGGCCCACGCCAAGGAGCACTTCCCAAAACTTCTGCTGCCAGTGTCCTTGTCACTTGGTGAGCCATGCTGCCCCCCTTCCCTGCAGGAGACCCTCCAACACTAGCATGTAGGTCTGGCTCAGTCTCCTGTTGGGTCACTGCTCCTTCCCCTGGGTCCAGTTCGTACACTACTTTGTGTGTGCCCTCCAAGAGTGGAGTCTCTGTTTCCTCTAATCCTGCCAAAGTCCTGCAATCAAATCCCACTAGCCTTCAAAGTCTGATTCTCTAGGAATTCCTCCTCCCGTTGCCAGGCCCTCAGGTTGGGAAGCCTGATGTGTGGCTCAGAACCTTCACTCCAGTGAGTGGACTTCTGCGATTTAAATTTTCTCCAGTTTCTGAGTTACCTAGAGATGTTTTAAAATGCGATTAATGAAAGTATAACACAGTAAGAGTAAAATGTAGAGAAATGTAACAAAACTTATATTGGTGTCTACTAATAATTTATTGCAAATTTCTAATTTTATCTGGAAAAAGCAGCCCACAAATATTTTAAGTAATCTCACTTTTTTTCTGTATTTTGATTTTTCCTTGCAAATCTTGAAGCAATTAAAATTAGAAAACCCAACTATGTATGGCACCTTAACTATTCCTCTTGTAAATAATTGGATTTAAGTTATTGTTGAGTCAAATTTCTGAAATGTAGATGAAAGTTGTCAGTAATACCAATTTAATGTTTAATCAGTTATTTAGAAGGAAGTAGTGAGCACAGTTGCCATGGATATATATCCAAAACTATAGGTTTGAGTATCAAATATTTCCAATTTAAAAAAATCACTTATTATAAGTGAGTTTTACTGGATTTTGCTTTTAGTGATTTCAATTTTTTTTAAAGTGTATCTAATTGGAGAAATAAATTCTGCTTATTTAAGCCTGGTTGAGAAGGCTGAGTATTTTGTGATGTCTTGCCAGTCCTCACAGACAACAGTCTACACTGCTACAGTGAGGCAGCACCTTACTCTATGCTTTCTGTAAGGCCCTTAATGTATTTTATTTAAATGATTGATTTTCACATATGACTATCTGTGAATAATATAATCTCTTTAGGTGATGGATCATGTCTGATTTATCTTTAACTGACTGGACAAAGCACATACCTGATCCTTTTTTTTTTTTTTTTTTTACAACTTTATTGGAGTATAATTGCTTTACAATGTTGTGTTAGTTTCTGCTGTATAACAAAGTGAATCAGCTGTATGTATACATATATCCCAATATCCCCTCGCTCCTGTGTTTCCCTCCCACCCTCCCTATCCCATTCCTCTAGCTGGTCACAAAACACGGAGCTGATCTCCCTGTGCTATGCATCTGCCTCCCACTAGCTATCTATTTTACATTTGGTAGTGTATGTGTGTCCGTGTTACTCTCTCACTTCGTCCCCGATTACCCTTCTCCCTCCCCGTGTTCTCAAGTCCATTCTCTATGTCTGTGTCTTTATTCCTGTCCTGCCCCTAGGTTCATCAGAATCTTTTTTTTTTTAAGATTCCATATATATGTGTTAGCGTACAGTATTTGTTTTTCTCTTTCTGACTTACTTCACTCTGTATGACAGACTCTAGGTCCATCCACTTCAATACAAGTAACTCAGTTTCATTTCTTTTTATGGCGGAATAATATTCCATTGTATATATGCCACATCTTCTTTATCCATTCATCTGTCAATGGACACTTAAGTTGCTTCCATGTCTTGGCTATTCTAAATAGTGCTCAATGAATATTGGGGTGCGTGTGTCATTTTGAATTATGGTTTCCTCAGGGTATATGCCCAGTAGTGGGATTGCTATGTCATATGGTAGTTCTATTTTTAGTATTTTAAGGAACTTCCATACTGTTCTCCATAGTGGCTGTATCAATTTACATTCCCACAAACAGTGCAAGTGGGTTCCCTTTTCTCCACACCCTCTCCAGCACTGATTCTTAATATATTTCTGTTGAATGTAATTTAAGAAGCTGGAGAAGAGTTGCTGACTTGGTGCTGGCAGAGACCTGGCTTGTGTACCAGCTCACCTGCTCTACCACTTAGGGTCTCTGAGTGAACTTGAGAAAGTAACTTGGCATTACAGATTCTCAATTGTGTCATATTCAAATTGTCAATAAGGTCATCTACTCACAGGGTTGTCATGAGTATCAATTGTGATGATAGTAGTAATAGGTAATCTCTACTGAGTAACTTTTTTGAGTGCCTACTATGTAACAAGTGTGGTCCTTGATGTGATGTGCCCAATTCTCTCCTAAAAATTTTAGATAAATGATTTTATTTAGACCTCCACAGCTCCATAAATTGTGTATTATTACTTCCCAATTTTACAGATTGAGAAAATGAGACAAACGGAGTTTAAATAATTTGCTCAAGGTCAAACAGAAAGTGAACTAGGAACCCAGGTGATTTGATTCCAGAGGCTTGTGCTATGTAAAGGGTTTGTATATAATACACGATCAATAAAGATTAGATTTAAAAAGACAAAAGAAAAATACTTCAGTTGCTATTCATGAGTTTCCTTTCTTATTTTTTTAAATGCAGAGTTTCCTTTGGTTCAATAATTGCTAATGAGTGTGTCATTTTTATGAACGTATGAGTATACTTAAGCCTTCAAAGACTCTCACTTCTGCAAGTGATTGAACACTAAATGGATGTGAATAGCTGCAGGGAGATACTCTCTGCATAATAGGAGTGTCCTTTCTTTTAAAGAAAATCATGTGTGACTCGGGTAGGATGTGGCACTTCTGCCATATAATTTACAACATATCTGTTCCTTTAACTCCTCCTAGAAATTTCAAGTCAACTTATTCATGTTTCTGGCTTAAATTGCCCTTGCCTTTCTGTGGAGATTCGACATTTGAAAATATGAAATAACAAGTGTTATTTCCACTTAATTCTAAAAGAATTTGGTTTCCATCTAGACAGGCACCTGATTTAGAGAAAAGCAGAGGCTCTAGCCAGCTGGAAAGAAGGAAAAAGTAAAAAAAGAGTCAAGGTTTTCAAAAATGTGGGTCTCTCCCCACTTAAATTGTTCCAACCCACACTCACTTAAAAGCATAGACCAAAAAAGTCTTGACTCTTTCTCCATAGAACCTTTTTAATCATCTATGGCCGGCCAAGGGCTATAGCTTGAGGCAGCCACATGGCCAGAATCTCTGTTCTCATGTATTTGGCTATAAGAAAAGTCTGTAAACCAATTTCCAGACTATGTTAAAAGCAGTTTAAGTGTCAGAAGAAAAAGAAAGTACTTTGATGTTCAGTATTTGAAATTAAATGTTTGGTTTATATATGTGGACTTTTTAGGATTATTAAACCATAACCAGTCACTTATTCTTGAGACTCACATTGCTATACCTAACTAACAATTATACCACTTTTCAGCGGCCTCCAGTATTAAGTTTACAAGGGCCAGTTATAATTAAAAGTAATATTTAAAGAAAATTCACTTCACAGTTTATCCATAATACTACACGCATTCACTTTGTTGAGTTCCCTGTAGGTAAGCTACGCTAAACAGGTAAAGTTCTTCTAAAAACTGCCCTCCAATTTTTTCCCCCCAATATTTATAGCTTTACAAAAAAAGTGTTTTCCATTATTTTTTGACTTATAGCTGCTATGACATAGGAAAAACACTGGTTTGAGTGACTCAATTCTAGGAGAGTCTGTATTTATTTTCCCCAATATAGGAATATTTTTACCTTTGTGACTATTTCCTCCATTAATACTAGAGAGTCAGGGTACAAATTCCGACATAGAAATAAAACTTTTAGTATCTGAATAAAACTGAGACTAGTTAGCTTGGTACATCCCAGCAGAGCAGATGAGTTCTTCCTGAAAACAGTCTATTCTCTGCATTGCAAACCAGCTACTGAAGAACATTCATGAGTCTCTAAAGAGAAGTTCTATTTCCACAGGACTGTTTCTACAGAATACTATTAACTGGCAGCAATAAGGTGTTTGTGGTATGTTATTTTCCATCTCCATTCATTCCTCTAGGTCATCCCACGTAAATACCAAATCGAAATACACCGTGCTTGGTATTCAAAGGAAGCAGTGTTCAATTGATCATGAATTATATGCAAACCCTTTACATAGCACAAGGCTCTGGAATCAAATCACCTAGTGTTGAATCTTCAAAGGAAGATTCAACACTAGTCCCCAACAGTCTCCTTCCAGCCAGACTGGCTCTCCTAAGCCCCACTTAAATATACATTCTGAAGCTACCACTGGTGTTATTCCTTCTATTTTGAAACAGCTTAATCAAAATAAATTTTGAATGCAGTAGTTTTCTTATTCTCATGCTTTAAAGGTTTACCAACTTCACAGAGTCCTATTTGTGCTGCCTAAGTAAGAACGGTTAACATTTTTTTTCCTTCTATGAAATTAGGGAAAAGGGTTCTAATTTTGTGTAACTGTAAACCTTGGATGTAACATAAAAATTTGTTTCGAGTCTTCATCTCGACAGCATCACTTCTAAATTGTTTGAAATATTCAAAACTGATACATAGATTTTACTTAGTAACCAGACTTCTTATCAAACCCAAATTTATTGAACAATGTTTTAAAAATTAATTCTATAAAATACTTAAAGTAACCCCTGATGATGTCAGCATAGTTGCTGCATTTTTGTACATTAATGAATTAGAAACAATGAAAGAGAATAACCTTCAGTTATTCAGCAGGTACAAAGTGCTTACATATTTCATCCAGAGAATGATTAATACTTTCATACTTCTGCTTATTAAAGGAATATGATATTCATTTTGGCTTGTAGACCTTTCCTCTGTAATTCAATTGAACAAAACTTTTCTCATAGAGTCTCAATATAAGAAAAGTGTATTTGCCAATACAGTTTATGAACTCACAAGCATTAATGTGTCCACTATTTGATTTATTGGGGAGATATACACATTGCTAACTTCCCTTAACTATATTATCCATTAGACTGTAAATGTAGAATGAGATCCAAGTAAGAACCTTTATTTTCAAGCTTATTTAGTAATTTCATGAATTTAATATAAATATTTTTTTGCCCATGATTGATATGTCATAGAGGCAGTATAAAAGAAGATGGCTTGTAAGCTACAATTGGTGGCTTGAAAAGTAGTTTTATTTTCTACTTCCTACTTTGTAAAAAATAGTGTGAAATTAATATAACTATGGTAAATTATTCAAATACAAATCAATGTAATTTCCCTAATATTTAACTTCAGCTTTATATTTAAATGTATATAACATGCATAAAGGTAAGTGAACCTATCAGAGGAAGACAGCTGGCAAGGTTTTGTTTGTGTTTGGTATGTCAAAAGAAGTACCCACATTTAACCATTAAACAGAGCAAGAAATAGAATTATATCTGTATTCTAGAACCCTCTACTATGGCAGGGAGGGGGGCTCCTTCTAGTTATAATGAACACAAAGGTAAGTACTTTTCTTACTTCCATAGATTTAGTCACCTGGTTTAAAAGTTTATATAATAGAATCATGTAGAATGCATCTTTTTGTGTCAAAAGTCTATCTCTCAAAATGTTTGGATTGTGAGATCTATCCATGTCAATACGTGTTACAGTATTATTTCATCTTCATTTCTGTGTTGTCTTCCATTGTATACATATACTGTAATTTATTTATCCACCTATTATTAATGAACATTAGGTTGTTTCTAAATTGGGGAATTTTGAATAATGCTGCTGTGATCATTGTTATGCATGTCACCTGTTGCACATATGTACCTGTAATTGGGTCAACATATGCATGTATGTAGAATGGAATTACTAAGTCATATGGTATCTGATGTTCAGCATTAGTAAATGCTGCCATTTTCCAAATGTATTCTACCAGTATATGCTCTGTTCAGCAGCGTATGAGTGTTCCAACTGTGCCGCATCTTTGGCAATTCTTAATAGCGTCAATGTTTTGTTTTGTTTTAATGTTCTTGATGGATGTGAAATGTCATCTTATTACAGTTTTAATTTTGTATTTCATAATCACACATTTACTGTTTTTTGAATATAATGTTTAGACAATGACCTATTTTATTAAGTTATTTGTTTTTTCTAATTGACTTGTAAGCAATCTTTAATCCAGATAGGACTCCTTTGTCAATCAAATATATTAAACATAACTTCTCTCATTTTACAATGATATTTCACTTACTTAATAATGCTTTATAATTTAAAACATATCACTATTAATTGCTATTAATATCATTATGAATGCTTTATAATTAAAAATATTAAAAATTAGCCTAAGTATCACTTTTTAAATTTTATAATTGATGCTTTTTGTGTCTAAATATCATTGTCTATACTCATGGCCTTGAAGATATAATTCACACACCATAAAATTTTCCCTTTTTAAGTGTACAGTTCAGTAGTTTTTAGTGTATTTATAATTAGTGCAAACGTCACCACAAATCTTATCGCCTTAAAATAAACTATCTCTTAGGAATCACTCTCCTGTTTCCCCTTTCCTTAGCACTCAGCCACAACTAATCTACGTTCTGTCTCTATGAATTTGTCTATCCTGGAAATTGCATATAAGTGGCATCATACCTAATGTAGCCTTTTATGTCTGTCTTCTTCCACCTAGCATAATGTTTTCAAGGTTTAATCATTTTGTAACATGTATTAATGCTTCTTTCCTTTTTATGGCTAAATATCAATAATTTATAATAATCCATTGTACGGATAAACCTTAAATATCTATTTATCAGTTGATAGGAATGTGTGTTGCTTCCACTTTTTAACTATTATTAATAATTCATCTATGAACATTTGTGTACAAGTTGTTGTGTAAACGTAATTTTAAAATTTTCTTTGATACTTATCTGGAAAGGAACTGCTGAGTCATGTGGTAAGTCTATGTTTAAATTTTTGTCAAACTTACGTCAAATTATGTTTAAACATTTTGTCAAATGTTTTTCAAAGTGGCTGGACTATATTACATTCTCATCAGCAATGTATGAGTGCTGTAATTTAGTAGTGTATTCACAAATTGTTATGGTCCCTCTTTTTGATTAGAGAAATACTAGTTGATATAAAATAGTATCTCACTGTGGCTTTGATTTGCATTTCACTAGTGACTATTGATGTTGATCACCTTTTACTGTGCTTACTGTCCGTTTTCATAGGTTCTGTAGAGAAATATATTTAAACAGCCCATTCCTAAAGTTGGGTTTTCTCTTTATTGTTGAGTTGTAAGAGTTCTTCAACTCTTATGTGGACACTAGTCCTTTATGATTTTCAAATATTTTCTTGATTCTGTGGGTTGTCCTTTACAAATTACTGATGGTGCTTTGGAGCCCAATGATTTTAAATTTTTGTAAAGTCCAATTTATCTATTATTTTTATTTTGTTGCTTTGCTTTTGGAGAAATATGTAAGAGACATTGGCTAATTCAGAATTACAAGGATTCACACCTACGGTTTCTTCCATGACTTTTATAGTTTTAGCTGTTACATTTAAGTCTATGATCCATTGGTGTATTTTTGTTTATAAATGAGGAAAGAGTTCAGCTCATTCTTTTGCTTATGTATATACAGTTGTTTGGTCATCATCATTTGTTGAAAAGAGTATCCCTTCTCCATTGATTTGTCTTTAAAACTTTGTTTTTAATTAATTAACCATAATTTAAGTGTCTATTTCTTCACTCATTTCTATTTTGTTGACATATGTAGCTGTACCTATGCCAGTGCCATACTGTCTTGATTACTTGTAGCTTTGTAGTAAGTTTTGAAATCAGGAAGCTTGTGTCCTCCAATATCCTCCAAATTTATTATTTTTCCCCTAGGATTTTTTTGGCTGATCTGCATCCCTTAAAATTCCATGAAGTTAAAATAAGCTTGTCAATTTCTGCAGAAAAGGCAGCTGGGCTTTTGATTAGGATTGTCTTCAATCTGTAGAACAGTTTGGAGAGTGTAGGCATCATAACAGTATTAGTCTTCCAGTTGAGTTTTTTTCATTTATTTATGTCTTGTTTAACTTCTTTTAACAATGCTTTGTAGTTTTTCAGTGAACAAATCTTGCATTTTTTGTACGTTTATTCCTAAATATCTATTCTTTTTGATGCTATTGGAAAAGAAATTGTTAATTTTGGAACTTTTCATTGCTAAATTGTTGAAATGCAATTGATTTTTTTAATAGATCTTGTGGCCTACCAACTTGATGAACTTGTTGATCAGATCTAATACATTTTTGTTTATTCCTTAAGTTTTTCTAAACAAAAGGTCATGTAATATGTGTGCAGAGATAGTTTAATTTCTTTCTTTTCTATCTGGATGCTTTTTAAAAATATTTTTATTGCCTGAATACATTGACTATAACGTCCATCTTTATGTTCAATAAAATGGTATGGTGGACATCCTTGGCTTGTTTTTACTCTTATGATGAAATCTTTCTTTTTTCCATTCAGTTTGAGGTTAGCTCTGGGTTTTTCAAATATACGTCTTTTATCTGCTTGAGGAATTTCTCTTCTATTTCTAGCTTGTTGAGTGTTTTCATTATAAAAGGGTGTTGATTTTCTCAAAATTTACTATTGACATAATCATAAGGTTTTGTTATTTTTTCTATCACTGTAGGGTATTACATTGATTAATTTTGATATATTAAACCAACTTTGTCAGCTTGAGCTAAATCTACATAGATCATATTGCTGGATAAAATCTGTTCGTATTTTGTTGGGAAATTTTGTGTCTATATTCAAAAGGGATATTGTTTTGTATTTTTCACTTCTTGTGATTCTAACCTGGTTTTAATTTCTGTTTAAATCCTGGAATGAGTTTGGAAATATTTCTCCCTTTTCTACTTTTGGGAGACTTTGTGAAGTATTGGTGTTAAATATTTAAACATTTCTTACAACTCAAAAATGAAGTCTTCAGGGCTGGACTTCTATTTCAGGGGAGTTTTTTGATCAATAATTCAGTTATTTTACTTGTTACAGGTTTATTCCAATTTCCATTTCTCCTTGAGTCATTTTTAGTAGTATGTGTCCTTCTAGGCATTTGTCCATTTCATCTAGGTTATCTAGTTTATTGGCATACATTTGTTCATAACATTTCCTTATAATTATTTTTTTAATTTCTGTAGGATTAGAATTAATATTCCATTTTTATTTAGTAATTTGGTTTTCTTATACAGTTTAGCTAAAGATTTTTTTTTTTAATTTTGTGGAAATTGGTAAAGCAACAAACTTAGGTTTCCGTGATTTTCTCTATTTTTCTATTCTTTATTTATCTACTCTAATTTTGTCTTCTTCCTGCTTGCTTTGATCTTAGTTTACTCTCTGCTGTAGTTTATTTATTAATTTGAGATATTTATTTGTTTTTAATATATGCATTAAATTTATGAATTTCCCTTTAAGCACTGCTTTAGCTAGACTACAAAAGTTTGGACATGCTGTGTCTTTAGATTAATTCATCTCAAATTATTTTTTAAATTTCTCTTATGATTTCTTGTTTTGATCCCAGGGTTACTTTAGGAGTGTGTTATTTAATCTCTATGTATTTCCTCCTGTTATTTATTCCTTTTGAATTCCCCAAATTTCCTTCTGTTATTGTGGAATTTCCTTCCTTTGAGATTGAAGAAAAAATTTTGATGATGAGTCCTTTTAAAATTTTTGAGACTCATTTTATGGCCTGACATATGGTCCATCCTGAAGATTTGCTCGCTTTTTCATTCATTTTTCTTACTGTTCCTCAAAATGGGTAATAGCAATTGCTCTACCTCCAAGTATGCTGATTCTTTCTCTCTGTGGCTTGAGCCCCTTTAGTGAATTTTCATTTCAGTTACTGTACTATTCAACTCCAAAATTTTATTCCTTCTATCTCTTTATTGATATTCTCTGTTTGGTGATAATCACTATTTTGTTCTCATACTTTGTGTAGTTATCTGGACATCATTTGTTTGTTTTAGTTCTTTGAAGATATTTTAAATAACTGATCTAAAATTTTTGTCTCTTAATCCAGTGTTTGTGTTTCCTCATGGGCTGTTTCTTTCAACTGCTTATGTTCTCATGTATTGACCATATTTTCTACTTTTTATATATCTTCTAATTTTTTGTTAATGTATGTTTTAAATCAAATAATGTGGCAACTGTGTAAATCAGATTCTTTTCCCTCAATGTAGTTTGTTGTTGTTACTATTTAGTATAGTTTTTCTTTGTTTGCTTAGTAACTTTTTCAAACTAATTCTGTAAAGTCTATTTTCACTGTCACATGTGCTTACCGTCTGCTTGGCTAGTTTAGTGGCCAACTAGTGATTGGATAGAGATTTCCTTAAGTGCCTTGGACTAAGAAGTCTTTCAGCCTTTGCTGAGGTGTTCTGTATGGATTCTGGTGTATGTCTTCAATATTCAAGCAAGCCGTTTACAACACTCTATTATTCTTCACTTTCTGTTTGTGCAGAACCTCAAGTTAAGCCACACTTGAGAGATGGGGGCTTGATCAGGTCTTTCCTGGGCATGCACAAACCCTGAGTATGCATACCATTCTGTGCATGTGCGTGGTCTTCTAAATTCTCAGGGGCATATCAGAGCTCTTCAAGGTTCCCTGTGAACACACATTCACCAGCTTTTCCTTTTAAGTTTTTTGGTTAACCTCTTGTTTGCCACAAATATTATCACAGCCTTAGGCAGCTGAAATGTTAAGCAGTTTCTGCTAATTCTCACAACCACTCTGGGAAAGGGCTGTGCTGAATGAATTCTGAGTGAATTCTGAATAAATTCATTCTGAGTGAATTCAATTTAAGAATGTCTTGGCCATTATCTCTTCAGTATTTATTCTGTCCTTTTTCTCTCTCCTTTTTCTGTGATGTCAATCTTGCAAACGTTAGATAGTTTGATATTGCCCCAAAGCTCTTGGATGCTCTGTTATGCATTTAAATTGATTTTCTCCTTGCGTTTCAGTTTGAATAAGTTTTATTTATTTATTTTCAGACTCAATCCTTCTGGGAAAAAATTCTGTTTTTTTGTATTGGGTATAATTGGAAAATAGGTGAAGTTATAACGACTACAATAAGACACACTTGTTTTATGGTGGTAGCAAGAGAACAATAATAATCTTATCAATCACCTGAAGGTAAGACTTCAGACACTGGGAGGGAGTTACACTAAGTGTCTTTTAGAATCATCCCTAGAACCTTCTTCATAAAGGACAACCCTTCCCATGTGACTCTCCTGAACTATTGCAAGTACTTTTAATGTTAAAGTGCAATGTGCAAAATTTTAAATAAATAATATTTATTAATATGCTTAGTAAAAAAAATTACAACTAGATCTACCAGTCTCTGACAGACAACACCATCCATGATTTTACTGCCATTCTCTTAATTTTTACTCATACATATATTGGAACAGAGGAGAGACCCCCAGCAACCCCATCTCCAACACAAAACACCTGTCAAGGTCTTTGGACGTCTTGCCCACCTGCATTCCCGAACCATCTCCCAGTCATTCTGTGGGGCAGACAGATGCCATTCTGTTGGTACCCTAGACAATCCCTTTGAAACAAGAATTAGATCAATTATTCAAACTGAACTTGGAAACCCAAAATTTATTAGTTTTTAGGGAGACTACATTGCAGGCATTCTCAATCTCTGCCCTTTCCAATGGATATTAGTTCCACTTACAGGACCCCAAATTTTTGAAAATGAATTTCTTTTTTGGAACTTTGTATCTCTCTGTGGCTTTGTGCTTCTTCTCTGGTAACAGTGAACTTACCCTGCTCCCCAAATCACAGTACCTTAAAACTTAGGGGAAGATGTAAGAGACCTTCAGGTATTTTATGAAACACTAATAGTAGATCATGCAGCTCACATATAACTGTGGATATCTTTTCAAAATGAGGCAGCTCTTGGTTGCTTGGGGATCTTCCCAAAGGACTAACTGATTCATTATTTATATGCTCCTTGGAGGCAGTTATCTCTACCATGTGTCAACAAATTAGAAATCATGGTACAACATTTATCCCTGACTTTAACTGAATTGATCAGTTACATTGCAATGGTCCTGGAAGGCATTCAGCCTGGACTCACTGGTCATAGTAGTTATGGATGATTGCTTGAAACTTGTTCCTTACAGGCAAAGGCAGAATCTGTGCAATCACTAACGCATCTGCTGTGCCTGGACTAATACCTCTAGCCAAGTGGAAATGTCAGTGCTGAAACCTACAGAGTAAGACACCAGGTTTTCTGAGTTAAAGCCTGACTTGTTTGCTCAGCAGTGTCTGGTACCTTGGATGGCATATTTTAGTCAAAAGCTTAGGCTGTCTTCATCAGGCTGCTTGGAATTTTATTGAGAAGAGCCTTAATTAAATATTGTATGGAACAATTGAATGGATTTTGTTACTAGCCTCTCTAGATCAGATTAATCAGAGTGGCCGATAAAGTGGCATCATATTTATTGGAAAATTCATCAGAATTCAAGTCAATGTAGAAATGAGGGGCAAATATTTTGGGGAGTCAATAATCCATAAATCTCTTATGTTTCTGCATGCTTTGTGAGTGAGGCACTGATGGACCTTTTCAATGACATTTGCAGAGGATTTCCTTGGAAGACACAGTTATCACCCTCAAGATCAAAGTGCACACATTCTTAGTGTCCAGTACAATAAAGAAAATGACTCCCTACAGAGCAATAAGTGTAATTATTGACCACTATTTAAAAAATAGGTTTCCTAAACTTAGGTTTAATTTCCTGAAACACAACCCACTTCATGTGGCACACTTTAACCAATGTGACAGTGGGAAATTCTACAGGACAAATTAGCCCATTTATTCAAATAATAAATAGCCTGAAAAAACAATGTATAAAGATAGATGATGCCCTAGAGTAGAAAAAAAAGTCAACCAACTGCAATATGTAGATCTTGTTTGATCTCATTTCACAGGAATCAACAATAAAAACACATTTTTGAGACAATTGGTGACACTAGCTATCAGCTCTGTATTGGATAAGATCAAAGAATTATTATTAATTGTGTTTATTGTGGTTACTAAATTAAGGTTGTGTATAAAAAGAAAGTTTTATCTGTTAGAAATACATACTAAGTATTAACACGTGAAAGGACATTTTTGGGAATTTTGTTTCAAGTTAAAAAAAATTTAATTAAATTCTTTGCAAAAATATTGAGGTTTAGCAAAGAAAACAAGGTACATGCAGATAAATAAATACTGTGAATATAATCAAGTAAAAAATTTTAAGTAGTCAAATCCCTAAATTATTCAGCTATAATGGCATATAATTACTTTCAGAATGGCCTACAGTCCGTGGTCTAATGGTCCAATAACTGACCAGTGGTTCTCAATGTGAAGCAATTTTATTCCTCAGACGATATTTGGCAATGTCTGGAGACGTTTTTGGTTGTCACAACTGGGGAGGTGCTACTGGCATCTTGTGGGTAGAAGCCAGGGATGCTGATAAATATCCTAAAATGCATAGGACATCCCCTCAAACAAAGAATTATGCAGTTCAAAATGTTAATAGTGCCAAATTTGAGAAATCCTGTACTAGATAATTAAAATAAGGTGGAATTATCCACTGTTGTCATGTTTAAATTAGCACCAAGAGTGAGAGTAGGAAAAATCTGGATGTGCCAGTATATGGTCAGGCCACTCATGATGGCTGTTCTCTTGCTGTTTGTATGTCCCCTGCTCGACCAGTCCTGCTTCACCTACACCGTACTCATGCAAACATGCTTGACCCAGCCCCTTAGGCCAGATGGCTCCACCTGCTAGTTTATTAAAAGGAAACATTTGCCCTCATTATGATCGTTAAACTGATGGGCTGTGAGGGATGTACCTCAGCTGCTGGTTTCCCTGGTAGTTGATGAGCCAGCCTGATGTCAATTCCCCTTATAAATGGTAGCTTCCTTCTCCCCTGAGTAGCAAAGATGGCTGCCATGTCCTTTCTGCCGTCTGCTGAGCATATGTGTAAGATCTCCTGTCTATTAAACTAGTGATGTCTCTGGTGCTGTCTTGAGGCTCTTCCTTCAGTCTTGAGGCTGGGCAACTACAAGGCTTGCAGGCCTGCGAGGTGTAGCCCAGAAGCCAGTTTTAGAAGTCAAGTTCTGGACACTTGCAAATAGCCCAAGCACACCACTGTCATCCTCAGCTGATTCAAGGAAGGATGTGATTCTGCAAGCTGCAGTGGAGACAAGGAGGGTTTAAAGTTGATATGCACTTATCTTCAGTGAATGTGAGCATCTCTCAGTATGTAAGAAGAAACTGCCAGCTTTCCTGGATCCATGGTGATCTTTTATCTTCTGACAACTTCTCTCCAAGGAACAACAGACCAGTACTCTGGTTGCTTTCTTCCTTTGTTGTACTGCTGGATCACAGCTGCAGTGTGAGTAACAAAGCCTTTTCTCGTTGGTTTTCCCACTTTATAGAAATATGGGTGGAATCTTAATACTCTTCTCTTCTTTGGAGGGACATATATTTCTAGTGGGTACCTGAATTAACTTTAACAGTCATAACTGAATTTCAGATTTATTATCAATGTGCACCTTAACAGCTGATATCTGAAGTAGATACCAAAGAGGAATCTAGTGACTTTTTACTCAGATTTTCTTCTGTTAAAGAACCTAGTTGCAGTGAAAGAGACTTTCTCCTTCAGGTTTTATCCGGCTCTTAATTGCCCTCAGTTGAGGGATCACATGCCTGGAGAAAAGAACTACTAAGGGTGATGTATTTTCCCACTGTTTCAATAATTTTTCCATCATTTAATTCTGTCTTCTGCAAGTTTTCACGTATCTGTGACCCTTCTTTGTTCTTATTAAGGTAATATTCGATAAGTTTAACTTTATATCTCCATGTATGTTCAATGTGTTCTCCACCTGGCTTTCTGGGGAACCAAATTGCTTGTCCACTTCCAGCATTATATCATGATTATCATGGGCTTCTAAATCTAGGGCCCCCTCAGTTCAGCATCACACCCTGTTGCTAAAAAATTCAGAGTTGAATGTATTTGAATTCCTGTAGCAGAACCAATTTTTTGTGACTTAGCTACCTTAGCTCCTCGCGGTCAAGAGAAAGGTACTGCTTTGAGGTGTCTTTTTTGGTCTTTCCACTATCAGTTTGAGAAGAAAGTTCTTCTAAGTAAGCAAAGTCATCATCTTCCCCTAAAAAAGGAATTTTCTTTGCCTATAGATTCAAATGCAGCATGAGTGTCAGAGGTTCTTGCTGACCTTGCTCAGTTCCATCTAACACTAAAATGTGGATATGTTGGGGAGGATACAGTTAAAACAAAATTGGGCAGATATTTCTAGTTGTTGAAACTGGGTGATGAGTATATGAGAATTCATTATGCTATTATCTCTCCCAACAAAACAAATATGGAACTTAGGGTATAGCTTTTATGATGAATCCCAGGTCCACTGGGATCCATAGTTGTATGACCTTAATATTGTTTCTTCAAATTTTCCTCAGCTGAAAGTAGAAATAATATTTATTTGTACCTATTTTATAGAGTTGTAATGAGTTTTAAATGTGTTAATATTTTTAGGCACTTAGAACAATGCCTTGCTATGTATATTACTTAAATAATAAAAGATAAATATTGCTGGATTATAGTAATTATAAAGAATTTTGCCTCACAATTATATTTAAAGGATTAATTAATAATGCATACTATAGAATAAATACGTACCGAATATTAAGCACATGAATGGTAATGCTTTGTAGAGAATCAATTAACAAGATTTATAACCATTCATGTACTTGTATTTTTACCCTAGAATGATAATGGGAGCCTTTTAGAGAGTTTGATTCTAATTCAAAATCTCCCAGTATTAAAAAAAAAAAAAAAATCTCCCAGTATTTTCATGACTGCCACTGTATGCACTAAATCTAGGAAGTAGTTTAAAAATTCCCTTTTACTTATATTCAAGTTGAAAAATCATTTCACTTCTCCTCCAGGTCTGAATAAATATAGATCATTTTTATGAGAAAAAAATCCCCAGAAAGCAAAGAAGATATTTTCTTTACTGAAATATACATTCAGAATTGTAGCCCAATGCTTGTCAAATAGATAACATTCCATTAACCAAACAAATAAATCAATATTTAAATGAATTACTTAACAGAATTCAAATGTTTCCTGATTCAAGGTAGCACTAGTAAAATTGTCTGCTTCATAAAATTCACCTGTTAACTCATAATACAGACTAGTATTCACAGCAAGAAAATGACATTATCTATTTCCTCTTCCCCCAATAAGTTAAAAGTGGTACTTATATCTACTTCTGCCAGAGAACTGCATTTCCTACTCACTGCTGAATGCCCTTGCCTCAAATATAATTCACAGAAGGATGATAATTTACCTTTCTCAATAAGAAATAAATGTTCAGTGGTTTAGAGGAGAGAAAAGTCTCACCTACTTGTTCATTTCAAATGTCTTCCCACAAATTAACCCCAGTTACATTGGCTTTCTCTGAACATGAGAATGTAAATTCCTGGAACAGATATTCCATTTCCCAAACTAAACAGATGTAGTAGTTTTACAACTCAAGTGGCTATGGTACTTCATTTCACATTTTCTCAATTAGGATAATAAACCCTGGAACAAGTGAATGGTTGTTAAGAGCTACTAGAGAAATTTACATAAAAAAGAAAATATAAAGTAATATCTTTTTTAAATTAATTAATTAATTAATTTACTTTTGGCTGCGTTGGGTCTTCTTTGCTGCGTGCGGGCTTTCTCTAGTTGTGGCGAGCGGGGACTACTCTTCGCTGCAGTGCGTGGGCTTCTCGTTCTGGTAGCTTCTCTTGTTGTGGAGCATGGGCTCTAGACAAGTGGGCTTCAGTAGTTGTGGTACGTGGGCTCAGGAGTTGTGGCTCACGAGCTCTAGAGCGCAGGCTCAGTAGTTGTGGCGCACAGGCTTAGTTGTTCGGCGGCATGTGGGATCTTCCCAGACCAGGGCTTGAAACCATATCCCCTGCATTGGCAGGCAGATTCTTAACCATTGTGCCACCAGGGAAGTCCCAAATTAATATCTTTTTAGAAAGAGCAAGTCTACTTAAGTTATGTAACAAGCACAATGAAACAATTCTGGGGAAGATTTTGTATGACAAATTTTACATGATTATAATATCAATTCAATTAATAATCTCAAAAATAAATTTATACTACAGAATTAGATAAAAACTTTTTTTTAAATTTGAGTATAGTAGACATACAATATGTTAGTTTCAGGTGTGCAACATAGTGATTTGACATTTAAATACATCATAAAATGATCACCACAATAAGACTAGTAACCATGTGTTACAATACAAAGTTATTACAGTATTACTGATTATATATCTTACGCTGTATATTGCATTCTCATGAAATTTTTATTTTATAACTGGGAGTTTGTACCTCTTAATCCTTTACCTATTTTATGCATCCCTCATCCCCTCCCCTCTGGCAACTACAAGTTTGAGACTGTTTCTGTTTTGTTTGTGTTTTAGATACACATGTAAGTGAAATCATATGGTATTTGTCTTTCTCTGACTTATTTTACTAAGCATAATACCCTCTAGGTCCATTCATGTTGTCACAAACGGCACATTTTCATTTTTCTGTGGCTGAGTAATATTCCATTGTATATACATACCACATCTTCTTTATCTATTCATCTATCCATTCATCTATCAATTTGATACCAAATTTTAAAAGTCAGCATTTGATCTTATTGTCAATTAATGAATCAGTCCTTTGTTGTAAGCATCTGTACCTGTATAAACTCAGAATGAGTCAGAAGTTTCATTCTGAATTTTAATCATTTGAAATAAAATTAGGAATACTAATATATATATTAATTACTTCTACATTTATATCTACTTTAAATTACTTAAGATCCAATTTATATTTTAAAATTATTTTAAAGACAATTTGCTGATGAGAGTGTGAGCTCTCTGACAGCAAGTTCTGTGAGGATATAATGCTGTATATTGTTTTAGAAATATGTATTTTAGAAATAATATGGCCTGGATTCTAATTCTGACTTCATCATTTACATGAATTTAGGAAATGACTTAATCTTTCTGAGTCTTAGCTTTCTAATTTTATAAGTGAGGATAATATCCATAAAATATAAATACACATAGAATTTAGAAAATGGTTGAAAAGCACCTAATTATGAAGCACATATAATCCTGCTAAAACCTGCCAAAATAACACAAAACAAACAAAAATTACAAGCTAAAACATAATAAACTGTGAGTGAAGTAGTCATTGCTCTAGTTATATTTATATCTAGTTAGGTTTATATCTTAAAAGAACAAATTCCTGGTAAAAAGAACAGGGATTATACATTTCTGTAATGCACAATGGGTTGATATGTTAACTGCCATAACTTTCCTAGAAAGAGGATATGATACATGAGGTTTATAATTCTCACTTATGAAAAAAGATGTTAATTTCTAAATAAAATACTTTGAGAACACATTAAACATATACTAAAATGCCTTTTTTGAAATTCAAATAAAACAAGCAAGAAAAGAGAACTAGATAAAATAATAGACAAGTACACAACAAATTAAGAAGTGGTATATTCAATCCAACAATATTAATTAGATTAAATGTTAATGGACAAACTACTTCAACTAAAAGGCAAAGATTGTCAGAAGGGAATAAAACTGTAAACAAGTAAAACCCCTGCCCCAACTAGTTTTCTGTACAGATATGCATATGGTTAGTTAACAACACTTGGTGAAGAGTCTTATTTCATACTGAATTACCTGTCTACATTTGTCCAACCTTGTTTTTTTTCCTCAGGGTTGTTTTGGCTATATTAGGTTATTTGACTCTGCATAAAAATTTAAAAGTCAACCTGTTGACTTATAAAACCTAGGATGTTGATATGCAATTACAGATCAAGTTGGGCAGAGTTGCAGTTTAACAATATCAAATCCTTCAATCCATTAACACCAGATCTCCGTTTATCACATTTTCTTTAATTTCTCTTTGCAGTGCTTTGTAGTTCCCTGCTCTAAGCATATGTGACTAAATGTATTCTTTAGTATTTTAATTTTGATGCTACTATGGTTGGGTTTTTTTTTTTTTTTGAGTATTCTGAATTACAAGTGGCATTTGTAATCGATCTTGTGTCCTGTGACCTTGCTAAAATTGCTTGATAAAGTAACTGTTCTAATAGATTTTTCTATATCTTTTAGAGTTTGTACCTATAATATTAATACAGTAAAATACCTATAAAAAGACAGGTTTATTTCCATTCTAATCTTTGTTATTTATTTGTGTTTCTTCCCTTATTTTACTAGCCATTATTCCTGTTGAATATTGTAGTAAATTATGTAATAAAATAAAGATGTATTATATTATAAATAAATTGTAGTATAAATATACAATGAATATTATCTATAATATATATTTAAATTACATTTTAAATACAAAGAACATAAAAATGATCGACACACTTAAACAGACACTTCTGAAAGGAAAATATGCACATGGCCAAAAAACATATGGAAAAGTACTCAACAATAATACTCATCAGAAAAAATGCAAATTTTGCCATAATGAAGTACTACTCTATGTTACTAGAATGACTATTATTAAAAATACTAAAACCTCAAATGTACACCAAACTCTCTTACATTACTGGCAAAAGTATAAAATTAAACAACCACTTTGTAAAAATTATTTGACAGTTTTTGTAAACAGAGGAGTTCCACTCACATGTTTATCCAAGTGAAATAAAAATATATTCACAAATGACTTCTAAAATCATATGCATAGAAGTTTCCTTCATAGTGGACAAAAAAAGGAAATATTCCATATTAAAAGGGTTGAATAGATAAATATATTGTAAAATAACCATACAATGGAATACTTCCAGCAATTAAAAGGAGTGAACAACCATTATATGCAACGAAAATTTGACTCTCACAAAAATCATGCTGTTCTTACACAGTCTTTACCTTCTGATTTGATTAATGTGAATTTTCAGGATAGGCAAAAATTAGGTAACCGAAATTGGAATAGTGTCTTCTTGCTGAGTAGTAGATGTACTGCAAAGTGGCAAGAGGGAACTTTCTGATGTGAAGAATTTTTTACGTCTTAATATGGATATGAGTTATATGGGTACATTCATTTGTCTGAACTGATTAAACTATATACTTAAGATGTGTATCTTCCTGTATATTTATTATACTGAAATAGAAAAAGATTTTTAAAAACAGAGAGGGAGAGAAACTGTGTATATATATGTAGATATATAAAATTATACCTAAGTAAATGAATAGAAATATATGTATAGACCTTGTTTTATTATATTACTTATAGTTTACTACAGTATTGTTCAATAATGTACTACTATTAAATTGAAGTTAAACTGTCTTATTTGACAAATCAACAAAAATATTTTTTGTAAAAAAAAAAGTGACAAATCTCAAATTACGGACATTTTAGGGTAAATTAAGATTTTTGGTAAATTTGTTTGCTTAAAATTAATACTGAATTTATGCTAATAAAACTTATCTCTAGAGATATATACAGAAGTTTTTATAGGTATATTACATATCTTGAATTTGAAAGAAAAGGAAAATGGTGTTGGTGGATGAAATAAAGAAAACAAGATAAGCAAAGTGATAATTTTTGAAGTGCTACACGTGGGTTCATTTGTAATACTTTCTCTTTGGGGTACATTTGAAATTTGCCTAATAAAAGCATGTCTCTATGTGTTTTTTTTAGTTTTGATATCATAAGAAAATTTTCCCCACTATAAGATTTCAAATGTCTCCCATGATTTATTCTAGTTAAATACTTTTTAAAAAATATTACTTTTCATCAATATCTATTCATTGTAGAGCAATTAGAAACTATAGATAGACCAGAGGAAGAGGATAAGCATGCATGATCAGACTACTTAGAGATAAGGACAATGTTAATGATTTTCACTTAAATAAATATGTCTTAATTGAAGAAATGACACAAAAACAATCTCTAAATGCATCTTACCATATTAAAGGCTGTGGTACATTCGACTATAAAGAACACTGATTAAATTTGCCTGGTTACATGTGTGTTCAAGTGTGTGTGTATTTGTTTCTGGCATGGGTGTGAATGCCCAAGAGTTTACGCAGAAGAATTAGGCAAAACTTGTTACAATTTTTATAACTCAGTTTCAGATACTATCCATTTACATTTTCATATAATTTTACCTTTTGATATAATAAAATAGCTTCATATTCAGCATTTATGAATTTTTTGACGAATGTTAAAATTTATGAAATGCAATTTTGGTATATATTGAATTGATTGTAAGTCTTTCTGATGTTAAGCTATTTTAACTGAATTGAATAATCAACCAAGAAAGTGAAAATATTAGCAAACAAAAAAGAAAGGAGTAAGAGAAATTAATACTAAAATGCATAATATCAATTAAAAAGTATAATTGTTTTAAAATAATTGTAATGGATGTTTTTATAAAGTATTGACATAGGAAGCATTGGAAGGTAATTTTTTTAAAAGTTATAAAGCATAAATGTACTCTATTACAGAGAACATGAACATGCTGGAAATAATTTAGACAAAATCAATAAATACAGTTCAGTTAACAACTCTATAGCACAGCATTTAAAAACAAATCAAATGCCTGGATATAAAGGTGGCTTTTGTTATAGTTTAGTCTGTGTGTGGAGTCACAATGTGTATAGAGATTGTGGCCTGGCCCATAAAATTGATTGAGATTGTCTTTGAACAAACTTTTATTGGTAAATATTTCATTGGTGTAAAAAATGTAGTTATGGGGCTTCCCTGGTGGCGCAGTGGTTGAGAGTCCGACTGCCGATGCAGGGGACACGGGTTCCTGCCCCGGTCCGGGAAGATCCCACATGCCGCGGAGCGGCTCGTCCCGTGAGCCATGACCGCCGAGCCTGCGCGTCCGGAGCCTGTGCTCCGCAACGGGAAAAGCCACATCGGTGAGAGGCCCCCGTACCCAAAAAAAAAAAAAAAAAAAAAAAAAAAACCCCCAAAAAAAAAAAATGTAGTTATAAAGAAGGTGAAAAAGATAATAGAAAGTGTATTATCCCTTCAATAAATTAACCATATTACTTATACCATTAAATAAACACTATCTTTGTATAGGTTTTGCCCACTTGATCTGCTAAAGATAGGAAAGAACACCAAATGTAATAATTGCTTTTTTACTTCTGTCTACTTATATTTGCATTTCCTAACAGTTTTACACAAAGTATTTTTATGACTTTGCAAAAATTTTCATTACAATTATATTTTGATCATGAATTTCACCCTTTCATTCAAGGTATAATTTAATGTTCATTATCTTGAGTTCTATTTTATGCAGTATTACTATGGATTTGGAGGGCTCTTTTTATTTACATTAGTTTGACATGCCTTTAATCAACCTTTTGTTTTTAATATTTTTTGTATATTTTTCTTGAGGTATACCCTATATCTACAGCATAGGCTATATTGCGTGTTTGAAAACTTAGGAAATACATTTTTAGCAAGAAATTTTAATGCATTTAGTTTGTTTTTATGAGCTATATTTGTTTATAATTTGTCATCTTGTTAAAATTTTTATATTTCTTACCCTCTTAGATTTCTTGCTTTTATTTTTGGTTGTAGTATTATATATTTAGTGTGCTTTTTCTAGTTGTCAAAGTAAAGATTTAACAGTATCTTTAAAGACTGAAGCCCTCCATTTAAAGCAAAGCTTATATAAGCTCTTTCTTGGCTCTCCCCCAATTTCCTTCGGTTTTCAGTAATTGTTGATATTATCTGGCCTTTAAAAGCTAGACTTCACATTTATACATACTTTCTCTTTTCAAAAAAACTTATATTGCATTTGCTAATAATATGGTCAGAAATTATTCTACTTTTTTAAAAATTTAATAGTGTTTATCTGTTAATCCCATAGTCCCAGTTATCCCTCCCTCTCCCTTCCCCTTTGGTAACCATAAGTTTGTTTTCTATGTCTGAGTCTGTTTCTGTTTTATAAATAAGTTCACTTGCATTATTTTTTAGATTCCACATGTAAGTGATATTATATGATATTTGTCTTTGTCTGACTTCACTTAGTATGATAAACTCTAGCTCCATCCATGTTGCTGCAAATGGCATTATTTCATTCTTTTTATGGCTGAGTAATATACATAATACTGCATCTTTATCCATTCATCTATTTGATGGTCACTTAGGTTGCTTCCATATTTTAGCGATTATAAATAGTGCCGCCTTGAACTTTGTCATGCATGTATCTTTTCAAATTAGAGCTTTTATCTTTTCTGGGTATATGCTCAGGAATGGGATCACTGGATCATAGGGTAACTCTATTTTTAGTTTTTTAAGGAACGTCCGTACTGTTCTCCATAGTGGTTTCACCAATTTACATTCCCACCAGTAGTGTAGGAAGGTTCCCTTTTCTCCACACCCTCTTCAGCATTTATTTGTAGATTTTTTGATGATGGCCATTCTGACCTGTGTGTGGTAATACCTCATTGTAGTTTTGGTTTGCATTTCTCTAATAATTAGTGGTGTGGTGCATCTTTTCACATACCTGTTGGTCATCTGTATGTCTTCTTTGGAGAAATGTCTATTTAGGTGTTCTGCCTATTTTTTGATTGGGTTGTTTGGTTTTTTTTTTGTTGTTATTGAATTGTATGAGCTCTTTGTATATTTTGGAGATTAAGCCCTTATTGGTCCCATCGTTTGCAAATATTTCCTCCCAGTCCTTAGGTTGTCTTTTCATTTTATTTATGGTTTCCTTTGTTGTGCAAAACCTTATAAGTTTGATTAGGTCCCATTTGTTTAATTTTGCTTTTATTTATATTGCTTTGGGGGACTGACCTAAAAAACGTTGCTAAGATTTATATCAAAGAATGTTTTGCCTATGTTCTCTTCTAGGAGTTTTATGGTTGTCATGTCTTAAGTCTTTAAGCCATTTTGAGTTATTTTTGTGAATGGTGTGAGGGAATGTTCTAACTTCATTGAATTACATGTGGTTATCCAGCATTCCCAACACCACTTGCTAAAGTGACCACTTTTTATGTATTTAATTTGTAATCCTTACAATGGGTCTCATCATAAAATGATACCCTTTTTTGGTTATTAATATTCAAGTTTTATATGTTACTTGGAAACCACCCTCAAATAATTTTTAGAAGAATAAATACATCAAATGTTTTTTGAAATCTTACTTATCTGATGTTCTTTCTGTGACATTTGTAATGAAAATAGCTGGGTATAAAAATAGTCTGTGCTACACATTTGTTCATTGCAGTATATATGTTGTCATGGTAACAATTTTTATTTAAATTTGTAAAACATGTTTTGGTCATTTCTGAGTTTTGTTTCTTTACATATATATTTGCGTTCAGTACGATCTTTCTTTATCTTTATAATAGAATCATAGTATGCATGGAAGTGTACATTTTTTTAGAATATCATTTGGAGTTTTTCTGGTTTATTATTCTACTTTTACCTTGTTACATTTCTTTTACTTGCCTTGGTTTATTCTTCAGGAATATCAATTAACAATTTACTGTATATCCATTTCCTGAATTACACATATAAACTTTCCTCAAAGTGTTTTTTTCAACTCTCTTGAATTTATTTGCATTTTTGGATGTTTTCAAATCTGTTTCTACCTCATTGATTTGATTTTCTTTAATGTCAAATTGGCTTCTTAGTTAAGGGTTTAACTATTTGATTACACTATTGTGATTTAGTAGATGCACTCTTATGTTTTCTTTTTCTTATTCATATTTCATTCTACTGCCATCTCATCTCACCCTTTTTCACTTTTAGACTGTTTTTTACTGATGATATTTTCTTGTGTTCTTATTTCATGAAGAATGTGTCTTTTTTGTGCTCATGACAGTGCCAAACTTTTTTTCTGAAATTTGAAAAGTGAAGACCCTAAATTATGTCTTTATTTCAGATGTAGCCACTTGTGGTATTCACTTTCCCTTCTGCTATATTTTTAGTGGAAATATTTTCAGATTTTTTTTACTTAATAAGGTGGTTTTGGCTTATAATTTATGGTTATGTACTTATGTCCTCTGAAAGTATTATTTTTGACAATTAAAAAGAAATCCTGGGGATTCCCTGGTGGCGCAGTGGTTGAGAGTCTGCCTGCTGATGCAGGGGACACGGGTTCGTGCCCCGGTCCGGGAAGATCCCACATGCCGCGGAGCGGCTGGCCCCTTGAGCCATGGCCGCTGGGCCTGCGCATCCGGAGCCTGTGCTCTGCAACGTGATAGGCCACAACAGTGAGAGGCCTGCATACCGCAAAAAAAAAAAAAAAAAGAAAGAAATCCTTTTCTTATATGTGAAGCTACAGTTCAAGTTGATATGTTTACCATGTCATGCTTTAGATATTTACTGGCTTTCTCCAGAAACTTCCTTGTACTCCTCTACTTGGTTCTCTACATAATTTTAAATAATGTGCAAACTAAAGTTCTCCAGAATGCATAATTAATAGTATGCTTTTGTCTTCAACTCTTTCTCCAGTGGTGTATTTGATAAACTATTCCTCCAACAATAGAATCAATGGTTTCCCTCAATACATTTTTAGAACTTCCTCCCTGTTCCTTTCTTTATGCATAGATATATCCTGTTATTTCTCACTCTAAAAAGCCATTAAAAGATGATATCCAAGAAGTACTGATGGCTCACAGAGGCCCCAGAACAAAATCCTAAGAGGCGGGTTGAAAGTTGTCCAGTTTTCTGATTGTTACATGCTCTGATTCTCTAACACAGAAAACAGATGGTGTAGGGAACTGCATAATTCTTGTAACATTTTTTTAGGTATATTCTATATTATATTTTTAAATGGGTGTTTTAGGCAAAGAGTTGAAGCTTAAATATACTTGAAAAAAATCTGGCTCCATCTGTCTTTAATAAGTGTTGGTACATCCACAATTCAGGCATTCAATTGTCTGAGTCTAGTTTGGAGAGTACACCAATGTGTTTATGGTTATCTTACTGAAAATTTTGTATAGACAATATTGTCAGCTTTTAGCCATATTATTTTGAATTAGATGTATTACTTATTTAATCAGAGAAAAATACATTTGCCCCAGTCTTCTCATAATCTGTTAGAGTAATCATAAATTAGTTGAAACTTTTAGAGGGCAATTTGATGATATCTATTATGTTCTAAATGTTACATATTTGCTGTCCAAATAATTTAACCTAAGAAAATTTATAGAGATATGTTCAAAAAAGTGTGCAGTAATTATATGTTCATTAGTCTTTGTAGCATTACTTGAAATTGAAATAAACCTGGAAAAAGTTGAAATGTTTATCAGCTGAGGGTTGTTTAGATATTAAGTATACCTGGAATAGAATGAGGTGCATCAAATTGTATTGGTTTATAAATTCCTCAAAATTCTATTTTAAAGCAAGTTTTTGGAGGATATGAATAATATTTTCCATTTATATACATAAAGGCTATAAGATTATGCACATATTAATATTTTATAGTCTTTATAAAATATGTGTGTTTCTGTGTTAATTTGTTTAACTCAGGTGTATAACTGGAGGATTGTGAAGAAGCAAGGAGAAGTTATACTCTTGAGTATATATATTATTTTGTTTTACTTTTTAAGCAGATTTATTTTCATAAATTATAAAATAGTTAAGGAAAAAAGCAAACGGAGATTTTTTAAGTAATCCTATTTCAAAATATAAAACAAATATGATGTGCATGATTAGAGATTTGTAATCTATAGCATACTATAAAAAAGTTATAATTATATTTTGTTTGTGAATCCCACAGGACAACACTTAAGCACAGGATTTTTTACATATCAGATAGTGTGCTTTTGTAATATACATATCTATGGGGTAAACATGATTCTTTTTTTATAATCATTTAACTCTTACTTATTTTGAAAAATTATTTACAGCCAGAGAAATTCTGCTTGAAACACATCATTTTACTTGTGTTTCAGTTACTCTTTTACTCTTAAAAACAATAATATATTAGCTTTTGAAACAACGTATGGAAGAATGTCCTTTGCATAGTCTTAATAGGAAACAGCTATATTTCAGTTAATTATCAGACTATTCTAATTTTTATGTCTTTTCATGTACTGTTTTTAATAAAAAATAATGCTTTAGGGACATCCCTAGTAGTGCTGTGGTTAAGAATACACCTGCAAATGCAGGGGACATGGGTTCGATCCCTGTTCCAGGATGATCCCACATGCCATGGAGCAACTAAGCCCGTGAGCCACAACTACGGACCCTGCCCTCTAGAGCCCACAAGCCACAACTACTGAGCCCACATGCCATAACTACCAAAGCTCATGCGCCTAGAGCCCATGCTCAACAACAAGAGAAGCCACCACAATGAGAAGCCCGTGCACTGCAACAAAGAGTAGCCCCCACTCGCAGCAACTAGCAAAAGCCTATGTGCAGCAACGAAGACCCAGCACAGCGAAAGATAAATAAATAAAAATAATGCTTTAAAATATCATAATGATGAGTAGATAGATTTACCGTTTTGAAAATAACAAATCTGACTTTATTTTCTATATTTTCATTTAACATTGCCATATTGATTGAGAAGAATGGTGGGAGAATGTCCTGGCAGGTAGCAACCGTCTGTGTTAGCATCAACATGTCCAAACCAGAAGGCATATATGTTCATAAAGGTAAGATACTGAATTAAGAATGACTTTTACAGTCTTTTAAACAATAAGGAACTATGGATATACTTATGTAGCACAAAACTGATGTATATGCAGAGTTCATAGACTGGTTGAAAGTAGGGCATCTCTTATTAACCAGTGGACAATTTAATCTTTAAGAATTAGTTGAGAACTTACAGTATACTATTAAAAATATCTAATCTACGTTGACAAAAGGCTCATGAGCTTCAATAGCTGGCTAGGAACACACCTTTTGAACAAACATCCTGGGCTTTCCATTAGCCTCTTCCTGCCTTTCGTCCTCTGAAAGTCATCCAAAGCCTGACTATTATTTCCTTTATATCCACCAACTGTCCCTCCATTGCTCCTGTGCGTTTCACTGACAGGACTCCTGAGGAGACGCATTACTGAGTGCCCGAGTGGTTTGATTGCAGGGGTTTTTTCTCTGTAAAAAATCTCTCTAAAATTTAATGTTTGTTTTTTTTATGGAAAAGATAATGGAAACATAACTGGCACAGTGGTTTTTTATTAATTAATTAATTTATTTTTGCTGTGTTGTGTCTTCGTTTCTGTGCGAGGGCTTTCTCTAGTTGTGGCAAGCGGGGGCCACTCTTCATCGCGGAGCGCGGGCCTCTCACTATCGCGGCGTCTCTTGTTGCGGAGCACAGGCTCCAGACGCCCAGGTTCAGTAGTGTGGCTCACGGGCCTAGTTGCTCTGCAGCATGTGGGATCCTCCCAGACCAGGCCTCGAACCCATGTCCCCTGCATTAGCAGGCAGATTCTCAACCACTGAGCCACCAGGGAAGCCCGGCACAGTGGTTTTTATGGCAAATGTTATTACAAATATGGTGATGTGCAAAATTCATTAAGTGGTTCTCATTTAAACTTCAAATTCTAATAGGTGCTGGAGTTTCACAAAGCAAAGCAGAGACTCTATTGGAGTCCTGGGTTCTGTTCAAGGTCATGCATCTGATTTGCTGGGCAATCTTCGGCAAAGTCACTTATGTCACCTTAACCTAATCTAGTGGGTTTTCCCCCATCTGTGAAAAATTAGGTTAATAACACATGTTTATTTGTAAAGTGCTTTGGTATGCTCAGAGTAAAAATGTCACAAGTACAAATATTGTTAGTATTGTATTTATTAATTGCTGAGGATAGCTTCAGTGCACCTTTGCTATTTAAAAATCCTGCTTGCAGCTGTGAAAACATGCTTAACACAAGTAATTTTCACTGATGTTTGTTGTAGAACTCACAGGGAATGCAGCTGCTGGAGTGGCCATTTATTAAGAGAAGAGTGCTAAAGAAAAGAAAAACTGTAGATATTTAAAAGTTAGTGGTGAAAAAAAATATATATATATAAGTTAAATATCAGATTATTCTAATTTTATGACTTTGTACTATTTTCAATAAAAATAATGCTTTAAAATATAATAATGAGTAGATAGATTTATGGTTTTAAAGCTTAAGTAGATCAACAAACCTAATTGTATTTTCTATATTTTCACTTAACATTGCCATATTAACTTGGAGAAGGATGGTGGGAAAATGTCCCAGCAGGTAACATCAAAATGTCCAAACCAGATGGCATATATGTTCATGAAAATTGATACCGAATTAAAACTTTTCCAGTCTTTTAAACAAAAAACCTTATATTTGTGTATATATAATATACATATACACACACACACACACACACACACACACACATATATATATATATATTATCTATCACCAAAGAAGGAAAAGACTGTGGGGCGTTTTGTTTTGTTTTGTTACTGTCAGTGTCTTGCCTTTACCATCTTCCCCTAGGCCCATCAATTCCTTTCTCTTCCACAGAGTTTGCTTTTATGTACAGTGTATTACTGCATTTTTGTTTCTCAGTAAAGATAGACATATTAAAATATTATAATAAAATAGAAAGGGGAAAAAATTAGACAACAAGTATGAAAGATACAGATCTTTGTAAAAATTACATCATCTCCTCTTTGATCCCTTCAAGCCCAATGGCATTTGTTCAGTTTGGCAGCAGAGGGATTAAAAGTATTTGTTTTTCTTCACCTACATATTTTTTCTTTTACTGATCTCTGTCCATGTGTTATATTATTTACTACACCCCAAATTACCTATAGTCACAAACGTTTATTGTCAATCTTTAAAAGGTGGTGTGTATAGATTCTTTGAGCTTCATACCATCAGCAGTTGTGTTGCTGCTTATGGAGAGGCGTGGGTTGACAGAAGATAAGACCCTGATGTGAGGGGGAGAGAAAGGCACTAAAGCCCTTCCTTAGCTACCTGCTTCTTGCTCTTCACCATCTAGCTGAATTAGAACTCCTCTATACAATTTCTTTTAGTGGAAACAAAATAAGGTTTTATATTCCGGGAGGATATAATTAGTAAAACAGTCCTTATTTACAGAAGGAGAAACAGAGAAAAAGAAAAAGCCCTAAGAGGGGTGGATTTACAATGTCCAGCTTGTTTTCCACTTTTCTCTTGCTGCTGCTTTCAATTGCCTCTTTCATCTCTCATTTTTCCTTACTCTATTTTTTCATTTTCCCTTTTATTCTCCTTCTCTGCTTTCTTCACTCTGTAGATTGTGCAGTTTTACTTGTGGCCATTTAACTGATAGGAAAAAGTCATCTAAAGAATGTGTCAGCTAGTAAGCTGAAATGGAACCATGACAAAATAAAGTGACTGTACAGATTATTCAGGTAAATTAAAAACAAGTCAATCTGAAAGGGAAGTGACACACACAGATGTTTTACATTAACCAAATTAAATACTGTTCACAACATGTTTTGCTTAGGTTTTATGGGCCTTATATAACAGACACCCTTGTGAATACAATATTATCAGGCTGCTTATTTTTAACCTCATTTGGAGAGGGTTGTGTTAATAATACACTTTTATTAGTGTCACTCTCTTCTCTTATTTCATTTATTCCTTTTCATTCACATATTCCTCTCACCTCCCTACCCATTTCTACTCTGCTACAATCTTTCTATACTATCTTTTTTTATTGTTGTTTGCTTCTACATGTTCTTATAACAATGTACTACTGTATAATGTTATAAAACTTATTGCATGTGCTTGGTTCACTGAGCACTATGATTTTAAGATCCATTTTTGGACGTAGGCGATATTTTACTGTAATGCTCCTAAGAGAGGCATCCTTTAAAGTGGAATGAGTTTTACTTTGGGGGGTAGTTAAGCTACTTTGGGATCAGTTTGAGACTTTAAAATTTTGTTCGGGTAGGCTAGCCTAGACTTTACCTTAACTGGTTAAGACTTACTACAAGCTGAGGCCCTTCTAGGCTGTCTACTGAATATCATAGGTGTTCAGTTAATTCTTTCTTATCTGGGTGGTTGGATCTTGAATATCTTCTACTCTGTTTGAATCTGAAGAACTTTTTTTTTTAAACATCTTTATTGGGGTATAATTGCTTTACATGGTTGTGGTAGTTTCTACTGTATAACAAAGTGAATCAGCTATACGTATACATATATCCTCATATCCCCTGCCTCTTGCGTCTCCCTCCCACCCTCTCTGTCCCACCCCTCTAAGTGGTCTCAAAGCACTGAGCTGAAAAAAAAAAAAAAAAAGGCACCGAGCTGATCTCCCTGTGCTATGCGGCTGCTTCCCACTAGCTATCTAGTTTACATCTGGTGGTGTATATATGTCCATGCCACTCTCTCACTTCTTCCCAGCTTGCCCTTCCCCCTCCCCATGTCCTCAAGTCCATTCTCTACATCTGCGTCTTTACTCCTGTCCTGCCCCTAGGTTCATCAGAACTTTTTTTTTTAGAGTCCATATATATGTGTTACCATACGGTATTTGTTTTTCTCTTTCTGACTTACATCACTCTGTATAACAGACTATAGGTCCATTCACCTCACTACAAATAACTCAATTTCATGTCTTTTTATGATTGAGTAATATTCCATTGTATATATGGGCCACATCTTCTTTATGCATTCATCTGTTGATGGACACTTAGGTTGCTTCCATGTCCTGGCTTATGTAAATAGTGCTGCAATGAGCACTGTGGTACATGACTCTTTTTGAATTATGGTTTATCTCAAGGTATATGCCCAGTAGTGGAACTTCTGGGTCATATGGTAGTTCTATTTTTAGTTTTTTAACGAACCTCCATACTGTTCTCCATAGAAGCTATATCAGATTACATTCCCACCAACAGTGCAAGAGTGTTCCCTTTTCTCCACACCCTCTCCAGCATTAATTGTAGATATTTTGAAGATGGCCATTCTGACTGGTGTGAGGTGATACCTCATTGTAGTTTTGATTTGCCTTTCTCTAATGATTAGTGATGTTGAGTATCCTTTCATGTGTTTGTTGGCAATCTGTATATCGTCTTTGGAGAAATGTCTGTTTAGGTCTTCTGCCCATTTTGGGGTTGTTTGATTTTTTTATATTGAGCTGCATGAGCTGCTTGTATAATTTGGAGATTAACCCTTTGTCAGTTGCTTCGTTTGCAAATATTTTTTCCCATTCTGAGGGATGTCTTTTCGTCTTGTTTATGGTTTCCTTTGCTGTGCAAAAGCTTTTAAGTCTCATTAGGTCCCATTTGCTTATTTTTGTTTTTATTTCCATTTCTCTAGGAGGTGGGTCAAAAAGGATCTTTCTGTGATTTATGTCATAGAGTGTCCTGCCTATATTTTCCTCTAAGAGTTTGATAGTGTCTGGCCTTACATTTAGCTCTTTAATCCATTTTGAGTTTACTTTTGTGTATGGTGTTAGGGAGTGTTCTAATTTCATTCTTTTATATGTAGCTGTCCAGTTTTCCCAGCACCAATTATTGAAGAGGCTGTCTTTTCTCCATTGTATAGTCTTGCTTCCTCTATGAAAGATAAGGTGACCATATGTGCATGGGTTTATTTCTGGGCTTTCTATCCTGTTCCACTGATATATATTTCTGTTTTTGTGCCAGTACCATACTATCTTGATTAGTGCAGCTTTGTAGTATAGTCTGAAGTCAGGGAGCCTGATTCCTCCAGCTCCATTTTTCTTTCTCAAGATTGCTTTGGCTATTTGGGGTCTTTTGTGTTTCCATAGAAATTGTGAAATTTTTTGTTCTAGTTCTATGAAAAATGCCATTCATAGTTTGATAGGGATTGCATTGAATCTGTGGATTGCTTTGGGTAGTATAATCATTTTCACAGTATTGAATCTTCCAATCCAAGAACATGGTATATCTCTCCATCTGTATCACATTTAATTTCTTTCATCAGTGTCTTATAGTTTTCTGCATACAGGTCTTTTGTCTCCTTAGGTAGATTTATTCCTAGATATTTTATTCTTTTTGTTGCATTAGTAAATGAGAGTGTTTCCTTAATTTCTCTTTCAGATTTTTTCATCATTAGTTTATAGGAATGCAAGTGATTTCTGTGCATTAATTTTGTATCCTGCTACTTTACCAAATTCATTGATTAGCTCTAGTAGTTTTATGGAAGCACCTTTAGGATTCTCTATGTATAGTATTATGTCGTCAGCAAACAGTGAAAGTTTTACTTCTTTTATTCCGATTTGGATTCCTTTTATTTCTTTTTCTTCTCTGATTGCTGTGGCTAAAACTTCCAAATCTATGTTTAATGATAGTGGTGAGAGTGGGCAACCTTGTCTTGTTCCTGATCTTAGTGGAAATGGTTTCATTTTTTCACCATTGAGAACGATGTTGGCTGTGGGTTTGTCATATATGGCCTTTATTATGTTGAGGTAAGTTCCCTCTTTGCCTACTTTCTGGAAAGTTTTTAACATAAATTCATGTTGAATTTTGTCAAAAGCTTTTTCTGCATCTATTGAGATGATCATATGGTTTTTCTCCAATTTGTTAATATGGTGTATCACATTGATTTGTGTATATTGAAGAATCTTTGCATTCCTGGGATAAACTCCACTTGATCATGGTGTATGGTCCTTTTAATGTGCTGCTGGATTCTGTTTGCTAGTATTTTGTTGAGAATTTTTGCATCTATGTTCATCAGTGATATTGGCCTGTAGTTGTTTTTGTGTGTGTGTGTGTGTGTGACATCTTTGTCTGGTTTTGGTATCAGGGTGATGGTGGCCTCGTAGAATGAGTTTGGGAGTGTTCTTCCCTCTGCTATTGAAGAACTTTTCAATGCAAATTTTCTTGGTTGTTTTTCCCCTGAATTTCTTCTTTAACATGTCTTATGGATCATATACTTATATCCCTAAGTATTTACTCAAAGACTCAAGATTACTCCTACTTAGAAGCATGGGGCTCTTTTTGGGGGGAGGGGTAGCTTTCTCCTCTCCAATAATCTCCTTCACAAATTCCAGGTGCTAAACTCCCTAAATGCTTCTCTCTGTCTCTTTGGCAGTGCTTGTTGTCCAATATCTGAACAGTTGTTTAGTATATTTTTCTCAGTTATCTATAATGAGTGGTTAATTTCAGTGCCATTTCTTCCATTCTGGCCACAAGCAGAAGTAAGAAAGTTTGGAATCTACATCTTTTCTGCTTAGATAGTATCACTTGATTATCAAAGCTTGAACTTTTCAACACAAAAGAAAAAAACTACAAATTATAAATGTAAAATGCTTTGTTGGATGCTGAAAAATGCAAACTAGCATAAAATATAGGCAGATTAACTCATCTCATCTAGTATTAGCCAAATAAATTTGTATCAGTTCATATCCCTAGTGATATGGTTTCCTTGGAAGAAACCAAATCACTAGATTACCAGTAGATTAGATAATCAAAAACTAGTCTTTATGAAAGAAATAGCTGAAATGATGCTATAATCCCAGAAAGGGTGAACATTGACAAATAGGTTATGTATTGTATTAATTAATAAGATATGCATAAGGTATTTATTACCAGATTACATAAAGCCAAAAATTAAAATTGGTTCTTTTTTCTAGAAACTCAGTCCAATGTGGTGGGATGGGGCTTGTGAAGAAGAACGTACCTTTTAAAAAAAATCTGTGTATATAGAATAAAAAATAAATAAATCAATTACATAAATAAAATGCAATTATACTTATGAGTGTTATTTATACAATTATAATAAATCTTCATAGGATAGTGGTATTGATTTGGGTCTTGAATTCCAGAAGGGATTTTTGCACATCTGGAAGAGAAGGAAGGAAATTGGTGCTGGAAGAGAAAAAAAAGGGAGAATAAGAAATTTTTCATGAACCAAAGCATAATGGTGAAGAATAAACAATTGAGAAGATCACTGTCGTTAAGTCAGAGTTCTGTTGTAGGGTGTCACAAAAGAGAAAGATTAAAAAAAAAATGAAATATGTATATTGTTATTAAGACAGTGAAATTTATCTTGAAATTTAAATTCAAGTTTTAAGTTTTTTTCCAATATGTACAGGGCAAACAAATTCAAGAAAATATATTTTCTAAAGCCTCACTATCTTCGTCTATAAAAATCCCTACCTAAAACTTTGAAAGGTTATTTTTTTCTCATCAAATGCAATAGTGTTGATGGAAAATATTGGATTTTGAACATGTTTGAAAAAATAAATATCCTAGTGAATTTTTTGTTATGGAAAAATCTAGCAGTTTGAAAATTATAGATTTTGGTAAAGAAAGGCAGCAGTAATATAATGCGATAGCTCTTGAAAGAGTTCCCTTATTAGACAATAAGGTATGACTGTTTATTTTTATTTATTTATTTATTTATTTTGACCATGCCACATGGTATGTGGGATCTTAGTTTCCCAACCAGGGATTCAACCCACGCCCCCTGCAATGGTAGCATGGAGTCTTAACCACTGGACTGCCAGGGAAGTCCCAGACATGACTGTTTATTTTAAAAGAACAAAAATGGATAGGAAGCATTTTTCAGGGTTTAGATACTGAGCTTAGGAGAGATAATGGAATAACTGGTTGTTTTATTGTGACTTTAAGAGGATTCAAGGAAGTTTGATGGATCAGTAGAATATAGAATATATTTTACTGTAAATATACTGAAATTCCTTATAATTTCCTATTCTGTCATGTATGAGTCAAATCCTCAAATTTAAATGTAATAAGGAAGATTAACTAAAATTATCTGTTTTCTTATTCCTTATTTTCCTGAATCTTAGAAAAAGTTAGTTCTTGTAAGCAGTACTTTTGAATATATTAAGCACAACTGATTTGATCATTCTTATTTTTTTTTTAAGAATAAGGAATGGAAAAAATAAAAGCTGCAGCATCTGGAGAGTGTTAAATGAGACAAACAGAGCTTGTTATCAAAGAGCTTAGACTTCAAAATTTTTACAATATAAACAAGTACAGACCACATATATCAACCACTATAAAAAATCAGTTTCCTACAAATTAATTCTGTGTTGTGTTTTTTTTCAGACTATATACTCCTTTAATTTTTATCCCCTATTTTCTTTGACTAATCATTTTTAACTCTATAGAATTCAATCTAATTTAAATTTAAATGTCATGTCATGGGGGGTTGTGGACATCAGACTAATTCTGGACAAGAAGAATCATGCTCTGTTCTTATTTACATGGGTTTTTTCTTCTTTAAAATTATTCTCAATTCTGTCATTGCTACCTTATGTATTTTGATCTGTTCTTCCTATCCTCAAGTCATTTTTCCCAAACTGAATACATATCCAAGCTTGCAGAAACATGAGTATACTAATAAGAAATTTCAGCCTGTTTGTGGGTGCTTAAATTTCTCTTCTAAATATGGCCTAACACCTGCAGAATGATCTGTGTACACCTATAAATCAAACAGAGAAATGGACAAATAATATAGAAAGGATATTTACAGGAGATATCATCCAATAAGTGACAATGCTCAGAAAGAAACAGATGTCAAAATCATTAGCAATCACAGAAATGCAAATTACATAGATAAGATATCATTACATGCCTATAAGACTGACAAAAATTACAGAGTTAGATGATAAAAGTATAATTTGGGGGGGAGAATGAATCCCTAGCATTGCTAGGGGATGGTTGTTGAGGAAGTCTTTCCAGAGAGCAATTTGGTTCTGCTTAGATGAACTGAGGATAAAACTACTTATAACCCAGAAATAACATTCCTGGGGATATTTTCCAGATAAATCTTCACAGTGATTCATGAGGGAATATGTTTAAGAGGCTCATCAGTGTTATTTGTGGTGGGAAGAAGATGGAGGTAATCTTGAGTCCACGCCAAACCCAACATAGTGTGTACGCAAAGTCTGAAGGACACTCAACAATGTAACAATCACAGTTTCTGGCATCTAATCAAAAGTATGAGGCATGTGAGAGAGGAAGAGAAAAAGAGAGAATAAATAAATATGACCCATAATAAGGAGGACAACCAGTCAATAGAAACAAACTTGAAAGTGAGAAAGATTTCAAAATGCTGATTTTAAATATGTTGAAAGAATTAAAGAAAATATGAATGTAATGAGTAGGAAAAAAAAGAAAATGTTAAGAAAAGCTGGAGATTAAAAATAGATCTAAATTTTTATTGAAGTGTGATTTATTTACAATATTGTATGAGTTTCAAGCGTACAGCATAGTGATCCCTGTACTATACAGTAAATCGTATTTTATCCATTGTGTATACAGTGGTGAGCATCTGTTAATCCCATACTCCTAATTTATGCCTCCAGCTCCCTTAACCTTTGGTAACCATAAGTCTATTTTCCATGTCTGTGAGTCTTTCTGTTTTGTAAATTAGTTCAGTTGTACTATTTTTTTAGATTCCACATATAAGTGATATCATATGATATTTGTCTTTCTCTGACTTATTTCACTCAGTATGATAATATCTAGGTCCATCCATGTTGCTGCAAATGGCATTATTTCATTCTTTTTTATGGTTGAGTAATATTACACACATATATTCCACATTTTCTTTATCCACTCATCTGTTGATGGGCATTTATGTTACTTCCCTGTCTTGGCTATTGTAAATAGTGCTGCCATGAACATTGGGATGCATGTAACTTTTAAAATTAGAGATTGTTTCCTTTCCAGATATTTGCTGGATCATATGGTAATTCTAATTTTTTTGTTGTTGCTGTTATTCTTTTTAGGGAACTTCGATACTGTTCTCTGTAGTGGCTGAACACTCTCACCAACAGTGTAGGGGGGGTTCCTTTTTTCCACACCCTCTCCAGCATTTCTTATCTGTAGACTTCTTTTTTTCTTTTTTTTGCAGTATGCGGGCCTCTCACTATTGTGGTCTCTCCCATCGCGGAGCAAAGGCTCCGGATGTGCAGGCTGAGCGTCCATGGCTCACGCTCCCAGCCGCTCCGCGGCATGTGGGATATTCCCGGGCTGGGGCACAAACCCGTGTCCCCTGCATCGGCAGGCGGACTCTCAACCACTGTGCCACCAGGGAAGCCCTGTAGATTTCTTGATGATGTCCATTCTGACCGGTGTGAGGTGATACCTCATTGTAGTTTTGATTTGCAGTTCTCTAATAATTAGCAATATGGAGCATCTTTTCATGTGCCTGTGGACCATCAGTATGTCTTCTTTGGAGAAATGTCTATTTAGGTGTTCTGCCCATTTTTTGATTGGGTTGTTTGTTTTTGAGTTTTATGACCTGCTTGTATATTTTGGAAATTAAGCCCTTGATGGTTGCATTGTTTGCAAATATTTTCTCCCAGTCTTTAGGTTGTCTTTTTGTTTTGTTTATGGTTTCCTTTGCTGTGCAAAACCTTATTAGTTTGATTTAGGTCCCATTTGTTTATTTTTGCTTTTATTTCTTTTGCCTTGGGAGACTGACCTAAGAAATATTGCTAAGATTTATGTCAGAAAATGTTTTGCCTATGTTCTCTTCTAGGAGTTTTATGGTATCTTGTCTTATGTTTAAGTCTTTAAGCTATTTTGAGTTTATTTTTGTGAATGGTGTGAGGGAGTGTTCTAACTTCACTGATTTACATGCTGCTGTCCTGCTCTCCCAGTACCAGTTGCTGAAGAAACTGTCTTTTCTCTAATGTATAATCTTGGCTCCTTCATTTAAGATTAATTGACCAGGGGACTTCCCTGGTGGCACAGTGGTTAAGAATGTGCCTGCCAATGAAGGGTACCTGGGTTCGATCCCTGTTCCAGGAAGATCCCACATGCCACAGAGCAACTAAGCCTGTGTGCCACAACTACTGAGCCTGGCTCTAGAGCCTGCTAGCCACAACTACTGAGCCCATGAACCACAACTACTGAAGCCCGTGCACCCTAGAGCCCACGTGCCACAACCACTGAGCCCACACGCCGCAACTATTGAAGCCCACGCACGTGCCTCAACTACTGAGCCCATGTGCCTAGAGCCTGTGCTCCACAACAAGAGAGGCCACCACAATGGGAAGCCAACTCACTGCAACAAAGAGTAGCCCCACTTGCCACAACTAAAGAAAGCCCGTGTGCAGTGATGAAGACCTAACACAGCCAAAAATAAATAAAATTTAAAACATTTTTTTAATTAAATAAAAAGATTAATTGACCAGAGGTGTGTGGATTTATTTCTAGGCTCTATTCTGTTCAAGTGATCTACATGTTTGTTTTTGTGCCAACACCATGCTGTTTTTATTACTGTAGTTTTGCCGTAATGTCTGAAGTCTAGGAGGGTTATATCTCCAGCTTTGTTATTTTTCCTCAGGATTGCTTTGGCAATTCTGGGTCTTTTGTGGTTCCATATAAATTTTAAGATTATTTGTTCTAGTTCTATGAAACATGTTAGGGGTAATTTGATAGGGATTGTGTTCAATCTGTAGATTGCTTTGGTATGTATAGCCATTTTAACTATATTAATTCTTCCAATCCAGGAGCATGCGGTATCATTCCACTTCCTTGAATCATCTTCTATTTCCTTTATCAGTATTTTATAATTATCAGAGTATGTCTTTCACCTCCTTCTTTAGGTTTATTCCCAGGTTTGTTTGTTTGGTTTTTTTTTTTGATGCAACGTTAAACAGGATTTTTTGTTTTGTTTTACTTTCTCTTTCTGATATTTTATTCATGTAAAGAAATGCAACAGATTTCTGTATATTAATCTTGTATCCTGCTACCTTGCTGAATTTATCAGTTCTGATAGTTTTTGTGTGGAGTCTTCAGGGTTTTCTATATAGAGTATCTTGTCATCTGCATATAATGACAATTTTATTTCTTCCCTTCTGATTTGGATAACTTTTATTTCTCTTTCTTGTCTTCTTGCTGTGCCTAAGACTTCCAAAGCTATGTCAAATAGAATTAGAATAGCAGGAGTGGGCATTCTTGTCTTGTTCCAGATTTTAGCAGGAAGGCTTTCAGCTTTTTACCATTTAGTATTTTTTGTGGGTTTGTCATAAATAGCTTTTTTTTTTTTTTTTTCCTGTACGCGGGCGTCTCACTGTTGTGGCCTCTCCCGTTGCAGAGCACAGGCTCCGGATGCGCAGGCTCAGCGGCTATGGCTCACGGGCCCAGCCGCTCCGCGGCATGTGGGATCTTCCCAGACCGGGGCACAAACCTGTGTCCCCTGCATCGGCAGGCAGACTCTCAACCACTGCGCTACCAGGGAAGCCCATAAATGGCTTTTATTATGTTGAGATATGTTCACTCTATACACAATTTGGCAAGAGTTTTTATCATGAATGAATGTTGAATTTTATCAAATGCTTTTTCTGCATCTACTCTGATGATCATGTGGTTTTTATCTTTTCTTTTGATGCTGTGGTATATCACATTGGTTGATTTGTATATGTTGAAACACCTTTGTGACCCTGGAATGAATCCAACTTGATCATGGTGTATGATCTTTTTTATGTGTTATTGGATTTGGTTTGCTAATATTTTTTGAGGATATTTTCATATATATTCATCAAGAATAACAGCATGTAATTTCCTTTTCTGGTAGAGTCTTTGTCTGGTTTTTGTATCAGGGAGATGGGGCTTCACAGAATGACTTTGGAATATTCCCTCCTCTTCAGTATTTTGGAGGAGTTTGAGAAGGATAGGTATAAATTCTTCTTTGCACAGTTGACAGAATTCCCCAGTGAAGCAATCTGGTCCTAGACTTTTGTTTGCAGGGAGATTTTTTTTTTTTTTTTTTTACAAATTTTATTTCACTTCTAGGTATCAGTATGTTCAAATTATCTGTTTCTTCTTGATTCAGTTTTGGCAGACTGTATGGTTCTAGGAACTTGTTCATTTCTTCTAGGTTGTCCATTTTGTTAACATATAACTGTTCATAATATTTTCTTAAGGTATTATTTATTTCTGTGTTACCAGTTGTTATTTCTCCTCTTTCATTGCTTATTTTGTTTATTTGGGTCCTCTTTCTTTACTTCTTGGTGAGCCTAGCCAGATGTTTGTCAATTTTGTTTATCTTTTCAAAAATCCAGCTCTTGTATTTATTGATTTTATTTTCTTTTTTTAATCCTTATTTTATTTATTTTCTCACTGATATTTATTATTTCCTTGCTTCTGCTGACTTTAGGTTTTGTTTGTTCTTTTTTTCTAGTTTAGGTTGTTTAGTTAGGATTTTTCTTATATTTTGAGAAAGGCCTGTATTGCTATGAACTTCTCTCTAAGGACTGCTTTTGCTGCATCCCATGGATTTTGTATGGTTGTATTTTCATTGTCATTTGCCTCAAGGTTATCTTAAATTTCCTCTTAGATTTCATTATTGACTCACTGTTTTTCAGTAGCATGTTGTGTAGTCTCCATATGATCTTTTCCTTGTTTCTCTTTCTGTGCTTAATTTCTAGTTTCATGTGTTGTGTTCAGAAAAGATGCTTAAAATAATTTCTATTCTCTTAAGTTTGTTGAGGCTTGTTTTGTGTCCTATATGCAGTATATCCTAGAGAATGTTTCATGTGCACTTGAAAAGAACGTGTATTCATTTTTTTTTTTTTTTGGATGTAGGGTCCTGTAGATATCAGTTAAGGCTATTGTATCATTCAGGATCTCTGCTGCCTTATTCATTTTCTGTCTGGAACATCTGTCCATTGATGTCAGTGAGGTGTTAAAGCCTCCTAGTATTACTGTATTCCCATTAATTTCTCCCTTTATGTTTATCATATTTGTTTTATGTATTTAGGTGCTACTAAATTGGGTGCATATATGTTAATGGGTGTGATATTCTCGTATTAATCCTTTTATCATAATATAGTGTCCTTCTTTGTCTTCCCATAGATCTCATCTTTTGCCATCATTTTTTCATTTGTTTTTCTGTCTGCTGTTCTGATTGGGTGATTTTTGTTATTCTGCCTTCCAGGTCACTTATTCATTCTTCTGCATTATTTAGTTTGCTATTTATTGCCCTTAGCTCAGTTTTCATCTTGGCAGTTGAGTTGTCTAATTTTGACTGGCTCCTGTTTATTATTTCTAGTTCCTTGTGTCAATGATCCACATTTCTATATTCTTTCTAATTCCTTCAGCATAGTTATTACCTCCTTTTTGAACTCAGGGTCTCGTAGACTGGAGAGGTCCATATTATTGTTCTTTCAGGAGATTTCTCTTGTTCCTTTAATTGGGAATAGTTCTATTTTTCACTTTTTCTTATTTCTCTTACTGTATGAATTTAGGAGAAACAGTTATCTACCATGGTCTTAAAGGGCTGTTTTTATGTGGGAATGACCCTGTGTAGCAAGGACACAGACATCATGTCACTATAAAAGATATAAGGTATATGTCTGTACCTTAGCAATAAACAATTGAAAATTAATTTTTAAAAAGTACCATTTACAAAAGCATCAACAGTATGAATTGTAAGAACCAGTTTAAATATGAGCAAGATATATATTCTGAAAACAAAATATTCATGAGTTTGAAGAATCAGTATTGTTTACATGTTGATTGTCTCCAAATTTTCTTGTAGATTCAATATAATTCCAATCGCATTCTCAGAAGTTTTCCCCAGAAATAGAGACGACTCTAAAATACACATGGAAATCCAAAGAACTTATAGTAACCAAAAGTTTTTGAAAATGATGAAAAAATTTGGAGGATTTACTTTTTTCAGTGTCACTATAAAATCACTGGAATCAAGATAATGTGAAAAAAGATGTTAAGTTAGACATATATATCAATGAAAGAGAATAGAGATCCTATAAAAAGACCTGTACAAGGTTAATTAATTTTCAATGAAATTCAAGATTAAATTAAAAGGAAAAGATTGCTTTTTTTCAACAATTGGTACTAGTCCAACCAAATCTACACTTGAAAGCTGGAAGTAAACACTTCAACCTTTACTTCTCAGCATAAACAAAAATTACTGCAAAGGTAAAAGCCCCAAATATAAAATATATAGATGAAAGCAAAAGAAAGACCTTTGTGAGCTTGGTATAGGCAAATATTTCTTTGACAAGCCATAAAAGAATGTTAACTATAGAATAAACAGTAAATTGAACTTGAAAAAAATGAAAACAAATATCCAGAGTACAAAGGACTACAATCCAGAATGTATAAAGACAAAGATTTGCAATCTCGAAGATATTAAAAAAAAACTTTTATAATTAGCTAATATGATACAAATGTATTAAAATGGGCAATAGATATGAATGGGCACTTTACGAATGACATATAAATGTACATACCCTATAATCATATGAAAACATACTTAAAATTCTAGTTATCAACAAAATGGAAATCAGAACCACAAAAGATCCACTTAAGACCCTCTAATGGCTACAAGTAAAAGGATGAACACCACAAGGTGTCGGTGAGGACCAGGAGCAACTGGAACACTCATCTATTGCTGGTAGTAGTAGAAAATGTTGCACACACTTTTGAAAACCATTTATCACTTAAAAAAAAAATAAGTTAAACACATACATTATATAACCTAACAATTTTACTCCTAGGTAGTTACCCAAAAGAAACGAAAACATGGATCTACAAGAAGAAGTGTACACAAGTCATATTCACAATAATTTTATTCATAATAAAACTGGAAAAAATATTCAACAAAAACTGAATAAATTGCTTTATAGCCATACAATGGACTATTATTCTGCACTTTTTTAGAAACAAATGGTTGATACCTATAAAAAATACCCATTGAAAGTACATCCATAATATGTACAATATACATGAAAATATAGACATGTAAATACAAAATATATTTTAAAAATGCTATGGCAAAAAGCATAACAAAACCAAACAACAAAACCACATACATATTTATATGAAATTCTAGATGAGGTACAAGTAACGTACGTTGCCAGAAAATAGTTGGGCAATTCACTGTTAGTTGGGCCAGAGATACGGAGAAGTGAGGAAGTAATTGACATCAAAGTTACATGAGGCAATGGTTTGTGGTGATAGAAATATTCTATATCTTGACTGTTGTGGTGGTAATTACATGGAGATATACATTTGTTAAAATCATCACATTGTTCAGATAAAATATATGAATTTTATTTAGTGCAAATTATACCTCAATCAAATTGAATTTGATTTTAATGGGATCTGACTGGGATGTTCATGTTGCTGCAGACTGCCAGAGAAAAGAAAATTCTTTCATGATTTGTTGAAAATGTATATACAGACATTAGGCTTAGCTTCTTATATTTTAAATTACTTTTGTATTATAAATTTTTTTTCAAAAATGAGGAATAGTTCTACCTTATAAATGTAAGAAAACAAAGCAATGAATTTAATTTACACATTTTAATCACTTATACGTAAAATTAGAAAAATAAATATCATTTAATTGAAAACATTTCTTGAAAATGAATGACAGAAATATTTGAAATTATATAATATCTCTTAGGAGGGCTTTGTCATTTATATAGATGAAAAGTGATTAATTTCCTATTATGCACTGAAAGCCTCTTTAAAATAAAACTTCTTATAATTGGAATAACATTATAATTAATTGACAGGCTTTAGGTCATCCCAGTCAAAATGAAACCATCCTGATAGCAATCTGGGATGCCTGAACCAGTGCTCTATATGGAGAGATTTCTGTATGGTTAAAATATGCTAAGGTAAAAATTTTAAAGCTCATAGTTAGAAGTTAACACATTAAATTTTATCACATTGATAGGAAAGTTTCAAAAAACAGAAGGGAATATCTTAACCCCTCTAAAGAATGCCATATTATTTTAAATAAATGAAATAATCATAATTCTGTTACTGAAGTTGCAACAATGATATTTGGTGAAGTATGAAAAATGATTTTGTAGCACATTATCAAGATTTATTTTATCTTTAACAATATAATCAAAAGATAAAAGGAGGAAAAGATTTCAATATCATAAAGTTAGATTTTTAATTTTATTTAATTTTGCCTTGCATATGTTGTTCCAACCTATATAACCTTTGTCGAATGACCATAAGTGGCATGCACCACAGATGGAAGAACTTGGCTACCTACAGCTATGTATATCTGGTGTGTCAGTTTGTTCTTGCTAGCTTGCCAGAATCCACATTTTTGCAGGGGTGGTAGTAGGCAGGCAGTAACACACAGATGTTTTACTTAAAACAGAAAGTATAATCCAAAGACTGTGAATAAATGCACTTCAACACTAGGGATAAGAATACAAGTAAGAGGGATTGAAAACAATTTACTCTTTGTATGGTATAAACTCAAAATAGCTAAAGGAATATTTAAATAATTTTTAGTCAGATTAGGTGATTCACAAACTAGGCAATTTATTCTATTTCGGAGAAGAGACTTATGAGGAAGTTTGTTTTGGGTTGTTTCTAACAAGATTTACATTTAAATTTGCATGATGAGTGGCCAAGTGCAACCCCAAAGTTTCCTGTTACAGATTACTTAGAATAATAATTCCACAAATATATGTAACGTTAGCAAAACTTTATCACAATGCAAAATTGGGCTTATTATTTTGTTTACAGATAGAAAATAATAAGAAACTTGAGCCTCATATTAACAAACGTAGTCAATGATATTCTTATTTATAAGGTAATAGAACTTTGAGTTAGAAAACAATACACCCTTTATAACCTACATAGTCTGCATGTTTGTAGTTCTCTTCATTTTGTCTAGAATGTCTTTATATGTCATTTTCTTGTTCACTAATCTAATTAGAAATTGGGTTGTTGTGCACACTGACACAAAATCACTCCAAATACATAATCTATACTCGGGCCAAGAGTGACAGTGGAACATATGCTGGAGTGATCAACATGAAGGCAGGGGCAAGCAGCTCCCATACTACCATTCAGGGGTTCCCAGCAAGACACTGAATGAGAGGGCAGTCTTTACAAAAAAAAAAAAAAAAAAACCTTTTTATATTACATTTTTTTTCTCTTTAGAGAAAAAAATTCTATTCTGATTATTAAAGTCACATATGCTTAATTATATAACATTTGGAAAATACAGAAAAATAAATTTAAAATCATTGGTAATCATTGGTTCAACAGTTTAATGCATACTTCATAGCTATGCTATGCAAATATAAAAAATAATGTATTTATAGTTTTTATTACATATATTAGAAATCAAGTACCAAAAATTACTTGTGCTTTTATATAAAAAATCAAATTTGTAATCAAGTGCCTAATGCAGAATTATTAGAAAATAACATCGCAAACCTAATGATCGTCAGTATATAGTAACTATACAAACACTTGCTCTGAAATTAAATTTGAGTTTCTTACAACACTTAAAGACTTTAATCAACAAGCTTAGCATTTCCTGCTTCTAAATTTTGTGTGCATTTGATTTGTTCAAACAAGCGTGACATTGTAAAAAAGTAATTTACTTTTTTTTTTTTTTTCTCGTACGCGGGCCTCTCACTGTTGTGGCCTCTCCCGTTGCGGAGCACAGGCTCCGGACGCACAGGCTCAGCGGCCATGGCTCACGGGCCTAGCCACTCTGCGGCATGTGGGAACTTCCCAGAACGGGGCACGAACCCATGTCCCCTGCATGGGCAGGCGGACTCTTAACCACTGCGCCACCAGGGAAGCCCAAAAGTAATTTACTTTTAATCTCAAATACTCAGAGAAATGCATTTAAAATATTAGCTGTGTTTTTCACATTTTAAAGGTATATAATAACATTTTACTAGTATTGTCTCTCATAATTCATTCTTTGTATGTACCTATGACAAAAGTAAAATTTTATATTTATGTACATAAGGATTTAATATTAGAAGTGTTATGTATACATATATATTAATGTATGTATGTTCAATATCTTGCAAATGCTCAGTTAAAATAACAATTTAAATAAACTCATCGGTTGGAAGTAAGGGAAATAGTAGAATGAGACATCTATGGTGCAGAGAACAAAAAAAGAACCAAAAATTTAAAAGAAGTGACAACTTAAGGGTGTGTAAAACATAGGTTGAGCAGATTAAAGCAACCAAGTATGCAATGTCAGTTAATTTTCTCTATCCCTAACTTTATTTTAGAGTGTTTTAAAAGTTTTTATTAAGAAATTGTCTTAAGTTTCTGAGTATAGCACCTGGTTGTTAATACCCCCTACTGTGTCTATTCATTACTGTAAACTATTCCCCTTTGTAGATAATTCTGGTCAGAGTTGTACTTTTGATTTTTCTGAGATATAGAGGAGCAACATAGCTTTGGAAAGTCAAGAAGTTGAGCAAATAAAGGTTAATTATATAACAGACACTAAGGGATTCATTTATGTCCTTTGAAAAGCAACCTATTAGGAGATATAATTTTGATATGGAAAAATAAGATATGCAGGAAAACTGTACTCCTCCTTTCTTGCTGCTGTGAAAACTCCCCAAACTAAACCTTAAATTTTATAGAACTATATAATGAAAAATATTATTTAATTATGCTTAAAGATACCTGTATTTGTTCATATCTAATTGGTCCCACAAAAGTAATTTAAATATCTGTTCCTGATTACAGAGAAACAAATTTTGTGTTCAAAAGATAAATGCAAAAGAAAAATTCATAACCTAGGATGACCTATTCATCTGGAGTATTTTATTTTAAAACACCTAAATTTAACCTACGGAAGAGAGAAGTTTCCACCGTGTAATAAAATTATCACAAATGGTCATTATTTACTTTTTTATGAAATACCTCAGGCACGATTAAACTATATTCATAAACTCGAGTAGTAACATGACATGTAATGCTTAGGGAAGTATAGAATCTGGTATAATTGAAGGAAGATATCTTCCATCCAAGCAAACAAATACTAAATTATACATTAAAGTAAATAGATACTGAGACCTGGCCTAATACCTCCTCATATTTTCCTATATAGTAAGCCAAATATTTTGGCATTAAGGATTTAAACCTAAAGCTTCTATTCTTTCCTTTTCAGTTTTGGGTGTTAATTACATTTTTTGACTGTCAGTGCCCTAAGATTAAAATCAAATCAAATATGTCTTTTTTTTTTCCTGTCACTTCAGATGTAACAAGATTCAAGTGAAAGGTTAAGATAGAAGTGAAACTTGAAAAATTTACTTTTTAATAAAAAGCATATGGATGCTTTTTCTTATAAGTATCAAAACACAAGTCTTAGTCATTATTATATGCGATTCAAAGGATAAATTGCTCCTTAGAGTCTTAGGAATTATAATTGCCTCTTAGAAGTTTCATATATAGGTTACGCTGGAAGTTACACCCAGAACTGGCCAACAACTGAATTTTAATTTATTAGCAACATATTAGCTATGCTATTGAAATTAAATTTAATGCTTTGAAAAAACTGACTATAGATAGAAATAAAATTTTATGCAAAGTAGACAAATTGAGCAACATGTTTTGATAATGTAGGTGCAAACTTGAAGGCTAAATTCAATATAAACATACACAAATTAATAAACTTCTTTGTCAAGGATGACAATGTTTTGTCAATACAAGGACATATGTTCTAGCTATGTATTGAGGAAATGAACGAAACCTGATTCTAGCTAATTAGATATATAGCATTATGTAGACATGGCATAACACTCATCTCAGTAGGGTTAATTTTTCAATAATTATTTTACTCTGAATCATTTTTACTGAAAAATTATAAGTACATTTTGTATACAAGACTGAATTCTGCATAAGATACAGCACTTCAGGAGCAATTCCTCTTGAAAGGGACACAGATGTAACTAAACGTAATATTCAAAGAAAGGGAAATACTGCAAAAGAGGTGCAAGCAACATATAAAAAGTAGTTAGAGAAAGATACGATTCACTCCACCAGGAGCATTAAGAATTTCTATGAAGAGATGTCAAATAAACGTAGCAGTATTTCAGTGAGTAGAGGGTAACAGAGGAACTTGAGAATATAAAGAGAGGAAATAAATGTGGAATAGTGGTTGGTTATCAGGTGCTAGAGACTGTGGTTATACACTTTACATAAACTGTCATTTAATCGCTACAAAAATTGAGATAAACAGCAATATGTACAATTTCAGTGCTGAGTTACAACACAAAACTATCTTTGAGTCATGCCAGAGCCCATTCTTTTAACAATCAAAGCAATCTATCTTTCTGGACAGAAGAAAGCAATATTTCTGGATCTTATGCTGATAGACTAGCTTTGAGCATCGTTTCAGAGCTGGCCAGTCTTTGTATCAAGCTAGGTCTGCAACCATACATGCAAATCCATTTTAATTTTTTCACTTTTTTCTGGATCTTTGACATCATATTTGTGACTTTAGGGCATTCATTATCAATTTATGAACTTAGTGACTTTTCACCAAATAGAAGGGAATAAAAGTAAATTTTTTGGAGAAGAAAACCCAATTCAATACAATGAAATGTTTCTAGTTCAAAATCTCACCCATGTGTTTATGCCATAAGGGCTCTGTATGGCATATTTAGCTTGTATTGGAGTCTGGAAAATAAGAGGGGGAACACCGGAAATTATTTTAAAATACCCCCCCCAAAAAAAGATAATAACTGATTTAAATAAGAATACTTAAACCTGATCCTATGATTTCAGTAGAAATAGTAGAAAAGTCTCTAGTGCCCATTTGTCTTATGGAATCTCTATTTTTTTTTAGCACTATTGTGAAATAATGATGGTCCTTTTCATAGGGAATCAACAGAGAATCTTAAATGTTTCTTTTTACCCAATGTCAATTTGTAAACCATATTGTAAAATATTTTAAAGATGTAATTTTAAAGCACATGTTGGGATAAGAATATTCTAATTTTCTCCTCACTGCTGTAAATATTACATTTCCTCAGGCGGTGCATAAAGAACTCTGTTTCAACTCCAGTGATTTTTGAAGGTAACCAATTCAGTTTCTAACTAGATATATGACCTTGGAAAATAATTCAAACTCTCAGATACTCAGTTCTTTCATATGTAAACTGCTAGGATTGAAATATATGTTCCTTAAGGCCCAATCAACTTTAACATTCTGCTGGAAGTAGATGTTGTCTTGAATTACTGCTGTCATAGACTGGAAGGAAAGATGCACAGCTATGGTAGACTGATTAGAGTATGACTAGTTCAGTAGGAAGACATAAAACTTGAAACCAAATGTACATATACTGCAATTATTTTCTGGAAACTGGAAACCATATTTAATGTGTTGTTTTCCTTTAATGAGCCAAAATCAAGAAAATTTATGGACCTATTGACCAACCTTTCTAAAAGGCAAATAAAATGTTTTTTTCTATTTCCTCATTTTATTGCCTTTCTTTTTTCATACTCCATATGATCAGAATCGTAGAATAGTCTCAAAGTCTCAAACAGTATAATTTAATGTAAATTATGTTGGTTATATACATAAATACATTTATATTTCTCTATATTGAAATCATTTTATTGTTCACTTATTTATTTTTTATTCTTTGTTATATATATAAAACTTTTGTTACTTGCATTCCTTCCTATCTAATATTTGTAATTCATTCTATTATTACTACAGTTAAGAGAAACTGTGTTTTGGAAGGGGTCAACTCTATGGTGTTGGATGGCAACTAGACTTCTGGTGGTGATGATTTTGTATTTCAATCAAATGTCAAATTATAATGCTATACACCTGAAGCTCATATAATGAAAAAAAAAGCAGCTATGATTTAAATTACATAAACATTTTATTGAACACTATCCATTAGAAAACACATAGTCAATAATCATTGCTAATTTTATTTATTTTATACACATACACACACACACACACACACACACACACACATATGTAAGGTGCTATGCAATCATTGAAAACTATATAGCCTGCCTGATGGCAATATTCCTCAAAATACTAGGAAATAAGTTGCAAGGTAGTATGTGGAAACACCTCCTGGAATAGGATTTCACTTCACAGTCAGTCATGAATCACCTTGGTGACTCTCCTTTTCCCTCAACTATATGTCCTACTCTCAATGTCTCCACTATGAACAGACTGTTTGGTTTGCCATTTCTTTTTTTTTTCTTCCTAATTTTATGTTATTGAAGTATAGTGGACTTACAATGTTGTGTTAGTTTCTGGTATACAGCAAAGTGATTCATATATATATATATATATATGTATGTATATATTCATTTCAGATTCTTTTCCATTATAGGTTATTTCAAAATACTGACTATAGTTCCCTGTGCTATACAGTAGGACATTGTTGTTTATCTATTTTATACATAGTAGTGTTTATCTGCTAATTCCAAACTCCTAATTTATCCTCTCCACCCCCTTTTCCCTTAGGTAACCATAAGTTTTTTTTCTATGTCTGTGAGTCTGTTTCTGTTTTGTAAATAAGTTCATTTGTACTATTTTTTAGATTCTACATGTAAGTAATATCATATGATATTTGCCTTTCTCTGTCTGACTTCACTTAGTATGATAATCTCTAAGTTCTCCCATATTGATGCAAAAGACAGTATTTCATTCTTTTTGATGGCTGAGTAATATTCCATTGGGTATATGTTTATATGGTGATCTGATGTGTCATTGCATACACACACCCTGAGCCTGTGCCATCAGAGCACAGATGGAGGAGCAGCGTTTGCAAGTCCATCTGTCTGGCTTCACTCCTTGTGGACGGGCTGTGTCCCCACAGGGAACACAGGCCACTCCCACAGCTCCAGGAGCACAAGCTCACACCCAGCAGTTGGTGTGAGATATATATATATACACATATATATATATGTATGTATGTATATCACATCTTCTTTATCCATTCATCTGTTTGATGGACACTTAGGTTGTTTCCATGTTTTGGCTATTGTAAATAGTGCTGCTATGAACATTTGGGTGCATGGTATCTTTTCAAATTAGAGCCTTAGTCTTTTCTGGATATATGCCCAGGAATGGTATTGCTGGATAATATGGTAACTCTATTTTTGCTTTTTTAAGGAACCTCCGTACTGTTCTCTATAGTGGCTGCACCAATTTACATTCCCACCAATGGTATAGGAGGGTTTCTTTTTCTTCACACCATCTCCAGCATTTATTATTTATAGAGTTTTTGATGTCCATTCTGACAGGTGTGAAGTGATACCTCATTGTAGTTTTGATTTGCATTTCTCTAATAATTAGCTATGTTGAGCATCTTTCCTGTGCCTCTTGGCTATTTGTATGTCTTCTCTGGAGAAATGTGTCTTTTGCTCATTTTTTGTTTGGGTTGTTTGTGTTTTTTTTTTTTTTTTTTTTTTTTGATATTGAGCTATATGAGTTATTTGTATATTTTGGAAATTAATCCCTTATCTGTTGCATTATTTGCAAATATTTTCTCCCATTCTGTAAGTTTTCTTTTCATTTTGTTAATGGTTTCCTTTGCTATTCATAAGCTTTTAAGCTTAATTAGGTCCCATTTGTTTATTTTGCTTTTGTTTCCATTATTCTAGGAGACAGATCCAAAGAAATGTTGCTGCGATTTATGTCAGTGTTCTGCCTGTGTTTTCCTCTAGGAGTTTTATAGAATCCAGGGTTACATATAGGTCTTTAATCCATTTTGAGTTTATTTTTATATATGGTGTCAGAGAATGTTCTAATTTTATTCTTTTACATGTAGCTGTCCAGTTTTCCCAGCCCCACTTTTCTCCAGTATATATTTTTTGTCTCCTTTGTCATAGATTAATTAACCATAAATGAGTGGGTTAACTTCTGGGCTTTCTATCCTGTTCCATTGATCTATGTGTCTGTCTTTGTGCCAGTATCATACTGTTTGGATTACTGTGGCTTTGTAGTATAGTCTGAAGTCAGGCAGTGTGCTTCCTCCAGTTCTGTTCTTCTTTAACAAGATTGTTTTGGCTATTTGGGGTCTTTTGTGTTTCTAAACAAATTTAAAAATTATTCATTCTAGTTCTGTGAAAAATGCTGTTGATAATTTGATAGGGATTGCATTAAATCTATAGACTGCTTTCAGTAGTATGGTCATTTTAACAATATTGATTCTTCCAATCAAAGAACATGGTATATCTTTCCATCTGTTTGTGTCATCTCCAGTTTCTTTCATCAGCATCTTAAAGTTTTCCAAGTACAGGTCTTTTGCCTCTTTTTTTTTTTAAATAAATTTATTTATTTTTGGCTGCATTGGGTCTTTGTTGCTGTGCACACACTTTCTCTAGTTGCAGCGAGTGGGGGCTACTCTTCATTGTGGTGCATTAGCTTCTCATTGTGGTGGCTTCTCTTGTTTTGGAGCACGGGCTCTAGGCTCATGGGCTTCAGTAGCTGTGTCATGTGGGCTCAGTAGTTGTGGCTTGCAGGCTCTAGAGCTCAGGCTCAGTAGTTGTGGTGCATGGGTTTACTTGCTCCACAGCATGCGGGATCTTCCCGGAACAGGGCTCAAACCTGTGTCCCCTGCATTGGCGGTGGATTCTTATCCACTGCACCACCAGGGAAGTCCCTCATTTGTCTCTTTAGTTAGGTTTATTCCTAGGTATTTTATTCTTTTTGTTGCAATGGTAAATATTGTTTCCTTAATTTCTCTTTCTGATATTTTGTTGTTAGGGTATAGGACTGTAATAGATTTCTGTATATTAATTTTGTATACTGCAACTTTATTTAATTCATTGATGAGCTCTAGTAGTTTTCTGGTGGCATATTTAGGATTTTCTATGCATAGTATCATGTTATCTGCAAACAGTGACAGTTTTACTTCTTCCTTTCCGATTTGGTTTCCTTTTATGTTTTCCTTCTCTGATTGCTGTGCTAGGACTTCCAAAAGTATGTTGAGTAAAAGTGGCAAGAGTGAGCATCCTTTTCATATTCCTCACCTTAGAGGGAATACTTTCATGTTTTCACCATTGTGTATGATGTTACCTGTGGGTTTGTCATATATGGCCTTTATTACATTGAAGGAGGTTCCCTATGCCCGCTTTCTGAAGTGTTTTCCCAAATCCTAAGCTTTGCCCATTGGATTTGACCATGGACTATTTTGTCTCAGCTCTAGCAATGAGTCTGATTCTGCTAGATTACTTCTAATCACATGGCCTCCTGTGCACACGAAAAGCAAATCACATGATATTCACCTAAAAGGACAACATGAAATCATCTTCTTAATTTGATGGTTTAGAACTCAAACACCAAATAAGATTGACCATAGTATTTTTTAAAGGTATCTAACTTAGAGGATTTTACTTTATCTTTAAAGTACAAATGTCTCAAAAGTCTCTAAGCTACATTATCTTTACCTCTCACATTTGTGCATGTTCAAGGAAATAATATTTCTTCAAACTCTAATGAATTTTGTAAGAACTATACATAAATTATACTCAAACATACTTACATGTATGAATATTCAAATAAATTACTGAATAAACCAATGAGGTATTGGATATATATAGTATTGGGACTTTTCTTTCTACCCTGTTTTTAAACTCTGAATTTTTCTATATATTGCATTTTGTCAAATTTCTTTAGATTTCTTTGTTTACCAGTGTTCTCATCTACTGTATCTAATATTCTAATAAATCCATATGAGTTTTATATCAATAATTCATTTTCTGTTTGGAATTTCCTTTTATATTTTATTATATTTTTTTATATAGCTCCCTTTTAATTCAGCATGCGTGTATATGATTTTGGGTTCCTATTCTTTCACTTTGTTTTTTTTCTTTTATATTTGTAATCCTTTAAACATATTCATTATGTATTATCTTTCAGATTATTGTATTATCTCTTAGACTTGGGGTTGTGATACTCTTATTTGGTTAATCTACTATCTCTACCTTATGATGAATTGCTTCTTTATATAGTTTTACATCTTTGTTGTTGAACTCATACTCAGTGGGAGACTATATTTTATGGGATTCCAACATATTCCTAAAATGCGGAAGTATCTCTAGACTGTGACTTTGCCCTTGTTTCTGCCCAAGGGATTTTACTTATTTTTGTGATATTATCTCACCTGCTAGATTCCAGCACCACATGGGCTATGGAAAGTCTGTCCATATATCCATGCATGATGTAGACATGGTGTTTCTATTATTTAGTGGAGGCGCTTTTCCCATTCACAGCTCCATACAGAGCCAAGCTTTCCTAAGTAAGAAAACAGATTATAGTTTTTCTTTGTTTATGTAGCTGTGTGAATTCAGTTGATCTCTAGACTTTTTGAAGAAGTTGCAACTCCAATCTCTAGCTTGTAAAGCCTTTATCTGAATACAATATTTCTCTGGGCATCTAGAGCACTAATTCACACAATGATTCCTTAGATCATTACTTCCTTCTGTCAAGAATGTGAAAGATTAGAGATTTTATCCTACTTTCAAGCTATCAAGTCAGCCTGCCGCAGTTTCGCAGATGCTAGCAGAAGACATGAGACTCCTAGATGAGAGGTGAAGGATAGTTTATTGTTCACAACAATAGCAGTAAACAGAGTATTAGTATTTTCTTGTGCTGGTTTACCAAGCTTCAAATCCAACAGGAAAATGAAGAGGGCCAGGTGAAACTTGAACACTCAGTGGATATATTTAGGAGAAGAACCATGAGTTTAGGGATCCTGGATCTTTCATGTCTGACTTTTTTCAAAAGGCACTATCTTTATCTTCAAATCTGTAACCCAATCTGCATTTTGCCGCAGAGAGTTACATCATCTCTAAATTCCAAGGCTGTTTGCCACATAGATTCCTTCAAAAGATAGGAACAAAATGACAGTGTCTCTCCCACAAGACCTGCCCTAATGTGAGAAACCCATAGGGAATGTCTTCCAATACTTTTGTTTCTAGACCCTAGAAATATATCCTTAATTATTTTTGGGGGGGGTTCTAAGTATTCTATCATTTTGCAGTTAAATTGTAACCAGTATGTCAACATATTTGAAATAGGGAGAGAACAGTCTATCTTACATGTTTTCTCACAGAATTACTTCTTCCTTTAAAAAATTTAGGCTCAAAATTGTTTTCCTGATCACTTCGAATTTATTCTAGTCTCTTCTGCCATTGATTTTTGCCATTGATTTTTACAAGAAAAAAAAATCTGAGATTTTAATGTTCCTAATTTATAAGTAAGCTGCTTTGTCTCCCTTTGGTATATTTTAAGATTATTCTCTTTGATTGTAGATATTATGGATTTTCACTCCAATTTTCTTCAGTGTTCTAGTTACATCGATATACTAGTTACAACTAAAATGTTAAACGTTTTCTTGGAGTATTTCATTTCATTTTTGATCCCTAGGTAGATGTTAATAAAACCAAATTATCAATCATTTCACCTTTATGTGTTCTAAACACGTTATATAAATCAACTTCATTAGTTACTCATTTGGCAAAATAACAACTATGCCTGTATATTCCACAGGTACCAATAAACCTCTCCAGAAACTGAGCACAGTTGAATTATTTGTATCCATCTATTTAATATGATTTATTCCCTGATATCATTCCTATAGTTTGGGTCACTGTCACCAAAAAGAGTTTTAACCCTATTTTAGAGTGCAGACTCTTTCTATCTTTATAATTGTGATCATTAACAAGTATTTATGCTGTGATAAGTAATGGGTTGTGTGCTGTTGGACTTCAGGCAAAGTGACTGCACTTCAGAGATAAAATTCTACTCTACAGCTTTAATTGGACTTTAGCAAAATGTGTATGTGTGTATTAGACATTTTAATAAAGTATATAAATGCTGATTTAATATATTCATGAACATACAAAATTTAAAAAACCTCACTGTTCGTGAAGATGTAATCGAGGTATAATGGGAATCATGAGTTTAATTCTTAATTTCCTAAAGTTTCTAAAACCGCTTCATTCCAGACCTGCCAATAGCCTCTGAATATGACTATGAGTAGGGTTTAGTTTCAAAGAAAAATTAAACATATTAAGGACATTTTGATGTAAGTTGTACTTTTCAACTTTTTCAAAAGGAGAATTCCACAGCATTCTTTCACTTAGTTATAAAATTTACATAAATAACGGCATATTCTAAACTGCTGTTGGTAATAACTTTACTTTTCATTTTTCTTCATGCTAATATTTAGCCACGTGGAGGATTTTTCTCTGTATTGCAGTCAGACAGCATTAAGCCCTTTTTGTTGTTGTTACCTTTTTATTAAGCCAATTTTTCTTGTACCAGACTGGTACTGATAAAAGTGAACTTCCCTCAGTTGAGTGTGTTACTTTAAGACCCACCTTATTTCTAGAGACTAACTGGATTTACCTATCTGTTTCCCTTGTGACCGCTCTTTCTCCATCCTACTAAATGTAATAATGATTTTATCACACTATTAAGCCTTGATAAAATAGATTTCCCTCTCCTTCTTATTCTGCTTATTTAACATCTGAAACTATTCAGGATTTTCCTTTATTATAATTTTCTTAATAGAAAATATAAAGTTGTTGAAGGTGTTTTCATCTAACTGAGCTCCCCAATAAACAAAGTAGTGAAAGTAGAGGTAAGGTGTGTATGGAAATCACCTTATTTCTCCAGTTATCTTTATGAAGCTCTGTCAAATTGTCTTTTCTATTTTCTCTAGATATCATCTAATATTCCTTTTTTCTTTTATGAGAATCACATTTTGATCAAAACAATGTATAATATACATACAAGTGAGTATACATTTCACAGAGAGGTTAAATTTCTGTTAGCACTTACAAGTAACACTCAATTCAACACATTTATATACTGATTGAGTACAACTGTTAAGCTTTCTTTTTAGAGCTGAATAGCACTCCATTGTCTGGATGTACCACAGTTTATTCATTCATTCACTACTGAAGGACATCTTGGTTGCTTCCAAGTTTTGGCAATTATAAATAAAGCTGTTATAAACATTCATGCACAGGTTTTTGTATGGACGTACGTTTTCAACTTATTTGGGTAAATACCAAGGAGCACACCTGCTGCACAGTATAGTAAGAATATTTTTAGTTTTGTAAAAAACTATCTTCGAAACTGGTTGTGCCATTTTGTACTCCCAACAATGAATGAGAGTTCCTGTTGCCCAGATCCTCATTAGCATTTGGTGTTGTCGGTGTTTTAGATTGTGATTATTCTAAAAAGTGTATAGTGGTATCTCATTGTTATTTTGATTTTTAATTCCCAAATGCCATATGATGCTGAACATCTTTTCATGTGCTTATTTGCCTTTGATGAGGTATCTGTTCAGATTTTTTTCCCATTTTTTAATTGCGTTGTTCACTTTATTGAGTTTTAAGAGTACTTTGTATATTTTGGATAACAGTCCTTTATTAGATATGTCTTTTGAAACCATTTTTTTTTGTGTTTCCCAGTCTTTGGCTTGTCTTCTCATTTTCTTGACAGTATCCTTGCAGAGCAGAAGTTTTTGATTTTAATGAAGTCCAAATTATCGTTTGTTTCTTTCATGGATTGTCTCTTTGATGTTATCTCTAAAAATTAATTGCCAAAGCCAAGGCCATCTGGTTTTCTCTGATGTTATTTTCTAAGAGTTTTATAGTTTTGCCTTTTATATCTTGGTCTGTGATCCATTTTGTGTTAATTTTTGTGAAAGGTGTGAGGTCTATGTCCAGAATTATTTTTTCTCCTTATATATAAAGACTTTTATTTTTTAGAGCAGTTTTTGGTTCACATCAAAATTGAGAGGAAGGGACAGAGAGCTTCCATTTACCCACTGCCCCTACACATGTGTAGCTTCTCCATTATCAACATCCCCCACCAGAGTGGTATATTTGTTGCAATTGATGAATCTGTATTGACAAAATCATAATCACCCAAGACCATAATTTACATTAGGGTTCACTCTTGGTATTGCACTTTCTATAGGTTTGGACAAATCTATAAAGACATGTATCCATCATTATGGTATCATACAGAGTATTTTCACAGCCCTGTACTCTGCCTATTCATCCCCCACCTTCACCCCAACAAACTCCTGGCAACTACTGACCCTTTTACTATTTTTGTAGCTTTGCCTTTTCCAGAATATCATATAATTGGAGTCATACAGTATGTAGCCTTTTCAAATTGGCTTTTTTCCCTTAGTAACATTTATTTATAAATTCTTTTCTTTTACAAAAGGATGTTCAGTTGTTCCAGCGCCATTTGTTTAAAAAACTATCCTTTCTCCATTGAATAGTCTTTGCCCCTTTGTCAAAGATCAGCTGACTATATATTGTGTGGGTCTATTTTTGGGCTCTATGTTATGTTCCATTGATCTATCTATTATTTCCCCCATTTAATTTTATTTTGTTTTCTAGAAGATTATTTTTTATAAAGTATCATTTATATTATCAATTTCTAGAATAGTAATAGTCTAACATTAATACATTCATGGAATGCATTTAATGTACACATTTTCATTTTGGATTTCTTCACCCAGAACTTAAATAAAGGCATTGAATAATTAAGCACTAAAATAAATTTTTATTGCACACATCTTTATTTTAGACATTTAAGAATTAAGAATTGTGTTTTTTGCAATAAGAAGTCCAAATGATGACAATTGTAGCTTAGCTTTATCTCTACAAGATAAATATTGTGTCATTAAACTGATGCAGATTGGTTATCTATTGAGAAAAAAACAAATTATTTTTGCCTTGTACCTTATTATAAAATAAATTTCAGATAGAGTAAATATAACAAATGAAGCCAGAAAATAGCTTTTAAAAAGTATAGGAAAATATATGTCTGGTCTCAAGCTGGGGAAGGTCTTACTAAGTATTCCAGCAAAGGAAAGGTTGATGGATTTGGCTATATAAAAATTTAATTAACTTGAAGTGAAAAAAAAAATGTCATAAGTAAATGTCAAATGTTTGCCATATATGTAAATCAAAGGCTTTATATTCTTATCCTATAAAAGTTTTAAGAAATCAATAAGCGAAAGATAAATACTCTATTAGAAAAGTAAAAGGGAGACCCATGCAAGGAACATAAGACGTTCTAATGGCCAATAAACCTATGGGAAAAGGGTTTAATCACAAAAAAATGCATATTAAAACAATAATAAAATACCTCATTTTCCTTTTCACATTGGAATTTTTTAATTTTAATACCAAGTGTTGGCAAGATTGCATAGAAGCAAGTTAATGAAAGGAGCTGATATTCATTGAGGATTAACTTTGAGCCAGGAAATCTCACATATGTCTGGTAGGGTTGCACATTGTTACCAAACAAAAGACAAAAACAAACAAACAAACAACTATATAATTATTTTATCACCTTATATTGTTTTATAAAGTTAACAGTTTTTTTTTTTTTAAGAATGTGCTTACATTTTTTTGACTTCTAGATCTAAGGTTTTTTGATTAAGGCATGGACAGTATGTATGGTATATCATACATTTGTCCTAAAGTTAATTAATTTAACTTTTACTTTGTAAGATAATAACTTTAAATTTTATTTCTACACCGCTATTTGTTTGGTTCGTCTGTTAGCAGAACAGGATAGGACAATGACGAACTCATCAGGTTTCTATATTTTCCCTAATGTTTACTGCCTTAGTTAAGTCACTTTTGTGCTTTCTTCCAATGTAAATAATTACACTTTTTGCAATTGCCCAAACTTGTGCCAGAAGTTTTGTAGTTAAAGCAGATAGAGCATTATGATATAATCACATCATCAAAATTGAGACAAAGTTGTTTAAGAGAAAAATAGAAAGCTGTAACCTGAAACTTGCAAAATATTTTTCTAAAAGAAACAAGAAAATGTCCAGCAAACTGAAGACACATTTACTGTAAATTCCAGTGGGGGCCCATATTTTCTGTTTTCAGTAAGAAAGCATTGCTAATCAGTCCCAACACAGTTTTTAGTACAAAGGTTAATTTCTATCTGAGAACCTAAATATGCCTAAGTCATGACCAACAGTATATTCAAAACTTACATCATACCAGGAGGGGTTTTATCCTGGTTGGAACACTTTGGAACATTGTTAAAATTGCTTCTATTAAGAAAAGCATAGGAACAACACAATTATGACTATGAATTATATATGCACACAAGTATGTTTTGTCTTCTTCCACAGAAACTTTGAGGAGAGACATTTATCATTATTAAACTATTATTTGTTGAGCAGGGATTATGTGTGTAGCACTGTTCTAGGTGCTTGGAAACATCATTGAAAACATAGATAAAAATACGTCCTGTTGACTTCAAATTACAGCAAAGGAATAAAGACTCTATATAGCAAATTATATAGCATATTAGAAGGTGATTAGTAATGTGGAAATAAAAAAAAAGGTTGAAAAGATAAGGGCTGGAATGGGAGTGAAGAGAGATTTTAAATGTAAATAAGATAGTCAGGGCTTCCCTGGTGGCGCAGTGGTTGAGAGTCTGCCTGCCGATGCAGGGGACACGGGTTCATGCCCCGGTCCAGGAAGATCCCACATGCCCCGGAGCGGCTGGGCCTGTGAGCCATGGCCACTGAGCCTGCGTGTCCGGAGCCTGTGCTCTGTAACGGGACAGACCATAGCAGTGAGAGGCCCGCATACCGCAAAAAAAAAAAAAAAAAAAAAAAAAAAAAAAAGATAGGAGTTGAAAAAGTAATATTATGAACAAATACTTTAAAAAGGTGAAGAAGTTAGCAATGGGATAACAGGAGGAAGAACACTTACAGGAAGAAAAACAGTCGGTGCATTGGCTGAAAGGGTGAAGTATGCCAGGTATGCTGATCCACTTTAGGATCAGCATGGGATGCAGTGTGGCTGGAGCAGAATGAATGGAGAGGAGGGTAGTAAGAGGTTAGGTCAGAGAAGTAATGAGGATGGGAAGGTTTGGCTCATGCTGGGCTAGATAGCCCCTCTAGGGACTCCACTGGAGCCTGGTATCAACCATAGATATATGGAGAAGGCATTAGATTCTGGCTATGTTTTTAAGGCAGAGCTAACATTTTCTGGTGGATTGGAACTGGGGTGTGAGAGAGAGAAGTGCTGAGGATACCATTCTCTTTGCTCTGGAGAGAAACATTCATTTTGTTTTTCAAGGCTGTTCACTACATAAACATTTTTGACAAGATACTTTGGAAGAAAAGGCAGGCAGTGCCTGGCTCTCAAGATGTGCAAAAATGTGAGACCCATGGAGAATTGTCTGCCATTGACCAATTTTTCCATCATGCAAGTTCCTTTGTTTGGCAAAACAGTGCTGCCGTACACTTTGCCATACACGTTGCCTAAGTCAGAAACTTAACAGTCATTTTTAAGCCCTTCATTTTGCTGGGAGTATTGCAACAAAGATATGCCTTCTTTCTGCTATAGCTGGCCATGAAAAGTCCTTGCACCCATATTGGGACCTTGAGTGAAACCAGCCTTAGGATGAAGCCAGTTCTGATGAAGACAGGACAGAGAAATGCAAAGTAACTGGACTTTAATGACAGTGTTCAAGAATTCTTTCAATGCTCACCTGTGCCCACAGCAATCTTTAAACATTTTATTTCTTATATTGTTTGTGGATTTGAGTTGGATTTTCAGTTACTTACAACAAAAAGTGTACTCTTTCCATTCTTTAAGATAAAACTGGACTTCTCCCTGTAATATTTTCCTAATCGTTAAAAGGTATTTTCATCTATTTTATCACGTAATTATCGTTTTTAGCATATGAAACCTTTGACCTACTTGCTTTCCAATTTTCTGAAAATTTAGTGTGTTTAGATTACCTTTCGATTTTTTATAAATTCCATAAGAATGTCATAATGCATTCAACGTTTCTTTTTGTACGTAGAAAGTATATCTCTGCTCCAGAATGGTATGAGAGCATACCATACTGAATGATAATAACATTCAGTAATCATAGATATGCTTTTTCCAATAATACTAGTATTTAAAAATTAAATCTGGAGGAGCGACATTACCAAACTGGCAGAGTAGGAGACCTCAGTTTCCACGCCCCCTGAAGATCAACAACTAGATAGCTATCCACAGAAAAAAGCAGCTCTTAGATTGCTCAGGAGCCCAAGTATGAAACCTCAGGTAACACAGTAGAACAACAAAACCTGAGAAGAACCACATAAAAAGGGAAGAAAGAATGGTTTTCTTCTGCCTGCATCATCCCACCACAGAGGCAGGCACTGCTCAGCAGTAAGAGGGAATACCTCACCTAGAAAGACTTCCCTCTCTGGGAAAGGGAGAAGGGAGTGAGCGACCAGCTTCCTCAGCCATTTGGGGCACAACATGAAGGACCTTGCTTTGGTTTCACCCCATCCAGAGACTGGCAAAACTGAGAGTATCTAGATGGCCAGGAACAAGAAAGAAGAACAGGGGCTATAGGTATCAGCCACACGGTGGGAATGACCACGGTTCCCAGCACCCTGCTCCGCAGAGGACCCCAGAAGCTTTCACTGCTGAAGAAACCAGTGGCCAGCACAGCTACCATAGATGCCCTACAGAGCTGACCATTTTTTGCCTCATAGATACTCAGTTTGCGGACACCAGCCACCTGAGTCCCTGCCTGCCCTTTCTCCTTCCTACCCTGCCAGAGCCAGGATTTGCACAGGCATCCAGCCCATGCCTTTGTGGCTGCATGAGTGCAAGACAGCCTAGACATGGCTGGCTGACCCCTACTGCTGCGTGAGCCTTGGGGGCTAGACCCTGTGCACCTGCACACGGCAGTTCTGATGCCTGTGACTGGGTCCCTATGTGCATGCCTGTGGTGAGATCCGGTGACCATGAAATGCACACTCAGATCAGGCCCTATATCCTCCCATTGGCCTGCACCATCAGGCTCACCTAGAGCTATGTCCACCAGCTCTGCACATGTACACCTCTAGCCCAAGTCACTTCACTAGCCTCCACTCCCATGAACTCACCCCTAGGAAGACCCTGCAGTGGCAAGAGTACAGCTGAGTGCTGAAAGCTAAGGTCCCCACAGCTGCTTGTGAACCCAGCTCTAGACCTGTCTCCTGTAGCTGGCCTGCTCTGCTGGCCTTGCTTGCAACCAGACCCTCTGACTGTGTACCTGTGTCCCACTGGCCCAACTTCCTTCAGCAGCCTTCACTGCCGTGCTCATGTCCGTGGCAAGACCCTGCAGCCACAGGAGTGCATGCTGACCCCAGAACCACTGCAGTTGCCAGAGTGGCTGCAGTTGGCCCTGGTTTTGCTGCTGGCCCTGGCCCCCCACCAGAACGTGTGTATTTGCAACCTGCCCCAGGCCAGTGTGTGCGCATCACTCCAGCTACCACCACTACCTGCCATTGGACCTGGAGGCACTGCTGAGAACCCCAGCATCACTTGTGGCTACTGCTGAACACGCACCGCCCTCACCAAAGTCTACACAGGTGTTGATGCTGCAGACTCCAGTGATCTGAACCAAAGAGATACAGCCCCACCATCCCAGAGCTACTGTGTGCCCTACACCAGCTCCCTATGTGACTAGGCTTGGGGTCACAGCGTGCTCCAGTGCCGCCACCTGAAGGTGAAGTTCTTTCCTTGCCCAAAGTCAGTCAGTCGAATCTGGAAGAGGTGCCTGCTTCTTCAAATGTGCAGACACCTTCGCAAGGCTGCAGGGATCACAAAGAATCAGGGAAACAGGGCACCACTGAAGGAATAGAGGTACATGAATTGCCTGACAAAGAATTTGAAATAATTGTTCTGAAGATGCTCAGAGAGCTACAAGAGAACCCAAATATACAGCCCATTAAAAGGATCATAAACCATCATCAAGTAGTATTTATCCGTGGGATACAAGAATGATTCAAATCGATAAATGTGAAACAAGACACTAATAGAATGAAAAACAAAAATCATATGATTATCTCAATAGATGAAGAAAAAGCATTTGACGAAACTAAAGGTTTTTGTTTTGGGGGGTACGGTAGGGGAGAAGTAGTCCAGGATGGGTTACTGAATTACCTTTAAGAAAGGCAAGGTCAAATTGTAAACTTAAAGCCTGAAAGCTATCAAGTAATGGTAGTTAATTTTAATAGTATGTTTCCAAATGGCAGCTATTGTTCCTCTTAACACATAGTAACTGATTTAATGCTTAACACAGCACGGAGAATTAGGCATGTTTGCTATCATCAGGCCACTAAGATACAAAGAGCAACTCAGCCAAGGTCGTGCACGATCCATGCCCCAAATCCCTGCTTCAACTATTCCATGTATTATTTGTTATCCATCATGGTTCGTTCTTCTTCTAATTTCATAACCTAGCTTGAGAGTATTTTATCAGTTTGTTTGTAATCAGTTGTCATTGACTTTAGTTTGCTATATGTTATACATAATTTTCACGGGAGACCATTTATAAGGGATGGAACACAGGTTTTCATGTTAAAGAAAAACTTACAATTTGCCGGATTTGAGCTTGAACTTTGATGCACTAGGAGGTATTTTGCAGGTAAGTCCTTTTAATACAAAAATAAGTACAAGGGTGAACATGAGACTCACAGAGTGGGCTTAATAGGAACTCTTCACCATCTGGCTATATCTATCAGTAGAGTAACACTGAAAATCCTCACAGGAAACAAACTAACATGTTTGTGTCTGTCAAAAGAATGGCACCTTAGAAACAAAAAAAAAAAATGGAATCACTGAGTGATAGGAAAATTCTGACAGTCTATGTTTATCATCAGTGTGAATCTATGACTGTATAAAGCAATGCTATCATCTGTACACAATATTGGCTGTATCACTACAAGAAATATATGTATTAGTGATTGAAAACATCTGAGGAATAAACTAAAAAATTATAGGTGATGCTGTATTACCAGTTCTTGGTACAGCCTGGAGTTAATAGTGAGCACATATACCTTATTCGTGTCTTTCTAGCACCTCCCACCTAAGGGAAATAATAGCACGTTTCAGGTTACAGCTCTCTATTTTATGTTGTGATTATATCACGGGGTTGTATCTACCTTAACTACATAGCTTCTGGCATTACTTGGAGAAACAAAAATGGCTGTACAATTATTTGGTTTGGAAGACAAAAGCCCTCAAGGGAATTTTATTAAGGAATTTGAAGTCAAAGAAGTGCAGAAATATGATTATCTCATCATAAAGGAGTTAGTCAAATTGTGGTTAAAGAGCAAATACAAAAAACAGTTCTGTTAACACAGGCAAGATGGTTAGTGAAATCACTACACAAAAGCTGACATAGCAGGTGCAGTGCTGGTATTGAATCAGTCCTGAGCTGTGGGCCCAATCAAACGGTTTCCTTTATCTACTCTGTTTAGGGCCAGGTTGGCTGAGGCTGCAGCAGGGCTGAATTCAGACGCTAGATAGAGTTTGGGACCCTGCGCCTGTAGGCATGTGTGTAAAATGGAAATCATTAATAGGGACCTCTCGTAGTATATGACTCTAAATTATACTCTATTTTTTAAAAAATCATATGAAAGTTTTGATAGTTGGAAAAAAATTTAAAACAACACCGAAGTCTAATTTTCATTAATCCAGCTGCCTACAGATGCCACACATTTTTTGAGGGAGAGGTGAAGACCATGTAGCTAAATAACTCGAATAATTGGCACAAAAGCTATTTATTTGAGTCCAGAATATAAATTAAGCTTCTGGTGAGAAGGGCAATAATTTGAGGGAGCTACAAACTCCTTTGAACTCTCAGAAATAAGGTTTACTACAGCTGGCTTAATTCAACCAGAAAAACTAGCAGTTTTTCTGAACCTTCCTGTGGTTCCTTTTGTGTCTCTAAAAGTGTAAAGCAAAGGGGATAAAGGAGAGGGTGCTTTCTTCCAAGTGGGGAACCTCTGGCCTCTTATTGCAACAACCAGGCCCTAGAGAAAAATTTAAGAGGTCAATTCTCCTCAGCAACAGAATAAAAAATATCACCTGTATCATATTTTTGCACTGAAAACATGTAGTTCTCACTAAATCTTGTGAAATATAAACTAACAGTATTACCCCAAATGACTAAACATATACTTGAACTGACAAATTTAGGACATTTTACTACATTTCTTATCACAGAAGAATTTGCTTTGGTATGCAAATTTTAAAATGCATGAATATATGGGTCTAAGCCAAAAATACTAATCAATAAAACACAACAGAGTGCAATTTTCATAATTACAAGCTGAACTAAGCAGTATAGCAAGACAAGGTACAGTCTTGATTGTTACAGTATGATAAATGCATGCCCTTCGGTTGTCTTCTAGGGAGGAGAAATGTCAGTTACTGCAGGGTAGATTTCTTTAAGGTTTTTTTAGAGACATTGAAACAGGACAACATTTCAGAAAGGATTTAAGAAGATTATTTTCTTGCTGTAAAATTGTAACTGTCATGTGTTTTTTGTTAGATCATTCTGGCGGGAATGAGAAAAGGTGGATTAGAGTTGAGAGTGGTGCTGGGGAGGCCTGTCTGGAGACTTTTGAGGTTTGGGGAAATAGTGGACAAAGCCTGGACCAAGACATTGACAGCGAGTGTCATGTGGGATGGTTTTGGATTAGAGAAACCTCCCTGAGGTAGGACTGTGTGCCACAGGAATGTGAGCCTAGCACCGTGTTCCATCTTAGCACAAATGCAGCGGCTTCCTTCCCTATGAACTTTTCACAGGAATGCAAATTTGTTTAATTTTTCTCTACCATAGTTTAGCACTGATCTCAACACATAAACTACATATAGTCTTTCACCCAGCACCCCCTTTCAGAATTTATTCAAATAAATAAATTAAGGAAGTATAAAAAGTAAAGAGGACACACAGTTGTAAAGCAATTATACTCCAATTAAGATGTTAAAAAAAAAAAGTAAAGACACAAAATAGGGCTGTGATAGCTCCAACCCAAGACTAGTTACTTCCTCTTCCATCTTGTAGAATAGAGATAGCTCTTATCTGCAGCCAGATCATCATTTCATTACTGTTATGTAACTGTGCATGTGTGATGCCTGGTTATTTCTTTTTATACATTGTGGAAAAGTAAGTAAGCTTTCCAGTGACATAGTAAAAAATTATATTCACAACACAAATGTTAGAGCCAGGTGACATGGGTTGCTAAAGGCATTATAAAAGGTTATTATAAAAGGTATTTATCACAGAGTTTCAACATTTCCTGGTTGGAGATGGAGATGTTGGAAAGCCACACTCAGGGTTTCCCACAGCCTTGCAGAAATTCAATTTAGACAACTTGAAACTAATCACCACTGACCAGAACTTCTCTCATGTGGATCTTGAACAACAGAAGGAGTCCTGATTGATTACCCCCGCCTGTTTCAATTTTTGTTGTTGTTGTTTTCGTATGGTATATCTTTCTAGCTCTTTCAGAAAACTGTTGCTTATAAAAGACTTGTCAGTGTATTCTTCCCAGGGGACTTAAAAACAGTCCTCTGTGGAACTGTATGAGGTATACATGGAAATGTTAAAGACAAAAAACTAAACACTAAAACAAAAAACTAACAGCAATTAGCATTGTTTAAAAAATTATAATTATAGTCATGATAGATATTAAAACAATGATGACAATAATAATAGCAGTTAATATTGATTGAACACTTACTTTATGATCAAGCAAAGGTACTCTTTTAAAGGTTTTACATACAAACATATTGAATTTTTATGACAAAATCCGTGAGCCTAGTTCTATAATTGTCCCTATTTTACAGTGCTTGATTCCATGGAACCTGACTTTAAAACCAGGACTTTACTTCATGTAACTCCATTCATTACTAAAGAAGTTTGTGTGTGTGTGTGTGTGTGTGTGTGTGTGTGTGTGTGCGCGCGCGCGTGCCTGCACGCGTGCCTGCGTGTGTGTATTTTCCCTTCCTTTCATCCTTTCGTTCATTACATATACACATACAGATTGGAAATCAGTAGATATCTATTTAAATGTTAACTGTTTATTTCTGATGGAAGATTCAAGGGATTTTTGATCTTCACTGTGCACACCTTTCTGCATTATTTTATCAAGAAGATATCATTTTTAATAAAAATATTTGAAAACTAAAATATATGGCTATATGGAAAATGTTTGAAATACATTGTTAAAAAATGTAGGTTTCCAAATTTGTATGCATTTATGATGACAATGTGGTACTCTTGAGCGTACACATACACCTACACACATACCCACACTTACAGGTAAAATGGTGGAAGTACATCAAAATCTTAGTTATAATTATCTATGGGTGATGAAATTATGCATAGTTTCAATTTTCTTCTTTTTGGCTAAAATGAACTTTATCATTTTACTATACATTAACATATGCTATTTTGTAATAGAAATAAAAGCCAAAAAATAATAATAACCTTAAAGAAGAAAAAGAAAGTGAAAGAGAAAAAGCAGGGAAGTGGAGTTGGAAGCACCTTGGGTGTAAAACCTAATTCTGGTGCCATCATTTACTGGCTGTCACTTTACCTATCTAAACCTCAAATTCTTTATTTGTCAAGAGGTTTATAGTAATAATACCTCATAGGATTACTGTTTGAAGCAAATTACATAGTTTATGTGAAACATAGTTATGAAAATGAATTCAAACTCTAGGAATGACTCTTCTGTTTGGACTAAAGTTCAAGAAACCATATAACACAATTTCTAGTGGGAAAAAGAGGTGTGGCTTCAGACTAATGTGGATAACTTATAGTTCTTCCTAAACTAGATCCACTTAGCTACTTATCTAACCAATATGTTCTTTGCCTTTTTGGTGGTATTCCCATTCTCTGTCTTAGACTTGCACAACTTCAAGCAATCGGATTCACAGAAAAATGTCACACTCAGTGTTTACCCTTCTTTCCATTCAATGCCAAAAGCATAATAACAGTTTCTGGATTCCATGTCTACTCCACAAATAATGGAGCTTGAGATTGAAACACATTCTTGTTGCCCCATGGTACTTTCTACCTCACTCTTAGACTGAATCCTTTCCCAAACTTCAGATCACTGACTGTGGCCATAATATCCAGCTTAGTCCTTATAACTTAACTTCCAAATATGAACACTGCTTGTCCCGCTTGACTTCAAAGTGTTGAGAAGATCTAGGGTTTTATGCTCCAGGGCACTGCCTCTCTGCTTGTGCCCCCGCAGGAGAGACCTCACAGATGGCGGAAGGCATGATGACTCTGGGCTGCCTTTATAACAGATCCTTTTTCTGGTTCTATAACTCCACAGAATTTAAAATTTGGGGGCCAGGTTGCCCCATGCAATGGTGTCTATTGGAGAGCCTCATGTAACTGAATCCATTATTCTAAGTTTGAAGGATGTTGCTGATCTCCAGAATGGGTAATATGAAAATGCTGTCTACTTTTTGTATCTTTTATATTTAATCAATTGACCAACTAACCCAACAAATAATTTTCTTTATTCCCAATTTGTTTAATTCTTAACAAATTTAAGTTTGCTATCTTGGTAGTTTGTTCCTACTACTGACCCATGTCAGCATGATGGACATGTGGCCTTCTAAACACTGCTTTGAACCTATATTAGAGCATTTATTGTGTTCTATTTTTAATATGATTTTTTATATTGGAATATATTTGATTTACAATGTAGTGTTAATTTCAGGTGTACAGCAAAGTGGCTTAGTTATACACATACCTACATCTTTTCTTTTTCATATTATTTTCCCATATAGGTTATTACAGAGTATTGAGTAGAGTTCCCTGTGCTATACAGTAGGTCCTTGTTGATTATCTGTTTTATGTATAGTAGTGTGTATATGTTAATCCCAATCTCCTAATTTATCCCTACCTTCCTTTCCCCTTTGGTAACCATAAGTTTGTTTTCTATGTCTGTGAGTCTGTTTCTGTTTTGTAAATAAATTCATTTGTATCATTTTTTTAGATTCCACATATAAGTGATATTATATGATATTTGTCTTTGTCTGACTTACTTCACTTAGTATGATAATCTCTCGATCCATCCATGTTGCTGCAAATTGCATTATTTCATTCTTCTTTATGGCTGAGTAATATTCCATTGTATATATGTACCACATCTTCTTTATCCATTCATATGTTAATGGACATTTAGGTTGCTTCCATGTCTTGGCTATTGTAAATAGTGCTGCTATGAACATTGAGGTGCATGTATCTTTTCAAATTATGGTTTTCTCCTGATATATGTCCAGGAGTGGGATTGTTGGATCATATGGTAGCTCTATTTTTAGTTTTTAAGGAACCTCCATACTGTTCTCCATAGTGGTTGTACCAATTTGCATTCCCACCAACAGTGTAGGAGGGTTCCCTTTTCTCCACAGCCTCTCCAGCATTTATTGTTCATAGACTTTTTGATGATGGCCATTCTTATTGGTGTAAGGTAATACCTCATTGTAGTTTTGATTTGCATTTTTCTAATAATTAGTGATGCTGAGCATCTTTTCATGTGCTTTAGGAAACCATAAAGAAAACAAAAGGACAACCCACAGAATGGGAGAAAATATTTGCAAACAATGTGCCCAACAAGGGATTAATCTCCAAACAATACAAACAGCTCATACAGCTCAAAAGCAAAAAAAAACTCAAAAAAATGTGCAGAAGATTTAAATAGACATTTGTTGTGTTCTATTTTTAAATGTTCATTTTTTTGTTTTTCTCTTGGATTATACTTTTTGCTCTCTGAGGGCAATCACATCATCGAAAAATGACCCCACTTCTTCTTGGCCCCAGGATCCAGAGGCCTCATCAGGCTGTTGATTCAATCCATCCTAAGTGAAAGTAAATTAGCCTCAGCATCCTTGAATCTGTTCTGGGGAAATCATTTATAGTGATTTGCTTGTGCCACATGTATGTGGTACTTGGCTCTGGATAAACCAAAAATAGTGATTTACATTTTTTAATAAAATTATATAATGAAGTTTGGTGGTTCAGTTTTATGCTCAATGTCATATTTGTGGTAAGTACTAAAAAATGTTTCTCAAAGAAATGTTGAGTTAGAAGGAAAATAACATTGTAACAGAATCATAATGGTGGCTATGAAACATCAGTATTAGACTCCATTCATTCTTAAAATGGGAGTTAATATTTAGGGATCAAATGAGGTGGCATATTTGAAAATGTTTTCCCAAAAATAGGTTTTAGCACATTCAGGTAATGTTAAACTTACTATGCCTAAAACACAAAGAACCACTGTTAAGATATTCTATATGTTAAATTAATTGGACTTCAGTGACCAATAATCATTATCACCGCCATCATCATTATCCTTATCATCCTGATGATAACAATAACAACAACTATAAATATTTAGTGAGGGTTTTACTATGTGCTAGAAATGGTTTTTGTTATTTTTATAATTCCTCTAAACTTTGTGACTTGAAAAGTAGGTATTATTCTCTCAGTTTGACAAGATGAGGAAACTGAAGCTCAAAGAGGGTAGCTTGAGCAGCACAGCAGAGCCAGTACATGACAGAGATTAAAATAAAATTCTAAACCATAGGTTCTCATCTGGAATCACCAGGTGACTGGAATGATAATAAGACAGATTAGTTGTTTTTTCTTACAAATGTAATGGTTTGTTCAAAACATATGTGGATAAAGGACAAGCAATTGGAGAGTACTTGTAGATCTGCTCTTTGGGATTCTGCATCCACAAGCTGTTCACCTATTCTCTGAATTACTCATCCCTCTGCCAGGGGCTCATCTTGTGTACTTGGGATATATGAGTTGATTGACACAGGAGTTACCCAGCTGGACTTAAAAGGAGTGACCATGCTTAAGAATATAAGTTATTCAGAAATTAACTTACTCTCTCATAGCTTATTTTTAACAATGGCATTATATTGAAATCAGATTTTGTTATTTGATTTCTGAAGCTATCAACACAACAGGACTCCTTTAATGTTTTAACCATCAATATTTAGTTTTGCTAAAGTCAACATTGACAACTGTACCTGATATAGATTTGTGTAAACATTCTCTTACCATTTATGTGATAATTATTATGGAAAATTGCCTTCACAATCTCCAGAACAATCCCCGTTGCTTTCTACCACCATTATTTCAGGAACAGTGTAATCTTCCAGAATTTCATTCCTGACTTCCAAGAAACATTAATTTCTCTAGCTTCAAGGTTCACATGAATAAAATTTAGATGATATTGCTGTCCTGAAGCTTTCTTTAAATGAGATAATATATGTAGAATGTTTCATAAATACATGCCTGCTCATTAAATTATAATTCCTTTCCTATTTTCACCCACCTAGAATGAATCAACCTTTGGAAAAGACAAGGCAATAAAGTTTTTGTGTCACAGTGCATATATTCATGAAACTTTAGAAAAGTACAGTGATTTTGTGTCTGTAACACATCAATCTTATATGACCAATTTTTCTTAAGGAAAAATTTTTAAAAATAGTTTAACTTGAAGTGAGGGTATACATAAATGTCCCTAAGAGTAAAGGCTTATTAAAACTACTTCTTGCCTGAGCCCTCTCTTGAGGTTTGGGAATTGAGCATAGCTTCGCTTTATCCCTTTTAACAATATCCACTTAATTTCTCTATTAAGCAGTTCTGCTCCATTTGACCCAGAGACTCTTAACCCTATTCCAATTCTCTCCATTTTAAGTGAAGAAGAATAATAACACCTGTGTTATTCCTCAGAGGGTTATTGTGAGGAGCAAAATGAAAATAAATGAAAGTGAAAGGACATTCACAAGCTGAAAACATTGAAATAAATATGTTAGAATTATTCTGTGAGGAGCTACCTTGAGTGGATAGATCCTTTAATCACAGATTTCAAAGTCTAAAAAACTGAGGTGGAGATTGCTTATGTCACACACATCTACTTTTCTCCTCTTTCCCTGGATACATTATTAGAATACTTTTCTTGATCTTCCTTTATGTATGACCCAGCGACTAAGTTGTAATCAGCAGAGTATGAGCAGAATGATGTATTTGACTCCCAGACTTCCCTCATAAAAACCCCCCATGTAGACTCGTTATGTTTTTTTTTATTGTTTTCACTTAAAAATGCTGGAATGGAGACAATTGGCAAGGTGACCCTGGGCACACTTTGTTCAAAGTGGCAAAGTCTCTGTCTCCATGGGTCAATGAATAACTATGAGTGAGAGAGAGAGAGAGAGATGCATCATTGACCCGTAAGGAAAAAATAATCTATGATGCAGATTTGGGTCAATTTGTTATAGCAGTCAGAATAAACCTAACTAAGATAGAAAGCTACTCTAATCATGCTGAGATATACTTTCATTTATTTTGATTCAATTAAGTCTCTCTAATGAAAACTTGAAAAGTAAAACATTTGCCGAAATCAACATAGGACATTTGCTGCCAAAAACAGCTATACAAGTATTTCTCAGTACTCATTTATGGAAACTATAGATCTGAATAATGCTTCTAATGCTCATAAAGTTTTACAATGTTGATTATTCTTTATATTTTATGTAAAGTGATTATTATATTATCAGGATTATAGTTTGTATTCTTTAAATAGTACCTTAATTATACATGGGGATTGCTGAGTTTTTCAACCCTTCAAAAGAGGTACTGCTACTAACAATTTGTTACTAATAAAAATTACTATGTGCTTGGGATATTCTTAGAACTTTACATGCATTTTCTCATTTAATTCACACAACAACTCTCAGAATAAATACTACTATGACCCTAATTTAACAGACAAGGAAACTGAAGAGTAAGAGATAAGCATCTTGCCCAAGGTCACACACAATACTGATCAAGATGAGCTAGGTCATGCTGCAATAAACAAAGCAAATTTTAGAGGCTTGACAAAGTTTCTTCCTAAAGCTACAAGTTAGTAAGTTTCCATGGGTTCAAGCTCACTATTGTTGCTCAGGGACCCAAGCTGACTAAGTCCTCATTTGAACCAGCTTTCCCTCCCACTTTGACAAGAGGAAATAGACATGACAAATCATGCACTGATCCTGAAGCTTTTCCCAGAAGTGATACATGCTGTTTTTTTTCACATTTGGAGAGTTAAAGCATGTCACAGGATCACACCAACTTTCAAAGAGGAAAGTACAATCCTACCGTATGCCAATCCTACCATATCTCCAAAAAAAAAAGAGATGTGAATCTCTTTTATGAACAGCCTTATATCTAAAGGTTACAGCCAGTAAGTAGTGGAAGCAAATTGCAAACCCAGGCAGTCTGGCTGTAAAGTTAGGACTTTTAACCATTATGTTCTGTTCCCTAGATAACAGGGGTCTTGGGTTTATTGGAATGAGATTTAAGCAAGGAGTCATAGATATTGCCTTTCTGACAGGAACCTGATAATTTCTTTGTGACTGGGTACCATGGACACATGACCTCCGCTCACAGGGTTTCACCATTGTCTTATACACCTTGAGGAGTTAGGGCCGATGGCATCCAGGGCCCCTTTCTGTTCCTGTCAAACATGTTCTAGGGATACAATTATAAATCCAAGCCTCTTTTCCAAGAATACTTCTACTATTGGTTACGTAGAATGTTATCCCTGAATCTGACCATAACAACCTGGTTTTGATTCATATCCTTCTTTCAGTTGGCTGAATAATAAGGTCACCTTGCTTTTGTATAATGCTTTGCAATCAACAATGGTCTTTCATAATCCGATCTCCTACCACATCCACAAGTTTTGAAGGTGTGGGGGAAAGTAATTTATAGGATATAAGCAAGCAACTTTTCATCTTTTTTTTCATTGTCCTGTATAGAATTTCTCACCAAGAGACAGGCTATAGTGTACCAGCCATTGCTGATATGGAGGAAATTAACTATTTTGTCATTTTAAAATTGTGTTTGGAATACAATTTTATATGGTGTTATTTAATGGAGTCTCAATTTAAAATGAAATAAACTAGAAACTGAAAATAAATATTGCCTTTGGTTAAATATGACTAAATATACATGTTTATCTCAACTCAGCTTTTCCTACTCCCCCAAGAAAAACATTAAATAATGGAATTTTGAAAGGCATAATCCTATAAAGACAAAGTAAACAAGAGAGCAGATAGTTTTTTCTTACTTTTTATTGACCTGCTTTGTACTGTATATAAAATTTAAAGCATTTTCTGACATCTGTATAAAATTAAGAATCATCACCACAATCTAGATAGTAAATTTATCCATCACCCAAGAGGTCCCTTGTGTGCTTTTGTAATCCCACTCTTCCTTATCTCCCTGCCACCAAAACACCCACCCATCTTTAGGCAAACACTGATCTGATTTCTGTCCCTACATTAGTTTGCATTTTCTAGAAATTTATATAAATTGAATCTTATATTGTTTTTTCACCTGTTTTTTTTTTTAACTCAGCATAAGAGATTCAGCCATGTTGTTGCTATATCAATAGTTAAATCTTTTAATCACTAAGTATTATTCCAATGCATAAATATAACACAATTTATCCACAGACTATTTGGTGGATATTTCAGTTACTTTCAAATTTGGACTTTACAAAATTAAGCAACTATGAACATGGATGCATGAGTTTTGGTATGGACATGTGCTTTCATTTTTCTTGAATAGATACTTAGGAATAGAATGACTGGTTTGTCTGGCGGATGAAAGTATGACAATTTAAGAAAATGCAAAACTGTTTTCTAGGGTGGTTGGACCATATGCATTTTTATCAGTAGTATAAGCGCTCAAGTTGTTTCCCATCCCTGACAACACTAAGTACAATGAGACTTTTACATGTTACCCATTTTAATAGGTATATAGTGGTATCTAATTGTGATTTTAATTTGCATTTTCCTAGTGACTAATGATGTCAAGTATCATTTTATGTGTTTATTTGCCTTCCATATATCTTTCTTGGTGAAGTATTGGCTCAAAACTTTTTCCAATTTTTTAATTGGATTGCTTCTTATGTTATTATTGAGTTTTAAGATTCTCTCTCTTTCTCTCTCTCTCTCTCTCTATATATATATATACACACATATATGTAATATATATATTTCATTTTATCTTATTTTATTTATATATATATACACATATGTATGTATATATATGTCAGAAGTTTTTAATTTTGATGGTCCATTTCATCAATTATTTTTCTTTGTTTAACCTAAGCTTCTTATTTTAGTCTTAACAATTTTTATAGTTTTATATTTTACTTTTAGATCTGTTATCTGTATAATAGATAAATGAATTATAAACTAATTTTATCATGCAAGGTAGGGATGAAAATCTTTTTGCATACATACATTTAAATGTCTCAGTATCATGTTGGAAATTTCTCTCTCCACTTATTATCCTTGCAGTTGTATCAAAACTCAGTTGTTTGTATGTGCATGGGTCTATTTCTAGACTCTCTCTTCTACCAACTTACATGTCTATACTTTTGTCAGTCCCATGAAGTTTTTATTACCTGTAACTTCATAATAAGACTTGAAATCAGTTATTGTTAACCTTTCAACTCTGTTATTTGTCATAAAACATCTTTATGTTTTGGCTACCCTAGACTCTTTGCTTTTCTGTATGAATTTTAGAATCAGCTTGTCAATTTCTACCAAAACAAACACAAAACAAAGAAGCCTAATGGAGTTTTAATATAGGTTATATATTTAACATACAGATCATTTTGGGAAATATCACATCTTCTGTTCATGTAAAGCTCTCCATTTATTTAGGTCTTTTTAATTTGATAGTTTTTATGTCTTTTGTCAAATGTATCTCTTAAGTATTTCATATTTTTGATACTATTATAAATGTATTATTGTTTTATTTTCATTATTGTTTGATTGTTAGTAATATATTGAAACATGACTGATTTTTGTATGAATCTCACATTTCTGCATAGCTTTCTCCATTGTTCTTCCCGGTGAAATCTAATCTTTTTCATCTCAGACTCTCAGCTCTCTCCTCAAATGAGAGGTCTACCAGGGTCATCTGGTTTGAACCTCCATGAAAGAAAGAAAAAAAGAAGGAAGGGAAGAAGGCAGGAAGGGAGGGAGGAGGGAGGGAGGGGGGAAGGAAGAAAAATATATTTTAAATTTAGCAGCAGAAAAGAGAAAGCTGAAGTCTTATGCTTATGAGAATGGGAGTAGATGTATGTGAGAGAAGAGAGAGAATAAAGGCTATCATCATTCGCTTACATTATTTTTAGAAAGGCTGGGGATTTGGTGACACCAGATGCTTTTGAAGGTGGGTTGCTTTTGAGGGTGGAGTTGAAAGTCTTTATAAAGAATTCATTGAAAGTCTTTATAAAGAACGATGATCAAACCCAGACAAACAGGAGACAACTGCTCAGAATCATATGAAAGGACTTCCTGGGACTACTGGGACTGGGACCATTCAGTTCAGATCAGTGCAGGGAGTCAGAGGACTCCAAGAGAGGGTGGTCAGCAGATATGGGACATAAAATCACTTGACAGATTAACTGTGTGTTTTACTGTATGGCAAGAAATTTTTATAGTTTGTCAGGATATTTGGGAATGAATTAATGTTAGGTACCCAGAAATCTAAGTGAATGAAATGAGGCAATTAGCAACTTCAAGGAAAAAGTTGTGCAGGAATGAAAATGTAACTTCTGTGGTCGCTTAGGCCCAAGATTAGACAGTGTGATGCCATTCTGAATACTGATTTAAGAAAAAGATGAAATTCCATTGGTAAGAAGGCAGGAGTGGACGCATGCCTGTGTGTCTATGGTGACTCTAATCTCTTTGTAGCAGGTAAAAAATATCATGCACTTAAAAATCAAGAAAGAACATGAACATACTTTTTGTTTTATTTTTTAGAATTATATAGATAAATTACAAAAAAGAAAATTAAAAGTGACTGCTTTGAGACATTAGGAGTCAGATGAGTAGTGAGCCAAAGGCTGTTAGTGATTGCTAATGTTTGTAGGTCTGTGTACATATATTACTTGGATTAAATATAAATTATAACAAAAGTTATCACAGTATTTAAACTTACACTTAGAAGCTTCAATGTGTCCATTTAAAAGCTAAGAATCGGGCTTCCCTGGTGGCACAGTGGTTGAGAGTCCGCCTGCCGATGCAGGGGACACGGGTTCGTGCCCCGGTCTGGGAAGATCCCACATGCTGCGGAGTGGCTGGGCCCGTGAGCCATGGCCACCAAGCCTGCACGTTCGGAGCCTGTGCTCCTCAGCAGGAGAGGCCACAGCAGTGAGAGGCCCGCATACCACAAAAAAAAAAAGAAAAAAAAAAAACTAAAAATCTGTAGCCTGCTCTAGAATCTCTGCTCCACTGGTGATTAAGTCATATTGAAAATGTTGCTTCACCTATTGATGCTTCAGTTTCCTAGTTTGTAAAAAGGAAATACTAGCTGTATCTGCCTCATAAGGCTGTTAAGGGGCTCCAATGGGGTAATATTAGTGAAGTGCTTAGTATTGGGACTGGCCCATAATAAGTGCTATTTTCTAGTCTATTATAGTAAAAACAAAAAAGATATAAATGTTGTAGGAATGTTACTTTGGCTTCATTTTAAAATCTGTACTGAAGAATCAATGCCAAGAACATAGAAACATCACTTTACCTTAAACATTTGCATTGATTTTAAAATATTCAAAAATTTAAAAAAATAAGTTGTTTTTGATGCTCCTAGATCTGCTTAAAAAAATGTTTCTGAGCACATTAGTCAGATTCTGATTGCCCGTTTTATTCAAAATATGTCCATTCAAGAATTTTTTTCAAAGCATTCAAAGCCCTGCAGTATGATTTTTCAAAACCAGAAGTGTGGAGAAACAGTTGGCCTGTCTTGGCCAAGCTTCCTGGCCTAGTTGTGAGCCTGAGTCTGAGATGGATTACCAGAAGAAAAGTTGTCTTACTTTGAATCTTTAGAAAAAAGGAGTTTGTTAAAGCTTTGTGACCTCCTAGAGGGGTGGAATAGGGAGGATGGGAGGGAGACACAAGAGGGAGGAGATATGGGGATATATGTATATGTATAGCTGATTCACTTTCTTATAAAGCAGAAACTAACACACCATTGTAAAGCAATTATACTCCAATAAAGATGTTAAAAAATAATTAAAAAAAAATAAAACCAAATATTAAGAATAAAAAAATTATAGTAAATCAAAGTCTAGGACAAGATGAAAAGTTTCTACTCTCAAACAGCATGATAAATATTTGTGTAAATAATATGTCTCATCATGCTGAAGAGGTTTTGAGTAAAATAGTAAAGAACAGCTCCCTTATTTAGGTTGATGAGTCAAGAGATTTCATCAATAAATATTACAATGTAGCATTTGTATGATTTATAAATATTGGGAAATTTAGAAAACTTTTTCTAGAGCATCAAGTTGTGCAAAACTAGCAGTCTGAGATTTATTCGAAGTGTTTTCTTCATATCAGGAAACAAAAAGTTTATCATGGAGGAAATAGGTCAGCATCTGGAATGTTGCTGTATCATCAGTGGTTGACTCAACGAGAGGTTTTGCTACAAAAGAAAGAAAAAGAGATACAGAAAGAAAGGGAAATAGAAGGGAAGGAAGGAAAGAAGGAGGGAAAGAAAGAAGGAAGGAAGGAAGAGAAAAAGGAAAGTTCCTACATTAAAACAAATTACTTTTTTCACAGAGAATTGATGTCGAAATTCTTGGGGATATATATGAATCTGTATATCTGTTTATTTTATTCATTAAATAAAACACAAGAAAAAAAATGACCCTGAAGGACATTGCTGGTGTAAAGAATAGTTCACTCCAGTTTCTACTTATTTATTAGACACTAGGGAAAATATAAACTATATTAGCCTCAAGGCATCAGCTTATCCTGTGGAACCACTGCAAAATCATTCCAAAATATGTATTAAAATCAGCACAAAACAAAAGAAACCTTTTTCCTATCTTTTCCTTATTTTAGTAACCTCGTTGGGATTTGTTGCCTGTGAATATATATTACTATGAGGAATTTGTTGCCTGTGAATATATATTACTATGAGGAATTCAGTATTGTAAAAGGAACATAATTATCCTGGGGAAAATATATCCCATTAACTCAGAAAAAAAGATTTAAAGAGAAAGATAATGAAAATTTCAGACTACGTATTTTTTAAACATTTAGTCTATCATGACCTCCTCAAGGGCAGTGAGTTTGACTTTTTTTGTGTGCCTCTCTCACTCCGTGCAATGTCCAGAAAATATTCAATGTTCAGTGAATATTTATTTCATTGAGTTAAATCCTGGTTAAAGATATTTTTCTGGGAACATTTTATTTTCATTGTGACTCTGAGACTGTCTTGATGAATATGCAGTTTATTTATAGTACGGTATTGTACCATAAAGGTCACCATGACGGGGCAGTAGAGAAAAGATGAATATAGGAACTTGAAGATGAGTTGATTCATTTTACAAAGGTAAATGCCAAATGCTGCATAACTGTCTGCTTTTAATTAGCTTGTCAAAAGATTTTGACAAAGACCTCCAGTGGATTACTGAACAAACTTGGATGCATATTACTTCTATTGAATCATTTATTGTCTTTCATAACTTTTAATAGAATTGGTCTAATCACACTCATTCTATTCTCTTATCAATTTTACACTCCTCTTTTGTTTGCATTTGTAACTATAAGGTTTTGTAGAGATAATTTTGCCTTCCCCATGTTTGCTATAGCTGCTCTCAGCTTGAGCACATATCTTAGATCTCTCCTGATATTTTTATGTTGGTCTCAGTATGATGTTTCTAGTAACGTTTAGACTTTTGTTTCCCTTGGTTTTTGATAACAAGTTTCTTTTATAGCTATCATTTCCTTCTCCCATTTACTATTATAACAAAATTAAAATATGGTCATTTTTTAAAAGAAACTCAGGAAATTAATGCCTTCATTATAATATCCAATTTCCTTGATCTTCTCTTTCTTATGAGTCTTTTTCATCCCCCTCTTCCTCATTATAAATAGGAATGAAATGTTTCTGAAATTAGCAACTTATCTATAGAGGGAGATGATCTGATACAAATCAATTTTCATCTTCACAGTATTAAATGAATTAACTCACCAAAGTAGCTTGCAAGATAATGAAAGCAAAATGCAAGCAAAGAAATTGAATGACCTTTAACAAGCCTCAAATAGAATTAAATGTCAATGTCCTGAAGAGGAGTTCCTTCTGTTTATTTCTGGCAGCTACAGATTTTAGCCTAGACAGGGTGATGGGGAGTTGCTGGGTGGTTCTTACAACTTGGATTTTATTACTGGTGAAAGTTTATTATTCCCAGCAGGACCACGATGTATTTTTTATTTGAATGATTCCTTTCTCTTGAACCTCTCAAAATATATTTTTTTTTCTGAAAGAGAAACTATTTTATCAGGTATTGCCTTTCACTTGGCATATATAAAAACTACATATTTAAGTCAAAGCGGTAATAGTATGCGATATATGTGTATTACAAGTGTCACAAAAGTTAAAGATATTTTTCTGATCAAAAGTCAGAGTGGGGGCTTCCCTGGGGGCACAGTGGTCGGGAGTCCGACTGCCGATGCAGGGGACATGGGTTCGTGCCCCGGTCCGGGAGGGTCCCGCATGCCGCGGAGTGGCTGGGCCCGTGGGCCGTGGCCGCTGGGCCTGCGCGTCCGGAGCCTGTGCTCCGCAACGGGAGAGGCCACAACAGTGAGAGGCCCGCGTACTGAAAAAAAAAAAAAAAAGAGTGGACAAGCTGTTAAAGTGCTGAGCAAATTAACTGAAATTGTCCACAGCAAAATGAGGAATCTTAAAATACTCAAACTCGTAAGAAGCATATCAAGAGGGTGGGGAAAAACAGAAATGAATAAAAGTAGAAATAATATTAATAAACCTAGACATTATGTTTGATGAATAAGATGGAGCCCTATTCTAACATCAAATTATTAATACTCCTCCAGCAGGTTATAATTGATTGCATACTATATAGTATATGAACAATTACTTATAACTCCATCAATCAATTTTATTCTGCATTTGGAAATTTATATATCACTCTTTGCTGGTGCCTCTTTCTCAATTATCTAGATAGAGGTAAGAGACAAAAACTAGGAGAAACGCAAGCTAGTGCCTCCCAAAATTGTGGCATTGTAAAAGATGTTCTTATGTACTGTTGAGCTGGATACATAGAAATGTAAGAAATGTAACATCTTCCTCCAGGTAACACAGATCACCAAATGAAGGGACTTGAACCAGTGTCTTGATCTCCATTTCAGAGCACTAGCTATGTGTTATACATAAAAGTGGGAGAACCAACAGTTTTCAGTATAAAAGATAAGAAGACAAGCATAGAGAATCAGGCTTTGAGCCACTGGATACCAAGAGCAAAATATTGTGCCTATTAATGCAAGGACAGATTCATTTCGTTTTTTCCAGGATCTAAAGCACCTCTCTTTACACAGTTATATAAGAAAAAATTATGTCGTTGATAAAAACTAAAAGTAAACGCATAGAGAAATTAGTTTTATCTTATTGACATTTGTAACTGAATTTCAGAAACTCAGTCAATTCATCATGTTGAAAATATATTAGCATGGATGTAATCCCACAGGAGATACTACTAATTGACAATGTAAGCAAATGTTTGTGCTTTTTTGCTTATTTGATTATTTTTCTAATTTAGCAAGATATCTACCTAAATTTATTCTGCAGAGCTCCCTGAATAGAAAAAATAAAGGAAAAAAATGCCTATTGAGAACTGATTTTGTGAAAATCACTGTGCAAGCAAGTAAAGGATACAGAGAAATGTAGGACAGAGTCTTTCTCCTCAAGAATATTAAAAACTGGGCTTCCCTGGTGGCGCAGTGGTTGAGAGTCCGCCTGCCGATGCAGGGGACATGGGTTCGTGCCCCGGTCCAGGAGGATCCCGCGTGCTGCGGAGCGGCTGAGCCCGTGAGCCATGGCCGCTGAGCCTGCGCGTCCGGAGCCTGTGCTCCGCAACGGGAGAGGCCGCAACAGTGAGAGGCCCGAGTCCCGCAAAAAAAAAAAAAAAATTAAAAACTTATTTTATCAATTAGCATATGCACACAGGAAGCAGTTATACTAAGGAATAGTGTATACAATTACCTCCATATATTATCCTGTGGTGTATACTATCTCCAAAGTTTCTACCCTTGTTGTCTTTATCGAGTTTGGGGTAATTAGACAAGTGAGTATAGTGTGATGGGATGAATATTGTTACAGTGCTCCAAGAAAGAGACATAATTTTTCATTGTTATGTACAAGGATGAATTTATTCTGCATGTTAGAAGTTGATTATAATAAACAAGTTGATAGGAAAAAGAGAACAATCCAGGAATGAAGTCAGCACAGGCATACCCCTCCTCTGATTGTCATAGTAATGGGGATGTATTATCTTTCTGATTTGAGTAAGGTATGAGCAGTCTGAGTCCTAATACTTCAATGGGTTTATTGATTTTAAAAATGTATCTGTAATTTCTGCCTCACCTAGTGCCAGGCCTTGGACAGAATATCATGCCATAAAATTCTATCAATTGAATTATATATTTTTCTCATCTATGTATGTATCCATAAAACTTTATTTGCATCCTCAGAGAGAACTAATTTCAAAATACAAATTTCATGAGTAAAATGCTTTTGAGTATGACACCTGACTTACATGAGCTTTAACTTCCATGTCAACAAAATACAGTTTTAATTCTTAACACGTATGTATTAAAATATTTAACTGGAAATGCATGTAACATGCCTCCAAATTGTTCCTGGAACATGGTAGTCTCATACCGTCCCCTCCTCAGTTTAGCTCCTTCTTAAAGCTTAAGCCACTACCACATTCTAAGAGCTGATGGCATTGTGTAAGAAGAATATATAATTCAGCTTGAACTTTGATATTTGTATTAACATTTTCACAGATTTAGTAAAATTAATTACCCCACCTATTTTTCAATTCAGCAAGTTTTAACATTTGTATATCAGTATTACTTGCACATGTACAAATACGCGTGTACTGCCAAGAATATAAAAGGATTTGAGAGGAAAACTGTACATTCAAGAAAAATTTGAAATAAATCCATCTAATATTAGCATTCTTTCTACTTCTAAAATTGTATCTCTTCTACCCAGGGCTGATTTTTGGAGATAGGAGAATGCATTTTGCAGTTTGCAGGGCTGAGAGCAAATGGAACTTTTCTTTGCTAAACTCAAAAATTTCAGGAACAGGCACCTAATCTGGATATTACATTTTTGTGTGAAGGTGCCTTTTCTCCATCTCATGCAGTAGGCATTTAGTCCTAATGGATGCTATTTGCAGACATTGCCTCACCATAAATAACTGTTTCAATGAAGCCAGGACATTTTCGTTTCAACCTGTAGTCAGTGCTCCAACTAAATGGCATCTGTGCTTATATCCTGCTTCAGGGAAAAACACACATACACACACATACACAGTCTCAACTGTTTTGCAAACCAGATCTCCATTCTGCACATTGTTTGTGTCAAGAAAGTTTTGGTCAGAATGAAGCAAGGTAAATTGAAGATGACAAAATTTCTCATGTTTTCTAGTCAACAATCAAAATGTGTTGTGCTCTGCTGTATATCTGCTTGCATCCATCCTACATATTTTATTTATTTTCTCATTTATTTCTAAACAACTAGACCTACATTTAAATTTATATAGAGAGAGCATGGAGCCTCTGGGCACATTTAAAATACAAGGAAATAAATAAGCATTCTTACAAAAATGCTATAAAAATCATAATGGAGCCCAATTTTCTTTGTATAGCAAGGAAAGGGAGAAAAAGACACCTGAGCCTGAAGAGACCAAGTAAAGATTTTACCATGTTGAAGTAAAATTGTGGTTTCATGAAACACCCTGTCTTATAGAGGAGGGGAATATCTGTGTAGTAGAATAGTATGAAGAAAGACATGGTTTGATAATGATAGTAAACTTGTTATTTAGCACTGAGTAAATATGCTTATTATTATCATTATTTTATTATTACTGCTATTATAATTATTTTAATTGCTAAACAGATTCATTAAAATCCCTATAAAAGTTAATAATCTTTGAAGGAGTTATTAATATCTCTTGAATCCACTTCATAGAATAATTGTAAAAGAGTATTTTCATAACTGAATCATAGTTGGACAAACATCATAATTGACAAAACAAATGTAATAGATCTTCATGTTCCAAGGTAACATTCAAATTAAGGTATGACTATGAATATTGGACCTCAGGATGCTTCTACAAAGAAAAGAATTTTAAGAAAACAATTTACCCAGGTAAATTTATTGTACTCTGCAGTAGACTAGCATGGAGAAAACAATGGTACCAAACCTGTTGTGAAGAGTGTTGTGAAGAGTGGTTTGGCACACAGTAAAAGTTCCTATTATTATTGTTATTGTTGATATTATTATTATTTTCATTGTTAATCTGATTCATTAAAATCATTGAAGAGATTAATAATTCTTCTAACAAGATTATGATATCTTTTCGTCCATTACATATAATAATTTTAAACAATCTTGCCACAATTGAAAAAATAATAGTATAATACTCACAGATGATTATAAATAATGGACCTCTGGATGTTCCAGTAAAAAGAGAATTTTACAAAGAGACTTTTCCCTGGTTAATTTATTGTAATATGAGCAGAAGAACTGAGGAGGAATTTAATGAAAAGACTTCTCCTGTGATTGCTTTTTTAAGCATGTGAGTCTTTGACTCAGTTCAAATGGAATGGAGAAAATGGCCCATGCAGGTTTTCCTTTATAACTAAGATTATATTTGTGTGATTAATTTTAAATTGAAACTTTGTGAAAAATAAACTATAGTCAACTAAATGTAAAAAAATCATAAATCTCCTTCTGACAAAGAAGTAATTGTAAATATATACATTGAGAGACTTTGGGGACTCTAGTCCCCAGTAAAAACCATTAACATTCTAATTAAAGTTTAAGTAATTTGTGCCTTCATAGTTAATCTAGGTATGAATTATTAAGTATTTACACTACATTACTTATGAATGTCTTGATTTGAGTAACAGTTGTGACATATGATCTTCTTGATGTTTTATCTGTAATTACATTTTCTCACATAAGAGAAAAGTGCATAATAGACAACAGAAAAATCTTTCCTTCTGTTTAAACGTTTCAAATGTCAGAATCCTTTAGAAGCTAATTATCAGTATTTCAAACTTTTTTGGTTCCAAAGAAAAAGAGCACCCTGGAAACCAGTAAATAGAGAAAAATGGTAAAAGCCAGACGATATTTATTTATTTATTTTGGCTGTGTTAGGTCTCAGTTGTGGCATGTTGACTTCATTGAGGCATACATGTGGGATCTAGTTCCCCTGACCAGGGATCAAACCCATGCCCCCTGCATTGGGAGCATGGAGTCTTATCCACTGGACAACCAGGGAAGTCCCAAAAGCCAGACAATTTTTAATGGTAATTTAGAAAACAAAGTTTTATGCTAATAACAGTAGGTATTTATTTTCAATTACCCTAGGTAATTTGCTTTCCTTAACTGCAGGAAAATAGTTTTTGGTAATTAATGTTGCGTTAAACTTTATCTGGAACTCCTTCTTAAAAATTTCTTCCTAAATGGCATAGAATTTAAAAATTAATGACCTAATTTAGGAAAACTACCACATTTAAATCCCTGGTTTACATGATTATTGGCGTTATCTAGAGGAAACATACAGAGCAAACAAGGAAACATGACAATAAGAATGAAATCAAACCAAATACATTTGTGTGTGTGTATGTGTGCTTGTGTATAGATAGATAGATATCCTCTGATTCTGTGTATTAATAATGTGTGGCCTATTCCTTTCATTTTACTGGAGACTTTAACTGACTTCAGAAGGAGCTAGTGTTTTATAAAGAAATGATTGACAAGATAAAGAACTGAAAAACATGTCTCATAATATACATAGCTTCAGTGCTGGTTTTGTCATTTCTCTGCCTTGATTGTTTAAGAAGGGTACTTACAGGTAATCTAGTTCCTTCTTAATCAAAGTGTGATTCATGGACGAGCAGCATTGTATAACTAAGAAGGCAGAATCCCAAGCCTTACCTGAAACCTACTGAATCAGAGCCTGCATTCTAACAAGGTCCCAGATGATTTGTACGCATACTTTGGTGTTTCAACCAATTTAGTTAAAATCATAATTCCAAAAGTTGGGGGTACAAGAGCTAAGGTTGAAAAACAGGGGCAAATCATAAAAGGCTTTCTCTGGCATGCATAAAGATGTATGTAAAAGAAACCCTCACTCAGTGGACTTTAACAATAAGGACATTTGTTCAATGTCCAGAGTCAAGGTGGCCTACAGGGATGGTAACTTCAGGGGATGAGTTAAGTATCACTTCAATTTGTGCTGACTTCATTCTCAAGCTGGCAGCATAATGGGTGCAGGTTTTCTGGAGGCTACATCAAGAGGGATCATTTCCTCCCATAAATATTTTATAGGAGCAAAGAAAAATTCCACAAATTCCCTCAAAGGACCCTGATTGTTTCTCATTGTCCAAAACCAGACCACATGCTTGTCCCTAAAACAATTAGTGGCACTGGAAAAAGAGATCACCGTGATTGGCTTAGATAATCAATATTAGTCTCAGAAGCTCAACTTGGGATCTTCTTCCCCTGAGTCATATAAGGTTAGTTCGAAAACTTGAAAAACAGGTATTCTGTTGGGTTAGATGAACGGAAAAAAGAGGTTTTTTGTAGACAACTTCCTCCTATAGTCAAAGCGGAAAGATTGAAAGATTTTTAAGCAGGATAGTAACGTGATTAAATCTGTTTATAAAAAAAATATTGTGGAAGATACATATTAAGTACAAGGCAGAGAAACTATTATTAAGAAGCTATTAGAATTCCAGTGAGAGTAGACTAAGAATCCAAATTTAATTAATTGTAGAAATAGAGAAGAGATAGACCTGAGAGACCCAGTATTTAGGAAATACACTAAAAGGACTGGTGACTGAGTAATTGAGTGGCTACGGAAAATACAAGGATAAGAAGGGGCATAGGAGAGATTTGGGGCTACACAGATGGAATATTTCTTCAAATGTAGAAACTATGTGTATTGTGTTCACTAGAATATACCAAATCTTTAGTGCAGTAAAAGATGCAATCTAGGTGATTAATAAATATTTATGAATGTAAGAAATAAATGTGTCAGTAACTGAAGACATTAATGCAGGTAGAGGAGAAGGTCTGAGAATGAACAAAAGTGCCTGTGTATCTGTGCAATGATGCTGTTCAGGACACAGTTAAAAATTTAGATCTTGGGGGAGAGATGGGATAGATACTTAGATAATTTCTAGCTCTTTTTTACTTATATTCTCCGGGATTTTTTTTGTTTGTTTCTTTTCCTTTCCTTTATGTTTTCTTTCTATCCTAGTCTCTCCATCAGGCTTATTTTCCCACCTGGAAGACAGGAGAAATCAGGATATTGCAGGCCATTCAGGGGGAAGTCATGGTCTCTGAATTTCATGACCCTAGACTTACAAACTTTGCATATCTTTTCAATGTAATCATGTTGTCTTCTGTGAGGATAAGATAATAAATTAGGCAAATTTCTAGAAATGAAATCCATTTCTGAGTCATATTATAGGATTATCTAATACCACATTTTCTCACACGTCTGCATTTTTCACATTTTGTTTCTTCTTCTTGGAGTGTTTTACTGCCTTTATTTGTCAGCTTAATTTTTACTCATCTTTGAAGTTTCAAGTAAGTGTCACTTGAGTTCAATTTTGAAACTTCTGTTGGATACTATTATGTAATCCCAAACTGTGCTAGGTGCTGGAGTTACAAAGATAATAAGATATAATCTTTTTGTTCAAGAAGTTTACCACATAGTGAGGAAAACAATCTTAATACAAAGTACATGAAGAAATTTGTGATGTCCATTGAATTCTATGAGAGCTAACTGCTAACCTGACTTTGAATGGGGAGCTGAGTAAGGTCAAGGAAATCTTCTAAAATAAAGTGACCCCAAAATTGAGCCTTAATCCTAGGATAATACATAAAGAGTAGGGTCAGTCAGGAAAGGATATTGTGTGAGTGAATACAAGCAAGCAATTGATAATACTACATGTGCAGAGTGGATTTTGAAGATTGGGGATAGGTTCTTTTTTCCGATATATACATGAGGGATGAGGCAGGGGACTGGCATTAGCTGAGGATAGAAAGGTAGGTGTAGCCCTGTTCCTGGAAGGCTTTGGATACCAGATCAGTTAGCTTGGAACTTATCAGATAGGTAATAAACAGACTTTTTTTTTCAATCTTCCCTCTCCAAACCCACCAGACTGATTTCTATATCTTTTCTTCATTTTTACTATAATACCAGGGGCACAGCACTGTTAGAACACTTATTTCTTTTGTTTTTATTTTTCCTTACTAATGTGACTGCTTCATCCTATTTATTTCATTCTATTTTTATAGTGCAATGCCCACAGACATTGGACCTGCAATAAATGTTTCTTGAATGTATTGATAAGTGTACCTCTATAAAATCAAATTTTCTTGTGCTAAATATCCGTTTCACAATTCACCAGATTGTTGGACTCTTGAAATCAAGACCTGTGACTGCTTTATTACTGTACTAAGTTGTTCAATGATATATATGTATGTATATACATACACATGCATATATATATATGTGGATAAAATATATATCCCTCAATAAATTTAAAGCTTGAATTAAAGATAAATGGTGGAGGAAATCAGTTCTTCTTATTTAAAAAGTTCATTATACCAGAAGAAAATCTTTATACTCAATATACTATATACTTAAAATTAGCTATATTCCTTTCTCACTTTGGGAAAAAATGAGAAGATGAACTAATGCAATAGCTCCTAGATTTCAACCTTCTGTGTTAACATTTTTATATACTCTTTCAAGATCTTCCCCATACTCTAAGGGAATTATGGTAAAATAAATGACCATTATCACTCGCTTGAGTAGTTTTGATATCATTTAATAGCCCATCTGCGTAGATGTCAGTGAGGGAATCTATTGACCTAATACAGACAGTAGATTAACCTTCAGGTAGACTTGATAGAAAGAGCTATTAATTATGCATGGATGGTTAAAACAGGTATACAAGCAAAGTTTATAAACCAGCACGAATGAGAAACACCCTGGCTTATTAAACAGACCTGTTTCACCATCCCATCAAGATAGCAAACATTTAATAGATTATATTCTGTATTTTAAAATACTTTATTCAACAGTTTTTCAGTACATTGCACAAGCAATAGCCCTGTCAGACTATCTGAAAGTTCCTGGAAAGTGTTAATAGACACGAGTCAATGGAGTCAGAGCACAGTCTTGAATATCACACAGATTAGTTCTTGACCTCACAATATAGAAACTAGAGCCAAGCAAAATATCGAATTATCTTAAACAGATTGTGACTGGCAGCTGAGATCACTATGGATTTTAAAGTATATTAAAAAAAAGCTTTGTGAAGCTTTCTTTATAGTTTCTCTAAACCTATATTTTATAAAGGTCACATCAAAAGTGATGTAGTGGAAAAAAATCTGAGATTTTGGAGAAAGATAGTCCTTAGTTTGAATCTCTATTCACTCACTTATTAGTTGGATAACCTTGGGTAAATAACTTAACACATTTGTACCTTCTTTCTTATTCATGGGCGGTTGACAATTGCTATCTTGCAGTGTTATGGTAGAGATTAAAACAGTAAATTAAAAAAGTGAGAGAGAGAGACAAAGATAGGTATGGTGTGATGCAGTACACACTCAACCAATGGAAGCTTTATTATTATTGTCAAATATATGAATTTAGTGTCTTGGTTCATCTTGAATACTATGGATTACTTTATGAATATTTCTTTTTTTCTTCCATTTTTATTGAGATGTAATTGACATACAGCAGCACTGTGTAAGTTTAAGGTGTACAGCATAATAGTTTGACTTACATACATCATGAAATGATTATCACAGTAAGTTTAGTGAACATCCATCATCTCATACAAATACAAAATTAAGGAAATAGAAAAAAATTTTTCCTTGTGTGAGAACCCTTAGGATTTAATCTCATAACAACTTTCATATATTACATAAGACAGTGTTAATTATATTAATCATGTTGTACATTATACCCCTAGTATTTATTTATGTTATAATTGGAAGTTTGTACCTTTTGGCCACCTCCATCCAATTCCCCCTTCTCTGACTTCCCACATCTGGTAACCACAAAACTGATCTCATTTTCTATGAGTTTGTTGGTCTATTTGTTTGTTAATTTTTTGAAGTATAATTGACTTACAACACTGTGTTAGTTCCTAGTATATCACATAGTAATTTGATATTTCTATACATAATAAAATGATCACCACGATAAGTCTAGTTACCATCTGTCACTATAACAAGATAATACATTATTATTGGCTATATTCCCCACACCGTACATTTCAACCCCGTGGCTCATTTATTTTGTAACTGAAATTTTGTACCTCTTAACTTTCCTCACCCATTTCACTCATTCCCCAACCTCCCTCCCCTCTGGCGACCACCTGTTTGTTCTCTGGGATACTAGTGATTTTTTGAGTAGGGACCATTAGCATATAACATAAATGGAGTCTCTGGTTCTTGTTACAACTAGGGGTCTTTGAGAAAGTCATTTAATTTCTTACTAACTTTGGTTTCTATGTGGAATACTGTAAAAAGAAAAATTAGAGAAAAATATGGTTTTCTCAAAGTCATTTGCTAGTTTTTTTGTTGTTATTTTTATGGTTTAACAGCTCAACAATAATAATAGCAAAATATCATGGTGTTTATTAGATATTAGGTACTCACAGTTCTAAGTACTTTATAATTAATGCATGTAATCCTCAAAAAGCCTCTATGAGAGAGTTAGTATTATTATTCCTATTTTGGATTTGGGGAAACTGAGCCATGAAGCTAAATAACTGGCCAAGGTCACACAATGAGTAAGTGGTAAAACCAACCAGAATTCATTGTCAGTCCAAGTCTATGCTTTAACCATTACACTGCATTGACTTTCTAGTGTGCTTTGTTTCCATAAGAGATTTTACAGTCAATGTGTGTGGGTTTTTCCAATATAAATTCCCAAACCGGGACTTATAATTTCTGTCAATAGAGTTATATATTTAAAAATTTATATACATTACAGTGAGAGTCTTACCAGGGTAATTTCAGTGTTTATGTCATTCATTCAATTTATTTGCAAAAGTATGAAATAAATAATCTTAGGTTGGATTTCAACATGAATGCATAATTTCATATTTATATATATACTTTTAAATTTGATTTCCCAATTCATCACACCACCACTACCCCCTGCCACTTTCCCCCCTTGATGTCCATACGTTTGTTCTCTACATCTGTGTCTCTGTTTCTGCCCTGCAAACCCGTTTATCTGTACCATTTTTCCATGTTCCACACATATGCGTTAATATATGATATTTGTTTTCCTCTTTCTGACTTACTTCACTCTGTATGACAGTCTCTAGATCCATCCACGTCTCTACAAATGACCCAATTTCGTTCCTTTTTATGGCTGAGTAATATTCCATTATATATATGTACCACATCTTCTTTATCCATTCGTCTGTCGATGGGCATTTAGGTTGCTTCCATGTCCTGGCTATTGTAAATAGTGCTGCAGTGAACACTGGGGTGCATGTGTCTTTTTGAATTATGGTTTTCTCTGGGTATATGATGAATTGGGAGATTGGGATTGACATATATACACTAATATGTATGAAATAGATAACTAATAAGAACCTGCTGTATAAAAAATAAATAAAATTAAATTCAAAATAAATAAATAAATTTAATTTCCCATTAACTTCAATATTATAAAGATTTCAGGGAATGGATTCTTAATGATAATTGGGAATTCATTCACAGTCTTGGCAAAGGTGTCATTTATAGAACAAACACATTTCAAAGATCAGTCTAGACTAGCAAGATTATTTATTTTTTGATATAATAGCTAGACATCTAACTGTGAACTTGTCTCATGTATGAAAGTAAATACTGGTTACTTATAAACCATAAAATGATAGGATGATATTCTGACAATTTTATTTATTAAAATTGTTTATCATGTCGGTGAACAGCATTGCAGTTGAACAGCATCAAGTGAAATTCATTTATAGTAAATTATAAAATACTTCCATTTTAAAATCACTAAATCTTTTAAATAATGATTTAAAAGTGCTACAATTTAATAAACTACCATATTTTGATCTGCCCACAATCCTTCATACTCTTTGGGATGTTCGCTTTCTTCTCCAATTACTTTTGGCTTTAATCACTTTAAAAAACACACAGATGGCTTTGAAATATAGGCTGTGACACCTGCTGGTGAAATGAAGTCTTCAATCCATGGGCTCACTCCCTCAGGACCAGGGCAGTCAGAGCCAGCACTCTCTAAATCAGGGACTAGATTTGGTCAGATTTCCAATAGGTATAAGGTGAACACTAGACTTGTGCTCTCCCAGACTCCAGCCTTCCCTAACTCTTGCCATTCTGCTACAAGTGAACACATCTTCTTTCTTTCAAATATGTCCTGTTCCCAAAGATGGGTTGTAAGTTTGCTGAAGCCCTATTCGCTTTGCCATCCAACTTCCAGGAAACTGGAACCAATGTTATGAACCATCTTTACAGCAATCCAGTGGAATAAGGTCTTGTTCTAAACAAATAAATGACAGAAAATGAATGCAGTGCCATCCACTGAATTCTCAAGTCACTTAATGCTTAGAGCATTCTGCTTCCATGTTTCACTGACACACTAGGTTCCCTGAAAGACTGCAATGCACATTTTTAAACTGTGTCTCTGACCCACCCGGATGGAGATTTCTACCCAAATTCTCATTATTCAATAGGACAGAGATCTTAGTATGCCTCAAATCCAGATCAGACTTTGCTGTGGTAGGACATATACCAATGAATAATCAAATTTCAGTAATGTAACAGAAACATCTACTTCCTTAATCATTCTTACAAACTATGGGTACTAGTCAGGATATTAAAAGACAAACATATAATTTGACTCTGGAAAAAAAAGAACCTGCAAACTCATACTTTCACATTAATACATAGAAATTATATTTTTTCTTATAATTTTAACAATATTGTAATCATTTTTTCAAAATTGTATTCTTTTAATATGCTTTTGCACAATATTTTTAACATACTTTAAAAAGGATTTTTTAAAACCAATTGTTGTATGTGTGTTTTAGTGAAATGAATATACATATTTTGAGTCATCTCAGATTAGTCAGCATGGGCTTGTTGAAAACAGGAATCATAAAGAAATCATTAAGAAATTGAGTGAAAGGGCTTATATAATAAAGCCCTATGCATGAGAAATGAAATGAAAATACACACAACTAAGGAAAAGTGAATACTGCAAAGATAGTTCATTCTAAGAAAGTAAAAAATGTATGAAATAAATGGAAATAATCATATGAATGGTGTAAGAGGACTGCCATGTGATTATAGTTCCCTAAGAATAAAACTGTCCTTTTAATATACTATCTATCTTTGATTTAATTTCTCATACTATCAAAGTATGGCAAATATTGATCTAAAGTATATAGTAATATATTTTAACATATAATAATCTGTCAATTAAAGAAAGTTTGTCTGCCATCTCACTTTATATTTTAGCTCAGAAAATATCTTTTCCCTCAAGTTCTAAAGGAGGAGGACATCTATGTTTTTGAATTTCAAACTTGTAGTATTAAACCACATAGAAAATAAAAAATGAGAAATTTGCCTGGATGTGTAATTTTCCATCCCATATTCAGCTGAAATTAAGGCCATGTCAGGAGTAAAACATGTTCTACTTGCCGTGATGAATAACTGGTGCTAACAGCAGCTACAGAGGCAGAGCCATTAGAGAGATGGATGAATGGATCAGTAAGGAGAGGCACACAGAGCTGCTGATGGGAAGGTCACAAAGCAAACATTAACAATTAAGGACATTAATACATTCTCCCACACCAGTGCTTTTTCAATAGTGACTTTTGACAGGTACAATCTGACTCCTGTATGTCTCCGGCTAAACCTCAGGGACAGTTTTAGTTCAGTTCACAAACACATCCATGGATTTGCCTTTCAAGATGATAGAAACAACTAATACAAAGTGTTTAGCTTTTTTGTGCTTTGTATACATTGGAACTAGTCTCTTCCCTGAGTAGACAAATGAGGAGAATTATCTATGAAGTACTAGGTCACATAGCATGTGTAAAGGAATCACATTTTTTTTCAGTAATTACGTGTTCTTCCCCATTGGCATGAATACATATATGTGTGTGTGTGTGTGTGTGTGTGTGTGTGTGTGTGTGTGTGTATAATCTCAGATTTACTTTTGAACTGGCCGAAGTGATCATTAATAGGGAAACCACTCTTACAGTTTTGGGGACAAGGAAAAAAAATAAATGGCTCAAGAGGATGAAGAAATTACAAATAATTTTCCCAGATGGCATATTGCTTGTCTTGTTGTTTTATCTGGCTTCTCTGAGCAGCCCTCAGACTAGTGATTAATACAGATGTCAGGACAAATGACACATAGGCACCAATGGGTATGAATAAAAAAGTTATTACTTACATGGTAAACAGCAAAAGGCATTTCAAAAGAGAAGGGCACAGGTTAGGTCTGGAGTGAAACGAGGGATGGAGGTGGTGACTGATTTTTATTTTGGCTAAGTGGTAGCGCTGGCTTTCATACAGATTTGCTCAGATGTGAAGTAAAAGGGAGGGGGGAGACATGGGTCTTGAAAGCTGTCAACAGTCAAGCATCAAAAATTAAGTTTTTATCTTTATCACAATCATTTTAATATTAAAAATAGTTAACATAATATCAACATTGTAAGTGCTGAGATAGAATAGTTTTTGTGGAATTTTCCCCTAATGAACAACTGTGATTTCTTAATTAGAATAATCACATTTTGCTCTCTCATAGCATTTCCAGGAGATTTTGCCTTTCTTACCTTATTTAATTATTACATCTAAGAAGGACTTAGACCCAAAATTATTTTCCTTATTAATATTTCCCTCCTCAAGTTAGTTGTGATATCACTGTGTAACTTCCAGTTAAAAATAGATTATAGCAATTATTATACTCTTGAACAAGAATTTATTTTACTGGAACTCTGCTGTCAATTGAAATTATTTGCATTTATAGAAACTGAGGTTAGAACTTACAACGAATAATTTTCACAGATATTTTGCAGATATATGTGCCAAATATGAAAGCAGCAATAACTGTAGAAACTAGCTATGCTGGCATTTTTAATGCAGGGCAAGAGGCCCAGAGAGAAAAGAAACCTGACATTCGTTAAGCGCTGCTATGTGTCAAACACCACGTCAGGTGTTTTACCTAATTTTTACACCTCTTCTGTATAAGGAGAGCATCATTTTTCACAATTTATTTTTGAGAATTTTGAGATGCAGAGAAATTAAGAAATGTTCTCAAGGCTGCTCATCTACAAAGTTAAAACTAGGATCCACACAACTTCAAAAAAGCCATGCTCTTTATATTTTCTATGTTTATTATGCCAAACTGTATTAACATGCCAATCTGTGAAATGATATTTCAGTGAAGGGCATAGGACAATTTCATATGTAATCACACACAGAGTTTTATTATATTACTAGTCAAGAACCTATATAGCCTGTTTTAATCTCAGTTGAATTACAAGTACCTGAATTTCCATAGCAGGGTCTACACAGTTTTTACACTAGTCTTAATATGGTCCAGGATATTGTCATACTTCTTACAGATCATCATGTTCTCTGTATATTTTTCAACTCTCTATTATTCTATATCATCGTAACAAACTCACTCAAATTATGATAATCAATTGATTTCTTCCTTTCAACATTACATTAAGCCCCGTTAACAATATCACCAGTGCCTATTTCTTAAAGTCTATGAAATTCACAAAATCATCTGATAGTTCGTTTATATCAATGTTGATATTATTATTTTGTATTAATTATTATATTGTATTATTATTGTTATTTTCCTATTTTATTTTAACAAATGACCACAAATAGGGCTTAAAACAAAAATTTATTATTTTACATTTCAGTTGAAGTCTGAAACACATAGGCTAAAATCAAGATGTTCACATGGCTACATTCCTTCTGGAAGACCCAGGGGAGAACCTCTTTGTTTCTGTTTTGTTTTCTGAGAAACACTGTTTCTCAGTGTTTAAAGGTTACCTCCATTCCTCGGCTCATGGCATCTTCCTCCATCTTCAAAGCCTGCAGTTGTATTGATGCCACGTCAGCTTTCATCATCCCATCTCCTCTGATTCTGACTCTCCTCCTTTCTTCTTTCATTTATAAGGACTCTTGTGATTACATTGGGCCCACCAATAATTCAGGACAATCTCAGCATCGCAAAACCCTTGCCTTAATCACATCTACAAAGTCCTTTTTGCCGTGTAAGGCAATGTGTTTACTGGCTCTGGGAATTGGGATGTGGACATCTTTTTGTGGGGGAGTGGACGTAATTCCACCTACCACACATGATAAGTATTAAATATATATTTTTGATGTCAGTTTTTCAATATGTAAAATCCAAGTATTGTCAATGATGCTTATATCCTTAACCAATCCATTCCATGATATCAGAGTAGTGTTTCAATCTTTACTGTCCAATAGAAATCATATGAGTCTGTAGGAAGTGTGCTAAAATGGGGGGGGTGGGGGGAGGTCTGGATTCTTGGGTTGTTATCCAAGAGCTGCTACTGACTCCTCTTCGCTAGAATAGCCAATTTCAGGGAGGTTTAGTTTATCTATAGATTAAAATAGACCTGAAATCCTTTCAAGCTAACATAGGTTTAAAATCTACAATGTTTTCTGTGTTTATCATTCTCCTGACACCAAGATCATAAAATAGGTTATCCCACTTACTTGGCACTTATGGTATGCCTTTAAGTTGGCTTAGCAAAACCTGTCCTTAGAACTCATGATCTTTAATTCAAGCAACATCTGTTTTGTTTCCTTCTGTTTTTTAATTGATTAAAATCTTTGTCTTAGTTCAGGCTGCTATGAAAATTACCATCGACAGGATAGCTTAAACAACAAACATTTATTTCTCACAGTTCTGGAGGCTCACATTTGAGATCAATGTGCCAGCAGGCGTCGTGTCTGCTGAGAGCCCTCTTTCTGGTTTTCAAACGGCCATTTTCTCATTGTATCCTCACATGGTAAAAAACACAGAGAAAAGAAGCAAACACTATGTCTCTTCTTATAAAGGCACTAGTCCTATTCAAGAGGGCTTCATTCTCATGACCTAATTACCTCCTAATACCATCACATTGGGAGTTAGGATTTCATCATATGAATTTGGGGGGGGACGGTCCACAAACATTCAGTACATAACATCTCATCAAACAAATACTTAAAATTTTGCCAAAAGGACATTTTAAAATGTCCCTCTTTTAGAACATTCTATCTCATGCACTGATATCCAAATTTAATTTTGGAATATAAAATTATTTCTCAGACCTACAATTTTAACAACAGAGGAAATAGAAATAAAAACATCTGGTTCATATAACTAACATAATTTTGAATAGGCTTAGTTATCCTTCATAAACAAATAACCCAACATCTTAGTTTCTTAAAGAACAATTCTGATGTTACATTTTTGTCATTGATGTGCTTTGGCTCTGCTTCTCATTGGCATAACACTGAGACCCTGCCTGATCAATCAGCCCCTAACTGGATCCTTCCTATGTTTTGAAAGGGAACAGAGAATGTTGGGATGAAGCATTAGGTGAATGTGAGAGCGTATATGCAGAAGTAACACGCACAATACTTTTTATTTTCATCTGGCAAAGCGAGTCACTGGGATCAATATAGCTATTCCTCATATCAACAAGGTGATTGTTTATGCCTTCTTCATTTTGAGGCTCGTAGCCAAGCCTGACAGTGATAGGACAGAGGTATATATTCTTCCCTTAGGAAGGACTAGCAAATGTTTAGAAAAATACACATTCTAACATACTATAAAAAAAAAGTTTCGGGCTTCCCTGGTGGCGCAGTTGTTGAGAGTCCGCCTGCCGATGCAGGAGACACGGGTTCGTGCCCCAGTCCGGGAAGATCCCACATGCCATGGAGCGGCTGGGCCCGTGAGCCATGGCCGCTGAGCCTACGCATCCAGAGCCTGTGCTCTGCAACGGGAGAGGCCACAACAGTGAGAGGCCCACGTACCTCAAAAAAATAAAATAAAATAAAAATTAAAAACTGAATATGATGTTAGCTGTAGACTGGCTTTTATTATGTTGAGGTATGTTTCTTCTATATTCAGCTTGTTGAAAGTTTGTATCATGAAAGGTTGTTGAATTTTGCCAAATGCCTTTTCTGTATCAATTTTGATGATCATATGATTTTTTCATCATTCTATTAATGTAATGTGTCACATTTATTGATTCGCGTTTCTCAACTTTTGTAGCCACTGTAAAAATTTGGAGGACATTGGGCAATGTATAAATATATCTTACAAATGATTTATAGATGCTCAATATTTTTTAACATATGATATGAAATAAAAATATTAAAAATATTAAGCACAGTTCTTATAATCTAGTAGAGATATTCTATATTAGAAAATAATATTAGAAAATCTTTCATAAGTATCGATATAGAAGAATTTATTCAATTATGTCAAAGCCTGGAAAAGGATTATCTCGTCATGCCCAAGTGGTCTGACACACTTTGGAGAATTGTGACATGATTTGAGACATGAGATGTTAATATTTCTGCATGCCACCATTGTAGCTTCCATTTGGAATTCCTCAGGGCTCATCACTTTTATCCCAGCATGCCACCCAATCTTGCCATCATTCTGTGTAGGCTCTACTCCTTCCATATTCTCATATACATCAAGTTTTGTAGCTGATGTATTTTGAAATGTTTACTAAATTCATTCCTGTCTTAAGTCCCAACCTCTTCGTTGTTCTAATATGTTCAATGTTATTATCAGATAAACTCATATAATAAAGGGTATGATTCTGGTTACTAAAGAATCCAAGGGGAGATTTCCCAGATTATGCTAACAAACAGTGGGTGTATAATGATAATGATTTTGATGACCTTTGGGAATGTGTTGGTCATGTTTACCCACTATTCATTTATTTTCTTACTATTTGTTAATTAGCGCCAAAGAAATATAGAATCTTCTTTTATGCCTCCCATTACCTACTGAGAATGAAATCACCCTCCTTGTTTATATATTCAAGACCCAAAACAATCTCATATGGCCTTAGAGCAGTTTATCTTTCTCTCCTTGGCCGTTATGTTACCTATCTCTATGAATCTCCTTGGGAGGCACTGATTAGAAAGAGAGAAGCTACATTAAAGCATGTTGTATAAAGAGCCTCAAGAATGAGAAGAGATTTGAAGGAAAATAGTGAGATGAAAACAGATCAATGTGACATTTAGTTAAAGCTTGTTAACAGAGAGGCATTCAAAAAAAGTCTCTACACAAGCAAAGGATCAAGAGTGTCCTTGCTGAGAGTGTTAAGAAAAAATATAAGATGAGTGACCAATGAGATAAGAAGTTCAGAGCATTGGAGAAACATTAAGAATATAAGAGTCAGAGAATGTAGAATAGAGATGAAACCAAGAGAAAGTTAAGAGGCTTTGGAAGGCAGCTCAGTAGAAAGAAAACGTTCAAGCTTGGTGTGGGCCTGGGAGGTCAGCACATCAGTCATGAGGAAAGTCATCCAGCCAAGAAGTAAAGGATATTGGACATTTCTGATAATTACAGTTTGTAAAATAGAAGTTTTGTACATATTATTTATAATTTTTATTTTATGTTAGAGTATAGTTGATTTACAATGCTGTGTTAGTTTCAAGTATACAGCAAAGTGAATCAGTTATACGTATACATATAACCATTCTTTTTCAGATTCTTTTCCCATATAGGTTATTACAGAATACTGAGTAGAGCTCCCTGTGCTATACAGTTGGTCCTTGTTGATTATCTATCTTATATATAGTAGTGTATGTATGTTAATCCCAAATTCCTAGTATTTTTTTAAGGAATAAACAATCTTGAATATAACACTAAAACATAGAAAGCTATTTTACTGAGTTCATTATCATATTTGCTGTATCATTTAATTTACCTTCAGATAAGATGTTTTATTCTGATCATTATTCTCTCTGCTCACACAGTGCTAATGTTTATACTTAATCATACAACATCTTCTGAGGAACATTTTTTTCTCCCCTAGAAGTCAATAGCCTCCATGTAGAGGTGCTTGTTAAATTCTCCTTTATGTGGCATGCACATTAAATATTGTACAGAGATATTGGCCTATTAATGGCTTATATTCAATGACCTATATTGACTTTGTTTCTAAACTCAGTCCTATTGAGGAGGAAGTTAATGAAGAGTTCATTTTATGAAGTAAGTGAATGCATAGTAAATTTTGCAGAGACCCAGTTTTTAACTCCTCATTCAGGAAAAACAAAAAGGTCAATATACCTAAATAGAAGAGTCAATATACCTAAGGAAATTAGAGTTTTAGAAGACAAATATTAATAGTAGCAAAATACATAAAGAGAAATAGCTTATTACTCCTTTACTTTCTTTTTCTTTATCCTTTTATTTATTCATTTATTTATTAATATTTTTAGAAGATAAGAATGGATTTTTAACTCTTAGTGGAAGAAATTGGATTCTGCTTGAACATAATTGTAATAACCATGTTTCTACTTTCTGTATTTAGTGATTTGGCATTCTTTATAGACCTGATTCCAGTGTCACCCTTGTTTACCACTCTAGGTCTGGCTGTGTTATTCCCCCTTTCATGCAATTAATATTTCACAGTAACCAATCACATTTAAACATATCTTCATTTCTTGCCTTCACCAATAACAAACTTCTGCCTTTCCCTGTTTCCTGCCGTAACCACAGAAAGGCTCCAGCACACAGTTTCTCTCTTTCTGCCTGCCCACCTGGCCGACGCTTACCTGTTTGGCCCTGTGTGGTGTGCCATGTCTCTTGTTTCAAGAAACCTTGAACATAATAAACTTCTTTCTTCCTGACAGTGATTTCTACTCTTCATGTCTTAAAATACCTGATTAAAATAAATCCTAGTTACCCTTAAAATAATAATAGCAAATAAGTGGTAGATAAAAGTTATATTATTCAAGTACATAGTACTATATAAAATACCATACACATCATACAATTTGCACATATATACTTATGAGAAAGTTTATATCCCATGATGAAAACAAAAGGATAGGTTTAAATTTATATCTTATATATATATTAAAATGGATATCTGAGAAACTGCCATTGTGAGACGGAATAACAGGTAATTTTCTGAAGTTTTAACTGTCTCCTCATTCCTCTCTTCTTTTTCTTAAGCTGACACTCTCATTTAAAATTCTCTGGGAAATATCTAGTTCATTCGGCAAAAATTACTTGAATTCTGTATGTACCATCTTCTGCATCCTTGCATTTTTCACATTAATGTGAGGAACAGCTAGACACAGAGTTTCTCATTCTGCCCAAGACTAAATCCTCTGTTTTTTTGATATTTAATTTGTTAGTTAGTCCTCTCCTATGTAGTTTTTAATATCTGTATAAGTGTTTTAACTTTAAGTTAAGAAAATACATCTTCCATATATGCAAATATATATCAATTATATCAAACTTTAAATTTATGTATCAAATGGATACAAAATAATTTTTCACTATGGTTCTAATTTTAATTTCACTGTCTGTTAAGGAATTTGAGCAAGTTTATATTAATAAATTATTCTTGTTTTGTCTCCTATGAAATGCTTGTTTATTTCTTTTACTCATTTTTTATTTGTTTGTGTTTCTTCTTTATTTGTCCCCTTGATATCTCGGTCTTTATTATATATTTTAAATATGTGACTTTTTTTAGTTAAAACATATGGCAAATAATTTCCTCTTGTTTATAGCTCATTTTCCACACTTGCTGATCATTTCTTAATTTGCATAAAAAAATCTTTTCACTGGATTGAGCTTTTCGTATTTTATGTAAGAGATTTTCCATACTTTGAGTTTATAAAAATATTTACCCTTTTTCACATTTAAGATTGAATCCACTTATGTCTGATTTTTTAATTTGGTTTAAGAAATTAATTCATTTCTGTGATTTTTCCATTAAAAATAATCAATTACATTAACATCCTTTAGGGATTAAGGCATTTTGCCCTAATCTTCATTGGCATATTTGTCATATAAAAATTTCTATATATACATGAGTCTGTACCTGGGCTCATTTATGTTCTATTGATTTATATGCCAATTCTTTCATCAATATTTAATTTCTTAATATTTATAGAGTTATAAACTCTAGATGTACTATGGACATGTTTACTCTACCTTGTTCAGATTATTCAGGAGAGCCATGGATAGTTTTATCCCACTGCTTTTTCATATACATTTTTAAAAAGGCAGTTTGTCAAGATCTCTAAATCTCTCTTTTTTTTTTAACATCTTTATTGGAGTATAATTGCTTTTCAGAGTTGTGTTAGTTTCTGCTATATAACAAAGTGAAAAAGCTATATATTTACATATATCCCTATATCCCCTCCCTCTTAACGTCTCTCTCCCATCCTCCCTATCCCACCCTTCTAGGTGGTCACAAAGCACCAAGCTGATCTCCCTGTGCTATGAAGCTGCTTCCCACTAGCTATCTATTTTACATTTGGTAGTGTATATATATCCATGCCACTCTCTCACTTCATCCCAGCTTACCCTTCCCCCTCTCCATGTCCTCAAGTCTATTTTCTACATATGCATCTTTATTCCTGTCCTGCCACTAGGTTCTTCAGAACCACTTTTTTTTTTTAGCCTCTATATATATGGGTTAGCATATGGTATTTCTTTTTCTCTTTCTGACTTGCTTCACTCTGTATGACAGTCTTTAGGTCCATCCACGTCTGAACAAATGACTCAATTTCATTCCTTTTAATGGCTGAGTAATATTCCATTGTATATATGTGCCACACCTTCTTTATCCATTCATCTGTCGATGAACACTTAGGTTGTTTCTATGTCCTGGCTATTGTAAATAGTGCTGCAAGGAACATTGTGGTACATGTGTCTTTTTGAATTATGGTTTTCTCAAGGTATATCCCCAGTAGTGGGATTGCTGTGTCATATGCTAGCTCTATTTTTAGTTTTTTAAGGAACCTCCATACCATTTTCCATAGTGGCTGTATCAATCTACATTCCCACAAACAGTGTAAGAGGGTTCCCTTTTCTCCACACCCTCTCCAACATTTACTGTTTGTAGATTTTTTGACGATGGCCATTCTGACTGGTGTGAGGTGATACCTCATTGTAGTTTTGATTTGCATTTCTCTAATGATCAGTGATATTGAGCATCCTTTCATGTGTTTGTTGGCAATCTGTATATCTTCTTTGGAGAAATGTCTATTTATATCTTCTGCCCATTTTTGGATTGGGTTTTTGGTTTTTTGATATTCAGCTTCATGAGGTGCTTGTATATTTGGAGATTAATCCTTTGTCAATTGCTTTGTTTGCAAATATTTTCTCCCATTCTGAGGGTTGTCTTTGCATCTTATTTATGGTTTCCTTTGTTGTGCAAAAGCTTTTAAGTTTCATTAGGTCCCATTTGTTTATTTTTGTTTTTATTTCCATTTCCCTAGGAGTTGGGCAAAAAGGATCTTGCTGTGATTTATGTCATAGAGTGTTCTGCCTATGTTTTCCTCTAAGAGTTTTATAGTGTCTGGCCTGACATTTAGGTCTTTAATCCATTTTGAGTTTATTTTTGGGTATGGTGTTAGGAAGTATTCTAATTTCATTCTTTTACGTGGAGCTGTGCAGTTTTCCCAGCATCACTTATTGAAGAGGCTGTCTTTTCTCCATTGTATATTCTTGCCTCCTTTATCAAAGATAAGGTGACCGACCATATGTGCATGGGTTTATCTCTGGGCTTTCTATCCTGTTCCATTGATCTATATTTCTGTTTCTGTGCCAGTACCATACTGTCTTGGTTACTGTAGATTTATAGTATAGTCTGAAGTCAGGGGGCCTGGTTCCTCCAGTTCAGCTTTTTTTCTCAAGATTGCTTTGGCTATTTGGGATCTTTTGTATTTTCATACAAATTGTGAAATGTTTTGTTCTAGCTCTGTGAAAAATGCCATTGATAGTCTGATAGGGATTGCATTGAATCTGTAGGTTGCTTTGGGTAGAATAGTCATTTTCACAATGTTGATTCTTCCAATCCAAGAGCATGGTATATCTCTCTATCTATTTGTTTCATCTTAAATTTCTTTCATCAGTGTCTTATAATTTTCTGCATACAGGTCTTTTGTCTCCTTAGGTAGGTTTATTCCTAGATATTTTATTCTTTTTGTTGCAGTGGTAAATGGGAGTGTTTTCTTAATTTCACTTTCAGATTTTTCATCATTAGTGTATAGGAATGCAAGTGATTTCTGTGCATTAATTTTGTATCCTGCTACTTTACCAAATTCATTGATTAGCTCTAGTAGTTTTCTGGTAGCATCTTTAGAATTCTCTATGTATAGTATCAAGTTATCTGCAGACAGTGATCCTTTCATTTCTTCGTTTCTGATTTGGATTCCTTTTATTTCTTTTTCTTCTCTGATTGCTGTGGCTAAAACTTCCAAAACTATGTTGAATAAGAGTGGTGAGAGTGGAAAACCTTGTCTTGTTCCTGATCTTAGTGGAAATGGTTTAAGTTTTTCACCATTGCGAATGATGTTTCCTGTGGGTTTGTCATATAGAGCCTTTATTATGTTGAGGTAGATTCCCTCTATGCCTACTTTCTGGAGGGTTTTTTTCATAAATTGGTGTTGAATTTTGTCAAAAGAATTTTCTGCATCTATTGAGATTATCATATGGTTTTTATCCTTCATCTTGTTAATATGGTGTATCACATTGATTGATCTGCGTATATTGAAGAATCCTTGCATTCCTGGGATAAACTCCACTTGATCTTGGTGTATAATCCTTTTAATGTGCTGTTGGATTTTGTTTGCTAGTATTTTGTTGAGGATTTTTGCATCTGTGTTCTTCAGTGATATTGGCCTGTAATTTTCTTTTTTTGAGACATCTTCTTCTGGCTTGGTATCGGGTGATGGTGGCCTCATAGAATGGGTTTAGGAGTGTTCCTCCCTCTACTATATTTTGGAAGACTTTGAGAAGGATAGGTGTTAGCTCTTCTCTAAATCTTTGATAGAATTCGCCTGTGAAGCCATCTGGTCCTGGGCTTTTGTTTGTGGGAAGATTATTATTCACAGTGTCAATTTCAGTGCTTGTGATTGGTCTATTTATATTTTCTATTTCTTCCTGGTTCTGTCTCAGAAGGTTGTGCTTTTCTAAGACTTTGTCCATTTCTTTCAGGTTGTCCATTTTATTGACATATAGTTGCTTGTAGAAATCTCTCATGATCTTTTGTATTTCTGCAGTGTCAGTTATTACTTCTCCTTTTTCATCTCTAATTCTGTTGATTTGAGTCTTCTCCCTTTTATTCTTTTTTTTTTTTTTTTTTTTTTGCAGTACACGGGCCTCTCACTGTTGTGGCCTCTCCCATTGCAGAGCACAGGCTTCAGACGTGCAGGCTCAGCAGCCATGGCTCACGGGCCCAGCCGCTCCGTGGCATGTGGGATCTTCCCGTACCGGGGCACGAACCTGAGTCCCCTGCAATGGCAGGCAGACTCTCAACCACTGTGCCACCAGGGAAGCCCCAATCTCTCTTTTTTTCTTGATGAGTCTGGCTAGTGGTTTATCAATATCGTTTCTCTTCTCAAAGAACCAACTTTTAGTGTTATTGATCTTTGCTATTGTTTCTTCATTTGTTTTTCATTTATTTCTGATCTGATCTTTATGATTTCTTTCCTTCTGCTAACTTTGAGGGTTTTTCTCTTCTTTCTCTAATTGCTTTATGTATATGGTTAGGTTGCTTATTTGAGATGTTTCTTGAGGTAGGATTGTATTGCTATAAACTTTCCTCTTAGAACTGTTTTTGCTGCATCCCATCGGTTTTGGGTCCTTGCGCTTTCATTGTCATTTGTTTCTATGTATTTTTTTTATTTCCTCTTGATTTCTTCTGTGATCTCTTGGTTATTTAGTAGCATATTGTTTAGCCTCCATGTGTTTGTATTGTTTACTGTTTTTTTCCTGTAATTGATATCTAGTCTCATAGCATTGTGGTCGGAAAAGATACTTGTTATGATTTCAGTTTTCTTAAATTTACCAAGACTTGATCTGTGACCCAAGATATGATCTGTCCTGGAGAATGTTCCATGAGCACTTGAGAAGAAAGTGTATTCTGGGCTTCCCTGGTGGCGCAGTGGTTGAGAGTCCGCCTGCCGATGCAGGGGACGTGGGTTCGTGCCCCGGTCCGGAAAGATCCCACATGCCGTGGAGCGGTTGGGCCCGTTGGCCATGGCCGCAGAGCCTGTGCTCCACAACGGGAGAGGCCACAACAGTGAGAGGCCCGCGTACCGAAAAAAAAAAAAAAAAAAAAAAAAAAAGAAAGTGTATTCTGTTGTTTTTGGATAAAATGTCCTATAAATATCAGTTAAGTCCATCTTGTTTAATGTGTCATTTAAAGCTGTTTTTCCTTATTTATTTTCATTTTGGATGATCTGTACATTGGGGAAAGTAGGGTAGTAAATCCCCTACTATGATTGTGTTACTGTCGATTTCTCCTTTTATGGCTGTTAGCTTTTCCCTTATGTATTGAGGTGCTCCTATGTTAGGTGCATAAATATTTACAATTGTTATATTTTCTTCTTGGATTGATCCCTCAATCATTATGTAGTGTCCTCCTTTGTCTCTTGTAATAGTCTTTATTTTAAAGTCTATTTTCTCTCATATGAGAATCGCTACTCCAGCATTCTTTTGATTTCCATTTGCATGGAATATCTTTTTCCATCCCCTCATTTTCAGTCTGTATGTGTCCCTAGGTTTGAAGTGAGTCTCTTGTAGACCGCATATATACAGGTCTTTTTTTTTCTATCCATTCAGCCAGTCTATGTCTTTTGGTTGGAGCATTTAATCTATTTACATTTAAGGGAATTATTGATATGTATGTTCCTATTACCATTTTCTTAAGTGTTTTGGGTTTGTTTTTGTAGGTCTTTTCCTTGTCTTGTGTTTCCTGCCTGTAGAAGTTCCTTTAGCATTTGTTGTATAGCTGGTTTGGTGGTGCTGAATTCTTTTAACTTCTGCTCATCTGTAAAATTTTTAACTTCTCTGTTGAATTTGAATGAGATCCTTGCTGGGTAGAGTAATCTTGGTTGTAGGTTTTTCCCTTTCATCACGTTAAACATGTCCTGCCACTCCCTTCTGGCTTGCAGAGTTTCTGCTGAAAGATCAGCTTTTAGCCTTATGGGGATTCCCTTGTATGTTATTCGTTGCTTTTCCCTTGCTGCTTTTAATATGTTTTCTTTGTATTTAATTTTTGATAGTTTGATTAATATGTGTTTTGGTATGTTTCTCCTAGGATTTATCCTGTATGGGACTCTCTGCCATTCCTGAACTTGACTGGGTATTTCCTTTCCCATGTTAAAGAAGTTTTCAACTATAATCTCTTCAATTATTTTCTCAGACCCGTTCTTTTTCTCTTCTTCTTCTGGGACCCCTATAATACAAATGTTGGTGTGTTTAATGTTGTCCCAGAGGTTTCTAAGACTGTCCTCAATTCTTTTCATTCTTTTTTCCCTATTCTGCTCGATGGTTGTTATTTGCACTATTTTATCTTCCAGCTCACTTATCTGTTCTTCTGGCTCAGTTATTCTGCTATTGATTCCTTCTAGAAAATTTATAATTTCATTTATTTTGTTGTTCATCATTGTTTGTTTGCTTTTTAGTTCTTCTAGGTCCTTATTAAATGTTTCTTATAATTTCTCCATTCTACTTCCAAGATTTTAGATCATCTTTACTATCATTACTCTGAATTCTTTTTCAGGTAGGCTGCCTATTTCCTTTTCATTTGTTTGGTGTGATGGGTTTTTACCTTGCTCCTTCATCTGCTGCACAATTCTCTGTCTTTTCATTTTGTTTAACTTACTGTGTTTGGGGTCTCCTTTGTTCAGGCTGCAGGTTCGTAGTTTCTGTTGTTTTTGGTGTCTGCCTCCAGTGCGTGAGGTTGGTTCAGTGGCTTGTGTTGGCTTCCTGGTAGAGAGGACTGGTGCCTGTGTTCTGGTGGGCAGGGCCTTGCCCAGTGGTGTGTTTTGGAATGTCTGTGAACTTGTTATGATTTTAGGCAGCCTCTCTGCTAATGGGTGGGGTTGTGTTTCTATCTTGCTAGTTGTTTGGTATGTGGCATCCAGCACATGAGCTTGCTGGCTGTCGGATTGAGCTGGGTCTTAGCGTTGAGACGGAGATTTCTTGGAGAGCTCTTGCCGATTGATATTACGTGGGGCCAGGAGGTCTCTTGTGGCCCAGTGTCCTGAACTCAGCTCTCTCACTTCAGAGGCTCAGGCCTGATACCAGGCCAGAACACCAAGACACTGTCAGCCACATGGAATTATCAAGATAGTGGTCATTGGCCAGTGAAACCACAAGAGAAGAGGCCCATGCTATGCCTGGTCCTGCTGAGCAATTTTCAGACATCAGCTCATTCTGAAAACAGGGCGTCTGGGTTGGTGACATGAGGCAGGATGGATTCCATGAGGCGGTTGGTGCTCAGCAGGTGCACGGCCTGAGGGGCTGGGTCAAAGCCCTCCGGGAACGCTGACAGCAGCTAGGAGTCCAGCCTCCTGCAGCTGCGGCCTCTTTGGTCTCCCTCCTGGAGTCAGTCACTCTCACTCCTGCTTTGGCGGCCGTGCCATTACCCTAAGCTTCTTCATGATGCTTGCGCTCCCTGAGGTGATGTGTGAAAAACCTTTTTAAATCTCTTAATAATTCTTTCTAGCCACGTACTTCTTGGGAAGTACTATATTACTAAGGTCCTTTATATAATTTTGTAAAGTTTTATAAGTTTCTCCATAAAGGGCCATTATGTATTTGTGAGAGTTAATGTAATATATTTTAAATTCTGTCATAACACATATTTTTAACTTAATATCCTAAATTTTCTGGCCTATATTATATATTAGATTAATGTGACAGTCTTGATAAACCCTATTATTGATTCTTATATTTTTGTTAAATGTACTACTCTGTTTTCCATAAAGATAATTTCATCATTTTTGCAAAAAGACATTTATTAAACTTAATCTTTCTTCTTATTTGATGAATAGGATGTCTGATAAAATGTGAGAATTGAACACATCCTTGTCTCATTGCTGATTTTACAGTTAACATTTTTAACTTTTAAAAATTACATTTTATGTTTGCTATAACTTTTTAAGATTTATCCTTTATCAGATTAAGGAAAAATCAGACACAAAGATTGAAGATAGTCAAACATTTCTCTGCACCTATTGACTTTTTGTTTGTCTGTTTGCTTTGTTTTGTTTGTCAAATAACATATGAAATAACATTAATAACTTTTATAATACTGAAGCAACCTGTATTTCTGTACTAAAAACAAGTTTGTCACAATGTGTATTTTTTGTATATATTTCTTCATTTACCTGAGATAATGTGTCAAAAATTTTTGTATAATATTTTTCTTTATCAGAATAATTTGTAAAATTTCTCTCTGACTTCTTTTGCTCTACATATTTGGGACAATCATTCATTCTTTTGAGTGTATCAGTAGTTTGCTCCTTTACATAAATGCATATTACATTTATAAATGCATGATATGGAAATTCAAAGGACCCAGACTAGTCAAAACAATCTTGAAATAATACTGAAAAAGAAGTTCAAAGTTGGAGGACTTGTACTTCCTGATTTCAAAATTTACTACAAAACTGTAGTGATCAACACAGTGCAGTAGTGGCATGAAGATGGACAAATAGACCAATGAGATAGAATTGAGTCCATAAATAAACACAAACATCTAAGGCTAATTGATTTTCAACAAGAGTGCCAAGACAGTTGCATGGGAAAAGAATAGTCTTTTCAAAAAAAAAAAAAAAAAAAAGCAAGTGGTGAAGGGACCACTGGGCATCCACACACAATGGAATTAAATTGGAAAACTATCTCACACCGTATGCAAAATATTAACTCAAAATGTATCAGTGACCTAAAGATGAAAGATAATACTATAAAATCCAAGAAGAAAATATAGGAATAAGTCTTATATCTGGCAATGAATTCTTAGATATAACATCAAAGTGTAAGCAACAAAAAAATTAGATAAATTGGTAATAAAAATTATGATAAAAATAGATACATCACATGAATATTAAAAACTTTTGCACATTAAAGAACATTATTAAGAAAGTGATAAAATGACCTACAGAATAGGAAAATATATTTGCATATCTTATATATGATATCATGTATCTGATAAGGAATATTCAGAATATAAAAGGTACTTCTACAACTTAATAACAGCAACTAAACTCTCAACAGAAAATGGACAAAGGACTTGAATAGACATTTCTCCAAAGAAGATATACAAATGGTCAACAAGCCCAAGAAAAAATGCTATCATCATTAGTCATTAGGGAAATGAAAATAAAAACCACAATGAGAGGGACTTCTCTGGTGGCACAGTGGTTGAGAATCCACTTGCCAATGCGAGGGACATGGGTTCAAGCCATGGTCCGAGAAGATCCCACATGCCGTAGAGCAACTAAGCCGGTGTGCCACAACTACTGAACCTGTGCTCTAGAGGCTGCGAGTCACAACTACTGAGCCCACGTGCCACAACTACTGAAGCCCACACACCTAGAGCCTCTGTTCCACAACAAGAGAAACCACCGCAATGAGAAGCCTGTGCACGGCAAAGAAGAGTAACCCCCACTTGCTGCAACTAGAGGAAGCCTGCATGCAACAATGACGACCCAACACAGCCAAAAATAAATAAATTAATTAATTAATTTAAAAAATGATATCAATTCTCCCTAAATTGATCTAGAGATGAACACAATACCAATAAAAATACCAGACAGATATTAAAAAAAAAAATAACCCCAATGAGATACCACTTTATACCCACTTGGAGGGCAATAATCAAAAGAGTGGAAAATAAGGAGTGTTGACAAGGGTTTTGAGAAATTTGAACCCTCATATATTGTTGGTGGGAATATAAAATCATACAGCCACTGTGGAAAATAGTTTTCAGTGGCTCCTTAAAAAGCTAAACATAGAATTAACATATGATCCAACAATTCCGCTCCTGGATATATACCCAAAAGAACTGAGCACAAGTATTCAAACAAATACTGTTCAGACATGAATGTCCATAGTACCATTATTGATAATAACTATAAGTTGGAAACAGCCCCCATGTCCAACAATGGATGAATGGAGAAACAAAATATGGCATACACATAACAATGGAATATTATTTAACCATAGAATGGAAGAAAGTACTAATACATGCTGCAATGTGGGTGAATCTGAAAACATGTTTGGGGAATAAAGCTTGACATAAAATGTAATAGGTTGTGTGATTCCATTTATATTAAATATCTAGAATAGGTGGATCCAGGGATACAAAAAGCAGATTGGCTATTGCTAGGGGATAGGATATGGAAGGAATGTAGAGTGACTTTAATGGTATGGGATTTTCTTTTGGGGTCATGAAAAGAATCTGGAACTCGGTATTAGTGGTGTTTGTACAGCACTGTGAATGTACTAAATGCCACTGAATTGTACAATTTAAAATGGTTAATTTTATGTTATACAAATTTCACTTCAATAAAAATAAATCCCAAGCTCAATGTTTTTTCAGGTTAGTATCATTTTTCCTTCCATGTAGTTATTTCCCCCTCCACTCAGAGCTAAGAATAGTACACAAAAATGTCTTCAACATCTTCTTAGTGTGGTAAATTGCTAATGCTAATTTGTTTTTCTTTCCATAGATCACTCATTGCAGGTTTTGTTTTACTGTGATTCCAGATTTATGCTGATGTTCCATTTGGGCAGGTCCTCTTTTTCCTCTGCATTGAGCCTGTAATGACCTGAGCTTTAGAAAATTAAGTATTATGTTTCATCCATTTAGGTTTTAACCTTTGAGATTTTTTCTAATTCTATTGCCACCTCATCTTTGATATATCTTGTGTATTTTACATAGAATTTTAGGTATTTTGTACCAAGCCTTTTTTTTTCTAAGCTTGCTAGGCTACCAGATTGCCAGAAATTGAGAGTCATACTGCCTTGCCATTTATTTATTCTTCAGCTGTTGGTGCGAAAATGTCTTTTTCTGAGATCATAATGATTTTATATTGCAAAATATAATTTTATATTGCAAAGTTCAATGGACAACTTTCTTCCCTGCCATTATTTGATCTTTCTGTGAAATCTGAAGATTTTCCTACTTTTCCCTCATCATCAAGAGTTCCACTCTTTCCTAATTTTCCTTCCATCTGTCTGAACACTATCTCTTTCCTTAAAATTGTGCTTCTTTTATCTGTACCAGTGATTGAATTTGGGTTATACATCATAATCATTTGAGAACATTTGAAAACTATAGCTATGAATACTTAATATAGGCTTATTAGACCAGAATACATGGTGTTATATCTGTGCATCTTTATTTATATTTTTAATTCCTAAATTGATTCTTATAAGTAAATCTACTATACTATAAATCTTTTCAGTTTGATGATATTTACTCCTGAGTAATACTTAACCCTATATATACTTCAAGTTCACCAAGGGAAACACTGAACTAATAAAGTTTTAACATCAACTATTGCTCTACCTGTACTGTCTGTTTAGTTAATAGCAACACTACCCATTGTGTTATCTAAGCCAAATATCTGGTGAGTTCATATACTCCTCATTCTCATTTATTAAATGTACTTTATGGCTATCATTGGGAAGCATGCTATTATGAGTCAATTTCTGAAGATAGAAGTTTAAAATTTTATGGAAATTAAGAATTAGTAATAAAAGAGATCATCCAGATTGAAGCTACCAAGTTAAAAATGGCATAGCAAGAGTCAGGAAGGCCAAGTGCAAAATCAATAGTCCATGTTCACAGGTAGACAAGGTTTAATGGGCATAGAATGGGATAACTCTGAGCTGTTGAACAAAAGCTTCACCTATGTAAAAAATGTTTTTGTGGTTATTTTTAGGAAAATTTTATTCAGAGTGTGGCCAAAGAGAGTCCAACTTCTGCTATTCAAAACCTCATTAACTAAGTGATGCTAGAAGTTCTCAGAATTAGCCTGATTTAAAACATTTCCTTGCTTTTGTATTTCTAGGTTTGGGGTTAGGTTTTCACTGTTATGCTGTCTAACACAGATTCCATAATTTCAGCTCCTTGAGCAGGACTTCGTGTATCAAGAGGTGAGGCAGCAATTTCTTCAACATAGATTCATTGTCCCCATATGGGGCATCTTTGTAAATTAGAAGGTTTATAATCAAAAGTAGGATTTTGTTGAACCAGATTTAGAAGTGGTAAAGTGTGTCTGTGGATTCTCACAGTGATGGTAAGGATAGAGAGGGCATAGGATTTATGACATCTTTCTACTGTCAGGGGTCCAGGTATTTGTCCACCAGCTTTTGGCATAAAGGGTGCCTCTCGCCTGGAGGTCAGTTCCTGGTAAGCCTCTTCTGGGTATAAATGCTTGGAATTCCATGAGATATTTGTGGGTTTGTGGGCAACCTTTAGATTCCTCCAGTGTTATAGCTGCTTAGGTGTTGGCAACTCTGAGGGATAAGAGGTGCATGGGAGAGCAACTGCAAAGTAAATGTATTAGCCTTAAATTTGTTCCCAAATGAAGAAACACAGTAAGAGTTATATTGTGCAAACTGTGACTTTTGTGCTAAGTCACACGTTTTAGCTCAGGTCATCAGAATTCCTTAGTGGCATTTCTGGTACAAGCCAAGCTAATAATAGTAGAGTACCCTTTATTCCATTTTACATTATTCCTTGTTTATTTCCAATCAGGAACAATAGGGGCAGGATAATGACTCTACCAAGACAAGATTAAGATATTCTTATGTCCCTGCATAATCCCATCAAAAGGCCATGCAGTAGCACCCCAATTTTCCCTAATTTCTAACCTCTAAGAAATATAATCAACTGGACTTGGTGAGCAACAAGACCTGGGAGGCAGAGAGACAGAGGAGTCTAGAATAACCTCCATATGTCAGATGTGAAAAGGACAGTTGATGGCCATACACCATAGATGATATTATAGAATAGCACATGACGTTGAGGGACTGAGAAGAAAAATTGGGAGGTATAGGTTCTGCTCCTTTATACAAAACTATAAATATGCATTTACCATTATTGACAGTATTTGTCACTACCAATTTGTTCACTACCAATTTCAATGTTACTACATATTATTTTATCTTGCTCTCAGGGACAGAAACAAAGTTTTCCTCTTTATTTCATGATTTAATGCGCCCGATATTTTGAAGTACATTATATATGATTTCCATCACAGCTGAGTATCGGTTTAGTTCACCATCACAGTCAGAGTTTATGTACAGAGTTTATGTTTACATATTAGAGTTTATGTACAGTAGACAAATAGTAAGTGAAACTGACTGATCCTCTGAGAATAACAGGAGAACAGTTAGAAATTAGATATACTGAAAGGTGAATGTTGGAATAAATTTTATTGTGTTTTCAAAGCATTACAAGTCAAAACAAGTATGTTTCCAGTTTACTGGATGCTTCTTTTCACAAATAATTATTATTTATTCTCTTAGTGTTGAATGGATCACTGTGTTTCTAGCATTGATCTTTATCACCTATATATTCTAAATTTAATAAAACTGTTTAAACAAGTGTTTTTTTCCAAGAAGCAAATTTGAAAGAAATTTTAATAAAACTGGTTATATATATAGACCTAAAATAAACTAAAGGAAAAGCTCATTTTAAATTATGTATTTCTTGCATGTGAATTGTCTCCTGTACCTTAAGAATTTCACGTGCTAAACCTGTTAGGTTGTTATTAGCATTTCAATTAGTGGTTTTCCATCAGTAGAAAGCTGATAGCCTGGTTTCCTGCTATTTGTAAAACAAACACTAAAAATAATAGATATCCGATCCAAATATTACTGAACTGAATTTAAGTACATATCAACGAAATATTGGCAAAAGCTTATTCCAAATTTCTGGCACAAAACTGCGCCCACATTGTCATCTATAAGCCACAGCTTGTGAGCATTGAGAAACCATGGGCAGTCTAATCTGCTGAAAAATCCCTTGTAGTATGTTCAGTATCTTCCTGTGTAATTAAATGATAGTGGCTCGCTTCCTACTCTGATCTTCTTACCTTTCCCATACCATACTAAAATTTAAAATGATTTTTACAATTTTAGAATGTTTTAGGATTTACAGAAGAATTGCAAAGATAGTACATAGAATTACAATATATCCCTCATACAAATTTCCTATTTTGAACTTCTAATATTAGTATGGAAACCTGTCACAATTAATGAACCATGTTGATACATTCTTATTAACTAAAGCCCACACTTGAAGTTTTCTTAGCTTTACCTAATGTTCCATTGTTTCAGTGAAACCGCTAGATGGCCTTTCAGGGGCCTCCAAGGAGCTCTGGTCCTTTATGTCTCAGCACAGAACGAATTCAGCAAGAGGCAAAGTGATAGATAAGAAGTGATTTATTAGAATAGGACGCTTGGGAGGCTTATAAGCGGGCAGGCAAGCATTGCGCTGCCCCGAGTACTTAGTGGGTTACATTTATATAATCAAAGGAAAAGTGGGGAGGGGGAAAAGATCACCTTCCTCATTCTTGAGTAGATATCACACTTCCATCATCAGCTCCTCCTCCAGTTTGGGCAGGGGAGTTTTCTTGTCCCTACACAGTCAAGCTGGGACTGTCAAGGCACTATGGAAAATTTATTTCCGGTCTCAGTACAATGAGGGTCTTTCACTTTGAAATGTCACCTTTCCATAAATTATTGTTTATTATGTGTGCAGAGAGCATGTCTTAAGGGTCATTAACTTACTGAGTTCACTGGGCAGGGTGTGGGTCTCATGCCACCATTGTTTTTTGTTTGCATGGTTTTGTTGCTAAACAGGGCTGCTTGGTTTTGTGGTTAAGCAAACCTGCTTTCCTGAGTGATCATTAACTTACAGGGGTCTCCCATACTTCTTTCTTTACTTACAATAGTGGGATTAACTATTTAATCACATACTTTGTCCCTTTACTCTGTCTCTATCACCAGGATCCCATCCAGGGTATCACATTACATATAGTCATCTTAGGCTCCTCTTAGATGTGACAGTGTCTCACTTTTCTTATTTTGATGACCTTGAAAATTTTGAAGAGGACCAGGCAGATATTTGATAGAATGTCCTTCAGTTGGGGATTATTTGTGTTTTCCTCATGATAAGACTGGGGTTGTGCATTTTAGGGAGGACGACTACAGAGTAAGGTATGATTTTCATCACATCACGCATCATACCAAAGGTACATACTATCAACATAATATCACTATTGATGTTGACCTTACTTAGCTGGCTTAGGTAGTGTTTGTTAGATTCCCCGCTGTAAAGTTGCTCTTTTTTTTGCCATTTCCCCACAAGATTCTTTGGAAGGAAGTCACCCCACTTAAGGAGTAAAATTATGCCCCTCGTCCTTGATCGTGGAGTATCTACATAAATTATTCGGAATTCTTCTGCATGGGACTTTAATCTAATGCTGTCCATTTATTATTTAATTAATCATGTATTTATATCAGTATGGTTAATGGATTTTTATGTTATACTTTGAGCATGATCCAATACTACTTTATTTATTTTGTTGCTTAAATTCCAGTTTAGACCAGGGGGCTCTTTCAGTAGGTGCTTATTTCCCTTTGATTTACACTTATCGTTGTTTCTTTTGTTTAGTTCTTGTTTCCCTTTTTGTTTCTTGTTTTTTAATTTCTTAATTTGGGTCATATAAGATGCTTAAAGACCCTCTTACGAATTGCCTGTCCTTGAATCAGCCATTTCTCCAAGGAGCTATTTATTCCTTCTATTGGAGAGCTGTATTGGAAACCAGGATTTGGGTGCTAGTATACGCATTGCTATCAACAGTAAACATTTGCATTAAAAAAGCTAAAAAATTATTTCGTTTTTGCATTCACCTGTATCTGTATGTATATAGAACACCTGTCATACTTTGTTTCTTCATTGCTTTAAGTTCAAGCTAATTACAAATGTTATACGCCCCATACAAAGACTCTTAGTTGGAGTTACAGTCCATTTCTTTGAGTGTGTGAAGAATAAGGATTTATATCTAACTATGATATTGAAATGGTAATTGGAAGGAAAGCAAAGGATGGGCATTTAACCCAGTCTTAGGATGGAGGGAAGGTCCTTTGATAAATGATATTGAAGTTTGTACTTGTTAATATTGCTGTATAAAAAATTATCAAAAACTTATTATCTCACAGAATCTCCAGATGAGAAATCATCACAACTGAGCTGGTTCTCTGCTCAGGGTCTCACAGTACAAATATACAGATATTCGCCAGGTTGTGTTTTCATCTGGAATTTGAGAGTCTCTTTCTAAACTCACGTGGTTTGGCTAAATTCAGTTCTTTGCAGTTGTGGAACTGACTTCCCATTCCATTGACAGCTGTCATCCAGGTGCCAATCTTAGCTTTTAGAGATCTCTCATTTTCCTTGCCATATGGCCCCCTCCAACTTCAAAGTCAGCCAGGGAGAATCTCCCTCATGTTGAGTCCCTCTCGTGCTTTGAATCTCTTTTTTCAGGAAGAGGCTAGTCTTTTATTTTAAGGCTTCACCTAATTAGATCCCAACCACTGAGGATAATCTCACTTTCTTAAAGTCAACTGTGCCTTATCACAAAACCTAATCTGGGAACAAAATCCATCATATTCACAAGTCCCATGGATTATAAAATGTGTGTGGACTGGGGGCAGAAATCCTGAAGACCATCTCAGAATTCTGCCTAACACAAGTCTGTGTTTTGGACATTTAATAGAACATTTTCCAGTTGCAGAAATAGAGAAAGCAGGCACTAGGCAGAGGAAGAGAGATAAGCAATAGCAAGATATGTAAAGTAAATTTACAAGTATCTCAGGATTAATATAGTAAGAGACTTCCAGCCAGGACATTTGTGGACATGAGACTGTACACATGATTTGGCCTGAATTATGGAGACTTGATTTTATGCTAAGCAGTCTGCAATTTTTCTGTAGTTGGTGGAGCATTTTAATCAAGGGAGCAAAAAGGGTAGAATTTGTTGTTCTGATAAAATACCCAGGCAATAGCAGAAATGATAATTCTGCATGATACCGAGCTAGAGTCAGAATCAGTAAATAGGTCAAGCAAGAGTTGACAAAGGCCCACAATATGAAAATGACAATAGAAAAAAGAAGAGGCTTGTGTAGGTAGCCTTGACATTTGGGTAGGGGTCCCTAATACCTTCAGTTGTGTAGGCCACGCAAATATTTCTCAAGGAAAGGCACAATCAAAGACTCAGGGGAGGGAAAACTTGGGGTCTGTCAGGAGTATTTAGAGTTATTGAGCATGAATCACAGGAAAAATGTGAAGGTTTGTGGGAAATAATACTTGAAAGCTGGAATCAATCATTCCGTAAAATATCTTGAATGGAAACATGCTGAAAAAAGTAGTCATTCATTTGCATTTGAGACTACTGAAGTATTCCAGTGCAAGTTTTTTGTTTTTGAAGGACAAATCCTGAGAACATGGGGATACCAAAGACTGGACAGTAAAAAGAAATGCATCAACAATTTCCCAATTGAAAAGTTCACTTTACTTAGGCATCAGATGACCAGAATTTAAGTGTCTAATCTTCTGCTTAGTAAGTCATCTTGTTCAAGTTATTTAAGAAAAAAGTAATGTAACAGTTTTATCATGAGGTTTTATATACATTCTTTTTAATTCTGGCACAAAATAATATTAAATAGGTACTATTTTGTCTTTGAAACTTACTAAAATCCCTCTCCCCCAATCCAACACACTCTTTCTCCAGTCCCAATCTGGGAACAAATGACTGGGGTCAGAAAAAGAAAGCTATGGATAAAAAGTGACATAGTTCGGGAGAGGACACTACTCTCCTTCATCTCTTCTTTTTCTTCTCCCTTGACTCTGGATCCAGCTAGGAATTATGCATAGAGTTGCAGGAAAGACTTCTCAGTTTTTTAAATGACAGCTTTCTATTTGACAACCATCATCTCAAAACCAAAACAAACTTTGTCTCTTATTAGAATGGAATATACATCCACGTAAAAATACATTTGTATTTTTATTTCTAGAACTAAAACTTCTGCAAATGTACAAGCATCTTTAAGTCATATGCAGGCTACTGAGATGATTACACACTGCATTGTCACTGACAATTATCTTGACATACACAGTGGAAGGAGAAGTGGGCATGTGGTAACTATCCATTTTATTTTTTCAGTCTAGAAAATTTGATTTTCTTTGTTCTGACATTGTTTGGCTATCTCAATGGATCTGTTTATTTGATAATAGTCGAATTTCTATGTCACTTATGTTTAGATTTAGCTTGAACCAAGGAAATGTTTTGTCCTCTTTGCTTTTTAGATATCTACTTAGGAATCTGAATTAAGAGAGATTGCCTTGGAAAGGCACAGCAAGGTAAATAGTGGAAAAGGAAGATGTATGGACATTTCTAAGTTGATTTTAGAAAGTCCCAACAACAACAAAAAAGAAATCACTGCCAAAGGTATAGAATATACAACAGTTAGTGAGGACCTATGATCTGCAGAAGCCACAGGACTATATATAAAGAGAGAAGTGTTTTATCAGTGGATAGCTCTTTCATTGTCTAATCCACTAACCTAAGGATTAGAGATGATACAAGTGTGAAACTCCTCTTATTTTCCTCTTGCTTCATAAAATACTGAATATAAATCAGTACTTTATGTAAAATTTTGATAAATTAAGGAAACGAGGTATGGGCGGAAAAATTATTTGAAATTAAGTCATCATGCCTTTATCTTCAAGATTTCAAGGTCATGTCAAAAATTTTCCTTGTACTTTGCAGTTCATAAAGCATGTTCACCATCCTGATTTGATTTGGTCATAAAAATTGTCATGGAAATAAAGAGGATGCACACTGTCACTGGAGAATTTTATAAGACTTTGGAAGGAGATCGTAATGATCTTGCTTCCTTTCAAAAGAAATAATTTTGTAACTGAGCACATGTTCCATAATTTCTGATTATCAAACTTCCAGAACCTTCCATTACCTTTCCAATGCAGTTTGTCCCTAGGTAACAACAGTGGGTGGTGGCCGTTCTTGGAGTTCCACACATCTGTACCTCCTTCACTTCCTCTTCTAACTTATGAATGTGAATTTTTCATGGCTTTGTTTTAGGTCATAAACATATTCTCTATTTCATAAATTTCACTCTTATAAAGTAAAAGAGTTGCCTTTAAAGATTCTTGCACCATGATTTCAAAATTCTCTCAGATGGATAAGAGATAGAATTCATTAAACACAAAGTGATCAATCTTGACCTTGCCTGACTAAATGGATTTCTTTGACTGAACTGGGTCACATAGAAGAGAAGAAAGGAAAACAAAACAGAGATTAATATGTCAAGATATTATTCCAATTTAATAATTTTACAGATGAGGAAAGTTAGGTCCATAGTAATTTGGAGTCTTGTATATGATTATAGAGATAAAAAATGGAAAGAATAGCTTGAGATTTCCATGGTTGGATCTCATGGAAAGATCTTTTGATGAAATAATCTGATTTATCTTACAGAGAAATATCCTCAGTAGGAGAAATATGGAATTTGTGTTTTTCTTTTAAGAGCTAAATTAGATTAGATGGAGACTCAAAGATCTTTGTGGGGCAGTGACTGGTATTGACTAGGTTTTATGAGCATATTGAGAAGAGTGTAACTCACAGCTTGGATGCTTGAGGAAGTTGTAAATGGCAAGTGGCATTTTGAGAGAAAGACGAACTGGAAAACAGAATAAATGGAACTTTATAGCAGAAGTTGTAATTAATTATCTCATGGGGTGGTAAAGAAAAAAGGAAAAGTAGGATTGGTAAAAGTTATGAAAAATGAGGCTTGTATGTAGGTCAGAAATAATCTTCTATGTTATTTGTTCCAAAGGCAAATGATTTATGATTTCAAGAGACACATGAAAACATGGTTAAATCTGTGATTTGGAAAGAGAATTACTAATGATAGAATGTTGAAATAAAACTTTGTGGCAGGAAGAGCAGTTAGGAAATAATAGGAGTATCCCAAGAAGTAGTGACGTAGATTTCATCACTACTATAAATCTATAAAGTAGATTTATACTTGAAATAATTGAAGGGCAAGTAGTGTTATGAAGAAAAGAAGGCAGATCAAGATATGTTTAGTAGGAAGAACAAACAGCATGTAATGATTGATAGTATGAGAGATTGTGTGTGAAAACATCTGATATCTGGCACATATAGCTATTCAATAAATGTCCAATCTCCCCTTTCCTGAAACCTGTGTTGGATTCCCTTTAACATGATTATAACTCAGACCTGTCTACCTTAAAAGTTATGTCAGGGCTTCCCTGGTGGCACAGTGGTTGAGAGTCTGCCTGCCGATGCAGGGGACACGGGTTTGTGCCCCGGTCTGGGAGGATCCCACATGCCACGGAGCAGCTAGGCCTGTGAGCCATGGTCACTGAGCCTGCGCGTCCGGAACCTGTGCTCCGCAACGGGAGAGGCCACAACAGTGAGAGGCCCGTGTACCGCAAAAAAAAAAAAAAAAAGTTATGTCAATATAACTCCTAAAGCAACTGGAGTATGATTGGAGTACTCCAATTATAATACTCTAATTATACACAAAGCTGGGAAAAAGGGAATAATGTTCATATTCACATATGCCTACATGAGCACTCATTTACATACAAACATACAATTTCATACACTTCCACAAATATACATGGATGTTGTATTTGACTACCCAAAATATGGATGTTATATTTATAAATTTAGAATGTCAGAAAACCATTATGGTATCAAACTACTGTGCAATTAATATGTGCGAAACAAGATTGGTAAATCTTGATATTTTTTGTAGATCTACATTTTTCAAGTTAAGAGCAGAATAGGATTTATAGTAGTAATTTCTAATAATATCCAACAGGCAAAATCAGTAAACTTCCTTTATCATTTGCCACTTCAACTCTGCATTTTGTGCACTTGTTTATTTTTTTCTCTAGATATATAATAGTTTTAATAGATTAAGTTGGTAAGTAATATCAAAAAGCTTAAAGCAATTTTAATAAGAAAGGAAATATGTAAGTAGTTAGGGCAAAGATGAAGTGTATCCTTAGAAAGAATCCTGGGGGAGTGCATCTGGAATTTTCATCCTTCCCATTGCTTAACTGTCCTTCTTTCACCTGTTGAATGGTATCCTTTGTCTTTATTAAACTCTTTAAGATTCTTTTGTAGTACCTGATGAGTCCTTCTATACCAAAAAGAAAACAAACAAAAATACATAGAAACCATGTTCCTCTTGGTCAGAATCTTTTATTGTCCATTCTTGACCCTATGGATTCATTAGCAGATATGCTTCAGGTATAAATATGTATATCTTACCTGATCTCCAAATACGTAGCTGGATTTTTAGCAGAAAATTGTGGTAAACATGACTGGGGTATTTGTGACACTGGAGAAGGGAAATTCAGTATAAAAATTTTTTTTGTATCTTTTATAATGAAGATCCAGGTTGGTTTTCACAGAAAAAAATATTTAATAAGCTCATAGCATTTAAATATGATATATCACCCATCATTCTAGGTACCGAGACACAAGTTTTAGATAAAATAGACATGCTCAGACTTTCATAGGTATTGATATTATGTAAAAATTAGTAAAAAGTAAATTACCAGTAAAAGGATGGTCTTTTAATAAATGCTGTTGAGTTTGTTGTCTAGCCATATGAAAAATAAGAATCTTGATGTTGATCTCATACTCTATCCCAAAATTAATCCCAGCTAGTTCATGGATATAAATGTGTAAAGGAAACTAAACAAAACTTTCTAAAAGATGATATAGCATTATATCTCTATACTCTTTAAGAGAGTGAAAAGGGAGAAAAATATTAGCAATACATACAACTGAGAAAGGGCTTATAAACATAAAAAATGAACTATTATCAATAAGATAATGACAAACCCAATTATAAAGCATCAAGATTTTGGGACAGGAACTTCATTTAAACAATCCAAATCACCAATACGCCTGGGCAAAGAGTTGAATTCTTAATAGTGGCATGGACATATATCCCCTACCAAACGTAAAATAGATAGCTAGTGGGAAGCAGCCGCACAGCACAGGGAGATCAGCTTGGTGCCTTGTGACCACCTAAAGGGGTGGGATAGGGAGGGTGGGAGGGAGGGAGATGCAAGAGGGAAGAGATATGGGAACATATGTATATGTATAACTGATTCACTTTGTTATAAAGCAGAAACTAACACACCATTGTAAAGCAATTATACTCCAATAAAGATGTAAAAAAAAAAACAGTGTCTGAGAAAATTTAAGTTAAACCACAATTAAATACCACTAAACAACAATCATAATGGGTAAAAACAAATGCAAACAAGTCCAAGTATTGAAAGGAAGTGGAGTAACTGGAACTCTCATAGACTACGGATAAGAGTGAAAAACTAGTACAACTATTTTGTAAAATTTTCAATTTCAAGCTAAAGTTAAATACAAAATGTTCTATGACCAAGCATGTATGTACTCCTAAGTACATTAAGAAGAGAAATGCATATGTATGTACAACAAAAGAGTCAACAAGAATATTCATAGAAGCAATACCTATAATAGCTCTAAGTTAGAAACAAATCAAATGGCTGTAATTAATATGTTGGATAAATAAATTATCGTCTTTAACAATAGAATAGCGTGCAGTAATAAAAATGAATAAACTATAACTACACACAAACAACATGGATTAATATCACAAACAACAATGGATGAAAGAAGTCAGTTTTAAAAGAATATGTAATGTTATTCCATTTATCAATATATAAAATGAGTCTATGGTTTTTAGAAGTCAAGGTTATGATCATATTTAAGGAAAAAGGAGGAAGTACTAATTAACAGAGGCAAGAATGAAAATATAAGGTGGTAACAATTTGTTATTTCTTGATCTGGATGGTGGTTGTAGAGATGAGTTTAAGATAATTCACTGAACTGTACAATTTGGTTTTATACAATTTTCTGTATATTGATCTACTTCAATAAAAATGTTAACAATACAATTAACCATAAATATGTAATAGTGCTCTGCACAGCAGATGAATTCAAAGAATTATTGTCAATTTCACTAAGTATGAAAATGATATTGTGGTTATATAAAAATAAATGCCCTTAGTTTTAGAAATTCATACTCTTTACTAAAGTATGACCTAAAAAGATATGTCTGCCATTTGCTTTAAAATATATTCAATATATTTAATTTTAATTCAAAATTAAAAATAATAAATAGGGATAGATGAAAGAAATGTGGCAAATCTTGCTTAAATTGCATGATAGATACATGTCAGTAAATGGTACTATTCTATTTATGAGAATACATAGTACTATGGTACCATTCTATCTGCTTTTAAATATATTTGAAATTTTTATGATAAATATTTTAAAAAATCAGTGCCACAAATATCTAGCTCTAAAAATGACCAAAAATTTATTTCTATCCCTGTTTCTTAGCACAGTATTTGACACCTCCTCACGTAATCAGTTGCTTAGGGAGTAACCTTGATATAATTCTTGATTTCCTCTCCTTCTTCAACCTCTTTACTTCAACCACACATCTAATTATCCTTGAAGTCCTACTGTTTCCATATCTTTATGACCCAGGGAACCCATCTATTTCACCTCTTTGCCCTGACCACTGTCTTAATTCACACCCCCATCTTCCATAAACTGGATTGTTTCAGTAACCTCCTTAACTGGTCTTCCCATCTCCAGCGTTTGTCAGTTTCAATCAGTTCTCCACACTGGAGCCAGAGGTCTTTTTTAAAGCAAAGATTTAATCACATTACTTTCTTCATTAGAATACCACAGTGGCTCCCCTACAGCACCCAGGATACTACCCTGGCAAGTATTTAAGTTCTCAATTGATATTTATCGAACACATCAACATATCTATTAAGATTCCTCCTTATCAAAATGGAGACTCACTCACAAGAGGTACTAGAATCTACCCCACAAACTTAAAGGATGTTTAATAACACTTCAAAATTGGCATTGCCTGTTCGAATTGCCTGTGCACTCCTGTGTTCTCAGTTATATATGTATACATTTAATTAAAAAGGAAATCTCCGCATGCCCTGGATTAGTTTCAAAGCTCTAAAACTAACACGAATTGCCCTCTTATTGCTTTCTGCTAGCCAAAACAAAAGTATTGGCCAAGGAAAAAGCCTCAGAGAAGCCGATTCAGAAGGAAGAAGATAGTCAAGGATGAGAGAGCCAAGAAGTTGAGGTTCTGCAGGTCTTTGTTTAGGGTAATTCAAGGAAACACTGGAATGAGAATGATTTCCACACTCATCAGTGCATGCATACATTTCCAACACACTCGCCAGTACAGGGGGTTATTTAGTCCTTCATGTTCATTTCATGTATCCTAATGGGGCAGAGGGGTATATTGGTTGGGATAAAGTTGCAGAAGGCAGAAGGGGATTGAATTTAGGTAAGTGATATTTATAGAATCTTTAGATGGGTTGTAGGAGCAGAATCAATACTGAGTTTCTAGCAGCAATATATATGAAGACTCCACAGATCTGTCTCATCACGGAGCTTCTAAGTCGGCCCCACTGAGTCAGGAAATCTGGAAGCTGACAAGCAGTGTAGGCTAACAATCCACTCCATCAAAATGGATCCCCATATATTCTTTCACGATTCCATTAAGAACTTCTGCTACAGCTTCTACAAAAAGTGAAGTGTGTCCATGACTATACTCACCAACAGAAATAGCAGAAGAAGAAGAATTGCAGACACCACATGCTCTTCTATATATGTCTTCCAAATCATGGAAAGAAGGACATGACTGGAAAAACCAATATCTAGCTTGGAATAGTAACTGTCAGTGAAGCTGGATGATAGAGATAGGTATATATTTAAAATATGATTTAAGGGGGACACACCACTGTGTGGTTTAAATGAATGTCATTCAATACAATCCAAAAAAATCCTTCACAATGACCATGGAGATATTAGCAGGGCACTTCAATCAATAGCTCCCAAGGAAAGAAAATAATAAATCCAAGGGGAGCTAAGTGAGTAGATAAGATTCTGGTTTCTCTGACGAAACCAGTGTCATGCTTCATGATATGCATGGGTGAATCACATAATGGATCGAAGTTCAGAATTTTATATAATTACATAAAAGGATTTTATAAAGTAAGAAGGAATGTGTATAATTAATACCATATAATCCTGAAAAAAACTATTCTAGAAAAAGAAATAATTGATTTCATTTATTTTCACATATTTACACTTAATCAGGGTTACTATTTTCCTATTTAAAGAGATTTTGGGAAATGTGTAAATTAGAAAAGAAAATCAGTACATGTTTATTTTTATGTCTGGCCTTCTTTGCCATACATTTAATAAACATATCTCCAAGTTATATTATTTACTGCTTTTTATTTTATTGGCACATTTTTTCCTCATTCTGCCCAAATTAATTTTTCATTTCTTACCAGTCACAGAACACTTTTCCTAAATACTAAGAAACAAAGGTTGAACAATCAAAGCAACGTAAATTTTATTATTCTATCAACCATTGAGGCAAATGTATTCATGAAATATGTTCATAGAACGTATTTCTAAAATTTACTTATTTTTTAAGATGTCACTGATTAGGACAAAGAAAGCCTCAGTTACATTGTAGAAGAAATACTTATGGACAGTTAGGCATGTTTTGCTTGCTGTCTCTTCTATGTGACTTTATTAGATTACTATAACTTGGAAAATATTCAATATTATACAGAAATTGGGTCAACATAATAATATTCAAGATTTTTAAGACTATATAATTGCATAATAGTAAAAGATAACTTATTAGAGACATGTGAATGCAGGAAGTATGTGAATAAAGTATATTTGTTTTTTCAATTAGTGTTTAGAATTTCCTAGATATGGCTAAAAGCAAAACACTGCAAATATTAGATGACATTCAAGTCTAAGACATGGCCTCTATCATTATAATGACATTTACTACAGAAATTTTAAAACAAACTGCTGTAGCAGCCACGATGAGTCAAAGTAAAATCATTTTGATGTTCCACATGAAAAATAGATTTTAAAAAATTGGCTGAATTGAATCATTTCAGATTGCCCACCACCTGTCATTGCTTTTTCTAAACTAAAAGCATCCATTACTTTATATGTGGAACTTCTGCTATTGCAAATCAAATTTCTTTTCCAAATGGCTATGAGGCCCATTAGCCCATAGAACAATGGTTCATGTGTGAGAGGCCACGAAGTTCATAAAGAGGGTGATTTTATGTTAAAGTTTAGTTAAAATGTGGGAAAGTTTAGTTAACATACAGGGATTGAAGATGGATGGTTTGTTATGGGCCACTACAGCAGTCTCATTGCTATGTTTATCTTTGTTTCAAGCTAGCCCTAAATCAAGATAACAAGTGGACAAATATACCAGAAAATATAAAGAAAGAATATTTAATCACTGTATTTATTAGCTTTGGATGAGTATCGATCCCTGCCCTGCACTCTGAGATAAACAAAAATCAAAAAAGTAAACTTCTTTTTTGGGAATTATCTTAGATCAACACCATGGGTGCTTTGGTATCAGCCGGGATTGCTTCCGGACTCAAGGCCCAGAAGGGAATTGACATCCATTTCCTGGTTCCCCTGGGGGCAGCAGCATTGGTGACTAGCCTTTTGTTTTCATACAGTTATTTCACTAAATGATTCAGCTGTGTTCAAGTTTGATTTTCTCCAGATTTATTTTTATATTTTTATCCTCAAGTGTCATAATCTGTTTCTTAATATGGAAAATTTAGTGTGAACTTTTCAAACTTTAGGTTTTCAGTTTTTAATATTAAAATGCATGCATAATCTAAATTTTTCAAACAGTATGAAAGCAATATGAGAGTTCCAGTCTTCTTTGATCATTTGTTTTTCCAGAGGTAATGACTACTAATAGTTTAAGGTGCATACTTCTTCATTATTTTTTTTCTGAGAATATATAAATCTAGATGATGGGATATTACACATGTAAGCTTTATTTGTTGTGTGTCTAGGAAAAGAAAAATTTAAATGCTTTCATGTAATCATTTTCTGGCTAAACTTTATAAAAACCCACCTGTCTTAGGAATTCTAGGAGAGAGACTTGTAGAGACATCTTAGATAAGGTAAATGAGAAGATAGACACAGCTGCGAGTTCCTAAGGTTGTACCCTTCAGAAAGTGTTTTTTCAGTAGAGGATGAAATAAGCTAAGAGGGATCACTTACCTCTCAGCATGAGGTTGAAAATAATACTGTCTTTTTTTTTTTTTAATAAAAAGTGATACTTACCACTTGGATCAAACTCCTAAGAGTAAGCTGCTGTTTTTATCCTGATGAATGAGGGACATCCTTTCCAGAGCAAATTCTAAATGGATCTACATATCTCACACACAAACACACACATCCATCCATACACACACTGATAAGGCTGAAGCTTCTCTTCTCATGTCTGCAGTACTCATGCCACAGGAAACATTAAAATTTAATCATAATGCTTTCTGACCACATCATTTTTCAACAAATGATATTAAGCATCCTTGTCTCCTAGCCTATCTTGTCAGAGTCCACAAACAATCTTTCATTCCTGGCTTATCAAACAAAACAGAAAAAAAATTAAAACAACAACCAAAAAGAAGAAAAAAACACAATTACAACTAAGAGTTGCTATTGTTACTGTACATTTTCAGGATACTGGTAATGGAATACAGCTTTCTGTTTTAGGGTAGGTAAGTGGGCAAACTCAATCAGAAAAAATCCAGTACTGCCTGGATAATATCTTAGTCCTCAGATGGTGGTTAGGTTCATGAAAATTCAGGTACAGCAAATAACAAAATGTCTGGCAGAAATAAAGCATCCAAAAGTGTTATTGAATGTTTTTTGAAATGAATATCTCATTAGGATTCTTGAGATTGTTCTAAGAAACTCTGCCAATAAAGAATGTGTAAAATTCTGGATAAAATATGTACTTAAAACCCACTTTTAAAATTAAAGGCTCAGGAACTTCCCTGGTGGTCCAGTGGTTAAGACTCTGCACTCCCAATGCAGCGGGCACGGGTTTGATCCTTGGTCAGGGAACTAAGATCCCACATGCTGCATGGCATGGCAAAAAAAAAAAAAAAAAAAAAAAAAAAATTAAAGGTTGATTGGCAAGAGAAGCAATGATCCTTGGAGTACAGAACTCTTTTTAAAAAAAAACATTCACCTGGGCTTCCCTGGTGGCGCAGTGGTTGGGAGTCCACCTACCGATGCAGGGGATGCAGGGGACGTGGGTTCGTGCCCCGGTCCGGGAGGATCCCACATTCCGCGGAGCAGCTGGGCCCGTGAGCCATGGCAGCTGAGCCTGCGCGTCCGGAGCCTGTGCTCCGCAATGGGAGAGGCCACAACAGTGAGAGGCCCGCGTACCAAAAAAAAAAAAAAAAAAAATTCACCTACGTTTTAAAGCAATTGAAACCAACTAGCTCTTCATTCCTTTTTATACCCAACACCACAGGGCAGCCAGGACTCTTTGCACACCCCATCTCCTGGAATCTTATTCCTTTAAGTCTTTATATCCTCTATTCTAATCAATTTTCTACCTTTCAACAACTCCTGAAGTACTCCTCCTGTACTTTTGGAAACACATATTCAGCCATTTTCTAAATTCTCCAAATATTCAAATATTTTTTGGATTTGTTCTGATCATTCCTTTACCATCAGGCTCAGCTGAGAGCACTGCCCACCTCCAATCCTCTTAAACAGTGGATGTTTCTACCTTCTCACCTCCCATTCCACTAGCCTAGAGGTCTTCCTTTGCTGCTCATTGCCACACTTCTTGATCAGTGATGCTCTCTCCTCCCTAAAACCCATGTCACCACACCATCCTAATGATTGCTATCTGTCAGTCTCCACCTTTATTCTACATCTCTTTTCATGATCCATCATTGTTTAAGCTGTCAACTATCTGCTGCTTCTTTCCTGTCTCCGTACACACTTGGCAATATCCCATCCTGGCTCAGTCTAACTCTCTTGATGACTCTCTGCCTAAAATCATGCATCTGAATCTGTTCAAGAAAAATGGGAAAGACATACTGTTAGGTCTCCCTTTAATGTGGTTACTAATCAAAAAGCCCCATAGAGCTATCTGTTGATTACATTATATTTATATATCCCATTCATTCTACTACTGCTTTGTACAATCATTTCATACTTTTTTTTCAAACCTCTACAGCTTCTCTCATACCCTCATCTTTGATTTTCCTTCCTATTTTACTTAACTCAAACAGTCTCAGGTACCCAAGACCTCATCTACCTGCATGCTGTCCTAAACCCTGCCTTCTATTTTGTTACTATGGATGAATTATGTCTGGTCTCACATAAGTCTAGTCTCTGGACTTCTGTTTTCTACCCTTCCTTATCTTTATTATTCAAGGACATAACTCTAGAAATTTCCCCTTTCTCCTATATCATTATTTCTTCTTTCACTATATCCCATGTAAATACTTCATTATTTACTTCTCTATTTATTATATCATTTTTAATAATTTTTATTCAAAATATTAAAAAAGTCTTGCCTATAGATTGTTATACTTAACACTAGAAACCCATATTTTATGTAATTCAAAGTTATATATAATCTTTATGAAATTGCATTATTCATAATTCTGATGTTGGTGTTTGAAAATATAATTCATTTTAATATATCGATATTTTTACTATCAACATTGATAAACTTTTAATATTTCTCATAATTTTAAAATTGATTTACATTATTTATTAGAAAACCATATTTTCTCCATATTATGACTTTTTATTTGTTTATTTACAATATTTTTAATTTTCTTCACTTATTTTCTGTTCTGATTTCATTGGCTGGGGACTTCAGAAAATAAGGAATTGAAGAAATGTTAGTGGGCATGCTTTTCTTATTCCTGATTTGAAAGAAAATGTTTTTAATTTCTTGTATTTTTATTTTGCAAAAGACTTTAAAATCATGAAACGGCACTGGATTTTACTAAGAGTTGTTTTGAATATATTACAATTATCCTATCATTTTTCTTCTTTATGTCTGTCATTATGCTGAATTACATTAGTTGATGTTCTAATTTAGAATTGTTTCTGCTATGCAAAGATAAATCTAAATTTGTCATAGAGTGTCACTACTATGTTTTTACATATTCCTGTTTTTAATTTTCTAAATTTTTATTTCAAACATTTGTATTTACAATTGTAAGATTGACTTGTGCTGTAATTTCCTATGTCCTTGTCTGATTTTAGCACCGTGATTTTATAAACTTCATAAAATTGGGTGCAGTTACTTCATTTTAAATATGTTTTTTGAAAACATGTGAAACAGCTTGGGATTTCTATTATTGAGTAGAACTGTTTTTTGATCTATTCATGTATTCTATTTTTATTTAAATTGTATTGTAGGGGGGTTCCCTGGCAGTCCAGTGGTTAGGACTCTGCACTTCCAGTGCAAGGAGTGTGGATTTGATCCCTGGTCAGAGAACTAAGATCCCACATGCCGTGCAGCCGGGCCAAAACAAAACAAAACAAAAAACAAAATTATACGGTAATAGACAACAAACCTGACTCCATATTCCTTTAGCTCTAACCTTTGTGCTCTGTTGCCTGTGCTTAGTCATGCTGGCTCTGCACCTTTGTAAAAGAGTGTTGCCTATAGCCTGAAATATACATAATTGCCCTTTCTCAAGGCTCTGCCTCCTAGGCTTGACCTTTAAAGGCGTAACACTTTTCATTCATAAGAGATAAAAAGTTGTAGGACATAAAATAACATTTGTCTTGTTGGAGGTTTATTGGAACATCTTGACCAGATCTACGTTGACACCCCCCTTCCCCTGCTATCCCCCTCCCCACTCCCAGGATTCTGGAGGGCACCAAGAAGTTTGTGACAACTATCCACACCCCCTCCCCTTTTAGTGTAATAGAAGCCTGAATTCTAACTTGGGTAAGATGCTTTTTTGTGACACTAGTCTGCCAACTCCTAGGTCTGCTGGCTGTCCAAATAAAATTACTATTCCTTGCCCTGACACCACCTCTCTGCACTTATTAGTCTGTCACAGGGGGCAATATAAGCTTAGACTCAGTAACAATATTATTTCAGGATATTGTCCACTTGATAAAAGTATTATCATTACTGATATAAAAAACTATTCTAAATCTGTTTTTTTTTCATTTCTAGTATTTTTATTTGTTTTATCGTTGATGCCCTTATCCTCCATGACTAATCTTGAGTAAAACTGTCCTCTCGTTTATTTGCTATTTTTGTGGGTAGATTCTATTTTATTCATATATGTCTTAATATTCCTTTCTACTGTTTATAAATTTACTCTAACTAATCATCCCTCTAACTCAATTTCATGATTTAAATTCCTATTTCGTTTTTTCACCATTTTTTTACATTAGGAATTTAACGTATAAACTTCCCTGTCAATATTTTTTCTAATATTTTTAAAAAAATATTTATTTTACTTATTATTTTTGGCTGTGTTGGGTCTTTGTTGCTGTGTGCAGGGTTTGTCTAGTAGTGGCAAGCAGGGGCTACTCTTCGTTGCAGTGCGCAGGCCTCTCATTGAGGTAGCCTCTCCCACTGCTGAGCAGCTGATCTCCCTGTGCTATGCGGCTGCTTCCCACTAGCTATCTACCTTACGTTTGGTAGTGTATATATGTCCATGCCTCTCTCTCGCTTTGTCACAGCTTACCCTTCCCCCTCCCCATATCCTCAAGTCCATTCTCTAGTAGGTCTGTGTCTTTATTCCTGTCTTACCCCTAGGTTCTTCATGACATTATTTTTTCTTAAATTCCATATATATGTGTCAGCATATGGTATTTCTCTTTCTCCTTCTGACTTACTTCACTCTGTGTGACAGATTCTAGGTCTATCCACCTCATTACAAATAGCTCAATTTCGTTTCCTTTTTTTTTTTTTTTTTTTTTGCGGTACGTGGGCCTCTCACCATTGTGGACTCTCCCATTGCGGAGCACAGGCTCCGGACGCGCAGGCTCAGCAGCCATGGCTCACGGGCCCAGCCGCTCCACGGCACGCGGAATCCTCCCGGACCGGGGCACAAACCCACATCCCCTGCATAGGCAGGTGGACTCCCAACCACTGCGCCACCAGGGAAGCCCCTCGTTTCTTTTTATGACTGAGTAATATTCCATTGTATATATGTGCCACATCTTCTTTATCCATTCATCCGATGATGGGCACTTAGGTTGTTTCCATCTCTGGGCTATTGTAAATAGAGGTGCAATGAGCATTTCGGTACATGATTCTTTTTGAATTATGGTTGTCTCAGGGTATATGCCCAGTAGTGGGATTGCTGGGTCATATGGTAGTTGTATTTGTAGTTTTTTAAGGAACCTCCATGCTGTTCTCCATAGTGGCTGAACCAATTCACATTCCCACCAGCAGTGCAAGTTTTCCCTTTTCTCCACATCCTCTCTGGCATTTATTGTTTCTAGATTTTTTGATGATGGCCATGCTGACTGGTGTGAGATGATATCTCATTGTAGTTTTGATTTGCATTTCTCTAATGATTAATGATGTTGAGCATTCTTTCATGTGTTTGTTGCCAGTCTGTATATCTTCTTTGGAACAATGTCTATTTAGGTCTTCTGCCCATTTTTGAATTGGGCTGTTTGTTTTTTGTTATTGAGCTGCATGAGCTGCTTATAAATTTAGGAGTTAATCCTTTGTCAGTTGCTTCATTTACAAATATTGTCTCCCATTCTGAGGGTTGTCTTTGGGTCTTGTTTATGGTTTCCTTTGCTGTGAAAAAGCTTTGAAGTTTCATTAGGTCCCATTTGTTTATTTTTGTTTTTATTTCCATTTTTCTAGGAGGTGGGTCAAAAAGGATCTTGCTGTGATTTATGTCATAGAGTGTTCTGCCTATGTTTTCCTCTAAGAGTTTAATAGTTTCTGGCCTTACATTTAGGTCTTTAATCCATTTTGAGCTTATTTTTGTGTATGGTGTTAGGGAGTGATCTAATCTCATACTTTTACATGTACCTGTCCAGTTTCCCCAGCACCACTTATTGAAGAGGCTGTCCTTTCTCCAGTGTACATGCCTGCCTCCTTTATCAAAGATAAGGTGACCATATGTGCATGGGTTTATCTCTGGGCTTTCTATCCTGTTCCATTGATCTATCTTTCTGTTTTTGTGCCGGTACCATACTGTTTTGATTACTGTAGCTTTGTAGTATAGTCTGAAGTCAGGGAGCCTAATTCCTACAGCTCCGTTTTTCGTTCTCAAGACTGCTTTGGCTATGTGGGGTCTTTTGTGTTTCCATACAAATTGTGAAATTTTTTGTTCTAGTTCTGTGAAAAATGCCAGTGGTAGTTTGATAGGGATTGCATTGAATCTGTAGATTGCTTTGGGTAGTAGAGTCATTTTCACAATGTTGATTCTTCCCATCCAAGAACATGGTATATCTCTCCATCTATTTCTATCATCTTTAATTTCTTTCATCAGTGTCTTATAATTTTCTGCATACTGGTCTTTTGTCTCCTTAGGTAGGTTTATTCCTAGATATTTTATTCTATTTGTTGCAATGGTAAATGGGAGTGTTTTCTTGATTTCACTTCCAGATTTTTCATCATTGGTGTATAGGAATGCCAGAGATTTCTGTACATTAACTTTGTATCTTGCTACTTTACCTAGTTCATTGATTAGCTCTAGTAGTTTTCTGGTAGCTTCTTTAGGATTCTCTATGTATAGTATCATGTCATCTGCATACAGTGACAGCTTTACTTCTTCTTTTCCGATTTGGATTCCTTTTATTTCCTTTTCTTCTCTGATTGCTGTGGCTAAAACTTCCAAAACTATGTTGAATAAGAGTGGTGAGAGTGGGCAACCTTGTCTTGTTCCTGATCTTAGAGGAAATGCTTTCAGTTTTTCACCATTGAGGACAATGTTGGCTGTGGGTCTGTCATATATGGCCTTTATTATGTTGAGGAAAATTCCCTCTATGCCTACTTTCTGCAGGGTTTTATCATAAATGGGTGTTGAATTTAGTTGAAAGCTTTCTCTGCATCTATTGAGATGATCATATGGTTTTTCTCCTTCAATTTGTTAATATGGTTTATCACATTGATTGTTTTGCATATATTGAAGAATCCTTGCATTCCTAGAATAAACCCCACTTGATCATGGTGTATGATCCTTATAACGTGCTGCTGGATTCTGTTTGCTAGTATTTTGTTGAGGATTTTTGCATCTATGTTCATCAGTGATATTGGCCTTCAGTTTTCTTTCTTTGTGACATCCTTGTCTAGTTTTGGTATCAAGGTGATGGTGGCCTCGTAGAATGAGTTTGGGAGTGTTCCTCCCTCAGCTATATTTTGGAAGAGTTTGAGAAGGATAGGTGTTAGCTCTTCTCTAAATCTTTGATAGAATTCGCCTATGAAGCCATATGGTCCTGGGTTTTTGTTTGTTGGAAGATTTTTAATCACAGTTTCAAATACAGTGCTTGTGATGGGTCTATTCATTTTTTCTATTTTTTCTTGATTCAGTCTTGGCAGGTGGTGCCTTTCTAAGAATTTTTCCATTTCTTCCAGGTTGTCCATTTTATTGGCATAGAGTTGCTTGTAGTATTCTCTCATGATCTTTTGTATTTCTGCAGTGTTGGTTGTTACTTCTCCTTTTTCATTTCTAATTCTATTGATTTGAGTCTTCTCCCTTTTTTTCTTGATGAGTCCGGCTAATGGTTTATCAATTTCGTTTATTTTCTCAAAGAACCAGCTTTTAGTTTTATTGATCTTTGCTATTGTTTCCTTCATTTCTTTTTCATTTATTTCTGATCTGATTTTTATGATTTCTTTCCTTCTGCTAACTTTGGGTTTTTTTTGTTCTTCTTTCTCTAATTGCTTTAGGTGCAAGGTTAGGTTTTTTATTCGAGATGTTTCCTGTTTCTTAAGGTAGGATCGTATTGCTATAAACTTCCCTCTTAGAACTGCTTTTGCTGCATCCCATAGGTTTTGGGTCATCGTGTCTCCATTGTAATTTGTTTCTAGGTATTTTTTTATTTCCTCTTTGATTTCTTCAGTGATCACTTCACTATTAAATAGTGTATTGTTTAGCCTCCATGTGTTTGTATTTTTTACAGATCTTTTCCTGTAATTGATATCTAGTCTCATAGCGTTGTGGTCGGAAAAGATACTTGATACAGTTTTAATTTTCTTAAATTTAGGAAGGCTTGCTTTGTGACCCATGGTATGATCTGTCCTGGAGAATGTTCCATGAGCACTTCAGAAAAATGTGTATTCTGTTGTTTGTGGATGGAATGTCCTATAAATGTCAATTAAGTCCATCTTGTTTAGTGTATCATTTAAAGCTTGTGTTTCCTTATTTATTTTCATTTTGGATGATCTGTCTGTGAAAGTGGGGTGTTAAAGTCCCCTACTATGAATGTGTTACTGTCGATTTCCCCTTTTATGGCTGTTAGTATTCGCCTTATGTATTGAGGTGCTCCCATGTTGGGTGCATAAATATTTCCAATTGTTATATCTTCTTCTTGGATCGATCCCTTGATCATTATGTAGTGTCCTTCTTTTTCTCTTGTAATAGTCTTTATTTTAAAGTCTATTTTGTCTGATATGTATGAGAATTGCTACTCCAGCTTTCTTTTGGTTTCCATTTGCATGGAATATCTTTTTCCATTCCATTACTTTCAATCTGTATGTGTCTCTAGGTCTGAAGTGGGTCTCTTGTAGACAGCATATATATGGGTCTTGTTTTTGTATCCATTCAGCCAATCTGTGCCTTTTTTTTTTTTTTTTTTCAATCTGTGCCTTTTGGTGGGAGCATTTAGTCCATTTACATTTAAGGTAATTATTGATATGTATGTTCTTATTCCCATTTTCTTAATTGCTTTGGGTTCATTATTGTAGGTCTTTTCCTTCTCTTGTGTTTCTTGCCTAGAGAAGTTCCTTTAGCATTTGTTGTAAAGCTGGTTTGGTGGTGCTGAACTCTCAGCTTTTGCTTGTCTGTAAAGGTTTTAATTTCTCCATCAAATCTGAATGAGATCCTTGCTGGGTAGAGTAATCTTGGTTGCAGGTTTTTCTCCTTCATCACTTTAAATATGTCCTGCCAGTCCCTTCTGGCTTGCAGAGATTCTGCTGAAAGATCAGCTGTTAACCTTATGGGGATTCTCTTGTGTGTTATTTGTTGTTTTTCCCTTGATGCTTTTAATATGTTTTCTTTGTATTTAATTTTTGATAGTTTGATTAATATGTGTCTTGGCGTGTTTCTCCTTGGATTTATCCTGTATGGGACTCTCTGTGCTTCCTGGACTTGATTAACTATTTCCTTTCCCATATTAGGGAAGTTTTCAACTATAATCTCTTCAAATATTTTCTCAGTCCCTTTCTTTTTTTCTTCTTCTTCTGGAACCCCTATAATTCGAATGTTGGTGCGTTTAATGTTGTCCCAGAGGTCTCTGAGACTGTCCTCAGTTCTTTTCATTCGTTTTTCTTTATTCTTCTCTGCAGTAGTTATTTCCACTATTTTATCTTCCAGGTCACTTCTCCATTCTTCTGCCTCAGTTATTCTACTATTGATTCCATCTTGAGTATTTTTAATTTCATTTATTGTGTTTTTCATCGTTGTTTGTATCATCTTTAGTTTTTCTAAGTCCTTGTTAAATGTTTCTTGCATTTTGTCTATTCTATTTCCAAGATTTTGGATCATCTTTACTATCATTATTCTAAATTCATTTTCAGGTAGACTGCCTATTTCCTCTTCATTTGTTAGGTCTGGTGGGTTTTTATCTTGCTCCTTCAGCTGCTGTGTGTTTTTCTGTCTTCTCATTTTGCTTATCTTACTGTGTTTGGCGTCTCCTTTTTGCAGGCTGCAGGTTCATAGTTCCTGTTGTTTTTGGTGTCTGTCCCCAGTTGCTAAGGTTGGTTCAGTGGGTTGTGTAGGCTTCCTGGTGGAGGGGACTAGTGCCTGTGTTCTGGTGGATGAGGCTGGATCTTGTCTTTCTGGTGGGCAGGTCTATGTCTGGTGGTGTGTTTTGGGGTGTCTGTTTATTTAGTATGATTTTCAGCAGCATCTCTGCTAATGGGTGGGGCTGTGTTCCTGTCTTGCTAGTTGTTTGGCATAGTGTGTCTAGCACTGTAACTTGCTGGTTGTTGAGTGAAGCTGGGTGCTCGTGTTGAGATGGAGATCTCTGGGAGATTTTTGCCATTTGATATGTGGAGCTGGGAGGTCTCCTGTGGACCAGTGTCCTGAAGTTGGCTCTCCCACCTCAGAGGCACAGCACTGACTCCTGGCTGGAGCACCAAGAGCCTTTCATCCACACGGCTCAGAATAAAAGGGAGAAAATGTAGAACAAAAGAATTAGTAGAAGTAGAAAGAAGGAAAGAAAAAAGGAAAGAAATAAAGAAAGAAAGAAAGAAGGAAAGAAAGAAAGGAGGGAAGGAGGGAGGGAGGAAGGAAGGAAGGAAGGATGGAAGGAAGGAAAAAATAAAGAAAGAAGATAAAGTAAAATAAAATAAAGTAAGATAAAATATAATAAAGTTATTAAAATAAAAATAATTATTAAGAAAAAAAAAATTTTTTAAATGGACAGATAGAACCCTAGGACAAATGGTGGAAGCAAAGCTATACAGACAAAATCTCACACAGAAGCATACACATAAATACTTGCAAAAAGAGGAATAGGGGAAAATATCATAAATCTTGCTCTCAAAGTCCACCTCCTCAATTTGGGATGATTCGTTGTCTATTCATGTATTCCACAGATACAGGGTACATCAAGTTGATTGTGGACCTTTAATCTGCTGCTTCTGAGGCTGCTGGGAGAGATTTCCATTTCTCTTCTTTGTTCTCACGGCTCCAAGGGGCTCAGCTTTGGATTTGGCCCCGCCTCTGCCTGTAGGTCTCCGGAGGACGTCTGTTCTTTGCTCAGACAGGACGGGGTTAAAGGAGCAGCTGCTTCGGGGACTCTGGCTCACGCAGGCTGGGGGGAGGGAGGGCCACGGATGCGGGGCGAGCCTGCGGCTGCAGAGGCCGGCGTGACGTTGCACCAACCTGAGGCGCGCCATGCGTTCTCCCGGGAAAGTTGTCCCTGGATCCTGGGACCCTGGCAGTGGCGGACTGCACAGGCTCCCCGGAAGTGGGGTGTGGATCGTGACCTGTGATCACACACAGGCTTCTTGGTGGCAGCAGCAGCAGCCTTAATGTCTCATGCCTGTCTCTGGGGTCCGCACTTTTAGCCGCGGCTCGCGCCCGTCTCTGGAGCTCCTTTAGCAGCACTCTTAATCCCCTCTCCTCGGGTACCAGGAAACAAAGAGGCAAGAAAATGTCTCTTGCCTCTTCAGCAGGTCCAGACTTTTCCCTGGACTCCCTCCTGGCTAGCTGTGGTGCACTAACTCCATGCAGGCTGTGTTCATGCCGCCAACTCCAATCCTCCCCTTGTGCTCCGACCGAAGCCCGAGCCTCAGCTCCCGGTCCCCGCCTGCCCCAGCGGGTGAACAGACAAGCCTCTCGGGCTGGTGAGTGCCAGTCGGTACCGATCCTCTGTGCGGGAATCTCCCTGCTTTGCCCTCTGCACCCCTGTTGCTGTGCTCTCCTCTGCGCCTCCGAAGATTTCCCTCTGCACCACCTGCAGTCTCCACCCACGAAAGGGCTTCCTAGTGTGTGGAAACTTTTCCTCCTTCACAGCTCCCTCCCACTGGGGCAGGTCCTGTCCCTATTCTTTTGACTGTTTTTTCTTTTTTCTTTTGCCCTACTGAGGTACGTGGGGAGTTTCTTGCCTTTTGGGAGGTCTGAGTTCTTTTGCCAGAGTTCAGTAGGTGTTCTGTAGGAGTTGTTCCACGTGTAGATGTATTTCTGGTGTATCTGTGGGGTGGAAGGTGATCTCTGCATCTTACTCTTCTGCCATCTTCCCCTCGTCCTCTATATATATTTTTAAAATTTATATCATTTAGCTAAATTGAATCATGACCTCTGGATTTATTCTGGGATTATAATGTTGATTTAACATCAGAACGTGATCAATGCCATTTACTATATTTTTCAATATTTTGGAATCAAATTTAATAAACTCGTTAAAAAGTACCTAACAAAGACTTACAATGCATATCATTAATAGTGAGAAATTATAGAAACTTTTTAAAAATATAAGGTCAAGTAAATCATCATCATTTATATTCACTTTTCAGTTTTTTTGAAGGGCCAGCTAGTCAACACAGTAAGATGAAGATAAATATTAACATACCAAAATTTAGAATGGAAAAAGTACCAAAACTGACTTGTTTGCATATGATATAATTACATAAATAGACAGCCAAAATTATTAAAAAATTGAATGTTTTAACAAGTTGGTTAGTTATAAGATTATTACATAAAAATTGTATTTATTTCTATACCCAAACACAAACAAAAATGATGTGGATGATCCTTACAAATAGAATATTCAGCTAAAGTAAGCAAGTCATAAAATATTATATACAGTGGATTCTTTGGGGATATTTAATACAAGAGTTAATATAATTTTAAAAATTAACACAAATTTCAGAAGACTGTTTATTTCACCTGATTTTGTTGAGGAAAATGTGTACTGGGGGGTATTGCCAAAGATTCTGAACTGTTCTGTTTATTATTGGGGGAAGGGGGCTTTTTAAAACAATAGCCAATTATTTTACATTTTTAATATATATATGTAGTATGTTCCACCACTTAAAAGGAACAACTCAGAGCTAACAATGGCCAAGACACTTCTAAAGAAGATTTGGCCCAACAGATATCAAATCATTTTAACTTATTGAAATAAACACAATATGTTTTTGAAGAACTATGGCATAGAACAAAGTCAAGAAACAGACTACCATATACATAGAAACTTGGTATGACAGAGGTTGTTTTTGAGATTATTTTGAGAAGCGAGCACTCTCTAAATGACACAAGGACAATGTATTATCTATTTAAGAAATAAAATGAGAAGTTGTAACTATGAAAGAAACAACTGTCAAGTTGAATACATTAAAATGGAATACTTTGTACATCAAAAGGCACTATAAAATAAGTGAAACTATAAGCCACAAATTGAGAGAAGATATTTTCACACAAAACACTGGTGAAAGAATAGTATTCATAATATAAAAATAGCCTGTACAAAGTTCATAGCATGTAACAAGGAAGTTATGAATCAACGAGAGCTGATGAGAGAAAAAACTGATACAACCACTTCACATAACAATTTTCTGTTTTACTCTAAAACTAAAAATCTGAAAACCATAACTGGAAATTCCAATTCCTAAATAAACTTTTAAGAATTAGCACCAGGCATCAGGTACAAGCCATTCTTGGTTGTGAGGGAGACCTGGCTGTGACAGCTGACACCCCATTGATCGCTAGGGTTGATTTGGCTGATCTTCCTGGCTAGGTGGTTGTCCTCTTCTTCCCTCACTGCTCCATGTGTGTCCCTCCTGAAGCTGTGCGCTCAGTCTAAGGCGACGACCTACCCCGATAGGGGAAGACTGTTCTTCTGTCAAGGGTATAGCAGTAGCTGCACTCCTGCTAGAACCTCCAAACAAGCTCTCAAGCTATTCTTAATATTCTTAATAGTGTTGTCTTCAGTGGCAAAAAGGAAAACAAAAAAACCCAAAACATTTTGTTTTTGGAAATATTACAAATGCATATTGACAAGAAAATGAAATGATAGTTTGTAGCATATTCATACATTGAAATTAAAGTCATAAATATATCTTGGATGCATAATATTGTTTAAAAAAACACAGGTGTCATCAAATTCTGTTTTAGTTTCTTACAGTTGTAATAAATTATCACAAAACTAGTGGCTTGAAACAACACAAATTAATTATATAACAATCCTGGAGATCATAAATCCAAAGTGTGTCTCACTGGGTAAAATCATTCAATAGGCCTGGATTTCTTATAGAAGCTCTACAAAGGAAGACATTGCCTTGCCTTTCTAGCTTCTAGGCTGCTACGTCCCTTGACTCATAGTCCCCTTCCATTTTCCAAGCCAGCTTTTGCATCACTCCGACCACTGGTCCCATCATCACATCTTCTCTGACTCTCGTCTCCTACCTCACTCTTTCATTATGAAGACCCTTGTGATTGTATTGGATTCACTGGCTAATCCAGGATAACCTCCCCATCTCAAAATCCTTAAGTTAGTCATATCTGCAAACTCTCTTTTGACATGTAAGGTAATGTATTCACAGGTTCCAGGGATTAGAATATGGACATTTTCTGCCTATTGGAGTGAGTATTATAATATTTTTATAAAGCTCAGAAACAAGCAAAAAAGTACAGTATATTGTTTTGGATGAAATAACTTCTGTGGTAATGTGTCTATTTTTTAAAAAAAAGGAAATGATGAAAACAAAATCCAAAATAGTGTTTTCCTTGGTGGGTGTGGGAAAAGCCTGGGGAATTAGATAGCACAGAAGCACCTAGCTAGATGCAAGAGATTGGCAATGTTAAAATTCTTAAGTTTGGTAGTGTATGTTCATGGGTTTTAAATTATACTTAATAACTTAGTATATTGTTACATATCTTACTTTGCTTGTAACACCCATTACATTACATGTATTACCTATTACAGTGAGATAGTTTAATAAAAATCAATATATAAAACATAGAATTTGAGAAATATGTACATTATTTTCAGAGTGTACATATTTGTTTCTAACACTACAAGTGTAATGCATTATATATTTGAGCATGTATAAACACAAGGGAATTTCTTATAAATTGTAAGAAAGCAATATGAGACTGCATTGAATCACTCTACTGCTATATAACTCACGATAGCTTAATATTTTTAAACTCATAATTTATTTGTATAATTCATCTCAAATATTAAATGTCAAAAACACCTAACACAGTTTACTAATTAATATAATTTTATCACTTGTGGGTAGATGTGTAGTCAGAGTATATTAATCAGCTTGGGCTGCCATAACCAAATACCATAAACTAGGGTGGCTTAAACAACAAAAATGTTTTTCTCGTAGCTCCAGAGGCTGGAAGTCTGAGGTCAGAGTGCCAGCATAGTTGGATTTCTGGTAAGAACTATCTTTCTGGCTTCTAGAAGGCCACCTTCTCTGTGTGTGCTCACAGGTTGAAGAGAGAGAGCAAGCTCTGGTGTTTCTTCTTATAAGGGCACTAATCCAATCATGAGAGCCCCACCCTCATCTAAATCTAATTACCTTCCCAAAGTCCAATATACAAAAAGCCCTCACCTATAGGGTTAGGGCTTCAACAATGGATTTTGGAGGAACATAATTCAGCCCACAGCACACAGTTTCATTTTTAAAGCATCCTCTTCAAATAAGATGTCTTAGTCTGTTTGGGCTGCTATGACAAAAATACTATAGACGGGGTGACTTTCAAGCAACAGAAATTTATTTCTCACAGTTATGGGGGCTGGAAGTCCAAGATCAGGGTGTTAGCATGGTTGAGTTCTGATGAGGACCAGAATGATGACTGCTCATTGTATCCTCACATGGCAAAGAGGAGAGGGAGAAATCAAGCTCTTTTGTGACTTACAGCACACTGACCCCATTCACGAGGCTCCACCCCCATGACCTCATCTAATTCTAATCACCTCCCAAAGACCCTACTCCCATCATCTAAGGGTGGGAGTAGGTTTTCAACATAGGAATTTGGGTGGGTGGGGCCAGGAATTTGGGTGGGTGGGGCCACACAAACATTCATTCTGTAGCATAAAATATTCTCTACAAAATCCTCTAGAGTCCTGAATGAAGTGACACATTTTATTCTTAGAGGTCACCCTCAGAATTAAAATACGTACCCAATGATTATCAATTATTACTGAATGAAAACTGAAACCAACTTGGTTTACCATTTGTATTTTATTTGTCCTAGCAATATGGTGCATATTAAAGAAATAAGCCTATTTATAGTACAAACAAATATACTGACGATTTTTTTCAGCTAATCTAACTTTGGAGGAAGGTGAAGGAAGAAAACAGCAAAATAGGACAGATAACGTCTTATTCTGGAGAGCAATAAAGAATATACAAGTGATATACTGATCAATAATAATCAGTAGTTATTTTATAAAATAACGTTCTGTCTTAACTAATAAGTCTCTTACTTGGATTTAAAATTTTTAGAGGTATATTCCCAATTTGAATTCATATCAATCGTGTTTAAAGAAATATGCATACATTGACATCAAGCTATAAATATTTCAAATTTTAATTCTTGAAATTATTAACCAAAAACATGTCTGAATGTGAACTATCCTGCTGCAGCATTAAATTATTTAACAAGCAATAGCAAGATCAAATTGCTATTTGACCCACATAGACAGAGACAAATCTCGATTTACTCACAGTGGATCAATTTAACAATCTCATTCCATGACCCATACCCCATTTTATGCACATCTGCACCCAGACAGACTCATCTCCATACTAGTTCCCAAATCTGATTTGTTTTAACCATGCCAGAAGGAAGGAGATTAAAAGCCTCTACTGAAAGAGCTGAGAATTTTCATAAAATAACAATGCCTAGCAATCCTCCCTCCACAATAAATTCAAGTAACTATCAGTGTCTGAGTTTATTGCCTCTGTGTGACATTTACTTATCAATCTCTTAAATCCTTTCGGTTTAGACTATTCAAACAATCCACACAGAAACAAAACATAAAAAGACTGATCACCGTGAAAATAAGCATCCTAGAAAAATGTGCATGTATGTCAAATTATTACGAATTTGAAGCACTCTGATCAAATGCAGAAAGAATTCCACTAAGTGTTAAAACAGTTGGAAAAGTTCTCCCCACCCCCAAGTCCTACTTTTAAGTTCCTTTGATACAAGGTGGCACAAAGTCAAGAGAGAACTTAAAACAAGCTTCACATTAATATTTGAAAAAGGGCACCCACTGTGTTTGATGTGGCGCCCTTCATGCAAATCATGTAGTCCAAGAGAAATCCCAGTAGGAAAGATGTTGCTTTCTTCTTTGCCTGCTCCCTTTTTTTACTGCTGGATAATAATGAACTTCTCACACTCCCTTTGCAACCCCCCTGAGCTATACAGAAATTAAGTTATTACTTGCTAGCTGAAGACTCTTTCGGCAGTTTATCGAGACATCTTTTTTATTATTATTATTGATTTTTGGTTAAAAGAAAAAGACAAATTCCAAACTTCATTAGGGGGAAAAAAAGATAACCTATTTTTCTAATAATGAGAAACATAAGGTCTGAGCAAATGTGACCAAAATAAGATATATGCATTTAAATTATTTCAATACATGATTGGTAGTTATAAGAAGTATTCCTTTATCTACCCGCAGCATGCAGGGACATTGATTTAGCTGGAGACAGAGAATTATTAACAGAGAGAGACAGTGCATAGGAAACATGCCACTAGCTGACTGTGGTCTCCTCATAAAGCACTCCTGCCTTGGGGGGAAAAGTGTGAAAACTAAAACCCAATGTTAGAATTGCTACTATATCGACAGCACTCATTTTGTTGTACACTTGGAAGCTTTATATTTTTGGTGACTATGTACTTATCTTCGGGAATATTTTGAGAACTGAAATAAAGAGAGCCCTAACCCTTTCCTGCTTTAATAATGATATGTACAGATTTAATACTTTCCCCAACCATCACACTGATGGCAAATTCACCTTGGGAAATCTTGGGTAATTTTTTTTGACCTCTTTAAAATGGACATCATTTTTGTTGTAGCCTAACCTAAAAGTTTCAAGTTTGTGTTATTAAATATAACAAAGGACATATCAATGTACTTCACTTAATAGTTTATCAAACACTTTTACACACTAAGCTTTCATTTGTGCCTCACCACACTTGATGAGAAAATTACTCTTACTGTCCCTATTCTGCTAATAAGAAAATTGATTCTTAGAGAAATTATGTAAATTACCTCTATGCTTATAAACAGGTGATCTAGTACCTTTGTCCTCTGACTCCAGATTGCTTGAATTTCTTCCAATAACCTAATTTCTTTAGAGTTAATAGATATCAAAGAATTAAGATCAATTCCTTAGCCTGTAAGAAATTTGGCCTGAAATCTCCATAGGACAGACAGTAAATGGATTTCTCTGTATATACTATTTACATCAGCTCCAGCCTGTGAATGGGAACATTTATGGAAATACAAATTCTATGCCATGGTCCAGACTAAAACTATACTAGTTTTGGAGGATGAAATGGTGAGTTTTAATTTACTTCACGTTGTCACCTAAAAACTTTTATCAAGAGGTTCCTTACAAAAATCCCTCCAAGTCCCTTCATCATTTTCTTCTCCCTGAACCTCCATGCTTCTGCTCTAGTGAATATAAAATATTGGATAGGAATGTGAAATTGATCACTTCAGATTATTATTTTGTTCTCTCCAATACTATTTGCTTAAGAATTCTATCTCTTAATAATATGCTTTCTCATTTCTATGTTACTTATTTTTAAGTATATACAATGTTGGTAACGTGTAGGTTTTACAGCTGGTTTCTTTGCAAAACTGTCTGACACAGTAGGTGTATGGTAAGGCCACTCAAGATGGCTGTTCTCTTGCTCTCTGTACATCCCCTGCCTGACCAGGCTAGCTTCACCTACACCCTACTCGCATGACTGACCTTCCTACCTACTTGCCCCAGGCCCCAGCTAATTATAACTTATCAAAGGGGTGGTGAGCGGCATGACCTTCTGCTGGTTTCCTTGGTAACTACTAAGCCAACCTGGTGTCAATTCCCCCTATAATTAGCGATCTCCCCTTCCGGTTGGGAGCAAAGACTGCCACCAAGTTCTGCTAGCAGTCAGCTGTACATGGTGGGATGTCACTCCAGGACCTTGCTTCAGACGTGTAAGCTCCCCCATCCATTAAACCACTGATGTCTCTGTTGCTGACTCCGGGCTCTTTCTTCGGTCTTGAAGCTGGGCAAGCACAGGCTTTGTAGGACTTTCCTGGACTTTCTTGTTATTTCTTTTATTTTTTTTTATTTCTTTATTTATTTTAATAAATATTAGGTTCTTAATAAATATATTATTCTGATGGCAAAAATTACAATAGTTATTTATTTCTTTTGCAGTGTACCCACACAATTTCTTGTGGGTTCTTGATTTTGATGACTTTGTATTACTTTCCTCATATATCTTATTGTTACGGCTTCTAATATGCTATATTAGAAATTATTTTGCCTCTTAAGCCATTGCCTGTGTAGAATAAGACCATACCATAAAATTTTTAAAATTAGAATAACTGATCCCAATTTAAAATTAAGAGCCACAGACATTAAAAGGCCTACTTTAATATTCTGCTCATTTATCTACTCTGCAAATTTATCACAGTAAAGCTAAAAAGACACTTCAATAGTACTGAATTTGAATTTTGGAAAAACCTTGGACAAAGGATTTAGTTTCCTCCTTGAATAAAATTAACATATCTACTGACAAAGAAAAATAAACCCAAGGAAGTAAATAGATGTTAATAATGATGAAAAGGATATGCTTGTCAAAACATGGACTCTAATGATTATTTTACACAATTACCATCACTTTGATAGCCTTTAAATAATGATTTCTCATCATCTCTTCAAATAAGACCATGAATTTCAATGTAATGGATCAGACAATTAACGCATCTAAACTAAAACCTGCATGTGGTAGGTGCCAGTGGGCTGTTTGAGGGAAAGGCTAAACAAATTATACCGAGGTACTGCTCTACACAGCATGTGCTACTTATACGTGTATGCCTAGCAGCTTCTAATTAGTTTTAATGATCTTATCTTTCATAGCTCCACACAGTAACCATATAAATAGTGAGCAAATAGATATGCTTCATATTAATGTGTCTGTACAATTTTCTACCAGTCTTTAAGATTCCTTTTTTATGCTTTTATACATTATACATTTGTTAAATTATTAACTATCTACCACTGACTTGGTTTAGAACACGGGGGCATTGCTACTACCAAGTCAAAGTTTTCGTTTTTTTTCTTTTTTTAGCCCCCAAATGACAGATATAGAATAAAGAATATGCTGTCTAGTTTGGTTTTGTTTGTTTTGTTTTTGTTAAGAAAACATTAATGAGGTCTGCTTAAGCATGGAATCACCAATTCAAAGACGCTGTTTTTTCATTAGTTCTTTCTATGTGCCTCCAAGTTAATGCCTATTATTTCAGCATATAAGATTATAAATTGAAGGTTTTAGCATGTGATGGCCAGTACTCAAATTAATAAGTAGCTACAGCTCCAGTCTTTAAACTTATACTTTGTAGAGAGAGGTGGTATTAAGTAATATTTGGGAACATGGTATATCATTGTTTTTTTTGTTTGTTTGTTTGTTTTTTTGCGGTACGCGGGCCTCTCGATGTTGTGGCCTCTCCCGTTGTGGAGCCCAAGCTCCGGACGCGCAGGCTCAGCGGCCATGGCTCACGGGCCCAGCCGCTCTGCGGCACGTGGGATCTTCCTGGACCGGGGCACAAACCTGTGTCCCCTGCATCGGCAGGCGGACTCTCAACCACTGCACCACCAGGGAAGCCCTATCATTGTTTTTTAACAAAGTTAAATCTATCTTTGAACTTTCTGAATATTCTCTGTATATCTTTCAACAATGATATTTTGTACTTAATTAAAGCCCGATTCTAGACATTAAAAAGCTTTCTAATCCTCATAAGAAGCCCATGAAGTCAGGAGTATTATCCTCGTTTTTCATACACAGATGTTTGACAAATTTTAGAAGTTGATTCAAAGTTATAAATAATGAGTCAGTTATGGAAAACTTCATCATTTTATCCACCAAAATATTCTATCTCTTTTAACAATTAATGTGAAGTGCAATGCTTACTATTTCTCTCTATATAAAATTTGTGTAATTATTATGTTAGCTAAAAATAAAAGTTGATAATCAGGATAGAATTATAGGTTAGTGCATCTATCTTTCTCCAACATAAACCAGAAATAAAGTGTTTTTTTTCTTTTTTCTTAAGTCGTTTGCTATATTTATGAGGAAAAAATGACAGTAGTCCCCACTTTTGCAATTATAGTGGTCAGGCAGGAATTATTGTCTCAGTCACTGTATGTCTTCAGGTGGTTTCAATGAAAAAGTCAAAGTCATTTGACTTTTGTATAAATTCCTTAGAAAGTGCCTACTGTTTGCAAATATATTGGGTAAAAGTATTTTTGATATTAATCAGTTTGGAGAAGCTGAAGTGATCTATCTGTGTACTTATCTTTAAATTTAAAAAGGCCTTATAACCCCAATTGTGATTTTAGGAAGCCTGTCTTTCCAAGTTTATAGCTCCTAGTCAAAAGTAACACCTGTATAAAAATCAAACAGTATTAACTTTTTGAATATATTCTTGTTTCCATTACAGAGCCTCTTCTAAGCTGGATAGAAATAATTATGAAAAAATTTGAGGCATCATCCTCTGTTAACTCAACCAAATAACTCCTGTTTTTAAACATTGTGAGATGGAGTGGAGTGAAATGAAGTATGCTGACCTAAGTAACTTTGGAAGTAAGTGAAGTCTTAATTGAAGACAGAAGAAACTGTACATATGGATGATACTGTAAGTGATAAAGTTGATTCCCATATGATTAAGTCTTAACAATTCTGAAACCACTATACATGTGTCCAGGAACAGAATAATTAAGTGGCCCAGGAGCTGAACAATTAAGTGGAACCAGGTTTCTCACTGTTGGAGTGGCAAGTCACACATAAGCAAGGAGAGGAGGCTAGAGTGATCCACGTTGTGATGGATTGATATTGGAAACGTTAGTATGAACTTATATTTACCATAACAGATTGATGGTTATATACAGAAATATATATAGGTATACCATGTACACAGGTTAGTATGCATGCATATGTATTTCCTTGCTGACAGGGCCTAGAAGCCTAGAAGAAATCTTTCTTCTTTTCTAATATATGCATTCAATGCCATAAATTTCCCTCTAACCACTGCTTTTGCTATATCCCACAAATTTTGATGTTATGTTTTCAATTTCATTTAGTTCAAATATCATTTAATTTTTCTTGAGACTTCTTGACCAATGTGTTATTTAGATGTATGTTTTTTTAATCTCCATGTTCTTTGAGATTTTGCAGTTATCTTTCTGTTTTTGATTTAACTTAATTCCATTGCGGTCAGAGAGCAGATGAAATATAATTTCTATTCTTTTAAATGTGTTAAGGTGAGTTTTAGGTCTCAGAATGTGGTCTGTTTTAGTGAGTATTCCATGTGAGCTTGAGAGTAACATGTTTTTTGAGGTTGTTGGATAATAGTCGCTAGGTGTAACTTAATATCCAGTTTATTAATGGTGGTGTAGAGTTCAACTATGTCCTTACTGATTTTCTGCCTGCTGGATCTGTCCATTTCTGATAGAGGGGTTTTGAAGTCTCCAACTGTGAGAGCGTGTTCATCTGTTTCTCCTCGCAATTCTATCTGTTTTTGCCTCGCATAGTTTTATGCTCTGTTGTTAGGCATATACACTTTAAGAATTGTATATCTTCTTGGAGAATTAACTCCTTTATCATTATGTAATGTGCTTCTTTATCTCTGATAACTTTCCTACTTTGAAGTCTGCTCTGTCTGAAATTAATATAGCTAATCTTGCTTTCTTTTGATTAGTGTTAGAATGGTACCTTTCTCTGTACCTTTAATTTTTATCTGTGTGTTTTTATATTTAAAATGGGTTTCTTGTAGACAGCATACAATATGTTGATGCACTCTACAATCTCCGTTTTAATTGGTGCATTTAGACTGTAAATGTTCAAAATTATTACTGATATAATTGTATTAAAATCTAACATACTCATTAATGTCTGTTGGCCTTGTTCTTTATTTCTATATTTGTCGTTCACTAGTTTTCTGCCTCTGGTGATTTTACTTGAGCATTTTATATGATTTCATTTTCTCTTCTTCATTAACGTATCAGTTATACTTTTCTTTTAGTGGTCACCCTAGAGTTTGCAATATACATCTACAGTTAATTCCAGTCCACTTTCCAGTAATACCATATTACTTCACAGGCAGTATGAGTACCTTATAATGACAAAATAATGCTAATTTCTTCCTCCTGTGCCTTATAGCATTGCTATCACTCATTTAACTTATATATAACCATGCACAGGTGTGTGTATATATAATTGAATACATGGTTGCTATTATTGTTTTGAACAAGCTGTTACCTTTTAGATCAATTAAGAATGAGAAATATTCTGGTGAGGTGTGGGGAGAGGGGAAGCATTCTGCAGTCCTATGATTAAGTCTCTGTTTTTTAGTGAGCCTGTGCTTCTGGACTGTGAACTTTACAAGTATTTCTGTTTTTTTCTCCCCCTTTAAGTAGCATGGGTTGGCTAGAGTAGGCTGGATTTGGCTATTTTTCCTTCCCCAGGTCAATTAGGCTCTGGTTAACTAGTTTCTCCTGAGGGCAGACCTTATTAAGAAGAACAGAGTGCTCTGGTTTATTTCAAAATTGTTCCTTTTCCCTTCCCAAGGACAGAAGCCAGAGAGGGTTTTTCTCCAATATTTACTGGGAAAATCTGGTGGAGCTTCTGGGGGTAAATCTCACAATATTTTAGGGGGCCTGTATGACTGGATCCCCCAGGAATTTTTTTTTTTTTTGCCGTACGAGGGCCTCGCACTGCTGTGGCCTCTCCCATTGCGGAGCACAGGCCCCGGACGCGCAGGCTCCGCGGCCACGGCTCACGGGCCCAGCCGCTCCGCAGTACGCGGGATCCTCCCGGACCCCGGGGCACAAACCTGCATTCCCTGCCTCGGCAGGCGGACTCTCAACTACTGCGCCGCCAGGGAAGCCCATCCCCCAGGATTTTTCAACTCTCAGAGTTGTCCACACCGGGTCTCCAATAATTCTCCAGTTATAGTTCAGTATTTCCTACCTTGATGCTGGTTCCTGCTGTGGTTTCTGCTAGCAAGTCTCTGCTCAGGTAAGTCATGATTCCCTGTATTTGCCTGACTCTCCAATCTTGGGGGCAGCAATTTGCCCTGTGTCTTCCCTTCTCTTAGGGATCCAAGAAGGGTTGGTTTTTCAGTTTATTTAGCTTTCTACTTCTTGTTAGGACTGAGGGGTGATTTCCAAGCTCCTTACATGCAAAACAGGAAACTGAAAGTTCCTTCTTTAAATTTTTTAATGATTTTGTGGGCTTCAAGAAATTGTTATATCATGTAGTCTTTTTTTTTTCTTCTAAACATTTTACAGTTTTATTTGTCATATTTAGGCCTAAAAATCCTAGAATTGAAATAATTTATAAAATTTAGAATTTATTTTTGTATGTAGCATGAGTTAAAGATCTACTTTTATTTTTATGTGTATCCAAGTATACTAGAAAAAAATTATTAGATGATCCATTCTTGACCAATTGCTTTACAGTATCATCTCCATAACGTATCAGCATCCCATGTAGGAGTTTATTCATGTTCTATTGCTTCGTCTATTGATCAAAAGTCTTTGAACCCCATGCTGAAATTATTACATTTCCATAATCAATATTAATATTTCATACAAAAGCCTCCAAACTTGCATAATTTCTCAGGATTGCTTGAGTGTATTTTTGGCTCTTTCTCTTCATATTTTCCTATAATGACATGAAAAAATTCATTGAAAAAAATGTTGAATTCTTAGTAAATTTTCAGTGAACTTGAATATTAATTTTAGATGAATTGATTCTTTTTTACATTATCACTCCTTTTTATCTAAGAGCATAATATAAAATCTCCATTCATTTAAAAATTTTGTGACTTAACTTTCAATACTTTCTAATATTCCCTGTAATAATCTTCCATATATTGTGTTAGATTTTTTATGATGTAACCTGTATTGTTGCTACTGTTGAAGACATTATCTTTCAATTTTAAATACTTTTTCTGTTTTTGCTTGTATACTGAAGTAGATGTAATTGCTAGTATATTGACTTCACAGCTACAATTTAATTAATTGTGCACTCATTTTTTTCCCCAGTGATTTGTCTTAGATGTATATTGCAACAATCTTACCACCTTAAATAATGGTCATTTGTTTCTTCTCAGTCCTTACACACTGCATTATTATCTTTTTCTTTCTTATTTTCTGTAATGTTAACTAGAAACACTGATAGTGGGCATTCTTGTCTTGTTTCTGATTTTCATCAGAATACTTTAAATGGTGCACAATTACAAATGGTATGTGACGTGGATGTTGTAGGTAAGATTCATCATATTGAGAAAGTTCCTTTCTTGCTAAAAGATTAAATCACGCACAGCTCTTGAATATTATAAAATATATTTTCAGTAACTATTGAAATGATTGTACATATATGCGCATATACATTTATATATGCTTATTATATAATTTGAATTTATATAATTATATTGTCGAGATTTTTGAAGACTCTCAAATTTTACCCTATTTGCCTGTTACTGATTCAGAGATGATGGCAGAACACAGGATACCCTTGAGTCAGAGACAAAGGGCTTTCTCAAGGCAGAGCAGGCAGTATGAGCATCAACATGTCTGTGCTGTTTCCCCCTTGCTCCCAAGCCCCACTCGGTGATGTGAGGGGCCCACAATCCTAAGAACACAGCGGGTTTGTGTCACAGTTTAGGAATATAGGGCAAGGGCTCAGCGATTTTTGATTAAGGAGCAGACATGGTAGCAAGCCAAAACAAGCCGATCCTTCTACCCCATAGCAGTTACAAAGTAGTCAGACTTCAGTTGCCTTGACCTCCTTATTTGCTTATGTGACCAGCTACAGAAATTCTTCTTAACATATGTAAATTGAATTGTATATAATGATATAATATTGGATGTATTTTGCTAACGTATTGTTGAGGACTTTTGCAAAAATGTTAATCTATAAGATGGGCTTCTAATGTCCCTTATTAATACTCTTCTTGTATGGTGTAGATAATAATATAAATGAGCTTATTAGCCTCATAAAATGAATTGGGTTGGATTTTTCCTTTTCCTGTTTCCTAGAAGAATTTACAAAAAACTGGAATGTATTCTTTTTCAGAACTTTGGTAGGAGTAATTAATTAGTTCTTTGGGAAAGATATATAACTGCTAATTAAGCATCTACATGAGTTGTCTTTTTTTCAGTAAATTTATTACATTCTAATATAGATCATTATAAATGATGTTTATTCAGAAATTTTCATCCTGTTCTTTGTTTTACAATGTTATTATGAAGTATAGTATATATGTACAGGCACAGAAAGAGGATGAATTTAGAATGTAAGAAGTATTTTACAAATTTATAATACTTGGTTGGACCGGCCACTCTGACCAAAGTTTACATATTTTATCTGTCTTGTTTAGAGAATTATTAAGAGATTATTTCATGAGAGCTTTCATTCAACTGCTTTAGTAATAAAGCTTTACAGTTGGGCTTTATGAAGTTTGCATTTACTAGAAAATGGAAGAATAACATTCTTTTAATTTTGACAAAGACCAGGAATGCTACCTGTGTAATGCTATCTTTGAGGGAATAAGCTATATGCAAAATTGTCCGAGTTTTCAGAGCTTCATTGGAGTATGCTCTAGTTTGTAACACATTGATCATATTGTGGGTTTATACACTGGCTTAACTGGGCATAGTTAAAATTTTTTAAATCTGAGGTTCATTTTATTCTTCTGGGGTTGGACAGAATGATTTAAGAACACTCCAGTGGAACACATAATGACCTATTATACTCATGTCCATTTTATGTAGATATTAACAATAGTAACTGCAACAGGACCTTGAAGTTAATTACAGAAATCAGAAAAACAATGAGATTACTAAGATAGCTCTAGATACTTACTGAAGTATTTTCCAAATTATTAAGTCTCTTAGAGTTCTAACCAATATAAGATGTATGGTAAACACTCCTGATGGTGGCCATCATGATGTTTGCTTCATAAGGTAAAAACTTTAGAAAGCTAGGGGTTTTATTTTCATCTGTTTACAGAGACATGAAAAAAAAAATACTTGGGGAGAGGAGACCATTATGGGAAGCTTGAGGATTACCCCAAGTTTGAGAATTGTCCCAATGATAAATAGATTGACTGAATTACCAGCTGTATTGCCTCTTTGTAAGTTATCTTTTCTCGTGAATGACTTCTAACCTAATTTTGTCTGTGTCCAAGAAGGTAGTTTATAATATATTTCCCTTTAAATTGCTGAGACTTGTTTGATTATCTAATACGTGGTCAGGTTTTGAAATGTTCCATGTATACTAGTAGAGAATGTGTATTCTATAATTCTTGGGTATAATGATTATATGTACCCCCCAGAACAAACTATGAACTGTATGGTCCTAATCTACTACATTTTTTCTGATTTTTGTTAGTTTGATCTTGAATTACTGAAGAAATAAATGGCAGATAACATGACTTTCTCTTTGAGGATATCTCACATTTTCCTCATATATTTGAAACTATACCTATATGTATTTATAATTTTCTAGATCATATACAAGATAAATTGAGGTACATTTCCTCTATTTTCTTTTTTTTGTATATTATGTATAAGACGGAATATATTTCTTAAAATGTTGGAGTATAGAGTTTGCTACTTCTGTCTATTTAATAGTATTTTCATTTGAGCTGTTTTTCTTTTTAGTCCAATTTTTTAAATTTAACTTTCCCCAAATTAATAAACTTCATCTAGATTATTAAATTAATTGGCATATTTTTTTGCATTTTTTTATTTTAAAATAATTCTTGTCAGAGATACCTCTTGACAGTAATTCATTCATACTATATTTATTGAATCCCTAGCATATGAAAATAGCCTGTTCATGCCTTTATGAAACTTATATTCTATTGGTAATTATGGATGATGATAAAAATAGAGATTTAAACATATAACTTGTAATATGATAAGTGGTTTTGAAAGCAATGTATGCAGGATAGTGGAAGAAAAGGAAATGCAAGAGAGAAGCTTTTAGTGGTTTTGTTATTCAACAGAGGGTATTCGGAAAAGGCTCCTTAATAAGATATACTTGTCAAAAGCCTTCAGGAGATGATGGAGGGAGCCATCCAATTATCTGGACAAAAACCCTACCTGGCTGGGAAGCACTAAGGGCAAAGGACTGAGGATGGGGAATTTTTGGTGAGTTAGTGGAACAGTAGGAGGGCAGTGCAGCTGAGTAATGAAGTTAATAAAAGGAGAGCAGTTGGAAGATGAGGTCAAAGAGACAGTCAGGGGCTTGAGGGCTGCTTAAACTATTGTAAGGCTCTCACTCAAAATAGTTCTGGAATGTATGATACATTTTGTTTTCTCTAGCTGTGCTGGTTTCCCAGCACAAATAATAACAAATTACTGTAATCTGGGTATCTTAAAATAACAAAGTCATTCTTTAATAGTTCAGGAGGCCAGAGTCTGAAATCAACATGTCAGCAGGTTGGTTCCTTCTGGAGGCTCTGAGGAAGAAACCATCCCAAGCTTCTCTTTTAGCTTTTGATGATTTCTGGACATTCTTAGTGTTTGTTCCTTGCCTCTTTCAGGTTCTGGTATCTCTAGGCACTCCTTGCTGTGTGGGAACAGAACTCCAATTTCTGCTTCCATCTTCAGATGAACTTCTTCCCTGTATGAGTCTCTGTGTGTCCTCTCCTCTTCTTACAAGGACACTAGTCACTGGATTCAGGGCCCATCCTAATTCAGTATGATCTCATTGCAAATAATTACCTCAGTAAGGACCCTATTTCCAAATAAGGTCACATTCTACATGAATTTAGAGGAGAGGGGACAATTCAACCCAGGACACTAGCCAAAGATGAATCAAGTACAGTTTCCTTCCCAGAGTCCACTCCAGTCTGCAGGAAACATCTACCATTGCTTGCTGTCAGCAGTATTTCAACCAGCACCCCCTGTATTGCTCTCTGCCTGCTCTGCCTTCAGGGAACTCCAGCCTTGTTATTCTCTGGAGGAGTTTCTAGCTGAAGGTCAAACACCAATCCAACCCCCACAAACTACAGCAGATACAGGTCTGATTCTTGTCATATTCTGCTCTTTAGTTTAATGGCGTTGGGGCTCAAAGATTCCTGTATCTCAGCCAGTATTCATCCAGGGAGGAGGGGCTGGTCTTCCCTCTTGTAAAGTATCTCAACTGTGTACATGGTAAGAAGAAGCGAGGGGAGGGAATGCACAACATTCAGGCAGCTTTCTGCAAAGTAATCCTCTCTCCTGACTTTCTCTACCAATCGGCCTATCATATGCCTTTAGGTGAGCTGAGGGATGAGGTATAGTTTTCCAGTTCTCTCTTAGTAAATTTTCAGAGGACCTGGCAACTCTTAGAACGTTATGATCACTTTATACCCTTTGTTTTAAGCTCATGGCCCTCAGCCAAAACTGAGACAACCGAAAAAGTTTTATTTAACATTCTGATATAGAAGAACTAGAAAAAGGAACAAAAATGAGTTCTTGTTCATTGTTGTTGTACATTCACCCAATTCAGGGATCTTCAAGTTTATGAGAGTAATGTATCCCCAATCCTAGTATAAAACAACAGCAACATAAATACAGAGTGGCACATTCGAATTCCAGGATTCATAAACATCAAAACCTTTTTTTGTCCTCAGTTTAATTAATGGGGCCTGAAATGAACACAGACCACCTTGTAAGCAGTAAGAATGTTATAATGTAAATTAGAACAAATTATATTGGTTATGAACACGTAAAGCTGTGAATGTTATTCCAGCTGTTGGAGAATAGCAGTAAGACCGTTTTAACCCATTTTAAAGATGGTGAATCAAAGAATTGCATGCTTCCCCAAAGACCAACCTAAGTGAAAATGGATGATCAACTAATAATTGTAAATAACTTTAAACTTTTGTCCTAATCATAGGATTTATACAAATTAACTAACAAACGTTCTAAAATATATAAAAACACAAAGCAATTCTATCAGATAAGTTTTAACGTTTAAGATTTTGTTATATATTGTCCCACATTCATATATATATTTTTATTAAGGAGAATGTTTCATAAGGTTACATTTTACATTGGTTTGGTTATACCATACATGCTGTTTGCAATCTATTTTCTTAACCTATATGCTTAGTCCCAGCATTTTCCTGTGTCATTATATGCTCTTCTGAAGCATTACTTTCTTTTTTTACTTTTTATTATAGAAAATTCAAAAATACACAAAAATAGAATAATATAAGTAGCAACATCATTTGTACATGCATGTTTCATCTATTGTCTTCCCAGTATTTTTTATTTGTTTGTTCCTGGAGTATTATAAAGCAACTTTTAAATATAATATCATTTTATCTGTAAACACTTCAGTGTACATTTCTAATAGTAAGGACTTTTTGAAAATATAACTTTGATAATATAATTGCACCTTACAAAGTTAACAGTAATCTCCTAATATTAATTAATACACAGTGTTTGCTATTTCCCCACTTGTCTCAAACATTTATTTTTATGATTGGCTTGTTCAAATAAGGATCTAAACGACTGACACATTGAATTTGTTGGTATGTTTTATAAGTCAGTATAAACCTTTTGTGACTTTATGTTCCTTTATTTTTTATTTTTATTTTTTGTAAATACAGTTTTATTGGAACACCCCTACCCCATTCATTTTCAAACTCTGCTTTTTTTTTTTTTAACATCTTTATTGGGGTATAATTGCTTTACAATGGTGTGTTAGTTTCTGCTTTATAACAAAGTGAATCAGTTATACATATACATATGTTCCCATATCTCTTCCCTCTTGCATCTCCCGCCCTCCCACCCTCCCTATCCCACCCCTCCAGGTGGTTACAAAGCACTGAGCCAATATCCCTGTGCCATGCAGCTACTTCCCACTAGCTATCTACCTTACGTTTGTTAGTGTGTATATGTCCATGACTCTCTCTCGCCCTGTCACAGCTCACCCTTCCCCCTCCCCATATCCTAAAGTCCGTTCTCCAGTAGGTCTGTGTCTTTATTCCTGTCTTACCTCTGGGTTCTTCATGACATTTTTTTTTTTCTTCTTAAATTCCATATATATGTGTTGTCATACGGTATTTTTCTTTTTCTTTCTGACTTACTTCACTCTGTATGACAGACTGTAGGTCTATCCACCTTATTACAAATAGCTCAATTTCGTTTCTTTTTATGGCTGAGTATATGTGTGCCACATCTTCTTTATCCATTCATCCGATGATGGGCACTTAGGTTGTTTCCATCTCTGGGCTATTGTAAATAGAGCTGCAATGAACATTTTGGTACATGAGTCTTTTTGAATTTTGGTTTTCTCAGGGTATATGCCCAGTAGTGGGATTGCTGGTTCATATGGTAGTTCTATTTGTAGTTTTTTAAGGAACCTCCATACTGTTCTCCATAGTGGCTGAACCAATTCACATTCCCACCAGCAGTGTAAGAGTGTTCCCTTTTCTCCACACCCTCTCCAACATTTATTGTTTCTAGATTTTTTGATGATGGCCATTCTGACTGGTGTGAGATAATATCTCATTGTAGTTTTAATTTGCATTTCTGTAATGATTAATTATGTTGAGCATCCTTTCATGTGTTTGTTGGCAGTCTGTATATCTTCTTTGGAGAAATGTCTATTTAGGTCTTCTGCCCATTTTTGGATTGGGTTGTTTGTTTTTTTGTTATTGAGCTGCATGAGCTGCTTGTAAATTCTGGAGATTAATCCTTTGTCAGTTGCTTCATTTGCAAATATTTTCTCCCATTCTGAGGGTTGTCTTTGGGTCTTGTTTATGGTTTCCTTTGCTGTGCAAAAGCTTTGAAGTTTCATTAGGTCCCATTTGTTTATTTTTGTTTTTATTTCCATTACTCTAGGAGGTGGGTCAGAAAGGATCTTGCTGTGATTTATGTCATAGAGTGTTCTGCCTATGTTTTCCTCTAAGAGTTTGATAGTTTCTGGCCTTACATTTAGGTCTTTAATCCATTTTGATTTTATTTTTGTGTATGGTGTTAGGGACTGATCTAATCTCATACTTTTACATGTATCTGTCCAGCTTTCCCAGCACCACTTATTGAAGAGGCTGTCCTTTCTCCACTGTACATTCCTGCCACCTTTATCAAAGATAAGGTGGCCATATGTGTGTGGGTTTATCTCTGGGCTTTCTATCCTGTTCCATTGATCTATCTTTCTGTTTTTGTGCCAGTACCATACTGTCTTGATTACTGTAGCTTTGTAGTATAGTCTGAAGTCAGGGAGCCTGATTCCTCCAGCTCCTTTTTTCGTTCTCAAGATTGCTTTGGCTATTCGGGGTCTTTTGTGTTTCCACACAAATTGCGAAATTTTTTGTTCTAGTTCTGTGAAAAATGCCAGTGGTAGTTTGATAGGGCTTGCATTGAATCTATAGATTGCTTTGGGTAGTAGAGTCATTTTCACAATGTTGATTCTTCCAATCCAAGAACATGGTATATCTCTCCATCTATTTGTATCATCTTTAATTTCTTTCATCAGTGTCTTATAATTTTCTGCATACAGGTCTTTTGTCTCCTTAGGTAGGTTTAATGTTCCTTTATTTTTTCATCCTGTTTTTTTGTAGAAAAGTAAATAGATCTTTGGACTGCAGAATTTTCCACATTCTCGATATGACCAATTTCATTCTTATGTTGTCATTTGGCATGCTTCTCTCCCTACTGCATTTCCTGTAAACTGCTATTTAGATCCTCAGTTTTGATTAGATACAGGTTTAATTTTTTACTGACAAGAATAATTTTTATGCAGTGCTATGGTCTTCCTGTTGTGTCACATGAGATGAAAGACAGTGTCTATCTTAACCACAGTTATATCACTTCCAATGACTGCCTAGAATTTAAATAATTGTAATATACTTTCCTTTTTTAAAAAAAAAAAAGAATCCCTTATTCTGGATATTTGGAATCCAAAATGTGCTTCATGGGATTTGATAAAGTTATAGTATAAACAACATCATCTAACAATGATAATTTTCTTACTAAAGACATACATTATAAACTGAAAACTCAACTGAGGAATTTTGTAAGGCTTGTCTTCCTTTAGTAATTTCTCTACTCCTGGTCACATTCAATTTAAGATACAGAAAAATCTAGAATCTGGCTCCAATCCCCTGAATTAATGTCTGCATGGGAGGTGTAATATAACCTGGGAGTAACTCAAATACTGGCACTTATTATTGCTCAATTAAACTTTCAAACAAGTGTGTGGTCCTATATACTAAGGAGGAGTTGTGATTTAGAATACAGTTAAATAATCATTAAATACTTAACAAAATCTACAATTATGAATGCTTGCCTATAAATGATATTGAGGAGTTTCGTAATTATACTAGATTCTTCAGTATTTGCTGTTGAGAACTCTCTTCTGTATATGGTACAGATCCAGGGCAGAGTTGGTCGGTACCTCTATGCTACCTAGCCCTCAGTGGCTAAGAAAGCCTCAAAATAACTACTAACATTTCACCTTAAGATTATCTCCTAACCCTGACTTGGAAATAAATGACATGTCCTTGTTCTGAAAGCATATTCAAACTGTTGCTTTCCAATTCCATGGGATGTTATTAATTTTTCTAATAAGCGATAAAATAGTTCAACAACAAGTGCCATGTATGTAAGACCAAAGAGTACAATGTACGTGGGTCAGTGTTTTGGTCATATTCTTTTCTGTGTAAGCTGTGGACTTCCAAATCAAAGGGTAGCTGAGCGGCAGATTCCTATGTCCGCAAGACTAACACTCTCTCAGTCTCTCATTCTTTTCTGCTTCTCTTATCTCTCTCGTTCCTTCTTTTCTCTGAAAATCAGCTTCAGTCTTTCAGATTAAGTCAATCTATAACTATGACCTTTATCAGTTTGCCGATTGCTTTATCATAAGACAGTGATGGACTCTGATTCAAATGTAAAATTTTACCAGGCAAGAAGGAAGGAAGGAAGACAAATTGACTTAGGCATAAATCTGGCAAATGTGTGTTGGTTTAATTTTTGACAGAGGTGTCAAGGAAATGCAATAGAAAAGAACAATATTTTCCAATAAATGGTGCTGAAATAACTAGACACCATATACAAAAAAAAAAAGCAAACCTCAAACTACACCTCAGATAATTATACATAAATTAACTCAAAATGAGCCATAGACTTAAAGATAACATGTAAAATTACAAAAATAGTAGAAGAAAGCATGGGAGAAAATCTTTGTAACCCTGGGTTAGATAAAGACTTATTGGATGCAATACTAAAAGCCCAATATGTAAAATGACAAATTGGATTTCATTAAAATTAAAAACTTCTGCTGTTTGAAAGATATAAAAATGAAAAGATAAGCTGCAGACTGGGAGAAAATATTTGCAAGCCATATATCTCAGAGAGGACTTGTATGCAGATTATATAGAGAACTCTCAAAACTCAATAATTGTAAAACAACCAATAAAAGAACTGAGCAAAAGATTTGAACAGACATTTCACCAAAAAAGATATATATTGATGGCAAATATGTGGCTGAAAGGAAGCTCAACTTCATTAGTTATTAGAGAAAGGCAAAACACAATGAGATACCACTGTTTACCTATTAAATTGGCTTAAAGCAAACAGACTGACAATTTCCAGCATCGTTAAAGATGTCCAAAGTGAAGTCTCTGATATACTCTTCATTATGTAATCTAAAAGAGTAATCAACTTTTCTCCTTAATTTCCACATCTGTAAAATCTGGCTGTTAATACCTACCTAGTCTATGTATCCTATTGGGCTGTTGTGAGAAACAAATGCAAAACATGTAGGAAACATTTTGTAAAATACTAAGTACTTTACTAATGTAAGAGATATTGCAGTAGTATAACTTCAGTGAGGTTGATAGGAAAGATTCAAAACATAAATGCTGAAAGCATAATGATAATCCATTGGTATATGAGGGATATTTATATCATTTATTATACAGAATTCTTGAAAGATACTAAAGAACCATCATTATCAAGTAAACATGGCAATGATCTTAATGCTAGCAATTGCTTTTTGATCATAAAATTATTGGCCCAGAATATCAAAAAAATGTTACTAGCCAATTTAATGGTATAAATATTATATGTGTATAAACCATCTCTATGTGATATTCAAGGCAAATTGAGATATTAATCAATTATTTCAATGCTTGCCTTCAAAATAACCTCATATTTAATAAAAATATTCATTATACAAATATATTTTCCTCTTCTTTGCTTCTGTGTCTGATCAGTTACTATAAAGCAAACTGATAATACATTGAGCTGTAGTGTTCTGCAAAGAAAAGATGAAAAGAAATAAAATGACGACTCCCAATCTAAAGAAAAAACTAAAATGCCAACAGTCCCTTGGTGACAGTTTTAAATGAATCTTTAAAAGAAGCTTATTTTGGAAAGCCTTCTGGTCACCCCCAATTACTATGGTTGGCTTAGTTGTGACAGCTGGTGTATAATCTTTGATTACGCTGTCATTAAAATGTCTTTTATACCTTTTTTTAATGCCATCAACACACCATTTGCTTTTCAAATCACACCCTAAAGTGGGTGGATCATGGGCACTGAGGTATCTATGAAGTTTCTAAGCCTCTTTCACACTTTTAGGAGCTGATAAATTCAGACACAATGTGGGAATCTGATGCTCCTCCAGCTCTGATATACTAAATTTATCCTAGAATTTTTTTAACATCAACTCACATTTTTAATATTTCTTTTTCTACTCTCTACCTCAACAGGAAAAAAAAAAGTATTAATTTTATTAGAGTTCATCAATGTACCTTGTTGAAAATGGTAATAATGAGGTCAGGACAGAGGTGCAGCCACCAAGCACATCCATTACAGCTTCACAGGGAAAAACCACAATAGTTTCATAGCCTTAGACCACATCTTTAACCCAGTGAGCAGGCATGAAAATTTGCATCAGTGAAGCAGAGGAGCATGCAGATTCATCTCTGGTATGTGCAGGAAACTTAATGAGGAATCAGAGAGTCTTTTTTTTTTTTTTTTTTTTACCCTTTTCCCAATCATGTGGTTTAAAAAATTAATTCAGGTATCTTCATTGAGTCCCAGTTTCTTTGAGAGTAAAATGAGGATAATAACTTCTCTTTTTACTTCTTGGAGTTGTTTGGATACACATATTGACACCATATAATAATCTGGAAAGCTCTAATATAATGCATCCCTTGTGGTAGTGGTACCTCTACAAGTAAGCTAATCAGAACAGGTGTCCAGTTCCTAGTGGCTCAGCAACCTGGGTGCCACAAAAAGAGGACTGGCCAGGTCAGCTGAGGCAGTTCTGTGTCTGCTCGTGTCTTCAATTGCTCATCCAGGCAGGAATCCACTTCAAATTTTCATTAGAAAGTAAAAGTTTTTTTAAAAAAATCAGTTTTCAAAAACATTTTGAAAAAAGGATATTTACTATGATTCCATTTTTTCATTGGAGAGATTTTTAAATAGTTCGAAAGATAAAATAAAAAATTTAAGCATCTTAGTAAATTGTTTTCAATAAGAGATCTTTAGATACTTAATAGACTGAAATGTTGATAGAAATGGGGATACAGAAGTTGCTATAAGATTTCAAGAAGCATGAAAGAAATATACTTAAAAGCTATAGTATCTTGCATTTTAATGTTTTTAATTATTTATGTTTTGCTTTTTGCTGTATAAACAGTGGTTTTCTAGTGCTGATTAAAATATCTGATTGGCAATGTCTTAGAATAATGCAAACCAAATAAACCTAAAAGTAATTGGATATATTAAGTTAGGAGATTAAAAAGTTTTAAATCATGAGTTTCATGTGAGAAATGTAATATGAGTTCTTTAATTGGAAAAAGGCTAGTAATCTCAATTTTAAACCTTAAGACAATTATCTATGAATTGTGTTACAATTACATTACTTGAAATGAACCATCTATTTACTATATTATTTACTGCATTTCTTAATTTAAGCTCAGATTTCACTGAAGATTTCTAGGCTCTTTTTTGAGTATGGGAAACTTTCCAATCATCAAATGCTTATTGCTTTTAAGGTACATCCTTGTCAATATCTCTGCTATTTCACACTATATTTCCTCCACGGCTCATCATAAAGCACTCATCCAGTTCCAGTGATTTACTCCTGGTGAATTTCTAAAATTGCATCATGAATTCCTTCATAGAGACTTCGCTCTCTGTTAAACCCACACTGATTTTCCATGAAAAGTGCATTTGGAATTGGAATTTTCCCATCATTATATATAGTAAAGTCTCATGTAAAATATTGAAGTTCTAAACTAGTTCCTTTCTTACATATTAGATATTTAGAGGGCTTGTGATTATGAATGCAGCCTTTGCTTAAGTATATATTGGTTCTGAAATAGGTTCTCCTTTTCAACCATATTCCAAATAATAAAACCTATGTGAATTATTCATAATAAAGGGAGATGATTTTTTGGTGATATGTTAAAAATCATTCCAGAAAAGAATGAATTCTGAAAATCCTGCCATCTGTTACCAATTAAATTCAAAATTTGTAAGTGACTGTTAAGTAGACAATGTAGTAAGTATAAAAAATGAGAATTATGATTGCTTTTAGGGAGTTTATTCTCTCTTTAGTAGAATAATTTAAGTATCTTCATAACTACTAATAAATATCCGATAAATGACTGAATAGAGACATTGGGAGACCCACTATGGATTTGGGATGATAGCATTCCTTGAAACTTTCTTAATTTCCAAAAAGAGTTTCCTCAATGCTGTGGGATCTAAATGTTAAGAAATAAGTGTTATAGAACAGGGACCTAATTTTAGCCACATTTATTGGTGTTTTGAACAGGGCTGTATTGTGTAGGTCTGTATTATTGATTGAGGCCGAGATAATTGTAACTTAAGGAATGGATATAGTATAAGCATTAGAGGGTTTTTCAAAAAGTGTAAATCTTAATGTGTAAAATCATAAATAAGTTATTGACTGACCAAAGCAGTGTTTGGAAAACCAGCCAAATCCCAGGGTCGCTGGAAGGACCATTCACCATCCGTTTGAGGATCTGGAGGTCTGAATGTGATGACAAGTATATAGTCATGCAAGCAAAGGAGTAATGGCCCTTTCTCCTTGAGTTTGTGAAGCCTTGACCATTTTATAGTTATAAAGACTTGCAGATTACCTGTTTGGGGGCATGTGATGAGTCAGCACATATTGAGAGTATCATGAAGGAAAATGAGAGAATGGTATAAATAATATAAAAATGTGTAAGGAAGGAAGAATGAGGGGAAAAAATCCTGCCTCTTTGTGAAGCTGAATCTTTGAGAATAGCACAATCTCTGTCTCTTGCATGGATTTATCTACTCATGACCACTGTTGATGGATTGTAAACACCTGAAGAAATCTCTTAACAGTTGAATGAGTGTGTGCGTTTTCTTTTGGAATCAACAGATGCTCAAAATGGTATTATGAGTCTGCCACTTGTTATATTGTTTCTTTCTGACTATATCAATGTAACTCTTTTAAAACTTTACTCAGCAATCATCTAATCCAGAAAGATAATGTTATGTTAAGGGCCACTCCTCTTTGCTACTAATGCACATTGAATTACAGCACTTACTAAATTCTGTTGATTAAACCCTGGCTTAAAATTTTGGTGGCGAATGTGCACAAGTACTTTTCTGCTTAGCATAGGCAGACAATCACATATCTTTCTCTCACCCCTGAATTCTCAGTGTCCTTTTCTGTCCACTATCCAGGCGTTGATATGTCTAAAGCCTTCTATTCCCGTTTGACTATTCTTCCATGCTCTCAGTTTCCTGACAATGAGAAAGACCCAATTTAACCTGAGCTTTAATGACTAATAATGAGAGTTAATATATTACTCTCACTCATAGACATGTGCATTTAAACATTTGTTTAAATAAGTCCTTCCTTAAGGACATTGTATCTCTAAATTTTAAACTGTACCCCACTCACAGGTTGATTTGAAAAGAGTTTTTGAGTAAAGTATAACTCTTGGTTCATCTCAAAACCATGTTTATTGTTCATCTATATATAATCTCAGCCCTCAATAAATATGATAGTTTGGTTTTGAAAACACAGTCCTCCCAGAATCAGCTAAGCACTTGTCTTGAACATCAACTACATTCTTACCCATATATCAAGTGGTATGTGACTACTAGCCTTTTTCTTTACAATAACCATGCTATATTTTGCCCAATATTTCTAATCGCATTACCTAAACCTGCTGGACTGCTTTCCTTATCTAAACTATCTAGGTCATTGATAGGAAACTGAGAATTCAGTTTGAAGATGAAGGAAATATTGAGAGTTAGAATTAAAGATGGGGGAAATATTTTACCATTTAAGCATATTTCTGTAAAGCCTTGATTGATTGTGAGATAATTCTTAATAAAGCTCCCATATCTCATTGTGGTTTTGATTTTCATTTCCTTGATAATTAGAGACGTTGAGCATCTTTTCAGGTACCTGTTGACCATCTGTAGGTCTTCTTTTGAATAATGTCTCTTTGAATAACGATGCTTCAAAGAGCGTCAGGTACCACAATGTTCATTGCAGCTCTATTTACAGTAGTCAGGACATGGAAGCATCCAAAGTGTCCATTGTCAGAGTAGTGGATAAAGAAGATGTGGCACATATATACAATGGATTATTACCAGCCATAAGAAGAAATGAAATTGAGTTATTTGTAGTGAGGTGGATGGAACTAGAGTCTCTCATACAGAGTGAAGTAAGTCAGAAAGAGGAAATGAAATACCATACGCTAACACATATATATGGAATAAAAAAAATGGTTCTGAAAAACCTAAGGGCAGGACAGGAATAAAGATGCAGACATAGATAATTGACTTGAGGGCATGGGGAGGGGGTAGGGTAAGTTGGGACGAAGTGAGAGAGTGGCATGGACATCTATACACTACCAAATGTAAAATAGATAGCTAGTGAGAAGCAGCTACATAGGACAGGGAGATCAACTCGGTGCTATGTGTCCTTCTAGAGGGGTGGGTTACGAAGGATGGTAGGGAGACGCAAAAGGGAGGCAATAGGTGGATATATGTATATGTATAGCTGATTCACTTTGTTATAAAGCAAAAACTAACACACCATTGTAAAGCAATTATACTCCAATAAAGATGTTAAAAAATAAATAAGAATTAAAAAATAAAGTAATTATTGATATAAATGTACTTATTGCAATATTTTTCCATGTTTTCCAGGTATTTTTGTAGTTCCTTGTTCATTTCTTCTTTTTGTTTTTCATTTTGCGGTTTGATGGTTTTGTTTTGTAGCATACTGGAGTTTATTTTTGTGTGTGAATCTGTTGTATGTTTTTGATTTTTGGTTACCATGGGGCTTATGTGATCCACAGCTATATGTACTTGCTTTAAACTGATAGTCATTCAAATCCAATCACACTTTAAAAGACCTATTTGTTTTCTACTCCTCTCCTCAAAGTTTTGTGATTTTGATGCCCTATTTTTCATCATCATACTTCTCCTTTTACTGTTTCTTGTAGTTATACGTGCTTTTACAATTATTTTTTAATCTACATACTGGTTTATTTAAGTGATTGTCAATCCTTACTTTAAATTTACCTTTCCTATTGGGCTTTTCCCTTTTTTGTAGCTTCTTACTTCTTTTTCATTTCAAGAAGACCCTTCAATATTTCTTTTAGGGCAAGCTTAGTATTGCTAATTCATTTAGTTTCTGCTTGTCTGAGAAATTCTTTATCTCTCCTGTTGTAAATGATAATCTTGCTGGGTAGAGTGTCCTAGGTTGCGGGGGTTGAAAGTGTTTCCTCTCAGGGCTTTGAGTGTATCCTTCCACTCCCTCCTGGCCTGCAAATTTTTTGTAGAGAAATCAGCTGATAGCCTTAGTGAGCTTTCCTTGTAAATGACTCTTTAGTTTTCTCTTGCTGCTTTTAGAATCCTCTCTTTAGGGCTTCCCTGGTGGCACAGTGGTTGAGAGTCCGCCTGCTGATGCAGGGGACACGGGTTCATGCCCTGGTCCGGGAAGATCCCACATGCTGTGGAGTGGCTGGGCCCATGAGCCATGGCCGCTGAGCCTGTGGTCCAGAGCCTGTGCTCCGCAGTGGGAGAAACCACAACAGTGAGAGTCCCACGTACTGCAAAAAGAAAAAAAAAAAAGAATCCTTGTTTTAACTTTGCCATTGTAATTATGATATGTCTTGATATGAGTCTATTTGGGTTTATCTTATTTGAGACTTTCTGCGGTTCCTGTACCTGTATATATTTTCTTCTTTAGGTTTGAGAACTTTCCTGTCATAATTTCTTCAAATACATTTTCGATACCCTTCTCTCTCTCTTCTCCTTCTGGAACTCCTATCATGTAGGTTTGCATGTTTTATTTTATCTCATAGGTCTTGTATATTGTTTTTATTTTTTTTCTTATTTGTCTCTTTGTCTGCTGTTCTGATTGGGTGATTTCCATTGTTCTGTCTTTCAGATTCCTCCCAGGGGTGGAAGTCCCAACTTTATGCCTCTTTTCTGTTCAACCCGGTCACATGGAAATCTTTCTTGTGGCTTTGGTTGTATAGGAATTCTTCTGCCAGTTTCTAGTTAGTTTTCCATGTGAATTGTTTCACATGAAGATGTATTTTTGATGTGTTTGTTGGAGGAGGTGAGCTCCATGTCTTCCTACTCCACCATCTTGTTCGGACCTCTGAAAAAAATATGTTTTAAGAAGTAAGTTTATTTCAGCATCCCTCAGTATTTTCCTATTTTTTTCTGTGTCTTCTGCCCCTTATGTTGTTTCTTAATGACATAAATTTCATATTAAAGTGCATGTGTGTATATATGAATCTCTATGTGTGTGCATGTACATATATGAATATATATGATATCTATCTCTATGATATTTGTAGATATGATATATGATACCTATCTTTATGAAATAGATTAATGATAGATATTCATCCAGATTGCTGAATAGCCTTGAGATTAAGGTTGATGGCACATGGCTAAGAAGAAAGTAATTAAATTCTAATACTCTATGTTCTAAGAGGGCTCAGATCTTGGTGTAAGATGATGCTCAAGAGAAACCAGATGGTGTTTTCTGTATTTATCTTCAGGAGACTCTAGAGAAAGTGAAAGTTCTGAGAGAAACATTCTAGGTGGCTAAGTTTAGGGTGTATTTTCTCTCAGGAGAGCTTGGTTGGTTCCTTAAGGCAAGGGGTTATATTTTAATAGAGGGACTAGTACCTGACCCTGGTCTGGAGATGTCTAAAGCAATCATGTATACAGGAATAGCTCACTCTTAAGGATTCAAAGGACCAAATTCTGTGTGCCTAGGAATGAGAAGATAGAGTTTCCCCCTTACCCGTTCAAGCTTAGAAGTTGGAAATAGGCCTGGAATGGCCTCTTTCATAGCATGGTTGGTGTCACTATTGAGCTGAGGGAGCATGTCAGCCTCTCAGTCTTACAGACAATACCACATGAATTGTCAGTAGGACTGAGTGAGACATAGCTTAGCTTGTGGAGGTCCCCCATGAGGAAAGGACTTTGTTGACATGTCTAAGCATGCCTACAAGAAACATCTATACTTCCTTCTTGATTCTGCTCTATAACCTCATCAACATATTCATTCTATGACCTCAGGTTGCTTTAGATAAATTGACTAGTGAATAAATAATTCAGAATAAAATATTCCGACATGATTTCCACCAATAAAAATTCCTGTTATCTGAGGAATATGGGAATTGAAGGCAGTGTAGCAGGAGGAAGAGGGAACTAAACTGATTATTTTTTACAACATTGATTGTGTGGCAAGCAGTACACTCAGTACCCTACATGTAATACATCACTTAATCTCTACAACAACCCTGTGAAATAATAAAATTCATTAGATGAGAAAAGTGCTTTTCGGAGCACAGAACTAATTTTGTCTAAGATCACACAAAGAAGTATTGGCAGAATCAGAAACAACCCTAGGTCTGTCCTCCTCAGGAGTTGAAATGCTTTTTGTTATGACAGCTTCAGTAAGGAGAACATTTTCATCAGGGGACCTTTTTATACCTTACGTTTTAAGTTTTCTTCTCCACTCATTTATAAAATGATCATTGCTTTTAAAACCTATTCTTATGGTATCTATGTATCCCTAAATTAAAAATGCATATATTCAAAAGATTTTAAAGTTTTGATCATGTACTACCTTAACAAGTCTAGATGTATACATTCTCAATATCTCTGTGTTTATTTATTTATAAAATTTTTAAATAATATTTTTAATATGAGGTAAACATGCCATATAGTATTGTGTACAGTTGACCCTTGAACAACGTGGGGTGTTAGGAATGCTGACGTCCTGTGCAGTGGAAAATCCGTGTATAACTTTACAGTTGGTGCTCTGTATCTGTGGTTTTGCATTCCTGTATTCAACCAACTGTGCATAGCATAGTACTATATTATGTGTTTATTGAAAAAAATCCAAATACAAGTGGATGAGTATAGTTCAAGTCCATATTGTTCAAGGGTCAACTGTACTTTATAAGTATTAACTCATTTATTTATCACATCACCCTTGAGGGTGCTATTTTTATCCTTATTTTAAAGGTAAGGCACAGAGAAGTAATTTTGCCAAAGTGCCTTATTTAGTAGATGATGAAGATGGGATCTGGAGCAAAGTTTTCAGCTTCCAGAGGCACACCCTTAATCACTTTGATACATTATTGCTTCTATATGTCCTACTAAGATAATGGTATGAATTACACAATTACATTGAGTTGCATGAATATTATACAATGTACACAAAAATAGAAATTAAAAACTGATGAAATACAAACAAATATGAAACTATGTTCTGTTATGTCTTCTAAGCTTGAAAGGATCATCTTTTGCAGGCCAGTTTGGAAAATACTGACTTATTTTCTAGAATTTTTTTTTTTTTTTTTTTTGCGGTAAGCGGGCCTCTCGATGTTGTGGCCTCTCCGGTTGTGGAGCACAGGCTCCAGACGCGCAGGCTCAGTGGCCATGGCTCACGGGCCCAGCCGCTCCGCGGCATGTGGGATCTTCCCAGACCGGGGCACGAACCCGTGTTCCCTGCATCGGCAGGCGAACTCTCAACCACTGCGCCACCAGGGAAGCCCTGTTTTCTAGAAATTTGATCTCATCTTGACTTTAATAATTGCAATGCTGCCTTTGGTTATATTTTGGGAAGAGGGTTTTATTACTTTACAAAACAAGCAAGGGAGAGATAGGAGTTTTATTCCCTCAAAATGTTTTCTTGACTAAACCCTGAAGATCATCTTTGGAATAAGAAAGAAAAGAACATATGGAAATTAGTAGCAAACTATCGAAAGAATTGATATTTCAGAAGCAGTAAGCAGAGTTTAAAAACCATCTGTTTATTTATTGAATATGTCTGTATAATAAACATGCTTTGTAGGAGATCAGTTGGGTTAGCAGGAATGGTTTTATCTCTGTTGTCTGACTGATTAGACCAAGAATCCTCTCCTTCTGAAGAAGTGCTTTCCTATCAGACACAGAAACTTAAAAAAGGAAAAGCACTAATTAAATATTTATCTACGTTAAATGCATAAGATTTAGCATTATAGAAACAGAAAAGATTGTTTCAATTAGTTTAATGAAATTCATACTCTAATAGGAATTTTTATATAACAAACTACTAGATTTCTGCTATTTGCCCAATTTTCGCTTTTGGCAAAAACATGAGTTTTAGCTTCATTGCACATTTCCCTCTGAGTTTTCCCAGCCATAAGTAGACAGGTAATTCGTATGTCTCAGTGGGGGTGTTTTGGAGCATGTTTCATGCATGATTTGAGAGAGAGAGGCAAATGAGATAACCAGGAGAGATCCCAGGAGCTAACTTTTCCTAGGCAGAAGCTCCATTTAAAAAGCATAACATTGTAATAAAAATTAAAAATTCACAAAGTGCATAGAAGCGATGTTTGTGGTTACAGGAAAAGAGACTGAATTTAATCAATCTTTTCCCTAAGAATTCTGTTATTTATTGCAGATAGGACAGGGACTTATTTTGGTGGTGGAATTTAGCTAGTAGGCAAATGTCAACATGGAATTGCCAATTTCAGTCATCAACCTCAGTCTCAATATCCTTCATCTTGAAAACAGTTTCAATGAAAGTTGCTAATAAACAGAAGGGAGACTATTCAATTCCAAATACTTTAACTTGATATATTAAAAATATTTAAAATTTACTCTTCAAAACTTGAGAACATGTCATATTACTCTATCCTTAGAAAAATCACTTTAATATAGCTTACTTTATAATCACTTCACGTTTTCTAAAAATAAGGGTTATTCCATGGAGAGACCATTCTATATAATTTGTGCATTTTCTAGTATTTATTTTTTTAATGAATTTGGAATTTTAGTCTGCCCAACACATTTTCACATATACTTAAGCCCACAAAGCTTAATATTAGAATATATTTTCTCTGGAAGTTCTCAGATGTTATCTCCTATAAAAGAGAGACATACTAAGAAAAACAGTTTTTTAAAAGATGTTTTAAATTCAATATATATTATGAATAGTAGACCTACTTTCTTAAGAGAGTACAGAATCTACCCTACCCAATTAAATACATCCCCATGCTAACTGTTTCTATGGCCAAACAGAACTAGATATTCATATTCTCTAGATAAATGACATATCTTATCTGCAGCAAAATAATGCTAAAGCCAAGATCCCCAAACTTATTGTTTTTTCCATACTTTGAATTGTGAGTTACAACAATTATACTCAATTCGGAAAGATGAACTCTACAAACTATTCAACAATACCAAGTGTTTACTTCACCCAGCCATTGATAACATATAAATGAGAAAACATGAATTAGAACTTGATCTGATCCTAGGCCTGGATGACAGACAAGGCAACATTTTATCTATAAATGTTTTTACTTAGAATTCCCAGGGATGAAGCATTATACTTCCAAAATGTAAAAGCAACTCTAAAATAATGGGTAGATAGATGTGGATCTAAAGCAACTCTAAAATATGGATAGATAGATAGAAAAAAAATATATATATATATAATACATAATCTAAATTCTAAATATTGCTTAGGACCTCTTCTATAGACGATTTTAAGAAGAAAACATTTCAAGCATTGGATCCTCTTTTTCAAATAAGGCACATTCTCTTTGACTCTGTTCCATATGTTATTTTGCAAATGCTATTTGTATGTTGAAGTATTCAAAATTGAAAAATCCTAATTGGCTTATTTTAAAGAGTACATTGTCAATTCTTAATACTGTGACATTACACTAGTAGCGCCTTGGGTAGTACAAAAGCCCTCCTTTTTGCATGCCTGGTTGTGTTTCAAAAATGTCTTGCATATCTTTGAATTTACTTTATTCTCTTTACAGAAATTTAATGCATTGTTAATATAAAAATTCAACAAATTATATGTTCCATTTAGATAACAAAAATTATATATCCAATAAGTGAGATACAGTTTTTAAAACCACTGGAATAATTTAGGAATGCCATGTTGCCTCATCAAATAACTGTACCTTAGTGGAATTACATTTATAGCATGGCACGTTTATAATAGGACCTGCTGCTATTTCACTATTGTTATATCTTTTTTCAGATATTATCACTTTACCCTTTTCTTACTTTACATTTTATCTTTCTTCTGTCAGACTAGAAGAAAAGAGATAAAATAATACTCTTAAACAAAGCTCCTCTCTATATAAACAATTTAAATTACCCAATCAGCATGTCAGCATTATTCCTGAGGCCTAATTTTGTGTCGTCCTTGGAAAGAAGTGCTGCATGGGACAATAGTACCTTCTCTAAGCCTTACTGCTAGAACCATCCCAAACACAGGATCTTAGAAGAGCCCCATCTGTGAGTCCAAGGGCTTCTGGGGGCATCTGGATGACTCCACAGAGTGAGTAGGGAGTGGTAGAGACTCACAGGGCACCCTGAAGTGTACCAGTTAGAACACAGTATGTTCTGCTCTTACAATGTTATCTATCCTGACAGCTCCAGGACATCCAAAAGAAACAAAGAAAATTTTGGAGAAGGCACATCTGAGCACCGGAAACCCAGTGAAGCCAGGGGCCTGGAACAGAGGCATGGCTTACTATGTTAAAAAGCAATATTCCTATGAAAACCCTCCTGTCTTTTTTTATCAGAATATTTTAATAACCTCCTTTATTCATAATATAGTTGAGTGACTAAATCACAAGTACGTAGTTCTCTAACTTTTCTCCTTTTTCATCCTTGTAATTAATACTCAACTGTTTTTACTTTAACTTAAGTTTTAGCTCTGAACTCAGGTCAAAGTGGTTTTTCCCCTAAAGCACTTAAATATAATGTGAACAAATAGAAACTGGGCAATTTTAAACATAGTTAAAAAGACTTTCTTATAACTTTCCTGCTTTAATTAACCTTACGTATTCCTCTCCTTTGAAAAATGTTCCATGATTTTCATTGATGATTTAAGAATTCAAGTGTTACAGGAATCATTTTAGCCAAAATTATGAAGTAATAATTATTAAGGTATTGAGTACAATACATGCCCAACAAATACATGAGGAGTTTGAATATGAAATGAATTTTATCTTCATTGCATTATGTTCTCTTTTAATAACCCGTCACCTTTATCAATTAATTAATTTATTCATTCAGCAAACATTACTGAGTGCTTCTTACATGCAACACACTAATCTAGATAAACATTACATAATATAACAGAAAAAAAGATCCTTCACATTCACTTTCCTTTTTAAAAAATTTTTTAAATATAATTTTATTTTTTTTATACAGCAGGTTCTTATTAGTTATCCATTTTATACATATTAGTGTATATATGTCAATCCCAATCTCCCAGGTCATCCCACCACCACCACCCGCCCCCACCGCTCTCCCACCTTGGTGTCCATACATTTGTTATCTACGTCTGTGTCTCAAATTCTGTCCTGCAAACCAGTTCATCTGTACCATTTTTCTAGGTTCCACATGTATGCGTTAATATACGATATTTGTTTTTCTCTTTCTGACTTACTTCACTCTGTATGACAGTCTCTAGATCCATCCACGTCTCTACAAATGACTCAGTTTCGTTCCTTTTTATGGATGAGTACTGTTGCATCGTATACATGTATCACAACTTCTTTATACATTCATCTGTCGATAGGCATTTAGGTTGCTTCCATGACCTGGCTATTGTAAATAGTGCTGCAATGAATATTTGGGTGCATGTGTCTTTTTGAATTATGGTTTTCTGAGGGTATATGCCCAGTAATGGGATTGCTGGGTAATATGGTAATTCTATTTTTAGTTTTTTAAGGCACCTCCATACTGTTCTCCATAGTGGCTTTATCAACTTACATTCCCACCAACAGTGCAAGAGGGTTCCGTTTTCTCCACACCCTCTCCAACATTAATTGTTTGTAGATTTTCTGATGATGCCCATTCTAACTGGTGTGAGGTGATACCTCATTGTAGTTTTGATTTGCATTTCTCTAATAATTAGTGATGTTGAGCAGCTTTTCATGTGCTTCTTGGCCATCTGTATGTCTTCTTTGGAGAAATGTCTATTTAGGTCTTCTGCCCATTTTTGGATTGGGTTGTTTTTTTGATATTGAGCTGCATGAGCTGCTTGTAAATTTTGGAGATTAATCTTTTGTCAGTTGCTTCATTTGCAAATATTTTCTCCCATTCAGAGGGTTGTCTTTTTGTCTTGTTTATGGTTTCCTTTGCTGTGCAAAAGCTTTTAAGTTTTATTAGGTCCCATTTTTTAATTTTTGTTTTTATTTCCATTACTCTAGGAGGTGGATCCAAAAAGATCCTGCTGTGATTTATGTCAAAGAGTGTTCTTCCTATGTTTTCCTCTAAGAGTTTTATACTCTCTAGTCTTACATTTAGGTCTCTAATCCATTTTGATTTTATTTTTGTGTATGGTGTTAGGGAGTGTTGTAATTTCATTCTTTTACATGTAGCTGTCCAGTTCTCCTAGCACCACTTACTGAAGAGGCCGTCTTTTCTCCATTGTATATTCTTGCCTCCTTTAACAAAGATAAGGTAACCATATGTGTGTGGGTTCATCTCTGGGATTTCTATCCTGTTCCATTGACCTATCTTTCTGTTTTTGTGCCAGTACCACATTGTATTGATTACTGTAGCTTTGTAGTATAGTCTGAAGTCAGGGAATCTGATTCCTCCAGCTCCATTCTTTTCCCTCAAGACTGCTTTGGCTATTTGGGGTCTTTTGTGTCTCCATACAAATTTTAAGAATTTTTGTTCTAGTTCTGTAAAAAACACCATTGGTAATTTGATAGGGATTGCATTGAATCTGTAGATTGCTTTGGGTAGTATAGTCATTTTCACAATATTGATTCTTCCAAGCCAAGAATATGGTATATCTCTGCATGTTTGTATGAGCTTTAATTTCTTTCAGCAGTGTCTTATAGTTTTCTGCATACAGGTCTTTTGTTTCCCTAGGTAGGTTTATTCCTAGGTATTTTCTTCTTTTTGTTGCATTGGTAAATGGGAGTGTTTTCTTAATTTCACTTTTAGATTTTTCATCATTAGTGTATAGGAATGAAAGAGATTTCTGTGCATTAATTTTGTATCCTGCTACTTTACCAAATTCATTGATTAGCTCTAGTAGTTTTCTGTTGGCATCTTTAGGAGTCTCAATGTATAGTATCATGTCATCTGCAAACAGTGACAGTTTTACTTCTTCTTTTCCAATTTGTGTTCTTTTATTTCTTTTTTTTTCTTCTCTGATTGCTGTGGCTAGGACTTCCAAAACTATGTTGAATAATAGTGGTAAGGGTGGACCTCCTTCTCTTGTTCCTGATGTTAGAGGAAATGCTTTCATCTTTTCACCATTGAGAATGATGTTTGCTGTGGGTTTATCATATATGGCCTTTATTATGTTGAGGTAGGTTCCCTCTGTGCCCACTTTCTGGAGAGTTTTTATCCTGAATGATTGTTGAATTTCGTCAAAAGCTTTTTCTGCATCTATTGAGATGATCATATGGTTTTTATTCTTCAGTTTGTTAATATGGTGTATCACATTGACTGATTTGTGTATATTGAAGAATCCTTGCATCCCTGAGATAAATCCCACTTGATCATGATGTATGATCCTTTTAATGTGTTGTTGGATTCTGTTTGCTAGTATTTTGTTGAGGATTTTTACAACTATATTCATCAGTGATATTGGTCTGTAATTTTCTATTTTTGTAGATCTTTGGTTTTGGTATCAGGGTGATGGTGCCTCATAGTATGAGTTTGGGATTGTTCCTTCCTCTGCAATTTTTGGAAGAGTTTGAGAAGGATGGGTGTTAGTTCTCTAAATGTTTGATAGAATTCACCTGTGAAGCCATCTGTTTCTGGACTTTTGTTTGTTGGAAGATTTTTAATCATAGCTTCAATTTCATTACTTGTGATTGGTCTGTTCATATTTTCTATTTATTTCTGGTTCAGTCTTGGAAGTTTATACCTTTGTAAGAATTTGTCCATTTCTACCAGGTTGTCCAATTTTTTGTCATAGAGTTGCTTGTAGTAGACTCTTAGGATGTTTTGTATTTCTGCGATGTCTGTTGTAACTTTTCCTTTTTCATTTCTTATTTTATTGATATGAATCCTCTCCCTCTTTTTCTTGATGAGTTTGGCTAATGGTTTATCAATTTTGTTTATCTTCTCAAAGTACCAGCTTTTAGTTTTATTGATCTTTGCCATTGTTTTCTTTGTTTCTATTTTATTTATTTCTGCTCTCATCTTTATGATTTCTTTCCTTCTGCTAACTTTGGGTTTTGTTAGTTCTTTCTCTAGTTCCTTTAGGTGTAAGGTTAGGTTGTTTATTTGAGATATTTTTGTTTCTTGAGGTAGGATTGTATTGCTGTGAACTTCCCTCTTAGAACTGGTTTTGCTGCATCTCACACGTTTTGGATCTTCTTGTTTTTATTGTCATTTGTCTCTAGGTATATTTTGATTTCCTCTTTGATTTCTTTAGTGATTTCTTGGTTATTTAGTAACGTATTGTTTAGCCTCCATGTGTTTGTGTTTTTTACGTTTTTTTCCCTGTGATTGATTTCTAATCTCATAGCATTGTGGTCAGAAAAGATGCTTGATATGATTTCAGTTTTCTTAAATTTACTGCGGCTTGATTTGTGACCCAAGATTTGATCTGTCCTGGAGAATGTTCTGTGTGCACTTGAGAAGAGAGTGTAATCTGCTGATTTTTGATGGAATGTCCTATAAATATCAGTTAAATCTATCTGGTCTATTGTGTCATTTAAAGCTTGTGTTTCCTTATTAATTTTCTGTTTGGATGATCTGTCCATTGGTATAAGTGAGTTGTTAAATTCCCCCATTATTATTGTGTTACTGTTGACTTCCTCTTTTACAGCTGTTAGCATTTGCCTTATGTATTGAGGTGCTCCTGTTTTGCGTGCATATACACTTATAATTGTTGTATCTTCTTCTTGGATTGATCCCTTGATCATTATGTAGTGTCCTTCCTTGTCTCTTGTAACATTCTTTATTTTAAAGTCTATTTTATCTGATATGAGTATCACTACTCCAGCTTTCTTTTGATTTCCATTTGCATGGAATATCTTTCTCCATCCCCTCACTTTCAGTCTGTATGTGCCTCTGTGTCTGAAGTGGGTCTCCTGTATACAGCATATATATGTGTCTTGCTTTTGTATCCATTCAGTGAGCCTGTGTCTTTTGGTTGGAGCATTTAATACATTCATGTTTAAGGTAATTATCAATATGTATGTTCCCATTTCCATTTTCTTAATTGTTTTGGGTTTGTCTTTGTAGGTCCTTTTCTTCTCATTTGTTTCCCACTTAGAGAAGTTCCTTTAGTTTGTTGTAGAGCTGGTTTGGTGGTGTTGAATTCTCTTAGCTTTCGCTTGTCTGTAAAGCTTTTGATTTGTCTATGGAATCATAGAGTGAGTCAGATCCTTGCTGGGTAGAGTAATCTTGGTTGTAGGTTCTTCCCTTTCATCAATTTAAGTATGTCATGCCACTCCCTTCTGGCTTGTAGAGTTTCTGCTTCGACATCAGCTGTTAACCTTATAGGAGTTCCCTTGTATTTCATTTGTCATTTTTCCCTTGCTGCTTTTGATAATTTTTCTTTGTCTTTAATTTTGGCCAATTTGATTACTATGTGTCTCGGCATGTTTCTCCTTGGGTTTATCCCATATGGGGCTCTCTGCGCCCCCTGAACTTGGGTGGCTATTTCCTTTCCCATGTTAGGGAAGTTTTCGACTATAATCTCTTTGAATATTTTCTCAGGTCCTTTCTCTCTCTCTTCTCTTTCTGGGACCCATATAATGCAAATGTTTTTGACTTTAATGTTGTCCCAGAGTTCCCTAAGGCTGTATTCATTTCTTTTCATTCTTTTTTCTTTATTCTGTTCCGCAGCAGTGAATTCCACCATTTTGTTTTCCAGTGCACTTATCTGTTCTTCTGCCTCAGTTATTCTGCTATTGATTCCTTCTAGTGTATTTTTCATTTCAGTTATTGTATTGTTCATCTCTGTTTGTTTGTTCTTTTTTTTTGTTGTTGTTGTACGCGGGCCTCTCACTGTTGTGGCCTCTCCCGTTGTGGAGCCCAGGCTCTGGACGCGCAGGCTCTGCGGCCATGGATCATGGGCGCAGCCCCTTCACGGCACGTGGGATCTTCCCGGACCGGGGCACGAACCCATGTCCCCTGCATTGGCAGGCGGACTCTCAACCACTGTGCCACCAGGGAAGCCCTGTTTGTTTGTTCTTTACTTCTTCTAGGTCTTTGTTAAACATTTCTTGCATCTTCTTGATCTTTGCCTCCATTCTTTTTCCGAGGTTCTGGATCATCTTCACTATCATTTTTCTGAATTCTTTTTCTGGAAGTTTGCCTATCTCCACGTCATTTAGCTGTTTTTCTGGGGTTTTATCTTGTACATCACGTACATAGCCCTCTGCCTTTTCATCTTGTTTATCTTTCTGTGAATGTGGTTTTTGTTCCACAGGCTGCAGGATTGTAGTTCTTGCTTCTGCTGTCTGCCCTCTGGTGAATGAGGCTATCTTAGAGGCTTGTGCAGGTTCCCTGATGGGAAGGACTGATGGTGGGTAGAACTAGCTGTTGCTCTGGTAGGCAGAGCTCAGTAAAACTTTAATCCACTTGTCTGCTGATGGGTAGGGCTGGGTTCCCTCCCTGTTGGTTGTTTGGCCTGAGGCAACGTAACATTGGAGCCTACCCAGGCTCTTTGGTGGGGCTAATGGCGACTCTGGGAGGGCTCACTCAAAGGAGTACTTCCAAGAACTTCTGCTTCCAATACCCTTGTCCTCATGGTGAGAAACAGCCACTCCCTGCCTCTGCAGAAGACCCTCCAACACTAGCAGGTAGGTCTGGTTCAGTCTCCTATGGGGTCACTGCTCCTTCCCCTGGGTCCTGATTCACACACTACTTTGTGTGTGCCCTCCAGTAGTGGAGTCTTTGTTTCCCCCAGTCCTGTCGAAGTCCTGCAATCAAATCCGGCTAGCCTTCAAAGTCTGATTCTCTAAGAGTTCCTCCTCCCGTTGCCAGACCCCCAGGTTGGGAAGCCTGATGTGGGGCTCAGAACCTTCACTCCAGTGGGTGGACCTCTGTGGTATAAGTGTTCTCCAGTTTGTGAGTCCCCCACCCAGCAGTTACGGGATTTGATTTTATTGTGATTGAGCCCATCCTACCGTCTCATTGTGGCTTCTCCTTTGTCTTTGGATGTGGCGATCTTTTTAGGTGAGTTCCAGTGTCTTCTGGTCGATGATGGTTCAGCAGTTAGTTGTGATTCTGGTGCTCTCACAAGAGGCAGTCCATTCAATTTCATGAAGACTACTTTGGCCTCCCTCACCCACACCCAAAGGCTTCTGAACCACTAACCAAGGGCAAGTTTGCTTCCTACATTGAACTCCATATACGCCTCCTCCCATCTGTATAGGCCTCATTGCTGTCTGCTTTCTTTCCTTGTCTTAAAGCTTACCTATCCTGGAAAACCTCTGGTCTGGTATTGTTTGTTTTTTTGTTTGGTTGGTTTTTTTTGGTCTGGTATGTTAATGACCCACCTTTCTAGCACCATATATTCATTTCAACCTCACTCTACTGGAAATACCTCCACTGCAGTTGTGGCTTAATCTTGAGGAGTGGTGCCTGTCATGCTGTACTGTACAGTTCAATTATGAGAGAGGGCAATGTAACAGAAAACTACTGAGGAGATGGTTCTGTTCTTCAGAGGCCTTATAGTTACACTCATATATTATTTAACTCTGTCTGAAGGCTAAGGTCTGTCTTTCCTGGGTCACTGATACTTTAGAAAGAAACAGGTCAGTTTTCTACATTTGCATTCTGTTGCCATTTCCCTCCTATATTTCAGATCAATAATTTACATTATAATAAACATTTTAAGTGTTCAGAAAATAAATTTTTATGAAGGTGTATATCTAAGTAGCCATCACCATAATCAAGATCTAAAACAGGTACCTCCCCCCAAAATGTTCTCTTGTGTCATTTACAAGACAATCTTGAAAGATTTTGACCTATGCAACCTCTGATTTTTTTTTTGTCATTATTTATCTTTTCTAGAGTTTTATAAAAATAGAATCACCTGATATGTACTCTTGTGTGACTGGCTTCTTTCACTAAGCATGTTTTTGAGATTCATTCCTATTATATCTATTAATAGTATGTGCCTTTGTATCACTGAGTAGTATTGCATTTTACAGATATATTTCAATGTATGTATCATTTCACCTATTGATGCACATTTGGGTTAGTTCCAATTTGGGGTTATCAAAATAAAGCTGCTGTGTCATTCCTATTTAAGTTTCTGTTTGGATATATAGTTTAATTTCTCTTGGCAAACATCTAAGAATGGAGCTGCTAGGCAGTATATAATCAGTGTATATCTAAATAATTAAGATATACACTGTTAAATTGCCTTTCAAAGTACTTGTACATTTTACCTTCCCAAAAGAAGTGTATGAGAGTTCCACTTTGCTCCATTTTCAGACCATCAATTTATATTGCAAATATTTATTAATTTTAGTCATTCTAACTTCAATGTAGTATCTCACTATAAATTTAATTTTTATTTCCTTGATAACTTAAGATTTTTTAAACTCATCTTGTGTTTATTGACCACACAAATCTCCTTTCATGAAGTTTCTGTTCAAATCTTTGGTCCATTTTTTATTGGATTTCTTGATTTCTTACTATTGAATGTGTATACTCATTCTAAATATAAGTCCATTGTCAGATATATGCATTATAAATGTATTCCCCCCGTCTGTATCTGTCTTTTCATTTTTAATGGTCTAATTTTAAAGCAGAAGATAATTTATCCAGTTTTTGAAAAAAATGGTTGTGTGTTTTGTGTACTATGTAACAAATCCTTGCCTGATCAAAGTTTGCAAATACATCCTCCTGTGTTTTTGTAGCAGTTATAACATTTTAGCTTTTAAGTAAAGTCTGGGGTACATTTCAAATTAATTATTGCTATGGGGTGAGGTAGTAGTAAAGTTCAGTTTTTCCCCCATTTGGTTGTAACTTAATTGTTTCTGCACCATTTGTTCAAAAGACTATCCTTCCCCACTTAATTTCCTCAGCACTTTGTCAAAAACTATTTGACTATATATGTGTGGGTATGAGTATGGATTCTTTATTCTGCACCATCGATCTACATGTCTACATGCATGTCTGCATCCTGATCACTGCAGCTCTATAAAAAGTCTTGAAATCAAGAGGTACAGGTCCACCAAATTTTTGTATCTTTCTTTGCATTTTCGTATAAATTCTAGAACCAGCTTGTTACTTTTTACCAGGGTGGGAAAGTTTTAAATTAATTATTTAATATATTGTAGTTGATACAGGGACTTTCCTGGGTTTCTAGGTCAGTTTTTTAAATGTATGTCTTACAAGGAATTTGTCTATTTCACTAACACTTCAAATACATCAGTTCCATTGGCATAAAATTGTCTACACTATTCATTTATGTCTGAGGCTTCTCTGATGATGGTCCCTCTTTCATTCCTGACATTGGGAAATAGTATTTTCTCTTCTTAAATCAATCCAATTATTTTTTATCTTATTTATTTTATATTTAGTTTAAAATTTTTATTTTATTAACCTTTTCTGTCAAGCTGGTAGAGATTTACTGAAATTTTCTAGGAAGCTGATTTTGGTCTAATTATTTTTATCCAGTGTTTGCAAGTTTTCTATTTAATTGATTTCTACTCTTGTAAATGTTATCTGCTTACTTCTTCTTGAGTTTGAATTGCTCTTCTATTTCTACCTTCTAAAGTTGGAAAGTTAGATCATTGATTTGAGATTTCTTTTCTAATATAAGCTTTTAAATGGACTAATTTTACTCTGCAGACTGCTTTTGTTGCAGCTAAAAATGTTTGATATTTTTCTTTCATTTTTGGTCATTTTGAATATTTTTCAGTGTATTTTGTGATTTTGTTATTCAAGCTTATGTTGTTTTATTTCCAAACACTTGGAAATTTGGGTGTTTTCCTATTGATTTTTAATTTCATTTCACAGTAGGGATGTTATAGATTTGATATGACACACTTTTACATTTATAAAAACTTGTATTATGAGCCAGCAAATGGTCAATCTTGGTGAATGTGCATGTGAAAAGAATGCATATTTTGTAGTTATTTGTTGAGTTGCTCTAAATGTTGCCTAGGTCAATTCAGTTGATAACATTATATCTTCTATATCTCTACTAATTTCCTATTTACTAATTTCCTATTAATTAATGATAGTGTAATACTGAAATTTCCAATTATAATTATAAAGTTGTCTCTTCCTCTTTTCACCTCTGTCAATTTTTTCATGGACTTTGAAACTCTGGTATTGGATGAATACTCATTTTGTATTTGTATATTATTATTATTGCTTAGTTTGTCCCTTTATCATTATGAATTTTCCCTATTTATACCTGATGCTATATGTTGTTCTGAAATCTAATTGCTCTCATTTTAATACAGTCACTAGATTTTTAAATAATTCCTCATTGTATGCTATGTATTCCATTATTTTACCTTTTCTATGTATTTACATTTAAATTGAATATATATAATATATATTTCCCCCTTGCTCTTTTTTCCAGTTTTATTATCTCTACCTATTTATTGGAATGTTTATGTCATTTATATTTATTGTTGTTACCAGTGAAATGAGCTTTAGATATAATAATTTGCTATATGATTTTTGATTGAATTTTTCATTTGTTCTTCTAGCATTTTGTCCTCAGTAATTTCTTTTTGATTAATAATATTTAGCATTCAAATTTCTCTTCAGTGTTGGCTTACTAGCTATCTCTCTTTTTTCCTTTATGTTAACTCTGGAGTATTGATATGCACTTTTAAGTATCACAATCTACCATAAAATGATATTACATTCTTTCACATTATATGTAAATTTTTATAACAGAATGCTTCCATTTCTTTCCTCCTTTCTTTTGTTTTATTACTATACACAATTTTCTTCTACATGCTATAAAATCTGCAATAGTCAAATGGCCTTTTAAAATTAAAAAGTAATACAAATGTTAATATTGCCTAAATATTTATTATTTCTTGTGCTTTGTCTTCTTTGTATTAATGCAATTTTTAAGTTATATCATTTTCTTTTGTCTTAATGATTTCCCTTTGTTTTTAATTCAATATAAAAATAAGAGTGATACATAAACTTTGCTTTTTCCCTGCAGAAGTCTTCACTTTACTTTAATTTCTAGAAGATATTTCCTCTGAATATAGAAATCCAAATTGAGATTTTTTTTTTTTAATTAGTACTCCAAGGACACTATTTCTTTGTTTTCCGGCTAACATAGTATTTGATAAGATGTGTGTGATTTCCTAATGTTTCTGTAAGTAATGTACCTTTTTTCCTGAGATATTTTTATTTTTATCACTGTTTCAATAATTTATGTTGTTTATTAGAATTGTTTACTTTATGTTAATACTTATTGGGTTACATTGAGTTTCTTGGATATATGAGTTTAGAGTTTACTTCACATTTTGCAAGTTTTATGTTATTTATTTCTTCACATATTTTTTTCTGACACCTCTTTATTCTAACATCCCAATTCCTTTATGCTAAGTTGTTTAGTATATTACCATAAACCAGTGAGAATTTATTTTTTTGTTATTTTTTTTCTTAACTATATTTTTGGATAGTTTATATTACTGAGATTTTAGGTTCACCAATATCTTATTCTGCAGTGTCTAGTTTAAATGAATCCTAGCTACTAATTTTTCCATATTTATTTTTTCTCTTTTTATACTTTTGTTTTCATATCTTTCATTTCTCATCATTCTTATCTTTTCTAGTAAATCATTGATCATATTAAGCTTATTTACAAGAGCTTCTTAACATAATTTTCCATCTTTGTTATTTCCAAATCTAAACTGAACTTCCTCCTCTTCTGTTTCACTTTTTTTTTCATATTTCGTAATTTTTGTTTGGATACTGAACATAGTAATTTTATAATGTTGAGTGTTGAATTTTTGTATTAGTTTAAAGAACGTTGGGCTTTGATCTGCTCATAGTTAAAAAGTTACTTGCAATTTGTTTTGATATCTTGAAGGTTTTTTTGTTTTGTTTTAGTTTACATAAGACTGTGTATAATACTTATACCTTTGTACAAGTTTAGCCCTAATGCTGAGACACAAACCTTCTGAGGTCTCTACTGAAAGCTCCATGTGTTCAAAGATATTTTTCCACCCTGGCTGGTGAAAATTTAAATGATTTCCAGGTCTGTGGGTTCAGATGATTATTATTTCTCCAAAAATTTTTCTGTGACCAGTATTGTCAATCTCTACCCTATTTGTGTGCTGATTGTTATTGATTGTTATTACCAAAGATTAATAGTAAATCTCTACAGATTTATGGGCTCTCTTATTGAATTGGAAGGTCTCTCTTCCTGTGCTGTGATCTGAAAATTTCCCCAGGAGAAAATCTGGAGCAAATGTATGACATACATCATTTGCTTCTCTTCTTTCAAGGATCACAGTTGTGTGATTTCTCTTATTCATGTCTACAAATTTTCATTTCACATGTTTTGGCCTACTTTTATAAAAGTCTGTAGTAGGAGGATAGGTCTTGAAACTGTTATTCCTTGATGACTAGAAATAGTAGATGATAATCATTCTACTTTATGGCTGTAAGTTTTCCGTTTGTAAGGTGAAAAGATGGAGGTCATATATGTCCTGGATTGAACAAAAATCATAGGTCATAGTAATTAGTTTAAAATAAGATAGGTTATTCCATTGACAGTAGATGAATGATTTGGCTACACACACACACACACACAAACATAATTTGTATTTTCTACAAAGATATTCTGCCTACAGTCTCAGTGTTTTCATCAAAAAGGATGACAATGTTTCAAATGTTCCCTTGGCAGTCAGAATGTGACCATTTGCAAACAATCTGCAGTAACCCATAAGTGATTTGGAACTTATCAGTAATATCACAAATTCATAGCTTTGATGTGCTGTGTAGAAAAAGCTTTCATCTGTTCACTACTAATTTACTATAATGTGCTTCTCTATCCTGCAAATCACTAGAGGTAATGACCTGAGTTATGGTTCTATAGCACTACATCATAATGAATCAGAAAATGCTCCAGGAGATGTATACGTAGGACACACTTCACCCATTGCTAAAATGATACTTCCTTTGAACTGAGGTATCACAACTATTTCTGGTTATGTGACATAAGCCTAAAATGCCGTTTTGAAACCAAACATCGCACTGCATCTTGATAAAATTCACCAAATCACAATTCAACAGGAAAAGAAATATTGATGACATCAATATAATAAGCCACATATCCCTGATGTATAAAATATACTCTGCTGTTGGCAGAGGTTTGTGGAGAAGTGATGTTAATCTTTTTTTTTTTTTTTCCCGGTACGCGGGCCTCTCACTGCTGTGGCCTCTCCCGTTGCAGAGCACAGGCTCCGCATGCACAGGCTCAGCGGCCATGGCTCACGGGCCCAGCTGCTCCGCGGCATGTGGGATCTTCCCGGACCGGGGCACGAACCCGTGTCCCCTGCATCGGTAGTCGGACTCTCAACCACTGCTCCACCAGGGCAGCCCCAGTGATGTTAATCTTAAAGACTCCAGACAATTTTAGTACCCTGGAACTTTTAAGTTAGATATGCATACAGTGTCCAAAGAGCCTAATATGATCCTTGAATGGGCAATATTAACTTATCGTTTTCTCCTGAGCATGCTTTGAATTAATAGAACAGAATCTCCATCCACTTCAAGGAAAGATGGAAAAAACCTTTGGTCCCTAAGTAGCCACAGGGCAACTTGGAATTTCTCAAGTTAAATATGGCCATGTCATTTCTACCATTAATCATTCTCAAACTGTTAATTTAAATAATACTTGACACACACTATCTTAGAAATCCTATACTGTGTTTAACATTAGCTCACACAATTTTTTTGGCAAAAAAAGCAACTGGCAAATATTATAGAATGACCATGTCTTGTCTGCATTGAAATTGCAGAGGTCTAAAACAAGCAGATTAAATCAGGAGAAAAGACACTGGGAGCCCTACTAGAATATAAAGTGTTTCCCTCACTTGCCAAACACCTAACTGCAAAATTCACCATTCATCACTCTTTAAGACTTGCCATTTGATGTGTGCCTAGAGTTTGACATACTATAGATTTTCATCAATTCTAACCATGGGGGAGGGGCGTTAACTTCCATAGGTGAAATGGATAAAGAACAAACTAGGATGAACACAGAAAATATAAGGAAAAGGACCACAACTCAGTTGAAAATGATTTCCACATGAGCTCTATTCAGTTTTTTTCCTTAATTCCTTAGAGATTCAGCCTTATTCCCTAGTCAGTCTTCTCCTTTATAATAACAGGTATTCAAATGTTTTATCTGATTTGACAGCTTGCATATAAAAAAAGAACCGGTGTTGGTTTTCATTTACTTTAACTTTTCGCATTACAAAGGACTGCATTAATGCCACCTTTGTAAATGAAAGTAGACCCCATTGCTTCCCACAATGGATCTTGCTGAAATACTATTGCATGAGTTATGTAGATCAGCTGATTTCAGCATTATGGAAAAGACAATTTAGAGTTACATCCTATGTAAGCAGAAATATATAGAAACACTAGACAAAAGAGCCAGTTATAGCATGACTATATGCCTTGATAACATTCAGATGTCTGCAGCCATTTGTACTTCTATTGCTGGGACCCCTAACTTGAGTGGTCTGCAACAGTGCAAATTTTAGCTCACCAATAAACATTTACCACAAAAATATTCTACTGAAGCAAGTGGCCCTCCTATTTGACGATTCTTTCCATTTCATTGAGATCTTCCAAATAATGGTACAACAAAATTCCTGGAAACAGTGCAATGTTCACAGAAACTGAGTACTCCTATAGAGGAAAGGAATGACAAAGAAATAATTGGAAAGACAAGCCCCCAGTTTTTCCTAGCCCCTCCCACACATTCACTCTCTTATTTTCTTTGCTCCATATGCCCAGAGTATGTTGAATAGTATCTGAAACATGCAATTGAGATTATCATGGAAAAAGGCACAAATAAATTAGAGAATAGATTTCTCTGGGACAAATTCATTACTTTCCGTAAGCTCCTATTTTACAAGACTTTTGCTTTGCTCCCCCGCTCTTTTTGGAAAAATTAAAATAAAATCTGAATTTTTTTCTTCACCATTTATATAATATTATTTGACACAGTATCTCAACAGGACACTTTGGGAATCAACAGAGCCCACTTGATTGGCTATAGCCAGGGAAAAGTTAAAATGAGAAATAACAGACATTTCTCCCTTCTGTACTTTGGCAAGGTAGAGTCATATTTGAGTGACAGAGCTCACTGACAGTCTAAAAACCATGCCATTTATGACTATTTAGAAAGCCCAAAGACTCTAGAGAACTGAATTCGTGTTCTTTCTAAAGTTAGTAACTAAAGATTATAGCAACTCTATCAACTGCCTTCTTAAATATCACCTGTTGGGCCAATGCATCCTTAAGTCACGTTTTCAATGTCTGTATTTTAAAAGAGTGCCAAAAAACAGGATTTTATATTTGCATTTGGTTGTGGGAGGTAGGGAGTGAGGGATAGGTGGTAATATCAAATCAGTATATATGTATTTAAGTCTAATTTATTGTCATAGAATTAGAGAAGTTTTGCTACAACTTGTCTTTTCTACTCTTCTTTAGTAAACTTGCTGAAGTAACCCAAAGTAGTTTCAAAGAAATAGGATCCTAGGGAGTGAAATCAGGCATAGGGGAATCTTGAAGCATGATCCCATATACCCTTCTGTGTTTGGATTTGGAATGAGGTGACAAAGGACCCCCACGAATAGATACACTGGTCTGATTGGCTTCTCCGTATCCATCTTTACTTCGTCTTTCAAAGCAAGTTTATTGAGACCAAGGCGCATTTTTATCTCCCTAATTTCTGTAAGTACTACCTGGCACCTAGTAGGCAATCAATATATGTTTTTAATAAATGAATTAACAAAGCGATTACCTGCCCTGCCTTCAAAGGTTTTATGTATATTTTATGCTATCCTGGGATCAGTGAGTTCTGTCATTTATATTTCAGTTATAGGTGTAGGGTAAGAATCTATGTTCTTATTTTACCTCAAGCCAGACCTGCTCTTGCCTGGGAAGATATATAGGGGATCTGGAATTCATATATATATATATGTCCTTAAAGTGTCCTATTAAGAGCACCTGATTTTCCTGCTACATCTGCTACCTGGTGCTGATGGATGTTAACCACAATTATTGTGGTGATTATTTAACAACATATACAAATATTAAATCATTATGTTGTACACCTGAAACTAATATAATGTTTTATTTCAGTTATGCCTCAGCCAAAAAAATTACTTGGAACAAATCAATTTGATTTGAAGCTAAATTCTACGTCTTGTATCTGACCTACCCAAGCCATCAAGGTCTTAAGAACATTCCACTGTACCCTATGCTCAGTGTATTCTCTGCAATATATCACCTGATAGTATATAGCTAAGCAGAAAACAAACACCAAAAGTGTCTCTGTAGTACTGTACTTTGCTAAATGTTAATAAAGATAGATTTCAGAAACAGAGATGCCACATTAAACTATGACTGGAAATTCACTTTTCCTATATTTACTCTACTGCTGGTAATTAATGAAAATCATAAAAACCAGGAGGCCATGTTTTCTAAATATTAATGATTTCATGTCTAATATGTTATGGAATGCTATGAAAATATTAGTAGGTGATGAATATAATTTGACCAGGATGAAGCTTACAAATAGAATTATCATAAACATGGGTACATCCCGGAAAAAAAAAGGCAGTGTGACCATCTTGGGCCAATGCACTAGATGAAATGTGTTACTGAATGAAGTTGAGTAGCTGCTTCTTGGGAACTCCAGCAGTGAGCAACCTATTTTTCAACCTAGGGTTCCATTCAGTCCCTTATCTGCTCTTTTCACTGGTTATCTTCTCCAAATGTGTGCACAAGGCTATCTCTACCAATAGATTATAAATTTCTAGTGTACAATGACCAAAGTCTTATTTATCTTTGTATCTTCTAATGTACTTGAAGAATACAAATTACATAGTAGTTGCTGCATAAATGTTAGTCATATAATTCTAAAAGATGACACATAATAGATATAAATCATATTTAGGTAAGTCTTTCCCAGCAGAGGGAGACAGAATATGGATGTCCTGTTAAGCCTTTTTATCCCTAAGGAATTAGGGTTTTGTTTATTTTTACTTCTGTGTCTCCTGAGATTATTGCTACTTTCTTGACTAATGACCACATCAAGTCAATACTTCCTGGCCATATTTTCAGAAGATTGATGAGTCAATCTTGGGCAAGATTGCCAAAGCATCAATTTACCATAAAATTGGCCACTTCCCCAATTTAAACAATGCAGCAGATTAAAGCAGCTTGAGCACAGCAATGAAAATATTAAGCCATTGGAATGCAAATGCAGACACAGCCTGAGGCTGCTTGATTCACAGGAACATAATTACATTTAAGCAGTGTAAAGAAATCTTTCCCCTTAAGGGAAGATCTATTCCTGCCCAGAAATAGTTGTGTCCTCCTGTCTAAAGCATACTAATATGGCATCTCGCTAACAGGCTTTTATTTTACTGCCTCTAGATGGGTATATTTGGCTAAAACATACAGGGCTTTGAGTCTGTTTTCTACTTTAAGATTAGGTCATACTAAATATTCTGATGTACTGTTGTTTTAGTTCAACAGTCACCTTCAACCAGATTCTTGTGGAATCTGGTTTCATTCTCAGGTCAAACACCAGCATTATCACACATGCAATCATGAAGATAACAGGCATAAGGAATCACTTCTTTAAGTCACTTAATTGAACTAAATCAACTATTCACTAATAAGTAATCAAACATAAATTTAGAAAAACAATTCTACAATTTTAATGAGGAAATCTGGTCTATTGTATAGACAAGGCCTTTGCATGTTTCAGCTTCATTCCATTTCTTTGCTTAGGTCAGAGTAATAAAAGCACAGGTTTGTACAATTACAAATAGAACTGAACCTGTCTAGATAGCTAGCTCAGAATGTTCAGGGAAAAAAATCTTGTTCCACCTTAGAAAAATCCTTTGATGACTGACTAATACATTTCACATGAAGGAGAAAAAAAAAACAAACCACAACATAGCACAACATAAATGTGCTAAGACATATAAACATTTCTGTGTGACTATAAGAATTTTTATTTCCCACGTATTCAAATCTCATCATATTCTATAGAGATCCAAGGGAAATAACATTAACTTCTATCTAAGAATAAATCAATAGTTTAATCATTTTGATAATTATGTATACTACTTATGAAACTTATAAAAGGTATTATTAAATAATACAATAGAAATGGTTGAAAATTAGGATATCCTATAAAGTTGAATTTTTTGGGCAACTGAGAAAAATTACATATTTATAAATATTACACTTTTAAAATTATAGTTACAAATAAATTAAAAAGCATTTATACAAAAGTAATAGAAACTCAGTTAATATTAAGCAAGGACTCACTTTTATTTCTGGGTCATCATTATGAGCAAACATGGCCTTTGTGTATATGCCAATGTAGACCAAGGAAGAAATTAGCATACATCTTGTATTATGACATATTCTATAAATTACATTTAAAATAAATTCACAAGTACAGTTTATTTATTTGCCATTTGTCCTCACTTATAAAAAGATGGGCCTTCTAAATCCCTAATCTTTCTAGATGCTAACATTTCAGGTAGTGGATTTGATACTAGGTTTATTACAAATAACATGTGAGAGAAAATTCAATTAAGAAAACAAAAACTCAGCAGATTTTTCTAAGAACCTACTATGAGAAAAGCAACTTGATAAATTCTGCATGGTGTTTCAAAGCTGCGAAAGCTGCTTTCACTCCATATCCTGGGCCTGTGCTGTCTGAATAGGGTAGCAAGAAGTATAGGTCACATTTTCCACCCTTTGGAAGCTTACACTCAAGGTAAAACTAATAGGCACTAAACAGTTGAAGAATAATAAAGGAGATTATATATATGTGTGTGTATATATATATATATATACATATATGTATATGTATATATATATGGATATTGAAAAGGGAAAGTATTCTAATTAAGTGGATTTTTCTTATTTCTGTTTCAGTCTGAAACCATGTCATTGCCAATGTAAAATGGAAAACTGGCAATAACAGCATCCATTTACATGAGAAATTACCCAAATGCCCCCGCACATACTGCCTTCCGTGCACAATACAAAGTGGTTCCATTTTCAGTAGAACATATGCTAAATGTTTCAGCTCAACGATGATTTAGGCAAAACGGAAAAGATTTTTTAAACATTTATTTTACACTTTACAGGATTCATTTAGACTGGCAGATGTTCCAAAACCCAAAGAAAAGTAACTTAACTAGCTAGTGGAAAAGACAAGGTTTGAGGAGAAGGCAAGAGAAAGAAAACAAACAAACAAACCCTCACCTTGTAACATTTGGCATCAGAAAACATATAAATGAGTCAATAAGTAATAAATAAATAAAATTCCAGGAGAAATCTAATAGTTAAAATACTGAAGGGATTCCAAATTCTTTCAGGTACCTGCAGCAAATGATGTATTGATCTTGCTGTTAAATTGCCCAGCTGTAACCAACACATTAGACATGGAAGATAAAAGTGATGACTAAAAGCACCTTATTTCATCTGTCACACCTGAGGCACTGTCTTCTTCAGACTTTTAGTGTATTTGCACAGAAAATCAATTAGGTAAAGAGCTAAACAAATGAAGGGAGAATAAAAAAGTCCTCATTCACCAAGTGTCAGGGATGTCAACAAGCCCAGGAGCCTTTAGTAAACTATCTGATATCTGCAAATAAACCATGACGACTTTTTCTGAACTTTTAAAAGTCAGCGGTTATCTATCACGGATTCCTCTAAGCCTATTTTGGAAAGTCCTCAGCCATTAAACAGCACATGATAACTCTAAATTGCTTATGGACAAAAAATGAGCCATCTGGGACATATACAACAAAAGTATTTTGTTTCAGGTTAAATTTTAATACATATACATCTCTTAAACAATAAAATATTCTGTGTCCAAAGAAAGATCCCAGTGTAGTTGCTACCCTAAAAGATTCTTAAAATGATTATATCATGAATCTTCAGATAAAGATCATTGTTACTTAAAATTTGTACGGCCTCTTCTGTGCTCCCGTATGAGCCCCAAATCTGCAACCTAGATGACTAATTTCTTAGCCATATAAATAATAAGATTTTATCACAATAGTCAAATGGCTCTTCTTTAAGTAGACAAAGCATTGAGCATAGGATCAACCTCAGGGATTTTAAGTACCATGATATATTAATCTTTCATTAAGGAACTTGATTTTTCCTACAGAGAAAATCGAGCTACTTCTTGAAAGGGATCTCATAAAGCAACAAAGGGAAAGTATGGAAGCCACAGTTGGACACTGAGATTGTTTTATGGCCAATGCTTACCTCTGTTCCTGCAACTTCCCTGAATTATAAAACTATTTCTTTTTTATATCTCTATTTCTTACACGACTAATACATACCACCTCACCAATATTCAGGTCACTGACTCTTCATCTCATTTAACCACAACTGTTAATCTAGCATCTCTTCTTCTCTTCCATCCCTTATCCATCTTTCCCACAAAACACTTCATAGCTCAGTATACAGACCACATGCTCCAGCTCTGCCCTGGTCAAATTCTCATAACCTCTTGCACTCACTTGTACCCTCTGCCTTCTCATATTAAGCATTGATGTCCAGATATCAGGACGTTTCCCATGAAGATTCAGTTCTCCCACTTCTCTTCCTGCTGGTTAGCTTCTCATTGCCCAGGCCCAATACCAGTCAGTAATTCTATATCCTGATTCCTCCACTGAGATTCAAATCGACAGATATTCATTGAATGTGCACTATGTTTCAGGCCCTGTCCTCCCACTTTGTATGTGTAAAAGCACACATAATTTAGTCATTTCAACCTCAAATCAATCTTGTGACCTCTTGGTTCATTATTACAGATGACAAAACAAATTTAGGGAAGATTAGAAACTTGCCAAAGCTAGTAACTCTATCTAGTCATAGCAACACTCACTGAAGGCTTGCTCTTTGTTACCTCCTCCTAGGAAAACCTTTAGCTTTCTCTCTTTGTATATAATTGTTTATCAAGAGCAGCCCTTTGCCATCTTGGATTATTATAATGCCCTGAGAAGAAGAAATAGAAGTTCATCTCTAATATTTCCAGTGTGCCACCAGGAAGAGCTAATAAGTGGTGGAAATGTGGGAGATGAGAGAGGGTGGTAGCAGACCTTTGGAGATTGAGTGTGTGTGTATATGCATACACACACCTACATACATACACACATGCATATACCTATGTGAGAAAGAGACGTGGAGGAAAACAGAAACATGAGATTAAAGAGGAAAACAACAGGAGAGGCCTCATGTGTGTGGCATATCTTCAAAATTAGCTTAGGTTGGTGTTCCAGAAATAAACACAAAAGAAAGTGGGTATTTATAGGATATAAGGGTCAAAAAGCAAATCTCACTGACTTCACAATTTCTCTGAGATACAATGCTATTTATAATAATATTTTATATATGAAATTGCTACTTTCAATACAGAAAACACAAATTAGAATTCAATCTTTTTATCAATGGATATCATGTGAATTCAGATATACTGTGTAAACCCAAATTTTCCAAGGTCAATATAAATTTTCCCTTGGTATCCACATGGGTATTTGTTCTAGGATACCTTGCAGATACCAAAATCCAAGAATGCTCAAGTCCCTTATATAAAATAGCAAAGTACATTTGTTCCTCTGTATCCACAGATGCTGAACCTGCATATATGGAGGGCCAACTGTATTGGGAAATATCTACTTTAAAATATACTGTTGAGGAAACTCTGAGAGTTCCTTTAATAAGAATTGAATCTTTTGAAATGTGACATGTGAACATTCTGCTGGGAGGACACCTAATGAATATTCAGTTATATAATAAGGCAGTTAGTGATATTTGCTTAACGTATGCAAGATTTTATAGACTCATTGCAAGCATGAATAACAAGCTTCTATGATTTTGGTACCTATATTTTTTGACTATCAATTGCTTGATTCAAAATTATATCATATACTCAATAACTTATAGTATATAGTATATATAGTATATAGAGATTTTCAAAATTCTACAATTGATCATGTATATTGTAAACCATCATAATAGAATATGAGAATTTTTGTTGTTGTTGTTAATGGTAGTACATGCATAGCTCTGAACCTGGGCTGCTCAAAAAAGTTCAAAGATTTATGGACAATTTGTAGCCAACAAAATATCCTATAGTTTTGTATACTATCTCACGGCTATGCCAAGATTGAGCATAGTTGAGTACGTCATAAATGCACGTCTTGGTTTTATCATTTTAGCACTTGCTGTCAGTTTCAGATTTTCCAGTCTCCCAGCTGCTAAATGCAAACAAACATCTTAATCAATCCCCTGCAAGTGAACAATTCTTCTGAAATTGATAATACATGATCGCCATGGATATTTTATAGTTTGACAAGCCAATTTAGGACAGCTCTAGGGGTCCCAGAGGTTTGAAAGTCCAGCTTTCACCAGGATGACTTGGGTGCTATGGTTTAGTACATTAGAGTACAGAGTGACTTTCTAAGTGACTTCAGATATTAGGAAAGAGGCCTGAGTGATGATTGAAAGTCTCATCATCAATATCATTTTTTTCTGTAAGTTAATATCATAAGTTAATGTCTCCAAATGGCCCTTTTGAAATGAAACTCTATTAGCTGAGAAGATAGTAGTACATTGTTCCATTAGCCCGTGAGAAGGAATTACTTAGCAAGATTCTCAGGGAATGAACACTAATAAATAAATTTTGATAAAGGAGAAAACTGAATGTCAGAAAAAATCTGAGCATGGACCTTTGCCCAACCAGATAGTCAGAGGTGGGTCACCCCCAAAACTAGCAGAAGGGGGCACATTTGAGGAAGCAGAGATAAAGATAAGGTCGTGCCAAAGACAATTTTTCCCCAGAGTTTAATAGGGCTCTATAGGGGGAATTGTAAGAGTATTTTTTATGGTTCCAGAGTGTATGGATTTACTCTCCTCTGCTTCTACCTCCTCTTCTGAGAAATAGAAATAGTAATAGAAACTGAATCATTATAGATAATTCATTGAGAAAACATACGTAAAGCATTTAGAACTTTACAATATTAACTTTTCTAAAATGTAGAGATGCATTAATATTGCAGCAAAATGTCTCGGCACCTTCTCCATTTTACATTAAAAAAGTACTATTACCTTTATGAATTAATCATATTCCAAAAAGCCAATGCCCTGAAAAAAATTTGTTTTGTACAGTGTTTTATTTTCTGCAGCATGATCAAGGGTGCTTGATTTTTGTTTTTTCTGTAACCTAGTGAAATGTCTGAAGCTTTCCTTTCTAGTGTTAGAGAATGAATTTCAAACCAATTATAAGCAGCTGTCCTCAATTTTCATTCCTAGCAAATGAACATATTTTTAAAGGCGATTACAGGGTCGTTTTCACACTCCTAGATGATAAACTCTTCAGGCATTTCTCATTGCCAGGAAAAGGACGCTCTTGTTGCTGCTCCAATGAAGTGAGCATACACAAGAGTCTCTGGGAGACTGATGATCTCACACACAGTTTCATTTGTCAGCTCCCTGTAGTCTATGAGTTTGTCTTCAAGGAGACTTCACCTGCGTGAGGATTTCAGGATTAGGTTTTTCTATGTCATTTCCCTCTCTAATAATGGGATTCTGTGGGCACTTTCTCAATTATTTCTACTTCCTAGGGTCAGGCTACAGAGGTAAATGTAGAGATTTGCCCACTTAATTCCCTGTGGATCAAGATGAAAATACCCACTTTCATTCTTACTTTTTATTTATTAAACTTCTGTACAGCTGGTATTTCCTCCAATTTACAGGCTAATGTGGAGACTTAACTTTTCTTTCTCTCTTTTCCTTCTCTCTTTCGTTTCTTCCTTCCCTCCCTCCCTCCCTTTCTCTTTCCTGTAGTCAGCAAATAGAGATTAATGTTTCAGTTCCAGCATGTTTTCCCTTCCTTTTGAGAAATAGCTCTGCCTTATTGTGTATTTAAAGACCCAGAGAATCATGCAGAAATAAATCCATGCACAAACGAAGTAAATTCTCAATTAACTATAATAAAATTAGCTGAACATGAAACAACTCCCCCTCTTGCCACCAACCTCAAAAATTTCAATATACATGTTAAAGACCCTCTTAAGAACATAGTGCCACATTTATTTGAACTCCAATATTTTGATTATTGTTATCCCAATTTAACTTTCACCTTAGTAATCAGCCACTTTGATACTTCCTTCTTTAAATCTAATCTCTAACCAAATATTTTATTGATATGGTGAATTAGATTTTTTCAATTTTCAGAAGTTGGACAACTTGCATTACCAGGACATGACCATGATATATTATTTTTTATGTATATTGGTGAATTTCATTTTCTAATATACTTGAGAACTTTGTGTGTACATGATGAATATTGAGCACCATTTTATTTTATTTCCTTTCTCTCCCTCTCTCATTCTTTCTTTCTGCTTCACTGTAACAATGACCTAGTAACATTAGTTGAGAAGTATAGGATCTTCTTGAAAGCATCTGTGCCTAAAGTTCTATTGGAAGGGTTTAACTGTGAATTCAATTTATTCAATGGATAGTGCAATTTAGATTTCCAATTTCATGATTAAATTTTGGTAGTTTAGTTTTGCAAGGAATTTCCTAAGTGGTAGAATTTATTATTAAAATGTTCACAGTATTCTTTTAATAAGTTTTTAATATCACCGGGATCTTTAGGGATGTCTCCTGGTATTTGTAATATTTGTAATTAGGTATTCTCTATTTTTTCATAGTCTGGCCAAATTTTTGTCTTTTTATTTTTATAGTTAGTCAGCTTTCAGTGTTCTTAATACTTTGTTTTATTTTACAGTTTCATTGATTTATTTCTGATTTTATCTGAGTTACTTCCATCTTTCTATTTAATTTGAGTTCAATTTCCTCTTCTTTTTGTAGTTTCTTAAAATGAATACTTAGATCATTGATTTGAGACCTTATTTCTTTTTTAATATGAGGAATGAATGCTATGCATTTCTCTATTAAGTGCTTTAGCTCTCTCTCTCAAATTTTGATATGTTTTGATTTTCATTCAATTCAAAATATTTCTAATTTACTCTAACCTTTAAATGTTATCCATCAGTTATAGAAGTATGTTGTGTAGTTTTTAAATATTAGTGCATTTGTGATACATTTTTGTTATTTATCCCTTGTTTACATCATAATTAAGGAACTTATTTCATGTTTTTTTTTTTTTTTAATGTTTTGAGATTTGCTTTGTGGCCCCAAATATCTTTGTGAATACTTTCTTTGTGAATTCTATCTTTGTGACTATTCCATGTGCCCTTGAAAAAAAATAAGTATTTTATTACTCTAGGGTAGTGTACTCTGTAATTGTAAATTAGATCAAGTTGATTGACAGTGTGATTTAGGTCTAATTTTCCTTAAACTTTTCTAATGATTACTAAGAAAGAAATATTTAAGCCTTCAAATATAATTGTAATTTTGTCCATTCCTTTCTTCTATTTATCAATTTTTGCTAGCACTTCCATTTGATGCTTATGTTCTCTCTTTACTAAAATTCCCATCTGTGCATGCATGTTGTATAATGTTTCCCCTAGATTTTTATTTTTACATATTTATAATAGTTATTTTAAATACTCTGTCTGAGATTTACAACATCTGTGTTATCTCTGACTCTAATAATGGGGTGCTTTTCTCTTGATTTTTATGTATTCCATAATTTTTAATTGAATGCCATAAATATTTTATAGAATAGAAATGTCTGAAGAAAGTAGTATTTAAATTTGGTAATGAGCCCCACTCTTTCAAGAAGTTGGTTTGTGTGTGGAGAGTCTAAATTCATCAAGCCAATATTTGAGCTGATTTTGGGTTTTGTCATTGTATAACTACATGAAGTATACCATGGGCTTCACTGTTTTCTAATCTGTGTCTAGGTGGGAGCTGGGTTGCCAGAAGGTTTTACTCAGTGTTAGAGTTCCACTTTCAAATTTCTGTCCTACAAATCTGTGTCCCATATGGTGTCCCTCTCCAAACTCTTGCCCTTTCTTCAACGTTAAATTGCTATTGTTTGTTCTCAGTGTTTTTTATCCTCTTGGTGGAGATAGAGGTGTGCCGTGTTTTCTTAGCTAAACCTCAGTCTTAGGATAGCCCTGTGTTCCTGACCCATGAGGCTGTTAACAGAGACAGAAACACACATCAGAACAACAGCCTACCTCAGTTTTTCATTATTTCTCTGAATTCCTGTTCCATTCTATTTCTTAACCTTTGTACATACATCTTGCCTTCTTAACTCAAGTTAAATCATGTTATGCCTCTGCTCAAAAGTAGCCAGGGGTTCCCTGTCATGATCAAAGTAAAACTGAAAGTCTTTAGTAGCCTACAAAGTGCTTCATATTCTGGCATCCCATTAAGTCTCTGACTGCTTCTTATATTATTTTCTGCCATGCCTCATTGATCACCTTATTGTTCCTGGAACATGTTAGGCACATGCCTACCAGAGATCGTTTTTGCTGGCTGTGTCCTTTGCATGGAATGATCTTCCTTAAGATATCTTCATGCTTAGCTCTTAAGTCCTTTGAATCTGGACTCAAATATCCCCTTTCCAATGAGGTCTATTCTGACTTCAGTTAGCACTGAAATCTCTCTCCTCTCATCTGACCTCACAATTTCCCATTGCCTCACATTACCTTATTTACTTTTCTCTTAGTATTTATTTCTTCTGACACATGGGCAAGAATCCTTTACTAGTTTATTCACTTACATTGCCCAAAGACCTGTAATAGTGTCTGATACAAAGCATGGACTGTCTAAATAGGCACTGAATGAGTGGTTGCATTAATAAATAACAAGATAAGCGGCAGAAAAACTAAAACAAAACAAACATATTAACAAAAACAAGAAGCAAACCCAGGCTATCAGCAGAGGTATTTAGTAAGCGGAAGGCTAAGAAATTTTGATTAAATTGAGAAAACTAAAACCACTAATTCAGAGAAAGCAGATATAGTACAAAGAAACAAACACTCTGAATCAGATGATGGACATTTAGATTCAGTTCTATATTACCTTCTGGTGTGACATTCAGAATTTCCTGTAATTACCCAGTGTCTCACATAATATCGTGTCATGAGATAACCAAGTTCCTTCTGTTTTTAGGGCCACCACATTGCACTATCCTAGGGAATTATATCTTATTGGTAAATAGTTTTTCCTTATATCACATTGGTTCTACCTGAGATTTTTTCCCAGAAACTTTACCTGAGGAAACACTATTTCAAATAGAGAGACTGCAACTTTCTAGCACAATTCTACTTTATTTCTTCTGCATATCTTTAAAAGATCTTTCCAACTTTACTCTTACAGAAAAAATCAATAGGGGAGAAATAATTTGAATGCTTAGTATATGATGAAGAATTAGTCAGATCAAGTTTAAAATGCTTCAGATACAGGCATTTTCTATTAGACAAATCAATCTCTTTCTTGAGTAAAATCTTACTATCAGTTCTTCTCTTTCAAACATGGCATATTTTGATTCTCAATTTATCAGAAACATCCCAAATGGCTCAACAATTCTCAACTTAAGGATGCAGTTGAGCATTTTATGATTTTCTGCCTGTTGTGAACTCTGAAAAATAAACAAAAGTTTGACAAAATAAAGAGGAGAATCAGAGGTTAAAACAATGTGCTTTGTTCTGTTTTTAAATGTTCTCAGATAAATCATGTATCATTTTGTTTTTATTTCAACAAGTGTCTATATGGCTTACCCTGAGAAATAGTTTGTGCCAGAAGTAGTTTATGTTCAGGAAGCACACAGTATGCTAAAAGATTAAGGATTAATGAAGTCTGGCTGAGCAGGATATCTAATTATGAATTTGGTATTTAAAAGCTGTGTTACAATTTATATATCACATAATGTATGTTTGCTCTCTTTCAGGAATAAAATATATCATCCTATAAACAGACAATTTTCAGAGATCTTCTTTGTATGTATCCACAAAGACAGGAAAGGAATATGTTTACATAACTAAATGTGTATTAGGAAAAGTCAATGAAATACTAATTCTAATCAATTATCAATTCTAATTTACAACTATCTATACTTATAAATAAGAATGACTACTATTGATATATGAAAAATGAAGAAAATAGTAATATTCATTTAGCAAATGATAGTCATGATCAATAATAATATTTATTTCTCCAGACATTATTATTTTGACAAATCCATAGTTGCCACACTGTTCTAATTAAATTAAAAACAAAGAAAATAGCTATTGAACTCAATAGGTATAGAAAGCTTCCACAGAGGAATTTCTTACTATCACAAATATGAGCTTTAACCCTTTCATTTCAAATGTATTCCTTAATATTCAAATCATGTTCTAAACCAAAAGACTATCTATAAGACGAATCTTGGTTATCAGTAATATTTTAAAATTTTTGGCTAGCAGTAACCATTAAAAGTCCATGAAAATGAAAAATTAACTCCCCAATCATTTCAGGTCAACCCTTATTATTTTACTGTCTTTTTCAAATGTATCTTTTTGCCCACCTCAGCAAGCTCATGAATCTGAAGATAATTGAATCTGTAATAATTCAGGATCTGCAATGCCTCAGGCTCATCATCTTAAGCATCAATTCTCATTGCATAGGGATGGAGATGGAATTATAGAGGGAGTACAGGATATTGGCTTTGGTCCCTACTGACCCAAAGATTGGGCCTAAAAATATATATTTTCAAATAAATCTTTAAGAACCAATTATTAATTTATTATTTACCACATATCCCAAGTGTAAAAAATAAGGGGTAAACAATTGGGTTATTTGAAGGTCTGATCAATCATGTTTAAATTCCCCTTTACTACATTTTCCTTCTCTTTTCGATGCTTGGACGTGTATGTATCTAAAAAGTATTTCTTTTAAATATTAGGAAATTCAATGTTGTATTTTCAAAGGAACCACCAGTTTTGTCTTTACTGACTGAGAAGTCAAAAGGTTAAGTTGTTATTAGGTATGCCTCAAAGCTAAATTTACCACAATATGTAGATTTGTCACTGATAACACATATTGATTTGTTAATTGTATGGAGTTTTTAGCTGACTGTTTAAAAAATGTATTTTTAGCAATTTCAAGTCCAACATCATTTTCTAAATAAAATCACAAAGAAGGAATCTTTCTTGGTACCAAATAAATATTAATATGGGATTAATATTTCTAATTTCAGGGAAGTTAGTGTAGACAGACTCTCCCCTGTCTCTCCCACTGAATGCAACTATAAATCCTGGGCACAGTGCTTGGAGCAGCTTTCTAAGAACTCTGAATATAAATAGCAGGTGGATTGAAGAAGAGACCAGAATTCAAAGTTCCACCAATCTGGTGCAGATTTTACCACCTTCCTCCACTATTGCCTGCTTGAACTCAGAGGCAGATTGAAATACATTGTGTATACCAGGTATGAACTGAAAGAGATCTTGTAGAAGCCCTCTCCTTCTGGACCAAAGAGGATGAAAGAGAAATGTTATGGGTCAGATAAAGTGGTAGAGATACTGTCATTATTATTATTTTTTTTATTGATTTCCTTTCACTCCCAGACAAGCTACCAGGCAATACCACCACAATGGTGGCAGCTAGGTGGACATGAGCAGTTGGTGACATCTAAAACTCTAAGGATGATAAACATACCTCAATACCTCAGAAATCTGACTAGAAGTCAGGGAAAGAAGGCAAGTAGGAAGAAAAGAAATAAGTAGAGTTCAGAGAGAAGAGTTTCAGTCCATAGAGTTGTATATGAATGCCTAAGCTCACCTCCAAGATACACATCTGGTAATCTGACCCTGAACAGCATACCACAGACTTAGAGAATCTGCTATAGAGTAGGTCCCTGTCCAAGTCCCCCATTGGTCACTAAGATGTTATATATGTATAAGACATATGTGAATAGCACTGCCAAGGCTTTGAGAATTGAACTGACATTGGAGCCACAGTCCAGAAGACGTGCATTGAAATTTGTGAAAATAAAACTGAAATCTGTGAAAATAGCAAGTATCTATTTCAATGAACCTAACTAGGTGAAATGCCTGTTCACACATCATTCTCCTTAAGATTTAAACAACATTTAATCTCATTATATCTCATTGTATATATATTAATCTCTCATATATATTTAAAATATCAAAATGTCTAGGATATAATCCAAAATTACTTGGCATAAGAAGAACCTAAAAAATCTGAATTCTCAAAGGAAAATACAAAAATATATACCAACCCTGAAATGATAATAGATGTTGTAATTATCAAGAATTTAAAGCAGATATTATAAACATGCTTCCATAAGTAAGGGTAACCCCTCTTGAAATAAATTGAAAAATAAAAAACTCAGCAAGTAATAAAAAGATAATAAAAAGAAAAAGCAAATACAAATATTATAACTGAAAAATAAAGTAACAAAAATTTAAATGGGCTCAGTAGCAGAATAGGGATGCCAGAGGGAACTGTCTGTGAATTTGAAAATAGAAGAATATAGTTAGGTAACTCAGTAGAGACACAGAAAGGTGTAATCAGAGGTTTCTCTGACAAAATCTTATTTGAGAAGGGACCTAAAGGAAGTAAGAAAGTAAATGACTGCTTTTTTATAGAGGGAAAGTATTTCAGGAAGAGACATGGGCTTGGGGTGTGGACTTGGTCGGCATGCTTAAAGACCTGCAAGGCAGCCATTATGACCAGGGCAGAGTGAACCATGGTGTGTACTTTGTACACAGAGAGAGAGCAGAGGTGGGAGGTAAGCCAGACCTTGAAGAGAATTGTAGGACACAGTAAGTGTTTTAGCTTTTATTATGAGAGTAAAGATATTGAGCGACTCTGACTTTAGGAATAACCTGATTTACATTTGAATGGATAAAACAGTTTGCTGCGGAGTTTAGATTAAGGTGAATTGAGACATGAAGGGAAGCAGGAAACTAGTGAGAAAGCTATTGAAATGGTTCAGGGAAAACATGATGGTACCTGGACTAGAAGTTAGCACTAGAGGTGATGAGATTGACTCTAGGGATAGGAGGATTTTTTTTTAAGAAGAAAATTGTAAACATTTTTTATGCCCTTGGAAGAGTGAATAAAATGGAGTAAAGTAAAATAAACATATTATATTGAATATGAATATTAATTTCTAGAACAGAATTGTGCCTGAAACACAAAATAGGGTTCCCATAGAGGACTGGATAATTTCCACACTCAAAGATCATTAAAACGTAGCCCTGTCCCTTTTCTCTTTCTCTCTATGGACATTCATACATTCAAAGAGCTTTTGAACAGGTTGAGCTTCCACCTCTAAGTTTCTTTCTCATTGTTTTCACCTGAAAATTAAAAATACAGTATAAAATTAAAGAAACGTATTTTATGTAACCCTTAGGTAGTAAGGAAATAAATTTGACAATTTTTATGAAACATATATATATGTGTGTGTACATTACATAGCTATTTATACAATATATTCATATATATAATTATATACTGCTAGATGTATAGATAAATATATGAATGCATGTACTATATATATATTACATATTCAATTATATATATATATATACACACACACACACACACACACACACACCATTAAGAGTTGGAAAAAGATATTATTTATTCAATAGTCTCTCTTCTCTTTTCAATCTTCCTACCTTTGCAGTCAGAGGAATCATATCCTCCTTGCTCATTTTCTGTTGGATTGCTTTGTTTTTTTTTAAGATTTCTGTATAGGATCTTTTCCTCTGCCTCTTCTTTTTCCTCTCCTCCCCCTTCTCCTCCTCCCATCCATTGACCTGATTTTCATCAAATTAATTATTTTTTAAATAAAATTAATAAGAGGACTCATTCTTAAACCTTCAAATTCTACCTCATGCTTCTAAATCTGAATTTCTAGTCTCGATCAGTCACTCTTTTTCCTAACTGTAATTTTCATATAAGTATCAGACAGTCTCCTCAATGTGTTCCATTGGGCTAGTGGCTCACAATCCATTTTTCAGGCTTTCTACAAGTTATATTTTTATAATTATATAATTATAATTGTATAGTTATAATTCTACAAATTATATTTTCCTTGCAGCCCGAATACTAGATAGTTTTGACCAGTAAGAGGTTCTAGTAGGAGATTAGAGAATGAGGAAATAGATGCTAGAGTACCTCCCACTTCCTGCTTCAGGGGTATCTGTGGAAGTGGTCCTTTCTCCTCCATAACTGCATCATTCTCCAGGTAGGCCTACCCTTCATGGGTATAGATGCAGTGAATGATGCCTGCTCTTGACTCTGGTAACTCATCTGTTTTCCTTGTACTTCTAGCCCCAGGAGTGGTAGAGACTTCTTGTTATTACTAAATTCTGCATTGCCACACTCCCATTTTGACTTTTCAGTTCTTCTAACACCTTAGAAAGTATCTGTATTATCCATGTCATGTACCTTTCCCACTATTATAAATGATATCATGGTTATCATGACCCCAGCTTAAAACACAGAGATCACCATGCATATCGGTTCTAATTCCACTGTGAGAGGATGAAGTACAGGTACATATTACACAATGATGGTTCAAGCAATCAGGAATTTATAATCTAGTTCAATTTACATAAATTACATTTAATATATCTCAATACCCTGCAATATGACTAGCAAAGTCCCATTTTACTGATGTCTACATCAGCTCTGAGAGGCTAAACAACCATTCTAAGATCAGACGACAAGTAGGTTGAGAAGTTGGTACATAAAATGATGTATTTCTAGCTCATATCATGTTATTTACAAATAGTCAAATGAATGAAACCAATTAATGAATAACATTCGCCATAAGCCATATTGTTTTCATAAAGACACTTGATACCCAGATACAGCACTGGCATCCAAAATGACTCATTATCATCTTAGAAATCTTTCAGGCTCTTTAACTTTTTGAACAAATATATATTTATATTTGACCAAATATAAATGTATATATCTGGAGAGAGAGTAAAAAATATATATATAGAGAGAGAGTATAGAGAGATTAAAAATTAGCAGTAATCTCTAGCACTTTGATATCTTCTCCCCTCATCCCCCGCCAAAGGAAGCAATACAAGTAATACCAATTCCAAAAGCAGATTTATAAATTCATTATTAGATTTTAAAAAATATACTTTATATATTGTTTCCAAAATATATTCAGGAAATAATTCTTCCATTAAATACCAATAGGCCTTCTTGACAAAAAGGAACTACATTTATATACAATTATATAAATATTGCAAAATTTGGTGCTTGAAATTCAGAATAACTATTAATATACTAAAAGTTTAAGAATTCATAAAGAACTATGTTTGTTTTTATTAAACCTTGAATTGCAATAATATCTCTGAGAGTTTGATATATAAGCACACACACACATGCAGTCACACATGTTATAAGATGTATAAAACATTCAACTTAAGCATAGGAAAAGATGTTAGTTTCTCTATATATAATAGAACTGTGTCCTCACATATAGTATTTTATTAAAATTTCCTCAGTCATGCTCTTAATTTTTGACAGAATCAGAATTGGAACACAAGTCTAAGAATGTTCAGTTCATTGCTGACCAAGTCAGCTATGGTTAGCAGAAAGAACATAATATTTCGGGTTATACAATTCAAGTTTGTGCTTTGCCTTCACAGCTTACTAAATGAGCCAAAGATTTCTCATCTCTAAGATGAGGTTAATGGTAATAATATATGTCTTAATTATTTCACAATGTTAGTATTGTGAAGATCAAACAAGGAAATGCCTCTAAAAGCATTTTAAAATCAACCTTGTACCATCATGTTAATTAGATTGGAAAGACAATGTCATAAAAATCAGATCATTTAATGATCAACAGTTCATACTTAATATGATAAATTCAGATTTCCTTTTCAAAATACAATAGAAAGTGCCAAAAATTAACTGAAATTTAGGCAAATTTGTTTTAAATTTAAATGTTTTAAGTGTTTTGTTTGTCTTTGAGACTCATTTATGCTTGGATTAACTGAATATTTGTACAAGTTCTTTGCAATTCAAAGATGTAAAAACATAAATATTTGTATTAGATTAAAATGCAAGAATTTTAAAAATATTTTATTACTTTCAAAAATATAAAAATACATAACTTCCGATTATATCTATTTGACAGTTCTCGGTAAACTATTATTTTTTGTTACTTTAATGACCAATTTGAGTTTAATTCATGATATATCCTATCAGTTGTGTCAAACTCAGTCCTCAGAAGATCCAGAAAGGCATTTTAACTGTAAAGTAGTTGATTCTGGAGTTTCACATAGATATGGCCTGGGAATATTAAGTTTCTCATCCACTGGAACCATTTTAGATATACCAATGGGACAATGTCATTTCATGATTCATTCACCTCTCAGTTAACCTTGGAAATGGGAAATGGCAAAATCCGGATGAATGAAATTCTCAAATAACCCCTAATCTTACTGCATTAATGTTCACATCCTTGACTAATTTCTGGCCAAAGGTTCCAGGAAATAAGCAAATGACAGATTTTAAATTCACCCCACACTTGTTTTCTTCCCTACTACCCATGAGATGCAGGTGATAATGAGCAGAGAGAAATGATGAAAATTTAGGAAGCCAAATGGAAGAGAAGACCAAGAAAAATAGTCAATTGTGTAGAAAGGTGGAATGTTTCATTTTCACATCAATTGTGGACTATTTTACTCAAATATGATTTCAAAAACATTTTTAATAAACACTGTACATATTCTCATTCTATCAAAGGATAATTTAGGAAATGCTGAAGGCAAAACTATGTGGTGAAAATATCCCTACACATTAGACCAAATCTAAATAGATTAGTACACTAAAGAGGATAAGAATAAATTTCCTGATGGGTTGATAAAAGGGATTTTTTTTTAGGTGACCTCTGATTTTGCCCTGACCAAAATTCTATTTTAACCTCTGTGCAAAGTACTTTGTTGAACATTCTGGGAAATTTAGGATATTGAAATATGGTTCCTAATCTCAAGAAACTTGAAAATTAATTGAATTGCCTGTATTCACAAGGAAGATGGTGGAAAATCTTCTCTAAACAAAAACATGAGCAAAGAGAAAATATTATTTATACATATTTACACCTGCAGCAGGAGAACTTGGTAGAAGTTCATACTTTATCTGAGTTTAGAAGCATAAATATGATTTTTATAGGTGGATATTAAGGTAAAAGGCATTCAGAATAAGAACAAGAAAATCAGGTAGTTATGAGAGGACATAGTTTATACCTAGGTGATAAATAGCAGTCACATGCCACTATTTGATTTTTCATCTTAAAACATGGAGATCAGTAATTTTAAAATATATTTGTATGGTCTATAATGTAGCCTTGTAAGCCTCATAATGATTTAAAATGGGAGTCTCTTTATCACCACATCTACTCAGTTATCAGAATCTGCTGCCTCCCTGCCTTATACTATAGATGAACTATTCTCGTTTTCTCTCCTCCATAGCTGATTTTTCCATTTATCAATAATATTTACTGTCTGTATTTAGCAGTGAAGTATCACAAACTGATTCTCTTAAAACAACAGAAATTTATTCTGTCACAATTCTGGAGGCTAGAAGTCTGAAATCAAGGTAGCAGCAGGACCGTGCTCTCTCTGAAGGCACTAGGGGAGGAATCATTCCTTCCCTTTTCTAGCTTCTGGTGGTTTCCAGCAATCCTTGGCATTCTTGGCTTGTAGATGTGTCACTTCAATTTTTGTCTCCATCTTCACATGGTCTTCTCCCCATTTATATCTGTGTAGAAATTTTCTTCTTCTTTTAAGGACAGCAGGTGTTAGATTAGGACTCATTTTATCTTAACTTGATTATATTTGCAAAGACTCTACTTGGCAAATAATGTCACATTCACAGGTTCTGGATGGACATGAATGGGGGATGCTTTTCAACACAGTACACTGTCTCATTACATCATCATGAAGAGATGATGCTGTATCCCTCCTGTTAAAAAGTGTGCTCTAAACCCCATTTCCTCACCAGCCGCTAATTTATCTTGTTTTATTTGCAAAAACCTCTTTAAATACATTGTTTATATTTGCAGTCTCCAATTTGTCTCTCCCTGTTGTCTCTTGTATTTGTCTCTTATATTTACTCCTTTTGTTTAATTGGAGAATAATTTCTTTACAATGTTGTGTTAGTTTCTGCTGTACAAGGAAGCGAATCAGCTCCCTCTTTGACCTCCCCCCCTCACCATCCCACGCATCTAGGTCATCACAGAGCACCGAGCTGAGCTCCCCGTTACTCTTAATTATATCCACCTCAACATCTCCTTTTCAGATCATGAATGACTGGCATGTGGCTGGTTTCAATGGTCAATATTCTGTCTTTATTTATTTGACCTTTGATGGCATTTAACCTTGATAAACTTTCTTTACTTGGCTTCCAGGACACTACCACATTTTGATTTTCCTCAAATCACATGGTATGCTTCTTCCCAATTTTCTGTTTGTTTGCCCGATCTCTCAGCCTGTTGGTAGTGAGTCCTGATGCTCAGACTTAGGTCTTCTTCTCTGGTGATTTCTCAGGGCTTTAAATACTATCTATGGGTTAGTGATCCCTACATATTTATTTTCAGTCAAGATCTTTTTTATGACCTACAAACTCCTATATCCACTGCCTGCTTCACATCTGTACTTGCAAGTCTATTTCATATCTCAAATCGCCATGACTTAAATAGAATTCTACTGACCCTGTTAAAAACCGTCTCCACTGGCAGCCTTCTGCATCTCATTTTAGAGTAAATCCATCCTCCCAGTTGTTCATGTCAAAAAACTTGAAGTAAGACCCTTTCTTTCTCTATTTGCCTACATTCATTCCATCAGATAATCAAAATTAATATGGAATCTGGTCACCTTTCACCTCTTGCATGTATCATTGCTTTTGCCTCTTAGCTGGTCTACATGATTCTTCCCTTGTTCACTTGCAATCACTTATCAACACAACTGTGGGACTGATCCACAATCAGCTCATATCATACTGTTCCAAAACTTACCATGACTCCATACCTCACTAACTAAACACCAAAGTCAGGTAATGACCTCTACGCCTGTGAGATCCTGATTCTCAACATCTTTCTGACCTCATTTCTAATTCCTCTTCCTCTCACTCAGCTACAACTATGTTGGATTCCCTGCTGATTCTTGAACATGCCAAGCATGCTCCCATTGTAGAGTCTCTGTGTTCTGTCTAGTCTGCCCTTCCCCAAAATTTCTCAATTGATAACTCTCTCACGTTCTTCAAATATTTGCACAAATGTTACTTTCTCAATGAGTCAGTTCTAGACTAATTTTTCTATTGCTAATCCTACCACATATATTGTATCATCTCAATGATCAATTGACTCTTCCGTTTTACTTTACCTTTTCATATATATGGCACACACATATATACATACACACACATATATATATATATATATACATATTCATATATATTATACTTGTCACCTTGGAAATACTATACATTTACTTCCTTATTATGTGTGTCATCTGTGGGCAGAAATTTTGTTTGTATTGTTCATTAATGCATCACAAACACCTAACCAAGGGACTGGCACACATTTACTGTATAAAAAAATAAACTAGTTTTAATGGGAAAGTGGAACACAATTCCTCCTTCTATCATATGTTATGGGCTCTAGTTTGTCTATGTTTTTCTTGCAGGGTGATTCCCGGAACTCATAACTATGACATTTAATGTTTATTATATGCGTATAGTGTGCCAAGTCCCATGCTAAGCCATTTACTGGCATGATATATTACTATCACACAAAACCTCCTCTTTAGAAACAGCTAGTTGTATTAGTCCTAGCTTGCAGCTGGAGAAAGTAATGAAAAGATAAATATGACACCCAAGATCACACCCGGCAATGAAAGAGCTATTAACTATTAAAGAACATTATTCTCCCTCCTAATACACTACTCTGAATGTAGACTTCTATTATGTGTGGCCAAAACGATGAATGCACATGGATACCAGTTTTTAAAGAAAATATACACATTTTAGATGAATAAATCATGGGAAGTTATTATCATTTATATTTTCTCTATGATATTTTGTACTTATTTTTGTTTGTTTATTAGGAAACATTGTGTAAAAGATGTTGATTAATAATCACAGACTTACCTTGAAGTATGACAAGACTTTAAATTTCTAAGGAATCTATTATATGCCTAAATATAGTCAAATATTTTTCATAAGAGACTATTAAAAATATCTTCACATAAGATAAAGACAAAATAAATCTTGTATATCATAAAATTGATCTTAAAGTATATTCTAAATAATAGTTGTTTTCAAATCTTTCGTTTAACAGTAGAGTTAATACAACAACTCTGCAGATCTGGTAAAGCCAGTCCTTTTGCAGCATGAGGCTACTTAAATCATTACCGAATAATAGTTTTAAAGTGGCACAGACATCTTAATCAGGAGTCTATTTCAATATGAATAGACTATGTTTAAAGTTATTTTCTGTAACTGCAAACAATCTTATTTTTGTGGATTCCACTTATTCAGAAGCTCACTGAAATTGGGCGCCTGTCTCTTTTCCCATTCTACAAGGACATAGAAAGCACACCCTTGTGTTACCTTCTGTTATGAGCTACTTTTTAACCTTTCAATTTCAAATTGATGCTTTACTCTTAAGTTTGTGACATTAAATAAACCACACAATGGATCAGTTATTTTTCAAATGATTATAGTAAAATGAGTGGAAAATATGAGTGATTAGATAAACTTACTGTATTTCTAATGCAATTGATAAGATAAACAAAAGGCTAAATTGGTATTTCTAGTCCTACACAGTTATAAGGCATTTCCAAAGAAAATTTTAAAACCTCATTATATTAAGTTGAATTTTATATTATTTATATACTGGAATATTATTGCACATTTAACCTACTAGCTCCTTTGGCTGTTTGGTTTCTAGAAAGAGAGTTCAACTGTTACCAAAGATATCCTAATTCTCATTCTGCCGTTTTTGACGGTTTCCTCATTGGGAAAAATATCTTTCTGAATCTGTGTCTCTGTGGATTAAATGAATCTATTAAATTGGGGATTGACAAGCTATGGCTTGTGGCCTATTTTTGTAAATAAAGTTTTATTAGAAACAGCTGAATCCATTTATGTATTGTCTATGGCTGCTTTCATACTTTAATGGCAGACTTAGATAGTTAGGGCAGGACCATCTGGCCTGACAAGCTTAAAATAGTTACCATCTGACCCTTTATAAAAACTGTTTGCAAACCTCTGGTCTAGATGGTATCTATGATTGCTCTAAATTTTAAATCTGTACAATTCTATGGTTCTTTTTGTTTGATCAGTACTGCCAAAAACTAATTACTTGCTATACATTAGACTCATGGGTGATTAGTTGGTATACTGAAAGGTATAATGAACCACTCCTGTCCTCAACAGTATCTTAAATGTCTTACAATCTCACTCGAGGAATACAAGATACATATCAATATGAAACTGGAAATACTAGGTAGCATCTGCTAAGAAAGTGTTGTAAAGGCATGGGTATTAAGGAAATTCAGCATTGAAGTAATCACAGAGAAGGAAGCCTCTCAGGGAAAACTTTTAAGCAAAAGTGGAAACTGAACTGAGTTGAGATGAAAGAAAATGAATATATTGAATATCTACTATATATCACAGTTGTTGAAATAGGCACTTAGGTGTATTATCTTCTTTAATCACCTAATCCTGTGTGGTAGTTATTAATATCCTCATTTTACACACAGTGAACTAGTGTTCACATAGCTACTATGTGATGGAGTTTGGATTTCACTCCAAGTCTACCTGTAACTTTCACATATGCACACACATGCTCACACACACATATGAGACTCTGTACCCAAACACTCCTAAATCCTGATACTCTCCTTGGTTCCATGATAACACCCAACAATCAAATTCTTAGAGTTAGCCAAGCTAGAATCTTCTTTTGTTTTTTCCCCCTGCGGTATGCTGGTCTCTCACTGTTGTGGCCTCTCCCGTTGCGGAGCACAGGCTCCGGACGCGCAGGCTCAGCGGCCATGGTTCACGGGCCCAGCCGCTCCACGGCATGTGGGATCTTCCCGGACCGGGGCACGAACCCGTGTCCCCTGCACCGGCAGGCGGACTCTCAACCACTGTGCCACCAGGGAAGCCCCAAGCTAGAATCTTGAATAAAGGTTTTATGTCTATTGTAATTATCAAGGCATATGTTAAAAAGGGCCCGAACTAAGAAAAGTATGAGTGTAATGTGTCTCTATATGTGCATGTTTGTATATGTGTGTATGTAAAATTATATATTGTATATATTATGTTTATACATATATTCATACATTCACACACTTTGCCCTATTGTTATTAAAATGTTTCTAATTATTATTTAACAAGGCTACAGTTTATGCAGAGAAAGAAATGGAGTCAAAGTAGTCAAAAAATAAAATACCCAAAATGAAATCAAAATAAGAGAGCACCCCAGAAAATTTCTATAGAAGAGATGTAATTTCCTTTCTTTTTTTTAACTTTTTACTTCTAAGACAGGTGTGTAAAAATCAGCATTGCTAATTTCTTGTCACATGATTTGTCTAAAACTGCTCTATATTTTTCTCAAGGAAAATTCAGTAACTGGAACCAGGATGACTATAAAGCTAGTAATTATTTCATATCTAAGCATGCCATCAAATGTAATTTCTAGTGTTGTTATGTGTAGTCATTATTCCCAGTGACAGAATAAAATGCAGAGGGATGGGATGATAATCCCCATTAATACAATGAAGAAACACACAGGTGGAAAGGCTTCTTCACAAAGGCATTATGAGAACTAAATTACATTGTAAATAGAAAATGTTTTGAAAATGTAGCATATAAAACCATCAACATCATCTCTTGAGTGCAGAAAAATAAAAGAATATTGCTTCCTAGAATCTGAAATTGCTCTTAAAGAAAATAAATAGAGAAAGTAACATAGAGACTGGGAAGCTTATAATGTTTATTCAAAATCTCCAACTGGCTGACCCAAATATTTTCTATATGGTTTTGATAAACTTCTGCTTAAAATCTAGGTTTCAATTTTGTTACTATAAAGAAATAAAGATGATAACTGTAACCCAACCACATCCAAAGATTTAGCTTAAAAATCTACTATGATGATTGATGTACATGGAATCTTTGATTAATAAAAATGTTTTTAAGGATGCAATATAGCACAGTAATTGAAACATATCTAAATGAGTTTGGTTCCCAGAAGAAATTAATTATCTATACTAGTATAGTTTTCAATGTAATATTTTCTTTATTGTCCAAATAATCATCAAATTGATTAATCCTGAGAATATAATATTTCACTGTTTGAAAGTACTATATATTTCCTCATTTAATCCTGTCATGTAATTATTATAATCATTATTACCATATATTGAACACTCCACATGCCAGCCTTGCTGAATTACTGACAGATATTATCTCAGTCAATAATTGCCACAGCCTAATGAAGTGTTATAATTATTATTCAGCTATTTTTTTTAAACAAATGTGTGAAAATTATTTTCACAGTTTGGGAGGAGGTTTTTACTTATGTCAATGGAGTAAACTCCTGTAAATTATAAATTGTAAAAAATTATAAACTCTAAATAATATAGTAGAAAAATATCTGAAGGCACTAAAGTGTGACCTAAAACCAGCAGACCCTGGGGAAGAATCAACATTAGGAAGAAGGCAATAGCTCTGAGTTTCCCATTTTAATCAGTTTTTGCCTAATGAAAGTCTCCAGCCAGCAATCGTGACAGTCAGCTACAACTTAGATAGAACTGGTGATCTTAATGGCTTTAGGAATTAGGGAACAGATAGCAGGGATATCACAGCAGCTGGAATGTGAGGAGTGAAACTGTACAAAGGAGAAACCCATAGAGAGGCGGCCCCAAATTCTGCATGTTTCCTTTTCCCAACTCTCTAGCTGATCTCTGTTCTGTGAATGCATGGGACAGACTCTAAGCAGGCTAACTATAGATACTGAGGTCAGTGGCTGCACCCTACATGTGAGAGTTTGGAGTTTGAGTTCAGCCAAGTTAATGGTCTGCTAAAGCAAACAAGCAAGGAAAATCTTAATACTACTCAGAGAAATATAACAGGACCCAGAATCTACACAGTGTATCATCTAGTTTCCAGGATATATGATAAAATCTCTAGAAGACATACATATAAAAAGAGAAAAACAAGACAACATGATCCATACTCATCACAAAAGGAAATTAATGAATAAGTCTAAAATAACCCATATATTGGAATAGACAGATTAAGATCGCTATAAAATATATAATCTATGAAAAAGCGCACCCGAAAGGCACCAGTCAAAATTTTGGAATGGAAAAATACAGTATGTGAAATTAACATTTTACTGGATGTTCTAGGGAATTTTCCAGATTCACATAATTATGAATTGCCATAGCTAATATACAAACTAAGTTTGATTCCGGAGTCAATGCTCTTAATTACAACTTCATGCTATTTCCCAATAAAGTATATGCTATTATACTCTATAATTCACATGTGGAAGCTGAGACTTGATAAATGAAACAATATGCTAGATCATAAAGACAGAGTAATAAACAAGATAGAAATGCCCAGTAGAGCCTACAATCCAGTGAGAGAAATAGATGCTGCACAGATACCATCAAAGATTTTTTCATTACAATTGTGGTAACTGCAATTGTAAAATACATCATAGGAAATGAAATTGTAAAACAAGGCGACCTAAATTTGAGAGGATAGAAAAGCTGTATAAATGACACCTGCTGCTTCTCTGTGTTTAGTTAAAAACTACTTCTCTAAAATATGATTAATCTTTAAAAACTCAAGTGTAATTTTGTCCTGTCTGATGAATGGATATTTAATTTCTCAGTTCTTGAGGAAAAGATTTATCTTTATTGCAGTAGTGTATTCAGTTGTATCCTGCCAGATTAACAACATGTAAAGCACAATAATCTAAAAGAGGTTATCTGTAGAAAACAGAAAACCATAAAAGAGATTGTAATGACTTTGAAGTGCCATGATTACAAAAGTAATAGTTTGGGTCATAACATTTCTAAGAATAATATTGCTATTAGGTAGAGATGCCTACTGTACTGGCCTATCTTCTCTCAGTGTACACTTCACTGTATAAAGCAGACATAGACTAGTGAATTATTCACTAAAAGACAGTAAACATGAATATTATACTGAAGGATTAAATATGCTTTTACACCTCTGTAATCCAACCACACTCTGTAGCATCTAGATTGACTCCAAGATATCGTTTGGTCACTGACAATAGTTGAATCCATTGATCTGGAACACCTCTATCCATGCAACTTTTTATTAGTCACCCTAATTTATTGTAATTAACACGAAAGTAGAGTTGGGTATTCTCTTTTTTTTTTAATGTCCTAGGGTACAAATACTTTTTCACAAATTTACAGTGAGACTCTCAAATAAAAATTCTGTTGTCATTTGAAACAGCCCTTATTATAAGAATATAAAGTACCAATGAGAATTTTTAGGGAATCACAATCCACAAAACACAATCAACTCACATACACCTCACTTTGTACATTTTTTCCTATTTTTGTTTGCTAAGCTTCCCACTTTGCCAAGGTTTTTAATGAGTGTGGAAGTAGCTGGGAATTTCTGTCTTCCAGCAAGTAAACATCTCTGTTCACTGTCAATAAATATTCTACAGTCAGTGATTTAAGCTGCATCTCTTCATTTTCTTTTTTGCAGGAAATCAGAAAAAGTCTTCTGCCCAAAATATTCTCTACTAGAGATCCCCACATCGCATCAAAAACAAGGCAGAGGAAGGGGTGGGTAGTGACAGAAAACCGTAAATTTTTGCAGCTATCATGGACATCTAATTCTGCTTATATACCATTACTGCTTTCCTTCTGGAAGGTGCTACTAGCCCTGTTCTACATTGCATATATGGATTTAGACCTTTTTAAACTTATGTACTCTTTATTTATTTATTGTTTTTTTTGCATTTTATTTTATTTTTTATACAGCAGGTTCTTATTAGTTATCCATTTTATACATATTAGTGTATATATGTCAATCCCAATCCCCCAATTCATCACACCACCCCACCTCCTGCCACTTTCCCCAATTGATGTCCATACATTTGTTCTCTACATCTGTGTCTCAATATTTGCCCTGCAAACCAGTTCATCTGTACCATTTTTCTAGGTTCCACATATATGCATTAATATACAATATTTGTTTTTCTCTTTCTGACTTCACTCTGTACGGCAGTCTCTAGATCCATCCACGTCTCTACAATGACTCAATTTCTTTCCTTTTTATGGCTGAGTAATATTCCATTGTATATATGTACTGTATCTTCTTTATCCATTCATCTGTTAATGGGCATTTAGGTTGCTTCCATGTCCAGGCTACTGTAAATAGTGCTGCAATGAATATTGGGGTGCATATGTCTTTTTTTTTTTTTAAGAAGATGTTGGGGTAGGAGTTTTATTAATTAATTAATTAATTTTTGCTGTGTTGGGTCTTCGTTTCTGTGAGAGGCCTTTCTCTAGTTGTGGCAAGTGGGGGCCACTCTTCATCACGGTGCGCGGGCCTCTCTTGTTGCAGAGCACAGGCTCCAGACGCGCAGGCTCAGTAGTTGTGGCTCATGGACCTAGTTGCTCCGCGGCATGTGGGATTCCCCCCAGACCAAGGCTCGAACCTGTGTCCCCTGCATTAGCAGGCAGATTCTCAACTACTGTGCCACCAGGGAAGCCCACATGTGTCTTTTTGAACTGTAGTTTCTGGGGGTATATGCCCAGTAGTGGGATTGCTGGGTCATATGGTAATTCTATTTTTAGTTTTTTAAGGAACCTCCATACTCTTCTCCATAGTGGCTGCATCAAATTACATATACACCAACAGTGCGAGAGGGTTCCATTTTCTCCACACCCTCTCAAGCATTTATTAATAGATTTTCTGATGATGCCCATTCTAACTGGTATGAGGTGATACCTCATTGTAGTTTTGATTTGCATTTCTCTAATAATTAGTGATGTTGAGCAGCTTTTCATGTGCTTCTTGGCCATCTGTATGTCTTCTTTGGAGAAATGTCTGTTTAGGTCTTCTGCCCATTTTTGGATTGGGTTGTTTGTTTTTTTAATATTGAGCTGCATGAGCTATTTATATATTTTGGAGATTAATCCTTTGTCCGTTGATTCGGTAACAGATATTTTCTCCCATTCTGAGGGTTGTCTTTTCATCTTGTTTGTAGTTTCTTTTGCTGTGCAAAAGCTTTTAAGTTTCATTAGGTCCCATTTTTTTATTTTTGTTTTTATTTCCATTTCTCTAGGAGGGGGTCAAAAAGTATCTTGCTGTGATTTATGTCAAAGAGTGTTCTTCCTATGTTTTCCTCTAAGACTTTTACAGTGTCCGGTATTACATTTTGGTCTCCAATCCATTTTGAGTTTATATTTTATTTATTTATTGTTTTTGTGGTACATGGGCCTCTCACTGTTGTGGCCTCTCCTGTTGCGGAGCACAGGCTCTGGACACACAGGCTCAGCGGCCATGGCTCACAGGCCCAGCCGCTCTGTGGCATGTGGGATCTTCTCGGACCGGGGCACAAACCCGTGTCCCCTGCATCGGCAGGCAGACTCTCAACCACTGTGCCATCAAGGAAGCCCCCCATTTTGAGTATATTTTTGCATATAGTGTTAGGGAGTGTTTTAATTTCATTCTTTTGCATGTAGCTGTCCAGTTTTCCCAGCACCACTTAAAAAGAGACTGTCTGTTCTCCATTCCTTGCCTCCTTTGTCATAGATTAGTTGACCACAGGTGCGTGGATTTATCTCTGGGCTTTCTATCATGTTCCATTGATCTATTTCTGTTTTTGTGCCAGTACCATATTGTCTTGATTACTGTAGTTTTGCAGTATAGTCTGAAGTCAGGGAGTCTGATTCCTCCAGCTCTGTTTTTTTCCCTCAAGACTGCTTTGGCTATTCGGGGTCTTTTGTGTCTCCATACAAATTTTAAGATTTTTTGTTCTAGTTCTGTAAAAAACACTGTTGGTAATTTGATAGGGATTGTATTGAATCTGTAGATTGCTTTGGGTAGTATAGTCATTTTCACAATATTGATTCTTCCAATCCAAGAACATGGTATATCTCTCCATCTGTTGGTATCATCTTTAATTTCTTTCATCAGTGTCTTATAGTTTTCTTCATACAGATCTTTTGTCTCCCTAGGTAGGTTTATTCCTAGGTATTTTATTGTTTTTCTTTCAATGGTAAATGGGAGTATTTCCTTAATTTCTCTTTCAGATTTTTCATCATTAGTGTATAGGAATGAAAGAGATTTCTGTGCATTAATTTTGTATCCTGCAACTTAACCAAATTCATTGATTAGCTCTAGTAGTTTTCTGTTGGCATCTTTAGGATTCTCTATGTATAGTATTATGTCATCTGCAAACAGTGACAGTTTTACTTCTTCTTTTCCAATTTGTATTCTTTATATTTCTTTCTCTTCTCTGATTGCTGTGGTTAGGACTTACAAAACTATGTTGAATAACAGTGGTGAGAGTGGACATCCTTGTCTTGTTCCTGATGTTAGAGGAAATGCTTTCAGGTTTTCACCTTTGAGAATGATGTTTGCTGTGGGTTTGTCATATATGGCCTTTATTATGTTGAGGAAGGTTCCCTCTATGCCTACTTTCTGGAGAGTTTTTATCATAACTGGGTGTTGAATTTTGTCAAAAGCTTTTTCTGCATCTGTTGAGATGATTATATGGTTTTTCTTCCTTAGTTTGTTAATATGGTGTATCACATTGATTGATTTGCATATATTGAAGAATCCTTGAATCCCTGGGATAAATCCCACTTGATCATGGTGTATGATCCTTTTAATGTGTTGTTGGATTCTGTTTGCTAGTATTTTGTTGAGGATTTCTGCATCTATATTTATCAGTGATATTGGTCTTTAATTTTCTTTTTTTGTAACATCTTTGTCTGGTTTGGGTATCAGGGTGATGGTACCTCATAGAATGAGTTTGGAAGTGTTCCTTCCTGTGCAGTTTTTTGGAAGAGTTTGAGAAGAATGGGTGTTAGCTCTTCTCTAAATGATAGAATTCACCTTGAAGCCCTCTGGTCTTGGACTTTTATTTCTTGGAAGATTTTAAATCACAGTTTCAATTTCATTACTTGTGATTGGTCTGTTCATATTTTCTATTTCTTCTTGGTTCAGTCTTGGAAGGTTATACCTTTGTAAGAGTTTGTCCATTTCTTCCACGTTGTCCATTTTATTGGCATAGAGTTGCTTGTTGTAGTTTCTTAGGATGCTTTGTGTTTCTGCGGTGTCTGTTGTAACTTCTCCTTTTTCATTTCTAATTTTATTGATTTGAGTCCTCTCCCTCTTTTTCTTGATGAGTCTGGCTAATGGTTTATCAATTTTGTTTATCTTCTCAAAGAACCAGCTTTTATTTTTGTTGATCTTTGTTTTCTTTGTTTCTGTTGCATTTATTTCTGCTCTGATCTTTATGATTTCTTTTTTTTTTTCTACTAACTTTGGGTTTGCTTGTTCTTCTTTCTCTAGTTCCTTTAGGTGTAAGGTTAGATTGTTTATTTGAGATATTTCTTGTTTCTTGAGGTAGGATTGTATTGCTATAAACTTCCCTCTTAGAACTGCTTTTGCTGCATCCCGTAGGTGTTGGATTATGGTGTTTTCATTGTCATTTGTCTCTTACTGTTTCCTGATTTCCTCTTTTCTTTCTTTGTGATCTCTTGGTTATTTAGTAACATATTGTTTAGCCTCCACGTGTTTGTGTTTTTTACTTTTTTTTCCCTGTAATTGATTTCAATAGCATTGTGGTCAGAACAGATGCTTGATATGATTTCAATTTTCTTAAATTTACTGAGGCTTGATTTGTGACCCCAGATGTGGTCTATCCTGAAGAATGTTCCATGTGCACTTGAGAAGAAAGTGTAATCTGCTGTTTTTGGATAGAATGTCCTATAAATATCAATTAAATCTATCTGGTCTATTGTGTCATTTAAAGCTTGTGTTTTCTTATTAATTTTCTGTTTGGATGATCTGTCCATTGGTGTAAGTGAGCTGTTAAATTCCTCCACTATTATTGTGTTACTGTTGACTTCCTCTTTTACAGCTGTTAGCAGTTGCCTTATGTATTGAGGTGCTCCTGTGTTGGGTGCATATACATTTATAATTGTTTTATCTTCTTCTTGGATTGATCCCTTGATCATTATGTAGTGTCCTTCCTTTTCTCTTGTAAGATTCTTTATTTAAAGTCTATTTTATCTGATATGAGTATTGCTAGTCTAGCTTTCTTTTGATTTCAATTTGCATGGAATATCTTTTTCCATCCCCTCACTTTCAGTCTGTATATGTCCCTATGTCTGAAGTGAGTCTCCTGTAGACAGCATATATATATGTCTTGCTTTTGTATGCATTCAGCGAGCCTGTGTCTTTTGGTTGGAGCATTTAATCCATTCACTTTTAAGGTAATTATCAATATGTATGTTCCTATTACCATTTTCTGAATTGTTTTTGTAGGTCCTTTTCTCCTCTTGTGTTTCCCACTTAGAGAAGTTCCTTTAGCATTTGTTATAGAGCTGGTCTGGTGGTGCTGAATTCTGTTAGCTTTTGCTTGTCTGTAAAGCTTTTGATTTCTCCATTGAATCTGAATGAGATCCTTGTTGGGTAGAGTAATTTTGGTTGTAGGTCCTTCCCTTTCATCACTTTAAATATGTCATGCCACTCCCTCCTTGCTTGTAGAGTTTCTCCTGAGAAATCAGCTGTTAACCTTATGGGAGTTCCCTTGTATGTTATTTGTCATTTTTCCCTTGCTGCTTTCAATAAATGTCTTTGTCTTTAATTTTTGTCAGTTTGATTACTATGTGTCTCAGCATGTTTCTCCTTAGGTTTATCCCGTATGGGACTCTCTGCGCTTCCTGGACTTGGGTGGCTATTTCCTTTCCCATGTTAGGGAAGTTTTTGACTCTAATCTCTTCAAATATTTTCTCAGGTCCTTTCTCTCTCTTCTTGTTCTGGGACCCCTATAATGCGAATACTGTTGCTTTTAATGTTGTCCCAGAGGTGTCTTAGGCTGTCTTCATTTCTTTTCATGCTTTTTTCTTTATTCTGTTCTGCAGCAGTGAATTCCACCATTCTGTCTTCCAGGTCACTTATCCGTTCTTCTACCTCAGTTATTCTGCTATTGATTCCTTCTAGTGTATTTTTCGTTTCAGTTATTGTATTGTTCATCTCTGTTTTCTTTTTCTTTAATTCTTCTAGGTCTTTTTTATACATTTCTTGCATCATCTTGATCTTTGCCTCCATTCTTTTTCCGAGGCCCTGGATCACCTTCACTATCATTATTCTGAATTCTTTTTCTGGAAGATTGCCTATCTCCACTTCATTTAGTTGTTTTCCTGGGGTTTTATCTTGTTCCTTCATCTGGCACATAGCCCTCTGCCTTTTCATCTTGTTTATCTTTCTGTGAATGTGGTTTTTGTTCCACAGGCTGCAGGATTGTAGTTCTTGCTTCTTCTCTCTGCCCTCTCGTGGTGAGGCTATCTCTAAACTCATGTAATCTTATGTACCCAAGTTGTTTTCCAAACTTTTTAGAACTTCACCATAAACAGTAAATATTTATGAAAAATTCCTTTGAATTTGACCTGCAAGAAACATATAGTTGCTTATCATCTAAGATACAATAGTGCTGATTTGACTAACAATTTTTTTAAGTTGTATATTTAAGAAATACTTAAGACTACTATGTGCCAGGCACTGTTCTAGTGTGATTTATGAATAGTATATCAATGAATCATATTGTTTCCATTAAATGATATCAGTTCTGAGTCATTGCAAGTTCTTTCATGGTATCTATATTAATAGATTTAATACAATTGAATGAAACATAAAACTTTTGACATTTGCCTCCTTCCTGTTGACAGTGTGATATTTCTTTAACAGTTATTTAGTAGGATGAAAGCAAAGGGGACAGGTGCACTTGGTTGTCAGTAGTTCTCTGGTATTGTCAGTTATTTCGAAGGATCCATTCTTGACTTATTATATTGATGACAGTAATGCAAAACCTCTGGCAATGCCAAAAGAGAACAAAAGTGCCAACGCTGTTTTCACATTTTCTATTTCTAAAAGAAATGTGGTGAACATCTTGGACACCGGAAGAAAAAATCTGTCAACTCCCTCACCAGCAGCTGTCACCTATAGTTAATCTTTTTATTTCTACTTGTGTATTCCCTCTCACACCACCCTATCTCCCACACACTATGTCACCATCTTCCACCACATTTTCTTGCATCCAGTTGACCTCTCTAAACATGGTCCTGCCATCATTTTCAGTAAGTCAGGCACCACTAAGTCAGTGATGGAAATGTCCTTTGAAAATAAAGTTAAATATTTCATAACTGAGGTAACACTATTTGGCCACCTCTTCTATACACCTAATTTTTTTTTTTTGGTGGAGGTACAATAGATATGGGATTCACTGAATTTTCTAGTAACTAGGAAAAATATGTCTAATTTTGAGTGAAGTACACATAGAGAAATAAAAATATGGACTTTTTTGTTGCTTTTGCTTCACAGAATGCATGCCTAATGGGAAACAACAGAGAACTTAAAGAATCAATCAACTTAAAGATTAATAGTCAACAGTGTGGTCAGTGTGGTGAAGTGTGTGAACAGTTCTGTGCATATTTGGGTCACCTCTCCTTCCATAAAAATTACACTTTTGTTCCAACTTGCTGTTAAATAAGGTCATATGACATTATGACCAATTCATTGTAAGGACACAAGCATTAGTCTAGACTGAAGCATTTGTCTTTTTGAGTAGCCAGGGTCTCAGGGTTAATTTAGTTACCATAACATAACCTAGCCTATTTTGACTAATACCACAGGTCGCGAATAGCGGAAGAGTTCATTTGTCTCCCATCTCTCCCTTATCTGCCTCCCTTAATGAGACTTTTAATGATTAACTGTTGCTTCATAAGTATTCTGGATATCCAGTTGTGTCTGGTTACTAAAAGAGACCTAAACCTTACTATTATGTACATTATGAAATGGATTTGGCTTCCTTCACAGTTGGGTTATCAGAAGAGACATATTACAGGGAATTTTATTCAGGTTTGCCCTAGCCCTTTGCCATCAGCCAGAGACCCACAATCATAACTGAAGAAGTTTCTCTGGAGGAAGTGCTGGAACCTGCTGCCAGGGAACAGCACTGTCTGATGTGACAAAAGAAGCAGAAGAAACAGAGGACCAATGTCAAACCCTCAGGACCCAAACTTCTTCCACATTATGATCAGAAAATATGACCACAGATTGGAGAGAACACTAGTAGAAACAGAATTGTTTTCTGAAGACAATATTAAATGTTCCTCTTTCCTTAAAAAGGAAGTAAATAAAGTGAATTTGGATGGATTCCCAGATTGCACATCTGCCTGTCTAAATTACACCTGAGAACTAGCAACCAGACAGATGGAAGTGAGGAGGATTAGGGAACAGTCTTCTTTCAATTTTATGTGCCTGTAATCACAATGGCTTACACCCTTCACAACAAAGGGTCTTCAGGGGGGCAGACAGTCTTGTAAATACAGACTGTAACACCTGTGTGTCAAACAAGTGGATACAGGCGCAGTAGCTGGTTCCCTAGAGAAACAAGAAAAACTTTGCTGAGTTAGGTACATGCACATCATTCTAGATCTCACTGCCTCCTTCTCTAAATAAGTCATTAACTAAACATAGAAAAATAATATTGCATAAATTGTTGGTGTTATTGAACTTGATTGCTCTTTGCTACATTGAGGAGGGTAGTCTGTCATATTCCATTCTATGTCTTTTCTTGATCTGTTTCCCCTTTCCTCCTCAACCATCTCAGACTTCTTTCTTCATTATAAGATTTACTGAATGGGATGGAAATATTGTAGGCATGTTTAATGGTCAAAATGTATTTCCTTCCTTTTTAAAAATCTTCAGTAACATTTAATGGATTTAGTGAGTTGAGTAGATAACATTTTTTAATAATATTAATACTGTGGAACCTTTGAAAATGAAACTGAAATAACTAACAAATTGTCTTCCTTCTAAACAGGACAGCTACAATTGTAAAAGGGTTCACATTTAAATGAAAAAGAACATGACTGTACATAATGGCAAGTAGTCTTTGTGGGTTTTTTTTTAGAGAATTTCAGTGTAATGCAGTATGCATTAATTAATGATTAAGAAATAGATTTCTACCAAAACAGGGGAGATTGAATATCTAGATGTGTTAGTGGAATTTTAGTAAAGTATGAAATGTCTCATCACTGCAATGGATCAACAGCTTAAAACTGAGCTAGAGCAGGATCAACAGGAGGTAAGACTGACAGTGTATTACCTGACAATGTAAAATGATCTGCCAGCTTTGAGTCTGGTACTGGATAATTGTTCCACTTAATCACATACCATGGTGTTGGTTAGCACTAATGGACTTTATGCATCCAGTTTATTAGCTGAGATTCTTTTTTCTCCCTCTACAGGGTCAATAGCAATTTTTGTAAAATATACTGGAAATGTAAAGTGCAATGGGATCTGACATGAACAAACAAATAGTGTTCTGATTAATTATGACCAGGAAGTCTACCTTAAAAATAGGGAATGGTGTTTCATGATTTTCTATAAATTATAGAATATTCTGCAGTGATCATTTTAAATTTGATCTAACACATCTCTTAGTCACATAAGATTTACTTGTCTCGAACAAAACTTAAAAAATAAGCAATTTATGTTTTTGCATCATATTATACTTTTTAACACAAAATAAAATTCTCAAGTAAATGATTAAAGTTAGGCTAAAGACTTAAGTCTTTTGATCAGCACGGTTACAGATAACTTGTTTGTCTAAATTTATGACACAGCAAAGCTGTTTCACCATCATTTTGAAAGAGTCTGTATGAATCAGACAGGCCAGGGAAACTTTTGCAATTTACAACAGCTCATTTAAATGTCAAGAATGTGAGGAGAAGACATGAAAGAACCAATCTCATCATTCTCACTTATTGCATATTTGTTAAATCTGATTGAATTAAATAAAGTAAAAGCACAGCAGATCATATCGACAAGTTTCTTAGAAATTCTAGTACGCAAAAGTCATGTTTATATATAACAGTATGTGTGCAATGTTCATCTTAATGGGACTCACTAAAAGTAGCTGAATCACACACACACATACACACACACACACACGCATATAAATACACACAAACTGAAATGACCAACTCTCCCTGTTTTTCTGTGACCATCTTGGTTTTGCACTAAAATTTCTGCATCTCAGGAAATTCCTTATTCCTAGGCAAATAGGGAGGGCTGGTTACCATAACAAACACACACTCACACACACACCAACACTCATACACACACACACTGTCTGATTTCACTTTGAATATATAACCACAATTTTTAAGCGTCCTCTACACTTTTGGCCAAGATAGAAAATCAGAAAAAAAAATCAAAAATCAACAAAACATATTAAATCACAGTTTCTAAGACATCAAATTTGAGGCAATGAAGGACATTGATCCTTGATCCTTGAAACACAGGAAACAAATAAGTTGCACCCAATTATCACCTAAGTTTATTGCCTTGAGAGAGTTTCCAGGCTATAAAGAATGGAGGGAAAACATAAGCAGGAAAACATAATTAAAAAAAAATTAATTTCCAAGCTTGAGGTTTCTCAGCTACACAAATACACTACTTCAGTTTGTGTCTACTGTCCTGCTGAGCTCACCTCCGCATTGCACATGTAGGGTTGGGGTGGCAAAAGGAACTGAAGCTCTTCCTGCATGCTTCATGAGTAATAACCATTAGTAATAACGTTCTTTATCTCTGACCCGGGGGTATCTTGCCTTCTGCCAACATGTGTAAGACGGTGGCTGACTAACTTGTTAGTTCACAAGTAGGGTAAAATCGTAGGCCCCTCACATTTTTTGACAAAAATACAGACAGAAAATAGAATTTTTAGGAAAAGGACAGAATATCAGATACTTTAGATAAAACACTAAAAGTACAATTCATAAAAGAACAAATTGATAATTTGGGATTCATCAAAATGAAAACTTTTGCGCTTCATAAAATACTCTTAAGAGAATGCAAAGACAACCTGTGTACTGGGAGAAAAATATTTGCAAATTATATATCTGATAAATTACTTGAATCTAGAATATATTCAAAAAATAATAAAATAATCTAGTTTTTTTTAAAAAACAAGCAAATTATTTGAGCAGACATTTTACCCATGGAGACATACAGAGGATAAATATTCACATGAAAAGATGCTAAACATCATTAGCCATTAGGAAAATGCAAATTAGATCACAATGAGATATAACTACATGCCTGTTAGCATGATACAGTTTAAAAGACTGACTACATAAAGTGTTGGTTAGGATGTAGAGGAAGTGGAAGTCTATATACTGATAGTGAAAAATGTAAAATTATACAACCACTTTGGAAAACATACACCTAACATATGACCCAGCCATTCCACTCCTAGGTATTTACCAAAGAAAAAATATAACATGTGTTCATGCAAAGACTTGTACATAATATTCATAGCAGCTTTATTTGTAATAGCCAGACTGGAAAGAACCCAAATGCCTATCAACAGGTAAAGGGGTGGACAAATTGTGGCCAGCTTGTATAATGGATAAATAAAATAGAATGAACTATTGTTACAGAAATAAAAAGTATTAAATTATTCACATATGCTATAACATGAATGGATCTCAAAATAATTATGATGAAAGACAGCAGATCAAAAAAATGAAAAGCACATACTGTATGATTCTATTAAAAAAAATTCTAGAATTAGTGACAGAAAGATCAATACATGTCTGGGGATATGGTTTAAAAAAAGATAAAGCCTCACCACCTTCAAAACAGGAAAATCCTAGCCAGAGAGTTCTCCCTACCAACATCAGATAGATTAAATGACTCCAGAAATATGCCATCACATTTTGGCAATTTAAAGTTTCCAGGATAAGAGTCAGTTACGTAAGCAATCAACTTAGAGTCTACCGTTAGAGAGAGGAAACTGTGGATTCAGTATTCCCAGTCAGATTTTTTTTTTTTTTTTTTAAACATCTTTATTGGGGTATAATTGCTTTACAATGGTGTGTTAGTTTCTGCTTTATAACAAAGTGAATCAGCTATACATATACATATGTTCCCATATGTCTTCCCTCTTGCGTCTCCCTCCCTCCCACTCTCCCCATCCCACCCTTCCAGGCTGTCACAAAGCACCGAGCTAATATCCCTGTGCCTTGCGGCTGCTTCCCCCCAGCTATCTACCTTACTACGTTTGTTAGTGTGTATATGTCCATGACTCTCTCTCGCCCTGTCAAAACTCACCCCTCCCCCTCCCCATACCCTCAAGTCCGTTCTCCAGTAGGTCTGCGTCTTTATTCCTATCTTACCCCTAGGTTCTTCATGACATTTTTTTCCCTTAAATTCCATATATATGTGTTAGCATACAGTATTTGTCTTTTTCTTTCTGACTTACTTCACTCTGTATGACAGACTCTAGGTCTATCCATCTCATTACAAATAGCTCAATTTCATTTCTTTTTAAGGCTGAGTAATATTCCATTGTGTATATGTGCCACATCTTCTTTATCCATTCATCCGATGATGGGCGCTTAGGTTGTTTCCATGTCCTGGCTATTGTAAATAGAGCTGCAATGAACATTTTGGTACATGACTCTTTTTGAATTTTGGTTTTCTCAGGGTATATGCCAAGTAGTGGGATTGCTGGGTCATATGGTAATTCTATTTGTAGTTTTTTAAGGAACCTCCATACTGTTCTCCACAGTGGCTGAACCAATTCACATTCCCACCAGCAGTGCAAGAGTGTCCCCTTTTCTCCACACCCTCTCCAGCATTTATTGTTTCTAGATTTTTTGATGATGGCCATTCTGACTGGTGTGAGATGATATCTCATTGTAGTTTTGATTTGCATTTCTCTAATGATTAATGATGTTGAGCATTCTTTCATGTGTTTGTTGGCATTCTGTATATCTTCTTTGGAGAAATGTCTATTTAGGTCTTCTGCCCATTTTTGGATGGGGTTGTTTGTTTTTTTGTTATTGAGCTGCATGAGCTGCTTGTAAATTTTGGAGATTAATCCTTTGTCAGTTGCTTCATTTGCAAATGTTTTCTCCCATTCTGAGGGTTGTCTTTTGGTCTTGGTTATGGCTTCCTTTGCTGTGCAAAAGCTTTGAAGTTTCATTAGGTCCCATTTGTTTATTTTTGTTTTTATTTCCATTACTCTAGGAGGTGGGTCAGAAAGGATCTTGCTGTGATTTATGTCATAGAGTGTTCTTCCTATGTTTTCTTCTAAGAGTTTGATAGTTTCTGGCCTTACATTTAGGTCTTTAATCCATTTTGAGCTTATTTTTGTGTATGGTGTTAGGGAGTGATCTAATCTCATACTTTTACATGTACCTGTCCAGTTTTCCCAGCACCATTTATTGAAGAGGCTGTCCTTTCTCCACTGTACATTCCTGCCTCCTTTATCAAAGATAAGGTGTCCATATGTGCGTGGGTTTATCTCTGGGCTTTCTATCCTGTTCCACTGATCTATCTTTCTGTTTTTGTGCCAGTACCATACTGTCTTGATTACTGTTGCTTTGTAATATAGTCTGAAGTCAGGGAGCCTTATTCCTCCAGCTCCTTTTTTCGTTCTCAAGATTGCTTTGGCTATTCGGGGTCTTTTGTGTTTCCATACAAATTGCGAAATTTTTTGTTCTAGTTTTGTGAAAAATGCCAGTGGTAGTTTGATAGGGATTGCATTGAATCTGTAGATTGCTTTGGGTAGTAGAGTCATTTTCACAATGTTGATTCTTCCCATCCAAGAACATGGTATATCTCTCCATCTATTTGTATCATCTTTAATTTCTTTCATCAGTGTCTTATAATTTTCTGCATACAGGTCTTTCGTCTCCTTAGGTAGGTTTATTCCTAGATATTTTATTCTTTTTGTTGCAATGGTAAATGGGAGTGTTTTCTTGATTTCACTTTCAGATTTTTCATCATTAGTATATAGGAATGCCAGAGATTTCTGTGCATTAATTTTGTATCCTGCTACTTTACCAAATTCATTGATTAGCTCTAGTAGTTTTCTGGTAGCATCTTTAGGATTCTCTATGTATAGTATCATGTCATCTGCAAACAGTGACAGCTTTACTTCTTCTTTTCCGATTTGGATTCCTTTTATTTCCTTTTCTTCTCTGATTGCTGTGCCTAAAACTTCCAAAACTATGTTGAATAAGAGTGGTGAGAGGGGGCAACCTTGTCTTGTTCCTGATCTTAGTGGAAATGCTTTCAGATTTTCACCATTGAGGATGATGTTTGCTGTGGGCTTGTCATATATGGCTTTTATTATGTTTAGGAAAGTTCCCTCTATGCCTACTTTCTGGAGGGTTTTTATCATAAATGGGTGTTGAATTTTGTCGAAAGCTTTCTCTGCATCTATTGAGATGATCATATGGTTTTTCTCCTTCAATTTGTTAATATGGTTTGTCACATTGATAGATTTGCGTATATTGAAGAATCCTTGCATTCCTGGAATAAACCCCACTTGATCATGGTGTATGATCCTTTTAATGTGCTGTTGGATTCTGTTTGCTAGTATTTTGTTGAGGATTTTTGCATCTATGTTCATCAGTGATATTGGCCTGTAGTTTTCTTTCTTTGTGACATCCTTGTCTGGTTTTGGTATCAAGGTGATGGTGGCTTCGTAGAAGGAATTTGGGAGTGTTCCTCCCTCTGCTATATTTTGGAAGAGTTTGAGAAGGATAGGTGTTAGCTCTTCACTAAACGTTTGATAGAATTCACCTGTGAAGCCATCTGGTCCTGGGCTTTTGTTTGTTGGAAGGTTTTTAATCACAGTTTCAATTTCAGTGCTTGTGATTGGTCTGTTCATATTTTCTATTTCTTCCTGATTCAGTCTTGGCAGGTTGTGCATTTCTAAGAATTTGTCCATTTCTTCCAGATTGTCCATTTTATTGGCATAGAGTTGCTTGTAGTAATCTCTCATGATTTTTTTTATTTCTGCAGTGTCAGTTGTTACTTCTCCTTTTTCATTTCTAATTCTATTGATTTGAGTCTTCTCCCTTTTTTTCTTGATGAGTCTGGCTAGTGGTTTATCTATTTTGTTTATCTTCTCAAAGAACCAGCTTTTAGTTTTATTGATCTTTGCTATTGTTTCCTTCATTTCTTTTTCATTTATTTCTGATCTGATTTTTATGATTTCTTTCCTTCTGCTAGCTTTGGGGTTTTTTTGTTCTTCTTTCTCTAATTGCTTGAGGTGCAAGGTTAGGTTGTTTATTCGAGATGTTTCCTGCTTCTTAAGGTGGGCTTGTATTGCTATAAACTTCCCCCTTAGAACTGCTTTTGCTGCATCCCATAGGTTTTGGGTCGTTGAGTCTCCATTGTCATTTGTTTCTAGGTATTTTTTTATTTCCTCTTTGATTTCTTCAGTGATCACTTCATTATTAAGTAGTGTATTGTTTAGCCTCCATGTGTTTGTATTTTTTAAAGATCTTTTCCTGTAATTGATATCTAGTCTCATGGCGTTGTGGTCGGAAAAGAAACTTGATACAATTTCAGTTTTCTTAAATTTACCAAGGCTTGATTTGTGACCCAAGATATGATCTATCCTGGAGAATGTTCCATGAGCACTTGAGAAAAATGTGTATTCTGTTGTTTTTGGATGGAGTGTCCTATAAATATCAATTAAGTCCATCTTGTTTAATGTATCATTTAAAGCTTGTGTTTCCTTATTTATTTTCATTTTGGATGATCTGTCCATGGGTGAAAGTGGGGTGTTAAAGTCCCCTACTATGAATGTGTTACTGTTGATCTCCCCTTTTATGGTTGTTAGTATTTGCCTTATGTATTGAGGTGCTCCTATGTTGGGTGCATAAATATTTACAATTGTTATATCTTCTTCTTGGATCGATCCCTTGATCATTATGTAGTGTCCTTCTTTGTCCCTTTTAATAGTCCCAGTCAGATTTTTTAAAAAAAATTTTATTGAAGTATACTTGATTTACAATGATGTGTTTAATTTCTGCTATACAGCAAAGTGACTCAGTTATACATATACACATACTCTTTTCATATTCTTTTCCATTGTGGTTTATCACAGGGTATTGAATATAGTTCCCTGCGCTGTACAGTAGGACCTTGTTGTTTATCCATCCTATATATATATACTAGTTTGCATCTGCTAACCTCAGGACTGGGAGTTTGGGATTAGCAGATGTAAACCAGTCAGATTTTTGGAGTCTTCCTGTTAAATGTGAATGCAAGGTCATAGTTTATGAGACATTCATGGAAAATATAAAAAAGGAAAATAGAACCCAAAGAGCAAAACAAAAACAAAATGGTCCCAGAGTTATGCAACCATCAACAATTGTCTAATATTAAAACATTTCCAGTACCAAAAAATGAACCTACTATCCACTAGAAGTCACTTCTTATCCCTTCCCAATAGCCCTAGGCATACATTGGTCTACTTTCTCTTTCCATATAGTTGCCTATTCTAGATATTTCATGTAAATGAAATAACATAATATGCCTTCTTTTGTGGCATTATGCTGGCATTTTTCACTTATAAAGTTTTAGAGGTTCATCCATATAGTACTTATCAGTACTTTTTTATTTTTGAATAATATTCTATTTTAATAATACACAGTGTTTTGTTTGTCCATTAATCTTTCAGTAAACATTAGGGTTCTTTCCACTCTTTGGCTCTTACAAGTAATACTACTTTAAATATTTATGTACAGGTTTTATATATACATTTGTTTTAATTTCTTTTGGATAGATATGGAGGGTTGGACCTGCTGGCTCATATGGTAATTCTATTTTTAACATTTGCGAAACTATTTTATAGGGTGACTGTATGATTTTACATTTCCACAAGAGAATAAAGGAGAAGAAATGTTATTATACCATCTTCTATAATTATGCACATAATTACCTCTTCCTGTATTATATTTATGTAGATTAGAATTACTGTTTGGGGTCACTTCCTTTCAGCCAGGAAACTTCCTTTAGTATTTCTTGTAAGACAAGTCTGCTCACAAAATTTCTCAGGTTTCATTCATCTAGAAATGTCCTTTTTTACTCCATTTTTGAAGGAGAATTCTGCTGCATAGAAGACACTTGGATAATATTATTTTTTTCCTTTGAGAACTTTGAATATGTCATCCACTCCTTACTGGGCTCCATATTTTCTGATGAGAAATTACAAGAAATAACTTTTAATCTTATTGTGGCTCCTTTTATTTGTTCTTTATTTTCTTGTTTCTTCCAAGGTAGTCGCTTTTTCTTGGCTTTCGACAATTTAATTTTAATGTGTCTGTATATGGATACTTTTTATCTTGCTTGGTGTTTTTTCACCTTCTTGGATGTACATTACTATTTTGAGGGGGAGAATTTGAGAGGTTTTCAGCCATTATTTCTTTAAATAGTTTTTTTCCCCATTTTCTCTCTCTCCTCTGTTTCTGGTATTACCATTAAGAATAATTGATGCATTAGTGGTGTCCCATGTTTCTCTGAGGCTTTGTTCAATTCTCTTTTTTGGATTGTATAAACTTTATTGATTTATCTTCAAGATTATTGAATATTCCCTCTGCCAGCTTACATCTGTTGAGTCGTAGGCTGAAATTTTCATCTCATTTATTGTACTTTTTAAATCCAGATTTTCCATTTGTTTTTCAATTATTTCTACATCTTTATTGATAGTCTCTATTTGATGAGACTTGCTATTAACTATTTTATTTTATTTTCTAGTTTTTGAAAACGGATATTTATTTTTTAATAAATTTATTTATTTTATTTATTTAATTTTGGCTGCATTGGGTCTTCATTGCTGTGCCTGGGCTTTCTCTAGTTGCAGCGAGTGGGAGCTACTCTTCATCGTGGTGTGCGGGCTTCTCATTGCAGTGGCTTCTCTTATTGCGGTACATGGGCTCTAGGCTCGTGGGCTTCAGTAGCTGTGGCACACAGGCTCAGTGATTGTGGCTAGTGGGCTCTAGAGCGCAGGCTCAGTAGTTGTGGTGCGTGGGGTTTAGTTGCTCTGTGGCTTGTGGGATCTTCCCGGATCAGGATTTGAACCTGTGTCTGTTGCATTGGCGGGTGGATTCTGAACCACTGCGCCACCAGGGAAGCCCTCTGTTAACTATTTTAAAATAGTTTCTTATGATTCTATGATCACGCATAATAACTGCTTTGAAATCTGTGTCTGCTAAGTTGAACATCTGAACCCCTCAAAGGCATTTTCTATTGCCTGATTTTCCTGGGTATGGGTAACACTTTCCTTCCTTTGCATGTCACATAATATTTTGTTGAAAACTGAATATTTTATATAATATATTGTCACAACTCTGGATTCTTATTTCTTGTTCCTCAGGGCTTATTGTTATTGCTCTTTTTGTTCATTTGTATGTTTGTTCAGTGAATCTGCTGCTCTGATTCTGTGAAATCCATGTCTCCTATGGTGTACAGCTTCTGATGCCCATGCTCAATTTGTTTTCCTTTTTTTTTTTTTAAACTTAAAGTCTTAGTATTCACCCCTATGTCAGCATGTATTATTGATCAACCACTGATCTTTCAGAGGGTGTGCCAGTTCACCCTTTCCCATTGGATTGCTGTATGACTTGGGAATTGATTTCAAATTTCTTGAAGTTTACAAGTCTGTCTCACATTCACCCAGGGATTTGGATGTACTGTCCTCATGAGCTCCTAAGATAGTACATCAATTTAGGAGACACAATATGCAACTTTAGGAATCTAAATTGATTTCTTTATACCATCCTTGCCTGAACACAGCTTAGAAATGTTCCCATATGAGTGAAATATTTTTAACTTAGTTTGTACAGCAATAATACAGAGAATGTAGAATAATTTACTCTCACACAATTTTATAAAGTAAATTTACTATAAAATTGCATTAATTTTCAAATTGATATTCTATGCCAGATAAATCCCTTTTGGGAATTAATCCATAGAAATGCACACATGAAAAAACGATTCCTCATATTATCCTTTTATAACTATACCCACTTTCCTCATACCCCAATCCCATCTAAAATCCTAGAACCACTAATCATTCTTCATTTCTATTATTTTGTCACTTGACAGTTTTATAAATAGACAGTTTTATAAATAGAATAATATAGTATGTAGCCTTTTCTGATTGTCTTGTTTTTATTCAAAATAATTCTTTGGAGATTCTTCTAGGTTCTTATGTGTATCAATACTTTACTCCTTTTTATTGCTGAGTAGTGTTGCATGGTATGAAGGTACTACCATTAGTTTATTTACCTCATGAAGAACATTTGGGTTGTCTCATGTTTAAGCTGTTAAATAAAACTTCTCTAGATATTTGTCTACAGGATATTGTATCAACACAACTTTTCACTTTTCTCAGATAAATGCTCAGGAGTACAGTTGCTGGATTTCATGGTGATTGAATGTTTAGTTTTTAGTAACTTCCACACTGTTTTCCAAAGTGGCATTACCATTAGCAGCATTTGGTTTTGTCACTTTTTTTTTTCTTTTTAGCTATTCATTGGGTATGTGGTGATATATCAGTGTGGTTTAATTTTGCATTTTTCTAATGATTAAAGATGTTGAACATCTTTTCATGTGCTTATTAGCCTCTATATATCCTCTTTAGTGAAATATTTGTTCATCTCTCTTTTTCTGTTTTCTGATTTGATGGGATTTTTTCTTTGTTTTGTTTTGTTTTTATGGTTGTGTTTTGAGAGTCCTTTAAATATTCTAGATACAAGTCCTTTTTCAGACTGTGGTTTAAAAATATTTTCTCCTAGAATGTAGCTATTTTTTCCTCCCTTTAATAAGATCCTTCACAGAACAAATGTTTTTAATTTTTATAAAGTCCAGTTTATCATTTTTCATTTTAGAGATTGTGCTTTCTCTGTCAAATCTAAATATGCTTTATCTATTCCTATATCCCCCCAAATTTCTACTATGTCTCTTTCTAAAAATTTTCTAATTTTACATTTTATCTTTATGTTTGTGGTTCACTTTGAGTTAATTTTTGTATATTTTATGTAAAAGGTTATATAGAATTGGTGTTAATTCTTAAAGTATGTTAGAATTTGTCAGTGAAATCATCTGGGATTGGCAATTTTTGGGGGGGAGTTTTAAAATTATGAATTCAATTTCCTTGATAGTTATAGGGCTATTAAATTCTCTATTTCCTATCGTGTGAATTGTAGTAGTTTATGGTTTTGAGGAATTGGTTCATTTGATCTAAGTTTTCAAATTAATATTTGTATAGTTATTCATAATATCATCTTGTTATCATTTTAGATCAGCCAGGCCTGTAGAGATATCCCCTATTTAATCTATAATACTGGTAATTTGTATCTTCTCTTTTATTTTTGTTGTCAGTATTGCTAGGGTTTTGCCAGTTTTATTGATCTTTTCAATCTGTGTTCAGAAAAAAAAGCAGTGAAATTTAAAATAAAATAATCTTTATATATGAATATGAATATAAACATATTTTTATACCTATATATGTATACACACATACATGTATAATAGTTTAGAATGTATTTTCTATAATTGCAGGAGAGGAATAAAAAGTGAATTTGAAGTTCAAATATAGATATGCCTATCTTTTGGCAAGATTTCATTGATTTACAATTTGGATAAATCTGATCTATCTAGACTGCAATTTTATTTTTATGTCATTATAATGAAAGCAGAATGTTCCTATCTCAAAGGTTTTATTCTCGGTGAAGCTGTCCCTGATCATTGTATTTAAAATTGCATTTCCATAGTCATATATTCCCCCTGCTCCCTGCTATTTCCATTGCATATAACACAATTAACCTAATATTTTACTTATTTATTTTTGTTATTGTCTGTCTCTCCTGACTAGAGGGTAACCTCCGTGAAATAGGGTTATGCAAATTCAGTGAATAAATACTTAACAGCAACATTTGACAGCATCATTTGCAAACAGATAGTTTCATGTGAATATTTTCTAGTCTGCAAATTAGGGTTAAAAACACCTATATTTGGTAATATTATATTAGAATTTTTTTCTCATTTTATTTTATAATACATATCTGTTTTTCTATAATTATAATTGAAGGGCCCCTTATTTAGTACACTTAATGTGACTAAGCTCTGATTTAAACAAAACGTGATATCTAGTAGTTTAAAGACGTAATTCAGAAGGAGCTAAAATAACTTCTATGCTACCCTTTTACCTTCTTATTTTACTACTTATCTCCTCAGCAGCCTGTTCATTACCATGATGATATGTAAACAGATTTCCAATTCCAAGCTACATTTACTTTAAGAACATTAGAGTCATACTTTCAATGGCCTCATAAATAAAAAGTTCAAATTCATATTTATTTTCTTCAAAACTATGCTCATAATTTTCCCTACCAATTATCCCTTCTATTATACTTCATATTATTGAGATATCATTCAGTTGGCTATTTCATAAATATGGTGGTCATTTTGGATCACTCTATTTTCCTTTTTATCAATGTACACTTGCTACCAAATACATAATGAATTTATTCTCAAATATCTCTTTTCTCCATTTCCATTGCATGAGATTTCTGTTGCTCATTAGGTCAATTTTGGGTTGCAGTTCAATAGAAGTTTAGATAATAAATATGTACTTGAGATTTTTAGACTGTGCTCCCTAAATGTCCTTCTTTCTTATTCTTCCTGATTTCATTAAACAACTACAAGTATGGAAACATGCTCAAAGAAGCAAATTTCTGTTTTTTTGGCCCATCACCCTTAAGAAACCTTACATGGGTCATCCTAGCTTTAGTTATCTGTGTTAGAGACACCTATATTGTCTGCATTTATCTTTTTGACCTGTATTCAGGAATTTCTTTTTACTATATCTGCAAATCTGTGACTCTAATAGCATTTCAGGCATGACTCTGAAATAGTTTGAGTGAACAAAGGCAGTAGAGTAATGCCAGTTTTCTAGGCATGTTGCTTGAGTGCTGTGTATGTGATAATAAGAAATAATGAGTAGTTCAATATACCCTACACTGTTTGATATTTACCTATCCGGTATTTCGATGTGCTTCTGTTTCCCAAAGGACTGTATATAATAATTAGACTTGTGATGAAGCACATATTCCTAAGTGACTATTCTGATTCTTATAAAGGGTAGAGCTCAAAACTGTTCTGATAAAAAAAAATATTAAATATGATATTAATGGCCTAAAGTTGTATACTTCCCTTGAGAGTCCTACTTTTAATAACCTCCAGTATCATAGATAAAACTGAGGCAGTAATCATTACTGAAATGGATTTTCTGGCAGAATTAGATATCACCTCCAAGAATCCATAATCATTTGAAGCTAACAGGGTGATTAAATGACCTCCTTTTCATTTTGCCTCATGTTGAGTTGCTTTTTAATCTTGATTTAGAGTCACACTGCTAGAAACAAAGATAAACTGAGGACTTAGAACATTAGGGCAGCAACGTGAGCCCTTTTTAAATAAAGGTTAAAGGCTTATTTCCTTCAATCAAGGCATTTCTAGCCAATCAATTTCCTTTCCTATTTCTAAAGGAAAAACTGAACACTCTAGGTGCAGACTGTATAAATACCACCACCTAAGGATGCTTCTTCTTTTTAAAGATCTGCACCATTAGCTTTGCTATGGCAGGTGCTGTATGTTTTTTTTTTTTTAATTTAATAATTTACCATGCCAGTGATTCTGGGAGATATCTTTGTATTGACTGGTAATGTTGTCCTTAATTCTTTTCATCTGTGTAGTTTATCCCTCCCATCTATTTATAGTCCAAAAAAGAACTGCTTCAAGTAGGCAGGAAGATAATTCTGCCAGCCAAATATTTTCTATCACATGTAGGAAATGCTGTCAATTACCAAGTAGAGTTTGACATTTGCATTGTCAACTACTATATTAACCAAAGGGTTATTTAATACATATTCTAATAATATACACATGGAAATATGGAAATGAAAATTGTTAGTGTGTTCACATGTAAGAAATAAGTAAAATTTGAAAAATATAAAATTGTGAAATTCCATAAAATTCAAAGCAAAAATTGTTTGATCTCTTATCCAAAGGAAAGTAGACAGATAGATATAGTGGGCACATATGTGCACATCCCCACATGTATATAAGGGAAAAACAGGAAACAGGGAGAGGGATAAAAATAAAGATAAAATATGTTTATTAGATCTTTAGACAGGATATAATAATATATTATTATTAACCTAATATCCTTACTTTTCTGATCTGAATATAGTGAGTTTTTATTTACAGCTACTGCTATCTTAAGCTTTGGTTTCTTCATAGATCAAACATGCTTTATTTCTTTAAAATATATATTTCATGTTTGAAATAATAAATATAAATTAATAAGATTATAACATAACAAGTTAGATACTAACAATTATCATTCATTTTCTCTGCAAAAGTTTTCAAATATAAAATCTAATTAATAATGAACTAATAAGCCTCACTTCCAAAGAGTTTTCAAAGAATTATCTGATAACAAGGAGATCATTTCAGATGTTGGACCTGGATACCATGAGCTTTAAAAATTTTTGCTACTGCCATGATAGCCATTTAGGGAAAAATACTAGTCTCTCTAAAAAAAATGGGTTTTTAATGAAGGGACAAAATGACAGAGTAGGAAGATCCTGGGCTTGTCTCCTTCCATAGACACACCAAAACTATAACTACATATAGAGCAACTATCTATGAGGACAACCTGAAGATCAGCAGAAAAGATTTTCCACAACTAAGGATATAAAGAACAAGCCACACTGAGATAGGTAGGAGTTGCAAAGACATGGTCTGGCCAGGCCTCACACCCTGGTGCAGCAACCCAGAGGTGGGAGGGATATCACAGCTGTGAGGTCCTTGCTGAGGATCAAGGGATCCAAACTCCACATTGGACTCCCCAGTCTGGGAGACCTACACCAGAACGATGAGTCACAGTAAAGTCTGGCTTTGAAAATGGGCTGAGCTTATGTGGAGGAGAGCCAGAGGGCTGTAGGAAACTGAGACTCTGCTTTTAAAGAGTGTGCACAAAAAATCACTCACTCTGAGTCCCAGCACAGAGCACTCACAACTACCAAGGACGGGCCTTACACCCAGCCACATATGGGGCAGCCCCACACACTAGTTCACCAGCAGCAGTTGAGGACCAGATGCAAAAGGAGAGCTCATGTAAATCACATGGTACACTCTTGGAGTACCTGACTCTGCTGACCAAAGGTAACCATGATACTGGGTCCCACAGGACACTTTCTACATAAAGCTACTCCTTCTAGATGAGAAGTAGCTGATCTACCCAATACATAGAAATAGACACAGAGAGCTAGGCAAAATAAGGAGACAAAGGAATATGTTCCAAATGAAAAAATAAGTCAGGGCTTCCCTGGTGGCGCAGTGGTTGAGAGTCCGCCTGCTGATGCAGGGGACACGGGTTCGTGCCCCGGTCCGGGAAGATCCCACATGCCGTGGAGCGGCTGGGCCTGTGAGCCATGGCCGCTAGGCCTGTGCGTCCAGAGCCTGTGCTCCGCAACGGGAGAGGCCACAACAGTGAGAGGCCCGCGTACCGCAAAAAAAAAAATAATAAAAAAATAAGTCAAAACCTCAGAAAAAGAGCTAAACAAAGTGGAGAGAGGCAATCTACCACATAAAGAATTCAGAGTAATGATTATAAAAAGACTAACCAAACAAAGGAGAAGAATGGAGAAACACAGTAAGAACTTAAGCAAAGAGATGGAAAATATAAAAAAGAACCAATCAAATAATATCCAAAATATATAAACAGCTTATATAACTCAACAGCCAAAAAAACACTCAATTAAAAAAATTGGTAGAAGACCTAAACAGACATTTTTCCAAGGAAGATATACATATATGGTCAAAAGGAACATGGAAAAATGCTTAACATCACTAATCATCAGAGAAAGGCAAATCAAAACCACAATGAGATGTGACCTCACAGCTGTCAGAATTGTTGCCATCAAAAAGCTTACAAATACCAAATGTTGACAAGGATGTGCAGAAAAAGGAACCCTAGTACACTGTTGGTGGGAATGTAAATTGGTATAGCCACTATGAAAACAGAATGGAGGTTCCTCAAAGAAACTAAAAAGAGAACTACTATATGATCCAACAGTTCCACCACTGGAGATATATATATAGATAGATATAGATATAGATAGATAGATAGATAGGTAGATAGATAGATAGATATAGATAGATATAGCTATAGATAGATAGATAGATAGATAGATGTACAGTAAGACCCCTACATATGAACAAGTTCCATTCCGAGAGTGTATTTGTAAATCCAGTTTGTCCATAAGTCCAACAAAGTTAGCCTAGGTACCCAACTAACACAATCAGCTACATAATACTGTACTGTAATAGGTTTATAATACTTTTCACACAAATAATACATAAAGAACAAACACAAAAAATAAAACATTTTTAATCTTACAGTACAATGCCTTGAAAAGTACAGTAATACAGTACAACAGCTGACATTCAGGGACTGGCATCAAGTGAACAGGTGAGAAGAGTTAGTGACTGGAGGAGGGAGAGGAGGTGGTAGATGGTAGAGCTGAAGGATCATCAGCAATAGGAGATGGAGGGCAAGCTGCAATTTCACTCACACCTGATGCTGATGGCACAGGTTCTGGTTCCTTGCTGTTCTATCTGCCCTCTTGAAAAAACGATCCAGTGATGTCTGGGTAGTAGCTCTTTTTTTCTCGTCATAGATGACATGGTAGCACTGAATTGTATTCTGAATGGCTGCTGCAGCCTCCGTGTACTGTTCTACATTTGGGTCCTGTGTCTCAAATAAAGAAAATCCCTTTGCCATTTCCTGCATTGTGAGTCTCTTCGGTTCTTCAGTTACTTCTTCATCCTCTTGTCTCTCTTCATCCCTTCTCTGGGCCTCCAATTCCATCAGGTTTTCATTAGTAAGCACCTAGTGTAGCACAGCAAGGAGTTCAATGAAGTCGTCCTCTTGCAGCTGCAGCTTCTCACTCATGGTCACTAAGTTGTAAAGACCTCTTTGGACTCCTCATCCACCTTCTCAAATCCACGAAAATTGTGAACAAACTGTGGGCAAAGGTTCTTTCAAACCCCATTTATGGTGAATCATTATGGCTTGGAGCTTCTTAGCAGTACCAGCTACATCACTGCTGCTTTTATGCTTGCTTCTTGACATCTTGGGCTTGAAATAAAGATACTGTACTACTGTACTCTATACAGTACTGTACAGTAAAGTACACAAAAGCACAACCACTTGCAGAGGATTCACACACATGACAATGTATGCCAGACATGTGAACTAACTTACGTGACTGGACATGCAAATGCGCATTCATATCTTTGAAAATTTGCAACTTGAAGGTTCGTATGTAGGGGATTTACTGTATATGAAGAAAATGAAAATACTAATTCAAAAATCTACATGACTCCAAAGTTCATAGCAGCATTATTTATAATAGCCAAGATGTAGAAGCAACTTTAGTATACATCAACAGATGAATAGATAAAGAATTTGTGGTGTGTACATAGTGGAGAATTACTCAGCCATAAAGAAGAATGAAATTCTGCCATTGGCAACAACATTGAAGGACCTAGAGGGTACTATGCTTAGTGAAATAAGTCAGACAGAGAAACACAAATGCTGTGTTATCACTTATGTGTGAATATAAAAAAATTTTAAAATGAATGAATATAACAACACAGAAACAGACTCACAGATGTAGAAAACAAACTAGTGGTTACCAATAGGGAGAGGGAGGACGGGGGGCAAGATATAGGTAGGGGATTAAGAGGTGCAAACTGGGCTTCCCTGGTGGCGCAGTGGTTGAGAGTCCGCCTGCCGATGCAGGGGACACGGGTTCGTGCCCCGGTCTGGGAAGATCCCACATGCCGCGGAGCGGCTGGGCCCGTGAGCCATGGCCGCTGAGCCTGCGCGTCCGGAGCCTGTCCTCCGCAACGGGAGAGGCCACAACAGTGAGAGGCCCGCGTAACGCATAAAAAAAAAAAAAAAAAAAAAAAAAAAGAGGTGCAAACTACTATGTATAAAATAAATATTTTACAAGGATATATTGTACAACACAGGGAAATATAGCCATTATTTTATGATAACATTAAATGGAGTGTACTCTATAAAATTATTGAATCACTATGTGTACACCTGAAACTAACATAATATTGTAAATCAACTATACTTGAATTTTTAAAAATTCTAGATTAAAAAAGGACCAGAGCTGAAGAATACAATACCTGAGATGAAAGTTACACCAGAGGAAATCAACAGCAGATTAAAGGATGCAGAAGAACAGATAAGTAATGTGGAAAGCAGCATGGTAGAAATCATCCAGTTGGAATGACAGAAAGAAAACAGAATTTTTAAAAAATGAGGATAGTTTAAGGGACCGCTTGGAAAACATCAAGCATGCTAACATTTACAGTATAAAGTTTCCAGGAAAGATGGGAGAGAGAAAGGACAGAAAATCTATTTGAAGGAATGATTGCTGAAAATTTTTCTAACAAGGTGAAGGAAATGGAAATCCAAGTTCAGGGAGCACAGAGTACCAAACAAAATGAACCCAAAGAGATCCACACCAACACAATATAATTAACATGTCAAAATTTAAAGATAAAGAAAGACTATTAAAAGCAGCAAGAGGAAAACAACTAGTTACATGTAGGGGAGCCTCCATAAGATTACAGGCTGACTTTTCAGCAGAAACTTGAAAGGCATGACATATTTAAAGTACTAAAAGGAAATTACTTACAACCAAGAATACCCTGCCCTGTAAGATTATCATTCATAACTGAAAGAGAGGTAAAGAGTTTCTGGGAAAAGCAAAAGCTAAAGGAGTTTATCACAACTCAAGCAACCTTACAAAAAATGTTAAAGGGACTTATTTAAACAGAAAAGACCTTAATTAGAAATATATAAATTATGAGAGGAGAAGTCTCATTAGTAGAGGCAAACATACAGTAAAGGTAGTAGATAAACCACTTACATAGCTATCCATAGTATGAAGGTTAAAAGACAAAAGTAGTAAAATCATCTATATCTAAAATAATTAGTTAATGGATACACAGAATTTTAAAATGTAAAATATGACATCAAAAAAAATGGGTGGAGGAGAGTAAAAATATAGTGCTTTTAGAATATGCTCAAATACAAGTGATCATAAACTTAAAAAAGTCTGCTATATACATAGGTTTTTATATAAAAACCTCTTGGTAATCACAAACCAAAAACATAATAGATAAACAAAAAGTAAAGACAGAAGTACATACATAACACTAAAGAAAGACAGAATTACAAGGGAAGAGAGCAAGAGTAGAAAAAAAGGAAGAAAAAGGAACTGTGAAAACAACCAGAATACAATTAACAAAATGACTATAAGGACATACCTATCAATAATTACTTTAAATGTAAATGGGCTAAACACTCCAATCAAAAGAGAGTGTGGCTGAATGGACAAAAAAAAAAAAAAAAAAAGACCAAAACATATGCTGTCTACTTGAGACTCACTTCAGACCTAAAGGCACACAGAGATTGAAAGTGAACAGGTAGAAAAAGATATTTCATGCAAATGGACATGGAAAGAAAGTTGGGGTAGCAATAATTATGTCAGATAAAATAGTCTTTAAAACAAAAACTATACCAAGATACAAAGGGCACTACATAATGAAAAGGGATCAATCCAACAACAAGATATAACACTTGTAAATATATATGTATCCAACACAGGAGCAGCTAAATACATAAAGTAAATGACATAAAAGGAGAAATTGACAGTAATATAATGATAATAGGGGACTGTAACACCCACTTGCATTAATAAATAGATAATCCAGATGGAAAATTAATAAGGAAATTTTGCCTTAAATGACACATTAGACCAGTTAGACTTAATGGATATACACAGCACTTTCCATCCAAAAACAGCAGAATGCACATTCTTTTCAAGTGTATGTGGAATATTCACCAAGATAGAGCATATATTAGGGCACAAAACAAGTCTCAGTAAATTTAAGAAGTTTGAAATCATATCAAACATATTTTTCAACCATAGTGATATGAGACTAGAAATCAACAACAAGAAAAAAACTGAGAAAAACACAAACACATGAAGTCTAAACAGCATGCTATTAAACAACCAATCGGTCATTAAAAAATTCAAAGAGGAAATTAAAAAAATAAACCTTGAGGCAAATAAAAAAGGGAAATACAATGATCCAAAATCTGTGTAACACCAAAAGCAGTTCGAAGAGGGAAGTTTATATAGAGAGAAGCCTACCTCAGGAAGCAAGAAAAATCTCAAAAAAAAAAAAATATTCTTACACCTAAAGGGACTAGAGAAAGGGGAGAACAAGGAAAACCCAAAGTTAGTAAAAGGAAAGAAATAATAAAGATAAGAACAGAAATAAATGTAAGAGAGACAAAAAACAGAAAAGGTCAGTGGAAATAAAAGCTGGTTCATTGAAAAGATAAATAAAATTGATAAACCTTTAGCCAGATTCATCAAGAAAAAATGAGGGCCCAAATAAATAAAATAAATGAAAGAGGAGAAGTTATAATAGACACCACAGAAATATAAAGGATAGGGGCTTCCCTGGTGGCACAGTGGTTGAGAGTCCGCCTGCTGATGCAGGGGACACGGGTTTGTGCCCTGGTCCGGGAAGATTCCACGTGCCGCGGAGCTGCTAGGCCCGTGAGCCATGGCTGCTGAGCCTGCGCATCTGGAGCCTGTGTTCTGCAACGGGAGAGGCCACAACAGTGAGAGGCCTGCGTACCGCCAAAAAAAAAAAAAATACAAAGAGTAATAAGAGACTACTATGAACAATTATATGAAAAAATTGCATAGCCCAGAAAAAATGGATAAATTCCTAGAAACATACAATCTTCCAACACTAAGGAAGAAATAGAAAAGCTGAACAGATCAATTACTAGTATTGAAACTAAATCAATGATAATAATAATAATAAAAACCCCAACAAAGTCCAGGAACATATGGCTTCACATCTGAATTCTACGAAACATTTAAAGAGAACTTAATACCTTTCCTTTTCAAACTATTCAAAAAATTGAAGAGAAAGGAATACTTCCAAAGTCATTATAGAAGGCCAGCATTATCCTGATACCAAAACCAAAGACACTACAATAAAAGACAATTACAGGGCAACATCTCTTATAAACAAAGATGCAAAAATCCTCAATCAAATATTAGCAAATCAAATTCAGCAAGATATTAAAATGATCATACTTCATAATCCTGTGGGATTTATCCCAGGAATGCAGGGATGATTCAATATTCACAAATTAATCAACATGATACAACACATTAACAAAATGAAGAATAAAAATCATATGATTATCTCAAAGGATGCAAGAAAAAGAAAAGCTTTTGACAAAATTCTGCATCTATTTATGATAAAAAGTCTCATTGAAGAGGGTATAGAGGAAACACACCTCAACAGAATAAAGGCTATATATGACAAATTCACTGCTAACATACTTAATGGTGAAAATCTGAAAGTATTTCCTCTAAGATCCGGAACAAGACAAGGATACCTACTCTTGCCACTTTTATTTAACATGATGTGGGAAGTCCTAGCCACAGCAATCAAATGTAAATCACAGCAATCAAATTTAAAACTGTTTGCAGATGGCATGATACTATACATGGAAAATCCTAAAGATGCCATCAAAAAACAAATAGATCTCATTAATGAATTCAGTAAAGTTGCAGGATACAAAATTAACATACAGAAATCTGTTTAGTTTCTATACACTAGAAAGGAACTATCAGAAAGAAAAATTAAGAAAACAAACCCACTTACAATTGCATCAAAATAATAAAATACCTAGGGATAAATCTAACTAAGGAGGTAAAAGACTTGAACTTGGAAAACTATAAGATGTTGATGAAAGAAATTTAAGAAAACACAAATAAGTGTAAAGATATATTATGCTCATGGATTGGAAGAATGAATATTGTTAAAATATCCTTACTATTCCAATCAATCGGGGCTTCCCTGGTGGTGCAGTGGCTGAGAGTCTGCCTGCTGATGCAGGGGACAAGGGTTCGTGCCCCGGTCCAGGAAGATCCCACATGCCATGGAGCGACTGGGCCTGTGAGCCATGGCTGCTGGGCCTGAGTGTCCAGAGCCTGTGTTCTGTGGTGGGAGAGGCCACAGCAGTGAGAGGCCTGCGTACCACAAAAAAAAAAAAAAAAAAGCCATGGCATTTTTCACAGAAATAAAACAAATAATCCTAAAATGTGTATGGAACCACAAAACACCCCAAATAGATAAAGCAATCTTTAGAAAGGAGAACAAATCTGGAGGTATCATGCTTCCTGATTTCAAGTAATACTACAAAGCTATAGTAGTCAAAGCAGTATGGTACTGGCACAAAAACAGACACATAGAACAATGGAATAGAGTAGAGAGCCTAGAAATAAACCCACACATACATGGTCAACTAATCTATGCCAAAGGAGGCAAGAATATACAATGGGGAAAAGAGAACCTCTTCAATGGATGGTGTTGAAAAAACTGAACAGCTACATGCTGAAGGGAACTAGACTCCAAATGGATTAAAGATTTAAATGTAAGTCCTGAAACCATAAAATTTCTAGAAGAGAACATGCTCTTTGACATTGATGTTAATGATATTTTTCATGGTTTGTCTCCTCAGTTAAGAGCAACAAGAGCAAAAATAAACAAATAGGACTACCTCAAACTAAAAAACTTTTGGACTTTGAAAAAAAAATCAACAAAATGAAAAGGCATCCTGCTAAATGTGAGAAGATATTTGCAAATGATATATCTCATAAAGGGTTAATATAAAAATATATAAAGAACACTTGCAACTCAATATTTTAAAAATCTGATGAAAGAAAGGGCTAAGGACCTGAACAGATGTTTTTCCAAAGAACATATACAGATGGCCGACAGACCCATGAAAAGATGGTCAACATCCCTAATCACGAGGAAAATGCAAATCAAAACCAAAATGAGATATTACCTCGCATCTATAAGAATGACTATCATCAGAAAGACAACAAATGAAAAGTGTTGGCAAGGATGTGGATCAAAGGGAACCCTTGTGCACTGCTGGTCGGAATGTCAGTTGATATAGCCACTATGGAAAACACTATGGAGGGTCCTTAAAAAATTAACAATAGAACTACCATATAACTCAGCAATTCTGCTTCTGGCTATTTACCTGAAGAAAACAAAAACAGTAATTCAAAAAGATATATGGATACCTATGTTCATTGCAGCATGATTTATAATAGCCAATATCTGGCAGCAATCTAAGTGTCCATCCATGGATGAATGGATAGAGAAGATGCAGTATATATGCAATAGGATATAACTGACCCATAAAAAGAATGAAATCTGTCCATTTGTGAAAACATGGATGCAACTAGAGGCTATTAGGCTAAGTGAAATATGTCAGAGAATGACAGATACCATATGATTTCATTTATATGTGGAATCTATAAAACAAAAGCACGAACAAACAAAACAAGAGAAACAACTCAGATTCAGAGAACAAACAGGTGGTTGTCAGAGGTGAAGTTGGTAGTGGACGGCTGGGCAAAACAGATGAAGGAGATTGAGGTACAAACTTCGAGTGATAAATGTTACCGGGATTGTATGTATGCTATAAAGAACATAGTCAATAATTATGTAATAACTTTGCATGGTAATATATTTGCATGGTAACTAGAGTTACCCTGGTGATCATTTTGTAATGTATTTGAACACCAAGTCACTATGTTGTAAACACCTGAAACTAACATAATATTGCATGCCAACCATATTTCAATTTTAAAAAGTAATAATAATAAGGAAACAGATTTTTTAAAATATTGTTCTATCATTATATATTGTTCTATTGTTCCTCTTCATGTACAACATGTAATTTCATTTAATTTTAGACAATAGACATTTAGAAATAGAAATATTCATCTGATAATTTTAAAAATTCCATTTATTTTCACATCCATTCACAAATCTTTAATACTGTGCAGTTTTGATAATAACAGAGAGGTACTCTATACTTCTTAGAGCACCTTATCAAGAGATACATTATGTGATGCCTGATCATATCTTTTTTGTTAGGTTAATTTTGATCACTGTGTCTAGATGCTCTCAGTTTGATCCATCCATATAAAATTCATTGTCGTTCTTTCACCCAAGTGCTTTAGCTGCCATTGATAATGGTTGTCTACTTCCATTATTTTTTGAGAGGTGGAAAAGTGTAGGTATTTTACTTCTACCACATCTTCCTCATTCATTATCTGGAATTCTTGACACTATTCTAGGTATCATGAAGTGTAATTCACATGGGAAATGCAAAATAAATTTTTGAATTGTTCTCATATTTACCAATTATTTAGAATAATAATTACTTCCCAAGCATGTAATAAATGTGACGAACATGTATTTTAATATAACTATTAATCCAACAATATTAGCATATTTGTTGTGTTTCAGTCTACTGCAGTTATTATTTTTGATGCTCATGTTGTCCCATCTTTGACTGAAGGTGTCTATTAAAGTTTTGTTTTGCTTTGTTTTGTTTACTATAATCCCCTTAGTCTTTATAGCTTCCATGATTTTTATATAATAAGATGTTCCACGCTCCTCCTGTACATATTCTACTCCCAATCTGGAGTTAGCTATTTCTCCAAGGAGCTTTGATTCTTTCTAATGAACTGTTATTAAAGATCACGATCTGGGCACTAGAGTTTCTCATTACTGTTGAGTTGTTCACTGTTTCTAGATTTTTCAGTGGGCACAGCTAGGAACAGACATGAATGTGTGTGTATTTTTTCCCACCATTGCTGACTTCAGGCTACTAAAGTGGTGTCACTAAAAGCAGAGTTGAGAAATGATGCATTGTCCCACAATAGTATATAATATTTTCACTGTACAGATACAATATATGTAAATGACCTCAAGATCATAGATGTTAGAAAAATGAAGTAAAATAATTAGGAAGCAAAGAGATGAGTTTTTAGTATTTCTTACCTTCATTTTAAATACATTTAATTGTATGGTTATATAATTTAATTTTTAATCATGGCTGTATTTCACACTGAGCTCACGAAATTATTGAAAATACAACAGGCTCCTACAAGGTGTTATAATCTGGCTCAAGCACACCACTGTTTTTTGTGTACATTAAAAAAATGAGACCGTTGAGGACATTTGAATATTACTTTTGATTTTTTGATATTTGGTAATTATTTTAAACCTTTTATAAGTGTAACAGTGATATTTTAGGTAGTGTTTAAAAAAAGAGGCATTGTCTTTAGAGACACACACTGAAATTTTATATGTTTATAGATACTGGTGATTACGAGTCATGTGTATATGGGGACTCACAATACTATTTGGACTAATTTCATTTACTCAAAAATTTTTCCATAAAAAGTGAAAAATATATTAATTTTCCAAACTCCAGAGATAGAAAAAAAGTACAAAATGAGGTCACCATCCTCAAGAGTCTTATTATACTGGTATCGTTTTTAAGCCTGTAAATATTTGTTATACTTTTGATAAAAAGTTTTGAACGTGCTATGATTGTAAAGAGTGGTGAATTTGGCGGATGATAAGTGGAGATAAGAACATTTCACACAATAATCCTTATATGCAGAAAAGGAGTTTTGAAAATATATGACATATTGGAGAATAGTAAAGGAACAGTTTAACTTATTGTTTCTTCCAGATTATATCTTTTTTGAAAATAAGTTTTCATTACATTATCATTTAGTATAATTTTTCATTTTATTTAATTGCTATATGTCAAGTTTAAATTTTGGCCTTTATTGTTAAAATTATCAAGTACTTTTATTTGAAACAGATTGTTATCTTAAAAGTGGATGGGATAAATCAGCTGTCATTGTACAAAACGCTAGCTACTGAAATGGCTTTCTGTGAATTAAATTATTTAAAGCCCCAGTTGAGATGTAAGGTATGTGTTTCAATAATAGAAATGAACTTATAGATCCTATTATTGGGTTACTGACTGAGGAATATTTTAGTCTTGCTGTCCAAAGGATCTTCAATCATGCTGCTAAGAGCATTTCATAATTTGAGCATAAAGTTTAATTTAACAAAAGGATGAGACCTAAAAAAGTCCATAATGAGGTATAGTCTAAAACACTATTAGAACCATCTATAGATACTAATCAAAGTATAGGACTCTAGGGATTCTTGTCCAAATGAGAATATGAGGGTAGGTATAATTTGAAAATGTTCCCCTGGTAATTTTAATAAACTTTCCCCATATTACACTTTGAATTCTTTGAGGACCATAGAACCAATGTAAGTAAAAGAGGCACATCCAAAACTATTAAAATATTTTGGGGAAGCTACAGGTAATGAAACATGTTCCAACTTTTGATACTTTTTTGATAAAAACTTATGGTATTAGGGGAGTAGAAAAAATAAGGCAAGGATAATTAAAGAGATAAAAAATCAATATTATATACTAAATAGGAAAGAAAAATATGGAAGGGAGTCCAGGAAAAGGAAAAAAGAGAAATCAGAAGGAACAACATTAGGACCAGAGGAAGAGGAATAGTCATAGCCATGGAAGTAGTCACCCTCCTTCCACTACCTTTTATATTTATCTTTATCATTCTTTTGTCATTTGCTCTTAAAAATTAGTTTTATTCTAGATCTTACACCTAATACCTTTTAAAAAACAAATAATTCTATGAGATTTATAATGAAAACCAGTTTTCTTACATATCACTGTTTCCCCAGCTTTGGTTTCTGATTTACTGAAGCAATGAGTTTATAGTATTTTTCTTAAAAATAAAATGTTTTTCTTCTATTTCTTGATTTTCCACCCTATTCATGCCATACTATTAGCTTTTTTAAATAATCTTACTTTAAGATCTATAAACTTCCTAAGATGAAATAGGAAAATCCACCTTTCTTTCAACCTCTTCTCATACACCAATATTGCTTTCTTCAATCTTTGCCAGATTATTAATATAGATTAATAGCATTTTTTCAATTATTAATGGTGACTATGAGAATATTATTCAAGCTGAGACATGTAGTGTACTGTGATTATATTTCCTCATTAACGTTTGCTTGCCTAGTTTTCTTCATATGGAACAATAACTTGTCCTCCAACTCACTGGAAGTGTAAATCGACATTCATCTTCCAGCAACCCTCCAACATTCTGCTCCTGCCAGGGTTTGCTTTTCTCCAGGCTTGGCTGTAATCCTAGAGTCTCCCTTTGTCAGTATCCCGAGAATTCTTTTCATCTTTTCTCTTAGTTGGATAACAGTTTCTTTCCTTTCCTTTCTCCTTTTTTTTTATGACCATGTTATTCTTCATCTTGATGAGGAAGATTCAATATAAGAGAAAGTTTCAGGATGTTGTGTATCTGAAATTGTCTTTAGTCTACTTTCTATCTGAATCTTAATTTACCTGAACATAAAATTTTTAGGGAAAAAAGATTTTTCCTCAGATTTTTTAAGGTATTTCTCAACTGTTCTCTACCTTCTAATCCTGATATTGTTAGAAATCCAATGTCATTGTAATTCTTGAGTTTTTATACATGGCCTTTTAGTATTCTTTCAGCATGTTGTTGAGAGTGTTTTTTTTTATCCCTAGAGTTCTAAAATTTCATAATGCTATATCTTCATGGGGGCATTTTAAACTTCCTTTTCCCAGTCAATCAGTAAGCCCTTTCAATCTGGCCATTTCAGTCTTCCTATCTTATAAATCTTTACTGACTAATTTCCTTCACAAGGAAAGACATTCTTTATCTTTGCCACCCCTACTACTCTAAAGGATGACAGCTTGACTGCTGGGATTGATCCTCAAATATTCTTGGAAGGCAGCAATGTTCACTACTGTACCACCAATGCTGCTTATCCTCCAATATTCTTTCCTCTTCTCTTTTCTTGGCTGCTTTTGTGCTTTCTTTCTTTCTATGATGTTTATTTAGGTCTTACCTTCAAAAATTTATATTTAATTTTAATGTCTCTCTCTAGATACATAGATGGATAGCTAGCTAGCTAGCTAGATCTCTGTCTATGTCTATCTCCATCTCTATCTATATGGGCTGAGAGAGAAAAAGAGAGAAGACTAGGCTTCAACATGCAATAGTTTGTGTTTTTGCTTCTCCACCTCTTGGTCTTTGAGGACTTAGGCCTAGTGTCAGTATAATGGGATTTCAAGGAAGAGTGAATGCAAAGACACATATTCAATCTATCATTTTTCAACAAAGGTCACTCTCATATTTAATAATTTCTAATCCATTTTCCATATTTCTACTCAAGACCACTGTTATACTCCCTCATTCTGCTTTTCTTACTGTGTATCCCTTTCACTTCTCATCTTTCATTTTACTGACTCTTATTTTTACTGTGACATATGTTACACATACAAAATTTTTAAATGTGTACAATTTAAATAAAATGGATGAGCACCCTCCACAATAATAAATAGAATGCTTGCAAGTACTGTAAAACCTATTGTGCTGCCTCCCAAAATATCCCATTCTCTCTACTCCCCAGAAGATACCACTATTATAATTGTGCATTTATACTCCTTTGCTAAAAATAAAACATTTAGTTCAATCTGTTTTTTATATGAATCAAATAATAATAGGTGTGTTCTTTTGTGACTCGATCTGCTCACTCAATATAATGTTTTTGAGATCTACTCAAGCTGTTGCATTTAGTTAAATTTTATTCAATATTTGTTGCTGAAAGTATTCTATTTTATGTGCACACCACAATTTAGTAATTCATTATTAGATTATTATTATTAGATTAATGGATACTTGTATTTCCAGGTTTTTACTATTATGTAAAATGTAACTATAAATATTTCTTTTTGTGTCTCTGGCTGTTATATTCAAGAATTTTGATAGAGTATATACAAATAGGTAAATAAGAATATGTGAAGCTTCTTGCATTTAGAGAAATGGCTGATGATAAGATCATGTGAATTTTCAAGTTAATAGGTAATTACAAACTTACCAAAGTAGTTGCAGCAACTTGCATCTTCATCAGCTGTATGACATTACATTGATCAACCTTTTCCAGAAAATTTGATATTAATAGAAGTATACTGATGGCATTGACGCTTGGGGTCTCAGGTTTTTGCAAACTCTGTAAAACTCATTAATGGCGTGGTAGGTTGGGAAGAACAGAGGTCTAGCCTTTATCTCTTATTCCGCATGCCTGATGTTGGGCTCTGCAGAACCTTCCTAGTGAAAGCCAGTTTTGTACATGCTCATTTGCCAGACTTTCTGATTTCACTTCTATTTTCACATGAGCAGAAATTTAAACTATTTTTCTTAGCTATTTAGCATGTAATTCTTCACTCTAGATGGTCTTTCAGAATATTGTCTGGTATATTGTGAGAAGTAGAAATTCACTGCTTTGTGTTTTAAATAGGATCAGGAAACAAAACAAATGATTCTGGCAAAAGAAGCCATTGGAATTGAAAAGTTTTCATTTTTTTCCCCGTTCTTTTTTTATTGGTTGTTGTATTATCCAGCCTTACAGTAAAACTAATAAAACAACAATAATAAAAGAGTTTTATCAAATTTTAAATATGCACATCCTTAAGCTTTCTGTGCCTCATTTTCTTTGTCTGTATATGGATGTAGTAATATTATTAACCTTGTAAGATTTTAGAAAAGTGCCTACTACTATTTTTGTTACTGAATCCATCATATGCTAGGATGAAAAGCATAGAAATTGAAATATATGATAACAAATGTCTAAAAGCAGCTATTGAGAAAACTCGACCTCTCCCTCTCACAGTCACTGTTCTTATAAACACACACACAACACACACACACAACACACACAACACACACAGTAGAAATGTTTTAGAATTCATGGAAAAGGAAACTGAATTTCATAAATAAATCTTGAAAATGGTATAAAATAACAGTAAAAATATGTGGCAGTGTTGGAATATATTTAAAGAATTAAATTCCTGTATAGCTGATCGACATTTGCAGAGGTTAAAAGGATGCGTCCCTCAGAATTAGAAAATAAGAGATTACATTTGGAATACACAAGCTGAGATGTAGCCTAGCACTGGGTTTTAAACAAAACAAAACACAACCTTAACATCTTTAGAAGATTCTTATAATGGAAGTCTTTATGCTAATGCTTATTCTTAATTCTAGCCTTGCTCTTTAAATGTTAACAGGACAATTCATCATTCAAAAGCCTATTGAGTGCCTACTATGTGCCCAGCATGAGGGCAGCAGAAGCAGGCACCTCTGACATTTTGATTGTTTGATGTGCTTTTCTGTCACCTGTCTTTCAGTCTCCCCTAGAGAAAGAAAACCTGGAAGTAGCAGGCTCTATCCCCTCAGGGAAATCTTAATAAGACCTAGCAGTTCAGACTGACATCCTAAAATCAGACCTGATTTTTACTGCATTTCTTTTAGAATGAGCATTGGTCTTTTCTTGATAAGTCCTTTATCTTTAGCCATTTCATTTTTATATGTTTTTACTTGAAAAAATTAATGAAAACTTTGATTTTCTCAGATGAACTATTGTAGTACATCCTGACCTCAATTAATAATACAAACAAAGCTGTTACCTCTCAAACTGAAATCCAAACTTAAAATTTTCTGTCTTCTTCACCATTGAAATACTAATAGGGAAAAATCTAAAATAATTTGCATACTTGTATTTACAAGTATTCTTTCAGTTTTCATTCTTCAATTCCTTCAGACTTAAACTTACAATTTATAAAACTGATTTTTAATGTAATTTTCCTTTAATTGAATTTTTCCTCAAGTCATCTGATTTTGCTTAATTTATCTGGTCTAATGATAAATTCTTCATTCTTATATATTTGTGCTACTAGGTTACTTTTCTTTCTTCGATATTATTAATGTTTTTCAATTTATCATTACCTTGCCCATATGGTTTTGAGAATCAAGCTAGAATTCAGATCAGGTATTGCAATTGGCAACCACAAAATAAAAATCTCTTTACTTATAGTTGAGCCCAAAGTAGATATCCAGGTCTAAGGTCTGAGATTTCAAGCTTTGTGTTCAATAATACAAAGGAAGATTACCAGATTGAATGACTCCAGAAGGTTGGGGTGGGGATCTACATATTAGAAACAATATGGATGTCTAATCATCCCCTATACTTTCTTGGCAAGGAAAGATCTAGATTTTGTAGTACCTGAAGCCTATAAAATTTGAGGCTCTTTAGAAAAAGATATTAGTCATATAAAAATTTGGGGCCCCTTTCAAGGCCTTGGAAGGGCACCACACTAATTAGAGACCCCAAAGCTTAAGTTTTATTGGATTGGTGATAAATCCACCTCTGCTCTCGGATGACATTTCTAATGAGGGTAATTTTAGATAGATTATATTGTGTATGTGTTTAACATTGCTTAATAAAAGCACTTGATAAGAAAGCTATCTCAGTACTAAAACACATCGTGTGCTGAGACTTCTGAGAATTGTTCCAAAACCACAGATTATGGTGAGCACCTGCATTGTATTAAATTTACAGGTGATAAAATTGGAATATTTCGTTGTGTGGGACTAGGGAAAGAGCTGAGCTAGGAGAAGTGAGATAAGAAATGGAAAGTAGGATTGTTAATGGTAAGACGAGATAGTGAATGTGATGCTCAGAGAAGAAACACCGTAGAAGAATAATGGTGGTTTCATATAAAATGTGTAAATAAATTCAGGAACTATTTAATAGATAAAAATAACATTTGTATAAGGGAGGCAAAAACTTCCAAGTGCAAAGAATAGTAGCAAAAGTACTGTCATTTTCAAACATAATAATAATATGTTAAATGGCTTAGATTTAATGAGAAATTATTCATTTTATTATCAGATGAATGTCTTAAGGGAAAGCTGAAGAATATTTTTCTATAGGTCTCTTCTTTGGCCTATATTTGACCTGCTCCTTTTTTAAAAAATTCAAATGTCACATTTTTTCACCCTTAGAAATGACAGATTCATCTTTTAATGGCTTAATCCGAGGTTTAGTAATTCTACATAGAAGCATAAGTCCATGATGATAGAAAAATAATCAAGGAAAAAGAGATTTGTAAAAAAGAAATAATTGGTATTATAGAAGTTATTCAAAAAAGTGTGTGTATATCTAAGGACCAAATAATTCTGTACCATGTCATGCAGTGAAGTGAAGTAACAGTATTATAAAAGTGATTATGCTTCTTGAGATAACATTTACCTGATTGTAAACTGGCTTGAATATTATATTATCATTAGAAAAGCACTTTATATTAAAATATGTAAGAACTAGTCTTGGGAATAGACTGGTGGGAATTTTAAAGTGTCAAGTCAAAATAAGAAATTATTATGTATTTATACTAAAGTTTTAAAAAATCATGCCTAAGTCAAATAACAAATGTATCACGACAACAGATGGAAAATTTATTTCACCAATTGAATACCAAGAGGCCACAAGCAACCACTTGGAAAAGCAGGGTACACTGATCTGATTCAACAACTAAATTATTTGTTGTATATAATAGAATGGGGAACATTTCTTTATGGTGGAAATTAAGAAAAAAGGGACAAAAATAAAATATTGTAATGAAATAATTAAAATTGATTCATAAAACCAAACTGTTAAAAAACTACCAGAAATTTAGCAGTTTCTACCTATTTATTCTATTTACCCATTTTAGATTAATTTGCTAGAAGTAGTGAATGTTTATATGTGCTGTTGTTTACTTAGTATAGCTATCATAAATGCAAGTATAAAAATATGTAAGTAATAGTTTATAACTAGGCTGATCACTAATGAATGCAGTTATATAAATTTAGATGGATGCTGTGGGACTATTTGCCCATGTTTTAGGTCCAAATATCAGTAAATGGAATATTTCTTTTTCTTTTGAACCTCATGTTAAAGCGACAAAAGGAGATAGGAAATTGTGAAATATTTTTAATTATTATACTAGTATAAAATACAAATATGTCAAAATTTACCCCAAAGAGATTATTTTAAATGTCTAGTTTGTTGCAGTAGTTATATATTTCTTTAAAGTAGCATCCTATCACCTCTCAAAAAAAAAATAAGGGAAAAAACAGCTTTGAAAAATATACTATTCTGATTAAAATTTTAATATAGCTATAAAAGTTTAGAGTAATACTTGATTAGCAGCAATCCAGTTTGGGATAGACAGTACGGATAGGAAGCCTGATGTTGAATTGCACCAACACTCTAGTCCCAATTTTGTTACAAGTGGGCACCCAAGGGAGTTACTGCCCTTGAAAGACTTATGTTTCTTTTCTGCAACATGTCAATGGCCTGTATGGTCTTATTTGATGTCTATTTTATGATCTGTGTGTCATTTTTATTCCTATAATGTTACAGTTTAGTATAATGGAAATACAACAGTAATGAAAAAGCAATAAAAAGTAGTATCAGGAGTCAAAAGAATACCAAGGATTTAGTAGGATGCTACCGGAACAAAAGCCCTGAAATATCAGAGATAATATTCCAGATACATTGCAGGTGACCTGAGGTACTTTGAACACAGATCTCTTTGAGTAAAGACTCTACAAAGTAATAAACAGGAAGATTTGAATCCTTTCAAATCCTTCCAGAAACAAGAAATTAAAAAGTACAAATAAAGGAATATAAGTTAGGTAAGGATTTACTTTTTAAATGTCACTTTCCAGAATATGTTCTGTAAGCTCCTTGTTCAGTCAGGTCCCTTCTCTCTCTCACTACACACACACACACACACACACACACACACACACACACACACACACACACACACACACACACACACAGCTATCGCCAGAATTGCCTGCTTTCCTAGTGACAGCCTATTCTCTGTGGAATTTGTTTGCATTTTGACGTGTGCCAATCAACCCTCATTTTCAAAGGAATCAAGTGACAGCTTCTTCCTCTAGTGATAATTCAGGTTATAGATATGATTTGATTTTTCAGCTATATAAGCTATGATGATAATATATAATAATTGAAGCCCAATAAATTTCTTAAAGAATAATTGAGGAATAAGACCAAACAACTTATCTACAAAATAATTATGCAGAGTAAATTCAGTGTATGTGTGTGTGTATGTGTGTGTATATATATATATATATATATACACACACATATATAATATATATACATTCATACACGTAGGCACACATTCACATCAACAAAGTAACTATACATTTTAGTATTTACTCTTGCAAAGTTTATTATGAAATCCCCTATTTGATGAATAGAATGGAGGAGGAACCCAAACAGGATTTTTTTAAAGTATATATTTTATGCTAACCTTTGGAAAATAATGACTAAAAATAATAAATTAACAAAAAAAGTTACTGAAAGAGATATCTCTGATAGGGATGTTCATATTCAGTGGATAAGTGGTAAAATTTAAGTTACAGAACTGGAAAGAGAAGATTAATTCAGGAGACAGGAAATAAAGGTGTTCTTGTTTCTTCCCACTTGAGTCATAATTTCTCATTGGGGCCAAATTATCAGGGGGTAATTCTTTGCGCTAACTGGGAACAGAATTTGATGTTTGTCATTGCGGTGGCGGTGGGACGGGGGGAGCAGGTAAATAAAGGAAAAAAGCAAGAGGGGCAATTTTACTTCACCCAAATTATTTAGAACACAATTATAGTAGAGAGAATACACAGGGCTCTACCTAGAAAAAGTGAAAATATTTATACAGGTATTTTTTAAATACCAGAAGAGACTGGAAATCTCTGTAGAAAGCCAATGATAGAGATTTCTCATTAATATTGAATTTTGAGCAATTGAAGAAACAGATCTTGAGAAATTCCCACAGATATTAATAATAAAATGAGCCTAGGGTAAGGAACCATCTATGCGTGCATAGGTAGAAAAGAATATCAAAAGGGATTAGCAAAGAAGAAAAGAAAAACAGAATGAATCTGAGCACAGACCATTACTTTGTCACCTCTTGTTATTGACTTTTGCAGTTCTTTAATGAGTAGGGAATTGGAAATCATTATTGATACACGTATTGCTTATTGGATTAAATTTATTATTTACTAATAGTTTCAGTAAATTTTAGAGTAAAATGTATGGAGTTCTCTTTTAATAGTGAGTGCCTCCTTCTTCTTGTTTGTTTTGTCTTGGTCAAGATAAAAGCAGACCTTGACAGCTGGGAGCTATTCTGGAATGATCAGCTCCATGGGCTTAATTTTGCTGACTTAGTCCTGACGCTTATAGCTGATGGACATAAACCATTTCACAGAGCACCAACATCAGATAAGGCCAGTCTGTGACTGTGATTGATCAAGATAAAAATAAGACTACTCTGCAATCATGTTTGAGCAAAACAGAAACAAGAACATTGTCTAAACCACAAATATACCAAGCATCTCCCTATCCTAGAATCCTATGAATGACTGGTGTATCTGTATACACACTTCTGCTTCTTCTTGACCAGATAGAATCCAAAACAAAGCCTTGCTTTCCTTGACTCCACCCCTAAATAACCTAACACGAACTTAAATCCTAGAAGTCCTTTCTAACACCCCCATCCCCCTTAGTGTGAGGTCTCCATGTGTGATGCAATAAGCCAAATTTGAGTACAGATACATTCCTACTGGTATTTAGCTAGCGGGCATTGACCAACATCGTAAAGATAAAGTCATTAAAAGTTTTCACTCCTCAACTTGATGTCATAGATAGATGTCTGGATTGGGAATATTTTACCTCTTATTATAGTCAAGAGTCTGGTCCTAGTGGTTTATCTAGTTGTTCTACACATTATATCTACTAATTCATGGATACACAAGCTGTGGTGCTAATATGCAGATATTTGCAACTTGTTCAACACCTACTATCCTCATATATGAATGTATACTTATCCAAGTAAAGCTCTCCTATGTTCTTGGAGAGATCATAATCACTGATTTTTTTGTAAAAAGCTTCCAAAAGAAATTTGAGGCTTTTGAAGAGAAATGAAACAAATATCAATAAGTTCTGATGCAATACATTTTTCTTTTTGCCTCAAAATGGCTCAATAGTAGAACTGATAGAGCCTGTGTATGATTCCTGCCCATGTGTTTTAATGACTTATTTATGGTAATTATTTTAAAAGCCCATGCAGAGATTTTGAAACACTGTGACTTGTATTTTTCCACCCACTTATCAGGTTATTTTTTGATTTCATAAATTATTTACAATTTCACTTTTGTAAAGTTCAGAGTAGAAGTGAAGCATAGCAAAAATACAACCTGGCTTCACAGTTAGGGGCATGTAACCTGGATTAAGACTGCCTGGGTTTGAATGACTCATCTACCATGAGCAATAAATGTAACCTCGTCAAAGCTATTTTTCATCTTTGTGCCTTAATTCCTTTTCAATATGAAGATAATTATAGTATCTACCTTTTATGGTTTCTTTGAAAATTAAATGAGTTAATATGTGTAAAGCTATAGAACAGTGCTAGCACACAGCAGGTACTGAGTTAATATTGTTAAATATTTATAGAAAGCCTAAAGTTCCCTTTGACCACCAGTGCCAATCACAATATGCTTAGGATTATATATTTATTTAGTATATTTCTGAACTATACCATGTGTTTACACATATTCATGTGTATAGAATATATTACTGTAAAAAACTGAAGGACATCATACTGTTGTTATATACTTTTAGTCAGGTTTATTGAAAGCATAATTTATACACAGTAAATTTAATCTGTATGCAGCGTGAAGTATAGATCAAGGTTCATTTTTGTTTTGCATATGAATATTTAATTGTTTCTATACCTTTTGTTAAAAAACCCAAACAAACGACTATCCTCTTTCCATTGAAATGCTTTGCTCCTTTGTCACAATTGGCCATATTTCTGTAAATCTTTCACTAGACTGTTTATTCTAATCAACAGGTAGATAAATTTTCCATTAACCATAGTGTCTTAATTGCTATAACTAAATGCTAAGTCTTAAAATCAGGTGGGGTGAGCACTGTAATATTGTTCTTTTTCAATTTTTTAAAATTAGGCTAACTCATATAACTTTTAAAATCATCTTGTCAATATCTACAGAAATTCTTCCTGGGAGATGAATGAATGAATGAATTTTAATTAATTTTCTTCTTTTCTAATGTACTTTTTTAGTGTTTGATTTTTTATTGAAGTATAGTTGATTTACAATGTTGTGTTTATTTCTGCTGTACAGCAAAGTGATTTATATATATATATTTTTTATGTATTCTTTTCCATTATGGTTTATCGCAGGATACTGAATATAGTTCTCTCTGCTATACAGCAGGATCTTGTTGTTTATCCATTCCATATATAACACCTTATATCTGCTCACCCCAACCTCCCACTCTTACTTCTAATGTAAGTATTGAATGCCACTGCTTTTCTGAACCCACAAGTGAAATTGCATTAAATCTAAAGATTAGTTAGTGGAAAACTGACATCTAAAAATTTTGGGTTTCCAATTCATAAAGACTGTGTCTCCAATTTAAAAAAAACAAAATTAAATTTTATTTCCTTAGTATTTGTAGTTTTCCACGTATATATCCTAGAAATGTTTTGTTAGTATTTATGCCTAAATATTTTATTTGTTAAGGTATTATAAATTGTATTATTTAAAAATTTTAGTTTCAAATGTCTATTGATAATATATAAAGTATAATTGTCATTTATATGGTGACCTTAATCTTTCAACCTTGACAAGTTCACTTTTTAGTTCTAGGATCTGTTTTTTAGAATCCTTGGGATTTTCTATGTAGACAATCATGTCCTCTATGAATAGGGACAGTTATATATTTCTTCCTTTTCAATCTTAACCTTTTTAAAATGATCTTTTAAAAATGTCTTACTTTAATGCACTGGTTAAGACTCACAGTAAGATATTAAATAGGTATGATGTTGGGAATTCCCTGGCTGTCCAGTGGTTAGGACTCTGCACTTCCATTGCAGGGGGCATGGGTTTGATCCCTGGTCAGGGAACTAAGATCCCACAAGCCATGCAGTGCAGCCAATAAATAAATAAATAAATAGGTACTGTAAGAATAGATATCCTTGCCTTACTCCTAAGCTAAGGTGAGAAGCATTCAATCTTTTACCATTAAGTATGATGTTAGCCTTAGTTTTTTGTTTGTTTTATAGAATGGATGTATAATTTTGTCAGTCTTTTTTTTTGCCTCAATTCCTATAATCACATATTTACCCTTTTTTTTTTTTACTAATATGGTGGATTACATTAATTCCTTTTTGAATGTTGAAACAACCTGGCATTACTCTGATAACCCATATTTTTGATCATGCATCATTCTTTTTGTATTTTGCTGGATTTAGTTTGCTATCATTTTGTTGAAAATTTTTTATCCGTGTTCATAAAGGATATTACTCTGCAATTTTCTTTAATACTCTGCCTTATCTTTTTCTGGTTTTAGTATTAAGGTAATGCTGGCCTTAAATAATAAGTGAGAAATATTTCCTTCATTTCTATTTTTTAGAAGAGATTATGTAGAATTCATATTACTTCTTTCTTAAACGTTTTATAAAATTCTTGAGAGTAACCATGCAGGCAGACTTTTAGAAGGTGAAATATAAATTCAGTTCCTTTAATAGAAAATAATATTCTGGCTATATATTTCATGTTGATGAACGTTGGTTATTTGTGTTTCATATAAATTTTGAATTGTATCTATGTTGGTGAACTGACTTGCATAGACTTGTTTACAGTATCCATTTATTATTATTTTCATGGCTCTCATGCCTAAAAGTCAGTAATGACTTATTCCTAATATTGGTCATTTTGTATTTTCTCTCTCTTTTTTTTTTTTTTTTGGCGGTATGTGGGCCTCTCACTGTTGTGGCCTCTCCCGTTGTGGAGCACAGGCTCCAGACGCGCAGGCTCAGCGGCCATGGCTCAGGGGCCCAGCCGCTCCGCGGCATGTGGGATCTTCCCGGACCGGGGCACGAACCCGTGTCCTCTGCATCGGCAGGTGGACTCTCAATCACTGTGCCACCAGGGAAGCCCATATTTTCTTTTTTACTCTTGTCAGTTTTACTAGAGTTTTATGGACTTTTTTGATCTTTTCAAAGACATATCTTTTGATATTGTTGATTTTTGCAGGGTTTTTTCTGTTTCATTTCATTCATTTCTGCTCCTATGTTTATTATTTTAATAATTCTAATTGATTTTAATTTATTTTGCCCTATTTCTACTGTTTTCTTTAAAAGGGTAATGTAGGTGATTGATTTGAGATTTTGCTTCTTTTCTAATATAAATACTGAATGCAGTAAATTTTCCTATTAGCATTGTTGTACCTGATCCCATAATCTTTAACATACTGTATTTGTATTTTTATTTGCATTTACTTCAAATTGTTTTCTCTTTTCCTTGTGACTTCATATTTGACCCATGAATTTCTTGCTATTTTATCCAATCTAACAATCTCTTCTTATATTTGGGGTGCTTAAACTATTTACATGGTTTAATTTGAATTTCCTCTATTGATAGTTGCTTTGTTTTTAATCCATCTATTCTTTGTTACTTTCCTATTTTCCTGCCAATCGTTGAGGATTTTTATTTTCTAAAATAACATAAAATATATGGGCTTGTTTATCTTCACTGTTAGCTTATTAGTTAGAACTCAATTTAGTGTTTACTTAAAAGTTTAATATATTTCTTGAATTTATAAGACTCTGCCTTCATATATTATTATACTACTTCATGTTCAGTGTCAGAAGCTTTCTATTTCTCACCTCCCATACAGTTTTCATACATTATTCTGTATATATTATAATCCCCAAAACACATTGTTACTATTTTTGTTTTAGGAAATCGGTTATTTTTCAAAGAAAATTTAAAAATGTATTTTACATTTATCCTCATTTTTCACATTTATGTTTCCTTTAGTTATTGTACTTATTAGTTGGATGGATCAAAATTCACACTTTATATCATACTCCTTCCTTTAGTATTTCTTATAGGGCAGTTCTGCTGAAGATGCATTCTCTAGCTTTTGTTCACCTGAAATGTTTTTATTTGGCTTCAGTTTTGAAATATATTTTCATTGGATATAAAATTTGGGGTTGTCAGTTATTTTTAAAGAATTTTTAATGTGCCACTCCATTATCCTCTGGTTTTCACTTGCATTTTCTTTTTAACAGAAGACTGTCCTAATTTGTGTACTTTGTATTTTTTTCTCAGATTTCAATATTTTCTCTTTATTGTTGGTGTCAGCAGTTTGACTAAGATTGACTAAGTGTATGTTTGTGTGTTTACACCATTATCTCTTTAAATATTTCTTCTGCCCTCTCCCTCACTCCTTTTCTACTGAGACTTCAATTATACATATGTAGGGACATTTAATATTGCCCCATAACTCTCAGGTGCTGTGTTCTGAATTATTTTAAATCACTTTCTTTTTTTGTATCTCAATTTGGATAATTTCTCTTGATTACAATTCCTTTTTCTATTGTGTCCAGTCAGTTGAAAATACTATCAAAGGAATATTTGTATTTGAAAGATAAATATATACTATATATAATATACTATATATGTATATAATACCATTTCCATGTGACTCTTTCCTTTTTTCCATTTTTCTAGCAAAATTCTTCTTCTGTATTTTCATGTTGTACTTTTTCGAAGTAGCTCATTTAAAACATTTGTCATAGTCTTTAGAAAGTCCTTGTATGATAGTTCTAACAACTTGGTGATCTCTAGGCCTGGTTCTGTGAACCATGTCTTTTCCTGACAATTTGTTGTTTCTTCTTGATTTGATTTTTTTAGTGAATTATTTTTTTACTGAATAGTGGGCATTTTGTGATATAAAACATTAGAAACCATGGTAAACAGAGTGATGCCTCTTCCTTTCTCAGGCTTTTGGTATGGAGATTAAATTCAGTCAATGGTTGAGCTGGTTTTGAATATTGTTATTATATAATTACCTCAACATACCACAAACTTCAACTTCCTTTAGAGGCAGGATGCTACTAACCCATTCTTAATGTCTCACCCTCTGCTTCTGTAAGGCCTGTAGGCCTGCATCACAGTATTCTTCTTCCACATTCTTGTCCCTCCCCCAGCTGTAGATTGCTGTGAAGTTTCACTAAATAGGTGAATAGTATTGGGGACAGGGTAGTTTTCAATTTTCCTGGCGTAGCTGCAGGCCTTGGGCCCCAAGGCCAGAGCTTTCTTAGTGTCCCCATTCCTCCTTCTCATGGCAGCCAAGGTCTTCCTTATATCTGCGGAAGATCTTGGGTTGGAAAGGAGTTTACATATGCTCTCAGGGTAGTAATCAAACTCTTTTATTAGTATAGCATCTTCAGCCCAAGATGTTCTACCTCTTCCCTAGTACTAAAAGACTTGTTTTTTTCCTTCTCCAAGGTAGTACATAATCCTCTAGGCTCTTTTGTGGTACACGGGCCTCTCACTGTTGTGGCCTCTCCCGTTGCGGAGCACAGGCTCCGGACGCGCAGGCTCAGTGACCATGGCTCACGGGCCCAGCCGCTCCGCGGCATGTGGGATCTTCCTGGACTGGGGCACGAACCCTCATCCCCTGCATTGGCAGGCGGACTCTCAACCACTGCGCCACCAGGGAGGCCCCCTCCAGGCTCTTTAATTGGGAGAGTTTCCTGCTACTTCTTGAGCAGCTGAAGAATGTATTTAATAAGCGAGTAGGGTCTGGAATATTGTGAGATTGTATGTACTGCTGTAGGGGCTTAATCAGTTTTCCTGTTCTGCCTCCAATATTTCTTGAGAACATCTGCTGTTGAGCCATGTTAACAAGCTAGTAAGAGTTGGAAGACAATTCCCTTTGTCTAGGAAACATGTTAGGGAGTCATTAATTATCTTTTGTCTTTCATAACTGCCTGTGAAGGCTTCTTCCAGAAGGAAAATGTCAGGGTGCTGTTCTCCCAAACCAGTGCAACTGTCTTAGACTCCCTGGCTGCTGGACCTTCTATCTTCCACCCTGGTTTGATCTATCAGAGACACCATCCACTTGGGCCTCCTCCACTTCATCCCTGTGGGACTTCAGGGGCAAGGAGAACTAGTGTGAACATGAGGCTTATTCTGCATCTTGAGCCACGAATAATAAAATCTGTCTCCGAACCAGGCAGGAGTCTTGTGTCTTCTGCCAGCATCCATGAAGCTATGGCAGGCTAAAAGTTTAGCTTGAAAGTAGGGTAAAATCAGACCCTTCATTGTTCTTAACAGCAAAAACTTGTACCACCTTGTGTCTAGTTCTCTCAGGGATTGTGAACTCTCATAGCGGTCATTTAAGAAGTCATTCAAATTTTTAACTCCTTCTTACCCACTTATTTCTTCCCATGATCTGCTCAAAGTGAAGCAGTTTATAATACTATTTCTCTTTGGAGTTACCTGTCACTCTTTGGAATTCAGTTCACCTGATAAAGTCAAGTAATTTTATGAATTTACAGATACTCTAGTTTTTGTCATTGTTGGATAACACTGCAATTCTCTTTTGGCTTAGTACATTCTAAGCTTGTACTCAAAATATTGCTGTTTTTGTTGTTCAACAATTTGCCAATATGCCTTAAAAATTTTATTTAACACCAATTTATGTAGATCCACCTCAGTCTTTTTAACTGTTCTAGTATGTCAAAGTATGAATCACACAGTATTTTCCCTAATGATGAGCACTTCATCTGTGTCTGATGATTCCTGATTCCAACTGGGGTAGCCCTATTAGATCCCTTCTTGTGCATGTGTGCAAGTGTCTTTCTGAGTAGGTATCAAAAGAGGGATTTCCATTACTGTGCTGGTACATGTTAAATGTTAATAGATGAAAATGTCCTATCTGGGGATTTATCAATTCCTTTCCATGCAGCAGAACAGAAGAGTATCAATTTTTCTATACTTTCACTAATATTGATACTTAACACTATCAAACTTCTTAATTTTGGCAATATGATGAATGAAAAAGGTATTTTGTGTCTTTAATATGGGTTTTTCTAATAATAATGACATTGATCAACTTTTTTATATATTTGTCACTTCTACCTCCCATTCTCAATTTCTGCTGTTGATTTGTTAAAATTATTAATTTTAAGTATTAATCCTTTTATGTGTATGCAGCAAATATTTTCTTCCTTTAGTCTACTTATATGTTAACTTTAATAATGATGCTTTGCTTATAGAAAAAGGTTTACTAATATTTTCCTTCATGACTTTTGTCTTGGTTAAATATGGCTTTCTTTCTCAAGGTGTAAAAGATATTCTCCTATATTCTCTTCTGAAACTAGAGAAGTACACAGATGTGTTTACTAATTTTGCAGTCAATATTATTGTCTTTTTTTTTAAGTTTAGATCCTTTTATTATGAGATTCTTTATTGTAGATGGTATTAATTTCTTCCAAATTGGGAGTCATTTGTATACATAATATTTTTCCCAACACATGAATCCTTTGTAAATGCTGTTCTATTAATCTAATAATCTATTATTGATTACCTTGCTATTTTATTAGTACTTCCTATGTAATTTGATACATTATAGGGTAAGGTCTATTTCTTGTTCTGCTTTTTCAAATTTATCTTCACTCTTCTTTCATGTTAACTTTGCTGGATGAATTTGAAAGTTTGTTTGACAAGTTTTATAATCATTGTATTAGAATTTTAGTGGGATTAGATTATATTTATGAATTAGTTTGGAGTGTCTGTCATTTTTTTTTTTTTTTTTTTTAAACATCTTTATTGGGGTATAATTGCTTTACAATGGTGTGTTAGTTTCTGCTTTACAACAAAGTGAATCAGCTATACATATACATATGTTCCCATATGTCTTCCCTCTTGCGTCTCCCTCCCTCCCACTCTCCCCATCCCACCCTTCCAGGCTGTCACAAAGCACCGAGCTAATATCCCTGTGCCTTGCGGCTGCTTCCCCCCAGCTATCTACCTTACTACGTTTGTTAGTGTGTATATGTCCATGACTCTCTCTCGCCCTGTCAAAACTCACCCTTCCCCCTCCCCATATCCTTAAGTCCGTTCTCCAGTAGGTCTGCGTCTTTATTCCTATCTTACCCCTAGGTTTTTCATGACATTTTTTTCCCTTAAATTCCATATATATGTGTTAGCATACGGTATTTGTGTGTCTGTCATTTTTACACTGTTGACTCTCTCTGTCTTTATGTCAGTTTATATCATATATCATTTATTCATGTTTTTATTACTGTGTTTATAAAAAGTTTCAGTATTTTCTTCTGAAATGTCACAGATTCTTCTGAGATTTATTCCTAAGTACTTTGTAGTTTACAGTTGCAATTGATATTGAACTTCTTATTAATATATTCCTTAATTGGCCATGACTGAACTAGAAGAGGCAGTAAAACTTGGAGGTTCAATCCATGGGCTTCAGAGCCACACTGAAGCCTTGTTTTGTCACTTACTAGCTACAGGACAGTGGAAAAACTAATTATAATTTTCCTCCTTTTTAAAGTGGAGATAATGATAGTATTTATTTTGAAAAGTTGTCAGATTTAAAAGTTAAAATAAAATGAGGTAATACATGTAAAGATCCTCTGATACTACTTGACATATTTAATGTAATCAATGTTAGCTGATATTATGAGGACACAATTTTTATGGCTCTCATTTGATTCACTGGATGTGTTAGGGGTACAACCATATCATCTAGAAATAATGAATTTTATTTCTTCCTTTCAACACTAATTCCATTTATTTATTTATTTACATTGGCTGCAACTTCCTGTACAAAGTTAATATCAGTGTGAGAACCAGAATCTAGTCTGTTTCTTATAAAAGTATTTCTAACATTTAGATATCATATATTATCTTTGCTATTTACTTTGGCAGACGCTTTCTCTGTGTAAGAAGGTTTGTCCTCTTTTTAGTTTACTATAATATTTAATTAAAATTTATATTTCTTTTTAAAACCTATTGAATTTAATTTACTGAATACATGTTTCGTGGTCTATTGGGATAATTGTGTTATGCCTTTTTCCTTTCCTCTATTTATAGAATAGGTGTCATTACATATAACATGTTTTTAAGTGTTAAACTATACCTGAACTTTTGAATAAACCCAATATGGTCAGGTTTCTACTTTTTACTTAATATACTTATGATTTTGATATTATCTTTCTCAGTCTCTCTGTTTGTATACAAAATGGATCTAAAGGTCTATTTTCTGGTCTGTTTTCATTATAATGTCTTATTTAAGCTCATAAAGTAAAATGGACAAGTGAGATTATTCAATTTAAATTAGTATTCCTTGGTTTTTCCACTTAATATCATTTTTAAATTAGTCCATATTGATAATTTTAGAACTATATCATTCTTTTTATTGGCTCCCTAGTATTTATTGTGTGAATGTAAGGTTACTCAATCATTTATTCACTGATTTAAGACATGTCTATTGAGTACCTACATTATATTTAATATTCTCAGGGCCCATTCTATAGCAGTGAGCAAAACAAAATTTCTGATCTAATGGAGCTGATATACTTTTCAACTGAGACAAATAATAGACTACTTGATGAGTAAATATGGAATTCCTGGCAGTGATACTTATTTCAGAAATAGTTTTAATAAGCAGAGCAATGAGATATAGGATGGCAAAATGTGCTGTCTTAGGACAATCAAGCACAAACATAGCAGAGAGGTAACATTTGAACAGAAAAGTGAGCGAACATTAAAAATGACTAACTGGGCTTCCCTGGTGGCGCAGTGGTTGAGAGTCCGCCTGCCGATGCAGGGGGCACGGGTTCGCGCCCTGGTCTGGGAAGATCCCACATGCCACGGAACGGCTGGGCCCGTGAGCCTGCATGTCCGGAGCCTGTGCTCCACAACGGGAGAGGCCACAAGAGTGAGAGGCCCGCGTACCGAAAAAAAAAAAAAAAAAAAAAAAAAAAAAAAATATATATATATATATATATATGACTGACTACTCATATTTTCAGTTTTCTCCTGATATGTTTTCCCTACCACTTTCTAAGTTGGCATTATTTGGGATTTTATTCTATACCATTATATATTTTCTTTAATAAATGTGTATCTAATATTTATTTAGACTTAATAAGTGTGCTAACTTCTGCTTTTTCTATACAAACAACTTGCTTAGCTTACCATTTTCTCTTGATTACATGCTCATTTTAGTGGGATAAATTCTCTAATAATTTTTTCATAGAAGATCTGAGGAAGTAAATTGTCTAATGCCATTTTCTGTTGTTGTTTAAAAGTATACTTGTATTGCCTTTTATATACTAAGGAAGCACTGGCTATAGAATCCTAGTGGTAATGTTGATTTCCTTAGAGATTTAAAAATATTATTCCATTTTATTGTTATTAACAATAGTAGCTGTAAGAGTTGTACTAGTAAAAGTAGTTTGTTTTGCCAATGAGAAATCTGAGATAGATCTCATTTTTATTGATTAGTGGATAATCTTAAATTTTTTCCCTGTCTATTAAACCTTAACAATGCTTTTGGATAGTAACAGTTGTTGTTATTTTATTCTCATTAATTTTTCTTACTCAGTGGGTCAGTCCTCACTGGGCACTTTAAATCTGTGTTCTTTTTTTTAACCCCTATTTTTGGAAACTTTGTATGAATTCTTTGAAGATTACTTTCATCTATTTAGTCATTCGTTTCGGAATTTCTTTTAAAAGGTGGAAGAAACATTAGATCTATATTCTACTTTAATTAACCTTTATTTCTTGCTCTCCTAATTTTTAGATAATATCTTATATCACAAGTATCCTCTTCAGCCATGTCTATGATTACTTTTATCTTTTGTATTGTTTATTTTAATTTCAGTGATCAAAAATTTAATTTCCATGTTATCTTTTGGAATTATGGTGTAAAACTCAAGTTTGTGTGTCCCATGCATGGAGAGGCTGAACAAACCAAAACATTGGAGTTTGGAGCAGAGAAAGGTTTATTGAAAGGCCAAGCAAGGACAGTGGGTGAATTGTGCTCAAAAAGCTCAAACTCCTTGATGGGTTTCAGGGAAGAGTTTTTTAAGACAAATTGAGGGTAAGGGATGCAGGGTGTGTGGTTCTCTTTTGATTGGTTGATGGTGCGGTAACAGGGTGGTGTTCCAGGAATCTCAGTCACCAGACTTCTGATTCCAACCAGCCTAGGGTCCACGTGCTCGTGGTCAGCTTGTAGTTACCATCAGCCACCTGGGTGGGGGCCTTAGTTCCTGTAGAAGAACTCAGAGATGTGTAGCAGATTGTTATGTACATCCCTTCAGGAAGAACTAGGAGTCCTGTAACTCTATTGTTTTAATCACAAACTGTATGAGTCTGCCCTTTGCAATTCAGGGAAGGCCTAGGAGGCTGAAGCCCTTTTCCTACAAAAAAGAAATGAGGGACATGGAAAGGCTTTTGCACCCAGGAGGGCCCTGCAGCGTCCTGCTCAGTTTCATTCCTTGTATGTATTCTGTACCTTAATGCATCTCCCTGAGGGTATTAAATATATTGCCCCTATATTTCTCTTTTGTTTGGTCAGTTACCACTACTACTTTTGTTATAAGTTATTTCTGTTTATTTATTGTCATATCTTTCCTTTGTGTGGTAGGTTCTCCTCAATTATTTATATAAATATATATACTTTTATATTATCTATATACATATATATTCACACATGTATATAGCCACTGTGTGTGTATGAGTGTATAATGTTTGTGCTTGTTTACTTGTTAGACTTTGCTAAGTCTGCTTGCACAGTTTGAACGTAAATGTTGGATTGGACAGGATTTGCTTCAGAAGTTAGAACGGTTGCTTGCATAAACAGAGACCAACTGAAGGACATCCAGTCTTTTTTTTTTTTTTTGTGGTACGCGGGCCCCTCACTGTTGTGGCCTCTCCCATTGCGGAGCACAGGCTCCGGACGCGCAGGCTCAGCAGCCCTGGCTCACAGGCCCAGCCGCTCTGCGGCATGTGGGATCCTCCCGGACCGGGGCACGAACCCGTGTCCCCTGCATCGGCAGGCGGACTCTCAATCACTGCGCCACCAGGGAAGCCCAGGACATCCAGTCTTGTTGGGTGGAGTGTTTCCCTAACCAGCATTATGAATGTGAAAGCCACAGTTCCTCCTGGTCCACCTGGTACCATCTTGTTACCACTAACAGTGAAGAGAAAAACACCACTGTTGCCACCTGTCCCAAGTGTATGAAGCACGTTCGTAGATGAAGGCTCTTGGTCAGTGACCTCCATCCCTAGTGACCTAGATAGTGACCTCTTGGCACACTCCTGCCTTTCAGACCCCCACCTCCATGCATCACACTTACGAGTTATCTCACCCTCTCAAGTAATCTTTTCTGCTTATGGTTTTCTTCATGAATCCCCTCCTGTCTGCTTGCCTGCTTTCAAAGGCTCTTCATGGTTTCTGGTAGATAATCAGTACCTATTTTTATTTTCAAAATTGTGTTTATATATTTCTTTATTTGGTTTAGTGAGTTCAATAATTTCTAAAATATTGCTAGAAAAGGGAAGCTACAACATGGGTGTGATTCTCAACCTTTGCCTGAAACAGCCTGACTTGTAACGTGGTCTTTGTGATACCTCAGGAATTATTAGTTATACATTTTTATAGAGATATTTAAATCTATTAATATTAAATCATAGAATTAGAGACTTTTATGAAGTAGAATGCTAAATGTATATTATTCTCCAAAAATATGGGCCTAATATGAAGGGACTTTATTGGATGAAGGCAGATTTTATAGCTACATTAATTAATTGATTTAATATGTCATTCATACTAAAAATATATTTATAGAGCAGCTCTTCAATGTGTAGTTAATTGCATTCAGTGGAATAAAAATTCATGGAGTGCCTATTTGTGCTGGCCTAATATAGTTTTATAAGAAGGATTTTATTTTCCCAAAAGGTTTTTGTGTAATAAATTCCATCTGTCAGTGGAAAAATTGCAACCAAGTAGCTACTTTAGAATTACATGTCATTATTGCTACATCAGAAGTATGCCAGGCAAAAATATATTGCTTTCTTTCTTTTTTTTTATTGGAGTATAGTTGCTTTACAATGTTGTGTTAGTTTCTGCTGTACAATAAGGTGAATCAGCTATATGTATACATATATCTCCTCCCTCCCACCCCCCACCCTGTCCATCTAGGTCATCACAGAGCACCAAGCTGAACTCCCTGTGTTATACAGCAGGTTCCCACTAGCTATATATTTTACACATGGCAGTGTATACATGTCAATCTAAATCTCCCAATTCATCCCACTCCCCTCTTCACCCCCGTGTCCACAGGCCCGTTCTCTACATCTGCGTCTCTATTCCTGTCCTGCAAATATGAACATCTGTACCATTTTTCTAGATTCCACATATATGCCTTAATATACAATGTTTGTTTTTCTTTTTCTGACTTACTTCACTCTATATGACAGAGTCTATGTCCATCCACATGTCTACAAATGACCCAATTTTGCTCCTTTTTATGGCTGAGTAATATTCCAGTGTATATATATATATATATATACCTCATGTCTTTTATCCATTCATCTGTTGATGGACATTTAGGTTGGTTCCCTGTCCTGGCTATTGTAAATAGTGCTGCAATGAACATTGGGGTGCATGTGTCTTTTCGAATTACGGTTTTCTCAGGGTATATGCTCAGTTGTGGGATTGCTGGGTCATATGGTAGTTCTGTTTTTAGTTTTTTAAGGAACCGCCATACTGTTCTCCATAGTGGCTGTATCAATTTACATTCCCACCAGCAGTGCAAGAGGGCTCCCTTTTCTCCACACCCTCTCCAGCATTTACTGTTTGTAGATTTTTGATGATGGCCATTCTGACTGGCATAGGATGATACCTCATTGTAGTTTTGATTTGCATTTCTCTAATGATTAGTGATGCTGAGCATCCTTTCATGTGTTTGTTGGCAATCTGTATATCTTCTTTGGATAAATGTCTGTTTAGGTCTTCTGCCCATTTTTAGGTTGGGTTTTTTTTTTATATTGAGCAGCATGGGCTGTCTGTATATTTTGGAGATGAATCCTTTGTCAGTTGCTTCATTTGCATTGCTTTCTTAATATCAGTGGAGGATATCACTACATGCTAGGGGTGGACAAAATTTCTTTGTGGGCCATAAGATCTCTGTTGCAACAACTTAATTCTGCTGTTTTTCTCTAAGCCATGTGTATTGTCAGGCCACTCAGGGTGGCTGTTCTCTTGCTCTCCATACAATACTTGCTCAACCAGTGCTTGCTTTACCTGTACCCTACTCACATGGCTGACCTTCCTATAGCCTTGCCCCAGGCCCCAGCTAGTGATTTTTTTGTATCAAAGGGGCTGTGAGGGGCGTGCCCCTCTGCTAGTTTCCCTGGTAACCCATGCGCCGACCTGACCTCAATTCCCTGTATAACCACAGTCTCCCCTTTCCCCTAGAAGCAAAGACCCCTGCCATCCACTGCACATGGTGCAGCATTGCTCCAGGACCTTGCTTCAGACATGTAAACTCTCCCTATCCATTAAATCATTGATAGCTCTGTTGCTGACTTAGAGCTCTTTTTTCTCTCTTGAAGCTGGGCAATTACAGGCCTTACAGGTCTTAGGGATGCAGCCCAACACCATGAATAACATATAAATGAGTAAATGTGTTATGTTCCAATGAAACTTTAGTTACAAAGACAGACAGTGGGCAAGACTTGGCCTTCAGGACATAGTTTAACAACTCCAATGAGATAATATAAAAGCTTAAGGGATTTCAATCTACTATTAAACATAATTTTTGGAAAAAAAAATTCCACTGCTTCTTCTCAGAATACTGTTTCAAATTCTTCAAGAGAAAATGATAATTTTTACCTTCATCAATTTAACAAAAAGATCATCACATTTAAAAAAGAATGTGTGTTAATAAATACAACTCCAGGGTAAAGAGTAATTCAGAATATTTTTAAGTTCATATATATTATTTTTCTCTAATGTTCCAGAAGATAAAAAAGGAAGCTCCAATCTCAAATTCCTGAACAAGATGAAAAATGACTCAAAACTACACACTCTGCTATAAATATGAAAATAAAATCTGTAGTGTATAAATTGTTATACAAAATTCCATAATATTATATGTTTAAACTAGAGCAAAGAAATGTATATTTGGTATTCATACACAAAATGAATTCTTCATTAATGCTTTGGAAAGTGCTTATGATAAAAACACTTAACCTATAGTGGTACAAGACATATTAGATAAGATTAAAAGGCACTAAGGAATTATTTGCTTTTAGAAAAACATTTTGTGAGCCTTTAAAAATATCAATATTGTGGATTGTTGCCATATCAGTAAACAAAGAATCTTGCGGCCATCAAGCCATCAGTCACTGCAGCCGCCCCCAACTGTGCACCCTGAGGAGATCAGGATGGAGAAAAGCAGGATAGTGGCCCTAGAGAGTTAAGGTGCATGCCAAAGGAGTGATTTCAATGAGTGCAGACTCTTAACATCTTCCTGTTTATGGAAAAGTGAAAAATTCTTTAACTTGAGATGTCTGGTTTTCTTTAATTAACAGTAATCTTTTGATGTTGCAACTACCTGGTTTTTGTTGCAAAAACTCCTATATATCCTTGTTTCTCCTTTACCTTTTTGGAATAGTAGTACCTCAGAACCATCTGAAGGGCTCTCTTCCAAGCGTGTGTCTTCAGAAAGTCCTCTGAATAAAACATAATTCTTAACTTTCAGGTTGTGCATTTTTTTTCAGTAGACAGTATATTCAACTACAGCATCTTTCATTAATTAAGGTAGGTTTAATTTATAGTTTTTAAGATGATTGTTATTTTCCCTAGGTTTCACCCCCTTGGTGGCAGATTTATTCTTTGTAAATGAGTCCTCTCAGTTGAATTACCACAACTTGCTTTCCTTTCCTCTGATAGTGCCCTAGGATGTCACGTATGTTTTCTTGATAGAGAATCAATAGTGACACTTTCACTGCTTTACACCTTGCTCTTGCAGGCTGGTCATTGTCAGTTCGGTTTGCAGGGCTGTATGCTCTCTGTATTCTCACCACTGACTTTAGTCATTATTCTCTCTCTACTCCAGTGATCACTTTTGCACAGGAAGGTATATGCTGGACTTTCCCTTCTCCAGATTCATTCCTCATCCTTCTCCATTCCTGATTTGTGCCCTGGGAGTTTGAGCTCTGTCCACTGCAAAACCAGGGCTTTCTTGCTAGCTGGCTTTTAGTTAGGTTTAACCAATGGGAAAAACCAGAAGTTTGGAGATTGGGGTATAGGACAGGTCAGAAGGTTTCTTCTCTGCCTTCTATTTCTTTTAGCAGTGTGCTTCTTGCAGGACCACATCTCACCTGGCTGATCACTCCCATAGGCTTCCAGTTCTCACTGGGCACTAGCGGCACTGTTTCATCCCTTTGTTCCTTCATTCCTAACAGCCAGGAAGGCTTGTTGCTCTAACTGGCTTCTAGTTGCCTCACCGTACATGTTTGCTCCTTTTTTGCTGCCCTTCACACACCTATAAGTCGTCCCTTCCTTACATCAATGAAAAATTAATCAGGCAATCTAAGAAAGAAATGGAAAATTTTATTCAAGTCAAATTTGAAGATTGTAACCCAGGAAGAGCGTCTCAGAAAGCTCTGAGAACTGTCTTGCCCATTAGAAGTCGAGGCACAGTTATATAAGTTTTTTGAGATGGAGAAGGTTTGGTTGATGCATAATGCAGATACACAATGCACAGTTTAGGGAGAGGAATCCAAAGGGCAGAGAAGAATCTTTTATGTTTAAATTTTTCTTGCCTTGCCATAAAATACGAATTGTATTTCACACTTAAAATCCCTTCATTTTAAATATCTGTAAACTCTCTTTCTTGTTGGACCCTGTTGTAAGGAGTAAGTTAATTTCCAAATTACTTTCTCTCTTTCTTGTTGGACCCTGTTGTAAGGAGTAAATTAATTTCCAAATTACTTTCTCTATTTGTATTATTTCTGCAGTTTTTTAACCATCCCAGATCTACAACTCATTTCCAGGAAATTAGGATAAAAATTTCTAAGATAAGCATGTATTTTTTAATTCAGTGATAAGGAATTAATGATAAAGTACAAGCATAAATAGATATCAGATGTGTGATGTTGTAATTTATAATGAGATACATATTTGGTCTTTATCCCCAGTTTTGGCAAAGAGCTTATAATTTCCTAAGTGACAAGAGTAACCAAGGTATTTTTGTTATGTTAATGAGGTGACTTTGGGTCCCACCTAAGGATGGGGGCTGGTTGCCAGGAGAACAAAATCTTGTGATTAGAAGGCTGAAACTTTCAGTCCCACTCCCTGACCTCTGGAGAGGGGAGGGTGGCTGGAGATTGAGCTCAAACACAAACAACCAATGATTTAATCAATCATGCCTATGTAATAAAGCCTCCATAAACCCCCTATAAGGCAGAGTTCAGAGAGCTTTCAGGTTGGTAAACACATGGATATTTGGGGAGAATGGTGCACCTAGAAAGGACGTGGAAGCTCTGCTCCCCTTCCTATATACCTTGCTATATGCATCTCTTCATCTGGCGGTTCCTGAGTTGTATCCTTTTGTTACCGGAGAATGGATTCTTGCCTATCACAGAAAGAATTCAGAGAGGAAACATGGAGGTCAAGAAAGCAAAGTGAGGATTTATTAAGTGATAGTATACTCTTAAGGGGAGAGTGGGCAGACTTAATTGAGTAGCTGCCCTGAGATTTTTTTAGTAACCTTGTTATATGGGGTGTAGAAATGAATGGGTGGGATATTCATTGAGAAGGGAGGGGCTTTGGGTGGTATTTCCTGATTTTCATCCCAGCTCCACCTTCCCAAGGGGAAGAGGGATTTTTATCCTTATTTGGTCTTGATTAGAAATGTCATAGCATTGGTGCATGATGGGTACTTCCTATCTGAAGGCTAATTTAATTGTAATGAGGGCATAATGAGCAAAAGGTTACATTCCAAATATTCCTGCCTTTTCCCTCCTTTCTTTGTCTTCCCAAGGACCCCTATTATTTACAAGATGTATGGTTTCTTGCTACCTGCTCCTTGCCCCCCTTACTCTGCTCATATCTAGCTATCTGCCTGCTCTAATACTTTTATAATAAATTGGTAATCTAGTTTCCTGAGTTCTGTGAACTGCTCTAGCAAATTAATTAAATGCAAGGAGGGGATTGTGGAAACCTCTGATTTGTAGCCAGACTACAGGGCGATCAGGAGTACAGGTAACAACCTGGACTTCCCACTGGTGTGTGAAGGTGGGAGGGAGACAGTCTTCTAAGACTGCACCCATAACCTGTGGAATCTCATGCTATCTCCTTGTAAATAGGTATCAGAATTGAGTTGAATTCTTTGACACCCTACTGACATCTGAGAATTGCTTATTGATGTGGGGGAACCCAACCCCCCCAAAAACCACACACACACCAACACTAAAATTGGGTACTAGAAGCCAAAAGATGATGTTTATGGAATGAGAAGTCTAGAGGATTACATGATTTAGATGATAATAATAATAATGATAATAATAATTATTATTTTCATATAGCAACTCCCCAAATATTTTTTTTTTCTTTTTCACCATTCATTAAGCAGTATTTTTATATTTAGTCCTATGCAATTTGATGCTCTTCTCAGGTTGAATTCCTCGGCCATCTTGCACTCCTCAAATGTTTGGATTTAGCTTTTATTTCTCCACCTTGAATTGTTCTGCCACATATTAAAAAACATATCAGTTGTAATAAATATACTAACAATTTATTATAGAATGATATGTTTGGACGTTTCAGAATAGATTATTGTTGGCACACCTAGAATTCCACAACTGGTGAGCCACTTTCTTCAAAGTGATGAACAATTATGATATTATCACTAAACAATACCACACTATCCCACAACTCTGCATATATAACATTTTTGTTTTTAGCAAAATATCAAAGAAATTATTGAAACTTTAGGAGTCTTTCTACTTTAGTCTGTAATATTTTTTAAGTGTATTTTTATATAGATAAAAATATATACTACATATTATTGACTGAGAGCTTAAGGAAGTGTTTAGAACTCTTCATGTAAAATTTAGTTCTTCATCAAAGTAGAATATTACTTTTATTAAAAGTCACTGTTGTCATACTTGTGTTTCATTAAGTTACTATCAAATGGAAATGTTTTTACACCAAGAGATTATGTTGTATGTAAAACCTAGAAGAAATCATTTATTTGTCAAATGATTTAGCAGTTTGTCAACATTATAATAGCTGAGTGCAACTTGAAAAACCCTGAAATAGATTGCATTGTTTTCTTTTTCCACAATTCTTTCATCACTCTCCATTTTTGCTATTATACAATATAAGTAAAATATACATTCTTACCCCTATAGACAAAAGAATATTAGAAGCAGCCTCCGTGTACTTGCATGGTTTTTCTTGTCTACTTGTGTTTCTGCCATTCAGCATGATAAAAGCTTGCCTCCCATAACTGCTTCTCCCAGAATGAGAAACACATGGTGCTGTTCTGAAATAGACCTGCTGCCTTAAACAGAGCTGTCCATGCTAACTCACAGACTTGTGTAAAAGAAAAGTAAGTACTACTTCTTAAAAGCCATTGGAATTTTGGGCTTGTTTGTTACACAGCAAGAGTCACAGCAATAGATGAATAGTACAAATCCATTAGCAGAGAAATAATCAAGGCAATTCTGAAGGATATAGACTGTTTTCATGATGGGAGGACAGACCCCTACATAGTTTTTCAAAACGCATATATTCATAAATTAGTTTATACCAGAAGCCATTAATTTCTACCATTTTCTCTGACAATAGAAAAGAAAAGAAAGATAAAATTGGGTTTCTTCTGGCCTTGGATAAAATGTGTGTTTGGTGTAATGGGAAAACAAATCTCTGCTGCTTATAATGCAATTTTGAAGGAGATTCAAACAGTGCTGTTTGTCTCCAGGATTAGTTTAGTCAAATAGTAAAATTAGTTTAACAAAATGTTATCATATTTTCCTTGGTGCTTTTCTGTAAAGCCTTCTGTCTCCCTGTAATGAAGCTTTGAGAATGTGCTGGGATTCAAGTGACAGCCACTATGCTGCACTCAGATTGTCCTTAAAGTGACTAGAATTCTCTTACTGGGTTATTTCTTTGCTTTGAAATGATTAACAAGGAAAGCTGTTAGGGAAAGCTGTTAGGGACAGTTAATATATTATATATATTAATATATATATATAAAATATATATATATAATATATATATATTATATATATATACACACATATATATGTGTATATATATGTGTGTATATATATATAATATATATATATATATGTAACAGGAAAAAATATATATGTAACAGGAGGTCGTGGTAGCATCTGTCATGGGGCATTGGAACCAAGTGTGGTGAGAGTATGTGGAGTGGGAAGTGGCAGCAACTTGGTAAGGGTGCTGAAGCCTGAGCAGGTTGAAATTATCTCCAGTGTTTTAAGACATTATTCAGGGTTTTCTCTGCATAATGGCAGATCCTCTTAACACTTTGTAAAGGCTCAGGCAAAATATTATTTTTCTAATGGACTCATGCAGCTTTGTCATAATATTCCTTTTTTGTGTGTCAAACTGCTATTTGTTGTTACTATTGTTTTTTCCTTAGTAAAACCTGCCCAAATTGAAGAGTTTTAGGGGTTGGCACCAGCAACCTTTAAAAACAAACAAAAAAACAAAAAATAAATCAAAGAAAAACCCCACTAAGGTTTGATTTAAAGTTAATTTACAGAATCATTCTATGACTGCTTTTATTAGCAGAAATCAGCATAGAAAAAGACTCCATAATGATAAAACCATTTGTTATATTTCATTATAAAAATAAATATATAAAAATAGACTTGCAAAGATATTTAAACAATTATACTGAGAAATTTATGTGCAGAACAGATAAATGGAGGCGATTTAAAAGAAAAGTGAAAGAAGGCATTTACTTTACATTCAAATTACTTATGAATGAAAAATCCTTTGCAGAACTTAATTGCAAATCTCAAATACTGAATCCATAATTCCTTGAAGATGACTATAATCTGAGAAAGCCGTTAGCATAACCAATCTAGATATTACTTCATTTTATTTCCACACCAATGGCTGTGGCAACAGTAGCCTCATGTGATGTTTGTGGGAAATGGGTAGCAAGGTCAGGAGCAATGCTTTTATCTCTTCTTCCCCCGGGGTTCCCTTACAGGGAGCTATGTCAATTATGGGGAATTTACTCTCAGGGGAATACATTTTTCTTCCATACAAACCAAGACCATCACTCACACCTACCCTTGTACTCTTGACTGCCTATGCTCTACTTATGCTCGTGGTACGTTCCCAGTGACTGCTGAAAATAATAGCTGTGTCAGAATAGTGAATGAATGCTGTTAAAGAGAAAACCATAGCTTTATGTTATTTTATTGACAAGTTTGTTATGCGCCTCAAGAAACACATACTTGTAATACAAAATAAGCTGAAAGCAAATGTTCCTGTGATATTTTATTTGACCCTTTGTCTTTTATCTTTGCCTTCAGAGTTCTTTATAGTGTACTTCTTAAATTCATTTTTGCTTCTTCAGTTCTATTTTGCACTTGACTTGCCAGACCATTTGGATTTTGAAGTTTTTCTCATTTAGGGAATATATTTTTTTTAATTTCAGAGGAGTTTTTTCCCTCTCCTATTAATATGTCTTTATCAATTAGAAATAGAAGAGTTTTATGCAAATTTCTGGCATATATTTTCTTCTTAAGGTATCATTACATATTTTAAACCAGATTTTTATCCTTTTATTTCTCTTTGTGCCTACAGTTGGCATAATTCCCTATTCTAAAACTGAGAAATAATGATTACCACTAAATTTATCTACAGTGAAGACACTGTGCTAACATTTTCTATCCAGGACCTCATTAAATCTTTGCAACACTCCATGAGGTAGGAATCATTAATAATGTCATTATGCAAATGGGAAACTGGAATTCTGAGAAGTCAGTAGCTTGCCCAAGAGCCCCTAAAATGGCAGGACCCGAATTTGGACAGAGACTGATTGCAGAGCTTAAGCTTGGCACCATCTCACCAAGAATTTGCTAATGATTTTCTTTGACTTTTCACTTTTATCAGAAGTTCAAATTTAACTGTCCTGTGATTACTGTCTCATTGTAGGCTCCTGACAAATATCCCTAACATTTTTTTCCATAATCACCACGGATAAAAAACAATGTTTAAAAACATATATAGAAACAGAATAGGAGATATGTAGATATAGACAGATATAAATATAGGTAGAACTGTATTGATGTATATGATCTATCTGTATAGCTATAGCTATATGTGTATAGATATAGATTTATTTTATTTTAAGGAATTGGCTCACAAGATTATGGGGGCTGGCATGTCCAGAATCTATTGAACAGGATGACAGGCCAAAAACTCAGGTAAGAGTTACTGCTGTGGTCTTGAGGCATAATTTCTTCTTCAGGAAACCTCAGATTTTGCTCTTAGGCCTTCAGCTGACTTGATGAGGCCCACCCATTTTATTGAGTGTAGTTCCCCTTACTTAAAGTCAATTTACTGTAGATGTTACTCACATCTATAGAATAGATTTATTTTTATTTTTATTTTTTTTTGTGGTACGCCTCTCCCGTTGCGGAGCACAGGCTCCGGACGCGCAAGCTCAGCGGCCATGGCTCACGGGCCCAGCCACTCTGAGGCATGTGGGATCTTCCTGGACCGGGGCACAAACCTGTGTCCCCTGTATTGGCAGGCGGACTCTCAACCACTGCACCACCAGGGAAGCCTTATAAAATACCTTTATAGTAATACTAGCTTAATGTCTGATTAGATAACTGGGTGCTACAGCCTAGTCAAGTTGACACCAAAAACTAACCTTCACCCTACCTATGGTAGGAAGCTAGCATTTTTTCATCAAATATTGTAATAACTCAAATTAATTTTGTAATTTACCAATCTACATGTGGAAAAAACAGAACTTACAATATAGTGTTGCTTCAAAGATTTGTAAATTTCCTAATTTCAATTTAAAATGTTGGATTAGTTGCTCAGTCCTGGTCAGAATACCAAACTCTATTTATGAATTTTAATTAGTTAAGTAAGGGATGTTGAATCACAGTGATTCTGCAGAACTTTCATTCTCAAGAAATTTATTTTTATCATTGCTGTTCATTTTAGCCTTGATACACAGCTATGTGTATCCACATCATCTGTCCCCATCATCACGTTACCCCATCAGTTAAATTGTCTCCAAAATTTTCTGACAATATATTGCATTAAAGTCCTTGATATTTACTACCAAGTGCTATAATTACATGATCAATTTTTTTCTTTGTAGCATAATTATAGAGTATGTAGGTTGGCTTTCATTTTATGTACTTCCACATCTGTTGGGCACTCTCTTGCACTGTTTCTTGCTCTAAAGGAAACTTGCTGTCATGTTGTGAGCTATTCTGTCAAGAAACCCAAGTCACAAACAAGTGAAGGTGACTCTTTATCCTTAATACTTTTCAAAATAAAAATATAGTACAACTAAACATTTATTGAGGGACTTCCTGGTGGTGCAGTGGTTAAGAATCTACCTGCCAATGCAGGGGACACGTGTTCTATCCCTAGTCTTGGCAGATCCCATATTCTGTGGAGCAACTAAGCCCGTGTGCCATACCTACTGAGCCTGCGCTCTAGAGCCTGCAAGCCACAACTACTGAGCCCACGTGCTGCAACTACTGAAGCCTGCACACCTAAGAGCCTGTGATCCACAACAAGAGAAGCCACTGCAATGAGAAGCCCACGTCCTGCAATGAAGAGTAGCCTCCACTCGCTGCAACTAGAGAAAGCCTGCACGCAGCAATGAAGACCCAACACAGCAAAATAAAAAAAAGAAAAAAAAATTATTGACACTTTGAAAAAACTTGGACTATCTCTCACAAATATGCAGTACCACACATTTAAGATTAAACACTGTAGTGGGTTGAATGGCAGTCCCCCCAAAAGTATGTCCATGTCCTGATCCTTGGAACCTGTAAATGTTACCTTATTAAGAAAAAGAATCTTTGCAGATGTAATTAAGTTATGGATCCAAAGATGAGGAGATCATCATGGATTATCCTGGTATGTCTTAAATCCAATGACTAGTATTGCTATGTAAGTTAGATAGAGGGAGATTAGAGGGACAGAAGATGAGGAGGCAACAGGACCATGATGCAGAAATTGAAGTGATGCATTCATAAGCCCAAGAATGCTGGTGTAGCCACCAGAAGCTAGAAAAGGCAAAGAACTCGTTCTCCCCAAGAGGCCCCAGAGGGAGATGCCCCTACTGGACTTTGGACTTCTAGCCTCCAAAACTGAGAGAATAGATTTCTCTCATTTCAAGCAACCCAGTCTGTGACAATTTGTGACAGCAGCCACAAGAAACTGATACAAACACTGAGCTAAGATTTAGAAAGATTGTGTCTGAAAAAACAAACACAGTTCTTGAGTTTATAGTAACATGGTCTATGGGGAGGAGAAACAATAAACAAATCATTATAGATCATTAAGTACAGAATGACAAGTATGCCAAGTGCTGCCAAAGAGGAGTCATGGAGGTAATGGAAGATAGAATAAGAGGGCCTAATTGATCTGGGGGCCTCGGGAAGATTTACCTAAGAAAGTGATATTTAACCTGGGAAGGATCGCTGAGTGTATGTAAATGAAGGGATGATATGTGGATAAAGAGCTCTAAGCAGAGAGAAATGCATATGTGAAAGCTGAAAGAAAATTTTAAAACACTGTTTAAGGAACTGGGAGAAGTTCACCATGGTTGGAGCAGGGAGAAAGTGGTGTAAGGTAAAATTACTAATACTACATTATTCTTCCAAGACAATCGTGTAAATGCAAGACTCAGAGATATGTATACTGTAAACCCCTTAAAGGCTATGGAATAGTTGATACCTAGTATCTCTGACAATAAGATTTAAGATAAGTCTAAAATAGTACTGAATAAGTATGTGTTTAAGAAGCAGAACCTTAGGTCTCCTCTTTCACTCTGAGAAATAGGTGACTGGTCTTCTCTCATCCCAGAAGAAAACTGGAGAAGAAAAAATAAATCTCTAACTCTGGGACACCTGACACAGTTGAAGGTAGACTTCAGCAAAGTTCTAAAATACTGAATCTGAAACACACACCATCTTCCCATAGAACCAATATGCTCTAGGTAGGATACTGCAAGAAATTCCCTGCCTAAAATGGTGTTTCACTGAGACCCAGGGTGTGGATGGCTTCTTGGCTTCTTCGTTGGGTCTGTTCCCTGGAACCAGGCTTGGAAGAGCGAGGAGGTGAGATATAGAACAATGTGTCTCTGTTTGTTCTCTTGCCTTGTGCTTTCAAATGTTAATGGTGTGCCTGCTCGTAAAGTGGTGCAAGGAGATTCCAGGATGACAGTTGTTCACCAGATAAAAAGGGTTCGGATTGGAGCAGGTCTAGCAGAGGTTTCATCAAGAAAGTAAAATTGGTAGGATACTTGACATTGGGAACATATAGAGGAGAAATTTACAAAGTCAGCTAAGAGTTTGGTGTTGAATTAGTGATAAGTACATAGAAAACTAAGGGAAAGAAATTACAAGGCAATTATTTACAGCAAAGCAAACAAAATATTGTGCAAGAAAGCAAAAATAATCACAAACTTTATAGCATTGTTGAAGACTCTTCTTATCTGAGTATCGATTTAATAAAAAAAACTCTAAATAATGGTACCAATGTGTAGGATTTTGTGAATGTAAATACTTTGGGTGGTGGCTGTGAGCTTTCCTTGTGTAAGGTGAATAGATGATGCCTCCCACTAAACAATCAACACATAGAAGCACACACTGTTATTTAGAGAAATGAAGGAAAATTAAGCTAAATCAGTTGGAAGTAGTTATTTTTGGAAATCAGCAGTAGGTGAGGGGAGTGTGAAGAACTTACAGAACTCTTTAACTGAATATTTTTAACATTAAGTACATATAAGTTTGCTTATAATGAAAAACGTAATTAAAAGACGCGGGGGAAACGTTTTCATGCATAACTTTCCTAGAATCCATGAATTTGGAAAATTAAATCAATTTCAATCTCAAAGCCATGTAGATATTTTTCTAATATATTGTGCTTTACTGCAAAGATAATGTACTTGAACTACCATTCAGTCTTATACTTTATTAATTTTAAACTAAAAGTTTTGGGAAACTATTGAGTATGTTTACAGGGTACTGTGGACATTATGTGGGCATTATGTTATTAAAACAAATCTTACTGATCTATTTAGTTATGTACGCTATGACTTCTTATTGTAAGCAATCTGAAAAAATTGATAATAATTTATAAAATATTTAGGGATTAACTATAGGCCATTGCCTAATGGAGGGTCAAGGTAGGATTGAGTAGGAATAAAACAAAATTTAATTCTATTACTATACTAGTAAAGTTATTTTTAATACTTGTTATAAGAACACTAAAGTATTGTTTAGATAGAATATTCATAAATTGAGAAAAAGCCGTAAGAAAAAACATATGAACTGTCATAAGTACACTGATCAACTCAGGACAAATCTTTCTCTTTGATAACTAGCATATAGAATTATAAAAGCAACGTAAATGATAGAATGAATATATTCCACCAAAACAAATACAAGTTACAAAGGCAGAATTATATACTTAAAGTTTATATTCCATCAATCTAAGATTAAATTTCTTTTACAAGCAAATAACATCACCAAGGGCCTAGTTATCATCTTTAAGTGGAATGGAGTATAAACACTATTTATCCAACTCAAAATAACATTATACAAGAGAACAACCCAAATAGAAAAAATATATAACTACAGACTGATTAAATAATGTTGAGAAAATGCATTTGCATTTTTAAGTGTGCATATCACAATATTTTTTACATATTGAGAGATTAAGAAGATTTTGAGACTATGGTCAGCTATATGTAATATTTATACTTATAATTAAGGAGTATTTATAATTTTATCCATGAAGTATAATATGTCAACTATATATAATGTTAATTAGAGGAAAAGAAACTTTTTTAAAGAACTGAGTTGTATTTTTTTTGCTGCCAATGTTTTTGTTAAAATGTCATGATAAATGCTAAATTGTTAAATGTATAGAGATAGATACTGTGAATAAGAAGATTTTAAAATATTTTAAATGAATATATTATGAAAAATATAACTTTCCATCAGGGTTAAATTTGTCTATGTCATGTAGATTTTAAACCTACAACATCCCACCTCCATCCTGCCCCACAGCAACAGGATTTTCTAGGTATACATTGAACTAGTTAGGACTAAATTCAATTATGAGCAAAAGAGTTCTCAAAAGTAGCAATGAAAACAAAATAGAAATTCATTTCTTTCTTTTGTATAAGTCAGATATAGAGAGTCTTTGAGTGTCAGCTGTCATGTGGAATCTAGGCTACCTCTGATTTTGTGCTAAATTTTTCTTAGGGTATGCCTTCCATCTTTAAGGTTCAAGATGGAGTTTTGGTAACTTCATCCACATTCTAATCAACAGGATAGAGGGCAGGGTAAAAAAAGGGCAAAGGGCTCTTGAGTTCTTTTGTAAAGAAGATTGTCAGAAGTTTCCTTAGTCTCGTGCCACTGCTGCCTGAGAAAAAGGCTGGAGAATGTGGTATTTATTCTGGGACACTATCAACCGGATAAAAATCCTATTGCCATACAAAGGCTTAAGTAGATATTGAAGGATATAATCTTTTGGATTAACTCTGCTACCTGGGTAATCATGTTTTGAAAAACCTGCAAAACACAATTAAACTTTCCTTGTTAATCCCATGAATTATTTACTTCATCAAACTTTTTGTTTTCAATTCACATGGAAGTTTAAGATTATGTAAATTTAAAATACTTTAAAATTTAGCCAAGTTTAGTGCCAAAATATTCATTATGCAATAAGAATTGATACTTTAAAGGACACTCACAATCAACAGAAGATGCCAAATTGACATTTAGTCATTTATAAAGATTCTTGTGTTGAATTATGATTTGGAATTTTATGTTATTTCTTTTTATTCTTTGTGCTAATGTGATAGGTATATTGGTTCATTTGCTACGCAATTTTAAGGCATAATTCCTGGACACTTAACAATTGCCAACAATATATCAAGTAAGAACATTTTTCTTCCTTTTTATTGTTTTCCTCTAATTTTTTTTTCCCAGCACAAATATATCAGAATTTGGGTGCTTGGGAATATAATTCCATATATAATCATTCCAAATTGTTGTGCAAATGACCATGTAGCCATTAAACTATAAAACTTATTTTCTGGCCAGAAATATAAACAAGTAAACATCCTTGATACTTCTAGTGAAGACCTCAGGAGTCCATAGAATTTCACTCTAATCAACCTAAACTTGAGAAATATCTTATCATTTAAGTGAGTTGGTCAACTAAGCAAAGTATAGGTCATAACTACCTTAAATGTTTTAATCTATTGAATTAGACTCAGTATTATTTGGAAAACCTAGACACCATATGACTTTTAACACAGCTGTCACTATGAGTTTGTTTAGAGCATTTATACTATATATTTTCTGAGGCACTTCCACTCAGTTTGCATAGCAATCATCTAATTTTTAAGTAAAAATGGATTAATACTTTCCTTAGGACATTAATATTTGGTCATGTTTTAAGTTATAAGCCAGATGACATAAAGAAAAACTGCATAACAGAAAAATATTTTTATTGAGAGGCTATTGTAAATTGTAAATCAAGGGCTATTACTAAACTACTTATCTTTGTAATATTACCCTCTTTGTAAAAATACTTATGGTCCAGGGTACAACCTCAAAATTATATTCTTTATGTTACTTTAGATTTTTTTTAAAGCGGTCCCCCCACCCCCCAAGCAGGAATTATCCAGAGCTATCTTTCTGTGCTTCATGAATTGATGGTAATATGTTTTTATTTGAATTGCAATAGTATAAATCTCCTAGAGGACTCAGACATGTGAAGGCTATCATGAACTTAATTCTTAAAACCTTTTCCACCTATTTACATGAGTCCATTACAACAAAACTCTTTAGGAAGCCCATGAATGTGATTCAATCTCATCATAGTAATTTGCTCTGCTTACTTTATAACTAGTACAGGGAGGCGGGGAGAGGCATATAGGGCCACACAGGGCCACCCCAGAGTTGCACTTTAGAAGGGGTTGTACAGCTAGGGCTGTGGAAGGCAGGCACTGTAGTATCAAGAGGATTAGGTGTCCCCTACTTCCCATGGGTGGTTGTTTGAATGTTTCTGCAGGCTGGCAAGGAACCAAAACTGGCCTGCACTTGCTTCTCTTCAGTTTGAGAAGTAGGTTTCTTGTTGAGGGGACCTTAAGATGAGCCACAAGCCACAACTTGTGGCTAGGCCATCTGTGGCTCTCCTGGTTTCCCCTATTTGTCTAGTCAGCACATATATTGGCCCTTAATTTTAGGCCTTGCCTTACAAGGAATCAGTGTTGGCATGGACTGTTTGAGAGAAAAGAATGCTGGACCATATCTAAGAAAGCCTACGTGTTAGCCCCAATTCTAATATAGATCAACTGCATGACTTCAGAAAAGTAATCTCACTCTCTGAATTTGATTTCCTCAAGGAAAATAATTACTGACTTATGTCTCTCGTGGGTCCTTTTTCTAAAGGTTTATTTTGAAAGATTTTTTGTAGATTCACATGCACTTGTAAGGAATAATACAGTGATAGCACTTGTATACCTTACCCAGTTTCCTCCAGTGGTAATGTCTTGCAATACAATATAAATTTTGTACAACCAGGATATTGACATTTATGCAGTCAAGAATCAGGACATTTGATCATCACAGAGATCCCTTCTGTTGCCGTTTTATAGCCACACTGCTACTCCTCCACATTTCCTGTTCCTGAACCCTGGCAACCATTAATCTGTTCTCCATTTCCATAATACTTTTGTAGCAAGAATATTTTATAAAATAAACCATACCGTATGTACGCTTCTAGATTAATTTTTTTCACTCAGTGCAATTCCCTGGAGATTTATTCCGTATCAATAGTCCATTCCTTTATACTACAGAGTAGTCTTACAAAATATGGGTTGCCACAGTTTTTTTAACCATTTACACATTTGATGGACATCTGGGTTAATTTCAGTTTCTGGCTATTTATGAATAAAGCTGCTATGAACATGTATGCATAGATTTTGTGTGAACATAAAGTTCTTGTTTCTCTGAGATAAAAACCCAATGATAGTTTATGAGAAACTGCCAGACTGTTTTCTGGAGTGGCTGTGACAGTTTACATGCCCACCAGCAATATATGAGTAATCCAGTAACATTACATCATCGCCAGCATTTGATGTTTTCACTATTTTTTATTGTAACCATTCTGATATAGTAATATTGTGGTTTAAATTGGCATTTACCTGATGGTTAATGATGTTGATATTTTATTTTCTTAATGTTATTTTTATGTTCTCATTTGCCATCTGTATGGACCTCTTCTGTGAAATGTATGTTTATGTCTTTTGCCCATCTTCAAATTGGATTGATTTTGGGGTTATGGGTTGGCTTTTTGTTTTTTACTGTTGAATTCTGAGAGTTCATTATATATCCTACATATGAGTCCTTTGTCTGATATGCGGTTTCCAAAAGTTTTCTCCCAGTCTAACTGGTTGTCTTTTCATCTTCTTAACAGGGTCTTTTGATGAGCAAAAGTTTTAGATTTTAATGAGGTTTGGTTTATCCATTTATTCTTCTAAGTATCATCATTTTGCTATCAGATTTAAGAACTCTTTCTCTAGCCCTAGATTCCAAATATTTTATCCTATGCTTTTTCTAAAAGTTTTATAACTTTTTTATTGAAGTATAGTTGATTTATAATATCATCTTAGTTTCAGGTGTACAGCACAGTAATTCAGTTTTATATATATATATAGTCTACTTCAGATTCTCTTCCCTTATAGGTTACTACAAAATATTGAGTATAGTGTGATAGAGTAGGTCCCTGTGTGATACAGTAGGTCCTGTCAGTTATCGATCTTATATATAGCAGTATGTGTACGTTAATCCCAGCCTCCTAATTTATCCCTCCCCCTACCCCCTTTCCCCCTTTGGTAACCATAAGTTTGCTTTCTATGTCTGTGAGTCTATTTCTGTTTTGGAAATAAGTTCATTTGTATCTTTCTTTCTTTCTTTTTTTTTTTTTTAGATTCCACATATAAGTGATATCATATAATATTTGTCTTTCTCTGTCTGGCTCACTTCATTTAGTATGATAATCTCTAGGTCCATCCATGCTGCTGTAAATGGCATTAGTGCATTGTTTTCTATGGCTGAGTAATATTCCATTGTGTGTGTGCATGTATATATACCACATCTTCTTTATCCATTCATGTGTCAATGAACATTTAGGTTGCTTCCATGTCTTGGCTATTGTAAATAGTGCTGCAGTGAACACTGGGGTGCATGTGTCTTTTTGAATTATGGTTTTCTCCAGATACATGCCCAGGAGTGGGATTTCAGAATCATATGGCAACTCTATTTTTAGTTTTTTAAGGAACCTCCATACTGTTCTCCATAGTGGCTATACCAAATTACATTCCCACCAACAGTGTAGGAGTGTTCAAAAGTTTTATATTATTATGTGTTATATTTAAGTTCATAAACATATTTTTGTATATATAATATGCATTACTTTAAGGCTCATATTTGTGTCTATAGATGCCCAGTTACTCCAGCACTATTTGTTGAAAAGGCTATCTTTCCTCCAATAATTGCTTTTGAACATTTGTCAAAATCAGTTGAATATGTTTGTGAGGATCTGTTTCTGGGTTCTTTGTTTTGTCCATCTGATCAATGTGTCTATTCCTCTTCTAATTCCATACTCTTGATCAGGGGTACCCAACCCCCAGGAAACTTCATCTGCCACTCCCCATCACTCCCATTACCGCCTGAACCCTCACCCCCAGTCCGTGGAAAAATTGTCTTCCACGAAACTGGTCGCTGGTGCCAGAAATGTTGGGGACCGCTGCTCTTGATTATCATAGCTGTATAGTAAGCCTTAACAGTAGGTAGAGTGATATCCTCCAACTTATTTTTCTGTGGCTTCTGTGTTTTCTTATAATAAGCTTATCTGTATACAAAAAATCATGCAGAAATCTTGATAAGAATTGCATTAACTCTATAGATAAATTTGGGGAAAATTGACACCTTTACTACGTTGAGTCTTTCATTCCATGAACACAAGTATGTCTCCCCATTTACTTAGGTCTTTAATTTCTTTTATCAGCATATTTTAATTTTCTGGATACACACCCTGTACAAGCTTTCTTTAAGTTTTATGTACTTTATTTTATTTTGGATAAAAGTGATATTGTACTTAATTTGATTTCTACAGTTCATTTTTAGTATGTAGAAATGAGAATTGTTTTTACATATTGAACTTGTACCCTGAAATCTTGGTAAGCTCAAAGTCTGTTCGAGGAAGTTTTTGTATTTTAATAGATTCCTTGAGATTTTCTCTTAATACATAGACAACCATGTCATCTGAAAATAGGGACAGTTTTATTTCTTCATTTCCAAACTGTATGCTTTTTTACCTCTTTTTTCTTGACTTAATACAGTATCTAGAACTTTCATACTGTTTTGAATCAGTGTGGTGAGAGCTGGAATTCCCTAAGGTGATCCTAAGGAGAAAGTATTATCTTTCATTATTAAGTATAATGTTAGCTATAGGTGTTTTATGGATGATTTTTATCAAGTTGATAAGGTTTCTTTATATTCCTAGTTTGTTGAGAGTTTTTGTCATGATTAAATGTTGAATTTTATCCCATGCTCTTCTGTATCAATTAATATAATTATATGCTTTTTCTACTTTGGCCTGTTGATATGATGGATTACATTGATTAATTCTCAAATGGTGAACCTGATTAACATACATGAAAAAATCCCACTGTAGAATTGTTAGAATTCTTCATGGTGTAGAATTCTTTTTATTCTTTGCTAGACTTGATTTGTTAATATTTGGATAAGAATTTTGGGACCTGAGTTCATGAGAGAATGAGAGATTTTGGTCTGTTCTCTTTCTTTTTTTCTTTTCTTATGTAATGGAAAAGAAAGTGTTCCTTTGTCTTCTATTTTCTGGAGAAGATTGTGTACAGTTGGTGTTAATTCTTCTTTAAATGTGTAGTAAAATTCAACAGTGAAGACTTGTGGGGCTAGAGAATTATTTCTAAATAAACAGAAATTTTATTTCTGAACAGTTTAATTAGAAATTCAGTTTCTTTAAATGATTATAAGACTGGTATCAATTTTATCTTGGTTCAGTTTTGGTATTTTGCACTTTTTTGAGAAATCAGTTTATTCCTTCTAAGTTACTAAATTTGTGACTATAAAGTTGTTTATAGGATTCTCTTATTATCCTTTGAGTAACTGAAGAATCTATAAAGACTTCCCCTGTTTTATTTCTGATATTGGTAATTTGTATCTTTTGTCTTTTAAGCTTTATCAATCTTTCTAGGGGTTTATCAATTTCATTGATATTTTTGAAAAATAAGCATTTGCTTTATTGATCTTTATTGTTTTCCTATATCGATTTCATTGTTTTATGTTCTTATTTCATCAAGTACTTTTTTTTCTTCTGCTTGGTTTAGCTTTATTTTGCTTTTTCTCTAGTTCTTAAAATAGAAACTTAGATTATTGATTTGTCACCTTTCTTCTTTCTGATGGAAGCATTTAATGGTATAAATTTCATTCTCTGCGTTGTTTTAGGTGAATCTCACATGTTTTGATGCATTGTGTTAATTTCATTTAATTCTATGTATTTTTTGTTTCCTTTGAGACTTCCTCTTTTGTTCATGAATTGTTTAGAAATGTGTTGTTTAATTGCCAAATATTTTAAGTTTTCTATTTTTTTTATTAATTTCTAGTTTGATTCCATTATGGTTGGAGAACATACTCTATATGATTTCGATTTATTTTAATTTTTTGCAAACTGTTTTATGACCCCAGATACAATCTATATTGATGAGTGTTCCATAGGCATTTATGTGCATTCTGCTTTTGTTGAGTGAAGAATTGCATATGTGACAATAGATCCCATTTGTTGACAGTTTTGTTCAGTTCTTCTGTATCTTTGCCAACTTTCTATTAATTCTATCAATTACTGCAAGTAGGGTGTTGAAGTTCTCAGCTATAACTGTAAATATCTCTATTTTACCATGTAACTCTATCCATTTTTATTTCATGTGTTTCAAAGGTCTCCTTTGTGATGTATATATGTTAATGATCACTTCAGAACTGTATTACTTTGCTAGGGCTGCCATAATGAAATACCACAGACTGGATGCTTTTAAACAACAAAAAAAATTTTCTCACTGTTCTGGAGGCTAGGTGTCCAAGATCAAACTGACAGCATTTTTGGTTTCTCCTGCGGCCTCTCTCCTTGGCTTGCAGATAGCTACCTTCTCACTGTGTCTTCACCTGGTTTTTCCTCTGTGCATTTGCATTCATAGTATCTCTTCTTCCTACAGGACACTTGTAATATTGGATTAAGGCCTCAGCCTCATTTAGCCTTAATTACCTCCTTAAAAGCCCCATCTTCCAACAGTCACATTGGGAGAAAAAGCTTCAACATAAGAATTTTGGTGTAGCACAATTCCATAAAACTTAGAGTATTGATCCTTTTATCATTATGTAATGTCTTTCTTTATCTCTAGTAATTTTCTTTGCTCCGAGGTCTACTTTTTCTGATACTAAAATAGTCACTCTTACTTGTTTTTAAATTGATGTTGACATCATTCCTGGTGAATTTAAGGTTCTTCCTTCATTGCAAAAGACTTTGGAGACGAAGTGATAGGTAAGAATTAGATTTATTTAGAGAGCAGCACACTCCACAGACAGAGTGTGGGCCATCTCAGAAGATGAGAGAGAGCTTGGGAGAAACACTCAACAGACAGAGTGTGGGCCATCTCGTAAGGCAAGAGGCCTCAAAACATAGCATGGTTAATTATTATGGGCTGGGTAATTTCATAGGCTAATGAGTGGGAGGATTATTCCAACTATTTCGAGGAAGGAGTGGGGATTTCCAGGAATTGGGCCACCGCCCACTTTTTGACCTTTTATGGTTGGCCTCAAAACTGTCATGGCACTGGTGGGTGTGTCATTTTGTGTGCTAATATATTACAATGAGCGTATAATGAGGCTCAAGGTCCATTGGAAGTCAAATCTTCTGTCATCTTGGACCTAGTTGGTTCTCACTTGTTTTCGTCATGTACTATGGCTATGTCATCCTTTTAAAGGTTGTGCCCTGCCCCCTTCCCTCCTGTTCAACATGATAGATCTTTTTCCATTCTTTTAGTTTCAGCCTACTTATGACATGTTTGAAGTGAATTTCTTACAGACAGTGTATAGTTGGATCATGATTTTTTTTTAATCCACTCTACCAATCTCTGTCTTTAATTAGCCTACTTAGATTATTTATATTTAATGTAGATTTTGGTAGGGTAGTATATAAGTCTGTGATTTTATTTGTTTACTGTCTATTTCCTCTGTTTCTCATTCCTCATTTTTCCTTTTCTTCCTTTCCTTTGAAGTACATGAACATTTTGTAGAATTCCAAACTTTGTAGTGGTTTTAAAAGTATCACTCTGTATATATTTAGTGGTTGCTCTCTATAGTGTAATATACATACCTAAATTATCACAATCAACTGTTATTGCCATTTAGCACTTCAAGTGAAATATTGAAACCTTTATTCTCTTTATGTCTGTTTCTCCCCATTTTTGCAATTTGTGTCATAATTATTCCCTCTGCAAACATTAAGCACCAAATAATTTTTGCCTCAACCATCTGATTTAAAAACTATGAGGAGAAAAAAAAGCCTATTATTTTTCCCTATTCTGTTTTTTTTTTTTAACTTTTGAAATTCCAAAACTTCTCTTATTTTCTTTCTCTTTGAAAAGGCTTCTTTAGTCATTCTTTAAGAATAAGTTGCTAGCAACAAATTATCTTAATGGTCCTTTGTCTGAGAATGGCTTTATATTCTTTGAAGATCTCCTTTAGCAGGCAGCCACCCTGTTTAGGTTTATCATGTAGGTCCTGGCCTATTTTTGCAAGCTGTAATTTCAATGGCAATTTGTTTTCTGAGCCCTCACAATACTGTTCTGGTCTGTTTTCTTCTTCTCATTCTGTGTGGGCTCTGGCTGATTGCTGGTTCCCTGTTGGTGTTGCTAGCAGAGGTGGAAAGTAGCCCCAGGGCCCTTAGATGGGGGACACTGAACCCTTACAATGCAGAGCCTTTCACCCAGTGCCATTAGACTTCCCTTTATATCTCTGGAGGTGGCATGGGAGGAGGGAAATACCTACCCAGACTGCCTCCTCCCACTGGATGGAGGACTAAGAGATTCTTGGCCTAGGTTTCTTTCTGCCACTGGAGTTGAGGGTCAGGAATGTGCCTCTCCATCGCTGGGTAGAAGACAGAGAGACACCAGGCCTGTTGGCACTGCCCGTACAAGTGGAGGAGCCCACCTATTGCCAGTGGATGCAGGACATGAGTTGAGTGGGCCTGCCAGGTATATTACTGAGTGGGGCCCTAAGGCAGGGTGTGGGCTGATACAGAACCTGTTGCTGCTGCTGCTCCCCTGTCAGGGATGTAGGGTCAGGGAAGATAGGCAGATCTGGTTGCTGTGGCCACTAGATATGGGTCTTCCAGTTCGGTCCCTACTGGACTTCCCCGTTTCTGATTTCTTGGCCAAAATAACCAGGTTTTCATGTGGTTTAATTGTTGGGGTTTTGCATGTGTTTTGTTTTATTGTGTTTTTCTTGTTTGTTTGTTTTGTTTTGTTTCTATGATTGTTACCAACTGGGGGTGGGAATTTTTTGTAGTACTCATCCAGGATATATAGGAAATAACAAAGAAAGGCCAGAAAACCACCTGAGTGTTATACAGATCTTGACATCTCTAGCTACTCTAGCAGCTTCCTTTCATCTTACAGAATTCTTTTATGTTTGTGGAATTATTTCCAGGGTATGCATTCATATTTAGAGGAGATAAACCGAGACAAGTGAACGTAAGCCATTTTGTCCTAGTAACAGAAATCACAGGTTGTTTTCAACATTTAAAAAATACTGTTGCAAGCTCATTCTTTTGGTGATCAATTATGAACAAGACACAGTGTCTACTCTTCTAAGGATCAAACGATATGATAATGTAAAAGCAAATATTAAGGTGAAAAACAATTGAACTTGTATTAATATTGTTAGTATCACCATGGAATTAAACAAACGTATTTACATTTTATAAAATAAAACACTTCTAGTATCCATCACCTTTCACTGTAGGTATATTCATTAATATGGACAGTGTATCATCTAGATTTTGTGATTTTTACATTGATACATAAAATTAATATTATCTCTTTTACATATATCTGTGAAAAAATTAAAATGTATCATAACTATTTTCTGATATAGCCTGTGATAGAGAACTGGTTTCAAATATATGTTCAAGTATTTTTAAAATGTTTTTTTATTTAGCTCTCAGAATATATTGCTTCTTTATAATTAGGTTGACTTGGCTTGCTTGTTTGTTGACATTCCATGTAATTTGTGGTATTTCCTACACAAAAGATTGTATTTTGGGTGCATTTTAATTTTCATTTTATGCTTCTTGCTTGTGGAAGATAATTTATCCTTGAATATATGATCTGCTAAATTCCAGGTTCTGTTTAAGACAAAATTTGATTTCTCTATTGATTTTGTTTTAATATGTTTTCTTGATTAAATTTCCTATATAGTATTTTATTTTAATATTCTGGCCAAAATGGTTCCTATATGATCATCATCTTTGGTAATTTTATTTTCATTTTAGTTAAAATTAAAAACTAAAAAATATACATTCAGTTGGGATCCTGAGTAAAAGTCCATATAGATATATATGTATCCCTGAGGTTTAGTTACCTAAATAGTAGGGACTGACAGAAACAACATTTTTATATTTTCAGATACTATTAGTTATATTTAAACTTAACTAATAATCTTTAATAACTATATAAGAGACACTTTCATCATTCTAAAATTACCACCTTGGCAATCTGATTGAATAGATATTCATTACAATAGTTCACATAATTGTTGGACTATTGCAATAAGGAGACCCCAGAATACAATAGCTTTGCTAAGAGAATGACTGCTCTCTCATGGAACAGTCTGCTCTACTGTGATCCGACCACCTATGGCAGTGTTCTTGGCTTGTGATACTAGATTGCTGTCCCATCCATGTTTCAGCTTGTGGGTAGGGAAAAAGGGATGCGGAAAGTCCAGGACAAGGAATTTTCTAAGAAGCTGGTCAGATGTAAGTTTTATTTATTCCTCTCATATCATTTTGGTAATCACCTAATTGCATGGCCAGACCTTGCCATAAGGCAGCCTGGAGAATATAGCGACTGACTGGGCATTCATAGGCTAAGGAAAAATTGAGAATAGATATGGGAGACAAACTGCAACTTTCTACAATATCTTAAAATTTTACTCTAGGTTTCTCTTCAATAAACCGAAAACTTGACTATCTTATCTTAATAAACAGTAGGAGAAACATGGAGTATTCTGCTATTAATCTCAACAAATAACTCATTTTGTCATACTTGATTCTTTAAGGTAATCTTCAAAAATCTTTAAAATTTTTAGGGTATCTTTAAAAAATACTTCCATGGGGGGTAAATAAATACATAAATAATATAGCATAGTTATTGTCTGCACAATGCCTTCTGTTTCTTTAAAGTTTTATAATCTGAGGAAAGAATAAATGTCCTTTGCTAAGACGGTGGAGGCCTGCTTAACTTCTAGTGAGTTTCTGTAAATTTTAATTTTCCTTTAAATGAAAGTTTGGGTGATTATAATTGCACAGCTATGTGATAAATCATTAATCAGACAACCAGTGAAAACGTAATAAGAGGACTTGGACCTCAGGAGTGTCCCCAGGCCTCTATGAACATGTGCAGATGCATTTGGTTATCCTAACTGCCACCAACCAAATGCTTACTTCACTACAATTGGAAACCAATTTGGAAACTTGCATACAAATATGGAAGCCAAATTTTCTTCTGAAAGAAATGTTTTCAACAGAAACAAATGCTTGGGTTGTTCACATGTGCCGAAACCAAATATTTTCTTGTAATAATAAATATGCTTCCAAGCCATCCATACTCTGCATCATTTGTTAACTAAACAGGACTTGATAATCCCATTCTACTTCATTTTGAAAAAATGATGAAATACCTACTGACAATGAAATGGTATACTTTGTTATGGAAACAATATCTGAGGAATAGAGCTTTCACATACACTGTATCCTCTGCCTGGAATACTTAGCATAACCTCTGCTTAACTCCTATTATTTAATCAGTTTTCATCTCAATTATAACTTCTTCAAGAAAACCTTCCTTGTCTAAGATAAATCCCACAAACATTCTATATTTTTTCTTGTGGTTTTTGTTTAATATGTATATCTTCCACTACACTGTATGTGAAATAAGGGCAGCAACTCTGCGTGACATATAAAAGACAAGCAATACTTGTTGGCTAAATAAATGGGGATATAATATCAAACTCACAGTTTGGATTTGAGAATTAAATGCATTATTGCATGTAAAATTCCCAGTGTCTAGCACATTAAAAGCAATTAATTTTTCCCTCCAATAAAATGTAAGCTCAATGAAGTCACAATTTTTCTACACTCATACATTCATGAAACTTAGACCAGTGTCTAGGATATATACATTTTCAGTAAGTAAATAATGAACTACTGAAAAAAAGAATAGCACCCAAAGAATATAAGCATCCTAAATTTATTTGTGGGCTTATGACAATTTGTAAATAAAACTTATATATATATATTTTTAATTATCCTTGATTCATATAATAACTCCAGAGGGAATATGAAAACAAAGATAAGCAGATGAAGCTTGAGGTTGTTTGGGCTAGAAATTTTCAGATGGAAGGACTATACATACTTCTAAAACTTATAGAGCCATTTAATGAGGGTCAGTCTTGAATCTATCATATTTCTATATGATTTAATTAAGATTCACTTGCTTTGTGAAATATCTGGGATGAAAATGATGTGACTGGAATCAATTAAGAAAATCTCTAAACCTGAAAAAGATAACTAGAACATACCAATCCTTGATTGACATCACTCATTAGTACAGGTAAATATGCTTAAAATAGCTTTTGATTTAGGGTGGAACATAATTGTAAACACAACGAATTATAACAGTGTGTGTCACCAATAAAAATGATATTAAGAAAAAAAAGAGAAAAATAATGAAAAAGAAAGAAGAGAGAGACAGAAAGAAAAAACTATATTACTGAAAATACTGCAAAAAGTACCCAAAAAAACCCAAAACATTATAAAAATGCACAGGAGACTGTAAACTAAGGTCCATTCCTGGCATTCTGAGCTATGGTGGAGCTTTGCCCTGGCATGGTATTGGTGAAAAGGTGATGGTTTGGTAAGGGAAGCACAGTACTTAACTATATTTAACGTTGGTTCCTCACTTTCTTTACCACAATAATGGATACTGAAGTCCTTTTTAGATAACTCCTTTCATAATGGAGGCAGGAGGAATGTGTATACTCTCCTGATGACAGTTGAAGAAAGGAAAGGCCCATGCTGAAATTGACCCTCTACCTGATGCCAAACACTACGAAGCTGGTGGTGCTTTGCTGTACAAGCATGTTGATGCATTTGTATGGCTTCAGCCACGGACTCAGTTTCAAAAATGTTTAGCAGAAATTTGCCTAGTTTTCAGAAAGGTGATTTGAGGCTCCAGTCAAAAATTTAAGCCAGTTTGAAAAGACAGCTCTCAAGTCATTCTTTAGATATCAAGGGATATAGGTTTTTCTTTTGTTTTGTTTTTATCTAAACAAATTTTTATTTCTTTTTTCTTATTTTCCATAGTGTACATGCTGCATGTATTATGTTAGTATTCCTTGTATTTCAAATATGGCTTTTTGATACTTGTCTCTTTAAGAAAAGAAATATGTATCATATGTTTCTATAGAGGGTTTTTTTATCATAAGGTTTTTATAAATGGCTTACAACTTTTGTCCATATCCTGGATTATTCAATATTGAAACTGGTGTGTTTTTGTCAAGATCACTTATGTAGGAGAACATCCTCAAAAATTCAGATTCTGATTTTTCAGTGATAAAAGATAGAGTCACAAGATTTAAACACTTTAAAAATTTTAGAGACAATTATATATACTCTGATTCATTCAGATAAGAATGTGCAACAGCTTATACATGCATATATGGAGTATGGAGCAAAGTTAAGATATACCAGTTTCAGGAATTAAAAGGAAAATAAGTGCTGGAAAAGAATGTAAAATATAGGGTAAATATATAAAGATCTTACTGTAAAATTCTTATTTGGTGACCAAAGTTTGGCCATACCTAAGTTCAGTGAGGCCTTAAAGACAGAAATAAAGATTCAGAGCTAAGTTAAACATTGTCACAAGAGTTTCCCAGGTCCACACCATTAATTTAGGCATCGTTTATTAAGGAAATAAATGTTTTTAAGCTTAGTGCTGAGACAAATTTTTTCATTAGTCCTGATGAGAGAATAATGTATGATGTAGTGAATGCTGTATTTAAGAAAGTCTGAACTATGAATATCATGAATATATCATAATAGTTTCCTCTTATCATGTAACAGTAAAGTCCAGTGTCACAGTTTCAGTTCACATGTCAGGAAAAGAAGCCTAGAATGTACTCAAAATGTTGCCCAAATACAGAATGTAGTTAAAATGTTGTGCAACTACAAATGATCTCGTCTGATTAGAGTTATGACAGCCTAGTTAAAATGTCTTTAGTGAAAAATAATTTTATGACTATTTGATATAGTTTTTCTTTTTATCATGGAGCATGAAAGACAATTGTTAAGTAATGAAAGATGCAAGAGATTATTTACATTCATATATTTATATATATATATAAAACATATTTAATCATATAGTCTAATACCCATTATTAGCCAAGCTATATAAGAAATAAAATACGTATTTTTATTACTTTGAAATACCTTATGTGACTTTTTCCCATCCCATCTTATTTTCTTTAAGGAGGTAAATTATTTCCTGAATTTCATGTTTATCATTTCCCTGCTTTTATTTATTATTCTATTATTTATTATTCTATTTTTACCCTTAATAAATTATTTTTCAGTTTTTCTTGTTTTCTAAATTTATATAAATTGAAACAAATCTATACATTTCTCTGCAATTTGTTTTTGGTGCCTTATATTTCATTCCTGAGCTTCAACCATGTTATTTGTTATAGTTCTCATTTATTCATTTTTACTGATGTATGGACTTCCTTCATACATCATCATTTATTTATGGATGTTACTGCTGATGGACAATTGTTTCCTATTTTTGGCTAAGACAAATAGCGCTGCCATGGACATTCTGCTACATGTCTCCAGGGACATTCTGCTATATGTCTCTAGGTACACATCTTTCTCTAGGGTGAATACCAAGGAAAGTATTTGCTGCGTCATCGACATCCTCAGCTTTATGAGATCATGACAATATTTTTTTTCTAAAGTGGTTTTACTAATTTTGACTCACCAACAGTATAACAACATTCCAGTTTTTCCATAGCTTTATCTTTACTTCCTATTGTCAAAACTTTAAAAAACTTTTCTTCAAAAGTCCCAAGTGAGAAATTGTATTTCATTGGTATTAAATTGTATTTCCCTGATTTTTAAATAGTTCTAGAATATCTGCATGTCCCTGGGTCACTTTTAATATGATTATTCAGGACTTTTGACTATCTTTTGAATAGTCATTTTCTTTTATTCATCATAATTTGTGGGGAGAGCTGCTACATGTGTTGCAAATATTCTTGCTGCTTCTACCTTGTCATTTTATTTTCTATTTGATATTTTGAACAATAGAAATTTTTAATATTAGTATTGTCAAATTAATCCCTATTTTACTTTTACTATTTGATTTTTAATAAGTTAGTTTCTACTGAGGTCACAAAGTCTTCAATTATATTGTCTTCTAATAGTTTAATTCTTTTTCCTTTTATAGTAAAGTTTTTTTTAATCCACATGGAAATTATTTTTGTGTATAGTATAAGATAAAACTCCAGCTTTACTTATATCCATATAAGTGAACATAACCAATCATACCAGCATCATTTATTTCAAAGTTTATCAGTTTACGAAGAACCAAAGCCAGCTTTGTGATAAATCAAAAATCCATGTATTTGTGGATTGTTTCTGGGTTTTCTAGTCTACTTCTTGATGTTTTCTTAGTTCATAAACCAATACCACTGTCCATTTACTGTAGGTCTATAATAATTTATAATATCTCATGAGGCAATTTCTCTTTCCTTATTCTTCACAGGAAATTTTGGCATTTTTTCTCACATATATACTTTAGAGTCATCTGCATAAGATCCGCAAAATAAACTGTAGGGATTTTGATGTAAAATGTGTTAAATCTATAAATCATTTCGGGGAGCATTGACATTTACATGTAATAGAATCTTTCCATCTATGAATTTAGTATATGTCTTAATTTATTAGACTTCTTTAGTGTCTTCTGATGAAACATTTTAACTTTTTTCATAAATAGCATGTTAATATTCTTCTAGGCACTTTATTTCTTATGTACCACAAGTGGCATACTTTTAAAATTAACGGGTTTTTTGATTGTTGTTGCCAGTGTATAGAAATTCAACTAAGTTTTATATTAAGATTTTAATACAACAAACTCAGTAGAATCTTTTGTTAGAAATCATGGCTTATTTGTATATTTTTGTTTTTTTCTATGTAGATAATTATGCCATCTCTGAATAATTACACCTCAACCTTTTGCATATAAATGAAAGGGCAAAAGAAAAACTGACACCCTGTCTGTCACATTCAGCGCTATTAACCTTGCAACTACAGCAAATTAAAGTTTTTTTCTTAATGATAAAATAAAACACCCTAACTTCTAATATTCTATGCCCAAGAATGGATTTTTAAAAATAAAAAAAAAACTTGAGCATGCTGGTAAATCAATTGCATCACTAATTCTAAGACCTCCAATGCTAAACGTAGTCTAATTGTATTTACCATAATTTGTTTTACAATTTAATGATATATTTGGAATACTTGTACAATAAATATTTTGTGTGTTATGTTCTTCTTTCTTTTAGTCCCTTCAAAAACTGCTAATTTTAACACAAGTCCTAAGATTAGAAAATAATAATATCATATACTATCTTGGTACTTTACATTTTTCAGAGAACATTTAAATCCATTATGTCAATTGATCACATGGATTCTACAAAATGAAGTATTATTGGATTATTTTACAGGGGAACAATTTAGTGAATTTTATTAAAAATAGAAAAAAATGTTGTTGGAAGCCTATATCATATTTATTCCAGTATTACACTGTTAAATTATAGCAGTGATATTTTTAAAGAATAAAGATGTTTTCGTAATGGAAAGGAACAGCATCAAAAACATTTTTTTCTTCCTCATGCCCCATCTCACATTCTCTATGACTGAATAATTTCAGAAGTATTAGATGTTCCTTTAAAACAAACCTCTCTCCTAAATAAATATGGACTACATTGACCAATACTAAGTAGGAGGTAAGTTGACAAGAGGTATTTATTGTTGATCTAAATCCTCATAAATATATAACTACAACTATATTGGCCAATGCACAGTAGGAAATAAACTTTAAAAGACATACAGTGTTAATTCATTCATATTTCCTTACCTGCAACAAATAGTGATATTTAGGGACCACAGACCACAGTTAGAAAACGTGCAACTGAATGATTCACAGGGAGTTTGACCTCATTACCTTAGCTTTTAAAACATATTTGTTTTTATATTGTTACTGAGCTAACTGCTGTGCGTCACTTTTCGCCTTTTACGTGGTTATCCATCCAGTGCATACAGTATTTCCCTTGTAATAGCATTTTGTGAGTGCTCTTGAAAATCACTAACCTTGAATGCTGTGTGTGGCAAGTCTGCCAACTCCGTCAGACAGGGAGGGAGAGGAGAATTAAGATGTTGCATTTTAGGCATGTGTATTAACTCACCATCTAACATGGAAAAAATAATGAGTGTAACCCTCACAATGGTGGAGTATAGGGAGCTTTTAAATAGGGAGCTTAATCTCTTTTAGAGCAAAGCCACACTCTGGGTTACCCTAGGTTTTTGGCAAGATTCCCAGAAGCTGCAGTCATTCATGAGCCACACACTCTGTTCTTAGGAAAACTGCATTGGGATCTTCACACAGTGCAAGCAATGGTCCCGTTTAGGACGTTTCATCTGTAAAAAAAAATCCCCTCACACATGTATGTACACGTGCATGTTACTTAACTCAGCCACCACTGAAGAATGGAGCACTACTGAGATTTGAACCTGTAGACTCAGGAAGTCCAAGGATCTCAAACCTTATGTGTCGACTATAAAACCATTCCCTCTGACTGATTATTCTGGAATTAAAGTGTAGTTTATGTTAAGCAAGCTTGGAAAATTCCCAAATCAAATAAGCTTGTTTAGAGAGGTTAGTTCTACTCTCTTTGCAAATGTTGAAGCCACAGCTTTACTCTCCCTTGGTCCTCTTTGACTTCTGTAATGTTTTCCATGCTCTCATTCACACTCAACTACGTAATCTGAATACGATTTTTCTTTGAGATATCTTTATTGTGACTATAAAATATAATATACTACATAATATGCATTTATGTATTTAAATTATTGAGCTATGAAAATTACATGTATATTTCATTTTTGAAGAAAGGGACAATCTCTTTTACTACTTATTGTTTGTTTAACAGAATAGGGCTTGAGATTATATCTTAATTGGATAAACTGAAATGGCTGGTGAGACCAATATGTATATCTTTTCCTTATGTGATATTCTTTGTGTCTATGTATATTTGATGTTTTACATTAATTGAAGTTGTGAATTTCAATAGTTACAGCTGCACTACGTTTTTGTTCATATACTCCATTTTGAAAAATCTAATTATAAATAAATTTCCTAAATTTTAAAATGCCCAGTAGGAATCCTAGATTCCTACTAGTAGATCAGCTTTTAGCTATATGCAATTTCCTAAATACATATATTGTAACTATCATTAAACACAAATGGCAAAATAGAATATAACATCTGCTACCACTACCACCAACAGCAAAAGCAAAAGACAATGTTTATTCTACCTCTTCATAACATACAATTTTGCTAATAATTTAAATGAAAATAAACAGATTCATTTTAAGCTTTAGCCAAAAATATTTATAGCAATTAAGCTATTTAGTTATTGATGTTGTATAATCCTCAGACAGCATTAACTGGCAAACCCAAAGCTCTAGGTTTGCATGCAGAAAAGTCAGATACTCTAAAATACTGCTTTCTTTGAACACACACTGGTTGTTCTGTTAACCTCTTGCAAGTATTTGTAGTATCTTTGTTAAAAGGCATTTTCTTTGCTATCATCATGTCAGATTTCCTCAGGTCATTACCCTCTCCTTGTCCTCAGGTCTCAGTGTGTTTTTGCAAAACTGATTTCATTAATTCTAACATTTCTGTAATTTAAAATAAAAGTGGCATAGAGGGCAGGTGGTGTTCTCTTGTCACTTGATAAATGGAGAAACTGAGGTGTTCAGAAGATTAAGGAGATGGCAGATGGTTTCACAGCAGGTAAAGGGTGGAGCGGAATCTCCTGCCTGTGGCGTTAAGTATTTGGTCTGTTCCCAGGCAATAACACATTTTGCTTTATTTTAAGAAAACAAAATGTAAATAAATTATAAGCAAAAATTTAGCAAGCTCTCATACCTGGTTTCTTTTTTCCTTATACTTTGTACATACATGTATTACTTGGCTGCATTTGCAACTTACATACTTAAACTGAAGATGGCTTGCTGTGTCCAGGATTTGTACATTTTTCTAAACATTTTGGACATTTTTGAAAATAACAAAACCTAGAGCCAAATTCTGTGTAGCCTGGTTCAGTTGTCCCCAGCAGGGTCAACTTGGTGTTTTCTGCTGTATTGATGATTGACTACAGGGCTATGAATTAGAACACATGGGTAGAGATAGAGGGTTTCTATTAAGACATCTCAATTTTTATGTAAATGCAGAAAGACTGTATAGAAATTAAAATATATATTCTATAAATATTCATCTATTTTAAAAAATATATTTATTTGCCTCATTAATATTTGCAACCAAGGAACAATAATAAAAATCAGTTAATTGGAAAATATAGAATGCTGTATATGTGCCAAAAACATGCTTCTATCAACAAAGATTTTAATATCATGTAAGATCCTAAACATGATAATAAAAAGTAATCTAGAATATAGTTCCTCCTGTCCAATTATACAGACCTTTGACACAATTTCTTTCAACAAAATGGTTAAGAAAATGTAAAAAAATCCAGTTCTTACTAATACTCTAATAATTCATCTATTTAAATTAATTTAAATGTCAAAATTGGAAATTTACACAAACGGAACTTCACAAGAAAACAGAATTGTTTTAATTTTAGTAAATAAAGACTAAGAAGGAGAAATCATCATTTAACAGCAATCTTTCACTTTCTGGTTATTCTGTTGAGGTTTATAAATTGTAAGTTAAGACTTTCTCTAGCCACTATGTCGTCAAGATCACTTAAACAAGCAAATTAAATCAGATCTGTTTTGGAATTGACAAGTTCTTTTTAGCTTGTCTCATGATGTTATATTTGTTTTTCTGAAATAAATTTATCAAACTTTTAAAGCCATATAAAAATGGACTCATATATTTGATAGTCTAAGCTTATGTATTTTTATATCATGTGTATGACTGAAAACATTTACTTTAAAAATATATTGAAGCCACATAGTGTTAATTTTACTGTTAAAAAATGTTGCCACATAATTCAACTTTCTTAGGTGGAATACTGGAGGCATTGAAATCTGATTAGAACTTTCTTCTAAAATGTCATTTTTTTATCTTATACGGCAAAGACTCCTTTGTCTTGCTCATCCTTTGGCAGACACATTATTATAAGTTAAGGGGATAACAGACATATTTAAGTTACTACAAGTATTATTTGTTTCCACAATTGCCATAAAAGCAGGTTTTTACATATTACCTAAGCACTTTTCTATCGATTAAAACATGTAATATTTAATCTTAGAAAAACATATTAACATTGGAGTAAAACTTAACATTTGTTGCAAATACAGTTATTTTGAAGATTTAGTGTGAATTTATTAAAATTATAACTGTGATGTAAAATTGAAATAGGAAAATTGTGGTTAAAGAATCAAATAGAAGAAACCTAGAGTAAGAGATTAAATTTATGAATAATTTCTTAATCATAGAAGACATTATTAGAAACTAAATTTGTGATGAAATCTGTGTGAAAAAATCAGAAATAAAGTAAAATGCATTACATAAAAATAAATGCTCATTCAAAAGTGATTGCTAAAAAGCATATTGGCATTATAGAGAAAATAAACCTGAAAGAACAGCTCCAATTCTCTCATCTATTCAGACATTTTGCAAAGTTTTGACATTGAAACATTCACATTTAAAAACAGAGGTGAACCTCACTGCATAGAAAAAAGTCATAGAGATTTCAATTTATTAGACAGCCTGACCACGCATCTGCAAGATTTTTTAATATTTGACATGTGTAAGAGAAGTAGATACCTGAATTTTTTATGTCAGGTTGCATTGCACAAAGAACAATCAGTTTCGTGTTCATCTCACATGTGTGGCAGGCCTTAGTGAAGACAACTGGAGCTAGAATAAGAGATTTCCAGCATTTCTTGAAACAAAGCAAAGTAAGAAAGCTCAAAGCTTATGCAGAAAATGTGACATATCCCTCAAGTTAATGACCTCACTCCCTGTGTAGCTATAAATAATAACAACAATAACAAAAAGAGCATGACTATTACAATGACATCCTTATGTGCTTTTTCTTGGAAAAAACAATTCAATTGAAAGTGAATTTTTTTTTTTCCAGAAATCACCCAAAAGACATATAAAAAAAAAAAAAATCAAGAGTTTAATCTTTGGAGATGTTTACTCAAGTTTAAAGAGCCATGTATTGGGGGAATCTTTGTTATTTCCTAAGACAGTTTTTACCTTTCTTCCTGTGTGATTTAGATGCAGGTTAAAAAGAAAAAAATCAACAGCTTGAACAGTGCTAATTAGAACCAATTATAATTTCATTGACATACCACAGCTCACTATGTCCTGGTGAAAAAAAAAGATCATTTTGCTTTATGCTCATGTCTGATTGGGGAAGCTTAATATTCAACACATGTGCAAGAAGTAATCAATTAAACAGCAGTCTAAAGGGGACAATAATCCATGCAATTCCTTTTTGTTAATTTCTAGTTAATATGATTATTAAAAAATACAATCGTATTTCAAATGGGCCCACTTAATTCATCAAGCTAGTAGCTATCTAACTGGTATGTAAAATTGGTTTTCATGTCAATAAAAGGATAGAAAAAAGTTTCTATATTATTTATTCCTCATGAAATCATAAAGATGACTCCGCTAGCAATGAAGAAGAAAGTTCCTTTGAATCAATTCGGTTCTCCAGGAAAGTAATTCAATTTTAATGTAACCTACACTAGTTAACAAAAGGTATTTCATGGGCTTTGGTTAGAAATGCAATACTGTAACCTAGAATTACCTTACATCTAAGTTTAGCAGCTGCCATTTTCATACTGTGCTTTATGCAGGTTAAAAAGTTGTCTACTCCCATCTAGTGGTCATATGGTTAAATGTCCTTTCAAAAATTAGCAGCGTGAATGGTCTGTATTAAGGCAAGTGGAACTGCTGTTTTATTGTCAGAATTAAATAATTAATGCAGTTAACAACATCTGCATAGATTAAGTAATTCAGGCTCATGGGCTCTGTTGATAGCAGTCATTTTAAAAGTAGCATAAAATGGTTTTAATCTGATTTATGGAGCATGGCTCATGCTGCCAGAGCCGCATGGAGCTCATTGACTGAAAAACTCCCAGTATCACTCAAGAGAATTGCCATAGTTCTATAGTCAACAATTTCTTATGAATATTTTATAAAAATATCTATGTATAGAGGGAAGGAAATTTCAAGCAATGCGGTCCTCCGTGTACAGCAGAATTCCAGAATATAAAAATAGATGATTCATCTCTTGAAGTCCTTGTAAAAAAAGTTGACTGTCAGATTTCAAAATAAGAAGTACTCTAAAATTTTTATACTGTAATCTTGATTTTCTTGTACCAAAATACAGATTAGAATAGCATTTCTTGTATTGGTGATATCTGCCTTTCCAAAAATGAAAAAGTAAAAGCCAAAAAGAGAAAGCAAATTGCCTTTCATTTTATGTGTTTAAAAAACAAAATCTTACACTAACCTAACAGCTTGTGGCTTGGTGCTGATTTAATGATATATATTCACACATGTTAGGTTAGTTGGGACCAAGTAGAGTTCAGCTACCTGCGATTCTGAAGACACAAAAAGACAATTCAAGTGTCTTCTTTGGCATGGAAGTGGGGCCGGAAAGGATTGACACAGTGGGGAAAGATTGCTCTATTTCAAATGACAAGATCAAATCTTTGTAGTATCTATGCAATTTCTACAGGATAGCCCCTCACTCTGCTTTAGTTAAGTATAGAGATGTGACTGATTATGAGCTAATTACCCAGCAGAACTGATCGGCTTATTTTGACTCACTAAAACGTATTGAGCATTTATATACAAATACTGAATTCGTTTTTCTACAAAAATCCAGTGTCTGTGTCTCCAGAGAAAGAAGAGAAGCATGTATCACAACTCCAAACAAAGGAATGGTTGAGTCATAACACAGGGTAGGAATTCAGAGAAAAGTAAGGGACCACAGCGGTCGAGAAAGCTTCCTGGGAGTGGAAGGATTTGATCTGGGGCTTAAAGAATGAGTATGATTTGTGTAAGAAGCCAGAGCATAATGGCTTCAATAGCAACAAAGCTGTAAAGTTTAAAGTGAATTAGATATGTTTGAGGAAGCGCTGGTAGATTATTCTCTTAAGAATGAAGAGAATTCATGCCCCATGCCCAGGAACAGTGGGAGAAAGGGTTAGAAAAGTCATCTGGGACAGACTAGAAAGGGTCCTGAATGCCTTGTGACCCCAGAAAGCTGAATAGGTTGAGGCTGATGTACAACTTAAATAGGAGAAAAAAGCAATACATGAATCCTTGCAAGATGGCATATTAAAGAGAAAATATTAGCAACATGTTTACTCATATTAAAACTGTGAAAGTTGTCCCCGTGGTTAGTTGATCAAGATTAACTGAAAACTTATATTAGGGAATTTACTTATTGATCTATTCATATATGCATCAGATGTTTTCTTTGCACCTACTATGTGTCAGGCACTGATATGAATATTTCTGTAAGGTTTATATTTAAGCGCTATTTATTAAAAAGATTTATGTTAGAAACTGTGTATTAATGGCAACATGCAATTTTTTTTTCTCATTTCTAGAAGGCAATTTAAATACTTAAATAAGTATTTTAGTAGTTTTAGGACTAAGTACTAAACCTAATGTAGATTTCTTATATATAATTTATAAAATTCTTTTTTCACACTATTTTCAGTAGGTTGCCTGCTAAATAGAACTACCACCCAAAACAAAGAAACCTAGAACAATTATAAGGACCTGAGATAATAGAAGGAACAATGAATATAAATCATTTTGAAAGCAACCAAATTGTCTCACAACTTGGATAACTATGTCAACCAGTGACTCCTAACAGCACAGCTAAGATGAATAATAAATCAAGCTTTAAAAAAAATTCAGTACAAAAAAAAATACAGTACAAATGGATCCATTTGTAACTTTTTGCATTTCAGACTGTTCCTCCACTGCCAAAGATAAATAAGAAATATAAGAAATATTTTTAAATAGCCCCTACATATAAACTTTGTATAAATGGTCATATATATGTCACATATCACAATGCATAGATAGATGAATAAGAGATAAATATAAAGAGAGATAAAATTGATGTATTTATATAGGTATATGAAATCTCACTAAAATATGTATAAATATATAAAATATAATTTTAAACCATATCCTTTGGGAAGAAGAACTGAATTTTTCAGTTTCCAGTTTGTAAATTATAATAGTATAGAATTTTTATTGACAAGCATATTTTGTAAAATAAAATATTAGGTAAGTTTCACCAGGATAATAGCTTACATTTTTTGTCTGAATGATCTTACTAAGCTCCTGAAAGGCATAACCGTTTTCTTTTGCTGATCAGTCAAGAGATATAGGATTATTCAAGGACTTTGATGTGCTTTTATCAAGCTACATCAAGCCTAAAATCAACTCCATCAAACAGAAAGATTTTTTAAAATTTTGTTTTCTTAGGATAAAAAGAAAGCATATGACTTTGGATTAAGAAAAATAAAACCAAAACAGGGAAGTTAGCCTGCAACAGACAGGTGAGTCAGAAAAGTGAGGTCCTGCACGGTGAATCATTCAGAGTGGCATTTTATTTAGCTGTTTTCTTTCAGCCTTATGTCCCGCCCCGCTTTTTTAATATCTTACCAAAGAACAAAGGCGATCAAAAGGAAAAACAATACAGTCATTAAGTGGTAACTGATAGAAGAGGCTTTGGGGTTAAAATTAATAAAACCAGCATGGTGTACATTAAGACTGTATAAATATTTAAGGAACTACAGCCTACTTGGAGATGTAAACCGATTAGCAAAACTACTTAACCTAGAGATGCAAATGTTTCAGGTAGATAAAATAAACACAGACTGCTTGTTGGAAACATGATCAGTTTTCATTCTGGGAGTGCTTTGTTTCATTAAAGTTTTAATTGTTAAAATAAAGTTCTTTTGATGTTTTGTGTAAAAGGTTTTATGTTGCAGCTAATGCAATTTAGGAAATAGAATCACAAATAAAATCATCGCACATGTTTTTCTTTTCTTGTCAGGTCCTGTATTACAGTGCAAGTTTGGCTTTTCACATTGAAATTAAAGGAAAACTATGATACAAGGAATGAAAGATTCATCCTTCAGGATTATCTTTGCTGGTGATATTAATACACAAAAACTTGTCTACAGGAAGGCATGTATTTAAAGGTAAAATACTTATTTATAGCATTTCAAATGATATACGAAGTAATTTAAAAAGTATTTAATGAAAATAGTTCTAAATCACTATTGTTTAATCCATTTTTTCTCTCTCAAAAAACCTAGTACACAATATGTTGAATTAAAGTTTCAGTAATTAATGTTAACTATCTAGATGAAAATTTAAAAACTAGAATTATTAACTGAATGCTTGTAAATATATGCACTCTTAGATTTCTTCAGACAAAACATCTAGTAATTTACTGGTATTTTATAATTTTTATCTGAACCCTATTATATCACACAGCCTTGACAATGTTTAGAATTGATATTATAATATAGATTATATCCAAATGACATCAAAATACCCACCTGAATAAGAACATTTTTCCAATTATTTGGGTAAAACTAAATGTTCAACTATATTGAAATGCTCTGTTGGATCAGCAATTTCATATTTTCACAGGATTCGTTGGTATCAGGTGTACTATGAACGGAGATGTGTCTTGTATCAGAATTTTTTAACATAGATCTATATTTATGGTATTTTTATGCTGAATTTCTGTGGAAACAGTAATTCTTACCAGTAGATTGGATCTATGTAGAATATATACCCATATCCAGGCCAGTGCTTTCAAGTCCCTATTTGCAATTTTAAATTTGTATTTGTGGAAATACTGAATACATCATTTGAACAGGGAAAAAAATGATAGAATAGACAATAATTCTGAGTGAATAAATCAAATCTTTCCTAACCATTGCCAGAGTGCTGGGGAGAAGTACTCATAAATGGGGTTGTATTCAGAAGACTTTCTCTCTGACTGATATTAGGTACTATGTGGGTCAGCAAACAAGCCAAGACAATGATCCATCAAGAATACCTTGTCCCAAATATGTCAAATATTTAAGTTTTGTTTTTCTTGTTCTTGTTTTCCACATCTTCTCACTGGCCTACTTTTCTTACTTAAGAAAAAAAAAAACAAAAAAAGCCTATCCTTAATTTATAGCTCTTGGCAAAACCCAATATCAGACTATTTTCTTGACAGTATCTGTTTTATTTAATACTACCTTCAAAATTCATGTAGCTAATAGAAATAGAGAATTTTGGAGTTCTATGTTCGATAACTTGTTTTTTCATTTTAAGAAGAAATTTATAGAGAGAATTATTCAAATATTTTAGCTTTTCTAAATTTTAAATTCTGCTTCAAAGTTTCACATTATGTATATCCTGATGAAAAAAAAATATTGATGGAAGAATATATTACTTTTGTCTACATCCAGGCTAAGACATACCTCAGTTTAAGACTAATTATTCGCAGTTTGCTTGTACACTTTTGCTTGTAAGTAGAGGCACAGATATTTGCTGACCCATTGCTTTGCCCACCACAGAAAATCACTAAATCATACGACATAAGAGCCTATGTTAAATGTGTAATACATGTTAAAAAGAGAATCCCTGTTACTTTGCTCCCAGTTTAGGAAGGCAAATCATATCTATCAGTATCTAGTAGATAGGGAAATGAACTTAATTCTGCATTTTACACAAAAGGCAAATTCAGAAAGTCATGGTCATTTCTAGCGTCCTGAGATAAAATGTGTCCCACCAAGTTGCATGAAGTGGACGAAGAGTCTTTCTTTAGTTATAGTAACATGTACAACTCTTGGTATAAATCACAGTGCTCTCCCATCTAATCTTCAATGAAAACACTGACAGTGAAAAGCCCCTACACATATGTTCAAAATATGAAACACCTCTATAACCTTCCCACTGGCACACTTCTTGTCTCTATTGATCTATACCAACTCAATTTCCTGCCAGACACTTTTTCAAAAGTTCTAAAACATATACGTGATAGAGTGATAAGGTTTGGAAACAAGAACTTGATCAATGGGTCTAATGCAGTACTCAGATCAGCTTCTACCTCTGATGCAAAGAGAGGGAAGTGATTATCCAGATAACCCATTCAACAATTCCATGTGAAGTGCATAATTTTTTCTTTATTCTTTATGACAAATCACTGCCCTTCTCTTGGTAGAGAAAGATACTAAACTATAATTCAGTTAGTACAGGAAAATGCTTGGAAGATCTGTATGTTGTCTACCACCACGACATTTTGCTTTGAAGTACAATTATTCCTTCTGTCATGATAAAAATTACAGCGAGATTTTTGAGCATTTACTATGTGACAATCCCTAAAATAGAAACAAAATTTTCTAACCCAGTATGTTCTCGGGTTAGACTGCAAGAACAATAAACTCTTTCAAAATCCTGTCATTTTAGTTGCTTTGGTTTAAGTGCCTCAAATTAAGAGACATAAGGAAAAGGCACTGCCATTTTGTAGTTTGCTCATGTTAACATACGGATAATTTAAAGATGTTTTTACCAAAAACATAACACTAATTAATATCTCTCTCGTAAAGGACACACTGCTTTAGTATTCTAGGGTCACAGCAATTTCACTGATAGTTTCAGTAATAAAAAAATTATAATTGTCAACCACTTAAAGTTTTTACGGAGCTCACATAAGCCCTGGGAATTTCCATGAAGAGTAAACATATGTGTGAAATAGTTTCTGCAGCCATTTCAAGGAGTTTAGAGCAGAACGAGAATTGCTAAAGAAGAGTAAAATTTTTCTAAGTGAAAACTTGACGTGTGGACAACTGGGCCAAGGTAGCAGGAAAAAGCCATATCACATATTCTTTCTTCACATGTAATACACTTAGCCAGGAAAGTGCAATGACCACAATTAGGATAGCTAACCAAAAAAAAAAAAAAAAACAGAAAAAAAGGTGGAACTTGAGATAAGAGAGAATATTCATGTGACGAGTTTTTATGAATAGTGTATATCTTTCTTAGTATACAGTTAATAGATTTTATCTAAATTTTATAAATCAATAGAAAGTGGTGGAAGCATATTTGATTGTTAAATACAATTCAACTGTATCTAAAGGATTAAAATATCATAATAAGAAAAAATTAAAGAATATAATGGCAAAAACTTAGGAAGGTGAATCAGGTAAGGAAGTATGAGGAATTAAATCATTTCATTTTTTTCAATATTTTGTAACAGAAAGCCTGTTGATATTATGTGAAGTTTATAAACAAGGAATATCTTTTTAAATGTGTAATATAAAGTTATTAAGCTAAGTAGTAAAAAGTCTAAAATGAAACCTAAATTTGACTAAAGCTTCAGACTATAAAATGTGAGCTCTAAGGTCTGGTGTTAAGTAAGAGTGACCTTTGTTTTTCTTGACGAGAACAAAGAAATAAAACACTAGGCACTAGATATTTTTGACACTTTTGAGGGAATTATCTACTTGACAGTATATCAACAGGGATGAGTCAAGTGGTAAAGGATTATAGAATTTAGGTCAAGGTGGAAATGACAGAAAATTCAAGGGAACAGGGAGGCATTTTATCAGACATTCTTTCATTTTATATGATAAAAGTGAAATCTGCAGTCATTTTTAGAAGTAAAGTTTCTTTGTTATCTTGCCCAGTTGAAAAAAAGAATAGCAAACGTATACATAAGTGTGTGTCTGCATGTGTTTATGTGTGTGTCTGTGGTGGTATGTGAATGTGCAGTAGTTCCCAATCATATGAGGCCTGTGGAGGTAATAAGCAGGTGTCAGGGCTTGTTCCACAGCACCCTTGAGGGCATTGGAGAAAGGAAGATAATAAGCCTCTGAGAGTCTATCTCCCTGTAGCAATATTTGAATCCAATCTAATAGAGAAGGAAGGTAAAGTCAGAGATAGAAACAGGTGACATTGTGCAGAGACATAGAACCAGACACTTAAATCTACTTCTCTAGTGGTGTATTTTGATAGAAAAGTAATTGTTTTGAGGCCTAGAAAATATTGAGCATAAGATTTATAATAATAATTACATAGCTACCAGTTTAACCACCATCTTACAATGCTATTTTGTTTCCTGTGAATGAATGAAATTGGCAATATGTTTTCCCAGTTGTGTCTCCAATGTCATGTCATGTAAGAACAGTGGTCAGACAGCATTTCAATCACATCCTTTAGTGATACACCAGGTAACATCGGACTGTGCGAGCAGGCTGATGTGGGAATCCTGATACTGTCTCTTAATAAGCCTGGGCAAGTTTCAGTGTCAGTTTTCTCATCTGCAAATAGAGTAATTCTGACCTCGTTTACTCATGCCTATCAAATGAGGTAATATATGGGAGCTATCTGGTACTGTCCATAGAATATAATAAGCACATCATAAATAATAGAAAAAGAAAAACAGTGGAGGAAGGAAGAAGGTCAGGGTGCTATTTTAATAATAACAAATAATTATGCACACACACACCATAATTTTAACTTTCTATTTCCAGAAGCCATTTCTAAAATCAAAGACTCTTTGAGCCATATTATACTTGTGTAACCTGAACAAACTACCTGTGTAAAACCTTAGTCTCCTCGTCTTTGAAAGGGACATAGTGATAGTACTTAGCTTCTTAGAGTTGTGAGGTTTAATTTATTAAGCACACAAAAATTGCTTAACTGGGCTGGAGTGAATAAGTGCTCCATAAATGTTACTTATTGGTATTCTTTGTATATGTATTTTCTCCCCCCAAACCCACTCATTTTAATGGCATAAATTCCTCACCCCTGTGAGACGAAAAGAAGTATACAGGAAGAGACAGAGAAAACAAATGTAATTTGGAAAGTAGTATTCACATATCAAGTTTGCTTTTCTTCCAAATTTTGGGGCTAGATCTTCTTTCCCTAACGTCATCAAATTATTTAAATAAAAAAATAATACATTCAGAATACTGACTGAGTTCTTACCTGTAGGCATTTTGTTGAGCACTTTACCTGATATATAAGATTTAATCCTCACAACGCTAGAAGGAGGTACAGTAATTCCTCCAATATTGCAGAGAGGAAATTGAAGTTCAGAATTGTTAAGTAACTTGTACAAGGTCATATATCTAGTGATTTAGCAGAGCTGAAATTCAAAGATAGTTATAATTAAACACACCTCAGTTTAAGTATTTATGCTCCTGTTCAAATATTCCCAAGAGAACTCCAGTTTCCAAATAATGATGAATAAACAGGTAGCCAATGGCCAGGTAGAGGCAATTTAGGAAGTGTTTGGATGAGCCTAAGAAAGTGTCTGGCTTGCTTGTTCTTCTACTCATAAACCAACTGTGTATTGCTTGTTAGCCAGCAAAAGATCTCAAACTATCTAAAAAATGATGTGATTTCTCACTGAAGGGGGTTATAAATTTTTTGTGTCTATTAAACTGAACCAATCCCCAAATAAACACACTAATTTTACAGAAAGTTATTCAAAACCCCTAGAATTACAGAAGCATTGAATATATTATATATTCCAGAATACTGCAATTACACACTTCAGTTAAGTTCTGAATAAGTAGCTTAGTATAATATTAGTATCTCATTCCTTTTTCCTTTTATAATCACTTTAAAAGGAAGCCCTGGATTTCTGGCTTTGATCTAGAAGACAGCTTAAATCGGACAATCAAAAGAAACCATTGTATAAAAAAGGTGGCAGAGAGGTCCACTTCCCAGACATCCAGTGATAGAGAAACCACAAATCATTCATATAGCTAAAGAGAGAAAGCAAGCAATGATCTAATTGTTCTCTGTTTTTCTTGTTTTTTACTTCCACCTTCTTTGCTCCACTCTCAACACCATGTCCTTCTATTCAGTTCTCCATATGCATAGATTTGAGAGAAAATGCTATTGCCTCCTGATTTCCTATAGTTATGTACTTGGCGTGTTATAACAAAACTTTAAAAATATCTAAGGTGAATATCATTTCTTATGAGAATCCTAAGTAATAATAGCACAAGCTAATATTCATTAAGTGATCACTTGGAGTCAGATACTTCCCTAAAAATATGTCATCATCCCATTTCTTTTAAATGAGGTTTATTTTGGTATAATTTGCATATAGTAACATTCACTCATTTCAGGCATCTGGTTTAATTAGTTTTGTCTAATCACCCTAATCAAGTTACAGAATATTTTCACCACCCCCTAAAATTCTCTTGTTCTGCTTCAGGGTCAGTTTCTCCTCCTACCCACAGTCCCCTGCAAACACGAATCTGCAGTCTATCTTTATTGATTTGCCTTATTCCATTTTAAAAGTAAGGCAACTCATTTTCCAAAGGTCAGGAGTTAGTAAGTGCCTAGTTAATTGGAACATTCGGCATTCAATTCCACATCTGTCTGACTCTGTGACTCTTACTCCTATCTACTTTATGCTCTTATGTCTCTGTAGTGTAATCTTCCCCATTAGTTCATTAATGATCTTAAGATCCTCTTTTACTATGCTTAGTTTATTTTAAAAATTAATATGATTGGATGCAGGAAATTATCTCCTAATAGTATGAGGTAAATTAAAGCATATATTAAAGTGTGGCTGTAACTCAGCTACTGATTGCTAAAATTACACTAAAAAGGAAAAAAATATAGAGTGACAATTTCAACATGGCAGAATCATTTTTGAGATATCAATTTGTGTTTTCCTCCTTATTTCCCCTTCATTCCTGTTCAAAGTAGGTGTATTCTAAGCAGGCCCTTTGAAATGTCATGCCTCAGGATGTTTTGTAGGAGGAATTATGGAGAGTGTCAGAAGACTTTAAAAACTTGGGGACTCTGAAGAAGTGATGCCATGTGTCTGGGTAGGAGAAATAGAAGAGCTTTGGGGAGCAAGGTGAGAGAAAGGAAGACTTTTTCCAAATTGAGGAAGGAGACAGAAGTTGAGGGGTTCAGAATAGTAAGATCTATATACCACTTAGTGGCAGCAGCCCACAGAGCTTGCAAGCAAGCATTGATGATTCATTAAGGAAAACAAAGTGTTTAGGCACTGAGGTTTCCAATGGTATCCATGCAACACAATTGGTGCAGTAGTAGCCAAGCTGCCAGATTATAAATGGCCATACAAACTGAGAAATTGTTTTCTTGTTGGCAACCTGTGGACTGACAAAAAAGCCTAACACACACTGACATTTACTATGCATTGTACACATAAACATACCTAATTCTCACAACCAAATACTATTAGATTAGCATTAACCCCATTTCACAACCAGAGAAACTAAGACAAAGAAATACTACATTCTTTGCTCAAGATCACACAAGTAACCAAGTGGCAGAGACATGATTTGAACCCAAACAGACAGATTTCTAGCCTGAAAACTTATGCTGTACTGCCCAAGCCTACTGAAATTTCAGTGACCTTGCTTCATGCTGGGAGAAGAGAACTAATATTGACAAATATTGGACTTTCAGGGAAGGAACTCAGATCTAGGGTCAGATTTTTATTGTAGTTCCTTAAAAGAATAGAATAGTATGACTTTTTTTATCCCACTGAGTGTGTGGACATAAATATATTCTGAATACATTAGCAGTATGAAATTTTAGGGATCAGTTATGCATTATAGTGGAAGTTTCTGAAGGTATTAAAAATTAATCACAAGGCATTCTTTGTTCATGGATTTGAAGAATTAATTTTGTTAAAATGTCTAAACTACCTAAAGCAATCTACAGATTCAATGCTCTCCCCATCAAAATCCCAAATAATTGTTTTATGGAAATATTTAAAAAATCCTTAAAGTCAGATGGAACCACAAAAGACCCAGAATAGCCAGTGTTTTCTTGAGAAGAAAACTGGAAGCATCACATTTCTAATTTCAAAACATATTGCAAAGTTAGAGTATTTAAAATAGTATGGTACTGGCATAAAGACAAACATATATACCAGAATAGATGCCCCAGAATTAAATCCACACATATACAGTGAACTGAAATTTGACAATGGTGACGCAATGGGGAAAGGATATTCTCTTTAACAAATATTGTTGGAACAGCTGGACATCCACATGCAGAGAATGAAACTGTACCTCATCTCTACTGTACACAAAAATTAACTCAAATGGATTAAAGACTTAAACATAAGACCTGAAATTGTAAAATGACTAGAAGAAAACATAAGGTTAAACCTTGACATTGGTCTTGAAAATAATTTCTTGGGTATGACAGCAAAAGCATAGACAAGAAAAATAAAAATTAAAAAGTAGGAATACATTAAATTAAACACTTTTGCACAGCAAGGAAAACAAACTAAAGAATGAAAAGACAACTTAGTAAATAAAGTATTTGTAAACTGATAAAATTTGTCAATTTTATCTCAATAAAGAAAAGAAAGGGAAAAATAGTTTAAAGGACATAAAAAATGCTATGTTCATTAACTCATTCAACAAATGTTTATTGAACGTCTACGTACTTCTAGGGTCCTGGGGACACAAAAGATAGGAGAGAGAGAGAGAAAAATCTCTGCCCTCTTAGGTCTTTACTTGAGAGAAGACTATCAAGAAACACAAGAAATTTCAGATGATGACAAGAGTCATGGAGAAAAAAATATTTTTAGGGAGTACTACATATATACGAGAAGGCCTTATTGATAATGTTATTGTGAGGAAAGAATTAATACAGCAAGTCTGATTGGTCAATCTTTGAATGGCTCCAGGGGTATCTGCAAACAGGATTGATTCTTGCTCAACCCCCAGGACTGTGACCCAGAGAATGTCCTCTGTTGTTGATTAATAATGTTGTTGCGGGTATTCAGAGCAATGGGACATGCTTCACCAGCTTGTCAGGACTTATCAGGATTGTTTTGTGAGCATCCAGATTGGTGATACACCTGGCTTTATTGTTGGAGTCTTGAGTTTCCATTACCATATCATGTGACCAGCTCAACATAATAGCCCTGAACCTGGAGACTGAAGCTGGCTTCCCTCGGCAGAGACGTTTCACATGTGGGCCTGGCTATGTTTGGGGGAAAATGATGGTGTTTTGAAAATGCTCCTATAGATTGGGGCTGGGCACTGGAGGAGGGGACTGTGTCCAGGTCACACTACCTTCTGTGTGAACTAATTACCTACAGTTCTTTATAGCATTCTGGGTTTACCTCTCACGTTAGTTTGAAGTGACCATGATCCCTCCTACCAGCTTGCCATTGTTGATTAGACAAGGGTGGATATTGGCCCTCAAATGGATCTGATTGAGTCTTTCTCCTAAGAATTAGGATTTAGGACAGCATGAGTCAGAGCACTTAAGATTTGAGAAATAGAGAATGGGGGGAAGCATATATCTATAAATTGAAAGGCTATTTTCTGAAAACAAAAGTAGAAAATCTAGACTGCAGAAAGGAAGGAAAAAGCTACAAAGAGAAGTAAATGGGAAACCAATCAACCTGAACTTCTGGGGCTCAGAAAAGCAGACAGGTAATTCAAGTCCCTGGTCAGATCCAGCTGTATCTTTGGCTTGGATCTTATGACAATTCTGTATCTTTTCAATAATTTCCTAGCTAGTTTAAATGAGTTTCTTTTCCTTAAAATTGTCCTTAAGACAACCCCCCGGCCCGCCCCACCCCTCCGCCCCCCGCAGAAGTGGAAAGAACATCCTCCATAACATTTTGAGACTTGTCTATCAGTATTTTTCAACTAAATCACCTGGGGAGCTGTTAAAGTGCAGGAGGTTTGGAGTGGTGCTGATTTTCTGAATGTTTATCAAGCTCCCGGGGATGCCAGTGATGCTGGTTTATGGACCCCTCTCTAGAGGGATCTAGAATTGAATTTGTAGCACAGCGAGTATAAATGGCTACCAAAGAGTTTTAAAATTAAGTTTGGACCCAATTTCTGAATGATTGCATATACTATGCCAAAATATTACAGATTCTTCTGCAGGAAATGGTATAGTACTAGTGGCTTAAAAAAAAAATCAAAACATAGTTGTAGAAAGATAACACTAACAGCAAAGTGGCGAGTGGAAGGGATGGAGAAGTGACAGAGAAAAATAAATCAAATAGGAAAATATTTTACATGGAATTATTGAGAAATACTTGTTTTTATGCCTCATAAAGAATAAAGCTTGGAAGACTTATTTGAAATTTCAGACTGAACACAAGTTTGATGTTTATTTTCTACACACACAAAAAAAAATCCCTGGCTGTTTTCCTTCAAATGTTTGCAGGTGTGGATAATTAAAATACCACACTTACTTTCATTTGATTGTATGAGCATTCTCATGTCTACAAGTGATTCTAATCAACTTCACTAAATGTCTAGGGGAACCTCTATAATTAACAAAACTTTATGTACAATCATTAGAGTTTAGAATTATAATTTATGTTACATTTCTAATTAGTATTTTTATCCCCTTGAACTTCTATTTTTCTTGGGGAACCAGAATTTACAAAATGATCAAAATACTTTTCATTATTTTAGATAAAATGATTTAGGAATGAATAGAAAACAATCAAGTATTTCAAATAATAAGCCTATGCCCACATGTAATGATTGATTAGATGAAATGACATTCAAGTTATTTGTTCAATTTCATTGTCTATTAGATTTTCAGTGTTATTTTTATATGAAGAAATCTTCCTTCATCTTGTAACTGATACACCTTATCTGAGTGCAGCAAACTTACACTGGGTGGCTCTGCTAATGCTCAAAATGGATTTAGGCAACTTTTCTATCCAATCAGTACCTGGGAACATGTATAATGCATAATACAGCTCAGCAGTGAAGAGAAAAGCTTTGGAGTTATAAAGACCAAGAATCAAACATTTACTTTATTTCCAAGGCTTAGAGTCATCAAATATAAATTGAGGTAATAATTTCTTTTTTATAGAATTGTTGAGAATTATATGAGGCAATATACACACAGATGCATACTATATCCTAAAACACATACTTGCTATTACTATGATACTTGTATGAATGGACATTATTCTTTTATACTAAAAGGCACTATGGTAATATAATTATTACAATCATGTTACTTAAAATTTTTAATTTATTTCAAATTGCTCAATTTGAAAGAAATAAATAGCACAGATGGGTCAGAAAAATTCAAATATTGAATTTTGGAGGACAGTTTAATAAAAATGAACTAACTAAATCTGAATATTTTGACTCTGAATCCAGTGGAACAATGTATCTCAAACCAGAAATATTCCACAGCCAAATCTCCTCAAATTCTCAGTCATAATTTTGAGCTGATGTGTAGGTACCTGCGTTTTATTTTTTATATTTCTTATTGGAGTATAGCTGATTTACACTTTTGTGTCAGTTTCAGGTGTACAGTAAAGTGAATCAGTTATACATATATATATACCACTCTTTTTTAGATTCTTTTCCCATATAGGCCATTACAGAGTATTGAGTAGAGTTCCCTGTGCTACACAGTAGGTCCTTATTAGTAATCTATTTTATATATAGTAGATATACATGCCAATCCCAATCTCCCAATTTATCCCTTATCCCTTGGTAACCATAAGTTTGTTTCCTACATCTCTGACTCTATTTCTGTTTTGTAAATAAGTTCATTTGTACCCTTTTTTTAGATTCCACATGTAAATGATATCATATGATATCTGTCTTTCTGTGTCTGACTTACTCAGTATGACAATCTCTAGGTCCATCCATGTTGCTGTAAATGGCATTATTTTGTTCTTTTTTATGGCAGAGTAATATTCCATTGTATATATGTACCGCATCTTCTTTATCCATTCATCTGTTGATGGATGTTTAAGTTGCTTCCATGTCCTGTCTATTGTAAATAGTGGTGCAGTGAACATTGGGGTGTATGTATCTTTTTGAATTATGGTTTGGAATCTGCATTTTAAATGAATACACCAAGTGGATTCTGAGGGAAGTAATTCTCCAGCCACACCCTGAGACACACTACATGAATCTGAGCAAGGGACAGATGCTAAGCTTTGTTCATCTCTTCACACTCAGTGCCTGACTCTGTGCCTAATATGCAGTAAGTGTTCAATAAATAATGATGAAATAATATGATAAATAATTAACATACCAAAACCAAACTGATTGATATTGTTACCATTTTGGTAATTATTGCTATTCAGAGTTGCAAGTAAAAATTTTAATTTTTATTCTGACTTGTGAGAGTGGGTGGTTATATTCCAGTTAATTATTGTGATCTGTAACAAAATGGTGATAAGGCTAATTTATTTATTTAAAATACAAGGACTTCCCTGGTGTTCCAGTGGTTAAGACTTCACACTTCCACTGCAGGGGTTGTGGCTTCTATCCCTGGTGGGGGAACTAAGATCCCCCACCAGGCATGGCCAAAAAAAAAAAACAAAAACCTAACGGCATGGCAAAAAAAAAAAAAAAAGGCGTGACCAAAAAAAAGAAACCTAATGCAAACTGGCATTCACAAAAAAGGACTTAAAAAAAATAAAATAAAATATGAAAAACTTGAATGTGTTGTTTACTTATATTTATACTTAATCTCAGACCCTTTTCAAACATTTGAAACATCAAGATATGAAATAAGAAACTACCTAGTTTCAATACGTGACTCATATTCACCTTGTCCCTGAGAATCAATTTTGCTTTCCAGCTGGTACAAAACAGAACGCTAGTCTTTTGTTTCCCCTTGTCCAGTGAGCTTTAAGCAGAAAAAGTGTGAACAATTACACGTGAAAGTTGAGAAAGGAAAGGGTGCAAGCTAACAGAAGGAACTGCCAGATAAGCAAGCAATTAATCAGGATAACAATAAGAGGCAAGATTATCTGCCTTACAATCGACAAATGGAAAATGAGCCTGAACATAAATTAGGCTTGGCTATGGTATCAAAATTTGACTTTTAGTGAATAAATGTTCAGTTTCTCTCCTGAGAGTGATCAGTATTATATTTGAAGATAAAATAAAAATTTTGGCTTTCAATGTTTAAAATCAGATATTTTACTTAAGCAGCATTTAAAAATTTATAAAAATACTAAATTTCAAATCATATGTTGGAGAGGACTCTAATACCAGCCCTGAATCTGATAACATTATGAACTTGGACAGATATTTAAATGCCAAAGCTCTGACTTTATTTTTGCCTGTATATCTCACAATGTTATTTGGATATCAAGTTTTTAAAAGGTATGTCTGTGAATGTGCTTTAAAAATGATAATTGAATAGGGAAACACCAGGTGTCATTTTTAATATTTTCTAATATCATCATAACTATAACAATCCCCAGTGCACATTTATTCATGTTATTTTTGAGATTTTTATTGCCCTGTGACTGTATTCTGCTAATTATTTCTACAGAAAATATATAAATTAGATGTTAGGAAGATCAGGACAAGTTTTTGAGGAAGTATTTTGAATTATGTGTAAAACTGGGGTATTAAAAGTAGATGGTTGAGCACACAAAGTTTCAGTAAGGGGTTTTAAATTTCAGAGAGACTTCTGGTCACTATGGTCCACCAAGCTAATAAAAGTAGTCTCTTGTCGAATGCCAAAATAATTCAAATATACAGTAGAGTTTAAAAAGAGGAAAAGACAATCTCAATGATAAGGAAAGAATTCAAGGCTGGAAATTTCATCAGGTACTAAACAGAATAGATCATATAAGTTACTGGAAACTGTTATCACCTAGAAGGTTACATGAATGCTCACAGGTGCCTGGTTGTAAAACCATTTTAAAAATACTTTTCCTACTGTTAATTTTATGGGAAGAAATAAAAGAAGCATCCAGTGAAAGATGAGACTCCAAGCTGTTACCATTAAATATGGAGTCTAAAATCATGTTATCTAATTAGACATACAAAAATGTCAGCCCCAAAATTGACCTAAAAACTGGTATAGGATGGATGGCATTCAAAAACTCATGATGAACATGGAGAAGCCCCACTGGAATACCACTGCAATTTAAAGCAAGAGAAAATCACCAGAGCAAACAAGTGACTTACACTGGGGATGAGATAAGAAGCAAATTGCCCAGAACAGAGAGTAAACAACTATGAGAAAAAGAAAAAGAGCAAAATCAAAAAGAACAAAAGAAAAAACTCATACTTTAAGAATGACAGAGAATAGAACCACCCAGGGGAATTTTAGCACTTTGAAAATGTTCAAAGAAAGGATGAGAAGAACTATAATGCATACAGGAAAAAAATAGTTCATTTTGGGAACTATAGGATGAACAAACAATTTATAGGATGAAAATTAAAGGCATTGATTTTTTTTAAAAAAGTTGTTAATAGTTTCTATGGGTAGACTAGACAAAACTGAAGAAAGAATTATACAATGGGAAGTTAGATTTAAAGAAATAGAAAAAAATACAACATAAATAAGACCTTGGAAAATATAAGGGAGCTGTTAAGAGACATTAAAGGAAAGTTAAGAAGTTTCAACATATAACTAATAAAGAGTGCCAGAAGTAGAGAATAGAGTTAAAAGGTGAGAGGATATTTTCAAAGCCATAATAAATGAAAAATTCCAGAATTTATAAAGAAAAAAAAATACATTAGTCCTCAGAATGAAAAGCACACAGAAAACCAATCAACATATATAAGTAATAAGCCCATATCTGTTTATATTATAGTGAAAATACAGAGTATAAGACATAAGGAAAAAATCTTGGAGAGGTACCAAAGGAAAAAATAAGAAAAAGAAGATGATTATTTTCAAAGAAATGATAATAAACTTTATTGCAGAGTGCTCAGCAAAACTTTTGAAATTAATATACAAAGTAATAATATCCTCAAATTATTTAGAGAAAATAGTTGTCAGTCTAGGAATCCATACTAGGTTAGCAATATTAATACTAAATTAGATAAATACTATTCACATGTGAAGGCTGAATGATTATTTTTCAGACATAAAAGCCAAAAGTTTACATTTTACATAGTTTCACTGAACAAAGGAATACCTCAGCAAGGAAAACAAACTAAAGATAAAGAAAGATATAGATGGAATAAACAATGATAGGCAAATAAAGTTAAAGATTTTGGAAAATCTTATTATTTACTTGCAAAAAGCAATCTACCACTAATTTTAAGAGGTTTTAAACAACAATAATGAAATTGACAGTAATAACTGGAAAAATAAGAAGAGGAAATTAAGAGCAGTCTGTTGTGTTGTGTGCTTATAAAAGACACTTTAGACTATTCAGCAAACTTAAGTGTTTATATTAAAACGTTTAAGTGTAACCATTAAAATAATAGAGTTGGAATGTTTTTCTATTATAAGAAATCAAACAAAAGGGAGACTAAAAAATCTATTCCAGAGGAGGAGAAGATGGGAGGATATAAAGAAAAGCATAATAAAAACTCTAAATAATAATATATTTGATTTACATTTATATAAAATGCTAAATCACAAAAACAATTTATTTGGAAAAGCAAGCAAGTAGAAGAATATGTATAGAATTATGTATCTTCTTTTTTTATCTTCATATATCAAAACTGGTAGATCTCAGAAACACCAAGATGAAGAAACAAGCTATTGAATGATAAGCATGTCATGGCATAGTATCATAAAAGACTTCAAAAGACCTTTTTCTATCTAGAGAGTCCTTGCCATTCAAAATATACACACACAACAATCCAATATATTACTTATGAATACAATTAACACTAGTAAAGTTTTGCAACACAGAGGCACATCAATCTCAAGATAATGGTTGCTTTTGTGAAGAAAGGGGAGGAATAAGATTGAGGACAGGTACAAAGGGAACATCATCTCCTCAACTTTATCTGTGACAACTGTTTACTTATAAATAATTTTGAGGTTATCAAGGTAAGATTTTAATGTTTATTAGATTTTTGGCTGTTGTTACATGGGTGTTTGTAATGTTAAGGTTTGTACTTTTCTTTGTGCTTAGATATATAATAATAAAAAATTATAATAAAATTCTGAAATAATAATTTTACTTATATATGGAATATGGGAACACTAACATTTCTTCATAAAAGTACTGACGTAATAGAGTAATACATGTCTTCTGAGAAAACCAACACAACTATCATAATATTTTATTTTCAAATAAATAGTACAATTTCCAACTTTGAAATGACTAGCTCCAAATGAATGTCAGACTACTTACACATGTCTAAAAATCCTAGATTTGGCTTAAATCCACAGGTACCTGCCTATTCAAAAATTGCAGGTATTATTTATGCCATGTACATGAAGCTACTGATATATGTCACAATTACATTTTCCTTCTATTGTCTCAGATCAGTTGGAAGCATCTTCACAATTACAAGGATCTGATTCCCTACCGGCTCTCTTAAATCAGGGGAATGTCAGCAGTAAAAGAAATCGCATGTCTTTTCACAAATGAAAAATTTGTCCACGGGCTTTTCACAGAGAAGTACTGTCTTCCATGATAGATGTAAGGCTTACTAGAATTATGAGTGAGAGTGAGGGATAAAGTTAAGAAACTGTACAATTACAAGCAATAATGGCCCAAATAAAATTGTGTTAATGAGTTTGCCCTTAATTGAGTTTTACTCCCACTGCTAAACTCTTTAATAAAATATATTGGCACATCATTTATTTTATGATGCATTAAAATCTGTGCTACACTAAAGTGTTATTATGATACTTAGAAAATACGACTTGCTTCATTTCACAGTATTGTTTACTGTCAAAGGCATTATCATAGCATTGCAGTTGTTTGTCAGAACTCCTCAACCTGGGAAATAAGAGTTAATTTAGCTATCATATTCACAGAAATTGCCTTTTTTAATGCAAGATTTATTTGATTTTAATTTAAAATCCTTAGTGAATTTCCCAGTAGGCCTGTAATTCCACATTGGAGCACTCCATTTACATGGTGCCAAAGACGTGGATTCAAAGGAGATGCTGTTCTGTCCAGAGAATTCCTGCCTTTCAGTGAATTTTTCAGGTTGATTACTGTATCCCAGTAATCACACTGAAGTTTTGGGAGTAACAATGTGTCATAAAAGGGAAGTAATCCTCTACATTTGCCTTTTATTGAAGCAACTCTACCTTGGGCTCAACTCAGTCCCCAAACAGCACAATCTCTAACAACAAGATCAAAAAGTCCAAGAGCAGAGAAGGAATTACTGCACTCCGCTGGACAGTATATAACAGCTTCAAGTTAGTTCAGCAAAGTGATGTGCTGGCTACTGAGATTCTTCTTAGGTTCCAAAGACTACTGCAGTTTCAACACATTAATTCTAAAGTGGAACTTCAACTTAGCCTCTTTTTCATAATAAGCTGTTTTGAAATCACAAGCTTTAGACAGTAGTTTTCTGTTCACAATCCTGGGACTGCTGTTTTCTAGATTTAGAATTCTGTTAGGATTCTTTAGCACCTGGGACAGTACCCTACACATAGCTGGGTAATCAAAGTATCAAAAAATTCATGACTAGATAATTTATTTATACATGCATGAATAAATGAATGAATGAATATGAATATACCTAATCTTTCTAAGCTTTACTTTCCTCGATATAAACAGGGGGTAAGATCCCTAACATGAAGTGTCATTATTAGAGAAAGAAAAAAATGTACATAAAGAACCTGGAGCAAAGTAGAAGCAAAAATAATATGAAATAGAACTGGAGTATACTCCTATTACAACCTGGCTAGTTATGCACTGAATCTTATTAATTGCTGGCCAAAATATTCTCCAACATGACAGTGGTTCAATGTAAAATTATGTTAAATGATACCCACTAAAGCATGTTAGTGCCATTTCCCCATCACTAAACTCTGCATTCAAAATCTTGTTGCTGTCTCAATGACATAACTTTTATAAAATGGAAAATAGTAGCTAGATACTGAACAATGTATTTGGGAAATCACTGAACATCACACAGCCTCCCTCTTCTACTTGCTTTGACACTGCTAACTGTGATCTTTTCACATTTTAGAGGTATGGTGAAAAGTCAAAAGTTCTGTAATACTGAGATTCACGCCTCAAGAAGAAAATATATTTATTTGGTCAAAAGGATGGAATTGGCTACTTTTACAGAAGTGCTAGCACAAAGGCTGCCAGGGTACAATTTGTTTGTTGGTTTGTTTTGTGAGACATCATGATTTGTACAGTCACTGGGGATTAAATGGCATGCCTTTGGGGGATTATTTTTTCTTTCCTTTGTAATGGAACTAAAGCTTATGTTGGCAAACTTAACGACTGCAGTTTTCAAACTATGATCTAGAGATTAGGATATCTTTTAAAAATTAAAAAAAGAATAATATTATACCCACAAATGACTTTCAATTCATACTACTTTTTAACAGAAATTATATGGCATCTATTGCATTTTTAAATATAATAAAACTAAAGGAAATGATTATGAGATGCAGCTAATGCTTCAGCTGACTCTCACAATATGGGTGCAATTTTAATTAAAGTATAATGTCTTTAATTCAGTCAATTTTAACTTAGCTCAAAAGCATTGTGAAGACTCTAAATGAGAAACAAACCTTATTTCCAGCTTTTAAAACTTTGAGTAATAGATGAAACAACTTAATCAAATTTAAAATTTTATATTACATTTTAGGATGATTTTTCCATGAAGTTGATATTTTAACAAATTAGAAAGAATCATTGTCTGTTCACCCCTCTTCCTATGGAATGCCACATATTGCACGTTCCCTACAAAAATGCCAAAACTATAAATAAGAAAGAGAAACCCTAGATTCAATTTATTTCAAATCACTTCCTCACTTGCAAATTTTAAACTGGTTTGTTAAATTTGAGACAATAGATTTATTTTTCAGGTGTTACAAATCAAAAATCAAATTTGAAGTTGATGTTTAAAGATGAAATTCATTTCACAAAACTAAATTCTAAACAATAAAATTAGCAGTTGACCTCTTTTTCCCCCCTCCAAACTTAATTTTCTGTTAGTAAATAGCACAAGATAGGGAGCAATGTCATCATGAGGCCTCTGTTCACAGGATTGATGGAGCATGAGCTGCAAAAGTTAAAACTTCCCCATGCCAGCCTTATAATGTGGCTCAGGTGTGAATGAGTAGGTTAATCATGTGAAAACATAGTTCAATTGTGAATCAATCTCTGGCTGAGCCTGCTTGACTAGATATCTGCGGTGAAGGCTGTTGACAGCATGCTTTCTTTTGATTGACTGAAGCTGGAAAAGAAAAAGTGGTGGTTAGTTTTTGTCCATATTCCTGTCACTGACTTCCTTGCAACATTCCTAAAAACTTATGATAAATCCAGAAACAGTTCCAAGGAAATTAAGATTCATACTGTCCTCTGATATTTTTCTGTTCAGATGCTCTTTATCTGCCTTACTCTGAGCCTTACAGTATCAAGAATGAAATTCACTGGGAAATTTCAGACCACATTGCTGCCTGTAGACCTAGGCCATCCTAAGTGAGACCTTCTTACATTTAAAATCCTCTGAAGAATGAATAATGACCAAATCCTGCAAAGGGGTTTTTTAAAATTTCCTTCAACTAACGTTTGCTGTCCTCAGATCCAGGTAGAATAACATCAAACTCACTGATGGATTGAGATTTAAAGGAGCCCCTCCTCCAAGACCAGTATTCCTCTTGCTGCTTATATTTTAGCATTTTCCATACTCAGGACAAAGAGAATTTACTTTGCCCTTCACCTCAAAAAGGGCTTGCATTATTTGTGTACATGTCAAGACATGTTTTTTTCATCTTTTTATTTAATACAGGGCAGACATAAACCCCTTTTAAAGATTATATCATATGTCACCTTCTTTTTAAAACCTTATCTACTCCACATGTCCTGGAACATTGTAGACACTCAGAACTGTTAGTGGAATGAATGACTATTTTATAAAAACTGCATTTATAAAATGCAGTTTTTTTTTTTTACTAATCATGTATTTATTTATAATCTCTATTAAAAAACTTTAAAACCTTGATATATTTACTGGAATATTACCAATGTCACTACTTCTGGCTCATAATAGACACACATTAATGTTTGGGAAATGAAGGAATAGGCAATCAATACTAAAACTAATACACATTCTTCTCAAGTGCTCATGGAACATTCTCCAGGATAGACCATATCTTGGGTCACAAATCAAGCCTTGGTAAATTTAAGGAAACTGAAATCATATCAAGTATCTTTTCCGACCACAATGCTATGAGATTAGATATCAATTACAGGAAAAGATCTGTAAAAATTACAAACACATGGAGGCTAAACAATATGCTACTTAATAACCAAGTGATCACTGAAGAAATCAAAGAGGAAATCAAAAAATACCTAGAAACAAATGACAATGAAGACACGATGACCCAAAACCTATGGGATGCAGCAAAAGCAGTTCTAAGAGGGAAGTTTATAGCAATACAATCCTACCTTAACAGACAGGAAACATCTCGAATAAACCACCTAACCTTGCACCTAAAGCAATTAGAGAAAGAAGAACAAAAAAAAAACCAAAGTTAACAGAAGGAAAGAAATCATAAAGATCAGATCAGAAATAAATGAAAGACAAATGAAGGAAACAAGAGCAAAGATCAATAAAACTAAAAGCTGGTTCTTTGAGAAGATAAACAAAAATGATTAACCATTAGCCAGACTCATCAAGAAAAAAAGGGAGAAGACTCAAATCAATAGAATTAGAAATGAAAAAGGAGAAGTAACAACTGACACTGCATAAATACAAAGGATCATGAGAGATTACTACAAGCAACTCTATGCCAATAAAATGGACAACCTGGAAGAAATGGGCAAATTCTTAGAAACGCACAACCTGCCAAAGCTGAACCAGGAAGAAATAGAAAATATGAACAGACCAAACACAACTACTGAAATTGAAACTGTGATTGAAAATTTTCCAACAAACAAAAGCCCAGGACCAGATGGCTTCACAGGCGAATTCTATCAAAGATTTAGAGAAGAGCTAACACCTATCCTTCTCAAACTCTTCCAAAATATAACAGAGGGAGGAACACTCACAAAGTCATTGTAGGAGGCTACCATCACCCTGATACCAAAACGAGACAAGGATGTCACAAAGAAAGAAAACTACAGGCCAATATCACTGATGAACATGATGCAAAAATCCTCAACAAAATACTAGCAAACAGAATCCAACAGCACATTAAAAGGATCATACACCATGATCAAGTGGGGTTTACTCCAGGAATGAAATTCTTCAATATACACAAATCAATCAATGTGATACACAATATTAACAAATTGAAGGAGAAAAACCCTATGATCATCTCAATAGATGCAGAGAAAGCTTTCAACAAAATTCAACACCCATTTATGATAAAAATCCTGCAGAAAGTAGGCATAGAGGGAACTTTCCTCAACATAATAAAGGCCATATATGACAAACCCACAGCCAACATCATCCTCAATGGTGAAAAACTAAAACCATTTCCACTAAGATCAGGAACAAGACAAGGTTGCCCACTCTCACCACTCTTATTCAACATAGTTTTGGAAGTTTTAGGCACAGCAATCAGAGAAGAAAAAGAAATAAAAGGAATCCAAATTGGAAAAGAAGAAGTAAAGCTGTCACTGTTTGCAGAGGACATGATACTATACATAGAGAATCCTAAAGATGCCAACAGAAAACTACTAGAGCTAATCAATGAATTTGGTAAAGTAGCAGGATACAAAATTAATGCACAGAAATCTCTGGCAGTCCTATACACTAATGATGAAAAATCTGAAAGTTAAATTAAGAAAACACTCCCATTTACCACTGCAACAAAAAGAATAAAATATCTAGGAATAAACCTACCTAAGGAGACAAAAGACCTGTATGCAGAAAATTATAAGACACTGATGAAAGAAATTAAAGATGATACAAATAGATGGAGAGATATACCATGTTCTTGGATTGGAAGAATCAACATTGTGAAAATGACTCTACTACCCAAAGCAATCTACAGATTCAATGCCATCCCTATCAAACTACCACTGGCATTTTTCACAGAAGTAGAACAAAAAATTTCACAATTTGTATGGAAACACAAAAGACCCTGAATAGCCAAAGGAATCTTGACAAAGAAAAACAGAGCTGGAGGAATTAGGCTCCCTAACTTCAGACTATACTACAAAGCTACAGTAATCAAGACAGTATGGTATTGGCACAAAAACAGAAATATAGATAAATGGAACAGGATAGAAAGCCCAGAGATAAACCTATGCACCTATGGTCACCTTACCTTTGATAAAGGAGGTAAGAATATACAGTGGAGAAAAGACAGCCTCTTCAATAAGTGGTGCTGAGAAAACTAGACAGCTACATGTAAAAGAATGAAATTAGAACACTCCCTAACACCAAACACAAAAATAAACTCAAAATGGATTAAAGACCTAAATGTAAGGCCAAACACTATCAAACTCTTAGAGGAAAACATAGGCAGAACACTCTATGACATAAATCGCAGCAAGATACTTTTTGACCCACCTCCTAGAGAAATGGAAATAAAAACAAAAATAAACAAATGGGACCTAATGAAACTTCAAAGCTTTTGCACAGCAAAGGAAACCATAAACAAGACCCAAAGACAACCCTCAGAATGGGAGACAGAGGGGGGACCTTGAAGATGGCGGAAGAGTAAGACGCGGAGATCGCCTTCCTCCCCACGGATACACCAGAAATACATCCACACGTGGAACAACTCCTACAGAACTCCTACTGAAGGCTGGCAGAAGACCTCAGACCTCCCAAAAGGCAAGAAACTCCCCACGTAACTGGGTAGGGCAAAAGAAAAAACAGAGACAAAAGAATAAGGACGGCACCTGCACCAGTGGGAGGGAGCTGTGAAGGAGGAAAAGTTTCCACACACTAGGAAGCCCTTCCGCGGGCGGAGACTGCGGGAGGCAGAGGGGGTAGTTTCGGGACCGCGGAGTAGTGCACAGCGACGGGTGCGGAGGGCAAAGCGGGGAGATTCCTGCACAGACGATCGGTGCCGACCGGCACTCACCAACCCGAGAGGCTTGTCTGCTCACCCGCCGGGGCGGGCGGGGCTGCGAGCTGAGGCTCGGGTTTTGGTTTTGGACGGAGCTCAGGGAGAGGACTGGGGTTGGCGGCTTGAACATAGCCTGAAGGGGTTAGTGCACCACGACTAGCCGGGAGGGAGTTCGGGGAAAAGCCTGCACCTGCCGAAGAGGCAAGAGACTTTTTCTTCCCTCTTTGTTTCCTGGTGCGCGAGGAGAGGGGTTTAAGAGCGCTGCTTAAAGGAACTCCAGAGACGGGCGCGAGCCGCGGCTAAAAGCGCGAACCCCAGAGACGGGCGCGAGCCGCGGCTGAGGGCGCGAGCCCCCGAGACGGGCGCGAGCCGCGGCTGAAAGCGCAAACCCCAGAGACGGGCGCGAGCCGCGGCTAAAACCGCGGACCCAAGAGCCGGGCGGGAGACGCTAAGGCTGCTGCTGCCGCCACCAAGGGGCCTGTGTGCGAGCACAGGTCACTCTCCACACCCCTCTTCCGCGGAGCCTGTGCAGCCCGCCACTGCCAGGTTCCCGGGATCCAGGGACAACTTCCCCGGGACAACGCACGGCGGGCCTCAGGCTGGTGCAACGTCACGCTGCCTCTGCCGCTGCAGGCCCGCCCCGCACGCAGTGCCCCTCCTTCCCCCATCCCCCAACCCCCGGCCTGAGTGAGCCGGAGCCCCCGAATCAGCGGCTCCTTTAACCCCGTCCTGTCTGAGCGAAAAAACAGACGCCCTCCAGCGACCTACACGCAGAGGCAGGGCCAAATCCAAAGCTGAGCTCCTGTGAGCTGTGAGAACAAAGAAGAGAAAGGGAAATCTCTCCCAGCAGCCACAGAAGCAGCGGATTAAAGCTCCACAATCAACTTGATATACCCTGCATCTGTGGAATACCTGAATAGACAAGGAATGATCCCAAATTGAAGAGGTGGAATTTAGGAGCGAGATCTATGATTTTTTTCCCTTTTCCTCTTTTTGTGAATGTGTACGTGTATGCTTCTGTGTGAGATCCTGTCTGTATACTCTTGCTTCCACCATTTGTCCTAGGGCTCTATCCGTCCATGACTTTTTTTTTAAAATTCTTTTTCTTAATAATTAAGTTTAATTGTAATAACTTTATTATACTTTACCTTCGTTCTTTCTTTCTTTCCTTCCTTCCTTCCCTCCTTTAGACAACGAATCACCCCAAATTGAGGAGGTGGTCTCAGGGAGCAGGATTTATGATTTTCCCCCCTTTACCTCTTTTTGTGAAGGTGTATGTGTATGCTTCTGTGTAAGATTTTCTCTGTATAGCTTTGCTTCCAACATTTGTCCTAAGGTTCTATCCGTCCCTTTTTTTTTTTCTAAATATTTTTTAATTCAATAACTATATTATACTTTATTTTATTTTTACTGTATCATCTTTCTTTCTGTCTTTTTTCCTTCTTTCCCTCCTTCCTTCCTTCCTCCCTCCCTCCCTCCCTCCTTTCTTTCCTTCTTTGCTTCTTTCTTCCTTCCTTCCTTTCCTCCTTTCCTTCTTTCTTTACTCATACTTCTACTAATTCTCCCTACTTTTTCTCCCTTTTATTCTGAGCTGTGTGGATGAAAGGCTCTTGGTGCTCCAGCCAGGAGTCAGGGCTCTGCCTCTGAGGTAGGAGAGCCAACTTCAGGACACTGGTCAAAAAGAGACCTCCCAGCTCCACATAATATTAAACGGTGGAAATCTCCCAGAGACCTCCATCTTAACACCAGCACCCAGCTTCACTCAACGACCAGCAAGCCACAGTGCTGGACAACCTATGCCAAACAACTAGCAAAACAGGAACACAACCCCACCCATTAGCAGAGAGGCTGCCTAAAATCATAATAAGGCCACAGACACCCCAAAACACACCACCAGACGTGAACCTGCCCACTAGAGAGACAAGATCCAGCCTCATCCAGCACAACACAGGCACTAGTCCCCTCCACCAGGAAGCCTACACAACCCACTGAAACAACCTTAGCCACTGGAGACAGACATCAAAAACAACGGGAACTACGAAAGTGCAGCCTGCAAAAAGGAGACCCCAAACACAGTAAGATAAGCAAAATGAGAAGACAGAAAAACACACAGCAGATGAAGGAGCAAGATAAAAACCCACCAGACCTAACAAATGAAGAGGAAATAGGCAATCTACCTGAAAAAGAATTCAGAATAATGATAGTAAGGATGATCCGAAATCTTGGAAGTAGAATGGACAAAATGCAAGAAACAGTTAACAAGGACCTACAAGAACTAAAGATGAAACAAGCAACGATGAACAATGCAATAAATGAAATTAAAATCACTCTAGATAGGATCAATAGCAGAATAACTGAGGCAGAAGAACGGATAAGTGACCTGGAAGATAAAGTAGTAGAAATAACTACTGCAGAGCAGAATAAAGAAAAAAGAATGAAAAGAACTGAGGACAGTCTCAGAGACCTCTGGGACAACATGAAACGCACCAACATTTGAATTATAGGGGTTCCAGAAGAAGAAGAAAGAAAGAAAGGGACTGAGAAAATATTTGAAGAGATTATAGTTGAAAACTTCCCTAATATGGGAAAGGAAATAGTTAATCAAGTCCAGGAAGCACAGAGGGTCCCATACAGGATAAATACAAGGAGAAACACGCCAAGACACATACTAATCAAACTGTCAAAAATTAAATACAAAGAAAGCATATTAAAAGCAGCAAGGGAAAAACAACAAATAACACACAAGGGAATCCCCATAAGGTTAACAGCTGATCTCTCAGCAGAAACCCTACAAGCCAGAAGGGAGTGGCAGGACATACTGAAAGTGATGAAGGAGAATAGCCTGCAACCAAGACTACTCTACCCAGCAAGGATCTCATTCAGATTTGATGGAGAAATTAAAACCTTTACAGACAAGCAAAAGCTGAGAGAGTTCATTACCACCAAACCAGCTTTACAACAAATGCTAAAGGAACTTCTCTAGACACGAAACACAAGAGAAGGAAATGACCTATAGTAGCGAACCCAAAACAATATATAAAATGGAAATAGGAACATACATATCGATAATTACCTTAAATGTAAATGGACTAAATGCTCCCACCAAAAGACACAGATTGGCTGAATGGATACAAAAACAAGACCCTTATATATGCTGTCTACAAGAGACCCACTTCAGAACTAGAGACACATACAGACTGAAAGTAAGGGGATGGAAAAAGATATTCCATGCAAATGGAAACCAAAAGAAAGCTGGAGTAGCAATTCTCATATCTGACAAAATAGACTTTAAAATAAGGACTATTAAAAGGGATAAAGAAGGACACTACATAATGATCAAGGGATCGATCCAAGAAGAAGATATAACAATTGTAAATATTTATGCACCCAACATAGGAGCACCTCAATACATAAGGCAAATACTAACAACCATAAAAGGGGAGATCAACAGTAACACATTCATAGTAGGGGACTTTAACACCCCACTTTCACCCATGGACAGATCATCCAAAATGAAAATAAATAAGGAAACACAAGCTTTAAATGATACATTAAACAAGATGGACTTAATTGATATTTATAGGACACTCCATCCAAAAACAACAGAATACACATTTTTCTCAAGTGCTCATGGAACATTCTCCAGGATAGATCATATCTTGGGTCACAAATCAAGCCTTGGTAAATTTAAGAAAACTGAAATTGTATCAAGTATCTTTTCCGACCACAATGCCATGAGACTAGATATCAATTACAGGAAAAGATCTGTAAAAAATACAAACACATGGAGGCTAAACAATACACTACTTAATAATGAAGTGATCACTGAAGAAATCAAAGAGGAACTAAAAAAATACCTAGAAACAAATGACAATGGAGACACAACGACCCAAAACCTGTGGGATACAGCAAAAGCAGTTCTAAGGGGGAAGTTTATAGCAATACAAGCCCACCTTAAGAAGCAGGAAACATCTCGAATAAACAACCTAACCTTGCACCTCAAGCAATTAGAGAAAGAAGAACAAAAAAACCCCAAAGCTAGCAGAAGGAAAGAAATCATAAAAATCAGATCAGAAATAAATGAAAAAGAAATGAAGGAAACAATAGCAAAGATCAATAAAACTAAAAGCTGGTTCTTTGAGAAGATAAACAAAATAGATAAACCACTAGCCAGACTCATCAAGAAAAAAAGGGAGAAGACTCAAATCAATAGAATTAGAAATGAAAAAGGAGAAGTAACAACTGACACTGCAGAAATAAAAAAAATCATGAGAGATTACTACAAGCAACTCTATGCCAATAAAATGGACAATCTGGAAGAAATGGACAAATTCTTAGAAATGCACAACCTGCCAAGACTGAATCAGGAAGAAATAGAAAATATGAACAGACCAATCACAAGCACTGAAATTGAAACTGTGATTAAAAACCTTCCAACAAACAAAAGCCCAGGACCAGATGGCTTCACAGGTGAATTCTATCAAACGTTTAGAGAAGAGCTAACACCTATCCTTCTCAAACTCTTCCAAAATATAGCAGAGGGAGGAACACTCCCAAATTCCTTCTACGAAGCCACCATCACCTTGATACCAAAACCAGACAAGGATGTCACAAAGAAAGAAAACTACAGGCCAATATCACTGATGAACATAGATGCAAAAATCCTCAACAAAATACTAGCAAACAGAATCCAAAAGCACATTAAAAGGATCATACACCATGATCAAGTGGGGTTTATTCCAGGAATGCAAGGATTCTTCAATATACGCAAATCTATCAATGTGATAAACCATATTAACAAATTGAAGGAGAAAAACCATATGATCATCTCAATAGATGCAGAGAAAGCTTTTGACAAAATTCAACACCCATTTATGATAAAAGCCCTCCAGAAAGTAGGCATAGAGGGAACTTTCCTAAACATAATAAAGGCCATATATGACAAGCCCACAGCAAACATCATCCTCAATGGTGAAAAACTGAAAGCATTTCCACTAAGATCAGGAACAAGACAAGGTTGCCCACTCTCACCACTCTTATTCAACATAGTTTTGGAAGTTTTAGGCACAGCAATCAGAGAAGAAAAGGAAATAAAAGGAATCCAAATCGGAAAAGAAGAAGTAAAGCTGTCACTGTTTGCAGATGACATGATACTATACATAGAGAATCCTAAAGATGCTACCAGAAAACTACTAGAGCTAATCAATGAATTTGGTAAAGTAGCAGGATACAAAATTAATGCACAGAAATCTCTGGCATTCCTATATACTAATGATGAAAAATCTGAAAGTGAAATCAAGAAAACACTCCCATTTACCATTGCAACAAAAAGAATAAAATATCTAGGAATAAACCTACCTAAGGATACGAAAGACCTGTATGCAGAAAATTATAAGACACTGATGAAAGAAATTAAAGATGATACAAATAGATGGAGAGATATACCATGATCTTGGATGGGAAGAATCAACATTGTGAAAATGACTCTACTACCCAAAGCAATCTACAGATTCAATGCAATCCCTATCAAACTACCACTGGCATTTTTCACAGAACTAGAACAAAAAATTTCGCAATTTGTATGGAAACACAAAAGACCCCGAATAGCCAAAGCAATCTTGAGAACGAAAAAAGGAGCTGGAGGAATAAGGCTCCCTGACTTTAGACTATATTACAAAGCAACAGTAATCAAGACAGTATGGTACTGGCACAAAAACAGAAAGATAGATCAGTGGAACAGGATAGAAAGCCCAGAGATAAACCCACGCACATATGGACACCTTATCTTTGATAAAGGAGGCAGGAATGTACAGTGGAGAAAGGACAGCCTCTTCAATAAATGGTGCTGGGAAAACTGGACAGGTACATGTAAAAGTATGAGATTAGATCACTCCCTAACACCATACACAAAAATAAGCTCAAAATGGATTAAAGACCTAAATGTAAGGCCAGAAACTATCAAACTCTTAGAAGAAAACATAGGAGGAACACTCTATGACATAAATCACAGCAAGATCCTTTCTGACCCACCTCCTAGAGTAATGGAAATAAAAACAAAAATAAACAAATGGGACCTAATGAAACTTCAAAGCTTTTGCACAGCAAAGGAAACCATAACCAAGACCAAAAGACAACCCTCAGAATGGGAGAAAACATTTGCAAATGAAGCAACTGACAAAGGATTAATCTCCAAAATTTACAAGCAGCTCATGCAGCTCAATAACAAAAAAACAAACAACCCCATCCAAAAATGGGCAGAAGACCTAAATAGACATTTCTCCAAAGAAGATATACAGAATGCCAACAAACACATGAAAGAATGCTCAACATCATTAATCATTAGAGAAATGCAAATCAAAACTACAATGAGATATCATCTCACACCAGTCAGAATGGCCATCATCAAAAAATCTAGAAACAATAAATGCTGGAGAGGGTGTGGAGAAAAGGGGACACTCTTGCACTGCTGGTGGGAATGTGAATTGGTTCAGCCACTGTGGAGAACAGTATGGAGGTTCCTTAAAAAACTACAAATAGAATTACCATATGACCCAGCAATCCCACTACTTGGCATATACCCTGAGAAAACCAAAATTCAAAAAGAGTCATGTACCAAAATGTTCATTGCAGCTCTATTTACAATAGCCAGGACATGGAAACAACCTAAGCGCCCATCATCGGATGAATGGATAAAGAAGATGTGGCACATATACACAATGGAATATTACTCAGCCTTAAAAAGAAATGAAATTGAGCTATTTGTAATGAGATGGATAGACCTAGAGTCTGTCATACAGAGTGAAGTAAGTCAGAAAGAAAAAGACAAATACTGTATGCTAACACATATATATGGAATTTAAGGGAAAAAAATGTCATGAAGAACCTAGGGGTAAGATAGGAATAAAGACGCAGACCTACTGGAGAACGGACTTGAGGATATGGGGAGGGGGAGGGGTGAGTTTTGACAGGGCGAGAGAGAGTCATGGACATATACACACTAACAAACGTAGTAAGGTAGATAGCTGGGGGGAAGCAGCCGCAAGGCACAGGGATATTAGCTCGGTGCTTTGTGACAGCCTGGAAGTGTGGGATGGGGAGAGTGGGAGGGAGGGAGACGCAAGAGGGAAGACATATGGGAACATATGTATATGTATAGCTGATTCACTTTGTTATAAAGCAGAAACTAACACACCATTGTAAAGCAATTATACCCCAATAAAGATGTTTAAAAAAAAAAAAAAAAAAAAAAAAAAAAAAAAAAGAATGGGAGACAATATTTGCAAATGAAGCAACTGACAAAGGATTAATCTTCAAAATTTACAAGCAGCTCATGCAGCTCAATATCAAAAAAACAAAGAACCCAATCCAAAAATGGGCAGAAGACCTAAATAGCCATTTCTCCAAAGAAGATATACAGAATGCCAACAAACACATGAAAGAATGCACATCATTAATCGTTAGAGAAATGCAAATCAAAACTACAATGAAATATCATCTCACACCAGTCAGAATGGCCATCATCAAAAAATCTAGAAACAATAAATGCTGAAGAGGGTGTGAAGAAAAGGCAACCCTCTTGCACTGTTGGTGGGAATGTAAATTGATACAGCCACTATGGAGAACAGTATGGAGGTTCCTTAAAAAACTAAAAATAGAGCTACCATATGACCCAGCAATCCCACTACTGGGCATATACCCTGAGAAAACCATAATTCAAAAAGAGTCATGTACCTTTTAATGGCTGAGTAATATTCCATTGTATATATGTGCCACATATTCTTTATCCATTCCTCCGATGATGGACACTTAGGTTGTTTTCATCTCCGGGCTATTGTAAATAGAGCTGCAATGAACATTTTGGTACACGACTCTTTTTGAATTGTGGTTTTCTCAGGGTATATGCCCAGTAGTGGAATTGCTGGGTCATATGGTAGTTCCGTTTGTAGTTTTTTAAGGAACCTCCATACTGTTCTCCACAGTGGCTGTATCAATTTACATTCCCACCAACAGTGCACGAGGTTTCCCTTTTCTCCACACCCTCTCCAGCATTTATTGTTTGTAGATCTTTTGATGATTGCCATTCTGACTGGTGTGAGATATTGCTCAGCCATGAAAAGAAACGAAATTGAGCTATTTATAATGAGGTGGATAGACCTAGAGTCTGTCATACAGAGTGAAGTAAGTCAGAAAGAGAAAGACAAATACCATATGCTAACACATATATATGGAATTTAAGGGGAAAAAAATGTCATGAAGAACCTAGGGGTAAGACAAGAGTAAAGACACAGACCTACTACAGAATGGACTTGAGGATATGGGGAGGGGGAAGGGTAAGCTGTGACAAAGCGAGAGAGGAATGGACATATATACACTACCAAACGTAAGGTAGATAGCTAGTGGGAAGCAGCTGCATAGCACAGGGAGATCAGCTTGGTGCTTTGTGACTGCCTGGAGCAGTGGGATAGGGAGGGTGGGAGGGAGGGAGACGCAAGAGGGAAGAGATATAGGAACATATGTATATGTATAACTGATTCACTTTGTTATAAAGCAGAAAGTAACACACCATTGTAAAGCAATTATACTCCAATCAAGATGTAAAACATAAAGTGAGGGAGGGCATATCATGCAAGTTGAATAGCAGTAGCAAAGATGTGACTTCTTATTAAATCATTTGGGTTATAATGATTGCCCAAGTGATTAGTGGGGATAAAGAAAATTTGATGGCATTTGCATAGGAGGAAGGTTGTAATAAAATTCCATTTCACACACACACACACACACACACACACACACACACACACACACACAAAAGAAGATGTGGTACATATATACAATGGAATACTACTCAGCCTTAAAAAATGAATGAAATAATGCCATCTGCAGTAACATGGATGCAACTGGAGATTATCATACTAAGTAAGCCAGAAAGGAAAAGACAAATACCATATGATATCACTTATATCTAGAATGCAAAATATGACACAAATGAACCTATCTATGAAACAGAAACAGAATCACAAACAGAACTGACTGGTGGTTGCCAAGGGGGAGGGGTTGGGGGGATGGAGTGGGAGGTTGAGGTTAGCAGATGTAAGCTTTTACATATAGAATGGATCAACAACAAGGTCTTGCTGTGTAGCACAGAGAACTATATTCAGTATTCTATGATAAACCATAATGGAAAAGAATATATAAAAAAAAGAATTTGTATATATGTATAACTGAAGCACTTTGCTGTATAGCAGTAATTAACACAACATTGTAAATCAACTATACTTCAATAAAAAAATAGATAAAAAATAAAATTAAAATTAAATAAAAAAGAAAACAAACAGACAAAAAAAAAGAAAAAGAGTCATGTACCAGAATGTTCATTGCAGCTATTTACAATACCAGGACATGGAAGCAACCTAAGTGTCCATCAACAGATGAATGGATAAAGAAGATGTGGCACATACATACAATGGAATATTACTCAGCCAGAAAAAGAAATGAAGTTGAGTTATTTGTAGTGAGGTGGATGGACCTAGAGTCTGTCATACAGAGTGAAGTGAGTCAGAAAGAGAAAAACAAATACCTACATATGGAATCTAAGAAAAGAAAAAAAAAGGTCATGAAGAACCTAGGGGCAAGACGGGAATAAAGACACAGACCTACTAGAGAATGGACTTGAGGATATGGGGAGGGGGAAGGGTAATCTGTGATAAAGTGAGAGAGTGGCATGGACATGTATACACTACCAAATGTAAAATAGATAGCTAGTGGGAAGCAGCCGCATAGCACAGGGAGATCAGCTCGGTGGTTTGTGACCACCTAGAGGGGTAGGATAGGGAGGGTGGGAGGGAGGGAGGGAGACGCAAGAGGGAAGAGATATGGGAACATATGTATATGCATAACTGATTCACTTGTTATAAAGCAGAAACAAACACACCATTGTAAAGCAATTATACTCCAATAAAGATGTTAAAAAAATACTAAAACTACACTCAAATATATAATCTATTAAATTACAAAAAATATATAACATAGATGATTCTTAATGAGCATGGAAACGTTTATTATTATTTTTTTATTACTGTGTAACAAATTACCACAAATACAAAGGCTTAAGACAGCATGTATTTACTACTCACAGGGTCCGTGGTTCCAGAGTCTGGGCATATCTAGCTGGGTTCTCAGCTCAGTGTCTTCCTGGGCTCCAGTTTAGGCTAGCTGTTAGCTAGAGGCCTCTCTCAGCTCCTTGCCATGTGGCCCTCTCCAGAATCCTCTCAGACCACCTCACAGCATGGCAGTCTTACTTCTTCAAAGCTGGAAAGAAAGAGTTTCCCTCTTCAGGAAGTGTCCAGTCCTATTTTAAGAGTTATCACTTGATTAAGACAGGCCTAACATAATATCCCTTTTGGCTGACTCAAAACCAACTTGTTTGGGACTTTAATTACATCTGCAGAATTCTTTCAGCTTTGCCATCTAATTCAGCCTGATCATGAGAGTAATATCATATTTACAGATTCTGCCCAAATTAAAAAATAAAAAAGGAAGATTGTACTGACCATACTCCAGACAATCTTGAAGTCACCTCAGAATCCTGCCACAAAAATGTGAGACTAGAATTTAAGGTTTGATTACATAGAACATGACCCCCTATCATAAATGTTCTGGTTTTCCCTCCAGGCAAAGAGTAGGTTTCCATTTCCCAGCAGATCCTTCTTTGAAGTTAGAGACAGGTATTGTTTAATCTTGGCAATGAAAGGAGGGTCAAAATGCACGCATCACTTCTACAATATGGCTTTAAAAACCAGCACACAGTTCACCACATTCCTTTCTCCTGCCTCAGTGATTGTGAAAGCTTGTGTTGAGATGAGGCCTCCCAGCCTCACTCTCAGCTTCCTTCACTTAGTCGGTCAGCTTCCCTCATGAGTGATTATGCATGAAGTCTTCCAACTGACATTGGAAATGCAGAGTGGGTGACAAACGTTTGCTGCGTTAAATCACTAAAATCCTGAGCATCTTTGTTACTAAATGACAGTTTTGCCAACTCTGAATCATCAGTGTACCACTTAGATTTCATAGTTACTTACAGCCACAAAAAAACAGAATGCTTTCTAGAAGTCTAAGAGGGGACTAGTAATGAGAATATCTCGATAAAGCAAAAAGGACCGATTTTACTAGGGAAAGGAGCAAGGTATTGGAAGAAAACTGTTGAATAAACATCATATTATGAGGGACTTAGAGTAAAATGTAAAAAACAAGCATATAGATGTCATTTGGTATGCTTTAAGATAAGATTATGGAGCATGGGGTCAGTTGGTTATAGTAATACATGGGGCAGTTCAAAGAAAAGAAAAATTAATACCGTTCTTTATCATATGGTAGAATTAATATTGTTCTGTATCATATAATTGCATCTTTAAATTATTTTTCCCCAAAACATGATTTATAAAATTTGTTAAACTGTCTTCCTATCCAATCATTTTTGTGTGTAATGTGATTTTGAAACTACATGATGCAGTTGTCCATCATTCTTCCAAAACTCTAAGATGAGAAAGAAGCTATTTTCTAGCTATGGTTATCTAGAAGTTAAACAGTAGAGAAAGAAAACAAGAAAATAAGTGTTCTGGATGTCACTGATTAAGGACTAGTGTATAAGCATTGTTTATTTCTCCTTTTCATGGACTACCCTTATAAACAATAGATCTGCTATCCCTCAACCCTGTCACTAAAAGTAATTATAGAAATATTAAATAATATGAAAAATAATAGTAGATAGGGATCCAGAAGAGCTAGATTCTAGAATTGTCATTACTAAGAAATATATAATCTTACATAAAATAAATAATTCTCCTGTGCCTTTTCTTTCCCTATACACTGGTACAGATATGATTATTTGATCTGAGATTTCCTTTCACATCTGAAATTCTGAAGTTCTACATATAAAGTAGTTTCACATAAAAAGGTTTAGGTGAAAAAATAGATGGAATCTGGGCCTCAAAATTTTTTTTAAAAGATTTCAAATTACTTTTAACTTTCTGTACTCTTTGTTTTCATATTTACTCAATATGGTCATACTTAGGCCTCCTAGGATCTTCAGTCTTTTACCCTCCTTTGTGTCTTATGAGTCAAATCCTTTGTGGTTAGAAAATTGAAAAGTCAATAATATTACGTATAATAAAAACTTGGCTGACAGCTACATTCAGTTTATTACTCATCTAATCTATTGACAAAGAAAACCAAAAACCTATTCATCAGCACCCATAATGAACATATAGAAAGGTATTAGAACTATGTTTATGACACCCATAAAACAAAGTTACTACCCAAATTCTGTAGTTTGTAAAATTATTTCTCCCCCAAAGTTGACTTATAAAATCTCTCAAACTACTCTGCTCTCCATTCATTTTTGCAAGTCATGTGCTTTAGAAATTATGTGATGCGGTGTGTTCACCATCCTTCCAAAAGTCTAAGATAAGAAGGAAGCTGTTTTCTATCTAAGAACTTTTGCCTTTACACCAGGACACTAAAGCCTGGGAAAGAGAGAGGCCCTTTTTTTTTTTGGTATATGGTTATGATAACATAAACGTGTGTGGCTGTACTTCGGGTTATTAAGTTCAAGTTCGGGAGACCAGAATGGCTCCATCTCTAGGTTCCAGGAATGAACTAAGCTGGCTTTGACTTCCCCAGGACTGGCTCTAAGCTCTCTTACTGGCTGGGCTTACACAAAACCCAGTTTCTTGCAGTTATATTCCAAGATATTACACCTATGTCCTGAATGAGAATTTCAAAATTCAGAACTCCAGAAGAGGCCTTATACAGAATTTTCCTTTACCCCTCTTTCTTCCTTCAGCTATCTTGTTATTTTTGGCGATTATTTCTTCATAAGAAAAAATCCTGTTGCAAAATAATTTGCTGTTAAAATAACTTGTCTAGCACCTAGAAATCTAAAATTTAACTGGTGAAAGGCAAAGGGACAAAAAAGTGCATGTTGTCAAGTTAAAAGATTTTCTTTTTCTAATTGGCATTAGTTTGATAAGAAATGTATAACTTTTAATAATTACAAATTTTATTTTAATTTGTATAATATTGAATCAGTTTTCATGCAATTACGAGTTACATGTGCACCACAACCAAGTGCATTTACAACCATGTTCCTTAAATGTTTTTAATTTAGTAAGTACAATGTTTCTCTATGATGCTGTGAGCCACTGAATTTTTAATCCACATTATCACCACAAAAGTCTCCCCATCTTAAAACTTAGGTTCTTTGTGTTTTTGATATTGAATTTCATGAGTTACTCATACAATTTGCAAATCATTCATCATCAAATATATTGTTTCCAAATACCTTCTCCCATTTAGTAGATGGCATTTTTGTTTTGTTGATAGTTTCCTTCACTGTGCAAAAGCTTTTCAGTTTGATATAGTCCTACTTGTTTATTTTTGCTTTTGTTTTCCTTGCCTGAGGAGACATACACAAAAGCATATTATTAAGACAGATGTTAAAGACGATGCTGCCTATGTTTTCTAGTAGACATTTTATGGTTTCAGGTCTTACACTTAAGTCTTTAATCCATTTTGAATTTATTTCCATGCATGGTGTGAGAGAGTAGTCCAGTTTGATTCTTTTGCATGTAGCTGTCTAGTTTTCCCAACACCATTTATTAAACAGCCTATCTTTTCCCCACTGTATATTCTTTCCTCCTTTGTCATAGATTAGTTGCCCATATAAATGTAGGTTCATTTCTGGGCTCTCTATTCTGTTTCACTGATTTATGTGTCTTTTGTGTGTGAGTGTGTGTGTGTGTGTGTGTGCGCGCGCGCGCGCGTGCGAGTGTGTGTGTGCTAGTACTATACTGTTTTGATTACTGTAGCTTTGTAGTATAGTTTAGCATCAAGAAGCATGATATCACAGGCTCTGGTCTTCTTTCCCAAGATTGATCTTTCTAGTTGGGGTCTTTTATGTTTCCATACAAATTTTAGAATTATTTATTCTAGTTTTGTGAACTAAGCCATTGTCATTTTGATAGGGATTGGATTGAATCTGTAGATTGCCTTGGGTAGTATGGTCGTTTTAACAATTTTAATTCTTGCAATCCATGAACAGTGTATATCTTCCAATTTCTGTGTGTCATCTTCATTTTTTTCATCACCGTCTTATAGTTTTCCTAGTAGTGGTCTTTTACCTCCTTAGTTAGAGTTATTCCTAGGTATTTTATCCTTTTTGATGCAATTGTAAGTGGGATTGTTTTCTTAATTTCTCTTTATGATAATTTTCTTTGTTAGTATATAGAAATGCAACAGATTTCTGTATATTAATTTTGTAACCTGCAACTTTACCAAATTTTTTGGTGAGTTCTAGTAGGTTTAAGGTAGTATTTTTAGGATTTTCTATGTATTGTATCATGTCATCAGCAAACAGTGAGATTTTTACTTTTTCCTTTACAATTTGGTTCCTTTTATTTCTATTTCTTATGTGCTTGCTGCGGCTAGGACTACCAATACTTTGTTGAATAAAAGTGGCAACTGGACATCCTTGTCTTGTCCCTTATCTTAGAGGAAATGCTTTCAGCTTTTCACCATTGAGTATAATGTTAGTTGTGGCCTTAGCATATGTGGCCTTAATTATATTGAGGTATGTTCCCTCTATACTTACTTTGTTGAGCATTTTTATCATAAATGGGTACTGAACTATTTCAAAAGCTTTTTCTGCATCTATTGAGGTGACCATATAATTTTTTTTTTTTTTTTTTGCGGTATGCGGGCCTCTCACCGTTGTGGCTTCTCCCATTGCGGAGCACAGGCTCCGGACGCGCAGGCTCAGCAGCCATGGCTCACGGGCCCAGCCACTCCGTGGCATGTGGGAACTTCCCGGACCGGGGCACAAACCTGCGTCCCCCGCATCTGCAGGTGGACTCTCAACCACTGCGCCACCAGGGAAGCGCAGATGACCATATAATTTTTATTCTCAATTTGTTGATGTGGTGTATCATGTTGATTGATTTGCAGTTATTGTGTCACCTTTGCATCCCTGGGATAAATCCCACTTGAACATGGTGTATGATGTTAGTAATGTGTTGTTGAATTCTGTTTGCTAATATTTTGCTGAGGGTTTTTCCTTTTATGTTTGTTCATCAGTGATATTTGCCTAAACTTGCTTTTTTTGTCTAGTGTTGGTTTCAGGGTGATGCTAGCCTCATAGGATAAGTTCAGAAGTATTCCTTCCTCTGCAACGTTTTGGAATAGTTTGAGAAAGATAAGTGTTAACTCTTCTGTAAATGTTTGAGAGAATTCACCTGTGAAACCATCTGATCCTGGACTTTTGTCTGTTGGGAAATGTTTTTATTGCTTGTTCAATTTGATGGCTGGTAAATGGTCTGTTCATATTTTCTATTTCTTCATGGTTCAGTATTGGGAGATTGTACCTTTCCAGGAATTGGTCCATTTCTTTTAGCTTGTCCATTTTATTGGCATATAATTATTCATAGTAATCTCTTATGGTCCTTTGTATTTCTGTGGTGGCCATTGTAACTTCCACTTTTTCATTTCTGATTTTATGGATTTGGGTCCTCTCTCTTTTTTCCTTGATGAATCTGGCTAAAGGTTTATCAATTTTGTTTATCTTTTTGAAGAACCAGTTCTTAGTTTCATTGATCTTTTCTATTGTTCTTTAGTTTTAATCTGGTTTAAACTTTAGTCCATTTGGATAATTTAAACAATCTTTTGGGATGATTGCTCATCCTACCTTTTTCTTCTTTGCTCAAAAATAGTTATGGGGATTTGGAGCAGGGAGTCTGAAATGACCTTGAGATGGTAGAGTCCTGGATACATTCTGCCCCTCTGGTATGGAATCCTTTTGGCTCTTTATGATAAATTTGGTGGTAGGTTTAATCCTTGATGTGGTTTTGTTCATTGTGTTCTTATTTGCTTTTTTGTTTGGTTTCACCATGCAAGGAGCCCTTACTGGCTGATCTGACCTCCCCTCAGCTCTTGATGTTGCTATATATCTCTGTACTACCTGTCCCATTTTCTGTCTCTCCATTTCTTCAGGTGATTCTCCTCAGTTTCTGTTAGAGAGTAGCTTCTCTTCTTCAAAAATGGATCCCAAGGCTGACCAATCAGCTTAACCTGACACTTAAAGAGGTGAAAAATCAATGTAAAAATAAAATAATATCAGGACAATTAGGAACTTTCTTTGATTTTGTCTTGTTAAAAAGGCCAAATAACCAACTTTTTCTGTCTTACATATTTCTGGTTTTGGAAGTGGAATTGCAGGGCAACAAAGATGAAAATTAAAATGCACCAGTTTATAGTTGCAAAATGTTTTCCCATTTCATTCAGTACAAAATAAAGTTTATACCTTGGTATATGTACAGTGTTATAGACAGTGTCTTTATACTTTCAAAGTGATCCTATCTTAACTTCATAGGACAAAACAGAATCTTTCCATCTGCTTGAAGGAAGGTCTACAAACACTTGCTGTCTGTGATTTCCATTTAGATTAATAAATATATAGGAAATAAAATGATAATATAATCTTTGATAATAATTTTAATGCCAAGTTTTAAGAAATAACTGCATCTCAATTCACATAAATCAGCTGAATTAGATTTATTGAAAATCACATATAGCATAAACGAGTTGTCTACATGCCTGGACTCAATTAGTTAGTATAAATTCAATTTTCATTCAAAACAAATTAATTTTCTTTTAACAATGCACTTTTATACAAAATCATTTTATTTAGTTAAAGAGTCTGGTGTTACTATACATGAACCACGCAGTTTGACTCTATCATTTAGAGAATTACAGACAATTCTTTCCAACAATGACATTCCTTTTGTGGGTATTTTGTACAACATTTCATATATCAGCTAATAAAACTATCTGAGAAGCCTATGGTACAAGATACACATAAGCAAAAAGATGAAAGGAAAGGTTAACACTTTTTCAGCATCTGTCAACACTGTCTCCTGTTACATTTGATCAACTTTAAAGTAAATGCAAACACATGATATCATTTACAGTAATGAAAGCAAATGCCACACAGCAGCTACTTTGCTTTTATCAGTTCTGCAGATCACTCATCACAGACCATCATGGAGTAAGGGCGACATTGCTTTATGGTGCATCTTTGGCAGGGAATCACACTGCTTCAGCTCTTCAGGGCTGGTCATTCACCCTATAACTAATGGAAGAATCCACCAGTGGGCATTTCATGTTTAAAACCTCTAGAAGGAAGCAGAGTAGAGAAATAATGCCACTTCTTTTCCCTTAAAAAGGGTAAAAACAAACAAAAGAGTAGCAAATAAAATGTGAACAATTGAATGTATTGAATGTGCCATTGCTTTCTCAAGGATTTAAATGCATTTTCAAAGTGAATCAAGAATTCCTTTGTCTAAAGCAGTGGTTCCAAGTGTGGTTCCCTGCACTAGCAGAATCAGCATCACCTGAGAAACATAAGTGTTTTAGGAAGAAGGTAAAAACTACCAACAGCAACGGTAATGAAGTTTTCAAGTAGATCTCTAAAATATTAACTTAAAAATGACTTTCAGGATGCTTTTATCAAAAAATTTAATGAGAAAATGAACACTGTTGAGAACTGAAACAATGGCCTAGAAGATCAAAAATTTATCTCATGACAATGAGCAAAAATCCAGAGATAAGAGAAAATTGAAAGTATTGGATGATGGATTGAGGGAATCATAAAAATATTTTACAGTCTAAAAGAAGATAAAGAAACAAATGGAGACAAGCTTCTAGAGGGGATATATTTGCTGATCTGATGATAGTTGAAAGTATCCACTCAGGATTAGCAAAAAGACAAAAGCCTCTGGATGTGCCTTTAAAACTTCTGAAAGGTAAAGGAAATTTCAAACACTTCCCAACATAAAGACAAGGCAAGGAAAAGAAAAGCAACCTAACATGGGCCATTAACTCTGCAACACTCAAAACCATAAAACAGTGCAATTAATGTATGGATTCTTAAGCAAAAAGACTAGGACACAAGAATATTATACTGTTAAGCAAAGGGAAGTTATATGCAAGGAGCATTTCAACGACGTGCCCAGAAAAAAATGCTCTAATCTCAACATGAGGGAAGAGGAAAAAGCTATTATCAGTGGTGGTGTATCTTGTAACATATAGTTAAATATAAATTGCTTATAAGTATAATGGACAGCTTGGGAAAAAATGTATTAAGTAAGAGTTTTTGAAACTGAAGTGGAACTTGGGTCCAGTTTGATTGTTTTACAGTGCAAATGACAGAAATTCTAAATAACAGTAGAATAAACATAGAGCATTTAGTTTTTACTTTATAGGAACTCCAGAAGTTAATGTCCCATTGTTCTTTTGCTGTGATTGTTATTACTATTGATGTTGCCATTTTGTCTTTACTGGTTCTTTCTAATCTACCATTTATCATTATTGGCATATTATCATCTCATGGTCACAAGATGGCTGCTATAAAACCAAGTATCATATTCTCACAAAACAAGGAGGGAGCAGAAAAAGAGTCCAAATGGTCATTTTCCTAATGCATATTTATCTTTTTTTTTTTTTTTTTGCGTTACACGGGCCTCTCACTGTTGTGGCCTCTCCCGTTGCGGAGCACAGGCTCCGGACGCGCAGGCTCAGCGGCCATGGCTCACGGGCCCAGCTGCTCCGCGGCATGTGGGATCTTCCCGGACCAGGGCATGAACCCGTGTCCGCTGCATCGGCAGGCGGACTCTCAACCACTGCGCCATCAGGGAAGCCCCATATTTATCTTTTTTCAGAGAAAAATATCATTCTCTTAAGCACAAAAACAGGCTTCCCCTAATTACTCATTGGCCAAAACAGATTGATATGGACATTCATAAGACAATTAATGGCAAAGAGGGATATGATAATGATTGTCTTAGGCTAACAAGGATTTATCCACTAAAGCAGAATGCTTCACTCCTCAAAAAGATCATGAAATTCTATGAGCAAGAAAGAACTACTAAGTGACTGTTAAGTAAACCATCAGAATTATTTGTCCAGTACCACACGATATCACTTATATGTGAAACCTAAAATATGGCACAAATGTATTTATGAAACAGAAACAGACCCACAGACATAGAAAACAAACTTATGGTTATCAAAGGGGAAAGGGAGTAGGGGAGGGATAAAATAGGAGTTTGGAATTAGCAGATACAAACTACTGTATGTAAAATAGGTAAACAACAAGGTAACACTCTATAACACAGGGAATTATATTCAGTATCCTGTTATAAACCATAATGGAAAAGAATATGTATATATATTTATAGCAGAATCACTTTGCTATACAGCAGAAAATAACACAACATTGTAAATCAACTATACTGCAATTAAAAAAGGAAAAAAAATTGTCCCATTATACATGGGATATTGTTTGTCCTATTATACGTGTACATATGTATATATGTTTATAATAGTATACACACTACTATACATAATATAGGATTAGCAATTTTAAAGAAGCACCCAAAAAGTAAAGCATTTTAAAGGATGTGAAGAGTAAAAAAGTAACAGCATATAAAAGTCTCAAGTGTGTCTATTTGTGTGGGGGAGAAGAAAATGAGAATTCTAAAGAAATTTATTTGTTTGTGTGAAGGAAAGGTGAAGGCAAATACACAAAGTGCCCTGATGTTGGAAATGATTATTATTTTATTCTGAAGCTATAGTCAATATGACCTGGTACAAACTGGAAGAGCAGTAATGAAATGTGTTTTAAATTTGATCAGTTGGAATCTAATTAATTGTGTTGTACGCTGTTGAGAGAAGCAAATTTAAAGAGAAATGAAGCGGCATCCTCAGTGGTCCTCCTCTCTAACTTCATATTAGAATTTGCTGGGTGGCACTTTAAAATACTGACGCTCTGTCACCACACCAGATCAAATGAATCTAAAACCTAAGGGTCAGGTGTGGGGCATAGGTATGTTTTTAAAGATCCCCCTGTGATCTTCATGAGCAACCAGAATTGATAACTACTCTTTTAGTATACAATCTACTATAAATACATAAATTTTACACATTCTCTCCACAGTCATAGTTTGAGGACTTATCATATGCCAGGTACTGTTCCAGGCACTGGCAATATAGCAACAAAGGAAAGAAAGTGCTTGTTCTCATGACATTTACTTTCCAGTGAGAGAGGCAGGCAGTATTCACAATAAATGATAATACAACATGGTCAAGAGAAAGAAGGTGGAGGTGGTAGTCCCAAAGAATTCCTCTCTGAGGAGAGAACTGAGCAAGTCAGGAATAAACTGAGGGGACAAATCAGGAGCACCCATGTGGAAGGAGGAATGCGGGCAGAGAAGAGGAGAAAGCACAATGTCTTGCATCAAGAATACGTCCGAAGGGCTTCCCTGGTGGCGCAGTGGTTGAGAGTCCGCCTGCCGATGCAGCGGACACGGGTTCGTGCCCCGGTCCGGGAGGATACCACATGCCGCGGAGCGGCTGGGCCCGTGAGCCGTGTCTGCTGGGCCTGCGCGTCCGGAGCCTGTGCTCCGCGGCGGGAGAGGCCACAACAGTGAGAGGCCCGCGTACCACACACACACAAAAAAAGATTAACTTATGGTACAGAATTAAAAACAAAATGGAATAAAAGTCCTATAATAAAACCCCATGAAACATGGAAGAGTGAGATCAGAGTTGAAGACTTCTAATTGACCATAACTGTTCAGGAGGGGATGGTGATTTTGATGAACTTCAGGTTTCAACTCAAATGTATAAATGAGATTGTAAACACCGAATTCTCATTAAAATAATATAAATGAGTTAATAACTTGCAAATGACTTGAAAAATGCAATAGAGAAAATATGATTAATCAGCTAGTCAGTAGGATGAGAGAAAAATATGCAAAGAACAAGCATGGAGACTATAAAACAAAGATGGCAAAGTATTCATGGGCTTTGCTTTACTAGATTCTATTTTTGTGTCTGTTAGAGATATTTCATAGTAAAGAAATATAAAGAACATAAAGAGATATTAAGAGTTATCCTGGTGTCACCAGTGTTAAATATATTTAAAAATAAATTAAAAAGTCAGACCAGTAAGCAAAACAGAACTGAACGTCCATTAATAAATCTAAATATATAGGAAGATTTAATATACAACAAAGTGATATATTAAAGCAGTGGAAAAAGAATGGCTTACTTAATGATACTGGCATAAGTGGATATCTGTAATGTGGGGTGATAAGCAACTGGGGAAAAACCTGGTAAAATGTAAACCCTATCCATAATATTACTACACTTATGTGAAAAGATGTGCACACCAGAGTCATCAAGAAATAGAATGTATTATGGAGAATGATGATGGGAATATGGAAAAATTTGCCTCAAATCTCTTTGAATCCCTCTAGTTATTTTATTTTTGCAAGAAAATGATATTATGAAGTAAACCCAAAAAAACTTATCCCAATCTCCCAATTTAGGATTGGTATATACACAGTACTGCATGTAAAATAGATGACTAATAAAAACCCACTGTATAGCACAGGGAACTCTATTCAATACTCTGGAATGACCTATATGGGAAAAGAATCTAAAAGAGATTTGATATATGTATGTGTATAACGGATTCACTTTGCTGTACAGCAGAAACTAACACAACATTGTTAACCAACTCTACTCCAATAAAAATTAATTTTAAAATAGTCAATTAAAAGAAAGAAAGCGTAAATGCAAGTACTTCTAAAGAAGTAAACATTAAATTAGATGCAAATTAAAGTATGAACAAAACTGACATCACCTTCACTGTGCAAGCACCTCCATCTAGGAATACCGGTGCAATATTTTCCATTTATCATGGACCACGTATAAATTATAATCCATCTGTTAGATGAGAAAACAAGATTTTTTTTTGGAGTATACTGTGATTTCTTGCACTTGGAGAACATTTTTCAAAAAAGTTATAAAATGACCTATCATTCTTGCAATTGGCTTCTTGGCCAAATACAGCAGGGTGCTTGTGTTGCCCACTTTGCAGAGACTGGGTACCTAACAATAAAGAACAGGAGAATGAAAAACCTTCCATAAGTATACTTCAAAGCAAATAAAAGTTATTTTGTGGGCTACACGTTAGCAATTGCCTTTCTTTACAACCTCTGGAGAGCTCTTTAGCATCACTTGAATTAGGACTTTGGGCAAAGAGCCTGCTCAAAGTGGAACTGCTATGATAGTTACTCTTGACCACGGTACATTGCTTTTCTGTCCCCAGTGCCAGGCGCTCCAGTAGTGTGAGCAGTCAGGGAGCACCACTAAAAATATAGACAGTAAAAACTATGAGAGTTCCCTGGAGCAGATTAAAAAAAAAATCATGTGCATTTTCTCTTTTTTAAAATACAATGTTAAAAAGGAAGAGAACCTCATTGGAACTCAGGATATCTCTTGCATTTCAGAGATTTATCGGTAAACACCGCAGAGTTCTTGAACAAGGTGATTTCCTTACTACTTTGTTGTTACATTTACCATTTATGATAATTTGGGGACACATTTCAGAATGTGACTGTTTATTTCAATCAATTCTATAAGTGCATCTTGATTATAGAGGTGGAGAGCTGTGGAAAATAGCATTAATTTAAGCATGGGCCTGTGAGTTTGTAGTTAGTATAGCTAATATCTAGTTAGTATCATTCCATCATCTCTGTAGTGCTATACCACTAAGGACATATGTTAGGGGATGAGGTTAATAGGAGGGGAAGTTTTTAATTTACATATCAATTTTCATGAGTTTTCTCCCCAAAGTAAGATCTGTTCAGGTTTACATCACAGTCCTGGACCCTTTCTAAATTAACAGTATTTTTTTAGTTTGTTTGCATATCCTGTCTTTAAATTGAAAGCTACTTCTGTTGGCTGCAATTCACTTGCCATAAAACAAGTCTTCCTTAGTCACTTCCAAATTATTAATTCACTTTTGTAGAATATCACCTCTGTTTTGGGCCAAACCCTATGATTAACCCTGTGCTATGCCCCCATCCCCTCATTTTGGACTACATTCAAATCCAGTATTTCTTTTAGTGTAAATTCAAAATTCACATGAGAGATTCATCAAACAACTTCAGACTTAATTTCCAACACTCTTCTCTACAGGAACCCTGTCCATGGTTTTACCCTTGACATTGCCAAGACCTGGGGCTTCCCTGGCTTGAAAACTATAAACTCTAGTAGCCATTCTTTTGCTATAACTTTCCAAGCTCATTTTTCCTCCCCAACCCCATGATCTTTAACCATGTAAAAACGTTATTTGTCTGTCTGTGTATCAGTTTCCTTTTTGCTTCATGTCCCTCCCAGACTTCTCAAGTATTGAACTTGTACAGTGAAGTGGTTAATTGTATAGATTCTACAGGGAGACAGCCTGGGTTTGAAATCTGACTCCAATATTTATTAGCTGTGTGACCCTGGGAAGACACTTAACTTTTCTGACCCTTATTTTCCTCATCTGTAAAACAGGGATTGTAAGAGCACATATCTTTTCTAAGAAAATAAATGTTTTAGATTTGTTTCGTCTTTTATAAAGGAAAAGGCAAATCATTTATGAGTGTGAAAGTGGAGCAGGGAAATAAATTATTATATTATGAAAGTAGCATTTTTCATAAAGATAAAAATTCACCTTTTTAAATGCAAATTTTATCCTTCTAAATACTTTCTCCTATATATTAGTGAGACTCCATCCCAAGGGCCTCAACATGATTTTATATGAGTTAGCACAGACTTTATTGTTTTTAAAGGAGCTACACTAGTCACAACATTCAAAAAAAAAAAAAATCTAGGTGTGTGCATTTAAAAGTTAATCCCCACCCTTGCCTCTCACATCGTGTTTAGTTACCCCAACCACACCAAAGGAAAAGGAAAGCGACCAGACTTAGATCATGACACTGAACACTGCCTTTCTGACAGCAGTGCTGTCATACCGCTGCCATCTCTCATGCATAGTCATGCAAGCAAACTGGCTCAAGTTCAAGACCTCCCGAGAAGGGGATCACTCTCTCCAATTTCTCTCACTCCAGTTTAGCCTTTGGCAAAGAAAAGCTGAGGCATTACTGCAGGAAAGGAGGGTAGGTAGGAGAACAAATACGATTTGAAAAATATATCTGAAAAATGGCAGTTACTTTGTGTTTATCTGCTTTTCTCTCAAATAGGATAATTTTCATAAGTCCTATCTCTACCTGCAGTATCACATGGCTACATGAAGCATTGTTTTCCCACTCCACCCACTCAGGCTGTCAAAACAGCCTCATTGCAAGGAAGAGTAGGAGTGAGAATTATTGTTTCAAAAACAGCAGTGTCTTGAAGTCTTCCTGGAAGAGAGTTCCTCCATAATTTTTGCACATCAAAGTGATAATGAAGTGAATTCAGATGTCCATTTTTTTATCTAAAAAGTTAAACTCATCTTAAATTCTGAAATTGAACTGCATTAAAGAATTTGAAGATTTAATTATGCTTTACTGTGGGGCATTTTTATACCAAATCACAGTTTTTAAACTGGAAAGTCTGTTGCTCCTCTTTATTCCATGTGGAGTTTGCTTGATGAGAAAGCATGGGTTTATGCTGAAAGAAGCAGATAATCTCACTTCTTGACTCTACCAATGCCTAGTTGTGAGCTATGAATAAATTATATAACCTTTCTATGCCTTGTTCCCTCCCTTTATGAAATAAAGACTTGTTTTATTACCTTTGCATTTCACAAAGGAGTTACATTGTTTCAAACGTTTGCTTACAAAGGACTGTATATTGCTTTGCTGTTCTTGAAAAAAATAACAGCAGTTGAAGGCACAAACTGTTCAGCCAAGAGGCTGTATCAATTATTTAAAATTATTTTAAAATCTTATCAAAAATCACTAACCAGGGCTTCCCTGGTGGCGCAGTGGTTGAGAGTCCGCCTGCCGATGCAGGGGACATGGGGTCGTGCCCCGGTCCGGGAGGATCCCACATGCCGCGGAGCAGCTGGGCCCTTGAGCCGTGGCTGCTGAGCCTGCGCATCTGGAGCCTGTGCTCCGCAACGGGAGAGGCCACGGCAGTGAGAGGCCCGCATACCGCAAAAAAAAAAAAAAAAAAATCACTAACCATTTGATGTAACAAAAACTTGTACATTTATAAAATGGATTTTTTTTTTGTCCTGCTCAGACAGGTGGAGAAAAATAGTGATGTTATATTTTAATACAAGCATATATCAAGAATTAATATCAAATTTTATATAATGCCATAATGTGAGAAAAAATCTGTATATTCACAAATTCATATCAAGCATTGCTTTCTGTATAAAAAGCAGCTAAGCAATGACAACATCTAGGCTAAACATGTGTGAGACAAAATTTACGGAAGCCCATATTCAGGAAGTTAAGCATGAGAATTTTTACCAAAATCATTAGCCATGTTCAATAGACTTGTGTATACATGTAACTTTGAAGGAATGAATGTGAAACAAGGAATCCAATAAGTATCTATAAGGAAATGTATTTTAAAATTTTAAAAATCATGCAAGAATTTACTTGACAATATCTGTAGATTTTCCGCATATCTTTTGCTATGCTAAAGCCTAAATCATATTCTACAGACCATCAAAAAAGGACATTTCAGGATGTCTCACCCAATGTTTATTAGATTCATTTTCAATAAGTTCTTCTTAAACTTTAAAATCAATTTCCTTGTGCTATATTTATTCAGAGTTGGTGGTGAGCTAGTTTCTCACGTGTAACAGTCCCTAACTATTTCATTCTTACACCTGGAGTGTGAAGTGATCTCCTAGACCTAATTTTAAAACTATTCATTAATAAACATATATGTTTCATTTCTGAAATTTCTTATAATTGGCCATACCCCCTTTATTTACAGAGTCTTTATGAAATTATTTTCTTCAAATATGTAAAATTTCACCAGGGAGGAGAAGAAACATTATGTTGATAACTTATTTGATAATGATAATAACAGTATATTACTTACCTCAGATTTGCTCTTTTACTTGCTAAGACTCATATTCTATCACACTTCACCACACTGGTGCTTCTCCATTTTTGCACATGGACTTTTCTTCTTTCTGTTTGTACACTGACGTTATATCTCAGCTATTAAGTATGCTATTTTGGTATTAAAATTTATTTTAAGAAAGATATCTGGATAATATGACACATAAAGTATATGACTGAACTAATAGATAATTGAACAACTAAAATTACTTTCTTAAAGTTCAAAAAAACTACTCCTAGGGAACACTGGCCAGTTTCTGTCTTGCTGTCTGGGTCCTCCTGAGATCAGCCCTATTGGATCTCAATATCAATGTAATCCTCCCTTTTGTATCAGTTCTCATTGGGATTGTTACTCTGAGGGGCCCCTCCTCAGTCCCCAGGCCACCTTCTCTACCCTCATTAAATCCGTGAGAACTCTGGGCACCTTAGACCACAGGAAGCTGAGGGAAGCACATTCACAGGAGCCTTCAGCTCATCACAAAAATACAGGAATAACTACAAATGTGTTTTATTGTTAACTTTGAATCCATTTTCATTGTTGAATAGGTAGGTCAGAGATGTGTAATTGGGTTCAACTCACAGGCAACGCTGATTTGCTAGTAAGTTACTTGGAGGAGTTCTGTGTAGAGGAAACTTATAGGTAAAGTGTATCCTTATTCATGTTGCCCCTGAGTCAAGTGTGGTGTAATTGTTAGATATTATTGTCCTCGGCATAAGAAACCCAGGTGTGACCAGGATACTACTTCGCCTGGGTAGGCAATGTCCTTTCTTCTAATTCTACAAGTCCAGTTCCCATGCTGCACCTAAAATGGCCACATCACACCAAGCATTTTCTTGCCCCAGCCTCATCTGAAAATCACAGTGTCTTTACAATCAATTTGAACTCATTCAGAATTCAGTCTTTAGATTACAAACATTTGCTGCTTCAAACATACACTATTCCTGACTCTATTACCACTGTTCTAGTTAGTTCTCTACCTCATTGCTATTGTACAAATCTGTGCAAATGCTGGAAAATCCGAATCTTGCTTATTTTTTAAAAATATTTATTTGGTTGCACCGGGCCTTAGTTGTGGCAGCTGGGATCCTTAGTTGTGGCTCATGGGCTCCTTAGTTGCTGCTCGCCAGCTCCTTAGTTGTGGCATGCGGGCTCCTTAGTTGTGGCATATGAACTTTTAGTTACAGCATGAATGCAGGATCTAGTTCCCCAACCAGGGATCGAACCCAGGCCCCCCTGCATTGGGAGCACGGATTCTTAACCACTGGACCAACAGGGAAGTCCCTGTTTTTTAATGCAAATAAGTTCTCCTAGGGCCTTCTTCAAAATAGTTTTTACAAAATGCTTTTTGACTATATATGCTTTGTTCTATATGATAGAAAGTTTTATAACCTTCCCAACTTATTATTATATTGAGTGACTACTGTATGACTTACACCGTTTATACTTTAGTCTGAGTGGTGCCTGGCAGTTGTTCCCCAAATTTATGTAGCCACACTTTCCTTTATTATTATTATTATTTTTGTTTCCTCTGATCAAACATTCTCCCTGGACTTGAGGATTTAAAGTGCTTCCCTTGAAAGAAAGTACTGCTCTGGGAGGTTTGTATAGCATTTCCTGCTTAGTATAACAGGAAATATGTTGTATTCCCATTGAATACAGGAATGCACAAACTTGAAAAATGTTTTGTAATCATTTTAATCACCAGCATATTAGAAAAAAACGATCTTCCTATCTCCTTTAATATGACAATGACCTTACTTTTAAGAAGTGTGTCACTGAACAAAAACAAGATACTGACACAACAGAATGTGATTAAAGAAGGGAGAAGAGACTCAAACATCGAGTTTCATAGTCCATAAAAGAAGACTCATAACCACCTATTACAGTAAACAAATAAGCAAACAAAAACTTGCAAATCGATTGACATGTTTGTTTGTTTTTTAATATTTCATGCTTAAGCAGAGTCATTCAAGATACATCGGGGGAAGCAACACAATATACAGAAACATGCCATTTCAATGAAACCTTGTAGAATTAAATTGGAAAAAAATAAAAAGAAAGAAATAGCTGTATGTGAAAGAGACAGTTGGAGATTTGAAACAAATGTTTTACTTCCACCCATAAGTAGAGGATAGTAGTGGCTCCATTGTTAAAGTATTTTCCTTTTCATCACCTGCAAAGCCTTGTATCCAAGTGGAACACAAAATAGTGTGTTAGGTACATCCAGCTTTCACAATCACAGATTATTTAGGGTGGCTGAGAAGATGTGCTACCTGTGATGATGGTTGAACCCTGTGCTACAATAACTTCACAGTGTAACTAACTTACATATGTAATAAATACAATATGTGCAATAAATCCATTCTTTTCCCCCAAAGCAATAATCTGCTCCCAAAATTTACTTGACTCAGCAGATATTACTTTGTTCCTGTGGTGTGAAATGCTAATACACCTATGAAATTACAAGTCTATATTATAAAGAGTTCTGATAACTTTGCTGGGAAAACCAAAATCAGACAGTTGTGTTAAAAATATGAATAGCCTTCGTTGCTTGGACGAACTTAAAGCATTTGTAATACAGCACCTTAAATGGTTAATGAGGTGTACAAAGGATGAGGGTGAGTTACACAAGCATTAAAATGAGCATGAAAGTTATGACAAGGTAACCCAGTAGATGACATAAGAAGAGACACTGTCAAAAGATACAGGGGTCTCCTGATTACTCATAGAGAAGAAGGAAATAGTTTTGAAATTCATATGATTACAAAATATAATTTTCCCATAATTTTTCAGCATTGTTTCTTACAATCTTTTCAAATATCTGAAACATTGTTTCAGGAAAAAAGATGCAATTAAGTACAGATACTTTGATATAAAGGCTGTATTAATATAACACATGAATAAATATTTTAAATTATAACTAAGAAGAAACCAATGCTATAAACTCATACATACTTTTAACAATGTAAACAACACTCCCTTTTTAATTAATATCTTTAGTAATTTATAGCCTAGAGAGGCTTTTCAAAGTTTCAACAAAAACTTTGAAAGTGACTGTGCTTATTGCTTTATTTGTCAAAAGATGTTCTCAGTCAAACTACATACACCCTAAATGCCCCCATTCTCTTCAAGGCTTACTTGTGTGTAAGCCTTCATTTTCTTCCTGTCAGACTCTCTGATTGCACACATGTTTTGGTTTGTTGTTAGATTTTGTAAAAAACAATTAGGCATCAGTCACAAGGCTAGTTTTACAAGCCTTTTGTTCCTGCCTGTATTCAAAACTGAAGAAACGTATCAGCAAACTTTCCTCATCATTCTATAAGGAACACAAAATTTCAAAATGTTAGTGACAACATGTTATCTGTTAGTCAAACAATTCCATGATACCAGTAAAGCAGGTATTGATATAAATAATGAAACTGAAGCACATATCGATTAAATAACATCCCAGGTCTTCAGTCAGCTATTGGTAAAGGCAGGACTGAACACAATATATTGTTTGTTTTGTTTTTCAGGTAAAGTGAAAGTTTATTGTAAATAGGTACAAACCTACATGAACAGCAGGCAAGTTCACAGACATTCTTGGGTCTGATATAATAGCCTGGGTCACATGGGGACTTTGGAAATTTGGAACACACAATTACTCTCTGTGTACATCAGTGATTTCTTTACACCCCATTTTTCTCTGTCGCTTGGGGGCTATATGGTCCCTCACATCCCTGCTTCTATTTTCCCTCTAGTGAATGTCCCTGGAAAGAATCCAAGATTTGTTTTTGCAAGTTATACAAATTATTATCTTTTAAATTATTACAAGCTGTATCAATATCATATACTATTCAGCAAAATTATTATAATGGCTTATCACAGTGCTTCTATTGCATTGGTTTATGGATCGTTTGGGAGTTTGGACATTATGTACAATGTTCTCAGAAAGAACAAGCTTCATCTTATCCTATATGTAAAATTTTGAGTCATGATCTATAGCACATTGATTAGAAGCCCAAGCTCTGAAGTCAGTCCTACCATTACTATGAACTTGAGTAAGTCACCTGGCCTCTCTGAATTTTGGTTCCATGTCCGTGGAAATTCATTAACTAGGAGAGTCATGTCAATTGATGTAAAGAATTTAACACATGTCCCAGACCATAATTATTACCTAATACATATTGATTCTCTTATTACTGGTATTATCTTTCTAATTGAATTTTATCTTTATGCTTCATAAACTCTCCAGTCCTCCAAAATCCCCTCCATTCCCACCATTAGAAATTTCATAGCTCTGGGTAATATACTAGCTCTAACTTAAAGAAAGTCGAGAGATACTCCCTCTGTCAAGTTTTCAAAACATTAAATTTATTACCAACAAAATATTTTCATTCTGTATTATGGCTTACTGAAATGCATAATACTCTGGCTTATTTTTAGGAGTTCAATTATGTAAGACCTATATATATTTCTAATATATTTATCAGAAGCACAGATAAAGCAAATTGCTTATATGTCGGGCTATGTTTGGAAGATTTATCAGTTTGAGATTTACAGAGTTTGAGTTTTGGCCAAGTACAATTCACAGAGACTTTCTAGCTTGAGTTTTTCTAAAATGATACCTAAAGTCCTCCTTTGATATTCCCATTCACTTAAATGTATTTCTCCATGCCAAAGACTACATATGTTCTTGTATGTGTATAAACCAAATAATGTCATATAAAACATAATCTCTTCAAAATTTTCTCCAGACACTTGGCATAGTACTTACAACTAATCATGTAAAGGGTAGGCCTGAAGTAAGTGGTCAGGTTGTCTCACTATTCAGACACTAACTTATATTTTACCTGTTTTTGTATAAATCTTCAGTACACAAGGAGGATCTATGTCCTTGGCATACAATGATTCTAAATTTTGGAGGTAGACCTTGCAACCAACTTTTCCTTGGCCTTAGGCAAATTATTTAACATCTCTGAGTTTCTGTTTTCTTATTTATAAAATATATATGGTATGTATATATACATAGATGTATGTATGAGATGCATATATGCACACATATATTTGACAAATACATACCAAGTTTGATATACATGTATAGACATATTTTATATATATCAAATGTTTATGCAGTACATATACATGTATCAAATATATGTAAAATGTATATATGTGTATAAATATTTAAATATAGATGCATATAACATTTTATATAAAATATATGCATGTGTGGATATGTATGTGTATATGTGTGTAGATATTTATTTATTTGTATACACACACACAAAGTCTTGTTATAAGTAAAGTGTGAGTATAGAAACTGACAAATATCCTGAAAACTGATATGTGTTATTTGTTTTACCATAATTGTAACATCACATACTCTAAAAGCCTTGGCACTGTGAGGACTTTAGTACAAGCCCTTCCCTTTACCTGGAATACTCTTGCCCCAGATATTGCCTTGCTCTGCCTCTCACAATCAGGTCTCTGAACTGACGTCACCTCATCAGAGAGTGCTTGCCTGAGTACACTGTCGAAACTTGCACACCCGTCACTCTATCCCTGTAACATGAGTTTCTTTTTTGCTCAGAATTCATCATTGCCTGACATTATATCATGTCTTTTGTTTATTGTACAGATCACTGGTAAGTGTAGGGAACGGACCTTTTCCTGCTTGACACGTTGCCAAGAGTAGAACAGTTGGAAGAGAGCCGAGTGCCTAACAGGTCCTTAATTTTAAAAAATGTTAAATGAATGTTGGCTTTCTGGAATGAGGATAAAATTGTAAAATTGAACTACCATTGATGTTAGAAGCAAAATCAAAGTGTGCGTGTGTGGGGGGGGTGTAGGATGTGTATCGCACAAATGCAAACAAATGTATATTTCTTGATTTACAAACAAGCTTTATTTACATATAAGAAAATATACTTATGGTATGTGCAAAATTTGATGGGTTTTTGACACATTTTTACAACCGTAAGATCACCACCGCATCTAAGATGCAAGACTTCTCTCAGCCTGAAAAGTTTTGTTATGCGTCTTTTGCAATTAACACTCGCCATTCCCTGACCTAGTTAGTTAACACTGATCTGATTCTATCAATTTAGATTATTTTGACTCTTCTAAAATTTCATATAAATACAATCATACCATAGGTACTGTACTCTCTGAAAGCTGATCTTTTTTTACTCATAAAAATGCTTTTTTTTCAGTGCGTGATTAATACTTGGTGATGCCTGTAACAATATTTTGTTCCATTTTATTGATGAGTAGTATTTCATTGTGTGGAGTATACCACAATATATTGTCATTTCATAATGGACATTTGGATTGTCTTCCCCTTTTGGTTATTATGAATAAAGCTGCTAAGAACATGAGTATCTTTGTAGACATATATTTTTTATTTGTGGAACTGCTGAGCGAATGTAGGTGAATGCTAAATTTTATAAGAAACGGCCAAACTGTTTTCCAAAGTGGTCTTAACATTTTTGTACCTCCATGAGCCATATATGAGAATTGCAGTTTCCCTAGATCCTCAGAAACACTTGGTATTGTTAATCTATTTAACTGACCATTCTAATGTGTGTGCAATGCTGTTTTATGTCCTATTGTGGTTTAAGTATGTATATCCGTAATGGCTAATCTTTTCATGTAATTATTTGTCATAATATATCTTCTTTTTGGAAGGTATTATTCAAGTATTATATCTTTTTTCTTATTTCGGTGGTTTTTCTTTTAATTATGGGACTATAAGATTTCTAAAAATATCTTAAACCTGAAATCTTGTCAGACAAACATATTGGGAATACTTTTCCAAGCCTGCATTTTACGTTTCAATTTTCAAGAGACTTCTTTTAAAAAACAAAATAAAAAAAATATTAATGAAATCCAATTTATCAATTTTTCTTTTATAGTCCTTGTGTTTTTATTATTATCTACAATTCTGGGCATACCTTAAGGTTGTAAAATTTTGTATTTTTCTCTGTTTTAGATTTTACGTTTATTTATTTTTTATTTTGTTTTCTATTGAAGTATAGAAGGAACCTCTCTACTGTTTATCATAGTGGCTGCACTAGTTCACATTCCCACCAACATTGCACAATCTTCAGATCCTCTCCAACGCTTATTTCTTGTCTTTTTGATAATAGAACCATAGACTTTTATATTTACAAACTTATTTGCCATTTCCAGTCCTATAAATCTGAGTTTCCATTTATTTTAAAATTTTCTTTAATATCACTTTCTTACAAAGAAAATCCTTTGTAATTTGAAATAGGGGAGATCTAATAGTAGCGAAACATTTCCTTACTCATTTGTCTGAAAAAGTTCCTATCTTACCCTTATTTCTACTGAACATATAATTCTGTATTGACAGGGTTTTTTTTTTAGTACTTTAATGATATCCTTCCATATCCATTTGTCTTCTATTGAATTTGATATACGATGAAGTATTACATTTTTTCTTTTAATGTAATATTTTTCCTTTGTAGCTGTTTTCAGTAATTTCTTCTAACTTCTGATTTTAGCAGTTGATTATGATGGGTCTACATGCAAGTTTCTTTGTATTTATTCTGCTCAACATTTATTGAGCATTTTGAATGTGTAAGTTCATGTTTTTCATCAAATTTGGCCATTATTTCTTCAAATATTTTTCTGCCCCATCTTTATTCTATTTTCCTTCTGAGAAGAGAGTAATTACATATAAGGTCAAATTTTTAATCTTGTTCCACAGGTCCCTCAGACTCCTTAAATTTTTATTTTATTTTTGTTTCTCTGGGTTTTTCAAATTCAGTGGTTTCTATTAGATTATCTTTAAATTTATTGACCTTTCCTTCTTCCATTGTTATGCTATTGTTAAACTCATCCATGAAATTTGCATTTCAGTTATTGTACATTTCACTTCTCAAATTTCCACTTGGCCCTTTTCTACAGATCCCATTTCTTTGCTGAATCGCTCTGTTTACTCATTAAGTCCATATTTTCCTTTGAGTTTTCCAACATATTTTCCCCTCAATATATTTTAAAGTTTTGTTTGCTAAATCTGATTTGAGATTGCTTTAAAGTCAATTTCTGCTCTTTGCTTGTTCATGGGTCACACTCACACTTTTTTCTTTCCTTTGTTCTTTTTTTTGACATCTAGTAATTTGTGGGGGGCGCTGTAAACTTGACATTGTCAATAATATGTTATATAGACCATGGTTTGTTATCTGTCTTTGAAGAGTATTGCCTTTTTCCCCCATGTAGGTGTTTCTATTATTGGTTGATCATCTTACACTTGTGTAGGCTTACTTTTAACACATTGTTTGGGTGGATCTGTAGAAAATACAAGGTGTTTATCAAGCTTCTCTAACTTTATAGGACACGTCCTCAAATCCATCTTTCCTATGGATCTTGTTAGGTTAACTTTTAGGTTTTTTTTAATTTTTTAAATGGCAGATCTAGATTAGAACTTACTCTAAGGAGTAGTCTTTAGTCCTAATGATGATCTTTCTATTGCCTTAGCATACTGGGGTATTCATTCTCTCTCCTTCTGGAACAGAACTCCAATATATTTCAGCATGCTGAAATTTTAGTGTTTCTCTTCTCTTCTCATCTCTGTAATAGCTGAGTCTCTCTCAGTACATGTGCAGCCTACCTTTCAGTTAAGAACTCAAAGATAAATTCTTCACAGTCTAACCCTCTCAACTCTCTCTATCTGGTGCCCTGACTTCACAGATTATCTTATATTTCAGCTGCTTCAAATACTACAAGTTTTAGTCTCTGCTTTCTCAGCTCAGAGGGATCATGGTGCTTTTCTTGGGCTCAAGTTCTCTGCAAAAAATTGGAAAATTGTGCTAAGGTACAAAGATGCAAGGATTGTGTGCCTCAGCTTGTGTTTCCCCTTTCTCGGAAATTCCAGTCTCAAGCTGCCTATTGTTCAATGCCTGAAAACAATTGCCTTATTGATTGATTGATAGAATGGCTAATTTCATACCTGTTATCATATACTGTTTGGTAGATGAAGCTTCCATTAAACATGTTAATTTCTCAAAATTATTAATCTTTTTCATTGTATAGCACTAAAAGACTAATAGACAGTTAACTAATAAACAATCATGTAATACTCAAGTTATATATACATCTATAAAAGAAGCATAGGTCGGCGGGAAGATGGCGTAAGAGAAAGACGTGGAGATCGCCTTCCTCCTCACGGATACACCAGAAATACATCTACACGTGGAACAACTCCTACAGAACACCTACTGAAGGCTGGCAGAAGACCTCAGAGCTCCCAAAAGGCAAGAAACTCCCCACGTACCTGGGTAGGGCAAAAGAAAAAAGAAAAAACAGAGACAAAAGAATAAGGACGGCACCTGCATCAGTGGGAGGGAGCTGTGAAGGAGGAAAAGTTTCCACACACTAGGAAGCCCCTCTGCGGGCGGAGACTGCGGGAGGCGGAGGGGGGAGCTTCGGGACCGCGGAGTGGTGCACAGCGACGGGTGCGGAGGGCAAAGCGGGGAGATTCCTGCACAGACGATCGGTGCCGACCGGCACTCACCAACCCGAGAGGCTTGTCTGCTCACCCGCCGGGGCGGGCGGAGCTGCGAGCTGAGGCTCGGGTTTCGGTTTTGGACGGAGCGCAGGGAGAGGACTGGAGTTGGCGGCTTGAGCATAGCCTGAAGGGGTTGGTGCGCCACGACTAGCCGGGAGGGAGTTCGGGGAAAAGCCTGCACTGGCTGAAGAGGCAAGAGACTTTTTCTTCCCTCTTTGTTTCCTGGTGCGCGAGGAGAGGGGTTTAAGAGCGCTGCTTAAAGGAACTCCAGAGACGGGCGCGAGCCGCGGCTAAAAGCGCGAACCCCAGAGACGGGCGCGAGCCGCGGCTGAGGGCGCGAGACCCCGAGACGGGCGCGAGCCGCGGCGGGAAGCGCGAGCCCCAGAGACGGGCGCGAGCCGCGGCTGAAACCGCGGAGCCCAGAGACGGGCGGGAGACGCTGGGGCTGCTGCTGCCGCCACCAGGGGGGCTGTGTGCGAGCACAGGTCACTCTCCGCGCCCCTCTTCCGCGGAGCCTGTGCAGGCCGCCACTGCCAGGTTCCCGGGATCCAGGGACAACTTCCCCGGGAGTACGCACGGCGGGTCTCAGGCCGGTGCAGCGTCACGCCGCCTCTGCCGCCGCAGGCCCGCCCCGCACGCAGTGCCCCGCCTTCCCCCATCCCCCAACCCCCGGCCTGAGTGAGCCGGAGCTCCCGAATCAGCGGCTCCTTTAACCCCGTCCTGTCTGAGCAAAAAACAGACGCCCTCCAGCGACCTGCGCGCAGGGGCAGGGCCGGGTACAAAGCTGAGCTCCTGTGAGCTGTGAGAGCAGGGAGGAGAGGGGGAGGTCTCTCCCGGCAGCCGCGGAGGCGGCGGATTGAAGCTCCACAATCAACTTGATGTGCCCTGCATTGTGGAATACCTGAATAGACAGGGAGTGATCCCAAATTGAAGAGGGGGAATTTAGGAGCGAGATTTGTGATTTTTTTCCCTTTTCCTCTTTTTGTGAATGTGTGCGTGTATGCGTCTGTGTGAGATCTTGTCTGTATACTCTTGCTTCCACCATTTGTCCTAGGGCTCTATCCGTCCATGGTTTTTTTTTTTTTAAAAAAAAATTTTTTTTTTAATAATTAATTTTAATTGTAATATCTTTATTGAACTTTACCTTCGTTCTTTCTTTCTTTCTTTCCTTCCCTCCTTCCCTCCTTTAGACAGCGAATCACCCCAGGTTGAGGGGTTGGTCTCTGGGAGCAGGATTTATGATTTTTCCCCCTTTGCCTCTCTTTGTGAACGTGTATGTGTATGCTTCTGAGTAAGATTTTCTCTGTATAGCTTTGCTTCCAACAGTTGTCCTAGGGCTCTATCCGTCCATGGTTTTTTTAAAAAAAAAATTTTTTTTTCTTAATAATTAATTTTAATTGTAATAACTTTATTGTACTTTACCTTCGTTCTTTCTTTCTTTCCTTCCTTCCTTCCCTCCTTTAGACAACAAATCACCCCAAATTGAGGAGGTGGTCTCTGGGAGCAGGATTTATGATTTTTCCCCCTTTGCCTCTCTTTGTGAACGTGTATGTGTATGCTTCTGTGTAAGATTTTCTCTGTATAGCGTTGCTTCCAACATTTGTCCTAGGGCTCTATCCGTCCATGGTTTTTTTAAAAAAAAAAATTTTTTTTTCTTAATAATTAATTTTAATTGTAATAACTTTATTGAACTTTACCTTCGTCCTTTCTTTCTTTCCTTCCTTCCTTCCCTCCTTTAGACAGCGAATCACCCCAGGTTGAGGAGGTGGTCTCTGGGAGCAGGATTTATGATTTTTCCCCCTTTGCCTCTCTTTGTGAACACGTATGTGTATGCTTCTGTGTAAGATTTTCTCTGTATAGCTTTGTTTCCAACATTTGTCCTAGGGTTCTATCTATTCTTTTTTTTTTTTTTTTCTTTCTAAATATTTTTTAGTACAATAACTATATTATACTTTATTTTATTTTTACTGTATCTTCTTTCTTCCTGTCTTTTTTCCTTCTTTCCCTCCTTCCTTCCTCCCTTCCTCCCTCCCTCCCTCCCTCCTTTCTTTCCTTCATTGCTTCTTTCTTCCTTCCTTCCTTTCCTTCTTTCCTCCTTTCCTTCTTTCTTTCCTCAAACTTCTACTAATTCTCTCTACATTTTCTCCTTCTTTCCCTCCTACCTTCCTTCCTTCCTCCCTCCCTCCCTCCTTTCTTTCCTTCTTTGCTTTTCTCTTCCTTCCTTCCTCTCCTCCTTTCCTTCTCTCTTTCCTCAAACTTCTACTAATTCTCTCTACATTTTCTCCTTCTTTCCCTCCTTCTTTCCTTCCTTCCTCCCTCCCTCCCTCCCTCCTTTCTTTCCTTTGCTTCTTTCTTCCTTCCTTCCTTTCCTCCTTTCCCTCTTTCTTTCCTCATACTTCTACTAATTCTCTCTACATTTTCTCCTTCTTTCCCTCCTTCCTTCCTTCCTTCCTCCCTCCCTCCCTCCTTTCTTTCCTTCTTTGCTTCTTTCTTCCTTCCTTCCTTTCCTCCTTTCCTTCTTTCTTTCCTCATACTTCTAATAATTCTCTCTACTTTTCCTCCCTTTTATTCTGAGCCGTGTGGATGAAAGGCTCTTGGTGCTCCAGCCCAGGAGGCAGGGCTCTGCCTCTGAGGTAGGAGAGCCAACTTCAGGACACTGATCAACAAGAGACCTCCCAGCTCCACATAATATTAAATGGTGGAAATCTCCCAGAGACCTCCATCTTAACACCAGCACCCAGCTTCACTCAACGACCAGCAAGCCACAGTGCTGGACAACCTATGCCAAACAACTAGCAAAACAGGAACACAACCCCACCCATTAGCAGAGAGGCTGCCGAAAATCATAACAAGGCCACAGACACCCCAAAACACACCACCAGACGTGAACCTGCCCACTAGAGAGACAAGATCCAGCCTCATCCAGCACAACACAGGCACTAGTCCCCTCCACCAGGAAGCCTACACAACCCGCTGAAACAACCTTAGCCACTGGAGACAGACATCAAAAACAACGGGAACTACGAACGTGCAGCCTGCAAAAAGGAGACCCCAAACACAGTAAGATAAGCAAAATGAGAAGACAGAAAAACACACAGCAGATGAAGGAGCAAGATAAAAACCCACCAGACCTAACAAATGAAGAGGAAATAGGCAATCTACCTGAAAAAGAATTCAGAATAATGATAGTAAGGATGATCCGAAATCTTGGAAGTAGAATGGACAAAATGCAAGAAACAGTTAACAAGGACCTACAAGAACTAAAGATGAAACAAGTAACGATGAACAACGCAATAAATGAAATTAAAAGTACTCTAGATAGGATCAATAGCAGAATAACTGAGGCAGAAGAACGGATAAGTGACCTGGAAGATAAAGTAGTGGAAATAACTACTGCAGAGCAGAATAAAGAAAAAAGAATGAAAAGAACTGAGGACAGTCTCAGAGAGCTCTGGGACAACATGAAACGCACCAACATTTGAATTATAGGGGTTCCAGAAGAAGAAGAAAAAAAGAAAGGGACTGAGAAAATATTTGAAGAGATTATAGTTGAAAACTTCCCTAATATGGGAAAGGAAATAGTTAATCAAGTCCAGGAAGCACAGAGAGTCCCATACAGGATAAATACAAGGAGAAATACGCCAAGACACATATTAATCAAACTATCAAAAATTAAATACAAAGAAAGCATATTAAAAGCAGCAAGAGAAAAACAACAAATAACACACAAGGGAATCCCCATAAGGTTAACAGCTGATCTCTCAGCAGAAACCCTACAAGCCAGAAGGGAGTGGCAGGACATACTGAAAGTGATGAAGGAGAAAAACCTGCAACCAAGACTACTCTACCCAGCAAGGATCTCATTCAGATTTGATGGAGAAATTAAAACCTTTACAGACAAGCAAAAGCTGAGAGAGTTCATTACCACCAAACCAGCTTTACAACAAATGCTAAAGGAACTTCTCTAGATAAGAAATGCAAAAGAAGGAAACGACCTATAATAACGGACCCAAAACAATATAGAAAATGGGAATAGGAACATACATATCGATAATTACCTTAAATGTAAATGGACTAAATGCTCCCACCAAAAGACACAGATTGGCTGAATGGATACAAAAACAAGACCCTTATATATGCTGTCTACAAGAGACCCACCTCAGACCTCGAGACACATACAGACTGAAAGTAAGGGGATGGAAAAAGATATTCCATGCAAATGGAAACCAAAAGAAAGCTGGAGTAGCAATTCTCATATCTGACAAAATAGACTTTAAAATAAGGACTATTAAAAGGGATAAAGAAGGACACTACATAATGATCAAGGGATCGATCCAAGAAGAAGATATAACAATTGTAAATATTTATGCACCCAACATAGGAGCACCTCAATACGTAAGGCAAATACTAACAGCCATAAAAGGGGAAATTGACAGTAACACATTCATAGTAGGGGACTTTAACACCCCACTTTCACCCATGGACAGATCATCCAAAATGAAAATAAATAAGGAAACACAAGCTTTAAATGATACATTAAACAAGATAGACTTAATTGATATTTATAGGACACTCCATCCAAAAACAACAGAATACACATTTTTCTCAAGTGCTCATGGAACATTCTCCAGGATAGATCATATCTTGGGTCACAAATCAAGCCTTGGTAAATTTAAGAAAATTGAAATTGTATCAAGTATCTTTTCTGACCACAACGCCATGAGACTAGATATCAATTACAGGAAAAGATCTGTAAAATATACAAACACATGGAGGCTAAACAATACACTACTTAATAATGAAGTGATCACTGAAGAAATCAAAGAGGAAATAAAAAAATACCTAGAAACAAATGACAATGGAGACACAACGACCCAAAACCTATGGGATGCAGCAAAAGCAGTTCTAAGGGGGAAGTTTATAGCAATACAAGCCCACCTTAAGAAGCAGGAAACATCTCGAATAAACAACCTAACCTTGCACCTCAAGCAATTAGAGAAAGAAGAACAAAAAAGCCCCAAAGCTAGCAGAAGGAAAGAAATCATAAAAATCAGATCAGAAATAAATGAAAAAGAAATGAAGGAAACGATAGCAAAGATCAATAAAACTAAAAGCTGGTTCTTTGAGAAGATAAACAAAATAGATAAACCACTAGCCAGACTCATCAAGAAAAAAAGGGAGAAGACTCAAATCAATAGAATTAGAAATGAGAAAGGAGAAATAACAACTGACACTGCAGAAATAAAAAAAATCATGAGAGATTACTACAAGCAACTCTATGCCAATAAAATGGACAATCTGGAAGAAATGGACAAATTCTTAGAAATGCACAACCTGCCCAGACTGAATCAGGAAGAAATAGAAAATATGAACAGACCAATCACAAGCACTGAAATTGAAACTGTGATTAAAAATCTTCCAACAAACAAAAGCCCAGGACCAGATGGCTTCACAGGTGAATTCTATCAAACGTTTAGAGAAGAGCTAACACCTATCCTTCTCGAACTCTTCCAAAATATAGCAGAGGGAGGAACACTCCCAAATTCCTTCTACGAGGCCACCATCACCTTGATACCAAAACCAGACAAGGATGTCACAAAGAAAGAAAACTACAGGCCAATATCACTGATGAACATAGATGCAAAAATCCTCAACAAAATACTAGCAAACAGAATCCAACAGCACATTAAAAGGATCATACACCATGATCAAGTGGGGTTTATTCCAGGAATGCAAGGATTCTTCAATATACGCAAATCTATCAATGTGATAAACCATATTAACAAATTGAAGGAGAAAAACCATATGATCATCTCAATAGATGCAGAGAAAGCTTTCGACAAAATTCAACACCCATTTATGATAAAAACCCTCCAGAAAGTAGGCATAGAGGGAACTTTCCTAAACATAATAAAGGCCATATATGACAAGCCCACAGCAAACATCATCCTCAATGGTGAAAAACTGAAAGCATTTCCACTAAGATCAGGAACAAGACAAGGTTGCCCACTCTCACCACTCTTATTCAACATAGTTTTGGAAGTTTTAGCCACAGCAATCAGAGAAGAAAAGGAAATAAAAGGAATCCACGTCGGAAAAGAAGAAGTAAAGCTGTCACTGTTTGCAGATGACATGATACTATACATAGAGAATCCTAAAGATGCTACCAGAAAACTACTAGAGCTAATCAATGAATTTGGTAAAGTAGCAGGATACAAAATTAATGCACAGAAATCTCTGGCATTCCTATATACTAATGATGAAAAATCTGAAAGTGAAATCAAGAAAACACTCCCATTTACCATTGCAACAAAAAGAATAAAATATCTAGGAATAAACCTACCTAAGGATACGAAAGACCTGTATGCAGAAAATTATAAGACACTGATGAAAGAAATTAAAGATGATACAAATAGATGGAGAGATATACCATGTTCTTGGATGGGAAGAATCAACATTGTGAAAATGACTCTACTACCCAAAGCAATCTACAGATTCAATGCAATCCCTATCAAACTACCACTGGCATTTTTCACACAACTAGAACAAAAAATTTCGCAATTTGTATGGAAACACAAAAGACCCCGAATAGCCAAAGCAATCTTGAGAACGAAAAAAGGAGCTGGAGGAATCAGGCTCCCTGACTTCAGACTATACTACAAAGCAACAGTAGTCAAGACAGTATGGTACTGGCACAAAAACAGAAAGATAGATCAGTGGAACAGGATAGAAAGCCCAGAGATAAACCCACGCACATATGGACACCTTATCTTTGATAAAGGAGGCAGGAATGTACAGTGGAGAAAGGACAGCTTCTTCAATAAATGGTGCTGGGAAAACTGGACAGGTACATGTAAAAGTATGAGATTAGATCACTCCCTAACACCATACACAAAATTAAACTCAAAATGGATTAAAGACCTAAATGTAAGGCCAGAAACTATCAAACTCTTAGAGGAAAACATAGGCAGAACACTCTATGACATAAATCACAGCAAGATCCTTTCTGACCCACCTCCTAGAGTAATGGAAATAAAAACAAAAATAAACAAATGGGACCTAATGAAACTTCAAAGCTTTTGCACAGCAAAGGAAACCATAATCAAGACCAAAAGACAACCCTCAGAATGGGAGAAAACATTTGCAAATGAAGCAACTGACAAAGGATTAATCTCCAAAATTTACAAGCAGCTCATGCAGCTCAATAACAAAAAAACAAACAACCCCATCCAAAAATGGGCAGAAGATCTAAACAGACATTTCTCCAAAGAAGATATACAGAATGCCAACAAACACATGAAAGAATGCTCAACATCATTAATCATTAGAGAAATGCAAATCAAAACTACAATGAGATATCATCTCACACCAGTCAGAATGGCCATCATCAAAAAATCTAGAAACAATAAATGCTGGAGAGGGTGTGGAGAAAAGGGGACACTCTTGCACTGCTGGTGGGAATGTGAATTGGTTCAGCCACTGTGGAGAACAGTATGGAGGTTCCTTAAAAAACTACAAATAGAATTACCATATGACCCAGCAATCCCACTACTTGGCATATACCCTGAGAAAACCAAAATTCAAAAAGAGTCATGTACCAAAATGTTCATTGCAGCTCTATTTACAATAGCCCGGAGATGGAAAGAACCTAAGCGCCCATCATCGGATGAATGGATAAAGAAGATGTGGCACATATACACAATGGAATATTACTCAGCCTTAAAAAGAAATGAAATTGAGTTATTTGTAATGAGATGGATAGACCTAGAGTCTGTCATACAGAGTGAAGTAAGTCAGAAAGACAAAGACAAATACCGTATGCTAACACATATATATGGAATTTAAGGGGAAAAAATGTCATGAAGAACCTAGGGATAAGACAGGAATAGAGGCGCAGACCTACTGGAGAACGGACTTGAGGATATGGGGAGGGGGAAGGGTGAGTTTTGACAGGGCGAGAAAGAGTCATGGACATATACACACTAACAAACGTAGTAAGGTAGATAGCTAGGGGGAAGCAGCCGCAAGGCACAGGGATATTAGCTCGGGGCTTTGGGACAGCCTGGAGGGGTGGGAGGAGGAGAGTGGGAGGGAGGGAGACGCAAGAGGGAAGACACATGGGAGCACATGTATATGTATAGCTGATTCACTTTGTTATAAATCAGAAACTAACACACTATTGTAAAGCAATTATACCCCAATAAAGATGTTAAAAAAATAAATAAATAAAAAATAAAAGAAGCATAACTTTTTAATATTTCGTTAAATATTCACTTTTAAACATAAAATAATTTATTTCATTTTGACTTGAAATATTCTACTAGAGAATTTACTTCTACTAATTTTATTTATAGAAAATGCTATAGATGTTACCCAGAATTATTTGAAATTGTAAGTGATAACAAAAAAATCATGTAAATACTGACAAAATTAAATAATAAAAATTGTTTCGCTATATATGCCTATAGCAATTCTCCACTATATAGTGTCCAGCATTGTAATCAAAAGGGGAGATTGTAAACAAGTTTGTAGTTTGCTCTTTACCAATTATAAAAGAAGTGTAAATTCTTTGTTATTTTTGTGCAGAGACAAATTTAATTTGAGTACTTCATAAAATAGATATCTATTATAAACAATGCTTTTGCATTATTTTAGTATCGTGTCCTGCTAAGATTTGATATGAAAAATTCTTCAAATGATCACTGAAATATTTTTTAATTATATAAGAAGTTGTACAGTTAGTATTATTCTTATTTCTCAAACTAAAAACTCACTACAGTAATTAGTAGAATAAGACATTTGGAAACCTCAGTCAGATAAATTCTAGACCTGTCCTCAATTTAATATTTATAGTTAATCAATAATTAGTAAGCACTAGCCTTTGGCACTTGCAACAAAGTAGTCAGCAATAGTGGTACCATCCCCTTCATGGACTTATAGTTTAGCAGGATATTTACTTCTGAGTCTTAATATGGGTCAGGCAGACATTGTTCAAAATTATGTGTGTATATATATATATATATATTCTCATCTAATTCTCATGTTAACTCTTTAAAGTCTGTATCATCATTTTATAGATGAAGAAATAGAGGTATATTCTACCAGTGTCATACCATAACACTGCTTGTTATTTTTGAAACAAAAGCTTGGCTCTTATAAAACACTGTAGAGCACTTTTTGTATTATAAACTACTAATTCAAAATCATTACTGTGCAGTTCTTTGGCACTGAAGGGCATGCACCTTCAAAATGGCATAAGGGAAACTACAGAGAAAAGGGAAATCACATTGAATTTAATCCACCTGACCCAATAATATTGCCTGTCCTCTTACCATATCTCACCTTTCCAATTTTTAACAGTTACTTCCAATTTTATCTTTTCTCCACATTAAATTTTGAGCCACAGTGAAAAACTTTTGCTAAAAGTGAAGCTGGGGTCATTTTCTCTTTCTCCTCTCCATATCTATGTTAAGCAAAAAAACAAATTCAGACAAAGATAGGTACAGTTACACTCTATCCCCTTTCCCCCCTCTCCTACCCTATTCCCAGCTACATGCACTCTTCTTCCTATAACTCACCTCCATGCTCTGGAAGCCACCTTTCTTCTGATGTGAGCTAGGTTTACATAGATGACTTCATTATAATGCAGTCTAAAGTGCCTCAGACTACCATCGTCAACCAACTCAATCTCTCTGTGTCCCAACAGATTAAAGATCATGTCACCTTGAACCTTAATTTTTGTTTGTCTCCACTGAAAAATACTTGTTTGTTGATGAATCATTTTCAAGCACTTTACTTCTATCTGTGGAAAACCTATACTTATTTTGTAACTTAAAGTGTGACAGGAAAGCAAATGGAAATGACCCAATAAGTAGCCTATTTTCCTGCTTTTGGTACATACACACTTTCTCACACACAAACACAAGCCTAGATGCACGTACATCCACTCCCCAGAGACTTTAGCTGCATCCAGATTTGTAGCTGAAGCCAAGGACTTTGGGAAGAAGCCCCTTTGATTATCCACATGGACCTCCTGCCATGTTCTCCCAGTCACCAGCTGTCTGGCCCTCTGGCAATCCCAGTCTTTTGCTCTTCCCTGGAGCACTTCACATGGCTACTGTGATGCTCTCAGCTGTCTCTGATTTTAATCCCCCCTTGGTTCAGGGTCTTAGAGCTTTTCGCTTCTTCCAGTTATTTCCAGTTTGAAATTTAAATTTACTCCCTTGTTCTTCCAACCAGAAGTGCTGGCTGTGAGGAGAATGATTGAAATGAGATACACATTATTTCATTTATTTTACTAAATATTTTCTTGACAACCTTGTCATATTGACGTTGTGCAAACACAGTGACACCTACATGTGTACATCTTTTGAACGCTATGTATCTACTTAGAGCCTATGGACTAACCATGAATGAAATCGACTTGCTCATATTTAAACTCAGGTACAGCGAGTTACTTTGAGAGCAAGATTCAGTGTTCAATCTGATTTGGATCAAGAAGTTTCAATTATTTCACTCCCAAGCCAGATCCTTCCCCATCATGTGTCTCTTGTCGCTAGCTCAGTCATACTGCTCTTGGTAATATACTCCCCTTTCTCATAATTTCAGGGTTTATCTGCCACATATCACAGGAATGGCTTATCATCTGATACAGTCTAATACTTTTAGTGCATTTAATAAACATGATGCCTAATAATAATTAAGGAAAGCCAGCACTCAAACCCGGTTGTATCTGATTTTAAAGGCCAGCCTACATTCTATTTAATGCTGAAAAAAAGGGCATATATACTTAACACCGTATATTTGCAGTAGTGTTGAACAAACCTCCCATGTTTTTTGAAGAAACCAAACAAAATCACTGTGTGTCATCCACTGATGGTAATCCTGCTTTCTTCTCAGTGGAATCCTAAATAATGCTTTAAAACAGTTAACTTACAAAGTGGTTGCAATAGATATACGGGGAAGACTACTTTTACTTCTCTTTGCTCTCTATTGGCCTAATTATTGGTTTCAACAAGTAAAGGATAACTTTCCATTTTAATTCCCTCTAAGGGTATAAATCTCATTAATTCACAGTTTTATTTCTCTTTTAACTTTACATATATTTCCTACCAACATCACTCCCAGTGACAATAGCCCAAGCCAGCCCTGTCTGCTTACAGTTTCGTGCGGGTTAGAAGAGGGTCTGGGTAAGACTATGAATAGTTTCATCAGCTCATTCTCACTCCTAGGAAACTCAAATGTCATGGTTTGCTGAAGGCAGGTCAGTCATATAACTGTGGTATAAAAATGATAGCATATTTTAATGTGTAAATGAAGAATGCCATATGGATCTCTAGATGACTTGATTCATTTGCTTTAATGAAGAGCTAATATATATATATATATATAATGTATCTATTTATTTCTCTATTTTTTACAGTATCCTAAACTGTCCTAGATTTTGATTTGAGCAGTTTTCCTATAAATCCATCCCACCACCAACAAAAAGTCTCTCAATGTTCAGTTTCCCTTAGGCTTTGCAACTGGGAACATAATTCTCTTGAAGTATAACCACTGCATCCTCTCCTAATGTCAACAGGAAGAAGAGCTTACTCTTAGAGAAATGGTAAATATAGTCCCTTGTTCGTAATACCCACTTCAAAACAGGGACCAGGAGGTCAAAACATTACAGCATGTTTGTTTAAATGTCTTTAGTTCCAATAGCTAAGCCACTTCTCTTCCCAAGAGTCCACAGTCCAAAATTTCAGGGAGCAAGGAAGAAAATGCACTGAAAAACCCAGTCACCTCTTGCAATGAAAATCTTTCCCTAGTCTAATCAAAAACCTATTTTAGAATGGGAAGTGTGAAAGTGAGAATCTGAGAAGAAAACTGAACCAGTTGCTCAAGTCCATCTGGAAGGTAAATTTTATTGGTCATATGTACACAACAAAAGTGAAGACAGAAAAATTCCATGCTGTGTACGAAAGAGGAGACTTTTGTGAGAATTAAAAGTCAATATTCAGGGAGTGACCTATGGTTGCAATTTGTAGCCTTCTTTTTACTTCCATTCAATCAGGAGAGAAGTGGCCTACCTACATCTGACAGGTACATTACGTGTAGAAATCTGGGCTCCAAAATAAATGATAAAGAGATAAAATAATTCTACAGAGCATAGCAGATATGGACTAAAAGGGGGTAGATAGAGAAATGTAGGGTTAGAATCAACAGTAACAAAATTATGAGGCAAAAAAACAATAAGGATGGACTGTGCCTTGGGAACATGATATAAATAACGGGGAGGAACAAAACAGTAGTTGAAAGGTAGACTGGAGGTACATGCTTCACTGGTTCTTTAGGACAGAAAGAAATGCTTCTAAGGCTGCCTGAAGGGGAAAGAAGATGGGAAAATAGAATGACCGCTTGAAACAAAGTAAACAAACACTGTAGAGTACTAGGATTTAAGATGAGCAACTTTTACCTAGTCCTTGTGACTTGGGTAAGTTTAACACACGTGTGTCTCATTTTGCTCATTTATTAAATAAAGATAATACTAATGACTTTGACTAATCTCAAATGGCTTTTTTAATTGTTAACTGAATTATGTCTTACAATGCATGTAGGAAAAGACTAGCCAGTGTTGACTACTGGAAGTCTATCCCTTTACCATGATGTATGTATGCGTGTTGCTAGGTTGTAGATTATTTAACTTGTACTAGTTTACAACACATTGATTGGTAAGCTGTGCTATAATAGTATGTTGTTGTTCTTGCATCTTAGAAAGCTTATTAATGTGAAATGCTCAAATGGAAAGGTTGAAACATTGATAAGTAGAGTGCTGGACAGTAATAAACGTATGAACTTCCTGATTTTAGACAATCAGATCAGACCATTTTTTTCAGGAATTTACAATTTGCATTGAGAAAATAACACTGTCCTATGGCATGGAATTCTAGAATGGACCAGTTGAACTGACAGTGCTTTCCTTCTAAGCAGGGGTCCACAAGCAGCCAAATTTCAAGCCAAAATGTAGTGACCATGGAAGGGTGGGCATTGCCTGATTCCAGTGCACGAGGGCTGACCTGGATGGCTGCAACACATCAGCTTGACTGAACTTTTGACAGATTTCTCCCTGGCAGTAGGCCCCTGACCTCCCTTTTCTTGGAACATTTATTTTAGAAAACTCGCAATCATAAAATCCTTCTCTGCTCAATTGAGATGTAAATCTTCTGCAACCTAGGAATATCTTTTTCAAGAACCTGGGAGCCACTTCTATGAAATATAATCATCAATAAAGACGGGGCCCTTATCTCTTAGCCACCATGGAAGGGTAGGAGCCTAACAAGTGCCATTTAGCAAACACAGGTGACCTAATCACATTGACCAATCTCCCCACTAATGTCTTTCAGTACTTTTCCACTAGCTCATCCCAGCACTTAAAACCACTCTCACATTTTGTTTCAGCAGAGTTGAATTTAGTCTCTGTTCTGTACTGCAGTAGTTTTGAATAAAGTCTTCCTTGCTTATTTAACTCATCCAAGTGCAATTTTGCTTTTACAGAGCTGAGAGTTTGATTTATGCCACTTCACATGTTGAGGCCCTCCTTCCCTTGGTTAGTATTTTGATTCAATACTGCCAGCCTCTGACTCTTTATTATTTTCACCTCTCATCAGTGCTGCTCAGCCCTGGTTATATTTGAATCTTCTGAGGAGTATTTAAGCATAATGATGACTGGGCCCAACCATAGAGTCAAACTCAATTGATCCAAGGTGAGGCTGGGGTATTGTTCTTGTTAAAAATTGCCCCAGATTATAGTAATTGGTAAGACTGAGAAGTCCTTTACCAGGGGGTAAAACTTTTTCCTTTCACACAATGCTTCTCCAAACATGTAAAATAAAATCAGATTCTCATCTACCAAATTAGAATGGCCTGCCATTTCTGCCTCCTGGGCTATTTCTAGGTTATCTTGATTGTAGATTGGGGGTTTTCTAAACTCTTTGATCACATATTTATTGACACCTTCTAGATGTTTCTCCTGTGAAGACAGAGGTCATTTCATTATGCCCAGATTTTACTAGTTTATTTTAAAAAATCTTTAAATTCAGAAATGAGGATGGTGAAGGACTTACTTGAGCCCCCTTTTTTATTTGGCTCATTCTATTTCTTCAAATCTCATCAGAAGTGTTATATTCTCTAGAACTGCTTACCTTTACCCTAATGCTCCTCATAGATGACAGAATGGTATCACCTGTGAGTTTGATGGAACTGCAGACTCAGAGCACAACCCACGTGTACTGAATCAGGATGATTCAGAGCCGTTAACAAGATACCCAGGTGATTCTGATCCACATTAACTGTTGTGACGTACTGCTTAATTCCTAACGTAGCTCTTTGACCACTCCCGTGTGCGTCCAGAAGAAACTGGGTTTGCTGCAACCTCGTTCTTACCACAAGGAAAAGGAACCTTGGCTTACTTGTTTGCCCCTTTCACTGGAAGGTAAGTTATTAGAAGATTTTGCTTGATTTTTGTATTACTAGTGTCTAGTACATTCCCTGGTGTTTAGTAGGCATTCAGTATATATGTTGAAGAGATGACTTCTTAGTTATTCTTAGTCTTCCTAGTTTTTTTCCTGTTTCCTTTTCTTTTTCAGTCCCATATTTTAGAATCATATAATATAGTGTTACAGTATTAGGTGATAGTGACATGGAATATGTATAAAATAGAGAAATGAAAAATAAGATTGTAATATCATCCCAACACAATATTTTTCTCAAAAACCATTAATGTGTTTACTTTATATGTTCGAGTAGTTGCCTTCATGATATAGATAAAATTTTGAATGTTATTTTTTTCATGTAACATTATGCAATAAACATTTCCATGCAGATACTTTTCAAAACCACTACTTTTTTAAAAATTGAAGTATAGTTGATTTACAATATTGTATTTCAGGTGCACAGCAAAGTGATTCAGTTATAATATGCATATATTTTTCAAGATTATTTTCCATTATAAGTTATTACAGGATATGGAATATTGTTCCCTGTGTTATACAGTAAATCCTTGTTGCTTATATATTTTATATATAGTGTGTATCTGTTAATCCTAAACTAATTTATCCCCTCCACTTCCTCTCCTCTTTGGTAACCGTGTTTGTTTTCTATGCCTGAGTCTGTTTCTGTTTTGCAAATAGACTCAGCTGTATCATTTTTTTTTAGATTTCACATATAAGCAATATCATATGATATTTGTCTTTGACTTATTTCACTTAGCATGATATCCTCTGGGTCCATCCATGTTACTGCAAATGGCAACATTTCTTTCATTTTTATGGCAGAGTAATATACTCAAAAGCATTTTTTTTTTTTTTGCGGTACGCGGGCCTCTTACTGCTGTGGCTTCTCCCGTTGCGGAGCACAGGCTCCGGACGCGCAGGCTCAGCGGCCATGGCTCACGGGCCCAGCCGCTCCGCGGCACGTGGGATCTTCCCGGACCGGGGCACGAACCGGTGTCCCCTGCTTCGGCAGGCGGACTCTCAACCACTGCGCCACCAGGGAAGCCCGTCAAAACCATATTTTCAATGTCTACTTAATAATTTCAATGAGCATTGTAGGTTATTTACATTATGACCTCAGTCTATCTCTCTAGAGGTATCAATCAATACATGCATGCCCTTTGGTCTAAACAGACTGGACTTACTGCTGCCTTTGCTTCTCTTACAGTCCTGATTTTTTTCTGAAACAATTACTTCCTCCTAATGCTTTCTCTAAATAACTCAGCCAATTAAAATCTCATCCCATTGTATATGACTAAATGCAAACTCCTCTATAGCACTTGCTCTTGTAAATCTCAAAAGATGTCTCTCCATTCTCAAAATTCCTATCACTCCCTGTTTCTTTTTCCTATTATGGCATTTATCACACCCACCCTGGAATTGTCTTTTAGTTTTATCTATCAGTCCACCCACAAGCAAATTTAAGAACCCTGCCCAAGTATTATCGTAATTATATTACAATTATGTTAAAACATTATTGTTTTTATATTTATAATAATTAAAGAGACTTGCTCATAGGAGATACAAATTTTCAGCTTTATTGAAATATGCTTAACATAAAACATTGCACATATTTAATGCATTTTGATGAGTTTTGACATATGCATATTCCTGTGATGCCATCATCAAAGTAATAAACACATCAATTACCTCCAAAAGGTTTCTTCCCTTGCTCTTTTTTATTTTTTAAGCTTTGGTGGTGACACCAAAGGCACAGGCAACAAAAATAAAAATAGATAAGTGGGACAATGTTAACCTAAAAAACTTATGCACAGCAAAGGTGATAGTCAACAGAGTGAAAAGAGAACCTCTTTGCAAACCAGGTATCTGATAAAGGGTTAATTTGAAAAATATATAGGGAACTCCTGCAACTTAATAGCAAAAAACAAAAAAAAACCAGTTACAAAATGGGTAAAGGACTTGAATAGACATTTCTCCAAAGACATTCAAATGGAGAACAGGTGTATTAAAAGTTGTTCAACATAACTAATTAACAGATAAATGCAAATCAAAACTTTAATCACCTGAAACCTGTTAGGATGGCCATTATCTAAAAAACAAAGATAGCAAGTGTTGGTGAGGATATGGAGAAGTTGGAACCCTTGTTCACTTTTGGTGGGAATATAAAAAGTGTGTAGCCACTATGGAAAACAATATGGAGGTTCTTACAAAATTAAAAATAAAACTGCCATATGATCCAGCAATTCCACTCTCAGGGTACTCAGACAGAAGCTTGTTTTTGATTCAGAGTCCTTTAATTTGCTCTTTTGAATGGAATGTTCTTCCTTCAGATACTTACATGGCTTCAGGTCTCCTTCAAATTGTGGCTTTTTAACCTTGCATCCTTTTAGCATCCCCCTTACTCTTTCTCTCCTTTCGTTACCCTTTTTAAAGCTTTGACAGCACTATTATTTGAAATTTTATGATATGTGTTTGTTTATTGTCTTCTCCACTAGAATATAAGCACTTTGAGGGCAGGAACCTCATCTGTCTGGTTCACTAACTGGAACAGTTTTTGGCACATAGCTTATCAAGAAATATTTGTGGAATGAATGATAGAATGAATTCATATATTTTTTTTAAACTATGTTAATCTAGCTTTTCCTGACACACAGTACTATAATTTTAAGTTAGAATTTGTGCATGAATCATAATCTTGTTTCCAAGACTGGACATATAAAAAACTTTTAGTAAATTCTTCTTCCTCAATTTAATTTGACTGAATAAGCACAAAGCCACTATGATAATGAGAACCAGAGAGAAATCAAGGAGTTAAATTTCCATGAAATATCTAAGCGTCATAAGAGCTAAGGAAATAATCTCCTTCTCACTTTCTCTCTCTCTTTCTCACTTTCTCCAGTATCTCCTTTGACTGAGAATATGCACCATTTATTAAGGCAAAATATAGGGTAGATGTACCATCAAAGGGATGCATCATAATAAGACCAAGCTTTTGTGTTTTAAAAGACGAGCATCTGGGGCTTCCCTTGTGGCGCAGTGGTTGGGAGTCCGCCTGCCGATTCAGGGGACATGGGTTCGTGCCCCAGTCCAGGAAGATCCCACATGCCACAGAGCGGCTGGGCCCGTGAGCCATGGCCGCTGAGCCTGCACGTCCGGAGCCTGTGCTCCGCAACGGGAGAGGCCACAACAGTGAGAGGCCCGCGTACCGCTAAAAAAAAAAAAAAAAAAAAAAGATGAGCATCTGGGAATAGAGCACCTGGAAAAATGTTAGAGATTTTCAGGCTGAGCTGTCTACTCTAAATACATTTCTATGGTTCATTATTTTCATAACTTTTTTTAGTTTACCATGTCAGAATATAAAACTTCAGTGCCCAAATCTGCAGAAGCTTCTGCTTTATAAAGGAACTACATGTCCCCGTCAGAATGCTTTTTGAAGTTTTAAAAAAATAAGGTTAAACTGATTCATGTGAATTATAATAGCATGACAGAGCATCACTTATGTGTCTCTAGCAATATTTCTGTAATGTAACCTGAAAGGACTAAGATGGCTAATATGATTTATATCAGAGATTTTAAAAAAGAAAAAGAATACACTGATAGATGTTTAGTGTAGTAAAATACATTCAAGCGAATATGACACACACACATGCACACACAGTAGGAACTTATTACAGTCTAAAGCACGTATTTTTAGGGTTTCTAAAACATGGGTTTAAAATAAATAAGTCATAAATAAATCCGTAGCTAGCTGTAATATGTGCATTATATGTCTAATTCTACTTAGTGTAAAACCACTGGAACATTTTGAAGGTAATTCTTGACTGCATTTTCCCAGCAGTTATAATAGATACCGTGAAAGCGTAACTTTGTAGGTAACAGGTGAGGTCACCCCTAAGTCTAAATTTTGATGAACTGTGGCTTTTGGACTGAGATATAAAGGCAGTGTCTATGAGCTGAAACTCAAATAATCCATAGTTTTGTCTCATTTTAGGATCCAATAGTGAAGAAGTAATCAAATGCTAACTTGCGTACTCAATCACCCCAATTGTACAGGTGATTGTGGTCTATTATATGTACATACTGAAGTATGAAGAATAAAGAATTTTCTGTATTGAATTAACAGTTTAAAAATATACTAGGATTAATAGTCTCCTTGTTATGTCAATATACATGATTGATCTTAATTTCCTGAAATTTAGTTATTGTAACTTTCTCTTCCCACTATGGGATTCTAAGATTTTTAAAAGCAGGTTAAAAAATAAATGAGGGGCTTCCCTGGTGGCGCAGTGGTTGAGAGTCCGCCTGCCGATGCAGGGGACGCGGGTTCGTGCCCCGGTCTGGGAGGATCCCACGTGCCGCGGAGCGGCTGGGCCCGTGAGCCATGGCCGCTGAGCCTGCGCGTCCGGAGCCTGTCCTCCGCAACGGGAGAGGCCGCAACAGTGAGAGGCCCGCGTAACGCATAAAAAAAAAAAAAAAAAAAAAAAAAAAATAAATAAATAAATAAATGAGAGATTTTCTGATCCAGGAAGAGAAAAATGAAGACATAAACCTAAAAAAGACTCGAAAATTTGATATCCTCAGACATTAAAGTATAATAATAAATACTATAGCTTCAAGATATAAATTCACATGACCCCCTGCAGAGGGCTTTGAGAAAGAATTCTTTTGGCACTGTCTCTGTCTTTAGAACCTCACACCTCAAGACAAACACAGACATGAAATTAAATATGGAAAAGACATAGCAGCTGCAGAATAAAAATGTTAAATAATTACATAAATAAACACATCTGATACCTTTGGGTCAGAAGAGAAAATTGAGGAAGAGTAGAAAATTAATAAAGTTTCATCATTTTTGACTTTTAAAAATAATTTTTCCACTTGTGATTAGATTTGTTTAGCTGAATAACCCCAAAATAATGAGTGATGAATAAAAAATCATACCCATGAGGAAAAGGAGCATGCTTTATTTGATTTAACAGAATTGTATAAATATGTGTAGATTTTAGACATAATTGACCAGGTTAATGCCTTGAGAATCTAATCACTGAATGATAGGAGGAAATATAAAAATGTTTGTAAACTGTAACTTTATTTCCAAATGCATTCTCCATTCATTCCAGATACTATAGTACACACAGTTTGCAAAATTTTTATTTAAAATTGTCATGGAAGTTTTTTCCTGGCCTCCTCACTGAGGACTCCAAGAGGCAGACTTGTCATATTTTTAAATCTTAACTAATTGGGAGACATAGTTTCTTAAATAAAATTAAAAAAAAAATACACATAGCCCTTAAGGTCTTGTCATACTTCCGTTAGTTAACCAAATGTTTTCTGTCACCGATAGGCTCAGTGTTCACTGTTTATTAGCAAGCATGAGTTCTGGTGCCTTTTCAGTGGTATAATGGATGGTTTATACACATGAATAAGCAGAGTATCATCAGATATTTCCAGAAGCTTATTACCCTGTGCAGGTGTGACTGACACTCTCTACTTTCTTTTGTCAGGTGGCTACACGGGACCTAGGCTAAAAGATTTCCAGCACTATCAAAAGCATATTACAGTGGCTTCCATCTTAGAAGGTAAGTTCCCAATGAGGGAAGATTAAGTTGTCTATGTGTGTGGTTCTGGGGTTAGGCATCAGGAGACTCAGAGAACTCTGGGATTACCTTTATCTTCTTTGTTATTTTCTATATTTTCCTGAATTTCTACATATTTGACTTCACTTAAAATCCACTGATTTTGCTGGTTGTTGAGAGTTACAGAAATTAACTTAAAAATCTGTTTCATATACTGTGTCTTTTTCTGGTAGAAACATTCAAAATATTCAATGACATTTACTAAAAAGGAATATATTTTTGTACATTATTACTTATTGAAGTGTCTTTCTTGGGTTTTTGACAATGAAAAACTCTGGCCCATTGAATTGTGGACGTCTTTCTTTTTTTCTTTCATTCTTTTCATTATTATTATTATTTAACGTATAACACATTGGAAATGTCTGTCACGTCTAGCAGATAACAAAGTCAAAAAAAAAAAAGGAAAGTGTTTCCAATCTGCTTCTGGCCTCTACCTGCAATTTCTATTCTGTTTCCATGGAAATGGAAATCAGATAAATAATAAAGTAAAAAGAAATTCTTTTATTTGTGAATTTTTTAAGCTTGTAATTTTTTTCAATAAAAGTATAGTGATTTTTTCAAGTTAAGAGATCAAATTTTTTTTACTGTTTTTTTTTTTTAATTAATTTATTTATGTTTGGCTGTGTTGGGTCTTTGTTTCTGTGTGAGGACTTTCTCTAGTTGCGGCGATCGGGGGCCACTCTTCATCGTGGTGCACGGGCCTCTCACTGTCGTGGCCTCTCTTGTTGCGGAGCACAGGCTCCAGAGGCGCAGGCTCAATAGTTGTGGCTCACGGACCCAGTTGCTCCGCGGGATGTGGGATCTTCCCAGACCAGGGCTCGAACCTGTGTGCCCTGCACTGGCAGGCAGATTCTCAACCACTGTGCCACCAGGGAAGCCCTTTTTTACTGTTGATCAATATTTTTATTGAAGTATAGTTGACTTACAATGTTGTGTTAATTCCTGCTGTAAAGTGATTCAATTATACATATATACACATTCTTTTTTATATTCTTTTCCATTAATTATTATAGGATATTGAATATATTTCTCTTTGATGTACAGTAGGACCTTGTTGTTTATCCATTCTATATATAAAAGCTTACATCTTCTAACCCCAACCTCCCACCGCCATCATCCCTCCCCCAACTCCGTTCACCTTGGCAACCACCAGTCTGTCCTCTATGTCCTGATTCTGTTTCTGTTTCATAGATAGGTTCATTTGTATCATATTTTAGATTCCACATATAAGTGATACGATATTTGTATTTCTCTGTCTGACTTAACTTCACTCTGTATGACAATCTCTAGGTCCATACATGCTGCTGCAAATGGCATTATTTCATTCTTCTTTATGACTGAGTAATATTCCATTGTATATATATATACCACATCTTCTTTATCCATTCCTCTGTTGTTTCCATGTCTTGGCTATTGTGAATAGTGCTGCTATAAGGGTGCCTGCATCTTTTTGAATTATAGTTTTGTCTGAATATATGCCCAGGAGTGGTATTGCTGGATCATATGGTAGTTCTATTTTTAGATTTCTGAGGAACCTCCATACTGTTTTCCGCAGCGGCTGCACCAACTTACATTCTCACCAACAGTGTAGGAGTGTTCCCTTTTCTCCATACCCTCTCCAGCATTTGTTATTTATAGACTTTTAAAAAAATTTTATGATGGCCATTCTGACCAGCATGGGGTGGTACCTCATTGTAGTTTTGATTTGTATTTCTCTAATAATTAATGACATTGAGCATCTTTTCATGTGGCTATTGGCCATCTGTATTTCTACTTTGGAGAAATGTCTATTTTGATCTTCTGCCCATTTTCAATTGGTGTTTGTTTTTTTGTGGTTGAGTTGTATGAGCTGCTTATATATTTTGGAAATTAAGCCCTTGTCAGTCTCATCGTTTGCATATTTTCTCCCATTCTGTAGGTTGTCTTTGTTTTGTTTATGGTTTCCTTTGCTGTGCAAAAGCTTGTAAATTTGGTTAGGTCCCATGTGTTTATTTTTGTATTTATTTCTATTGCCTTGGAAGACCGACCTAAGAAAACATTGGTACAATTTATGTCAGAGAATGTTTTGCCTATGAAGAGAAATCAAATATTTAGTAGTTATTTCTTGAAACTATTTTCATTCCAGAAACCAATTAGGCAGGAATATATAACTTTTGTAAGAAAAAATAATTGCTGGCCTTGATGTGACTCAGTCTTTAATCTGTGTTAGCCTTATGATATCCAGAACAACCTGATAGACCATACAGTATCCCACTGGGAACCAGTGGGGCCTTGACCCCCGGAAAAAGACATCACCTGCCTTGCTTTGGATTGGTAGGAGGTGGAGTGATGCTTCTGGAGCCAGTGGAGCTGTTGAGGAGGACAAGAGGAAGGACTGATCTCCAGTTCAATATGTGCCTGACGTATAAAGTGGCACCTTAAGCATTGCAGTGATAGTTTGGAAGTAGGTGGTCTCTAGAGCTGCTCATGTTATCTCCTCTCATTATTTAGAGTCTGTCTGTCCTGTGCTGCTATGCTTTTATCACATCTAAGCTCCAAAAGAGGGATACTATATTAAGTTCATGCTCTTTTTTTTAACCATTATTACTGAGAATTAATTACTTCATTTCGTTTTCTTCATGTTATGCTATATAAAGCAACTTCTATTCTTCCAAAATAATTTCTTTACTACTTTTGGCAAGTAGACAGAGATACTTTAAGATGGATTCTGGGTTCTTTTGAACAGTACCATTGTCTCACAAAAACCTGTGATGGGAATCACAGTCTGATATGGGACCATAGCTCTATACATAAGATGATGGCTGTAGTTATCCTTTTGTGTTCTCCCCTGAGGGAAAAACACCCACTTTTTACGTTTTTACAGAACAGAGCTATAGTGTATGTTTCATTACTTACATGGTTTATTTGAAGTATTCTCTAACCAGATATATTTTATTGATTTTACATTTATTACAGTCTTACATTTATTACACACACACACCCCCACACCCCCCATCCCCACATGTAGACACTGCTCTAAAGCATAAGAGAGCCAGGAACACATTATGTAATAGGTATACACTCTGCCCTGGCTCCCATGGTCTGATCAACATTAAAGAAACTTATGTATTTTGCATTGCGAAACTCATGCCTAAGTTCAATTCATGCCTTTTGCAGTATGCTTTTATTTACACATGTTCTGAGATTTCCTGGAGCTTAGAGATCTCATGACTGCACAGAGAAATTCATGCGTGAGAATAGAGCATGAGATGTGAACTTCTCAAAGTCAAATTCTAACCCTCTTCTTTGCTATAAAAAAAATTGCAGAATTGCTATTAAATCTCTCTAGGCCTCAGTTTGCTAATCTGTTAAACAGGAATAATTATAGTTATAGTTGATGGGATCAATGTGAAGATTAAATATACCTGGCATATAATTAATGTGAAAACATGTTTTATACATATATAAATTGGACAGATAACAAAGATGAGAAAGTGGAGTCACCATTTAAGTATTGTCCAACTGCAGTCACTATAGAGAGTAAAAGAGGGGTGCTAAAATAATTAAAATATGTAATTTTAAAAATATTTATATACGGATGGAAAAATGGTTATTTAGGTACACCTATAAGATACTTCAATTCAAAAATTATTTTCAAAATAAATTATTAAAAATAAAAATGTATAATCATATACATTAGACTATAAAATTTGTATTGATTTAGCAATAACAAATAGTGATTTTTGACACATTTTCACATACTTTGATCAGCCTAGTCTTCTTGTTTCTGTCTGTAGCAGTGTCTCTGCAGCCGGTTCACTCCTCTGGCCTGAGCACCGCTGGCCAATACAATGAGAACCCAAGACCAGAAGGAGTTCACTGTCCCTAGTAATTTGGGTCCTAGTGCACTTTCTTTCAGCACCAAGTACCGTGCATGGCATTCATAAAAGTTACTTGTAAAGGGACAGTAAGTTATACTGTAACTAGAAGGATTTGGGTAAGAGAACCAATTATATTGCTAGTTGTCTTTCAAATTTAACTGCATGTGTCTCATACCTGCTAGCTGAGACCATGTGGAACTTCAAAGCCACTACTCCTTTGCCACTCTTAGGTATGTTACTTTATCAAGAAATGAACAATTTGAGCAAATGCTAAACCAGTCAAAACATTGGGAGAAGAATTTTAATTTGGTCTGCCCCAAGAGAGTCCTGTGGTCACCTAAAAAGTGTGCCACTGAAAATCCGTCAGTAGTTCTGTTTGAAATGTGGGGATTTATTTAGACACAAATTACTGCAGAATTAATGATATGGAAAGTTTTTTAAGTAAACTATTATCAAGTTAAAAATTCTCTGAAAATCAAATTGAACCTAAATTTCTGGAGTGGGATAATAGGCAATCCATTCTAGTTTGTTTTTTTTTTTTCCTTCAATTTATTACTTACAGGATTCCACACACATTCTATAGGAAAACAATTGTAAAAATAAGTATAGACCGTTGAAATATACATTTTTTTCCAACAGAAAGAACATTCTGGTATATTCATAATAACCTAAGAAGTGGTGTTGAGATGTTAGGTAGAATAATTAACCTAATCTAGGAAGACCCTAAGGGCATTTGACATGATTCTGCTCTTAAGAGTGCTGCTGTCCACACTCTTGTCCAAGTCTTTAGGACACACCTGCAAGAGCGTCTCTATGTTATATCCTATGTAATGGATTACTAAGTTTAGGATCTGAGCATTTCAACTCTGCTATATAACGCCAAGCCTTTTTTTTTTTTTTTTTTTTCCTGCGGTACGTGGGCCTCTCACTGCTGTGGCCTCTCCCGCTGTGGAGCACAGGCTCCAGACTTGCAGGCCCAGCAGCCATGGCTCACTGGCCCAGCCGCTCCGCGGCATGTGGGATCCTCCCGGACCGGGGCACGAACCCGTGTCCCCTGCATCAGCAGGCGGACTCTCAACCACTGCGCCACCAGGGAAGCCCCAAGCCATTTTAAAAGTAATAGATAACCATTCATGAAAGTTTGGTTGCTTCATATCTAATTTATAGGTAATACTATCAGACCTTTTTATTCTTGCTACTCTGGCAGGGTAAGAATATAAATCATTGAGGTTTTAATTTGTATTTCATAATTACTAATGTGGCTGAACACATTTTTAACCTTACTGGCCACTCTTACTTCCATTAGATTGCTTGTTTTCTTTGTTTAGCTTTACAGGAATTCTTTATACTTTCTGAATGCCAATCCATTGTCAACAGTGTGGCAATAACAAATATCTTTTTCCATTGTATGTTCCAAATATGACTTGTCAAGCTCCAAGTGTGACTTGTCTTTTCAATCCATGTAGAAAAGAAAGAATTATGAATAGCATTTATATTCTTATGCTCAATGTAGTAAAATGTATTATTCTTTTTCTTTTATACTTCCTGCTTTGTATGTTTTGCTTAAATCCTTTCCTCAGCCTACTAACTAATCAAATTTTAAAGAACATAAAAGCCTGCTGTGTTCCAATTCCTCCCATTTTCTTTTTACATATTTCATTGATTTGTTTGGCCAGCATAAATAATGTTCCATACTGAGAATAGAATGTTCTTTCTACATGCTTATGACATGAATATGTCACAAATTATCAGGGTTCTCAGGGGAAATTAGTGCTACTTGCTAACTATTATCAGAAAAGATTGCTTAAGATCATTTACTTAAAGTTAACCCAAATATTTTTGGTTATCTTTCAAAAAAAAAAAGAAAATAAAAAAATCCTTTCCTACCCTGAGGCCATCAAGGTAATTTTCAATATTTTTCTTCTAACCGTTTGTAAGTTTGGCTTTTACACCAAATCTTTTAACTTTATGAAATTGATTGTTGTGTATGGTGTGAGGTAGAGATTTATATATATTTCCTCATGGAAAAAATCCACTTCCCTTTTACCTGAAACTATAATTCTGTCATATATCAGGCTACCAATGCTTTTACTTAAAAATAATATAATTCTAAATAAAGCACTTAAAGAGTTCATATTCATTTTTGATTGTACCTTTCAAGTCTCTTTCAAATCAATACTACTGGAATATATTTCATGTCATACTAAACATAATCTTTGTCTTTTTCATTTAACATATCTTTTAAATATTTTCCCACATTTCTACCCAATCTTTCTAAACATTACTTTAATGAAGTCATAAGAGCCTTCTGTGGAGTGAATGTTTGTGACCCCTGTCAAATTTATATATTAAAGCCTTAACCTCCATTGTGGCTGATTTGGAGATGGGGCCTCTAAGGAATTACTTAATGTTAAATGAGGTTATAAGGGATGGCTCTGATCTTGATCAGCCTAGTGTTTTCATGAGAAGTGGCACCAGAGAGGAGCTTGTTCTCTCTCTCTCTCTCTTCCCGCCCCCCTCTGTCTGCCACGTAAGGACACAGTGAGAACACAACCAGTCACAAGCACAAAAGACAGTTCTCATCAGGAGCCAAATTGGCTGGCACCTTGATCTTGGACTACTCAGCCTCCAGAACTGTGGGAAACTGATTTCTGTTGTTTAAGCCTCACAGACTGTGACATTTTGTTATGGCAGCCCAAGGAGACTAATCCACAATGTTTTAGGATTCTCTTAAGTGTTATTAAGTCCTCTGATACAATAGATAATGCTACATTGACTGTGCCAGAGTAAGGATACATTAAGATCTTTGAGTTTCTTTATATGATAAATTCCCAGGAATAGATTTAGTAAGTGAAAGGACCTAGCATATTTACAGCTTTTTAAAATATTTTGCCATACTGTTTTCTCAAATGATTATATCATTACAAATATATCAGTAGTATTAGAATATATCAATTACACTTTAAATCCAGAGGCTTTGTTATAACTGTTTTAATATAATGAGATTAGTATGATTGTACTTATTGCTTTGATTTTCAATTTACAACCAATGTTCTTAATGTTCAGTTTCTCCTTTACATAGAGGCTAAGTCTCTGGCGGTTAGCAAAAGATCTCTCCTTTGATTCACAGAGCTAATTCTGTATATATACATTTTCTTCAGTCATAGGACATGTTTACAATTTGCTTACAAACAAATAATATACTCTAACAATAAGAAAATAAATTCAAGGAAATAAGTTTATCCAAAAACTCAAATGCCATTAACTCGGGGGAAAAAAAAAAAACAGCCTTTTTCCCTCCCTGCTTTATTTTAACACACATAAACACATGAAAATAAAATACTCATAGATATAATATAAAAATACTTAAAGGCCATATATATATAAATACATACATACATATAAATTAACCATTAAACTAAAAATCTATAGAAAGCAATGGCTTCAGTGTGTTATTTTAGAAGACAAACTTGTACTAAACACCTTACATACAACCACACAATAACTGAAACTAAAAGCCCGTTGGTTACTTTAATAGACATTTGGTCTCTTTTCATTATTTAAGAAAAGAGACATTGTGTGAAAAACAGCTTTTAAGCTTTCAATTTGTAGGTTTCTGAAATAGGCCAGCATGAATCGCAAAGAGCCAATTACTACAAAGCAGTGATATTCACATTTCTTTAATATTTCTGCTAACCTTATTTTTCCTGTGAGCAAAATAGCTACCGCTATTTGCTCAGAATTGGCGGCCACAATCCGACTGGCTGTCAAAGAGTCCCTGTGTCTCTCGCTAATTTCAAGCTCTGTTGAACAGTGCTGTGGGGCAGGACCAGTGTGCAACATTAGTAGCAGTCCTGGCACTATTGGGGATAATCTTAAAGTAACTTGTGGATGTTGCTAATTAAGGTTCCCCCTCACCCCCTTTTTCTCTTTAGTTTGCCTTTGTTTAATAAACTAGTTATCCATGGTACAATTCATTGCTACAAATACCTGGCAAGCAGGTATTATAAAAATACAAGTGGAATGCTATTCCATAACTAGAAAAAATAAACTAACAGAAATCATGCACCACTAAACTTGTCTAAGAGATAACAAATGTACTTTTCCAAGCTATTTTCACAATCTCCCTTAGAGGTCTCTCTTTCATGTACCCTCTCTTCCACTGAAGAAAGGCAATCTAAATGTAACTTTGCACTTCTTCACCTGAAATCCTTTCTAGTTTCCTGTAATTATCTGCTCTATGACCCCTACCTCCGCTGACACAGTATTTATTTTACCAGTGAACACCTAGGGACTCAATTCAAATGAAAACATTTCAATCCCTTTTTTCTTCAACTTTTTTCAAGATGTGTATTTTTTAACTCATTTCTGAAATACATGTATACTCAGCCTATTATCAGGTTTTTGATCATTTCCTTTTAACTGTGACTTCCCCTTTTTTTAGATTCTGTGAGTTCCTCTTCCCTCACCCTCTTGGTTATTTAAGATTTTCCTAGATTTCTTTCCTGTAGCTTTCTCTACTTGGCCTTCATTTGTTATCCTCCTAGTAATCTCATTCCCTCTTAATGGTTTTAAGTACCACCTGGATGATGATGACTAACACGTATATACCCCTCCTATATTGTTCTCGTAAGAGCCTAAGCTGTATTTTTTTACTTGCTATTTAACCTCTCACCTAAATACTAACAGGCATCTCAAACTCAATATGTTTTAGAAATCTGTTTGGTAGTGTGTATTAAACCTGAACAAAGGTATGCTCTCTGACCCAGCATTCCACAACCTGGTCTAGACTCCACAGAAATATATGCAAATGTACACTGTAAGATATGTACGGGAATGTTCATAGTATCATTATTTACAATAGCCCCAACTGAAAAACCCAGACAACAGTAGAATAGGTATATTAATTAGAATAAATTATAAAGTGGAATACTGCATAACACTGTGAACAAGTAAAATGTTAGAAGTCTGGGTACTGTTTCTCTCTGAGGAGGAATACAGGTAGCTAGGAGAAGTTACAAGTAGCTTTCTGTGGGACTGACAGTGTTCAGTGTTCTCTGTATTCATCTGTATTCTGGTTATATGTATGGCCTCTTGGGGAAAATTGATCAAGCTGTATAATTATAAATTGTACACTTTTTAAAATTGAAGTATAGTTTCAGATGTACAGCAAAGTGATTCAGTTATACATATATATATGAAATTCTTTTCAGATTCTTTTCCCTTATAGGTTATTACAAAATATTGACTATAGTTCCCTGTGCTATATGGTAGGTCCTTGTCATTTATCTGTTTTATACATAGTAGTGTGTATATGTGAATCCCAAACTCATAGTTTATCCCTCCCTCACCCCCTTTCCCCATTGGTAACCATAAGTTTGTTTTCTATGTCTGTGGGTCTGTTTCTGCTTTGTATATGGTTCACTTGTGCCATTTTTTTAGATTCCACATATAAGCGATATCATATATTTGTCTTTGTCTGGCTTACTGCACTTAATATGCAGTAATGATAATAATCTCTAGTTCCATCCATTTTGCTGAAAATGGCATTATTTTGTTCTTTTCTATAGCTGAGTAATATTCCATTGTATATATATACCACATCTGTTTTATCCATTCATCTGTCAATGGACATTTAGGTTGCTTCCATGTCTTTTCTATTGTAAATAGTGCTGCAGTGAACATTGGGGTGCATGTATCTTTTTGAATTATGGTTTTCTCTGGATATAAGCCCAGGAGTGGGATGGCTGTATCATATGGTAGCTCTACTGTGCACTCATCTATGTAGACTTATATTTCATAAAATATTTATTAACATCACTTTACAAATGATAAAATTCTCCCTCACACTATCACAAGAATAACTTAAGATATATCTAATCATGACATGGTCCTGCATAAAATCGTTCAACGTTTTCCTATTGACTTTATTTTTTTTTAAATAAATTTATTTATTATTTTTGGCTGTGCTGGGTCTTTGTTGCTGCGCACGGGGTTCCTCTAGTTGCAGAGAGCAGGGGTTACTCTTCCATGTGGTGCGTGAGCTTTTCATTGTGGTGGCTTCTTTTGTTGCGGAGCACAGGCTCTAGGCATGTGGGCTTCAGCAGTTGTGGCTCGCGAGCTCTAGAGCACAGGCTCAGTAGTTGTGGCGCATGGGCTTGGTTGTTCCGCAGCATGTGGGATCTTCCCAGATAGGGATCGAACCCGTGTCCCCTGCATTGGCAGGCACATTCTTAACCACTGTGCCACCAGGGAAGTCCCCTTTCTATTGACTTTAGATTGAAAACCCAAATATCTGAGCATGGAATAAAAAATTGTTTATGATCTAGCTTCTGCCTAGATCTAGCCTTATCTTTAACCATGTTTTGACCATACCAAACCACTTTTCTTATGTCCCTTCACCTTTAAAAATTTTCTTAAATTATTGTTACTGATTCATTTTTAATGTTTTCATTTAAAAGCTCAAATATTACTTGATTCATGTGGCACTAAAACATTTTATCCTTTGCATTGCTATACTATTCTCTGTGTACCTCTTTTGTAGCACCTACTTAATAATTATTACTCCTTTTATAATAGGAATAATAAAAAATTGCATAGAAGCTGGGCAATGGAGGGGAAGTCTTCATGTATTGATTATACATTAAAAATTAAGAAACATAACATTTTGCAAGATTTTGCAGACTACATTATTTACGACTTATTTTACAATTGAAAAAAAGGAACAGTAAGCATTCCCAAGAAATTGGTATAGGTATGAATTTAAAGTTTTCTGAAACTGAATTTCCATCTATAAATTAAGGTTTTTATCTACAGCCTGAAGTTTAAGTTGAGTAACACAAAATAGATCAAAAGGTTCTGTAAAATGTACCCAAAAGACTATGAACAAGGGCATGGAACATATTGCTATGCATATATTTTGAAATATAACTGTGTATGTTGTAAAAAATTAATAAACAGAAACCACTTAAATTGAGTTGGGAGACCAGAAAGAGGAGCTCTTATGCCCTCTTTCTGCAAAGTAGCAGAGCCAACAAGAATGAGAAAGACTCTTCTTTCCTGGCAAGGCCTCAGCTAATGAAAAGCTGAGGAATTAAAAAAATATCTGTAGGGCTTCCCTGGTGGCGCAGTGGTTGAGAGTCCTCCTGCTGATGCAGGGGACGCGGGTTCGTGCCCTGGTCCGGGAAGATCCCACATGCCGCGGAGCGGCTGGGCCCGTGAGCCATGGCCACTGAGCCTGCGCGTCCGGAGCCTGTGCTCCGCAACGGGAGAGGCCACAGCAGTGAGAGGCCCGTGTACCGAAAAAAAAAAAAAAAATCTGTAAATGTTAGCTACTATAATTTTTAGTAATATAAGTGAAGTTATTAGCTTGAGTATAAAATTTAATGAAACCTCTCAATTTACAACTCAACTAAAATGATTATTTAGCTCCTGATAATTATCAGTATTCATACAGTAGCCTCTAGTCCTCTTGATAGACTAACCTCTGTTTTTTCTCAGTTACTAAATTTTTTGTTTACAGTTTTATACGTTTCCAGAATTTTGCCTCGGAATATGGATGGCAGATGTATAATAAAGAAAGTGGCTGGTCTTTGTCCCTAGTTCCTAGTGGCAACTACTAAACCTTAGAATTTCCTGAGTGATAGGGGAGTCTTTGTTCATGTGGGACCCTAGGGCCATACCTGAGTTTATGCTAATGAGGTAATTTACAACTGGCTCCTAAATTGTCTCTGTTAATGAGATGACTCATGATCGGAACAGACTACCCCAGAAAGACCAATGTGACTAGAGGATTGGGACTTTGAGCCATGGAATATCAGCCTGTCCTATGGGGACGGAGGGTTGCTGGATATTGAATTCAACCACATGGCCAAAATTCAATAAATCATGACTGCATAATAATACATAATAAAATCCCAATAAAATCTCTGGTCACCATAGGTCAGGTGAGCTTCCTGGTAGGTGATATACATGGATATGAAAGTGACATGTTCTGAGGACATGGAAGCTTTTCACTTGGGACCCTCCCAGAGCTTTCTCTTTGGGTCTCTTCTTTTGAATGGCTGTTATTTGTATTCTTGATAAAAAAAGAAACAAAAAAAACCAAAATTGTAGTCATAAGCATAGTACTTTCCTGAGTTCTGTGAGTCATTCTAGCAAATTTTTGAACCTAGGATGTTAGAGGGAAACCGCAAATTTGTAACCTGTTGGTCAGAGCACAGGTGACCTAGGAATCTAGAGCTTGTGGCTGATGTCTGAAGTAATGGCAGTCTTGTTGAAAACTGTTCCATTAACCTGTGAAATGTGACCTAGTTCCAGGTAGTCGGGATCAGAATTGCATTTCACTGGCAAACCACAATGTGTGGCTGGGAGAAGCTTACATAAATAAAAGATATATATTTTTTCAGTGTGGAAAATTCAATAGCACATACCTCGTCATTTAAAGGAGACATCTGCAACTGAACCCAACATTTTCCATGAGCGATTATGAACTTTGAACTGCCAGTGCTTTGAATTTTTAAGGAAAGGAGCAAACATTTACTTTTATGTGAAACCTCATGTCTTTTAAAATGTTGTCGTGTAATTAAAAATATATTTTGAGCCAAAGAAATCAAAATTGGCTTGATATAGTGCTTCTACAAATATTGTATATCCTCAGTCCTAAAAACTTTGCAGGCTATGAAGTTTAGTGTGGGGAGCGAAGAGTTAGAGGGAAGGAAGCAAGAAATAAAGGAGCAAAGAAAGGGAAGGAAAGTGTGCTCATTTGGAAGGAAAATGTCTGGCCCTTGAAAAGTTGATAAATTAATTTTAAAAAATATATCCTGCAAATTCCAGTTTTAGCTTCGACATATAAAGAACCTGGAAGTTATCATACCTGTTATTACAGCAAGAAGAAGCTGAACAAACTGAAAATCTACTTCTGGATGTATCTGAGGTCTTGGGGGAAAACTGTCACCTGGAAATTTTGAGAGACAGGTGAATACACAGAGTAACAGGCAAGATCTACCTTGCTAGATTGAAATTGCTGGAGCAATAAACTTACAGGAATACTTTAATAATTTTGATGAATTACTGGACACTGAGTGTGGATTAGCATGAGACTAAGATATTCCTGGGGCCACGTTACGTAAACGTCCCACACTTGCATGTAACTTACTTCTAGGAAGCTCACTTCTTCTAGAACAAAGAAGTTCTAACCCTAGCAGGTGGAGATGAAAAGTAATCATTGTGAAGTATGCCCAGAACATTCTCCATAAAAGCCTACTCTCCAAGGGCAAAGACTTACCAGAGCTTTATCTCAGCTTAAAGAGGGCCATTTGTCCCACTCCAGCCTCCTCTACCCTTTCTGTCTCACCTAAGGGAATAAAAAGCTATATCACTGGAGCAAAACTTGTGAAGTTCACAGACCTATGGCACAGGACCACTAAAAGACTGAGATTAAATCATAAGATTATAGACAGTTTATCCTTCCCCAATTCTTACCACCAAAACAACAGGGCTCTAGCATAATAAAAATCGATACAACAGAAAGAGTGACAAGACTTAGACTCTATTTAAGGAGGAGACAAAACCAAGGTCACTACAGGAATTTGAAGCCTCTGTAACCTACAACTACAGAAAATAGACACAGTCCAATTCCTAACAAGATTAACATAAAACTTACTACCCAATGTGATTTGTCTGTCTTTCAATGAAATTTGCAAAGCATGCCAAAAAGCAAGAGGAAACAGTCTGAAGAGAAAAAGGAAACATCAGAACCAGACTCATATATGATACTTATACTGGAATTAACAGATAGGGAAATTAAAATAACTATGACAAATATGTTAAGGGATCTCATGCAAAAAAGTAGACAACATGCGAGAACAGATGGTTAATGTAAGCAAAGAGCTGTAAGCTCTAAGAAAGAATCAAAAGGAAATGCTAAATCAAAAACACTGTAATGGAAATAAAGAATTCCTTTGATGAACTCATCAGCAAACTGGCTATGCTTGAGAAAAGAATTAGTGAATTTGAAGATGTGCCAATAGAAGCTTCCTGAACTGAAATGTAAAGAAAAAAAAAATATGAAGAAAACTGTGAAGAACACCTAAGAACTGTGAGGCAATTTCAAAGGGTACATCTCACACATAATGCCAATAAGAGAGGAATAAGTACCAATAAGTACCATAAGTACCAATAAGAGAGGAAAGAATGAAGCAGAAGAAATATTTGAAGTTAAAATGGCTGATAGATTTCCAGATTGATGAGAGACACCAAACCACACATCCAGGGGGCTCAGAGAACACCAAATAGGTTAAATACTTAACAAAGTAAACAAAAGTGACAGGTAGGCATGTCATATTCAAACTGCAGAAAGACAAAGACAACGAGAAAATCTTGAAAGAAACCAGAGGGAGAAAAACACCATACCTATAGAGGAACAAAGATGAGAATTAATAGGGTCAGACATCACAATAGAAAAGAGAGTAAAGTGAAATATTTAAAGAAGTAAAAGAAAAAAAATCAAACACCAACCTGGAATTCCATATTCAGTGAAATCATCCTTAAGAGAGGTAGGAGTAAAGACTTTCTCAGATAAACAAAATCTGAGGAATTAATTGACCTGAGAACTGCCTGAAAGAACTGTTAAAATACAGTATTAAGGAGAAAGAAAATGATATAGGTCAGAAACTAGGATTTACATAAAGAACATAGGAAAAGAATAAGTGAAGTAAAATAAAATCTTTTACTTATTCTTTAATGATCTAAATGTAACTATTTAAGCTAATAATAGTAACAATATACTCATATATTCAGTAACCGTAATATCTAAGTGAAATAACTAATAGTAATACCTTAAGGGACAAGAAGTAGGAATTGGGGATGCTCTATTATAAATGCAGCCTACATGTAAAACAGTATAGTGTTATTGGAACATTGACTTGGATTAATTAAAAATATATATTAGAAACTGTAGAGCAACCACTAAAAGTTTTGAAAAGTATAACTGATATGCTAAGAGAGGAGATAACTGGAATATGAAATTCTCAATTAAAACCAGAAGAGACAAAGAGACAGAAAAATATATATACAACAGACAGAAAACTGTTACAAACATGATAGATATTAATCCAACTATATAAAGGATCACTTAAAATATGAAAGATCTAAATACACTAATTCGAAGACAGATTGTCAGAATGGATAAAAAATAGAGCCAACTCTATGTTGTATACAAGAAAGCCATTTTAAATAAAAAGACTCAGATTAAAAGGGGATATAAAAATATATATGATGCAAATACTTACCAGAAAAAGCTGGAGTTAGGTATATTAATTTCAGACAAAGCAGACTTCAGAAGAAAAGCAATTCAAGCATAAAGAAGAACATTATGTAACGAAAAAGAGTCAATTCTCCAAGAAGATCTAATAATCCAAGCATGTATGAATCAAAACAGTGTCAAGATATGTGTGGCAAACAGATACAACAGCAAAGGGAAATTGGCAACTCCACTATTGCAGTTAGACACTTCAACACTACTCTTACAGTAATTGATAGTTTAATGAAGCAGAAAATCATTGAAGATATACTTAACCTGAATAATATATTCTCTGTATTTAATTACTTGTACATGTATTTCCACCATCATTTGTCCTATATCTACGTGAGTATTACATAAAAGTTTAAGTAGAGTGAAAGATATTCTAACCAGGCAAAAGACCTATTTTATTCTTGCTTCGATTACCAAAACAGTGGTTTGTAAAGGTGATTAGAGTTTGAAGAAGTGGTCATAATGATAATGCTGAAGATTATGTATCAAAAACAGAGCAGAGTACTGTCCAAAAATCTAGAGGTAATCAGTGCTAGATATTCTCAGTGACACTTAGATTTTATAGATGTACACTTAATGCTATTAAAACACCATTATTATTTAAATAAGAAAAATAAATTGTAATTGTTAAAAGCTATAATTTTTAACCCATTATTAACCCAAAGAAACACCTGATTTTTAAAGCAATTTCTGGTTTTTGGAGTCTTAGAGAAATTATTAGTGTATTATATTGCACTATATTTTTCGGGGTAAGTAATAGTAGCTGCCATATTTGATGATTTCAGTGGTTTAACACAATAGAAATTTAATTATCATTTTTACCATATTCTAAGGCAGGTCAGACAACTGTCCTAGGCAGCCCTCCTCTAAATGCTAACCAGGGATCTATTGCTGCTAGATAGATGCATGAATTGGGATAGAGAAGAAATGGAAGATTGTGGGAGATGACAAGCAGTAAGCATCACTTGTGCCCACATTCCTATGATTAAAACTCAAATATGTTGTCTCTCTTAAATGCTCAAGTTTTGTGGACACATAGTGTTATCTCTGCCACATGAATATGTCAGAAAGTTATTCTAATAAATTGCAGTCTACAAAGGAGAAAGGTAATACAATGGAGAAAAGATAGGCTTCAAAAAATGGTGCTGGAATAACTGGGCTTCCACATGCAAAATAATGAATACAGGCATAAACCTTACACCCTTCACAAAAATTAACTCAAGATGAATAAATAAAACACAGAGTACAAAAATTATATAGCTCCCAGAAGATAACATAGGAGATAATCTAGATGACCTTGGATTTGGTGATTACTTTTTAGATGGAATACCAAAGGCACAATCCATGAAAGAAAGAATTAGTAAGCAGGACTTCAGTAAAATTAGAAATTTCTGTTCTGCATAAGACAATGTCAAGAGAATGAAAAAGACAAGCCACAGACTTGGAGAAAATACTGCAAAAGTTATCTTTGATAAAGGAGGTATCCAAAATATACAAAGAACTCTGAAAACTCAGCAAGAGCACAAAAAACTCATTTAAAAAATGGGCCAAAGACCTTAACAGACTCCTCATCGAAGAAGATATAGATATTCCAAATAAGTATATATAAAAAATGTCACAAGTCATATATCATTAAGAAAATGCATATTATAATAAAGCAATGAAATACCACTATATACCTTTAGAATGGCCAAAATCCATAACATTGACAGCACCAAATACTGACAAGGATATGGGGGCAACACAAATTCTCATATATTGCCGGTGGGAATGGAAGTGGTACAGCCGCTTTGAAAGACAGTTTGGTGGTATCCTATAAAACTAAACATACTCTTACAACACGGTCCAGCAATTTCACTCCTTGGTATTTACTCAGAGGAGGTGAAACAGTATTATCAACACAAAAACCTGTACACAGATATTTGTAGCAGCTTTATTATTTTTTAACAGGTTTAAAAATGTTTATTGTGGTAAAATATATGTGACATAATATTCACCATGTTAACCATTTTCATATGTATAGTTCACTGACATGAGGACATTCACACCAATGTGATGATCACTACCGTCAATCTCCAGAACTTTTTTCTTCTTCCCAAACTGAAAATCTGTACCCACTGAACAAATAGCTCCCCATTCCTCCCCCCTCCCCCCATCTTATGGAAACCACCATTCCACTTTCTAAGCACATAAGTCTGTGAGTTTGATTACTCTAGAAATGTCATATAAATGGAATCATACAGTGTATGTCTTTTCTGACTGGTTTATTTTACTTGGCATGATGTCCTTAAAGTTGTGTCAGAATTTCATTCCTTTTTAAGGCTAAATAATATTCCATTGTATGTGTACACCACATTTTGTTGATCCATTCATCTACTGATAGAAACTTGGGTTGCATCCCTATTTGGGCTTTTGTGAATAGCTTGTAGCAGCTTTATTCATGATTGACAAAACTTGGAAGTATCCAAGATGCCATTCAGTAGTAAATGGATAATAAACTGTGCTATATCCAGTCAATAGAACATTATCTAGCACTAAAAAGAAATGAATTATCAATCCTTGAAAAGACATGGATGAAACTTACATGCATATAACTAAATGAGAGAAGTCAATCTAAAAAGGCTACATACTGTACGATTCCAACTATATGGCATTCTGGAAAAGGCAAAACTGTGGAGATAGTAAAAAAAAAAAAAAAAAAATCAGTGGTTGCCAGGGATTAGGGGGAAGGGATGAATAGGCAGAGCACAGAGGATTTTTAAGCGGTGAGAATACTCTGTATGCTTCTATAATGGTGGTTACACGTCTTTATGCAAAGAATATATAACACAAAGAGTGAACTGTAATGTAAACTATGGACTCTGGGTGATAATGATGTGTCAGTGCAGGTTCATCAGTTGTAACAAATGGACCACTCTGGTGGGGGATGTTGATAATGAGGAAGGCTATGCATACGATGGGGGCAGGGGCTATACTATATAAGAAATCTCTGTACTTTCTCAATTTTGCTGTGTACTTAAAACTGCTCCAAAAAATAGTCCATTAGAAAAAAATTTTTTCAGTCTTTAAAGTAACACTGTTTTACTTGTGAATAGTACCAGAATTTGTAATTCATATTAGTTCAAAGCTATCAAAAATTCCAGTCACTTACAAATCACCTAAGATTAGATTAAAAGATAGAAGCCATAATTTGAAGAAATTGTACTTTAATCTTGTAAAACCATCTTAAAAATAACTGCCAAACTTAAATTTTAGTACATAAATTTTGTGATGTGTTGCATGTTTACCATCTTTCTATACAATGCAGTAGACTAGAATCAAAGATGGTAGTAACTTTTCCAATGTTCCCCCTAAAATTGATGTGTAAGCCATAGGAATTGGCCATTTTAAAACTTGTAACAATTTATCAATGTTATTATTTAATTTTTTCTCTGGCAGGATATATTTTTAAATTTTCTTTATTTTCTCTGCAGCACTAGTTTACAAGTATTTTTTTAAATAATCTTTGACTCCAAAACATTTATAAATTGATATGCACTGAGTTTGCAGTCAGAGATTAGGATGATGCTGTTTTATAAAATTTTAGAAAGTTTTTTATTTCTCTAGCTCATGTAATAGTTTCTTTCTTGAAAACTAAAATCTGTTTTCACAATCTGTTTATTTCGAAATTAAGTACTAGATTTCCTGCAATTTTTTTTCTTTTTCCAAATTATGATAGCCATTGAACAAGATGACAATGTGCCATATCACCACTTACTATATATTCCCAGCATATTTACATATAATTCCCCAAATTATATTTAGGTATTGGAATAAAATATTATTGAAGAAAAAAGTGGTGTCTTAATGTAGCTGGTTTTAAACTTGTGCAAACTGATAGTTTTTTTGCCCAGCTTAAATGACTGACAAACCTCTTTAAAATGAGCTTTCCATTATAAAAAATGTGATCATTATTTGAGCACTGCAGCAGGGTAATAGATAATAATAAGGGGTCAGAATAAGCTTTCTTCAAAATAATTTGTATGTCTTAATGAGAATTACTAACTTACTAGCAATGATTTAATATAATTTGGAGCATATGATCATCACATTTACATTTAATAAATATGTATAGTTTTACTGTTGAACATACAATTTTTATATAAATATTTTAAAAATTATGTTAATGTCTGTGCTGAAGTTCATATTATAGAACTAATGCAAGAGAAAGGCCAAAAAACAAAGGAAAGAAAAAGAAGTTTTACAGATTAGAATTGGCATGCCCTTCAACTGTTGGAGTTTATTTTTCCTTTAGTTAAAAAGAATCATTTGAGTAAAATACATAAATATTAAAAAGGCAATTATGCTTTGTTACCAGGACGACAGAAACGAAACTCATGATAAAATAATGGAGATAATTTACAGCTCAGTGGGACAACCATAGAGACAATAATCTAATGGAAAAGAGACAGTTATTTAAAAAGAAAATAAGATCTCTTATCTAAGCCTATCTTTGAAAATAAGATCTCTTATCTAAGCCTATCTTTCATTTCAACGTAGTGAACCAGATGATAGTAAAGAACCCCACATTTCAAATCTTTCAAAGATGTTTTCAGTAATTCATGGGTGATTATGAAGTAACGTAACTACTTTAATGCAAAGAGATTCCCCTGAATAGACCAGCAATTCAATTCTACTTAAGAAAATGCTTTTGCTTCCTCAGAAACCCTTTGATGTTCTCTAATAAGTGATGGGTCCATGCAAAATCCCTTAGACTGCAGGTAGGTCTGACCCAACTATTAAAATTCCACAGCTATAGTTACAAGTGTGTAATATGAACAGCAAAACATAAAACCTCTCCAGCTGAGCCTCAGAAGTTAGAAAATACTTTCAGCCTACGTTAGAAAAAAAAAAAAAGTACATTTAAAATTAGCTTAATCTGCCATCTCTTCTGATGATAGCTGATAAATATTTTGAATAAGAATTTAGTAGTCTGGGAAATGTGATTCATTTGTAATTCAAGACCAGATGAGTAAAACATAAAACTAAAATCAAGAATAGAATTGCAAAAACAGGACTGGAACTAATAATAGGTCTGCTATAATGGATGCTTATCACTTTAGTCAATAATGCAAATCTACATTGAGCTGCAGTACTTCTGATAAGTTTTGACCACACTTATATGACAAAGACTGGCATCCTCACATATCTTAAGTAGCCATAATAATGTAAGGAGAACCCATAATTTGCACCTTGGAGAATTTATCCAAATCTGAAAATGTGTTGGGGGAGAAGGACATGGATTGTGAAGGAGACCAGTGAGCATTCTTCTATTTATGAGATCATTGACTGTATTTTGATTGGAGATTACTGCTGCCCAATTTTCAAGACATTATTAACCCATAAAGAAGGAAGTTAGCCAGAGGACAAATAGAGTTGGGCTTCACAAGTATGAACAGTGGATGAGGGCTGGCACAAAGAGGAATGTTTATTTTAGTAATGATGCACATCAGGTTTTTTTTTTTTTATTTATCTCTGGGGTCCTACGGAGAAAAAGAGCTGTAACAAAAGTAGGTGAAATAAAAGAACTTTGTCACTTTATGTCAGTTTAAGAAAATAAGAAAAAAATTCAGTACTATTTTGTGGATTAGTAATGGACTACAGCATAATTCTTTGGGGTGGGGTTGGATGTAGGGAGGATATATTCTACTACTTGAGCTCAGTATCTATCTACATAAAATCCCTACATTATTAGAAACAAGAGAAGTTCACCTGGATGGCCTGATTGTTTGAGAGTCTGGAGGTCAACCTCAGGAGTGACAGAGGCTATCATGATGGTGATGAAATGTCACCCAGAAGTGGCAGACAAGACATGGCTGTGATAGAAGAAAATGTAAATTGTGACCTTTGCGGAGGCCATGCAATACTCTGCTGACCTACCCGAACCAGAATGGAAAGATGTAAATGGCTCAGGTTTCAGAGACTCAGAGAGTGGGGTATTTTGTTATGATGACTTTGCTCTGTTGTCAGGCTGGTGTGGCCGAGAGTGAGAATAATGTGAGATAATTTAGACACTTTAAGAGTACTTCCCTTCTTGAATATTCTGGGACTTTGTAAATTTTGGATAAGTTAGTTTAAATAGCCACTGCCAAGTATAAATGCAAATCTTATCAGGAATAACCACTAATTTCATTGAGGAGCTGCAATGTACATTATCACATTTGATCTTCATAGCAACACTTGTCAGATAGGTATGAACGTCCCAGTCTCTCAGATGAAACTAAGAGAGGTTAAGTAGTTTGTCGAGGTAGGAGTATATCCACTAGACAAATCTATGGCTGATTCTGGTGTCTTTCTTCTGTTACACCATGGACCCACAGAGAAGCCTAGAAAAAAAATTCCATCACTGTTTTCAAAAATCAATATTTCCAATTCCACATGAATACATAGGTGGTACATAAAGAAAAAGACTCTTTTTGCTTAAGAAATAGTTGTATTTCCTTCTTTTTATGTTTTCTCATCAAAAACTTGAAATGTGAGAAAAGCTAATAAAATCCTCGCTGACCTCAAGATCCTATAGGATTAGTTTGTGATATGACTCTCATGAACAAAGAACCAGTGAAAAAATACAAACAAATCAAGGAATGTGTAATGGTGTTGACAAGAATCGTGCCTGGTTTCCTACCCTTAGGAGACTGTCATCGCACTTCATTGTCAGTTTATGAACATCATTGCTAAGTGGAGAGCAGAGATAATTCATTCAGTTCACTTAGGAAAACCTTGAACTTCAGGTCATCTAAACTAAATCTGTTTGAACCTCAAAAGTAATGAGAGAGCAAACATAAAATTATAGAAAATACTAATGCTATTTTCATATCAGGGAGTTCAGAATTACATTATGCAGGGAATATGATTAACTCCACTGAATTCCACCCTAAATATCATGTTAGAAGTGTAAGATTCCTCATTAACATAAACGGAACAAGAACACTGAGCTAAAGTATCTGCAACATTGCCATCAACGGCCAATGGGAAAGAAAGAATCTTGCAAAGGAATGACAGGTGGTTAAAAAGTCAAAGGAAGTGATGAAAGCTATAATTAAAACCATAAACTGTAAGTAAAAGAGCATGTAAACTACAGAGCCATTTAGTCCATGGGTGAAAGAACTCAGAATAATTATATCAAGCTAAATAAAGAGCTCTTGCTTTCTTGCAAGCTCAAGCTAGAACAGATAAGGAAACTTCCAGACAGGAGCCAGGAAACCATTTTCTGTCGAGTCTGGCCTAATCACTGCTTGATTTCTAGTAACTTAAATTTCCTAAATTTCTCTTTCCAATGAGGCAAATCATGTCTCCTTTACAGATATCTGGGAAAAACCAGTGAAATAAAAAAGCTGAAAACAATATTTCTAAGAAAGACAGTATAATACAACTGCATTTCCACTACAGTCACAAGGCATGTTTGCAAACATCCAGAGTCTAAAGTAGAAAAAACTCATATTTGTGTTTTCTTCCTACTCTTGATCACATGGCTAAATTTAAGGAAATCAGTTAACTTCCTAAGAACCTCAGTTTCCTCATACATAAAGTGCAAGTAAGGATGAGATACGGTTGAGTAGCTCAAATGAGAAAACATATTAAAGTGCAATGTGGAAAATGTAACGATCTGTAGAAATAAGACTGATCATTATAAAACTCGCTTCCAATGATATACAATAGGAATAGCAATGGTAGGAAGGTGACTATGAAACTTGTACATCCAAATTTGTCAGAAAACCAAGCAATGTTAGCTATAAGTGTTTCAGTATCTCACCATCTATTAACATAGGTTTAAACAGTTCTCCCACTTTATTCTAGTCGACCCTCCAGCTTAATATCATCACTAATTTCATACCGTGAGAATCACATTTTAAAAAATTCCTGCTTTATAACAGTCTAGTGCTATTGACTTTTTTGAAAAGATAAATGGAGCACTGTAAGGAAAGAGTTGCAGACTCTCAAAGTGGGGAAGCAGAGCACAAAAGTATTTTTTTTTAATAATAATGAAATTAATAGATTTGGAATTTCCTTCTTAAAATTTCATGTCTAGATATTATAATTTATGAAACACTCCAATTATTTCATAATTCATTTGAAAATTCTTCCAAATCATTTTCAAGATGTATGGTGGCTTTGACAATGACCTGAAAGTCACCAATGTTACCTGCAGACATGTTTTGTTTGGCATGAATAGTGAATCTTTTCACAGAACAAAAAGTACATTTCCGGTGCCCATGAACTCCTGTGGGAATAAAGTTAGGTCCTATTCACATTTAAGTCACATTTAAGTCACTTGTCTAGATCCTGAAGGTATTTGAGTCTGTATCTATGGATGCAACTTGGAACCTAAAAGTGAACAGTCCTAAATCTCTCCTAACTAAAAAGACCCTGAGTTATAAAGCCCATTAAATCCACATAATATATTTTAAACAGATACTTTCCTAATTTTCTTAATCTTGAATGTGTCCCACCTTCTCTTTAATTCTCAGATTTATTTCCAGCCTTTGTAGTAGGCATTAGGATAATCTATTTTCCTTCCTGAATAATCAGAAGTCATTCTAGGGAGTATAAGTCTGAGCATGACAAATTGAACCATCCCCACCCCACTCATCCAGAGCAGACTGCCACCACCAACATCTACTAAGTCTTGGGCTAATTTCAAAGTAACTCTATAGTAATGTTTTTAATTTTTTTTACATTTTGGAATAAGAATCATTCAAACCTCTTTTCTATGACCTTGGATTTTTAGATTTTTAAGTCCATAGTTGTAGTACTGTTTTACTGCTAAAGCATTCTCTACATAGTTTTTATAGATTACTAAATAATGGGAATGAATTCCTTCTAAAAGTGAAGGTTAGAGCTGTTGAGATATTTTGCTTCTCAGAATAATGCTTCTTTTCTCACTACTGTGCAATCCTCAGACTAACTCAAATATTTAGGCCAGTTGGTAGTTTGTGCTTTTCCTGGCTTGGATTTACAAAAACCTTAGTTTTTTAGAGATGCAGAGATCTGCTGGCTTAGACAAAGCATATCATAAAACATCAAAAGAGAGCTAGATTGTGTTTTCCTGACAAAGATCATCACAAAAAGAAAACGTGCGCACAGACGTACACACACACAAACATACACACACTTTCTTTAATCTAGGCAGAAACAAGAAAAGTAACGGGAAATATTAGCACATAAGTGTTGGCAGGTCCAGTGTCCTGATTCATTGACAAATGACTCAGGATGCAGGGCAGGAATGAAAGATTTCCACGCTCAAAAGTGCCATGGGAGAATCAGGATTTCCATATCCTTCAGGGTGGTAGACATACGTAGAACTCCACTAGAACCAAAGGGACGTGGAAACAGGAACAAGAAATCTCTCAGCAGCAAACTTTGTGGACAGAAGACCAAGCAGCAAATAGTGGCCCTCTTCCTGGATGCCAGATGCAGAAGTATAAATAGCACCTCCCACAAAACCTTGGCACTATAAGCTCCCTCACCCCCAAATATTTGACCCAGCCCTGGGAAAATGGGGGTTGCCTTGGCTGAGAATGAATTTCCACTGAGTAGTTAATAGGGATTAAAATTTGAAATATATTTGGGTATAGAAAATTGTTATATGCTGTATACAACTGAGTTTTCACAGAGTTTCATATCTAGAATATGATTTATAAAAAAACAAAGTAAAAAATGTTTTATTATTATATGTTGTTAATCATACTCTAGATATTAAATGCTCTGAAAAATTACTCAGGTGTGCACAGTGGGGTTAAATTGTTCCTTGTGCTTTCTAGTTACATCTGTATCACTGACTTCCAATGCACCATAAAAGCAATTTCACATACTAAAATAATCCAGTATTAAGCAAGAATGTAATACCGTTTTCAATATCTTCATATGTGGATGGTAAGTACTTGAGGTTAGTAGTAGGCTATACATATCACTTAGGTTAATGAAGTTAGTATGATCCAAGACATGTAGATATTAAATGTAGAGTATAGTAATACTAGGCTTGAATATTTAACCAAGCACTAAATCTACCTCAGTGAGTTTCAGTCCAAAACTTCATTCTAACCTCTAGAGAATGCAACTCTCGCTATCATCGTTCGTATAGTTGGAACATTTGGGTCCACTTTTTGCAAATGAGGTGACTTGCTTCTTGACTTCCAAAACCTTTAGGCAATCTATTTCTTATAACATGAATCAAAGGTTTATTGGATATCTTCTGAACCACCTGGGTGAGTTAAGGGTAAAGGAATCTAAAATGTATGTATTCCTTTCATTTAAAATACATATAGGCTTATAAACCAATTGAAAATTACTTGGCATGAGCACAGAGGAACTTGGCAGAAAACATTTCTCTGAACCCAACACTTTGACAAAGTCCAAATGCAATAAAAAAAAAATTGCCCACATTTTTAGCCATGATTTGGCAAAATAGTCAAATAATAATTAAAGAAAAGAAAGTACGCTGAAATTAATCTGAAATAGCGATCTTTGTTTTCAAATGAAATGCAGCTTATGAAAGGCTTATGTGTCTTTTTCTACAATAATGGATCTTGACCTTTTCAAGCAATAATCTTCTAGCATCTGATTATATCTGGGTCATATTCATGTGCCTCTGTGAATGAGTCATTGCTTCCTATTGCCATTCTATGTGCTGTACCACCTGAAAGTAGAGCTAGGTGCCCTTCTTCCTCTGCACACAGGTACATGCTCATATGCAGGTGTGGGCACACGTACACATACACCCAAGTGCATACACACACACTATAAAAGAAAAACAGTCCCTCCCTCCAAAACATAAACCCTACTCCGTGTATTTGTGCTTTTGAATATTATGACTATATCTATATACTGTGCTTCTAATCTACTGACAGAAGCATCTAACACAATTGTAAAATTTTCTTCCAATGAAGTTTGCCAGATAAAATACAGTTTGCACAGCTAAATTTGAATTTAAGATAAACAGCAAATAATTTCTAGTAGTATAAGTATGCCTTGTGCAATATTTGGGACATGCTTCTATGCAAAAAAAATTCATTCTTTATCTGAAATTCAAATTTAACTGAATGTTCTGTTTTTCTTTCTAAGTGTGAAAACTCTACTCCCCACACCTCTTTATAGATGTATTTAGAAAAGCAAATACTTCAATGAATAAGTAGTTCTCAAGCTCCTACTATGTATTGCATTCTCTTCAGTACTATAAGAACACAAAATCTTCTCTCCTGGTCATCACATCCAGTCAGGGGACATAAAACTGACATGCGAAGAATGCAATATAGGTTAACTGCTAAATTATGTCAACCATCTATAAATGATCTGTTTATCGATGCAAAATTTAATGTGGCCTCCTGAATTTAAAGACGTTTTCATGATTGAGATGCACGTTGAAGGAAATGAAGGATTCTTCTATCTGGAAAAGGTATAAAGGTACATTCCAGAGAAGAGCAAGGTTGAAAGCTTAGAGGAGAGAATGAGTACAATATGTTTGAAACACATTGCAGGTGCTCAACATATATATTTCATCTATATATATATGTCAAAAATTCATTTCAGTCATTTGTAAAATGTGTTCCTTTACCTCAGAAACACAGAATCACAGACCTCCAAGCCTTGTAGTCTTTGACTCTCAGCAATACTTAGCCAGAATTGGATTTGAGATAAACAAGAGTATGCTGATTCTCTTTTTATTCCCAGCTCTTAGCACAATGTCTGGGCACAGTGTTCAGTCAATGTTTACAAAACAAATTAGAAAAAATGAAGAGAAGGGAGGGTTAAAGGGAGGAAAGAAGGGAGGAAGGAAGGAAAAAGGGAAAGAGCAATTGTTCAAGGCAGGGAGTTTTGGATATTCTAAAATTGAATTGTTATTTTAATTGATAATTTTTTTTCCTCCTCCACCCAGCCCAGCCAGCACACACACTAACTTGTTCCCCTAAATGATAATTTTGTTTCAGGAATGAAAGATGGGAAGAGAATCTCAAAGATGCCAATGACACACAAGCAGGAATTCTGCTACCCTTTTCATTCATTTATTTTGGAGAATGTTACTTTAAATAGAAACAATATTTCAGGCATTTAGAAAATATCCAGTAAGATTCCAGGAAGGCAATTGTCTTAAAATCACTTTTCAGAAATCACTCTTCTACCAAAAACAAAAAGCAAAATTTAAGTAAATATGTTTAGAGAGTAGTTATTATGAAGTTTTTAGAAGTACAACTTCTAGACATTCTAAAGATAAGGATCATGGGGTAAATGAGTTCATGCAATATTCACTGAAGTTTCTTGAAGGGCAGATGGATGTGTGTTTGCTTTCTAACAGAGAGCTTGTTGTGGTGTATTGATTTCAGCATCAAGTCTAAAGGTTACTGCTGCAGCTGACAAGATACAACAGCTCACTGTCAGGCAGTGGATTTGTCCATTAGGATGAAGGAGATTTGAATATTTGCCCTACTTTTCAGGTTTTCAATCTCAAAATCATTACTTTACCTTACACATATATATTAAAGATGAATATTGCTTTCCTTCTCTGTCCTCTTAATTTCTATCAGGTTATTAGTGACTCTCTTCGGTACTGGTACTAGTTAGATAAAGCCAAGCAATAAAGCAAGATGACCCTTGCTACTGATCTACCATGTGGATATTTATTACATATAATAAGTAAGATGCAAAGACTCTGGAAATCTTGGCAGAATCAAAATGGTCCTGGTTATGGCATCTAAACACAGAGACTGACTGCTTTTGCTCAACCTTAAAAAATCTGAAAAAACCACTTACCAGACATTTTCACGAGGTGAGACTAAGGTAAAATATAAAATAGCACATGCCATGATATCTGAACCTAAAAATTCTGTGAAAAAAAATATCCTCCATGTTTTATTACCCAGACCAATGTCTACCAGTTTTACCACCTAGAGGCATGTTACACAGACAGAAGTATTATATAGACCTCTTTTCATTTTGGGTGATGATTTTATAGGATTTACATAAAATCACAATGCTTAATTTTTAGTTAATCAATACAAACTATATAAATATTTTTTTAAAAATCCAATAGTGTCACATCCTCAAGAAAGAAAATGAAACAGAGCATCATTCCAGTTTTTTTCTAAGCATGTGTACTGAAAAATTAAGTAATTTATAGATCAATAAATTTTATTTTAAAATGAGGTCATATCTATGTATTTCATTGAAAGACATTACATTTAATATTTCTTGAATTGTTAGGATAAAAAGGAATTGAAAAGAAACTGAAGTTTCAGATAAATGTTTCCTTGTTTAAAAGACAAAAAAGACTGTAATGCCTAAAATATTCCTTTTAGATTAAGAATAAGAGATTGTGATAGACAATTTAGAGCTTGAGCTGTTTTTTTTCCCTCCAAGTTTAAATTTTATGTTATCAAAATGACTCCCCACTACAAAAGATGAGAAATCAGCACTTACATGTTTTTTTTCTCTTTCCTTCCACCACTATCTGCTTTAAGATGGTCTATCTTTATTTTTGATTTATCAAGTTTATAACACTTGCATTCTTTTCTGTAGGAATAAATCCTTCCGTTGATTAAGCTGAGTTAAGGGATTGTTGATTACTCTCAGTCCATTTTTCCATTACTATACTCTATTCCTGATTTCTAAATTTTGACTCATCATCTGGTTTGCTGAATTGGGACGGCAAGGTGCTTTTCAAGAGGAATATAAGGGATTTCCCTGTGCTCTTTTGTGCCTGATAATAACTGTCTACTGCCTTTATAAATATAAATTACCTTTGAACTTGAATTATAAATTGACTATAGTTTTGGATATTTCTCCTTGGAACTTTGTAGATATTGCTCTCTTTTCTTCTGATACGAAATCTCACTTTGGAAAGTCTGAGGCAAACTTGATTTTTCATCTTTTATTAACTTGTTATCTTGCTGTGTGCATGAAAATGTCTTCAGTTATTTTTGAAATTCAGTTAACTAGAACATGTCTCAGTGTATACCACTTTGTATCAATTTTTTATAGATCCTGTATGACTTTTTACAATATCAAAATTAGTTTTTCATTTCATAGAAAGATTTTTACTACTGTCTCTGTGAACATATTTTGACTGTTCTATTTGTTGAATATTCAAGAGCAGCAACAGCACTCGTACTTATGACGCAGTGTATTCGTTCTCTCCTTTCTATCTTCCTAATGCTTTACTGTCTTTGTCTTTTTTATTTCCCTCTGCATTCAAAATAATCTCATGACTTTCTTCTGTGGCAGTTATTTGAGTTTCATCCTCAACTTTTCTGATCCTGTTTTTTCCAATTCTTTTATTTGTTCAATTAATGGTATTGATTTGTTCCTCAATATGTTTCCATAGCTCAAAAATCTATTCTCTATTTTCTTAATGTGCTTTTGAACCCTTACTCTGCTGAACTAGGTCCTTGTGAAATTCTTCTAACGTAGGCGGTACTCTTAGGGAGTTTATAAACAAACATGATTCTTTCTCTTTTGCTGGATTTTTTCCCTCCCTTCCCTCCCTCCCTCCCTCTCTCCCTCCCTTCCTTCCCTCCTTCCCTCTTTCTTTACTCTCATAATATGTTTTCATACAGTTATGGATACAACTAGGGCTGGGAACCATTTTTGTTAGAGAACTTGAAATACTTACTGGTTACTGGGTAGGTAGATTTTTAAAAAAACTATCTATATTAAGATTTCACTTCATTACTAGGTGACTGTGTCCTATTCCCAAGCGGTAGGGCAACCCTCAAGTTCTACATCACTTCTGATTTTACCACGGATCTATCGAAACTTTGAAGCCATGGTAGTATTTCCCACCTCTACTAGGCTTTTCAGATTTTTTTGTATGTTAAAGGACTTCTATATGTATTCATATTCTCTCTCTCCCTCTCTTCCTCCTTTTCCTTCCCTTCTCTTCCCCCACCTTCCCTCTCCTTCTCTTTCTTTCTCTCCCTCTACCTCCCCACCTCCTCTTTCACACACCCCCTGCAGTCTATCTACATATTCGTTCTCCCTAAACCATAGGGTATCATTGATAATTTATGGAATTTTTCTTTTTTTGATTCATCATGTTCCCCTTTATTATTTTGGATTTGGATGGCAGGGTTAGGCACTCCATAATGCCTTCCAGAATGGTATGAGATTTTCTTTGATGTTTGTGTGTGTGTGTGTGTGTGTGTGTGTGTGTGTGTGAATTTCACTGGATAATAGCTTCAGGACTTCAGTAATCCAGTTTCACTCTGCCATATTTTATCAAATTATATTTGTTATGTTTCCTAAATAGTATATAATTATTACATGAATAATTTCTGTCTTCAAAATCTATAACTTAAAAAAATCTACAAACCCAACAAAATTAAAATAATTTAATGCTTTAGATGGTGTTTTATTCTGAAATGACATTGCTGTTCAGAGGTGAATATTATGCTCACTGCTTCATCAGAGGTCGTTTTTGGTGAATTGATACTGTCTAGGTCCAGGAGATGGCTCAATTCCCCTACTCTTTTTTTCTATTTAAACTAGGCCTTTCTTTGATGGGAACATGTGTATTATTTGTTCATTATTTTACAAGTTTGATGTCACAGCAGCTGTGGACACTAAAGTCACTTGGCAGTATTTGATGTAATGTGGTCTAAGATATGAGTTAAGAGAATTATTTTAAAATTTCATTGAAATGAAAACACAACATTCCAAAAAGCAACTGAATAGACTTCTCAAGTACTACAGAAAGTATGGGTGCCAGCAATTTAGTTTAAGTCTTTGTATCTAGAGCTATATAAGTGAAAGTACTAAGGCAGGTTGATCAGGAAACAGTTCATCTGAATTGGGGACACACAACAGTGCTCCAGCAACTTTATAGCTTTCATTTGCAAGTATGTGCTATCCAGGTCAAGTACTGATGGAAAAAAAGAAGAGAAAATTAGCTATAAATTGAAACTCAGCCCCACACAGGAGCTTAAGACTTGCATATCCTGAAACATATTCTAAGGCATTTCAATTTACAACTTGTACACTTCCCTTCTAAAGTCCTGGATCCTTAAAATTTGTTATCTTGGAGTTTTCATTTTCAGATCTGTATAATCAGCAACAACTTTGCTCTGTAAGGGGAAAGTAAAAATCCCATTGCACTAGTGCCATTTTTGATGTAGTTCTTTAACTAACTAACTAACTAAATAAATAAATAAATAAGAACACACGTCAAGGATGAAATTATGCTGTTGTGGAGCCTCTAATTTTTCCATGAATGAATTGTAAAGTAAGCACAGGGTGAGGGGAAAGTGCTATATGCTCTTTTTCCAGAGGAGTGTGTCTTACAAATCAGAAGTCACCTTTAAATGCTGACTACAAAGAAACCTCCAGTTGCTAATTCTGTGGAGGCAATTTTTGCTTTCTTTTTGCTGAGCTGCCAAAAGGAGAGTATCTAAAAATAATTATTTCTGCCAGTTGAGTAATTAATGATGGCCTTACCAAATGACAGTTGTACTGAATGGCATTAGGCAAGATGAATTAGATTTTTATTAAATAGTATTTCAGTGTTTCAAGGACTCCATGAATGCCTCATGAAGAGTGTTCTTGCTAAATTAGGGGGAATTGTATTTTTACTTTTCGTGTCAACAACAAAGGTATGATAAATACAATTATTTTTCTATCAAAACCAACAAGTTAATATATATTACCTTACTTTGCTATTATTTAATTCAGGCCTAAAATTATTACCGAATGCAAATTAATGGTTGTTTATTCTTGCTGATAGACCTAAACCAGTTGTTCTTAAATGGTTTATGTCTTATTCTAGGGATCTCTGTCCTTACCCTTTCCAACCCATTCCTTTGCTTCCATCACACTTGCACTAACACTAAAGAATATGTGTTTTATTTCTCAGTAAAACTGATTGACCTGGCTCCCTGTTTCTACTACTCTTCCTTTTTCACTGTTGACACACAAAGAAGAATGAACACTGGAATCAATGATGGCCTTAAAGGGACCTAAGAGACTGCAGTTAAGTAGATCCATAACATTAGTAAACTGCTGCTACTTTAGCAAACCATGTGCCAAGTTTTAGAAATCAGCATCTGCCTTTTTCTTTCTCTGATGCCATATAGCCTAAATCAAGAAGCGGGTCCCTAACACTCTTAGAATAGTCCTCTCTTAATGCTGGAGTGCTTCAGGGCTCAGTCTTGTTCTCTTAGGGAACTCACTAAGTCCCATGTCTTTAAAATATCATCAGTATGCTGACAGCCTCAAATTGTATATCTACAGCCCAGAGCTCTGTCCAAACTCTGGTCTATTTATCCACTCCACAGGCTATTTAACAGCTCTACCTGGATGTCTAATAGACCTTCAAAACCTTAAAATCTCTAAAAAGGGACTCCTGACTTTCCCTGACAATTCTGTGCCACTTACTGATTTTCAAATCTCAGTTAATGACAAATGATAATAATAATGATCTTTTAAAAAATGAACTTTTGGGCGTCCCTGGTGGCACAGTGGTTGAGAGTCTGCCTGCCGATGCAGGGGACACGGGTTCGTGCCCCGGTCCGGGAAGATCCCACATGCCGTGGAGCGGCTGGGCCCGTGAACCATGGCCGCTGAGCCTGCGCGTCCGGAGCCTGTGCTCCGCAACGGGAGAGGCCACAACAGTGAGAGGCCCGCGTACCGCGAAAAAAAAAAAAAAAAACTTTTTAACGTCTTTTTTCTCTTACGGCACACATTTAGTCTGTGAGGAAGGCCTGCCAGCTGTATCTTCCAAATGTATATTCAATCCAATCATTTTTCACCACATCTGTTAATACCACTCTGGTTTCAGCCACCATCGTATTTCATCTGGAATACTGGAATTATTTCATGGTGGATTTTTTCTCTTTCAGCCCATGCCTTCCTTACCACGATATATACTCAGTACAGTGGCCAGAATGAGCCACTGGAAATGTAAACCAGATAATGTCACTCCTCTACTTAACTCCCTGTGATAGCCCAACACTTTACTCAGAATAAGTCATTAAAGTCCAAAGTAACTGAGTCTCTTCTGTGACCATGTTTCTTATATCTCAGAATCTGACTCACCCTACATCAGTCACCCAGAATGTATACTTTCTTTTAGAATGAATGTTAGAAGAATGTTCCCGTATTGCTCTGTTTCCTTTATCTGGAAGACTCATCTCCCAAATATCCTCTACACGATTCCCTCCCTCATGTCCTTTACACCTTTTGTCATCTTTTCCATGAAGCCTACCATGACCTCCCAATATAGTACTGCATTCTCTTGCCATTCCTGCCCCCCAGCACCCCTCTTCTCTTTCTCTCTGCTTTACTTTTTAAAAAGTTTTATCCACCTTCCAGCATACAACACATTTTACTTACTTCTTATTTTTGGTACTTATTTTCTACATATCCTGCTAGAATGTAAGCTCCTTGAAAGCAATGAAATGCATCTGTTTTGGTTACTGAGCAGTGATAGTAGTTCTCAGCTATCAGCATATTCTCTAGATAGGGCATTCTGACCAGTTTGATTTTCTTCTTTCACCTGAAAGTAAGTTTGCCTCCAGGTACAGATTCATTTGACCCAATTTATAGAGCTCATTATCACATGGGAGCCTTTACTGGACAGAAATTGTCACAAGCCCCATTACTGCTAAATTTCCATCTGACACAGTACATCTCAGTGTCATAAAAGAGTAGTGAGGAAGTTTGGCTATCTAATATTATTAATTATATCATTACATTTCTTAATGTTGGAACACCCTTTTGGTAATGGTGTAGCCTTCCAGTATGCAGTTTTATGTTATATTAATTTCTCATTTAGAATTTTACAGTGATATTCTTGTGCACAACCCATACACAAAAAGGTATGGTTTTATTTTAACTTTAATCACTGTATTTTTACTACCATGAGTGTGTTTCCTTTCTTGACAGATTGTTTTAAAAAATTAATGATGACCTCAGGCTGCTGATACAAAGAGATACATCATGAGATAAGTAGCAGCTAAGCATCATATCTTATTCAAAGCTACACTAATGCACTTAAAAAAAAGTTTTTCTTGAAAACTTGGGATTTCAAAGCACAGTTCACAATATTGCATAGTGCTACTTGGCAGGTTGTATTTCCACAGAATTGGAAAGTTCAGAAACTCTAAGGATGTAAAGTACTAACTTTGGCTTTTGAGTACTAACATGTATGCTCACTCTTTACTAGGAAATAGCCTTCATCTTTCAGGAAATAAAAGTCTGTAGAATTGTATCATCATACTGTAGGAACTAAATAAGGAATTGTGTTTGAGATCAATCTGTGACCCATCTTCACGGGCCCTAAATATATGAAAATCAAGGTTATAAGAAGTTCTAGCTTCTTTCCAACGTACACAGTCATTGGTTGTCAGTCACAAGCATAACAAATCCCACCAGTAATAGTAGCTAGGTTAGGTTAGGAGTAGTTAGGTTTTCTAACTAACTCCAACCCTCCCAGAACTCTTGTCCTCTGCAACAACATACTGGTTGAGAACTAGTGCTATAGAATTTTGAGGAGAAAAATCATGAAAGTGGGCTGACGAAAGTGATTAGAAAAAATGTTGTCCAATGAGGTATAAAGATAGATATTAATCCTATTCTGGAAGAGGTAATATGTTCAGAAAGAGTGGATGGCGCATTGTTGCCAAGCTGGTAATAAGTGGAGCCATAGAACTAATGTCAAGTTCTTTTGACTTACAGCCTAATACTCTCTATACTCTGCCATAAAATAAAAAGTTGGACTCGATTTCTCAACTCTCCCTGTGCTAAAAAATCATGCTTTTCTTATTCTAGTCATGATAAATGCAGGAGGAAGTGGTTTGAAAGGATAGGTAAATACTGATAGTGGCAAAAACAGGAGGGATTGTCACATGTTCATATGATCCAAATTGTGTCAAAGAGGATTATTTGGAGTTCTGTATCTATCGCACATATCATTCAATCATAATTCCTTTGCATCTACTGACAAACAACCAGATATAAAACTTACGCTAATTTTGCTTTTTTTCCCCTAGAGATATTAAATCTAAAGGATAGAGAGTGAAATTACCGTTAACAGTTCCTAAATGAAAACCCAATTGTTTATAGAAAGATTTTCAGTTAAGGTTGGGCTACATGTTACCCTTTCTATTTCAAGATTTTCATGTTTCACTGATACTTTTTCCTCCAGCTGACTGTCATAAGCATGCATTGCTAACTAATAGGAAGCTAAGCAAACAAACAAAAACATCGAGATCAGGGTGAATCCATTGCCTCTGCTCCCCCCAAATGCTAATATTTTCCCATTGGTGCATTATAGAAAAAAATACACATCAATCTTTAAAGATCATATTTTACAGATTATATGGTTGAGCTCACCATATTATAGATAAATGAAATGATCAATGAGCTTAAACATCAGTTTTAGCTCTGGAATCCAGGTTTTCTGAATCCCAGGTGAATTGCTTTCTAGATGAAAATTGTGATTGCTTTCCTTAACAAATGAAGAGAAATATTTAATTCTCACCATGATTGGTTTGCCAAGTAATTACAGTGTCCTCCTTTATGAGAAAGCTTATTGACATTAGAAATATTATACCTTCTTTGTATTAATTAAGAAATCTACACAACTTAGTCAATTAACTTACAACTGAAGGGATACAAAAAAAGAAGACAACAACCAGGCCCCATTAATTTTTCCTTTTTCTTCTCTGGGAACAGCTCACTTAAGGAAAATATTTAAGTTCAGTTAAAAAGCAAAATAAAACAAAACCCAAATAAAATCTTTCATAGCAGTAAGTTAAATAAGCATGTGCTTTCTTTGAACCCAAGCAGAATGTTTTATTCATTGTATCAGAGCTCTAAGTACATGCCAGTTGTGTTAGGGTAGCACTAGTCTATTTCATGGATATTAGCCAAAATCTGTGAAACTTCATACATACAGAGCTTCCTTTTTATTTCAAAGGTTGAGTTCAAATGAGGTTTTACTTGGATTAGAAATTTTCATATCTTTATTTCTGTCAGTATTAAATAGACAATCTTTCTATTTCATATTTTAAATTCTTATGTGCTTTTAGCATCCCATGTGAAGAGAAAGTTAACATGTATCGCCACTGTATTTCTTTTTATTTTTGAATTTTATTTATTTTTTTATACAGCAAGTTCTTACTAGTTATCTGTTTTATACATATTGTATGTATGTCAATCCCAATCTCCCAACTCATCCCACCACCACCAGATACCCCCATCCCCTGCTTTCCCCCCTTAGTGTCCATACATTTGTTCTCTGCATTTGTTTTTATTTCTGCCTTGTAAACCAGTCCATCTGTACCATTTTTTTAGATTCCACATATATGCATTAATATATCATCTTTGTTTTTCTCTTTCTGAGTTACTTCACTCTGTATGACAGTCTCTAGGTCCATCCACATCTCTACAAATGACCCAATTTCATTCCTTTTGATGGCTGAGTAATATTCCATTGTATACATGTACCACATCTTCTTTATACATTCGCCTGTCAATGGGCGTGTAGGTTGCTTCCATGACCTGGCTATTGTAAACAGTGCTGCAGTGAATATTGGGGTGCATGTGCCATTTTGAATTATGGTTTTCTCCGGGTATATGCCCAGTAGTGGAATTGCTAGGTTGTATGGTAGTTCTATTTTTAACTTTTTAAGGAACCTCCATACTGTTCTCCACAGTGGCTGTATCATTCCCACCAACAGTGCAAGAGTGTTCCCTTTTCTCCACACCCTCTCCAGCATTTTTTGTTTGTAGATTTTCTGATGATTCTGATGATTCCCATTCTGACTGATGTGAGATGATGGCTCATGATAGTTTTGGTTTGCATTTCTCTAATGATTTGTGATGTTGAGCATCCTTTCGTGTGTTTGTTGGCAATCTATATATCTTCTTTGAAGAAATGTCTGTTTAGGTCTCCTGCCCATTTTTGGATTGGCTTGTTTGTTATTTTGATATTGAGCTGCATGAGCTGCTTGTATATTTTGGAGATAAATCCTTTGTCAGTTGCCTCTTTTGCAAATATTTTCTCCAATTCTGGGGGTTGTCTTTTTGTCTTTTTTATGGTTTCCTTTGCTGTGCAAAAGCTTTGAAGTTTCATTACGTCCCATTTGTTTATTTTTGTTTTTATTTCCATTTCTCTAGGAGGTGGTCAAAAAGGATCTTGCTGTGATTTATGTCATAGAGTGTTCTGCCTATGTTTTCCTCTAAGAGTTTCATAGTGTCTGGCCTTATATTTAGGTCTTTAATCCATTTTGAATTTATTTTTGTGTATGGTGTTAGGGAGTGTTCTAATTTCATTCTTTTACATGTAGCTGTCTAGTTTTCCCAGCACCACTTATTGAAGAGGCTGTCTTTTCTCCATTGTATATTCTTGCCTCCTTTATCAAAGATAAGGTGACCATATGTGCATGGGCTTATCTCTGGGCTTTCTGTCCTATTCCATTTATCTATATTTCTGTTTTGGTGCTAGTACCATACTGTCTTGATTACTGTAGCTTTGTGGTATAGTCTGAAGTCAAGAAGCCTCATTCCTACAGCTCCGTTTTTCTTTCTCAGGATTGCTTTGGCTCTTCAGGGTCTTTCGTGTTTCTATAAAAATTGTGAAAATTTTTGTTCTAGTTCTGTGAAAAATTCCAGTGGTAGTTTGATAGGGATTGCATTGAATCTGTAGATTGCTTTGGGTCATATAGTCACTTTCACAATGTTGATTCTTCCAATCCAAGAACATGATATATCTCTCCATCTGTTTGTGTCATTATTAATTTCTTTCATCAGTGTCTTATTGTTTTCTGCATACAGGTTTTCTTTCTCCTTAGGTCGGTTTATTCCTAGGTATTTTATTCTTGGGTTGCAATGGTAAATGGGAGTGTTTCTTTAATTTCTCTTTCAGATTTTTCATCCTTAGTGTATAGGAATGCAAGAGATTTCTGTGCTTTAATTTTGTATCCTGTTACTTTACCAGATTCATTGATTAGCTCTAGTAGTTTTCTGGTGGCATCTTTAGGATTCTCTGTGTATAGTCTCATATCATCTGCAAACAGTGACAGTTTTACTTCTTCTTTTCCAATTTGGATTCCTTTTATTACATTTTCTTCTCTGATTGCCGTGGCTAAAACTTCCAAAAGTATATTGAATAATAGTGGTGAGAGTGGGCACACTTGTCCAGTTCCTGCTCTTAGAGGAAATGGTTTCAGTTTTTCACCATTGAAAACAATGATTGCTGTGAGTTGGTCATATATGGCCTTTATTATGTTGAGGTAGGTTCCCTCTATGCCTACTTTCCGGAGAGTTTTTATCATAAATGGGTGTTGAATTTTGTCGAAAGCTTTCTCTGCATCTATTGAGATTATCACATGGATTTTCTCCTTCAATTTATTAAGATGGTGTATCACATTGTTTGATTTGTGTATATTGAAGAATCTGTGCACTCCTGGGATAAACCCCACTTGATCATGGTGTATGATTCTTTCAGTGTGCTGTTGGATTCTGTTTGCTAGTATTTTGTTGAGGATTTTTGCATCTATGTTTTTCAGTGATTTTGGCCTGTAGTTTTCTTGTTTTGTTACATCTTTGTCTGGTTTTGGTATCAGGGTGATGGAGGACTCGTAGATTGAGTTTGGGAGCGTTCCTCCCTCTGCTATATTTTGGAAGCATTTGAGAAGGGTAGGTGTTAGCTCTTCTCTAAATATTTGGTAGAATTCGCCTGTGAAGCCATCTGGTCCTGGACTTTTGTTTGTTGGAAGATTTTTAATCACATTTTCAATTTCTGTGCTTGTGATTGGTCTGTTTATATTTTCTGTTTCTTCCTGGTTCAATCTCGGAAGGTTGTGCTCTTCTAAGAATTTGTGCATTTCTTCCAGGTTGTCCATTTTATTGGCATATAGTTGCTTGTAGCAATCTCTCATGATCCTTTGTCTTTCTGCAGTGTCAATTGTTACTTCTCCTTTTTCGTTTCTAATTCTGTTGATTTGAGTCTTTTCCCTTTTTTCTTGATGAGTCTGGCTGATGGGTTATGAATATTGTTCATCTTATCAAAGAAGAGAAGCTTTTAGTTTTCTTGATCTTTACTATTGTTTCCTTCATTTCTTTTTCATGTATTTGTGATCTGATGTTTGATTTCTTTCCTTCTGCTAACTTTGGGGTTTTTTATTCTTCTTTCTCTAGCTGCTTTAGGTGTAAGGTTAGGTTGTTTATTTGAGATGTTTCTTGTTTCTTGAGGCAGGATTGTATTGCTATAAACTTCCCTCTTAGAACTGCTTTTGCTGCATCCTATAGCTTTTGGGTTGTTGTGTTTTCATTGTCACATGTTTCTAGGTATTTTTTTGATTTCTTCTTTGATTTCTGCAGTGATATCTTGGTTGTTTCGTAGTGTATTGTTTAGCCTCCATTTGTTTGTATTTTTTCCTGTAATTGATATCTAGTCTCATAGCATTGTGGTCAGAAAAGATACTTGATACAGTTTCAATTTTCTTAAATTTACCGAGGCTTGATTTGTGACCCAAGATATGATCTATCCTGGAGAATGTTCCATGAGCACTTGAGAAGAAAGTGTATTCTGTTGTTTTTGGATGGAATGTCCTATAAATGTCAATTAAGTCCATCTTGTTTAATGTATCATTTAAAGCTTGTGTTTCCTTATTAGTTTTCATCTTGGATGACCTGTCCATTGGTGAAAATGGGGCGTTAAAGTTCCCTACTCTTAATGTGTTACTGTTGATTTCCCCTTTTATAGCTGTTAGCATTTGCCTTATGTATCGAGGTGTTCCTCTGTTGGGTGCGTAAATATTTACAATTGTTATATCTTCTTGGATTCATCCATTGATCATTGTGTAGTGTCCTTCTTTGTCTCTTGTAACATTCTTTATTTTAAAGTCTATTTTGTCTAATATGAGAATTGCTACTCCAGCTTTCTTTTGATTTCCATTTGCATGGAATATCTTTTTCCATCCCCTCACTTTCAGTCTGTATGTTTCTCTAGGTCTGAAGTGGGTCCCTTGTAAACAGCATATATACCATTCAGTCAGTCTGTCTTTTGGTTGGATCATTTAATCCATTTACATTTAAGGTAGTTATTGATATGTATATTCCTATTACCATTTTCTTATTTGTTTTGGGTTTGTTATTGTAGGTCTTTTCCTTCTCTTGTGTTTCCTGCCTAGAGAAGTTCCCTTAACATTTGTTGTAAAGCTGGTTTGATGGTGCTGAACTCTCTTAGCTTTTGCTTGTTTACAAAGGTTTTAATTTCTCTATCGAATCTGAATGAGATCCTTGCTGGGTAGAGTAATTTTGGTTGTAGGTTTTTCCCTTTCTTCACTTTAAGTATGTTCTACCACTTTGTTCTGGCTAGCAGTTTCTGCTGAATGATTAGCTGTTAACCTTATGGGGATTCCCTTGTACGTTATTTGTTGTTTTTCCCTTGCTTTTAATATTTTTGTGTCTTGGCGGGTTTCTCCTTGGATTTATCCTTTATGGGACTCTCCGCACTTCCTGGACTTGATTATTTATTTTCCCACATTAGGGAAGTTTTCAACTATAATCTCTTGAAATATTTTATCAGTCCCCTTTTCTCCTCGTCTTCTTCTGGGACCCTTATAATTTGAATGTTGGTGTGTTTAATGTTTTCCCAGAGGTCTCTGAGACTGTCCTCAATTCTTTTAATCCTTTTCTCTTTATTCTTCTCTGTGGTAGTTATTTCCACATTTTAATCTTCCAGGTCACTTATCTGTTCTTCTGCCTCAGTTATTCTGCTATTGATTCCTTCTAGAGAATTTTAAATTTCATTTATTGGGTTGTTCATCACTATTTGTTTAATCCTTTGTTGTTCTACATCCTTGTTAAACGTTTCTTGTGTTTTCTCCATTCTTTTTCCAAGATTTTGGATCATCTTTACTATCATTACTCTTAATTCTTTTTCAGGTAGGTTGCTTATTTCCTCTTCATTTGTTTGGTCTGGTGGGTTTTTACCTTGCTCCTTCATCTGCTGTGTATTTCTCTTTCTTCTCATTTTGCTTAACTTACAGTGTTTGGAGTCTCCTTTTCGCAGGCTGCAGGTTTGTAGTTCCCATTGTTTTTGTTGTCTGCCCCCCAGTGGGTAAGTTTGGTTCAGTGGGTTGTGGCTTCCTGGTGGAGGGGACTGGTGCCTGTGTTCTTGTGGATGAGGCTGGATCTTGTCTTTCTGGTTAGCAGGACCACATCTGGTGGTGTTTTGGGGTGCCTGTGACCTTATTATGATTTTAGTCAGCCTCTCTGCTAATGGGTGGGGTTGTGTTCCTGTCTTGCTAGTTGTTTGGCATGGGGTGTCCAGCACTGTAGATGCTGATCATTGAGGGGAGCTGGGTCTTAGCACTGAGATGGAGATCTCTGGGAGAGCTTTCACTGTTTGATATTATGTGGGGCAGGGAGGTCTCTGGTGGACCAACGTCCTGAACTCGGCTGTCCCACCTCAGAGGCTCGGGCCTGTCACCTGGCCAGAGCACCAAGACTCTGTCAACCACATGGCTCAAAAGAAAAGGGAGAAAATATAAGAAAGAAAGAAAAAATAAATAAATAAAATAAAGTTATTAAAATAAAAATTATTAAAAATAAAAAAATAAAATGTAATAAAAAAGAAAGAAGAGAGCAACCAAACCAAAAAACAAATTCACCAATGATAACAAGTGCTAAAAATTATACTAAAAGAAAAAAATACAAACAAAAACGGACAGAATACTGAGATAAACTATAAAATCAAAACTATACAGACAAAATCACACAAAGAAGTGTACACACTCACAAAAATAGAAAAAGGGGAAAATATATATATATATAAATAAAGGAAGAGAGCAACCAAATCAATAAAGAAAGCTACCAATGATAATAAGCTCTAAATACTAAACTAGGATAAACTTAAAACCAGAAACAAATTACATGTAGAAAGCAAACCCCAAGTCTACAGTTGCTCCCAAAGTCCACCGCCTCAATTTTGGGATGATTTATTGTCTATTCAGGTATTCCAGAGATGCAGGGTACTTAAAGTTAATTGTGGAGATTTAATCCGCTGCTCCTGAGGCTGCTGGGAGAAATTTCCCTTTCTCCTCTTTGTTCGAACAGCTCCCGGGGCTCAGCTTTGGATTTGGCCTTGCCTCTGCATGTAGGTCGCCTGAGGGCGTCTGTTCCATGCTCAGACAGGACAGGGTTAAATGAGCAGCTTATTCGGGGGCTCTGGCTCACTCAGGCCGGGGGTGGGAGGGGTATGGATGCGGGGCGAGCCTGTGGCAGCAGAGGCAGGCATGATGTTGCAACAGCCTGAGGTGCGCTGTGTGTTCTCACAGTGAAATTGTCCCTGGATCACAGGTTCCTGGCAGTGGCAGGCTGCACATGCTCCCGGGATGGGAGGTGTGGATAGTGACCTGTGCTTGCACACAGGCTTCTTGGCTGCTGTACCAGCAGCCTTAGCTTTTCATACCCGTCTCTGTTGTTCGCACTGATTGCCATGACTCGCTCTTGTCTCTGGAGCTTGTTTAGGTGGTACTCCTAATCCCCTCTCCTTGCGCACCCCGAAACAATGGTGCCTTGCCTCTTAGGCAGTTCCAGAGTTTTCCCCAGACACCCTTCCAGCTAGCTGTGATGCACTGACCCCTTCAGGCTGTGTTCACGCAGCCAACCCCAGTCCTCTCCCTGGGATCTGACCACCAACCCCCAAGCCTCAGGTCCCCGTGCCCACCTGACCTGACAGGTGAGCAGACAAGCCTCTCAGGCTGGTGAGTGCTGGTCGGCACCAGTCCTCTGTGAGGGAATATCTCCGCTTTGCCCTCTGCACCCCTGTTGCTGCACTCTCCTCTGTGGCTCTGAAGCTTCCCCCCACCATCCAGACCCCGTCTCCACCAGTGAAGGGGCTTCCTAGTGTGTGGAAACTTTTCCTTCTTCACAGCTCCCTCCCAGAGGTACAGGTCCCATCCCTATTCCTTTGTCTCTGTTTTTCCTTTTTGTTTTTGCCTTACCCAGGTACACTGGGAGTTTCTTGCTTTTGGGGAAGTCTGAAGTCTTCTTCCAGTGTTCAGTAGGTGTTCTGTAGGAATTGTTCCACGTGTAGATTTATTTTTGATGTATTTGTGGGGAAGAAGGTGATCTCCACATCTTACTCCTCTGCCATCTTGAAGGTCCCCCCCATAATGTCTTGAATACTGTAGTTTGTATTATAGTGTGAAGTCAGAGAGTCTGATTTCTCCAGCTCCATTTTTTCCCCTCAAGATTGCTTTGGCTATTCGGGGTCTTTTCTGTCTCCACACAAATTTTAAGATTTTTTGTTCTAGTTCTGTAAAATATGCATTTGGTAATTTGATAGGGATTGCATTGAATCTGTAGATTGCTTTGAGTAATATAGTCATTTTCACAATATTAATTCTTCCAATCCAAGAACATGGTATATCTCTCCATCTGTTTGTATCATCTTTAATTTCTTTCATCAGTGTCTTATAGTCTTCTGAGTACTGGTCTTTGACCTCCTTAGGTAGGTTTATTCCTAGGTATTTTATTCTTTTTGTTGCAATGCTGAATGGGATTGTTTCCATAATTTCTCTTTCTGATCTTTCCTTGTTAGTGTATAGGAATGCAAGAGATTTCTGTGCATTAATTTTGTATTCTGCAACTTTGCCAAATTCATTGATTAGCTCTAGTAGTTTTCTGGTGACATCTTTAGGAGTCTCTATGTATAGTATCATATCATCTGCAAACAATGACAGTTTTACTTCTTTTCCAGTTTGTATTCCTTTTATTTCTTTTTCTTCTCTGATTGCCATGTCTAGGTCTTCCAAAACTCTGTTGAATTATAGTTGTGAGAGTGGACATCCTTGTCTTGTTCCTGATCTTTGAGGAAATGCTTTCATTTATTCACCATTGAGAATGATGTTTGTTGCGGGTTTGTTGTATATGGCCTTTATTGAGGTATGTTCCCTCTATGTCCATTTTCTGGAGAGTTTTTATGATAAATGTGTATTGAATTTTGACAAAAGCTTCTTCTGCATCTATTGAGATTATCATATGGTTTTTTCCTTCATTTTGTTAATATGGTGTATCACATTGATTGATTTGCGTATATTGAAGAATCCTTGCATCTCTAGGATAAATCCCACTTGATCATGGTGTATGATCCCTTTAATGTGTTGTTGGATTCTGTTTCCCAGTATTTTGTTGAGGATTTTTGCATTTATTTACATGAATGATTTTGGTCTGTAATTTTCTTTCTTTTTGTAGTATCTTTGTCTGCTTTGGTATAAGGGTGGCCTCGTAGAATGAGTTTGGGATTATTCCTTTGCAATTTTTTGGAAGAGTTTGAGAAGGATGGGTGTTAGCTCTTCTCAAAATGTTTTTAGAATTTACCTGTGAAGTCATCTGGTCCTGGACTTTTGTTTGTGGAAAGATTGTCAGTCACAACTCCAATATCTTTACTTGTGATTGGTCTCTTCATATTTTCTATTTCTTCCTGGTTCAGTCTTGGAAGGTTATACTTTTCTAAGAATTTGTCCATTTCTTCCCGGTTGTCCATTTTACTGACATAGGTTGCTTGTAGTAGTCTCTTAATGATGCTGTGTATTTCTGTGGTGTTCATTGTAACTTCTCCTTTTTCATTTCTAAGTTTATTGATTTGAGTCCCCTCCCTCTTTTCCTTGATGAGTCTGGCTGAAGTTTTATCAGTTTTGTTTATCTTCTCAAAGAACCAGCTTTTAGTTTTATTGATCTTTGCCATTGTTTTCTTGATTTCATTTAGTTCTGCTCTGATCTTTATGATTTCTTTCCATCTACTAACTTTGGGTTTTCTTTGTTTTTCTTTCTCTAGTTCCTTTAGGTGTAAGGTTAGGTTGTTTAAGATGTTTCTTGTTCCTTGAGGTAGGATTGTATTGCTATAAACTTCCCTCTTAGAACTGCTTTTGCTGCATCCCATAGGTTTTGTATCGTCATGTTTTCATTGTCATTTGTCTCTAGGTAATTTTTGATTTCGTCTTTGATTTCTTCAGTGATCTCTTGGGTACTTAATAACATATTGTTTAGACTCCATGTGTTTGTGTTTTTTACATTGTTTTCCCTGTACTTCATTTCTAATCTCATAGTGCTGTGGTCAGAAAAGATGCTTGATATGATTTCAATTTTCTTAAATTTACTGAGGCTTGATTGTGACCCAAGATGTGATCTATGCTGGAGAATGTTCCATGTGCACTTGAGAAGAAAGTGTAATCTGCTGTTTTTGGATGGATATAAATATCAATTAAATCTATCTGGTCCGTTGTGTCATTTAAAGCTTGTGTTTCCTTATTAATTTTCTGTCTGGATCATCTGTCCATTGGTGTAAGTGAGGTGTTATAGTTCCCCACTATTATTGTGTTACTGTCGATTTTGTCTTTTAGAGCTGTTAGCAGTTGCCTTATATATTGAGGTGCTCCTATGTTGGGTTCATATACATTTATAATTGTTATATCTTCTTCTTGGATTGATCACTTGATCATTATGTAGTGTCCTTCCTTGTCTCTTATAACATTCTTTATTTTATAGTCTATTTTATCTGATATGTGTGTTGCTACTCCATCTTTCTTTTGATTTCCATTTGCATAGAATATCTTTTTCCAACCCCTCACTTTCAGTTCTGTATGTGTCCCTAGATCTGAAGTGTGTCTCTTGTGGACAGCATATATGTGGGTCTTTTTTTTTGTATCCATTCAGCAAGCCTGTGTCTTTTTGTTGGAGCATTTATTCCATTCACATTTAAGGTAATTATCAATATGTATGTACCTATTAACATTTTCTGAATTGTTTTGGGTTTCTGTAGGTCCTTTTCTTCTCTTGTGTTTCCCACTTAGAGAAGATCCTTTTGCATTTGTTGTAGAGTTGGTTTGGTGGTGCTGAATTCTGTTTGTTTTGCTTGACTGTAAAGCTTTTGATTTCTCTGGCTAATCTGAATGAGTTCCTTGCTGGTTAGAGTAATCTTGATTGTAGGTTCTTCCCTTTCATCACTTTAACTATATCTTGCCACTCCCTTCTGACTTTTAGAGTTTCTGTTGATAAATTAGCTGTTAACCTTATGGGAGTTTCCTTGTATATTATTTGTCATTTTTCCCTTGTTGCTTTTAATAATTTTTCTTTGTCTTTAATTTTTGTCAATTTGATTACTATGTTTTTCCTTGGTTTCATCCTGCCTGGGACTCTCTGTGCTTCCTGGACTTGGGTGGTTGTTTCCTATCCCATGTTAGGGAAGTTTTCGACTATAATCTCTTCAAATATTTTCTCGGGTCCTTTCTCTCTCACTTTTCCTACTGAGACCCCTACAATGTGAATGTTTTTGAGTTTAATGTTGTCCCAGAGGTCTCTTAGGCTGTCTTCATTTCTTTTTATTCTTTTTTCTTTACTCTGTTCTACAGCAGTGCATTCCACCATTCTGTCTTCCAGGTCACTTATCCGTTCTTCTGCCTCAGTTATTCTCCTATAGATTCCTTGTAGTGTATTTTTCATTTCAGTTACTGTATTGTTCATCTCTGATTGTTTTTTAATTCTTCTAGGTCCTTGTTAAACATTTCTTGCATCTTCTCAATCTTTGCCTCCTTTCTTTTTCCGATGTCCTGGATCATCTTCACTATCATTATTCTGAATTGTTTTTCTGGAAGGTTGCCTATCTCCACTTCATTTAGTTGTTTTTCTGGGGTTTTATCTTGTTCCTTCATCTGGTACATAGCCCTCTGCCTTTTCATCTTGCTATCTTTCTGTGAATGTGGTTTTTGTTCCACAGGCTGCGGGATTGTAGTTCTTCTTGCTTCTGCTGTCTGCCCTCTGGTGGATGAGGCTCTCTAAGAGGCTTGTGCAAGCTTCCTGACAGGAGGGACTGGTGGTAGGTAGAGCTGGGTGTTGCTCTGTTGGGCAGAGTTCAGTCAAACTTTAATCCTCTTGTCTGCTGATGGATGGCACTGAATTCCCTCCCTGTTCGTTGTTTGGCCTGAGGTGACCCAGCACTGGAGCCTACAGGTCCTTTGGTGGGGCTAATGGTGGACTCTGGGAAGGCGTTTGCCATAGAGTACTTCCTAGAACTTCTGCTGCCAGTATTCTTGTCCCTGCAGTGAGCCACAGCTCCTCCCCAACTTTGTGTGAGACCCTCCAACCCCAGCAGGTAGGTCTGGTTCAGTCTCCTATGGGGTCACTGCTCCTTCCCCCTGGGTCCTGATGTGCACACTACTTTGTGTGTGCCCTCCAAGAGTGGAGTTTCTGTTTCCCCCAGACCTGTCGAAGTCCTGCAATCTAATGTCCCACTAGCTTTCAAAGTCTGATTATCTGGGGATTCCTCCTCTCGTTGCCAGACCCCCAGGTTTGGAAGCCTGATGTGGAGCTCAGAACCTTCGCTCCAGTGGGTGGACTTCTGTGGTATAATTATTCTCCAGTTTGTAAATCACCCACCTAGCAGTTATGGGGTTTGATTTTATTGTGATTGCACCCCTCTTCCTGTCTCATTATGGCTTCTCCTTTGTCCTTGGATGTGGGGTAGTGTTTTTGGTGAGTTCCAGTGTCTGCCTGTCAGTGATTATCCAGCAGTTAGTTGTGATTACAGTGCTCTCGCAAGAGGGCATGAGTGCACATCCTTCTACTCCACCATCTTGAACCAGTCTCCTGACACTGTATTTCTAGGGTGCTTTTATCTATTAAAACTCAATGAAAATTTCTTTGGTTAAATAATTGGTAATCATATATATGAGAAAATAGATGGAAAGATACATCTATATTTATAAATAGAAAAAAATAGAGTTGCATGTATTCCATAGCACAATATAGCAAATAGATAGCTTATTTAAAATGCACTAATTCAAAAATATGATTTTTAGGGAACTACCTCTCGTATAGTTAAAGACTCAGCAAAATGTTAACTATTCTGATTATGTGTTTGTATTCCTAACCAGCCAACTTTCCATACCCATTAATATCTAAAGAATTACACTAGACATATTTCACCTTCATTTTCCTCATTTCCTGTGATCACTATAATAGCAAGGGTTAAGGAGATGCAAAAATCATGGGTTCATGAAAAGGCTTAGAAATTTCATTTTTGACCACTGCTTAATCTGATTGATAGTTTCAGATTTGTACTTCAGTTTCTTTCATCTTACAGCTAGTAGTATGGCTGGTGTGCTTGGGTCTGTTTACTTGATATGATTTAAACTTCAGGAGACCACTGTGTCTCTGTTGTGTTTTTGCATACCCCCAATTTCTGGACAACTCCTGATAGATTTTTGGCAAACAAAATAATGTGTGCATTGAACTAAGTGGCTTTTAAATGAATTATAGAACTAATTGTTTTCTAAATAGCAAATTTGTATAGAATAGTTTACTTTAGTTTTGTTTTTCTTTCCTGCAGAGTGGCAAAATACCCAGTAGCACACACAAACATTAGCAAGCAAAATGTTGGTTGTTCTGGGCCTTTGGAACAAATAGGCCATTCTTTTATCTTTGAGAGTTTTTATTTCAGTAACACCAACTGCCATTTCATATGTGCCTTCAACATACAGCATCTTTTTTCATATAGTGGACTAAGCTGGTAAGAATATGCCTCACCATTTCCTACCATTTGTAATACCAAATATAAATCTCAGATAAAATTATAAAAATATAAGCAGTTAACAGAAGTTTAAAAAAACACAAGAAGAAAGTGAAATCTCCAAGTAACAAAACAGAGGCGACATCAAGGTAGAGCAGAGGCCATCATGTCAGGAACCGTGAATGAAGGGTGTCAAATGAAAATCTGGTAGTTGGAATGAGGTCTTTAGTGTATGTGGGAACAAAAGGCAGAGCCTTGGACCAAATTAGAGTTAGCATACTGTAATTGAGCTTCTGAACAAAATACAGCTACTTGAAAAACTGCCAGTAAATGAAACTATGTTTAGAAAATCTCCATCATTCTGCCTTCAGAAGCCATCAGGTGGGTTGCTGTCTACTCAGAGCCCATACTTACAAGGGATGGTGAGGGTGAGGATTAGAAATCATACAGCTGTATCATGAGCTGAAGTCATTTCCAAATTCATAATCTTCACAAAATGCAGGAACCCAACCAAAAAGATAATTAATATTAAGTTAAAATCCTAATTAATATTAAATAATACTATTAAAAAGAGATCACTATGGTCCATTGGAAGCAAACAATCCAAGACCAAAGGAATCTCTCTCTTTCCTTCTGATAGACAACACATAAAACCAGCTGTAAAAAGAAAAAAGCCCACAGTGAAAAATTCTGTGCCACTTGAGGAAGCACAACTTGATTATTCAATTGTATGTTTCACCTTTTGAAAGTTAACCACTTATTTTGCTTCTCATAATCGGAACACTCCAAAGATTTTCCTAAATGGTAGACAAATTTGAATATCTACTTTGCTGAATGGAGTTAAAAAACAGAATTTAATAAAGTATATCTCTGCTAAACAACTGCTAAATTTTGCTTTATAGTAACAAAGACATCATTAATTTAATTAATTATGTCTCACCTCAAAGACATGAGGTAACTGTAGTGATCTCTAGAACATTACTTTTACCTTTTATCAGAGACTTTAAACATTTTATAAGGATATTTACAGTCAGCACATGATTATATTTAAAAAACTATAGTTTTTAACCAAATAAAACATACTATGAAATTGATCTCTATTGAATTGATCACATTAAAAATATGTGTATTTATATTCACATATATTCACATGTAAGTGAATTTCACTTAGCATAGTATCCTCCAGTTTCATGCATGTTGTCTGGAATGACAAGACTTTCTTTTTTAAAGCTGAATAATATTCCATTGAGTGTGTGTGTGATATATATATATATATATATATATATATATGTCATATTTTCTTTACCAATTCATCTATCAACAGACACTTAAGTTGTTTCCATACCTTGGTTATTCTGAATAGTGCTGCAATAATCATGGGAGTACAGATATCTCTTCAAGATAGTGGTTTTGTTTCCCTTGGATTTATACCCAGAAGTGGGATTTCTAGATCATGTGGAAGTTCTCTCCAGGAACCTCCATACCGTTTTCCATAATGGCTATACTAGTTTACGTTTCCACCAATAGTGCACAAAGTTTCACTTTTTTCAACATCTTCACCAGCATCTGTGTATCTCTTGTCTTTATGAGAATAGAATTCCTAACAGATATGAATTGATACCTCGCTGTGGTTTTGATTTGCATTTGCCTGATGACTAGAGATGTGGAGCACCTTTTTATGTACCTGTTGGGTATTGGTATGTATTTTTTGAAAAAAAAAAAAAGCTGTTTAGGCCCTTTGCTCATTTTTTAATTGGGTTATTTGGCATTTTTGCATTTAGGCTGTGTAAGTTCCTTATCTGTTATTTTTTCTAGCAGTGCTACCATTGTTTCTTGTATTTTTTTGGAGTCACTTTTTACAATTGACTTCAGAAAATGTATCACCTTACTTTAGAAAAATCCGTTATATAATGATGGGTTAAAGGACAAGATTTCCTGTTCAATGCCTTCCCATTTTATTGAGCTTAGGGTTTTTGCTTTTGCTCTTGTTTGTTTGTTCACATCTGTATCTGCTTAGTCATTATTTGTGCCTATTTTAGAGTTGGTTATTTTGAGTAAGGCATGGCTCTGTGTATCACAAATATAAATTATTTGCTATGATTTACATTAGGAATATACTCCAAATCCATCATAAATATGCCTCAGTTTCATTTGTATGATTCCAGCCTTGTCAAGGGCAATAGCAAAGCGAGTCAACATCATGCATGTAATTGACTGACTGCTGTTAATTTGAAATATGTGGATTTGAGAACGGCCTTTATATATATATTCATTAAGATGCCATCCTTCACTCGCAATGATCAAGCTCTTGACACATCACTAATAGGATATTTGCTTTGTGTTGTTTTTTAGTGGTCATGATGAATTTGGGCTGATCCATTCCACACACTTCTTTCTATTTCTTCCTGTGGCTAATGGGCCACATCTGGCATGGCAGGCCTACAGATAGTATCCTCCGTCTTAATGGAAGATTTTTTAAAAAGGCAACAAAATGTATAATGTTGGCTTTATTTACTAGAGCCAAAGAAACATGAATTTGTTATGAAACTATTACCTAGTCAAAAAGTTAGGAATGCTCTAGATAACTTTTTAACCAAAACAAAGACTAAATTCACATAAACATTACTGGCATTCTGTGTATACTAACAGTATTACACAAAGTAACATGTAATTAACAATATCAAATTAAAATGCCACTAAAGTAAGGCCTAATGTAGAAAACATAGCAGTTTCACAACATGCGATGATATGTGTGTACTGGTTATGAAGCTACTGTCTCTCAGCTTTAACACTCTCATCTCTTCAGTTTTCTTTCATCAAGAGAGACATATGAGGGAGAATGTATAGTAAGGAAACAAGAGACTTTCCCTTGTCCTTTTGCTCGTTGGCCCTCCCAGCACAGTAATGTCCCTTCACCCTTGCTTCATCGGGTGCGCCCAGAACCAGCTTCAGTCAACTCTCATAGCCAGGTAGAACCTGCCTCCAATCTGAGTCTAGAAGGCCACCCTCCTCTAAGATTCTGGATTCTAACCTCCCCTTTGTTTCTCCAACTGAATGGGTAATGTCCCCTTCATGCAGTTATTACTACTTTGTTATTTCAATAATTCTTTTTTGTTTTTTGTTTTTAATCTTCCAAACATATTTGTAACCAATCTTTTATAATAGCAAATTCTGTCTGTTGAAATAGAAATAGTTTCTATTTTTTGATTCTTCTGGTAGACTGTTATAAGAGAAAGATAACTTTCCTGGGGATTAGCTAATTTTAATTGAAAAATGAGTAAAAGTCTTCAATGCATAGTCTACCTTTGAAATATCAATCCAACAATTAACTCTATGGACTATTTATACCAATTGCTTTCTTCTTTTGCTACAGGATTGAAAAAAAAAAGACACATACAAAGTGTAAGAGTTTAAATGAATATGGTGGGTATAGTCTGGATTTGGTTTTGACTCTGTTTTTGGTCTGGTCTGTGAACTTTAGGGAAATTATTCCTTCTCCCAAGCAAACATACACAGCAAGCCGCTTGATTTTGGTTTGCCAATCACAAAACCACATTTCTCCTAACTTCAGAGGTAGATTAGTCAGATTTCCTTTCCCAAGAATGTTAATCATGAGTACAGACCCAGAGGTAATTTGGATTGAATCATCCAGTGTCAATGTCTAAGAGAGATGATGCGTGTATTTCAGCTTTTATGGTTACTGTCCATAAGCTTGATCCTTTAGTTCTTCCTTCTGTCCTGGTAGCTACAAAGAATTTTTTCTGTTTGTTGAAGTAAATAGTGATTAATTCCTTAATGTATACAACAATTCTGCTTATATATTGCTTTTTAGATGTCTGCTTTTCCATGTATATTTCTCAGCTATATTCTTTGATTAAGTAGACAATGATGTCTTTTTCTCCATTTTAAAATTATGGAATGAGAGAATCAGATCGGCTCTAATATTTTCAGGCATTGACATTTTTATGAAATATTATTTTAAATATAAACTTTAGGAATATAATTGTCACTCTATAATTGTTTAACTATAGTGTTTATTCTACTTAAGTTCAAAATAATATTTTTTTTTTTTTTTTTTTTTTTGCTCTACGCAGGCCTCTCACTGTTGTGGCCTCTCCCGTTGTGGAGCACAGGCTCCGGATGCGCAGGCTCAGTGGCCATGGCTCACGGGCCCAGCCGCTCTGTGGCATGTGGGATCTTCCCGGACTGGGGCACGAACCCGTGTCCCCTGCATTGGCAGGTGGACTCTCAACCACTGCGCCACCAGGGAAGCCCCAAAATAATATTTTTGAAGCTTATTTAATAACAACAAAATATATGGAACCAAACTTAAAATGATGGCTTTAGTTCTCTTTCTTTATTGATACACAGGGCATTTATTGGTGTCTAACTTTATTTACACAGTCACTCAACAAATATTTACCGAGTTTGTACCATATGCTAGGACCTGTAGGATGTGCTAGGGATGAAGAGTTTAACAGAATTCTATCATCAAGCAGCTTCCATTTTAGTGGGAAAACCACAGTAGTACTGTGCAGCATGATAAAATCTATTATAATGGAAGGCACTGGATGCTATAGAGATATATATGAATGGCACCTAATCAGCCTAGGAAGGAGGAAAAGTTTATAAGAAGATGCGATAAGAGAGTAAGAAAAAAAAAAAAAGAAAGGAAAATTAACCCAAAGAAAAAAAACAATTCTGAAACTTTGCTTTTTTAGAACAAAGAATTTGTGAGGGAAATATGTGAGATCAGGCAATAGGCAGGATCCATTGAGCCTTGTATGACAAGCTAAACTTCATTTTTTGCTTGATATTCTGTTGAAGAATGAAACTATGATTAAATTATGACTAAATTGATCAAAGTCCATTTAGATCTATTTTTTGCCCATTGTGGTACCAGGTAAATGACTTATAATACTTCTTCCTTTGATTAAAACGTATTCAACCATTCAATTTAGCAGTAATTTACACATTGTAAATGCGGTACTCAATAACCTTTGCCCTAAAATTTCACTAAGTTTGTGATCCTTTAATATAAATTTGTTCTGCAACCAATAGTAATTTTAGATGTATGGAAATCAACTGATAAATAACTGAGGGTACATATCATTAGAAATATGAATAATGATTTATATTTGAAATTGTTACAAGATGTGGTAAATAGTCACAACTCAGTTATGTATAATATGGGATATTTATTTCATTTTATTTTATTGCAGTAACTGCTACCAGTGTTGTTTTATTGAGTCTCAAAAGCATTAAATAGCGAGAGACTTGCCAATAATAATATCCCAGTTTAACCCAATAGTCATTCAAACACTTTTAGTTTAAAATTCAATCTTAATGTCTAAAGTTTGTAATGGGTTTATTCCCATTACAAGGAATTAAATGTTCCTTCCACAGGGACCCATGCCCCTCTCACTAAGCATTCTGTGTCAGGATAGAGACTATCCCCTAACCCAATGGATCATCCTAATCATCATTTACTATGTTTAGCCTTTATTGAGTGACTTTTAAGTGCTAGTTCTAAGCTAGCTCTCTCTCTGTCTCTCTCATCTCTATCGCTACATCTATATTTGTATCTCAATCTCTTATATATTTCCTTTGCTAGACAAGTGTTGACTTCACCCAATGTTAGTTTTTAATGGAGTAGGAGTGAGAGCTACTTGTTTATTTTTACCAAAATCCTGGAGAATTTTTTTTTCCTTAGTCTCTTATTGGCCCTAATAGTTTAAATTCTATCAAACTGGAAATCAATCACTGGTAAAGATGATGGATTTAAGCTACCATAACTGATGTAGGCTAATCATCTAAGGGCACATTAAAAGTGGGTATCTATCATAGTATCTGCTGTAAACAAATAACATTTAAATGAAGCACAAGTGCTCAGATTTATTTATTTGTATTTATTTATATTGATTTATTTATATTGATTGCCACGCCACACCGGCTGTGGGAGCTTAGTTCCCTGACCAGGGATTGAACCCAGGCCCGCGGCAGTGAAAGCACTGAGTGCAAACCACTAGACTGCCAGGGAATTCCCTCAGGTGCTCAGATTTAGAGTAAGCATAACTTTTGACTTTTTTGCATACGTTCTTCATGAGTCCATGAATTACTCACTTAGGATGTATATATGGATGGATGGATGGATGAATAGTTAGATAAGGACAGAAAAAGAGAGATATAGAGGATGGAAGAGAAGAGAGAGAATATGTTAGTCTAAAAATAAAAGGAATGGATGTTTCATGAATCTAGAATAACTTAGAACTTAAAAGTTTAGGCTCTAGCTTTGAGTCCTAGGGCAAGGTACTTACATACTAATGATAGAAGCTAATTCAAAGAGTTCTGGTGAGAATTGAATGAGATAATTCATTTAAAACCATAATCCATTATCTCACTACCCCAACTTAATCATGGTATCTTATTTGTGATCTTCTGCTTTCTCTACTCCCAGACACATATTGTGAAAATGAAGTTCCCTTTTGTTGCGCTAGTTCTCAGAGCACACTGCAGAAAAGGTACAAAATGTCATCAGTGATGTGGGGCAAATGTGATATTCCAATGTCCTTCTCAGTTCTTGGCTAAAATAGCTTCCCCAAATCTAATTTTTATTGTTGTTCACTATTGTCCTCTACCTCTCTCTTCTATGTTCGCCTTTGCTCCCTTCTTGTGTTTCTCTTCTTTCAGACTTCAGCAACTCTTTAGCTACTCAAGACCCCACTCATCCAGAGTACTGTAATGAAATCCAAAGTATGTAATGAAAGTGTCCTAATCTTATTCCATTACTTTATTCCTATTAGCTTTGTGGAGATAGACAGATAGATAGATAGATATACAGACAGACAGACAGACAGACAAAGAATGTATATGTGTTTGGGGGCGGAGAGGTACATTACCAAATGTTGATTAAGGCACAACTGAAAGGGCACCTTCAAACATTGATAGAGTTAACTGAATCAAACTTTCAGATAGCTAGTTGCTCATATGCATAAAAACTTTATTTTTCATTAACTCAATTAACATTTAGAGAACACCAGTGATATTCCAGGAAGTGTCCTAGCCATGGTGAAACAGGTGAGAACATAAGCGACAAAACCTCTACCCTCAGCAACTGACATTGCATTGAGTGTGGACAAAAATAAACAACTGCAGTAAAAAAAAAAAAAAAAAAATCTTGAATAGCCTGGGTGGTAATAAGGGCTATAAGTATACCTCCCTCCATGGATAACTCTAGATATTTTCATGGTATAAACTCTTGAATTTTAAACAGTGGTAAGTTATTCTGAAATTGAGACTAGTTAAGTATTTACATAGGTGGATGATTTTTCAAACACCTCAATCTGTTTTGCCAGATATCATCAGGGAACAGTGGGCTCTTATGAGGAAGAGTCTATTAATAACATGTAACCTGAATATAAAGGTGAAGCATGTATTTTTCTGGTCTGTTACTTGTGAAAACTTAAATATAAAGTTAGGCATAAAAATCATCATAGAAGGGGTACAGTAAGCTTGGAGAATAGTGTTGGATATTTGGTAACAATGTTACATGTACTAATGAAGATCTGATTTTCTCTATTTCTAGTTGATGGGCCAAATTATGATCTCAAATGTAAGTTAGACATATTTTGTCTACTCAAAACTGAGGGAAATAATGACTGGGGGTGATTCCTACAGAAAAATTATCTAACATGAATTCCATATTAATTCTAAAAGAATTTATAACTTATGTTAGCAAGCATCTTACTTTGATACTACACTTCTCTTTCAGAGCTCAGGGTGTTAAAATTTAGCTATGATAGCAATAATAAATGATTCTTGTGAATAAAATGTGAAGCCCACATGGATTAAGTGACTAAAGCTTTATTATCCAGACCTACACATTTATTTTACCTTTTTCTCCCCTCATTTGGAGGTGGTGATGAATAGATTTTTGTCTTTAACAAAGCCTATGAACAATTCAGAATCTAGAGTATTAGTGCCTTAAGACTAGGAGCCACTTTGGGACTCAAATTCTATATTTTATAGCTTAGAAAAGTGAGACATTTTAAAAGTTTACAGTTTATTTCTTATTACCTTAAAATAAATATGGAAAATAAATATATATAATATTTATTTATAATATTTTATTTAAATATTTATAATATTTTATTTAAATATTAAATAAATATTTTAATATTTATTTATAAAAATAAATATGGAAAAAATTCTCTTCTACCCATGTACAAATGCTTTCTATAATCTGACAGTTTGGAAAACTGCTTTATAAAATGATTTTTTATAATATGCTACTTTCTTTGATAACTTTATGTCATTCTCCAAATGTGTTTAGACTTGCACTCATATTCTAAAGAAACTGTCACACAATGATATCCCATGTAAAAATCTAAATGATGAACAGTGATTCATATGAGCAACTTCTTAAAACTTTCTTGTTAAAGTTGCAGGATTTCTCTGCATAATCCTCCCAAATCAGTCCAGCACTGTTGTCAAATAAGTTATTCTGCAATTAAGAAGAACATATTTTTTAAGTACACTAATGAAATAGTTGATAATACATAATAATAAATAGTGGAAATTGTTAAGCATGCTCAATCTTCCACTCTTTAGTAAATATTATTTCCTCTGCTAACATTTGATCAGAAAGAGGTAACAAAGTTGATTGATTTAATTTGTAACTACTTATTTATTCTGCAACACTCGAAGTGATGGCATTTATCAACATGCTCACAAAACCAATAAATAAAAGAACTAGTGTAGTAAGACTCTAAATATATCAACTTCTGTCTTTATATCAATCAGTCAGGATAAAAAAACTGACCAAGGTAAATAAACAGAATAAATTATCTTGATTGTCTCCACCGAGTCAATTGCCTTCACACTCTGATCCACTGAACTTAAAATTAGCAAGTGGAATACTGAAGAAACTCCCCAGGAAAACGTTGGTATAAAAACATCAAATTGTATACTTTAATTAGACTATACTTTTTCTTTGAGGGGGAATACTGTCATCTTTGCCAAAGAAGGAAACATTTTTATGCCAAAGTTAATATACCAATCCTGAAATTTGAACTTATCCATTTAGTGGAAAGCTTGCAGGAAGTGACAGACTCAAACATCTTGCTGCTTAACTTTGATATGTCTATAATATTGGGGCAAAATTCTTATTATTTCTTTTAAGAATTTGAAAAAGCACTTATTTATTTTTTATGTTTTGGAAGCTGAAATGTGTTCTTGAATGTGAGAAATCCCTTTTACTGCACCATATGCCATCTTGTCTTTTTGACACGCTGAGCCTGGAAATATCTCGAATGTGCAGACTTCTGATTTCCAAATTATATACTGCCAAGAAGGGAAGTGGGTATCTGAAACTCAGCCACAGACCTTGGCAAATTTCAAATTCAGAATAAAACTTTCATTTCAAAATTGTGCTCAAAAGTTGAAAGGGATTTTTTTATGTCTAATTTGTGTTCTTTTCCTATTGCAGGATTGAGTGAAAATTATTATAGCCTACTTTAAAAGGCTTTTTTTCCTCCTGGGCAGTTTTGGTGGATTAAGAAATGGATGAAAGTTTCTATTCTTTTGCTTTTTTAAAAATGCATTTATTTATTTATTTTTGGCTGCGTCGGGTCTTTGTTGCTGCACGTGGGCTTTCTCTAGTTGCAGCGAGTGGGGGCTACTCTTCGTTGTGATGTGCGGGCTTCTCACTGCACTGGCTTCTCTTGTTGCGGAGCATGGGCTCTAGGCACGTGGGCTTCAGTAGTTGTGGCTCGTGGGCTCCAGAGCACAGGCTCAGTAGTTGTGGCTCGTGGGCTTAGTTGCTCCGCGACATGTGAGATCTGCCAGGACCAGGGCTCAAACCCATGTCCCCTGCCCTGGCAGGCAGATTCTTAACCACTGCACCACCAGGGAAGTCCCAATTCTTTTGCTTTTAAAATTGTTAATGTAAAGAGTGAAAAATTCCTGTTAACTGACTAGAAATATTGTTGAAGAAAACAAATCTTTGGGGACTTTTAAACAGTGGCTATCACTAGATTCTCAAAAGTATCTGAGCAAATATCTAGTTCATAAAGCATGGCTTGTCCATCAGTAGCATCAAATATCTATGATACAGCATTTTGTAGCTCTAAACTCTTTTGTTGTGACTAAAAGAGTGCTCTAATCAAAACTCAAATAAATAAAGTCACATCAAATATTTCTCTACTAGCAAATCTAGTTTTTGATCATCTTATAAATAATGTACCACAGAATCAGGGAGTTTATAATTGAATGGAAGCAATGAGATACCTAGATTGCAGATAGAAAAATACAAGTTTAGATAGTTTCATTCATTCAGGAGATAATTTATGTCGTGTATTATATACATTTTGACTTTAAAAAGTGTTATAAAGCAAAAACAAAAGAAGCTTCAGATTCTAGGAATGACAGTTCATGATACTCTAAATCCCTTTTGCTAAAATAACATAAAACATAGCTGAATTTACAGAAAAGAAAGAGAAATCTTCATGTGTCAAAAGACAATGATAATTCATAGCTGCTTGGGGTGTGAGAGGGTGCTTGTCTCAGCAATTTGTGGATTGAAAAGATGTAATTCCCACAGGGAGACAAGAGTACAGCCTTTGTATACAGTAACATGGGAGTTGGAATTGAGACCTTTGACATAAAGCTACGCCCTGAAAGGAGTACAATTTCGGTAGAAAGGTAGATAAGGCAGTGTCTGTCTTTAAGGACCCAAGTATTCATATGTCTCTGGCTAATTACCAGGGGTAATTAGCGTAGGGGTGTAGGGGGAGGTTTCCGTGAGAATTCATTTTATCTCCTAAACATCAGAGTTTAGAATTGATAATACCTAAGCTTAGGGAAATGCCTTAAGAAAAGGTTACCCCTCCTAATATATTTGGACCAGTAATATACCTGGACTTCTTGGCAAAAAACATAAAACCACTTTGGAAGCATATCCATACAAAATATCATGGATGAAATGAAATTAAATGTATCAATAATGAATGTAAATGGAGAATAAACTTGCCAGTTGAAAGGAGACAATTCTGAGATGGATAGCAAAGCAATATCTGCAGATACTCTAAGTCACAAAAAAGGTGTAGGCAGAGTTTTAGATAATAACAAGATACAGGTATATAGAGAGAAAGAGTTAGTATGCCTATAATAAAATCCTGCAAAGTAAACTTTAAGTGAGAATGTAAATATTATTAGGGATAAAAATGGTTTCTCTCTAATAATAAAAAAAATTAACCAGATGATGTAGATATTCAGAATGTGTGTAGGCTGAAGAGCATAAATCTCAGAAATATATAAATATAATTCAGTCCTAACTAAAAACACTGCCAAGAGTTTTTTAAAGGTAAAATGCTTAATATGGATCAAGAGAATTTTGAAAAAATAAGGAAGAAAACAAATTTGTACTACGAGATACCAAGGCTCACAACAATTCTATAGTAAGACAGTGAGGTACTGACTTAGGATCTAGAGGGAACAATAAGATCAAGAAACAAGTTCCAGTATATACAACTATTTAATCCACAGTAGCAATGACATTTCAAATCAGTGAGGAAAAGGCATTCCAATTTAAAGTTGGCACTGAGATAATTTATTTAAAATACCACAAATATGGTATATGTGGTATATATATCATATATCTAAATGGAAGATAATCTAGATAACTATTAGAAAAAATAAAAATTCCCTTATTATTATCTTAAAAAGGAAAAGGTCTCCTAAGCATAAAAGCAAAATAGCAAAGCCATAGAAGCTTACATAAAAATTAAAATAGAAAAATTTTTAGTGATGTCATAAATAATATTTAGCTGTAAGAGACTATGAAATAGAAAACTATATAATACAAATTTAATCACTTAAATTTATAGTGTTCCTAAATACCAGCTAAATAAAAACAATAGATAAAATGACATCTCTTTGTCATTATATTCACTTATATAATAAATATATAATAATAATGTAAATAATATATAGTCATATAAATAAGACAAGGAGATAACCATTTTATCCAATGGTATTGGCAGATAATTAAAAATGAACTTTTTTCCTTGTTTGTAGGGTGTGAAGGTAGGTAATTTCAAATGGTCTTAGTGAAAGTGTATCCAGGAGTCGAATTTTGGGCACAATTTCCTAAAAATTAAAATATTCCCATTAATTGACTCACCCATCCACCTAAATAATGGACATGGAGGAGCATCATTAGTAGAAATGAAAATGTGAAAGTGACCTAAACATCTATATCAGAACTTGTCAGTGCCCTCTAAATGGTACATATTCAAATTTGTAAATAAGGTACACGTCTTATTTAAGAATGCTTATTTACTTTATGGCGGAAATCCTTTTACAGTGTGTACATATATCAAATCATTGTGTTGTATACTTTAAATATCTTCAATTTTATTTGTCAATTATATCTGAACAAAACTGATAAAAGATAAATAAATACATAAATCAAATAAAAAATAGAAAACTTTTATTTACACATGATAGGAACTAATTTTTAGCCAACTTAGATAAACGAAGGGGAATATTTCTAAGAAAACAAGCCAGGAGTCCATTGACAGAAGTGCAACATAGGCTCATCAAGCATAGGACCAAAAAAATGAAAAGATACTGAAAACAGCTTACTTTTTAATTTCTATCTCCCTGCTTTTCTATACATGCTGGATTGCAAATCAGTTTTTTTCTATTCCTTAGTCCATATAAAAGAATATCGTTTCTGGATATACTTGTTATAATTTAAAACACCTACATAGATTGAATTGCTATCTCAATTGCAAATTCCCAGAAGACAGAATTGGGTTGACCCAGTTTAGGCTAGATGTCTGCTGCTGGTTCTTATAAAGATTCAGTGCTTTTAGGTTTCACTCCTGGAAACAGAAGGAGACATTCCAAAAAAGGGGGGATCATTATGATTTTTGCCTCAACCTCAAAAAATGCTTAAAAGAATGTGTGTGTGAGTACATGTGTGCATGTGCGTGTAAAACTGAAAAAGTTTATTCCTGAGCCAGTGCCTATGATAAATCAGGGGGCTTAAGGAGAAAAGTGAAATTTTAGAGTAGCCATTGAAAAATTGGAAAAAGTATCAAATATGTGAAAAGTTAGCTCAGTGACATTTATGGTCCAGTTTGAGGGAGCATTGAGAGAAGAGTTTACAGGGCAGAAGTGCCATGTTTTACTGTTTTTACCAGCAAGCCTGTTGTAGAAGTAAGGAATGCCAGTGAAGATGGTAGGGTTGATGCAAAGTGGAGGTTTGGCTGAAGATTTGGCAAAGGCAAGTGAATGTGGAGTAAAAGGAATCTAAGATATAATGTATCAAAGAAACACAGTTCAGTAGGAAAAATAAATAAGGCTCAGGTTATGCAACAAGTGAAAAAGGTAGGGTCAAGGGACTGGACATTTTAATGAGGTCAAAGTGCAAGTGTTGAGAGCATAGGGGATTGAAAATTCTGGAAGGACAAGAGGTGATAGAGTGTTGGCCACATAATTTAAGATTTCAAAGTGGAATTTTCCCATTGTTGTCAAGGTTCATAGTAGCCTTGGCAGACATTACTGAAATGCACTGATTTTAAAATTCATAGGAATCAAGAAAGTCAGTGAAATTTGTTGCCAGGCTTCAGCTTTTTTTTTGTCACTTTGGACATTAAGCTTGCTCACAATAGGACTTTGTATGTCTGTATTCTAAACGACTGTAAAGGTAACACTGATAGTAAAAGGTCTGATTCTGGAACCTCATTCTTTAGACTTCAACTCTGTAACCTTTCACCTACATCATTTGACCAGACTAATATAATCAAGCTGAACAACTGACAACTGGACCACTGGATCAATAATTTTTCTAATAATCAAATAGCCTGAAAGTCTGAAACTGATGAAGTTTAGGAAGCCTGGTTGAGAGAGAAAAGATTTAGAATAGCATAAAGCATCCATTATTCGGGAACATCCCTAATAAACTTTATCAGCTACTTTAAAATTTCTAAAAAAGACTTAGGCTCCATTTCTACCTATAAAATCTGAAATCTTTAGTACACATACCAATTCGTACATATCATTTACTTTCACTGTGGTCAAACCAAGAACATTACTTTTAACTCTCATTTATAATCTTATTTTACACAAGTTAAAAATAGCTGTACGTTTAAAAAAAAAAAACTTAGTAAAGTCATAAAGTAAGCTCAGCTCTGTGCTTATCCATTAGTGAAAAGGGAACACGCTGAAGCTTTGCTATAAGTGGTCCCTTGGCATCCATTCCGAGTTACTCCGTTGTACAGGAAAAAGGAATAGTTTTTTCTGTTTCTAGTTATAACCCTTCTTAGGCAGCCTCAGAAGATCTACCAGATTCTCAAACAGCCAGTGTTTTAATGATAGCTGGTGTATTGGAATATTCTGGTAAACTTTTCAACCAGCATTTGGATAACCTTCAAATCCCTGTGAAATAATCTTATGTTCTTTATATATACTGGAAAAGAAGTATACTACTAAACTGTAGCTTGTTGTAATGTAATTGCTTGTCAACTTCCTTTTTACCCTAAGATAATGAAACCAGTCTGCCTGATTATGCCCTTTCCCCTTTATTTAACATGAGCCATCTTACTGCTGGTCATCTTGACAGAATATTCATTCTGCTTCTTTCTTCTCTCACAAGTGTCCCACTTTGCACCCTAAAATTATATGGTTAAAATTAAAAGTTATTCATATATATTTATTCTTACTTTCTTACCCTGTGAGAGACTATCTTCCCTTTATATACGCAATCTCTTCCTACCTACTTTTGCCTACGTTTTGGTTACACCAGCCAGGTATCGAAGCACTCAAAATAACATCAACAACTGCCTTAAACTGTCAACTGTTTCTTTAAAAAAAAAAAAAATTCTGTAGATTGGCCCTCCATGCTTTTGTTTCATGTCACATTGGTTGAGGCATTGGGATAACTGGAAGGTCCAAAATAACTGTATTCACATGGTTGGCATTTGGTGCTGGCTTCTAGGTGGGAGCTCAGCCGGGGCTGCTGTTGGGGCCCTCAGTTCTCATCAGATTCAAAAGCAAGAGGAAAAGACTTTAGTTCTGTGAATGGAAGTCATATTGAGAAAGAGCTCGTGGGATGGGAGGGAGATGGTTGTGTTACTCTTTGGGGATATACTTTACCAAGACCTGCTTCATCAGGGTGGCAGACAGCATTCCAAGATCACCCTACAAATTCTGGCCCCCAGTGCCCATGCCCTTTATAATCTCCTCTCCTTGACTGTGGGTGGGGCTTGTGAATAAGACGGCACTGTCACTTCCCTGATCAGGTTGCGTTATAAGGAAAAGCTAATATGATAGTTCCTCCTGTGATTATGTTGTGTTGTATAAGATTTTGTTGAAGCTGCCTGGAGATTCTTCTACTGACTCGAAGAAGTAAGCTGCTGTGTTGGGAGAAGCCACACAGCTAGCACTTGTGGGCAGCAGCTAGTAGCTGAAAGTGACTCCAAGTTGAGACTCAGTGAAAAATAGGGACCTTAGTCCTACAAGAGAAAGAATTGAGCTCTGCCTACAACCTGGATGACCTTGGAAAAGTAACTGAGCCTCAGATGAGATTGTAACATTGACCAACACCTTGACTTCAGCCAGGTAGGACCTTGAGTACAGGACCCATGCCAACCCTTGACCACTGAAACTGTGAGACAGAATATTTGTGTAGTTTTTCTACTGCTAAATTTGTGGTTATTTGTTACACAGCAGTAGAAAATTTATACAAAAGTGTCTTAGTCTGCTTGTGCTTCCATAGCAAAATATCGTAGACTAGGTGGCTTAAACAACAGAAATTTCTTTCTCACAGTTCTGGTGGCTAGAAATCCAAGTGATTCAATGTGGCAGCACAATCGGTTTCTAGGAGGTCTCTCTTCCTGGCTTGTAGATGACCACCGTCTTGCTGTGTCCTGACGTGGTGGGGAAAGAAATGTGCTCTCTGGTGTCTCTTCTTATAAGAGCAATATTCCCATCATGAGGCCCCTACCCTCATGACCTCATCTAAACCTAATTGTGTCCCAAAGATCTCATTTCCAAATATCACATTGGGAGTTAGGCCTTCAACATAGGAATTTTGGGGGACACAATTCAATCCACAGCAGTAGGGAAGAATAAATGGTTGCTTTTCTTAATCTGCACATTCAGGCGTACATTGTCACATAACAACCTTTCGTCTTTTATAAATTTTCATCCTGAACTTTAGCGTTATCTTTTTCTAAGAGTTGTTACCATTTACTTCTGGCTCACCAGAGCGTATTTCCATAATTCTAAGCACATTCCACTCCTCACTCATCTTCTTTCTCACTCTCTCATCTTTCACGATTACATTAAATCGTATCTTCAGCAAACTGTCCTGGCTTGATATACTTGCGCTTTGACCTCCTGCCTCATCAAGGGGAGGTAGTTATTTTCAACAGCATATATTTAACAATGTTGAGAGATGGAATGACCTTTTTAAGTTCTTCACTGCCACTTTGAAATTGTTGTACGATATAGCCAATCTTTAGTAAAAATGCTTGCTCCTAAGGGATTCTTACCCAAATAATTTTCTGTTCCATCCACATTGATATCTTAAATATGGTTCTCACTTCTTTCTAAATCTATCCATGTCAAGTGTTCTATGTAATGATTACATCTCTACAACACTTTCAATTAACAGTTTCTCTGTACACTCAACTCTAGATACCTCTACCCCTTTGGAAGTTCACTTTCATGGTCAGCCCCTAGATCTGCACACTTCTGAATTCATTCAGAATTTCCAATATACCTGCCTTTTATTTGATACCCATTCTATTTTCCACACAGCAAGGTACTGATGTTGTAGGAACATTGCTAAAGTATTGTCTAGGTCTATGTAGTCCAAATGGCTCACTCTAATTGCATCCCAGCCAGTGAGAAAGGGAAATTGAATAGGACCAGTCTACTTCTTGAATGAGCACAACATAGAAATTGAACTTACCCTGTTTTACCACATCCCATTGGCTGGACATGGCCTTACCAGCTCTAGGGCAGTAAATTGTGTCTGTATATTCATCCAGCAAAAATGTTGGGATACTCGTACCAAGGGAGAAAGCATGTTGGGGGACATATTTCGCCTGACACAGTTGGTAATCAAAGGAGTGTTCTTAGGTCTTCTGGGATCCTGGAACATTATTATCTGTTGGGATGCAATGTAATTCAGTAGGTAGTAAAGAAACTGAATTGGTAGCATTCGGTTTACATTATATTGTAAACCTAAAATCGAGACTCATGATTTAACAAATATATATGGAACTAATGGAGGAATGTGATAAGTTAATATGGTTTCAGTAATCTCAGGAGGTATAGCCATGATTGTGAGTGGATAGAGACATAAACTGCTGCTGTTTTCAGCCTGGGCAGGTGTCTGTAATTCTCCAGCTTGCTCTCATCAAAGGATAAAGTTATTTAGAGTCAGATAGACCTAAATGCTAATAGTCATCACAGCTCTACCACGTGGTCAGTTATTTAGCTTCTTTACATTTATGTCCCCCATCTATAAAATAGAGCTAATTGTCATTTCAAGGTTGTTAAGAAGATTTGTGGCAGCATGAAAAGTGCCCATTGGTGCTTGGCACACAGAAGACACTAAGTAATGAATGTTATCATAGTATTCTATGTGTCACCCTACTCTTTGAGAATACATGGTTACAGTCTTTTCCACTGCTGTAGATACTTACGCTTTACTAAGACCTCCAAAAGTTCAGACAATCTCATCTTGACTAATACAAAATTATTTATGAAAACACTAGACTTTCTTCCTATATTATGCTCTGGCAAAGAACTGAACTCGCTTAAGTAGTAGAAATTGTGTCGAATTTGTTTTTCTTGATACCCTGATAGCTTTCTTCAGTTCATCTACTACCCAATGTCTCTCTCAAACCAATCCTTTGATTTTACTCCTCTGTCCATTTCACATCCACAATACTATCCATCACAGTAGACAACATTACCTTCTCCTTCAGAAAGGGCAATAACCAAGTCAAATATGATTTTCCACATAAATGTACACAATAACAACAAATAATTATATAATAACTTTCTCTCCTTTCCAAAAGGAAATAACACAACTCCTCTGAGGAACATGAAGTATTCTGAGGTTTGATCTTATTTAAAGGTATATCCCATTGTGAGAGAAATAAGTAGCAGTACCCAATGCCTAAATAAGTTTTTCCTCTTGTTTAATAGAGCTTACCTTTAAGAAAAATCAACCTTTAAATTTTGGTGAAAATGTGTCCTTCTGTGAAGAAATCCAGACATACCAAATACATGAAGGTTAGATTCAATAAGATTCTTATTCACAATAACATCTTTTACAATAAAAATAAATAAATAAATGAGTAACCATTATTACATAAAAATACAAGACAACAAGTATGACCCAGATTAAAAATAACTGACAAGTCAGCTTTCCTTTAACAATAAAGTTTCTATGACTTAATTGCATAAAGTAACTATACCCAGAAGAAAGAGGCAAATTAATTTTTAAAGGCCATAATATTCTTTTGCAGCTTTATCTCACAGATACTAGAAAGCATATAAGATTGATGATGTCTGCTAATATTAATCATAGAGAAATAAAAAATATACATTGTTATTTGTCAAATAACAAGAGATTAAATCTGAGCAGGCTTATTGGAGCTCTTTTTGAGAGAGAAGTTAAGATCTATGAAATCTGAAACACAACTTTAAAGATCTTTTCTGACTATGAGAAAGACCAGTGAAAATGGAAAGCTTTGGCTAAACTTCATTAAGGTTTTGTACTGTAAAATACTAGCAAATACAGTAAGTTCAGAAAATTAAAGTCATCTGCATCTGAAGATTTATTTCTCTACCAAGTTTATTAACAAGCAGTCCTTTGTGTGTACCGAAAAATAGCTGGATCTGATTTCTCTGGTGTAGAAACTGAATATCCATGAATATTCTCTCACCTGCTTTCAGATTTAAGCACATGTGTTTCAGAGAAGGAGGAGAAAGGAGGGAGAAACTGATCAGTTTCCTATATGAATAACTTCTGCTGAGTTAAATTATTATAAACAAATGATATTATTAACAAATATTCTCTATCAATTCTACAAAAGTATGAATACACTAATTTACATGGTATGTTTTTACTGTGAATTCGGGTGCCACAATGTGAACAGAATAATTGAAATGATTAATCATTTTAAGAGCATACACATTTTTTTTTAACAGTATATTAATTAGACTTGAGATCAGAGTTTGAGATTTTTATATCAAATGATGCAATTAGTGAAAGTATTATTTTGGTAAACATTTATATTCTGTATCATCATGAAACCTGTTAAAAGACATACAATTTCTTTATATCAAACCTCAAACCCATTCATACCTCTAGAATTGTGCAATAGACTGGAAGCCTTGTTTTGTCAAAGCCCAGCCACTCATCAGAAAATTGTTCTGGCATTTCTATAAATATCTTACATTTGAATTTTCTCTTTTTTAAAGGTATCTTATCTATACAAATTAATTAGGGAAATAATATACAGTTGAATTAGAGCAAAATGTTGTCATCTAAAATCTTCAGAAAAAAATGAAAGCCTGATATGTTTATCAAATATACCATTTTCTTCACTCAGAATTTTATTTGTAAAGCGTTAAGGAAAGCTCCACAAATGCAGTAATCAATGTTCCATTAGGTGAATGGTGACTAATTTATCTCTGAAAGGAGGGATAGATGAGAGAGAAAGAAAAAATAGATATATAGGTAATTAAACAATCTGTCCAAACTTATTTTTCATACTTATAATCCTAAACTTTCCATTTCCTTTTGTATGTTGGTTAAGAGATAGTGGCAGTTATGAAATAAATTACACCTAGACATTTTCCAGGCTTATGATTTCATTGAAAATGAATACACACACACACCCCTTATATGCAATATATGTACATAATAGATATACTATATATATATATATATATATATATACACACACAAATGCATATATATGCACATATACATATGTATATTTTTATAACCAGAACTTTGGGTAACTGGGCCAAGTGCTTTCCATCTTACTGGACACATCTTTTATTTCAAATCGGGAAAAGTCTGAGAAGCAATCATACAGAAAATAGAGTTGAAGAAAGTCATGTACTAAAATTACAGTACAGCAGATGTAATGAACAAGAAACAAGCATGAAAACAAACATTGTAATATTCTTCCTGCTAGGAAGGGGTCCACAGACTACATCTTAAGGCAGTAGAGAGCATAGGTCTCTTCCGTGCAAAAACTTTTCCACTTGGAAAATTTATTATTCTTGCAATTTTATACCAGATTAAGAGAAATGAGGCAGTCCAACATGGGTTAGTCAGTGCATACATATCATCAAAATAGTAAAAACAACTCAAAGCACAGTTTTTACAGGGTGACTGACATGTGACTCTGAACTGTATAAAATTTGCTTGGATGTATAAACTTGAAATAAGACCCTGTCTGGCATGTATAAGGAAGATGTCAGAATTTACAATAAAAAAACATACCAGAGGATATTCACTGCAGAATACATGGCCAAATATGTCTCCAGCCTTGTCTTCAGGCCAAAGTTTTGATGCCAGAGAAATTCTGAGATGAAAGGAAAGTTTCACCACTGTTTGGGTTGAATCTTTTTGGATTAATCTAATATGTGTGAACTAATTGTATTTAGAAATACAGTCATTTCTCTGATCTCACTTTGCAACTGATCTAGAAGATCCTGACTAATAAAAATTATGCTCCACTTATCTATGATCATCTACAAGCAGAGATTTTTAAGCATGACCCTACTATCTTTACAAAACTCTTTACCTTCTCACCATGTCTGATCTCTGGAATACTGCAGTGAGAACCACTCAGAGCAGGGACTGCTGAGGGTAGGCAAGATGGAACTCTCACCAGAGTAATCAGCATGTAACAATTTTTGTATTAGTCAGGATGGGTTAGGTCATGCTGAGGTAATGATTAACTCCAAAAACCAATATGGCATAGAATAATAAAGGTTTATTTGTCCACATGTCCCTCCTAGCTTGCCTGGTACTCTTCAGGCTGGTAAAGTGTCAGGCATCTAGAGCTTTGTTGGATACTGTGGTAGGGAAATGTATATGATGAATTGCACGCTGACTCTTAAAGATTTCTGTCTAGAAGTGAAATCTATCACTTACATTAACATTTATTGGCCAAAGCCTGTTACATGACCATGCCTATCTTCAAGGGGAAGGAGAAGATGCAATCCTACCAGGTGCTGGAACAAAGAATGGGAATGTCTGTAAACTGTCCTAAAGTTATCACAGTTTAAAATGGAGAGTAACATCTTTTCTGTTATCTCTCCTGTTTTAGTGAACTGAAAAGCAACTGAAATGTTACTTAAAAGTTGAGGAACAGTGGTTTTCCATGCTCTACTTTACTGAGCAGAGACCATAAGATCTCACCTAATTGTGAGAACATAAATTATCCTACTATTGATGATACAGTTATGAAGTGATGACGCTATTGATTCACTCCTGAAATTTAAAAAATCTCTTAAAGATTGGCTTTTGAAAACTGTGATTGTGGATTAAATGATTAACTAAATATTAGAAAACTATTTTTTAAAAATAAATGACGTTTCATCTTGAATATCATTTCATCTTAAGATCCTTTTATTTATATAAAATTTAGTTAAGGGCACAACCAGTGTTAAAATCGTTTTAAAACTGTAGTCTTGCTTCCAGTCAGACTACCGGTGTTCTTCTTGCCAAATCCAGTTGTTTAAGTCTTTATTCCATTGTCTGTAAATGACCCTTCTGACCATTATTTTTTTAAACTCTTCCTACTTTTAGCTTTCATTACCATGGTTACTTGTGTTTCTTCTTGTGCCTCTGGGTTGCTTCTTCTCAGGCTCCTGCATTAGTGCCTTATTTTTGGCCCTGTTTCTCAACATTGGCGTCAGCCGTGTACCACCCACTGTCCTCTTCCTTCTCACCCGTCTTACTATTGTTAGGCACCTCCTTGATGCTAATCTCATGGAGTCACCCAACATCTGATGATGAGGTCCCAAACCTAGTTCTCTAGTTCTGAGACATCTCCTAAACTTCAGATTCACATTGCCAATTTTTTTTGCTGGATATCTTTCTATAAACAAAACTCAAGTATTTAACACTAAATGATTCAAAAGTTGGATTCATTTTTGCCTTCTACATTACAGATCTTCTTCTGATTTTTATATACAAAAATATTGATAGCTTTCTGCATCATATTTCTAGAAGCTTCCAAGTTATTATTGGCTCCTCTCTATCTCCCTACTCTCAAATATACACACATTTGTTCCCTAGGTTCTCTAAATACTTAAATTTGAAATACTCATTGATCCTCATCAATCCTTTTATCAGTCTTTCCCATTAGTCTTTTGGTTCCTGATCTAGATTAAGCTTTCATCACATCTAGCATCTTGGAAAGATCTCCTTGTCTTTACACACTGTCCCATCTATTACATCTTTCACGCTGTGACAATGTTTATTTTCCTAAATATGAATCTGACCATTTCACTACCCTGCAGAACATGTTCAGAGGTTTCGCTTCCCAAATTCCTCAGAATGGCACATGAGATTCTCCACAGTCAGACCATGTACATATTTACCACTGCATCTCTTTCCAACACCATGAATCCATGACACTGGACAATTCCTTCTACCATGAAGCAGAGGTTTTCAAATCTTTACATGCATAATAATCACCAAGGAAGCTTGATGCAAGTGTAGTTTCTCTGTCACCATCTAGAGGTACTGTTTCAGATGTTTGGGGAGAAATCCAGGAATTAGTAGTTTCCACTGTATAAGTGATATAGTGAAGGTGATCTATGGATAGTAATTTGAAAAAGTTTGCATAACGTATTATGCCGTAACATTTTTGCCCTAGTTGGCTATTTCTGCCTGGCAATTATTTTCTTCCCTTTTTGTCTACGTGAGTTACTTACTCATCCTTCCAGAACCATCCCTGTGAACACTCACTTCTGACTTCAGCTTAATCAGCTGTTCTTTGCTCCTGTACATAGTTTTATTTTTAAATTCACTACATTTTTAAGTCATTGTTTGTATTTCTGACTAACCAACTATATTGACAATCCTTGATGGCAGACATCTCCATTTCGGTTCTAGTCTAAAGCAGATGTTTAAGAGCTATTTACTGCATTTAATTGAACACATTCTACTTCTCTGTGGATATCATTTCTAAAGGGGAACATTATGCACCAGAGAAAACCAATGTCATAAACACCAACAAGATGTTCTTTGTTACATTTAAATAAGTCATTTTATCAGATTGGCAGATGACACAATTTATTCAACAGATGACAGAAGAGGATTCAAATTTATCTCAGCTGGCTGGAGCCACTGGAATAAAATTTGTATGGGTAAATAACAAGGAACATATTTAGGTTAAAAACCAGTTGCTCGAAAACTAGATGTGGGAATTCTATCAAGTTAATAGTTCATGTGAAAAATAACAAGATTTTACCTGATGACAAATGCAGTATGACTCAAGAATGTTATCTGACTGGTAATAAAGCTAAAGCCATTTCAGCCTGCATTCAAAAATCTGGTCCCCCTGTCACAGATTAGAATGGTCTCTGCACTAAAGGGTTCAAAGGTTAAGTGTTATGTTCGTTCCGTGCCACCAGATGGGGTATTAATAAACTAGGACTGGCCTAGAGCATGGGTAAGAGAACATGCAAACAGTCTGGGAATGATCACTTGAAACATTGTTGAAAGGACTGCTTGGAAAGAAGAGAAGAGTAAGTGGAGAGTGGCATCTGTCCTCAAATGGGCGAAACAGTGTCATGGAGAAGAGGTTCCAGATAACTGGAATCCGACTCATGTTCTGAGGAGGCAAAATTTAGTCCAGAATAAACAATTTTCAGTTGGATTTGTACATTGGAATAAAGCATGCCATGGAATAACAAATTCCTTATTCCTGAAGATTTTCAGCACACCTGTCATGGAAGGTGACCTCTCCTTACCTGGGTGAGCATTGCACTAGATGATCTGTAAGTTACCGTTCACCCTAAGCTTCCTGTTTTATGAATGCAAACATGTTTGCTGTCATTTGTTACATATCTTCCTAAAACTTTCAAAGTTCTTTCTCAAATTTAATGAGTATTGATTTCAAATAAAACACCCCATTATAAACTGTCCATGCATATGTAAAAAAGACTGCAGCTCTTAAGCTAAATGAACTCACACAGGCAGAGCTAATCTTAGCCTAATACAAACTCACAACACACACATTTCACACATTGTTCACGTCTGGAAGTGCTGCTGCCACTGCCATCTTCAGATGTGGCATTTTCCTCACTGTCTTTTCTCAGGTGTCCTTTTTTGGTTTGATACACAGTGAGATGCAGAGGATGCTGGGTACCAGGGACAGGATGCTTGTCTTTTTCCTCTCCCACTGACCTAGCCATGCTGGTGAATTAGGTCATTTCGCAGAGCAGACCTGTTTTCATTGGAGTCACCATCACTCAGTCATCTTCATTTTTTTTTAACTTTATTTTGCACCCCTGGCTGAATTTTGCCTAATAAAAATACATTTTAGGTAAAAAAAAAAATTCCTTGGATGATTAAGTTACAGTCATTATATTAATGGACAGAATTATTATCAGAATGGAAGATATATAATTTTGGAAAATAGGGCATTTTATGGAAGGGCAGCTGTGGGATGCCTGGTAACTTAAAAGAAAAGGAGGGTTCTTGGGATGGCTTGGGGGAACAATATCAATAAACAGGTAACAATCATTGTTAAAGGTCTTTTCGTTTTATGGAATACTTTGCAAATATTATGTCACTGAATCCTTACAGCAACCTATAAAGTGAGCATTAGTAAGCCTTTCTGCAGTTGGAGAAAGAGCACTTAAGTAACTTGCTTGAAATCACATCACTAACCCATGGCAGAGCTAGACCCGAAATCAGAGTTTTTGATTCTAGATTATTCATTCATTTCATTTATTCAGCAGATATACGGTTATGTAATTTCCACAATAATTTTAGAAGCTTTGTTTGAAGGATAAGGAGACCAAGGCTCTGAGAGGCCAATGAACTTTCCTAGGGGCAAATAATTAAGAAATGTTAGAGGTGGAGTTTTACCCCCTGTATAATGATCTCAGAGTCTGTTCTCCCGTCACGCTTCAGTAGGTAGACAGTGGCACTCTAGATTTTGTCTATTACATTTAATCTACCTTTCTATCACTGTCTGAATTTGAAGATAATCCCTAAAATAAGAGGGTAATCAAGATTTCTGGCACTACTTTGGAAAGTTGGAGTCATCTCCTTGGATTTGTTTCTTCTGCCATTCTTTATTGTTGGCTTAATCGTGTTTTGTCCCTTACTTTGCTAGGCTGGAGTGATTTTCTCTTTCTGTTCTAGCAGTTTTTCTGGTTGTGATGTAAAAACTTGGTAAAATATCGACATACATGTAAAGTCAAGACTAATGGGAGAGTGATATATAGAACCTCCTGGCTAAAGGACCTGGTGTCAGCCAGTGTTTAGTTTGGTTTGCTTACTGTTCTGATCGCTTTTAGCAAGCTGGGAAACCCAGAGCAAATTTCTAATTTCCTAACCCGCTGACTCTCATCTGGATACTCAAGATTAATTAAAACTTCCCTGTAGTGGGGAGCATTGTTTTTAAGGCTACACGAAACAATGCATGTAAAAGTGTTTCCTATGGTGCCAGACACGTAGTGTGTATGCTCAATAAATGTAAAATACAGTAAAAATCTCCTAGGTGATTCCGTTAGACTGTTGTGTTATAGCCAATCATGCCTGAACATATCAAGGAAAAAGAAGACATAAAAGAAATATTTTGAAAGTAATTTCTATTTATTTTAGAAAAGGAAGTGCAAAAATTATGGTGACAAAAATCTCACAATGACATGATGTCAGATCTGGGCATTCAGTTCAGAATCCTGAGCCTTTGTTTTGCTTCCAAAATGTAGACATCCAAGAGAAACACAGGAGAGACAGAAATGTAGCCCTGTAACCTAATAATGCACGGCTGAACCCTTCTTGTACTACTAATATAATTTCAGTTTCAGATGGCTTTAAAGCAAATTTCTCAAATGTACTTCAGTCTGGTTAGATACACAGCATGACAATAGCTATGTAGAAAAATCAGTTTATGGTTCATCAGAAGTCTGTTTTAGTTATATGCAGAATGTCTGCTGTACTCACTCATGGCTCTGCTTTAAAGACTTGGCTGTTAGACATTTATACATCCATTAATTAGCAGCTAGGCATGATTTAAAGGATAACATTCCTGGCGTTCAGTGTATATGAAGCAGTAAACAGTTTCTGTGGAAGATTAAACACTGTAGCAAATCAGAGACATTTGGTGACCCCCAGCAGCCATTTGTTGCCAGAAAACTGCAATGCTGCAATTATTGTGCTGGGGAAAAACATATTCAACTGATAGCACAACAAACAGAAGAATGCATTTGAATTTGCCTCTTGCATGTTTAGAAATACGGCTCCTTTCTTGTTTTGTTTTCTTTCAATTGAATTTCATTCGAAGAAAAGTTCATATGTCATTACATACAATGTATTTAAACATATCATGGATTGAAAGGAGTTAACATTTCTAGAGATCAATGTATATTCATAACTGAGAAGTTAGGATTGTGCAACTAATATGAAAAATTATGAAAATTATTTTTATTTGTCTTTTGAAAACTGAATTTAAATCCAAAAGAGGTTTTTCCTATTCCTATTTATAGATTGTCAGTAAAAATATGGATAGTATACTACACATGTACTTCTAAATATAGTATTTTTATAGGACATTATCAAAATATATTTTAGCTTGATAAAATAAAAATAAGAGAAATTAATTCTAATTACGGTTTGAAAAAATCTATTAAAGTTTTATAAATTAGCAAATTGATTTGGACTAATACAGTATATGGTTAAAGACCCTGAAAAACAAACTAATCGAAATTAGAGCAATAACATTTTTCGAATGCATTTTATAGACCACTGAATTTCCAAGTTCTTCTCTCATTAATTTTGCAATTTCTTGATCCATCTAAATATATTCTGAATGACATATAATTGAACATTTTAAAACAACAAGTAAATAGCAAGAATGAAAAAAATGTTTGATAACATGTAGTTGTCAATGCATGGAGAAAAGACTTTTATTACATATACATGTTTATGTTCTAGGCTTACTGGAAAAAAATTACATGGTTTAGTAAGCTGGTTTAGCTCTCAATAAGAAGAGAATTTCCACCCTTCTTTCTCCGTAATTGGATTTGGTATGCATCGTAAAAGCAACAGCACCTTGCACCAACCAAGCGGTGTTAGTAACCCACTTTATGGTAATACAAAAGGCTTCTCACACCACGTGTTGATCACCATAAGTGCTTGTCTAACCCACTTCTCTCTCTTACTTCCTGAGGCCTTTTTCGCCAGGCCCATGTGGTTGCGGATGCGGGTGGTGGCAGTAAAAACCTTTAACAGGAACCTGGGATCCCCGTTTTCAGTGTTCCTATTAGCTTTTTTCTAAAGCACACCTTTAGAAAGTGTCATCAGAAATTTCCAAGTCTCAAAATCGCTTTATGCTAAAGGTGCATTTTGTTTGGAGAAGGAGGATGCTGCAGTCCGTGAAATCTATATCTTTTTTGAATGGCTGTTAGGGAAGAGACATTCCAATAGTTTGAAGCACTGCTTTAATACTTACAGAAAAGGCTGCGGATGCACGGAGGCATCTGCTGTCACTGTGACTAAAATGTTTACTTTAGCAAACACTGCTCTATTAAATTTCAAAATGGTCCTCTTTGAATTTTAAATTGTAAAGGAAACCTGGCCTCCATTCTTGAAAGCTTTGGTTTAAACATAAAAAGGAGAAAGTAGCTTTGAAGTTTGAATGAGATGCATGAACTCTCCTTTTTTCAGAGTTTGAAGAACTTATAGGGCGAGCCTGTGTGCTATTTATTATTCTAACTTTATGACTTGAGTGATATTCTTCTTTCTTTCACCCTTGACCATTTCTCCTTTAAAAAAAAATAGGGCTTGGATATTAATGTGAGACTTCATTTATTACTCTCCGATCAGGGAATGTACCTAACAAGGTAATTTTATGCATTTTTCTAAACAAACCTATTTTATTGCTCTTTAATGGGCATCTAATTTTTTCAAATTATATCTAGATTCCAGAGGTTTTATTGGTGCTGTCCATCTTTTCTCTGGAGTTTACTGTGTTCATACATAGTAAAACTACAGAAAATGTGTATTTTTGGCACAGATGCACACCTTAATGAGTATTTATTAGGGCAGATGAGTGCTTGCATAATTGAACAATTCATGGACCAGAGATAATGGAGCACTACAATAAGTTATGTCACCTATTTACAAATGGGAGCCATTAACTCCCTACTTTGCTTACTGGAATGAACTTTTTAAACCAAATAATTACAAATGTACATTCGTAAAATAAGCCTTTTCAGGGTCAGTACATTTATGTTTACTTTGATTAATAATAATCTTGCTAGTATTCAGTTTCTATTTTAAAATGAAATAAGCGTTTTATCATAAAATCTGTTAAAGCATTACTCTTAGCAAGTAAATACTTTAAATAAACTAATTGTAAGGATCGTATAATATTGAGTAAAACCTATTTAGCTCAGTTCATATTTTCTTGCTAGAAATTCCACATAAAATTTTTAAAAAGTTAAAAAAATGCATGGCATTATCCTCATTAAATAGTTTACATTTTTGTCTTAATTCAACAACAGCTCTCACCAGTAAGACCTTTTCAAACAGAATATATTCTTACCAACACAGAAAAAGAGATGGCTAATTTGTTTCTGAATGTGGCAAGAGAAGAGAGCCATTAGGAGTATGTTCTTCTTCCTCCAAATATCTCTTTTATACTCCTTCCTTACTTGTCTTGCATATTTGGGTTAAGAAACTAAGGATATTCATAAAAAGTATTGAAAATATATAAGAACCAGTAAGGCATCACAGTGCCTTCTTAAAACAGCCAATCAGAATGGGCATCTGCCAACTGGGACGATGCTGGCTGATAGCCTACACAGCCACCCACTCCAGACATACTGGTACTGACCTAAATGCATCTCCAGTCTTGGGGGAAACAAGTGGACAGGAACACGGGGCTCCAGGAACTGAGCGACCCTCTTTCCTAGTATTCCCCCAACTGCTATTTTGTGGAAGAAGATCTACTAACGGTGACTTTGGGTCAGACAAATTGTAATAAATGCCACATTCCATTTTCCACTTTGGGAGATTTCACGTGCACATTAGAACTTTAGGTCGTGCAGTAAAGAAAGCAAATCTCAAGGGCCCATACCCATCAAAGATCCATGATTATTTGACCTGGTACCTGGCACTTAACTGTAATAATATCAAGAAGAAGTAATGCAACTATAATTTTTATAGCCACGTCATCTCTGCATGAAAATATCTTTGCAATTTCATTTAACATAAGATTAATTAACATAAGATTAATATTTCTAATATTAAATCTATGCAGTAATGAAGTAGAATATCTTGGCAGGTAGTGAGCTCCCTATCACTTGCTGGTATCCCAGCAAAGATTGGTATTTGTCTAGCAGTCTGGTGTGTTAAAAAGATCTCTGGATTACTTTGTTTTGTACTAATAAACCCCTAAAGAAAGTATAAAAATCCATGATTTTTCAATGCTTTGTTTAAAATTTCGTGTTTCATACTCATCACTTTGAATATTAATAAATTATTTGTCAGATGAAGGAGCCATATCAAACACTTAAAATCATAATTATATGTAGATACAAATAACTATGTACCATTAATATATATTTAAGTCAATGTAAACTATTTTTGTTCAGTGCTAGTGATTGCAAATTAATTCAAATTATTTAAATTATGTATAAAATATATAAACTACAGATTACACATCTTTTGAGATAACTGACATGAATGAATACCAAACTGCTAGAAAGACTGTCTTGATTTAATGCCACATAGTTTTAAAATACTAACAGGTTTTTAAACGCTTTTGTTCTACCATGCTTTTTAAATGGCGTGTCAACTATAATGTTTAAAATGGTAAACACTTGTTTCATATAAATGGTAATCTTTATGTCAATTTTTACCAGATATTTAGGAAAGCCTTTAGATGTGAATCACATGTTGGCCTTCTCTGAGGATTCTCGACACGTGAATTAAGTTACCTAAAAGACATCTGCTTGTCTTGACCAGATGCCTCTCAATGTTATCAGTATTGTTTTTTGGAATATTTAAGAACTATTGTAATAATGTCATGTGAATAATGAAGTGCCTTAAAAACCTCTGAACTTCAGAGAGAGAGAGAGAGAGAGAGAGAGAGAGACATTTGCAAAAAGGCACCTAAGGGCTTCTAATCTCTCTGATTATAATAAATATATGAACTCTTGAATGTACTGATGTTTGTGACATCAAATGAATAGTAAAGTTTAACATTCCTGAGCTACAATGTATTATAAAGTTTCCATAAAAGATAGTATGTTTTTTAACTACACTAAGTATTTTTAAATCCCCAGATTTCATTGAAAATTTCCCAAACAAATATACTAACCATTAAGGTTCACTGGAACAAAGGGATCTATTTGAAAGACTAGAAGAAATTTGAATTAATACTGTGGAATATCTATAGTGCCAAACTTTAAATTATTTTAGACTTTTAGATGTATGTTTGCCTTTGCTTAGGGCATGGATAATTTGTCTGATTTACTTGATTTAAATGAGACTAGATTACTACGTAATGCTGTAACTCAATCATTATGCAGTCATCCAGGGTGAAAGTGAAATATTCAGAAACATTTTCACATATGTAATCTGTATAAACCATAAGGTTATGATTAAGAAATCTTAGGAATATGTATGACTATGGCAGAAGCAGTACGATCAGCCCCTTTATCTTCTTGCTAGAGACAAAAATCCTCAAGGATAGAAGATTGCCTGTTTATTATTTTAGGAGTCAAAAAAGTTAATATTTCTACTTTAAAGGTACTGAATTTTTTAAAAAATGACTTACAAGGCATAAGTAAATGTAACGATATGCTATTTCACTCCAAACGCGCATCACCAAAAGTACCTAAATTAGGAGGATTTCACACCAGTTCTAGCGTGTTGTTTTGCCTTCAGAGCTGTCGGTATGTCATGTAGAGTCATTTTCCACTCATTCCATTTTTGTTTAATGGAATGAACATATCACAGGAATATTTCTATTCTCTGTAGATTCTGCAGTACAAATAAAGTCACCCAACTTCCACAAAATGTCACACCTCACATCACCCACTGCACAAGTTAAATGTAAATTTTCCATCTGGCCTTTAATAAGGACTTAAATTCAAGTCCTTAAAGACTTTTTCATTGGTTCTTATTGTAACTGTTTAACTTATATTCCCACAAACTTCTTTCAGTTTAGATACTGATCTATTTGACTAGATTGTTAGAGAACTTAGTAAAACATTTCTTACTAGATTTTTGGTAGTTCCTTTATGTTTTGCTATGTTTGTTTCATCCAAAGTCTCACATTAGTTTCCTTTCTTAGAGATGTTCAAAATCATAGTGACCTATTTTATTAAATGAACAAATACATATTAAGTACTACCATGTGAAAGTCAGTTTGTTAGATGTTATGGAAAACAAGAGATAAATCAATCCTGGTCTTGGACTTTACAATCTAGGGGAAGCATGTATATGAATAATTCTTAATTCCTGTAAAAGGAGACAAAAATCTCCATGATGAAAGAATCCAGTGGGAAATGGAGAGATTATTTCCAATAGTAGAATTCTAGAGGAAAGTTGATGTATCCACAGGTGACAAAAATATTCTAGGGAGAGGGAATTCCCATTATTGGCAAGCAGTGTCAGTTTCACTGGGATTTCTGGGAGCTGTGGCCTAGTAAAGTATCTGGTGCAGTGTCCTCAATCCAAAATCAAAACAACACATTTCTAAGAGTACTCCATTTATTTTGGAAAAACATTCTTCACTGAGTTTTCAATTTCTTTCTCTGTAAAGTACATCTTTTCTAATCTATATTCATGAGAAGTTCTATAACTCTTAGTAACAAATGGAATAATGTACAAAAAAGCACTTTGAAAATTACTATTCAAAGTAGCAGGCTTTTTTTGTCAAGCTCTTCATGTATATTTAAGATATTGTTATGGATTTTTGAGTGAAAATTCTTGAGAAATATAAAATGTAAATGTATTACTGATGCATCACTACACTTTATAAGAAGAACGCCCCTATTCTAAGGAGATGCTAGAAAACGGACCGACTGTGAAAGTCAGAGAAATGGTTACCCTCAGATTTCAGGCCCTAACTAGTTACAAAGAGGCAAGGGGTGACCCTTAGATTATTCTTTTTTTCTTCAGAAACCATTAAGTACTCCAAAAGAAAAAATAAAAATAAAGAGTTATAAGTCAAGCATCATCTATTTCCTCCCCAGCCTATGTATGAGGTAAGGGGTGAAGAGAAAAAATTTTGCCATTTGATACTAAAAAAATAGTCAACTTATTTTTAACAGCAAAATATGAAGCATGATTTAAAAGAACCTCAACATAAATCAGAGTCCAAGGAGATTCATGCTTTCTGATGCTCAGATCATTCTTATGAACCATATGACTACACTCTTAGCTATATAAATAAAGTTCTCTCTCCTTGGGCTGCTTAACTGCTCTAAATCACAATGTTCTGCCTTTTCAATGGAAAACAATTTAAATTTCTCTTGCATTTTCCTGTTAAAATCATAATTCTTCCTTAAAAATCATGGACTATTCTAATGAGTTACTGATAAATTACCACCTTAATAATTAAATAATTAGAATTCATATAAATCAAAATATAAAATTATCTTTTATATTTTATTGGTAATCTCAGAAGAAGTAGTTTCCTACTATTAAAAAAATGCAGGCTGACAATAAATTGAAATCTCTAAAAGATAATCACAATATAATAAAAATCACATTAAAAAGGAAAATGTGAAGACTGTAAACACACTCAGATTCACATCAGTCATATTTGTGAACTCCTGAAAAATCTAAAGTCCTGAACATAGCAAAGTGCAGCTGGACAAAGAGAAAATCATTTGAGGTTTTCTCTTTATTCACTCAAAGATGATCACATGATATACTCCCATTTTCCATAGAAACTACTTCATTAAGCAAACTATTTACATATTAACAAGTTTTCATCAAATATTAACTTTGAACACATTAGAGACCATTTAAATCTAAGGAATACAATAAAACAAAATAATACAGTTATGGTGACATAATTAGTGGCACTTTGTAAAAAGCAATTTCATTTCACTTTACATATTCCAGAGGAAACAGGTTTAGAAAGGAATTTAAAAGGGACACATTTTACCTGAAAACTATAAACTGATTGACTTTTTAGAAATTTCCTCACACTTCACAGAATGATATATTCTCATTTAGGCAACACTAAATGCACTGAGAAATTCAAATGCTATTTTTATAATTTTCAAGAAAGAACAGTAAAGGAAAGGTCAGCAATAATAATGCCTTGCAGTTTAGGTTAAAAGAGTTATGTACTTGTCAATGTTCTTTCTATGTAATCCTGAAGGAGACAAATGTGGGCATATTCACTGAAAATAAGTGAGCAGTGATAATTGCTCTTCCACTTTATTGCAAAGTTCATTTGCGAGCTGTTTGACAAAAACATAGGACTTTCAAGTCAACTACTGTAGGAAGAAATAAAGCCAAATTTCTAATCCTTTAGGATGCAAACATAGTAGAGAGGACCCCTGTTGAAATCTCAAAGAAATTTAACTTCATGTTAACAAAATCAAATTTGACCAAATTCATATACTTTGTGTAAGCCTTACTTTTAAAAAGCTTTACCTTTAATAATAAAGGACCCCACCTCACTGCTGGAGCTTTGGTTCTGCCTTAAGTTAACACTTATTTCCTTTTTTATTCTTAACTTCATTTCTAACCTAGAGCATTAGCTTCATATTTTTCCTTCTGTAAGCTTTAAACTAATGCTGTTAATTATAATAGCTGGCTATGTCTACTAAGTTATCCAAAGTAATCTAAAACATTTGAGATCCACCTGATCTTGTCTCCATAAAGGCAGAAAATGGGTCAATGCAAAAATTTCTTTGGAGACATACAAGCATTTTGTTCCTAATTTCACTGACACTGAGTTTCTATGCAGTAGGACTTTTCCTTTCCTCATAATTGTCTGGGGAGATGGGTATGACTCTTGTGCTTTATGTTACCACAGTAAAAGGAATTCTGGTTCACTGGTCTTTTTGCTCTGAGGTACCTGCAAAGCCAAGTCACTGTAGTGTATTACAAGGGTGAGCTTACTTCCAAACTAGACATTTTAAACATTTCAAACACAGTACTTGAATTTTCAGCTTATTTAATGGAAATGCAACATTATCACGATGCAAGGAGATTCATAATTAGCAAAAATGTAAGATATGTTTTTACATTCCAAGTTCATTTTCATTAGCATATGAAAATATATATTAGTCAACAGAATAGATACCAATTCAAGATCCTGCAGGACTTATTGTCCCCATTGATCATGAATGAAAGGCATTAGAATGAGTGGCCACCTTGCGTCCACAAGGATGAGCAGTTTTGCTCTTCATTTCTGCACCTAGACTTAGGCTGTTTTATTTATTTTGTCTCCATTTTTATAACTCAGATGTCTCGATGGCTTCTTCACATTTGTAAATCAATAAAGTACCTCAAATAATACTGTACTTTTTTTTAAAATTTGATTCCTGATACCCTCCGTTGGTTGGCAGTTATATGTACTCTTCTCATTTGAAATGTTTATAATATAGATAAGGTACACAAGTAATAAAAGGCATAGACCCATATCAGTGATCCACTAGAAATATTTACCTTGGCATTTAAGTCAATGTCAATTTTGACATCTATTATCCCCAGCCCATAATAGCAACTTTCTTTTTCTCTGTGCTCCTAGATAGTGTATTTTCTACTCCATGGCCATTTAAAGTCTCTGCATAAACACTTAAGTATCCTCTAGACTACACAGCTGATTTTAAGACCTTTGGTGACAAATGGTGCCAGTCCTGAGCCCACTTGCCCCCAATCTGTTCTCTCTTCCCCTGCTCCATTCTTCATGGAGCCTCTTCCGGGGCCTCTCCCAGGATCCCTTGTCAGTTGGCTCTGGCTTCGTTGAACAATGAAGACACTGGTGGGATTTTGGAGGGCAGTGGGAAGGGAAAAACAGTTATTCTCGCCTTCATCTGTGCTGGGCAGTGTATTCAACTGTGGCTTCTCTGTGGTTCAATCTTGTTTCTGACTGGTCCGTTGTGGTTCCAGCTTTGAAAGGATGACTTCTGTTCTCTAGCAGTACCATCTTTCATCCCTCCAATCTAAGGGTGCAGTAGCTTCCTGAAATTGCTAATCTCTGGGTTATTTCATCCTCCCTTTATAACTTCCCCAAATCCATATCACCCTTGTAACTAATTGCCAGAATTAAGTGCCCTGTTACAAATGTTTTAACTGTTGTTTTTTTTTTCCTGGTTAGACTCTGATATACCAAACTTACAAATTATTACAGTCATATAAAATGGTATGGATGGCATTGTTTTGATCACATTTTATATATCAAAATATTAGTATTTGGAAATATTAATCAAATTTCTTAAATCATAGTTGATGATAATTGGTGGAAATTGAATTTGAATTCAGAAAGGTCAGCTGCTTTAGCCAGTGTTTTTAAACACAGAGCCTGGGTTTTGTATGGTAATTTGTATATACATTAGATAAATAGCTAAACTTTTCCTTACTGGAGCAAAGCCTTGAATGATTATAGTATACAGCTAAAAGGACCTAGTATTCCTTCACTTGTGAGAAGGCCTTCTGAGTGACAAAATGTAACATGTTTTTGAACATGAGAGGGTTCTGTGCTGTGGATAGACTCTGAGGGCAAGGGTGAGAACAGGGAGACCTGCTAGGAAGATATGTAATAATCCAGGCAAAATCTCCTGGTGGCCTGGCTCAGGATAACGGTATTGGGGTGATGATTAAGTATGCAGATTCTGTATGTATTTTGAAAATAGAGCCAACAGAATTTTTGGATGAATTAAATATGATATTGGAGAGAAAGAACTATTGCCGTCAGCTGAGATGAAGAAGACTATGGGAGAAACGTATTTGTAGGGGGGCCATAAGTCGAGTTCTACATATTTTATGTTATATTTTTACCAAGTACATTATGCTATCATGAAAACTAGCTTCCAGGTGATGGAAATGTAGCTATCACGTAAACACTCACATGTATGATTGTAACCTAAGGAATTCAGAGAGAATTTAACCCAATTTAGTGAACTATCGGGAAAAATGACGTTATTTGAAAAAGTCAAATTCAGGAAAGCAGCAAAATGATCAAGGATGCATGGCAAGTCTTGGGTAATGTCACCGTGAAAGTTTTCGAAGGAAAAGGAAGTCCTGGGATGTAGGCCTTCCCCAGCACTGGACATGCACAGCATCCCTCTTGCCTCACAGACATGAAAGCTCAACCAAACTTATGGTTCAATGCAAATTAGAGATTTACATAGTTTATAATTAAGCATAACTTATTTTAGATGCTCAGCCTAACTTGTGTGTACATATCTATTTTCTGCTCATTGGCTGTTAATCTAGAAAGCAGATTTTTGCCGTCTTCCTACCATTTGCCCCATTGTTGTTCTAAGCCAAGTTCTCAAATAGACAGGCAATCCCTTAAATACTGAGGTGAGTTTGCCAAGGGGTTTAGTGTAAAAATGAGTTCATATATAGTATATGACAGTCCATAAAAATGAAACCGGAGCAAAAAGAAAAAAATAGTGTATAAGGAATACATTGCACATGGCAATCATAAATCCAAGTTCAGGGCTTATATTCCAGACACACAGAATTGCAGTTCTATGTATAATTGAAGCTGAAGTTTCATTATAGGTTCTTTCTCAAAGACTGCACTTTCTAAATTAACTATAGATTTCACGTTTGTTGGCAGTCCAAAGGAAACTCTTTTTACAAGTTGTCTCCTTTTACTTTGATGCTTATGAGTGTTTGTAATAGTAATATTTTAAAATTGGATTAGTATTTTGATATTTAAATGTAAACTCAGAAACAAATAGTATCAACATTTTAAAGCAAACTAGGTAAGTGTTTTCATTTGATGAACGATTGTATTTGGAATAAGGAACAGTTCATTCACTTGCTAATATAATGAAGGACTTGCTTTGCTTTTACAAGTTTGAGAACACAAAGTTATAACATAAACAGAATATATTTCTCTTTAATCTTTATCTACATTTCTAGAACAAATAATTGTCACAAAAGCTAGAAATTATTTCCAGCTGTTTTTCCAATGTGGGAAATGGAATTCATGTAGAGGGTGTTAATTTCCACTAGAAGCCCAGATGATCGGTAGAAAATTTCCCTACATTGCTGTTTGGAGGAGAGAACCCAGGTGTACTTCACTTTATACATGGACATTTAATTCCCTAAAGAAAACACCAAATAGGGACTTGTATCTGCAAGTTTATGACCATTCATGTATCACTCATTGATTGACATATATAGCAATGATTTGATAGTTTGCTATTCAGACACTATTTTAATATTGCTTATACCACAATGGCAAATAAGTTAACAGTATCAACTCTTATAGTCTAGAAATAGCAGAAAAAAATAATAAAAATAATTTTAAGAACTCAGTAAAAATTAATTTAAAAAATAAACAAATGGGACCTAAAGAAACTTAAAATCTTTTGCACAGCAAAGGAAACCATAAACCAGACGAAAAGACAACCCTCAGAATGGGAGAAAATATTTCCAAATGAAGCAACTGACAAAGGATTAATCTCCAAAATTTACAAGCAGCTCATGCAGCTCAATATCAAAAAAACAAACAACCCAATCCAAAAATGGGCAGAAGACCTAAATAGGTATTTCTCCAAAGAAGATATACAGATTGTCAACAAACACATGAAAGAATGATCAGCATCATTAATCATTAGAGAAATGCAAATCAAAACTACAATGAGATATCATCTCACACCAGTCAGAATGGCCATCATCAAAAAACCTAGAAACAATAAATGCTGGAGAGGGTGTGGAGAAAAGGGAACCCTCTCACAGTGTTGATGGGAATGTAAATTGATACAGCCACTATGAAGAACAGTATGGAGGTTCCTTAAAAAACTAAAAATAGAACTACCATATGACTCAGCAATCCTACTACTGGGCATATACCCTGAGAAAATCATACCTCAAAAAGAGTCATGTACCACAGTGTTCACTGCAGCTCTATTTACAATAGCCAGGACATGGAAGCAACCGAAGTGTCCATCAACAGATGAATGGATAAAGAAGATGTGGCACATATATACAGTGGAATATCACTCAGCCATAAAAAGGAGCGAAACTGAGTTATTTGTAGTGAGGTGGATGGACCTAGAGACTGTCATACAGAGTGAAGTAAGCCAGAAAGAGAAAAACAAATACCATATGCTAACACATATATATGGAATCTTAAAAAAAAAAAAAAAAGAAAGAAAATGGTCAGAACAACCTAGGGGCAAGACGGGAATAAAGATGCACACCTACTAGAGAATGGACTTGAGGATACAGGGAGGGGGAAGAGTAAGCTGGGATGAAGTGAGAGAGTGAATGGACATATATCCACTACCAAATGTAAAGTAGATAGCTAGTGGGAAGCAGCCACATAGCACAGGGAGATCAGTTCGGTGCTTTGTGTCCACCTAGAGGGGTGGGATAGGGAGGGTGGGAGGGAGATGCAAGAGGGAGGAGATATGGGGATATATGTATATGTATAGCTGGTTCACTTTGTTATACAGCAGAAGCTAACACACCATTGTAAAGCAATTATACTCCAATAAAGATGTTAAAAAAATTAATTACACTAGTACTTCTGGTAAAGATCATGGCAGTTTATGAAAGCCTAGTAAGTATTATTCTTCCTCCATGAAATGAACATATAATAAACAATTTAAAATATATTTGCAGTTATCAAACAACGAAAGGGATCAATCTGATGCCATGAACCTCAAAAGATGGTGAAAAATGGATAAAAAAGGTAAAATTTAGAGATTATGTTATTGCTTCTAACTTAACTCCCCATGCTCCCCTGCTTAAAGATACGGTGGTTAAGAAATATAGGTAGAATATAGTATACGTGGTCCACAAGAGTTAGTTCAGATGAGAAGTCAAACAGTCTCTGAAGAAAGTCAAGCAACAGCTAAACAAAATATATCAGTACAAAGACAGAATCTGGGCAAAATTCTCTATATCATCCAAAGAAAATGAAATGACATAGGAAATATGCAAATGTACTGAAGAATTTAAAAATATATATATATATAATAACAATTCAATCTAGAAAAATGTAAGAAGGAATAGAAGTTGTGATTGAAACTCTGTACTACTGTTGGAATGGATTCCTACTCTCTTTCTCGAGGGAAGCTCTCTGGCCCTGTATATTTGAAACAGGAACAATAAACCAAGAGGAAATAATGAAATGGAAATTCTGATGCAGACATAAGTCTAGAGATAAACACAGTGAAAGCAGGTAATAGTTGTACAATTCAGATAATCCAACATCCAGATAGTTTATCTCCCTGAAGTAGAGAACTCAACAAATAGAATGAGAAATTATACGAAAAAAATGTCTGAAATGAAGGAAGACAGCATCTGTGGACGGGGTGGCGTGCCATTTTCCAGGAAAAGCTTGATCTAGTACAGCTAACAATGAGTCATATCCAAATTATATTACTGAAAATCAGGATAAAGAAAGGATTGTAGTCATCCTGGAAGATAAATAGACACACTTACAAGAAGAAAAAAAATAGGGCTTATTTGAGACTTCCCTTCATAGCATTCAATACCAGAAGATAATAAATCCATGTCTACAAAGTTCTGAGAGAAATAAAAAGGGGCCCAAGACTTTCTGGACACTGACCAGATACTACTCAATTATAAAAGCAAGAGAGAGATTTTATCAAATGTGAAATTACTCAGGTAACACAATACCTGTGATTCTCCTGTGAAAAATAAATCCCCAAATGTCAGACCCAGTCAACAAATGAACCAAAATATAAAATCGGGGGCTTCCCTGGTGGTGCAGTGGTTGAGAGTCCGCCTGCCGATGCAGGGGACACGGGTTCGTGCCCCGGTCCGGGAAGATCCCACATGCCGCGGAGCGGCTGGGCCCGTGAGCCATGGCCGCTGAGCCTGCGCATCCGGAGCCTGTGCTCCGCAACGGGAGAGGCCACAACAGTGAGGCCCGCGTACAGGAAAAAAAAAAAAAAAAGTAAAATCGGCAATGAAGATGCTGACAAGGGGAATCAAAAGTAAGCATTCTTATGCTTACAGAACTGAAATAAATGGCTTAAACCACAACAATGAAATATAGTAATATGATTTGTACAACTTCATGAGAAAAGGAGAAAGTGTGAAAATTACAATGTATTTCCATTGTATTATCCTGTGTCAAAAGTAGGAACAAAATTATGGAAAGACCAAGCATACGAACCACTAGATCAATCATACAGGGTTTACTCATCTATAGAATACTGAAGAAAATCAGCAAACTGGGAGTACACAAAGGAGAGATCAACATGTTCTAGAGTCAATGGAAAAAAAAAAATCTACACCTCAAAATCTTCACAAGGTTTTGTCAATAGTAATTTCTGGTTAAGTGTGAGGCACTTCAGATGTTTTCCATCCCCCTCCTAGCGCTGCCCGTGTACATAGTCTTAAATACCTAAGCCTCAAATAATATTAACTTAAGCTAGTTGATATGCACTAGGGACCATCTCTTTTGGGCCAAGTGTTCCACATCAATCTTAGAACTTACATAATATAAAATACAATAATAAGGTGAGATCCCATGTACACAGCATTAGCCCTGATCCCATTTATCACCCTTTCCGGGTTTACACAGCCTGATGTAGGTACATTCCTTAACTCAGGGCTGTGGAGCAAGAATAAGGATCAGTTACCCAGATGTCTCAGGCAGCAGTGTTTCATAGGTCTGTTAATAAGCTCTATCCTGCATCTAATCACCTCATCATTTACAGCCAGAGTAAATTGATGCTGTGAAAAACTGAACCATGTAGAATTTTTTTTAAAGAACATGACTCAACCTTATAGTGTGTTTCATAAATCCTTAATCTTTGCCTGATCTTTTGCAAATAACATGATGAAGAAACATCTATCTGAAGAACAACAATGCCTTTGATTGTCCTGTTTCTGTTTCTTTTGTTTAATTCAAATGAAGTTGAATGTTTACTAATAGAGTTTATGTACTATCACCCCATCTTAATAAAACAATCTACGGGTAGACTGTATCTGCAATTTACCCATATTTAATCCGTATTTCTGCATGAAGTAGAGAGGATGTGAAATGGCATTACCTAATGTGAAATGACTACTATTTCTGGGTGTTTTGGTTATGATGGCCAAATGCTACATCGTAAGTTAGAGAGTTTATTAGAGTGTGACTCAGATTCATATACTTTTACTTCTGTGTAATTGGTCATCATGCCTCCTTAAGGCTCTTCTTGGCTGTGACATTTTCTCAGGCTTTTCTTATTTTTAACCATATTGAGAGTTTTGGGAAGTACTTATCAGAAGTTTTGTAAATTGTCCCTCAGTTAGTATTTGGCAGATGTTTTATCTTCTGATTAGACTGGAGTTATGTGTTTTGGGAGGAAGACCACAGAAGGGAGGTGCCATTTCATCATATCACATTAAGCATTCTTACTATCAGAATGACATCACTGTTGCTGTTGACCTTGATCACCTGGATGAGATAGTGTGGGTTAGGTTTCTCCACTGTAAAATGACTCTTTTCCCCTCTCCCCATTTTTCCATACTCTACTCTTTGGAAGCAATGAATTAGTTTTTAAACATTTTGTCCCTTTCATATATATGTGACAGAAAATAATTAGTAAAGTTTAATAATTAAGTATTTTGAAGAGATTTTTAAAAAATGATACATTTGCTGGAAAATAAACTATAATAATTAGCTAATTCTTATTGAGCATTTACTATTGGTAAACACTGTAAATGAATTATATAATCATCCATCTAACTATGAGAGAAGTATTGTCCCCGTTTTATAGATATATAAGGAACTGACTCCAAAAGAAGCTTTTTTTGCTCAGGGCCACACAATAGTAAGTGGTATAGCTATTTTTCGAATCCAGGCTCCCATGTGATTCGAAGACATAATTTATATCACTACACAATAATGCCACCTAAGAGTTGATTTTCAAAAGAAAAAATCTCTAATATCCATGCTATAGTGTCTAGACATTAAGCTTTAGGGAAATATCTGAGGTTAGGGGACCTCCTTTCAGCCTTTTAAACCTAGTTAGTTACTATCTATTAAACATTTTTATTATTAGGATTTTGTTGCTAAATGAACTAACTTGGCTCCTTTGTCCTAACTGACTTTAATTCTGCTGGCATAAACTTCTTTTCAAGGTTATGTTAATGATGTTTCTGAACTCCATAGAACAAATAACACCATGTAATATAATATCATCAGTAAATGAGTCTACTATTTATTCTATCAGTAAAGCTGACTATGAAGCATTATTTAGTCTCTTTTATGCCAAAATAAATGAATAGTGCAGTTCTTTCCTCCCTGTTATTTGAATATACAAGTCAGCTTTTAGTAAAGAAAATGCATAAAAATAAAAAGAAAAGAAACTAACATTAATGCTGACATTTAAATAACTGATATGTCAGGGTAAAAGACCGAGTGAAAAAAATCAGTAAAGGATATAATTACATTTCACAAATCCTCAACAGAGGTTTTGAGTTAATTTTTCTTTTTAGTAGCCAAAACCCCTAATAAGATAAATAGAATGAAATATAAAGAAACACCTGATAAAATTGTTATAGATGTCAATCATTTTTGGAAAAATCTGCCACGGATATCAACATGCATGAAACAACCAAATTTCTCTACAGTACCAATTTTCAGTAAGCAAACATGTCTGTGATTTAAAAAAAAACCCTCTCAATTTGTTTTACAAACACTACAAATACCCCAAGAACTACTGTGAAAATGTTCCTATTAAGCATCTTTTAAAATGAGATTAAAAATTAGACTTAGAAAGGCTACTTAATTTGACTGATGTCGCACAGAAAATCTGACATTGAAATAGGACCCCAAATTCTCATTTATATTCTCCATGCAAGGTAATAATGAGTTCAGAGACAGACTGATATTTTTTTAAAAGCCTCACTTTTTGTAGTACTTAAATTCATATTGTAAGTTGGCAATGGTGGTTAGCATTTGAGTAGATAGAAGGCTTGTAGCCTTAGGTCTTCATTAATGTTATAGGTCAGTAGATTTAAAATTAAAAGTTGAGCTTAGATTTTCATTTATGTAACCAGTAAAAAGTTGTTTGTCAGTATAGAAAGTCAATAAGAACTAGAAATAAACCTTAACTTTCACTCATTTTTCATAAAGCACACATTTTTATTCCCTTAAGTCCAGGGCCTTTGCAGCCACTACAAAGATTACAGGCCACAGAATGCTGTAAATTACTAAAAAATGAACATTTCATCCTCGGTTGAATATTGTTATTGCCTCTGTATTTACATTGTGCAGCGTATATAGATATAAATTATCTATTTTTCCATTAAACAAAATCATAACTAGCATGTAGAGGTATGGAATTGGCTTCTTCTCTATTCTTACTCTCTTTATAAGATATGATGTCTTCATTCTAGCTTTGCTAGCTTTGGGTAACAGCAGGTTTTGTTTGTAAAATGAAACAGCACCACCTTGTATCCTGAAGTAAAGCTACAGCTTCTCTAAAATCTCAGAACTTTCAGATCTGTGTTTCAAATATAAATACTGATGACTACATTATGAAGCAATGAAATTTAATCACAGGCCTGCTCTGTGCTAGGTTCTACTGTATTATTACTAAATCATTAAATTAATGCTACCATAATTAATGCTCCCAAAATTACTTTTTCTCTTACTATCAAAATTTACTCTGATATAATCAAATGTAGAAAATGTTATACGTTTGTGAGATAGATATCAAATGGCAAATAGCCTACAATACCTCACAAAATGATGATTGGACTGAATGTAAGATCCCCTCTAACCTTGTTATTTTATGACTTCATCAGTCTTTATGTACATACAAAATAGGACACGGTTCCTAACCTATACTGTAATGCTTTAGGTAGCTCTTAGTCTCACAAAAGTACATAGACAAATGCTCTGATGTGATACAAAAATATTGTTACAAACTAATTTACCTAATTATAATCATTGGAATTTCCCCAGCACAAATCTATGGCATTTCTTTATGCTGTTGTTGTTCTTACTGGTTTCTTTTTCAAAGTTTTATTTTTCAACATATACAGTTTATAGTCCCCTTTATTCCACTCTCCAGAAAAGACCTTTGGCATTTCTTTAACATACTTTTAAATAGATTTGACTGAGCATAAAAATGATTCTAGACAAATATGGGCATGGATGTTGAAAGTCTTCACCAGGATCATAAAATGGTATTTAGTCAGTTCCTTGTACAGGTGGAAAATCAAAGTTCATAATTGTCTGTGACTTAGTAAAATTGTGATGTACATCACAATCCACATTAGTCTTTTGAAATATTCCTTTAAATTTGCATATATATTGTGATACAAATCTTATCTAACAAGATTTTCTGTCTACACCATTGCGTATTTCAAACAAATCTAATTCATAATTCATTGCAAATGTGAATAATATTTAATACATATTTGCACAACCTCTAAACTTTCTGAAAGCTAGTATATGAATTTGTGATTTAGAGTAATGTTTGCATTATGATTTCTAGATCAGTAGCTCCATAGCCTCTTTAAATTGTTGGCCAGAAATACAATAATGTTAAAGGTGGAATGAGATATCTTATTTTTCTCCTTGCCAACACAATATTACACTCGCAGATGTACAGTTGTCCAGTAAGGCTGACCTGTATCTTGGGTTTTAAGAGCCAATTACATGCCGTAAAATCAAATTATATTATAGGAATACTTAAGGCCAGCCAGGTGCCTGGAATTTTACTTCCTATCCCTTTGATTGTTTCATAATCAGATCTTCTATAAGAAAGGTTCACTTGTCACATTCCTTTCTGCATTAGAAGGGTCTGTTTGCATTTCTCTTCTACTAGACTATAAACTATCAGAAGGCTTGCATTTTATCTGTCTTATTGTTTTTTTTTTTTGTTTGTTTTTTTTTTTTTTTTTTTTTTTGCATTACGCGGGCCTCTCACTGCTGTGGCCCCTCCCGTTGCGGAGGACAGGCTCCGGACGCGCAGGCCCAGCGGCCATGGCTCACGGGCCCAGCCGCTCCGCGGCACGTGGGATCCTCCCAGACCGGGGCACGAACCCGCGTCCCCTGCATCGGCAGGCAGACTCTCAACCACTGCGCCACCAGGGAAGCCCTGTCTTATTGTTTTAATACAAGTGCCTATACCAGTCAATCGTACATAAGAGGTGCATGATAAAAATATCTCTATAATTAAATACCTTTTCTCACATAACTGATAGAATGAAGGGTATATGGTATATAAAAGTTTACAAAGATGGAGTTCCAATGTGCACTCATACTCATGACTAGCAGCAGTGATAATATGAAATACTTAATGAAAGGGGCAGGTAAGAATATCTTTCCTTATAGTTCCAAGTAGCCAACAGGTAAACTATTTGCATTTCATGCATTTATTATCTGTTTTATCAATTTTAAGGACAATATGAATGCGACTTAAATTTATCAGAATTTGAAAGAATGGGGATTAGGTTATGGAAACCCAATTTCTGTAGCATATGGTGTAGTTGTAACCCATTCAGAGGTTACACATATTGTGTTTCAAACTCAAGGGTATTTTCAAACTCTGTTGCTCTTGTTTTGATCTTCTGAGTTAGTTTAAGCTATAAGTTAATGCCTACTTTATCAAAAAGGAGTTCAATAACTATTTGTTAAATGAATCTTTTCTATATAAAGTATATAATAAAATAAAATATACACGTATACAGGTATTTAAGCAAATATGGAGTTAAAGGTTATGTAATTACAATAACCTTGATATAAGAAAAATTTTGCAAGTGTTTTCTATTGCTTACATGTATGAAATTATTAGTAATACTGTGCAGAAAAGTTATCCAGGATTTTAGGTGGACAGGAGTTTTTAAAATATGTCTGGAAACTGGGAAAACTTTTTAGGACTAGTAAATGCCTTTTAGAATCCATCAGACCTTCAAGTTCTCAGCTTGTTCATTCTTCCATAATGTTAGACAACTGCTCAGTTCCCATCTGTTGTGAATCTTCTTTTGACCAGGTTTTGATCTCTATTTCCTTGACACAATTGATAGAAATAATCAACCCCTAGATTATACAACTAATTCCAAATCTTCTGGAAGTTGAAAAATAAGACGGGGATAAAATATTAAATTAACAAATTCATTTAACCATTTCATTTCATTAAATATGAAACTAAAATTAGATAATATATTCAATAATTATGATTTAAAGTTGAACATATGGTATATTCAGGAAATAATATTTTGAAATATTCCAAACTTATGATTTCTAGGAAATGAAGGAAAGAAAATTGGAGAATATTTAGGGGATGGGGTTGATTCAAAATTGAGGTTAAATCAAATGTGAATTACATTATCAAACTCTAAAGAGAATAGGGGATGGAATATGCTTGCTTTGACCTTTAAGTTATTAACTGTGAATTAAGCTGAATTACTTCAAATCAGGTGTTGGGGAAGAGAGAGAACAGGAGGAAGCAGAATTTAGTGACTAATTTCATCATAATTATTACTTGTAGTAAGGAACCAATAGATTATAACTAAAACAGGAGGATTAGGATGCCATGGAAAGGTGATGAGTATAAAGGCAACCACAAGAACAAAAGCGCCAAAATATTGAAAAAGAGACATCTGCTTATGTTAAAAACAGAAAAATAAATACACAGTGGAAGAATAAGTCAAACATTAAGGGGGGGAAAGTGGTTGCCCCTCAGAGGAGAGAGGAAATAGCATGGAGGGTCAAGCCCAGATACTAGACTTCTTTAAATATGCCTTGTACGTAGATGTGACTTTGGAAATCTATAAACATTTTACATTAACCTTTAGAATTACATTTTAAAATAAAAATTTGAAAATAAAGAAACAAATGAACCTAGATGTGTATTCAGTTGGTGATATAAAGAGAGGAAATATTAAGTGACATTAAAGCATAGTAATTTGACTATATATCCCAGAGGAATACATTTTAAGGACAAAAAGAACTGCAAAAGAAAATCTTAAACATTTAAGCAAGGATATTTTTGTTTTAGTGCTCATATTTTATACTGATATATTTGTGCGATGTGGGATAAAGCAAATGAATACTAATTTTTTATTTTAATTCTAACAGTCTCAGAGTTATTGAGAACTGAAATTCTTAGCACAAATATGAGAGAAACATATATAATGTGAAAGAGATTAAGTAAAAACCCTGGAGGCCCTGAATTTGAATGGAATGCATGCATATGAGCTCATGAGAAATTTTAATAAAAATATCTTTAAGAAAATATCTTTGAGAAAAAATAAATGTTTCCTGTATGTTTCCAAGGAAAAAAAGCTTAGAAACAATAGCCATTAGCAATGAATCTAAATTGGCCTTAAATATATATATATACGTTATAAATATAAATATATAAATATATATTTCATATGTATACATGTAGATATATATGCGTATGTATATATTTTTTCTCTAATTGGAAGGAACCAGGGCTTCTTGTACAAAACACTGGGGCAAGAGACATTCAAGATGAAATGGACTATATTGCCATATCAGAGAGTACAGAATCTTTCCAAGATGTTGAGTGATGTGTCACATGACTCAGGAGGCATCTTAAAAAGGAATCCTCTTGGCTAAAATTTGGAAATGTTGAGTGTCAGTATTAACTGCAATAGACTGAAATATACAAAATGTGTTTAAAGCCATGAGTTCATAATAAGACTAAAAAACAAAACAAGGGCTTCCCTGGTGGCGCAGTGGTTGAGAGTCTGCCTGCTGATGCAGGGGACACAGGTTCGTGTCCCGGTGCTGGAAGATCCCACATGCTGCGGAGCGGCTGGGCCCGTGAGCCATGGCCGCTGAGCGTGCGCGTCCAGAGCCTGTGCTCCGCAACGGGACAGGCCACAACAGTGAGAGGCCCGCATACAGAAAAAAAAAAAAAAAAGAAAAAGAAATACCATACACCCGTTGCTTACAGTTAAAGGATGCTTTTCATTATTTTGAAGCTGATAAAAAGGAAAGAATTAAGCATTTATCCCGTCTTTCCCATAGTATCTATTCCACTGAGTAACCAAATACTAGATGACTAGACAAAGGAATCTTTTATTTAGAGAAATATTCCATCTAATAGACAAATTAGTGATGATTTAATTAGAATGGCTTTTTTTTTGATCTGAATTAGTGGATCTATTCAGTTATCATATACAACTGCTATTGTCATAAATACAGACATCCAGATATTAGGTGCATCCTGAGGGAAAAATAGAACACCACATGTATAGTAGCCATGCCAAATAAAACAAAATAAATAACAACAAAAACACACACAAACACAAAGATATGGGGCATAAATCTAACCAAACCTCTAAATCCTACTTCCTATTTATAGGAAATACAACGGGCAGAAAAACATATTAAACAATGCCATTAAGATGTACTCAACAAAATCCAAAATGTGGGAAACTAGTAGGCAAAGAGCTAGATTGCTTCAATCACCAATTGTAACAAAACAAAATTGTGTAGAGATAGAAAGCGAGAGAACCTGCAGTATAAAAGAGACTTGATTATATCCTATTCCATAAGCAATCTACAAAAAGAAAAAATGTAAATTATATGAGACAAGTGAATATTTGAACACTGACTAGATACTTCACAATATTAAGGAATCATTATTCATGTATTTAGGTGTGTTAATGATTTTGTTTATTTTTGATTTTTATACTAGACTTTATTTTTTTAGAGAACTTTTAGGCTCTGGAAAGTGCAGTGTTCCCATATACCCTGTGCTTCTCAGACACAGCCTACCCAACTCTCAACATACTTTAACAGTGATACATTTTTTACAGTTGGTGTAAAAACATTGACCCATCATTATTATAAGTCTATAATTTACATTGGGATTCACTCTTGGTATTGTATATTCCATGGGTTTTGGCAAATGTAGAATGACATCTATGCACCATTAGAGTATTGTACAGAATAGTTTGACTGTCCTAAAAGTCCTCTGTGTTCTGCCTGTTTATCCTGCCACCTCCCAACCTGTGACAACCACTGATATTCTTACTGTCTCCATAATTTTGCTTTTTCCACAATTTCAAACAGTTGGAATCATACAGCATACAGCCTTTTCAGGTTGGCTTTTTTCACTTTGTAAAATGCATTTTAACTTTCTCTATGTCTTTTTATGACTTGATAACTCATTTCTTTTTAGTGCTGAATAGTAGTTCATCATCTGAAAGTAACACAGTTTATTTGTCCATCCACTGAGTGAAAGACATCTTGGTTGCTTCCAAGTTTTGGTAGCAATTATGAATAATTGCAGCTGTAAATAATTGTGAATAAAGCTGGCAATTATGAATAAAGCTGCTGTAAATAACTGTGTGCAGGTTTTTGCATGGACATAAGTTTTCAACTTATTTGAGTAAATACCAAAATGCAGGATTGCTTGATCTTATGGTAAGAATATGTTTAGTTTTATAAGAAACCACCAAACTGTCTTCAAACATGGCTGTACCATTGTGCATTCTCACCAGCAATGGATGAGAGTTCCTGTTCCTCCAAGTCCTTGCCAACAATTGCTGTTATCAGTGTTTTGGATTTTTGCCATTCTAATAGGTATATAGTGGAATCTCTGTTTTGTTTTAATTTGCAATTTTCTCATGACGTGATATTGAGAAGCTTTTCATAAGCTTATTTGCTATCTGTTTAGCTTCCTCGGTGAGGTGTCTATTCGGGTTTTTTGGTTCACTTATTAATTGGGTTATTTGTTGTTGTTTAAGTGTTCTTTTTATATTTGGATAGCAGCCCTTTATTATTTGTGTCTTTTGCAAATACTGTGTTTCAGCATGTGGCTTATCTTCTCTGTTGACGGTGTCTTTCCTGAGCAGAAGTTTTAAATTTTAATGAAGTCTTGCTTATCAGTTATTTCATAGACCTGAACTTTGGTGTTGTGTCTGTTAAGTCGTCGCCATGTCCAAGGTCATCTAGATTTTCTTCTACAAGTTTTATAGTTTTGTGTTTTACATTTAGGTCTAGTGTCCATTTTGAGTTAATTTTTATAAAGGGTGTCAGTTCTTTGTCTAGATTAATTTTTTTTTGCATGTGCCATGCAGTTGTTTCAGTACCATTTGTTGACAAGACTATCTTTGCTCTATCGTATTGCCTTTGCTCCTTTGTCAAAGATCAGTTGAGCATGTGTATGGGAGGGGGTCTGTTTCTGGGCTGTCTATTCTGTTTCATTGATCTCTTTGTCTATTGTCTTTGCCAATACCACACTGTCTTGATTGCTGGAGGTTTATAGTATGTATTAAAGTCAGATGATGCCAGTCCTCTGACTGTTCTGGTTTGGGTTTTTAAAAAGAAGTGCTGATACTATGTATTGGATTCTCTAACTTTGTTCTGGTTTTGTTTTTTTTAAAAAAGAGTAATGATCATAAGTATGGAGAAGGTATGGGCAGACAAAAACACATATACATTGCTGGTTAGACTACAAAGTGTTAAAACAGTTTCTAAGATCAATTTGGTAAACATCTAGTAAAGTTCATACCTTCTAAACCAGATTCCAAAGTGTTTATAGGTACAAAACTTGGCATACATGATATAATGTTTATTGTAACCCTATTACAGCAAAACAATTGTAAATAGAACCAATGCCTCTAACGGGATAAATAAGGTATGAAAGAGTTATCCATCACAAAAATGAATTTTACCTAAATTTATTAATGTAGATAAATATTAAAAACAAAAATGTATAAAAAGAAGTTGTGATAGGATTATTACATAATAAACATTAATACAAAATTTAAAGAATCATAAACAATACTACACTAATGAAAATACATAGTTAGTTTACTTTTCTACTAAAATGTCTTTTAAAACATTGACAGCATGTCTCCCCTACTGTATCCCATCGTGGTGAGGCTGGGTGTCTATGTGTCTCTGATGAATATTGTTCTCCACATATCCTCCCTCTCTCAACTTCATATTTCTTTTATTCTTCTTCATCTTTGCCTCCTTCTTTAAAATGTACTCTTTTCCTATAACAAATCCTATGCATTTGAAGAAAAAGATCAAATTCAGTCTCCTCCATGAAACCTCTATTCATTTAAACTCATCTCTAATGTAACTGCTAAAATCTTAAAATCCATATTTTAGCACTTAGAATACATCCTATATCACAGTGTTTGTTTCCTGATTGTTTCATGAGATGTTTAAAGAAGAGACTTAGGAATGTTTATACAGTCAGTGAGCATTTTCTCTGAGAATATATAAATATGTAAGGACAACCTACCAGTAGCATCAAATTCACCAAGTGGTGACTACTGCTACTCAATCTGGAGTTTCTAGTGTGTGAAGTTCTAAAAACTAAACACTTTATGTCTCCAGTAAAATGTTGTTCTCTTCCTCTGTTTGAATTTTGTGTTATATGCCAAAGGAAAGATGACACGAAAAGTCAACTTTTGACTCACACGAGTGTTCAGATTTTTGGAATCTGAGAAAGGAATTTTAGGTAGAAGTTATATCTAAAAAGAAGTAGTTAAGGGCAAGAGAGATACCACATAAGAGGAGGTTAGATACTATTCTAATTTTCACAGAAGTTAAAAATGCATTTCAAAAACAATAAAACGGTAAACTTTGTGTATTAGGGCTAACTGTGTAAATTAAGAATAGAAATTAGTCAATGCTACCAGAGGGAATAAGAACACAAAGAAAATATTCTCCCAAGATATTTAATTTATTTGTTGATAGGAAATACTTCCGTTATGAAGTTTTATTTGATGAATCCCCAGAGCGCAAAAATATTGCCTATATCTAAACTTTCACTTACGGTATTTATTAAAAATGGCACCTGAAATAACTATCTATTGTTTACATTTATCTCCTTTAATAGAATGAAAACTTTTATCTTAGTATCTTGTAAAATGTTTAAACATCTTGCACAAAATAGGTGTACAAATAAGAAGTATTGAATAAGTAAAGAAATCAAAATAAAAGAATGAGTGAATAAAATGCTAAGTAGCCTATTATGTTGAGAAAATCACATAGATACAGGGACTGTAAATTTAGTAAACAACTTGACTATATTTTTCAAAATATTCTCTTAAAAAGATAGACTTTACTTTAAAAAAAATAGACTCAACATTTACTTTTATCTAGGAATCTTGTTAAAATGCAAATGTTAATTCAGGAAGTTTGAGTGGGGCCTGAGATTCTACCTTTCTAATAAGTAACCAATTTCATCTTACAGCAAGATTTAAGAAACATATTTTCATGTTGGTTGTCTCTGCTATCATGATCCTCCCAACCCCTTTTATGATTCTGACCACTTGGAACTTAGTAGATCAAGCAATTCAGTGATTAAAACTCACACTTAAATGTCAGGCAGACTTAGGTTGGTGTCTCAGCTCTAAATATGGTGGAAAAGTTACTTCTTTAAGTTACTATATCTGAAATATACATACAACAAAAATGCCCACCTTTATAATATGTGTGAGGAATAAATAAGAAAAAAACCTGTATAGAAAATATTTAGACTCATGACTTGCTTATAATGATTAAAATAACATTAAAGTTATAGTTATTAACTTAATAGTAGTAGAAATCATACTGATGGTAGCGATGGGAGCAGTGGTAGTGGCATTCATCAGTATAATGTAGGAAATACAAAATAAGCATATTTTGCCAAATCTTGGGACACTTTATTGACCTCATAATGCCTGCAAGTATCTTTTAACTTTCTATCCAGTGTCTCAGTCCAGCTCAGATAAAGTGTTTTATAACATTTTATATAAGGTTGGCAGCTCTCCCATACTCACAAATACATTTCAGAATTCAACCTTGATTTTCTCTCCCGCCATCACCAAAACAATTATGACTACTTAATAAAAAGCTAATGAAGGCATTTGCACTTTTACAGCACTTTCCCTCAAGAAAAGCTTCCAGAAACCAACTCTGGAGATTTGTAAAATTTAAAAATATGTTGGAAGTTTCCTTCAGAATTCTTTAGTTAGCTTTGAAACAAAAAGGAGAAAAATGACAACTTTAAAGTTTCTCAACTCCTCAAGCTGGCTCCTAATCACTCACCCTCCAACCCTCCTTCAAGTCATTATAAATGGAAGAAATTCATGGCAGATAAAATATATCATTTCCTACTGCCAAATATCAAGTTTATAGAGATATTTGTGTTGGGCATATGCATATGTGACTCAAAGATCAATCTGTGATAACCAAAACAAACCTTTAGATTCCAAAAGAAAAATATGTGTTTTTAAAACAACCCAAATATATGGGCACTGTGTGCTTGTTTCACCAACTCTATCAATAGGCTGACTGTTACAGTGGGAGGTAAAATGCCTCATTATTAATGTCCAGGGCATTTGGTTGGGGATGAACCTTAAAACACCACTGGAAGTCTCTTAGTAGGCCAAGTAACATTTCTAATTCCTGTTAAATAATTGACATCATTTTGCCAAACCATAACCAAATCTGTGATGATGGAGGAAATATTTTTTCTTGGCTGAACATTAAAATCCATAAAAATAGAGTGAAATTAGAAGGAGACATATCATGAAGATCTTCAACTACTCCTGTAATTGATGGACATAGCTCTTTAGTTGGTAACATTTTCTCTCTTGGTCCCTTTTTTGCTTGTTAGAGAATAAACTGCAGAAACCCAATAAGGAAAGAGTAGGAAACATGAAAGGTAATATACTTCTAAATTACACAGGATGTACTCTATATTCTTCTGAGATATGAAGACAAATGTCATTAACAGGCTCTTACAGATTCTTAACCTTTAACTTGGCTTTCTAATGTCACACCTTCCAGATAGCTAGCTTTCCAAATTTCTGAACTCTATGTTTAGCAGAGGGCTTGTTTAGTACCAGAGAGCTAACAGAAAATCTCAGAAAAGCTCCTTGCCACCAGGCTTCTTGTTATCTACAAAAAACAAGCAAACAAAAAAAACAAAGTAAAACCTCACAAGTACTTGCTTGGCCTTTTTTGGCAGAGAAAACCAAGGTTGATGATGTAAGCTTGATAACATATGAAGGGTAAAGTATAAAGTCCAGAAAATTCCTCAGGATGTTTAACTAGAGTTCAGGATTTAAGTAGATGGCTTTAGCAGTCCTTATAAAAAATAAGGCAGAATGGTTTAGCGGACCAAAGTATGTGAATTGGAATCAGATGCCCGTGAAAGCCAACCTTGAACCTGCCACCTTGAAAAATCCTTTTAATCATCTTGTCCTTAGAGAATTGTCTCTTACCAGGTAGGGTGCACCACCTTACACAGATGCCAGGATGAAAATTTATAAGTTATATTAAGCAGAAGTCACAATGTCATTAAATAGATCCTGACTCTATTACACCATATCCTGGGCTGAGATGGAAAAATGAGAGCAATTGGACTCAACATATTTTTTTAGTATCTAATACACTCACTCCAACACATAAGTAGAATCAACCATCTACACCTTCGTACACAAAGCAAAAGCACATATTGCCATTTAGTCATCTTGCTAAAAATTGAAAATAAATGCCTTTGCAAATGTCAGTGTCTCATTCAAAATGTTCTTTACTAAAATTGGAATCATTTTTCAGTGCTTTTGTTTTTCACATTTGTAGCATTGTTTTGTAAATGGATAGCTCCAAGCAATTTATAAAGAGGTTACATTAATTTGCTACAACAAATTTAAATATTGTATATTATTTGGCTTTATATCATGCAACACATGTCATAGATGCATCATCATATGACATTTTTGAGATGTTGAAAGAAGGAAGTAAAGTTTATCATAGTTTATTCATTTAATCTGTTTATCCAACAAATAGTAATTATTTAAAACCTTTTTTTCCAGGATCTATGACAAATGCTAGGTATACAAGTTAAAAAAAAAATACACAAAGGCTATATTCTTAAGAAACTTAGACTTCAGTGGGAGAGAAAATAAATATATAAATAATAGATTTACTTAATTGTATATGACATATGTATTCATTAAATTATAAATAAATACATATATAAAAAAGAACAATAAAAGCACAAAAGTAACTTGAAAAACCACCTATTTTAAATAAGTATGGTTTTGTAAATTTAAATAAGAGAATTGAGGTGTGAGTCCAAGGAAGTGGAATTTAAGCTGCAATCTGCACTTGGGTGAAAAATTAGGCAGGTCAAGGACATTCCAGAGAATTCATGGCATGTGTGAATGGCTGGAGTAGGAAGTCATTTGGTAAATTCAAGGAACTGGAAGAAGGACAACGTTATTGGCACAGTAAGTCAGGGAGAGAATGTCTGGAGATGAAGTTGGGAAATTATTCAAGCCTAGTTCCTACAGAGTCATAGTTAGTTCCTTGAAAGAAGTCAGTTGATTGATATTAAATTTTGTTTGATGACATGATTAAATGTCCAGCTCTAAAATATCATTTTAAAATTTATGAATAATGACATATTTGAGGCAAGAATAAATCAGGGAGGGCTTCCCTGGTGGCACAGTGGTTGGGAGTCCGCCTGCCGATGCAGGGGACACGGGTTCGTGCCACGGTCCAGGAGGATCCCACATGCCGCGGAGCGGCTGGGCCCGTGAACCATGGCCGCTGAGCCTGCGCGTCCGGAGCCTGTGCTCCGCAATGGGAGAGACCACAACAGTGAGAGGCCCGCGTACCGCAAAACAAAAAAACAAACAAAAAAAAGAATAAATCAGGGAGACCAAACGGGAGTCTCTTACAGTAGTCCAGACAAAAATGACAGTGACTTGAGTTAGAGTGATACCAACAAAAATGAAAGCAACTATACCAAGTCAAGAAATCCTGGGGCCATAAAATTGTCACAGGTATGTCATGGATTAGATGTAAAGAATGTGAAAGGAATGACAGAGAATAGACTATGAAAGAAGTGACAAGAATGATTCAAAAATATCTCTTTTGAGTATCTGCATGATAGAGATGCCATTTATTTAGATACGAAAAAGCAAAGCAAAAAATAAAAAGAAGGTAAATCTGATAGAAAAGAGGAAAAGTTTGGTAACTTTTTGAACATAATTTTTTTATCATTGAGAAGCATTCTAGTGAAATATCAAATGGGTAGGCAGGTACATAAATTTGCATGTCATTAGCAGGTTTAGGAGATGAAAACGCGGGGTTATTTAAATCCATCAGTCATTAAGGACTGATGAGGAAGCAGTTTTCTTGCAGCAATTTGAGTAGAAACCAGATTAGAGTCCATTTTACAGTGAAAGGAAAATAAATAAGTGAAAGTCCTTCTAAACTGCTTTTTTAAGAAACTTACATGAGGAAAGCAAAAAGGGTTTATATGTTAGGAGATGTCAGCTTTGTCAAAGGGGAATTTTTGCTGGTTTTTTGCCTTTAGTTTTTTTTGTAATAACGGAGAATACCAGCATATATTTGAATGCTGGAATGGTTCAATTGGAAAGGAAAATTGAAATCACAGGAGAAAAGTAAATATTGAAAGAAATATGTTTAAAAAGAGGGATCAAGATCTTGAGCAATTGTGGAAGGGCTCATCTGTTGTGCAGGCAGGTAGGGGGCACATTGTGTACAGGAGGGAAGGAATGGTGACCTTCCCGATTTCAGAGTATAGGTATGACAAATCTTCTGTTGCAGTTTTACACCAATTTGTTGATATCATATCCTTTAAATTTTGAGACTAGGAGTCAGTATTGAACCTGTGTTTAAGTAGGTATTTGCACACATACAAACAAGGCACAAAGTATGAAGTGGCCACTGAAGCCACATAATCTGAAGCATTCTACTTCCTCCCTTAGGAATCTGTATAATAACAAATCTGCACAAAACCTGCTATAGATAATAGGGGAAAATGAAAATGTGTAGCAAGAAAGGAAGGGAACATCCACTTTATAATTAGTGTGCATAGTCTCTGTGCCTTCTCTTTGGAAGACTATGCTTCAAGAAAAACAATCTCAGTTCTTTCACTGCTTTCTCCTAGGCTTTATGCTTCTCATTTCTTATTTTTGAAAAATAGATTGGTCTAGACAGAACTTAGTACAAATGAATGATCAAAGTAAAGGATATGGGCATTTGGAGTTAAAATCATGTCCAGTTCATCTCGTTCTTAGTATGATTTTTGACAAAATAAGTGTACATGGAGGTTGCAAATGAGCCAGTTTCAACAAGGGACACTAGAATAATGAGGATGCATAATTTCACTAGTGTGTGCTATAGAGTCTACAAAGTAGAATATATTTTGTATAAAGTCTAGAGCAAGAATATTTTGGGGAGTAGGTCTTAAAATTTAGGACAGATAAGAATCATATGAAGAACTTTCAAAAACATAGATCTGGGGCCATCCCCAGAGATTTGGAATCAATAAGTGTGAGGTTGGGTCCAGGGAATCTTCATTTAAGCAAGTTTTCCAAGCAATTGCCTTGCAAAGTGACCATACTATCACAATTTTAAAAACAGTGTCTTAAAAAGTATGGTCAGAACTGCTCTTTTACACAAAATCCAACATCTAGCAGTTAAACTAAGTGGAAAATACAGGATGGAGAAATGATCATACTTGGATGAATTTATAAATTATTTTGACCTAAGATAAGTGATAACTCTTTAGGGTAGAGAAGGTGGGGAAAAATAGTTTTTAGAATCTTGTAGATCTAGAATTTTATTCATTAGGGTAGACATTTGCAAATGTCACCCAGACGATAATTTATAAAACCAAACTTGAATGTTCATGTAATAAAATTTTTCACATTTTTCATTATAACCTCAAATTAATATGGCAAATAAATTTCAAATTTCATCTTAAAATTAAATTTTAAAAGTATATTCTATAATTTTTTACAATTAAAATTGCATCAGTGGTGAAAAACAAAGTTAGCAATAATTACAGTCAGGTAGCAAAGTACTGTCATATCGAAATAATCACTTGAATATTTAACATACTGAAAAGAAAAAGGAAGACTACCAAATAATATAATTGGTCCTAACAGCTAAACATTTTCATACACACAATACTACCTGACCAAGCTGATTGCAAATGCCTAAACAAAGCTGTTCAAAGAAACAAGACATCCTCACCTTGGTTGCAGAAAGAAAAATAAATCAGGAAAAAAATCTATATATCCCTCCAAAAATACCAATGTCTAAATTAAGCTTACTACATAGCAAATACTAAAATTGGGTAGAGAGGTTCCTCCCACTTTATTCTTTTTCAAATTGTTTTAGTTTCCTTGTTTCCACACCCCTGGATATATATATCAGAAAAAGCTTATCTGTGTCTACTAAAATCCATAATCCAATCTTGACAGAAATTGCAGTAAATCAATATCAGTTTGGGGAGAACTGAAGTCTTTACCTTGTTGAGTCTTTCAATCCATGAACTTGGTACATCTCTCATAGTTTTCAGGTCTCAGGACTTATTGTACTCACAGCAAAGCACAGCACATTATCAACTGGGTAAAACTGAACATGGTGTATTTCATCAAATTGAAATCATTGTAACATTAGATAGAATTGTACTTTGTTCATTCTTACTTTACAAAATGATTATTTTATCTTCTGCTCAAAACCAGATGGAATAGTAGACAAATGAGTTGACCTATACTATGTTCATGTGTGAAATATTTTAAATATTAAAGAATTTATCCTGAGAAAGATAACAGTTTCTGTTTATTGTCATCTCTGGATTAGGACAAACTAAAGAAATTGGCTTGTCTTTCAAGGGGCCCAGAGAGGTAGTGGGTGAAGGAAAGTGGGGTAGCACACAGTCAGCTCAAGAGTTGGACCATTTCATTCATGAAACTGCAGAGCTTCTTATTTGCCTTCAGCATTATTTGCTCCCTTTTCTCCCCAGCTGCAAAGTATGTGTCTTGAGGGTGTGGACAGGGCAAAGTGAGAAACCGTGACCCAGAGTGATTCAAATCAGCCTGCAAACCTCTGCTCATTAGTGTTCCAGAATGGGCCAGGGTTCTGAAAGTTAATTTTCACACCCTGTTCCTCATTTTACCTTTAGACCAGATAGAGAAACTTCTCAATTTGGCTATGCATTAGATTCATCGGTGATATAATTTACAAACAGATTTGCCCACCTCCATCCCCCACTTCCCTAGAACAACAGAATGAAAAGCTCTTGACCACATGTACACTTTTTAAAACTCCGCAGGTGATTCTGAGGCAAAGCCTAAGTGAAGAACACTGATGTGGAGACCTAGGTAGGAATGCCGGATATTAAAACCAACACATGCAGAGGGCTTAAGGAAAAGCCATTGTTACTTCCTACTGATCTCTGCCTTTTCTATTAGCTTAAGTTAGACTTTCATGGGAATTCGTGTTTGTTACTGAATGTTGAATTTATCTGGCCATGAGTAGAAACCAGTGGTCCCATGGCCTTGTGATTTAGAAAGCGGCAGGAGAGGTAAACATCGCTAAGAAGGGATAAAGGGGAATTTTGTTTTGGCAGAAAACTGTAAACCTTTCTGTGAGGTTAAGCTGTACACCACATATAGCCGATTAGTGAGAACAACATCGATAGGGCAGCCTTGCAAAGATGGTCATGAGCCTCCCACACTAAACAAAACAACAAAATTCTGAAAATTTATAGGCAAATTATGTAGATTTAAGGTGCAGTCAAATGCAGTCAATTAATGCTATCGTAAATCAAGATTACAACTTGCCATGTAAATAACAGTTGATAATAAACATAAATAACAGCACAAGTGATTCAATTTAGCAAATCACATAGGCTGCAGTGCATGGTCAGTCTACTGAACTGTTGAAGAGAAAATGAGCCAATTTAGTACCGGCAGAAAGATTGCTGGAATGCTAATTCAGTATTAAACAGACATCAAAATAGCTGATGGAACTGAAGGCAAAGCGATTAAAGACAGGTAGCAAACAAACGCAATAGATTTGACAAAACAGTTTGAAATTAATAGCCAAGGGAACTTCACTGTCCACTAAAATTGTAGCTCCTCAGATAGTGTTTCTGAGACAGAATGAGGAGAGATAGTGGGTTATGCAAGCAGTGATGGGTCAGACTGCCTAGTTTCAAAGGCTGCCATCAAAACTGATGAGGCAAGTCACTTAACCACTCATATGTAAACATGGAAGGACATAAATTGTATCTAACTCACACAGTTGTAACAGCAATACAGGTTAGTGAAAGTAGCATGATATGCAGCACATAGTAAAAACTCAATAGACATCAACTATTTAAAAAAAAGTTAAACTCTCATGTCTTAGCTGCTATAGTTAAAACTGATAATTCATCATGTTATTCAAGATGTGCTTTTTTGTCCACAATTTTGCTTAAGGGAAGAAATCTATTTGCAGTTGTTTTTTAAAAAAAAAAAAAAAAAAGGCACTCTGAAAGTAGTGGAGCAGTGGCGTTTACCTTCTGTATTACTAAGAGTCCAGGAATTTACCTTCTCCACTGGAACTAAAACACAGAGCACACAGACCAGAATGTGGAGTAGTTTTACTTCCCTAGGACTGTTGTAGCCAAGTGCCACAAACTAGGTGGCTGAACAAAACAGAAATGTATTGTCTCATAGTTCATGAGGATAAAAGTCTGAAATCAAGGTGCTGATAGGGCCATGCTCCCTCTGAAATTCTGGGTAGAACCTTTCCTTGTTTCCTCCCCCTTACCCTGCAGCTCCGGCCACATCACACTGGCCTCCTTGGTGCTCCACAAACAAGCTGAGCTGATCCTCCTCCAGGGACATGAGCACTCTGCTCTCTTTGCCAGAAGTGTTCCTCCCTTATATTGCTTGCTGTTTACTCTGCATTTCTGTCAGATCTCTCCACAAATATCACTTTCTGGGAGACAGCTTCTCTTGAGCAGCCTGTATGAAAGAGATTCCAATAAACCTTCCATCTGGCCTGCTTTGTTGTTCTACGTATCATTAATACATTAAAATTTCAACTATCTATTAATGTTCTGTTTAGTCCAGTAGAAAAGAAATATCACTGTAGGTTGTGTTTTTGTCACAGCTTTCTGTACATAGCACCAAGAACAGAATTTGCACAAATTAGGCACTCAAATATCTGTCGAATGAATAAAAAAAATAAATATGATAATCCTTGCAACATACTTGGAAAGGTATCTCACATATTGTCAGTACTAATATATGTAAATTATTGTTTTACTATTATTATTGGTAGATACTGCTCCTTGAGAAAATTGATAATAATCATTATCATTATTGACTTATTGAGGATTTACTGTGTTTCAGAAAAGGTACTGTGTACTTTATGTTAGCTCACTGAATCAACACTTCTATGAGGCAGATATTGTTATTAGTAATATCACCATTTTACAAATGGGAAAAGAGAGATATTCAGCAGTAAAATAACTTGTTCAAGCCCAATTATTTTATAGAATCTGAATTCTAACCCAAGACATCTGGTTTCAGATCCCATCTTCTTCAACAACTATACTATGTGATAGTCTTGGTACTTCTATTTTTAAAATTTTTATTGGAGTATAGTTGATTTAAAATGTTGTGTTAGTTTCAGGTGTACAGCAAAGTGAATCAGCTATACATATACATATATCCACTCTTTTTTAGATTCTTTTCCCATATAGGCCATTACAGAATATTGAGTAGAGTTCCCTGTGCTATACAGTAGGTCCTTGTTAGTTATCTATTTTATATATAGTAGTGTGTGTATGTCAATCCCAATCTCCCAATTTATCCATCCTCTCCCTTACCCCCGGTAACCATAAGTTTGTTTTCTACATCTGTAACTCTATTTCTGTTTTGTAGATAAGTTCATTTGTACCCTTTTTTTAGATTCCACATATAAGCGATGTCATATGATATTCGTCTTTCTCTATCTGACTTATTTCACTCAGTATGGCAATCTCTGGGTTCATCCATGTTGCTGCAAATGGCATTATTTCGTTCTTCATTATGGTTGAGTAATATTCCATTGTATATATATACCACATCTTCTTTATCCATTCTTTTGTTGATGGACATTGTCTTGGTACTTCTTACCTTGGCAGATTACAGTAAGAATTTTGGAAAATAGTTCAAGGAAAACCAAGGGTAATTAATAAAACCTCAATATAAAATAATATATATTAGTGTATAGGTTAAACTGCTGTAACTAAGAATGCCCGTAACTCAATGATGCCATAAGATAGGACTTTCTCCTGTGACACTTTGGCTAGGTGAGTTTCAGGGGGCAGATCTGTTCTCCATGCCCATTCAGAACACAGGCTTGGTCCACCTAAATGCTCTGCCCTTTCCTAGGATGTTATCTTTATCTGCATCTTTTTGTCCAAGGTGGGTCACAGACACACCTCAGTTATAGCCCATAGGAAGGGACACATCCAGATCACTCACCATCTACGAGCCCATGTGCAACATTCTCACGATGGAAAAAGGAGAGAAAGAGTTTTCAGTAACAACAAATCTAATGCCAAAAGGATCAAAAAATGCTAATGGAAATAGAGTTCAACTAATTTTTATGCAAGACATATGCTTTGAGAAAACTTTTAAAATAAGTGTAGAGTTCAGATCAATTAAGGAGTCCTTTAGCAGTGTGGAAAACCTTTCACAACACCATGTTAAAAACTGGAAGGAAAGATGTATTCAAATTACTATTACTAGTGCAGAGATCTTCAGTCCAAGATTGTTGATCAAGGAGTGCTCCGGGTTCTTACAGGTACAGGAAGAAAATCAGCAGTTTACTAGGTATTATGCAGTGGTACATTTCAAGTTGGAGAGAATAAGAAATTTGCACTTAGAAGTCTGGAGTAGTTCTTTTCAGTTTAATCTGTGCTCAGACATGATAGTAAATGGTCTTGTTTTTGCTTCATTATATGGTGGTCAACCTTAGCTAATTATTCATGTTCCATAGAAGAATACCATAGCATAGGTGATTAGGAATGCCAGTGCCCTAAATGTTGTCAGAAGCTGCTTTTGTTTTTCTTGTCCTTAGTCCCTAACCGCTTATGGTTGCCAAATAAAACAGAAGGGTCCCAGTTAACTTTGAATTTCAGAAATATGATGGATAATTTTTTTAGTATACGTATGTCCCAAATTTTTCGTGGGTCAAATTTATACTAAAAAAATCACTCATTTCTTAATTGAAATTCAAAGTTAATTGGATGTCCTCTACTTATTTCTTAAATCTAATAACTCTTCCTCCCAACCCCCTTGTCAGTTTCACTTTAGGATTAAGGGACTGAGTTTAAGGCCCCTTCTACTCCCCAATCCCCTCCTGTGTAATTGGAATTTACACCAGGTTTGGGACTCACTTGTTAACCCATTCATTTAGCCCAGTTCTTCCCAGATCCTTTATCACTAGCCGTATGGTGTTTCCAATAGAGATACTTTGCTTTTTGGACATGAATAATTTTCATATATTTAGAAATGACTTCACTTTAGACCTAGCTCTGGGGACCACTTAATATCATCCCCACATCCCCAGCCCCACATAACCACGTACAACTGGAAAACCAGGGTGACAAGACTGAGGTATGGTGGCATGGAGATCGAGTGATCTATCTATCTATCTATCTATAATGTATATATACACACAAAACTATCATATATATATTATATATTATATATATAATATATATTATATATATATATATATACACAAAATAGGTTACATTTCATTTTAGGCAATAGAGTACATTCATAGGAAGTTGGGGTATATCTTTTAAAAATTTAATAAAATTTTAAATGCACAATGGCTTTGATTTCATTTGCAAATAGAACTGTTTTTAAAAGTAAAGAATATTACTATTTTTGGTAATAAATATCAGTCAAACCATTTGACTTTTTTATAATGGGTTTGATGAAAATAAATTTCATTTAAAGATAAAATAAAATCTAAAAACTGAAGTCTTTTATAATATTTTATGCTTTTTAAAGGCATAGTGGTTCTAAGTGTTTCAGCTCAGGCTCTCAAGCTAGGGTCCATATGCCCCTAATATGGAAAGAGCAGCGTTCTGACACATACTTTGTATTTTCCACCAATTAAGGACAGTCGAAAGATTTAACAGGATTAATGATTAATACTGTCACTAATCTGTACATAGCCATCCAATGATTGTACTCTGAAAGCTGTTCTGGTTTCTGCGGTACCTTCTGTAGCTGGGAGAGAGCTGTGTCACTCAAGAGGAGTCTATTTCCTTGTGTGAGAGCAAATGGTCCTTAACTAGTGTTAGAAGACTCTGAATTCTGAAATTCCTCTATTCCCAAAGAAGCTCATTTGTTAAGGACATTCTGAAGGACTCATCATGAAAGTTAGAAGGAAAGCACCCTATCCACTTAGTGTTCTTTGAATTGGGAACAAGTCATCCTCATCTACAACAGAGAATCCCCACCAAATGTCACAGGACCCTTTGTGAGTGACAGAGGTCAGACAAGTTCTAATCCATGCCCCATGAGTAAGGTCAAAATAAAAACTTCTCAGAAACATTTGAAATTATGGAAAATCTTTTCTTCCTAAATAGCATTTCCCTTAAAACTTCTCAGGAGTGAGGTCCCCAACTGTGGAATATCTGTACAAACCACGTATGGGTTAGACACTCTGTATATGTGTTATGTAAAGCCAAAATCATTATTCCCCTTTTACAGACCTTCTGAAATTTAACTGAAGGAATTGATTTTTAAATTTTTATTAGTTAGAGCAGCTGATTTCACATCTACAGCTACTATTTAAAAGTTATATAAATTTTAAAAAGTCTGAAAATGAACAACAGCAATACTAATATATACAGTATTTATAAATATATATATGATACAACAGTATAATATGTAGCATTAGTATAATACATAGCTTAATGTATACCAGGTCCTGTTCTAAGTTATTTAGATGTCATAAGTAAACAGTGAACTGCTTTGGGATTTTGATGCAATTATTATTAGTTATATAATTAGAATAAGTATTTTTCAGAATTTTTAAAAGTACACTTAAACAACAGTATACGTTATTAAATCATCCCACTCAGAGATTTATGTATTTTGTACAATCATATTAAAATTGTGTGGTTGTGAAGTTAATTTTGCCGTATTACTATCATTAATATACATCTAATATGTCCAGTTCTAACTAAATAGTAAATATTCTCATTATTTAGTACTTCTTAGATCTATCGCTCACCATTCTTTTACCAGGTATTCTGGTCTTTATCTGGTAAAAGAATGGTGGTCTTTACCAGCTCACAGATGAACAACACAGATGAATTCTTTACTTTTTTGCTCCTTGAACTAGCCTCTATATATTCCCCATAATCTCACTTTCAATAAATTCTACAAAATAAAATTATCCTTCTACTCAGTATTATGACTATGTTAATAGTTTTCAGTATGATCAGTTTTGAACATTTTTATTGCAAATGTAGTCTGTTTTCCACATTGCCAAGTATGACATTATATGATTAAATTATTACTTGTTAACTCTTTTAAAATTATTTCTACATGTGCAGTATTTTATATGAATCATTTATCTATGAATTTAAAATAAAACAATTTCACTATTTCATTTGGCCAGGGGCATACCCTTTCTTTCCCCTCCGTTAATCTTGTATTTAAATAGGAACTCACTGTATTTCTTCTGTTTTCAGTTCGTATGTTCTAGATTGAGTTTCAGTCTGATATCTGTTAAAAGAATGTTTATGAAAAGTAAGATCACTAAAGAGAGTAACTTCAGAGAACTTGTCTACTGTTCTGGTAGATTCTGCATACTTTAAATACAATATTACTTTAAAAGCTGCAAAATAACATATGAGAATCCAATGACCATTTGAAAGAAAGGAAGCCACTTCTAGAAATTAATCTAAGGAAAAATTAACATAATATTACCCTTAGACTAAAGCAGGTTCATAATCAAAAGTATAGAAAATAAGATTTCAATCTGCAATAGTAAAACATTAAAGAATATGTCTATTGATTATGGAAAAATGGATTTCAGTGACCTAAAAGGCAAACAGAATATATCAAGTTTAACAACATTTTAATTTTCTTTGGAAATAAGTTAAAATACCTGATATGTTAGTAAAATAAAAATTCATGTCACAATTTGCATTTTGAGAATCATGGACAAAACAGTTTTTCAATTCATTCTAGTAGCTTCTCCTAGAGCTATAATTATAGATTTATTATCAGTCTACTCTCTATTGGAATGCTGAGATTTTAATCCTGATTGGTATTGTAGGTACAGTTTCTGGATGCTAAAAGACAAAAAAGATAATATTATTTAAACTTCTATTCAGATTCATGAAATCCCAGAATAGCTTCTCAATTAGGTTTATGAAAGAATCAAGATCTTTAGGAAAGTGGCTTTTGTAGAAAATCGTTACTGAATACACCACCAGCTGTAATAGGCGGAACATGGTAATATAAGTCAATGAGACAATAAACAAAACAAATTTTCATCAAGGCAGGAAAATTGATAACCTTAGTAGCATTTGGATCCCCAACACTGATCATTTTCTACCAGATATGAAATTTGCCCCAGAAATGTCATGGCTAATTCTCTCAATTTATCATCATAAACAGTAATTCCTGAGTGGAATTAACAGTGCTGAATTATAGATTGACAATAGATTTAATAAAAGTGTTTAATTTTACCACAAATCAAGAAACATCATTCATGCACACATGGAATGGAATTTACAATATAAAAAAGTCATCATAATGAATAACTGAGATGGAATTTACCATGTGACTCATTGATCCTGAGAATAAAACCTTTCAAATCTGGTAATGTTAAAAATGCTAATATTACATTTCAGCTCTACAGACATTCTCTAATAACGTCCTTAAGCATCATGTCAATAAAAAGATAATTTTAGAAGTGGAAAAATTGAAACAAAGATATTAGACCATCATGTTAAACTCAAGCTACTTAAAAACTCAAAAAACATTCTATATTTTCAACACAACAGCTAACATAATTTTTTTCCAATAGTTTATATTTTTCCTTAAAATGTAAATGCTTAGGATATGTAAGGGAAGAAAATATGAAATTTATCAATGGAAAATATAGCTTATTTCTTCTTGTCGAATAATAACTCAATTTTCTGGAAATTTAGTTGGCCGTGATCCAAAAAAACCGATTTCACTGCTAAGATATTAGTTTCCAGCATTATCAAGCATATGTCCAAATTTGTGTCTAAAATCAGTGAGGTGTCCTGCCACGTACTGCTGATCAGAAAACTTAAAATTATATTGATCTCTTCTCAAATAGGGGGTTAAAACATCTTTTTAATAAAAAAGCAAATGGGTGCATTGAGGTCATAAAATTCTGTGCAAACAATAATCTAAATCCTATTAACCTCCATGCTATCATGGTTAAGAACAGTTTTCAAACATCACATAACAAAATGATTTACACTAAGGCAAATTTCTAAGTGGAAGAAGAGATGCTTTAAACACTGAGAGTTTACCAGATCTGTAAGAAGGGAAGTGTTGAGTGGGTCAGTAGACATATTTACTGTTATAAAAATCTACATAAATGAGCCTAGACAGAGAAGGCATCTGTGAATTTCTTAAATTTGAAAACTCTGAGGAGAATAATAAATATAGAGCAGGCAGCATGAAAAAAAAAAGTCAGTGAAGTTTGGCAGTCTACTGTGCTAAAAGTAGTTGTATGTACAAAAATGGAACCGTATACAGCTGGCTTAAGTATAAAGAACCAAAATGTAGAGCCAAAAACTCTAGTGCATTAAGAGCCCTTATAGAATATTCAATAAAAATGTGTTTCCATTAATATTAAGGAATGTATTTTGGGCATATAGTTAAGTAAAAGAAAATAAAGGGTTTCAGAAAAATATGTTAGAATAGACAAAATGATTGATGTGAAACTTATATCAGTTTAATTTTTTTTTTTTTTTTTTTTTTTTTTTGCGGTACGCGGGCCTCTCACTCTTGTGGCCTCTCCCGTTTGCGGAGCACAGGCTCCGGACGCGCAGGCTCAGCGGCCATGGCTCACGGGCCCAGCCGCTGGCATGTGGGATCTTCCCGGACCGGGGCACGAACCTGTGTCCCCTGCTTCGGCAGGCGGACTCTCAACCACTGCGCCACCAGGGAAGCCCCTATCAGTTTAATTTTAACCATACACTGGACCATATCTATTTGATCACTCTCCAATACCTACTTATCTAGTTATCTTTTAGAAGGTGTATTAGCGTTAGTTTAAAAGCAGATGCCACAGATAACAGAAATAACTATTTTCCTGTTCACCATAGAAGACATATCTCAGGACCATTATAGAGGCAGTTATGTTTCTAATATTTGTTTTAAACCTATACATTTATTAACATGTTTATTGTTTTTAAATCATTTATTGTTTAACGTATATTGAAAGAAGGTTACAAACAGCATTGCAGTGAGTTACAGTGTTTTACATCCCATCAGGTAGACAAGTCAATGTTGAATTATAAACATTTCAAAAGAGAACTATACTCCTTGCATCTGTAACTGTCAGAGACTCACTTTCTACCATATTGGTAGAAGTTTACTTAATCAGGGATGGTTTATTTCCTACTTCGACACTATTATGAAGACAAGATGTTCATTAGGATCCACTTGGATTAAGAAATTCTCTTACCTGATTTCTGTTCCACAGTGAATTTGAAACTAAATTCAGTCATGCACTCACCCACTCACTCACTAATTGAAAAATATTTATTGTCTACTGTAGTCCAAGCTTTTGCCAGGTGCCAGGGTACAGTGGTTACTAGACAATATAGGGCCCTGTAATCATCCGAGAATAACTAAAAATGAAATTATTTTTTATTATTTAAAAGGACCAAATTTAATAAATCACTAAATTACAGACACACAATGAATCACAGATGTCTTCAAGAAAGGAATAAATTATTTATTGGAGTTTTAGAATTATTCCTCCTCTTGAGGGTTCATAATAATTTACAAGCCTAGAAGGTTACAGCCCTGTTTGTTCCATTTATTACCTGTTCTCTTGCTCTTGGTCTTCCATCTTCTGACGTTGGTTAGCCCTTTGCCGATACCATGACCTGCGTTGATCATTGTCTCTGAGGGCCTCCATCCTCATTTCAAGAGGGACTAACAACTCCCTCAATAAGTGTCCCAGCACTACGTTGTCATTTCTAGAGTGTGCAACCCTTGTCTCATAGAGCCTATAATTTCTGTGTTTCCTCTTATTCTCTCCCACACTCTCTGTATACCTCCTGCACTGTGAGGGACACACAAGGATGCTTCCATTGCTGCCTTTCTCCCATGCCAAGGTGCTCCCTTCCCTGTATCCCTTCATTACCCTTACCCCATATAGTCTATCTGTTGTTATCTGTTCAGACTCATTCTTTCTCTATTTGTCAATTTTGTCTTTCTGACTTCTAGCATGGAAAGAGAAGTTATTTAACCATCTCAGTACATTCCATTATTTCAAGGGAAAATATCACCATCCATGCCCTGCTGAAAGAAAAAAAAAAGTGCTCTAGGAAACTGATAAACATTTTTTGAAAGTACTCTTCTTTTACTTTTAAAAAGATCCTTTAGCTGGACAACTGTACTGTGAATCTTATCACAAGCTGTAAATATATTAACCCACTTAGCACAATGCCACTTGGACCCTTGCATAATAGCTCACTTTTTTGTATGTGGCCCAAATATTATGTTAGTGCTCATACTAAGCTCTCTCATAAGACATAGTTGGAAACTTTGTCATCATTTCTTTAGAATTAACATTTCCAAAACCAAAGTTGTCTGTAGAATTTCCAAAACACTCAAGGCTTCCTCTACCTCCTGACCTTTCTGTTTCTAGCATCCAATAGGCTAAAAACTTTGAGACCCGTCCCTTCAGCAATGCTCATCTGCCCCCAACTCTTAAAATCTTTGGGGTTTTTGGTTCTACCTTCCCAACCATTCCTTCTTATTTATTATAAATGCAGCTTCTTTAGTTGATTTGTTCATTAACTTTGAGATTATTTTACTCTGGCAGCATGCTTTCCCGTCTCCATCAATTTAATCTTTGCAGTCAAATTATGAGACATTTTGCTTTGATAGGTCATTCTGGTTCCAAAAAGCCTGGAATACCTCCCTAATGCCTAGAGAATAAAGTCCATATTCCATTCTTACTCTTTTTTTCTTCTTGCTCATATACCCTAATCCTCAGAGTATATCCTCTTCCCTGAATATGCTTTTCTTATCTGTGCCCTCTAATAAAGTATAACTCTGCCTATAGAATGTTTTCCCCATCTCCTCCATTGCCATGCCTCCCCTCTAATCTTTATGTCTAAATAATGCCCATTGTTCAATTTACAACGAGAAAAACACTCTGTTTATGGTCCTATAAGCAAGATCCAAAGTCTTCCTCTATGTACATTATCAACAACTCTCCATGACTGTCTTTCTCAGTTTCATTTGTTTTGTTTTGCCTTGCTTTGCCTTGCTTTGCTTTGCTTTGCTTTTTCCTCATGGCTTGAATCATGTGTATTGTAGAAAATATCTTTTTCTCCTGTAATTCACTTGAACCTTGAGAGCAATGACTATGTTACCTATTTAATAGAAAATAATTTTGGAGTCAGAAAGCCCTAGCCTGTCCGCGGTCAAGGAACTCTGAGCGATTTGGGGGAAGGTGTAGCCTAGAGCCCTATAAGTCTAAGCACTCCCAACCTCAAGATGAGGATGTTGATTTAATTATCAGTAACAAAAAAATCAAACACAGTCAGTTGAGATGAGAATTGTACAATGTCTATCTGTCTTCCACGAACACAAGCCGAGAAACTGAAGAGGTAGGATATTCTCATCCTGGGAGCCCTGAGGTCTCTGCATTGTTCTTGCTTTGTGCCTCATCCTGCCCTATCTCTGTGAGTAGATCACCCACATCTTGCTAATAATAGGGTTGCTTTGAAGTCTTTTCCAGGTCATAGACTTTCACCAGCCATTTTTACCTGGAGCTGTTCATGAGCACCTCTCTGATTTGGTTCAGGAAAGACCATGCATCCAACTATCTGACTGTAGCATTTCTCACTTGATCATTTCCATAAAGCTGCCCAAAATTGGAGCAAAAATAATCTGACACCATCCTTTATTGTTTAAAATATTGACAGTGACACCTAAGTGCTACACAAAATACTGTTTTCGGCAGTAGGCTCGAAGACACACAAGAAGAGGCTGAGTGATGGGTCTTTGTTCATGGCCTTTCTCCTCTGGCAGTTGCCACATGGTGGATACACTCAGCCCGTGGAAACAGCTACTAGCCTATCTACAGTGAGGTTCTGCCTTGTAGTAGAGAGCCAAGAGAGAGGTTTTCCAAACCCTTCAAACCCTCTGCTGCACCACCCAGAAACGCCAGCATAAATAATTTGTGTAGTGAGAAACAAAATTCATGAGCTTTGGGGAAATTATGACACCTAGAATGAATATCCTAGAGATAGTTCCTAGGATTGTTCATTAATATAGCATTATGCATAGTTTTCATTGCCATGACTATGCATTGCAAGATCACACCCACACAAAGGTGTGAACACCAGGAGGCAGGGATCATCAGGGCTACCTTAGTGACTGTCCACCACATGGGCTTTCTATCCTGTTCCATTGATCTATCTTTCTGTTTTAGTGCCAGTACCATACTGTCTTGATTACTGTAGCTTTGTAGTATAGTCTGAGGTCAGGGAGCCTGATTTCTCCAGCTCCGTTTTTCTTTCTCAAGATTGCTTTGGCTATTCGGGGTCTTTTGTGTTTCCATACAAATTGCAAAATTTTTTGTTCTAGTTCTGTGACAATTGCGGTCGTTTGATAAGGATTGCATTGAATCTGTAGATTGCTTTGGGTAGTATAGTCATTTTCACAGTGTGGATTCTTCCAATCCAAGAACATGGTATATCTCTCTATCTGTTTCATCTTTTATTTCTTTCTTCAGTGTCTTATGATTTTGTGCATACAGGTCTTTTGTCTCCTTAGGTAGGTTTATTCCTAGATATTTTATTCTTTTTGTTGCAATGGTAAATGGGAGTGTTTTCTTGATTTCACTTTCAGAGTTTTCATCATTAGTGTATAGGAATGCCAGAGATTTCTGTGCATTAATTTTGTATCCTGCTACTTTACCAAATTCATTGATTAGCTCTAGTAGTTTTCTGGTAGCATCTTTAGGATTCTCTATGTATAGTATCATGTCATCTGCAAACAGTGACAGTTTTACTTCTTCTTTTCCGATTTGGATTCCTTTTATTTCTTTTTCTTCTCTGATTGCTGTGCCTTAAACTTCCAAAACTATGTTGAATAATAGTGGTGAGAGTGGGCAACCTTGTCTTTTTCCTGATCTTAGTGGAAGTGGTTTCAGTTTTTCACCATTGAGGACGATGTTGGCTGTGGGTTTGTCATATATGGCCTTTATGATGCTGAGGTAAGTTCCCTCTATGCCTACTTTCTGGAGGGTTTTAATCATAAATGGGTGTTGAATTTTCCCAAATTATGTCTTGTTTTTACACTAAAGTAGTACTGAGAAGGACAGGTATCAAATACATGTTGCATACATACACACACGGAGTTGTGGTTATTACTGATATTTATGATAAATTCCTAAGAAAAATTGCCAGATCAAAGAATATTAATTTATTCATCTATGTATTATATCTCTCTGTGTGTGTTTGATGACCAACACAAGATCCAAGTACAGATATATTTCTACTCAAATGCTAGTTCTTGGTTTGTTTCAGGAAATGTGCTTTGGGGGTAGAAATGTAGAAATTTGTATTTGTTTAAAATTTTATTTTTATTATTTCTTACTTATTGCTGTTAAAGGGCTTTATTTTCGTAGCCCTCTGGAATTCTGTCTGGCGTTTTGTCTGTAATCCCTCTTACTAAAAGACCCAGGCTGCGTTTCCATGCTAGTTAATGGCGAGCTCCATCCTGTGGCCACCCCTTAAGCAATTCAATCCTCCACAACCAGACCCAGCACAGCTCTAACATCTAATTAGTTTTGAAAGCCTATTGATTATTCCTTGCAAAACTCCCTCACATCTGCTGCCTCATTTCCAGAGCCAGTAGCTCCATACTAATTCTGTACTTTTCAGCCCACCTCTAAACCACCATAATAATTTCCTAACTATTTAACTCTCCAACACGGCCCCATAAAATAAATTGCAAAGATGAACACTGAGTATCTCTCAACGTACTGCCCTCCAAATTCAGGTACACTCAGTAACCCTGAAATCACCTTGAGCTTTCTGATTTCTACAGCTTCCTGAGATACTTCTTCAGGCTAGAATGCACTCCTCCTCACCTCTCTCCTTTCCCTCCCCCACCCCTTTCAGAAACCTACCTGCACTTTGAGCCCCAGATCAAACTTTCTTCCACCTCTCCCCAAACTGAAAGCGTTCTCTCCACTGCAAATTCCTTATTTCCTTAATAGTTACACTTATTATTGTTGGTTCGGCGATTTCCTTGGTCTTTCTATTTCCCTATTTCCTTACTTGTAAAATGGGTATAATGACAGCAGTGAACCTTTTGGAATTCAAGAGATGACAGGGTCTGTGCTTAGAAATACTTAGAAGCATATCTGAACATTGTAAGTGTTCAGTAAACCTCTTTGTTATTATTATAAAGTAGATGATAATTATAATGATGTTGGCTCATGTTGTTAATTATATTTTCTGTTGGCCTGTATCACTTCTCCCCAAGTAGAAGATAATTTCCTGCAGAATATGGACTGTGTCATTCTGTTTCATTTCTAATAGAATGTCTTGCATAGAGTAGATGCCTAATTACTGCTTATTGATAGGTATATTCCTTTAAGTACAAGTGGGCTGAATAGTGGTACCGGTGTCACAATTCCCTTTATAGGACCTGCAACCCTTCAGGAATATTGAGCAACTTAGGAAAAAAAATACCATTCTGTCTGAATGATTCTGAATAGATTTTTATTGCAAGAACACTTGTCAGCCTCACTATAAAATAATTTTGATTAACACATGTAAAATAGAAAAAAACCTTGTCTTAGTTCAGCCTGCTATAACAAATTACCATAGGCGGGGTGGCTTAATCAACAAATATCTATTTCTCACAGCTCTGTTAATGAAGTCTGAGATCATGGTGTCAGAGTAGTCAGGTTCTGGTGAGAGCCCTCTTCCCCGTTGCACAGGGCTGGCTTCTTGTATTTTCAAGTGGCAGAAAGAGAGCTAGCTAGCTCTCTGACCTCTTTTAATAAAAGCGCTACTCCCACTTATGAGGACTCCACCCTCATGACCTAATCACTTCTGAAAGTCCTCATCTCAAAATACCATCACAACAGGATTAGGGTTTAAACATAGGAATTTTGACAGGAGACAAACATTCAATCCACTGCAAGGTTTTTCTCCACAGTAACTCTTCACAATTTGCCTCAGGTTCAAGCTCTCCTAACACTGCAACAGGAAGTGGGGAGAAGATGATCAAAGGAGGCATGGGAAGTATGTGTAGCATTGGGTTACCCTTCTCTCTCATATATTCACCCTACAAAGTCCACTTTGTGAGGGCTGGTAACAACTCATAACTCTGCCTTTAAGGCTGAAATAACCTTGTTTACTAGATCCTGTAGCCCCAAAGGCATCCCTAGGACTCTCCCCAAAACCCTATTTGTTGTGTGTTGTGACCTTGTTAAATTAACATTTGTTTAGTAGACCTCCAGGGTGTGAATGGTGAGCCATATAGTGTAGTTCAATAAAAGATCAGATTACAAGGGAAGGTAAAATAGAGAAGTTTATTACTTGCAGGTCCTGAAGGAGGTACTTAGCACCTCCAGGGGCCATAAGGGGGAGGACAAGGTAGGGTACAGGTAGAGAGAACAGGGAAGGACCTGTGGCACACGCCTTTATTAGAGTCCAAGGGGGTGAAGTCCTCTGTAAACTTCAAGCAGGGAGGGTCTTTTCTAAGGTTTGCACTGGGGAAGGCTCTGGGCAGCTGAGGAGAGTGCTTTTCACAGGGTTGTTGGGGAAGTCACATCAGGAATTTATATTTACTTGTGACTCTGCAGACTGTGAACTAAGGCATGAGTTCCAAGCAGGAGGCTAGTGACAGTTCAAGGCCTCTGCAGCCTGTCTGGCCACACAGAATGGATGTCAAGGCAGCAATATTATAGAGTCCCTTAGCTAAGCTCTCAGCATCGTAGTAAACAGCCATAATAAACCAACCACTTTGAACGTATCTTCTAATATTCCTGGTCTCAGTTAGCTGACCAGCCTCTATTCTGTTTCTTAAACATTCAAGTCTTTTTTTCGCAGGTCCATTTGCCTTAGTTCATCTGCGTGGAGCACACATCTCACACATCTTCCCTTGGTTATTCATCACCATACAGTTCTTAGCTTAACTGGTATGTCCTTAGTGGGACCTTTCTAGACACCACTCTAAAATAGCCTTCACCATTCTTCTACTGCATATTTTATTTTGTACGTATCCTCTGCTTTAACTTTTTTTTTTTTTTTTTTTTGGTCTCAAAGGAGCAGGGATTTTGCTTCCCTTATGTATTAATACCTAGAAAAATACTTGACATACAGAAGGCACTCAAAATATTTTGAAAGACATACATAATTGAAAATAAATTATAGTTATATATTATTATTTAATAATGATGAAAAATGATGAGAATATTAAAATGTCAAAAATATTTTCTGCTTTTAAATGATTAAAATGTTGACCAATGTAAATTCTTTTTATGAAGGCAGTACACATTCTTAAAAAGTGTCTCCTAAATTTTTACTGATATTCTTTCCAATGGAAAAGTGGTTCTACTGAAATAATGTTAAAATAGTATCCATTTTTAAATAACTGAAAATTGACTGTGGTAAATTCTTATAAAAGAGTTACTATACAAAACTCAAAAAATGTCTCTTGAATTTTTACTGACATTCTTTCCAAGTGTTACATAGAAATTCATGCCAAAATTTGTAAAGTGTTTAACATTTGCAATGGATTTTTTCCTTTGTTTTATATGTGCACCTGTTTTCAACTCCTACATATGTAATCCCCCCTCCCAAAAATCTCTGTGAAGAACTGGCATATGCAAAAGTCTGGTGTTTTCAGAATTACATTTTTTCAAATGCAATGGGTCTAATATGTTCTAAAGAACAGATATAAAAAGATAAGAAAGAAAAAGAATAGCTTATAAAAGTGTTTAATATCAGATCGTATTCTCTTTTTTCCTAATATAAAAGAAAGACAGGATTTTTATTTTGCTACTTGTCTCTGTAAATATCACCATTTTATTAAAATTTTATCAGATGTCCTAATCATATTAACTAACCTTCCACTAATGTCCTCCAGGACCCTTCCATCAACTTGCCCCAGCATTTCAAAATCATTCTGCCTCTGTTTTAAGCAGAGTTGAGTTCATTCTCTCTACCATATTTCAATCATTTGTCCTCAATCTGCACTAGCTATAACGAAGATACCCAATGTCAGGATCTTCTTGGTCCCTTTGATCTAGGGATCTGTTGCAATTGTCTTATCTTTAGCACATAAAAATGTTTGTAGTAGCTAGAACACTCAGTACCCAATACTTAGCATGCATCTTTATAAAGCCATTTCCCTTGCGGTTGGCTATACCCCTTGAGGCACTGCCAGGGAGCAGGGCATATGTGCCTGTCTCTTTGTGGCCCATAAGCTTTTGTCCCCTTCCCAGGCTCTAGGAATGGGTCTCTGTCTCCTTTTCTTCAAAAACCTTCATCCACTCTCCTTTCACTCTGTGACACCAAAATTCTCTGTTTTTAGAGCAAGAGCTGATACAAATCGGATTACACCTCTTAAGAGTTAATAAAATTATTCATTATAAATTATTTGATGTGACTGGATACTAAAGTGGCAATACAGATTATTCTTATGAATTATATTTTTATTATATTTTATATTTATATATATATTTATATAATATATTTATATATTTTAGACTGCCCAAAATAAAAATTAATATTTGGTTAACCTCATTGTCCTGTCACAAATGTTTACACAAAAACCTATTTCATAGCATTTATGGATGTTATTTATATTTTCATATGTATATGTATGTAAAAATGCACACATTCACACGTACCAATATATATACACACATATATATCTTAAATCAATATATATTAAATTATATACACATTTATATTTCTCATGTAAGAGTATAGTTACAGTTATCTTTCACAGATTATTTAGACATTTGCTTCAAGTCCCTAGGTAATGAATTCTTCCAGGTGTTGCTATATTAAGAAAACTGCAGTATCTGTATATTTCTAGTGCCAAGTGTGGGAGAAAAGTTATACAGGTCTTACCTCTCCCTGAATACTGGCTCAATAAGGTTTGCTCCTCTCTGTTCTTATTGTTCACTCTGCTTTCATGACACATGGTGGGATGACTCAGAAAAATATTCTGATTACGGTGAACAGCAGTCTATCAATTTTAAATTGTGTTCCACGAATGTACATCGTAGAGGATCCCCTCTTAAAACTGAACCAAATTAAACAGACAATTAAATAATTAATGTATGTGACAATGCCTAGGTTAGAACCTCTTTTACATAGAGACTTTCAGTCCATCTTTACTTAATTTAGGAAATATAAGGAGGGGAGATTATAGCAAGGATGGTTCTAGATCTTAAGCATTTTTCTACTCTAAGATGAGTTTTATACACTAAGATTGAAATTCAGAGGGCTTGATGACTGTTCAAGTTCATACACTTGGGGTGAGAATCAGAGGCTGGGATACATCATGTCCAGCGTGGCAGGCTTTCCACATGCCACACTACTTCCCTAGACACTGGTGTTGTAACAGGATCATACCACAGGAATTTGTAGATCCTGATTTGCCATGAAATAGATCCAGAAAACTTTTTGGCCCTAAAATGTAACAGAAAGATTGAATAAGCAATCCAAAACATTTCGCAAGTTAAAATCCTATAGAGGCAAATGTATGTTCTCTCACTTTCTCCCAGTGAAAACAGACAGGTGGTATCTGTAGACTAGAGAGCCGGGAACTTGGCTTATTTCTGATTTGTGAGCTCTCATTGCCAATCCCAATTCTGACAGTAGCTCATTAAAGATGTTGGGCAAGCTATTGTTCTCTGTATGAGAACTTTCTCATTATACAAAGAGAATCCTAAATGGAAACCTGGCGAAGAGCAGCAGGGCAGCTGCAACTATTGGCACTGATGACGTCTTCCTTCAGGAAACAGTCTCCTCAGACACAACACTCTCCTTCTGTGTTTCTGTGGCTCTGTACCACTCTCATTTGGATTATCCTTATGTTACCCTCACCTCTGCACTCCCGAAAAAATCTGGTCACTTCTCTGAATGCCTGCTCACCCTTCCACTCTAAGCACTTCCAAAAGCTCTACACACAGCATTCTTCTCTTTTCTCTCTACCCTGAAGGCTTCTTTGGTGAAATCAATCCATCATATCCATTCAGGTCATTCCAAGTCTGTGTGTTTAGTACTTCAGGTATCTCTTTATATGTGTTATGGGTTGAATTATGTCTCTCTCCAAATTCGTAGGTTGAAGTCCTAACCTCTAGTGACTCAGGATGTGAATTTGGGAATAAGAGTGTTACAGATATAATTAGTTAAGATGGGGTCACGCTGAAGTAAGTAGGATGGGCTACTAATTCAGTATGACTGTTGTCCCTATAAAAAGGAGAAATTTGGGCACAGACAAGGGAGAATGCCATGTGAGGGTGAAGACAGAGATTAGGGTGATGATCCTGCAAGTCGAGGAATGCCATAGAGTGCCAGGACACCACTGGGAGCTAAGCAAGAGGCATGGGACAGATTCTCCCTCACAGCCCTCGGATGGAACCCACCCTACCGAGACCTTGATCTTGAAATTCCAGCTTCCAGAACTATGAGACAATTCATTTCTGATGTTTAAGTCACTCAGTTTGCAGTACATTGTTACAGCAGCCTTAGCAAACTAATACAATATCTCAAACAGTCGTATGTGGACAGCAAATTTGGTTTCCTTTTCCTCTTGGGTACATATCTACATGAGGTTTCCAGCCACTCTCATAATTAAGTGACTGTTTTGGTCACTTAATTTCAGGCGTGGTCCATAAAAATGTCCACATGTGATCTGCCCTGTTCTTTTTCCTTTCTTATTGGTTGGAATGGAGAACACCTCCAGGACAACAAAACCATATGTTGAAGATGCAGGAGCCACAAGATGAAAGAAGACTTGGTACTTAGATTGCTATTCTCTGAAGAAGGGCAGCCTGATCAGAATGCCACTGTAGACTGTGACATAAGTAAGAAATAAGCTTTAATATATTAAGTCACGGAAATTGAAGAGTTCCATTTAGGATAGAATCTAGCATTTTTCCTTTTTTCTAACACATTTTCCCTTGCATTTCTGATTTTTAAAATATTTAATCTAAGTGACCAGAAAATATTTTAGATCAAGTATCCAACAGATAATTCAATATCTAAGCATTTACATGGTCATGTACTTCCCATATTTATTATTTCATTCAATTGGCTATTCTCCCTGAACTTGCTAACCACCCATCTTTGAAATTTTGGGATTATTTCCTCTATCTTCATTTTCCTTATCCTCACAAATCTCCTTCACATGCAAGACTCATGGATACTCCATCCCAAATACCTCTGGATATTTGTATGCATTCTTTGATTTTACCACTAATGCTTAGATCAGTTCATTGTTTGGAAGTAATGCAGTTATGTCCTATATAGGCGTCCTATCTAAAAACTTACCCATTCTAATATTTATATGCCTCCAAGCCAGTAGCTTTCAAACTACTAGTTATCACCTAATTCTAGACCTTACAGTGAAGTGAGTGGATCACAAACCTCATTTAAAAATGAGATTAAATAGAGCAGAAGAAAATATACAAAGAATAAAATATCTTAGCACAAGTAAATACACATCTTTTATAAGTATGTATATATAATTCTATGAAATGTTTTTATGAGGTGAGTGTATATATATGTGTGTATATATATATATATATATGGCACGTGGTGGGGTAAATATATTTCTTGCTGTGATTTTCAGTCAAGTAAAAATAAGTGTGGCCTTATATGCTATTGACATACTAACGTCTAAAAGGTACAGATATATTGTGTCAATTCTAGGCTAAAAAGAAGTATAAGTGACTTCCTAGAGCACTTGCACTTAGAAGATGAACTCTGATATTTTCTACCATACACAGATTTTGTCCTTCAGTATAGCTGGATTGTTTGCTGTTTCCTTTATAAATCTTCATGTTTTCACTTCCAGACATTTACTAGACTCTTCTTTGGGATGAAATTCATCTGTATGACTGCGTTTCTATAGCATCATCCAGCAAAGCTTATTTATTTCTATGGCACCATCCAGCAAAGCTTATTCAAAAGCCTGCACGTGACACTACCTTCATGTAGTTTTCCCTGATATACTGAAACAAATGATGTTCCTTGTGTCTCTTAACATCATGAGAACATTTCAGATCCCTAGCCCAGCATTTCTCACATTCTCTCTAGTATTCTGCCTTCTGTGTACTTGCACTGTCATGAATACTTTAATACGAGAAAGATCTTAGCCCAACATTAAAAAATGTCACTGAAGTGATTTCTCAGTTACAGTCTTATGCATGAATATCAACAAATAATATAGTTTGCTAAATATTTGTGTGTGTGTGGGTGAATATCTCTCAGGTTTATTAAATGTACACAATTACTGTGAAGTTGCCCTGATTCTGGATTCATTGAGAAATACAGATAATAAACATATTTATATAATAAAAAGGCAGAAAATAAAAAGCAATATTTCAATAGATATTATTTCACAAATTACAAAAAATTCTGCTAATACACAGATCTGACCTAAAGAATGTAGGCAAATGGTTGACCAACTCAGGTTCTGAGTGGCTGCTGCTTGAGAACCCCGGATACCCTGAGTGATGACAGAACCATCTTGAACGTCCTAGAAGACACCCAATAATGAACTCACTCCCTCGATGCTCCTACCTCTCCATAGGAGAGCATATGGCATATCTTTGAAATATTTCTTCCCCTGGTTTAGTGCCCTGGTAAATGCCTACCATATTACAAGAGATTCTATGAGTTTTTTGGGGCAATTGCACATATGAATAAGATTAGTGTCCTCAGAAAATTTGTAGAAAACAAATGTAAACACACAGAAAATAATGGAGTAAATATATTTCGGGGACAGGTAATGAATGTAAATGTGATTAATATATGGTAATGGATAGCCCCAGGTTTAAAAATTGGATAAGGACCTTATTTAAAAGTAGACAAGTATGACCATCAGTGAAGAGTAAAATAGAGACGGTGAAGAGTAGACATGGGCAGAGATCAAGTGCCTCAAAACAAGAAAACTGCTTTTACACCTCATTCAAACTTTGATGTACAGAGTTGCTCCCACATCTGAAAGGTGATGGCATTTCTGGTTGACTTTTCTGTTTGACTTCCATACTATGGAATGTCTAAGACCATATTAAATCTCCAGTGGTAAAATCAAAATCTAAAGCATCTCCTGACTTCATTTTTGAGAGCTGAATCAAAACTTTATGTCCTTGAAACATTAGAATTACTTTTGCTTTGGCAATACTTTTCTATGTTATAGTCATGGCTGACAAGAAATTCAGAGTCATTCTCTGTTACAGAAGCTAATTATTTTTGGCATACATTCTAAAATCAAGTGCAAATGGTGTTCCTCATTTCCAGTTCGGGAAGTTAAGAGTCTTTGTGCTAATTGGATAGGTGAGTACTTAAACTAATAAAGGTAATGAAGTTTAAGATATTCACCTCAGAATCCAAAGAAAAATTATATTATTCGTGTCTCTTCAGTATTCAAGGGTCTGATGATATTAAGTCTCAACAGCATAAAGAGTGTGCTATAATAGCAGAAATTAGAATAGTTTAAAATATATCACTGTGAGTCAACCAAGAAAAATAAACTTTTAGGCAAATCTAACCCAAATATATATTTTATATCTAGTGACCTGCATCTAATAGCTTAAAGAATAACAAAACATACTAAACCAATTTTTATAGAACATTAAAAAAATTAGATAAGGGAAAACAAAGATGTGAACTATAGTAATATTCAAAGTTAAAGGAATGACTAGTCTATATTATGATCAAGCAGAAAACATAGAACTATATATTAAATAACAGAGATAAAACCACCCATAATATTGTAATTTAAATGAAAATTAAAGTTTTCTGGGATTGATATCTGAGGTCTGGTCATTGAGGCAAGAATTGACTGTTTCTAAGGCGCTACCTATTTTTTAAGATGTATATTAAATATTCTGAATGTTTTCACGTTTCACTGAATATCATACAAGCATCTACTATTTATAAATATTTACAGATAAGCCAATTGTTGCATATGAAAATGACTATTATCATTTTTATCAGAAGAAAGATTTGTTCTATATGAAATTAACTCAGCGGTTTATTGCATTATAAAAACAACTAATATTTTTGAGGTTGTACCGTGTGCCAAGCTTATTTCTAAGCTCCTTACAAGTATTCATATACTTAATTTTTATGACAATCTTATGAAATAGATAACATGCTCTTATAAGATGCAGGCTGCAGGCTCTGATTTGGGGGATGATTCTATTATCATCAATCCCAAACACCCAAGGCTTTTCTGCCCACTCTTAGTTAATACATGATGCTTCTATCCCTTTAGCTGACAAGCACAAACTTGACTAAGACTTTTGGATGTCTGGTACAAAATATACTCAATGCAAATTTGGTTTAAACATTTTTATTTCCTTTGCCTTATTTTGAGCCTACTTTCACCTGAATGCTTACCCAAAAATGGGCAAGTCTGACTTCTCTAATTGTGTGTTTGTTTGTTTTAACCAATTTCTGTTTGAGACCAAGGGTAGACGTGAGAGCATGGTGAGAAGTGTAAGAGGCAAGATGAGTAGAGGTTAAGGTAGAGAAGATCTTACTTGAACTTGTTGCATTATAAGCTGACTTTACACTCTTGTGTGTGCCTGATGACTCTTGTGTGTTCTTTAGAGAATCATTTGCTGGAAACTTCATCCTACAGATCCTTTGACCTGGGAGTATGAATCCCTTGCTGTTGTAGCTCTTCCACTCTTCTAGGTGATGTTATTAAGTAGGACTTAATAGGAATCATGCTTGTCCTCTCCCACGCACACCCCATACCTACTACACAGAAAAGATTTTACACACCCTCTGCCTTGAAAAAGGCTGAGTCTAGGATTACAAACCCCAGTCACTAAAATAGCCATCTCAACTTGATCCCAAAAAGGCTGTTCTCTCCACTTTCAGAGCAGTAAGTTAGTCCATCGTTTATTCTCCAGATCTCTGTGGAAGTCAAGTGTTTGGCTTCTGTGTTTCACAACTTCAGGAAGCATGTTTCAGAAATCTGAGTGGTCCCTTTGCACTGCTAACCTGAGCAAAAGAGGATGGAGCCCCTTCTTCTCCTTAGGAATTCATATCCCGAGACAGCTGTCTCCAAAAGTCCTTCCCAGATTTTCTCTACTCATCACTCATATCTATTTTTGTAACTTAGATCTTGTATAAATGGTCTACAAATAATGAAACCCATTTTTGTCATTTCCTTTGTAAATTCTATATGTAAAGACTTTCCCATACACACTTTGCTGTCAGATATCTATTATATTTGTATTTTAGCCAGCATTGAGTTAGGAAGGTCCTGTCTAGCCTCCTGTTAATACTTATATATCAATATATGTTATCAAATTATAATTTATTACATGTTACACATATACAGATGATTGTATATATATATTATACATTTTCAGAGTAATGTTTTCTTACTAATGATGGCATTAGTAATAAGTTAGGGTAAGAATCATTCTTAAAACAGTGCAGTGTAGATTGTCTGGTTTCTAGCTTGCCTCTGTTGCTTTCTTAGTAAACCAGAGCAGCATAACAATTTAGGGGAGGATCTTGTTTGTTATATGGATGTTCCTGCTAGAGAACATATCTTAGTTTTTTGTTGAAGGCACGTTTTTGCATATGTTTCAGTATTTGCTTTTGTGTGATTTTGAGAGCTTTGTTCCAGTGAGTTCATATCATCATTACCACATAAAGAGAATAACATGCAGTTCTATTTTTCTCAGTTAATAGATAGTAATTATTTAATAATAATGTTTTTTTTTTAAATGTAATATTTCAAGAATTCATGGGCTTATATTGAGTGATAACTCTAGGTTTGTGAAGATCAGATGGGCAATTCCTGGCACAATCAATTAGTCAGTTAGGTTATCAACTCAGTTTAGTTTCACTAATCAATGTCATAGTCATAATCAGTAAATAGTTTTAAAGGGTTTTTTTTTTTCATTCTTACACTTTAGTTATTTTATGCCCATATTGGACTACTAGTAAAAGCAGGAGGCCTAAAACACCCTGATGTAGAAATGTGACAAGATAATGAAGAACATTGAAACTGATAATTATGGAAAACCACTTAGATTTTGATCAGATGTGTAAATTATATTCTTCTGATAAAATTTTTGACACTACATTAAAACGTCCCTAATAAATGAAAACTAAAGAAAAGTGATAAAATGTTTTACAATATTTATTTCCAGTTTAGATTTTTATTAGTAAGAATCTAAATTCTCCTTTCACCAAAGTTGTATTTAGGCAAATACTTATAAACAGCAACAAAGAATCTTCTCGCCTAGGTCATTATTTAGAGTAGAAACATCTTAAGCTAAAAAACAAGTGTTAAGTATTTTCAAAGTATGGTACATAAGAATTCTAGAATCTAATGTCTAACTCTATCACTTCTGGTTTATTTAGTTGAAAAAGAAAGTTCTCATTTTAAGATTCAGATTGAGGTTTGTTTTTCTGCTTCAGTCTCTGTGACAAGCCAAACTCCCATCTAATTCTGTTGACTTCAGTATTGGTTTCCCAACAGAAGTCAGGCAGAGCTAATGAGTAGAGTTTATCATTTTCATTTGTGATTATTACCTACTTAGTAGGAGGAATGGGTTGACCAGATATACTTTATTTCTTAGCCTAATATAATCGAATATCATCCCAAATCCAATACCTATTACTTTTGATAATTGATGTACACATCATGCCCTCAAGATTTTAAGATATAAATATAAAATTAGAGAAAAATATAGATTTATAATATTAAATATTCCAAAGTTAGATTTTAAGTAATAAAAATGTAAATGCATTAGTGATTAAAAACATAGTACCAAAATCAGTAAACAGATTTTTATAGAAATGGGCAGATATAATTTACGAGTAGAAAGTTGCCTCCACTTTGTATTTCAAGAACATAGTACATATAAAGAAAGAATTAAGTCATATAATTTTATCTCATCTTTCAAAATAAAATTCTATGATTAAATTCAGCTCCCAAAACAAATTGTGCTTTGCACCCCTGAGTTAAGAAAACTTTTCCATTAACTTCAGGTATATTGCAACAGAAGACTAAGGCATAAACATTATAACTACAAATGTAAAGTTTCACCTTATTTTCTTTTATGTTATAACTTAATAAAGAAGAGCAATGTATTTCAAAAGTGTTTCATTGTTTTGGAAATATTTACATTTGTTTTAGCTAATGTATATTAACTTAATGGACCTTTCATTTTGTTTCCATTTGTGTATAAAACAATAGAAGAAAATGTTTTTTTAGGATATACCTTAGACATAGATTGGAATAGTTTATATGTAATTTCTCATTTAAATAACATAATTTCACATTTTGATCTATTTCTCTAGCCTTTTTGTGACAGAAGCCACGTGGGTAGTTCAAAATATTAATAGAAGGTATCTCTATGTAATAAGTCTAATATCTGAAGAAACATTAAAGTCAAATCCCATGTGGGACAGAGAGAATAGTTTGTAATATACAAATCGTAATTCCATCTTTAAATGATAAATAATATGGATTTAAAAAAAATCATTTAGTTATTCAACGAAGAGTAAATACTAGTTTCTTGTTGTGGAATAGAAACTTCCATCTATGAATTATTTAGAATAAACTTTAAAATTTTTCAGATTTTGTGCTTTTATTTTCCTGCCTTAAAGAATTAATCAAAATTTTCTGAATAAAAATATTTCATTAATTGTTTTTCGCTTCCTTATTAATCCTCTCCCTATGCCAGGCATTGTAGAGGCTTAGTATTTTCATTCAAGTGGCTTATAATGCAGTGAAGAAATAGACATGTGTGAAACAACGAAATATTATCAGTCTCTAATAAAATGCAAAGCATATTTGAAGAACAGAATAAATATTATGAGAGTTTACCATAGTAGATTAAGACATGGGATGGAAGAAAATTTGGAAAGGAGAATTTGAACGGTGACTTCAAAGATTAGCAAGAATTTTCTCTGTTATCAAGAGATTGTAAGGAGGAGAAGGAAAAGAAGAGGGAGATGGACAGAAACGATGGGCAAAAGGCCAACTGTAAGGGGAAATGTGCATGGGTTGGAGGTGAGGTTAACTCATGCTATGCTAAGGAATTCAGATTTTGGTAAAGTAGTAATAGAGACCCATCAACACATTTTGACTGAGAATAGTTACATGATTCAAATGGGATTGTATTTGACATGTGTGAAATCTGAACTGAAAAGCCAACAAAAGGGCAACTCTAGTAGTCCATAGAAGAATTTATGAATATCTGAACTAGGACTATGGTGGGGAGGCTAAAGTGGAGAGAAAGGTGAGAAGTTGTTTTGGGCAAGAGAAAGCTCATAGATAAGAAACATAGCTGGTTTTGAATAACCAGCTATGAGCCATGTCTTTTAGCCTAGACAAATTATTAATTCAGTCTCTCTTACTCCCTCTGTCTCTCTGTCCCTCTCTCATCTCTCTCATCTCTCTCATCTCTCTCATCTCTGTCATCTCTCTCATCTCTTAATGTACCATTAGGTTGTTGTAAGAATTAGTATCTTATCGTTTTGTAGGTTTTAGTGTTTAATTCTTACACATCTTTCTTCAGATTTATACCTAGCTTCCATTGTACAACAGAGTGAATCAGTTTTATGCATGCATACATCCCCACATCCCTTCCCTCCTGTGTTCCCCTCCCACCCCTCCAGGTGGTCACAAAGCGCCAAGCAGATCTCCCTCTGCGATGCAGTTGCTTCCCACTAGCTATCTGTTTTACATTTGGTAGTATATATATGTCCATGCCACTCTCTCACTTCATCCTAGTTTACCCTTCCCCCGCCCCGTGTCCTCAAGTCCATTCTCTACTTCTGCATCTTTATTCCTGTCCTGCCCCTAGGTTCTTCATAACCATTTTTTTGTTGTTTAGATTCCATATATATGTGTTAGCATACGGTATTTATTTTTCTCTTTTTGACCTACTTCACTCTGTATGACAGACTCTAGGCCCATCCACCTCACTACAAATAACTCAATTTCGTTTCTTTTTATGGTGGAGTAATATTCCATTGTATATATGTGCCCCATCTTCTTTATCCATTCATCTGTTGATGGACATTTAGGTTGCTTCCATGTCCTGGCTATGGTAAATAAAGCTGCAATGAACATTGTGGTACATGACTCTTTTTGAATTATGGTTTTCTCAGGGTATATGACCAGCAGTGGGATTGCTGGGTCATATGGTAGTTCTATTTTTAGCTTTTTAAGGAACCTCCATACTGTTCTCCATAGTGGCTGTATCAATTTACATTCCTACCAACAGTGCGAGAGGATTCCCTTTTCTCCACACCCTCTCCAGCATTTATTGTTTGTAGATTTTTTGATGATGGCCATTCTGACTGGTGTGAGATGATATCTCATTGTAGTTTTGATTTGCATTTCTCTAATGATTAATGATGTTGAGCATTCTTTCATGTGTTTGTTGGCAGTCTGTATATCTTCTTTGGAGAAATGTCTATTTAGGTCTTCTGCCCATTTTTGGATTGGGTTGTTTGTTTTTTTGATATTGAGCTGCATGAGCTGCTTGTATATTTTGGAGATTAATCCTTTGTCAGTTGCTTCATTTGCAAATATTTTCTCCCATTCTGAGGGTTTTCTTTTCATCTTGTTTATGGTTTCCTTTGCTGTGCAAAAGCTTTTAAGTTTCGTTAGGTGTTCATATCCCCCTTGCTTTGTATTTTACAGCTTCTCTCAGCAAGACATGGAGTCTGTTTCTCAATGCCTTCCATCTGGGTTTGGCCCAGTGACCTGCTTTTCCTAATGCAATGTTAGTGAATAGAACTTAAGCAGAAGCTTGATAAATGCTTACACAGCAGGGCTTTCTCTTTTACCACCACTGATCAAGGTCCACATTATGGTCAGTTTTTGTGAGATAGTAAACTTAAACGCTTGTATAAACAGAAGGGTCCCTGAAGTAATTTTTACCTAATTCTTCCTCTTTGCAATTGAGTAATGCCAAAGGTCAGGCACAGACCTAAGTTTAACAAATAATCTTTCTCTAAGAATTATGAGTTTGAACCAGGTGACTCAAGGGATAAAAAAATGGATATAATCCATTTTTTTAAATGATGCAACCTAGGTGTCATACTTGAGTTCTCCTCTTAAGAGCTTCCTATGCTACCTGATCCCCGAGGTTGGTTCTGTAGTTCCTTGATAGTACAGTTAACAGTTTTGTATCATTTTCTTGATTTGGGATTGCCATGCACTCCTGGTCTCCTGTGAACATAAGGTATGTGACTGAAAGACAGAGCCTGCTTCAGGTCTTTTTAGGTCCTGTTCAGTAGCTCCTTGGAAGTGAGAAGCCCCCAGCATAAACAGGCTGAAATCACCTTTGTGTGCCCTGAAGTTGAAGAAAGAGTCACAGGTTGCTTGGGAGAAGCAAAGTACTTGCCCAGGTCAGGGCTAATGGAGGAGATACGGATTTATAAGGGAAACTGAATAGTTGACAAAAGAGAAGAAACAGATTTTCAGGATCTGTAGGACTTAGAGACATGAAACCACCCAGGTAAATCAAAACTGACCAGGTCCATTCTCTGTCTTCTTCCGACCACCTTCCCTCTATATTTTGAAGGAGTGAAAAATCGCTAGCTGGTGGGAGTGGAAGTGAACCAGGGGAAGGTAATGAGCAGAAGAGCGAAGCCCCAGGGAACTTCCCAGCCTGAAACCGGTCTGAGCTGGTAGAGGATAGAAGAATTCATTCTAGGCCAAATTTGAAGTTTTGATTACTTCATAGGATTGGGTATTGAAATTCCTGAATTGAGGCATGAGGATGTTTATTTAAAGTAAATGTAGAACCTTCAGTTAACCACTGAGAAGCAAAGCATGAAATCTATCTTAGGTCTCATATGGGTATAGGATTATCCCAGTTGAATAATGTCTAAAAGATGAACAGGGGATAAATGTGTTAAGATTATGCTACAAATCTTGCTTGTTCAGCACAACACACCATTCTGATTTCTTACATATAATGTTTTCCTCCAAAATGGAATAATTTTGTTTTTTCCCATAAGAATGCTTAGCGATGTTATGTTTTCAATCATTTTGTTTAATAATAAAAACATTTGCATTAGCCATTTATCTCTGAGTACAATAGAGAGGAAATGAAAGTAAGCCTATAAGCATCTCCAATAAATGGTAACGTTTATTGTTTACAAGATCAATTCCTGTTTACAAGATCAATTCCCTGCACCCCCTTACCCTGCTCCATATCACAGGGGACTAACCCAGAAAACTAGGTGTCCCAGGTTCATTCACTAGTTCGATGCTGGAAGACTAAAGACTGAGAAGGAGAGAGTAACCAGGTTTTTTCTCCCCCCCTTTACCTGACTGGTGCGGCAGTGTAAGGAGCAGTGGCCACATCTCCTCCTTGGCTTCAGCTTCTACTGGGCAGACTCCTCTCTGTGGTCCCAGTACCTCCTGTCCCAGCCCCTTCCATGGTCCCAAACCCTGATAACATCAAATCTTCCATTTGAATTGCCTCACCATATTCTGTTTGACTTTTTAAAGTTTTAATTTGTAAGTAGCTCCCCATACAAATACCTCTTCACCAAGCTACTTAGTGTGAATTTTGTTTCACTGACTGGAGTCAGACTCCTAACACCGTTGTCAATATTCTGGGAACTTAATTTAGGAAATCTGTATCTGTTTTGTTTTAGTAACATATACAGTCGAAATAGTAGCTCATCCTTCCCTGCTTTTTGCAGGTTTGGATAAAGGTGGCCCTGAACTCTAAAGCCAGATCTTCCCCCATAAATTCTGCAGATTCTGAAAGCCTACTTCTCTATTGGTTCTCACTATTATAAATTTCTAAATTATCTAATTCTTTTAAATCTAATCTTTGAAGAAAATTGAAGATATCTCTGATTCAGAACATTCAGTGTGTGCTCCCTCTCTCTCCATATAGTTTTATATATACACATTATATATATATACATATGTATATATATATATATTTCTGTCTCTCCATCTCTCCATCTTTCTCTCTGTCACATTAACTATGTACATAAAATAAATCTTACTACTTATCATTTATATATTTTCTCTATATCCTAATTTATAGCATTGCCAGTATAGTTGTCAAATTCTAAAGAAAGTGTGATTGACCTCCATCTCAATGTGGTTTTGTCTAGTTGATATATTTGTAATGATTCTTTCTGTATATAATTCAATGTTATGGTGCTTGATGAGTCAAAAATCAGAACTGTTATATATTTTGATGAATTGTAGCTTCTGTCATTGCAAAAATGTCTCTGTTGCATTCATGAACTTATCTCGAAATTTAGAAATTTATTTTGGCTCAAGTATTGGCAAACTGGACTTATTTTATGTGCACTTGCATGATATACTTTTACTCAAACATTTATTTTAAATAATTTTGGGTCTGTCTTTAACTTCTTTATGTATAGCATTCAGATTAAGCTGCTTTTTCACTCTATCTTAGAATTGTTTCTCTTAGTAGGGAAATTAACATATTTACATTTATTATGACTACCAATAATATTGTGTATTGTTTCTACTATCAGATCTAATTATTTTTATCTTTTCAAAGCTTTTGACTTGACTGATTTTTGCTAGATTAAATGTTTTTTTTTTTTTGAGAGAACATATTCTATTCTAAGGAGATTTAAACATATCATAAAAGTTTAATATATACAAATCAAGATAATAATTAATTACATCTAGTATGGATGACACAGGGAAGAATATATTTTGAGAGACCAACTGTGAAAGGAAAATGTTATATAAATTTTCCACAAAGGTTTGTAAATAGTTTAGCAGTCTATTCTGTGAGGTTCTTGAAAAATTCTTAACTAGGTAAAGATATGAAGTAATCCTTTAGCAAATGAGTGGCATTCTGGGAAAGTATTTGAGTTATGCTGTGGATAAAAGTGAGCCGGTCTTCATTTTCTTTTTTTAAACATCTTTATCAGAGTACAGTTGCTCCACAATGCTGTTAGCTTCCGTTGTACAACAAAGTGAATCAGCTATATGCATGCATACATCCCTACATCCCCTCCCTCCTGCGTTCCCCTCCCATCCCTCCAGGTGGTCACAAAGCACCAAGGTGATCTCCCTGTGTGATGCAGCTGCCTCCCACTAGCTATCTATTTCACATTTGGTAGTGTATATGTGTCCATGCCACTCTCTCACTTCATCCCAGCTTACCCTTCTCCCTCCCTGTGTCCTCAAGTCCATTCTCTACTTCTGCATCTTTATTCCTGTCCTGCCCCTAGGTTCATGAGAACCTTTTTTTTTTTTTAGATTCCATATATATGTGTCAGCATACGGTATTTGTTTTTCTCTTTCTGACTTACTGCACTCTGTATGACAGACTCTAGGTCCACCCACCTCACTACAAATATCCGTTCTTTTTTTGTAAATTCTTGTGGTTTAGAAATCTTATATACTCATACATCATTTAATCTTCTATAATTAAGCAAACTAAAAGTGTACCTTTAGATCTAATTTCATAAACTCTTCCCTCCTCTACTACTCAACATTTTCACATACATTCAAGAGAGCAGAATGTAGTCACCTTAAATATTACTTTGTTTATGCTTAATAGCTTCACTTCATTTGAACAGGTGGCACAATCTAGAACTATAAGGAGGACAGAAAGTTATTCTCTAGAGAAGATTGATTAACACAAAAGTTAAAAAATAACCTATGCACACAAAAGAAGCATCACCATTTTAACATTAGAAATACAAGAAACAACTAGACACACTTTGAAAGACATACAGATATTCAGTATAGTCATAAACATTGCTTTTGAAAGGAAGGAAACTATTCTACCAAGTGACGTTTTAATGCAATAGAAGCTTAGTATAACAGATATATTGATCGGAAACTCAAAAGAAGTATTACATCCTGATAAATCTCCATATAGAGACTTTATTTTAAAAATATTTTTATTAAAAAACACAAGGGAGACAATATTATTTTCTGAAGGTGATGTGAGAGTACCTTGTTTCCAGTAAGATCATAGGTAATTTCAAGGGAGGCTGACATGATACCACCATAACCAGTAAATTAAGAAATCTGGTTATATTCCCAGATGTCTATAATAGGTCATTAAATACACAGATACGCAAAATCCAAATACCCCAAAACAAATAACTTTGTTTTCTAAATTCCACAAGCTGCTATGCTTCCACATTCATTTAATTTCCTATGATGAGTGAATTTAATAAATTACATTGAAATTTAGGTTAATTGAGCTCTTTTAGGCCAGGGGTACTCTGTCCTAAGACTTTTAAAAGTCAGTACTTGGCACAATGTTTGCAGAGAAGTGTCAGTTTATTAACTGATAATTAAACCCTAATTTTTGAATATCAAATTGATAGATTTTATAATAGACATTTTAATATAGCCTTTTATATTTGAACTAAGTAAAAAATACAACTGAAGATAAAAGAATTGGATCTACTTAGAAGCAGAAAACTGAAGCTAAGTTTAAATACTAAAAAAGAGAAACTTGAGTCACTTTGATCTTCCTTTTAAAAAAATTTTATTGAAGTATAGTTGATATACAATATTATATGTTATAGGTATACACTATAGTGATTCACAATTTTAAATGTTATATTCCATTTATAGTTGTTATAAAATACTGACTATATTCCCCATGTTGCACAATATGTCCTTGTATCTTATTTTATACATAATAGTTTGTACCTCTTAATCCCCTACCCCTATGTTGCCCCTTCCCTCTTCTCTCTCCCCACTGGTAGCCATGCCTTTGTTCTGTATATCTGTGAGTCTGCTGCTTTTTTTTGTATTCTCTAGTTTGTTGTATTTTTTAGATTCCACATATAAGTGATATCATATGGTGTTTGCCTTTTCTCTGTCTTATTTCACTTAGCACAACACACCCCAAGTCTGTCCATATTGCTGCAAATGGCAGAATTTCATTCTTTTTTTATGGCTGAGTAGTGTTCCGTGTGTGTGTGTGTGTGTGTGTGTGTGTGTGTGTGTGTGTATGTATGTATCTCACATCTTCTTTATCCATTCATCTGTTGATGGCCACTTAGGTTGCTTCCATATCTTGGCCATTGTAAATAATCCTGCTATGAATATTGGGGTGCATGTATCTTTTCCAATTAGTGTTTTTGTGTATTTTGGATATATACCCAGGAGTGGAATTGCTGGATCACATGGTAGAACATTCTTTTTCTAACACCATATACAAAAATAAACTCAAAATGGATTAAAGACTGTTAGACCCAAACGGTCTACGAGAGATTCCAACTCGCCCAAGAACCGCCAAGAGTCGAGAGCTGCTGCAACACGCAAGAGGTTTATTAGGAGCCGATGCACCGGGGTTCCCTGAACCTCACGCAGGAGGCCGATGGGGAACCCCTAAAAGCGGAATCACATACTTTTTATAGGTTTATTTACTCATAGGGCGGGTATATTCTCACAATGATTAGGTAAATGTGGTGACTTTTGAATTTATTGGCTTAGGAACTTTTGCCCCACCTTCTGGCCGTTACAGTTGTTCGTTCATTGTGGCGGTTAGGGCGTATACCTGTTACGGGCACCTGGAAAATTACCCGCTGGCTGGAAAGTCCCCGTCAACTGAAAAACTCCAAGAATTGGTTTCGATAGGGAGAAGAATTGGTTTCGATAGGGAGAAGGAGTGGCGCACGATAGGGAGAAGAATTGGTTTCGATAGGGAGAAGGAGTGGCGCAAGAGGTTGGTTTACGGGAACAAGTGAGGGGGTGGAAAGTCCCTAAAGGCCCCACAAGACCTAAATGTAAGACTCGGAACCATAACACTCCTAGAGGAAAACATAAGCAGAACACTCTTTGACAGAAACCATAGTGATATTTTTTGGAATCTGTCTCCTAAAGCAAAGGAAATAAAAGCAAAAATAAACAATTGGGACCTAGTTAAACTTAACAACTTTTGCACAGGAAAGGAAACCATCAGCAAAATGAAAAGACAACCTACTGAATGGGAGAAAATATTTGCAAATGATATGACTGATAAGGGGTTAATATCCAACATATATAAATAGCTCATACAATTCAACATCAAAAAAGCAAACAGGGCTTCCCTGGTGGCGTAGTGGTTGAAAGTCCACCTTGCCGATGCAGGGGACACAGATTCGTGCCCCGGTCTGGGAAGATCCCACATGCCGCGGAGCGGCTGGGCCCGTGAGCCATTGCCGCTGAGCCTGCGCGTCCGGAGCCTGTGCTCCGCAACGGGAGAGGCCACAACAGTGAGAGGCCCGCGTACAGCAAAAAAAAAAAAAAAAGCAAACAACCTGATTTAAAAATGGGCAGAAGAACTGAATAGACATTTTTCCAAGAGGAAATGTAGATGGCCAACAGGCACATGAAAAGATGTTCGACATCACTAATCATCAGGGAAATGCAAATCAAAACCACAATGAGATATCACTTCACACCTGTCAGAATGGCTATCGTCAAAAAGAACACATTGGCTAGGATGTGGAGAAAAGGGAATCCTCGTACACTGTTGGTGGGAATGTAAATTGGTGCAGTCACTGTGGAAAACAGAATAGAGGTTTCTCAAAAAACTAAAAATAGAATTACCATATGACCCAGCAATTTCACTTTGATTTTCTATGTAATTATTACTACATAAATTTATCCATTACAGTTGCACATTTACAAATTACAATGTTTTATGCTAGGCTGAGTTTCCTTTAATTTTAAGAATTATGGTGCCCCAACATACTAGACTCTGACTTCTCTTGTACTGTTTAAACCAGTTGAATTGTAATAATGCGTTTACACATCTGTCTTCCCCACTAGAACATAAGAGCAGGGACACATGTTCATGTTTGTATACATAATGCCTGTGATGGATTAAACACTAATGTATGTTGGCTAAATGAGGCATCCTCATTTCCAGTAAGGGAGAAACATTTCATTATAGGATAACTTAGTTGTAGAAGCAAATAAAAAGCAGGAACATAAGATCAGCACCCCCTTGCTTTTTCGTTTTCCATTTTCCTCTTAATGTGATATTAGAATTCACATCTCATGGCCCTTAGCACAAGCCAGTGAGGAGGTGCTGTGATTCTGCAAATTCTTACTTTAAAATTAGTATTAAAATAGATATTGATGAATATTATTAGGTTACTACTTTTACTTTATTTTTAATGAATAAATAAATATTTATATCTTGGTTATTTACTTGGGTATAAGAAAACAATATTTATGGGAGCTTTTAGTTAAAAAGGCTTTGCACCAAATTTAAACTTAAACATTTACCATCGAGTTTCTCCATCGCTCTTGAAAGCTCCAGTCTCTATTTAATTTAGATGTTACTCTTGTGACCTAATAAGGGTAAGGGGAAAAAAGACATTTAATGCAAGCTTCTCTGACTATTTTTTCACCAGTGTGGTGTGTAGGGCCACTTTAAAACAACTCCCTAAAGCACCTCAGCATCTTATGATCCTTACACAGTAATGAAGTTCAGTTGTGGTAATTGAACCTTCCCTAAAGTAAAACCAAAATCCTTGAGAAACAATATATTTAGATGCCGTGCAACCATAAGTGTGGCCGTTATTTAGGCTACATAGACATAGAAAGCAAATTCCAGACATTCCATAAGCTTCTGATTATACTGCTTAACAAAACCAATGACAGAGACTATCTAGCACAGGTACACCTTAGAATGAGTGCCTAAAGATTTGCTTTCAATCAGGTTCTTTACTAGGTAAACTGGAGCAAGGTTTTCATGTAAGTTTTACTCAAAGCTTTTCAGCCACTGTCACTACATTTCTGTGACTTGCATATGAGTCCTAGGAACAGAAGTCACGGATAAATCAATCTGAAGTCTATCAATTTAAAAAGCAAATAGCCCCAGATGGAAAATCAACTTTAGTTTTTTAAATGGACAGTATTTTCACTCTAATTAGGATGACTGAAATGGGTTGCTCTTTACAGGACATTAATGCTATTTCAAGAAATTACTTATAGCTCAAGAGAGCAGTTGCTGCATTATACGTGATAATCCTAGGCTAATTGTGCACATAATTATTTATTTTGTAGAAAAATAAGGGAAGAATAGAGGTAGAAAAGAATAAATGAAAAGACCCAGTTCTAGATAATCTTATATATATTTTGCAAACATTATGTTACACAACTTTCAACAACCTTGCAAGATAGGTATTATAATTCACAATTTTAAGAGAAAATAAATTTTAGTCAAAGTGTTAATACTTGCTTAATGTCATGCAAGTAATAAGTGACAAAACCTGGATTTGAACTTGAAGCTGTATGCTTCTAGAAGGCTTTTTTCCATAAATATTCCATTTACTATATACTGTGGAGCATAATTTAAAAATGCAAAAATAACATCTTCAAGATTTAGTTTTTAACAAAAAATTGGGATCTAGTAATTGTGCCCTAGGTATCCACCAAGCTGTGATTGTTCAGGGCAGAGTATTAACCTCTTGTAAAGGAAAATAGTGTTTCTCCAGATGTGGGTTTTAACTGTGAGGACGAGAGGGCTGGGAAATGGAATTCTAGCCAGAGAGAAGACATGTAAGCAAGGACAATAAGCTGGAAACAGCAGAGTGCTAGCGTGATGAAAACAGCCAATAATGACCATGCAAAAGATAATGCTGAAAAGCATGTTGGAGTCAAAGGACAGAGAATAACCTTGGACATCACTTTCAGTGGACCCCAACCTGGTCAGTTTTGAGCTATGAGAGGTCTAATTTAGCACATAGAGCCCAGAGCAGCCCCTTCTGAATGCTTGCATTGCTTCCTTGCTCTGGGTGTAGGAATCAAGCTTTTGGACTCAAGCTTGATTCCTACTTTGCTTTCAGACCCCATCTCTGTTTTCTGATGTCCTGAAGTACCTGCATCTTTTCTTTGAAGGAAGAGCTGCGGCCTAGCATTATCGTGTATCTGTTGGCCTGAGCAAGACCATCCCTGAACAGGACAGCTAGCTGCCCACCAGCCTGCGGCGACATCATCCTGCCAGCCTGGAAGACCTAGCCCATGTCTCCTACACACCAGGTATGTCACAGCTAGTTCTTAGTCTTCCTACCTTTGAAGAATTAGGAAGATGTGTATGGAAGCAATTTGAAACTGTGAAACACTATACAAAGGAAAAGAGCTGTAATCTTCCCCTGGACATAAATGAGAGGTAAGTGAGGCATCTTTGAGAATTTTCTCTTTAGACTCTTGAACTACATTTCGATGAAGAGGTTAGACTGAAACTTTTGAACTGTATTTTGAGCACCACATTCTTTAATCACTGATTTAATTATGTGTTGATTATTCTTATTCAAACCTTTAAATAACAAAAGCTCAGTGATCTGAAGGACCTGTAGAAGAGAAGAGGTGTAGTATTGAACAAAACTTAATAATGTGTAAATAACTAGGAACTTCTAGGAAAAATACAATTATTTGGTTGTAAGGTATAAAAATAATCTGACTTTATCCCAAGAGAGTAAGGGAAAATTTTTGATTATTACAAGTCAGATATGCTCATTTTAATAAAGAAATTTGAATATGGCACATGTACTTTATCCATTAATTGTACCTTGTGATGAAGTTAAAGATTCCGTTCTTTACTCCTGATTCTTTTAGAAGTTTTGTGAATTATCAAGAGGAAAATAGGTTCATCATCAGTGGAGTCTAGGGATTTAGATCTAATTCAAGAGTGATTTGATGCTCCATATCAGGAAGAAAATAGTCCTAGATTATTTCCACCAAGAACTGCTTTCTACTACGTAAAACTTTATTCTGGTTTGTTCTAAATAGAAAGCATCATCAGAACAATTTTATAAATGTGCAATGATCCTTTATAAAGAGGAAGTAAGCATGAATAGTTGTGAATGATTATATTCTGGGGAGAAGCTATCCTGCAAATAATCATTTTTACTTTGTTATTGTGCCCCTTAATTTGGTAGATTATAGACAAAGGTCATACAGGCAATGCATATCTGTTCACAAACTCCATTTAAAATTAAAAAGTTTATAACAATACAGATAGCAACGTATTCAGATTATTACACAACAGCTCTGAACAATTGACTTTTCATCCCAAACTACGTTAAATATTAGTGTATATTTCTTTAAAAGTTTATTTGTACATTTCTAAATATTACATTAAATTTTGCCATTCTATTTGTCATTTCACTGCATGTCCCTTCCATTTGAATAATTACTGATTCTAGAAGGTTAGAGTACTAGGCTTAAATTCATGCAATTCTACCCTTAAACGTCTTACTTTGAACCCTCTTAGGAAAATATTGCATGTCTACTCTGTGTAATCTGTGACTACCTACTTTTGTTTTTATAATCACACTCTTTGGAAATTTCTACTTCTGTGTACAAAGTTATATAAATCTGTTAAATCTACAGCAGCTAGGACCCTTTAACAATATATTCCAACCATTTTGTATCAATACCAGTTTAATGTTACAAATACAACTTGTGATAATAATTATATCCTAGGTGACGAATTTACCCTGTGCTAAGCACTAAGTACTTTATGTGAACTATTCATTTAATCTTTAAAACAACCTGTGAGGTAGGTACCATTTAATCACCATCTTTAGATGAGGAAACTGAGGCACAGAGTGGTTAAACAGTACAATTAATAAGGTAACTTGTTGAGCCAGGATTGGAATCCAGGTAGTTTGGCACTAGAGCTTGAACTCTCAACCACAACATAATACTGTTCATGATTATATTTGTATGAAAATCAAGCAACTCTTTTAAAAATTTATTGTTGAAAATCAAGTGCAAATTGTTAAGATGCTCCTTTCCCATTTTTTTCCCCATCACCTGCCGATGCTAAGCTCTCATTATAATGGGCATACATGTTGCCTGCGCAGAACTCTGGAGGCTAAATTCAGCCAAGCTTTCAAGCCTGGTTCCCCCACCTTTTGGCTGTGTGAATTAGGTAGATTATTTATACATCTCTAAGCCTCAATTTCCACATCTGTAAAGTGGGAATGCCAATCACTGAACATACTTCTCAGGGTGGCTGTGAGGAGTTCCTGAGATAAACTATTTGTCAGTGTGCCTGGCATGTTATTATCCATTATCGTAGGTTAAAAATTGTAGCCAGGCTTTAGAAAACAGTGGGTGAATGTTAGATTTATGTGGCTGTGTTTAGTGATTTACCTAATAATGTTAGTTTGCCCTAATTACCATAATGAAATAAATAATCAAGGACATGTTAAATTGAGAAAATGGAATACTCACCAATTTCTGTTAAAAATCAGTTTAAATCCCTGTATTTACTGTATGGATGCCTCCAGCTTAACTCTGGTAAATATACTAGTCACTGTAGTTAGGAGCCATCTGTAAACAGTGGCAAGGTCATCAAAACATGGACATGGTAGTGGTGGTGATTGCAGTGGTGACCAGAGCAGGACAACACTGTTTGATTAGTTCATCTCCTACATATTGCATAAGGACATTATAAAAGCAAATGCAATTATTATAAATGCATTTATAAATCTGAAGTGTTTAGTGAATAATGAATATAAACTTTATGCATAAATGTATCTTACACATAAAAATCGTATCTATAAAGGGAATGCTTAAGCTTGCAAGTATTAAATGAAAGATAAAATTCTTACATAAATAATTCCTCTAACGAAACGCGGGTATTTAAATATGATTTGATTAGTTCTAATAGAGATTTTCCTCGTTTTCAAAGTAAACCCGAGGGAAAAAAATCATCCTGCAATCTTGAATCTTCTTTTTCTTTTTGCTAATCATCTTGTGCTTTAATCATCAGAGATAGCCTCTGGAATCTGATAAAGTAGCCATTCATTCTTTTTCCCCAAGCTACCCAATTGTGATGATATCCTGGATTTTATTCTATCAATTATATATTTTTGTTATCTATTCATAATACAACTTTCTTTTATACTTCCAATCTCTTTGGTAAATAGCAATTCCAGCCCTTTTCTGGACTTGCCTATAGGCTTCATTTTTTTACTATTTTCCTTTTTAGTATCATACTCAACTTTGGCTCTATAGGAAAGCGGATTATCTTCAGAAAAAAATTCTATAGAAAGTTACTACATAACTAAATTAAGTTTAGTTAATCTAATTTAGGTTAAACAAAATAGTGCTTATTCAGGTAACATTTGTTTAGAATCACGTATTTCCAAGTCTGCTTTTCCTAGAATCAGAATCTTGACTTTTATATTGAGTAGACCCAAGCAAGATATTCCATCCATAGCAATACCTAGAAGGGTGTTCTAATTTGAGACTTTATGAAGACAAAACATTCATTGAAAATGATTGAACTCACATTATACAACAAGAATTATACTTTATAATTCAGTTAACTTGGGCATATTTATATTAAACAAAATATATATAGTCCATTAATGCTTCTTCACTAAGGGTGGAAACCCTAATCTGAGAAGGCAGTGTAGCATAGCTGAAGTTCTTTATTATATAGATAAAGAACAGAAGCTTGGAAATAAAAAAGGAATAGAGATTTGTCCTGTCTCTGTTAAGAATTATCATTGAGTTCCTTAGGTGTGTTATTTACCATCTCAAACTCTCAGTTTCCTAATTTATAAGATGTGGATGAAAACAACCTGTTCATAGAAAGGCAGTGAGGAATTGATCAGATAATAAGAAAGATAGATAGATATTAGTAGAGGGTCTGGATTAATCAGCATTCAAGACATTCCAAATGCTGTTACTTGGAATTTTGACTATGCAGGTACAAATTGCATTTGTCTATTTCCGGGTTTTTGTTGATCTTCTTCTGACTCCTAGTGATCTATGAATTGTATGCACGTAATCCTTTCCTCCTCCCTTTTTAATTTCTCTGGATTCCCAGTCTCTATCTGAAATTGCTGAAAGTCTAAGAGCTTTTCTTCTTTCTAGAATGCCCTGAAAAAAATGTCTCCGTCAGTTTTACTTATATATTCACTTTGGAGTCTCCAGTGTGAGGTCCCTGAGGTCCTGCGAACCCCCAGTCAGTCTCCATCAGAAACCCTGGGTCTGGGACTTGCCCTCGGCTGTTTCTCCTGGGTGGTGGTGATAGGAATGAGCAGTGTTGCTTTCTATTGCTTGATTTTTGTTGTTTGTATTTTATTCCACATGAATATGAATTTTTAACAAAAATTCTGGCAGTAATCAACAATATGTCTTTATCATTTTGCAAACCAAAAGTGTCTTTAACAAGGCCAATAATAAAACTGCAATTTTATACTTATCAGTACCAAGTTTTCCCAATAGAGTGACCACTAAAATGTACTCATTTTGTTCTGCATTCTTTTCCCCAAAACTGTTTAACGGACTCTATTTAAACACAAACTGTTTTCTTTTTAAGTGTTAACTGTGACAAAAAACCTCATTCTGTGTTTTTAATGACATTTTAGCTACCATTCTAAAGTCAGGTTGAAAATGACCTCCATTAAATACTAAAGCAAAAAATGTATTGTCAAAAAACAATGTCCCATCAAGTAGGAAAAGAGAAATGTAGACTTTATTGGTCATAGTATTAAGTTAAAATTCTGACTGAAATGTTTGAGGACTGAGAGAATACTTAAATCATTTAACTAAAAAACTGAAAGTATAATAACTTTGTAACATGTGATAAACCTACTGTTTAAAAATAAAATATAAAAAGAGGAAGTTTTAGACAATATTCAATAATTAAATTTTAGAATTTATGAATGAAAATTTTATTCTACAAGTCAGTAAAAATGTATATATCATATATTTCTAATAACCATGGTAATAACTGACATAAAATTTAAGCAAATAATTATTCATTCTATGGAATTTTTTGGAAAGTATATATTAAAATGTCTTTTAGTTAAACATTGGTAAATATTTCTTACCAACCTTGGGCGTTCAAAGTGGAGAATAAGAAAAAACTGAAGGGATTGAATCTTTATGCAGTTAATGTAAAAACATTTCTTGAGAGAAAATGTAATTCAAAAATATTATATCAGCTTGTCTACCTTAGTAAACACAACACACTTTGGCCAAGGGGCATAATAATAATTATCAATTTTTGTTCTATGGCACTGGTTATTTTTATATTGAACTTACCGCTCACTAAATACTAGCTCCAGGAAATAGGCAGAGCTTACTTTACTGAAAAAGTCTCTAATATCAAGTTTTTGTTTCCATTTACCTCTTTCTTATTGAACTAAAATGAAGAATGTTCAGCTCTATGACCTCCCGGTCTCTGTGACACTTCTGTCTTTTGCAAAAATTAATTAGTGAATCAAAGGCTGAATCAGCCTTCTTCCAAGTAATTTTCTCGCTCTTCAGAAAGTTAACTTCTCTGCTCTCATTATCAATGTCCTTTGCCTTGTCAGCAGCATTTAAAACATTATCCATTATTTCTGCATCACTAGCACAATGTCAGTGGGAGGGGGTGAGACCCTTTCTATGGAGCGGATCCCAATGGCAGGGTTAATCAGAGTGGCAGGATCAGGTGTGTCAAACAACTCACCAGGGAGATAATCAGGTATCTGGGTTGAGTTATCAGGTGCTGATGGTAACAAGGAGATAGAGAGCTGTCAGTAGAGCTATTAGGATACAGGATACCAGAACCAGGCTACAAAAATTGTCTCCATGATAAAATGAGTATCCGATAAAACTGTGAAGTTTAGGAAAAACAGAAGCTTGTTTAAAGATCAAGGTTACCATCAGAACCTGAGTTCAGGTTCACAGAATAGAACAAGGTAGGTAGAAGCTACTGGGAAAAGGTGTCTGACGTTCTTTTATTGTTTGTCTGTGCTGAGGATCCTCCTACATCTGAGTTCCCCTGACAGAATCATCTGCCTTACCCAGTCTCCTTGCCCTTCTAAGTGATACACACCTCTTTTGTGCCACATCACACTGTCTTGACTTCCAGTACAATATCTGTGACTAAATATACACTCTTCCTCTACAATTCACATTTTAAACTATTTTCTTTTATTGTAAGATGTTTCAAAAGATCAAAATTGATCCTTGGTGTCATTATTCCCAGAAAATTCTAGAAACTTAGTAGCAAGTGACAATCCTTAACTTTTGATAGAATTAACACAAAAAGATTAAAAGGTATAAAATATAGAAAGTAATTTATATTATATTTATATTATATTTAATAAATACATAAAAGTATAAATTTCCCTGAATATACAACAATAACAAAATCTGGACTGTGATTGCCTTAGCTAAACAATGGTCTTTAACTCTACAATATTTTTAAGAAGAAAAAATATCCAAATATGAAAAAACATTGCTGTTTTAATTTGTGTTAGCATATACATGCTTTTTTATTTTGTCTTTCTTCCTGAACTTTAAATTAAAATGTGTGTGGAAAGAGTGATAGAGAGAAAAACAGAGATAATGAGAGAGAACTAATAAACCCTCGATTCCCTGATACAGCTGTTTTTCTTAAATTAATCAAATGCTATGTTCTGTCTCTGATAATTTGGTTTCAATTTTCCATCTGTCCTGACTCTTGCCATCTGCCCACTATTGATTTTCCCTTCATTCTGCTATACTCTTTGAAGCTCATGGCAACCTAGTTTTGTGAATTATAGATAGGAAGTGATGGAGAACCAGAAGACACACAGAACCTTGTACCCAAGTATGGGAACCCTCAGAGAAGAAGGGGCCAATGCAGCATTAGGCCATAGGACAGTGACCTTGGTCTTCCAGACTAGACTATCTGAGAGATGGAGGGTAAGACTATGATAAGAAGCCCATTGATTGCCTGGTATAGTGATATTCTCCTTGAGTAAGAGTGGGGTTGGATAAGAGGTTTATTTGGGGTAAATACAGGAGATTAGAGGAGAAATAAGAAGCAGATATTTCAAGTGATAACTGGTTTGGGCCAGAAAGATAGAGATATGAATGCAGATGACAGAAAGATGATAGATACATAGATAGAGAGAGAGAGAAAGAGATAGGGATATGATAATCACGTGAATATTGAGAGGAGTAAGGCAAATCATATTTTTAAGTGGTTGAGTGTTACTAAATAAGGAAAATTTGAATCACTCTCTGCACTACCCTCCTCCACACACACACACACAACTTGGTGGGAGGTATATCAGAATATGGGCAGGGAGAGAAAATATGAAATCTAAATACCCTCTTGAGGTGGTTCAAAAGGATGTGTGCCCTTTTGTCTTCACCATTGAGAATGACTACTCTTAAGATTATTTGTATTTGCAAAACTCAGGATCTTGTCTGATGGAATACTGCATGTAAGAGTAGTCAAACTGAACTTTTCCCTTAAAAATTAGGAAGATACACATCCATTCTCTACATCTGTGTCTCTATTCCTGCCTGCAAATAGCTTCATCTGTACCATTTTTCTAGATCCCACATATATGCGTTAATATACGATATTTGTTTTTCTCTTTCTGACTTACTTCACTTTGTATGACAGACTCTAGGTCCATCCATGTCTCTACAAATGACTCATTTTCATTCCTTTTTATGGCTGAGTAATATTCCATTGTATATACATACCACATCTTCTTTATCCATTCATCTGTCAGTGGACATTTATGTGGCTTCCGTATCCTGGCTACTGTAAATAGTGCTGCAATGAACATTGGGGAAGGGGGGGGGTGGGATGAATTGGGAGATTGGGATTGACATATATACACTACCATGTGTAAAACAGATAGCTAGTGGGAACCTGATGTATAGCACTGGGAGCTCAGCTCAGTGCTCGGTGGAGACCTAGGTGGGTGGGATGGGGGGTGAGGAGGGAGGTCCAAATGGGAGGGGATATATGTATACATATAGCTGATTCACTTCATTGTACAGCAGAAACTAACACAACATTGTAAAGCAACTATACCCCAATTTAAAAAAATTAGGAAGACAATTCATGAAGAAATACTAAGTGAGAATATGGTAGGTATCATAAATAGACCAATCTCACCAGCATTGTAAAACTATTCAGGATCTAGATTGCATTCAGAAATGAGTTTTCTGAAAAGGGCACAAAATTATATTTCAGCTTCATGGTTAATTCATTCTTTTTGTTAGACTATAGTTGCTTTCTAATGTTATGTCTATATTTAAAGTGACAAAATTGCACTTGGGAAAAATCATGGCTTATGCAATCTAAAAAAAAATTTGAAAACTTGCTCATAAAAATATTTGAAAATTCCAATTAAGATTGGGACAAAGATGTGCCGATTTCTAAGCTCCTTCCTAAAACCAGTTTTATAAAAGTGCTCCAAATGAGTCATACACAGAGTATAACTTTCATTGGCAATTGGCAATTTTCAGTGCTTCAGAATTTTCAGAAAGATGCCGTTTTTATATTCTAAATTTTGCACTTATGGAAAAATTAATATGATAATCCTTTATAATCTTATATTCACAAATTTCAATCCATGTGTGTGATTATCTCCAGTTGCACTCTAAAGCTGATACCTCTTTTGTTTTTTCCTAATTTCCTTTTACTCATTATTGGCAGATATTTGTGGAATGCATGTGTAGTAGATGTTGCTATTTGTCTTCCAAGTGCTAGTCTCTTTTTCTTTGGTAATACCTCCTGGCTGTGAGGTAGGATTATGACCACCTTGAGAAAAATGCAATGAGGTCCAATCCTCATTGAAGCTATGGGACGTGTAAGAAACCAAGCTTCTGCCAATGGGTTCTGAAAACAAATGTTATATGCAACTTCTAGGAGCCATCTCGAAAAGGAGTGAGTGTATCTGATTCCTTTCACTCTTCTTCCTGTTAGTTGCAATTACAGACATGTTGACTGGAACTGAAAAGCCACTTAAAATCCAAGTTTTGAGTATGATAAAGGAAAAGGTGGATAAAAATATCCACCTGATAATGGTGCAGATCATACCAGTGTTGGAATGCCAAGGTGGGCCCCTATGTGAGAGGGAAATAAATTTTAATCTTGATTAAACCAGAGTTTCTTTCACCAGCAGTTACATCTAATCCTAAGTATGTGTTTTAGAATGTGTCCTATGATACAGATAGCTCTTTCTACTACTTCTGATTAAGAGGTAGAACATAAAATAAAGACAGTAGATAAACACTTAATGTTTGGTCACTGACTATATTATAGGAAAACCTGAACTTGTAAATGCTCTGCAGACTGCTGGGATATTGTATTTGATGACATTAGATACCTTTAAATCTTTTTTTACTCCCTTCCCCACCGAAAACTTTTCACTCGACTCTCACTGCCACTCTTTCCTATAGATGCTTCTCTACATTCTGCTTCCACTATTTCTAATTAAGTTATTTAATTCACATCGCATGTCAGTGATTTTCTTCCTTGTCTTTTTACTTTTATTCTATTTATTTCTAGTTTCCTTGAGCTACCTTTGTATTTCTTTGCTTTTGTAGACATTGTTCCATTACAGTTAGAGGGAGTTGTTGTCTTTTTTCATTTGACAAAAACACCAATCACAGCTCAACACCTTCAATCAGTTTTGTTGACTTGATTCCCAGGTCTTGACTGTGACACTCTGATTCTCTGTATCTCTGTACCTTTCTCTCTTAATTTATTTTGCTCCAAAATTGAACATCCTGGACATCTTAAAGAAAAATTATTTATATGTCTAAAATATTTTAAGAGGCTATCAAAGGCATTAGCGATATTTTTTTTAAAAAATCCCTATTCTACTTTTTCAAATCCTGTTGATGCTACTTCTCAATTTCAAAGTAGAAAATCAAATGATAATTTTTAATCATTACCTAACATTGGCTGATATGTTCCATAAAACAATTTACTAATTCTGTACAACTGAATCACCGGCCAATGGGATGAAAAGGTATAAGTAGAAGCAGGCTCTTGCAGCAGAGTCTTGAAAATTTTTAAGTATTTGAGGTTGGTTTAGAAAAAAACCAGAATTATAAAATACACAGTTCTATGGATATGTAACTAAGTGACATTTTAAAAAGAAAAATTAAAGCAATTTATATTATACTCTAAAGAAGAATGAGGATCTAGGAGAGAGAAGGACATCAGTAAAAAGAACAATTCTTTGAAATTCAACTTGTTCCATAGCCTATATGTGGGACAGGTCTGAGATAAAATGTGGCATTCTGATACTGCCAGTGATAAACCCAAAATCAAAATAGGGGGAATACTGCTGCCAACCATGGTCTTAACACATGATGCTGTTTTCTTATTTCATGTATTTTTCCTGACAGTTCTTCTAAGTTATTTCTCATGAGAAAAATTGAGTTAAGTCATCCCTAGAAAAGTGAGTCATAGTATCTAAACACACAGGAGTATCATTCCATGGATGAATAAATGAGAGCAATTCTCTTTCAAACATGCCAGATGCTATACATTTTCTGGAAAGGATCAGGATTTCAAGTCCTTAGTGAGACTTCCCGCTAAGCTGAACATCTGTTCCTAATATATTGTGCACTTGCTAGTAAGCCTAAGAATGCTAAGGTGATTAGAACATCTTGATTGTGTTTTCCAATAGTACACAGACAAAAGAAGATGTCGAACTGGAGCACTGAGCAGGCAAGGAATCAACACTCAGCCACCATCCAAATATCGACCACCTTGTTCCCCCTCTCCTCTCATTTATCAGGTGTTAGAAATTTTCACAAAAATATAATTCACCTATTACTTCATGAAAAGCATGTGACGTCATCCCTGAAATGAATGAACAACGAATGATGAGGATATACAGAAGAATAACTTTCACATAGCAAAAACATTTCTGCTCTTTTAAGTGTTTTAATTTTCTTGGCCATTTTGTCTGAATTGCTTCTTTATACCATTGAAATTATGAAGTAATGAAAATAATTAGTGTAACCTTATAGGGCATATGAAATTGATTGCTTTGTGAAATTGTTCTTCCATTTAAATATTCCTCTTCATCCATTAGTTTATATCTGGTCATTTACCAAATTCTTTCTGACTTTTTCCTTACCAATGACCTTGTATCTATAAATACTGCATTAAAAATTCATATATTCTATTGAGAAATCCCCAAAGAAATACTATAACAAACATGAAAGGCAATCAAGTCAATGTACATTATTTGCAAATCAAAAAAAGTAAGTTTTTAACCACTGAAACATAGCCCCCTTATTAAACTCTCTAAATTACCAGTAATACAGATTCAGAATAATAAGAATGCAATTTTTCCCTTAGGCCATACCTGATTAAGCAAATTTGATTCAATTAATTGAGCCTGTAAATCTGTAAAAACCTGAATATCCTGAAAAATTTATAACATGGTTTCATTCTGTAAGGAAAAGATGGTTAAAATTATAGGTACAAGAGAGATAACAAGATCATATTTTCCAAGTACCATAATCATGCTTAGGTCATTATTGTTTGATTTTCCATACTATCTTTGAAAATGTGTTTCATATATTCATTTTGAGTTTAATTCAGACAAAGAGCATGTTATTTCACTAAAACAAAGGGCTGGAAATGAGTTTTCAAGATTTTTTTAAAAATGATGATCACGTACTTAGGGGCCAAAATCAGTACAATGCACCACTGGGAAATATGTTTGCCAAAAGTATGCTGTACTTTAGCTTCTCAGACTTAGAAAGCAGAGAGGTCTTTGAATAGTTCTGACCATCTTAGATGTGTGAAACATTCCTCTAGCTTTTATATAATTGTAATATCCGATTGCTCAAGGGAAGAATTGATATGGTTGGCAAAATCCAGTCTTACATCTCAACATTCAGCATAGCTTAGTAGATTATTACAGCACATAAATGATATGAAAACAAAAAAGATATAGTAAGAAAACACTGTGTTATGGGACATCTTATTTAAACTGATGATTCTCGTGAAGTAAGTTTATGAAAACAAAGCAGCTGCACCAAATCATGTGAGTTGGTAAAATGTGTGTGTTTTGTATACGTTTCCCCAAATGGTCTAATTCAGAGAATGATATTTCAGTAATTAGCAGCAACCAAGAGGGGAAAACCAAAATGGATTAGCACGTCTAGTGTAGTATCTTAACGAGCGCATTTTGTAACAGGATTGGTATGTTCTGTAACACAAAGTACAGTTGACAAGATACCTAATATATAATCCAGTCTATTTACTGTGTCTAGGATAAATAATATAATTTTGTTATTTTTCAAAGCTGACCTGGTCTTTTCCTATCATTCTTGTTACAATAATTATTCTTTTTTTTTTTTGCGGTACGCGGGCCTCTCACTGTTGTGGCCTCTCCCGTTGCGGAGCGCAGGCTCCGGATGCGCAGGCTCAGTGGCCATGGCTCACGGGCCCAGCCGCTCCGCGGCATGTGGGATCTTCCCAGACCAGGGCACGAACCCGTGTCCCCTGCATCGGCAGGCAGACTCTCAACCACTGGGCCACTAGGGAATCCCAATTATTCTTAATATAGTCTTAATATATCAATTATTAATAGTTTTACTTGAAGTATAATAACTCCAAAACCTGAAAATTTTAAATAGATAGCAATAAGTAGAATTCTGCATATTTTTAGTTTAGTTTTACTTTTTATGGGGGGGTTTCTTTATTATACTATCTTCAAAGAATATTTATTTTTATATTGTATAAAAAAGGAAAGCTTGATTCACTTATTTTCTGGGCATATTTTTTTTTAGAATATAGATTTAACTTCAAAAAGAAGTAACATTCAGGCAATTGCTAGCACGGAGGTAATTGCAAGAGAATTTAGCTCCTATGAATGAATTCATGTTCCTTTTCCTGAATGATTCATATAAGAGAGTACAGAGAAAATTACAGATAATTCTGCTGACCTATGCCTATGTTGAGTGTACATGAAGAATGGGAAAGAAGCCAGAATGTTGGAAACAAAGAAATGTCCCAATTTAAAAAAGTGTTTCACAAGAAATCACTGGGGTCAGATCTTATTTGTCTTTTAATGGGGTTACTGGATCATGAGAGGCCATTCACAGACGTTTCTAGATGTTTTGGCATAACATTTTTCAAAGCCTTTCATAATAAATGTGAAAAAAATGGAGTATGGGAGTTAAAAGGAAATACTCTTAAGTAGCTTAATAATCGATGAAAATCCTGGCCTATGAATGTGTAAAGGTCATTTTGGAGAGAAATCTTATCACTATCCTCTTCAAAATGTTTATCCAGGACTTGACTGAGACACCATTGGCGTCCTTATATATGTTCAGCTTGGCACAAAGCTGGAGGGCATAGCTGATATTCAGATAGCATAATTGTATGCAAAAAAATTATTTTTACAAGTTCAGTTGATGGTTCATATCTAATAAAAAGAACTTTAGTAAAGATAAAAATCAATTCCTATTTCGTTTCAAAATCCACTACAAAGCTAAAGGCAAGTGGAAGTATTGTTCTAACTTAGTGAGACAGTCACAGGGGAGATACAGAGCTTTGGATGAGAGAATTGTCTTTCATGTCATGAGAGGATGACTTCTCAGTCATTTTCTTAATTCTCTGAATTAAGAAGTTAAATAATCATACCTCTACCTCTGAAGTTAAATAATCATATATTTATTATACCATATAAATTTGGGAATTGTTTGGAAAGCATTTATGAATAAAACTTTTTCTATCTCTCTGAGCATCTGGGTGAATACAAGTTCCTTGTCCATGAAGAGATTACTCTTTGGTCTCTGACTCTCTCCAGAACGATCATGGTATAACTCAACTGAGGAAAAAAAAAAAAAAAGTTCTTCAAATTCTCCTGAAACTAGAAAACTTCCTCTATTGCGAGTAGTCAGTTCATTTTAATGTTGGAAAAAGAATGTGTCTGCTTTTATAGGAACTGGTTCTATGTCAGCTATTACTATAGGAAATGTATTGTGCTCCTTTTACTCAAATAGAATAATCGCAACAATCGTTTTAATGCATATCAAATATAAAGGTATAATCATAATTTTGGTACTAGAAACCATTTTCAGGCATTTAAAAAAGTCTAATCTTTAATAAAACAAGTTTTTGTGTTGGCAGTAAGGTCAGTTGGAAATGGATTTATCACAAATGATATTTTTCAAATAAAATTGGTGTTTACCTTTGATGTAAAAAAATCAAGAGAAATATAACATGGCAAGCATATTGATCTTATTAGAACATTCCTCCCACAGAGGAGCTAAGTTTAAAGTTCTTAAATAACCCAGTTAGGGACTTTTAAGAGAGAAAGAGAAAAGAAAAATAAAACCTGGCCAAATGATGACTAATTAGAATGACAGGCATTATTCTAACTCATGGGGCAGTCACAGTACCTAAGCAGTAAAAATAGTGTCTCATTAGTCCTTTAAACATTATTCCCAGGTTTCTGTGAAATTGATATTTAATCACTTTCCTAATGTATAGCAGGCCCTTATTACACTGGGAAGACATGGGGAGTGAAAAGTTTATAAAATTTCTGTCAATCTCTTTTCAATTTGAAGAATGATTCATTATAATGGGCCACCAGTGGCAGAGGGACGCTGAATGGGAGCCTGTAATTAACTTCACCTCCTGCTTTATTGATGGCATTTGCTGGGTACTGAGATTAGATGGTGTATCTGGGGAGCTGTACCCTGTGGATCATGCTGTACAATACTCTAAACTACATCTAAATCATATCTACAGATGTGTTCCTCACAATTCTAGATAGTGGCTTTATGAAACTTAGGGCTCTTTTAAAGTACTTGGAGACTAAGTTTGCTACTCAGAATAGTGCATATAGATAAAATTAGTGTCTAAATGAAGAAAACGTGTGTCTAACTTAGGGGGCAACTCTGTAAAGAACAAAAATTGACCTAAAGAGGACACAGCACAACAATTGCCTTTTTAAAACTGTCATTGCATTTCATTACTTTCCTTTTAGAAGTGTTCAATACTATTTTACTCTTATTAGATGCTTAAAATAAAATTATGGTTATGAGAGCTATTTCATTTTGTCATTAAAATTTAGTTTCATGTGCATATATAAGAAAAGTTAATCCAGCAACCTCCACTTCCCCCCCCAAGAAAGACTCCACTTCCCCCTCCAAAAAAACAAAACAAAACAAAAACAAAGAATATTTTTCCACACTTAACCAAAGAAAATAGTAAAGGGTGAAAACCCTAAGCTCTTTCATTCCATGACAAGGCTTGTGATAGGTCTTTCCGTAAGATGGTAGGATGGTCGTTTTTATTTTCTGTCCTAATAAGTTCTCTATATTTTATACTTTTGAAAGAGAAACATAATCTTGGCATATTTGCCATACCTCATATCGTTGAGTTTATCCATTTTTGGTTTCCTGTTCTCAAAGCCCCTCGGCATTTCCTGCGAAACTAGTACAGGGTTTTGTCCTTCTCGATCTCATGTTCTAATGTGGGTAAGGACGTGAAAACCTCTGTACTGATAAAACAATGCAGTGAGTACTTTTCTAGCAGGTATTACAACTTCTTTAGTAAGTGTTAGAGCATTCAGAGCAACTCTTCATCTGAGGCTCAGAAAGGAGTACTATCAACAAATATTTTAAAGTAACTCAAGAATCTTCAATTTGTTCTTTTACTATGGCCTGGCAGAATGTATTATTCTGGAAATCAGGAAACAGGTTCTGCTGTACTTACACTAAATGAAATTGGGTAAATAATGACACTAAAATTTAATTAAATGAAACATAGAAATAGATTTTTGTCTTGACTAAAAAATAGGAATTTACAAAAAGTCTTCCTGAATATTGCATTATTACTTAAAATCCCCTCCAAATACTTTTGAATCAGTGTTTTTATACAGTTCAAATTTTTAAATAAAATATATAATATTCATTATAACCATTCAACTTCCATGACAGTATTATAGCATTATCAAAACCTTCTCTAATACTGTGCTATAGCTTTTACAAATCATGTGCTGAAAGCAAGACCTAAATTTCACAATGTGCATTCCACTTTTCTATTAAGTGAGAACCCTCTAAAGACCACAAAGGGGCCAAATTATCTAAAATATTAAAGGCTTATTATATTTCTACTGAATTATCAATTTTGTAAAACAATTAAACAGGGAAAGCCAATTAGCGTAAAAGTAGTCTTTAGAGTATAATCATTAGTTAGAAGCTCATTTGATAAGGTTAGGTCCAAATCTAATAAGTTAAACCCCCAGCAGAACCATAAAGAGCCTTAGTGGCAGTTTTTAAGAGTCTCATTCTCTAAATAGACACCACAAAAAATTAAGGAAATTGAAAAAAAAGTTATTTTTGCCATAATCAACAAAATCTCTATAGAGCTATGTCAAGTAAGAATCAGGGTAGTTTCTTAATTACAATGACTAGAAATTTGTTTGTACTATGAATCAAAATAATTATTCTAGTCTCTTCCAATGGAGTACTAAGGACTACAGGTTAAAGAAATATAGGAAGAGGAGACAAAATATATAATAAAGCAAATGCTTCGTAACTTTGGGGAAAACGAACATTAGTAGAGTGAGAACGCACAAATCTGATTTACATGATTATCACTGTACTGTAACATTTTCAGCCTCTGTTAGCTCTGCCTTATTTATGTTAGGAAAATATTCTTTAAGTAAAAATGAAATAAATTAAAGTAGAAGTTAGGTGGTTTATATGAATAGATTTGTTTACATAATTTGTTTACATAATTTGTTACATAATTGTAGCATATAATTGTAACATATGTAACATAATGAAATAAATTAAAGTAGAAGTTAGGTGGTTTATATGAATATATTTGTTTACATAATTTGTTTACATAATTTGTTACATAATTGTGAACTCATCTAAATATTGAAGCAATTACTAAACCTATTATTTTGCACAAAGAATTGGACCATTTTCAAGAAAAGAAGATGCAGCCTACTGAATGCTAACCTATTGACCCATTTGAATAAACAAAAGTCACCCACTCTAGAATACAGGGGTTTTTAAATATATATATATATATATATATATATATATCTTAAAATAACATCACCTTGTTTTAATTTTTGCCTCAGCTACATACATTTTACTTAACTATTACATGAATAGACATGAATGAAAAATGATCTATTACAGATCAGAAAAATAATGTTCTTGGTTCAACATTTCCTTCCACCCTTACAACTTCTGTCTTTTGAATTCTAAAGGAAATAGAGCATTGACATAATCTGATCATCTACCCATCACTACAACCACATTCAAAAAAGAACAGGTTGGTCCTTGGGGAACATTGGTTGATGACATCTCCTGCACGACCCTACATAAAAATGATCATCTTCAAGCAGTTATATAAGCCTTATAAACAGTTATCTGCCTCTTCCTATTCCTTTTATTTCTATATTTCATGTGCATATATTTTATGATTCAATTTTAAATACTGCTATAATTTAGTCATATATTTTGACATCTTCATTTTTAAGTATCAATCTTTGTTATATTAAAGCATTTTGAGTGGCTGTTTTGTTCTTTCCTGGTAATAGTGTTCTGAAGCTACATCTTATTAATACAGTTGCATAAATAATCATGCAAGATCCCTCAGGTAATTAAAAAATAAAATAAAATGAGCATCTGTTTGTACAAATTCATAATGTGAGTGATAATATGCAGGTTAAAGGTTAACACAGAAAAAATGGACATGGTGCATGAACACAAAATAAATTATTACATCGCTATGTAATTTTATTTATTCCATTTAGTTAATTATGCTGTATATCAAACTAATAGTTAAATAGGCAAGCTGTACTTCAGTGTCCTATTCATACAACTATAAATTACTCTGTACATCTAGAATTGTGATTAGCCATAAATCTCTCAGCAAGGTATAATAACAAAATATAATTTGCCTCACTACTTGAAAACTTCACAAATGTACTTTTAAAGTATATTTCAAAAGAAATGACATTAACTCTAGCAGTCATAGCTTAATAAATTTAAGTACCTCAATATGTAGGAAAAATATTTCTGTTACCTATGGCTGCATAATAGATTTCCTCAAAACTTAGTGACTAAAACAACCTTTATTTGCTCGCAATTCTGCAATTTGGGCAGCAACAGCTCATCTGTGTTCCATATGGCATCAGGAGGGTGGCTTTCCTGGAGCTGAATAATCCACTTCTTAGATGGCCTCTCTCACGTTTCTGGAAAGTTAACACAGTCTGCCAACTGGGAACTCATCTGAGGCTGCTGTCCAGGGTCTTTGGTTATTCTTTATGTGGTTTCTCCAGTTGAGTAGGTTGACTTCCTCCCAATATGGTAGAGGGGGCCTCAGGGTGGCCAGACTTCTTATTCAATACATGTCGGCAGGTAAACCTCAGAGCACAAAAGCATAACACGCTAGGCCTTCTTAAGGCTTTGATCTTCGACAGGCACACCTTCAATTCTTCTGCCTTCTCTTAGTTAAAGCAGGTCAGGAGCCAAATGAGGTTCAGTGGGAGGGGACTGCACAGGTGTATGAGGCCCTAAAATATATATTCAACCTCCACAAATAATCCCCTATACAATTTCCAGAAGTGCAAACCAATATGTTTCTAGTTGGTATCAGTTTCATTTCAACTTAATGTAAATACATATATATGACCAGATTTTCCAAGAGTTTAATAACAAGGTAGCTAACCTTAAATATCTTTTATTAAAAATCAATGAAAAGTCCTAGGACAGAATTCTATATATTCCACCCATATTCCCCATCTAATTTTTCAGCCCTACCTATCATGGTATAGAATTAGCCCAATAGAAGAAAGCTGGCAATAGAAGAAAGCTGATGTAGCCACTGAGGTCCCGTCACCTGAGGAGATGTAAGAATACCTATGTCCTCTTTATCAGATTATACAGCAATTCCAATTTTTTCACACTCTTTTCCTTCAGTATACAGTACTGTTTATGTTCATCAAAAGCAATAATAATGTTGAGATAAGTTCTATCTTTAAAAGGTAATTCCTTAGAATTTTATGCAGTCAAAGATGATAAACTTAAGTATAAATACTTATTTAATGGTAAATTACTGGATGAAGTTAAAATGTTCCACCAGTTTTCAAGATTTAGAAACTTGGACAATCAAGGTATCTGTCCGTTGCTAGTCCAAACAACACAGGTTGTACTGAGGCAAAGTTGATGGCATAACTGAACACTGCCTTGAGTGGAAGGTGTTGTAAAACATAGGGAACATGTAAAATATGTGAATGCAGAAGAAGTTGGGAGAGGTGAGTGAGAGGAGAAGTGAGAATTAGTACACAAGAGAAGAGCTGCAAAGAAATTCATAACATCTAACATTTATTGTGCATATATTATATATCAAGCACATCATTTATATCACTTACCAAATTAGAGTAAGCCTGCAACCCACCATCAATTATAATACTTACAGAAAGAAAAAAAGAGAAAGAGATGAGAGGAGGCAATAACTGGCCAAGTGGAAGAGAAGGAGCGAAGTCTGAGCAAATACCTGTAAGAAGGATCATTATTCACAGCTTAAGCTTCAGTGTTCCCTGGGTAGTTACTAGAATGGATTAGAAAGAATCATTGGCAAAGTTAGAGAAACTCATGGAAGATGGGAACGAATTTGTGGGAGTGGGTGAAGAACTTGGATTCAGACACAATGAGTTTGGGTTAACATGGTAGTTAGTGCAAATATATGGTAAAGAAAGTGGTATAGAAATTGAGAACCAAAATTAGACAAGAGATAATAATTAGAGAAACATAAGCATAACATCTCAAAGGCAAAATCACCTCACAAAGGAAGAAAGTAGAAGTAAAAGAACAAAGTTACAAGGGGTCAGGATTGAGGAGAACATAATTTGCAAGGGGAGGAGAAGGAAAAGGAATGAGTGGAAAAGAGGGATTGTAAAAATAAGAAAAGAACAAACGTATAGCGTCATAGACAAAAAAATACAGAAACGTGGCCAGCACTATGAAGCACAATTAGCACTGAGGAAGGATGCCGTTGCCTGTTTAATTTTTATTCTGGAATAATAGCTTCCCTGTGATTCATTTGGATGTGTTTTTTTTTCTAATACATCTTTATGGCAACAGCTCAGTTTCATAATATATTAGTCTACTGTATTTCTCAGGGAGTATTTCTTTAATGTATTTCTCTAATGGCAGTACTGTCCAATATACTGTAGATGTTTTAGCAAATTTAGTTTTAGTTTAATTATAGAATTAAAACACTTCCTGACAGTAATATACTGACTTCACATAAAATAATCTATATTTTCTTACACAGTATAAATAATAACTTGAATAATAGCATTATACACTTAACAAAAATAAACAATTAAGAATGTTCTATCATTTTCCCTTAAAAATCACATCTTCATGATCTTGATCCTTGATATTTATGAGGACAAATTACCCCATAGTGTAGCCAGAATAAGAGAACTTTCATTGAGAGACTATTTGCATTTAAGAACACAATTATTGTTTTGGTATTGCCCTATACTATTTAAAAATACATGAAAATATAGTTTAAATAAATACTTTGATTTTTGTAGCCTTTTAGAGAATCTAGGACAGTGACCACTTTATTGAGCATATACTGTATACCAGTCACGGTTCTAAATTCTCTACATATATTACCTTACTTTAATCCCCACAAAATTCTGTTGAGGCAAATACTATTGTTATCTGCATTTTATAGAGAAGGAACATAAGGCTCAGAAGTGATGATTTGCTCAAGGCTTCAGTACAAGAAAGTGGTAGAATCATGTTCAAATTCAGACTGCCTGTTGAGTTGTATTCTTTACCATCCCAGATGATAAAATATCCGATGACAAGGTGAGCTGGCCTTTTAATTGTCCTGCCAGAAAAATTTAGGGGAAAGGATAGCCCTGAGTTGTCATGTGGTATGTAGTTATAAAAATACCTTGTTAGAGCCACTAGGGAATTGACTTGATATACATCAGAGAGGACTCTTTGGTACTCAGAGAACCATGAAGAAATTCATCATAAAGATCTAGAAACCAAAGACTTCTTCAGAGCAGCTGCCTTCCAGGGAAACTAACGAGAAAATGAACTTTCTCTGCCCTTCCGCACTCCCTCACTTGGTAGGTCAGAACCCGGCAACCCTGTGAATGACCTAAGCCTTCATTCTATTTCAACATTGAATTTAAGTACTTCTGATAAAGCTAAAGAATTCACAAAGGACCGCAGAATAAATCAATAAAATAACTTCTTAAAAACATTTATGGAAAACAGTGAGTTCCATCTTTGCCCTTTATGACCACAACTAATCTCTACAAATCTCCCGCGTACAATGACTTCACCTAACCCCTAGTCCTCGAATTCATACTTATCACTGTCTTACTTCTTGATCCTGTGACTTTGAGGCCTGTGGTATGGCCTCAAACAGGCAAGGGAGATATGTAATAAATATGAATAAATTAAATGAATAAATGCGTAATATCTAACAACACTAAATGATTTATGTATCTGTATTTTCAAATGGAAACTCATTTCTTTTAGCTTTTAACCAAATTAATGTGTTTATTGAAAATATATTTAGAAAGTTTAAAACCTCTTATAAACCTACTCTATAATTTGACTCTCCAGTTGCTAAAACAAATTAATTTTGACACATATTTTTGAACTTAGAAACACACACATACACACTCAGCACACACATTCAAGTGCTTATTTAACTGAATGCGTAGACTTAAAGTATTTAAATGGCTGAACAGTTTACTATCATCTTCATTTGCTGTACTTTTCAAGCAAATTAAAGTACATTTAAGGTATAGATTATTTGATCAACTTGATGAACATTTTTGCCTGCCTATAATTTAATTATTGTAAGTAATCATGTATGAACATCTTTGGACATACATATTTGCACATTTCTCTTATCCTTTGATTTTTTACACACATTATTAAATTGTTCTTTTAAATGGACATAGATTACATTTCCACTAACATTGTTTTCAAGGAAGCAGAGACTCACACCTTAACAAGGAATGGACGTTAATGATCTTTTTAAATGTTTTAATAGTTCCTTGCTCATTTCAGTGAGATTTTAAAAGTCATGGGAAGTAAAGAAATGAAACAATTGACATCTCGAAACTAGAAGTCAGAAGAATTTGTTACACTAATTTGAAGTGCTTTTATAATCCTTATTCATTTTTATTAAAAAGTGTCAAATTAAGAAATGCTGTTATTCGATAGAAAATGTATTTTCTATCAGAGTTTCGTTAAAGGACATAAGCCTAGTAGTTTTGCAATTTAAAAGAACACAGAATTTTCCTGTATTTGTATCTTTTTTAAAAAGTTCATTGGGCTTTTATAAATATTTTTAATGTACGTAAAATCAAAGCATCAAATCCTTGACAATAAAAGGGAAAATTGCATTCTAAATGTATATCTTTACTCATAAGCAAGTGCTGTAGCCCAAGTCTGTAAAAGTGAAATCAAGACGATGAAGTTATCCCGCCGCTTTGGTGCTGGTACAGCAGTGCCTAGGGTAGGATCCTGTTAACTGAAGGCAAACACAAACATGCTCCAACTTCAGCAAAGGACATAACGGCAGCTTCTCCCCCGAGTGTAGCTATTATTGTTCTAAAGCAAACACTAATGGAAAGCTCCAAGGAAAGAACTGCCAAGCGGAAAAAAGAAAAGAGCCAAAAACAAAATAAGAGACAGGGCATTTCTTTATGATGCCTCAGACAGACTTCAATCATTGCTTCCTTCTGACTACCCTTAGGAAGGAGCCCAAAACAGCTGCTACCTCGAACAAATCTGAAAAACCTTCATGGCAGAAACCAGCGCTTCCCTAGTGCCTATCCACTTTCTTGTAAAAAGCTCGCTCCTATTTCTGAAGAATATATTATTATATTATGTGTGCTTATGTATATTTTCGTATATATGTTATAAATATGCACAAGTAACATATATATAAGCACATAAAATATATATAGTAAAGTGCATATATATACAAAATATATGAGTACATATCTAAATATAAAATGCTTATATGTATAAATATATAGTATTTATTATATAAGCATTTATATGTACATATTTTTCCAACTTTATTGAGGAATAACAAATATAATTGACAAATATAATTGTATATATTAAAGTGTACAATATGACGATTTCATATACATATATTGTGGAATGATTACCAAGATCAAGATACCTAATACATCCATCACCTCACTTAGTTAATTCTTTTCTTTTTTGTTTTTTGTAGTGAGAATGCTTAAGATATGCCCTAAGTATATTTCAAGTATATAATACCATATTATTAACTGTAGTCATGATAGTGGACATTAGATGCTCAGAAATTATTCATTTTATAACCAAAAGTGTGTACTATTTGGACCCTCCCCCCAGGCCCTGGCAGCCACCATTCTATTATCTGTTTCTATGAAATCATTTGTTTTACTTAGAGTCTACATATAAGTGATACCATATAGTATTTGTCTTTCTCTGTCTGACTTGTTTCACTTAGTATAATGCCCTTCAGGTTTATGCATGTTGTTGCAAATAACAGGATTCCCTTCTTTTTTATGACTAATATTCCTGTGTATGTGTGCGTGTACATGTGTGTATCAGTTTCTTTATCCATCAGTCTATCAAAGGACATTTAAGTCATTTCCCTATCTTGGCAATTGTGAATAATACTGCAATGAGCATGGAGATGCAGATATCTCCTCAAGATACTGATTTCATTTCCCTTAGATATATACCCAGGATTTGGATTGCTGGATTATATGGTAGTTCAATTTTTAATTTTTTTGAGGGACCAGCATACTGTTTTATATAATGGCTACATCAATTTATATTCCCATCAATTGTGTATAAGTTTTCCCTTTATTTTATATCCTCACCAGCATGTGTTAACTATTGTCTTTTTGAAAATAGCCATCATAACAGATGTAAGGTTATATATATCTTATTGCAGTTTCGATTTGTGTTTCTCTAATGATTAGTGATGTTGAACACCCTTCTAGGTACCTGTTGGCCGTTTGTTAGGTTTTCTTTGGAAAAATGTCTGTTCAGTTCCTTTGCTTATTTTTAAATTGGATTTATTTGCTTTTCTACTATTGGGTTGCTGATGGCATGATTTTATATATAGAAAACTCTGTAAATTCCACCCCAAAAAATTGTTAGAACTAATAAATGAATTCATTAAAGTTGCAGGATGCAAAATTAACACATAAAAATTAGTTTCATTTCTAGGCACTTTGAAGGGGAAATTAAGAGAACAGTTCCATTTATAATAGCATCAGAAACAATAAAATAATAATAATATTATTAAGTATTATTTCAGATGAAAGACTGAAACTATAAGACATTGATAGAAGACATTAAAAGCACAAATCACTGGAAAGATATCTCATGCTCATGGATCAGAAAAATTAATATTGTTAAATGTGAGCTCTACTGAAAGCAATGTACAGACTCAGTGTAATTCTTATGAAAATTTTATGGCATTTTTACAGAAATAGAAAATAAATCCTAAAATTTGTATATAACAATAAAAGACCCCACATAGACAAAGCAACCTTAAGAAAAAAGAGCAAAGCTGGAGGCATCACACTCAGTGATTTTGAACTATTATAAAGTAATAGTAATCAAAACGGAATGGCAGTGGCATCAGAACAGGCACATTGACCAGTGGAACAAAATAGAAACCCCAAGATAAACCCACACACATACTGTCAACTAATTTTTGACTAGGATGCCAAAAATATACAATAGGGAAAGAATAGTCTCTTCAATAAATGATGTTGGGAAAACTTTATATTCACATGCAAACAAATAAAATTATACCCCTATCTTACACCACTCACAAAAAAACAACTCAAAATGGATTAAAGTCTTAAATGTAAGACCTGAAAAACCTAGAAGAAAACGTAGGGAAAACCTCCTTGACATTGGTCTTGGCAATGATTTTTTCAATAAGACAACTAAAGCACAGGCAATAATAGCTAAAATAAAGTCATGGGACTATATCAAATTTTAAAACTTTTGCACAGCAAAAGAAGCAATCAATAAATTGAAAATGCTAACTATGGACAGGGAGAAAATATTTGCAACAATCTATCTGGTAAAGAATATCCAAACTGTATTATTTTTTTAATATATTAACATATATATACATCTGCATTTATGTATGTTTGTAGTTATATAGGTATATGTATGGTCTATATAATTATCTGCATGTATAATATGTTTCAAGTACAATTTACTTCAAAATAATAAGTCCACAATATTATCTAAAATGTAATGATCATGATAGACATACCTCAGTGATATTGCAGGTACAACTCTCAACCACTACAGTAAAGCAAATATAGCAATAAAGTGAGTCACAATTTTTTTAAGTTTCCCAATGCATATAAAAGTTTTGTTTACACTAGACTGTAGTCCTCCAAGTGTTTAATAGCATTGTGACTAAAACATACTTAATTTAAAAATACTTTATTGCTAAAAAATGCTATCACAGGGGCTTTCAGTGAGTTGTAGTATTTTTGCTGGCGGAGGGTCTTGCCTCAGTGTTGCTGGCTGCTGACTGAGCACAGTGATGGCTGCTGAAGGCTGAGGTGGCCGTGGCCATTTCTTAGAATAAGATGACAATGAAGTTTGCCACAGTGAATGCCTCTTCCTTTCAGGAACAATTTCTCTGTAGCTTGCCATGCTGTTTTACCCACACTAGAATTTTACCCACACTAGAACTTCTTTCAAAATTGGAGGCAGTCCTCTCAGACCCTGCTGCTGCCTTATCAACTAAGTTTATGTAATATTCTAAATCATTTGTTGTCATTTCAAGAATCATCACAGTATCTTCATCAGGAGCAATTTCATCTCAAGAAATCACTTTTTTTGCTCATCCATAGGAAGCAAATCCCCATCCATTCAAGTTTTATCTGAGATTTCAGCAATTCAGACAAATCTTCAGGCTCCACTTCTAAGTCTAGTTCTCTTGCTATTCCTACCACATTTTCAGTTACTTCCTCCACTGAAGTCTTGAACCCCTCAAAGTCATCCATGAGAGTTGGAATCAACTTCTTCCAAATTCCTGTTAATATTCGTATTTTGACCTGTTCCCATGAATCAGGAACGTTCTTACTGGCATCTAGAATGGTGAATCCTTCCCAGAAAGTTTTCCATTGACGTTGCCTGGATCTGTCAGAGGAATTACTATCTATGGCAGCTATAGCCTTATAAAATGTATTTCTTAAATAATAAGACTTGAAAGTTGAAATTACTCCTTGATCCATGGGCTGAAGTATGAATGTTGTGTTAGCAGGCAGGAAAACAAAGATTAATCTCATTGTACACTTTTATCAGAGTTCTTGGGTGACCAAGTGCATTGTCAATAAGCAGTATTATGTTAAAAGAAATCTTTTTTTTTTTTTCTGAGCAGTAGGTCTCAACGATGGGATTAAAATATTCGGTAAACCAGGTTATATACAGATGTGCTGTCAGCCAGCTGTCTTGTTCCATCATAGAGCACAGGCAGAGTAGATTTAGCATAATGCTTATGGGCCCTAGGATTTTCACAGTGGCAAATGAGCATGGGCTTCAACTTAAAATCACTTAAAGTAGCTGCAATAGTGCCTGAAAAGAGAGTCAGACTGTTTTTTGAAGCTTTGAAGCCAATCATTGATTTCTTCTCTCTAGCTATAAAAGTCCTAGATGGCATCTTCCCGTACAAGGCTGTTTTGTCTACTTTAAAAATCTGTTGTTTCGTGTAGACACCTTCATGAGTTATCTTAGCTAGACACTCTGGATAACTTGCTGCAGGCTCTACAACAGCACTTGCTTCTTCACCTTGCACTTTTATGTTATGGAGACAGCTTCTTTCCTTAAACTTCATGAATGAGTCTCTGTGAGCTTCAAACTTTTCTTCTGCAGCTTTTTCACCTCCCTCAGCCTTCATAGAATTGAAGAGAGTTAGGACCTGGCTCTGGATTGGACTTTGGTTTAAGAGAATGTTGTGGCTGATTTGATCTTCTACCCAAACTAAAACTCTCCATAACAGCAATAAGGCCATTTTGCTTTCTTATCATACGTGTGTTCCCAGAAGTAGCACTTTTAATTTCCTTCAAGAACTTTTCTTTTGTATTCACAACTTGACTGTTTGGTGCAAGAGGCCTAGATTTCAGCCTGTCTTGGCTTTTGACATGCCTTCATCACTAAGCTTAATCATGTCTAACTTCTGATTTAAAGTGAAAGATATATGACTCCTACTTTCACTTGAATACTTAAATGCTGTTATAGGGTTATTAGTGGTCCTAATTTCAATACTGTTGTGTCACAGAAAATACGGAGGCCCTGAGGAGAGGGAGAGAGTTGGGGGAGGGCCCAGTGAGCGGAGCAGTCAGAACACACACAAAATTTATCGATTAAGTTTGTAGTCTTATATGGGCATGGTTCATGGTGCCCCAAAACAAAGACAACAATAACATCAAAGATCGCTGATCACAGATCACCATAACAAATATAATAATAATGAGGAAGTTTTAAATATTGCAGGCATTACTAAAATGTGATACAGAGACAGGAAGTGAGCAAATGCTGTTGGAAAAATGGCACCAATAGACTTGATCAACACACGGTTGCTACAAAACTTCAACTTGTAAAATATTCAATTTCTGTGAAGCACCATAAAGCAAGATATGGCTATATATTTTTATTTAAAAACTGACACTTTAGGGCTTCCCTGGTGGCGCAGTGGTTGAGAGTCCGCCTGCCGATGCAGGGGACACGGGTTCGTGCCCCGGTCCGGGAAGATCCCACATGCCGCGGAGCGGCTGGGCCCGTAAGCCGTGGCCGCTGAGCCTGCGCGTCCGGAGCCTGTGCTCCGCAACGGGAGAGGCCACAACAGTGAGAGGCCCGTGTACCGCAAAAAAAAAAAAAAAAAAACTGACACTTTAAATTCTGGAGGGAGAGAAGAGGAAATGAATGTTGCTTCTGTCTCGTAGTATTCAGAGAATCACCATCTGATATAGCTCACAGGCACTTGGCCCATCTCTCAAAGAGTTGCAAATTGCTTCTGTGAGATTAAAAACAAAAACAAACCAAAAAAATGTGAAATTGCACATCTCATATATTTTATTTTTGACTGTATTACATAAATATACACTAAATACAATTACATTATAATTGCGTATATAAAGATATTAAACTTCAGTATTTGAAAGAAATATTACATCTTACCACAAATTCATTTATCTAGTAACCTTATGCTCTTTCAAACCGTTCTTGAATTTAACTATGTATTTTTACTGGCATGCAAACATCTTTCACAAATAAAAAAGCAAGTCTTCAACTTGGCCATCCAGACTCTTCTGGTTCTGCTCTGAAAAAGCAAGAAGATAAGGCATATTTCTGCCTGTTTATTGCTAGACAGAGTATTAGGTGTCTAGCCAACCTTATTTCTATTAGAATTGGTGTTCATTCTAGGAAGCTGAAAAACAGAATAATACACAACCTGAATTAATGAAAAACACTAGTGGACGAAGAGGAGAGCTTTTCTATGTGGTCCGGTGTTGTTCTTTACATATTAGCATCTTTAGCAATTTCTTACCTAGATAACTAAAGAAATATATAATTTTTATTAAAATTTTAATACATCTTAAGATAGCTTCAGTACAGTTATTACTGATAACAAATATTTAACCAGGGTTCCGAAAATTGGAAGTGCATAAACTAGTAAATTTCATTTCCTGCCATTCTTGTCAACCTAATCACATTATTGCTACCCAGTATCCTTGATCTAGGTCAGTCAGTATATTACCAAGGGATATCAGAGCTGCAGTGGTCAGTAACTGGACAGCAAACAGGAAGTAAGCTGAATGTCTGTAATGTAGACCTATATATACCATAGGTATACATTGTCTATTAAATAAGAGGAATTCTGATAATAACACAAATTTGATCAAAATTTTACCTCTTACATATAATGTTTATTCTAAAATGACTGGGCAGATTAGAGTTGGAACTTGCCAACAAATGCATTCATTTTAAATTAGTGACCTGGGGGATTGGGCATGAATGCTGAACACAGTATGAGCAATTATTACTCTGTAGTAATTGTTTCCATAATACATTATACCCAGTTCACCACTCAAAACACCAAAGGAAACCTGTATACATAAATAATAACAAAACACAAGGATGGTTAATACTGTTTCCCTATTAACTTTATGTTGCATAATACTTATATAATGCTGTGAAAATTCTCACTTACAATGGAGGGTAATGATTACAATAATACTTTATTCAATGCGGCGAGCCGCTTCTGACCAGCAGAATGACGAATCACCACACGCTAGATTCTTCTCGCATCACACTTTATTGGAGTACAGCTTGGTTTCGGGCGGATGGAAGGAAGACCCCGAGCCTTGTTCACACTGGCTTTTTATAATGCCCTATAACCCGTGGCGACCTGTGGTTGGCTGGTTAACTCAACAAGATATGTGCTGTTCACAATTTATTGGTTGCAATTCTGATCCTTCATTAGCATATTGGCTCGTCGTGGCGCATGTGTGGCACATAGCCTTTGGGCTACTCCCTAATAACCGTTATCTGCGACATGGCAGAAAAACGGCTTCCCACATCACGGCTTCCCACATCTCCCCCTTTTTGTTTTCTTAGACCCAGGAGCTGAACTCGAACAATGCCCGCACAAGCGCTCACCCCATGGGATGCTCGCTGAGCAAGAGTTGGTTCGAGAAGCTGGCTCATCACCCTCCCCGTCGTGCAATGTCCACACAGACCGCGGAGTGCAGGGGCTGATGTTCCTCGTGATTCCCATCAAAAGTGCAATGGTCATAAACCGTTTTGTGCAAGGGCAATCACCACGGGTCGTTCAAGGTGGAGATCCAGGCGCCAGGGGAGTCGCCTTTACTAATGGCCACCAATGCCTGCGTGAACAACATCTTATCTCGCTTTGTCCGAGTTCGCAAACGACATATCAACCACAGGCACACCACAAGTCCTGCCATGCAACACACTGCAAACATCCCTACACCGACCCACTCCTTATAGAAGGTAAAGGTAGAGGACAGCCAGGTAGTAAAGTCCCCAAGCGTAACGGGGTATAGCCTAGTAGCATTTAAAGTCTTAATCTGTATCTTCTGGTTTAACAGCATCAATTCAGCCTCTCGGGACCAATTGCCTCTCAGGAAATTGCCAATCTCCCTGCTCCGGTTCAGGACATCTGAAACAGGAAGAGGCGTGATACAGAAATGTTCCAGCTTTTGTACACATCCTACTTGTAGGATGCTGTAAACATCCTCCACGGTTTCTTCCAGCAAGTCTACTCGCTGATTAAGTGATAAAATCCCATTCATCAGATGATTATTAAATTTATTTTGATCCTCCAAGATCCGGGAGGTTTGGGAGACTATAGTATTTACCGTCTGTGCAGTTTGTACTTGATTAGCCATGGTCACTCCAGCGGTGACCGCTGCAGCAGCAGATATCGCGACCGCGGTGACTATGGCAGCTGTTACGCCAAAGTCTCGCTTTTCGCGCAGTAAATTCAAAAGAGGAAAATTATTGGGGTCTGCCTGGACTGGGATGGGCACAAAGGTAGGTACCCTGACCAATAAGGCAGTCTGCGCCACAGAGCCATTCCAACATTGTGATAGCCAGCATACACTGTCGTTACCACAGTCCTGACTATCATTAGTTAATAAAAACATAAATGGCGACTGTACACAAACCGAAGCTGCTGCTCTGGAATAATTATATAACCCAGATGCATAAGAGGTCACATTAAGCTTGTATCGTGTCCCATTGGACGTTTTTGCCACGCCACTAACATTAAAAAGAGTGCCATTACTATCTTGTAACATAGCAAAAGGGGAAATGTCTGTACTTGCCCCTACTTGATTTCTCAATAGCCAAGAAAAGAAAGGCCACCCTTCATAGTACCAGACCGTCTTATTATCATCTGTCTCTTTTCTCCCTACATAAGACTTTAAACCTGGGAAAAACTGAAATCCAGAGGTAAGCTGGCACGTAGCATAAGTTTGTTCCTGGCAAGGGGTAAAAATTGGAGGTGTATTGACAATGGCAGCGCAGTAAGGAGCAATCCTGGTCCGGTTAGACTCAGTGCAATTTTTTGTATTGTTCGGTAGGGGGACCACGCCCTCATGTCTCAAAAGTAAGGTGGTAACATTCACTGCATCCTGGCTAGAGTTCCCTGCACCAGAGCCAGAATGTTGACCCTGTGATATTTTGGTCAAGGCTTCATTTAGCATAGACAGAGGAACCTGATTTCCCGTAAGCGGGTTATTCCAGGCAGTCAAGGGTTTTCGAGCTAAATGAATGCAGTCCACAGAGGCATTCCAACTAAAACAAAGGGTATTATTTAAAACAAAATTTGTAGCATTATATTGCACCCATTCATCGTCTAACGATACAGTGCAGGCTGTATTCATCTCACAACTGGTGGAATAAAATATTGGAAGCACTCTGCTATGGGAATGGACCGGTAGAGGAACTGGCCAGGACCGGCTAATTCCCCAAAACATCTTGTCCTCCGCCTTGAGTAGGGAAAGGCCCGTCAACACCATCCAGCCCAGCATCATCGCCCTTGGGATCCTCTTCCACGACTCTTGTTAATCTTGTTGGGACCCAAATTGGATCTTGATCCTGCGGAAAAACACAAAGAGATCCCCTGGACCGCGTGACAACGCGATCCGGGCCCTTCCATTGATTGGACAACACATCTTTCCACATCACTCTGCCGTAATCCTTTTGTTCACGTATCATATGGCGTTCAGCAGAAGTTTCTTTCTCATCATGTAAATTCAAAAAATTAATAGTAAATAAGGCAAGCGACAATTTCTGCTTCGGGGTGCAATTCTCCGCTATTCCCCCTTTTTGTTTTAAAAGCAATTCTTTAAGTGTGCGATTAGTTCGCTCTATTATACCTTGGCCTTGTGGATTGTAAGGCAGGCCCGTAACATGTTCTATTTGCATTTTGTGACAAAAGAGAGCAAAGCTCTTGGAACTATAAGCTGGGCCGTTATCTGTCTTTAGTTTAGCAGGCTTGCCCCAGGCTGCCCAGGCTTCAAGGCAATGAGTAATAACATGTTGAACCCGTTCTCCAGAGAGAGGGGTAGCATGTACCATCCCGGAATAGGTATCCACAGACACATGAACATACTGGAGCTTCCCAAAGGAGGGAACATGAGTGACATCCATCTGCCACAGCTCGTTTGGGGACAAACCTCTGGGATTTACACCAGTCTTTTGGGCCGGCAAAAAGTGGGCACAAGTGGAACAAGACTTAACAATATGTCTGGCCTCGGCTCTAGTAATGAAAAACTTCTTTCTCAACACTGCAGATGATACATGATATAGCTCATGAAATTCTTGTGCTTGCTGCCTTTGATCCAAGGATAAGAAAACACGTGTTGCCATATCAACTTGTTCATTGGCTTTTGCCATTGGACCAGGCAACAGGGAATGAGCCCGTATATGGGTAACATAAAAGGGGTGTTGGCGGCGCAATATCTGAAACCTTATCCCGGCCAACAAGGATGCCACTGTGCTGGATGATCGAATATGGGGGGTCACTTCGAGATGTTTCACTGCATTAACCACGTACAATGAATCAGAGATCAAATTAAAAGGTTCTTGAAATCGTTGAAAAACTTCCAAAACCACATGACATTCCACCACTTGGGGAGCATCAGGTCGATAGGTTATAACGACAGGATGCTGACCCTGAACCATATAAGCCCCTTTTCCGGATTTTGATCCGTCCGTATAAATGGTCAGGGCATCATTTAGTGGTCGCTCTACAGTGACCCTTGGAAAAATGACAGGTTGCTGGATAATGAATTTCAAAATTTCACTCTTGGGCAAATGGTTATCAATAGTTCCGGAAAAGGTATAAATAAGTATAGACCACTCAGAGGTGGTAGCAGTTAATATTTCTATTTGATCCTTAGTATAGGGAACTACAAGTTTTTCCGGCAACATTGCAAAGGCGGAAACACATTGTTTAATACCCAAGAAGGCAACCTCAGCAACCATAGATGGATAGTGAGACAGCGTCTTCATTCCCAGGGACTTGGTATGGATCCAAAGCAAGGGCCCATCTTGCCAAAGAACACCTGTTGGAAATCCTAAGGTTGGAAGAACACACATCCAAATAGGCAAGGTACTGTCATAACGCTGTAATTGTGCTTTCATAAGAGCCCGTTCCACCTTCTGAAGAGCTGTTTGGGCCTCGGGGGTCATCTGACGCGGGGAATTAAGATCAGGATTACCTTCCAATACAGCAAACAAAGGTTGTAATTCAAAGCGAGTCAGACTCAAATACGGTCGAAGCCAATTAATATCCCCAAGCAATTTCTGAAAATCATTCAAAGTTACCAAACGGCTGGTTCTAATTTCAATTTTTTGAGGCACTATTTTGGTTTTGTTTATAACAGCTCCTAAAAAGTTAATGGCATCTCCCTTTTGAATTTTTTCAGGGGCCAAATATAAACCTCTATTCTCTAAACTCACAGATAAATCTCCCAAGACCTGCTCAAGCAGTGTCATGCTAGGGGCTGACAGCAAAACATCATCCATGTAATGAATAATTTTAACATCCGGGAACTTATCCCGTACTGGCTGTAAGGGGCTATTGGCCATACCCTGAGGAAGCACGACCCATTGATACCTCTTATCAGGCCTTTCATGATTAATTGAGGGTAATGTAAAGGCAAACCTCTCTTTGTCTTTGCTATTCAATGGAATGGAAAAAAAGCAATCTTTTATATCAACGGCAATAATGGGCCACCCCTGTGGGATGGCTGTCAAAGCCGGTAGGCCGCGTTGTATGGGTCCCATGACCTGCATTTGTTGATTTATTGCTCTTAGATCATGGAGCAAGCGCCATTTCCCTGATTTTTTCTTAATAACAAAAATAGAAGTATTCCAGGGTGACTGAGAGGGTTCTAGGTGTCCCAATTGTAATTGTTCCGCTACTAATTGCGATGCTGCCTCCAACTTTTCTTTAGACAACGGCCACTGAGGGATCCACACGGGCATTGTGGTCTTCCATGTAATAGGAATCATTAACTCAGTGACCCCTGAGAAAAACCCAGCCCCCTGCAATTGGGGTTTCCCTGAGCTTCTATAGGAGTAGCAATACCTTGCAAATTTTTCCCTATTCCTCTGCCCGGTATAAAACCAGACCTAAGCAGCATTTGCTGTGCAGTCTCAGAATAATCATTAGTAAGTTTCAATTTCATCTGGCTTTGCACATCCCTTCCCCACAGATTAAGCGGCAATCCTTCAACCACAAAGGGTTGAAATTTCCCCGTCTGATTTTCAAAATGCCAAGTCAGTGTTTTTGAGCTAATTTGGGGTGCTTTGGCATATCCTAAACCCTGTAAGGTCTGAGAGGAGGTCTGTAAAGGCCAGGATTTCGGCCAATAGGCGGCAGTAAGAATACTGCGGTCGGCTCCGGTATCAACCAGACCGGAAAATACCTTTCCTTCTATAATTAAATCCATCATAGGACGATCATCAAGAGACAATGATAAACAGGCCAGATCAACCCCAGTAGATCCAAATCCGCGATCTCCTCGGTCCTTGGAGCGAGCAGGGTATTTTTCATGAAGAGATGGCAACACCAACAATTGGGCAATTCGATCACCGGGATTTATAATAGCTACTCCTTTTGGGGATTGGCACATGACCTTAATTATTCCAGTATAATCAGAATCAATTACCCCGGGTAAGACTATGAGCCCTTTTAGAGCAGAGGAGGATCGGCCCAACACCAAGCCGACCGTCCCTTTAGGTAGTGGTCCTTTCATATCGGTCTCCACGGGCTGTACACCCATAGTCATTGTTAGTACCATTCTGGAGGCGGCACGGAGGTCCAACCCTGCGGATCCTGACGTGGCTCGCCTCGGGGTTTGGGTGGTTGGAAACTCACATTCTCGTGGGCCCCCAAAATTTTCGGGCCCTGAGACCGGGGGCCCTTCATCCCGTTTTTTGAACTGGAGGCATAAGCATTCCCTGAGTCTGCAAACGCTGTAGCGGACGGGATGGGTTGTCCATTAATATCCTTAACGGATCTACATTCATTTGCCCAATGCTTCCCTTTTTTACATCTAGGACAGGTCCCTGGAATCTTTTGAGGTGGCATATTTGGTTTTTTGCTCATTTCTCTACATTGTCTCTTAATGTGTCCAGGCCTCCCACACTGGAAACAAACCCCTGATTTTCCAGAGGGCTTTGCATTATTGGTGGCAGCCATTACTGCTGCCGCTAACCCAGCATTAGATAAAGGCCCTCCAATTTCTCTACACATCTTCATCCATGCCTCCAAAGACTTTCCTTTAATAGGTGTTATTGCCCTGCGGCACTCCTTTGTGCTTTGTTCATAAAGTAGCTGTTTTACTAGCGGCAGAGCATCATCTACACTTCCAAAAATCCTGCCCGCAGCTTCCATCATCCTAGCTACAAAATCAGAAAATGGCTCGGTGCTTCCCTGTATAATCTTAGTCAAATTCCCTGTAACTTCTCCTTTATTTGGGAGGGCACGCCACGCTTGCATGCCAATCTGGTTTATTTGGCCATAAACCTCTACCGGAAACACTGTCTGATTATTTAACCACTGGCCCTGTCCTAGCAGCATCTCGGCATTCCAGGCAGGTTGCCCATTGGCGGCATTCTCTCTCGCCTGGCTGTACGCCAAGTCAGCCACAATTGATTTCCAATCTAAATATTGCCCCATGGACAGGCAAGCACGAGCAATATCATGCCAATCTGTGGGCGTCAATGCATTTCGCGTAAGGCGCTGCAATAGCATCAAGGTATAATTAGCAGTAACCCCATATCCCCTGGCAGCCTCTGCAAGATCCTTAAGTATTCTATGATCCACCATCTCATAATATCTTTGACGCGTGGCTGGGTCTTCAAACACCGGAAAAGCTGTGGGTACCTGAGACCAGACTTCTCTGGGTATGAATGTACACTTTGAAGTCTGAAGACATGGTAAAGCTTTTGATTTAGCAGAAGCACAAAATGGCGGACGAGCACCCGCAGAAGCACAAAATGGCGGACGAGCACATGGGGAACTGCCATATCGTCCTCTTTCATATTCGGCAGCTGCTTCTTCCAGATCCGCCTCCTCCTTGGGATTCAACTCATCCTGAGACAAATAAAGCGCTTTAAATTCATCTAAAAGTGGACACAATCCTGGCGTTGCATCCGATTTTTCTATTTGTTTTTCTCTCTTCTTCCTAGGATTCTTAGGCCTATCTACCGTAGTCCCTATATTTTCACTTTCTGACGCACTATCTTGATATATGCTAAGAGCTTTACGGCCCATCTGTACAATATCTTCGCATTTCCCTTCTCTTAAGCACGAATGTATCATTCTCCATAACGGAAACGTGCCTCGAGAGAGTTCCCCCATTTTATGACAATCAGCTAAGTCCTTCCCCAATTTTTCCCAAGATGGAACAGTCAGGCTTCCGGATACCGCAAACCATGGAGCGGCACCATCAATATCCTGCAATAACTTACTAATAGTTTTGTGCGAAAGCTTAAGTCCTCGGCTGTTCAAAAGAGCTTGAATGGGTTCATGAAATCCAGCAGACGGTTCCGTAGATAAACTGTTCCCCATAGTTCACTCTCCTAAACAAACAACTTACCAAAGTGGGAAAGTCTCTGATCTATCCAATGGCCAGGGGAGACACACTCGGTCAGGCTGATGGACCCGCAGCTACACGCAGACAAAAAATGCGAGAACCACAAAAGGACGAAAGCGACAATAAAAATCTTGAGCGGTATTGGATCAAAACATACCTGGACTACTCACCGACGGTCCACTCCGTGTGTCGAGTTCTGAATCGGTCCTCCATGCGGGGTGCGAAGTTCCCGGGTTTCGGCACCACTTGCGGCGAGCCGCTTCTGACCAGCAGAATGACGAATCACCACACGCTAGATTCTTCTCGCATCACACTTTATTGGAGTACAGCTTGGTTTCGGGCGGATGGAAGGAAGACCCCGAGCCTTGTTCACACTGGCTTTTTATAATGCCCTATAACCCGTGGCGACCTGTGGTTGGCTGGTTAACTCAACAAGATATGTGCTGTTCACAATTTATTGGTTGCAATTCTGATCCTTCATTAGCATATTGGCTCGTCGTGGCGCATGTGTGGCACATAGCCTTTGGGCTACTCCCTAATAACCGTTATCTGCGACATGGCAGAAAAACGGCTTCCCACATCACGGCTTCCCACAATTCGATGCTTTAATTTGCCCCGTGAATCATCCAGGCCAATGTAATTGCATTGTTAATATGGCACCTGTTGAATAAACTGGTCATACACAAATGGAATGGGTCCTTCTTAACTGGGCCATGTTAAGCATGTCTATGGAAGGATCTTCCAGATAGTTTTACCTGGATGTATCTTTTTTTTCCAAAATAGTTTTTTTTAAACATCTTTATTGGAGTATAATTGCTTTACAATGGTGTGTTAGTTTCTGCTGTATAACAAAGTGAATCAGTTATACATATGTTCCCATATCTCTTCCCTCTTGTGTCTCCTTCCCTCCCACCCTCCCTATCCCACGCCTCTAGGTGGTCACAAAGCACCTAGCTGATCTCCCTGTGCTATGTGGCTGCTTCCCACTAGCTATCTATGTATCTTATTACCAGCTCTCTGAGAGAAAATACAATGAGTTTTGTAAATTTATACATTACACTAAAAAGATAGGGCTGATTATCCTACAAAACTAAAAGGGGATTGAGGAAGGTTCGCTGGCTTTAAACAGGCTATCTTGAGTCCTATAAAATATTTATTCCTGTCACATTTATAGTTTTATAGTAAAATATGAGATATAATACCTAAATAATAAGATGTGGGTTATATTTAGTTATATAACAAGTTAATGAAAGATTTCATGTAAATCAGTGGCTATATAGAAAGGTTTTTGAAAGATCACTGGTGATTGTAATAATTATGGGATATATTTCAACAAGCACGGAGTGAGACAATGTTGATTTGCACTATAGAGAAAGAGAAAGCAATTATGAATAATAATATAAAAGTCTTTTTTTAGAATATCTAAAAGGGATTTATTATCTTTAAAATGCAATGAGAAGACAGAGTAGAATATGCCTTATCTGAATTCCTGTCAAAAATTTTGAAAATTTTCAAAAACAAATCTACAGCAAGGGGATAAGATAAATGACACGTCTATAGACTCTGGGAAGAAATCAAAGCATAGATTTCTCCAAAAGGCAGGGAATAAACATAAACACCTTATTTCTCCCTTGGCTTTAAATGCCTGATCCTTGCAAGTTACAAAAATTCTCAGAAGTATGATGAATAACTAGGAATAGAACTAAAGGTGACTGCAGACTTAGAAGCACTCCAGGCAAACTACAAACAAAAATAAGGAAATGTGGGAGAAAAGTAGAGCACTTACATTTTATACAATAATATGCAGCCATTAAAAATGAAGATGTTGAAGACCTCATGACAACTTAGGAGGTATTTCTGCTATACTGTTTTGTTAAAAATATCACCATATAAAATCAGCTATCAGAGGATAACTGGAACCGAAGAAGTAGTGGAAGGGGATACAGAAATGTGTTTACAATGAATGACTTTGGGTATGGGAGAACAGGGGAAAATTTTTTCTCTACTAGTAAGCTTTTTCTATATTTAGAAATTTCTTTAATAAGTATATATTTTATAACTAATATTTCCCAATGTGGCTTCTAAAAATGTAAGTGTCTTCTTGGATATATTACAATCATGGAAAGAGAAAGAAAATCAGTAATGATGTCAGAAGAACATGTTAGAATTTGAATAGAGTGAAGATTGAATGAGGTGAAGAACTTGTTAGAGAGATTTTGATCCCAACCTGGAAAATAATCATCTCATTAATATGTTCTAGTACTAACTATAGTTATTATGCTGAAAGAGCCAACATTTAACACAAGTCATACTTTTCTGGAAATCCTAGTCTTACAGTGGAATGGGGGGGGGGAAAGGAAAAAAAATAGTAGAGCAGGAAGATGGGAATCAGAATTTAAGGGGTTATGGGACTGGAGGGGTAGGGAGCACAGTAGTAAATAAATTTGTCACATAGGCCTCAATGAGAGGGTGAGATTTGAGCAAAGCTCTGAGAAAGGTGAATGGGTCAGTCAAGTGGAATTATGGCCGAATCTACTTTAAATAAATTGGCATTTGTGTTCCTTTGAAGGCTCCCGGAATTCTAGTAACACTAATGCAAACAACCGCTTGATTCTTTGCGACGTTTACACAAATGATCCCACGGCACACATAATAAAATTTTCTATTCTGGGTTGCTGGCAGAAATTATTATTCTATTAGGATTTCATTCTATATTATTATGTTATTAGCACTTTGGGAGTTAGCAAGAGAAACTATTCAATGATAACAGCCTCATTAATGCCTCTAGTGAAACATTTAAAAAGTTCTTTATCGATCTTGGTTCCAAATACATCAAAATGCTGTATTACAGTTTTGTTGAACTATTCACCCTACTGGCATTTTCAGGTGAATAAGCTCATTCCCAGTTCAAATGTCCTTGTTCTTGAGCTCCAGGTAGAATGAAGAAATAGCAAAACTGGCCTACCTCTTGAAGATATAAGATCTTTTATTCAAGTTTCTTACTCATTTTTTTTATGTATTTCTATTTTCTATATTATGAATCTGCTACTGTTCATTTTTTGTCTTTAAAACGTTTAAAATATATACACAGACATACAAAGTGAGGAAACCTCAAGAATAAAAACTTCAATGAATATAAAGTTATAAAGTTTATTGTATAAAAGCCCTAGACCCTAATTCACTACCATATGACTAGTTCAAACAAGTAAATAAATGACTTTTTGAATTGGCTCTCAGGTTTTGATCTAGAGATCTTGAATGAGTTTTATTCTAGTGCCAGTGAATCCCTATTTAAATCACAGTTTCTGTCATGAAATATGTATATATTTTCTCCATGTGATTGAAATGACGTCATGCTAATTTGTCAACAATGACTTCATGTTAATTATTGGGCCATATGATATTCAAGTTCACCTGGTTCTCATTCAAATACATCTTAACTGCAGTAAATGCCAATTTACTGAGGCTTGCACTTGATGTGTCACTATCGAGGGCCATAAGAAGCATATAATATTCTAGCTATTTCTCAGAAAATGCCTGAAATCACTAACATAAAGTCAGTAGAATGGATAATTCTTTAAATGCCTTATTTCTAGTTATATAATTTTCTGACTTCATGAAAAGTAAGCCAATCAAGAGCAAGTGGACTGAAAGTAGACATGAAATGATTTACAATGATGTGCACAAAGGAAGAATATACATTATGTAAGTAGGGCAGTCACAGGGCCCACTATTTTACTATACTGAGGCAAACTGATATTTAATAAAATATTTTGAATCATTTATTATTCAGCCAACTGGTTAAAAATTCATTCATACTGAAATCATCTGAATTGTGCTTTATTTTCATTCTAACATAAATGTAAACTCATACTTCTATATAGTCTCTTCTGTTACTATGATTTAAGAGCAAAGAGTTTGAATGGGATAAAGTCTTAGTGTTTCATATATATAAACAAAAACATGTTATAAAAACATCACGACTAGGGCTTCCCTGGTTGCACAGTGGTTGAGAGTCCGCCTGTCGATGCAGGGGACAAGGGTTCGTGCCCCGGTCCGGGAAGATCCCACGTGCCGTGGAGCGGCTGGGCCCGTGAGCCATGGCCGCTGAGCCTGCACATCCAGACCCTGTGCTCCGCAACGGGAGAGGCCACAACAGTGAGAGGCCCGCGTACCACAAAAAAAAAAACAAACCAAAAAACCCATCACAACTAGTTATTTCAAAAACCGAAGAGTATCATACGGTTTACTATGAACCTGTGAGTGAGGTCATTCCCTAATTCCTACTCCAATATGAAATAACCTATCTGAGTAAAGTTAAAGTAACTTACTTTTAACTTAGTTATATTAGATTTGGCAGAAAGGTAGAGAACTTAAATCTCTAGCACTTGTGATTCCGAACTGTATTACTATTGAAATTAGGAAGGCATATAAAAACCCCAAATTAAAAAACAAAACAAAACAAAACTGTCTTCTCATTACCCATGCAGTCAGCTCTGCCATGTGTTGAACAGATTTTTATGCTTTTTACCTAAAAATCTTTTTGTCAGCTGTTATAATTTGAAGGTTGTTTCATTGACCTGTCTAAAACTTTTTTTTTTTTTTTGCTGTACGCGGGCCTCTCACTGTTGTGGCCTCTCCCGCTGCGGAGCACAGGCTCCAGACGCGCAGGCTCAGCGGCCATGGCTCACGGGCCAAGCAGCTCCGTGGCATGTGGGATCTTCCCGAACCGGGGCACGAACCCGTATCCCCTGCATCAGTAGTCGTACTCTCAACCACTGCGCCACCAGGGAAGCCCTATCTAAAACTTTTGAGATGAAAATAGACTCATATTTTTTAAAGCTAATCTACTTAGCCAGGATTCAATATTTTTTTATGCCAACATTTACCTTGGCAAAAGTAAATAAGCCTATATACTACTATTATGAATTCTATTGAAAAAGTCTATAACAAGCTGATAGTTTTTCTTTTTTTTACATCTGCTCTTTATGCTTCTAAAACATGAACGAAATTCAATTAAAATTTTACTTTGAGAGGCAGATCTGTGAACTAGAAAAAAGAGTGTTTGTGAACTCAGAATACGCTCTTTTTAATTGTTTACACTCAGGCTCATAAAATACGTACAGCAGATGAACTGTGCATATTTCATTGTATTGCTATAAAAGGGATTCATGGGAAGTGCTAGATTATTATTAGTGTCCAAATAATGTCGTAGCAAAAAAAAAATTGGAGATAGATTTAAAAGTACATATATCCCCGAAGTCTATTATAAAACAGTAAAAACTTTCACTAACAACAGAAAGTTAAAATTTTAACCACATGCTTAAAGCTCACATGTGATCTTCAGTTTTTGTGCCAACTCTTCCATTCCTAAAAAAGCTCTTTAATTTTCTCTTCTATATGAAAATAAAGTGTTCTGATATATAACTAGAGTGGAATAAAGTATGCACGTTTGCAATGCTGGGTTTTTTCTTCCCACTATCGAGATGATTTTTTCTCATGAAATTACAAAGCCTAGTGCTTTACTGTCCTCTATTGTCATGATCTCGGTATAACACTTCTGCGCATGATAGAGTCTAACATCATTTGAGATTTTTCAATGAGGAAATAATATATAGTCTAAAGTTTTAAAGGTGCCACAGAAGAGGAATCTGATGTCTCTCACATTATACAAAGAAAACTAAGCAATTCATTTGAAATAATATGACATAGATGATTACCAGACAACAGACATATATTTATGTCAGAAAAAAAAAATCTCACCTTCTAAAAATTTCCTTAGTTTTCATGAATCAATTAGATATTGCCTCTTGTCCCAGATCATATATGTTTCTAGAAAACAAATTAAACATGGCCTGGCAGAAATTCTCAATCTGTTGTAGTTTGCCAAATGTGATGTTAATAGTCTGTGATGGTGAAGAGAGATTATGTGAAGTAATCACTATATACCTCACTGAAAATACATACAGGCCAGAGTTAATTTATTTACAGTCCAGAGATCCAGCTCCTCTCTCCTCTCTGTAGAGACATTAACAATTTAAATATCAACTTTACTAAAATTTATTCAGATAACACAATTCAGTTTTATGCTTGATGAAATACCAAAGTGTACTATATTACTAGCAATCTGTTTCAGTGATACATTAACAGTTTCCTTAAACTTCATTTGCATAGATAGCGACAATATATATAGCAAAGAGATGCTTTCTAGGGCATCCAAGTAAGGGATGGAAGCGAAAGGGAGGAATTGTTGTCTTAAAAATGTCATTAAGGATGAGCTAATCATCTTGGTCTTGCTGTAAAAGCTCAGTCATCATCTTTGCCGACAAACTAAGCCTTGACAGATCACACCACAGACTTTACAGGCAGCCTTTGCCTCCCAGCTATTGTCTGCATTGGCGCTGTTCAAGCGAAAAATAATGTGAGCAACATAAATCATTTTTTAAGCAAAAACAAAATAAGTAAACAATTTTAATCATGTATATTTATTTGACCCAGTGAACCCCAAATATTATCATTTGAACACGTAATCAATATGAAAAGCATTAAGGGGGTAATTTACATTTTTAAAACTCTGTTTTGAAATCCAGAGTGTAGTTTACATTTATCCACGTCTCAAGTCAAATCAGCCACATTTCAAGTCCTCAGTAGCCACATGGTGTCAGTAGCTTCTGTATTGACATATGGATCTAGAACTTCTGAATTCAGTGAAAGATTTCTGAAATGCCTAGAGTGCAGTGCTTTTCTCCTTCCAATGACCCTTACCTTGTAGAGTCCAAGTGGGGAACCACACCTTGTACATAGAGGAAGACAACATAAGAACAGCTTATGCCTCCAGACAGTGCAGGACATGCCACCCAGATGATGCAGGATAATGTACTCAACAAATATTTGAACACCTGTCATGTCACTCTGCATCAGTTGACGAAATTAAGTAGAAATTATAAGCGTGGACTGTGGTTGCAGTCTGCCTAGACTTGAATCTCAGCTCCACACCTTATAAGCTCTAGGGTCTGGAGTAATGGAGTTACTCACTGTGTTTCAGTTTCTTTTCTAGAAAATGGAGAGGGTAAGTATCTATGCCAGAAGGCAGATTGAGTGAACTTGAAGAAGAAGAAGAAAGGAAGGAAGGAAAGGAGGCAGAGAGGCGGAGAGAGAAGGGGAAAGAAAACCTCTCCTCCTGGATCTCAAATTCCTGAGTTTGGTGAAGATGATAAAATAAATAAGCAAAATACTCAGTATGTGAGATGGTGTTAAATTCTAGGGATAAAAATTTTAAAAGGAAAAGGGATAGATAGTTTTAGAGGCCTAGGGCATGTTTGCAAATTTTAAAAGATTGGCCAGAGAGAGGCTTAGAGAAATGGTGACACTCGAAAGTGAGCCATATGTTTAAATACGGGGTAAGAGGTTTCCACATGAAGGGAACAGCAAATAAGCAATTCCTAAGTCAGGTTCCTGCCTAGTGTTGTCAAGAAACAGTCAAGAGACCTATGAGACACAGACAGAATGAGTGTCTGTGTCTCTGGAAGTGTCTCTAGGAGAGCAATAGAAGATGTGGGCAGGGAGGAATTGGGTGACCAGAACATGGAGGATCATGTATACAACTAGTAAGCCTTTAGCTGTTAATACATGAAGTAGAAAGTCAATGCAGTACAATCCTTACAATCCTATGGTGGATTGTAGCTGATTGCTATACTCAGAATAGACTATACAAAACACATGAAGAAGTGTGAAAATTAGAAATGTGTTTAGTAACTAGGTAAGACATCATGATGTCTTTTTCTGGGGAGATGGTATTGATACGATAGTTGCATTCTAGGTGTAGTTTGAAAGTGGAGCCAACAGAACTTGTTGAGAGATGAAATACAGGGTTTGAGAGGAAGAGAAGAATCAAGGATAACATTAAGATTTGCTTAGGTAATTGGAAAAATGAAGTTGCCACAGTTTAGGTGGGAAAGATTGAGGGAAGAGCAGGTTTAGAAGTGAAAAGAAGGAGTTCTGTTTTGGACTTGTTAATTTGAAGATATCTGTTTAAATGTATTGAGAACTAGAGGCCTGTAAGGTAAGGAAAAAGGGGGGAAAAGCATTTGGCCTCCTACAAGCCAAAATCCTAGGCCATAATCCTAGAAAGAGATGTGTCAAAGGATGCACTGATTCCAGTCTATTCTTCTATTCCTCATCTCAAATAGGTCCTCTGTGCAAGCTAGCAGGCCAGAGTGAAACTTCCTATCAAGGTGCTCCCTAAAATGTGTCAGGTCAGGGCAGAGTGAGATCTTCAGTAAGCCTACAGGAACAGATTGCTAGGCTGTTTCGTGTTGGCATTCTAGTCAATGTTTGTATCTTTACCAGAATTTGGAATAAGACTTGCAGTTATTGTAACATGCCAGCTGGTATTGAGATCGTGGAAGAGAAGATGCATAGCTCCTACCTACCTCTAACTGCCAGAGGCTACCAATATTTACCCAAAGTACCCAACAGTTGCTCAACAGCCAAATTGGCTTGGGTCCATTCAACACAATCGGATGAGAAGGAAATCTTGAAGGTGCTAGGCAAATCACTAACATTTTAGAAACACAGACAACATTTCAAGAAAATCTTTTGTAACAACTTCCTTTGGCGATAATCTCATGAGCATGAATCCTAATTGTGCTTAGATGAGAGAAAAGATCAACCGATAACTAGAATGGAATATATTTTAAAATCACTGAATAATTTCCAATCACATGTTTTCTCTGGGCTAGAGCTCAACTGAGGTTAGATAGAGCCAGAAATTTTACCACAGTCTCATAAGATGTTCCACCTAGAGAGACAGAGTGTTTGATGTAAACTCTTTAAGAACACACATGTGGAAAGGCCATGATCCTAGAAAGAGATGTGTCAGGGGACGCACTGATTCCAGTCTGTTCTTCTATTCCTCATCTCAAATAGGTCCTCTGTGCAAGCCAGCAACCATGTTTCAGTTCACAATCCACTCTTCCATGTGACCAGTTCATGCTATCTCCTCTCTTCAACCATCAACACTTGCTCCTACCCTACTCACTGACAAAATGGATGCAATTGGAAGAGAACTTCCACATGATCCACGTCACACATAAAATCTACCTGCCTCAGATATCATCTCACACCAGTCAGAATGGCCATCATCAAAAAATCTATAAACAATAAATGCTGGAGAGGGTGTGGAGAAAAGGGGACACTCTTGCACTGCTGGTGGGAATGTGAATTGGTTCAGCCACTATGGAGAACAGTATGGAGGTTCCTTAAAAAACTACAAATAGAATTACCATATGACCCAGCAATCCCACTACTGGGCATATACCCTGAGAAAACCAAAATTCAAAGAGTCATGTACCAAAATGTTCATTGCAGCTCTATTTACAATAGCCCGGAGATGGAAACAACCTAAGCGCCCATCATCGGATGAATGGATAAAGAAGATGTGGCACATATACACAATGGAATATTACTCAGCCTTAAAAAGAAATGAAATTGAGCTATTTGTAATGAGATGGATAGACCTAGAGTCTGTCATACAGAGTGAAGTAAGTCAGAAAGAAAAAGACAAATACCGTATGCTAACACATATATATGGAATTTAAGGGAAAAAAATGTCATGAAGAACCTAGGGGTAAGACAGGAATAAAGACGCAGACCTACTGGAGAACGGACTTGAGGATATGGGGAGGGGGAAGGGTGAGTTTTGACAGGGCGAGAGAGAGTCATGGACATATACACACTAACAAACGTAGTAAGGTAGATAGCTGGGGGGAAGCAGCCGCAAGGCACAGGGATATTAGCTCGGTGCTTTGTGACAGCCTGGAGGGGTGGGATGGGGAGAGTGGGAGGGAGGGAGACGCAAGAGGGAAGACATATGGGAACATATGTATATGTATAGCTGATTCACTTTGTTATAAAGCAGAAACTAACACACCATTGTAAAGCAATTATACCCCAATAAAGATGTTTAAAAAAAAAAAAAAAATCTACCTGCCTCTGTGAAAATATTCCCTGTCTTTCTTCCTGTTCCTCTGGTTGAATTCTCAGTGATCCTAGCCAAAGTTTTGTCCCCTACTTGTGCACAAGAATTCATCCCAATTTACAACTTAATTCTATCATTCTAGCAATTTACTCCTCTTTGTTCAAAATCATATTTTTTTTCATTCTATTGGATTCTTCACATCCACTCTTATCTCTCTAATTCTAAAAGCAAGCTTCTCTTGATTCTGGTATTTAACTCAACAGTCAAGCGCCAGTCCTCATTTATTTGACCCTTTAGCGACGTTAAATACAGTTGTTTACTTTCTCTTTCTTGGAGTAAATCTTTCACCTGGCTTGTAGGAAGCCAAATTCTGATGGCAGGGTCAGCCAAAAACCTCTAATCAGATTGGTCAGAAAAAGTCTCCATTTAGTGGGGGTTCCTTACTGTGAGAATGTTAAACTTGCTAGTGGGGAACTGGTAAAATCTTTCTAGCCATACTGTGTCTTTTCACACCACTCATCTCATCAATGAAAAAAAGATTTTAAAATCACTAATGACAATTAATAACACCTGCACATATACATTTCAAGAATGATATTGAAGTACTTAGGCACCCTGAAGTATAGATTCCTGATTCAGATAGTGCAAACGCTAACCAAGCACCCCTTGGTTATAGTTAAGGTTAACTAAGATACAGAAACTCACATTGATATAACATTCAGTTTATGTGGAGCAAATGCTCCTCACTTTTCTAAATCAGGGCCAGATAACATTGCATAACACTTGAACCAGTACCCTTAATCCGTGCTATTTGCATGTATGTATATAATCTGTCAATTTTTTCCTGGTCAATATGTATGTGAAATCATAAATTTGAGGACTAATTACATTTGATTCTAATAATGCACTTTTAATAAATTCATGGCTCTTTGGTTCTGTAGACAATCTAAATGTACTTTGAAAATTGAATATCTTTTCATTTAGTATTCACCAAGGTGAATACAGTCTTCAGTATGAAAATTATTATGTTTTTTAGAATAACATAAATGTGAGATCTATAACCTCTGTAGTATTAGTGTTAATATAGATTAAAACAGCACTAGATGAGCCAAAGAAAATTTATCTCTTTGGTATCCTAGTGGGGCACAGTTTATACCAAATACATAATTTTAAAAAAATTATAATTACATTATTTTCTTTTCTTATAATTCCATTATGCAAAATCTGTCTTAGTATTCCTTTGACAAAAATCTCTGAAAATAGAATCAGGAGAATCTCATCTCTCTGGCTTGAGTTATTTTTAATTAATGCATATTACATTTCTCCTCTAATAATTAGTGATAAAACAAATTTCGTTTAAATGCACTTTAGACAGCAGTGGAAAATTCTCAGCACAGAGGTTGCCTGCATTCCTTAGCTCAGGGCCACATGTTTGTATGGCTCCAACATTTTGTTTCCATCATCACATCTCCTACTACTGATTCCAATCTCCTGTTTCCCTCCTATAAGAACCCTTGTGCTTATACTGGGCTCACATGGATAATCCAGCATAATCCCTCCATTTTAAGATTCTTAATCATATCTGTGAAGTCCTTTTTTTCCTGCATAAGGTAACATTCACAGTTTCTAAGGATTGAGACATGAACATCATTGGAGAGCTATCATTCAGCCTCCATAATATCTAGCTGCTTAGTAAAGCCTCTATTGGAATGTCATGTCAAACATAAAATGGCCATAACTGAACATCTGAGATTCCCCCACAAACCAGCTCCTCTGTTAATGGCAATTCCATTCTTAAAGTTGCTTTAGTCAAAATGTTTGGTATCATTTTTGATTCATCTGTTTCTCTAAAGATCCCAAATCCAATCATTCAATAACCAAATCCTGCTGATTCTGTGTTCAAAATTCAGAATTCTGTCACTTTTCACCACCTCCAATGTTACTAACCGCGACTGCTCCACCCTTCTATCTATATTATAGCAGCAGTTACACTTCTGGTACCTTGAAACCTATTCTCAGCACAATAGGCAGAAAGAACATATTAAAACTGTTCATGCAAATCATGTTGCTTTTCTACTCAAAACTCCGGAATGTGTTCCCACCTCATTTTTAATAAAAGGCAAAGTTCTTTCTATCCATATGCCCTGGTCCCCCACCTACACCCCTGGTCCCTCTCTAACCTCATGTCCAGCTTCTTTCCACCTGGCTCACTCTGATCTAATCACACTGCTTTTACACTTCTTCTTGAACTTGCCAAGAATGATTCTTCCTTGCATCTCTGCACTAGGTCTTCTCCCCGTGGGAATGCTCTCCTTGCTAATATCTTCATGACCTTCTCCCTTACTTCCTTCAGGGTTTGGCACAAATGTCATTTCTCAGTAAGATCTTCCCCGGCCTTCTTATTTGAAATGTGAACCTGTCTCACATCCAACACTCTCACTTTACTTTTTCTCTGTTACTACCATCCATTTACTAGATATTTCACTTATGTTATTTATGCCCTGCTTCTCCACAGGAATATGAGAGCAGAAATTTTTGCATATATGGCCCAATACTCTCTGCTCACTGCTGGCACATGCTTGAATCATAAGTGCTGTGTCAATATTTTTTGAATTAACAAAAAGTGTAGAGTTGTTATTCAAAACTTTTTTCTATGTGTCATCTTTAGTCACTGGGTTTAGGTACCTATTCATTGTAATCTGTTGAATCTTTTAGAAAGACTACATATAGGGGAGTGACACAATATTCCTTGTTTGGGCCAGCAGCACCTGGTAATCCCTTTCATGCTTGTGTTTCTAAAAGTCTTGAAGAATTTCTATCCTATACCAAGTGCCATTGGATGCTATATATGGATATTTCTCCAACAGTGAAATTATAGCCTGTGAAAATACTATATATAAGATTGTTTTTTGATATAAAGGTCTACTTTTTTCGTGATACTAAATTTATTCTAATTCAAAAATAAAACCAAATAACATAAAATAAAATACTAGAATTACTGGTATAACTGGTATAACTATTATTTCAGGGGTTGGACTAGGATGAAGTGATTAGAACAGTTATTGGTTTTTCCTATTGCTCTATTGGTTAGAGCACCTAAGGCTCTAACATGGCTTGGTGCTAAGTCTGTCTTTATTTAAAATTTAGATATTTTTTGTCATGCAATTTTGTATTATGTTTTATTTATTAAATATTTTATTAAATATTATTTATCTTGGTTACTGAGCTTTTTTGGTAATCCCTTAAATTGTGTTCCTGAGACAGGTACCTCATTTCCCTCACTGTCAACCCAGCCCTGTATCATACAAGTTCTGCAAGAGAATAGATAAATATTAAAAAATAATTCCCACATGCCCTTGCTTACTTGGCATATTCCACCCAGCAAAACTAGAACTATCTATCTTACTGACCAAGATGTTTTTTGCCTTCACCACAAAATTTGGACTCATACTTAACACAGCATTGGAGGGTAGACCCTTGAGATCATTGGCTAGTGTTTCAGAATTAAAAATCATAATAATCCTTAAAGAAATCTATTTCAAGCCTGGCTTTAATTAATGAAAAAATATGTATACAGAACAACCCTTAAGATTGCATATGGAAATTAAGAATCCCACTAGACACCCAAGAGAATAAACTGAAAGCTATTAGAATTATTGAGAGTTCAGTATAGTGGCCATGTGAAAAAATACAGAAAGCTTTTCTTCAGACTAGTACAAAGCAATTGGGTAATATAACAGGAAAATTGAATACAGTAAAACTGAGCTATTTAATATATGAACTGAAAAAAATGAAGCATAATTACATACTTGAACTGGAAAAGAGAATTCTACAAATGTAAATTCTTACATTAATTCACAGTTTTAGGCTAATGACAAATAAGAACCAATGGTGCTTTTAAAACTTGAAGGAATTTGACTTCCAGAATGACAGAGTAAGGACCTCTGAAAATCCATTTCTCCATTAAAGCAACCAGTACTCTGATAAAAATGTCGAAATCAACTTTTTCTGAACTCAGGACATTAACTAAAAGATTAAACAAGGTGAGTCATGTTTATACAAGAAAAACAGTTGAATCTCTGGAAGAAGAGTGTGATTTCTGGAATTTTAACTTGCCCTTACCTGATTCTCAGCTCTGTTATAACCTTAAAAAGTATGTCTTACAAATACAATAGCTATTAAAATCAGCAGTTTGGAGCAGAATGACAGCAGCTCACCAAAAGTCCCATCCCCAGAGATCTGTCACGATCTTACCTAACCAGCAGCTTGCTAAAAAGCACCATTCTCAGGGTTTGTCTTTATTTGGCCTTAGTCAAATGTCTTACTTTGAGTGAGGAGCTCCTATCCTCTGGGCAATTGTCAAAAACAATCAAAAGCAATTGTTTAACTTCACATCTGCCTCAGGTTGCATAACTTATTGGAGTTAACAAGAGGCTGACCAAAAGAACTTAAAAAGCTAGGGACTGAGATGTTCATTACAAGCTTTAAAACGCTAAGACATACACCTGAAACTAATACAACATTGTAAATCAACTCTATTTCAATAATTTTTTTTTTTAAGAAAGTGAAGACATATTCCAGAAATCTAAAAGGAAATCTAAAAACTCATGATCAGGGCTATGCAGATGTTCTGGAAAGGACTGAGGGGGTCCTAGTCTCTCACTTCTGCCTGACCTTGAGACTGTGTGCAAGCAGGAAGTGAAGGCTAATTCAAAGTGGTAAACTGCCTGTCATAGCATTGATGTAAAGCCACAACACAAATGCAGAGATACACACAGCTCCTCAGCAAAGAATGTGGGAATTATTTGATCTAGGCATTTAAAGAAATTTCTGTCCAATCTTTAGCTGACCACTAAACAATTCACTCATAAATTTCAGTGGTCACATATGACAAAGAATACAGGCTGTATATAATTAATCCAGGAAAATCAGTAAACTAACAGCAACAACAAAGGCAACAACAGAAAATGCTGGGGAGGAGAGGATCTGATTTCTAGAATTGCCTTTCTTTCTTTCTTTCTTTTCTTTCTTTCCTTCCTTCCTTCCTTCCTTCTTTCCTTCTTTCCTTCATCCTTTCTTTCTTTCTTTCTTTCCTTCCTTCCTTCCTTCTTTCCTTCATCCTTTCTTTCTTTCTCTCTTTTTCTCTCTTTCTCTTTTTTCCTTCTTCCCTTCATTCTTTCTTTCTTATAGCCTTATTGAGGTATAATTGATATACAAGACACTAAACATATTTATTGTATATGATTTTATGAGTTTGGGTATGGGCATGCCCCCATGAAACCATTACCAAAATCAAGATAATACATATATCCATCAACTCCAAAAATTTCCTTCAAAAATCTCCTCACAAACCTTTGTTTTTGTTTCATTTTGTGGTAAGAACACTTAAGAGACTGACTCTCTTAACAAAAATTTTAAGTGAACAGTACAGTATTGTTAATTATAAGCACTATATTGTACAGCAGATCTTTAAAAATTATTCATCCTGCCTAAATGAAGCTTTATACTCATTGAACAACTCCCAATTTCTCCCTCCCTCCAACCCCTGGAAACCACCATTCTACTCTCTGCTTCTCTGAGTTTGACGAGTTTAGATTCCTCATGTAAGTGGAATCATGCAGCATTTGTCCTTCTGTGACTGGCTTATTTCACTCAGCATAATGTCCTCTAGTTTCAGTAGTCACACAGGGCAGGATTTCCTTCTTTTTTAATAAGATTTTATTGTGTGTATATACTACATTTTCTTTATCCATTCATCCATAGATGAACATTTAGAGTTTTTTCCATAGCTTGGCTACTGTGAATAATACTATATTATTTGAAGTATCTAGTTTACAAAAAAATTATGAGATATTTAAATAAATAGGCAAGTATGAAGCCTAGACAGAAAAAGAAGTCAACAAAAAAAGTCCCTGAGGCAGCCCACACGTTGAAATTGCTAGACAGAGACTTTAATCAACTATTACAAATACATTCAAAGAGTTAAAGAAACTCATATATGCAGAAGGGAAAGAAATGTATAATGATGTCAATCATTGAATTTAGGGCCAACCCTAACTTAGTATAACCTCATCTTAACTAATTACATATACAAAAACTCTTTTTCCAAATCAGCTCACATTCTGATGTTCTAGATGGACACAAATTTTGGAGGGACCATACTCAAACTAGGACATAGGTCAAATAAGTTTTCCCAGTCTTAGTAACATAAAGAAAACATAATAAAGGAAAGTTATCAGAGCCTTAAAGACTTGTGGGACACTATCAAATGTACAAGATCTAGTGGGAGTCTGTTAGGGAAAAGAGAGAGAGAAAGGGACAGAAAGACTTTCTGGAGAAATAATGGTCAATAACTTTCCAAATTTAATGGAAAACATTTTCATATCCAAGAAGCTCAATGACTTCCAACTAGTATAAACTTAGCACAAATATCTAGACACATCACAGGACAACTGTTGAAAGCCAAACGAAAAAGAGAATCTCAGAAGCAGCAAGAAAGTTACTGATCAAGTACAAGGGATCCTCAAAGAGGTTAAAATCTTACTTCCCATTAGAAACCATGGAGTCCAGCAGGCAATGGGACAACATATTCAAAGTGCTAAAAGAAAAAGATTGTCAACCAAGAAATCTATATCCAGCAAAACTACCCTTCAAAAATCAAGGCGAAATTAAGATTATACCAAGATAAACAAAAACAGAAAATTCATTGTTAGCAGCCCTGCCTTATAAGAAATACTTCAGGGAATCCTTCTGGCTGAAATAAAAGGACATAAAATGATACACACAGTATCATTTGTGAAGAAATAAAGAGCACCAGTCTACATAGGTAAATATAGAAGGCATATAAGTATATTTTTGTTGGTAATTCTTTTTTTCCTACATGATTTAAGATAACTGCATATAACAATAATTATAAAACTATGTTGATGGGATTATAGTATAAAAGGATGTAGTTTTGTGATAATGTTAGTACAAAGAAGGGAGAACAGCAGGGATATATTGGAGAAAGTTTTTGAATACTATTGAAATTTAGCTGATATTAGTCTGAAATATATTATTATAAGTAAAGATGTTGATTTTAATCTGCAGGAAAACCACTAAGAAAATAACTCACAAAATATAGTAACAGAAACACCAAGGGAATAAAAATGACATACTATAAAATATCTATTTAATACACAATAAGTAAAGGAGGGATAGAAGAACAGAAGAGACAAGATTTACAGAAAACAGGGGAAAAAATCACAGACATCAACCTACCTTATCAGTAATTGCATTAAATAAAAATGAACTAACACTTCAATCCAATAGTAGCAATGGATCAAATGGATAAAAGATCATGATCCAACTATATGCTGTCTACAGGAGACACATCCTAGATACAAAGACACAAATAAGTTAAAAATAAAAAGACGAAAAAAGATATTGTGCTAAAAATAAGGAAAAGAGAGCCAGAATAGTTATACTAATATAGATGTTAAGGTAAAAATTGTTAGTAGGGACAAAGTACATTTTAAAATGATAAAAGGACCAATCAGTCAGGGTGACATAACACATAAACATGTGTACACCTAAAAATAGCCTGAAAATGCACAAAGAAAAAATGGCAGAATCGAATAGACAAGTAGACAATTTTACAGTAAGAGTTAGAGAACTCAGTGTACCACTTTCAATAATGGAAAAAACAATTAGGGAGAAGATCAGCAAGGAAGTAGAAGACTTGAACAAACCTACAAACTGATTGGCTCTAATATACATCTATAGAAGACTCCATCCCACCACAGCATAATACACATTCTTCTCAAGTGCACATGAAACATTCTGTAGGATAGACTATATCTTAGTCTTTAAAGGCAAGCTTCAATTAATTTAAAGATTGAAATCATACAAGATATAGTTTGCAACCACAATGGAATTAAATTAAAAATCACTAACAGAAGTAAATTTGGGAAATATACAAATATGTGGAGATTAAACAACACACTCCTAAATAACAATTCTGTTCAAAAAAATACAACAAAAAATAGAAAGTACTTTGCAATGAATGAAAATGAAACTATAGCCTACCAAAGTTATGGGATGCAGCAAACTCAGTGCTTAGAGGGAAACTTATAGCTATAAAAGTCTATAATCACAAAGAAGGAAAATAAAAAAAATCAATAAATACCTTAAGCACCTTAAGAAACAAGAAAAGGAAGAGCAAAGAAATCTTAAAGAAAGCAGAAGAAAAAAATAATAAAAACCAGAGTTTCTGAAATCAAGACCAGAAAAACAGGAAAATCAATGAAACTGAGAGTTGCTTCTTTTTTCTTCTAATAAAAGAGTTTCAAGATACAGAAGCAAAAATTTGCAAATAGAACTACAAGGAGAAAGTCACAAATCCACAAGTCCAGTCAAAGTAAGTGAAAGAAAGAGGATAATAAGCACAAGAGAAGACACCAAAGAAACTGAAAACTAACAAACCGTTAAATTCAACAAAGCCAAAAGTTCATTCTCTGAGATGATCAACAAAATGGATAAACATGGAGCTAGACTGATGAAGAAAAAAAGAGAGAGAACACAATTTGTCAATATTGTAAATGAAAGACTGACACTACAAATTCTACAAACTTTAAAAGAATAAAAAATAAGTTATGAACAATTGTAGGCCAAATTATTCAACACTTTAGCTGAAATAGAAAAATCCCTTGAAAGACAATAAACACATGGCAAATAAGCACATGTAAATGATCTCCACCCCATTAGTTGTCAGGAAATGCAAATGAAAAAACAAAAAACTATGCACATATTAGCATGTCTAAAATTAAAGACTGATAATACAGTGGGTTGGCAAAAATGTGAAACCATTGAAAATCTCTGCTGATGGGGTGTTTGGAGGTTTCCTAAACATTGTACAAACACTTAACATATTATTTACTCATTTCACTCCTAGATCTTTAATCAAGAGAAATGAAATCACACAATTACTGAAAATGGAAACTAACCTATGATGATAAATAGCACATCAGCAGTTGCCTGGCAGGGGCAGAGGGAAGGATAGAGTGCAAAGCAGCACAATGAAGTTTGGGGGAAGTGATGGAAATATCCTGTACATCAACCATGGTGGTGGTTTCACGGTATATGCATCCATAAAAATTGTATCTAATTTTTCTCTTTAAATGGATGCAGTATTTGTCTCTAAATTTGATAAGAAAACATAAAAGAAACAGACAAAAATTACATATAGTATTTCTTGAACACTAAACACAGTTAAAATATTTAGCCTTCATTCTAAGAATCTTTTAGAAACCCCTTTATGGGCCAAGGCTTTATTTATTTTTTGTTAGGTTGGTCATGTGACTCTGCAGAGACTAGAGGTATATTAACAGATCATTTTTCTAAGCACAGGGTCAGAAAAATGATTGCTCCTTTCTAAAAACTCATTTTGTATACATATAAATATTTCAACAAGGGAAAGGGACATAAAACTTTTGCAAAATGCCTAGAAAAGCAATCTTTCAAATAAGCTAAGCCCATAAAGTACAACAGAAACAAATTTGGGTAATAGATCAATAAGTTTAATGTATCTTGGAGCCTCAAACTACCACTTTATTTTTAAAATCTCCACAGTGGAATTAACAAGGAAATGGAACCTCTTTTCCCCATGTGCCCTCTGAAATTGTTCAAGAATTATCCAGTTTAATTAACTCTCCTCTATAGTTAACAAGGTGTTAAGGGCCTAGTATGTTAAAGTAAGCATTTTCCTGTGTTCTTTTATTTTTATAAACAAATATCTTTCAGCCAGATTTTTCTCTATCCGTTAGATTTCTAATTACTATTATAAAGGCAGTTTAGAAAAATAATCTGGTGACTTAGGCCACAGTCACCAGATAAGTCAGTGGAATAGACTCAAGCTTATTAATACAGGTTTCTTATCCACTTGACCCAACAACAGGTCACATGTGCCACTAAGAATGACTTCCTATTCGATGTCAATCATCACAATAACAAGTAAACTGGGACAAGTAATATGGGAAACGTTACAAGGAAAACCAGAAGTGAAACCCAAAGTTGTGTTTTAATTTAACTTTTAATAAATATTCCATGTCATTTAATATACATTTGTTTTTAAAAATTTGTTAAGTGGCATGTGCAGTAGAGATACTTTGCTATTATAAACATTTCAGTGGAGCTGATGCATTTGCTTATAGTAGTTATATTTTTAGCATGCTACTTCTGAAAGAAAATAAATGATAAACCACTGTTGAGTATTATAATCTTCCATTAAACTGTTTTCCCTGAATTTATAACCAGCCTGGTACCACTAGAGGGCAGGCTTTACATTGTAATGAAACATTCATTTTCGCATCCATTGTATTCGTACACATCTAAAACGTTTTAAAATTAGTTTTAAGAGTAGAAATCTGCCGCAGTGTAACTAACTTATTTTTCTCTGAGAGGTAAATTAAACTAAAATCATGTTTTACAAATAGTCCTTAATTTAGCTACTCAAGTGCAGTCATGTTAAAAATTTTTGACATGACAGTTTTTTTAGAATCAGTGTTAGATGAATCATATGAGGTTCTACATCTTCATAAAAGTATGCTCAATACCAAATAAATACTGTATTTTAATGGTTAGTTCACAAATAAATTAGTGATTGAATTAATATTTGTACTCCCTTGGTCCTATCACCTGGATAGGGCAAAAGGAATTCAGCCTGAAATTTTAGCAGCTGGCTGTAAGTCAAAATCTCTGTACACGGTACAGAGTTCCTCAGTCAACAGAAACCTTTGAAAATGATCATTCATTCACAGGTCACATCATAAAATGTGTGTGTTATATATGGCATGACATTCCTATTTCACTATGAAAATCTTATAGTGAGAATTGACAGTCAAAATAATCTTTGCACAAGTATGTGTATATGCCAACCTATATTAACATATATCCTCCAGTTCCTTCTCAGTTTATTTGGTGTGCTCTGCCTCTCAGGAGAAACGGATCCCTGGACGATCACATTGGATATAATAGATTTGATAATTGGGAATAGTTATTGAGCACTTAACATTTTAAAATACGTAACGTGCTCAAAGGCACACAGTTCGTGACTGGTTGGATACCTGCAGCTGATACCTGCCACCTTTCAAAAAAGACTTATTTTTTCATATAAATATAAAGGTCCAAGTAACTACTAACAAAGAAATGCAAGGTATTTGAATCACTAGAGTGTAGTCTGAAGAGGGATGACCTCAGACTAAGGAGTGGCCCAGCTATAATCAAGGTACAATTTGAATTTATAATCCCCTTGGTAACTTGAGAGATGTAGATATGGCTACCTAAAGCTAAGCACCTTTTAATTTTTAAATGGAATTATGCTACACGAGCTAGATAAATTAAATAGATACCAATTCAAGATTGTCAATTTATTTTGTGTAATTATATTTTCCTTTAACTAAGCTTTAGTGTGTGGTAGACTAATTGCATTGATGGTCCCAGTTAATGGCTTCCCTGAATCCGTGTCTTTGGCAATTTGACTGTGCTCGTGCTGTGTGAACATGACAAGGCTGGCCTTTGTGAATGCAGGTTTGTGGTAGACTCATAGGATGAGACACTTGGAAGAAAGCCAGCAACAAACCCCCAAAGCAGAGCTGGCTGACCCTCAATCCAGTGTGGAACCCTAAGGGGGATTAGCTGTGCCCAGCTTGTAGGCAAAATAATGATCCCCAAGGATATCCGTGTTGTAATTCCTAGCACCTGCAAATATATAAGTGATACCTAAATGACACAAAAGATGTCTCAGGTGTGATTAGATTAAGAATCTTAACATGAGGAGATTATCCTGGATTATCTGGGTAGGTCTAATGTAATCTCAAGGGTTCTTAGAGGAGATAGGCAGGAAGGCCAGCGAAGGAGATCAGAGAGAAAGAGAGATTGATGATACTACACTGCTGCTCTGAAGGTATAAGAAGAGACCATAGACCCAAGAATGCAGAGGGCATCTAGAAACTGGAGAAGGAAGGAAACAGATGCTCCCCACAGAGCTTCCAGGAGGAAGACAGCTCCGCGGACACCTTCATTTTAGCCCTGTTAGACCCATTTCAGACTTCTGACCACCAAAACTGTAAAATAACAAATCTGTGCTGTTTCAAGCCACTAAACTTGTGGTAATCTGTTACAGCAGCAGTAAGGAACTAGTACACCAGCCTTAAGCATAGCCTATAGATTCATGAGTTAATTTGATTTGAATTCTAAGTTCGGGGGGTTTATTACCTCATTGCTAACAGATATGCTCTCTGAAGTAGACATTTTGTTTTCTACGTATAAAAATATTGCAACTGGGCTTCCCTGGTGGCCCAGTGGTTGAGAGTCCGTCTGCCAATGCAGGGGACACGGGTTCGTGCCCCGGTCCGGGAGGATCCCACATGCCGCGGAGCGGCTGGGCCCGTGGGCCATGGCCGCTGAGCCTGCGCGTCCGGAGCCTGTGCTCCGCAACGGGAGAGGCCACAACCGTGAGAGGCCCGCGTACCGTAAAAAAAAAAAAAAAAAAATGCAACTATTTTCAAAGGTGAGGTATATGTCTGGAACCAAATATAAAATGTTTGCAGAACAGGCAAATGAGGGAGAAAAGGAGAAAGAGGAGGAGGAAGAGAGTAAGCTGTATTACCAGCATTTTTCTCTGTCAAATACCTTTCAAAATGGATACAATACCTCGATTACTTCATTTAAAAAACATACAGAGTAAATAATCTTAATGCATCATTACAAAAGAAAAGCCTAAAATGCAGACAGTATGTAAGTTCTCCAGCTAAAAATGAGAGATCTTAGAACTGGGTATGAGTCCTATTAATAATGAAGTTTATTACTCTCGAAATCATAGTTCTAAGAAAAATTTAATAATATGACTTTAATATCATAAAACTAAGACTTTTTACAGTCAATGCACAGTGTTACAGTAAGTCTGTGACCTAAGACATTTATATGAAATTCTGTGCTTCAGCAGAATGTGTTTTCAGATGAATGCTTACCTCTATCAGAAATAGTGTAATTATCATGCAACAGCAGAGACAGAAAAATGTTGTATCCACTATGCTTTGAATGCCTATGTAAATAGTACTGCGTATTAGAAAAAATGTAATGTTATAACAAAAAATTCTGATTTTGACAACTTCTCTAAGGACTTTAGGGCTAATGGTTTCTTTCAAGTCTTTCCTAAAGCCCTTTTCATCAGGAAACACTAATTCTGAGTATGAAAAGAGAAATACTAAAGTATATAGTAGGGCACCACTAGAGAAAATTTTACCTAGTTTTTACGGTTGAGTATATATGACCTACCAATTAGAATGATTACATTTCATAAATGGGCATTGCAAAACCAACTAATTGCATTTCCTTTATCTTTTCACAAAGCACTTCCCTCTTTTATAAATGTCTCTTCTAAAGAAGCAGTTAGCTCTAAATTGGTATTTAATCATAAAGCAGTGTTACTAAGAGGAAAAAATTAAAACAAGCAGATGAAATTAATTCCAATAGAATATTTTATTTAACACAGTACATCTAAAAATTATTTCAAAAAGTAACCAACAAAAATGTATTAGTTATTTTCATTATTTTTTTTACTAAGTCTTTACAATCTAATGTGTATTTTACATTTATTTTGTATCTCAATTCAGACAAGCCACATTTAATTGCTCAGTAGCCAGATGTTGCCAGTAGCTACCATACTGGACATCCCAGCTCTAAAGAGAAGTAGTGAAAAGGAAAAGAAATTTTGACATTACTTTGTAAATAAGGGAATTGAAAAAGAATTGGGGAATATCCTAATTGCTTTTAGGGATGTATCGCAGATCCACTGAATTAAAAATCTGCATTTGTCAGACCTGAAAATGGCCATTTTAAAATGGTCTCTAGATGTTCCTGTTCTTCAATACACTTGGGTTTGGGCACTACTGACATTGCATTAAAGTGACTGTAGATTGTGACTCGTTAATAGAGTAGCAAAGAATCTAGAGTCATAGAGGATTTGGGTCATGGAGACCTTGATTTAAAATCAGATTCGTTGAATTATTGCCAGTGAAACATGACCAAGTTACTTTACCTTTCTTTCCAAGGCTTGTTCTTGAAGAGGCTAAGAATATGTACCTCATATAATTATTAATGGGATTAAATAAAACAATGTCTGTGTATAAAGAGACTTGCAAAGTACCAAATAATTATGGGTTTTACTAATTATAATAGGGTGCCAATAAGTCCAAATTGCAGAGTTTCATCCTTAAATGGGCCATTGTTCTATAATCCTTCCATGACCGCAAATGTTATTTCTAACTCTAGTTATGTCTCCTGAAATACTGTGCCTGTATTAGTCTACTTGGGTTACCATAAAAAAAATACCACAGACTTGGTGGCTTCAAAAACATAAATTATTTTTTCCACAGTTCTGGGGGCTACTAGTCCAAGATCAAGGTTCCATCAGGGTTGGTTTCTGGTGAGACATTGCCTGACTTGTAGAGAGCTCCCTTCTCACTGTGTCTTTATAAGGCCCCCCTTTTCTGTGCAAGGGCAGAGACAGCGTTCTCTGGTGTCTCATACTCTTTGTAGGAACACCAATCCTATTGGATTAGAGCTCCACCCTTATGATATCATTTTACCTTAATTACCCTTTTAAGGCCCCATCTCCAAATATAGTCATATAGGGGTTAGGGCTTCAACATATGAATAAGAGGGAATACAATTTACTCCATAACAGTGCCACTGATTAGTATCACTATGTACTTATTGCCCAAACACACGTCTGCAAGTTTCTGGCCCTGAAAAGTTGTCTGCTTGAACATTGCAACTTCCTCCCTGCACCATCTCTAAGCAAATCAAGAATAGAATCTAAATGCTATACCTCTGGTCTACATCCATGTGCCTTGGAGATCACTTTAGCCTCCAGACTTCATGAAAATTGGGCCATAAGCTTCCACAGTTGCTCAGCAAAGCATGCCAACTCACAAATAAATGAAATTTCGGGTCAAACTCTTTCTATCCGTGAGATTAGATTGAGAACAAATACATAAAACTGATTCACCAGGAGGATAGCTTTTCATTGATAACAGCTATATTTTACTGTGAAGTTAGTTATTTGGGTTTTCTAATCTTTTGAAAGAACTGAGTGCCTCATTAAATCTAGACTGAGTATTGTACGATCATCACAGAGAAATGTGTTTTAGCCAATTGTTTACATAATATAGGATTGCTAACTTGACAAAATGGTCAAATTATAGCCCAATGAGAAAAGCATTTTGAACTTGTCTCTAATCTCCTATTCCAACCTTCCATTCCACATATAGAACTTATAAATTTTTTGCCCTTCTTTTTTTCTCATCAACTTTTTGGGTACCCAGGCTTATCCTTCTTGCTCTCCTTCCCTACTATAACTTATATTCTCCATCATGTTATAATGTTTCCTCTTAACCCGACAGCAGGCACCCTCAACCTCTTGTATTTATTACTTGCCAAATGTCAGTGATGGCTTCCTTCTCTAGCCCAAGCATAAGAATCCATTGTTTTCAAATAAGCAATGACACGAATATACCAGGTCAAAATGTGATCTAGAAACTAACCAAAATGGTATTCTTCTTACCTATGTTCTATACTAAAGACAATATTACAATACTTTAGATACTACCACACTAGTTTTAAATCTTTTATAAAATTTAGTCTTTTCTTCATAGGCTAAAAGCCTAACTAAAATCCACTTATATTTTTAAAGCAAATGCCAACTGTTTTGTCTTTAATTAGATGTCATTTCAAGGGCAGGAGGTGTATTTGGCCCTTTTATAATGCTTGGAAGAGATGTGATTGACAGTAATGGTATATAGTCATGATTGTTTTAATGTAGTTTGGCCAGGTTTAATGCACAGCTCTCTCTAAACAAGAGAGAACTTATAACATTAAATTTCAAAGATCGATTTTAAAGAGATTTTTCTCAGACTGGTAAACATTACAAATTCCTCTTATCCTGTGATGTGAAATGTATCGGTTTGAGGGGGATATAAAACTTGGTTGAGCTTCTTTTAAAAATTATATTTAATACAATCAAAATATTCTATTGTCATAATTATCCCAAAACAGTAGAAGAAACATTTAAATGTTATCTTATATTTTAAGGATGTTTGTGACATTTAATGGTTTCCTAGAAAATCCTGTCTTTTTTGTCTGACCCGAAGATTCTCAAATATAGGTACCAGTGGACAGCTGTGCTTGGGTTCATCTTCAGCCTGCCCTAAACCAGGCTTGCCCCCAGGGCTAAACTAAACAAGAATAACTTGGACTTTCAACTTTTAGTGGAAGTTGTTTATTTTCCCCAAATTTAACACTGCCTATGACCACTTCTGCCTATTCATTGATAAAATATCTGATATAGTTTTTTAGAAAGGATAAAAAGCAGTTAAGTTTTTAGTTTCATGGTACTCAATGATACAATTAGCATAATGCTATATCAGCTATGTTACTATGTTATTTGTAGATTTTCTTTTCCTTTTCTGTAAGTGAAATTAGCCATTTTGGATACACATGAATAAATTCACTTATTATGTCAGTTTGATCATATATCTTTTATAATTGTTTACTAATCACTCACTGAAAACATGAATATTGTAAATAAATGAGATCTCTGTCTCCCATAAGCTACATGGATAGGCAAGTCATTCTTTAAAGATAATGCATGAACTTTTACTTGAAGTTTTCAAGATGTAAAAAAGTTAAATTTTGCTATTCGTGGTAATATTCTGAAATATATCAGAAATTTAACAGAAATTCACCAGAAGAACTACATCAGAAGTGTAACAGGAAAACAATCTGGCACACCAAAATATTTTTATTCACAACATAAATTTGTTCATAGCATTACATTTATTCAGGTGCCTGATATTTTGGAAGAGATGGAGTGCCTCAGTTTTCACCAAATACAGAGAATTCTTATTGCTGTTGCTGTTGTTTTTGCCCTTTTTAATCTTGAGATAAGACTAGTAACTTGAGAAAGTGGTCAAGCTATAGGTCAATGAAAAAGGCACGGGAGAGAGAACACAGAAAAAAAAAAGTCTATGATTAAGCTGTACTAGTTTAAAAATAATTGAATTTTCTTGACTATAATCATTATTTTTCATTAATTGAAGCAATATGAATGCAGTGAATGAATGCAATGAATTATTTCAAATAATACCCTAAGGGGCTTGGAACAGTACACAGACAAGCCTATCTGTCTTTAATGAAACTCTGAGTTAAAGATGTCTGTACCCACAAATCATAAATGATAGATGTTTCAGGATAAATTAGAAAAGATCATTGGTTATTTATTACTGTCAACAGTCTTCTTTTAAAAATCAACTATTGTTAGTTTCTATTACTAAGGGCAGACTAGACAAACTGATACCTGATTACATTGATTAACTATAATTGCTCAGAGTATTATTGTGTATAAATTTCATGATTATTTCATCAATACAAAATACATTTTTCTTTTTTTATTAGCAGTTTTTATGGTGATGATTAGAGGTCTCTTTCTCAAAAGGGATCTTGATAAAAATAAATGAAATTGACTCACTTAGAATTGATTCATCCTCCCAGTGCATCAGTACTTTCAAACAAGTGTCTAAAAGACTTAAAGGGATTTTTTTTTAATGAAAGAATTATATGTATCAAAAAATCAATGCATATATAAAAGAATATATTCCTTTTAAGGGATATAAAGGGAAACACAGAGCTAGCTATAAAGTCCTATAGTCCTATTATGAATATCAACTGATGTACAGATTGCAAAACTGATATATGTTTCCTTTTAAGGCTCTCTCTCTAGGCTTTTTTGGGAAGATGAAGGGAACACTGGGAAATTTATTATTCCAATGTGGTATTTATACGTCCCTTAAATATCATATGCCTTGTATACATTTAACCAATAAATGTCACTTAATATAAAAATAAGAATATAAATCAGATGAATCCTTTCTCCTTTAACATTTGTTCATCATTCAATAACTATTTATTGACCCTTTACTTTGTGGTAGGCACTGTTCTTGAAAAACATCTGTGGAAAGGAGAATAAACATAAAATTGCTTGCATTTTGTTTTATCTTTTCTCCTATATTAACTCAGTCCTTAGGCTGTGGTTCAAAAGAAGTAAAGATCATCCCAACAAAATCAATTTTTTGGCCTCATGCTTCTGATATGATAATGGCAGCCAGCTAAATCTGAATTTAGCTACATATCCTCCAAAAGAATATGTATCGCACAAGTAAATACCTTTCCAACCCGCCCCTATGGCATTACTAGATGTCAGAGAACGCTAACAAGTTATATGTGAGTAGGATATCAGCTAAAGCGCAGACAAGACCGTGTGGAAAAGGCAGAGGCCAGAGGTGCCTAATGGTTGATGGAACACAGAGAGAAAAATCAAACAAAAAAATGGGAAGTCTCTGACTCTGAATGGAGAAATACTTGGAAGTCTGAGACCTGGTGTGTCAGTGCACTGGAAATCAAAAAGAAGGCGTGCAGAGTACACAAGATCAGGGAGGCAGTCTTAACCTGAAAAGAAAGATTTTTGTTGTTGTTTTTTTGTTTTGTTTTTAGTTAGCTTTACCAACCAATGCAATACTTTTTTGCTAGCTCCTGTTTCAGGTATATTGTGAGTTAAACTATTGCTGTAATATTTATAGAGAAGAAAATATTCATTGATGTGCATTAAGAATTGTGAATCACCACACCCTTTCCAGCATTTATTGTTTCTGGATTTTTTGATAATGGCCATTCTGACTGGTGTGAGGTGATATCTCATTGTAGTTTTGATTTGCATTTCTCTAATGTTTAGTGATGTTGAGCAGCTTTTCACTTGCCTCTTGGCCACCTGTATGTCTTCTTCGGAGAAATGTCTATTTAGGTCTTCCGCCAATTTTTTAATTGGATTGTTTGTTTTTTTGATATTGAGCTCCATGAGCTGTTTGTATATTTTGGAGATTAATCCTTTGTTGTTTCATTTGCAAATATTTTCTCCCATTCTGAGGGTTGTCTTTTCGTCTTGTTTATGGTTTCCTTGGCACTGTTGGTGGGAATGTAAATTGATACAACCACTATGAAAAACAGCATGGAGGTTCCTTAACAAACTAAAAAGAGAACTACCATATGACCCAGCAATCCCACTACTGGACATATACCCTGAGAAAACCATAATTCAAAAAGAGTCATGTACCACAATGTTCATGGCAGCACTATTTACTATAGCCAGGACATGGAAGCAATCTAAGTGTTCATCGACAGACGAATGGATAAAGAAGATGTGGCACATATATACGATAGAATATTACTCAGCCATAAAAAGAAATGAAATTGAGTTATTTGTAGTGAGGTGGATGGACCTAGAGTCTGTCATACAGAGTGAAGTAAGTCAGAAAGAGAAAAACAAATACCACATGCTAACACATATATATGGAATCTAAAAAAAAAAAAAAAGGTACTGTGAACCTAGTGGCAGGGCAGGAATAAAGACCTAGACATAGAGAATGGACTTGAGGACATGGGGTGGGAGGGGGAAGCTGGGGCGAAGTGAGAGTAGCAGTGAAATATATACACTGCCCAACGTAAAATAGCTAGTGGGAAGCAGCAGTATAGCACAGGGAGATCAGCTCGGTGCTTTGCGATGACCTAGACAGGTAGGGTAGGGAGGGTGGGATCTATTAAAAAAAAAAAAAAGAATTGTGAATCGTTATCTGAGTTACTTTAAGAGTCACTGCTGGAAGTTTTTAATGATCAAGCAGTTTGTACCATATTAGAAATGACCCTTTGACATTTCTCATCCAAAAAGCCTTATGGCTTTCTCTCTTTGATTAATAACTGTGGAAAAGTTATGTTTGCTAAGACGCAAAGCACTTTAATATATCTGGATTATTTAAATTGCATTCTCTGTGAACATAGGCTAATATACTAATTTTTCAACTTTGCACGTGGGAATACATGTCATACATACATTAAGAAAACAGTTTCTTTAAAAATTGAATGAATTTCCAATTCTCTACCTGAATTCACCTGCAAATATTCTGAATATTTTAAAGACCTTCTCTTATAGGTTTCCAGCATCCATCTTTGACCATAGCAAAACTAAATAAAAAATGTCTGTCCTTTCTTCTGTTGAGCATCACGTCGCTCTATTTGAGGCATGACAAGCAACATCACCCACCTTCTTGCTTTCATTTGGAGGCCTTCCACTCTGTGGTTCTGTAAAATTTATTAGGACTGGTGCAAAGCTGATAGCTGCTGGCAAGACGACTGATGAAAGCATATTTCTTCAGCTTAAAATTTACCTTCAGTGAGAAATCTATATTTATTCTCACCTGTTTATTTTTAAAGATTATCAACGAAAAGAATTGCTATAAATTTACATTCCAGACCAGAGGATCTAAAAATGATAGTAACATCAATGTGAACTTTAGCAAATTCAGTTTTGTTAGGGCAGCAGAGTTCTTTTCTTTAGATTTCTTTTGGTAGAAACATGAGCTTATCTTTTTGTGTAAATAAGATTCTATTCAGACCTAAAGATTCAATTGCGATTTTTTTGGATGTAAAAGAAAAATGGCCTGGGTTTCCTTTGCAACTTGAAAATCGCACTTGAAGTTAAATCTAAATAGCAATATGACATTCAAGCAACAGAATAGCAGGTGGCTCCTGACAAGCATAATTTGCTTTTACAGTTCTGTAATTAATACCAGGAACAAGAGGGCAGCAGAGAAAAATGTACCTGTTACAGAAAGCCATTTGTAAAATGTGGGGTTTTTTAAACCCTGATTTCTGATGGAGCAACAAAAAAGGATTACCTATTTCTATAACATTAAGTTTTCTAATTTTGAGAAAATTTTATGGATCATATTATTCACTGCATATAATGTCTTGGTAGGAAAAATATCCCTGAAAAGTAAGCATTAATGATAAATACAGATATGCTTCTGGGCCATTGTGTACTTTAAAACTAGCACAATTTACATTTGGATTGCCAATGCCCTGAACAAAAGACCACTAGAAACATACATGTAATTGAACAAATTTGTCTTGATTGACTTTTTGCAATGATGGAGAAAGTGCACTGTGGGAACTGTGAGGTGTCTCAGTAAGTGGGTGTTAGGAGGACATGTTATAGGATTGAGGCTCATGTAAGGTGACTTGGGAGAGGGTTCAAGTAGTAGTGGGGCTTTGCTCTGGAATGAATGCCGTCGGAAAGCAGGGGTGATCATTCTCTTCTGAAGTGGAGAAGAATAGAGAGCGGCTTATACTGTGATTGGTAAAGAGGCAGAAGTGACTCATATTAGCCAGGACGGGGAGATCTTTAGTCCTTTCTATGGCTTGGATGGTGTTTGGGTTTTATTGTGTGTGTTCACGTTCAACTTCACATTGATCATGTGTTTACCTTGATCCATCATGGTAATATGGTGGCCTTCTTTGTGAAATTGTTAATGTTAAATAAGAAAACATCACAGCCCAGCTGTGAGTACCAGGCAGGGTCCCTTCTGGCAAGGTCTGCTTCTTTCTTTCTCAGAAGAAATTGATTCATTGCAAAGACTCTTTAATTCTCCAAGTGATGTGTTTGAGCAATTAAAAATATTGTCACTGTCATCACTTAACAACTTCCAATTATCTGGTATCCTTTTCAGACTCCTTTGAAAGAATTTTCTTTGCATGATTTACAGAGTATAAAGATTTACAAATATTAGTTATTAATTTTACTAATAAAGAAGTATTTGCTTGCTATAAAATATTAACAGCTTTATGTGTAATCAACATACAATAGATTGCACATATTAAATGTACCATTGTATACATTTTGACATATATATATGAAAGATAATCTCCACAAATAATATAATATATTCTTCATCTCCATAAGTATAATCACATTTTAAAAATATTTCCTTAAAAGAAGTATCCAGATAATAAATATTACCATATTAATTTTATTTCTTCGATTTCTACCATTTTCTGGGTTTAATTTCTCCCCAGGAAAATAGACTGGAAGGAATAGAGCCCCAAATATGAAATTCACTGGAGAGCAAAGTCAGCTATATGAGCTGATAGTAGAAATTCACCCAGCCAGCCAGAATATGGTGTTCCTCTTACTTAAGAGGAACACCATATTTTTCTTAAGAAAAATTTTATCTTCTTAGTTGCAAGTGTCAGAAATTGTCTTTGGCTGATTTAAGCAGAATAGGATTTTGGCTAGTTCTCAGAATCACCTGGGATGCTGAAGAACCAGGATCGGAAATTGGTGGGGGCCAGGGAGACTGAACAATGGCCAAGTCCACTGAAAAAGACTGTACCAAAGAAAGGGCACCTGGCAAGGACATGATGCCACTGCTCCTGAAGACCGGCTGGTGCTGAGCATGTCTGGTCCCCCACTGGCATTGCCTCCAGACACTTCAAGCCCCACTGGAAAATCTGAAACTGCTGGACCTGGGGATTCACTGTTGCCATTGACTTAGCCATCACCCACCACCACCTTGCTTCTCTCCATCAAAGTTCAGGGCAGGCGCATCGGAGTAGCCAAGCCTAGTTTGGGTGAAGCTCTGGCTTCAAAGGGGCGTTGGGAAAAGTGAGCATTCATCGTTTACAGCCTTGAGTGTGGGTAGCAAGGTCGGCTTTCCACCGAGACATAAAGTGATTTCTCTTACAATAGAAATGGAAAATGGGGAGCAGATCATAGACAGCAGATACTAAACGGCAATTTTCCACTAAAGTTTCAAATGTGGTCATTTACAGATTAATTGAAACAGCTATTTTTCAAAGGGAAAGCCAGCAGCAGTCTGTGATTTCTTGGCAAATCATCACCACTCAGGGATGGTCTAAGGAGAGTAAGCCAGGATTTCAATCTCTGTAAAAGGATGAAGCAAAAACCCAGCAAACGTGCATTTTACAAATCGGGTGGTTACAATCAAAGTAGTTGCTGAATAGAATGTTTGCCTCCTGATATTCAGCAGTCTCCTCAGGTAAGTAGAAAAATAGACCACAGTCTATAGGACCTGTGGGTCATCCAGTTCCCTGTGCCCGCTCAATAGAGTCTCAATGTCTCTTTGTCTCCCGTCCTTTGGCACAGTAATATGTTCCCTACACATCCACCCCCCACTCTCAGCTCATGAGGACTTCTGTAGCCCATGTGTCCCAAGGCAATATATGTGCGACATCAGACTTCATTTCTCCACTGCTTCAGAGCCCTATTATCACAAGTGGGAAAAGTCTGCCTCTCAGAAATAATGGCACATGGGCCTGTACTAAGGCTTTATATCTGCCTCCAAAATGAGAGAGAGGCTTAGTTATTAAATGTCCCACTCCACTGTGCTCAAATGTACTATTTTGTTTCTCTTTCTGGATTGTCCAGTGAATTTGAGCAAGGCTGAATCTGCAGGTAAGGTAAACAGTGGGTCCAGCCATGAGAACTGGAGAGGACAAGGTAGGTTTAAGAGTACGATGAAAATAGCAAAGCTTGCCATGTTCTAAAGGAGTCACCAGCAACTGAAACCAGCAACCTCCACTGGGTCTATTGAGAGATGCCACAATTGAGGTCCCCCAGATCACCACCCCAACCTTGTGAGTGACTATTTCCTTTTTCTATGAGGAGTAGGAGAAAGAATAGTCCCCTTCTATTCAAAGAGAAGTTGGAATGTGACTTGAAGAAAAGCAATCATAGATATTGGGATTTTCTTCAAGAGGGAGGGACAAGAATTGTATTCCCTATTGGGATGTCCGCTTCGGCAGCACTGTTGTTAAGTTCTCTGTGCCACACGTAGCGCAGAAGAAAAGAGAACTGGAATCAGTTGACCTGGTGGGACATGGCCAGACAGAGTGTCAGGACCACTCTCTTAAATTCCAGCTCCCAGAGGGTATGGGATGTGGGTCCATCATGTCTATGTGGAGGACAGAAGAAATGAAGTGCCAAGACTACACTGCAGGGCAAACAAGGAGACATATATATCACGGGAGGTGTTGTGATGCCCCTACTTGGAATTCAGTGAGGAGAGGTAGCCAGGCTCCTCAGGGCTCCTAGGAGATTTGCATGGGAACAAACCCCTCATCAGTGGAGCACATTGGAGCCATCTCCATCTCATGGCCGAACAAAATGAACTACAACAGCAGTTAAAGGCAGCTAAGACGAGATGCTTTTAATTTTCTCTATCAACAAAACACCAGAGAAGCTATTCCCAGAGAGGTAATACAATCTGAGGATGTAGACGGGGAGCCTGCAGGCAGTTTATAGAAAGCTGTTTTCTAAGAGCAGAGCTGAAGCTTTTAAAGGGTATAAAGAAAGAGGTAACATCTAAGGGGCTAGAGTTGAGACCACTTGGGTGGGTCACATCAGTTACTTCCAGGAGGGCCTTTAGAAACAGTGAGTTTCTTTAGAAGCTCTAATCATCCTCTCTTGTTTTCCTCTAGAAGACCTGTCAGTTAGAGATTCTCTACTCTTTTTTGAAATTTTCTTTCAACTTAAACTTTTTTTGTGTGTCATTAACCTCTTTGCAGATATGATAATTGGGTTAAAGTTTTTGTTTAGATAAAGATTCCTTTACCCAAATACATTTCTGGATACAATTGAGGGGTAGTTCACAGGTCCCATAAGGATCATTATAGGATATTTATGAATTCTCAGACCCCCACTCAAGTCTGTCCCTGGTGGGAAGAAATAGGAAGATGATTGACCTTTTTTTTTTCTTTTTTTATATCAGGATCTGCACAAAAGCACTGCCTGTGTCTAGAGCACTTTGGCCAACTCTCCATACCTAACTACCTCTTACTAATTTCTTAGGATTTTCCTCAGCGTCCCTTCCATCAAAAGTCTTCCAATATCTCTACCTCCAGGGTGAATTAGATGCCCTTCTTATGTGCTCCCAGAGCAATCTGGGGAGATGTTTATTAGAGTATTTTAATAGTGTAATTCTAGGTTCCCTAGACTATAAGCGTCAGGGGGTCAGGGTCCTGTCTGTTTTATATCTGTAAATTCTGGAGCCAGCATGAGACACAGTAAATAAGTAAACAATACAAACTTGTGAAACGAGTGACTGAAAAGCCAAGTAAAGACATCTGTCATCCAGTATAATTTAACTTGCATTTTTAAGTATGTAACAGTCCTTTCCTCTATTAGTAAATTACAGTGTTCTGTTTATTAGCGAACACTTCTCAGAGTCTCTCCTCTTTTGACACTGATTCCTTCATTCCCCGGTGGTCTGGGGAGCTCAGATCCAGATTTGGGATTCTCACATTCTCCCAGATTTATTGCTGCTGCTGCGTTCTGCTTTAGCAGTTCTATGCCCCTCTTGCCTTGATTCTAGTGGTCTGCACTCTCACTATTACCTGCCTGTGTAAGTACCACCTGTGTTGCCATGGAGCTCCTATATCCTGCATCTTTCTTCTTCTGTGGCCCATCCATACGTCGTCTTCTCACACAAATGGAGATTTCATACCATCTGATCTACATCCTCTAAACTAACCTCACTTCTGGGAAAGGATGAAGATATATGGTACTGCAGCTGTATTCTCATTACCTTCCCAATACCTTTTCCCTCTTTATATCACCAGGCGTATTATGATTATTCTTTGAGAAGTTATCTCTCTCCTATTATCAGAAGTTTATTTTCCTTTGCACTGAGATTCTCCTTTTTCCTGACTTTAAGAGCGGACCTTTACTGATTTAAGCCAGTTTTGCACATCTCATTCCCTTTGGCCCAGATGGTCACCTGACCTAGTCTGGACCGATGCATTAAAAGGAATCCCATGCTTTTTTGGAGAGGTCCTGGAAAAGATTCTCTATTTTCCTTGGGATGTTGTAATGTGTTGTAGAAAGCCTGGAATTGCTGTAGTCATGTTGCAACTTCATTCAAAAAAGCTAGAGCTTTGGGGGACTACCAAAGAGGGGGCCTAAAAAGCTAGCTTGGTTTGGTTTCCTTAGAAATAAGACCTATTTTTTCACCCAGGTTTGAAATATATCCCTTATTATCTAATCCTGTTTGAGATTTTTATTATTTTTGTATTGCTTTTTTCTTTTATCATCAAAAGAAACCAAAACCAAAGACTAGGATCAATCTGCCATCTGGAGCTTTTATATTTCAGGTAAATAATAAGACTTTAGAGTTCAGATTTTAGAGGAAAAGACACCAAGGAGAAAAACATCAAAAAGTAATAGACAATCAGAGGAGGGAAACAAGAAAATTTGTGGTAAAAATAGGCTTCAGTAAATCTGGACTCTATCTGAATGAAACATTAAGATCAAGAATAGTTCATTAGTGCTTCCCTGGTAGCTCAGTGGTTGAGAATCTGCCTGCTAATGCAGGGGACACGGGTTCGAGCCCTGGTCTGGGAAGATCCCACATGCCGCGGAGCAGCTAGGCCCGTGAGCCACAACTACTGAGCCTGCACATCTGGAGCCTGTGCTCCGCAACAAGAGAGGCCGCGACAGTGAGAGGCCCGCGCACCGCGATGAAGAGTGGCCCCCACTCGCCGCAGCTAAAGAAAGCCCTCACACAGAAACGAAGACCCTACACAGCCAAAAATAAATAAATAAATTTATAAAAAAAAGAATAGTTCATTAATTTGATCTACAGTGTAGAAAAGCTTAATATATGAGAAATCAGAGAAATGAATCAAGTCTTATGATTGTATGAAATGGAATAATAACTGCTACCATATTGGTATGGTTTTGTTAACTTGTGTATTCATTAGAATCCTAGTTTAATTTTTCTTTTTTAAACATCTTTATTGGAGTATAATTGCTTCACAATGGGGTGTTGGTTTCTGCTTTATAACAAAGTGAATCAGCTATACATATATCCCCATATCTCCTCCCTCTTGCGTGTCCCTCCCCCAACTTCCCACCCCTCTAGGTGGTCACAAAGCATGGAGCTGACCTCCCTGTGCTATGCAGCTGCTTCCCACTAGCTATCTGTTTTACATCTGGTAGTGTATATATGTCCGTGCCACTCTCTCACTTGGTCCCAGCTTACCCTTCCCCCCACCCCGTGTCCTCAAGTCCATTCTCTACCTCTGCGTCTTTATTCCTGCTCTGTCCCTAGGTTCTTCAGAACGTTTTTTTTTTTTAGGTTCCAAATATCTGTGTTAGCATACGGTATTTGTTTTTCTCTTTCTGACTTACTACACTCTGTATGACAGACTCTAGGTCCATCCACCTCACTACCAATAACTCAATTTCATTTCTTTTTATGGCTGAGTAATATTCCATTGTATATATGTGCCACATCTTCTTTATCCATTTGTCTGTTGATGAACACATAGGTTGCTTCCATGTCCTGGCTATTGTAAATAGAGCTGCTATGAACATTGTGGTACATGACTTTTTTTTTTTTTTTTTTTTTTTTTTTTTGTACACGGGCCTCTCACTATTGTGGCCTCTCCCGTTGCAGAGCACAGGCTCTGGCCACACAGGCTCAGCGGCCATGGCTCACGGCCCCAGCCCCTTCACAGCATGTGGGATCCTCCCGGACCGGGGCACGAACTTGCGTCCCCTGCATCGGCAGGCAGACTCTCAACCACTGCGCCACCAGGGAAGCCCACATGACTCTTTTTGAATTATGGTTTTCTCAGGGTATATGCCCAGTAGTGAGATTGCTAGTTTAAGTAATAGGTGCTAAGAAGTTTAACGCAAGAAGAGGATTAATTTAATGGTTACTGGAGTATCAAGAAAATTCAAAAACAGATATGCAGCTGGGCCTCAGGAACAAACCAGAATCAGGAACCTACCAGGATTATGCTCTATTATCTTTACATCTCTCTGTATGTCTGCTCCCTTCCTCTCTTTCTCTCTGCAGAATAGTATCCTTTGCCACTTTCTCCTTTTTTCCTAATTCTGAGCCCTTGGGAAGGTGATTCTAGTTGACTCAGCTCAGTCCTGAGGCTCAATCTGAACCAATTTACTGATGACACGGAGTGGATCTGTTACCAAACCAAACTTGGGTCTTCTTGCCCTTGCTCAGTAAAGTCAATCTACTGACATCAGGTTTTGGTGAAGGAAAGTGTAGCATTTATTGCAGGGTGCCAAGCAAGGAGTCCAGGTAGCTAGAGTTCAAAAGGCTTGAGCTCCCTGAAGGCTTTCAGGGAAAGGTTTTTAAAGGTACAGTGAGGGAGGGAGATTGTGGAGTGTGTGAGCAGGCCATGGACATCCTTCTGATTGTTGGTGGTAAGGTAATCGGAGTCACCATCATCAACCTTCTGGTTTTAATTGGTCTGAGGTTTACATGCTTGTGGGCAGCATACAGTTAACTTTTTCCACCCAGTGGGGATTTTAGTATCTTCAAAATAGCTCAAAGGATACAGCTAAGAGTATTAACTGTAGTCCTCGAGGAAGAACTGGATTTCCTTGACTTAATTTAATGGCTAGAGTATTATTATTTTGTTTTGTTTGACTGCTTTTGTTTCTCATTTCTATGATTACATTTATTCTTTGGAACTTGGGGAACGCCTAGGAAGCTAAAGTTTTTCTACAGACAAGAGGCAGGTGAAGGACATGGCGGAAGTGCAGGTGGGGGATTGGGATCTGTTCCAGGAAGGCTCCATAGGGTCCTGCTTGGTTATAGAATTGTGGTTTATGAATATACACTAGATATTTAAGGAGTTGGTGTCATGGCACTTTCCTGAAAAGGGGGGAAGTGAATAGAACCCACTACAATTGGATAAGAACAGTCTTTGATGGGAACCATGGACTGTAGTACTATATATATTGTTAAGGGATTGTTTTTCTGTCTCTTTCTATACTGTGATATAGAGTCTCAAATGAGAGACAACTAATTGTTGTCTCTCACTTCTGCTCCCACCACGCAACTTTCCTCTCTTGTTGCTCTTGACATAGAAGTAAAGACACACAAAGATTTTTATTTTGTCTGTGTTTTTCTCTGGTTTAATGCTAGAATGTAAGCTCAGAGTCAGCACTCTGAGATGGCATGTAAACCTCTATGGTAGCTTATAGATGACCACCACAGAGGACACAAACTCCTTATTCCTAGATATGCCAGATATTAATATATCTCATTTTTATATAACCCATTTCCCCAAAGCTTAACACTGTGTTTCACACGATAGCATTCTCTTGTTAAATAAATGATATCTTGTTAAATGTATATCACGTATGACAACAAGGCTATAAAGAAGATGATTTTCTTCATTTTCAATTGGCTTTTCCTCTTAATCCCAAACTCAATTTCTTGTTAAATTCTCCCACTTCTGACTACGTGTTTGAAACATCTAGTGAACAATCCACATAAGAGCCTAAGCTGGAGATTTCTCCCTCCCCTCCTTTTACAAGGTGAAGTCCTAAATTAGTTGAGCTGATTTGACTCCTTTATACCACTTTGCCATTCATTCTACTGCTCAAAAATGAAACAATTTTCTGCGCACCTCAATCTTCACCAACTGTTATTTTCAAGCCTCAGCAATTCATACTGGCCAAATCATAAACACCAGAAAAGAGGACTTTAAAATAGAAGTGCTGACAAGCCCTTAGCTACAGCACATTGAATGATGCTGCCATAATGCACTATATTAGGTGTACTCCTTAGCGGTTACTGCCAGTGGTGAGTCTATAAATTCCTCACAGCATATACTTTAAAATTTTTCACTTCATTCTCTCCTTAGAGAAATCTAAGCTGCAGCAGCTGGTATACGTAGGCAAATAAAAGTAGGATAAACTAAACTACTTATATCAGGTCTGACATATATTTCTGTCACGTTGCTACTACATAAAATAGTGTGTCCACACCATAAAATGGTGTGTCCAGAATGGTGTGTCCACTACATAAAATGGTGTGTCCAATGGTGTGTCCACTACATAAAATGGTGCTACTACATAAAACGGTGTGTCCAACTTAACAACTATGTCTTTGGGCACTTCATATTCAAGAGTTGTGCCATTTTTAATAAATAAAGGAAGAACAGTGAGAGGACTGCTGAGCAATGTCCTGTGAAACTAGATGCTTTATAAATTTTTAATAGTATCTGTTTTTTTTAAAAATATTTTTAATATATTCTGATTTTTCCCACTGTTTAAGATGTGAAATAATGAGGCCAGTGTTTCCACTTTGTATTCAGATTGGGAGCAATTTTCTCCTATAAATGTAACAGAATCAATTTCGTTTAGAATCCATACAAGTCATTACTAAGACAGTTATTCTGGAGAATGGGACTTTCATTTAGTCGGTCTTGACATGTTAATAGGTAATCTTTGTTTAATCAAATGAAGATAGTTCACATTATTGCTTAAGGATTCTGAATGTGATGATTGGAGAATGTGAGCAGCATGATGAATGTTCTTCCTGGACTACTTAAGCAAGATTTATTGAGTTTTCAATTTTCATATGTTTTATAACTTCAACTAGAATTTCATCTGGAAACTCATCTACTGTGGACTAAAGAAAAATCAAGAATGAACTGCATGGAAAATCTTCATTAACATATTCCTATAAATCTCTCAGAGACACATAATTTTTTTCACCTTCATCTGTGGTCTTAAGCAAGTAGTCAAAAGCCAAAATGAACGTTCATGCTGAACACATCAAGATGCATAGATAAAAGCATAATGCTTGAATATTTGGGAAAAATGATTTAATGATTTTATGATCGAAAGATTTCAGGAAAATAAAAACAAAAATCCCTTGCTCAAGTCATGCCAGCTTTTTCCACATCAGTAAAATGGATAATGTATAATTTACTTGTTTACTTTCAAGTATAATAGGCATTCAAATAAAAGTCTTTCAAATGAAAACACACAAATAAAAACTAAATATGAAATTGGAATGGAACTAATTGAGTAAAAATTCACCAAACAGATAATCATTTTGTTTCTTTAAATTGACTTTGTCATGTGGCACTTAGATTCTAAAATAATAGTTATTAAGTATGCTCTGGTAATTTTTTTTTAAATGACGGTAAAATTTGTGTAGGAGCAGATGTTCAAATGAGTAAGCATTATTCAGGGGCTACATTCTCAGTCAGGATATGTCAATGAGATCTAAAGTTAGTTCACAAACATTAAATCTGCAGGACCTTGAAGCCAAAATACCAACATCAAGGGTGTCTTCGGGAGAACAAACATATTTAATTTAATGGGAAAGTTATAAGACAGTATTAGATGTAGAGTAATTGAGGGACCATCCATGTGTAGGATAGTTAGTTCAGTTGCTTGAAATTTTGCAAATTTCATTTTGCAATTTAAGTTTCTGTCTTCCAGGTTGGAGTAAATATGATTAAGCTAGATCCCAAATAGAGAGGTAGATTGAAAACATTATCACCCAAACCAATATTTGTCATTTCACTTTGTCAATGAAGCTTAAGATATATAGCACGGTGTTAAACTATATATCACCTATTTATGTTTTTATATATTTTTCATTAGGACAGTGGATGTACTGTGAGTTTTGCCACCAAGGTTTTTGACTAATAAACCTTTACTGATTTAGCTATAGCCTCAGTTACAGGAAATCTCTGGAATTTTACCTTTGTGAATTTCCTCCTATAGCTAGAGAATACTCAGCCTCCTTAGAAAGGCTGAATTCTGCAAACAGCCTGCCCCTGCTTGGATTTCCTTGATGCAAAAGGAGCAGGACTTGGTAAAAGGATACACTTTCATCTGTCTCTACTATCCTTTTAATAGACTGTTTTGAGGATCCTATTATCTTCTCTCTATAAATGTGGAAGTACTAGTGATAGCCCCAAAATGAAAGCAAAATATCCTGTACCGGGCTTCCCTGGTGGCGCAGTGGTTGAGAGTCCGCCTGCCGATGCAGGGGACACGGGTTCGTGCTCCGGTCCGGGAAGATCCCACATGCCACGGAGCGGCTGGACCCGTGAGCCATGGCCGCTGAGCCTGCGTGTCCGGAGCCTGTGCTCCGCAACAGGAGAGGCCACAACAGTGAGAGGCCTGCGTACCACGAAAAACAAAAACAAACAAACAAAAATATATCCTGTACCTAGACATTCCTTATACACAGGCTCAGGACTCTTCAGTTTTCTTTTCATATTTTCTTATCCAACCATCTATTTCTCTAGTCCAGAGGTCAAAAAACTTTTTCTGTAAAGGGTCAAACAGCAAATATTAAAGATTTCCTGAGTCATATGGCCTCTGTCACAACTACTCAAGTCTGCCATTGCAGCATGACAAGAGCCATTAACAATACTTAAAGGAATGGGGGTAGCTGTGTTCCAATAAAATTATATTTACAAAAACAGGAGACAGACTGTTCTAGTGCGTAGCTTTCACCATCATTTCTTCAAATATTTATCTGTATTCTTCTTCCTGACCTCCGGGCCCACACTTCAATCCCCATAAACATTACACCTGGGTGCTAGATATTACAGTGTACTCCATATATGTTATCCCACTTGATTCTAATCCTGATCTTGACTTAGTGTTTATTTTGTGGAGACCCTAAGCAGCTTGAACAATCCTGTAGCTAGAAATATATTTGAACACAGGTATATGTAACCCCAAATCTCATGCTTTTATCGCCTCACTAAGTGGCCTCTTGTGTACAGAATGAAGTTCACATTCCTTCACCTGGCCCTCTCTTCATTTCACGACTTTGTTCAGGACTTGAGCCCTTAGGTTTAATCTGCAGTGACATCTTGGTTGGTCTACAGAAATAATGCATTCAACCAAAAGTAGTTTCAAAATAATTCAAATGTAGCAGTACAAAAACACAACTCCGAAACTCTTCACAGAATGTGGTCTGTTGGACAGAAAAAGAGAATGGTGGTTAAAGAAGAAAACCAGGGTCAAGGTATGTCCAGGTTTTCCCATGAGAGCTGCTTCTCTCAACTCCCCTCCGACACGCCCCCCCCCCCCCCCCAGTAAAGCTTCCCAGAGCAAGTCAAGCAGCACAAAGCATCACCAGGGGAACACCCTCCAATACTTCTTTCTGACTTTTACCAACTCAAAGCACATTAATGCAAAGGCGTCATGTGGTTGGGATGACGTGTATACTGATTCAGCTCTGCACAGCTACTACAGGCCTTTATTGTATAACGTTCTCACTGCTGTGTAACCACACACCGGTGCCATACATTCCACTGCTTCCTGCCCACTCCTGCTCCTCTTGAGTCCATGAGAACTCAGGCTCCAACCTTGATGCTTTTAATCCCTCTTCATGCTACTCTTTCTACTTTTTATTATGAAATTACCTTACCTTTTACCAGTCTGAGGAGGACTCACTTTAGAATTTCTGAAGGAGGACAAAAAGTTGTGTCAGAGGCCTCTCAGTGGACAGTGGGAAAGTTTGCACACTTTCGTGTATCAGTGATATTCAGCTGGGTTCCTTTGCCCCAGCATATTTTACTGTGTCTCCCACGTAGCTGGATGAGGGAGAAGCCACACATGACCCTTGCCATTCCCCAAATGTGAGCTGGCCTTGCAGGCTTCTATGCTTCTTTGCTCATCCGGGATGCCTTCCAGCATCTGCGCCACTCACCATCTCTAAGTATGGAAATCCTCTACTCTTATTAGAATGTAGTTCCATGAGGGTCTGTAACTCTCACGTTCACTCCTCTATCCGCAGTGCCAAAACCAGTGCCTGGCGTATACCTTATGTGTGATTATAATTCAATAAAAATGTATGAAAAGGATTGCAAATAAATAAGGACAATAATTATAAATATTAAGTAGTAACTATGTTCCAGGCCTCTTTCTAAGCATCTTATGTATGTCACTTAATCCTCTTAATGATTATACAAGGTAGGTATTATCATCTTATATTATAAAGAAAGAAATCAAAAGATGTTAACTTGCAAATAGCAGCTATAAGGTAGCGACAGGATTTGGAGGCCTACAGCTCACACCAGGCCAATATCCGCATTAAGATATCTCCGATTCCTTATACATAACTCATCACTTCTACAGCTTTCTTCTCAAGGTGGGTCTTCCCTCCACTATTATGGCAACAAACAATTTCTTCTTTAGTAAAATGGTTTTTCGGGATTCCTAGTTTCAAATACAAGAAGCACTACCCTGGTTAATATTAGGTGAAAAGAAGTTATTAGCAAGAGGCATTATTTCACAGAATCAACACAAAGGCTAAAAATACAGACTTGGAAAACTGGAAAGAACTTAAGTTGTCTAGGGAGCAGGAACTGCAGCTAAAATTTATCCAAAAGGAGTAGCGCATGGGCCGCCATGCTGCCCCTGCTGACGTTTGCACCGTGGCTGGTACCGGACGTGAATACACCACTTCCCAGCTGCCACAGCACCAGATGCCACTCCTGCTGTTCTCACTAGAATTAACTCTGAGCTCTTCTTTGCATCACTTGTCCCACATTTAGAGCTCTACAGAGGCGTATCAAGCATTTTAGCTTATGCCCATGCCCTGGCTCCCAGAAGCTGGGGGAGTTGGTCAGGGGCCTACTTGCCAGCTGTCCTGGAAGTTCCCTCTAATAGGCAGGGTGTCTGGAGGCACAGTAGTAAACATAACAAATGACCACAATAGGGGCATGTCCTCCACTAATGTCAGTCTCCCTGAGATGAAGTACCAGAGATTTCCAAGCCTGTATCCTATGAAGCCCTCTTTTTCATCATACTGACTCTGAAGCATTCAGCCTACTTCTTTTCCCATTTTACAGTTATTAGCTTTCTTTGCCATTTTGGGATATACCTCTTCTCCACAGATTGACTTTGGAGAAGAGCCTAAACGTTCCCAGCTACCAAATCATTCCCATCTTTTTGGTTTTAGTATTTTGAAGATCCTCAATCTGAAGAAATGAAGAATCACAAAAATAAGGAAGTAAGGAATTTACAGTGGATAAGAAAGTCTTATAAAATTCTTGTTGATCTAATTTCCAATCTAGAGTACCTGATTTCCTCACCAGGTCATATCCAGAAGCCTCATTCCAGGATGCAGGAAAACAATCAGCTGCCTTGTACTTTAACTGAGAAAATATTCCCATTTTTAAATGTGGACTGAGCATCAGCCCTTGCCAGTAGCAATTTCTCAGTCTTTTCTTAGGTCTTGACTCCTTTCCTGTTACCTTACCTTCTTAAATAGAGAATATTCTGTCCACTGAATTTATTCCTACACTGCAGGATACTTTGCACTGAATATTCAGATACCGCACTCATGTCTCTTTGCAGCCTCTCTGTTAGCCCCCGGAGTCCATGACCCACTCCCTCTGCCCACCCCCCATTGAAAAGAAAGTCCTGTGATCTGGGTCCCCTCTGCTTCAGTCCTTCTTCCATTGGTCTACTACAGTCTCCATCACACTGTTGGGAAGATGGTTGGCTTTAAACTCTACAAGTCATACTTTTCTCCTGTTCACATTTTTTGTTTTTCTAGGTCCTTTACATTTCAGTTGTCACACACTGTTAGCCTTCAGTGGATATTGGCATTTTTATATCTAGGGTTTCCAATCTTCCTGTATTAATGGCTGTGTAAGCCAATCAGAAGACTAGCTGCTCTGTTTCCCCCTTAGAAGAGTTTCTAGACAGTGTCTTCTTGTTTCAGAGATCCCCATTTCCTATACCCCTTATCATCCAGTTTCCATTTCCTGTTAAAATTATTTTAGTTCACAGTCAATTTGCAAGGCTGAAATAATTAGCAAACCTTGAGGGAAATAGCCATCCTTAGTTCAGCCACTAGCTCAAACACCCAGGGTTCTCTGAAATGGCTCTCATTTAGATGTTTCATTTACCTACAATGACCCATGCTTCAATTCTGTTAAGTTTTCTGGTTGTTATTTCATATAGCCAAAATAAAATGGCATAAATATCCATATACATAGTTTTCACCAATGGGAAAAAGGATCAGTTTAAGAAAACCTTCTCTATCACCTACAATTTGCTGTTCCCCATTATATGCACTCAGTAAATATTTAATTTGAATTGAAGCAGCATGACACTTCCAGTTTATTTACAAGTCAGACTTAGAAAATGGTTCTTGCCAATCTTAGGCACCGCTGGTCTAAAAATATTCAGAGAATAATGATTGGCTCTGGTGATTGAGAAAGACTTTTCTACTTCCTAGATATGTAGTTTCACTGTACATTTTATTTAGAGGAATGGATACATACAAGTCACCTTTCTTTTAACCTACAATTTAATTATGTTAACATTACTCTCTTTAATTAGAAATTGTATTCTGTTTGTACAACTGAATGAATGCTTTAAGAAAGTTATCCTCAGCAGTCTAGCTTACCACTGCATGACAGATATGACCATCCACATCTCACCCCAAAACTTAAGTCGTCCTCTAGGATAAAATATATTCAGAAGTGCTTTTCTGTTATTATTTTCATCCTGGTAATTCTTTATTATACTCTGAGTGTAAGCAGATACAGAGCCACCTTGAAGCTTAACCAACAAAACAACGATACCTTTAACTGGAATCAATAGAGAAAAATAGGTCGCCCATGTTGTTTTATAATTATACTATGGATTTTCTTTCCAATAAATTACCAACACATCTAGCATAAATGTAAATTCTCCAGGGAGGACTTTACATATGATCAGTGATGACATTAACATATAGCTCAGCTGAGATATATTATGTTAAAACAGGAGCCCAGTTCCAAAAATGTTACAAATCTAATCAATAACTTGCTGAAAGAAAATTTGTTAGAGAGGATCTATAGTAATTCATACAGAAATAAAGGAAGCAAATATTAAACAAGGCAGCTAAAATTAATGTTTGATTTCTTCTCTGTGAAAGCATTAAACTGGTATTACTGAAACTCTATACCATTGTCTAAATACTTTTGTTTTTCAAATTAAGTGAACTCAGCAATACTGAGATTAAGCAGTTATCTGGTGTGCATAAATTGCATGTACAAGAATCAGAAGAATTCAGTCCACAAAGTTAGAATTAGGCAGGCTTCCTGTTGTCCCTACTCAGAGCACTCCATGATCACTCCCTCAAGGAGGAAAACAACATGAATAATTATGACACTTTCTAGGCTCAATACTCTTTTCTCTCTGAATACTCAGTACACAGTTCTCAGTAAGTTTCACATACCTATACTGTTAGAAACTCAACCTTTGGGAGAACATAAGGCATAAACCTATATACAGAAATCTAAGAAAATGCAATCATTATTTATCGCTCCCCTATCAGCCAATTAAAGGAAGAGTATAGAAATTGAGAACATTCATACATATTTTTCCCAGCCAAATTCATACATTCTAAAAGACTTTAAATAATGCCATTTGTATGGAATATGAATCCAAAGTGAGTTAACTGTTTTGCAGAGTGTATTTTATTGACACGTAAATAAAATATATCAAACCTTTATTTTTCTAACAGTATATTAATTACAAAATTTAAAATGTCTATTTAACATTCTGTATTTATTCTTTTCATGATTGCAGCTATTAATAATGACTCCAAGACCCAGAGAATTCCATTTATGAATCAGAGAAAAGTCAAGCTATTGTTATACATTTAGAGTTGTGGTTTTCATCACATTCTAATTCTTTGGAAATGTATAATTTTATACAGGTGTGATACAGAGACTCTCTCTTGACCAGAATATTGGAGTTTTATAAACTCCACTCCCTTAACTTTGCAGACAGCAGTGCATTTGCTTTTATGACATTCTGCTTAATTTAGCCATAGAAAGTGTTGAATCTCTGGTCTCAGTTTTGTGTCTCACAGATTTATGCTACACTTGCCTCATTGATGAGAAAAATGAAACAAATGAAAGGCAGGCTCCATAGCAGCAGGAGCTTGGGGTACTCATTTTCAGTTGAGAGCTGGTAATTAGGCTATATCCGTTCAAGGACATAACTAAAGGTAAGATGATTTCACCACAGACAAAACTATTCTGGAGCAATTTCATTTATAATTATGAGTCCTGATAGAATATGCTTGTACCTAATCTATAGTGGAATGTAATCTGGGAAATAAGGGAACCAAGATATTAAAATCACATTTTTAAGTTAGACGTTAGAAATAATTCCTGTCTGAAAATGTGTTTTATAAATATGAATGAGTTATTTGCAAAAAGACAAAAATCTGTAAGAGGAAAATCTATATTTCCTAAGATCTTGGCTGGGAGAGAGGGATGCTATATGCTGATACACATGTAGCTGTAGATATGGATATAGAAGTAGATGTGGCAGAGATAGAGATGGGGACAGAGGCAGAAATAGAGACCAAGATGGAGGAAGAGCAAATTTTTTTTTTTTTTTTTTTTACTGAAGTCTAGTTGATTTACAATGTTGTGTTAATTTCTGCTGTGCAGCCAAGTGATTCAGTTACATTCAGACACATACATGTACATTCTTTTTCATATTCTTTTCCATTATGGTCTATCATAGGATATTGAATATAGTTCCCTGTGCTATACAGTAGGAACTTGCTGTTTATCCATTCTGTATATAACAGTTTATATCTGCTAATCTCAAACTCCCAGTCTCTCTCTCCCCTACCCTCCCCCCCCTTGGCAACCACAAGTCTGTTCTCTGTCTATGAGTCTGTTTATGTTTCATAGATAAGTTCATTTGTGTTATATTTTAGATTCCACATATAAGTGATATCATATGGTATTTGTCTTTTTCTTAGAGTAAGTTTTATTCAAAGATTTCTGAATACTTACACATACTCTGGCCTAAATTCTCCTGGTTAGCTGTTAAATGAAGATATCTTAAGTACTTTGGAAGTGTCATTAAATTCATCAAGTCACTGAAGTGGTAAATTTAAATGTCATAAATTAATTGATTGTTTCAAAAACAATCAACTTATTCCATGTAAGAAGCTTATATACTTAAGCAAAATTGGCTCAGTCCATTTACCATTGGATCAGCTTATACTGTAACACACCGATCTTGATCTAAATTATATATATATTTACTGTTTTAGATGCTGAATAGGACTAATAGTCTAGCATCTTTAGATGTTGTCCTAGATTAATGACTCTTTCGTCTTTCCATGTTCATATAACTCCAATAAAACCAAATAAGTAGAAATGACTCTAATCTGACACACAGAAGAGCTTTTAATTAAGTTCAGAATCAGAGTATGATTGGAATTTGGTTCTGAATCCTCTAAGGGACTTTCCACTCAAGACACTAAACCTATATTGGATCTGTTTCTTAAGAAATCAATTTGCAGTTTCACTTATTAAATGGGCTTATTCAATGAATGCAATCAAAAGTGCCTCACATTCACTTATTTTAGATTCTTGTGTTTTTTAAATACAATGTGATCATATTTATAAGAGGAATACCCTATTGATTGGTTTGCATGTCAGTGCCAGTTAAAATTTGAAATATCAATGAAACTCATTTGTGAGAGCTTCAAGATGTATCAGTATGCTTGAATCAACGTGATTCAGCTGTGTTCAAACAACTTAAAAGAGCTGTCCAAAGGAGTTACATTTCTAAAAGAAATATTTGTGGCATGATTTGGAAAAGGTTATTGCAGCATTTCCCAAATTCTTGAGATTCAGAGAAATACCATTCCTCTGAAATGCTCAATGAAAGAAAAAGGTTCAATGTGCAAACATATTCTGCAAACTCTCTGAGCTTATTTCCCTTCTTGAAGAATCAAAACATAGATTAGAATATTAAAAGCTGTGAGAAATCCCTGTTCAAGAGAAAGCTGTTTATAATTGTTAACTTTTGTTTAACTCAGCATTTCTTAAAAACTTATTTGACAATGAAACCAAGGAAATACTTTCAATGTAAAATATCTTAACACTCAACAAAACTATTTATCTGCAGAACACACTTTGAAAATGCTGGCTTATTGAAATGTTTTGTTTTTACTACACACAAGATTAGAGTTACTTAATCTTAAATCTTTAATGCTTAAATCAAAGATCAAAGTTCACATTTTGTAATCTCAGATACCAGTCTGTAACCTGGGGTCCGTGGGCTGTATGGATTCAGTAAACTCTTGAAAATTTATATGTAAAAATGTGGATATATATACAATATGTGGATATATTGTGGATATACATGTGAATGTATAAAAATGTGGATATATATGTAGATATATAAAAATGTGGATATATATAAAAATGTGGATATATATACAATATATCCACATTTTTCTAGAGAGACAGAAAATAACCTTCATCAGATTATTAAGTCCATGATCTAAACGTTAAGTAGCTTTAATCTAGTAATGCTAAAAATCTCTTTCAAAAGTGAGAATTTTTAAAATGCACTATTTTAAATGCTTATGAGAGGGAACAGTGGTGTACGTAGTTAAGTCTGTTTCTTGAGTAGGTGATATTATGAACAGAGAGTAAATTTTCCATCAGTCGCATCCATGTATTGTAGAAAATAGCAGGAACTGCACCTGCTTCCAGTTTATGGTATCACCTCAGCTTATGCTTCAAAAGAACCATGGCATCTACCCTGAATCACTCCTGTTTTCCTGCTGTGACTAATTCTCTTACACCCCGTTACACAAGGAAATGTGCTTTCTATGTCTCTCGCTGCAATGTTCAAGGAAGAGCCTCCCTCCACAATTGAGCTGAGGAGGACTACTCCTGCCACTTTATAAAATGGATGAGGCTTGTCCAGGAAGAGGTCAATGAGAAAAGGTAGTTTTTTATTGTCAGAAGAAATACAAACATTGTCAATGTTGTACCTGTTCTCATGGAAGTTAATAAAAATATTAAATGTGTGAAGAAAATAATTATCTAAAATTGAAAACTAGGATCTCTATAGGGTTCCCCATCCCACATTCTGGTTTAAAGAAATCCTATTCAAAGGACAGAGATAAAGATCCATGGCATTTCTTGTTTTCTTCTTTTACAACTTGATAGCAAAAGCTAGGGATTGTTATCGCGGCTTAGTTTTCCTTGGTTAGATTGTGAAAGGAGAAGGCATCGCCTTTGACTTTATGGTTTTGGCATAAAGCTCTCATTCTTCTATAGAAAGAAATCAAGGGCAAGCTGCTTGTCAAAAGCAAAATGATGTTTAAGAGATGTATTTAATTATTTGATACTTATTTTTCAATTTTAAATGTTCTTTTCTCTTGGTCAAAAAGCAGCCAAGTGCCTTTTGGGGTATAAGGGTTAGGTGGTCCTGGTTGGATTGGAATAAACTACCTCTCTTCTGAAAATAAGAGGACATACTTTTGAAATTTGACAAACATACCAATAGGGAAGGTGATTAACTTGTTAACATGACTACTAAGCAAATTTTAGGTGCTTGCCTAAAATAGGAAAATACAAATAGGAAAAAAATCCGTCTTATCTAGGCCCCCCAAAAGTAGTGAGCCTAGTATAATAATAAATAATAAATATATACATAGTGAAATAATGTGTTTTCTTAAATAACATGATTTAAGTTTCCCAAGGAATTAAGATCATATCACAACACGACTTACAAATACACACAAACATACATATACACACAAACAACAGTTACAGTTTTTAGTTTGTCCAATTATCGTATTTTAACCACAGCAATCCAAATACAGTGACTTTCCAAAATGTTCAGTAACTACTCATTCATGGCCTAATGCCAAATTGCAGTCAGCACTTAAAGATTTGTGCTGAGAATGTAGTGTGCAGTAAATGAAACTCTAATTCTTATGTATTTCGGCAATTCCCTCTTAGAGTTACTCAGACATCTTAGACATTCGAAGTATGTCAAATAAGACACAGCACTACTATTTGCCATGCAATATCAGTAGAATAGAGTCTGAGACTGATGAGCTTAATGATAATCTAGATCTATCAGGCTTTAGGAGTTAAGTGTAGACAGTCTACATTATCAGAGAACTCCAGTGAATCTAGAAATTCTGAGTCTGGGACTGCGTTTTAAGGTATGTTAGGTAAGCCTAGCAAAGTTTATGTAGGCTAATAATACTCTCCATACCACAAGCCTTGTCTGTCCCCACTCAGATTTCAAATGTTAAAGGGACTGGGGACCTGCCAGATAGTGAGAGGAAATATGGATTGTTTTATTAGTAGCTGCTATCAAATTCACATGTATTTTTTCTTTCTCAACATATAAGATACCTTCTACATCAAATATTTAAAACCTATGCAGTGTGGCTATTTTTAAACATGAAGTGACTTAAAATTTTAATACTTCAATTCTCCTTTGGGTAAGACTCATGAGTAGATGGAGATATTAGGCATGTATAGGAGCTGTAGGTTTTGAAGAGGTTGGTGAATTCACTCTTTGCTCTCTTCCTAATGTTTGAAATCCAATCATTAGAAACTTAGTCTTTATGTTTTGATTTAATACCCTTATTAGTCTCTCTCCCTGACTCATTGTAAACAAGTTTAATAATCTATTTTCTTCTGTGGTAGTATTTGAAAATGACTGTCCCAGGTGTTTGAAAAGGAAATACCAAAAAGAAAACAAAATATAACAGACCAGGAAAGGAGGATCAAATTGGATACAAATTTTGCCCAATTCAGGCTATGTCTAAGCCTAAAAGAAATGCTGCCATCAGCAGCTTGCTGTCTCTGGCCTACAGCAAGCGACAAGCAGAACAAAGCTAACAGTGATACAACTACATAGAAAATAGGAAATGCATACATATATACACGTGTACAAATACCTACATACACATACGTTTATACCTATGTACACATAGATTATTAGGGCAATATGAGAATGGGTGTTTATACACACATGTAACATCTAAATAAAGGGAAGTGTTTCCTCTCAAAATACAATTACCTCCACATTTATATTATGCTAGTCCCTAGGTCTATAAAATCGTGTCATATTTTCAACTCTTATTCTAATAAATAAAGTAAAATTCCTGTTTATTTTTGCTTTGTATTCATAAAAAATAGGATCACTAATTCTGAGATTCCATCGAATAACATTATTCCAATCTGTATATCAAAGTAAGATGATATATTTTATGCAGGGGTACCACGTCAGAATCATAAAATGTTTAGGGTAGGAGAGACCATAATGATTCCTCCTTCATAGATGAGCAAAGATCTAGCGACATGAGTAGCCTGTCTAAATCATGCAGCCAGGCTAAACTAGGGAGTATTTCCAGCCTTCCCAGGATATTCCAGTGGCAGAATTTCAGTGAGTACAGAAAACTAGTATGAAAAAGATTCCTGGGCAAAGTATGGGATCCTCCCAGTGTACTAGGGTTAAACCAGGCTTGCTCTTAAGACTTGAATCTGCTGGAAAGTGAATCAAAATTATCAAACCTTTCTCTCTCCATGCCCAGAAAGACAATCAACACTATCCCCTTTTTGCAACTTTCTCTCCACTGTTAGGATGCTCAGAGCCACTTGAGACCCTGTTGCGACCAACCCTGTCTCCCCAGGTCCTTAGGAAGAGAGAGAACATAATAACTATTTTAAATAATTAAATATCTGTTAGGTGCAAACTGAACCTGATCCAACTCAGTATCAATTTAAAGGCGTGAACTAGGACCACAGATAGAATTTCAGGCAGTTGAATTTTAGATCAGCATCAAGAACTAAGAGGAATAGAGGATAATGATTACACATATTACCTCCTGTTCTGCATACAACCACAGGACACACATATCGTATTTCCAATTCATTTCTGTGTCAAATTTCTATTAAGTGACTGAGATAAGCTTTCAAGCTACCTCTGAAGCACTTAAATCTCAGTAGTGTTCACTCTATCAATGATGCTCATGAGTTTTATTAATATTTCAAGAGATGAATATGACCATATATATGAATTTTATAATAAAATAATGTGCTGTGACATAAAATAATCTAGTAAACTTACTATATTTATTTAATCTTATATTGCAAGTTATTTAAATAGCATAAATGCATAGGTAGAAGATAACCAGTGAAGCTGTCAATATGTTGGGAATACGTATTTTTCTGCTTCAGTAATGTGAGTATGAATAATTCATCTTTGAACTTCAATATTTACATCTTTAAGTCTATTAATTGGAAAAAATTTAAATCGAAATTCATATATTCACTACAAATTGGAGAGTGCACTAAATAATCCAAAACTTAGTTGATAAAGACAAAGTGAAAATTACAGTATCCCATAATTTAAAAGCAGGAAGAACAGCAGCCGTAAATCATCCTGTTTGAGACACACAGTTAATGCAACAATGGGAAGGCACACTTTCCCCTCAGATTCTGGGAGTTCTGAATCTTTTCTGTGTACGTAAAGCAATGGAAGTTTTACAGTGTTGACTTACAGTCAGACTGCATGATAAAGATTTATAGTTCTCAAGAGATGCAAGCACTAAAGAGAATAAATGAGTATAAAATTTAGTAAGCCTTAGTATCTTGCCTTTACATTACTAGCATGTTGCTTTTAGATACAAGGAAGTAGATGTTCAACCTAATTTCTAAGGAGTTAATAATTAGAAGGATAATTCAGAGGGGAATTGAGGAACCTATCACACAGGAGGAAGGAAGAGCATCAGTGTCAGTTGATGAGGAAAAAATGAATATGAGAGAAAAATCATGGAAAAAAAGAAGTCAGAGAATTGTTAATTTCCAGGAAAGACAAATTGTCCACATGCCTACTCCCAGCTACTTAACAGAAATCATTCTCTTCGTTATGCTAACTGCACTATTATAATAATACTTTAACAAAAACAAACATGGAAGTGAAGTAAACATTAGTTGGAAGCTGAGCCTTCCTGCATACAGCTAGCTTCACCTTGGGGTAATCTGGGGAGAAGTTTGGAAGGAGGTTGTGGAATTCTAAAAAACCAAGGGCAGAAGGTAAGACATTTTAATGGAGGTTGAAAGAATTGACTCAGACCTTCAAATTCAAAAGAACCTTTGGGTACCATAGACATGCCATTTCTCCTGCTAAATGGTCACATCAAGGTAGGTGTTAAAGCATAGATTTGCATATCTAGGTTGCCTTGCTCATTCTATCCACCACCTGTAAAAAAAAATCCCAAGACCGAGAATGATTGAGGTTCATTCTCCTGATTCTTTTATAAACTGGGTTAAGGCTAGAGGAATTGTGATAGCTTACTGTTAAATTGTTTTCCTCCTAACCAATAGAGGTGGGTTCATCCAAAGTGAGGAATGGCAGGACAACAGGGAATCTACAAAGAAAGTGCAGATTTCTCTGAGAAAAAGCGTTTAAAATACTGTTCCATCACAGCATAGATTGAATAGTATAGTGCCATAGCTAAATAAGAGAGATAGTGAAAAAATTAAATAGCTTTCTGCATTTCTCTAAAATAACTGTTCCACATGTGGTTTATTTTATTCAGACAAGTTCCACGAATATCAGACACAACTACTAAAAAGTTCCTATACAGACATGTTTTAGAGAACACACACACACACACACACACACACACACACATCAAAAAATGATTTTTGGTAACTCGTGTCACTGTGCCACTATTTCTTTTTATTAATATGTATAATTATAATTCAGTACAAATGATGGATATAATCGGTCTTAAATAATATTGGGTCTAAATTGTTCTATTTAGACCTGAAACCCCTATGACCTAGAGATTTAGAATAATGGAGTAAAATAAATTGGAGAGTAATACAGGGCATGTGCAATTTTTGATCTGCTATCTCATATCCATGTCAAATTAGGTAAACTCTTTAAAATCTCCAATCAGCTAAAAAAATGGGACTGGTAATATCTCTTACAGAGATGTGAATATTCAACTGCATTAAACTAACAAAAGCATTTTATATAGAATTAATGACAGCATAGATTGAGTTAAGCATTTGCTGGTATTATGGGCTATTGATTAATAATAGCAGAGAACATACTTTTTTTTTTCCTGTTGTAACATTTTGCAATGAACACAAGGTCTCCATGATTTAAAGTACATCAGACAACTGACAACAGTCAAGAGATTTACGTGCTGAAATACTCTCAAAAATAGGTGGCTACTATTTTTTTCAGTTATCTGGATTATATAAGAAAAAATGGGAATCCTGTTTGTTTTGTTCTCCCTTGAATATTTGGATAACTATGATCATATATACTTGTCTTTAAGACCTATTTAATTACATACATTTAATTATTCTGTGAGATACAAGAACTTATCCTTTGCCTTTCACCTAAGAAAGAGGGTTGGAACGAGCAGTCATGTTGGATATGTTTAGGAGTCAAAATTGGTAGCCTTTTAAAATAGTCAGTAATGTTCAGAAATAATTGTTTCCTCTTTCACATCTTCCCTGAAGGTCATCAGACTATTTCAGCAGGGCAGTAGGTCTCACTCTCAATACTACCAATCATGGCAATATTTGCCTACCTAAGTATGGTTTGGTATAACTTAAATACGGTCCAAGACATTGTATGACACTGGAATTTCAAAATGAAAGTTTCCACTGAGTACTTACATAGAAATAAAATGTTCACTAAATATCTATGATTTGTTACCAAGGGGTACTGAATTTATAGAGAGATGGAAGTGTAATTCCAGGCCAAGGACAAACCTAAACATTGTCTATTCTGGATATCTCATTTATGTCACTTTTAAACAGTTCCTTGGTCATCACAGTTAAAATATATAAATTCCTGACATTTTCGAGGCACTATTAATTGGATTTTCTATCTTACCCAACCCAAATCCTTTTTAACTGATAAAACTTCTTAGAAATGCAAGTCTTCCTGCAATTTAATACCTACTACATCCAATATTACTTTAAGTGATAATTGTTGAAATTATCAATGTTATCAAAAATAAAACAAAACTTGATTCAGCATATTAACCTCTAGCAAAGACATATAAACCATATAATTATTTTTAAAGAAAAATTAGATTTCTGCTATCATGATGCTATTAAATATGCTCAGCAGCCCAATGAATGTTAAGAGACTCAAGGAATAGGTGGTGGTGGGTTGGTGTGAAAGTAGAAAATAGCTCCACCACATAGTAAAACTACGTTTTTAAGGTATCAAAAATCGTTCATTGACGTTCAACAGAAAACACAAAAAGATACAGGTACTAATGGAAAAAAACTACTAAATAAAAAGTGAGGGTAAATGACTCCATAGACATTAAATACATATACATAAGAGGATATAGCAATCAGGGATGGTGTGGTAGCTAGACTAAATATTCATAAAGGTCAAAACCCAAAATTTATCCAAGTAACTTTTTAAGAAACTTGAGGTAAAAGAGAATTTTGATGAAATATCTAGGAGTATGGAAACAATTACTTTGTTTCTGTTTAAGGGGCACTTTAAGAAAAGCCTATTTATAAGCCTGGTATCATTTGTATTTGGTATAATTTGTTTGTAAGTAAAAACAGCAGTTTCTAAGATGTCAAAGAGCATTTTCTCCATACTTTAAGAAATGCATTTCTTAAATGCATTTAACAAATTGAACTTTTTTTGTTCAAGTAGTATTTTGTTACAAAGTTAATACAATGGAAAATAAATGTCATGCTCTATTCAAAGGTTCTTCTACTTCTGATTGAGAAGAACTAATTAAAGGAGATCTCCTATATGCACAGTAATCTTGGTGTTTTTAACTTAACCAGATGTAGGGTTATTCCTCATTTGCCTCTTCTGCCAGTTCAAACATCTTTTTTTTTATATAAGTTTACTCAAATAAGCCATATTCATAGAAAAGAATTCCGTTAAAACAAACAAAAATCCTTTCCATAGTAAGTTTTAGTATTCTGAGATTTATTAGTACATTCTGAAGTTAGGTTGGGGGAGAGGGGAATCGTAGGGATATTAGCATAATGGCTAGGGAACAAATAGCAAATTCCTGACTGAGCATTCTCATGAATTCATTTACAAGAAAGTTATGAGTTTCTGTTAGCAAATACAGTGAGCAGTTTTCCATCTAGAAGACACTTTGGAAGTGACCTAGTTTAACCCATTATTTTCCATATGAGGAAACTGAGGCTTGAAGAAGCAATGTGATTTGCCCAAACTTGCTGACCTGCAGAACAGGAACTTGAACATGAGTTTGATTCTCAGACTGGTGCTTCTGGAATGACACAGTTGACATGGCTTTGCGGAAGCTCGGACACAAATTGTTCTCTCATCCTTGTAACTTTGGAGTTAGCCATAGTTAGAATACTTTCTTCTTTTCCTTCATCTTCATTTCCCTTTGTATCTCCATTTAGTTAAATTTGTTAGAAAGGTCTTTTTAAAAAGAAAGTTTCTTCAGATCTTTATAAAAAGGGGCATGATATACACACAGATAAAACAATAAAATGCTTATAAAATCCTATGTGTTTACAATTTAAGAAGATGTTATAGCAAGGATACAATGTCTTTCAACCATTTTATATAAGGTCATGTAAGATTAATTTAGTGTAGCAAAGCGTAGATTGTTTTTCTTAATCAATAAGTGGTCATTATTTACAAGATACCTATAAACAGTCACACATTTTTTTAACCTTCTCTTCACACTTATGCACTAGATTGGAATGTATTGAATGTTTACTACCTAATGAAAACATAAATTTAGTCTTAATCACATCTATTACATTTCCACATTGAAGGAAATATTGCAGATTTAAAATTTACAAGTCTACATCTAATATGCCAGATTAGCTTAAAAATACTCATGCTTTTTCAGATACTATAAAGTTGTACCTATCACTAGTTAGGTGGCAAAAAGAGAAAGGGAACGAATAAGATAAAACAGAGCCCTACATTTTAAAATCAGGTCTATTTGCTAGTAATATAAATAATGCACTGAGGGTTTAGGACATAAGGACACTATAACAGAGGATAAACTTCCTGAAATGATGAGCTCAGGGGATGATATACCACCAGTTAACAACAAAACAGAGTAATCTTTGAATCTGAGCGTTGATACAGCATTGGGAAAAGCCTTGACACTGAGGGCTCAGGGTGTCATAGGGAAACAGAGCAATCACAGCTGGAGACAATTCTCTTGCCATCCATTCCAGCTATATATTCTAGCTATATATATTCTAGGCTATAGGCAAAGGACAACTTGACAAATTTAGAAAGAAGCAGTAAAATCTACTGAAGCAGCTAAATTGTTGGCTAAAAGACACTGGACATTGCCTAAAATGAGGCTATAAAAAGGAAATGCTTCCTAAATCACCTTGCAGTAGACTTTGAAATAAACATATTTTACAGAGTTCCCCTGCATTGTCTACCTGTACAGTTTTCAGCACACCATCCTTTAGATCCTCACGCTAGTATTCGGTCTGCCTAGCTGCATGGTTTGTTGTTGTTGTTTTGTTTTGTTTGTGGGGGGTTTTGCCTCCATACATAAATTTATTTCTAAAAAGTTATTTCTATTGTTTTAGAACATTGACTTTCAGAGAATGGACTATTAAAAGGAATTCTGTGTATTGAGTCACATTAAGTCAAATTTTGGTTGCTCTCTTTCTAAAGAAGAATAAAAATACAGTGCTCTGATAATATTATTATTAAAATTTAATTGTCTGATTAGTTGAGACAAATATACTGCTGTATTAGCTAGGTGCTACAAAGACAAACTCCAAAATCTCAGTGGCTTAACCCAATAGTATTTATTTCTTTCTGACCTGATCATTCCATATGATCCTTCAGGGACCCAGGTTTCCATCTTGTGTCTCTGCCTTTTTCTAGGGCCTTGAAATCCTCTGTTCAGCTAATAGATGAGGAAAGATACCATGAGAAATGCATACACACATTTCTATGAGGAATGTATACAAACATACTCATTTCTTAACCATTTCTAGACAGTCTGAAAATAACACACACCAGTACCCCTCACCTTCCATTGGCTGGAACTAATTACAGGTCCCCACTTAGAGGTAAGGGTGTGGTAGTAGGTGCTGGGAAATAGCAAGCCACTTCCTAGAGCAAAATTATTTAATGGAAGGGGAGCACAAATAGTAGATAGCTAATAATTACTGTCATACCTGACAGTCAATTTTATAAGGAAAAGTTATTTAATGTTTATTAAATATACATTCCACAGTCTTCTCTAAATTCATATCTGAATCAACTATGACGTTTCACCACTGACCCAAGGATGCAAAAGCTAGGCCACTGTTACAGCAGCAGCTTTCCTAGAGCCAATCTATTCTCTTCACAGATCACAATACTTTTCATTTTACGTGTCCTCTGAATGCTTTACAAATTCCACCTTTCTGTCCTTTATAAATTTCATTTTTCTTTAAATTTGGGCTTCTCTTTGTAGCATTCTCTATCCTATCTAGTTCACATTTACTCATCCTTCCTTTCTTTAATGTTATCTTACCCTTAACCCTTTTACTTGCAACACCATGTATTGGTCTCCACAATTATATTGCTAATAACTGGTCAGTAAAAATTATTTCTTATATCTCCGTAATATCCATTCAAATTTCTGGTGAAGTGGATGGTACCCAGAAATGGTAAAAAAATGATACATCAGTATGCTTGACCAATGCCTGAATGAATGAATTGCATAAATGAATATGAAGAAAGGGTAATAGTGTAAAAGTTAAGAAACAATCTACAGAATAGTTTCTAAGAAGTGTATTAATTTTAATAAAGAGCAAAAAACACAGAGGCACATAGAGTGAACTTAGAAAACATAGACCTGATTTAAAAAATTTTTTTTCATCTTGAGGGCTGTCTGGTTTTATTAATATACATGTGTACGTGAATGTGCATTTAAACCAAAGAATACATACAAGCAGGTAATATGTGTTGTTGTTTAAGAGAAGGTCTTGAGATCTGGGACTTCATAGAAAGACATCTTCACATTCAGCACTTAGTCACAAGTGGATGACACAATAAATTCACATTGCTAAGAATAATGTGATTAGCTTCTTTAATAGAAAGTTCAAATTCTAACTGAAAGTTATAGTATTTAACATTTAATCCATATATCTATCTTATTATTGTATGTATCCACACAAATTTTTCTGCACAATTTTTCTCAACTTACTGAAAACCTATTTAACAGGCATTTAATAAATATCTCCAAATTTTATTATATCTCCATATTCTGTACAAAGAAGTTGAAAGCCAGAAGTGTGTGGAGGCTTTCTTAAATTTTACAGCTATTAGGTATAGGAAGACAATTCCTCATGGATCTCTTAGGTTTCTGCAGTCAGCGAAAAACTGCTGTCTGTTCAGTCCCCGACCAAGAAAAAAGGAGCTGAGCCCCTGATTGCACTCTAGTTGCAGGAGAAAGGGTGCACCTCACTTAGGAATTCTACTTGGGCCTTTATATCAGCCAGCTGGAAAGCCAGCATCTTTGAGTTGGTCTGAGTGGAAAGCTGTTCAGCAAACTGTGCTATTCGTTCTACCATGGAGGCCTCCCAATGCTAATGCTCCCTTTGAGTTACAAGTCTCTGTGATTGATGACTGTGCTGTTTGGTGTCTCTGGCAAAGAGAGGAAATCTCCATCCAGAAGCGCCCTTCTGGGTACTGGCCTTGTCACTACCCACACACAGTGACCAGCACGGCGCTCCAGAAAAACAGCCATTAGCTTGCTACTGGGTTCTGGTCAAAACTGAGTGTCTAACCCCTGTAACCTTTGGGACTCTCCTGCTTCACGTCCGCATTTTTGGGGTGACTCAACTCAGACTCAGTTATTAGCAATATGGGAAAGACCCAACCAGATCTATTTGTTAAATTGAATAATGTATTCAAGAATGCAGCTGTCCTGGCCCCAGTGGCCCTCAGCTGCTTATGAAAAGTGTCAACTTCATAGCTATATTTTTTTTGGAGGAGGGTGGACTTTATTCCCTACTCCACCCTCTGAAGGACAGCCATTGCCTTAGCAGTGGCTTCAATTCAGAGAGGTTCCCCTAAATGCCTGGGCCTGATTCACTGATGATTAGCTGTGCTGAAATCTGAAGGTGGGCTGCCTGGGCTGAGCCCACCCCATGAAGAAGGACACGGTCACTCTGCTCAATGAACAAAACCCAATGCTGTTCTCAAAGCTCTGGCCAATACTACCAAAGACAAACTTTGTTATATATATTTTTCTGGCTCTTAGGCTATTGCCAATGGCCAAGTTATTTTTTTCTCCCACTTGAAAACTACTGAAAGACTGAAGACAACCTGTAATGAGCTGGAAAATATAGAAACAAATTGCTGTTTCTGATTGAACCATCTAGACCATTCATGTTAGATGCCCACAACAAGGACCCATTTTCTGATGGGACTAATTAGAATCAAGCTCCTGAAAAGTCGACACCACCCAGATTTCCACCATTACTGCCTGTATCCATCAGTGCACTAGAAATGGCAACACATCCACCATCATAGCCTGCGCACAAGGTAAAGGACTCCATGTTTCTAAGCAGAGTCTATTATTGTATGTCAGACATAGGACTCCGGCCAAAAGCTTATGCATTTGTCTGATGATGAGAGAGCCTGCCTATGTATGGAGCATCGCTCCTACCCACTGCAGGAAGATTTCTGACATTGGACCTTTGACCACCCCACCCCAAACCCAGGGAGATCAAGTGGTACCCCAGCCACTGTTGACATTTTTTCAAGTTACAGAGCTCCTGCTCCAATGGGAACAATTGACTCTGGCCATACCATCATGGTCTTTAAAGCTATCTGTGTCATGTTTTCAGCTTTTACAACCTTTTTCAGACTCACAAACATGTCCTTTTATTGTAAACTTCACTCAACAGTGGGATGATAATCAAGGAATTCAATGGACCTTCCATGCTGCCTAACGTCACAGGGATCTGATATTATTGAGCGTGTTCCTCAAAGTAGACACAGTATAGTTCTGACTCTGCCTTCCTTATCACTTCTTGGTCCACAGTCCTTAGTCAGGTAGTTGATCGTTAAATGTGATTATTCACAGAAAGAGATTATCTTGTCTTGAATGCCAGCTGACTAGTTATTAAGACAAAAGGGATGGGGAGTTATACAGATGTATTTTGAAAATCTGGGATTCTCCCTTGACTATTTCTGAGTATAATGCCTATTTCTTTCTCCTAATGGCAACTCTAAGAAAGCCTAGTTTGGACCTAGTTGGGTCTAGGATCCTGGGGGCAAAGTTATGGTAATTGCTATAAGTTGACCTTATTCTGATGCTGGATGTCCTATTGAGTGTAGCCTTAAGTAAATGCTATAGAAGATAAATTTAGCAGACATTGTCACAACTTCTGCCAGAAAGATGAGTCAGAGTAGCCAACAGAGTAGTGTATGTGTGGGAAAACTTGCCAAAAGCCAGGATAGTGTAAAAATAGAGTCATTATTACTGGGAGATAATTCTCTTGCATTTTTGCCTATCTTGTAAGCAAAGCACTGAATAATCTTTTTTCCAAATTACCTTTTCTAGGACATTAGTGTAGCTAAGTCTTTGAAGATACAGTGTCTCCCTCTAAAGCAAAATGCAGGCTGTCTCACAGCCATTGAAGATAAGATAGATTGTGTCCACCTGGAGCAGAGAGCAGACATGTTTATTACCCTTTATGAAAGATGGGTTCCTTAAACTCAGAGAAATGCAACCAACTGTGTGTGCAGGTGTCATCTTGCCCTCGTCATGTCACTTTCTGGGGATCAAGCCTTGGGGAACTAGTACAAATATGCTTATACAGTCAGCCCTTCATATCCATGGGTTCCACAGCTGAGGATTCAACCAACCATGAATCAAAAATATTTGGAAAAAAAAATTCCAGAAAGTTCAAAAAAGCAAAACTTGAATTTGCCACTCACCAGCAACTATTTACATAACATTTATGTTATATTAAGTATTATAATTAATCTAGAGATTATTTGAAGTATATAGGAGAATGTTCATAGGTTATATGTAAATATGCTATCTTATATAAGTGACTTGAGCATTCACAGATTTTGGTATCTGCAGGGGTCCTGGGACCAATTCCCCAAGGATACGTAGGTATGACTATACTCTGACTAATGCTATTACTGTAAGTAATAAACTGTCCTTTGTCTTTGACTTCTACCAGCATCCATGAAGCTTGGACAGGCAAAATTGTTAGCATGCAAGTAAGGTAAAATCTCAGACTCCTCAGAGTTCTTGACACTAAGTGGCAAACACAGGAATCCAGCTAGTTCCTCTGACTCCTAAGCCATGCTCATTCCACCAGAACATCTTGCCTTTTGATCAATTTTTAAGTGGAATTTTATGATGACTTGAGGGTTTGCATATTCTGAGTTAATTTCCAAATCTCTTACTTTATATATGATGTTAATCAAATTGTTATACTTTGCTGGCTTCACTTCTGTATTTACATATGAAATTTCCATAGTGTCCTAAAAATAAGTACTAAATACAACAGTACCAGTGATGTTGCCAGAGCAACCACAAAAGAGCCATTTTTTGTTCTACCAGAATGATGACAAATGCATCCTCCAATGACCCCTGGAAAGGGTAAATATAAAGATTCAAGTTAAACTAAGGCTGAATATATGCATACCCTATATTCCAATAATTCCATCCCCCGATATACTAAACACAAATGAGTAATGAGTACATTGACACATGAGGTGACACAAACAAGACTGTTCTTAGCAGCTTTATGCATAATAATAAAAATCTGGCAACTTTACTAGAGACAAAAGTATCATAATTAAGTAGACATTAGTATATTCATACAGTGTCATAACATACAGAATAAAGGAGAACAAAAAGGAACAAAATGAACTATTGCTACATGAAACAAATTGGGTGAAACTGAACACAGTTATGTTAAATGAAAGATATCAAACAGAAAATAAATACTATGTGATTCCATGTATATATGCAGCTCAAATACAGAAAAGAAAACAAACAATCCATGTCATAAATTAAGAGTAATGGTTATACTTGTGGGACAAGGTTAATGGCTAAGAAAAAGAACAAGGAGGAATCTGAGGTTTCAGTGATTTCTACCTCTTGATCTGCATGGTGGTTACACAGCTGTATTCTCTTTGCAAAAAATTCATTGTGCTGTATACTTCATGTATGTTCAAGTATAGGTACTCAGATAATCTATGCTATAATAAACTAGGTATCTTACTGTATAGGTATCTTATGCTGTATGTATCTTATAAGATAATAAAAATTACACCAAAATTAATCAGGTAAAATTTTATAAGCAGGCTGATACATTTGTACTATTATATAAGTGTACATATGTAACAAAGTTCCTTTGTTCTTCTAAGAGAAATCGTAGGATTGCTGGCAATTTGAATTGTAAAGTATAAACTCCTGAGGAAAACATATATAATTTTCAAAACACAGACTTAATGATCCCAACGTATAATATTTGATAATTAAGCAAGTGAAAATGTTAATTAAAAGAGGATAAATGTCATTATTATAAAATATTGTTATATATAGGTTATATATATTATCTCTGTGGCCTTTTTGATGCCACATAACTTTCTCTTCTAAAAGAATAAATCTGTCTTTTTTTCAACCAAATAAGAAGATTTAAAAATATACTTAGCTGATTCTTAAGCCATGCTGTGAGTTCTTAAAATATTTTATAACTATTATTTCTGTCACTTAATGAACCATTTTAGGAGAAAGCTGAATTTGAAATCGTCTATTTCAATCAGTCATGCCATTACTGGTTCAAAATGTTTAGTTACTACTTCATACATAATTGATAAGATACCAATGTTATTTAATATCCTGATATTTAAATTCTCTTTAATGTCACCTGGACATATCTTTTCCCCTGGATTACTCACCACATCCTTCCTAACTTGTAGCTCACATTTTAGCTAAATTCAACACTTCGCTGTTCCCCACACCAACCCGATTTTCCTTTCATTCATTTTTTTAAATTGGAGCACAGTCGATTTACAGTGTTGTATTAGTTTCAGGTGTACAGCAAAGTAGCAAAGTAAATCAGTTATACATATAAATATATCCATTCTTTTTAGTTTCTTTTCCCATATAGGTTATTACAGAATATTGAGTAGATTTCCCAGTGCTATACAGTAAGTCCTTATAAGTTATTTATTTTATATATAGTAGTGTGTATATATTAATCCCAGTCTCCTAATTTATCCCTCCCCCCTTTCCTCTTTGATAACCATAAGTTTGTTTTCTATATCCGTAACTGTATTTCTGTTTTGTAAATAAGTTCATTTGTACCATTTTTTACATTCCACATGTAAGTGATACGATATTTGTCTTGCTCTGTCTCACTTAGTATGATAATCTCTAGGGTCATCCATGTTGCTGCAAATGGCATTATTTCACTCTTTTTCATGGCTGAGTAATATTCCATTGTGCATATGTACCACATCTTCTTTATCCATTCCTCTGTTGATGGACTTTTAGGTTGCTTCCATGTCTTGGCTATTGTAAATAGTGCTGCAGTGAACATTGGGTTGCATGTGTCTTTTCAAATTACATTTTTCTTCAGATATATGCCAGGAATAGGATTGCTGGATCATATGGTAGTTCTATTTTTAGATTTTTAAGGAACCTCCATACTGTTCTCCATAGTAGCTGTACCAATTTCCATTCCCACCAACAGTGTAGGAGGGTTCCCTTTTCTCCACACCCTCTCCAGCATTTATTGTTTATAGATTTTTTGATGATGACCATTCTGACCAGTGTGAGGTGATACCTCATTGTAATTTTGGTTTGCATTTATCTAATAATTAGTGATGCTGAGCATCTTTTCATCTGCTTTTTGGCCATCTGTATGTCTTCTTTGGAGAAATGTCTATTTAGATCTTCCACCCATTTTTTTTATTGGTTTTTTTTTTTTTTTTTTTTGGATATTGAGCTGCGTGAGCTCTTTGTATATTTTGGAGATTAATCCCTTGTCAATTGCTTCATTTGCAAATATTTTCTCCCATTCTAAGTGTTGTCCTTTTGTTTGTTTATGGTTTCCTTTGCTTAGAAAGCAAAAACTTTTAAGTTTAATTAGGTTCCATTTGTTTATTTTTGTTTTTACTTACATTACTCTAGGAGGTGAATCAAAGACAATCTTGCTGTGGTTTATGTCAAAGAGTGTTCTGCCTATGTTTTCCTCTAAGAGTTTTATAGTATCCAGCCTTAATTTAGATCTTTAACCCATTTTGAGTTTACTTTTGTGTATGGTATTAGGGAGTGCTCTAATTTCATCGTTGACAGGTAGCTGTCCAGTTTTCCCAGCACCACTTATTAAAGAGACTGTCTTTTCTCCATTGTATATTCTTGCCTCCTTTGTCATAGATTTAGGTGACCATAGGTGCATGGGTTATCTCTGGACTTTCTATCCTGTTCCCTTGATCTATATTTCTGTTTTTGTGCTGGTACCATACTCTTTTGATGACTGTAGCTTTGTAGTATAGTCTGAAGTCAGGGAGCCTGATTCCTCCAGCTTTGTTTTTCTTTCTCAAGATTGCTTTGGTTTTTCGGGATCTTTTGTGTTTCCATACAAATTGTAAATTTTTTTGTTCTAATTCAGTGAAAAATGCCATTGGTAATCTGATAAGGATTGCATTGAATCTGTAGATTGCTTTGGGTAGTATACTCATTTTGACAATATTGATTCTTCCAACCAAGCATGTGGTATATCTCTCCATCTGTTTGTGTCATCTTTGATTTCTTTCATCAGCATCTTATAGTTTTCTGACTACAGGTCTTTTGCCTCCTTAGGTTTATTCCCAGGTATTTTATTCTTTTTGATGTGATGGAAAATGGGATTGTTGTTCTTATTTTATTTCTGCTTGTTCCCTTGAGTGGAAAAACTCTTGCAGCCCTATCTGTTGAAATCACACCCATTTTTTAAAACTCACGTGAAACACCCTTTCTTCTATGAAGTCTTCTTTGACTTTTGGGCAATACCTTTTCTTCCTATAATACTTCATAGTGCTTCATAAATACTCCATAAATCGTGCCACAGCTGTGTAACTAGCTATCACTGGGATCTTCCAGGTCATCCCACATGTCAAGTCTCACCAAGCAGAGGAAAATCAGGATGTCTCTTCAGAGCCATGGTTTATTTTAGGGAAACCTCTGACCAAAAAGGAAAGATCTGCTTATTGCCACACTTAGGATCCTTACTCACCAAGATTTCACTTCTGAATGCTGAGTAGTACCCATGGCAAATCCAGTCTTTCAAATGAAAACAGATTCCTCCTGTGTTGTCTATTTTCTCCCCTCATTTCCAATTAGTTACACTAGCAGCATGAATTCAAGGGGTCCTCTGGTTCTTCATGAAGTTTAAAGGCTTTCTAGTAAGGCTCCTCAGTAATTCAGTTGTGTATTTACTTGCCCCTTCTAGACTTGGTGTACAAACTGCTTCATAAGTTTTCCTGGCATGGCTTCTTGAACAAAATAGTCAACTTTTAATACATACATTGAAATACATTGCCCTTTTACTGATATATATTCCAGATTATGCTTTACATATATGCAAATATCTAAAATTTCTGTGAGTTCCTAAATTTATTTCACCATGGTTTCCTCTGTGCCCACACCTAATTCAAGTGAGTTCTATCTTTTGGTCCCATGCTGACCATTATGTTAACCATGACCATATTGCTATCTTCCACAAATTACTAATTACTCTTTTAGAGATGTGTCTTCCATATTTCTGGTGATGCACTGAAGATTGTGGAGGAAACACAGCTTACACTACTCAGGGTCCTTCATCATTTTCATCTACCCACCATGCCTATTCCCCCAAACCCCAGTCCTGCCATGTAACCGTCTCTACCAAGGTCATCACCCTAAGAAATGCAGCCCAGTCTCTTGGGATGGCATCTTCACTTTCAGTGAGCATCCCTTCCAGGTCTCCTGTGCTTAGCATCTCTCTAAGGACTTCAGTGACTAGCACTGTTCTGTATCTTCTTATATTGATGCTACTGTTCTGTTAAAAGCAGAGACACAGGGTCAGATTGCCTGGGTTTAAATCCCAATTTTGAGCTGTGTGACCAGAACAAATTATTTAATTTCTCTGTTTTTCAGTCCCCCATCTGTGAAAGAGAAATAATAAAAATAGGTATTTAAATGGAGGTTGTAAGAATTAGGATAATTATTGTATATGAAGCAATTAGAACAGTGCCTAGCTAATAGCAAGGGCTAGGTAAGTGCCAGCTATTATTGCTATTAGTAACATTCTTGTATCATGCCTTGATAGCTAACACTGTGATCTGCTAAAGGTCCATTACACTCACCTCCACTACCTTTATAAAAGTTCTCAGAGCCCTGTTCACAGTAGATCACAGTAGAGGTTATATGTATATATATATATATATATACATACACACACATATATATTTATATATATACAAGTATAACATATATATTAAAAACATGCAATATATGTTATTATATGTGTATATGTATTTACATTTGAAACAAATAATATGTGTTATATATATGTGTGTGTGTATATATATATATATATATATATATATACAGTTTTTTTGTTGTTGTTGTTCAAATGTATCAGAAACTTCAGCTTGGAACCCAGATTACTAACACAGCACATCAGGAACTGTCAAAATTGATGGCTATAGTGAAATAAGATGGGGAGAACATTTTGGCAATCAGAATCCCTTTTTGGAAAAAGAAATGAGCTTTGAGAAAATAAATATTTGAGTACCTAGAAAATGAGATCCTAATGCCGTTTACGGGGAGGTTTCTTAAACATAGAGGAATGTTCCATGTATGAACAGAAGAGGGTTTCCTCAGAACTAGTTGAGGCATGAGAGAGGAGATAGTTAGGGGATATTGACATAGGGGCAGTATGCTTGCACTCAGAAATTTGAGTCTTTCCTTCTACTTGCACTTTCAATGTTTATAAAACTCAGTCCCTACATGCCCCGACACACACAGAGCTTTGTGCAAACTGATTCCATCCTCCCCACCAAAATTAAAGAGTCTGGGCTTCCTGTGCAGACTGACAAAAGTGGATGAACAAGAGAGCCCTAGAAGCAGGAGTGCATAAGCTGCCAGGAAGTCAGGGAAATTATGGAGAGGCTCTGGATTTTGAACAATCAAAAACAGTTAGCACATTCATATAAACAGATCTGAATTTCCAAGAAGAGGATACCTAGCTGATATTGGCCTGTAAGAAAGTTAAAGAAAAGAGTTAATGTCCCTTTTCTCAATGAATAGTGATATCTAATCCTGGAACGGTGAAGATCTATGAAATTTCTCCCCATCAACCCTTTTCTTAGCACTGTTCATGGTGGGATTAGTGGGCATAACCACATTAGCACAGGGTCACCTGTTCTCTGAGTTCTGGCCTAGTGTTGGACACCAACTGAACCTTACCCTTGAGAGTCTTTCCCCAAGGTTTTTAGAACTGAATTTGTGAGAGTTTCTATTCTTGGCTAAAATTGTAAACTACTGAACTCAAGAAATCTCAGTGAGGTATTAATATATTCTGGCAACAGAGCAAGATGCTCCACACTGAAATAGAATGAAATCAATGTATTGAAAGAAGCAGGGAAAAGGGACAGGAAAGTTACCTGGGCATGAAGGCCCCTAACATCAGTCATGCCTGGCTGAGCATTCTCCCTGCTTTTCTTAAACGCTGATGCTCAACACTTCCTTGATCCCTAAGTTACACAGGTGTTCCAGAAGAGGGTCAAAACTAGATCAAGTTGAATTTCTATTTCTTGGTTACAAAATATCACAAACTCAAGAAATCTCTACTAAGTAATATTTTTACTATATTGTATATAGACATATTTAAAATACTTAAAGAAAGCTGGAGTAGCAATTCTCATATCACACAAAATAGAATTTAAAATAAAGACTATTACAAGAGACAAAGGACACTACATATTGATCAAGGGATCAAACCAAGAAGAAGATATACAATTGTAAATATTTATACACCCAACATACAAGCACCTCAATACATAAGGCAAATGCTAACAGCCATAAAAGGGGAAATCGACAGTAACACAATCATAGTAGGGGACTTTAACACCCCACTTTCACCAATGAACAGATCAAAATGAAAATAAAGAAACACAAGCTTTAAATGATATATTAAACAAGATGGACTTAATTGACATTTATAGGACATTCCATCCCAAAACAACAGAATACACGTTCCTCTCAAGTGCTCATGGAACATTCTCCAGGATAGATGATACCCTGTGTAACAAATCAAGCCTTCATAAATTTAAGAAAATTGAAATCGTATCAATTATCTTTTCTGACCACAACGCTATGAAACTAGATGTCAATTACAGGAAAAAAATCTGTAAAAAATACAAACACATAGAGGCCAAACAATACACTACTTAATAACCAAGAGATCACTAAAGAAATCAAAGAGAAATAAAAAAAATACCTAGAAACAAATGACAGTAAAAACACGATGACCCAAAACCTATGGGATGCAGCAAAAGCAGTTCAAAGAGCGAAGTTTATAGCAATACAATGCTACCTCAGGAAACAAGAAACATCTCAAACAACCTAACCTTACACCTAAAGCAATTAGAGAAAGAAAAACAAAAAAGCAATTTTAATTTTTTAATTTTAGTTTTTTATCTATTTATTTTTATTTTTGGCTGCGTTGGGTTGTTGTTGCTGTGCGTGAGCTTTCTCTAGTTGCAGTGAGAGGGGGCTCCTCTTCATTGTGGTTCTTGGGCTTCTCATTGAGGTGGCTTCTCTTGCTGTGGAACCTAAATTTACCTAAATGTAAGGCCAGACCCTATGAAACTCTTAGAGGAAAACATAGGTAAAACATTCCATGACGTAAATCACAGCAAGATCCTTTCTGACCTACCTCCTAGAGTAATGGAAATGAAAACAAAAATAAAGAAATAGGACCTAATGAAACTTAAAAGCTTTTGCACATCAAAGAAAACCATAAACAAGATGAAAAGACAACCCCCAAAATGGGAGAAAATATTTGCAAATGAAGCAACTGACAAAGGATTTATCTCCAAAATTTACAAATAGCTCATGCAGTTCAATATCAAAAAAACAACCCAATCCAAAAATGGGCATACGACCTAAATACACATTTCTCCAAAGAAGATGTACAGATTGCCAACAAACACATGAAAGTTTGCTCAACATCACTAATCATTAGAGAAATGCAAATCAAAACTGCAATGAGATATCACCTCACACCCGTCAGAATGGCCATCATCAAAAAATCTAGAAACGATGGAGAGGGTGTGGAGAAAAGGGAACCCTCTTGCACTGTTGGTGGGAATGTAAATTGATATAACCACATGGAGAAGAGTATGGAGGCTCCTTACAAAACTAAAAATAGAATTACCGTATGACTCAGCAATCCCACTATTGGGCATATACCCTGAGAAAACCATAATTCAAAGTCATGTACCACAATGTTCATTGAAGCTCTATTTACAATAGTCAGGACATGGAAGCAACCTAAGTGTCCATCGACAGATGAATGGATAAAGAAGATGTGGCACATATATACAATGGAATATTACTCAGCCATAAAAAGAAATGAAATTGAGTTATTTGTAGTGAGGTGGATGGACTTAGAGACTGTCATACAGAATGAAGTAAGTCAAAAAGAGAAAAATAAATAACATATGCTAACACATATATATGGAATCTAAAAAAAAAGTTTATGAAGAACCTAGGGGCAGGACAGGAATAAAGACACATTCGTAGAGAATGGACTTGAGGACACAGGGAGGGGGAAGGGTAAGCTGGGACGAAGTGAAAGAGTGACATGGGCATATATACACTACCAAATGTAAAATAGATAGCTAGTGGGAAACAGCCACATCGCACAGGGAGATCAGCTCCATGCTTTTTGACTGCATAGAGGGGTGAGATAGGGTGGGTGGGAAAGAGACGCAAGAGGGAAGAGAGATGGGGATATATGTATATGTATAGCTGATTCACTTTGTTATAAAGCAGAAACTAACACACGATTGTAAAGCAGTTATACTCCAATAAAGATGTTAAAAAAATAAATCACAGGAGCTACTTATTTCCAAAATCACTGTCATTCCAAACAATGTGTCTCTCGATAATAAGTGAATATTTTAGAATAAGAACTGTGACCTGTAAATCTATAGAATAGTAAGAAGAGCAAAGAATTAAGAGAAATTTTATATCTATAATCAGGGTTGTTGAAGAATGGATTGTTAAGAATATTATTTAAGCCCATGATTCTGTAACATAGTTCTAATGTTCAAAAGAAAGTGATTTAGTCTACTGTGACTTGCTTTTACAACCTGAAGAGAATTATTTCAGTGTTATGAGGATACAGATGTACTAAAATAAAATGGGAAATAGATAATCGCCTCATTGTCTATAATAATTGATTGAATTATTAACTCCATTTTTATTACTAGTGTCAACTTTTTGTGGAATCACTCTGATGAAATCAGCCATGATAATGTAATTTAATTCATCATCTTCATTATTTAGGTTCAATCACGGCAGCCTTAGAATCAATCAAAATAATGTAAAAAACAAAATTAAATGTGAAAATGAGTTCATTACAAGAGTAGACAGCATCCTGAATTTGCAGTAGTTGAGATTAAATGTACTAACTTATCTGAGAAGGGATTATGATTATGTATATTACTTCTTTCCACCATTCTATCTTGATGCCTTAGAAACATCTTGTGAAGCAAAATCCGTAAGATATTGTAAGTCAGAAAAGGCCTGTTTACTAGTTATAATTAAGTAGCTCTCCCTGGAGAAGATACTATCTTTTACAACATTTCTTGTAAAATGGGTGGATATTTCTTCATGTTACATGTGAGAAAAATTTGTATACAAAGCTCGATGAAGCGTATTTGCCAAAGCTAATCCCTTGTCAAACTTACGTGATTCCTAATCTATCCACAGTGAGGCAGCACTCTCCAGGAAAATGAAAATCTCACATTACTGCAGGCAGTACAAGTGACAACAGATTGCTCTATAAAATGTTCATCTTGGTTTGCCAGGTGTAACAAACAGCTAGGTATAACTATCATATGTTTAAATGGCTAAAGCAACATCTTGTCCTCATAATTGGCCTTTCAAATTTATAGCAGGACCCAAGATACATTTCTAATTGTAAATGTGTTTTGTCTTTCTCCCTAACTGAAGAATTTTTTAAAATATAAAGCTTTAAACATTTTGCACCTGACTTAAAGAATGCTTGTCACTTTTGATGAATAAATAAATTTGGACAGTAATTTTCAAAAATTGTAGAAAATCCTAAATCAGTATTATTACCAAAAATTGGGAGAAAAAAGATGCTTTGAAATTCTTGGTGTTTAAAACCTTTTTAAACTATATGTAGTTTTTCTACAGTGTGTATTTGTGTAACTAGTTCTTTTTTGGATGAAAAAATTTATAAAAATATCACCCATTATAAAGGAATTAGCTAAACTTTAGCATGTCATTGAACCTAGTGTTTTCAAAAGCTCTTTGCTATGTCCTTAAGATATAAGTCACAAAACCAAAGTTCAGGAAGGAATTTTTAAAGAAAAGTTTATTCCATATAATAATAAATATTTAATAATAATAAAATATATAGAATGATTTTGAATGTAATTAACCATAATTGTATAAGTATAATTATCTCTATTAGAGGAAGAGAACAAAAGAGGGGGAGAGAGGGGTATAGGGAGGGAGAGAGAGGGTACTTACTGTGTCAAGCACTATTCTCCACAGTGGCTGCACCAATTTACATCCTCAGCAACAGTGTATGAGAGTTCCCTTTTCTCCACATTCTCACCAACATTGTTATCTTAGATTCCTCAAAAAATTAAGAATAGAACTATCAGAGGGTCCAGCAATCCCACTTCTGAGTATATACGCAAAGGAATTGAAATCAGGATCTTGAAGAGATTTATCTGCACCCCCATGTTTATTGCAGCATTTTCACAATAGCCAAGACATGGTAGCAACCTAAATGTCCATAAAAGGATGACAGATAAAGAAAATGTGGTATAGACACACAAAGGAATATTATTCAACCTTAAAAAACAAGAAAATCCTGCTGTTTGCAACAACATGGATGAACCTGGAAGACGTTATGCAAAGTGAAATAAGCCAGACACAGAAGGACAAATACTATATGCTACCACTTATAGGAGAAATCTAAAATAGATGTCAAACTCATGGAAGCAGAGTGTAATGCTGGTTCTTAAGGGCTGAGGGGATGGAGAAACGGAATGTATTAGTCAGAGTTTCAGTTACACAAGATCAATAGATGAAGAAATACAGCATAGTGCCTATAGTAAACAATACTGTATTATATACTTGAAAATTTGCTGAGGGAATCTTATGTTGTGTTCTTATCACAAAAAAATAATATATAAATATGTATACAATATAATAAGGAAGGAAGGAAGAGAAAGAAAGAAAGAAAGAGGGTGGGTGGAAACTTTTGGAGATAATGGATTACTTTATGGCATAGATTTGGTGATGGTTTCACATGTGTGTACTTATCCCCAAACTCAATAAGTTGTATCCATTAAATATGTTACAGTTTATGTCAATTATACCTCAGTAAAGTTTTTTTTTAAATGTCAAGTGTTCAAAACTCCTTATATGTTACTCATTTTGAGAATTTTCTGAGTAACTGGTACTCTCCAATCCACTTCTGAGGTTACATATTTTAATAATAGCTCTCCACTCTTTTCTGACCTTTTATTGTTGTCTTTTATTTCATCTAACTATACCTAAAGCCTCTGTGTGTGATACTCATGTAAACTGCCATTTCTGGTCCGTCTCAATCCCAGAACTCAACCTGAATGAGTTCCTATTCTCCTACCACCTATTCCTTCTTCCACAGCTGACCTGCCCCAGTTCCTATACATCTGCCTTTCTGGCCAGTCCCAACAAAACACAGGCTCCGTTATATTTCCCATGCATTTTAATATGTATAACGTTTCTTAATAAGTAATCCCCAAGTCCATGTTGAAAGTTTTTTCTGAAGCCAAATCATCCCTGATACCAAAGACAAGATAGTATGAATAAAAAATGTACTGACAAATCTCAGTCACAAGGATAAAAAGTAATTCAGGGTTCACAATCCCTGAACCAAAGGATTTGACTCTTTTTCATAAACAAGAATTAAAACTAAAAAGTGTGAATTCCCTCCACACCTAAGGCAAAAGTAACCAAGTTACCTGTGACTATACTCACCTTCCCCTGCTTACCTCTCCTCTTGGAAATAGAGACAACTCTTCTGAGAAAACACATGTTTCTCCCTGCACTGAGGTTTCTTCCACTTCATTTCTTTAGAAGACCTTCTTCATCCATTATTTCATTTTGCATCTATATTTTCAATCTTATCCTCACTTCTGCACTTGCCTTTCAGTCTGTAAACAAACTCAATTATCTCACTCCCAAAAAACTATTCACAGCACTGCATTGTAGCTCTCTCTCCCTAAACATGCAAAACAATAGTTCATAATTTATTTCTCATACTTTTTTCTCTTAATTTTTAATTGAGAAAAATTATTCACATAAGATTACATATTTAATTGTATAAGATTACACATATAAAAATTTTAATTGTATATGTATGCATATATATACATATACATAATAGGTTTGTATAATAATAAATAGGAAGAATGCCTATATACATAGTGTATAAGAAATATAACAATATGACTCACTTTTAAGTCCCCCTATGTTGCTTCCCTACCTAATCTTATAGGAAGCCACTTTCTTGAATTTCAGGATAATCATCTCCTTGCTATTCCTTTATATAGCTTTACCAAAAATGTACATTTTCCCTAAAAGCATTTACTTTTATGCTAGACCTATTTATAAACAGAATCATATGTGTATATTTCTGTATTACTTGCATGTTCTCTCAGTATAAAATTTTAAAACTGAGTCATGTGGATAGATTTTTTGTAATTCATTCCATTTCACTCCTCTATAGTATTCCATTGTTTGGTGTCTTAAAATCTTGCTTTTGTTCACACTACTACTGGTAAAGTTTTAAGTTGTTTCTGGTTTTCTGCTACTACAACTAATATCATGATGGATATCCTTGTATATGTCTTAGATGCTCTATTCTCCAGAATTTGCACATAAAAAGTGAAATTTCAAGGTCATCAGATACATACATTCAATTTTACTAGGTAACGTGAGGATGTTTTTCACAGTGGCTAGATCAATTTACACTCCCGATAGCAGGGTAATATAATTCCTGTTGTTTCACATCATTGCTAACATTTAGTATTGTCAGGCTTTTTTACATTTTTGCAGCTCTATTGGGTATGAAGTATTTCAGTGTCATTTTAATTTGCGTTTCTCTAAGCGTAAACATGGTTGAATATCTTTTCATATTTTATTGGCCATTCATGTTTCCTTTCTTTTTAAATATCTGTTCATGACTTTTGCTCATTATTCTATTAAATTATTAGTTTTAAAAATTAGGAGTTTTCTGTAAGACATTTCATTTAGAGTTATTTGCATTACAAATGCCAGTTCCCAGATTGTCTTATCTTATTACATTTTTATAATGTATTTTAATCAAAAGAAGATTTAGCTCTTAATATTATCAAATGTTTCAATATTTTTCTTTGTTTTCACTCTTTGAATACTAAGAGATACATTTTATTTTTTCTACAAAGATAAACAAATGTTCTAGTGCAATTATGCAATGGTGAATTTCCCCCACAGATCAGCAAAGTTGATTTGTGTTATATCGTATGTTTCTGGCTCTCTATTCTGTTCTATTCTGTTTTATTAAAGCCTAATTCCATACCACTGTGCCAATAACTTTGCCAAATTTTGTTAATTATTATCAATTTATAAATCTTAATAACTGGTTGAGCGTAACTCCCTCCCTCTCCTAAGTAGGTGATTTTTTTCAGGAGTATTGACAATTTGGGGCTTTTTGATCTTCATCATAAATTTGAGAACAGCTTGACAAGATCCCCTAAAACCATGTTGATATTTTCTTGAAAATGCAGTGAATCTAAAGATCAATTTGGTATCAAATGGCATTTTTATGATACTGAGCCATTTTATCCATGAGCATTGCATATCTCTCCATTTATTTAGGTATTTTAAAATTCTTTCACTGTCTTTTTTTCAACATAAAAGTTCCTACACACCTTTGTTAAATTTATTCCTTCTGTTATTCTCCATTAGATTTAAACCTATATGTCACTGTTTTTGGTAAAGTAACAAACATTCTGTTTGTTGCTCTAATATAGAAATGCAACTGCTAATTACAATCTTATATTAAGTAATTCTAAATCTTTATATTAATTCTATTAATTTCTCATTTCTTATCACTAATGACAATTTTGACTTTGCCCATTCTTTTCCTTTTATCAATTATTATTTTCTTGCATTGTTGAAGACTAATCATTCAATTTTGAATAAACTTTTAATAAGCATCCTTTTAGTATTCCATGATTGCTAAAAGTATTATTATTTTGTAGACTGCTTCTATCAAGATAAGAGTTACCCTAAATTTCTATATGAATCAGGGAAGTCTAAGTATAATACAACAAACACCACAAACACCAGTATCTTAACTTAAAAGTTGTGCTCAAATCACAGATTAAAATCTGGTTGGCATAAGTGGATCCCGTTCATGTATCCCTTCAATGATCCAGGATCCCTTAATCAAATGATCCTCCATTCCCTAGGTTTTATATGTTCTTTGCTGCATTCTTTATATTTGGCTGACAGGCATCAAGTGAGAGAAAGGGAGACTGTGGGATCACGTGGGAGGCTCTGGGGCCAGGCCTGGAAGTGGCATTCCTGGCTTCCATTTTTCAGGGTGCCACACAGTTATGTGGACCCTTTTAGAAGTAAGGGGCTTTCTCTTTAAGGAACCATCTCTCAATGTGGCTTAGCAGCTGCCTACAATGTAAATGTACAAAACTTTTAAACTTAACCATTTGTAACAACTCTAGAGAAGTATACATTCTCACTGGCATCCTGTCCATAGCGGAGTGGGATGTACTGGAAAGAATAATAATTTAAGAGTCCAGAAAACGGTGTACTTACTCTATTTCTCAGGGCCTCAAGGAATAATAGTTCGGGATTAAATAATCTCTAAGTAAATAGCCATGTCCCTTCTTAGATGAGCATTTATTTTTTCCACAATGAGGAGTTCTCCATCATGGATTTATATTAGGGTCTTTCAGAATCGGAGGTAAAGATAAGCTATTGCTCAAAGCAATCACTCAGAATACAGGTGACCCTTGAACAACACAGGTTTGAACTGCACAGGTCCACTTATACACAGATTTTCTTCACTAAGTATGTACTACAGAACTTCACCATCTGTGGTTAGCTGGCTCCACAGAGGCAGGAACTGCTGATGTGGAGGGCCAACTGTAAAGTTGAACTGGGATTTTTTTTACCGCGTGGAGGGTTGGCATCTCTAATCCTCACAGTGTTCAAGGGTCAACTGTAGTGTCTTTCAGTATTATTTGGCAAGAATGAACACCTCTTTCTTATAGTCTATTTTGACTTTAGACCCTTATGGAAATCATACTTTATGAAATGATGTCACAATGATTAACTATGCTAATTTTTAAGAATGGGTTTTCCAACATGCCTTTTGAAAGAGTAATCATTTTTCCCCAGCACTGTAGAAATAATATGATAAACTCTAAATATAATCACATATTATTTTAACATCGTAATTAAAAGCCTCAACATCCACAGACAGTCAATAAGTACTTAACTAATTAAGCACTTCACTATGTGCTGAGCATTAAAGTGCTTGCTATGTATTTGACAAAATAAAGCAGCACCATTTAACATGATGGCATAACCTTTCCTAAAACATAATTGAATGTTTTATTAGAGGATTTTTCAGACATGATTCTGGTAAGAAAGACATAGAACTATCGAACTGGATAAGTTGATAAGAGTTGAATAAAAGGACTATTTACAAAGTATGTAAGAGTTCAGGTAAACCAAAAAGAGATAGTGCAGAACTCCTGAGGCTAGTAACATTGAAGATCTCACCAACCCTAAACCTGAAGGGACAAGTTATGGTGATTGAAACATGGACCAGATGACAGAATGAAGAGTTCACCTAAACTCTGGTCTTTGTAGAAAGACATAGCCATTTCACAATAATGTGGCAAGGTGGGTGCCAAAGTAATCAGTTCTGTAATTGATTTTTTGGAAAAAATACACCTTCTCAAATTCAAATCTCTGCAGTTAAACTTTAAACATATCGAAAATTGACAAGGTTGGGAAGTCATTGTAGGTTTCAGTGTTATTTTTTGAAAAGCTAATTTCACATTCAAAATAAAATTTCATGGCTTAATTTAAGCCCTGACCGCACTTCCTTCTCACTTTCTCATCTCTTGATGGTGTCCCTCATTGGCCATGCTCTAGAGGGGTCTAGAAGGCAAGTGAGCCTGTTGATAACTGTCTATTTAGTCAAAATGAAGAATGGTAAAAAGTGGATCTAGAAGGCAAACAGGATATATCTAGCCTAGAAAAGCAGCTCTCATAATGGTATATCAAGCAGCTCTGGAGTAGATACCTAGGTTTGAACCTGAGCTCTTCTAGTCACTGGTTCCATGACCTTGGAGAAATGTCTTGACCTCTCTGTGTCTTAGTTACCCTATTCATAAGAGCAGGTTAATGGCATGAATTATCTTATGAGGCCATATAAGGAACAAATGAAGGAACACATATAAACCACTTAGGACACACCTATCACATAGGAGCCATTTAAGAAGGGTTGGCTATTTTTATTGCTGTTTGACATCACTACTACAGCTCTCTGGTTTGCTTATCTGAGGTATTTAATTGAGTACATTTCCTTATACAGTGGATTTTTTTTTTTTAAGGAGCACTCATGGATTCCATATTCCTTAACCACTTGGTGTTTGAAAATATCTGCTTTGTCTTTATCCTTGAATTACTTTGAGGTTGGGTTAATATTCCTTGCTAATATCTCCTATGGTTTGGAACTATGCGTGTATTACTACTTTGTCTTCTAGCATTGAATGTTGCTGTGTGAAAGTCTAAAGCAAAGTTGGTTGTCCCCAATCTAAGTAGAGGGGAACTCTTTTACTACCTAAAAGTTTTCAGGTTTTTTTCCTATCTTGATATTCATTAATTTAGCCAGAATATTTATTAAAGCTGAGCATTTTTAATATTTTCCTGAAACACCATGGCTATTTTTTCTTACGTGGATTGAGGTCTGTCTTCATACTAGGAAGGTTTTTGGCTAAGAAAGTTAAGTACCTCTAAAAAATGTCCTAAAATATCCTGAATGATCTGATCACTGCTTATCTTTTCACAATCGTTTTATGTCACTCTATTCCCTCTGTTACTAGTTCAGCCAAAATGATCTCTACCTTCTGCAAATAATCAGGGTCTTTGTATGGAAGCTCACTTCCTATGTCCCATTTCCTGGTTACCTCCTTCTTTTCTTTCTGGTTAAGTGACATTGTTCAAAGAGCTAGCTATTCATTGATCTCACAAACTTCAGGTTATTTCACTGCTAATTCTTTCTCACAGCATCCTGTCCTTGGCATCTACAGCATATATTTCAGTTATAACTATTTAGTTGCATGAGATTATTTGTTTAATTTATATCTCTGAAGAATGTAAAATTAGTGATGACAGGGACCATATCTATTATATTCATGCAGAATCCCCAGCATCCTACTATCTCACAAAGAATTTTTGTTAAATGGGTGGATAGATATATACATGGATGGATGAATCCAAGAATTTGGTGAATACATTTAAAAAAATCTGTCTAATTTTAACATCTGGAATCTCAATTTTAACACTCTTATTGCCCTTTTACACTTATTTTTACTTGCTTACTTAGAAATGATTAATTTCTTCACACCTCACTTATCATACCTTCTTGTGTACTGTGATTTTTTTTTAAGTCCGAGCATCCCACCCCCTGCACTATAGACAAAATGCGCTACTGAGCTGAGCCCTCTCCTGTTCACTTCTGCCCAGCTTCTCACCCCATGCCTGTTTCCAGCTCATGCACATTCTTTTGGGCTCATTCCACTCCTGAATACCTCAGGATGTGAACTGACACCAGCCTGCTTGGTCAGCTCTCTAACTAAGACTCAGCTTCTCAACTTCCTCACCTTAAACAATAATTTAGAAACTTGCAGGTAAAAAATGGTTATCTTCCTGTTCCAGGCTTTTCTTTCATTTGCATAGGTCTATGACCTCTATTTTCCTTCAGTTTGGACTGTAAACTACTGTCCCTTTCATAGTTTCTGACTTAATGAAAAAAGAAGGGCTATCTGTATAATAAGACAGCCTAACCATTTAAATGCCTGGGTAATTATATCTACACTTTGGACTCATATCTACCATATTTCCGGGTCTGAGATGAAGGTAAACCCACAGCTGTCAGGTGCGGAGAAATCATGCCAGATCACTTATATCTTTCTTGCGTATTAAAAAGTTGATTTTTGAAAACTAGGACAATTTTCATGAAAATGTCAGTTTTTGGAAAATGTTTTAATAACACTAATAAAATAAGACATTACATAAAATTAAACGAAAAATATGCTTCTTAGAAGAATGCAAATGACAATATAGTTTTCTCTACTAGTTCTGTCTATAAACCACATGCATGCTGATTTAATAATAATTTCATTTGTGCTCTTAGATGTTACTCAAATCACAGCATTTCATTACTTTTCATTTAAATTAAAATGGCAAATGATCATGCATCTCCCTAATTACCTTCTAACTTAGTTATCATGCAGATATCATGACTCTGTGGCTTCTGATTGTCTCACATGTCTTACAAACTGAAAAACAGGACTCGTGATATGTATGAAGTGATAATCCAAGTTAGCAAATGGCTTTCTGAAACTCACTGTGGCATTATAGAGTAATAGCAAATATGGGTACTATAGTCCAAAATAGGTGGGTCTATATCTTTTTTTTTTTTAACATTTTTATTGGGGTATAATTGCTTTACAATGGTGTGTTAGTTTCTGCTTTATAACAAAGTGAATCAGTTATACATATACATATGTTCCCACATCTCTTCCCTCTTGTGTCTTCCTCCCTCCCACCCTCCCTATCCCACCCCTCCAGGTGGTCACAAAGCACCGGGCCGATGTCCCTGTGCCATGCGGCTGCTTCCCACTAGCTATCTACCTTACATTTGTTAGTGTGTATATGTCCATGACTCTCTCTCGCCCTGTCGCAGCTCACCCTTCCCCCTTCCCATATCCTCAAGTCCGTTCTCCAGTAGGTCTGTGTCTTAATTCCTGTCTTACCCCTAGGTTCTTCATGACATTTTTTTCTCTTCTTGAATTCCATATATATATGTTAGTATACGGTATTTGTCTTTTTCTTTCTGACTTACTTCACTCTGTATGACAGACTCTAGGTCTATCCACCTCATTACAAATAGCTCAATTTCATTTCTTTTTATGGCTGAGTAATATTCCATTGTATATATGTGCCACATCTTCTTTATCCATTCATCCGATGATGGGCACTTAGGTTGTTTCCATCTCCGGGCTATTGTAAATAGAGCTGCAGTGAATATTTTGGTACATGACTCTTTTTGAATTTTGGTTTTCTCAGGGTATATGCCCAGTAGTGGGATTGCTGGGTCATATGGTAGTTCTATTTGTAGTTTTTTAAGGAACCTCCATACTGTTCTCCATAGTGGCTGAACCAATTCACATTCCCACCAGCAGTACAAGAGGGTTCCCCTTTCTCCACACCCTCTCCAGCATTTATTGTTTGTAGATTTTTTGATGATGGCCATTCTGACTGGTGTGAGATGATATCTCATTGTAGTTTTGATTTGCATTTCTCTAATGATTAATGATGTTGAGCATTCTTTCATGTGTTTGTTGGCAGTCTGTATATCTTCTTTGGAGAAATGTCTATTTAGGTCTTCTGCCCATTTTTGGATTGGGTTTTTTGTTTTTTTGTTATTGAGCTGCATGAGCTGCTTATAAATTTTGGAGATTAATCCTTTGTCAGTTGCTTCATTTGCAAATACTTTCTCCCATTCTGAGAGTTGTCTTTTGGTCTTGTTTATGGTTTCCTTTGCTGTGCAAAAGCTTTGAAGTTTCATTAGGCCCCATTTGTTTATTTTTATTTCCATTACTCTAGGAGGTGGGTCAGAAAGGATCTTGCTGTGATTTATGTCATAGAGTGTTCTGCCTATGTTTTCCTCTAAGAGTTTGATAGTTTCTGGCCTTTCATTTAGGTCTTTAATCCATTTTGAGCTTATTTTTGTGTATGGTGTTAGGGAGTGATCTAATCTCATACTTTTACATGTATCTGTCCAGTTTTCCCAGCACCACTTATTGAAGAGGCTGTCCTTTCTCCACTGTACATTCCTGCCACCTTTATCAAAGATAAGGTGTCCATATGTGTGTGGGTTTATCTCTGGGCTTTCTATCCTGTTCCATTGATCTATCTTTCTGTTTTTGTGCCAGTACCTTACTGTCTTGATTACTGTAGCTTTGTAGTATAGTCTGAAGTCAGGGAGGAGCCTGATTCCTCCAGCTCTATTTTTCGTTCTCAAGATTGCTTTGGCTATTCAGGGTCTTTTGTGTTTCCATACAAATTGCGAAAGTTTTTGTTCTAGTTCTGTGAAAAATGCCAGTGGTAGTTTGATAGGGATTGCATTGAATCTATAGATTGCTTTGGGTAGTAGAGTCATTTTCACAATGTTGATTCTTCCAATCCAAGAACATGGTATATCTCTCCATCTATTTGTATCATCTTTAATTTCTTTCATCAGTGTCTTATAATTTTCTGCATACTGGTCTTTTGTCTCCTTAGGTAGGTTTATTCCTAGATATTTTATTCTTTTTGTTGCAGTGGTAAATGGGAGTGTTTTCTTGATTTCAATTTCAGATTTTTCATCATTAGTGTATAGGAATGCCAGAGATTTCTGTGCATTAATTTTGTATCCTGCTACTTTACCAAATTCATTGATTAGCTCTAGTAGTTTTCTGGTAGCATCTTTAGGATTCTCTATGTTGTGTCTATATCTTGACTGCACATTTACTAGCTACCTGACTTTGGGCAAGCAATAGCTTGTATTGTTTCCTGGAATATAGCAATGACAATAATACTGAAGTGTGAAGGGTGAGTTTGCTGTGAAGATTACTTGAGATTAAATGAAAGTGTTGTTCCTGTAGGAAGTTCACAATAAGGGATTCCCATTACTTCCATTGAATATGATTTCTTGCCTGTGTTATCCCAGTCTACCATATGAAAAATTAAAGTATATTTATTTTATTAATTCAATTTCATTTTACTCTTTTTTAGGACAAGATTCTGCTTTTAAAAAAATGAGAAAAAAATAACTCACCTGAGCTTATTTTTAATATTATTCTTTCTTCTATAAAAAAAATAAAGTGTAATAAGAGGGATTGGTAAAAAAGGGGAAGGACATGGAGATATCATAGTTTCCCTAAGTACTGGACCCATGACATCCTCAAAGTATATTTCATCAACATGACTGACAATTTTTTAGAATTATAGAGAATACAGCAGAACTTAAAATGGTTTATTCTTGGTCTTGATCATTTTCATTTGCTTTGAGAACCTCTTAATATTTAGTATCTAATATATAAAATTTGGAGAAGAATGTTATATATAAGATTTCATTAATATATAAAGTCTTATGAAAATAAGACATTAATTTTGATAATTCCAAGTCCATAATCTTATATCATCAAACCTATGATGATTCTGAAGCCACAAATCAAACTAACAGTAGAAATCAAACTAAGCCATAATTTTTTTAATGTGAACATTAACCTTTTAAAAATAATATTGAAACCTACAGTGACTTCCTAATCTTGACAATTTTGAGATGTTTAAAGTATCACAGCAGGTAGTTGAATTTTAGAAGGCATATTTTTCTGAAAATTCAATTACAAAAATGTGTATTCCATCAAAATCCATCATCAGGGAGAAGCTATGTCATAGAACATGTATGAGAAAGAAAGGAAAAGTGAAAGCTAGAGCTAGAGATACCGAGAAAGCAAGCAAATCTGGGACTGCATTCATGTCAGGGAGAGGGAGCATTGCAATACCTACAGCCACCAGTATGCAGCAGTACTTCCAACCTTTATGGATCGGAGTGTATCAGCCCAGGCAGTCCATCACAGGTTTTATTGCTGAGTCATCTTTCCTCCGGAATGTGATGGATCAAAGACACTGAGCAGGAATAAAGAAAAAACAAACCTATGGCAAATTCCCAGCATAAGTAGAAATATACTTTGTTCTTGATAATGACCCTCCAAAGTAGGTCAACATCCAGCCTAAGACACCATAATCAAACATTGGTGTGTTTTCATATTTAGTAATATATAGTGGAACCAGCCCAGAATTTAGAGTCAGATAATGTGGGTTTAACTTCCTGCTACAATTTATGAGCCCTTTTAAAAAATCTGCCCATGCATACTTGAGAAAGTTACTTAACCTTTATTAAACAAAGTGTTCCTTAATTGTAAAATGAAAAGAATCTTCATACAGTTCATGTGAGAATTTAACTGAGATCACGCCCCATAGGAAATGTACACTTCTTCTTTAATGAAGCACATTTAGGCAGCACAAACTGAGGTATCCATAAATGGTTATTCACCATTAACAAATGGGTAACTTGGGGTTATTATTTGGGGCCTTATATTATTTGTAAAATATTTAAAATATACTTCATGGGGCCTAGGTTATAGGAGAAAGGACTATTTCAAAATCAAAGTTTGCTGTCACTATTGATTCAAATGTTATCCCAGGGACACCAAGATCAATGAATCGACCCCAAATTAAACGTTAGCTAATTTATTGTTTTACAATTACAAATCTGACCTTGATCAATTGTGGCTAAAAAGAAGATTTAAAGAGATTGTAGAGTTTTATCACTTAAATTTCTGGGGAAAAAATTAGTCCACAGTTGTGCCTTGCCATTGATCAAGAAAAACACTATGTGCTACTCTTCTTGTGATGAAGTGATGCTTTACAGAAGATATTGGAAACAAATTTAAAAGTTAGATACAATTTTTCCTGGTGCCGTAAGGAAATACAGATCTCTTCAAAATCTCTCTTTAAAAAACCCTCTTAAAAATAAATCAGATCTGTTTAAAAAGTTCTTTAAAATTTACATTGTCACCTGTATGCTCCTTCTCTAGAAATAACCACTGTTCTGCACTTGATATATACCATTTCAGAATGAGTTTTTATATTTTGATTGCATATATGAGTATATATGAGCAATATCTTTTTTTTTTTTGCGGTACGTGGGGCTCTCACTGCTGTGGCCCCTCCCGTTGCGGAGCACAGGCTCCGGACACGCAGGCTCAGCAGCCATGGCTCACGGGCCCAGCCGCTCCGTGGCATGTGGGATCTTCCCGGACCGGGGCACGAACCCGTGTCCCCTGCATTGGCAGGTGGACCCTCAACCACTGTGCCACCACGGAAGCCCTATGAACAATATCATTTATTGCTGAATAAAAGGTACAAAAAATTGGTTAATTATATTGTTTATATAAACAAACAAAAATTAGATTTTTGCCACCCAAGGTTTTACAGTTTTATATAAATCATTTCTAGATAATAAATTTTTTGCTATTATGAATTTTGCCTTTTAAAAAACTTCATATTCTAACAACTTATTACCAATTTAAGAAATAGAATTGATTTTTAAGTATGGGTCTTTCCTCCAACAAACTTTTTGAGTTTTTTATTAGGTAGTAAAGTGTGGCAGTGTATCCTCCTCAATTATTTATCTAAGGTTTGGGTTTTATTCAGTCATATATTTTATTTCTCTTGATTTATTTCACTCACTACCTCCAGTACATTGCTGAAAAAAGTGTTATTAACAGGAATTCCTGCCATATTACAAAATTAAGTCAATTGTTTCCAATATCAGTTGCTTCCATTCAGTTGAAAAAGCTATAGAAATAGAAATAGAGAATGGGGATGGGGTGGCTGATTTACTTTGACCAGGATCTTAAGCCTCACATTCTAGTTAACAAAAAGTTTTGCTTTTTATTTCATCAATCACAAGTGAGCTTTGAATAGTTCAACTGCTTTTGGCAACTATCAAATCATTGCAGTCACATTGATATGAGTTTTTCCCTGTAATGTTGAGATTTATATTAATGGATTTTCTATGGCTTGCAAGTAAATCTAGTCATGTATCTTTTTCTTTTTTTGAGCTACTTCTGAATTCCTTTCGTCAATGTGCTTACAGGATTTTATATTTATATCAGAGTGATGTTTTGTATAATTTTCCTTTCACAGTTTGATCTCTTTCTTTTTGTTTCAAAATTATATTACATCCAGTAAATGAGTTTGCCTAGAGAGCTTATAAAAGTTAGGACTCATATCTCTCTTGATATCAGCTTGCCTATAAAAACTGTGTTTGGAATTTGGGATAGGAAAAATTTTAACTTGGGAATGTCTTTGCCATTTTTAGATTTCTTTTTAAAACAGGATTTTTAAATTACATTTTCAAGGAAATTAATCTTCTCATCTAATCTTTCAAGCTTAATGATGCAAAGCTGTTTTTGTAATCACTTGTAATTTTTAGTTTTATTTCTCATATAGTTTTGTGTTTTTAAATTCTCTTTATTACTTCTTTGTGATTTCTTTTTCTCTTAATTAATATTGAATTTAATTTATTTTATTAGTCTTTTAAGGAATCAGGTATTGGATATGATAATCTTGTCTATTTGATGCTCTTGTCTTTTTGATATTTTTTTTTCTGTTATATTAATTTCTACTATTATTTTATTTATGCCTTCTTCTTTAAGTTCATCCAAGATTTGCTTTTTTAACTTCTTGAGTTGATGCTTTTTTAAGAAATCCAAACACAAAGGAGAAAATGTGACATCAACTACCTTCATTATGAAACCAAAAGAAACCTCCCACAGTTAGCAAGTGCACAACAAAGCAGTTTTCTCTCGTGTCATTGCCAATGCACAGAAACTCATTTGGAGTTTTTTAGCTCATGAGGTTAAATGTAGTGTGCATTTTCTCACTTGGAGTTTTGTGACCTGTGATATTAAATGTACTGGGTAGTTCATTAAGCAAGTTTTCATCATAGTTTACAAACTTAATAAACAGTTCTTAAACCATTTTTTATTTTCATTAATGCAGAAAATATAGCTCTGTATTTTTTCAAAATGGCAGGCTTCATTAGTTATTTTAGTTATTGTGTATACCTATACATGTTAAAAATTCTTCGGGGTATGATTTTTCCAAGGTAGGTAATTGAAGAAGTTTCATTTGAATAAAAAGTCAAGTATATTTGGAAAGCATTATTTAACCCAATAGTCAAGTTTCCAAATATTGTATATAAGTTTTTAAACCCCAAGGGAGCAAAAACAATCTATGGAAAAACAAACAATGGTCTATGGAAAAACAAATAAATTTCAAAAGCTCCATATGCTTCAGAGAATCACAATACCTAATAGCATATCAAAGACTTTGAGAATTCCTAATGTAGATTAAATGAAATTGTAAAATAAAACTCTTGTTCAACTTTGTTTAACCCAATGTTTTCCAAAAATATTTGAATATAAAACAACTTTCCTGAGAAAACATCTCAGAAAACAGTTTGCTGAAACACAGATGCTGCATGGAAATCCTGAGCTAAATCTCTGTTTTGTTCTCACTGTTTCTGTGATCTTTAAGGTGACCAAATAAATAACATCCTCCATTCCCACTGGATGTTTTATAAATTGAGAAATAGGATGAATGGGTATGCTAACTGAACCCTAGAATTAATAAGGCATATCTACCAAATTACAGTAGTGCTGGAATAAGGCAGGCCTCTCTCCATATCAAGAGAACTGGCCCTAGGACAAAATAAAGACCACAGCTCTCTGTGAGCAGGTGGACTTCAAAGAATTTAGAAGACTGAAGTTGAACCAAACCCTCCCAGTTATTCTTTTAAAATATACCATCCAGATAAATCACCTCAACTTTCCAGAGGAGGAGGATTGAGTAAATGGGAGGAGAAAGACCATGTGTTATACAAACTGGGCTATCTCAAACAAGGAAGGAAATATCAGAACTGGAGGAGAAAGCCTTCTTAATATTCCCCAGCTTCTAATTGTCTTCACCTATGGGCTAATCCTTACTCTTAAATCATTCTTTGTGTACTCAGGCCCCTTAGGAGAGGGAACCCATGTTACATCATCCATGGGGTCACTGCTTCCTTGAGGACCTTCCTGTCTCCACATTTGCCTTTTTATCTATTGACCTCCAAACTTCAGAAATGACTAAGGATAGCACATTAAATCCAAGGCCATGATTTAGTCAGAAATGAAAAGTATTTTCTTATTGTACTTTGTATCCCAAGTAATGTCCGACTATATTCATTAATATCTCAGAGTCCCTTCCATTAGATTAAATGACAATTAATACTCCAATAACAAATTGCATAAAGATATTCATCTCCTCTCAAATAGCATTGTGAGCATGGCACACTAGTCACAAGATTTTATTTGAGACACTTTTTGTTGTGGTGTTAGGCTAAATAATGACCCCAAAGATAACCACATCCTAATTTCTGGACCTATAAACCTATTAGTTACCTGGCAAAGGGACTTTGTAGATCTTATTAAATTAAGAGTCTTGAGATGGGGAGATAGTCCTGGATTATGCAGGTGGACCCGATGTAATCACAAGAGTCCTTATGAGAGGGAATCAGGAGGTTCCAAGTAGAAAGCAGATGTGATGATGGAAGCAGAGACTGGGCTGATGCAGAGTCTGAAGATGAAGAAAGGGTCCATGAGCCAAAACATGCAAGCAGCCTCTAGAATCTGGAAAAGGCAAGGAAACAGATTCTGCCCTAGAGCCTCCGTAAGGAACGCAGGCATGCCAACACCTTGATTTTAGCCCATAAGACTCATTTCAGACTTCTGACCTCCAGAAGTATAAGATAAGAAATTTGTGTTGTTTTAAGCCACTGTATGTATGGTAATTTGTGACAACAGGAATAGGATACTAATATACATTCAATCCAGTGTATTCACACCACCTCCTGTGAACTATCGGTTCATGATTGTCACTCTGCATTGCAGGTTGCTCTCATTATAGAACCCTTAAAATGCCTTATGAATAAAAGCATTTTTAGTGTGTACACCACAAAAATTTCTGTGATTGTCTGTTAGGGAATTGTTTAAGCCTGAGATGTATGCCTCCTAGGTCTAGCTTTCTCCTTACCTTACTGCTTCAGCAGCAAAGTCACCCTGAGCAGATTTCTGGATGGAAGCTACTACTGCTGATTCTGAAATCTGTGTCTTTATGGACCATGAGAGCCAAAGAGCCTTCTGTGTGCTCTGTAGGTCATGGTATTTAATTCTGTGTTGAATTTTAAAAATTTCTCAGTCGTGTTCCCTCAGGAAGCAGACAATACCTGCACCACCACACTATTCCCTTGACTTCAAAATTGGTCTCTCCAAAGAAGTTTTCTTCCTGGACTTGAATGCAGGACAAAATTGAGACACCTAATGTTAAAAAGTCAGGCTAAGCTTAGCACTAACAAAATAAAGCTAGAGCCTCACTGTTTCATAATAAATGGGAATACAGATCCTGGCCATTTAAATCCCCCACTCATATACATCTCTAAGGAACTTATTAAAAGCCCCCTCATGTTTTTCCTAAAATGTTTCCCACTTCGTCTAGCCTTAGCTTAAGTCAGTCGTTCTTAGAAATGGTGTGTTGCCTCTCAGGCTGCAACCTGAGGCACAGCCAGCTGGAAATCTTGTTCAAGATTCTCACCCTCACATCATTTTTAAGTTAGGCAAATTGTGTATCTTTCAACTTTTGCTGTCAGGGAATGAGATGAGGAAGGCTACACTTGTTTTATGAGTATGGAGGTCCCCAGAGAAATAGTCATGGGCTGTGAACAGAGTCAATATAAGCACCATCACCCACCAAGATTAAATGTCGGTGGTCATCTTAAACCTCACAACTATAAAATCCCACCTAACCTATGATTTGTACTGACAAGCTGCTAAAATCACAGTTTGCTGTCCACACAGGGAAGTCCAAAGCCAAGCACAGCAAAACCTCTCCACCTGCTAAGTCTGTAAATTCCACTGCTTCTTTCATTCCTTAGTTTTCTCAGAAAATAAAGCCATACGGGGGATAAGAGAAATACCACCTGTATTATCCTTTCAATTTCTGAACCAAGAGAGAAAAAGAAAAAGTACTATAACATAAGAACTAAAATATCACCTTTATTGCTGATCAAGTTTAGGTTGGGAGACAGAGCTTCATATGAGATTGAAATGCATCACCTGAGACCAAAAGTGGACAATCATGCACCTCCAGCCACAACAGGGTTGGCTCATTCAGGAGCCCAGCCTCTCAGGAGGAATGAGAGAGAACATGCTGTCTGCAGGCTGACTGGCTTCCTAAGAGGAAAGAAGGGCAGTGCCAAGCCAAGCACACAGCACTCTTCTCAAATTCACCACCTATATGTCACTCCTTCCCAGGACTCAGGGACAGAATGAGTGGGAGGATGAAATGGAGGAGCATGATGCTATCATAAAATTCCACTGAAAAAAATATCAGCAGAGATGGAGAATATTTCCTCCTGATAGTTGCTATAGGTGGAAAGATAGGACAGCATTCTCAGAAAATGTAGTACAGGAAGATTGGTTCAAGATGGCGGAGTAAAAGGACACACTCTCACTCCCTCTTGTGAGAGCACCGGAATCACAACTAACTGTTGAACAGTCATCAACAGGAAGACACTGGAACTCACCAAAAACAATACCCCACATCTAAAGACAAAGGGGAAGCCACAATGAGATGGTAGGAGAGGCGCAATCACAATAAAATCAAATCCCTTAACTGCTGGGTGGGTGACTCACAAACTGGAGAACACTTATACCACAGAAGTCCACCCACTGGAGTGAAGGTTCTGAGCCCCACATCACGCTTCCCAACCTGGGGGTCTGGCAACAGGAGGAGGAATTCCTAGACTATCAGACTTTGAAGGCTAGTGGGATTTGACTACAGGACTTCAACAGGACTGGGGGAAACAGAGACTCCACTCGTGGAGGGCACACACAAAGTAGTGTGCATGTGAGGACACAGGGGAAGGAGCAGTGGCCCCATAGGAGACTGAACCAGACCTACCTGCTAGTGTTGGAGGGTCTCCTGCAGAGGCAGGGGGTGGCTGTGTCTCACTGTGAGGACAAGGACATTGGCAGCAGAAGTTCTAAGAAGTACTCCTTAGCATGAACCCTCACAGAGTCTGCCATTAGCCCCACCAAAGAGCCCAGGTAGGCTCCAGTGTTGGGTTGCCTCAGGTCAAACAAGCAACAGGGAGGGAACCCAGCCCCACCAATCAGCAGACAAGTGGATCAAAGTTTTACTGAGCTCTGCCTACCAGAGCAACAACCAACTCTACCCACCACCAGTCCCTCCCATCAGGAAACTTGCACAAGCCTCTTAGATAGCCTAATCCACCAGAGGGCAGACAGCAGAAGCAAGAAGAACTACAATCCTGCAGCCTGTGGAACAAAAACCACATTCACAGAAAGATAGCAAGATGAAAAGGCAGAGGGCTATGTACCAGATGAAGGAACAAGAGAAAACGCCAGAAAAACAACTAAATGAAGTGGAGATAGGCAACCTTCCAGAAAAACAATTCAGAATAATGATAGTGAAGATGATCCAGGACCTCGGAAAAAGAATGGAGGCAAAGATCGAGAAGATGCAAGAAGTGTTTAACAAGGACCTAGAAGAATTAAAGAACAAACAATCAGAGATGAACAATACAGTAACTGAAATGAAAAATACACTACAAGGAATCTATAGGAGAATAACTGAGGCAGAAGAACGGATAAGTGACCTGGAAGACAGAATGGTGGAGTTCACTGCTGTGGAACAGAGTAAAGAAAAAAGAATGAAAAGAAATGAAGACAGCCTAAGAGACCTCTGGGACAACATTAAACTTAACAACATTCACATTGTAGGGGTCCCAGAAGGAGAAGAGAGAGAGAAAGGACCCAAGAAAATATTTGAAGAGATTATAGTCGAAAACTTCCATAACACGGAACAGGAAATAGCCACCCAAGTCCAGTAAGCACAGAGCCCATACAAGATAAACCCAAGAGAAACATGCCGAGACACATAGTAATCAAATTGGCAAAAATTAAAGACAAAGAAAAATTATTGAAAGCAGCAAGAGAAAAACGACAAATAACATACAAAGGAACCCCCATAAGGTTAACAGCTGATTTCTCAGCAGAAGCTCTACAAGCCAGAAGGGAGTGGCATGATATATTTAAAGTGATGAAAGGGAAGAACTTACAATGAAGCTTACTCTACCCGGCAAGGATCTCATTCAGATTCGATGGAGAAATCAAAAGATTTACAGACAAGCAAAAGCTAAGAGAATTCAGCACCATCAAACCAGCTATACAACAAATGCTAAAGGAACTTCTCTAAGTGGGAAACACAAGAGAAGAAAAGGACCTACAAAAAACAAACCCAAAACAATTAAGAAAATGGTCGTGGGAACATACATATTGATAATTACCTTAATTATCATGGATTAAATGCTCCAACCAATGGACACAGGCTCGCCGAATGGATACAAAAACAAGACCCATATATATGCTGTCTACAAGAGACCCACTTCAGACATAGGGACACATACAGACTGAAGGTTAGGGGATGAAAAACGATATTCCATGCAAACAGAAATCAAAAGAAAGCTTGAGTAGCAATACTCATATCAGATAAAATAGACTTTAAAATAAGGAATGTTACAAGAGACAAGGAAGGACACTACATAATGATCAAGGGATCCATCCAAGAAGAAATCATAACAATTATAATTATATATGCACCCAACATAGGAGCACCTCAATGCATAAGGCAACTGCTAACAGCTATAAAAGAGGAAATCGACAGTAACACAATAATAGTGGGGGACTTTAACACCTCACTTACACCAATGGACAGATCATCCAAACAGAAAATTAATAAGGAAACACAAGCTTTAAATGACACAATAGACCAGATAGATTTAATTGATATTTATAGGACATTCCTTCCAAAAACAGCAGATTACACTTTCTTCTCAAATGCGCGTGGAACATTCTCCATGATAGTTCACATCTTGGGTCACAAATCAAGCCTCAGTAAACTTAAGAAAATTGAAATCATATCAAGCATCTTTTTTGACCACAACGCTATGAGATTAGAAATCAGTTACAGGGACAAAAACGTAAAAAACACAAATACGTGGAGGCTAAACAATACATTACTAAATAACCAAGAGATCACTGAAGAAATCAAAGAGGAAATCAAAAAAATACCTAGAGACAAACGACAATGAAAACACGATGATCCAAAACCTATGGGATGCAGCAAAAGCAGTTCTAAGAGGGAAGTTTATACTAATACAAGCCTACCTCAAGAAACAAGAAAAATCTCAAATAAACAATCCTACCTTACACCTAAAGGAACTAGTGAAAGAAGAACAAACAAAACCCAAAGTTAGCAGAAGGAAAGAAATCATAAAGATCAGAGCAGAAATAAATGAAATAGGAACAAAGAAAACAATAGCAAAGATCAATAAAACTTCACCTGGTTCTTTGAGAAGAAAAACAACATTGATAAACCATTAGCCAAACTCATCAAGAAAAAGAGGGAGAGGACTCAGATCAACAAATTAGAAATGAAAAAGGAGAAGTTACAACAGACACAGCAGAAATATACAGCATCCTAAGAGACTACTAAAAGCAACTCTATGTCAACAAAATGGACAACCTGGAAGAAATGGACAAATTCTTAGAAAGGTATAACCTTCCAAGACTGGACCAGGAAGAAAGAGAAAATATGAATAGACCAAGCACAAGTAATGAAATTCAAACTGTGATTAAAAATCTTCCAACAAACAAAAGTCCAGGCACAAATGGCTTCACAGGTGAATTCTATCAAACATTTAGAGAAGAGCTCACACCCATCCTTCTAAACTTTTCAAAAAATCGGCAGAGGAAGGAACACTCCTAAACTCATTCTATGAAGCCACCATCACCCTGATACCAAAACCAGACAAAGATGTCACAAAGAAAGAATACTACAGGCCAATATAACTGATGAACATAGATGCAAAAATCCTCAACAAAATACAAAAAAAACAGAATCCAAAAGCATACTAAAAGGATCATACACCATGATCAAGTGGGATTTATCTCAGGGATGTGAGGATCCTTCAATATATGCAAATCAATCCATGTGATACACCATATTAACAAATTGAAGAAGAAAAACTATATGATCATCTCAATAGATGCAGAAAAAGCTTTTGACAAAATTCAACACCTATTTATGATAAAAACTCTACAGAAAGTGGGCATAGAGGGAACCTACCTCAACATAATAAAGGCCACATATGACAAACCCACAGCCAACATTATTCTCAATGGTGAAAAACTGAAAGCATTTCCTCTAAGATAAGGAAGAAGACAAGGATGTCCACTCTCACCACTATTATTCAACATAGTTTTGGAAGTCCTACCCATGTCCATCAGGGAAGAAAAAGAAATAAAAGGAATACAAATTGGAATAGAAGAAGTAAAACTGTCACTGTTTGCAGATGACATCATACTATACATAAAGAATCCTAAAGATGCCACCAGAAAATTACTAGAGCTAATCAGTGAATTCGGTAAAGTTGCAGGATCCAAAATTAATGCACAGAATCTCTTGCATTCCTATACATTAATGATGAAAATTCTGGAAGAGAAATTAAGGAAACACTCCCATTTACCGTTGCAACAAAAATAATAAAATACCTAGGAATAAACCTACCTAGGGAGACAAAAGACCTGTGTGCAGAAAACTATGACACTGATGAAAGAAATTAAAGATGATACCAACAGATGGAGAGATACACCATGTTCTTGGATTGGAAGATTCAATATTGTGAAAATGACTATACTACCCAAAGCAATCTACAGATTCAGTGCAATCCCTATCAAATAACCAATGGCATTTTTTTTACAGAACTAGAACAAAAAATCTTAAAATTTGAATGGAGACACAAAAGACCCCGAATAGCCAAAACAATCTTGAGGGAAAAAAATGGAGCTGGAGGAATCAGAATCCCTGACTTCAGTCTATACTACAAGGCTACAGTAATCATGACAATATGGTACTGGCACAAAAACAGAAATATAGATCAATGGAACAGTATAAAAAGCCCAGAGATAAACTCACGTACCTATGGTCAACTAAAATATGATAAAGGAGGCAAGGATATACAATGGAAAAAAGACAGTCTCTTCAATAAGTGGTGCTGGGAAAACTGGGCAGCTACATGTAGGAGAATGAAAGTAGAACACTCCCTCACACCATAAAAAAAAATAAACTCAAAATGGATTAGAGACCTAAATGTAAGACCAGACACTATAAAACTCTTAGAGGAAAACATAGGAAAAGCACTCTGACATAAATCACAGCAAGATCTCTTTTGATCCACCTCCTAGAGTAATGGAAATAAAAACAAAAATTAAAAAATGGGACCTAATGAAACTTAAAAGCTTTTGCAAAGCAAACAAGTTGAAAATACAACCCTCAGAATGGGAGAAAATATTTGCAAACAAATCAACGGACAAAGGATTAATCTCCAAAATATATAAACAGCTCATGCTGCTCAATATTAAAAAAAAAAAAAAACGAATCCAAAAATGGGCAGAAGACCTAAAAAGACATTTCTCCAAAGAAGACATACAGATGGTCAAGAAGCACATAAAAAGCTGCTCAACATCACTAATTATTAGAGAAATGCAAATTAAAACTACCATGAGGTATCACCTCACACCAGTTACAATGGGCATCATCAGAAGATCTACAAACAACAAATGCTGGAGAGGATGTGGAGAAAAAGGAACCCACTTGCACTGTTGGTGGGAATGTAAATTGATACAGCCACTATGGAGAACAGTATGGAGGTTCCTTAAAGAACTAAAAATAGAACTACCATATGACCCAGCAATCCCACTACTGGGCATATACCCTGAGAAAACCATAATTGAAAAAGACACATGCACCCCAATGTTCATTGCAGCACTCTTTACAATAGCCAGGTCATGGAAGCAACCTAAATGCCCATCAACAGGTGAATGGATAAAGAAGATGTGGTACATATATACAATGGAATACTACTCAGCCATAGAAAGGAACGAAATTAGGTCATTTGTAGAGATGTGGATGAATCTAGAGACTGTCATACAGAGTGAAATAAGTCAGAAAGAGAAAAACAAATATTGTATATTAACTCATATATGTGGAACCTAGAAAAATGGTACAGATGAACCATTTTGCAGGGCAGAAAGTAGAGAGCAAATGTATGGACACCAAGGGGGGAAAGCGGTGGGAGGGTGGGTGGTGGTGTGATGAATTGGGAGATTGGGATTGGCATATATACATAATATGTATAAAATGGATAACTAATAAGAACCTGCTGTATAAAAAAATAATAAAATTCAAAAAGAAAATGTAGTACAAAACACTCAGTTGTGTGACCTATGTCTGCCACTATGCTATTCATCTTTGAGGTATCTGATAATTTTTTTGATTAGTCATTCTGAGACAAAGTCCAAATAAATTCCTTTCTGCTTATGATAGTGGTGTTTCCAAAAATGAAGCCCCAAACCAGTAGCTTTCAGTCCACTATGTGTCAAGTGTGGAGCTGGCTGTAAATTTGAAACCATAAGTGTTTTCTAAAAGACTAAAGAATACATGGGTGAGAATTTGTAAGTCTTCAACTAAGTTGTATTCCCCTGAGGAACTGCTGATTTGCAGCAACTGAGTTTTAAAATAAAAAAGACTGGAGTTTGAGGCCCAATCCCATTAGTTATTTGCTGTGTGTTATTTGACAAGTTATCTAACCTCCCTGTTCCTTAGTTTCCCAAATGTAAAAAGGTAATAATATCTGTTTTAGAGAGTTGTTGTGAGGACACCATGTTATAATGCAGAGTCTAAACCCAACAAGGTCCTCATAAATAACATTTGTTTCCTTTCTCTGACATTATTAATCTTCGAGTACATTTAAACACATAGCTGCACACGCCTACTGCCCACTGCTCATAATCTGAGTTCACGCTCTATGCTACAAAGAGCAATTAGTTCACTTACGATGTCCTAAAGACCACAGGCAAAAAGGGTGAAGTGAAGAGATCTGATCTTGTGGTTTTATAACCTCTTATATTGTGCAAGCCATAAATATCTTTACTACCTGCTCTACTAACCACCAAAGTCCCTATCTCACTAATTACCAAATGGATTGAATCTTTTTCTAGAATAGGGATGTTACAGAGAGTTTGGCTCAATCAACCTTTAAGTGAAACCCACAGGAAAATAGCAAATAGTACCAAGAGCATGATAATTCCTCTTTGTTCAGAAAACCTCCTTCAGGGCCTCAGAGCACATATTTCAAAGAATCAAAAGCAGTTTGTATTCAAGAACGCACTGAAGGTGACCTAGTTAAAACAAATGTGAACATCTCAAACTAGTATAAAGATCATAAAGATAATCATTATAAAGATACTATATAATGAGTAACTTCAAAGGAATATATGCTGTAATATATAAGAATTTTACCTATATTCCTGTATCTTTACCATCTGATTTTCTCTTGGAACTCATTTTTTTTCCACTTATATGGTTAAATGAAAGAACCAATTCTTTTTTAAAGTTAGCTTCTATTTGTGCATTTTCACTTATTTTTTCTCATTCTCTGTTCTTATGCCCAGTAGTTTGTCCTTTCTTTACTTCATATTAAATTTTGCCGCAAGTCCTATATTTAAATTCACATCACCACTCTATATTTGGTGGTCTCCAAACATCCAAGATTTTATCTCTTGCAATTTGTCTCTAGTTCTATGCAGTAAAGAGCAGGATTTTGGCCTCAGGCACAATCAGGGCTTGTGCTCTCAACCTATGGAGTTGTCAACTTCCTCATCCTTAAATTGGGGGTCCCAGTTGTGAGATTTAACAAGATAATAAATGCAAAGTTCTTATCACTGTCTCTGGCACATGGTCAGTGTTCAATACGTTAGTCTGTTTTATTTTGTTGAAAAGTATAATTATAAAGTTTAAATGTAATTATAATGAGCTATATTTTATGATTACCAAAATAGTTTAGATATGAAATATGATCAAAATATTATCAAAATATCATTGCTAGGAGAGAGTATATCATGGTGATTAGGTAGAGACTTTGGTACCAGACTTCCAGGGCTGAATCCCCAATCTACTCTTTGACTAGCTGGGAGACATTGTATAAGTTAGTCAACCTGTCTGTATATCTGTTGCCTGGTTTGTAAAAAAAGAGTATTTATAGTAAACAATTATAGTTTTATTGTGAGAATTCAACTTAGGAAAGTATTTGGCACATAATCATTTCAAATGATTCCTTTCTATTTTTAATTCATTTTTATTTTTTACAGTTGGTCCCTGTTGGTTATCTATTTTAAATACAGCAGTGTGTACATGTCAATGCAGTTCCAATATCCTACATTTGTGCTCTCCTCTTCTCACAATTGCTGTTTTGATATCATATTTGTGTGTGGATGATTTCCTACCTTTACTGTATATTTGCCTTTACCAATGAGCTTTTCCATTCTTAATTTTCCTGTTTCTAGTTGTTGCTTTTTCTCTTAGAGAAGCTCCTTAAGAATTTGTTGCAAAGCTGGTTTGGTGGTGCTGAATTCTCTTAGTTTTTGCTTGTCTGTAAAGCTTTTGATTTTTCTATCAAATCTGAATGAGGGCCTTGCTGGATAGAGTATTCTTGGTTGCAGGTTCTTCCCTTTCATGATTCCTTTCATGGAAAGAATGATGTAAATATTTATTATTATAAAGTTGAAGACAATCTTTATTTATATTTTCTAATTTAGAATTGTGTACAAAATTCAGCAAGTACCACATTACTAAACATGAACACTGTAATAATATATTTTATGGAATTTCAACATGATCTCAGAGTTCAGAAGATTTTACATGATAAGTGGTATCAATATTTGAAAGCTCTCATTAAAATAATACTTGTAACATCTGCGACGTATGCTTTAAATTGCTCTCTTTTCTTAAGAGAGTGCTGTATAAAAGTTAGGGGAAAATGTTCCAAGATTTACTCTATACTTCTACAAAACATTTTCTCTATTTAGAAATAAAATGGCAATTCCACTCCATAATGTACTCTATTTAATATTCATTTTATGTGTATAAAGAAGCTAAAAGTACTTTCATGATATGTCACTGGTATTTAGTATTTTAAATTTAGGATCAGACAAAAGCTCTAGATGGATAAGGGGAAACAATATGATTACTAACTTAATAATTCCAAGCATGCCAACACACACACACACACACACATACACACACACACACACACACACACTGTATTCTCTCATTTTGTATTTGTAGTTGAATTGAGAGAGATTAAGAAGTATAGAACAATATTGTCCAATAGAAATTATATGTGAGCCACAAATGCAAATCATATCTTTTAAAAATTTTCTAGTAGACACATTAAATAGGCAAGAAGAAACTTGTGAAATCATTTTAATCTTCTGTTGTTAACACAATCAATGCAAAATATTATTATTTCAACATTTAATCAAATTAATCAAAACACTAAGGCTTTCCAACAGAGTCCCAGGCAGTGTTTTATAATTGAGATCCATATATCCATTTGCCTTTCAGTGTCACTGCTGGTATTTCATAAGTCCCAATGTCTCAAACTCTAGTATTAAGTGCTTTCATTATTTGCAAATCTGTAATGTAACTTGCAGACCAGGGGATCAACTACAACTAGCTCTGCTGCCAACAGTGTAGAGTAAACAAGACTTTTCATGTAGTTCATTGTGACTTTTGAAATAAGGGCATCTTAGGGTTTCTTTATCTTGAAAAGTTTGCTAACCTCTCCAGAAAATCAAAATTTGCTTGATAACTGCTTCTCTTGTGTCCTAAGATACTCCTTCCATGATATTTTATTTCCTTTACTGATGCTTCTGCCTGGAATCTTTCTTAGTTAGCTGATCTTGAGAGGGTAGAAACTTCAAACACTGCATTTAACTCATACTCTTAAAGCACGGACAGAGCCAGACCTATGGAATTTTCAGACCATTCTTCTAGCACTCACAATTCACCTACAAAGCAAAATGCATAACAAGCCTTTAAGCCTACACTCTGCACATTAGACAGGAAGATAACTGTCTCTTCCACATCGACATAATCTTGGGAAAACTCATTACCCTATTAAAATCACACTTAAATGTTTGTAACTCAACAAATATTCATTCTCTGGACATATTTCTCCCAGGCACTTTGATACTAGGGTGGCCAATCATTTCGGTTTCCTAGGGACAGGTGGTAACTCTTGACATGTACATCCTTGATGGTATTATCTCTAACCCAATTCCTAAGTCTTTAGAGGTCACTAAATCCATGTAATCACACGTTATGGAAGCAACCCTAGATTTTTCTGTTCTACTTGTATTTATTCTTTCATTTAGTCAAGTCATATTTATTGACTATCAACTAGCGATTTATCCATTATAAAAACTGATAAAAATCTCTGTTTTATGGATTTCATATTTAATTGTGAAAAGACAGAAAATGAATAGAAAAATTAAATAACATATAAGGCCTCATAAATAGTGATATAAGAACAAAACAAAGCACAGAAGAGGGGGATGGTGTTGGGGAGAGCAATATGTAGGTATAGAAACTTCCTATAGTGCCTGCAGTGTCAAGGTATCCACTCTTTTCCATTAAATTTGTCTGATTAATGGGAAGCTAACCCTCTTGCTAGATTCAAGAGGACACTTATTTGTTTTAGTCATCGTAATCCAAAACTTCTTGCCAATGCCAATGGATCCAAAGCTAAATGCAATTAACTCATAAAATTCCCCTGGCAACTATGATGCATCCAGGTTTGGGCACAGTGCCCAGTCTGAAGGCTTTGCATTCCAATATTCTGTGAGAAGTATTCTTCCACTGTTACTAGACTTCAGTATAAAAACATATTTTCCAGCTGCTACGAGCAACCATCTGGTCAATCAAAGAAATAAAACACTCACAAAAAACTAAGAAAACATACAACACACTACAAAAATAGGTAAGGAATTAAGCCAGAGAGTAATTCATATCACAAATGGATGCCACTACATTTTTTAACATTCTGTTAAGTGACATAAATTATAGCTTTATTGTCAAAGCCAGTTGTCTTTTGGATTTCTGTTACAAGTTACATAAGTGGTACAGACTGTACCCCATAAATAACTATTCATGTACATTTTCTTATACTTGGAACGTATTTCCTTCATTCTTTACTTGGGTGGCTACCAGAGCCAGCACATTGGAGATTTTTTTCCTCAAACCATGTCAGCTTATGTTAGCTGCTTCTCTCTTCTGTTCCTACAGTACCACAATACAGAACTAATCACATTGAAACTGTGTTTATGTCAATTTTATTACAACTAAATTGGAGGAAAGTGATTCAATTGTGATTAAGAAGCCTCCTATCTTTAATATTCTGATTCAGTATAAGTCATATTTTAAACTCTAACAATTGATAGGTTATACTTCCACCATAGTCCCAGCCTATAAATTTTAGCTATGTTACTATGCACCAAAGGAAGATAAAATTGAATCTTGCGTCACAGATGCCACTTATCTATTTTGACAACCAAATATAAAACCTGATTTTTCTACTGAATGTGACAGTTTTCTGTTTACTGTGAACACAGGTTTGAAAATATTTTCTTGTGACAGATTTGAAAAGTAAGTTAAGACATTTTTATTTCTCTTTTGGGAAATAAGTAGGTAATTTTCAAGTTTTTAATGTGTCTTTAAATATAGAGGTTTTTCTTCCCCAAAAAGGTAAAGTTTTAAGTCCACTTAAAAATATTCCCCACAGGGCTTCCCTGGTGGCGCAGTGGTTGAGAGTCCGCCTGCCGTTGCAGGGAACACGGGTTCGTGCCCCGGTCCGGGAGGATCCCGCATTGCCGCGGAGCGGCTGGGCCCGTGAGCCGTGGCTGCTGAGCCTGCGCGTCCGGAGCCTGTGCTCCGCAGCGGGAGAGGCCCACCTACTGCAAAAAAAAAAAATTCCCTACACAGATCAGCTCGGTGCTTTGTGACTACCTAGAGGGGCGGGATAGAGAGGGTGGGAGGGAGATGCAAGAGGGAGGAGATATGGGGATATATGTATATGTATAGCTGATTCACTTTGTTATAAAGCAGAAACTAATACACCATTGTAAAGCAATTATGCTCCAATAATGATGTTTAAAAAAATGATTTAAGTCACATACATTCATAAACAAAATTGATTGCACATTACAATTTTTATAACTGTGAGGGATACCCAAAAATATGTTTTCCCCTTTTCATATGATTTTGACACACTGTGACTCATATCTGAAACAAATTTTTTTCTTTTCCCATCAAGAGTTCATCTCTGAAATTCAGCTGGGTTCTCAAGTTCACATTGAAACTAGCATAAAAGTCAATCTGAAAATAAGAAACACATGCAAATGAATTTCTTCCTGGAACATGCCCTATAAAAAAATAGATTCTACAGTCTCATAGCAATAAAAATTAAAATGAGGAAAAAAGGCCAGATAATTTGTGAAGGAAGCAATAAAATAATAATTCAGAGTGGAGAGAAGGAAAATACAATTCAGTTCTCATACCATTCTAGAATAATTTCAGCTGGAACTTCAAGATCTGCTTCTCCCCTTACAGGAACATATCTGCAGAAAGGTTGTGATTCCTTTGCTGTATGTATTTTGCTCTGCTTACCACAAGGCAGCTGCACTTCAACCACAGCCCACCTTCTGCATTTAGAAAGACAAATGAGACTTCCACAGGGAGGAAAGGAGATTAGAATCCCCCAAAGAATGTCAGGAACATCATTCTTATGCCTGAGAAGTGAATTGAAAGCACTTAACCCATTGAAATGATTTAGGTAACTATGAGGGTAGACACTATTTGTAATTACATTTCATATTTAGGTGCATTTCTCAATTTTTATGTCTAAATGATGACTGGCAGTAATAATGGGAAAATAAAATCAGAGGCATGGAATGATTCATTTCTCTAGGAAAGCAGCTTTAAATTTAATTCATAAATCTATATATTTCATTACATAATTAATATATTTAGACTTATTAAAAGTAATTCCAGGGCTTCCCTGGTGGCACAGTGGTTGAGAGTCCGCCTGCTGATGCAGGGGACATGTGTTTGTGACCCGGTCCGGGAAGATCCCACATGCCGTGGAGCGGCTGGGCCCGTGAGCCATGGCCGCTGAGCCTGCGCGTCCGGAGCCTGTGCTCCGCAACGGGAGAAGCCACAGCAGTGAGAGGCCTGCGTACCGCAAAAAAAAAAAAAAAGAAAAAGAAATTCCAGTGTGACGTGGTTAGTGAGCATATAGAACAGAAAATGTCTTAACAAAAAATTAATCTCTCACCCCAATCTTCCTAATCCCAATTACAATCTGCTGAATCAATTTCTTTTAAACATTTCTTTTTCTGTTTTCTAGTAGCTCAAGGCTGTATTTCCTGATTTATGCATTTCAGTAATATCTAATTACTCCCTCACAAGAGTTGACAGTGAGAGATTTGTCTTACTTAAAAAATCTAGGTAATTATCTCTATCTTTACAGTTGTCCCATGGTTATAACCAGGGATGTGCTGGTAAAATTTTAACAGTGCGTTCACTGAGGAGAAAAAAAAAAAGCCCCAATTTGTAGCCTTTGCTGACTTCTATGGTGGGAATATTTCATGAATATTCTCACCATGGCTAATTTCAAGTTACCAGAGAACTGACTTGGAAAAGTCCTGAAAATTTAGCCATTAGCTCTAGCAATCCAATGCAGGCCAGCTCTAGCACATCACTAAGACAATATCTATTTACACTGTAGGTTACCATTTTAACATCCAATAACACCTTTCTATTTACTGATGAAAGCTCTTGACTCAGCCCTTTCATCCTCCCTTTCACCCTGAACCTTATCCAATGATCAGTTTCTTTAAAGATAATATGTATATATAAATAGGAAATCACAATGAAGTCTTGTTTCATCTTGATTCTTAAAGTTGAAAACCCATGAACATCAGTATATAAGTAAAACCATGTGGCTATTGATTATTATAAAACCAGATGGTGTGCTAGTATCGCAATATCATAACACTGAGATACTCTAAGGAGCATATTCTTAGCATCAAGATCACTGCAACTCCCATCTGTAACATTCCACCAATTGCTTAAAATGATGAAACACCTTACATTGCTCCACATGTAGAACATTGTTTTCTTTAATTAGATCTTTTACTTTTGGTTTTGTGTTGGATTTTATTTTTCTCGGAGTTTTAATTATTTTATTTATATGCCATGTGTCTATGGGTAAAATTTAGCATGTGTTTATCATATTTTCATATTTATCTACCTTTAAAATCAGACTGTTTTGTAACTTCTCTTTTTATTACAAAAGCCTCCCTCTCAGGACACTCTTTCCGCCTGTTCTCATCCCATGGCTTTCTCTCTTTTGTATCATATCTATTAACCACGACATCCAACTCTCCATCTACATTATACTGCAACTGAGCATCTGGCAGTGGATGGAGAAGACTTACAAGTATGCTAACTGTTCACCCTCCAGAGTCATGACCACAAATTTTAAATGAACCTCAGATATCAGGCCTACCACATTGTCCTAAACCCACCCACCCCCTCTATCCACACCACTGTTTCTTCTTATGTCTTCTCAAATGTTGATACCTCTTATATGGGAGCAACAGGATAGAAATCAAAAATCAAAGCCCAAACATTACAAAATATAAAATCTTAATAGGAAATGAGACTAAATGAAAATAACATACTCCTCCCCTGGATATAGTATAAAAATCCTAAAAAAAAAAAAAGAAAAAATTAGTAAACTAAGTCACCAGTAAATACAAAAAATAATATATCATAAATAAATAGGATTTAGTTTAGAGAGTCAAGGGCATTTAATATTTAAAAATCAATGCAACTCAACATAGAGAAAGAACAGAGAGAATACTGGGAAAATATCTCAGTGAATGCAAAGAAGCCATTTGATAATAAACTATGAAATAAAAAAACTCTTAATCAGATAAAAAGTGTCTAGAAACAAAATTTTAAAAAGCAGAAATCAGCTAACATCTTGATAGGTGATGAAACGGTGAAATACTGAACAATTTCCCCTGAAATGAAGAATGAGATAAAGATGATCTGTATCACCCCTTCTGTTCAATAGTCTTCTAAGGATCACTTTGAGCATAATAAGACAAGGGATGGAAAGGTATAAGGATTGTAAAGAAAGAAAAAAACCACTAAAATTAGTTATAAAAGTCATAATTTTGTACAGAGAAATACAAAAAAATGTACAGAAGAATATAATTGTAGATTTAGCAAGGGCACTCTGTATATGTTTAATATAAAAATTAAAATATAGCTCAATAGAAATTAGAAAATAAAAATTTTAAATGTATCCTTTTCATTAGTATCAAGTAATATCAAATACCCTATAGGAAAAAAATAAATGCAAAATATTAGAGAAATTAAATAAATGGAGGGATGTACCATAGTTATAAATCAAAGTCTCAGAATTGTAAATATGATAATTCTTTCCAAAGTGGCCTATAGATTAAAGAAATATCAGTAAAAATTCCTGTAGTTTTGTGTGTATGTGTGTGTGGATGTCTGCAAATTTAAAGGCTTATTCAAAAGGTTAAGAATAACCAAGGCAGGGGGCTTCCCTGGTGGTGCAGTGGTTTAGAGTCCGCCTGCCGATGCAGGGGACACGGGTTCGTGCCCCAGTCGGGGAAGATCCCACATGCCGCGGAGCGGCTGGGCCCGTGAGCCATGGCCGCTGAGCCTGCGCATCGGAGCCTGTGCTCCACAACGGGAGAGGCCACAACAGTGAGAAAAAGAATAACCAAGGCAATCCTGAAAAAAAAAAAGAAGTTTAAATGACATAAACAGTATAGAATAGGCTCAATAGGTAAACACTCTAATTGCACATGATAGAGTCTAGAAAGACACTAATGTGTTTGAACACTTGATTTATGATGAAAGTGGCACTAGACAACAATAGGAGAATAAACAGACTTATAAATAAATAAATAGCTTTGGGTCATTTACATACCCATATAATCTCTCAAACCATACAGAAAATCAATTCTATATGAGAATATAAAGAATAAAGCAATAAAACTTCTAAAAGAAAACATAATATTTTCAAGACTTGGGGTAGGCAAAATTTCTTAAGTATTATACACAAAAAAGCACTAACTATAAAGACAAAGATTGGTAAATTGGGTTATTCATCAAAATAAACTACTAAAGAATGAACAGGTAACTCAGAATGATATAAGCTGTTTGCAATACACATAACCTACAAAGAAGTTATATATGAGTTATATAAGTAACACATAAATCAAAGAGAAGACAGTTAACACACAAAAAACTGGGCATCAGACTTGAACTGACTATTTACAATAGACAATTTCTAAATGGCCAGTAACCGTATGACAAGGGGCTCAATCTTATCAGTAATTAGGAAATGCTAATTAAAACTGCAAGAATTCTCCATTTCATACCCCATTAAGTTTTTCCACAAAATGAAGCTTAAAAGGAAAGTTAGGTTGTTACTGAAAATTAAATATCTTCCACAATTTAGTTTGGGGATTCATTTTAGGTACATGATAATATTTCTTTAATATTTTAGTGTCCTCCATTTTCTCTTTTCTTTTTTTAAAACTCCCATTGGAAAAAGTATTCTCGCTTAGATAGGTCCTCTCTGACTTTCCCTATATCCTCAGATGTTTTATGTTCAACTCTTATGTTCTTTATTCTGTAAATTTTATTCAGTTTATTTTTGGATCGCATACTTTTATGGCTGAAGTATCTTCTTAATTCTTTGTGCATTGCTTTTTATTTATTTAATTTCTTTTACTTTCCCCTCTATTCTCTCAATTCTCTCTTTTTCTTGCAAGGTCAGATTGTCTGTGCGTTTATCTTGGTCTTTCTTTCAGAATCCCTGTTTTCCTCAAATCATAGGCTCCTGGGAAAGTAGACCATGAAACAGAATTTAGTGGGCAAAATATGTATTAAGGGGTGCCTTTGGGATCAACACCAGCAGAAGAGAGGGGAAGAAAGCAGGATTGAGCAGAGGAAGAAGTTGATCTGCAGTGCAGCCTTAAAAGACTGCCTCAAGAACAGCTCTGGAATTGAATGAGCATTTAGAATATCCCCGGATGGGTGGAGATGGTCAGACATACATATACTATCACATCTGGCAGTTACAGAATGTGGAACACTCCAGGAAAGGATGTGACCTTGGGTGAGACACTCTGCAGCTGGGACAATCACTGAAGAGGCTGGCAGCTAAATTCCATGTGTCCACAACCATCCCAACATGTGAGGCCCAGGTCCTTCCTTGAAGGAGGAGTATCTGGGAAGTTCTTTTTTTTTTTTTTGCGGTACGCGGGCCTCTCACTGTTGTGGCCTCTCCCGTTGCGGAGCACAGGCTCCGGATGCGCAGGCTCAGAGGCCATGGCTCACGGGCCCAGCCGCTCCGCAGCAAGTGGAATCCTCCCGGACCGGGGCATGAACCCGTGTCCCCAGCATCGGCAGGCGGACTCTCAACCACTGCACCACCAGGGAAGCCCGCATTGTCTTTTTTTTTTAATAAAGATATATTCAAACAAAACCACACCCATTTATTTTTGCATTGCCTATGGCTTCTTTTTTGCCATAAACAGAGTTGAATAATTGCAATAAAGACCTCATGGCCTACAAAGGCAAAAATATTTACTATCTGACTCTTTATAGAAAAAGTTTGCTGAACCCTGATCTAAAAAATCTACTACTCTTCTTCTGTGGTTATACAAATAGGGCTAATGTCCTTTAGACATCTTCCCTAAATTTATAATAATATCAGCAACTAATTTAATTGAGCACTTATTGAGAACTTTGTAGAACTTCAAATGTATTATTACTCTTATAAGCTCCACTGAACTTCAGGCATTCTGGCTTCAGAATCTAGGCCCTTAACTACTAGAAGGTCTATCTATATCAGCAGAATTAATTAAAGTGTAACTTCATATTGCTGAGCAGAAGTGTCCAAGAGGCTTTGAGTTCTCACATACCAAAATTTAGAAGCAAAATCATGTTTTCTAGAATTACTTTTTGTGGAGATATGCCCTGGGTTTTTAGGTCTTAGAATAAATGCCTGGCTGCCTTTAGGTCTTGGAATAAATACCTGTGTACGGAAATGATGAGCATTGTTGGGTTGGAAAGCAGCCAAATTTGTCCTGTACCCCTCTTTTTATCCCAGGTTACTCTGAATCCAATTTCTAACTTCTGGGATCCAATAGAGCATCCTCATACTTTCTTCCTCCACACCATTTCAGTACTTGTCACACATTTCCATCAGCCTTCTCCTTCCAGAAAAGCACTGTCCTCTGATAAACTTCCTACACTGTACTGTTCTATCTTTTGGCTCCTTTTCAACGTGGTACAATAGGCTTAGGAAGTAAATGCTTGTGCTTAATCGGACATTTTTATTTGAAAGTCAATACGATGTTTTCATTTTTTAATAAAGCGTAGTTGATTTACAACATTACATTAGTTTCACGTATTCAACATAGTGATTAAATATCATTATACTCAATTTAAAGTTATTAAGAAATATTGGCTATATTCCCTGTACTGTACAATATATATCCTTGTATCTTATCTATTTTATATACAGTAGTTTGTACCTCTTAATCCCCTCTCCTAGCATATCCTTCCCCCCCATACCCCTTCCCACTGGTAACTACTAGTTTGTTCTCTATATCTGTGAGTCTGTTTCAGTTTGTTATATTTATTCATTTCTTTTATTTTTTAGACTCCACATATAAGTGATATAAGTGATGACATACAGTATTTATCTTTCTCTGTCTGACTTATTTCACTAAGCATAATACCCATGATCCATGTTGTCACAAATGACAAAATGTCATTCTTTATTAAAAAAATTTATTTACTTATTTATTTTTAACATCTTTGAGTATAATTGCTTTACCATTGTGTTAGTTTCTGCTTTATAACAAAGTGAATCAGACATACATACACATATATCCCCATATCTCTTCCCTCTTGCGTCTCCCTCCCTCCCACCCTCCCTATCACACCCCTCTAGATGGTCACAAAGCACCAAGCGGATCTCCCTGTGCTATGCGGCTGCTTCCCACTAGCTATCTATTTTACATTTGGTAGTGTATATGTGTCCATGCCACTCTCTCACATTGTCCCAGCTTACCGTTCCCCCTCCCCGTGTCCTCAAGTCCATTCTCTAGTAGGTCTGCATCTTTATTCCCATCCAGCCCCGAGGTTCTTCATGACCATTCTTTTTTTTTTTTTTTTTAGATTCCATATATACGTGTTAGCATACGATATTTGTTTTTCTCTTTCTGACTTACTTCACTCTGTATGACAGACTTTAGGTCCATCCACCTCACTACAAATAACTCAATTTCATTTCTTTTATGGCTGAGTAATATTCCATTGTACACATGTGCCACATCTTCTTTATCCACTCGTCTGTCGATGGACACTTAGGTTGCTTCCATGTCCTGTCTATTGTAAACAGAGCTGCAATGAACATTTTGGTACATGACTCTTTCTGAATTATGGTTTTCCCAGGGTATATGCCCAGGAGTGGGATTGCGGGGTCGTGTGCTAATTCTATTTTTACTTTTTTAAGGAACCTCCATACTGTTCTCCATAGTGGCTGTATCAATTTACATTCCCACCAACAGTGCAGGAGGGTTCCCTTTTCTCCACACCCTCTCTAGCATTTATTGTTTCTAGGTTTTTTGATGATGGCCATTCTGACTGGTGTGAGATGATATCTCATTGTAGTTTTGATTTGCATTTCTCTAATGATTAATGATGTTGAGCATTCTTTCACATGTTTGTTGGCAATCTGTATATCTTCTTTGGAGAAATGTCTATTTAGGTCTTATGCCCATTTTTGGATTGGATTGTTTGTTTTTCTGCTGTTGAGCTGCATGAGCAGCTTGTAAATTTTGGAGATTAATCCTTTGTCAGTTGCTTCATTTGAAAATATTTTCTCCCATTCTGAGGGTTGTCTTTTGGTCTTGTTTATGGTTGCCTTTGCCGTGCAAAAGCATTGAAGTTTCATTAGGTCCCATTTGTTTATTTTTGTTTTTATTTCCATTTCTCTAGGAGGTAGGTCAAAAAGGCTCTTGCTGTGATTTATGTCATAGTGTTCTGCCTATGTTTTCCTCTAAGAGTTTGATAGTTTCTGGTCTTACATTTAGGTCTTTAATCCATTTTGAGCTTATTTTTGTGTATGGTGTTAGGGAGTGTTCTAATTTCATACTTTTACATGTAGCTGTCCAGTTTTCCAAGCACCACTGATTGAAGAAGCTATCTTTTTTCCAATGTGTATTCTTGCCTCCTTTATCAAAGATAAGGTTACCATATGTGTGCGGGTTTCTTACTGGGCTTTCTATCGTGTTCCATTGATCTATCTGTCTATGTGCCAGTACCATACTGTCTTGATTACTGTAGCTTTTTAGTATAGTCTGAAGTCAGGGAGCCTGATTCCTCCAGCTCCATTTTTCATTCTGAAGATGGCTTTGGCTATTCGGGGTCTTTTGTGTTTCCATACAAATTGCAAAATTTTTTGTTCCAGTTCTGTGAAAACATGCCATTCATAGTTTGATAGGGATTGCATTGAATCTGTAGATTGCTTTGGGTAGTAGAGTCATTTTCACAATGTTGATTCTTCCAATCCAAGAACATGGTATATCTCTCCATCTATTTGTATCATCTTTAATTTCTTTCATCAGTGTCTTATAATTTTCTGCATACAGGTCTTTTGACTCCTTAGGTAGGTTTATTCCTAGGTATTTTAATCTTTTTGTTGCAATGGTAAATGGGAGTGTTTTCTTAATTTCACTTTCAGATTTTTCATCATTAGTGTATAAGAATGCCAGAGATTTCTGTGCATTAATTTTGTATCCTGCTACTTTACCAAATTCATTGATTAGCTCTAGTAGTTTTCTGGTAGCATCTTTAGGATTCTCTATGTATAGTATCATGTCATCTGCAAACAGTGACAGCTTTACTTCTTCTTTTCCAATTTGGATTCCTTTTATTTCTTTTTCTTCTCTGATTGCTGTGGCTAAAACTTCCAAAACTATGTTGAATAATAGTGGTGAGAGTGGGCAACCTTGTCTTTTTCCTGATCTTAGTGGAAATGGTTTCAGTTTTTCACCATTGAGGACGATGTTGACTGTGGGTTTCTCATATATGGCCTTTATTATGTTGAGGAAAGTTCCCTCTATGCCTACTTTCTGGAGGGTTTTAATCCTAAATGGGTGTTGAATTTTATCGAAAGCTTGCTCTGCATCTATTTAGATGATCATATGGTTTTTCTCCTTCAATTTGTTAATATCGTGTATCACCTTGATTGATTTGTGTATATTGAAGAATCCTTGCATTCCTGGAATAAACCCCACTTGATCATGGTGTATGATCCTTTTAATGTGCTGTTGGATTCTGTTTGCTAGTATTTTGTTGAGGATTTTTGCATCTGTGTTCATTGGTGATATTGGCCTGCAGTTTTCTTTCGTTGTGACATCTTTGTCTGGTTTTGGTATCAGGGTAATGATGGCCTTGTAGAATCAGTTTGGGAGTGTTCCTTTCTCTGCTATATTTTGGAAGAGTTTGAGAAGGATAGGTGTTAACTCTTCTCTAAATGTTTGATAGAGTTCTCCTGTGAAGCCATCTGGTTATGGGGCTTTTGTTTGTTGGAAGATTTTTAATCATAATTTCAATTTCAGTGGTTGTGATTGGTCTGTTCATATTTTCTATTTCTTCCTGGTTCAGTCTCAGCGGTTGTGCCTTTCTAAGAATTTGTCCATTTCTTCTAGGTTGTCTATTTTATTGGCATAGAGTTGCCTATAGTAATCTCTAATGATCCTCTGTGTTTCTGCAGTGTCAGTTGTTACGTCTCCTTTTTCATTTCTAATTCTATTGGTTTGAGTCTTCTCCCTTTTTCTGTTGATGAGTCTGGCTAATGGTTTATCAATTTTGTTTATCTTCTCAAAAAACCAGCTTTTGGTTTTATTGATCTTTGCTATCGTTTCCTTGATTTCTTTTTCATGTATTTCTGATATGATCTTTATGATTTCTTTCCTTCTGCTAACTTTGGGGTTTTTTTGTTCCTCTTTCTCTAATTGCTTTAGGTGCAGGGTTATGTTGTTTACTTGAGATGTTTCCTGTTTCTTAAAGTAGGATTGTATTGCTATAAACTTCCCTCTTAGAACTGCTTTTGCTGCATCCCATAGGTTTTGGGTCATCATGTTTTCATTGTCATTTGTTTCTAGGTGTTTTTTGATTTCCTCTGATTTCTTCAGTGATCTCTTGGTCATTAGGTAGTGTATTGTTTAGCCTCCATGTGTTTGTATTTTTTACAGATCTTTTCCTGTAATTGATACCTAGTCTCATAGCATTGTGGTTGAAAAAGATACCTGTTATGATTTCAATTTTCTTAAATTTACCAGGGCTTGATTTGTGACCCAAGATATGATCTATCCTGGAGAATGTTCTATGAGCACTTGAGAAAAATGTGTATTCTGTTGTTTTTGGATGAGATGTCCTATAAATATCAATTAAGTCCATCTTGTTTAATGTATCATTTAAATCTTGTGTGTTTCCTCATTTATTTTCATTTTGGATGATCAGTCCATTGGTGAAAGTGGGGTGTTAAAGTCCCCTACTATGATTGTGTTACTGTCAATTTCCCCTTTTATGGATGTAGTATTTGCCTTATGTATTGAGGTGCTCCTATGTTGGGCGCATAATATTTACAATTGTTATATCTTCTTCTTGGATCGATCCCTTGATCATTATGTAGTGTCCTTCTTTGTCTCTTGTAATAGTCTTTATTTTAAAGTGTATTTTGTCTGATATGAGAATTGCTACTCCAGCTTTCTTTTGATTTCCATTTGCATGGAATATCTTTTTCCATCCCCTCACTTTCAGTCTGTATGTGTCCCTAGGTCTGGAGTGGGTCTCTTGTAGACAGCATATATATGGGTCTTGTGTTTGTATCCATTCAGCCAGTCTGTGTCTTTTGGTGGGAGAATTTAATCTATTTACATTTAAGGTAATTATCGATATGTATGTTCCTATTCCCATTTTCTTGATTGTTTTGGGTTTGTTATTGTAGGTCTTTTCTTTCTTTTGTGTTTCCTGCCTAGAGAAGTTCCTTTAGCATTTGTTCTAAAGCTGGTTTGGTGGTGCTGAACTTTCTCGGCTTTTGCTTGTCTGTAAAGGTTTTAGTTTCTCCATCAAATCTGAATGAGATCCTTGCTGGGTAGAGTAATCCTGGTTGTAGGTTTTTCTCCTTCATCACTTTATGTATGTCCTGCCAGTCCCTTCTGGCTTTCAGAGTTTCTACTAAAAGATCAGCTCTTAACCTTGTGGGGATTTCCTTGTGTGTTATTTGTTGTTTTTCCTAGGCTGCTTTTAATATGTTTTCTTTGTGTTTAATTTTTGATAGTTTGATTAATATGTGTCTTGGTGTGTTTCTCCTTGGATTTATCCTGTATGGGACTTGCTGTGATTCCTGGACTTGATTAACTCTTTGATATTTTTTCTCATAGATTAAAATATTTCTCTTTCCAAGAGCCCTATGTTAAAGTGCAGAGCTACCACATGAGGTGTCGTGGCACATAACTCATTAAATCATTAGTAATTTATATGTATGAAATTTTCTGATACGGAAACTAATTGGTGGGGAAATAAGAGAGAAGAGCTAATATAATATGAATCAGAAGAGAAGGAATTCTCTTAAGCAGAAGAGGAGAGTCAACCTTATAGGTGTAGTGCTGGATGCCAAAAATCAACATGAGATCAATGACTGGCTTTAGACAGGACAATATGGAAGCCTTGAAAATGAAATTTGAGAATAATTAAGTCAAGCTTCTATTTATGCCTGCACTAATTTTTCTTGCTCTAATTACCTCCAAAGCATCAAATGTATTAGCCAAAAAAAAAAAAGGTCTCAGTGAATGTATATTGCTCTAGCAAATGAAAAGGATTTGTGCACTTTATTTATATTTTAGACAACTTTTCTGAATATGTTTCAAAAGTTATATGAAAAGAGAATGCTATTGCATTTGAAATCAATAGCAATAATCATAATAAATATTGAGTAATAAGAAATGCCAAAATGATAGTCATCTTTATTCGTGGTAAATGTTGGCATGATAGAAGCAGTACATTTAATAATGGAACTATCCAATCATAAAATAGTTCATGCATAAATATCCAAAATAAAATTATCATTTTCCAGGAATGAAACCACTTCAAAATTAGTATGCATAGCTCTAAGCTGATTCTATAAATGGATTCCAGAAAATCATTTATCAGATGATTATGTTTATGATGTTACTCAAGCTTCCTGAGTACTTTAAAAGTTGGAGTCACCTATGCCCAAAATTCAGTTGATAATAATAAAAACAAAAGACCTACATTTCCAAAGAGGACTAAATGCTTGGTGTAACAAAAGATACAATTAAAAAATACAGTTGTTTCCAATTAAGTGATACTGACACACAGAAGGCAAATTAGTGTTTTATTATTCATCAGGCTTAATTTCATAAAAGCAACTCTCAGTTATCATAATCTAAAACTTCTTCATCTATATCATGATTGAAATTTTGGTTGTCATCAGAATCACTCACTTCTGTTTCTCCTCTGAGACGCAATATAGCACATGGCTGGAAGTACAAATCCTAGTGTCAGGCTGCCTGCAGTTACAGCCTAGATTTGTAACTTTAAGCAATGTATTTAACCTCTTGAATCTCAGTTTCCCTATCTATAAAATACATAGAAAATGAAAATTATATTATAATTTTAGTGTACTTTATTACTTTTATTTAGAAAATATTTGAAGAAAAAGATCATTCATATCTTGTTTATAATCATATCACCAGAGCCATCCTTGGGTAAGTGCTCAGTAAATATTTGTTAAAGAAAAGTAGAAAGGGAAGGAAGGAATGGAGAATATGAGTGAGGCAGGAAGATGAACAAGTAGTGTCTCCTTTAATTCAACAATGGAAAAGCTGCCAGATCTCTCAAAAACAAGGGGCCATGTGATCCCAGATTCAACTATGGCAGAAAGCTAGGGAGCCTCTTTACGTTAGTCCATAAAGTCAGTTCATGACTCTTTCCTTACATCAACCTGAATTTAGCTTTTACATTTTTTTTCATGGCAAAGCTAAATAAATTTTAGCTTTGAGAGTATGAGAAAAATAAATTTCTCATACTGGCTTACTTTGTTTGCTAGAGTTCTTTCAAGCCTGAAGATGAAAGTTTCCTTAATACAATTTACTCCCTCTGAAATAATGTGGAGGAACAAAACTATATGCAGAAGCAATACAGCGATAATTAATAAACACAATGGCAATATTATCTTTGTTTCTTTTGAGAAAGCTTTTTTCCAATGAATAGTAATAAAGAAATACAGAAAGTGGTCCATCATAATCTCTAAGATGTATAACTATGTTATATATAATCTGTGTTATATATTTTATATATGTTATATATTATATATATGAAAACTGAGGTCTTAAACTGAATCTCATTTATCATATAATCTACCACCCCTTAATAGCTGGATAAAATGAATTGAAGTTCAGTGGAGATTTGTCTTATTGCGGGGAATATGAAATTTCACCTTGGGATCCATATTGAGCTTATCATTTTGAGAAGATCAAATAAACAGATGAAAGTTTCCCCAGAAATATTTTATATTTTGTAGCACCAGTGAATGGAATAATTAAGTTTATATATTCAAATTTTAGTATACATTTTCATGATGTCTCCTAAAAGCTGAGCAGAGAAATGCTATAAGAAATGACAGAACTACTTTTACTCTTCAAAAATAATTTTCTTCTATTTACTATTTTGTTATGAGTACAACTGTAAAATGAATTGTGTAGACTCTTCAAATATAATTATTCATGAGATTGGAAGTGTCAATGGGAAAAAACCATTCTGTCACAAATTTTCAATAGGAATATCTCCATTATCCACGTCAGTAAATAATCAGTCAATTCAAGGACAAACTAATGTTTTTTCTTACATTTCATGTTTTAAATTTTATTTTATTGACATATAGTTAATTTATAATACTTTGTTAATTTCTGCTGTACAGTAAAGTGTTTCAGTTATACATTCTTTTTCATATTCTTTTCCATTATGGTTTATCACAGGATATTGAATATAGGTTCCTGTGCTTTACCGTAGGGCCTTGTTGTTTATCCATTCTATATATAATAGTTTGCATCTGCAAATCCCAAACTCCCAATCTGTCTCTGCCTCCTCTCCCTTCCCCTTGGCATCCACAAGTTTGTTCTCTATGTCTATGAGTCTGTTTTGTATGTAAGTTCATTTGTGTCATGTTTTAGAATCCACATATAAGTGATATTGTATGGTATTTGTCTTTCTTTTGTGACTTACTTCACTTACTATGATAATCTCTAGGTCCCTCCATGTTGCTGCAAATGGTATTATTTCACCCTTTTTATGGCTGAATAATATTCCATTGTACATATGTACCACATCTTCTTTATTCATTCCTCTGTCAATGGAAATTTAGGTTGTTCCTTGTCTTGGCTATTGTGAATAATGCTGCTATGAACATAGGGGTGCATGTATCTTTTTTGAATTATAGTTTTGTAGAACACACAAATTTAAGTTAAACTGACATTGTTCTGATCATTTATCATCATCACTTATTCACCAGTATCTAGTGCCTTTTGCTCCTCCATATCTATTCTCTATCCTGCTTTCTAACCCAGGAGGTTGACCTGTATGAATCATATCCATGGTTTCTCATTCCTTTGACTTCCAGTTGAGTTCAGCCAGTAGAGAAATCTAGCAATAGTTCAAAGGAAGAGAAAAGAGTAAGGTAAGGGTATTTATTTTTCCCTTTCTAAGTGAGCTCAAACTGGCTAATCCCTGAACCAAAAGTCACTCTAGGTAGCAGATGACACCCTACTCTCTCTCTGGGTTCCAATTACATCTCCTGGTACCCCTAGGCCTAGGGGTGGTACCAGGTCATCTGCTGCCAAGGCAACTTTATTGCAGTAGTCTTTGTGATCTACCTACACCCACTCTTTTTTCTATGTCAATAATCACATCAAAATTATCCTGTTTTCAGTGGGCCATATATTTTCTGTTGAGATAAGATTGGTACAGAAAAGATATCTCTATCAACTGTCTTCATATACATTCTTTCTAAAGCAAAATATTTAGATGACTAATAATGCTTCTCTTTATTTATAAATTCATACTTTTAGTGTATTTATCTGGAGGAAAAGAGAATCATGTTGCATATACACAGATGATTCTTCTCTTCTTAATACTTACCAATATTGTCTTAAACTACAAATTAACTTTTATACTAATCTACTTTACATCATTTATCCTGACTTGGGACATCTTAGTGGCCTACCCAAACTGTATATTCACTGTCCTGTAAGAACTCAAATCATATCCAGTAATCAACTCTATTTTTTACTCCAAAGTGGAATCCTGATTGGTCTCTATAGCATCCCTTTGGTCAAGAGGATCAAGATTTTTGGGGTTCTGAAAACTATAAAATTTGGGGGCTGTGTATAAGAAAAATAATGCAAACTATAAATGTAAACATATGAATGATTCAATATTAAAAACAAGAAAATTAATAACAGATTTTTAAAAATTTAAAGCTGACTAAAATTAAAGCAGAAAAATACAATTTTAATGAACTGCTTGACTCATCTCTACACTTTCCTTCCTTTTCAAAATCTATAGCCCTTCATCACCATTTCCTTTGAAATAATTTTGTAGTATTATTTTCTATAGAGAGAATAAAAATATGCTTCAATCTTTCATTCAAAAAAGTTAAAATCAAACAACTTTGATTTTACCGTTGATAATCACTTTCTCTTTTTAGTTTTGCTACTGGCACGTGTCTAAGAAATTCTGAAAAATTCTGTTTCATGTAATTTCCATCAAAAAGGAAAAAATATAATTTACTTATACTTGTTTATTCTACAATATGAAATGTATTCCAGACATGAATAATCTTCCACTTTAATAAGTTAAAGATGAGTGTTGAATCCTCAGCTAACAATTTTACTGTTCTTGTGTTGAAAGAATATTTCACAGACTATTTCTTATTTTCTACATTTAATTTTTTTTCCCATAATTATCCACACCCTTCCCACACCAGCTATCTTAAGATATATGCATATTACAATTCAACCTACATACAATGAGCAGTAAATTGGAAGGCTAGCAAAGTGTTAACTATACCAACTAAAGGTAAAGGTGACTATAAACCACATGAATATATACCATTAACCCTAAACGATGGGAACTTCCAATCAAATTCTCCTTAGCAGGATCCTCCCAAATATTCAAAACTTGAACAACACCTGAAATGAAGGGTAGTTGTGACAGAGAAAGTCAAAGTTCAGACACAGCAGTCTTAATTAATTTGGATTAAAATATTTTATTTTGCAAAGTTTTCAAGAAAGAAAATATGAACATATGATCACATTGCTAGGGCCTCTGTCTGTGCCTTAGGAAAAGGTTATACAATTGATGGTCTAATGCTTCATTATCTTGATATTCAATCCACTTCTGTCTCTGGTGATTTTATCTGGCACAGGTTTTAGCAGACACACTACTCTCTGAACTGACCAATCAGAGTAAAGAGAAGTATTATTTTACATGCTTTGGAAAAGGTCTCTCTACCTTTTTTGTGGAGATGTGAGCAAAATTTGCAGCCATGGGGAAACTGGCCAGAGTAAAGTTCATGCTAGCCAAGTAGGTTCGGAAGGGACCTCAGCTCTTGAGTGAATGTTCAAAATATGTTCATACCATCCCTGGAGTTAACTCTATCTTTGGACTTTTACTTTATCAGGAAAATACCTTTTAAGCTACTTTGCATTAGCATTTTCAGTTGATTAGCACAGAAATCATCCTAATACAATTAATTTGCATTATATCAGGCTTATTGTTTGAATAAGACTAATTTACATTTACAATCAGATATAATTCTTAAATATAGAAGTTCTTTTTTTTTTTTTTTTTTTTTTATGGTACGTGGGCCTCTCACTGCTGTGGACTCTCCCGTTGTGGAGCACAGGTTCCGGACGCGCAGTCTCAGCGGCCATGGCTCACGGGATGTGGGATCTTACCGGACCGGGACACGAACCCGTGTCCCCTGCATCGGCAGGCAAACTCTCAACCACTGCGCCACCAGGGAAGCCCTATGGAATTATTTTAAAATCATTATAAGCTGTGTTGAATTACACATCTGTCACAGATGGCATAAATTTTTTTCTTAAATGATAGGAAAATTTTTAAGACCTGCTATTTCTCAAGTATAATAATAATACTTAGTTTTAAGGGTATTCAGGCATATGAAATAGGGTTAATATATTAGAATTTACATTGATATCCTATTCAGCACTCCCCTAAGATAAACATTTTAATTTGTTGAGAGTAAAACATAGTTTTCAGAGTATTTTGTATTAATTTTCAAAGTTCAAGAATAAAGCATAAGCCTCCCAAAAGCATTGATATAAAAATACATATCAAAGCATTTTCCTATTGATGACATATGTTTTAAAAGTCTGCATATCTCAGTTAGATGTATTTCAAGGCATAAAATTGAAAATGAAATTCCTTTTATTGTTAGTAAAACAAAACAAAACAAAACATAGTCCCCTTAAGACTCAAAGCTCATTTAAAGTTGCATTCCTGAACAGCTACTATCTTTTTTTTTTCTAACTTTTTGAATTTTATTTATTTTTTTATACAGCAGGTTCTTATTAGTTAACCATTTTATAGATATTAGTGATTGGAAGATTGAGATTAGCTACTATCTTTTGATTTACAATCATTAACACTCTGGGAAGTCCCAGGCAGGAGACAATCAAGCACGTAACTCAGAGTGAAAGATAAAAGTGACTAAAGAGAAAGAAGGGGAAAAAAAAGTTTTGTTTAATAATTCCAAAAGGAATGTAACAAAACATCTTGTCAGAAAATATTAAAATTCTTTGAGAAGCAAACAAAATATCCATAAGCAGAGAAGTAAAAAAAGAAATACCCAGAGGTACTGACTAGTTTGAATCAGTAGACTAGACTATTTCTCTTTTATTCTATGAAACAGTTTACACCTTGAAGTTCCCTGGCTGAGCAAGGAAGCACTATTAGCAAATGGAGACAAAGAAGGAGAAACTGGTTCATAACCTTTGATACTGCATTTCTATTCCATATGCTTCTGACAACTAAAGAATGACACTTGCCATCTGGCTCCACAAGGATTAATCATTTGCCACAGTACTTTCTGATCCTGAGAGGAGTTCAGAGTGGTGATCAGAAATGAGGCACTCTGTGCTCTGAGAAAAACCGGCAGAGCAGGCCTTCAGATAGATATTTTCAGGAGAAAATTTTATGAACCCAATTTCTTGCATCTTCTCATACCTAGAAAAGCACTAAGATCATTAATGGATACATCTGCTCCTTGTGACTAACAGCAACCTTCTACCAAGATGTGTGCTTGATCGCACATACCCCCTTTGCCAAATCATATATATACTGACCTTCCCTGCCACCTCTTCAGAGTAGTTCCTCAGAGCTTTCTGAGAGGCTGCCTCCCATGCTATAGTCCTCAGGAAGTCCCCAAATAAAACTGAACCCACAGATCTCACATTGTGTGTTTTCTTCAGTCGACTCTTCACATTTCCCAAAACATTTCCTATAGTTAGGAAATTGTTACGGCAGTTCTCATAATGGCTTCAGCCTTCATTTTTTTCCTTATTCTCACTTTGAGATCCACTTACAGAGGTCTCCCAAGTCCCAGAAAGAACAATCTAGCTTTTTGTTTCTAAAAGGATGTCATATTTATAAATGTGTTTATGTCTACTCCTTATTGAATATACAGAAATGTCTGCAAGGGACTGAATTTTACACATTTTATACAGGTGGTTGGCACCTATTCTACAAATCCAGAAGGGAGGATTGTGTTTAAAATTATTCTGTTTCTTCTAAAAATGCTGTGGTAAATGTATACAAAATGTGTTTGTCTCAATAGCAAATATTTTCATGTGTTTCAGTCCTTTTATGATTATCATGTCTTTTTCTGTTAGTTATTTTTGCTTGTTGTCCAAGGACCTACAATTCAATAGTTAGAAAACACAAATTATTACTGCTAAGAAAGCAGTATTTTTAGCTTACATTTCTCCAAAAATTTGTATTACCTCATTTAGGATACAAAACTTCTTTGACATTGTGCCTGAACTAGAGGGTTTTCAGTTTAGTTTGGAAGGCAATACACACTAATGTTAAGCCATAAAGGTGATAACAAGAGTACACAAGCAGGTTGTTAGGGCACAAGGAAAATACAAATGGATAAGGGGGTGTCCGGTGATCCCTTGTTTATTTTTTTAATTATTAAATATTTCAGAGATAATGATATAACAAAAACCTATGTTTCTTCCCTTAAATTTTGTTAATTTGTAACATTTTTGTATCTTAAATTTAGATTACTCAAAATAATAAGAATACAATATTACAGATACATATTAAATCTGTTCTGTTAGTGTTTGCAATCTCTTTTCCTTACTTAGAAGTGACAACTATCCTAAATGTTTTGTGTATCATCCGAAAGCATGTTTTTATAGTTTTACTCTACAGGTATGTAGACACACACACACGCACATACACAATGCATTACACACACAAACACATATATAGTACATATACATTTATGTGAATATTGTACATACAGTTGTGTGTACATACATATTTATAAACTGCATAACATGCTACCATACTATACATCTTTCTACAACTCACTTTTTTTCACTTAACATTTGTTTAATCCCTATCCATATGTTTAAACTATACGTGAAGATCTAGCTCAATAATTTTGTCTGCTATGTGGTATTCTAATAGATGATTAATATACAGTCTATCTATTTAATGTATATTTGAGCTTTTCTCATTTTTTCCTATTACAAACAAAATTACAATAAATATGTTTGTACATAATGTCCTTGTGCACATATGTGAGTTTCTCTAGGGTATATTCCCAGGATTAAGCAGAAGTATAGAGTGCTACCACACGTGCAGCTTAACTGTTATTCAATATTGCAAATGGTTTTCTAAAGTTCTGTCAGTTTATAATTCTACTATTAGTATGTAAGTTATATTTTTTAACAAAAAATATAATTGAAATTAATTAAGGAAATATCCAATTCAAGAATTTAGAGAATATACATCATCATAAACTCAAGGAAGTAGCAAAGAGAAATAATAAAGAAAAGAACAGAAATTAATAAATTAATAAAATAGAAAGCATGAAAATAATGTGCATTGCCTAATCTTTTGGTGTCAGGTTTCATATGTCTGTTAGGTAAATGTTAATAAGCATTATTCAGTGTCAATCAGCATTATTAGTTAATGGCATCATTTAAGTATTTTATAGCTTTTTTCTTTTTGTCTGCTTTGTCTGTTAAATATTGAAAGAGGTATTGAAAATATTTTATTGTGATTATGGGTCATCCAATTTGTCTTTGTAATTTCATTCATTTTTACATTCCTCTATTTACCTTTAACCAAGATAACATAAGAAAAACTTTGGCTAAGACAACAGTAGATCCTGTAATTATGGAAATCAAAACTAGGTATACTGTTATAGAAATCAAAACCACGTATACTATTAACTTTATGAGATTCTTTGAAACACATGGGTTACGTAAACAAAATTGAATTTGATTCTATGTGTGAAAATCTAAAAGGGCTCTTGTGTGTGGGTGCGTGTAATCAAGTAATTGTTTACACCAACATCATTCATTGCATAGTTCTCCTTCACACTGATGTATCATAATTTATTTTGTATTTATAAATTATTCTTGATACTTCACAAATATATCTAATGCCAAAATAAACAGTCTTTATGGCCAAATATTTATATAAGGATTGTTTATTTAAATTCTTAAAAATTGTAGTACATAATCATGAAAATTGTACAATGCTTGATACACATTGCGAAGTTGCCCCTACGAAATGTTGCTTCATTTTATATTTCCACCTCCAAATTTTGAAAGTATATAATTTTCCTATATACCCTCATCAGTACTAAGAATGGTAATTTTTAACTTTTGACTACGTAAGAAGTAAAAATTTATTTCTCATGGTTGTACCATTAAATATCAGTGGTATGTAAGTACTTCTTTTTAATTGTTTATTGACCATAAACTGTTTTCTTTACTGAAATTTTTGTTCATAGCCTGTCCTCTCTTTTTCTAATATGATGGCAATTATTTCTCAGTGATTTAATGTGTTTTTATCTATGATATTAACTCATGTAAAATTGTTTCCTTATTTTCTCACTTGCCTTTTAATTTTTCTATTATATAACTTGATACATGGAGGTCCCATACATACAAATGAGTTCCATTCTGAGAGTGCATTCATAAGTCAAGTTTGTTCGTAAGTCCAACAAAGTTAGCCTAGGTACCCAACTAGCACAATCACCTATATAGTACTGTACTGTAATAAGTTTATAATACTTTTCACACAAATAATACATAAAAAATAAATAAACAAAAAATAAACATTTTTAATCTTCCAGTACAGTACCTTGAAAAGTATAGTAGTACAGTACAACAGCTGGCATACAGGGGCTGGTAGCAGTACCAGCTACATCACTGCTGCTTTTACGCTTGCTTTGGACATCCTGGGCTTGAAATAAAGATACTGTACTACTGTACTCTATACAGTACTATACAGTAAAGTACAGAAAAGCCCAATCACTTGTAGAAGGACACACGCACATGACAATGTATGCCAGACACATGAACTAACTAATGTGCTTGGACATACAAGCGTTCACATCTTTGAAAGTTCTAACTTGAAGGTTTGTATGCAGGGGACTTACTGTATTTTAGCCTTTGATTGTGATGTTAAAACTCTCAAATCTTTTAAAAATGTCTTCAGTATTCCCCAACATTTAAAAAATATACATTACATTTTAAAAAAATTTTTATTGAAGTATAGTTGATTTACAATGTTGTATTAGTTTCAGGTGTACAGCAAAGTGAATCAGTTATACATATATCCACTTTTTTAGATTATTTTCCTATATAAGCCATTGCAGACTATTGAGTAGAGTTCCATGTGCTATACAGTAGGTCCTCATTAGTTATCTTTTCTATATATAGTAGTGTTTATATGTCAATCCCAATCTCCCAAGTTATCCCTTCCCCCTTACCCACCTGGTAACCATAAGTTTGTTTTCTACATCTGTAACTCTACTTCTGTTTTGTAGATAAGTTCATTTGTACCCTTTTTTGTAGATTACACATATAAGTGACATCATGTGATATTTGTTTTTCTCTGTCTGACTTACTCGACTCCGTATGACAGTCTCTAGGTCCATCCATGTTGCTGCAAATGGCATTATTTCATTCTTCTTTATGGTTGAGTAATATTCCATTGTATATATGTACCACATCTTCTTTATCCATTCCTCTGTTGCTGGACATTTAGGTTGCTTCCATATCCTGATATTGTAAATAGTGCTGCAATGAACATTGGGGTGCATGTGGTTTTTTGAATTATGATTTTCTCTGGATATATGCCCAGGAATGGGATTGCTGGATCACATGGTAGCTCTATTTTTAGTTTTTTAAGGAACCTCCGTACTGTTCTCCATAGTGGCTATACCAATTTACATTCCCACCAAGACTGTAGGAGGATTCCCTTTTCTCCACACCCTCTCCAGCATTTCTTGTTTGTAGATTTTTTGATGATGGCCACTCTGACAAGTATAAGGTATAGTTGATTGTAGTTTTGATTTGCATCTCTCTAATTAGTGATGCTGGGCATCTTTTCATGTGCCTTCTGGCCATCTGTATGTCTTCTTTGGAGAACTGTCTATTTAGATCTTCCACAAATTTTTCTGATTGGGTTTTTTTGTTTGTTTTTGCTATTGACCTGCGTGAGCTGTTTGTATATTTTGGAGATTAATCCCTTGTCAGTTGCTTCATTTGAAAATATTTTTCCCATTCTGTGGGTTGTCTTTTAGTTTTGTTTATAGATTCCTTTGCTGTGCAAAAGATTTTAAGTTTTATTAGGTCCAATTTGTTTTTTTATCTTGTTTTGTTTTTATTTTCATTATTCTAGGAGGTGGATCAAAGAACATCTTGCTGCAATTTATGTCTGAGAGTGTTCTGCCTATGTTTTCCTCTAAGAGTTTTATAGTATCCAGTCTTACACTTAGGTCTTTAATCCATTTTGAGTTTATTTTTGTGTGTGGTGTTAGGGAATGTTCTAATTTCATTCTTTTACACATAGCTGTCCAGGTTTCTCAGAACCACTTATTGAAGAGGCTATCTTTTCTCCATTGTGTATTCTTTCATCCTTTGTCATAGATTAGTTGACCATAGGTGCATGGGTTCATCTCTTGACTTTCTGTCCTGTTCCATTGATCTAGATTTCTGTTTTTGTGCCAGTATCACACTGCTTTGATGACCGTAACTTTGTAGCATAGTCTGATATCAGGGAGCCTGATTCCTCCAGCTCCATTTTCCTTTCTCAAAATTGCTTTGGCTATTCAGGGGTCTTTTGTGTTTTCATACAAATTGTAAAATTTTTTGCTACCACATGCTGGGAACTCTTCTAGGTACAAAAAACAAATAAAATAAGTACAAGTCCTGCATTATTTGAGCTAACCTTCTATTCAATTATATTTCACTTATAATCACTACATCATGTCACATGACAATAAAAAATAGAAATAATTCACTGTTTTTCTCGCTATTTTCTACTTTTAATTTTATTTTTAATTAATTGGGTATTTATGTTCTTATATATTGTGAAGATATTGCTTATTTTTATATAAATATCTAAACAATTATTCCCAAAACTCTTCATTTCCACATGGTTGAAAATGCTATATTTATCATACACAAAATGTTAGTTTTCCTAAAGTCTAGGACAGTTCGGTCTTATTGATCACTCTTTAGCTATTTCTTATTTGTTTAGATTCATCTTTTTAGAAGATTTATATTGTTTTAGTACATTGCAGTGTTCATTTAATTTTATAATAATTTTCTGTTTACTATAATGCAGTTCATTTATTAAATAATCAGAATAAAATAGTCATTAAACATTTTTAAATGTGCAAAGAGTTTGACTATGAATATCATTGTAGGTTTTTATATGTCCCCAAAAAGGCGAGAGATGAAAAGTTTAGCTGTTTCTTGGTAACCTAGTTTGAAAACTTTTGCATTCTGCCTAACACCTTACTTTGCATTGTGCTTCAGATAAAAGTTTGTTTAATGTTATATTACACTTGTTAACATGTTTGTATCTTAATTTTCTCATGCAAAAATGCTCAAGTGTACATTAGATATTTCCATGTCTTATGGTTTCAATTTTTCAAAACTTTCACTTTAAAAATACAATTAATCTCAACTAAAATACTTCTGGAATCATTATTATTACAGCAGCAAGAGTCATGCCAAGATGATTTATACTTTCCTTTTAGCTGACCCTTCCACATCATGTATCATACTCCTATGGCCTTCATATACATTAGACATTAATCACAAGTCATAAATGACTTAATGTTATCTACACAAGAAAATTTAACATGCTTTTCAGAACTTTTGATGTCCTCCACAGTTTTTTTCCCATTTTATTTCCCCAGCCTCACCCATTACTGTTGTCTAAAATAAGTCATCTACTCTAGCCGGTGTGACACATATTGACTTATTCCAAGCTACCTAAATGTACCATGCCTATACCTGCCTTCCTTGAAGTTGTCTGCCTTCCTCAAGTCCATTGTTGTTTGTGAAGGAATATTTTCTTCTACAAACCATCTAAATGTACCCCTATTTTGAGACAGCCCAAACATCATCACTAACATGACACCTGCTCTGTAATTTCTAGTATAAACTAGATTCTTTCTCTTCCAGGATATCACCATCCATCCACCCCACTTATTTAATGCCTAGCCACATGCTGCCTAATGATATACATATTTGTTAAATAAATTAATGATTGAATCATGACATATATTGTCATCTTGTATTGCTATTTCCAAAGTATTTTGGAAATAAACTTTCATTTCTTACATTCATAAATATTTTTCAAGCTATACTATGAGAGAAGAGTTCGAATATTGATGTAATTAGTCTCTGATAGTATCAATCAACTTTGTTAGATAATTGAATGAATCAGTGAATCAGTGACACTGATAGGCTGGATCTATGCTTTCTTCTCATCAATAAGTATATTTATTTTTCCTTGCCTGAAAGCCATGCTCTGCCTAATATTTACTTCTATTTTTGAGGGTTAAAATGAAATTTTAAGTTCAATAAAAACCTCTCTTTTAAGTCCCATTTCGCTTGTCAAATTGGATGAAAATTGTCTGCTTCTCTCTAAATTACCTGAGAAATCTAAACTCAGTTGACATGACCACACGATGGGTTTTCCCCTTGTAATTTTTAGTTTTTCTTCTGGTCAAGAATGTTTATGGCAGCATTTTTATATATTCAGTAGTTATACAGCTGAGTTTAAGTTCAGATTCTTGTCCAAGTTCATTTAAAATTTATTCTCCATTTTGTTTTCTTTCAGAAGAATCAACAATCTTTTTCAATTCAGTGACCCCAATTAGGAAGTTTCATGTTTGCTTAAAAGTGCATAGTGATATTTAGAACAGCAATCATAAAGTGGCTATTTATACTTTGTAAAAATATCACAATGTGTTGAAAATGCATACAGAGTAAATATTATATAATTTCTATACCAATGAGGTGATAACATATGAGAAGAAATTTCCACTTGTGATTTTTTTTTGAATTTTTAAATTATATTTTATCAATCCTTTATAAATGATAAATAACTGCAGGTCATTCTTCCTCTCAATAATACTGTAAAAGTATTTTAAACCACTGAAATTTTATTTTCTCTTCATTGTTACTGATAATGCATGTGACAAACTGAGATTAAAGCTATGGACTAGAAACATGGATTTAAGAAAAGTAAATCTTCTTTGCTTTTAGCCAAGGAATGGAAAAAAAACCCTCAAACTGTTCTATAGTACAGTCATATAAACAGATTGTTTAAAAACATGTTTGAAGATTTTGCTTCCTCTTCCCACATCCTTGTTTTAATTCTGTCAGTTAAGAGGACTCAAATACCTTGCTGACCAGTATTTGCTGATTAAATACAATTCCCCCTATTTTTATCTTCTAGTTAATATACCTTAATTGTGTTCCTCAGGCATTTAGAAAGTAAGTTACCTAGTGTTGTACCCTGAATGATCATGGATTCAGTAAGGGAAAGAGAGTTGAATATAGGAAGTTGCATTTCATTTAGCAAGTGTGTTAATATGAGTAGTAGTCTAGACTTGGTGATTAGGAAATTAAGTACTATGCAAGGAATGTACTGGTTGGCCGAAAGACAAATTCAGGTTAAATCTGGGATAACTAGAGAAAGGAGATCAACGAAATTCATCTTTTGACCATGTTGTTTACTTCTTGAGCTGTAACATTTTCCATCATGTTTCATTCTCCTTTTAATTATATTCTGATATTGAATTATATCTTTAGTTATTTCCTATTCACTTTCTTTCTATTGAAATGCTTATACAAGGAAATCGTCTATCAACCACATTCTCTTTCAATGCAATCCATTTATATAAAATTACTTTTAATTATTACACAGTAATAATTTCATCATGGAATGTCTGGAAACAGCATAACAATAGCAAGAGGAAAACAAATCACTCATACATAATCTCTGTTAACATTTTGTCATATTTTCTTTGTGTAATTTTTATGGAATTATGATCCTATATACATTTTGTCTTGCCTCTCATTTAAAAAACATTAGCTATTTCTCTATTTTACAAACTTTTTCTAAATATATTTCAATAATGGGATGATATACATTTGTAGATGTCTCATTAGGTAATCCAATTTGGAGAGTGTAGGGTATTCTATTTTTCATCCATCCTAATAATTATCTATACTTTAAATTTCTTATCTTCCCTCTCACATAATCTTCTCAATTCTTTCTCTGTACTAAAAGGTCAAATAATATTTAATCTTATAATGAACTAGTTAACATCGATGAGAAGATATTTATACATTCTTAACTCCTCTGTTTCTCCCAAATTTCATCCAATCTACCAACAAATTCTTTTGGCTTGATCTTCAAAGTATATCCAGAGTCAGACTTCTAGTGTCTGATTAGGATGTAGAAAGTTGGAAAGAGTATTACTCTCACCATAAAATAAGAAAAAAAGGTAATCAAAAAGACTATAACTTTTGCTAAATCTTTCAGATAGCTGAGGTCACAGAGTAATCAACTAGTCTGAAATCTAAGTAAAGTCAACTATCTGCATGGAGTGACAGGACACTGGCTTAGCTGGGCCAGAGAACAGGAGACAGGAAACTCTGCCACGCTAAACTATTCAGCCAAGTGTGTGCTAACATAAGAGTACAAAACCCCTGGGAGACTCAGACATAAGGGAAATAGTATGTCCTTGCATGTTCTACTTGCTGTACCTCACAGTGTGCATCCAGAAAGGTGTTCTTTTTTTGGAGGGAAAAGGGTAGAAAACTACAGAAAGCCTCCTTTTCTGATGCAGATAAGATAGGAAGTCTATACAGTATCTTTCTGCTATATGGACCAAAGGAATTACCCCTCTGAAGGAAAGGTAGGAAACCCTAAAAGCACAGGTAAAGAGCCATTGTGGTTAGAGTTAGGGGACAGAAAACACAATTAAGCTCTAGGGGAAAGAGGAAAAGGGCCTGGCCCCATCAACTAGCTCCTACCAGTGGGCAGGAAAAAGAAAGTAGAGAAAGCCAACATCAAGGTAGAGGAACACACAACCTGTCTAAGACTGTGAATGGATGAGGACAAAGAGAATGTCCCACATTCCTCACCATAAAGCCAGCAAGAAGAGAGCCACAAGTCCTAGCCATTTACCTCCAGGGGAGGGGCAAATGCAAGGATATGCAGGATCAATAGGGAAAGATGAACACTAAGAATGGAATATAAACCGTGTGAAAAATCCTCCAGGCATCCAGACTATACCTTAAGCACAAGGTGAAATCAGAATAATCTGAGGATATGGTACAACAAAAACCAAACTAAAATTAATTTCTAATTAGGTTAACTAAATTCCCAGAGTAAAGGTTTAGCAGAAGAGGCATGCTTATTCCCGAGCATAAATATAACTTCATCCTATGCACAGTGACAAACTTCCAATCACAAACTACAAGACATTAAAGAGGAAAGGGATGGGGGCAGGGGTCAACTATCAAGAGAGAAAAGATCAACAGAACAAGACTCAGATATGATAGTCTTTTGAAAACATTAGACAGGAAAATTAAAATAGCTATTCTTAACATGTTAAAAGCTCTAATGGAAAAGGTGAGCAACATGCATGAACATATTGGGAATTTTAGCAGTGAGACGGATATTATACAAAGGAATCAAATGGAAATGATAGAAATAATAATTGTAGAAACACTGACATAAATGAATAATGTCTTTGGCAGGCTTAGTAGTCTCAGCATTGACTACAGAGGGACAAAAGAAAATTTTGAGGCGGGGGGAGTGATGGAATTGTGCAGTTACTTGAATGCATTGGTCAAAACTATTAGAAATTTATACTAAAAAGGGCAAATTTTACTGAATTTAAAGTGTGTATGTGTGTCTGTATATATCTTCAAATCCTGACTCTTTCTTATCAGCTCTGCAGCTACCATCCTTGTCCAAACCACATCACTTCTTTCTGTAATATATAGATAACTGGACATTAATGTTACTGCTGACAAAAATAAAAATTCCAGTTCTAAACTGAGAGCTAATTTAGGTGGAATGGTTCTGAGTTTGTTTTAGGCATCTTAAATTTGAAACATTGTCAGGCACTTATAACAAGACATCTGGCCTTTCTTCATCAAGTTCATGAAGAACTAGATCTTCTCACTTAAGTGTCTCTCAGCAGGAAAAATTTTCCTCCTATTGAATTAATAATAAATGAATTTTAAATATGTAAAATTGGTTAGGGGTAAAAAACTAAGCAGTTTTCTATTCTTTTCTATGCCTCTAAGTCTGAGAAACAACTTTGCTGTAAACTGCTAAGACATACATTTGAATTGAGCAGTTGGGGACCTAGATATGGTGATGTTTTAATTAGATGAATAAGGGAGCCTTATGCACATTCAATGTGTTACCAATGTTAAAGGCAGAGAACCACAAATTGGATAAATTTGTTACAGTGTACTTTCCATTTTTATAGCAATACCCACATTAGCATGGAAGACGTGAAGGCATTTATAGGCCACTTGCAACTATGTAAAACTTCTCATAATGCTCATATATTTCTGGCTAAGCACATTTTAAACTTAAAAAAGTTTTACATGAGATGCAAGTTGTGCAAATATTTCTAATGGGAGTTTTGTCACTTGGAATTCAAATTCAACTATTGCAAATTTAGTGGCTCATTATATACAGAAAGAATTGTAGGTGTGTATATACCACCTTGACAGAATAAGTATGTATAATGAGGAAAAAAATGCACAAATTAATGACCATTTTAAATCTTTTTGAGGAGAATGTAATTAGTTCATTTTCAGGTAACTTTTAAAATATCATTGTCAGATAAAATTGCAGCTTGTCAGTCGTAATGAAGATTTAGTTGAATGTATCTTCAGGATTTTAAATGAGTTTATCATGTTATCAAGAAAGTATATGGTCTATAAGCTAATGAGAAATATGGTTAATATAAAAATAAAGTTATAAAAATATGTGCCACTGATTTAAAGAAGATTAGAAATGAATAAAGCCTAGTAAATTGAAATTTCTAAACTATATAATTTGAATTATTTGCAGAAAACTTTTTTTTCAAGTACTCCAAGAGTGCTGTCAAGCCTCCTCAGAATTAAGGCATCATCCACAATATCTTGAGTTAGCTGTAAAGTTCATAAGTCTGTGCTCTTTTCCAAACACTATCAGTTAACACTGATACTCATTACTTTCTGCAGATTTTCTATAACAGATTAGAGTTCATTAAAAATCGTTTTGTACATTTCCCCCAAACAACTGTTATTGCCAAGCAAATGAGGTAAATGGCCACATTTGCCCCTAGGATTCTGAGTCATTCAATACGATGTTTCTTTGAAGTGTCCTTTCTTATCATCTCAAGAACCACGATTTCTATAATGCACCAAACAAATTCTCTTGCATTCCTTCTGACAGGAAACATCACTTGTCTTTGCCCTCGCATAATTGCAGGCCATTTTCTACCTTTGGAGAACTTCTTTTCACACCTCTTTTAACCTAAGTCCTGGCCTGACACGTTCTTTCAATACTGGTCTCAAGATCTATTTCCTCTAGAAGCATTTGCTATTTAAACTGTATTACTTTGTGGACATTCCAAATATTGTCTGAAACAACTTGTGGTAGAAAGTTTTAAAAAATCACCTGATATATGTATGTTCTCAATTCTGTTTGCAAATGTAAACCAATTATTTCAGATTAGAGTGCAGACGTATCTTGCTATTCTTTTGTTACCTTCTTAACAAATATAGACTTACTCTCTAAATAATTGAACACATAAAAATTAGCATAAGTATATAATGCATGTACATAAATGTTTTAGGTAAATTTCAGAAAAGTGATGTTCCCTCTAAATGACATTGAAAATCATTAAATATGAATTTATATTGAATTTGACATGTTGGAAGTCATACAGAGGAAAGCTAGGTGATATATAATATGTTTTTAATAGATTACTTTTGCTATATATATGAATACATTGAGTTGAAAAAATAAGGAATTAAAGTAATGACAGTTATTTGATTCTCCACTTGATCCATTCCAATATTTAGAGTAGTATTCCATGGCATAATTGTATAAATTATAAAACTATTCCAGCAAGGTCATATAATTCTTTTCCACCCTCCCAAACTCTCCTCCCACTCATACTTTTTTCCCTTTTATGTACTTTAGTATATATATCGTCAGCGTATTTTTTAATAGTGGTAAATAGAGCTTACAAAAACTATTATACCCCCCAAAAGTGATAACATATAGAAGGAATGGGAGAGATGGAGTGGGAAAGATGTGAGAAAAAAACATAATATTGAAAGATTTAAAAATAATTTTAAATTAATCTTCCACCGTAATGAGTCTCCTTTGAGCTTGCAAAACCTTTGTTTTCTTCTTTTGTTCTTGCTAGTGTTTCTTCCATTGCTCCTCCCTAGTCTGGAGATGAGTTTGTTTGTGTAAGTTTTCTTGTGGAAGCTAACTCTGTTTACATGTTCATTCAGGGAGTTTTCTTTAGATGGTCCCCATGGTTTCATCTTTCCTTTGTGCGTGGCTCATAGTTCAGGAAACTAGACAAACTTGCTTTGAGATCAAACACAGGTTTCCTGTGGGAGACCAGAGTGTGCACTGACTTGAATGTTTCAAAGGTAGACTCAAAGATAGATGCTCTTGATTGTCTACATGATATCTATTTCATCCTTCCTCTGCCACATTCAAATTCCTTTTTCTGTTTAAGTTCAATCTCTACCCCATGTGACTAATGGGAGAGTGATCTCCGTTCCTAACCTCAGGGAGATTTTCTCATAAATCAAAGCTAATTCGAGGGCTTCCCTGGTGGCGCAGTGGCTGGGAGTCCACCTGCCGATGCAGAAGACACGGGTTCGTGCCCCGGTCCGGGAAGTTCCCACATGCCGTGGAGCGGCTGGGCCCGTGAGCCATGGCCGCTGAGCCTGCGGGTCTGGAGCCTGTGCTCCGCAACGGGAAAGGCCACAACAGTGAGAGGCCTGTGTACCGCAAAAAAAAAAAAAAAACTAATCCTAGAAATCTCATTTTCTTAACCACTATGTTCTTACAATTGTACATTTTACCAAATTCTAGCCAATGACCTGCAAGCAAAGTCTATGAGGAATTCTGGGAATAGTTCCCTCTATTTTCCCCTCTGGATTCATATCTGAATATGGTACCTGCAATGGCTGAAAATTCCCTAATGTAGCCTGAAATAGCCCTCTGGTGAAGGGCAGAGCCAAGTAAACCACGACTCATGGATACCACACTTCCTCTGGGCTATTTTTATGCAAAAGACTATCCTTCTCACTCTTGAAATCATGTAAAAATAGTGATTTTGTCTGTTACAAGCAGTAAAGAGCATTTTAACTGATACAAATGAACAACCCATCAATTCCAAATCTATATAGTGAATTTTCTGAGTTTTTATTCTTATCCAAATCATAATGGCAAGAATTCCCAGGAATCTAACTTCTGAAAATTAGAACCTCTCAAAGTGTCCTTATTTTTTCTGGTTGTTCCTGAATAGCTTTCTCACATGTTGGATTAACATGTCAGTCTTTCAGCTACAGTCACGACACAGCCTTTGCTCAGGACTTACTCTTCTGCTCCCCTTTCTGCTTGTCTCATTCCTCTTCCTGCTAAGTTGCACAGAGAAGCATCCACATTGATGATGCCCATCTGGAAATCAACAATATTCATGCAAAGCTTACCACCACTGAATGTTGACAAAGTTTTCAATTCTCCAGCTGCATGCTGTGTTTCATACAGAGAGGCAAAAAATCATTCTCCTCCTCAATTCTGTAACATACTTGGTTTCCTTGTTCCCATGCAGTTCTGATTTTGCCCAAAATTATTCTACATGTTTCTGCCTTTAACTTCTCCCTCAATCAGGGCTCAAAAGCTGGCCACGTAGGGAAACAGAATGCATCACATCACTGCTGCCATGATCTCACGTCTCTCCTTTCCTTATTCAAAAGGAAAAGTTGCAATGGATTCAAGCAGATACCATGAGGAGGGAAAGGATGCTGATGCTGGCTGTTGGTTGTAGTAACTGTGAATTGATCCCTTCCAAACATGCCCTGTTACAATCAAAATTTAGAAAAATAGTCTTCATGGCTGAGTGTTTTTCCCATTAAAATAGCTATTTGCTTTTTCTTGTTTTTACAAATACTGCTTGCATAAGTACTTAAGGCAATTTCCAAATCTGTCTTGAATTTAATTAGATTTTTAAAACACTCAAAATAGCAATACTCATGGAGATAATTTCAATTTAGGACACATTCTGAATTAAAAGCTGACCAAAAACTTCATATTTATAGATCTAAAATGGTCATAACAACTGAAATATAGTCATTTCACTCATCCTACTCAATTTCTCTTTATGCCCTAAGTCAATTATTGTCATCTCAACACCATGGCAGTTGAACATCAGAATATTTATGGACTAAATCCAGATGAAAGTGTATATTGTCTAGGATGCTTGATGACAGGGAAGGTGAATTTACTATTTACAAGAGCTACGAAAATATGAGTACACCATGTAGGGTGACCTGGGAAAAAGTGATCTACTTGGTATAGGAAACTATATGTCCTATCTAAAGGTGGCTACAACATCTCAGCTCCAGCTCATAGCTGCTAGGTAGAACTGTTTATTATCACACCTTCTAGTTTTTCCAAAGAAGCTGAAATCCTAGGTTTCCATGTAAAACCTTTAGATTTTTCAATATTGGCTACTTTTTTAAATGTTTCAAAACATTGTGTGGGAATGCAAATCAAAACCACAATTAGATAAAACTTCAAATTCATTCAGATGGCTCTTATAAAAAAATACATAAAATAACAAGTGGTATATACATACGATGGCATATTACTCAGTCTTAAAAAGGAATGAAATTCTGATACATGCTACAACATGGATGAACCTTGAAAACATTATGCTAATTGACATAACCAAAACACAAAAGGACAAATATTATATGATTTCACTTACATGAGGTATCTAGAGTAGTCAAATTCCTAGAGACAGAAAAGTAAATGGTGGTCTTCAGGGGCTGTGATGGGGATAATGGGGAATTATTGTTTAATGGGTAGACTTCCCGTGTGGGATAATGAGAAAGTTTTGGAGATGGATAGTGGTGATGGTTGCACAACAATGTGAATATACCTAATACCAGTGAATAGTACATTTTAAAATGATCTAAATGATAAACTGTATTTGCTATGTGTATTTTACCACACAGAAAAAGTTATGTGTACCTAACAAAACACATCTGCAAGTTGGATTTGGTCTAGGGTCTGTTCTTTTCAGAAACAGAATTGTAGTAAAAGATGTAACATACAACTATTTGTTTGTGGAAGATTAAACAGTGAAAGAATAATGAGGACATAAAGAACCAAATTGTCATATACCAAATATATGGAGTATTTTCTCTATAGAAAATTTGCTTTTTTTTTTAAGGTATTCAATACACATTTGCAGAAATTGACTCTCTAATATTATTGGATCTTGGACAAAACTAAACTAGTTCAAAATCAGCTCCTAACTCTGATATAACATTCTTGAGGAGATATATATCGTGTATATATATATATATATATATATATATATATATATATATATATATATATATATATCTCCTCTCTTGAGGGAAACGGAGATCTGATATATGGAGCCGGCTCCAACTTCTGATGGTAGGCTCAGAATGTGCAGGGATGGGAAATGAAACAGTAAGAGGATGGGACTCCAACTTCAAGGTAGTGCCGCTGTAGTTGGCACATCACTTCTTTCAACCTTTTCTGATGACATGGGACCTGATCCTTTGACTTTCCTAGGGCAGGAGTCTTCATGGGGAACCCAAGAAGTTATGGTCTAAAAGGTGTCACTAATATTATCTACAATATTAGTATCAGCTACATTATCTACAATATTAGTATCAGCTACATTGTTCCAGAGCTGGCATAATCAGAGTATCTCTTCTGGGAGTCAGAAATTTGGAATCAGTTACAAGCCACAGAGTGGTTGAGTCAAAATCTAATTAAAGCTTTGACTTACTTTCAGAATGGCAAGTCTGAATATCTTGAGGTTGGCTTATCAACAGCTTTCCTGTGTCTTGATTGTCCAAAGCTCTGAATTCTGAGAGAGACTCTACTCAACCATTAAATTATGCATATCTTTTTCTTTCTATGAAACTCCTGTTTTTTTCTTAAAATAGCTCAGTTCTGGTTTTGCTCCTTGGAACTAAAGAAAGACTGCTAACATCAAGTTAAAATAGAATTCTTAGCTGAATTGTTTTTCACCTTGACAATGACTTCAAAATTTATTAGGATTCAAAAAAGAGAAGTAGCATAATTTAGTGTCTTTAATGTTACACAGCTAAATACAATTGGGCCTCCACATCCATGGGTTCTGCATCCTTGAATTCAACCAACCACAGATCAAAAATAATTGGGAAAAAAATTCCGGAAAGTTTCAAAAGGCAGAAGTTGAATTTGCCATGTGCCAGCAACTATTTAATAGCATTGTATTAGGTATTGTAAGTAATCTAGAGATAACTTAAAGTATAAGGGGGGATATGTATAGGTTATATGGAAATAATATGCCATTTTATATAAGGGACTTAAGCATCCTCGGATTTTGGTATCCTCAGGAGTCCTGGAATCTATCCCCCACAGACTCGAAGGGATGACTGTATTAACATTTGTTGGGTCACAGTAACTAAAACTTAAACAGATATTACAATTATTTTCAAATTGAATAAAAATATATGAAAATATAAATTTTATGATTAATAGAAGATATGAATATATGGTTTTTTCGAACATCTCAGACAGATGTCTAATCTTAGATATTTCATAGAATAAATTAAAATCAAGTAAAATGCCCTTTTTTTCCTATTACATTAACAAAGATTTAAAATATGATAATACAAATCCACACAAATGTTCAAGGAAAGAAACATACTCAAATATGTTGTAACCAGCAGAACCCTTTTGGAAGCAATTGAACAACTCCTACACAGATTCTTTTAAAATGTCTGTAATTTCTACCCATCATTTCAATTTTAAGAACTCTATCTTAAGGATATAATATAAAGTATGAAAAAAGCTGCATTCCCAAGTGTATTCATTCCCCAAACAATATAAAAATCATCAATAAGAAAGCAGTCTAATCTCTTCCCAAAATGTGTTCCATAGTATGTTAATTAATGTTATTTGAACAAAGGGTTCTATGACCAAGAATATTTAAGATTCTCTTAAACAGGCGACTTCACTCTAAGCCTTCTAAAACATTAAATGCTAATATGCACTATAAGTCCCCAAGAGAGACGTGTCTTCAAAAATCTTATCCTTAGGGCATTAAAAGTTGATGTATATGAAGAGTAACTAATTCTGTGGAAATTGCTTATAAGTAATTTTCTATTGGAAAAAGGGATGATAGAGTTGGAAAGAGAAAATGTTAAAGGTAGGACAGGAATGTTGTTTCAATAAGATAATGTTTTTCTGTTTTTCGGACTTTCTGTGTTTACAAAACTATCTGAAAAAGCAATAAATAAAAAATTTAAATGAACCTTTATTACTAATTTTAATACAAAAATGGTAATTACTTAAAATGATCCTTCAATATAATCTTAATTCTGGAAATGGCTGAAAAAACATTCCAAGTGAAACAATGTTAACTAGCACTATTTTCTTTATATACTGTGTGTGTGTATTTTGTGTATGTGTATTGTGTGTGTGTTTTCATGTAGGTGTGAAAGAGAGAGAAGGTAAAATATATTCATATGCATGTATCAACTAAGTAAAGGAAGACATGTGTTTTCCTGATCCTGATATATCCACCGTTTTGATTCCTTCATGAGGCAGAAAATATTTGAATTTCATTAAGGATGGCAATGTACTGTAATGAAAATAACGATCTTTTTTTGCATCAAGATGTATGAAATTTACCACAATTTAGTCCCCTCCAGGAGAAAAGATGTAAGACATTTCATATTTAAAAAGATGCAAAGAAATGTGTTCTGGAGTGCATGTGAATAGACTGATTCTCAAACTGCCCATGAATCTAGACTCATTAATTGGCAGTCACACTTTCATGTTGTACTGAGGACCCAGAGTTAGTTTTATCTTTTTTGTTTTTGTCTCAGTTATAAACCCACTTTGTCTCAGACTGAGAAGGAGGTAAGTCACTGGAATAGAGGATGTTTCGAACCACAAAGATTCCTCCTTCATCCGTCTTTTAGGACAGTTGCAGGAGAAAGGCTGAGGTATCATTTGAACACATTAAAATTATTAAATTAATCACTACATTAGTGAATCATTCATTGTTATTAATTATTTAATTAATCATTAAGTTAAATTAACCATTAAAACACATCAGGTTTCTTTTTAAGGTGATGAAACTGTTCTAAAATTGACTGTGGTGACAGTTGCAAATATCTGTGAATATACTAAAATCCATTGAGTTGTACACTGTAAATGGGTGGATTTTATCTGAAAAAAGCTGTTTGAAAAAAACAACATGATTAAAGCACTGAATCTTGAGTCATTCCTGAAGTTTTGTAAACAGAAAAATTTCAACCTTGGAAACAAAGGCACAACAGCATTAAAACTACTTATTTTACTCACTGGCTTGCTTACTGAGAAGCTAACTCTAAAATTACCCACCAGTGAGACATCTGCTCGGAGTGGTCCTGAAGAGTTTTGTCCAAGTTTGTTGGTCTTTTATTTGAAACCAAAGAACAGTTTTGTGGGTACATGTAGGCAGTCTTTAAATAAAACTTTGTCTTCTGCTCATACTAAAGTAACTTTATTATATTAAGGCATGAGATACTTTAAAAATCACTTTTAATGGAGATTGTTTAAATTTTATAATTGGCCTATAGCATCATACTTCTCAGATATTTTTCTCTTATGTCACATACCTAAAATGCTTCAAAAAATCTCATATTCTTAGTTATTTCATGTACAACCTGCCCATCCAATCCTCAGCATACTTGGAAACAGCTACTCTGACAAATAAGTTATTATGTTGTTATCCTTCTTTTGTTATATTAAATATATCCTATATTTTTAACCCGTGTATTGATAATCTTATCAAGTAGCAATTATGTACTTCTATTAGGAGAAAACAACTTCTTATTTGTAGGAAAACCACATTCTAAAATAAAGAAAATATATTTGATGATTTAAAAATATGAATCATAGTCTATAGGTTTTGAGACTCTCTGAGTGTTCAAATCTACTTAATAGAGACCGTAGGCAGAAAATATGCTGAACTAAGATAAGTATTTTGGTTAAGAGACAGTTGGACCTCTCTAAGTCTGTCACTCCATATCCTAAATTTTATGAAATTACTACATAAAATCCTGGATTTCATAGTAATTAAATCAATTAATCTTAACTTTTTGTCAAAAGTAAATGTCTTTATTAGTAACTTGGTTCCCAAATTTAGCTGCATTTTACAACTTTTAGAAATCAAATCAATCATAGGGCAAAACCAATATGTGAATGTATATTTTCAAAAGATTGTATGATTTAACACTTTTTTCTTAAAGAGATATATTCTGAATCTTTGCTAAAATAAAAATATATATAATTATTTATAATCTAACCTAGAGTTTTAAAATTACAGAAATGTGTGCTTTGCTGGTAGTAAAATGATTTTACAGTCAGAAGAATGTATAGCTGTCTTGATAATGGCAGTTTTCACCGAAGAAAACTTTGGGCCTCATAAATCCAAAGGAGTCATGATAGGTCTATTTCATGGATCTTCAAATGATGACAAATTCAGCTTGTTAATAACTAGACTTAACTTGAGTGTTCTAGATCCAGTCTATCCAGGGCTCACCCATTCTTTCTGTGTCTACATTCTTAGGTGGTCTTCAGCCCTACTCAGAATTTCATGCACAATTAGAAAAAATCCATTCTATCAGCAAAATATGTGACCACCTGTGATGGTTAATTTTTACGTGTCAACTTGACTGGGCTAAGTGATGCTCAGATAGCTGGTAAACCATAATTTCTGGGTATTTCTGTGAGGGTGTTTCTGGAAGAGATTAGCATTTGAATAGGTAGACTAAGTAATAAAGGTCAACTTCACCAATGAGATTTGCCATCACCCAATCTGTTGAGGGCCCGAATAGAACAAAAAGAGAAGGATGGGTGAATTTGTTCTCTTGCTTGAGTTGGGACATCCATCTTCTCTTGTCCTCAGACATCAACACTCATGGTTCCTGGGCTTTCAGACTCAGACTGAGACTTACATCATTGGCTTCCCTGGTTCTTAGGCCTTCAGGCTTGTACTGGCACTACACCACCAATTTTCCTGGGCCTCCAGCTTGCAGATGGTGGATTACATAATCTCAGCCTTCCATAACTGTGTGAGCCAATCCCTCATAATAAATCTCTATCTATCTCTATCGCTTTCTCTATCTCTTGGTACCTTTGCTTCTGTTTCTCTGGAGAACCCTGATTAATACAGCACCTAACAGGTACAAGCATGCTAGCAGTAAACATGAACAATAGGGCATCATGAATCTTACATTCTAAGGTGGTGAAGCAAGGTGGACAAACAAGTAAACTAACACATGTACAACAGTGTGTCAGAAAAGTTGAGGAAGTTATGTGTAGAAAGAGGTGTGTTTAGATAAGGAAGGTTGCTTCAGCTAGGATGTCAGGGAAGACATTTCTGAATGAAGTAAAAGTGTTATGTTAGGCAAGTCTGGGAGAATAGCTTTCCAAGGAAGAGGACAAACAGCAAAAGCTTTGAGGTAGCATTTTTTAAGAACAAGAACTGCAATCCAGGCAGAGAATAGTGAGCTAAAAAGAGAGAATTTAGGGAATGAGGGGTATTATGGGCTGCATGTATCTTCCAAAATCCGTGTGTTGAAGTCCTAAACACTAGTACCACAAAATGTAATTGTTGTTGGCAGTAGGGTCTTGAAAAAGTAAGTAGTTAAAAGGAAGGAAACAAGGAAGGAAGGAAGGGAGAAAGGAAAGAAGAAAGGCAGGAAGGAAGAGAGAGAGAGAGGAAGGGAGGGAGAGAGGGAAGAAGGAAGGAAGGGAAAGAAAGAAAAAAAGAAAAGAAAAAAAAGAGGCAAAGCCATTAAAAACATGACCTTCATATATATTTTAATGTATATTTTTAAGACATTTCAGTTCATTTAAAGTGATCCTAAATTGGGAAATCATCTTCTACTCAGTGTTTGAAATTACTGCTAGAGAAATATGAACAATCTTTCTTAAGTAGTATTTTATTTAAACCTTTTGAATATCATTTTCATGGAAATAGATAGAGATTGTTTACAAACATTTACTAGGCATAAGAAAGCAAAATATGATTTTATGTTATTTAATATGAGCTTTCATTAATAGGCAAAGTTCTCAAAAATTACATAGAATAGGAAGTATTCTGTTAAAGAAAATAAGATGACACTGAACAAAACATGCAAACAGAAGCTGATTTTATTTTGATACATTGACAGCAATAGTAGAGAAAGCACAGATCAAGTTGGATAGCCTGCTTTGTCTTAGACAAAGAGCTTGGAGAGTTTTTGAGCTCTGGGGTGGGCTACTAAGAAGGTACTAGAGAACAGAGGTTGTTAGATGGGAGGATAATCAATAGGATATGTTGAGTACATTGAGTTATTCTTGAGTTTGCAAATTGGGGGCGGGGGGGGGGGTGTGTGATCAGGCTATTTGTGTTTGCTAATTGATGTTCATGGAAGTTAGGCTCCTCCCCTCTCAAAGACACCAGGAGATAGGGGCTCTCTCTTCCTTCATGATTACATTTCAAAGGAATGACTCCTAGGTCCTAGAGGAAGAGGTTTCTGGGTTATAAAACTGGCAAGAGTCTGGGAGAAGATTTATATACATTTCAGAAAGGGCGGAGAAAGGGTTTACAATCACAAGTTTTCTAAAGTCAATATTCTAAGAAGAAGGAGGTCAGGGACACATAGTCAGTTAGAAACCTGTCTAAACTTAAGTCAAACTGATGGGAACATTAAGGCTGTCTTGGTCAGTTGTAAATTGAGTCAGATTAAGTGCTTTAATTGAGCTTATTATTTAAAATAATTCTATATTTAATATTCTATAACTGTATAATTTTAGGTTATGGTATGTAATTTTCCTAAAATTAGATATATCTGATAATTCTATACACTTCTCAATTCTTATATAGAACTATTCGGAAGGGAGTATCTTCAGATAAGAGTCTTCAGGTAAGGGATTCATGGGCTTCGAAGCTCAGGCTGCTTGTGACCCAAATCTGACATTTAATAGCTATGTGACCTTAAGTGAATGACTTAGTTCTTTCTTGTAAAATGGAGATAAGAATAGCCACCTTCTACAGTCTTTAGGTAGATCTGACAAGGTACTACTGTAAAATGCCTAACAGTGACTAGCACACAGAAGACTGCCACCAAATACCAGTCCCCTCCTCTTAGTATCCATGAAACTATTGTAGATAAAGATTAGAATAGAAAATATAACAATTTTCTGACAAGGAAAAAACAGCTGTATTCTCGCCCTCTTTTTCCCCTCAAACCCATATAATTATATCCTGTACAACTGAATGTTTAGAGCAAGGACCTTGGGGTCATCAGTTTGGGAATTCCATGTCTTAGCACACTTCTGTGGCTGTGACTTCTTGTGACAAATGATTCCTCCATTTGTCAATTAGATATAATATTGGAAAACATCTCTCCTTCACAAGGGTGCTTTGAGCATTACTGAAAAAAAGAATCTTTTTAAAGCACACGAGATGAAAGTACCGTTGTTATTAAATATGTGATGAATTGTTGATAATTCATGGTCTGTGATGTTGTAAGAGTCCGTAGCTTTAGGAAGCAAAGACTCTCTTGAGACTCTTAGCCAGAAGAAACTGTTTAATGGCAATTGAATTACCTGTAAAATTGAAAAAAATCATTGAGAAAACTCAGTATCCCTATGGAGAGAGAAGAAGCTATTATATTACACCTTAGTAGAATACATATAACACTGGAAGGGAATTTAGATACAATCTCATTTCTTGGCCATGTCTATAAGAGGTAAGCACTACACTGGGACATAGCCAAGACATTGCCTTGTTTGAGCAATACACTGTCAAAGAATATATTTTAAAGAGCATTTAATTTAGTGTTTGTAAAGTCAGGACCTTTACCCACATTAAGAAGTTAACCCTTGGGCTTCCCTGGTGGCGCAGTGGTTGAGAGTCCACCTGCTGATGCAGGGGACATGGGTTTGTGCCCCGGTCCGGGAGGATCCCACATGCCGCAGAGCGGCTGGGCCCGTGAGCCATGGCCGCTGGGCCTGCGCATCCAGAGCCCCCGCATACCGCAAAAGAAAAAAAAAAGAAGTTAACACTTACTAATTAATTGGTGGCATGCATATTTTATACATTGATAACTTATGCAATCTATAAATGTTTTAAAATATACAAGTGGTCAACTGAATATTGAATAAAAGCTTTCCAACATTTACATTGTTCCCTTTGTAAGCTATAAAATTTCAACTTGAGAAGATATGAACTTTTTATCTAGGATGCAACAGGTTTTGATGTGAAAATTCATGTTTTAAATAAGATCAATACTTACTGAAAAGAGAATGAAGTTTAAAATCTTTCTAGCAGGTTATAGTTGAAATACTGAATGCATTAATTTTAAATGATCCTTAAAACTTCTTCATGGTGTCATAAATTTTAAAAAGCTGGATACTTTCACTTAAAAGTGATAAGGACAGTTTTTAATCTCACTTAAAAGTGATAAGGACAGATTTTAATCAGTAATAACTATTTCGATAGAGAAAAGAGTACAACAGGAACTGAACTCAACTTCTATTTGCACAGAGTTGACTGGGTGTTCTACAGGGAGAATGTTTCTACAGGAAAGAGGTTGAACAGAAACTTAGTAGAGTTAGGCCGATTCCCCCCTCATTTTTCACTTACCTATGTGAAACACATCTGGGTTTGCTAAGTGACATTTATTGAAGTTAGGTTCCTAATATCCCACAGAAATTGAGAGATAGGGGCCCTACCTTTAGATGGTGGCTGAAACAAGCAGTTAAATTATGCTGGCAGCCTTGACTTTTCTCAGGCAAACACCTTAAGGAGGATTAGGGGCATCCTATAGATTCAGCCTTGAGATTTTAGATGTGGTTTTGCCTCTTGATCAAGGAGTCTACAATCTAGATGAAAGTAAAAGCCATAAAGAAAGAGTTAAACTAATGTAGCTGCTATGATAGAAGTCTGTACAAGGTAAACTGCAAGCATAAATAGAAGTCAACTCTACCTGGGCAGTGAATATTAATAAAAGAGGTAATATTAGAGGTGAACTTTGATGATGAGGCAGATGTTCTTCAGGTAGACAGGAACAGGAAAAGTATTGCTTGTAAAGGAATCAGAATGAGAAAAACTACAGATGTATAAAATCTTCCAGCATATCTGAGAAATGAAAGTGGAAAAAAATAGAGTCCATGAGTGGAATGGAGGCTCAAAGGGAGGGGAGACAGTTTTTAAGTTAAGCAAATAGAAGTAGCTGATGAAGAAAAAAAATATGCCACTGCGTTACAGTACCCAAACTGTGCACCAAGTCACCCCAGGGTGCCACAGAAAACTCACAGGAGTGCCATGGGACACTTTAAATTTCAGGAGGAAACACTACAATATCTGTATCATACCACACAGATTACCATTATTAAGTTGTCAGAATTAACTACTTAATAAAACATACTGTTGTATATTTATTTTACCTGAAGAGTGCTTTGAAGAAAATAACTGTGATATGAGGGGTTCCAAGAGTCAAGAAAGTTTAAGCAATAGCCATAATGAATTTTAATTTTATAAGAAACAGAAAACTAGAAGAATTTTAAGGGGAACCAAAGGGATAAACTTGTATTTTGGGAAGATTGTTCTAATAGCAGTGGGAAGCATACGTTAGAGGGTTGCCATTTTGGAGGCATGGAGACAATTTTGATATTATTGTAATTAGACAAGAAAGAGACAATGAGATGTCTAGTGAACGGGGGATCCATAACTAAAGGAATAACTACTATTACTTAGGCAATTGGCTCTTTGCTTCCTTGTTGTTCCTTTAAAATGCTAGAAGTCTTTAGCAACATTCTTGTAATCATTAAATTATATTAACTATTGCTTAGCTGTTCTTTTAGTCACATTTCTTTTTTATGCTTTTTTTAAAATTTCTATTTCATTCTCTGATAGATATTTGAACAAAATCATTTACAATCTTACACAAAGCAGCGGTCTGACACAGAGTGACATTCTTACTTGCATGTCCTAGTAAATACGGTTGACATCACACTACACCTTTAGCTTACTTTACAAAGAAAGCTAACATTCTACTAATTAAGAACCACTGACCTTGGCTGATCAGCCAAATGGAAGCCAGTACCAGAAGTATTTCCTTGGTACATATGACTCATAAAATGTTTTCGTTTCTGAGCACAATTCCTGGTTGCCTACACACTGAATCTTCCCTTCACTCTGAGGACAATTTTTTGCAAGATCATTTTATGCCCTTAGTAACTTGAGTCCTATTTTAAAAGAGAGAGTTCAAAATATGTTATGGCCAGTATTTACTGAGTGCTTTGCATGATCCAGGCACAGTTTTCCACACCTAACATGCATTGTTTTACTTAATTCCTACACCGACCCTACGATGAAGTTGTCGTCATTATTATCCCCAATTTACACATGAGGAAACTGAAACATAGATTCAAGTGCACCAGGTCACATGGGTGTTATGGTGGATCTAAGATACAAACTTAGATTTTATGACTCCACAGTCTATAGTCTTAACAACTACACTATAACTCTTCCATGTGGGAGCAATAATTACTGTTTGTGTTTCTTCATATTGATTTTTAAAGAATGTTTAGTTTTAGGTTCACAAGGTAATTGAGAGGAAGTTAGAGTTTTACCACATACCCCTGCCCTTTCCTATGCATAGATTCCTTCATTATAACATCCCCCACAAGAGTGGTACATTTGTTATAACTGATGACCCCACATTGACCCATCCTAACTACCCAAAGTTCATAGTTTACCTTAGAGTTCACTCCTGGTGTTGAGCATTCTATAAGTTTGGACAAATGTAGTGATGTGTATTCACCACTAGTATCACACATAGTTTCACAACCCTAAAAATCCTCTGTGGTCCTCTTCTTCATCCTTCCCTTCCCCTAAGCCCTGGCAAACAGTAATCTTTTTATTGTCTCCATGGTTTTGCCTTTTCCAGAATGTCATATAGTTGGAATCATACAGTATGTAGCTTTTCCAAATGGGCTTTTTTTCACTTAATAATATACATTTAAGGTTCCCCCATGTCTTTTCTTGGCTCGATGACTCATTTTGTTTTAGTTCTGAATGATACTCTATTGTCTGGGTATACCAAGGTTTATTTATTCATTCACCTATTGAAGGACATCTTGGTTGCTTCCAAGTTTTGGCACTTACTAATAAAGTGGCTGTAAACATTCTTGTTCATGTTTTTTGTGGACATAAGTTTTCACCCCCTTTGGGTAAATACCAAGGAGCAGGATTTCTGGGTTGTATGGTTAGAGTATGCTCAGTTTTACACACACACACACACACACACACACACACACACAAAAGAGCCAAATTCTCTTTCAAATTGGCTGTACCATTTTGAAATCCCGCCAACAGTGTATGAGTGTTCTTGTTGCTCCACATCCTCACTAAAATTTCGTGTCATCAGTGTTTTGGATTTTGACCATTCTAATAGGTGTATAGCAGTATGTCATTGTTACTTTAATTTGTATTTCTCTGGTGATATATGACGTGGAATATCTTTCCATATGCTTATCTGCCATCTGTATATCTTCTTTGGTGAGGTGTCTGTTAAGGTCTTTGAGCCCATTTTTTTTAATGGTGCTGTTTGTTTTCTTAGTCTTGAGTTTTAGAAATCTTCGTATATTTTGGATAACAGTCCTTTATCAGATATATCATTGGCAAATGTTTTCTCCCCATCTTGTGATTTATCTTCTCATTCCCTTGAGTAAGCATATATTTTAGTATCAAGTCATATGTATCAATTTACAAAGCTCTCTTTGGCCTAGGTTAATTGGATAAAACATTATTAGTTTTGTTTCAGAGAAAATGTTGTTGTGACCATGGAGAGATACATTAATAAAAACAAGCTTGATGACTGCAGTTAGAGGAAGATCACATTAGAAAGGCAGCCTCACTAGCTGCAATGCTTTGGGTCAGTTGCACAGTCCTTAGATTTATGGATAAAAGAAACTTGAATTTCTCAGTTCTTTCATATTTATTAGGTCCTGTGGTGCTGATTGACATTAATAAAATCATGAAACACTGATGTTAACTTGGAATGTTACTGCATAGACACTGATATACTAGCCTAGCCACCAGAACTCTAGTACCCACCATCTGGGTTCTTCTTTATTACATCAAGGTGTTCAGGACAAAGATTTGAAAAAATAAATAAAAAATCATTAGAAGATTACATGATGACCATATAATTAGATCAAAGAGAAACAGAGGGTCTTGGGATATAATTCATTCATGCCATGATAAGGCCTGAATAATTGTCACTGTCTTATAACAAAGTACATCCTTTAAGACTGAGGTGAGCGGGGGTGGGGTGAGGTTCACGGGTAATTGTAAACAAAGGAGAAAATGTGGCAAATATTCAGGGATAAGAGAAAATTACTTCTTGGAAGTACAAGTATTTTAAAATATCTATCTATCTGTGGTTAGTAGGTATACAAAGATTAGGAATGAGAAGTATAAGAAAGGTTGAAGCAGGGTCATATAATGAATGTCTCACTAAAGAGTCGGGACGTCTTCCTGAAAACATCAATAGGTTTCATGTTTATTTAGCTTTATGACAGGATACAGGCCAGGAAATACAGAGCTATAGCATCTTCAACTCATCTTTTCTTTCAGCAACTCCATGTACATCGGTTCTTTAGTTTATCTCACCACAAGGACGTTTGGGTTCCACTAATGAGATCCAAGGTGTATGTGGGTCTCCTTGTCACATAGAAGCTACAAGCTGTATTTTCTGCCAATTCTTTATACTGTATCATCCCTGTTCTCCCACCCCAGGGCTGACTTCACACAACAAACAGAAGTACCATTTCTCATTTTTTTCAGCTCCACTCCTTCCAAGGAAAGAGTGCTGTGGGCAACTGAGATCGTTCTCTGAGAGGCTGCGTCAGATCAGGCTGATATTAAATTCTTTCTTGAAGTTTCACCCCCATGACCTCAAGTCCATATTTTCACAAAACGGATTCCTTAAATATTCTGTGATATTTTTTCTGACAGACACATCTAATGTTTTTTATGCAGGAAAAAGCAAGCTAGCACATCTGCAACCACCAAGATTTGTGCTATCCAATAAAGTGTAGGTATCATTTTCCTAAACATGTTAGTCTTGAGCAATGTGCTTCATAAATCTTTAGATACTTTATCAGTTGCATGTTGCCCTCACATTCACTAGCACTTGTATCTTTCAAAAATTGTTAGAGACATTTATACGTGTGTTTAGTTTCTCTAAGGCCTAATTTACTATTTTGTCTGGACAATCAGTTTCCAAGGGGGTAATGTCAATTGAGGGTTTTAAACCAGTTTCCCAAAATATCTTTTCACCCTGGGGGTCATCATCAGTATCCATTGGATTTTCTTTGATTTCCATACGTGAGCCCATAAAATACTTTATTATGCCAAATAGCAGTAGATGAGGTAATGTTTAGCACGCAAACCACTTGTAAATATTACACAAAATAGCAGTCGATAAGATATAACAGTAATACTTAGCACACCAAACATTTGTTTTTAATGCAGTGTAATTTCCCCAGCCTTTCCAGCAGAATCATCTCTTACCCATAGACTATATATTTTCAGTGACAGGGATGGTCACTAGAGTGTTCAATTAATTCAGGATTCCTTCTGGCCTGGAGACCTAATCATACTCAGCTGTGAAGGAATAGGTTTTTATTGACACTGATTCCCACATATTAATGTAGAGCACAACTCATTTACCCTCTAGAGAGAATACAGTGTTGGTCTTTTATCTACTCAATACCCACTAACTATATAGCAAGAAATGAGACCTCTTTTTAAATTCATGGCACACAGGCAACAAGGGAATGATAAAGAACACATGTTCCAGTGACATCCTACTATAATTTAGATGGCCTTTAGCGTTTCAATAGGTGCAGCTCTCTGGCTTGGACTTTAAAACACCCTGGCATTGCCCTTTAAACACAATAGCCATCAATCACAGTAGAGAGCCCTTCCTGGGTGAAGATACAACTTCTTCCCAGAATTGTTGCTAGGCCTAATGTCCCAAGTGGCTTTTTCTTCCCTTCAGGTAACAATAGAACCTCACCAGGTCCTTCTTTCCCCATTCCTGGAAGTAGACAGTAGGTTTGCAGAGATAAAAAATAACAGGTCAGTCTCTACCACTGGGCAATAAGGCTTTATTTAGGGTGAATCTTAGCTTGGTCACATTAGGCAAATTGACCATCTAATCTACGATTACCTTAGGAATAAATATAATTAAATTCAAAGGAATACAGTATTTTAAGGAGTAATGCTCCATTTAGCTGGAAGGATAAACGTAATCCTAATCTAAACCGGTAGATCAGATAAGCCAAAAGAAAGGAAAGCCTTATGAGGTGTGAAAGACAAAGATTAGTGCCACAGCTTCATTTCCCACCACCTTATTCCCAGTACATAGTAACCTTCCCTAAGGCTGTTCTTCCCTCAATCCTTCTCATATTCTGATGAAGCGCACACCCACTGAGCTGCTAGCCAGGCTTTCTCATCCCTCTTATCCTTTGCACCCTCTGTCATTCAAACCTAAATGTTTTAATTACCTATTCTAGTTTTCAATTAAGCCACTCCTGTGTAACTGATAGGAGTACATGTCCATTATATATTGTACTTTTTGGTCCCATTTTGTTAAACTGGCTACGGTGAAGTGCATTCCCTATGAGACATATCAGGGGTACCCCAAACACTTATCTATTCCTGAAAGACTCATTGGAATACTCCAGGAGCCATGAGCAGCAGTCTATGTAATCCATTTGTCACTGATGCCCTTGATCGCATGGAATTCTCCCAATGTCATTTTGGACATTGCCTTTTCTCTTGATATCATTTAGGACAGTCTGTCACCATACTAGTGACTTTTCTGGGTGACACTGGTATATGCCATTGTTTCATCCACCGTGGCATTGCTTGAGCACTGCTGTGCCAGCTCAGCTCATGTACCCAACTGTTTTTCCCCAGGGACAGACCGGGTCCTCTGCCTTGGCTTTCCAGTGCCATAAATGGGTTCTCTTGGTGAGCATCTACAAATGCATTTCTTCCTAGGAGTTTCTGTAGGGTCATCCACAAATTCACCCTTACCAGTCTTCTCTAATGTATGTGTTCATCAAGGAACCATTTGCCTGCCTGATTACAGTACAGCCCTGGGCTGTATATGCATCTGTATAGTCAAACATGTCTCTGAGGCCAAGAACCCAGTTTTTCCTGCACCGTCACATATACAACTCTCAATTCAGCCCACTGTATATACTTATTCTGCAACTAGGGCTTTTATAGACCACTCTCAGATAGCATCAGCCTTCCATACAAAGTTCCACCATTCAGTAGGAGAACTCCCATCATTGAATCTGACATATGATTTGCCTCAGCAGATTCCTGACCCTATGGCAATGAGTGGGTAGAGCTTCAGGAGGTCCACTGTAGAGGCAGAAATACTACCTGCTTGTGAATGTAACGCACTCCCTCAGAGCTGATCTCTCTAGCATATCCCAAATATACCATTTATATATTATCAGGAAGCTTGTACAGCTCCTTCTTACTGGAATCTCTTTCTGATATCACCCATGGCATCATAGGTAACTCAAGCCTCAGTATATATAATCTGACGCTCTTCAGGTGTGAGGGCTGTTTCTGCTGGAGCCAAATAGTGTGCATTAGCTCATGTCTCTCACATGAGCTGGTTTTAGACATAGTATAAGGGAGTATGTTGGTCTGGAAGTCTAGCAATCACATTTAAGCAGCATTCTAAGGCTTTTGTCAGGAACTCGAGTCTGTGTGTGTTTTAGTAGTGGCCTTCTCTAAAAATCCTGGTACTTGTTATGACAGGATTATAAATGCCAGAGGGGCAACTTGGGCTACCCTCTGCTCTGGACCGCATTCAAACCCATTTCTTTCACTAGTCTGTATATCAAGGCCAACAGGATTCCCAAATATGGTATATGTGTCCTCCAGAATTCAAACAACCCTTTGAGGCTTTGCACCTCTCTTTTACTAGTAAATACCAGAAGGGATAGCAGTTTGCTCTTTACTGTTTGTGAAATGCCGCTGGTAGCCCTAGCCCAGATCATGCCTAGAAAAAGGACTGACTGGGCTGGGCCCTGAATCTTACCCAGATTATTCAGGCATTCTTGGCCAGTCTCATCACAACTACAGCTTTTAAATTACCCTCCCTCCAGTCACAGCTTCCTTTCTGAGAAGGAAAGTACACTATATTATCAACTTCATGAATCAACAGATAGGGCAGTAACTGAATCCTGCAGGATGTGAGTAACCTTAAAGGAAGATAGTAAAAGTATACCTAGTGGAATCTCTCTGGTGGAGATACACATAGTGCTTGACATTTTTTTGGAGATTCTGAGTCTATGACCACATGCCATCACCATTGGCCTGCTTAACTTCCTGATAGTTTTTATCATGTCTGGCACAGTAGAAGCTTTGGGGAGAATTGTTTTCTTTATTTCTGGATTTTCTCACAGGCCAGACAGGACTAAGTTGGCAAGAACTGGTGTTCAATAAGGACACTTGATTTTAAGACTTCTTTAATTAGGACAGAGACTTCCTCTTGACCTCCTGGAAGATGGTACAGTTTAGCCTTTATTACAAAAGAAGGTTAGGGGTGTTGTAAGGGCTCCCAATTAGCTGATCCAAATAAAACCTGGCAAAGGGCAGATGTCCCCAACATTCAGCTATAGACCAGTAAGGGCAAGACCTCTGTTCATGTATCACATCCTTTCTATTTATAGATTCAAGCAAAGGGGATGGCACTACTGGATATCTCTTCCTTTATCATGTTCCTTTGTGGAGTTTACTAGGACCATGGTACCTCCTATCATAGCATCTTCATCTCCCCTTAGCTCATTTTTTGGCATCTTAATATTGTCCTCTTGCTCCCTGGAGATTGACAGTATATTATGTAGCAATGCCCACTTATCTCAGAAAGTTTTACCAACCCTAGGATATTCTCCTTTAACCAAAGCACATGGCCTTGGAAATTCCACTGGGAGTAGGGCAGAATGTCCTAGGCTTCAAGTCAATCCTCTTTGGTTTCTACCGCTTCAACCTACAGCGTACATTAAGCAGTATGAGTCACCACACTTTGTTATTGTTCCCTAACAGCATCATTGGATTTAAATTCATCCAGGCTGGGTTAAAGAGAGCATATCTCATGGGATTTATTAAGGAAGGCAGCTGCCAGATATGGAGCAGATTTTCCTCTTTCCAAATACTGTTAATGAGCTAGTAAATCCTTTGAAAGAATGCCTTAACTTTCTTCACTTTTTATCCCTTATCCTAACTGCCACCTAATAATAGGTCTATCCGGTTTACCCTTTCCTTAATTCTTTAGCTGCTACTCTCTCAACCTGTCCCATTTTGCCTTTCTTGACTATTTTACCAGTAATCCAGGAGATAAATCTATATAATTCAGCCACCCAGGCACCAGATTCTCAACAGAATCTCTTCCCCACTTGTACCCAGTTCTCCTTCCTGCATCACAGTGTTTTGACTCAAGGGCCTGAAAGCCAAACCTACTTCCAACACCATTTTCTAGCACCACAGTTGTGGTTGTGGGTATGAGTTGGCAACCAGACTCAAGAGACATAGGATTTAGCACAGTACCATGCTTGCTTGGTATTATACAAGGAAGTAAAGGAGCACATGCAGTAAGTTCAACATCTTTATCTCACGCTCATCTCATCTCAGCAGCTACTCAAGTACACAGAAGAAGGGGTTTCATCTGCAGCCTCATGGACCTGTACAGGCCACAGATGTGAGCCAAGGTCCACGTGGGTCACCTTGACACAAGGAAACCTCAGCCTCTATTCCCACCAAACTTTAGATCATAGTTATCACATAGCCCTATACTAACTCACAGCCCCACTAACCCAAGGCAGATGTGTGTTCCACACAACAAATGAGGCAGACAAAATATTCCTCATTTATCTTAACACTACTGTTTCCAAGGAAACAGTGTTATGAGAATTAGAGATCTTTCTGAAACAGGCCTGATATTCAGGCCTGTTAGTAAACTTTATTCATAAAAATTACAAATATATATATGTATATATGTATAATACATATATATAATATATTGTCAATGTGTTCATATTTTCCTATTTCTGTGCCTACATTTAGTTTTCATTTATTACATTCATTTTATTTAAACTTTTCTAATTTGTAAAATGTAATTATCATACAGAAATACATAAAATAATAATCCACACTATAATAGATAGTAGTTATATATAAATACTCAGGCAACCACCTCCCAGATTGAGAAAACAAACACTGTCAGCACCTCAGAAGCCTCCAGATCATCACTTCCCAAACCAACCTTCCTCAGTATTTATCTCCTGACCCCATTGAATTCTTTGGTAGTTACAACCGTGTGTTTCCCTATGGTTTTACCACTATGTATACATCACTAAACAGTACAGTTAAGATTTCCCTGTTTTAACTTTTATATAAATATATAAATGCTGTATGTATTGTGTCTTACCTTCTTGTGTGTGAAGGGGCTCAATATTATCTTTCTAAGATTCAATCATGTTGAAGTGTGCAATTGTACTTTCCTTATTTTCATTGTTATGTAGTCTATTACATGAAAATATCAATATTGCAATTTACCTAATTCAGTCTGTTATTAATGGTTGTTTGTGTTATTTTAAGTTGAGGATAATACAAAAAATGCTTCTCTCGTAATATTCTTTGCAATCCTCTAAGGTAAGCATGATCATTTTTGTTTTCCAGACCGAAGAAGTGATGGATAGAGAGAGGAAATGTAATTTAGCTAATATCATTCACCAGGAAGAATTGAGGTTCGACCCAGCTCTCTGTGACCCCGTAGTTCATGTTATTCGTTTCTTAACTAGACTATTGTAATAAGAGGTACGGGATTAAACTAAGAGTGGCAACTGAGATGAAATTGAACACATTCAACCAATTCTAAGAACACAGATTCACTATGATTGGGTGATTAATTTGAAGTGGTCACTGTAGGAGATGGAAAAATCAATGATAATATCAATTAGTTTGGACTTGAACCTCCTGCCTTTGTTAACTGGCAAGATAGCCTAGTGATTAATAGTAATAGCTAACATTTATTGAGAACTTACAATATTCTAGGAACTGTTGTAAATTCTTTACATGCATTAACTCATTTAATTCCCACACAAATCTATGAGGTAGACACTATCCTTGTATCCATTTTATAGATGAGGAAGCTTCAAGAGAGAGATTCAGGGTGGTATTGTTGCAGGAAGGGGGCCCAAGAGTGGGCTCTTATCTAACACTCAAAAATGAATTATCTGAGGGGACACACGTGCTGACATAGCAAGAGACTTTATTGGGAAGGGGCACCCAGGCAGAGAGCAGTAGGGTAGGGGACCCAGGAGAACTGCTCTGCCACGTGGCTCTCAGTCTCAAGTTTTATGGTAATGATGTTAGTTTCCGGGTTGTCTCTGGCCAATCACTCTGACTCAGGGTCCTTCCTGGTGGCCCACGCATTTCTTAGCCAAGATGGATTCCAGCGAGTAGGATTCTGGGAGGTTGGTAGGACATATGGACTGGCATCTCCTCTCTCCTTTTGACCTTTCCTGAATTCTTTCAGCTGGTGGTAGCTTGTTAGTTCCATTTTCCTTACCAGGACCTCATGTTTTAAGACAACTCATGCAGGTGGTTATTATCATGCCTGTCCAGGGTGGGCAGTTTTGGTCAGTGGTTCCCTAACAGTATCCCCACATTACAAAGTGGCCAGGTGAGTCAAAGTACTTACATAAGCTGCTGCTTCCAGAGCTCACGTTCTTACACACAAAAATAAAATGTCTCCCGATAAAAGGATCCAGCCAATAGGCAGCTAATTATAGAGATTTGATGCTTAGCCCAGAGATCTGGGCTGGAAATATGAATCTGAATCTGTCAGTATATGCATGCCCATGAATGCTTGGTAATGAATGAGTTAACCCTGGAGGAGTGGGTAGCATGACCAGAGTTATGGGCATCGTGTGGAACTCAGTGGGATATGAGGAAGAAAGAATGACATGTTAGAGCTGTCCAGACAGAATTAGGATGAGTGGGTGGGGCTTTACACTCTTAGGTCAATATTTTTTAGCCAGAGGTAATTTTGCCCCCTCCTCGCCCCCCACCCGAGGACATTTGGCAGAGTCTGGAGACATTTTTGATTACCATGGCTGAGGATACTACTGGTCACTAGTGGGTAGAAACCAGGGATGCTGCTAAACATCCTGCAAAGCACAGAACAGACCTCCATGATAAAGAATTATCCTGTCCAAAAGGTCAGTAATACATACCAAGGTTAAAAAACCCTGTGCTGGATCACAGATCAGTGATTGGATGTCGGCCGGCCTAGAAAGGGAGGGCCATGCAGGTGAGGAAACTCTTCAGCTAAGAGGTGCCTGCTGACAGCACTTCCAGTAGCTGGGATAAGTCATTTATTTCTAACTAGGAATGCAGCAGTGCATCACAGCGTCTGCCATGGCTGTGGAAGGGAGATAAGGAAGCCTGTTTTTGACCACCTGCTGGGATCAGCAATGTATTAATCATGCCTTTTTATTTTCTGTAGTTCCAATGCTTTGACATCTTAGAGTCTTGCTGACCCTGAAGAGATTGCCCTTTGTAGGTACTAGCCAATTCTTAGAGACGGTAAATGATTAGCCCAGGAGCACACCTTTCATGAGCAAACCAACCAATCCAGAGGTCTCACACCTCACCACGCCTCTCTCACTCTCAGTGACTATCCCCCAGCCCTAATCACCCCAGAGTTAAGTACAGTTTAGGACAGCCCCTATACCAAAGACCCTGATGAAATTATTCAAACTAGCCAATCCTAAGTCTGCTTACCCTGCCATGCCTCTTTCTTCCCACAGACACCACAGTAAAGGCTCTTGCCCAGGTTTTCCCCTTGTAACCTCTGCATCCAGACAAACCCTGGTGCTTCCCCATGTGGCCCTGTATGTCATGGAATGTGCCCTCTTCTTAGGAACAGAGAGTAATAAACCATCTTTTCCATGGTAATCATCTCCTTTTCTGTTGGCCTCAGCATAACTAAATAATAAAACCTACATTTTAAAACAAGCAGGTGATGAGAATGATTAATGTATTTTTATTCCTTTTTTTGGCTTATTTTCTTTCTTTTCCTGTTTTATTTATTTTTTTGTAGTGAAAGCATTTAAAGAACAACTTGGCTTTGGCTGCAAACAGAGTATTACAGCTTTTATTATACCCATGCACATTTTTCTCTTTTAAAATCTGCTTATTTGCCATGATAAAAGTATATTCACACCTGGTATTTGGCCATGAATATTATAGGTGAATTGCCCTAGTGTTACTGACTGCCTGTGTAGTTGCTAATACATCCCATCTTCTGATTTTAAGCCAAAGAGTTTATGGACATAGAGCTTCTATCAAATATTTAATAACATATTCTCATTAGTATTGCCTTGTAAACAATCAGTAATCCCCCTTGATCCATGTTAATGAGCCATGCATTGTTTTTTTCCAAATAATTAATTTTCAACATTTGTTATTAATGGCCATTTTTGTATTGTGATCTAATATCACAATATGAACAATTTCAGCTTTTCTGTAATTTAACTTTTTTGTGGCCTATTATAAGTCCAGTTTTTTGTAAATGATACATTAGCTTTTAGAAGAAAGTGTATATGCTGCTTATATGGAACATACTTGGTCTTTCATTTAAATAAATTATAAATTAAAGTATTATGTAGCCTTTATATTTTAACCTTTTTTTTCTACATGGTTCTTTAAAACCTGGAAGCTGTTTCTCCAAAGCTGCATTATTTTTTTCTTTTCCAATTTTTCCTTATAAAGTTTTATTGCATAGTTTTTACTTTAAATATTTTGTAGCTATGTATTTTTCATATAAAGGTTTATGCCTCTAATATCTTCATGGTGAATGTATCATTTTCCAATATAAAATGACAGTCAATTTTTTCTGATCCTGTGATGATTTATTTGCCTCAAAATCTAATATAGCTGATTTTAATATTATACTCTTTCTTTTGTTTGCCTTTACACAATATATCTAATATATCTAATATATCTTTGGCAGTGTTTTTTTTTTTTGTTCTTGTCTTTTTATTATTATTATTTTTACTTTCCTAAGTCATAGTCCCTCAGGTATGTCTTTTGGAAATAACATGTAATTGGACTTTGGACTTTAATAGGAGAGTTTAACCCATCCAACTTCAAAACTTTCAAGCCGGTTTTACCTGAAAAGTTTGTCCACTTGCCCTTTCAGTTTCAATTAGTTTTTTTTCTTTTTTTAATTTATCTTTCTCTCTCTTCCTTTTCTGATTCTTCATGGACTATAACTTTATTACCCTTTTTGCTAGTTTTTTGTAAAACATCTGTTTCAAATCTAACATACATTTGAAATTAAATTACATACAAATTAAAAAATAAATTCCAATAATCAATTTAATAAATAAAATAGTGTTTTGATACTACCCGATGTAGTTCTGAATATTAGTATTATTTTACTTTGCTTCCTTCATCCCTCATTCACTTCTCAGCTGGATAATAGGGGATTGTTATAATCTGGAATTTGAGGCCTAGATTATTATTATTATTTTTACATGTTATATATTTTGTTGCAATAATTACTTTTGTATGTTGTCTCAACATATTTATAACATTTTATTCAACTTCTTTTGTACCAATGTTTTTTTTGTTTTTGTTTTAACATCTTTATTGGAGTATAATTGCTTTACATTGTTGTGTTAGTTGCTGCTGTATAACAAAGTGAATCAGCTTTAGTCTTTTATTTGAATTCATCTCTTAGCTGGATTTATGCATATCTTTGAGTAATTTTTTTTCATGGAGACTCTTTGTTATTGCATTTTTATTTTAAATTCTACCTTCCTACTTTCCTCTAAATTAGTGTCCCTCCCTTGTCATTCGGTTAAATTTTCACCTCATATATATATTTTTGCACCAGAGTCAACATTTTCTTAAGTTATACTAAGCACACAAAACAAATGCTTTAAAAAAAGGTGCTTTAAATTTCTGACAATAAACTTTTCCAAATATATATCCTTGCAGCTTTAATACTGTTATTTTTCTCTTATGTAGCACTTGTTGACAATACCCACATATTTTTATATCTGCTTATCCTGGTAAGGAAAATGTATGCAAACATGGTATTTGTCCATAAACATTGTGAACCATCTGACTCTATTACAGTCTCCCCTCAGATGTATTTTGAGCCAGAGGAATTATGTATGTGCAGAGCCAAGCCTCTATCAAAATTTCTTACGTCCAAAAGACATTTATCTTTTGTGGCTATCTTGTCTTTCGAAAAGGATCATTGAAAATATTCAGTCTTCCCTTGCTAGACACAGCGCAAACAACAACAGCATGCAGCGTACAATGCTCCATGGCTTCTGATCACAATCCCTCCCCACTGGTACTTCCATATCCCTGAAGGGCACCAGCACCTTCCATGTCTGCCACTGGCTGGCATGGAATAATAATAATGTTATTTCTAGAATGAACAGAGAGAAAGAAAAATGCGAGAAATTGGAGGATTGAGTGGTCTTGTATGTTCTAGAAAGCGGTTCTTTCCTTCACATTACGGGAAAAGAAGTTTAGTGTTGTAGTTGGTACAGACATTGGGCACTGAGGCCTAGAGGCTCTCTCTGGCAGAACAGCGAAGGCTAGTGACCTTTAGGTTTACGCGTTAGTTATCCCTTGTGATAGTTAATTATATGTGTCAACCTGCCTGGATCAGGGGATGCCCATTTATTTCTGGGTGTGTTTGTGAGGTTGTTTCCAGACATGATTAGCATTTGAATGTGTGAACTCAGTAGAGTAGATGGACTTCCCCACAGTGGGCATCATTTAATCCATAGAAGGCCTGAATAGAACATAAAATAGGAAAGAGAAATTTGCCCCTTCTTTTCTGCCTCAGTGGGACATCTCATCTCATCTTTTCCTACTCTTGGACTGTGATTACATCACCAGCTTCCCTTGAGTCTTAGGTCTTCAGACTTAGACCAAACTACACCACTTACTTTGCTGGGTCTCCACCTTGTAAGATGACTGTGAGTTTTCTCTGCCTTTGCAACCTCCTGAGTTTCCTACAATCCATCTATGTATCTACGTCTATCTAACCTACTGGTACTATTTCTCTGGAGAATAATTCCCTCAAAAGGCAAAGTATCACTCATTAATTATATTTCCTATTTCAATTCAAAGAAACCTATAATTTGTGTAGATAATACTGGTTGTCTTGATTTGGGGGGTTATGAATGCCCATATTTTAATATTTTTTTGGATCTCATACTTGGAAGCTGGGAAGACTTGATCAAGCACTGCTAACAGAGGAGATTCTGATTCTTGTACTCATCACTTTTACGTGCAGCACAAATCCTAGGCACGTTTTAGGTTTCTATAGTAACACTCCATAGTTCACATTGCACTAACATCATCCAGCGATTTAAAATGGGATGTGTTTTTTACCTGTTGATACCTACCAGCTTCTGGTCCCTGTCTTCCCACAGCTGGTGTTCCTTAACCCCCACCCACAGCACAGCAGATTCTAGGACAAGCCGGATCTAATGAATTCTAGCCCAACCTTCTGACAGTAAGCTTTGTCACCTGTGCCACGGGTCTTGCTAGAGTTTTGAAAAATTTGCCTTTGTTTCATTCTCACATGTGAGTTATGGCAACTGAGCCTCTGCCTTTTCCTCTGTGGCTTCAAATCCCTCTCTTGGTTACCTACGCAGTACTTTAAATCCTCTGGGTTTACTTATCTCCTAGAACAAGGAAGGGATTGTAATTCTGCTATGTTCAAAGCCTGCTCCTTGGTCTAAGGAGGACATTCAGCTGCTGCCTGAATGCCCCTCTTCCTCTGCCTTCCTGCTGGAACTTCTAAACCTGGCCCTCTCAGCAAGCTTCCTCTGACACCGCAGCATCTAAAACTACCATCTATTATGATTTCTTTTCAACATTGTACTCTACTCCCAAAGTGTACTTTTTCTAATTCCTGGCAGCAAGCTCTATTTCAGGATTATGGTTAGACATGGGTCAAGATCAAGATTTTTCCAGGATTATCCAAACCGTATTTCCTGGGCCATACCTGGTCATATTAAAAAATGAGAACGTGTCACATAAACAAGACATTCTTATCTCTGGGTTACGCTTGATGTTTCCCTCCGTCTCATTCCAACCAAATCCACAGCTAATCCATCCCTAACGTGGTGGTTGCACATCTAAAATATATTTCTAATTTCACTAGAAGACCCTAGATGAAGTCACCATTACCTTTTACCTAGAATAAAATAGCCTCTAATGTACTCCCCAAGTCTACTATTGTCTGTGCCCCCATATCTTCTCCATGGAGCAGACAAGAGGATGCAGTCACTCCCCTTCTTCAAACCCATCAGGCCTCCCCCAGCCCATTGTTTTAGCATATGCTTCTAAGCCTTTGTTTTGATTCATGTCTTCAGCTTCAACTTCTTTGCCAGTTTCTCTCCCTCTCTCATTCATTACATTCCAGCTATACTGGACTGCTTTCTAGATTTTGAAGATATGATTTATATCTCTGTCTGGAACCCTTTCACCTTCACTCCTGTGGACAAATGGCAGCAAATTTATCATTTAGGCAACAGTACCTCCTCAAATAGGATGCCCTCAGAGACATCCCTACTGACCTCCCCATTAGATTACTGTTATATTCTCGGAGAGCATCCTGTGCTTTTTGTTGGTAGTATTTCTAACTTTAAACAAATGTATTAGTTTAAATACTTGTCTGATATTTGGTTCCTCCATTATCCTGTAAACTTCACCATGGTGTCCATTTGGTTCATCACTCCCTGACTAAGGCCTAGCAGTATCTTGTACAAGTAGATACTCAAACATATTTGGTCAATGAATGAAGAAAAATAGGTGAACATGAAATGTAAATGAAATATTAGCAATTTACCAATAATATTAACTATTTCTTATTAAAAAGTATATGCTTAGTGACAATGCTAGGTTAAAATGTTAGTCCACAAGGAAGTCTAACAATATTTTCTTCATATACAGAAAAAAAGGGGGAGAGTGTTGGGGGTGCGATGTAGTTTAGAAACAATGATTTTTTTTTTGAATATTTATTTTTAACATCTCTACTGGAGTATAATTGTTTACAATGGTGTGTTAGTTTCTGTTTTATAACAAAGTGACTCAACTATACATATACGTGTATCCCCATATCTCCTCCTTCTTGTGTCTCTATCCCACCCCTCTAGGTGGTCACAAAACACTGAGCTGATCTCCCTGTGCTATGAGGCTCTTCCCACTAGCTATCTATTTTACATTTGGTAGTATATATAAGTCCATGCTACTCTCTCACTTCGTCCCAGCTTACCCTTCCCCCCCCCATGTCTTCACGTCCAGTCTCTACATCTGTGTCTTCGTTCCTGTCCTTCTGTCTTCATAACCTTTTTTTTTTTTTTTTAGATTTCATATATATGTGTTAGCATATGGTATTTGTTTTTCTTTTTCTGACTTACTTCACTCTGTATGACAGACTCTAGGTCCATCCACCTCACTACAGATAACTCAGTTTCGTTTCTTTTTTTTTTTTTTTTTTTTGTGGTAAGCGGACCTCTCACTGTTGTGGCCTCTCCCGTTGCGGAGCACAGGCTTCGGACGCACAGGCTCAGCAGCCATGGCTCACGGGCCCAGCCGCTCCACGGCATGTGGGAACTTCCCGGACTGGGGCACGAACCCACGTCCCCTGCATCGGCAGGCGGACTCTCAACCACTGCGCCACCAGGGAAGCCCAGTTTCATTTCTTTTTATGGCTGAGTAATATTCCATTGTATATATGTGCCACATCTTCTTTATCCATTCATCTGTCAGTGGACACTTAGGGTGCTTCCATGTCCTGGCTATTGTAGATAGAGCTTCAATGAACATTGTGATACATGACTCTTTGAATTATGGTTTTCTCAGGATATATGCCCAGTAGTGGGATTGCTGGGTCGTATGGTAGTTCTGTTTTTAGTTTTTAAGGAACCTCCATACTGTTCTCCATAGTGGCTATATCAATTTACATCCCCACCAACAGTGCAAGAGGGGGTTCCCTTTTCTCCACACCCTCTCCAGAATTTTTTGTTTGTAGATTTTTTGATGATGGCCATTCTGACTGGTGTGAGGTGATACCTCATTGCAGTTTTGATTTGCATTTCTCTAATGATTAGTCATGTTGAGCATTCTTTCATGTGTTTGTTGGCAATCTGTATATCTTCTTTAGAGAAATGTCTGTTTAGGTCTTCTGCCTAATTTTGGATTGGGTTGTTTGTTTTTTTGATATTGAGCTGCATGAGCTGCTTATAAATTTTGGAGATTAATCCTTTGTCAGTTGCTTCATTTACAAATATTTTCTCCCATTCTGAGGGTTGTCTTTTCATCTTGTTTGTAGTTTCCTTTGCTGTGCAAAAGCTTTTAAGTTTTACTAGGTCCCATTTGTTTATTTTTGGTTTTATTTCCATTTCTGTAGGAGGTAGGTCAAAAAGGATCTTGCTGTGTGATTTTTGACATAGAGTGTTCTGCCTATGTTTTCCTCTAACAGTTTTATAGTGTTCGGCCTTACATTTAGGTCTTGAATCCATTTTGAGTTTATTTTTGTGTATGGTGTTAAAGAATGTTCTAATTTCATTCTTTTACATGTAGCTGTCCAGTTTTCCCAGCACTACTTATTGAAGAGGCTGTCTTTTCTCCATTGTATATTCTTGCCTCCTTTATCAATAATAAGGTGACCGTGTGCGTGGGTTTATCTCTGAGCTTTCTATCCTGTTCCATTGGTCTATATTTCTGTTTTTGTGCCAGGACCATACTGTCTTGATTACTGTAGCTTTGTAATATAGTCTGAAGTGAGGGAGCCTGATTCCTCCAGCTCCATTTTTCTTTCTCAAGATTGCTTTGGCTATTTGGGGTCCTTTGTGTTTCCATGCAATTGAATGATAAGTAATGGGCCTAGTTAAGAGAGTATCAGCCCTGTAGACATACCAAAGCTTCTTGAAACATTTAATTGTTCATGTAAATATTTTTCTGTTTTTGGAAGGGTGCAAACATTATTTTTATTCCTTTATACATGATGGTGAAATAGATGTAAAACCTATTTTACCAAAATTCATATAGCAGGTAGGGAGATGCAGTTTCCAAAGAACCTATGGAGCTCTGCATCATGGCTCATGAGACCTGTAAAGTCAGCTGCTCTCAGAGAACCGACTAGTGACCCCTGTTTGGCTCCCTGTGCTTTTCCTTTTCCCCTACCATAGATTCTTGCTTCTCATCCTGTAAACACTGGTTGAGACTTCTTGAAGGTATTAGTATGGCTTTGTCAAAATGCAAATTCCTGGGTTTTACCTCAGAAATTTGGATTTGGTCATTCTGAACTGGGGCCTAAATATCTGAATTCTTACAAAAATCACAGCAGGTCCTCCTTATGCTGATGGCCTACAGAAAACACATTGAAGACTCATCAGCTACTTTTGTTGTTTTTCATCTGGCCACCTATTATCTGAAGTAAGCACAAGCATTCCTTTGCCTAAGGTCATCAGATTTTGTCACTGAAGCAGTTGGCTCTGTATAGTGTCAGCCTTATTTAAAAGAAGCAATGTTTTCCACAAATTAGCATTCATTAATTTAGTATTACTTTTGAGAACTCATAATATATTCATTTTTTATTTAATTTTTAAAAAGGCTTAAATTCTTTAATTCTTTTATTTATTTAGCTGTTAATTTAATGAATATAGACAATATGGATTCAATTTTTGGAGTTTTATATAAATTTTTTATTCTACCACTTTGATAGTACAGGTTAAAATGCTTCCAAAAATGAAAAGAAAACATGACTTAATAAACTTTAAATGAATTTGGCAAGAAAAGTAAATGTCCATTAATTTGTTCTTTAAAATTGTTTTAATAGTTCAAATATACAGATAAAATTGGCATTATGTTAGAGTTTCATGGCCATATTGTGCTGGATTACCTCCAAGAATCCCCTTTCCAATCAAAAATGATGATAGAAATGTGGTTTTACATCAGCCACTTGACTAAAATATCTTTACTCATCAGTCTTCTAAGAGCCAAACTGCAGGTGGTCCTGAATTTACTTTAGATGTCTGCTACTATTCTCCATTTGAAATCTCTTTCAAGCAAAACAACTTAAAGGAATATCAGGAAGCAATTTGTTGGAGATTATGTCTTTATTTTAATCAACATAGAGAATTAACTCAATGACTGTAATACATCATCTGGATTCAGCTACATTCTGTGTGTTTTCTTTGTAGATGAAAGACTGAAACTTTTGGCAATTCATTATGTGGTATGTTTTATTCTGTTTTCAATTAAATTGAATCTAAATCAATTATTATTTTTCACATTAAGTACTATTCTTTACTCCAATTCAAGACATATAACCTTATGTTCTATCTCATAATCATGTACTGTCTGGTACAATTTTTCATACTTCTAAAAATCCTTATAAATTATTCTACATTTATGCTTTGCAAAAACAAAATTCAACCTATATTTATTTAATTTAATTATCTATGTCAAAACTAAAGCAATGTATATTTATTTACTTCCTTTCAAGATGAGGAAATAAATATAGTTTTGGCTCTACCTTCCAATTTTTAATTGTATAATCTGCATGTTTGGAACAGCTTATAACTTTTAAACATTGTCTATCTTTTCTTTCAAAATGTTTTATGTCATTTTCCTTGTTTTACACCAAATTAGAATTATTTTTGCAGTTATATATTTAAATGCTTAATGATCCCAGACACAATTAAATGGCCTAATTCTTATTCATTTAAAATAAAATGTTTTTTTCTTGATTTTAATAGAACTAAAAGCTCATTGTTAAAAAAAAAAATGAAAAGATGTAATAAAAAAATGAAAATTTCCTGTAATCCAGAGAAAAATATTTGTGTTTTTCTTTTCAGACTTTTTTTTTTTTTTTTTTACTATATATGTAAAAAGCTTTCTAGAGTTAACTGCACCATTTCACTCCCTTTGTAGTTACATAGCCTGCTTTTCACTTAGCAATGAATCAAGGCTATCTTTCCAGATCATTATGTATCCTTACATAGCATACGAGTGTCTTTATATGTACATACAATATATCTAACATTCAATTAAAGCATAATACGCAATTATATAAATATATCTTTCTGTTTATAATCAATAATTTTATGCACATTTAGATTTGCTGATAGTTTTTGCTATTATAACTAATACTGTGATAAACATCCTTAGTTTTACATATTGGTTCAATTAATTCCTTAACCTTTAATTCTGGAGGAAAAATTGGACCAAAGTTATTCATTTTAAATTGTGGTATATGGCTCTAGAATGTTTGCAAATGGTTGAAAAAAAATGTAGGAGAGTGCTGCTTTGTCTACACTATGGATGTTGTATGATATAAAGTTTTTTATCTTTTAAAATCTGAAAACAATTTTTTAATTTGGAGCTTGATTTGTATTTTGTTGATTATATGTGAAGACTAATTGAGATAGACTACATAATATGCAGGACTTGGTGCAGAATGAAAGTCCAGGGACTTTGTAGAAAAAAATATTAAGAATTTCAAGATTTTGACAGCAGAATATTATACCAAGCATGGTGCCTTTATAAGCTTGGGGGTCTGTGTGATTCAGACTTATGAATCTGGTCCCAGCCTTAGCTTTTTAAATGCATGTTAGCCCTTTTAATTTGTTTTTTGACTACTATTTATGAGTGGTTTTCACCTAGTTTTTAAAATTCTAGTATATCTTTTTAGTGATTTATAAGAATTTTTATATAGCCCCATGCCCAAAGTATTGAAGCATTATCTAATTTTTCTTATGTGTTTATGATTTTTTGTTAACATTTAAATTACATTTAAATATTTAATCTCCTTATAATATTTCCTACTTCGGGTTAGATTTTAACTATTTTCTTTTCACCAAACTGGTTATTTTATTGAGTTGATATCATTTAGCTTTTAATTGATTTTTTACCCAGTGATTAGACATGCCACATTTTTCACGTGCCAATAGGAACATAGGAACAAATTTCTAGATTTTCTATTCAGTTTCATTGATCTAACATACTGTACTTTCCTCCAAACCACACCATTTTAATTACTGTGGCTCTATGATTCTTTTCATTTGTCTTCCTTCAAAAATTTTCTCTTATTTTCTTACTGGTTAATTTTCTAACCTGTATTTTTTAATTGTTTCATCAAGTTGGTAAATGGAACCTTTGGGATTCTGATTGCAAAAACAATGAATATGTTGATCCAACTGAATAAATCAATGTTTTTAAACGTTAACTTTTCACACATGAAACAAGGTATAAACCTCCATTTATTTAAGTCTTTATTCATGTACTTCAGTAAAATGTATCTTTTTTCTTATGGGCCTGGCACACTCTTAAGTTTATTCTGCTTTTAGATTTGATCTTTTCAAAGGGGGTGAAAAAACCCAGGTTGTTTTGCCTTTTAATTTTGTCAGTGGTCACCATGCTTGCTTCTGGACGTCTGTTTTTCACCTTTACCCACACTATGCCAAACGGGAAAGTCCACTGTGGACCAAATCACGTTCCCTTGTATTTCAGCTGCCAGTTGAGTTCATAAGGAGAAGATAGCTTCCAGTACTTTGACAGCCCAGAGAGAATGTCATTTACAATTTGCAGATGGGTGACTTATCTGCTACAAGAATTTGGTTGAATTCTCCTTAAATCTTCTTCTATTTAGTGGGCTGCATTTGATCATTCACTCAGAACCTAAATTTAAGGGATTGGCAGTGTGTAAGGTTTTATTACTTCTTCAGTTATTTAACTGCCTGAAGAGAGAGGAGGAGAGCTACACTCAAAGACCACCAGAGTCTAGGGAATTTTATTTTTAATACTACTTCATCTGGTACTGTATCCACTACCTACAGCAGAAATGTTTAATATAGGTTACTCTTTCATTTTGTTGTGAACTTGCCATATTGGTAAGAATTTTGAAAAGATTAAAAACAAAAAACAAAAGCCTCTCTGCTGGCTCTCTCTTTGTTGCATGGATGCATACTTTCTCTGCACTTGTACCTTTTTATCTGTAGGCCTTCATTTATGGACTCTGGTCTAAGCAATTGGGCTGTACTCTTGCACTGAGGCTTTATATCCCTCTTCTAGTGAAACTCCTTGCTATTAGCCAACTGCCAGATCAGAGAAGCATGACAAAGAGTGTCCCTTTGGGTACTTTCCTGTCTAGCTACTCTTAAATGTCTTAGGTCAGTAGTCTCTTGTTATTGACCTGTGGCAGGGAGTGATGCCTCAATTATGACACACATCTTCAGCCCAAATCCTTGAAACTAAGAGATAGTAGAGAGAGTATTATGGGATTTGAAATTAGTATTTTGATTATCATTTTGTCTTATAGTTTTTTAACTTCAAGAGTCCATCTGAATTTTTTGATAGCATAAGATAGACACTTTTATTTTTAAATTTCATTTGACCAACAAATAGGGCATACTATTTTAATTAATTCCCTAATGTCAAACTATTATTCCACTGTGAAGATGAATCTAAATGTGTTGTAGTGTATTATTTTCAGTGTACTAACAGGTTCTATTTGTGAATGTATTTATATTTATTTATCTATCTATTTACTTTACTGAGGTATAATTGAAATATATTATATCAATTTCATGTGTATAACATAATGATTTGATATTTGTATATATTATAAAGTGATCACCACAAATCCAGTTAACATCTGTCACACACCAAAAAATTAAAACAGAATTTCTTTTTCTTGTGGTGAGAACTTTCATGAATAGCTTCTCATTGACAAACATAACCCTCATCAATTTTTATTTGTCTGGAGTCCTTAATGGACTTTTTACTCACCTTATTTCAGGAGCACTGTGTTTTCACCTAAAAATAGACACAGGCATTCCCTAATGTTTTATTTTTAGTTCTCATCTCTTTCTCTGTATTTCCTATATACAATTTCATCTAGTTTTGTGGCTTCAATCATCTCTGCTTTGTGCATAACTCCCAGATCTTACTATCTACTTTTGCATTTGCTATAGGCTCTGGTTCATGATGATGCTTTTATGTCAAAGCAACATGTCCCAAACTGAGCTCATTATCTTTTACCTTCCCAAATCTACTTCTCTATTTGTTCATTCATCTGTTCATTTATACATTCATTCATTGTTGTATTTATTGAATACTTTCTTTGTATCAGGTCCTGTTGCTGGATGTACGTTAGTGAAAATGGCAGACAAGCTCACTTCTCTGAGGACGTTTTCACAGAATCAAGAGACATGCACACAGCAGCACACAAGTTAGCAGGTAAGTGTGGGATGGCATGATAAGTACCAAGTCATAATGAGTTTGGAATAGAATGAAAGAACAAAGGGAGCACCTAATCTTGACTTGGGTGTCAGGCAAAGCTTCTTAAAGAAAGTAACATCTAAGTTAAGTGCTAAAGCTTGAATAGTAATTTAGCCATGAAAAAGAGAGAAGAAGAGAGTGTTCCAGGTAAAGAGGACAGTAAGTATAAAAGTAAGAAAGGTAGTGGCACACGAGCAAGCCTAGAAATAGTAAATAGTTTGTTATAGCTGGACTGCAGGGGGTATGAAGTAATGAGTTTTCACACTGGAAAGGTAATCAGGAGCCAAATCCTTAAGTCCTCTTTAAGTTGTGTTAAACAATTTGTACTTTATCCTAAAGGACAGAGAAAATATTGGAGGATTAAAAAGAAGAGAGTTATATGATCAAATTTGAACTTAGAAATATCATTTTGACTGCAGTGTGAAGGTTACATTGAAAGGCCAAAGGCAGAGGAAAGAACAGTTAGAATCAAATGAGAGGAGATTAAATCTTTGATTGAAGTAGGGACAATAGAGATGGAGAAAAGTTAAGGATCTTAAAATATATTTTGAAGGACATGGTGATTTCATTAATTGGGGCTTTAGGGGGGAGAAAACAAAGATTTCTGGCTTGAGTAATGGGATGTATAAGGATATCTTTGTGTGTGTGTGTGTGTGTGTGTGTGTGTGTGTGTGTGTGTGTGTGTCTTCTTCTGAAACTTCTTCTGACCAGCTGGGTGTCCTACAATTCAGTTAAATTCTTAATACTAACTACCCTGGAGGTAGAATCAGACTCCACAGGTTTAAGGGCTCGGTCCACAAATCTGCCCCCACTTCAGATTCCAGTTACAAGTACTGAGTCACCAGATTATCCACACTTCTTTCCCATTAAGCAGAAAGTCAGGGGTTTCCACAATATGCCCCCTTCCATTTTCCAGGCTCAATAATTTCCTAGAATAACTCACAAAGATCAGGTAAACACTTTACTCACTATTACTGCTTTATTATAAAGGATGAGACTCAGGAATAGCCAATGGAAGAAAGGCATAAGGCAAGCTTTAGGGGAAGGGACACATGACCTCTCCAGGTGTACCACCCTCCTAGCCCCTTGACATGTTCACCAGCCCAGTAGCTCTCCAAACCCTTTGATGAGGGGATTTTCTGAGGTTTCATCAGAAACCTCATTAGAATAAAAGATGCTCCTATAACCCTTATCACTCAGGAAATTTCAACGATTTAAGGAGCTGTGTGTCAGGAATGGGGAACAAAGACCAAATATTTATTTTTTGTTATACTACAACCTTCTCCTGAGAAATGGAACAGAAGAAGAGGAGCAGGTTAGGGAGGAAATTTTGAGTTCAATCTTAGACATATTACATTTGAGTTTCCTAATGCATTTGTAAGCATAAACAATCAGTAGAAAGTTAATGGGTCTAGTGTTTAAGAGAAAAATCTGAACTGGAAACTTTGCCTTAGTGATCCTTAGCACAGTAATGGTTATTGAAGCCATGAAACTGAATGGAGAATGCCAACAGTGAGCACACTTCATGAGAAGAGAGAGGATCCAGATGTGTATTTAAGGGCTCAACCAAGAAAGGGAAACCTACAAAGAAGATGGTGGGGTTATCAGAAGAGTAACAGGAAGAATCACAGGACTAAGCTAACATATTTTGACCGTGTGTGTTCACTGAGCATTGAGTGCAGTTAGCACTTTGTATGGGTTGGTTTTATATAAAACCAGAGAGTGTGGAGTCAAGAAAGTCACAAGAAGAAAGTGTTCAACACAGATGAAACAAACTATAGAGCTGAATGCAACCAAGACATTAACTATGGTAGATACTGAAGTGTGTTTATTGTATTTAGTGCAAGGAAGTCATGGAAAACTTGAGAAAAGCAATTTCTGAGGAGTATTGGGAGCAATAACCATATTACAGTAGGTCTAGGAAGTAATAATGGAAGGCAAGGAAATGTTTCTCATGACTATTGCTAGGAACCCCATTATTCCAAGCATCCAGAATTGAAAACTTGACTTCATCTTGGATCTGTTTCTTCCGTCTTCTGATGTGAATTCTAATTGCACAAGGACTTTTGCTTCTCTCTTGCTTCTCTTTGTCATTGCCTCTAAGAGGGCCACTCTTGTTCAATCCTGGGCTCATACTCCTGCACCTCAAATCCAGTTCCTATTTAGGGAAAATCATACTATACCTATTATTTAAGGCCCAGTTCAATTGCTGCTTATTTGATTAAATCTCCCAATAATTTCATACTCAAGCAATCTACTTTTCTCTAAACTCTTATAACACTTCATAGGTACCCTTTTATAATATTTATAACTTTCTGCCTTGAGTGTGACCACCCACATAATTGTCTTATGTTCCTTCCTACATGTTAACTTCATTAGAGCAGAAGTCGTATTTATTTTTACTTCATACATATTTCTTAAAACAACATCTAAGTACTTATTTTGTTTCTGCATGATTTTGAGCTTTTGGACCTTGGGCAACTCCCATCTAGGTCTTCTGAATATTATTCCTTCCAAAAAATGATGATAATATTATCTGTTCTGCCTATTTAGTATTGTAGAATGATTTTCAGAATTTAAAAAAATTAATGTTTTTGAAAATGCTTTGAAAATGGTTAGCATATATACCATTAAGATATAAACAATTTATTATTTACACTGTTATTGCCAATGCAGTGTAATAGTGTTTTTATTATAGTAGTGATACTAATATGATTGTTCTATGTTAAAAATTGCTAGTCTATTTAGTTATGCAGCAATTCAGCCAATTAGTAGTTTAAAGTTTAATTTCTTCAATTCATGGCATATAACACCTGGGGTGAAGTGTCTGCCAATTTACTTTGATGAATAATTCAAGAAACAAATATTTTATTCAGAGACCATTTTTTTCCCCTAGGTGTTTATATTAGGAGATAGCGCTGGGGATTTTAATCGTGTCTTAAGCCCCATTCATCAATTTATTGCTCTTTTACTTTTTTAAGTGCAAAATTAATGTGTGCTTATTGTACAAATGCAATCCATTCTTAAGAGTATACATAATAACTAAAACTCCAATTCCTGGAATAACCACTGTTAAAAATGTTTGGTATGTTTATTTCTAGAAATTTGTTCCACATGTACACATATTTTTATTATTGTCAATGTTATTCTCTCTATATCTCTCTTTCCTCACCTCTGTGCTTGTGTATATGTGCGTATGTATGTATATACACACAAAGGTGTATATATATATATGTGTTTGTGTATGTGTGTGTGTGTGTGTGTGTGTGTATATATATATATATATATATATATATATATATATATATATATGTAAAGTGTACATATAGATTTTGTGGTAGGCATAATAAAGAGCCCCCAATGATGTCCACACCCTATTCCTCAGAACATGTGATTATGTTACCTTACATGACAAAAGGGACTTTGCACATGCAATTACGGTTAAGGATCTTGAGATGGGAAGATTATCCGGAATTATTTATTTGGGCCCACAATCTCATGAGTCTTTAGAAGTAGAAGAGGAAAGCTTAAAAGTGGGTCTGTGGAATCTAAAAAATAATATGAATGAATTTATTAGAAAACAGAAACTGACTCACAGATATAGAAAATAAACATGGTTATCGAAGGGGAAAGGAAGGAGGGTAAATTAGAAGTGTGAGATTAACAGATACACACCACTTTATAAAATAGATAAACAATAAGTGTTTACTGTATAGCACAGGGAACTATATTCAATATATTGTAATAACTTATAATGGAAAAGAATCTGAAAAAAATATATATGTATATAACTGAATCACTTTGCTGCACACCTGAAACTAACACAATCTTATAAATCAACTATATTTCAATAGAAAAAAAAAAAGTCAGATGAATGTGACATGAGAAGGACTTGACCTGCCACTGCTGGCTTCAACGATGGAGGAAGGGGGCCATGAGCCTAATAATGCCGTGGCCTCTAGAAACTGGACCCTGCCCTCAGTTTATAGCAGGAAAATGCAGATCTCAGTCATGCAAATATGACGCACTGAATTCTGCCCACAAATTGAATAAGCAGGGAAAGGGGATCTCCCCTATAGCCTCCAGCAAGAAAGGCAGCCCTACTGATACTTTGACCCTAGCCTAAAGAGACTTAAGTATGACTTCTACAGAACTGTCAGATAATAGATTTATGTTGCTCAAGACACTAAATCTATGACAATTTGATATGATAGTGATAGATGACACACAGATATAAATGTATTTCTGTAGCTATTTACATAGTTTTGCAACTTAATTTTTCTTAAAAAATATACATGGACACCTTTACATGTCATTTACAAAAAGGGCTCACTTATGCGCACAGCTTTGCTCATTATGGGTGTAATTTTGTAGAAGAAATTGTTAAACATAGAATAGCTCACACAAAGAGTGGATATACCACTTTATCAGATGCAGCCAATTTGCACTTCCAAAAGGTTCTTTCAACTAACATTTCCACCAATAATATATGAGAGTGTCCATATTCCACATCTTAGCCCAAACTGGATGTTATCAGTTATTTTAATGCCATGACCTTTACCTTTTCCAGGAATCAAAACTGCTTTTATGACTACTGAGTGTCATTATTCATTCTTTGAATCTCACATGTAGTCTAATGTGACACATTAGAGCAGTGGTCCCCAGCCTTTTTGGCACCAGGGGCCAGTTTCATGGAAGACAATTTTTCCACTGACCGGAGTGGGGGGATGGTTTGGGGATGATTCAAGCACATCACATTTATTGTGCACTTTATTTCTATTATAATTACATTGTAATATATAATGAAATAATTATAAAACTCACCATAATGTTGACAGGGGCAGAGCTCAGGTGGTAATGCGAGCGATGGGGAGCGGCTATAAATACAGATGGAGCTTCGCTCACCCACCTGCCGCTTACTTCCTGCTGTGTGGCCCAGCTCCTAACAGGCCGTGGACTGGTACTGGTCTGTGGCCTGGGGGTTGGGGACCCCTGCGTTAGAGGGCCACACATGATTTTATGAGAATATCCTCTTGACCTAGTAGATTTTCTTGGTGTCTATGATGAATTAGCAGTAGAATATTAATTATTCACTCAGAAAATATTTAAATACAATTTTGAATAAAAGGTCCATATTTCTGAATCCCAAAGCTTTCTGCTAGGACTCAAGTGATGGGACAGCTAACTGTCCACATGCGATTGGATACTTCATGTACCACAGTTGATGATGTTACCTACACTTGCCCTGATTCCCATTCCACTCTCCAGCCTCTTCCTACCACCACTACCCTTCCCACCCCAAGTTCTGATAGTATTAGTTCATAAGTAACTTAAATAAAAACATAAAATGGGCCTTGGTATATTTTATGAACACATAACAGCTAATATGCAGTGAGTTAAGTCTGCAGTCAATAGAGGACTCACAAAATAGAATAGCTTTCATAAAAAGTAGGTAAACTTTATGAGAGAAGCCTTTCATGGGGAATTTATTTAAAATTACATTTGCTTACCAGGTATCCCCAAATCTCTCCTAGATTCTTCTTAGATTTTTAAAATCATGAAATATTTTGAAATCTACATTAAAATTTACTTTTGGAATATACTTTAAAATATGAAATACAGGTACCTACAATCCACTTAAAATTTAGTCATATTTGCCTGAGACTTTTTTTCTTGTTTATGTGAATATTTTTTGGTATCTCTTCTAAAACTGTCTGTACTTAATGAGTTGTTGCTATTATTTATATTGTTGCCTTTGTTGTTTGGCTTTAAATTCTCTCTTTGCTTTTGACACTTAAAGTTCTCTCTTTCAGCTCTGTTGCATATTAAAACCAAACAGTTTGCAATTAATTTTACTCAGCATCTCTGTGTGGGGCAAGGGGGGCTATCCACATTGATTAGTGCACCCAGTGTTACATTCACCAGAAGTTTTCTCTTGAAATTTAAAGTAAGGTTCATGTGAAGAATTGATGCTTTTCCTTTCCTCCTGATAATGGCATCTCAGGCTACACTGACAGAAGAACACTTTCAAAAATAGAATGTATTCTGCACTGGCAACTCAGTCGTTTATTTTGGATGCTAAGTCATACAGAGAATTTTTAAAGAGGTAAAAATACTCCTTTCTAAAAACTTGGAATGAAAATTAGAAACATATTCATTTATTTTTAGGGTTTTCTTGTAGAAGTGGGGTTATAGTGTTTTCTGGAGCTCCACAAAGAGTTAGGACCAGTGTACAGAAGGAATAGTGAAACCCCTTTGGGTACAGTTTGGGAAAGCTTTGCATCAATTTGTCCTGACTTTATGAGAATCATTTGCCTATTCTTGGCTGTTTCAGAGCAAAGTCTAGCAACCACATGTCTGGAGTGGAAGAAGAGATTGTTCTACTAAGAGAAATCTTGTCCAGCCACATGCTAAAATTCTGAGTGGCCATAACCCCAACAAAGCCCCAGTAGATGCAAACCTGATATAATCAAAGGGAGAATTAATGAGCCTAAGCCAGGTACCTCCTGTCAGTTAGCATATTCAGACCTGTAGATGAGTATAAGTAGGGGTTATCGCTGAGCTGTTCACAGTAGAAGCTGGAGGGAAAAGAAATCTCAGGTCAGGAGGCAGAGATAGAAGTAGGAAGAGGAATTGTGTAGGGACTTTGAACATATGTAGGAAGAAATCAAAATCAAAAGAAATTTTGGAGAAAAGCTTGAGAGAAGCCAAAATCTTCTATTCCTTGGTAAACCCAATCTAAAATTTCCTCATTTTCCTTTTTTAATGCAATAAATATCACTGATACTCATCTGAAAAATACTTTTGAAGTCAATACTTCCTCATTCTTTTGATACTCTTTCTGTACTTTTCATGAGCAAATTGCAGGGAATATAAAAGATAATGTTGCAGAATGAAAATACTTCATATCTTGCAATACATTCTAAATCTATAAAAGCAGTTAAAATGTATGTATACAACTATGTTTTTAATACATCTTTTTGAGAGCAGATTATATTTTTCTAATGAATCATAAAATATCATTGAGAGATAGTACTTTACAGCATATATATGTATTTTCTCCTCTGTGAAATCATAAATGGCAATTTGACAAGTTCTGCTTTTATTGTTGCACTTTTCTCATTTCAAAAGATGATTTCAGAGAATTTATTCTGAAAGAAGCAGGAGTAAAAAAGTATTACCATCAAGTTACCACACGCATGAAAAAACACACACACACAGTGCTTTGTTTCTTATTCAGTCAGTAAAGGATGAATTTTTGGCGACTAGATAATTCAATTAAATATATTTGAAGACTTACTACATGAAATGCATTGAACTAGGTGCTATAAAAATACACAAGTGAGTGAAAAAAAAGCCTGCCTTATAGGAGCACAAACTCTTTTGAACATATGGACCATAAAATATTATTGAAGTAACCCAAGCAGTGTTAAGTAGATAATTAATATAATTACTGACAGCGTATAGCTCTGTATCTCTTGGTAGATGGCAAGCTCGTAGAAGACAGACATTTCTTATGAATTGAAGTAGTCTATAGAAGTCACCCCCCACACCAAATTTTGAATAAATGCATAATCAAATAAAGCCAATTATCATAAAACTAACATATGGAGCAATCTCAACAAACCAAAACCAATCAAAACAACCAGAATGAGATTTGGTAAATAAAAACACCTGGTTAAGTCAATGTAATTAGTTTTAACTCTGTGGATATATTTGAAGAATGCTGTTTCACATCCCAAGAACCTTCTCAAGTCTATATTAAAAAAGAGTATACAATATATCTACTGTCTTTCTCTTCACACACTATTTTTAGACCAACCTGGGCATCTTATAATTAATGTAATGTTTACTGAATCCCTCCTGTTCATTGCTTCAGTTATCCAACACATTCATTGAACACTCTATTAGTTTCCTATGACTGCTGGAACAAATTACTACCAACTTGGTAGCTTAAAAAACATACCTTTATTTTTTTGCCATTCTGGAAGTCCGAAGTCTGAAGTCAATTTCACTGGGCTGAAATCAGGGTGTTGGCATGGTCACTCTCCCTTCGGAGACTTAGGGGAGAATCTGTTTTCTTGCTTTTTCCAGTGTCCAGAAATGCATTCCTTGCATCTCTTTACTTGTGGCCCCTTCCTCAATCTTCAAAGTCAGCAGCATAGCATTTTGTTTCAATGAACACACTGCCTTTTTCTCTGTCAAATCTCCTTCCACCTATAAGGACAGTTGTGATGACAGGACCCACCCAGGTAATCCTTAGCTCCAGATCCTTAATCACATCTGCAAAGTCCCCTTTGCCATATGAAGTAACATTCATAGGTTCAGGGGAGATTAGGACCTAAATATCTTTGGGGGCCATTATTCATCCTACTACAAGCACCTACTATGTGTTGCATGTAGGAGACACAGCTGTGAGTCAGACATCTCTGTACCTCCACTCATGGAGCTTGATATGATGGAAGGAAGAAAAGATGTACAAGGCGCAGACCTGCTTTTTAATTGGGTTCTCTAACAGAAAAAATTTTTATCAGAGAATAAATGCATGTCTTTTCTTCTTTTCTTTTAAGAGAAATTGACAGCTACTTCTTAAAATAAGCAGGCACAGAAAATCCCCAGCTACTTCGAATAAGCAGGCACAGAAGGATCACCTTACGACAGATACTGTTGAGAAGAATTACTTGTGGACTCTCATATATAAACAGAGGATGAGTGGGCTCATCTATCTTAGGAAATAGCAGCCTTTTTTTTTTTTTCCAGTGACTTTGCAAACTGTTCCTTTTTTATGTCAGGAGAGTGTGGTGTAATGGCAGAAGAAAGGTTGGGTCAATTTGGTTAAGGAACCTAAAGCATCCTGGAAAGGAAGAAACTCAAACACTAATGCCTTAGGAAATGAATCTGTAAAGCTTGGGTTTAAGTGGTGTAAAATTTTCAGTTTGGCTGATTAGGGTATGAAACTAACACACTATCACAATACATGACACTTCCTTCCCTCAAAACACCAAGAGGCTCTGGATCAACCTGTGAAGTAGTTTCCCCACTCAGGAAGTGTTGCATATCCCTGCTGGCCCAGCTTTAAACTAAAGGCATGCATCTGTCTCAACTGCCACCATGCCTGTGAAAGGAACAGGGTGTCCCTCATGAGAGATGGCCCATACCCAGTCACTGGTGCATTTACATCTAGCAGCACCAGTCAACCAGAGGTGAACATCCTGCCACTTCTGTATGGGAAGGTATGACACTGGAGCTCTCTCCCATCTCCATCACGCAGGAGTGCTGTGATCCGGGCAAGTGCTTGAATCAGAGAATGACAAGAGCCTTTGTCAAGACATTTGGCCAGTCTAGTTGCTGTCTTAGTTTGTCCAGGGATGCTATAACCAAATACCATAGACCAGATGGCTTATAAACATCATTTATTTTTCACAGTTCTGGAGGCTGGAAGTCCAAGATTAAGGTGCCAGTATGGTGAGGTGAGGATCCTCTTCTGGGTCGTAGACTTCTAGTTTTATCCTCATATGGCAGAAATGGGCAAGTGATCTCTCTGAAGCCTCTTTTATGAAGGCACTAATCCCATTCATGAGACCTCTGCTCTCATGGCCCCACCTTCTAATAGCATCACCTGGGGAAGCTAAGGAGCTACAAACATATAAACTGGGCGTAGCTAAGCAGATTATTCCAGCCCAAAACTTGAATCTTGAAGAAATGAGACAAATAATGCAGGCAGAATTGAGAAATTATTCATGGTGGTATCAACAACTTTGAGGGTTCAGTACATCCCTGAAAGTATCAGTGTCCTAATCTGTACTGTTGTATGAAGCTGTGCTCCCAACTCCCAGCCCTTCTGGGTTCCTATCCATTGCCATTGCCTAAAGGACTAGCCTTCACCTTCATGCTGTACTCTGTAGCTTTTCACATAAAGCCTATCTGTGTTTTAGCTGCCAGATTCAGTTTCTATTCCCTGCAAAAAATAACTCTGACTGATGGGAGTGGAGAGGATGTGGACAGGAACTGAGAAGACATCTCAGGTGAGTGGAGAGAGAATGGCATGATTGCCTCGGAGACTCTAATAAAACCTCCAAGACTGGAGGGGAAAAAAAGACTTGAAATACAGCTGGCCCTCTGTATCTGCAGGTTCCACATCTGCAAATTCAAACTCAGGTTGAAAATTATTTTAAAATAATTAAAATTCCAGAAAGTTCCAAAAAGCAAAACTTGAATTTGCTGCACTCCAACAACTATTTAGATAGCACTTACATTGTATTTACAACTATTTATATAGTGTTAACATTGAATTAGGTATTATAAATAATCTAGACATGATTTAAAGTATAAGGGAGGATGTTCCTGGGTTATATGCAGATACTATGCCATTTTATATAAGGTTCTTGAGCATCCACAGATCTTAGTATGGGATGTTGGTTCTGGAACCAATGAATCCCCTGCAGATACTGAGGGGCAACTGTATTAAGGAGACAGACAGTAGGACAGTTTGGGGACTAGAACAAACATATTGGGAAGTAGGGTTAAATAATAACGACTAAGTAACCTAATTTTTCACTCTATTATCACCCCCAAAAATTGTTTGTTGAATTCTGGTTACATGACAACAATTTTTGTTGGCTCCGGACACATAAAGATAAAAATGGCAAAATCTATGTTGTCAAGGAGACACTAGTCTTTTCCAGTGCAGTAGGGAATTTCAGGACACAAACTCCTTTCAGCTTTTAATTTGACCATTTAGATAACTCTTTCTCTCTAGGGCAAATTATTGTCACCCATTTATCAGTTTTAAAAATTGATAGAAACAGAAATTGAGTAATGTTTCCAATATCATAGAATCCTAGAAGAATGAAAGTAAGGGAGTGTGGGCCCTGAGGGTTGTATTCTCTATTTTAAGAACACATACCTATTTGCTAGTTATGGTTATTATAAATTTATAAGTTTACTGTGAAAAATTATAATACAGAAAAGAGGGGGTTGAAAATCCATATCTGATAACAGAAAGGCTGGTGCCACCAAAATCTGCCTTGCTAGTTACCACTTGACCCAGCTGTCCCTAGGCACATTATCAACTTGGACTCTCAGAAAACCCTTCTTCCTGGAATACACAGGCCTGCATTAAAATTCTACTGCTACAATTCTAATATTCCTCTTGAAACTGTAATCAAATAGAATAGGGAGCTTAAAGCCTGAAGTGGTATAAACTCACTAGCCAATCAGAAAAGGAACATGACAAAATGTATCTCTCATGACCAAGAGGACACTGATAGCTCACCTTTTTCCAAATCCCCTATTACTGCAAGAGAAGAAAAGAACTAGAAAGACATGCACTAAGTTATAAAACAAAACTGCATGATGCAGAGCTGGGAAATAACACTAGTGCATGGAAGACAAACAGGGGCTTTCTTATATAGAGCACTGATGAGATTGTCCAAACCTAGTCCTCACTCATAGATGGATGCCACAAATGGGTGGTTTCCCAATCTGTCCACAAGCCACAGTGGCATACACTGTGGTTTTCAGTCATCTCCCAGCATAACTGCAGGAGCCCCAGTTTCCTGAAGACTCTATATAGTGGTGTGTTGTGGTGAATTGAAATTAATTAGCTAGGGAAGAGCTTCTCATCTAGGGTGCCATTAATGTGTTACAGGTATGCCAGTATATCACTCTTTTGAACCCTAGGATTTACCACATAGGGTCTGGGATAGTCAGAGTCGCAGATCCACCATGTTCACTGCGAGTAGGCTGTTTGCCTCAATGTTTCATGAAAATATGATTTTCTCTGTTTGACAGAATGTGAACCAGGATGGAAAGCACTAGGCAGAACCACCACTCACTAGCCTGTCTAAACCAGTAAGTCTGGGAAAGTATGGGGACACAATTCAGTCAGTATATACATTGAACCTCAGTAGACCTCTGCCAATTCCATTCCAATTAAATCCAAGTAGGGATTTTTATGGATCCTGGCTGACTCATCTTAAAGTTTATATGAAAAAGTAAAGAGACAAGAATAGCTTAGGAAATTTTAGAGAAGAAACGTAAGGAAGAGGGGCTTGCAAAATGTTTGGATACATAGAATTGAGTGCATGGTCGTTCATTAAGTTATCTGTATTTTTCTGTGTTTAAAATATTTTGTAATTAAGCGTTAAAACTTTTAAAAGAAAATAAAAGAGAATAGCTTATGGCCTCTGGTTGGGAAGACCCTTGTAAACAAGAAAGCAAAAAGCACAAAATTATAATCTAAAAAATTGTTAAATTCAACTAGCAGTACCTTAAAATATACAGCTTTTGGTCAACAAAAGATACCGTAAAAAGTTGAAAGACAATCCACAAGCTAAGAGAAGCTATTCGTAACACGTATAACTGACAAGAGGGAAGTACTTAAGCTTTAAAAATATATAAAAATTATCAACAAATTAATTTTCAAAAACAGTCAAGCCAACAAAATGAGCCAAAATTGAGAACAGGCATTTCACAGAAACCCAAATAGCCACTAAGCATATAAAGATGCACAATCCTATTAGCAAGGGGGAAAATGCAAATTAAAAGATCAATCAGATGCTACCACCAGGCAAAAGTTTTAAAATCTAACAACAGCGTGGGTGTTATGGATAATGATGTGCCAGCCTAGTCCATGTGAAATGGATTTGTGTGTAGCTGAATCTCAAAACCTGAATGTGCAGTGAAAAAAGAAGAGGAAAAGATGTAGTATAACTTACATAAAAATACAACACCAGGATAGCTATATTTTTAGGGACTTATACATATATAACTTTTCAAAAAAGCAAGTAAAGGAGTAATATAAAACTTAAAATAATAATTATGTCTGGTTGGGAGGGAAAGATACTTTTAAAGAGGCCTCTTAAAAGGCTTCAAAATGCTGGTACTTTTCTGAATCTTCAGGTATGTAGTGGGTACCTGGGTATTCCTTTTATTATTCTTTAAAATGTGCACATATGGGATACGTTCACATATGTATATTTCACAATTAAAATTTGTTTAAAAGATCCAGTGAGATTTTAAGGAGAGCCCTTACAAAATCGTTCGCATTAGCAACTTCTAGGCTGTGAGGATTTCCTTGTTACTATGTAACCAAACAAAATAGAGAATTCTCTTGGCTTCTGAGGCTGATGTAAGGTGAAAAACCTTCAGCTGTAACCCCTATTTCAAAAGTTCTTGCTCTTCGCAGCTGCCTCATTGTTCTCAATTATTTCTATAAGTATTCCAACACAAACGTGATTTTATAAATATGTTTGCAAATTAAAAATGTCATCTGTTTACTTTTTAGCTTTCAAGTAAAGTTTCATTTTTTTTTAAAGGGCAAGCAGTTCCTTAATTAAAAAAATTGAAAACAGCCAGTGTCCTCCAGTTAAAAGCAACTTTTGGACACCTCACATCAAATACAGCTGTCCTTTATTAGTGAAAGCTTCCCAGCAGAACCTTAGAAAACCAGTTTCTAAGAGAGGAATGAGTCATCTCTAGTTGGGGAAAGAGTATCCGAGTCCAGCCCAACTCTACACTGCGCCTTTTCTCCACTCGTAAGAGACGCCCAGAAAATGCTCTCTCTTCTCTCACCCACACCCCTTCCAGTCCCTCACAGACCCCAGGGGTTTCTGCCTGGAAACCAGAGACCCTCCCACTCAGTGAGCCCCGCCCCATCCCGGCCCCGCCCCTCAGGGCTCCCGGAAAGCTCTGCGAGCGCTCTTCGGGAGGCAGGTCTGCTCGGCCTCGCAGCAGGGCCGCTGTGGGCTCTCTGTACTCCCAGCTTCAACGTCTCGGGCGGCCGAGTCTCTACTGGTGGCTGAATTCTTAGACCCTGGTGAGTGGCTGGAGGATTCTGGGCCCTGCAGATGAGGTTTTGGCCGGTAGCAGGGCCACCCCCCAGCGCCTGCGCGCTCACCCGCCAGCCAATCTGCTCGCCTGCAGACGGCCTTTGACCTTGCGCCCCTCCGGCTGGCGGCTGGGGGCTTCAAGCTGCGAGCTGTGGGACCTTGGGACACCCTGCTCTGTCACTCTTACCCCTTACTTTGTCTGGGTTAGTTTTATTGCCTTCTATATTACTACTTTATCTCGACCCTGCTGGCGTCGTCTCAGCCACTTCTTTGGAGCGGAACGTCCTGTCGCCTCGGTTTTCCCTTCCCTCCCCAGCAAGCTGGGTATTTCGGGAGTGACGGAAGCCTTTCAGAGCCGTGTCCCTTTGTCCCCAAACTCGGCCTTGAGCCTTGCGGGCAAGTGGGAAGGTCGAGGCCTACCGGGCTTGGGCTATAGCAGGAAGGTGGCGGGCTCCGGTCTCCAGCCGCCCGGCCGTCCGGAGAGGAGAGCGGGGTGCGGGGGGCGGGCGGGGGGAGGCCGAGGCAGACATGGGTTTTCCATTCACCTGTTCACACGTTTGGCACTATCATCTTAGACTGTTCTCGTTTGCTAAATCGCAGGGTGCAACTCTGCTGGAATAGTATCTTCTCCCATTTTCTAAAGGAGCAAATTGAAATTTAGTCAGTTAGGTTAGTTTGTTTTCGCTTCAGTGTTGCAAGACCCTACGGATGAGAGTTAAGGGAAAATGCGGAAGTGCTTAAAAAAATAAATAAAACAAGGGAGGAAAATGTTAATTATATGACCTTAAAAAAAGGCAGATTGGACTGGAATGGGTTGATTATGGTAAAGTATTTGGACAATAGTTTGAAAGAGAAATAGAAAATAAAATCTAGGTATTGGTAATATTACGTTGTTTGCACATCGTTTTTATGACAATGTGTTACTCCCTTCATGTTGAGCTATATGTAAACCATGAAAAAATAGTTTTGTGTAGTGAATCTTGTGGATTTTCACGCTTTATGCATAAAACATTACCAGAGCTGCTGGCTTTTAGTCACACAATGAATAGTAAGTGTATGATAAAATAATAAGCTTTCTTCAGATTAAATTTGGACTACAGTTTATGAGTAGGTAACAGATAATCGTTGTTTTCTAAATCCATAATCTTTAAATGAAAACATGACCACATGTCAGCAGTTTACATCTGTCACAAAATTTATGGTGTTGTATTCTTTAAACTTGATTTGTCTAAAATGTTGTAGTAAGGTGGAATAAGATGAGGACAGGAGCTTGAATTCTAGAGCCATACTTCTCAGCTCCTTGCTAGTTGCTTAAACTCAGACAGGTTACTTAGCCATTTGTTAGCCCAGAGACTTGGAAAAAGTTACCAAATGCTTTGTACCTTAGTTCAGTCATCTGTAAAATGGTATTAAAAAGAAGTACTACATCATAGGTTGCTGGGAAGATTAAAATGGAAAGATGAAATTATGCTTAACTGAATTTCTGTTAGCAAAAGGGTACAAGTGTTTACATTAAAACCGACCTAATCAAGGAACTCGTGGTACAGAAATGGATTTTGAAAGTTCCAGGTGTGTCTTCTAGTGTTAGTTATATTTTTCTACAATGGCTTCTTAGAAAATAATATTAGGAAACATCTAGAAAAAGAAAAAAGCAACCAGAAATCTGTATAATAATAAATAATTAAAAAGTGAAATCTTTTTGGCTTTTCTGAGTAACAGGGTAGGAGCTAATCCTTTTTGAAATCATAATTGATATCACACTAATTCTGAATCTCTTATATCTCACTAGACCTCCAAGTCAAAAACAATCATTTAAAAGATGAAAAGACCTCCAAATCACCAAACACAAAAATAGAAGCCATCGAGTTTCAAAAGAACGTATTATTTCTATGTATTATTATGTCATGTAAACTGCCCTTTGAAGATACTAGATTTTCATTACCCAGTACCTTGAGTATTGAGTACATTACTACTTTTGGAACCTTTACATCTGCAATTAACTTGGATTTTTTTTCTCTGAGGTGATTTCTGAAACTTCTTTCTTTTGTTGAAACCAGATAAGTAGTTCTACCACTCCTTTTCTACTAAAAATCGTTAGACTTGCTAGGCATCTCAAGTTTCATCGTTTTGCTAAGTTGGACATGATAATTTTTATTAAAATGGATTTTTGAAATTATTAGATCTATCTATGATTCTTCCTATATAATATGTTTAGTATAGATTGAACATGTTAACTATATGTATAGTCAGTAGAATCTGTTTATACACATACTGCCCAAATAAATACCAATGTCAAATGTCAACTATATGTATAGTCAGTAGAATCTGTCTATACACATACTGCCCAAATAAATACCAATGTCAAAAACAAAAGGGCCAGAAATTAAATTCTTTAAGCTGAACACTTAATGGCCACTGACTAAATGTAAGACATATTGGGTTCTACTAGAGTGTAAAGGCAAGGACTCTATTTCTGGACCTTATGGAACAATCTAGTAGTGGGTATAATACATTAAATAGCATGAAGCAATACATTAAAAAAGCCAATTTAAAAAGTAGGTAATGGTGTAATAGACTGTATGGGATAGTGAGTACTTTTCACCCTGGAATCATTGGGAGAGGTATCAAGAAGAGGCAACAGTTCAGCCTTGTCTTGAAGGATTAGAGTAGTATTTCAGAAGTTAGCTATATGGAGAATAGGTATTTAGAGAGAGTAAACTATGTGTTGGTTATTGATTGCTTGCCAGACACCCATCTTTAATAATAATCATCATGAGAATAAATAATTGTTCATATTTATTCAGTGTTACACTAAGCCAGAAATGATTCTAAGGGTTTTATAATATTAACTTATTTCATCTTCACAAAAATCCTCTGAGTGAGGTAAATAACTCGTGAAGATGAGAAAAGAAGCGGGGAAAAGATCAAGCCACTTGTATAGGTGAAATGGCTAAAAAAAGGCACAGCTAGAATTTGAACCCGGGCATTTGAACTGCAGAGCCCATGCTTTTAATCACAGTGGTTTGCTGCCTTTCTTTAGGTTGAGATGCCTTATTGTTCACTGAGATCAGGAGGTTGGGGTAGAGCCAGTGGATCACCTGTAATGATGTGGTAAACATTTTAAATGAATGAATTAAATAAAAAGAAAAGAGAAATTAGATTTAGAGGCAAAAGGGGGGGAAATGCGGCTTTTATAAATAGATATTTTGTGTTTTGTGTTCATCCATAGCTCTGAGAAATGAATCTAACAAATAGAAAAATGTCTCAGAACTATTTGTTTCATATATTTCTTCACTTTTCTTTTTTTAAAATCCGATCAGTATTTACATTTGATTAAAACATTACCCTTTTACATTTTATTTCACATACGTTATCTTGCATGATTTACAGAACAACTTTGTCAGAAAATAGAACAGTTAATTTTTTTCTTTTAAGATGATTAAAAAAACTCAGGGTCACACAATTAGGTCAACAAAGCTGATTTGAACTTAGATCTTCAGATTTCAAAATCAATATTCTTTCCGTTATGTATCCTGACTCTTCCATGCATTTCACCCATTCAGCTAATCAACATTTCAAAAATCAATGTCTTACTAATTTCTGAATCTAGCAGTCATTCCTCCCATTCTCTATGATTTGTCAATATTCATTACCATTGATTATTTCCTCATAAAATACCTACTCCAAACAAACTTTTCTTCCTTATGAAATACTGTGTTCTAATTTTAGAAGACAGCATAAGAAAATATCACTGAGTAAATGATTACCCAGAGGTAATCATTATACATGTTTAAGTACACTTCCTTCCTCTCTGTAGTTGAGATTATATTATATCCATAATTTTTTTTCTACTTAATGGCTTGTCAAAATTCTTACCTTCTTTAAGTAAAGGGAAGGATTTATTTTTATCTTGACAACTTGGAAATTTTAGGACAGCAAATCATAGAAGCAGGTCAAAATGGTTATCTCATCCTTTATTCCTATGCGCAATGCTGTCACATTCCATACATAGGAATATCACTCCCTGGAGTCCTGCAGTGCAAAGCTTAAGGACTGTATGAGTTGGTCCTTCCCCGAAATAAGCAGGTATTATGTTAAGAGTTCATGTCCTCCAGTTTGCTGGTGATAGTCTTTTTTTTTTTCTTTTCCATTTTCAAATAATTTTAGACTTAAAGATTCAAAAGTAATACAAACAACTCAACAATCCCTGTATATTTTTCCTGCAGCTTCACCAAATGGTAATATTTTGCCACATTTGCTTTATCATTACACACACACACATACACACTCATATATTACATTGTATATAATTTTACATACATATATGTAATATGTGTACATATGCATATATATGCATATATGTATACATATATATATATGTAGGTACATATCTGTGTATGTGAGTATCTTAATATGTTGTCTGATGTATCTTTGTGATTAGATCTGGATTAATACTGACAGAAATACCACAGCAGTGATTCTGTGTTCTTCTTAGAGCATCCACTCTGTAGACTCAAGATATCTACTTATTCAAAATTAACTGCTGAAGTTAATTTTGATCATTTGTTTAAGGTGGTGTCTGCTAGGTTCTGCACTGTTACGTTACTATGTCTCTCTTTGTAGTTAGTTGAATATCTTTTGGGGGGGGGAGATGCTTTGCCAATATGTAGATATCCTGTTTCTCATAAACCCTGCTTCTTTTAACCCCTCATTTAATATCCATTAATGATTCTTCCTTGATACAGTTACGGTAGTAGCCAAATAGTGATAGTCCAATTCCATTATTCCATCTAAATTTATTAGTTGGTATTCTAAAATGTCTTCTTTATTCCATTTATTTATTTTTACATTTTAAAAATGTCAGTATAGATTCATGAATTCTTATTTTAATGTCTATAATTTATTATTCTTCGTCATTATTTTGATGCTGAAGCTGTCCCAGATTTAGTCAGTAGTTGCCCCTTCAACCTGACTCCTGTATCCTATGGACATGTCTCTACAGTTTTTGACTACTTCCTGATTTTCTGGCAAGATGTCCCAAGCTCATCTTGTACTTTCTCGGCCACGTTCTTGGAATCAACCTGGTTCTATCAAGTAGACAGGGCTACATACAATTCAGAGTCTCGTCATCAGATGTGTTTATTGCTGCCAGGATTTCTTTGGTTCTATACTCTCTCAGTGGACAGAGCTAGGAAATAAATTGCATGTATTTATATGTGTACACACCCACCTACCCACACACACACTCCTATTTATTGATCTTTTAAAAGCCATACATCCATACTGATACTGCCAATTGCAATCTGACAACACAAGTTTTGTTTTAGCCTCCCACTTCCTACATTTGTAACTCACTTTTTTTTTTTGTCAGTGAAAAACCTGGGCCCTATTTCGCAGCATATATTGCTTATTTTTACAATACACGTTAAGTATTTTAAGAATTGCTAATCTGTTTCATAGCAAAAAATAACCCACTTACTAACTGGAGTTTAACATTAAATATTTTTTGTTTGTTTTGAATATGTGAAATATAACGTGGCTCAAAAAGACAAAACTGCATAAAATGTTATACTCTGAGAAGAGTTACGTCCATTCCCCACCCTTCTACCCCATTTTCATCTCCCCTTATTTTCCACCCAGTTTCTAACTCTAGATAATCAACCTTATTAGATTCTTGTTTTTCTATGTTTATTTTGCTCACTTGAGAAAATGGATTTTTTCTTACTTGCATTTTGCTTTTTTCATTTAGCCAGTATATCCAGAATATCACTTTCCGTCATCTCAAAGAGCTCTTCCTCATTTTTTTCTGAATACTCAACATTTTACAATTACAAACAATGCTGTATATGAACTTATGTACTTACTATTGGTTGTGTATTTTCAAGGTAAATTCCATGAAGTAGGATTGCTGAGTCAAAAGGAAAATGGATGTGTAATTTTTTTAGATATTGCCAGTTCCCAAAAAATGTTGTACAAATTTGCATTCATTAGCAATGCATAGGAGTGCTTCTCACTGTCTTGCCAACAGGATGTAGTTTCATACTTTTTATTTTTTGCCGATCTCATAGATAAGAAATGATACCTTTGTGAGGTTTTAATTTACATTTTTCTAGTTTTGAGTGACACAGAAGATCTTGCAAATATTTTCATTCAGTTTGTCAGTTGTCCTTTCACTATTTTGTAGTGCTTTTGATATATATATTTAAAAATTAATGTAGTTAAATTAATGTTTTTTATTTATTGCATCTGAATTTTGAGTCATAGGTATAGAAAGCCTTTCACTATACTAAGGATATAAGGGAATTCAGGTGGGATTATATAAGTATTTAAATGATTCTAGCCCTAAAACTTAATTTTTCTTTGGGAGATTAGGGTAGGAAATAGGGGGCGTTATTTAAAACCTCTGATTGAAAAGTAGCTGCAGAGGAGCTGAGAATTAAGTAGAAAGTGGCAGCTGAGAAAATGAATAGAGCTTTTGGTAGTTTCATGGCTCTTTGGGGACCAAAATTGGAATTCAGGGCCCTTCCAAAGCCCATCCTAGAGGAGGGATCTTGATAAACACCTGTGACTTTGATATCAGAACCCATGAGTATAAAGGAGTAAAGATGAATCAGAAATACACCTAATCTTCGGAAGGACTTATACCTAGTTTTGAAGATTTCAATCTCTGATTATATTAAGATAATCTTCCTCTACTCTAGAAGTCTTCAAGAAGCAAAAATAAGCTTTCTTGGAAGGAAAATAATATATAGAGCCTCACATTGTCTCTGAAAATTTTCATATATGATGTCTGGAATTCAGTAAAAAAATAACCTAGCCTATAAAAAAAAAGAGTTACTGTACAGATATTAAGAGAGGAAAAAACCAAACAGGCAATAGAAACAGAATCCTAATATTTCAGATTCAGGTTATTAGAGGTGGACTTTAAATAAATGGGATTAAAAAATTCAAGGAGTTAAAAGAGAAGATGGAAAATTTTAGCAGAGAACTGATATCTCTAAGAAGAGTCAAATGGAAATTCTATGACTAAAATTATAACTGAAATTAATTAATCACTGCTGGAGAGAATCAGGAAACTGAAAATAGTTCAGAAGTAAATATTCAGACAACCATGGAGAGACAAAAGGAGGAAAATTTTAAAAAATATTGAAGAAACACATGGGACATAAAATTCTGATGTGTGTAATGTATTCCATAATGAGAGATGAGAGAGCAAGAGAGCAATAATTGAGCAAAAGCAACATTTGAAGAGATAATGTTCAAGAGTTTTACAAAACTAAGGAAAGATACCAACCCAGAGATTGAAGAGGCACTTTGAACCTCAAGCAAGATAAAAGTTAAGAGAACCGTACTACTATATATTCCATAGGAAAACAGCTGAAAACCAAAGATGAAGAGAAAAAATATTAAAAGCAACCAGAGAAAAAGAAAATACATTATCCTTAAAGGAATAAAGAGAAAAAATAATAGTCGGATTTTCATCATAAACAATCAAAGACAGAAGATAAGGGTGGTGCTGAAAGAAAATAATTATGAATATAGAAGTGTATACATAAAAAGTCCAAGTGAAGGCAAAACAAAGATACTTTCAAACAAAGTAATATGAAAAGAGTATCAGCAGACCAACACCAAAGACCCTATTAAAGGGAATTATTTCTTCATCCTAAGGGAGATTATTTTAAATGGAAATATAGAGCAAGTGAAGAACAAAGGAAAGGGTGAATATAATGAACATTGACTGTACAGAACAATATAGTATCTGGAGGGGTATAAGGTATATGTAAAAAAATAAAATATACCAAAATAGGAGCCAAAAGTTGGGGCAGGGATAAAGGAAACAAAATCTTCTAAGAGTGCTTTCATTATTTAAGAAACGGTAAAGTTCTAATTCATACTGGATTTTGACAAGTGAGAGTACATGCTTGTAATCACTAAGATAACTAAATTAATAGCAAAGAGATTGTATGATTAACAAGGAAATAGGGAAGAATGAAACAATTAAAAAGAAGATAAGAGGGCTTCCCTGGTGGTGCAGTGGTTGAGAGTCAGCTTGCCGATGCAGGGGACGTGGGTTCGTGCCCCGGTCCGGGAGGATCCCACGTGCCACGGAGCGGCTGGGCCTGTGGGCCGTGGCCGCTGGGCCTGCGTGTCCGGAGCCTGTGCTCCACAATGGGAGAGGCCACGGGGGTGAGAGGCCCGTGTACCACAAAAAAAAAAAAAAAAAAAAAAAAAAAGGTAAGAGAGAAATTAGGGCCAGTAAGAAGGAATCCAAAAGGAAAGCAAGTAGAAGGGTAAGTAGACTTAAGGATAAAAGTAGGAAGTAGATTTAAAGCTATAGTATCCATATTTGTAGAATTGTAAATGTGCTGAATACTATAATTGTTGGACAGAGACTATCAGATTAGATTAAAACCAACAATAACAATAAAGCAATGTCATATTTTTAAAAAACTAGTCATTTAAGGTGACAATGAGGTGATAAAAATGTATTTTGTGCCAACATGAACCCAATAAAATATGTTATAGCTATATTAATATTAGAGTGGAATTTAAGTCAAAACCCATCAGTAGAGAAGGGAAGGAACATTTAATTATAAAACAAAATTTAATACTTCAGGAAAATATAACTCCTAAATTTGTCTCCACATAATAACATCAGTGACAATTATATAATGTAAGCAGTTACAGACATGGCATAATGATGGTGGGGGATTTTTAACACAAGTAGAAGAAAGATGAGTGAGAATATGAAAAATATAACCCACATGCTTAGTGTATTTGGTTTGGTAGACATATGTAGAACTCAGTAACCACTAGCTGCCTAATACATATTCCTTTCTGGTGCATATGGGATACTTAACAAAATTGTTCATAGGTTGAGCCTTAAAGCAAGTCTCAACATATTTCAAAGGATTGAAATCACACTGGAAATGTTTTCAGTTAACTCACACTAGAAATCAATAACAAAAAGATATAAATTTATTTATTTATAAAATTTTAAAATAAATCTAAGTAGCTGAAGCTCATTTTCAGGACAAAGCCTCATATTGAAGAGTAACTTCTGGAAATAACTTTCAAATTGAGCAGGGTAGGAACAAAATAAAAGTGAGGGAAATAAAAAATTCCAGGTAAACGTGGGAATGGAGTAAACCCCAACTGATCTCGGAAAAAAATTCAAGGCCATATTAAAACTTCACAAAAACAACAGAAGAATGATTGCTAGAGTCGTGAAGCTAGAAAAATTATCATGATTGAACATTCATTTCAAACATTAAGGAAAAATTATTTCATGTAATATTTAGCAACAAAAAAAATAATTTGAGTCAAATTCCATGCAAAGTCATTATGGGCAAAAAAGTTAAACTTGTAAATACTTGAAGCATGCCAAAGAACCATGTTCATAAATATATAACAACTGTAACCTAATATTTAAATACAAGTAAACAAAGTAAATATGTGAGATATGAATGAACAAGTAAATTACAATTATGAAAACTCAGAAATGAGAGAATATTAAGATAATTAAAATCGACAAAATTCATATTCCTATCTGAAGACTAGAAGACAAACATAACAGATAATGCCATATGAGAAACAGAGGGTAACAAGACACTTAAAAATCAAAATTAAATGAAGAAAGAGGTGAAAAAGAGAAGGTGCAGTTGTAAAAATTCAGCAAAGATTCAATAAAAGTAATAGCACTTCTTGAACAAGGAAAGCAAAGCAGTGAAACAATACTAAAGTTAAAATTGGAAGTACTTGCTGACATAAAACAGTAGATGTTACTAGGTTAATTTCTTAATAGGAAGATAAAGGATTTCTTATGTGATTGATTCTGTTTTCTCTACAAAGTATAAGACATGTCTATCTGAAGAGAATAAAGGAAATTGGTGATTTAGTAGCACGTTTGATGAAAAATGAGAAAGAATGAAATAATTCTTTTGAGGTTAGAAAAGTGAAAGTACTGGGGTATAGTAATAGGTTTGTTAAGCCATCTTGAATGCCCGAAATTTATGGTTATAAATTCAGAGTGAAAAGTCAACATGGTGTGTGTTTTTCTCCAATATCATTATGTAATTCTGGATCAAGGTCAAGCCAGACATCATTTATTTGAGGTTCTACCAGATAAGTATTAAGGAAGGAGAGAAGTAAAGGAAGTTAAGGGTAAAGTTGTCCTTTAGTATCCGTGAGGGGGCTGGGATTGGTTCTAGGACCCATGTGGATACCAAAATCTGTGGATGCTCAAATTCCTTATGTAAAGTGGCATAGTACAGTTTGCTCTCTGTATCTGTGGGTTCCTCATCCGTGGATTCAAACAACCTGTGGATATGGAGGGCCTACTGTTTTGCAAATGAGGAATTTCAGTGCTGAACTATGGCCTATAAACTGCTTCACTAGAGACAAAACATGAAGAAAAAATGTGGTACTGGGCTTCCCTGGTGTCGCAGTGGTTGGGAATCCGCCTGCTGATTCAGGGGACACAGGTTCTTGCCCCGGTCCAGGAGGATCCCACATGCCGCGGAGCAGCTGGGCCCATGAGCCATGGCCACTGAGCCTGCTCGTCCGGAGCCTGTGCTCTGCAACAGGAGAGGCCACAGCAGTGAAAGGCCCGCATACCGCAAAAAAAAAAAAAAAAAAAAAAAAGTGATAGTGAAAAAGTGGTAGAATCAGTGGATTAGACATCTCAAAAAAGGTAAAGGAATTGACTGCGTGGGGGTACTAAAGTAGAGAGGCTCAAAGCATGGAAGGGTATGTGTAGAAAATGGAAAAAAATGAAATAATGGTTTTGATTGAAAATGACGAGATCAAGATTATGAGTATGACACCTGAGTTGGTGAAATGCGGTGGAAGAACAGGTCATTAGAAGTGAGGTAGTCAATAAGATTTTGAAATTCCATTTAATGACTAGGTCTTTAATATACTCAAAAATATTTCCTTTTTAAATATGAACTTTTTATTTTATATTTAGAAAATTTTAGTCTCTCTATATGGAGTGTTTCCTTTCTATCGTCAGTATATGTAAAATCTGTCCAAATGATGAAGAATATATTCATTTTCTTAAATTCTTAAAATCTTTGTCTGACAAAAATGCAATTGTGATATTTCCGAATACATACTGCTGTTCAGTCTAGCCATATGTAGATTCTTTTGTATAAAGATTTGATTATATAGTTAACGTCATAATGCACTTTAAAATTTTGCAGTGTAACACTTTATGGATTTTAGTTTTCCTTTTGAATATATTGGAAAATATTGTTAATACCACTTATTAATTACCGGTTTTCAATAAATTACAGCTAAACATTTACCATTTTGGAATTTAAAGTATGACATCATGGCAAAGTTTCGAAGAAGGACTTGCATCACTTTGTCACTTTTTATTCTATTTATTTTCTCTCTGATGATGGGTTTAAAAATGCTGAGACCACATAAAGCTGCTTTTGGAGATCCTTTTGGACTTGACCTTCTTCCAGAAATTCGGCAACAAACTCCTCATTTGGTAAAAACTTTTGATTCCCAAAAGAGTGACAGAATCGACAGTGAAACAAACGTCAAGAATTTAAAAAGTGTTGAAATCACTATGAAACCTTCCAAAGCCTCTGAACCTTACCCAGAAGAACTGCCACCTCGGAATTATTTTTTACATGTATTTTATTACAGCTGGTATGGAAATCCACAATTTGATGGTAAATATATACATTGGAACCATCCAATCCTCTCGCATTGGGACCTTAGAATAGCCAAGAAATATCCACAAGGGAAACACAACCCCCCAGATGACATTGGCTCCAGCTTTTACCCTGAGTTGGGAAGTTACAGCTCTCGGGATCCTTATGTCATTGAAACGCACATGAAACAAATGTACTCAGCTTCAATTGGTAATTATTTTATGTGTGTGTTTAGATATGTGTGTGTATGTATGTGAGTGTGTATGTATATGTATGTGAGTTTGTGTGTATAAATAATTTTTTATAGAACATTAATTACTAATTAGTCTTCACATTGTTGTTAATTATAATTTTAAGCTTACATACCATAAATTAAAGTGTTGCTAAGCATCTTTTAACATGTTAACACTAACATTTCTGGATATAATATTTTTATTCTAATTTAATACTAATTTCTAATTTAGTACTCCTGAATTTTATTAAATTATGATTGACATAAGCTGCAATGAATTCTCTCACTTTGAGGTACATCTGTTTAAATATCACCCCAATCGTGAAGTAAAATATTCTGTAGCTTCCCTTATTCAGCCCTCCCTACATTCCAGGAAACTGTATCTTATTTTTATCACTGTAGAGTAGTAGTTGTAAATATTCTATTATTATATAAAAATAGAATCATCACACACTTATGTGTGTGTGTGGTGTAGGGGGGAGTCTTTTGCTCAGTATGCTGTTTTGAAATTTACCCATGTTGTTGACTCTATCAGTAGTTTAGTCATTATTATTGCTTAATAGTATTCCATTGTATGATTATAGCAATTTGTTTCTGCATTCGTCTTGATGCACATTTGTGATATTTCATACTTTAGGCATGTAGCATAGAATTTGGTCATTTTTGTTTGTTTTTTAAACTAGTCTGACAAACTCTTATATTTTAACTCCTGTTTATTTCATTTTTATTTAATGTAATACTGATATGGTTGATTTTAAATGTTTCATTTTGCTATTTGTTTTCTGTTTCTCTCTGTTCTATTCCTTTTCCTCCTTTTTTCTGCCTTTACTTGTATTGAAAATGTTTATTCTATCTTATATTCTCTTCTGGCTTATTAGATATATTCCTTCATTTTATTTATTTTATGATTGCTCTGACGTTTACAACATGCCTCTTTAACTTAATTGTTGGGAAGTCACAAATTATTCTTATTGTTGTCCCCCCCTTCCTCTCAACTTTCTCTTCCCTCTAACTTCTGGCACTCCAATTACACATATTTACATGTTGTCCCACAAGTAAATAATATGAAAAAAATGTGTAATTGGGTATCTGAAAATTCTTCAATTTATTAATATACCCTTTATAAAACTCTCCCTGTTTTGGTTCCCTGTGTCTTGTTAGTGTCTCTAGCACTAGGGCCAAAAGAAGAAATTGGGTATTCTAACATTTTTCTGACTCTTCAGAAGGTGCCAACTCACCGTTGAGCTGATATGGGTATAGAGACATGCAAGACTTTTTCATGAACAAAACAATATAAAGTCCTGTGAATCTACATCAACTATGTGCAAGGTGACTTGTTTTTCTTTTGTGGAGTAATTGGTTACTTTTCAACTATTTTTTGAAAATCTAACATTCTAGTATATATTTATAGCTCTAGTTTCTATGTTGTATGACAAAATATGACATAAAATAGGATTGGTAAATTGAGAGAGCATTGACTGCTCTGTGTGTATGTATCTGCCTCTATTTACAATTTACTTTTGTAGGGAGAATCTTTCAAAAGACTTTTTTCCTATTTTCTACAAAGTATTTGTATCACATTCAAGTCATTTTTGTTATTTCAAGATTGATTTGTTTATGGCTATAAGAGTATACAATGAGGGCTTTTTAAAATCTCAGATGTATAACTTACATGTACACATACTCATAACACATATAAGTATTATATATAAATATATAAATGACATACTGCATATTTTATAATTTTAATTGTGATTAGGAAGAGTTTCAGTTCATATTTAGACTTATGCCTAACACTTATAAAGATCTTCCCCCATATATTTTTTACTGCTATGTAATTTTTTGAACATGAAATGTTTTAAAACATTGTCAACAGTACAATTTTAAGTGTTGACAGTCACACTATTGGTGCAAATATTTTATTTCTTTGGTTGATTTTCCACTGGGGAACACCTAACACTTGTGAGTAATAAAAGTGACATTACAGTCTATCTGTAAATAAATTATTTCCTTATCAGTTAAATATTGAATTATACTCATTTTATTGAGAAATAACTGACATATGTTATATAGGTTTAAGATGTGTAGGATATTGATTTTATATATTTATATTTCAGTATGATTGCCATTATAGATAGCATTAGTTAAAACCTCTATCACATCCCCTAATTATCATTTCTTTAGTGATGGGAATAATTAACACATAGGCTCTTAGCAAGTTTCATGTTTATGATTCAGTTTTGTTGTCTATAATCATTGTACTGTGTATTATATCTCCATGTCTTAATTTATATACTAGTTGCAAGCATGTACCTTAAACAGTATATCTCCCATTTCCCCACTTCTGATACCCTAGTAACCACCCTTCCATTCTGTTTCCTTGTGTTCAATATTTTTTTTATATTCCACATATAAGAGATAATTTGTAATATTTGTCTTTCTGTGTCTGACTTATCTCACTTAGCATAAATCCTCACTATCCATCATGTTGTTGCAAGTGGTAGGATTTCCTTTTTGTTGTGGCTGAGTAGTATTCCATTTCCATATATATTTATATATATACATATATATTATATATATATACGTATATATTTCATATATATATATAATGGAATATATATACACACACCACATTTACTCATTGGTGGACACTTAGGTTGTTTTTGTACATTGGTTATTGTGAATAATGCTGCATTAAACTTGGTAGTGCACATATCACTTTAATAACCTGTTTTCATTTCCTTTGGATATATTCCCAGAAGTCAGATTGCTACATCATGTGGTAGTTCTGTCTGTAATTTTTTGAGGAATTCCTGTACTCTTCTCCATAGTGACTAAACTGTTTATAGTCCCAACAGCTGTGCACAAGAGTTCCCTTTTTTCCCCACATCTTCACCAACACTTGTCACTCTTGTTTTCTTGGTGATAGCTATTGATACAGCTGTGAAAGGATATCTCACTGTGGTTTTGATCTGATCTTTATGATTTCTTTCCTTCTGCTAACTTTGGGGTTTTTTTGTTCTTCTTTCTCTATTTGCTTTAGGTGTAAGGTTTATTTGCGATGTTTCTTGTTTCTTGAAGTAGGATTGTATTGCTATAAACTTCCCTCTTAGAACTGCTTTTACTGCATCCCATAGGTTTTGGGTCATCATGGTTTCATTGTCATTTGTTTCTAGATATTTTTTGATGTTCTCTTTGATTTCTTCAGTGATCTCTTGGTTATTAAGTAGTGTATTGTTTAGCCTCCATGTGTTTGTGTTTTTTCCTATAATTGATATCTAGTCTTATAGCATTGTGGTCGGAAAAGATACTTGATACAATTTCAATTTTCTTACGTTTAACAAGGCTTGATTTGTGACCCAAGATATGATCTCTCCTAGAGAATGTCCCATGAGCACTTGAGGGGAAAGTGTATTCTGTTGTTTTTGGATGGAATGTCGTATAATTATCAATTAAGTCCATTTGTTTAATGTATCATTTACAGCTTGTGTTTCCTTATTTATTTTCATTTTGGATGATCTGACCATTGGTGAAAGTGGGGTGTTAAAAGTCCCCTACTATTATTGTGTTACTGTTGATTTCCCCTTTTATGGCTGTTAGCATTTGCCTTATGTATTGAGGTGCTTCTATGTTGGGTTCATAAATATTTACAATTGTTATATCTTCTTCTTGGATCGATCCCTTGATTATTATGTAGTGTCCTTCTTTGTCTCTTGTAATAGTCTTTACTTTAAAGTTTATTTTGTCTGATAGGAGAATTGCTACTCCAGCTTTCATTTGATTTCCATTTGCATGGAATATCTTTTTCCATCCCCTCACTTTCAGTCTATATGTGTCCCTAGGTCTGAAGTAGGTCTCTTGTAGACAGCATATATGCCAGTCTTGTTTTTGTATCCATTCAGCCAGTCTATGTCTTTTGGTTGGAGCGATTAATCCATTTACATTTAAGATAATTATCAATATGTATGTTCCTATTACCATTTTCTTAATTGTATTGGGTTTGTTATTGTAGGTCTTTTCTTCTCTTGTGTTTCCTGCCTAGAGAAGATCCTTTAGCATTTGATGTACAGCTACTTTGGTGGTGCTGAATTCTCTTAGCTTTTGCTTGTCTGTAAAGGTTTTAATTTCTCTGTCGAATCTGAATGAGATCCTTTCTGGGTAATCTTGGTTGTAGGTTTTTCCCTTTCATCCCTTTAAATATGTCCTGCCACTCCCTTCTGGCTTGCAGAATTTCTGCTGAAAGATCAGCTGTTAACCTTATGGGGGATTCCTTTGTATGTTATTTGTTGTTTTTCCCTTGCTGCTTTTAATATTTTTTCTTTGTATTTAATTTTTGATAGTTTGATTAATATGTGTCTTGGTATATTTCTCTTTGGATTTATCCTGTATGGGACTCTGTGCTTCCTGGTCTTGATCGACTATTTCCCTTTCCATATTAGGGAAGTTTTCAACTATAATCTCTTCAAATATTTTTTCAGTCCCTTTTTCTTTTCTTCTTCTGGGACCCCTATAATTCGAATGTTGGTGCATTTAATATTGTCCCAGAGGTCTCTGAGACTGTCCTCAATTCTTTTCTTTCTTTTTTCTTTATTCTGCTCTGCAGTAGTTATTTCCACTATTTTATCTTCCAGGTCACTTATCTGTTCTTCTGCCTTAGTTATTCTGCTACTGATTCCTTCTAGAGAATTTTTAATTTCATTTATTGTGTTGTTCATCATTGTTTGTTTGCTCTTTAGTTCTTTTAGGTCCTTGTTAAACGATTCTTGTATTTTCTCCATTCTATTTCCAAGGTTTTGGATCATCTTTACTATCATTATTCTGAATTCTTTTTCAGGTAGACTGCCTATATCCTCTTCATTTGTTAGGTCTGGTGGGTTTTTACCTTGCTCCTTCATCTGCTGCGTGTATCTCTGTCTTCTCATTTTGCTTCACTTACAGTGTTTGGGGTCTCCTTTTCACAGGCTGCAGGTACGTAGTTCCCGTTGTTTTTGGTATCTGTCCCCAGTGGCTAAGGCTGATTCAGTGGGTTGTGTAGGCTTCCTGGTGCAGGGGACTAGTGCCTGTGTTCTGGTGGATAAGGCTGGATTTTGTCTTTCGGTGGCAGGACCACGTCCAGTGGTGTGTTTTGTGGTGTCTGTGACCTTATTATGATTTTAGTCAGCCTCTCTGCTAATGGGTGTGGTTGTGTTCTGTCTTGCTAGTTGTTTGGCATAGGGTGTCCAGCACTGTAGCTTGCTGGCCATTGAGTGGAGCTGGGTCTTATCATTGAGATGGAGATCTCTGGGAGAGCTTTCGCCTTTTGATTTTACATGGAGCTGGGAGGTCTCTGGTGGACCGATGTCCTGAACTTGGCTCTCCCACCTCAGAGGCACAGGCCTGACACCCAGCTGGAGCACCAAGACCCTGTCAGCCACAAGGTCTCTAGTGTTGGAGGGTCTCCTGCAGAGGCGGGGGGGTGGCTGTGGCTCACCATGGGGACAAGGACACTGGCAGCAGAAGTTCTGGGAAGTACTCCTTGGCATGAGCCCTCCCAGGGTCTCCTCACTGTGGTTTTGATTTGTATTTTCCAAGTGATTCGTAATATTTTCACATACCTGTTGGCCATTTGCATGTCTTCCTTGGAAAAATGCCTCTTTGGTTCCTCTGCCCATTTTAAAATTGAATTGTTTGCTTGTTTGTTTGGTTTTTGTTACTGAGTTATATGAAGTTTTTGTAACTGATGGATATTAATCCCATTACATGGTTTGCAAATAATTTCTCCCATTCTGTCGATGCCTTTTAATTGTGCCGTTGTTGCTTTTGCTGTGTAGAAGCTTTTAAGATTGATATAGTTCCACTTGCTGATTTTTTCTTTTGTTATTTGTGCTTTCGGTGTTATATGCAAAATATCAGTGCCAAGACCAATATCAAAGATCTTCCATCCTATGTTTACTTCAGGGTGTTTTATATCAGGTCTTATGTTTACTCTTTGATCCTTTTCAAGGTGATTTTTGTGAGTAGTGTAGGATAGGCCCAACTTTCTTTTCTACGTATGGTTATTTAGTTTTCCCAGCATCAGTTGTTGAAGAGACTGTCCTTTCCCCGTAGGCTGTTCTTGGTTCTCTTGTCATGTATTGATTCCTCAAGGTGTAAAGTTAGATTGTTTCTTTGCAATTTTTCCCATTTCTTAATATCTGCATTTATCACTAAACTTTCAGATCTGCTTTTGCAGCATCCCATAGGTTTACATATGATGTGTTTTTATTTTCATTTGTTTTAAGATAATCTTTGATTCCCATTTTGATTTCTTCGTTCACCCATTGGTTGTTCATGAGATTTTCCAGCTCTTTTGATTGTTATAAGTATAGCTGTCCCAGCTTCCTTTTGGTTTCCACTTGCATGGAATATCTTTTCATCCTTTCACTTTGAGTTTATGTCCATCCTTAAAGTTTTCTTGTTGGCACCATACAGTTGGGTCTTGTTTTTCATCCATCCAGCCACTTATGTGCCTTTTGATTGGTGAATTCAATCCATTTACATTTAGAGTAATTATTAATATGTGAGGACTTATTAATGCCCTTTATTAATTGCATTTTGGTTTTGTATTTCCATTATTTCTCTCTTTCTGCCTGCATTTGTATATTGGTTATTTTCCATGGTGGTATGCTCTTTTTCCCCCTTTTCTGTCTTTTGTGGATCTCCTCCAGATTTTTGTTTTATTGTTACCAAGGGGGTTATCTGTAAAACATCTTACACATAAAAAAGTCCATTTCAGGCTGAAAGCAACTTATTTTTACTCCCTAATGTGTCTACCATTTTGCTCCTCCCTTTGTATTATTGATGTCACAATTTACCTCTTTTTTGTTGTATATTTATTAACAACTTAGAGCAGCTATAGTTACTTTTCCTACTCTTTCATTTAGCCTTTATACTATAGTTGAATAGTTAACACACCATATTACTACAGAGTTATAGTTTTCTAAGTCTGACTGTATATTTCTCAATTTGGCCAGTGTATTGTGTAATTTTGTATGTTTTCATTTGGCTGATTAGCCTGTTTTCATTTCAGCTTGAAGAACTCCTTTAAGCATTTCTTGCAAAGCAGATGTAGTCGTGGTGAACTCCCTTAGATTTTGTTTGTCTGGGAAAGCCTTTACTTTACTTCTCCTTCATATGTGAAGGATAATTTTGCTAGATAAAGCATTCTTGGCTGACCATTTTTGTCTTTCAGCTCTTCAAATATGTCATTCTGCCGTCCGCTGGCCTGAAGAGTTTCTGCAAAGAAATCTGCTGATAGCTTAATGGCAGTCCATTGTAGATTTAATTCTTTTTTTTATTTTTTCCTTGCCTGCCTTTAAAGTCTCAGAGAACGTCTTTTTGCATTAAGATAATAGGATTGTCTATTAGCTTTGTAGACTTGTATATCCAAGTATTTCCTCAGATTTTGGAAGTTCTCAGCTATTATTTCTTTAAATTAACTCCCTGCCCTCCCCCTTCTCTGTCTGGAACCCTGATTATTCTGATATTTGCCTTTTTGATGGATATTCATAGATCACGTAGGCTTTCTTTGCTCTTTTTTAATCTAAATTCCCTCTTCTGTCATTTCAAAATTCCTATCCTCCAAGTTACATTTTTTTTTTTCTTCCATATAGTCAGGACTGCTGCAGATCTTCTGTATTGCATAATTCTTCAGGTCATTCATTGAATTTTCAGTTTCAGAATTTTGTTTGGTTCTTTATAATAATTTTAATAATTTCCTTCTCTTTAATAAAGAAAAGGAAATAAAGAAATCATTTTATTCCTGATTTCATTGAATTGTCTTTCTGAGTTTTCTTGTAACTTGTTGAGTTCCTTCAGAACAGCTAATTTGAATTCTTTATTAGTTAGATCATATGTTCTGCACCTTGTAGCTTGGTTGCTGGAAAATACTATTTTCTTTTTGTGATGCTGTATTTCCTTGGTTTTATTTATAGTTCTTGTGGATATGGTTTGATGCTGTCACATTTGAAGTAGTAGATACCTCCTTAACTCTGCTCGTGCCCTCTGCATATGACATATTATCTTTATAGTGTTGATATTTGAGTTTTTTCCCCTGTGAAGCTATATCTGCTCGAGTATACTTCTTATCCCCTGTGGGCAGACTTTTAAGCTTTTATGTCTACTTGGCTTTTAACGTTTCACCAGGTTGGCTGTTGGAAACCTCTTTTGTTTCTCAGAATGTGGCCACTATAGCTCAGATTTGTGGTTTCCCACTTACTGTGAGAAACCACTGACTGTAGTGTCTTGTTTTCTTAGTGGGCTCCCTGTTTACCAGCACACATTTCCGGAGGTTAACTCTGGAGTGAGCACAAGGAGCCAGCAGCAAAGTGGGAGGAGGTGTGGGTGACAGCACTGAGGTGTATTGAGAGTGCCCACAGACCTAGTTGTGCAATCTCAGTGGGTGGTGTTCCAACAGGCTCATGGCTGGCGTGCTACCCCTTTAATGCGATTCGAAATTCTTTTCTCCTCTTTGCCATCATCCTCCCTTCCCTCAGTTGTGAAGCTCCCACCTTAGTACTCCAGGTGCTGGTGAAGAGAAATGGGTTTCTCCAGCCATATCCTGCCCAGCTGGGGTAGCCTGTTACCCACTGCTTTCTTTTCCCCATGAAGGAGAGGTTACCTCCACTGGATAAATCAGCCTTGTTCAGTGTTTCCTTGGGGGAGGGGCAGCACCAGTAAAGTTTCTCATAATTCCTTCTCTGTGACCAAATTCAAGTCCTTTTGTGAAGGCTGTACTTCTGCAAGTTTTCTTCCATGCATGAGTGCCTGCCAGGGATAGCAGTCACTCAATTTTTGCCTGATAGCAGCCAGTGGGGGTCTAGGCAGATTTGCTGGCCCTGCTGGTTTGGCAGCCCTTAGAGAGGTTTGTCTGTTTCTTGCTACACTGTTGGCGGAGATTCCTCACAGGTCCCTTGGAGTGAGGTGCTAGGTCCCAAAATACCCACAGAGGTGATTCATTTATGTAAGGATATCTAATTAAAAAGGGAGATATAAAGGAGGACCATCTTATGCCACCATGTTGATGATGTCACTTCCTATTATACTTATCATTATTAGGCAAAGAATAATTTAACTATAAAAACAGTGAACACAAAACACTATTTTGGTCCATGGAACTATCATGCTGACCCTGGCATTTTTTTAATTGAAGAAGACAGTCAGTGAAGGCTATTTAAATTGCTATATGGTTGAATGTGCTTTAACTTCTTTAACATTCATATTTTTCCTTTGATATAAATGGCCTCATTTTTATTTTTATTGAATTGCTCTGTGAGGTAATGATACTTTTGTATCTCACAGTATAAGCTGGTTAATTATTTGCTTTACAATTAAAGTGTTATGTGTATAAATATTAGCGGTTTAACCTTTTTTTCTAGAAAAGAATGAAATTAAAATGAAGTATTAATGTTATATTTAAATTCCAACTATTATAATAATGTCTCAGATAGCAGATAGAAGCCACTGATAGATATGTATCCTTTTCAAGTCTTTATCACAGATGAGTACCTTTTTTTATAAAATTTTCAAAAAACATAGTGTAGTATTCAGAATAATGGCCCCAAAGATGTACACATTCTAATGCCCAGAATCTCTGAATATATTGTCTTACAAGGCAAAAGGAATTAAGGATGCAGATGCATAATTAAGATTGCTCATTAGTTCACCTTGAGGTGGGACTAATCTAATCATTGAAGTCCCTAAATGTAGAAGAGCGAAAAGAGAGAGTCAGAGATAAGTGATCTTAAAAGGACTCATCTTGCTCTGCCTGCTTTTGAAATGGGGTTAGAAAAGTCATGAGCCAAACAATGTGGTGTCTTCCACAAGCTCAGAACAGCAAGGAAACAGCTTCTTCCTTGGAGCCTCTAGAAAGGAATGTAGTTCAGTGCAACCCCTTGATACTAGCCTAGTGAGACCCATGTCAAATTCTGACCTATAAAACTGTAAGATAATAAATTTTCATTGTGTTAAGCCATTAAATTTGTGTTAATTTGTTGTGGTAGTAATAGTAAACTAATACACTTAGCAAAACATAATTCATTCTATGTCTTTAAAATTATCTTCCCTTTCCTTCAGTTTAGCACTAAATACTTACTGAGTTTCTACCGTGTCCCAACCTTATGTTAGATTCTAGGGACAAGAAGAAGAATAAGTCACATATCTTGTACTTGCCTTTGTTTCCTTCAATGGTACTTCAAAAGCACTAGATGGAAACTAATATTAGAATATTTTCTGAAGGTGGAAATTATCAGTTTTTACAAGGCCACAATTATCTCTGTATCTCCTGCCTTTAAAATTTGTACATAAAAGTAGAAGAAATAGAACTTACAGTAAGATGAATTAGATTTTTGATGTTTAAATTAACATCTAACACAATGTCATAAATTTTCCTTTTAGAGTAATTGTATTAAGTTTAAAATGCATATTTATAAATGCAGATTGGTGATGGTTTCATATTGCTATAGATAACTGAGTTTTGTTCTACTGATTGCTTTATCTCTTGGGAGTGTGCTGGGTTTTTCTTGTTTTTACATATGCCTTGTAATTTTTTTCTTGAAAGCATGTTGTCTTCTGTAGGTCCATAGAACTGTAGTATGTAGCTTTCATCTCTGGAAAATGGACATGCCTCTCTTTCTGCTAAGAATGTAATATGGGCATTTCTTACTTCATTTGTTAAGACTGTACTATCGCCATTGACATGTTCTACTTTTGTCAAAAATCCAATGACTATGTATATTTGTTTGGGTTTATTTCAGGACTCTATTCTGATCTGTTGATTTAATATGTCTATCCTTTCATCAGTACCACCCTGTCTTGATTGCTTTAGCTTCCTGAAGTCAGATAATATGATTCCTCTTTGTTCTCTTTCAAAATTGCATTGGCTATTTAATTCCTTTGCCTATCCATATCAACTAGTCCTTATCTTTAAAATATCCTGGTGGAGTTTAGAGTGGGATTGCCTTGAATGTGTAGATCAATTTGAGGAAAGTTGACATTTTTAAAATAATTAAGTTACCACTTTTGAACAATAACAAGTTAAATATTCCATTCCATAAACGTGATGTATTTTTCCATTTATACAGGACTTTAAATTTTTTTAACTTCCTTTAGATTTTTATAATTTTCAGTGTACAGATTCTGTACATATATTTTTACATTTATTTTAAGTATTTTTCGGGGGAGTGCTATTATAAATGACACTGTTTTCTTAAATTTTTATTTTTTTGCCCATCAAAAGTGTGTAGAAATACTATATATTTATATCTATATCTTGTATCTTGTGATTTTGATAAACTCAGCTTATTAACTCTAGGAGCATTTTTGTGGATTCTTTGTGTTTATAGACAGTTGAATGCAAATAAAGACATGTTTGTATCTTCCTTTCTAATCTGTATACCTTTGTTTCTTTTTCTTGCCTTATTGCACTGGTTTGGACTTCCAATGTTATATGGATATAAGTGGTAAGAGAAGAGGATATACTTGATTTTGATCTTAGGGGAAAAGAAGTCTTTCTTCATTAAGTATTATATGAGTTCCAGGGGTTTTTTTAATGTCATTTATCAAGTCAAAGAAGTTCACTTCTATTACTAGTGCTGAGAGTTTTACCATGCTGAGTTTTATCAAATGCTTTTTTTCTGTACCCATTGATAAGATCTTTTAAAAATTTTTTTTCAAATTCTTTTTATTCTAGTAAAATACACATAACATAAAATTTACCATTTTAACCATATTTAAGTGAACAGTTCAATGATATTAAATACATACATAACACTGTAAATCATCACCCCCATCCATCTTCATAACTCATGTTCATAACTGAAACTTTACCTATTAAATGATAACTCCTTATTCCCCTCACCTCACCTTTGGCAACAATCATACTTTCTGTCGCTATTATTTTGTATCTAAGCACCTCATATAAGTAGAATCATACAGTATTTATCTTTCTGTGACTGTTTTATTTCACTTAGCATCATATGGGTTCATCCATGTTGTAGCATATTGCAGAATTTCATTCTTTTTAAAGATTGAATAATATTCCATTGTATGTAGATACCACATTTTGCTTATATATTCATCTGTTGATGGACACTTGAGTTGCTCCCACATTTTAGGCATGTGAATAATGCTATTATGAACATGTGTACAAATATAAATGTCTCTTCAATAACCAGACTTCAACTTCAATTTTTTTAGTTATATACTTAGATTGGAATTACTAGATTATGTGATAATCCTGTTTTTAATTTTTTGAGGAACTGCTCTGCTGTGTTCCACAGCAACTGTACTTTTTTACATACTTAACAACATTGCACAAGGATCTCAATCTTTCCACATCCTTGCCAACAATTGTTTTCTGGTATTTTTTTTTTTTTTAAATAGGAGCGAGCCTTATGTGTTTGAGGTAGTATCTCATTTTAATTTTGATTTGCATTTCCCTAATGATTAGCGATGTTGAACATCTTTTCATGTGCTCATTGGTCATTGAATATTTTCTTTGGAGAAATTTCTGTTTAAGTCCTTTGCTCATTTTTAGTCTGGTGGTTTATTTTTTTTATTGTTGAGTTTTAAGAGTTCTCTCTATACTCTGGATGTATTAATCCCTTGTCAGATAAATGATTTGCAAATATTTTCTCCCATCCTGTGGGTTGCATTTTCACTCTGTTGATAGTGTCTTTTGATGCACCAAATTTTTAAATCTTCATTAAGTCCAGTTTATTTATTCTTTATTTTGTTACCTGTGCTTTTGGTGTCATATCCAAATAAACATTACCAAATCTGATGTCAGGAAGCTTTTCCCCTATTTTCTTCTAAGAGTCTTATAGTTTTAGGTCTTACATTTAGATCTGTGGTCCATTTTGAGTTAATTTTTGTGTATGATGTTAAATAAGGGTCCAACTTAAATCTTTCGCATGTGAACATCCAGTTTTCCCAGCACCGTTTGTTAAAAAGACCGTCCTTGCCCCATTGAATGGTCTTGGCATCTCAGTCAAAAAAGATTTGAACATATATGCAAGGGTATATTTCTGGTCTTTATTCTATTCCATTAGTCTGTATGTTTGTCTTTATACCAGTACCACAACACACTATGTTGATTACTGTTGCTTTGTAATAAGTTTTGAAATCAAGAGGTATGAATCCTCCAATTTTGTCCTTTTTCAAGATTATTTTGGCTCTTCAGGATCACATGAAATTCTATATGATTTCAGGATGGGTTTTTCTATTTAGGCAAAAAATGTCATTGAGACTTTGATAGGGATCACATTGAATCTGTAGATCACTTTGAATAGTCGTGACATTTTAACAAAATTCTTTCAATCCATGAACATGCTTGCATTTTTCGTGTTGTTTAATTTCTTTTAGCAATGTTTTGTAGTTTTCATTGTACAAGTCTTTGCCTCCTTAAGTTATTTCATAAGTATATTTTCCTTTTTGATGCTATTGTGTTTGAATTGTTTTTGAAATTTTCTTTTCAGATTGTTTGTTGTTATTGTATAGAAATGAAACTAATTTCTGTGTGTTAATTTTGTATTCTGCAATTATGATTAATTCACTTATTCTAATTATTTTGTGTATGTGGAATCTTTAGAGTTTTCTACATATAAGATAATGTCATCTGCAAACAGAGAAAATTTTACTTCTTTCTTTCCAATTTGGATGCCTTTTATTTCTTTTTTCCCCCTAATTGCTGTCTAGAACTTCCAGTACTATGTTAAATGGAAGTGGTGAAAGTAGACATCCTTGCCTTGTTCTTGATCTTAGAGGAAAAGCTTTTAGTCTTTCACTTTTAGTCTTTTGAGTATGCTGTTCACTGTAGCTATTTCATCTAAAGCTTTTGTTATGTTGTGGTATTTTTTTTCCTATTCCTAGTTCTTGAGTGCTTTTAGGAAAGAGTGTTGAATTTTGTCAGATGCTTTTTCTGCATCAATTGAGATGACCATTTATTTATTTTTCCCTTCATTCTGTTAATGTGGTATATTACATTGATCAATGTCCATTTGTTGTATCATCCTAACATTCCAGGAATAAACCCTACCTAGTCATGATGTGTAACCCTTTTAGTATGCTGCTAAATTCAATTTGCTAATATATTTTTTGAGGAGTTTTGCATCAATATTCATAAGGGCTGGTAGTTTGTAGTTTTCTTGTGTCTTTGTCTGGCTTTGGTATTAAGGTAATGCTGACCTTATAGAATGAGTTGGGAAATATTCTCTCCTCTTTGGTTTTTGGAACAGTTTGAAAAGGATTGCTTCAGTTCTTTAAATATTTGGTAGAATTCACCCATGAAGCCATCTGGTCTAGGGCTTTTTTTATGGTCAGGAGATGTTTGTTTATTGATTGAATTTTCTTAATAGTGATAAGTCTATTCAAATTGTTTATTTCTTCATAATTCAGTCTGGGTAGGTTTTGGGCTTCTAGGAATTTGTCCATTTCATCTAGGCTATCAAATTTGCTGGTGTAAAATTGTTCGTAGTACTCTTTAGTTATCATTTTGCTTCTGTAGAATCAGTAGTAATATCCTCACTTTCATCTTTGATTTTAGTAATTTGTATCTTCTATCTTTTCCTCTTAGTTCATCCAGGTAAAGGTTTGTTGATTTTGTGATCTCTTCCAAAAAACAAATTTTGGTTTCATTGATTTTCTCTATTGTTTTTCTGTTTTGTGTTTCATTTATATCTGAGCTAATCTTTTATTATCTCCTTCCTCTGCTAGTTTTAGAATTAGTTTGTTCTTTTTCTAGTTCCTTAAGTTGTAAGGTTGTTTATTTGAGATTTTCCTTGTTTGTAACATTTACAGCTATTTGTTTACCCTTTAGCATCACTTTGGCCACATCCCATAAGTTTTGGTATGTCATGTTTTTGTTTTATTCATCTCTTTAAGTGTTTTCCAATTTCCCTTGTGATTTTTTCTTTGATCCATTGACTGTTTAATCTTTAGTGTTTAATATAGTTACTTATATGGATTGATTTTCAAATGTTGAATCTCATTTTTTATTCCTAGAATAAACCCCATTTAGTGATGATTTATTATCCTGCTTCTATATTGCTAAATCCTGTTTGCTCATCTTTTTAAAGGATTTTGTGTCCTTTTTCATATGAGATGTTTGTGGTTTTTCTTTTCTTGATGTCTTTGTCTTTTGTCATTAGAGTAGGTTATGACCTCATGAAATTAGTCAAGAAATCTTCCCTCTTTCATTTTCTGGAAGAGATTGAGTAGAGTTGGTTTTTTTTTTTTTTTTTTTTTAACCTATTTGATAGAATTCACCTGCAAAATCCTCTTGGGCTGGTGATTTCATTATTTTTTTAACTACAAAATTTCATTAATAGACATAGGACTATTCATGTTATCTATGTATTCTAGAGTGAGTTTGGGTACTTTTATGTTTGAAAGAACTGGTTTCATCTAATTTGTTAGTTTTTTGGGCAAAGAGCTGTGTGTATTATTTTTCTTATGCTTTTTTTTTTTGCTGTATGCGGACCTCTCACTGTTGTGGCCTCTCCGGTTGCGGAGCACAGGCTCCGGACGCACAGGATCAGTGACCATGGCTCACGAGCCCAGCCGCTCCACGGCATGTGGGATCTTCCCGGACCGGGGCATGAACCCGTGTCCCCTGCATCGGCAGGCGGACTCAACCACTGCGTCACCAGGGAAGCCCTCTTATGCTTTTAAAGCATATGGTGTCTATATAGATGTTGCCAAAAGATTTCTGCTTCTTTTCTCATTTTTTTCCTGTCAGTATTTATAGAGTTTTATTATTATTGTTGACTCTTTCAGTGAACCAACTTTTGGTTTCATTGATTCTCTAGAAAAAGAATGTGTGTTCTGCTGCTGTTGAATGGGCTATCTTATAAATGTCAGTTAGTTCAAGTTCTTGATAGTATTGTTCGGATCTTCTTTATCTTTTCTGATTTTCTGCTTGTTTTATCAGTTACTGATAAAGCAGTTTTGAAGTCTCCAAGTAGAATTGTGGATTCATCTATTTCTCCTTTCAGGTTTGTCAGTTTTTGCTTCATATATTTTGAAGGTCTTTTTTTAAGTACATAAACATTTAGGACTATTATATCTTTGGGGATAACTGAGTCCTTTGTTATGAAATAATCCCTCTTTATTGCTGGTGATATTCTTTGTTTTGAAGTCTACGTTGTCTCACATTGCTATAACAACTCCAGCTCTCTTTGATTAATGTTTGCCTCGTATATCCTTTTTCATTCTTTTACCTTTAACTTATCTTTGTCTTTATACTTAAAGTGGTTTTCTTGGACACAACATATGGTTAGGTCTTGCTTTTTTTAAATCCAATATGAAAATTCTGTGTTTAAATCAGTATGATTAAGACTGTTTGCACCTAATATGATTTATTTATATAGTTGGATTGATTGAAATCTACTATCTTTTCAGTCTCTTCCTATTTCTTTTTTTTCTGATGAAAGTTCATAATGCAATTGACAAGGAAATTTAGCTATTTCTGAGATATACATTTTAAAGTAATAACTAGAATTATGACTTATAACATTATACCAGAACATATAAGATTTTTAGGAATTTCATACTTTTTATGATTACGTTTAGTGTCTACTATTTGCTTAGTATTTAATTTTTTTTCTTTTTTAGTTGATAACCTAAGGTTAACAAAATATACCTTTATGTGTAATGAGTCTACTTGCAAATAATACATGCTTCTTATGTAGTATAAGGACCTCACCACAGTATATTCCCAGTTTTTCCTTCCCATACTTTTTGCTAATGTTGTCATAATTCTTCTATTAGAAAAGGCACTATACACTACTCCTATTATAGACCAGAGCTTGGCAAACATTTTCTGTGAAGGACCAGGTAACAATAAATATTTTTGATTTTTATGTACCACGTTGTTTTTGTGACTACTCAGTTCTGCCACTGTAGTGTAAAGGTAGCCATAAACAAAGTGTAAACAAAGGTGCAGAACACTTGTCTTGCAGAGGTCAAGATTTGGTTCATGGGCAATGTGTTGCTGACCACAGCTTCAAACATTTGGTCATCTTATAAAGCAATTAAAAGTAAAAGAAAAAAAAAGAGTATTTCACCTTCATTTATTACATTTCCAATGTTCCTCATTTTTTAGAGTAAATCCAAGTGGATGTTTGGTATCACATTCATTCTCCCTCAAAAATTTCCTTTACCATTTCTTGTAGTACTGATCTGCTTGCAATGAAGTTTTTTACATTTTGTTTGTATCTTTTATCTGAATGATACTTCATCTGCTACAGAATTCTCAATGGGCAGATTTGGGGGTATTTTATTTGTTTTCTTTTGGAACTTTAAAAATATTATGCCATTGTCTTCTGTCTTTCATGGTTTCTGATGAGAAGTATGCTGTAATTTTTAAACATCTTTTTATATCTTAATTTTCCTGTATGTATCTGTCTTTTTTCTCTGACTTTCTCTGCAATGTTTTTTCTTGGTTTTTGATTTTTAGCAGTTTTAATATATCTTTAGTTGTTGTTTTTTGGTATTTAACCTTCTCCATGTTCTCTGAGCTTCTTGAATTTCTTGCGTTTTGTCATTAACTTTGCAAAATTCTTAGCCGTTATTTCTCTCTATATACCTTTTACTTCTGAGCTTTCAATTACATGTATGTTAGAACTTTGATATTTATCCCAGAGGTATTGGATGCATTGTTTATTGTTTTTTGCCCCCAGTCATTTTTTTCTAATTACATTTCTGTTATGATAATTTCTTGTGACATGCTTAATTACCTGACTCTTTCCTCAGCTCTGCTGTGTCTGTTCGTGAGTCTGTTGAAGGCATTCTTTATTTCTTTTAATGCTTTTATAATTTCCAGCATTTCTATTTGATTCTTTTAGTTTTCATCTCTCTGCTAATATTTTCCACCTGACCTTACATGTTGACTATCTTTCCCATTAGATCTTTTAACATTTAGTCATAATAGTAATTTAAAATTCCTTGTTTAGTGATTTCAACATCTATTTCAGATCTGGCTCTATTGATTGTTTTGAATGTGCATTATTTTTCTTGCTTTTTTATGTCTTATAATTTTTCTTGAAACTGTCATCCTGCATAATTGTGTTTATGCCTGGAAATGGGCTTTCTTTCTTTCTATTAAATCTTTAGTTTGAAAGAATGTTTGAGATGTTTGAAAGAAGCACTAAGTTCCCTATATGTAAAAGAAACTATCACAAGCTCTGTTGAGGTAACAAATTTACATACTGTTTTACTGTCTTCTTGTTATTAAATGTTTTTTTTAATCACTTTTTGGGGGAGGTTTTACTCTTCATAGTTCATTCTCTCATGTATACTTTTTAAAACAGCCTTTTAGGTTATGAACTGAATTTATTCCCATTTTACAAATGTGAAAACTTAAGTAGACAAACTTACCTGAAGTTAAACATCTATCAAATGGCAGAATTGGGACTGGATTCTCCAGGTCTATCTGATTTCCTACCTGTGTTTTTAACTATTACCCTGTTTAGAAGCATTTAGCTTAACAAAAATATTGTTGGGTATCAGTTATATTGAGGATCCAGTGGTAAGTGCTGTGGAGGGAGGATGTGATCATTATGAAGTGTTCTGCATTTAATATGCTAATATTCTAAGAATGGACTTCAAAGAGTATCCCTTTTCCCTTAGCAATTGGAGTGGTAGAAATACACAGTAAAAGATTTTATTTATAAATGATACTTGGTTTACATATTTTAGAGAAACCTTTTGGGTTACTGTGAAGGATTCATTAACATTTAAATGGGCCAGTTCTCCTCAGGAGTAGGACCATCATTGGCTTGGTTCCCAGGCCATTACTTGTTCAAAGCTCATGAGTAACACAGCCCAGAAGACACTGTACAAAGATAAATTGGATTGTAGAGCACAATATGGGGGTATAATTCAACATGTGGAAGTGATAATTGACTGAAACACAATAAGAGGATAAGGAAGAACAGAGAACATTCTCCCCAAGCCTTAGAGTATACCTTCAGCAAGGATAGGGAGGAAGAAAAAATCATTGGATAAGAACAAGTTGATAAGGTGTTTAGAGAATCAGAATACTGGCAATGCTGTACAATAGAACTTTCTGTGATAATGAAAATATTCTATATCTGTGCTGTACAGTAGAAAATATTACCCACCTTAAATTCCCTTTCAAGCTAGAGGACTTCCCAAGCATTGTCCACCCGGGATTTAATCCACTGATTTTGAGGGCTGGTTTACTTCTCCTAATTATGCTTAGGGCAGACTGACTTCCTTTCTCAGTTACTTCTCTGACTTCACATTTTCACTTTATTTTAGACAGGTAATTCTTTACTCTCTTCAGCTCTTTGGCTTTTGGAAGTTTTTTGTTCCCATATCTTATTTAATAATTTGTTTTTGTTGGGAATGTTGGTCTAAGTAACCTAATCTATTAGAAACAGGAATCTTGTTTTTAATTTCATCAAAGCATGTCGTGTTCATAATTTTCCTGAGCTCTATGGCATAATCTTTCTTTTGTATGTTTATCCTTTATAATGTTTTCCCATGTTCTTTTTCACCATTTTTTTTGCAGGATTTTTTCATAGGTCCCATGTTGAGAAAATCTTTATTGTCACTTTTCATTGGTGATGTCCTTCTTATAAGCTGGAGAAGTAGGCAGCTTGAATGTTTGATCAGTTGTCTTCCGACACTTTTCTCATCAACATTGTTTTTCCATATGACTGCTTTCTTAGGTAGCCAGAATCTCCCCTGAAGCCCCATACATTATAGATTCTTTTTTCTATCTCTTTGTGTTCTTATTGCTATTTTTATTTTCAGATTGTATAGGGGACAGATATCTTTTTTTTTTTCTGTTAACTTAACCTAGAAGTTCTGTTTTGTCTTTAGATGGGACTGCTGTTTATACATGACATAGTTAACACAAATTTAAGTCTTAAAATTTAGTTCTCTGCCAGTTTCTAACCTTGCCTTTTCTGTATCTCCACATGCTTGTCTTTTGATAACATTGCATTTTCCTCCTTGTCTGAAAGAGTCTGTTAAATGATTTAGAAATTAGTACAATACTTTTAATGGCCTCTTGCTTCTTTATATATGTAATGAGGCTTTGGATTAGTTGATTTCAAAGATTTCCCTCTCCAGTTAGTAATTTCTTTGCAGGCTTATTGTTTCTAAAACTTTCTTTTTGTAGTTTATCAGTTCAAAAGTAAGTAGGTACTACAGGGATAAACTGTAATCTAAAAAATTTCTTGAATCTTCTGTTAAGTGATATTGATCCACACAAAAATCTGCACATAAATGTTTATAGCAGTTTTATTTATAATTGCCAAAAATTGTAAGAAACCAGGATGTCTTCAATAGGTAAGTGGACAAACTGTGGCACACTGATACAATGGGACATTATTCAGCAATAAAAAGAATGAGTTGTCAAGTCTTAAAAAGACATGAAACTTAAATGCATATTTCAGAGTATAAGAAATGTCTGAAAATGTTACTTTATGATTCCACCTACATAACATTCTGGAAAAGGCAAAGTATATAGAGATAGTAGAAGGATCAGTTATTTTCTGGGGGATTGAGGAAGGACATGGAGGAGGGATTAATAAGTGGAGTACAGAGGGTTTTGAGGGCTGTAAAACTATTCTGTGTGTTACTGTAATAGTTCATGACACTATACATTTGTCAAAAGCCATAGAACTGTACAATACAAAGAGGGAACCCTAATTTAAACTCTGGACTTTAGTTAATGATATACCTACATTGGTTCATCAGTTGTAACAAGTTTACTATACTAATGTAAGATGTTAATACTAACAGAAACTGTGTGGCATGGGGGGATGGTGAGTAGCAGAGGAGAAGATAGAAACTCTACTTTCTTTATAATTTTTCTGTAAATATAAAACTTATTCTAGAAAGTAAAATCTACTAATTAAAAGATACCGATGCCTGATAAAAAGTTTAAAGTATTGAGTATACAAAGTAATCAAATAAACTTAAGTGGTATCCTAGTAAAGTAACAAAACAACATTATTTGAGAATATGTTTCTTTTTATTGTTAACAATTTGGTCGTTATTCTGCCGTATTTTTTTTAACAATACCTGTATTTTTTACCAATACCTTTATTTTTTTAACAATACCTCATTTCTGTTCCTGTGTTTATTTTTCTTTTCTTTTTGGTTGTTTCTGTTAGGTGTACTAGCCCTATCTTGGTACCCACCTGACTCAAATGATGAGAATGGAGAACCTACTGATAACTTGGTACCAACTATTTTGGATAAAGCTCATAAATATAATCTGAAGGTATTTAATTTAATTTCTTTTATTGAGATGTAATTGGCATATAACATTAGATTAGTTTGTGTTCAACATAATGATTTGATATATGTATAGTGAAATGATTATCACAGTTAGTCTAGTTAACTTCCATCACCACATGTAGTTACAATTTTTTTTTCCTATGATGAGAATTTTTAAGTTCTATTCTTTTAGCATCTTTTAAATATACGATACAGTATTATTAACTGTAGTTATCAAGCTGTACTTTACATCCTGGAGGCTTACTTATTTTATAACTGGAAGTTTGTGCCTTTTAACTATCTTCACCCACCCCCTGTCTCAGGCAACTACAGATCTGTTCTCTGTATCTATGAATTGGTTGTTTTATGTTTTCTTTTTGTGGGGTTTTTTGGTGTTGCTTTGTTTTGTTTTTGATTCCATATATAAGTGAGATCATATGGTATTTGTCTTTTTGCTTCCTTTGGATAAGTACCCAGAGGGGGAATTGCAGGAAAATATAATTCTATTTTAAATTATTTTAAGAAACTCCATACTATTTTCATAGTGGCTGCATCAATTTATATTTCCACCAAAAGTGCACAAGGGTTTCCTTTTCTCCACATGCGAACACTTCTTATTTCTTGTGTTTCTGTTAATAGCCATTCAAACAGGTATGAGGTAATATCTCATTGTGGTTTTGATTGGCATTTCCCTGATGATTGGTGATGTTGAGCACCTTTTCAAGTACCTGTTGGCCATCTGTATGTGTTCCTAGGAAAAATGTCTATTCAGAACTTATGCCCATTTTTCAATCAGATTTTTTTTTGCTAATGTGTTGTAGGAGTCCTTTATATATTTTGCATATTAACCCCTTGTCAGATACATGATTCGCAGATATTTTCTCCCATCTATTATGTTACCTTTTCATTTGTTAGTGGTTTCCTTTGCTGTACAGAAGCTTTTTTGATGTACTGCCACTTGTTTATTTTTGCTTTTGTTGTTTTGGTTTTGGTGTCAAATCCAAAACATCATTACCAACACTAATTTCAAGGAGCTTACTACCTTTATATTCTTCTAAGAGTTTTATGGTTTCAGGTCTTATGCTTAAGAATTTAATCCATTTTTAGGTAATTTTTGTGCATGGTGTAAGACGGTGGTTCAGTTTCATTCTTTTGCATGTGGCTGCTCAGTTTTTCCAACACCATTTATTGAAAAGACTGTCCTTTCCCCATTGTATATTCTTAGCTCCTTTGTTATTAATTGACCATAGGTGCCTGGGCTTATTTCTGGGCTCTCTATTCTGTTCCAGTAATCTATGTGTCTGTGTTTATGTTCTGATTACTATAGCTTTGTAATATAGTTTGAAATCAGGGCGTGTGATGCCTCCAACATTGTTCTTTTTTCTCAGTATTGCTTTGGCTTTAGGGTCTTTTGTGGTTCCATACTAATTTTAGGATTGTTTGTTTTATTTCTGTGAACAATGCCTTTGGGATTGCATTGAATCTATGGATTGCTTTTGGTAGTATGGACATTTTAACAAAATTAATTCTTCCAATCCATGAGTGTGGGCTATCTTAACATTTATTTCTGTTTCTTTAATGTCGTTTATTAACATCTTATGATTTTCAGTGTACAGATCTTTCATGTTCTTGGTTAAGCTTATTTCTAAGTATCTTATCCTTTTTGTTGCAGTTGTACAATAAATAGGATTGTTTCCTTACTTTATCTTTCTGAGTTCATAATTAGTGAATAGAAATGCAAGTGATTTGTGTATATTGATTTTGCATCCTGCAAGCTTATTGAATTTGTTTATTTTAACAGATTTTTGATAAAATCTTTAGAGTTTTCTGTATGTCACACAGTGTCATCTGCAAATAGAGACAGTTTTACTCCTCCTTTTCTGAATTGGATGCCTTTCATTTGTTATTGTTGCATTATTGCTCTGGCTAGGAGTTCCAATGCTTTATTGAATAAAAGTGGTGAGAGTGGGTATGCTTGAGTTGTTGCTGATCATGGAGGAAAAACAGTCGACTCTTCTCCCTTGAGTATGATTTTAGCTGGAGGCTTGTGATATATGGCCATTATTTTGTTGAAGTACTTTTTCTCTGTACTCACTTTATTGAGAGTTTGTATCATGAATGGGTGTTAAATTTTGTTGAATGCTTTTTTCTGCTTTTTTGAGATGATCACATGACTTTTATCCTTTATTTTGTGAATGTTGTGTATCACATTGATTGATTTGAGGGTGTTAAACCATCCTTGCACCCCTGGAATAAATTCCAGTTGATCAGAGCGTATGATACTTTTGTTGTATTGTTGAATTCCGCTTATTAATATTTTGTTGAGGAGTTTTGCATTTCTGTTCATCAGGAATATTGGCCTGTAATTTTCTTTACTGTGGTGTCTTGACTGGTTTTGGTGTCAGAGTAATGCTTGTCCCATAAAATGAGTTTGGACGTGTTCCCTTCTTTTCTAATTTTTGGAAGAATTTGAGAAGATTGGTATTAATTCTTCTTTGAATATTTGGTAGAATTCACCAGTGAAGCTGTCTGATTCTGGATTTTGTTTGTTGGAGGTTTTTGATTACTGATTATCTCCTTTCTAGTAATCAGTCTGCTCAGATTTTGTTTCTTCATGATTCAGCCTTAGAAGGTTGTATGTTTCTAAGAATATATCCATTTGCGATGTCAGTGGAGTATTAAAGTCCCTTATTATTATTGTATGACTGTTTTACCCTTTAGGTCTGTTAATATTTGCTTTTATATTTGGATGCTCCTATGTTGGGTGCATAAATATTTACAAATGTCATATCCTCTTATTGTATTGATCCCTTTATCATTATGTAATGGCCTACTTTGTCCTTTGTCTCATATTACAGTCTGTGTTTTATGTTCTTCTTTGTCTTATATAAGTATTCACCCCAGCTTTCTTTTGGTTTCCAAGAGCATGGGATATATTTTTCCATCCCTTCGTTTTCAGACTGCGTGTGTTTGTACATCTAAGTGAGACTCTTGTGGGTAAGATATAGATGACTTTTAAAAAATCTGTTTAGCTACTCTCTAGGTTTTTTGCTTGCTTGTTTGTTTGTTTTCCCAGAATTTGTCCATGTACACTTAATTATTGATAGGTATGGAGTTATTGCCATTTTGTTTATTGTTTTATAGCCGTTTTGTAATTTCCTTTTTCCTCTCTACTTCTCTTGATCTCCTACTTTGTGATTTTTTGTAGTGGCAGTCTTAGATTCCATTCTCTTTATCTTTTGTGTACTTAATCTAGGTTTTTGCTCTGTAGTTACCATAATGCTGACATAAAACAATTTATATTTATAATAGTCTGTTTTAAGTCAATAACAAATTTGGTAACAGTCTAAAGCTCTACATTTTTACTTACCCCCATTTTATATTTTTGAAGTCACCATTTACATCATCTTATCTTGCATATTCACTATCAAATTATTCAGTTATAGTTATTTTTACTGTTTGTCTTTTAACCTTCATACTAGTGTTTGTATAAGTGACTAATCTATCATGTTTACAACATTAGGTTTTTCTAAATTTTACTGTATGTTAATTTTTACCAGTGAGATTTATATATTTGTATTTTTCTCCTGTTACTGACTAGCACCCTTTTGTTTCAGCTTAAAAAGTCCCTTTAACATTTCTTATAGGACTGGGCTATTGGTCATTACTCTATGCTTTATTTTTCTGGAAAACTCTTTATATCTCCTTCAATTCTGAAGGATAACTTTACCATGTAGAGTATTCTTGGTTGGCAGTTTAATTTTTTCAGAGCTTTAAATGTAACATGCCACATCCTTCTACAATTTTTCTGCTGGAAAATATGCTAATTGTCTTTTGGGGATTCCCTTGTGTATAAGAAGTTGTTTTTCTCTTGCTTCTTCATACAGTCTGTCCTTGCTTTTAACTTTTGACGATTTATTTGTATTATATATATAAATAAATCTGGATGCTGTTTCCTTCCCCTGATTAGGGAAGTGTTCAGCCACTATTTCTTCACATAAATTTTCTGCCCTTTTTCTCTCCTCATTCCGGGAACCTGATGCGAATAATGGTCCTCTTGATGTTTTCCCATAAATTCCATAAACTATCTTTGCTCTTTTTTATTCCTTTTTCTTTTTGCTGCTCTAGTTGGAGGAGTTAAACTGCCCTGTCTTTGAGTTCACTGATCTTTTGTTTTGCTCTTATTCTGTGGAGTGCTTTGTTTCTTGAAATTCTCACTTTCATGTTTTGTTCTGACATTGGTGAGCATATTTATTACTTATTTTGAATTTTTTGTCATGTAAATCATGTATCTCTTTTTCATTAAGTATTTTCCTGAAGTTTTTATCTTGTCCTTTTATTCGGAACATATTCCTTTGTTTTTTCAGTTTCCCTGACATTTTGTGTTGGTTTCTATGTATTAGATGAAACAACCTCTTCTCCCAGTCTTGAAGGCGTTGCCTCATGTAGGAGATGAACCTTAACGTTTAACCCTGTCCTATTTCTTGACTGTCTCTCATATCCTTGTGATTGTCCAAACCACCTACTTGGTTCTTAGTGGCTCCCAGCCGTTGAGGGTTTCCCAAGACCTGCCAGTGTCCTAAAAGGGAGGATCTCAGTCAGCACCTAAATTCAGGCTGATTGGAAGCCAGACTTTGGGCAGCAGCTTTTAAGTTATACATATATACCTCTTTCCATGGAAGCCTGGGAGATGGATATTTCATTCTGCTTCCTCTGTACTGAGCCCTGCATGATAGTTAAGAACCATTTCTTCCTTTGTGCCATCCCATTAGACCCATGAATACAATACCCACTAGCCACCAGAGCCAGGCTATCAAGGGTTATTTCTTGTGGGCAGAAACCACAAAAGCTGGTGCACCAAATGTGGGCAGAAGCTCCTTTATCAAAGATTACCACGACCTGGGGCTGGGTGGAGGGTGTTTGCAAAGTAGGTGCCCACTTCTTTCCCTGGTCTCTGCACAAGATTGCAGTTGGCCCCTAGATGTGTGTTTAATTTGATGTCTTCCCCTCAGGCCAAAGCTATGAAAATAGGATATTAGTCCTCTTTCACAGAAAGATTGGGTGCCTTTCTGTTGCCTCTCTGCTTTGTCCTGTGGGTTGTTGCTGGTTACGAACTCTTTCTCTATTTGTTTCAGTCCTATGGGACTCATAAATGTCCATCACTCTGGTCACCAGAGCCAGGTGATCGAGGTAGTGCCCCCTTACTTAGCAGCAGCCGCAAAAACCAGGCCATCAGATGTATGTATATACAAGCTTCTTTCTGGAAGATAAGGTGACCTGGAGTGAGATGGGGGAGGCTCCTTGGTCTTTGGAGAGTATTCAGTAAGCTTCTAGGTATGCCTTAAATTAGGTGCCTGCCACTTAAGCCGAAGCTTTAAGATAAGCATATAAGTCTCTTTTACAGAAAGACTAGGCATTTTAATTGGCTGCCTTTGTGCTGGGCCCTGGGGTGTAGGCATAGTGAATCCTCATGAGCCTTTTAAGTATGTTTCTCGGTTCACTATAGCCTTGTGTGTCTCATGGACAACAGCCCTGTTAACTTTCAAAGATGTTTTGGGTGCTTGTCTCTCAGGTGCAGGTCTTAAAAGTTGGGGTACCAGATGTAGATTTCACATCCTGTGCTCCTCAGGAAGAAGCTCAGAGTTGTGGGTTCCCTCCTGATTATGGGTCTCCATGCTAGGAGTGGAGTTTATGGTTAGATGGTGTCTCAGCCTCTCCTACCCATTTCAACATCAGTCTTTTTTTGTTTACCCAGTATGTAGGAGTTTATTTCAGAGAAAATTGTTCCTTATATAGTTGTAGATTTGGTGTGTCCCTGGGAGGAGGTAAGTTAAGGCTCCCCTACATTGCCGTCTTGAACTAGAACCGCTAAAGGTATTATTGATAATAAAATAAAATACTTGTGAACTATCCTTTTGGACATGAGGATAGTAATTATAATTTTTGGAGTAGTTGTTTTAATTAAAACTTGATGTGAAAATGACTTAGAATCTTTTTTAATAATACATTTTTTCATAAAAAATTTCTGAGTTCCAAACTTCATCTAGATCATAGCTTATTATTAAAGTTTCCTTACTATTATTCTGTATATGTTTTATATTCATATACTTACTGTTTATTTTAGCAGAAAAGAAAGAAAATCGCAGTGTTTTTATGAAGATAATACAGTAATTAGTGAGATTAACATGTCTAAGTATCTTGGATGTCAAAGATTTACTAAAAACAAGTTTTGCTAACCATATGAATTTAAATATTTCTAAAGTAGTTAGAAAACAAACTGCTGCTTAAAAATTTGTCAAAATCTGTATTTCATTTAAACCTTGTATAACACATACACACACAAACACATACACGCCCAGGTACGTAAAAAATGCAGGCGAAAGTCTGAAGACAGTTGTAAGACCAAGTGTATTCTACCCAGATAATAAGGTGTGTTACAAATGTGGGGAAATTTCTCACAGTATAAAATTTTATTTATTTATTTCAGAAATTAATGAATCATGGAAACAAATAGAAGTAATGATGAAAAGGATTTTGAATAGCACCGCAAAGGAAATTTTATAATGAATAGCAAGAGAATAAGAATCGTTTTTAAAATCCAAGGATACTTTTCAAAAATTGGTTACGTGATAGTTAGCAACATTAATCTTAATAAATTCACAAAAAATATAACCATATGGTCTGCATTCTCTGACCATATTCAGTATAACTGAACATTAAAAATAAGGCCAAAATAAACATTTAAAAAGTAAAAAATTGTCTAAAATTTTAATTATAACATTAAAACTAAAAATAACACTTCTTTTAAGATCAAAAGTGAAAATTTAGGATGACTAAAAATAAATAGCACTTGGGCTTCCCTGGTGGCGCAGTGGTTGAGAGTCCACCTGCCGATGCAGGGGACACAGGTTCGTGCCCCGGTCCAGGAAGATCCCACATGCCCCAGAGCAGCTAGGCCCGTGAGCCATGGCCGCTGAGCCTGCGCATCCAAAGCCTGTGCTCTGCAACGGGAGAGGCCACAATAGTGAGAGGCCCGCGTACCGCAAAAAAAAAAAAAAAAAAAATTAAAAAAATAAATAAATAAATAGCACTGAGATTATCAATACCAGTAGGACATGGATAATGAAATAAACTAAAATTAGAAGGAGGGATTAATAAGGATGAAATAAGCACTTAATAAAATACAAAACCTTCAAAATCAGTAGCCTGGAAAAATTATTTTTCCACTGTGGGGAAGAAAAAAATAGACAAACCACTGGCAAGATTAGAAAAGAAAAACACAGAGAAGACATAATATCAAAAATTGAAAGGGAATAGATCTATAGGGATAGAAGAGCATTTAAGGTTTTATATCACCATATTTAAAAAATATAAAAAATAGGCAGCATTCTTGGAAAATACAAAAAAGTTTTACTTTTTGTACAGAGAGAAGTTTAAAAAATCTCAATTGACTTACATCCTAGAAAAAAATTCTGCAGTTTTATTGAGTGTATGTCTTTCTCAAAGCACCAGATCTTACCTGTCAGTTCTGTTCAACCTTTGAGAACTGGTTGATTTTTGTGATAGTGAAATACAGTGGAAAGTTTACTCATTATCTATTGCTGTATAACATATTACCCCAAAACTTGGCAGTTTAACACAACAAACATTTTATATCTCATGCAAGTTCTAAAGGTCAGGAATCTGGAAGTGGTTTAACCTGGTGAGTCTGGTCCAGGATTTCTCAGAAGGTTATAATCAAGTTGTTGGCTGGTACTAGTCATCGGAAGCCTAGAGGATCCACTTCTAAGCATTCTTATGTGGTGGTTGACAGACCTCAGTTTCTTTTAGCTGTTGGAATGGGACTTAGTACTTTTTTTTTTTTTAATTGAAGTATGGTTGATTTACAGTGTTTCAGATATACAGGACTTAGTTTGCAGGCAGCCTGTCCACAGGACTGTCTCCTTAATACATGGCAGCTGGCTTCCCCATAATGAATGATTTGAGAAAGAGAGCGTTCAGTATAGAAGGTGCAGTGTTTTGACCTCATTTAGAAAGTGACTGTCACTTATGCCCTATTTTATTGGTTTATCTGCTGGTAAACCAACCCTGGTACAATGTGGGAGGCAACTGCACAGGTTATGAATATCAGGAGATGGGGAGCATTGGTGGCCATCTCGGAGACTGGCTACCAGAGAAGACTTGCAACTTTATTCTATAATAACACAGTTCTGATTCAAACACTAAAGAAGGATAGCACAAAAAAGAGATTCATTCATACAGTGATCTCATTAATGAAAATATATGCAAAATTCCTAAAGAAAACTTATATATGAGAAATGTTTATTAGCAAGAATCTAAGAGGGGATTCAAGAGTATGAAATCTGAATCCAAATCTCCCACATTCACTCCTGGCTCAAGCACTTAGTAGCTGTGTATTTAACTCTTATGCCTCTCAGTTTCCTCATCTGTCAATGGAAAAAGTAACAAAATCTACCTTACAGAATGGTTATAAAGATTACATGAGGTAATATATGTAAAGCCCTTAGTGTCTGGCACATGGTAAACACTATGTAAGTGTTAACTAAATAAGACTTAATTGATTATTTAAAGGAGATAAAACATGATCATCTTGATACTAAACTTCTGAGGAAATAAAAACTCATTACTAATAAAACTCTTAATAAAAATAGTTCTTCAACTTGATAAAGGGTTTCTTTTATTTTTATTTTGTTTATTTTTCTATTAATTTTTATTGGAGTATGGTTGCTTTACAATGTTGAGTTAGTTTTTGCTGTACAGTAAAGTGAATCAGTTATACAGATACATATATCCACTCTTTTTTAGATTTCCTTGCCATTTAGATCACCACAGAGCATTGAGTAGAATTCCCTGTGCTATACAGTAGGTTCTTGTTACTTATCTATTTTATATACAGTAGTGTATGTATTTCAATCCCAATCTCCCAATTCATCCCACCCCTCTCCTTCCCCTTGGTAACCATAAATTTGTTTTCTACATCTGTGACTTTATTTCTGCTTTGCAAATAAGTTCATCTATCCCATTTTTCTAGATTTCACATATAAGCACTATTATAAGATATTTGTCTTTCTCTTTCTGACTTACTTCACTCTGTATGACAATCTCTAGGTCCATCCATGTCTCTGCAAATGGCATTATTTCATTCCTTTTTATGGCTGAGTAATATTCCATTGTATATATGCACCACATCTTCTTTATCCATTCCTCTGTTGATGGACATTTGGATTGCTTACATTTCCTGGCTATTGTAAATAATGCTGCAATGAACATCGAGATGCATGCATCCTCTCTAATTACGGTTTTCTCCGGGTATATGCCCAGTAGTAGGATTGCTGGGTCATATGGTAGCTCTATTTTTAGTTTTTTAAGGAATCTCCATACTGTTCTCCATAGTGGCTATACCAATTTACATTCCCACCAACAGTGCAGGAGGGATGCCTTTTCTCCACACCCTATCCAGCATTTATTGTTTGTAGATTTCTGATGATGGCCATTCTGACCAGTGTGAGGTGATACCTCATTGTAGTTTTGATTTACATTTCTCTAATAATTAGTGATGTTGAGCATCTTTTCATGTGTTTTTTGTTCATCTGTATGTCTTCTTTAGAGAAATGTCTATTTAGATCTTTTGCCCATTTTTTCATTTGGGTTATTTGTTTTTTTGTTACTGAGCTGCATGAGCTGTTTGTATGTTTTGGAGATTAATCCCTTGTCAGTTGCTTCATTTGCAAATGTTTTCTCCCATCCTGAGGGTTGTCTTTTCGTTTTGTTTATAGTTTCCTTTGCTGTGCAAAAGCTTTTAAGTTTCATTAGGTCCCATTTGTTTATTTTTGTTTTTATTTTCATTACTCTAGGAGGTGGATCAAAAAAGATATTGCTGAGATGTATGTCAAAGAGTGTTCTGCCTGTGTTTTCCTCTAAGAGTTTTATACTGTCCGGTCTTACATTTAGGTCTTTAATCCACTTTGAGTATATTTTTGTGTATGGTGTTACGGAGTGTTGTAATTGCATTCTTTTACATGTACCTGTCCAGTTTTCATAGCATCACTTATTGAAGAGACTGTCTTTTCTTCACTGTATATTCTTGCCTCCTTTGTCATAGATTAGGTGGCCATAGGTGTGTGGGTTTATCTCTGGACTTTGTATCCTAATCTGTTGATTTGTATTTGTTTTTGTGCCAGTACCATACTGTTTTGGTTACTGTAGCTTTGTACTTAGTCTGAAGTCAGGGAGCCTCATCCTCCAGCTCCGCTCTTCTTTCTCAAGATTGTTTGTGTTGTCTTTTGTGTTCCCATACAAACTGTAAAATATTTTGGTTCTAACTCTATGAAAAATGCCCTTGGTAATTTGATAGGGATTGCATTGAATATGTAGATTGCTTTGAGTAGTGTAGTCATTTTCACAATATTGGTTCTTCCGATCCAAGAACATGGTATATATCTCCATCTGTTTGTGTCATCTTTGATATCTTTTATCAGCATCTTATAGTTTTCTGAGTTCAGGTCTTTTGCCTCCTTAGGTAGGTTTATTCCTAGGTATTTCATTCTTTTTGATGCAATGGTAAATGGGATTGTTTCCTTAATATCTCTTTCTGATCTTTCTTTGTTAGCATATAGGAATGCAAGAGCTTTCTATATATTGATTTTGTATCCTGCAACTTTACCAATTTCCTTGATGAGCTCTAATGGTTTTCTGGTAGCATCTTTAGGAATCTCAGTGTATAGTATCATGTCATCTGCAAACATTGACAGTTTTACTTCATCTTTTCCAATTTGGATTCCTTTTATTTTTTTTTCTTCTCTGACAGCCATGACTAGGACTTCCAATAGTATGTTGAATAAAAGTGGCGAGAGTAGATATCCTTGTCTTGTACCTGATCTTAGAGGAAATGTTTCAGATCTTCACCATTGAGTATGATGTTTGCTGTAGGTTTGTCAGATATGGCCTTTATTATGTTGAGGTAGATTCTCTCTATGCCCACTTTCTGGAGAGTTTTTATCATAAATGTGTTGAACTTTTTCAGAAGTTTTTTCTGCATCTATTGAGATGATCATATGGTTTTTAGTCTTCAGTTTGTTAATGTGCTGTATCACATTGATTGATTTGCATATACTGTATTGAATAATCCTTGCCTCCCTGGGATAAATCCCACTTGATCAGGATGTATGATCCTTTTAACGTGTTGTTGGATTCGGTTTGCTAGTATATTGTTGAGAACTTCTGTGTCTATGTTCATCAGTGATACTGGCCTGTAATTTTCTTTTTTTGTGATATCTTTGTCTGGTTTTGGTATCAGGGTGATGTTGGCCTCATAGAATGAGCTTGGAAGTGTTCCTCCCTCTGCAATTTTTTGGAAGAGTTTCATAAAGGTAGGTGTCAGCTCTTTAAATGTTTGGTAGAATTCACCTGTGAAGCCATCTGGTCCTGGACTTTTGTTTTTGGGGAGTTTTTTAATTCAATTTCAGTACTTGTGATTGGTCTGTTCATATTTTCTATTTCTTCCTGGTTCAGTCTTGGAAGGTTGTACCTTTCTAGGAATTTGTCCATTTCTTCAAGGTTGTACATTTTATTGGCATATAGTTGGCTTTAGTAGTCTCTTATGATCCTTTGTATTTCCGTTTTGTCCATTGTAACTTCTCCTTTTTCATTTCTAATTTTATTGATTCAAGTCCTCTCCCTTTATTTCTTGATGAGTCTGGCTAAAGATTTATCAATTTTGTTTATCCTCTCAAAGAACCAGCTTTTAGTTTCATTGATCTTTACTATTTTCTTTGTTTCTATTTCATTTCTTTCTGCTCTGATTTTTCTTTCCTTCTCCTAAGTCTGGGTTTTCTTCTTCTTTCTCTAGTTGTTTTAGGTATAACTTTAGGTTACTTGAGATTTTTCTTGTTTCTTGAGGTAAGATTGTATTGCTGTAAACTTCCCTCTTAGAACTGCTTTTGCTGCATCCCATAGTTTTTGGGTCAGCGTGTTTTTGTTCTCATCTGTGTCTAGGTATTTTGATTTCCTCTTTGATTTCTTCAGTGACCTTTTGGTTATTTAATAACATATTGTTTAGCCTCCATGTGTATTTTATAGTGTTTTTCCTGTAATTGATTTCTAATCTCATAGCATTGTGGTCAGAAAAGATGCTTGATATGATTTCAGTTTTCTTAAATTTGTCGAGGCTTGATTTGTGACCCAAGATGTGATCTATCCTGGAGAATGTTCCGTGTGCACTTGAGAAGAAAGTGTATTCTGCTGCTTTCCGACGGAATTCCCTATAAATATCAATTAAGTCTATTTTGACTAATGTGTCCTTTAAAGCTTGTGTTGCCTTATTAATTTTCTGTCTGGTTTATATGTCCATTGTTGTAAGTGGAGTGTTAAAGTCCCCCACTATTATTTCCCCTTTTATGGCTCACAGCATTTGCTTTATATATTGAGGTGCTCCTATGTTGGCTGCATATATATTTACAATTGTTATATCTCCTTCTTATACTGATCCCTTGATCATTATGTAGTGACCTTCCTTGTTTCTTTTAACAGTCTTTATTTTAAAGTCTATTTTTTCTGATTGAATATTGCCACTCCAGCTTTCTTTTGATTTCCATTTGCGTGGAATATTACTTTCCATCCCCTCACTTTCAGTTTGTATGTGTCCCTAGGTCTGAAGTGGTTCTTTTATAGACAGCATATATATGGGTCTTGTTTTAGAATCCATTCAGCCACTCTATGTCTTTTGGTTGGAGCATTTAATCCATTTACATTTAAGGTAATTATTGATATGTATGTTCCTATTGTCATTTTATTAATTATTTTGGGTTTGTTTTGGTAGGTCTTTTTTCTTCCCTTCCTCTTTTTTTCTCTTCTCTTGTTTTTCCTGCCTAGAGAAGTTCCTTTAGCATTTGTCATAAAGCTGGTTTCGTGGTGCTAAAGCCTCTTAGCTTTTGCTTGTCTAAAGATTTTGATTTCTCCGTCAAGTCTAAATGAGAGCCTTGCTAGGTAGAGTATTCTTGGTTGTAGGTTTTTCCCTTTTATTACTTTAAGTATATCATGCTACTCCCTTCTTGCCTGCAAAGTTTCTGCTAAAAAATCAGCTGATAACCTGTGGATTCCCTTGTATGTTTTTTGTTGTTTCTCCCTTCTTGCTTTTAATATTTTTTCTTTGTATTTAATTTTTGTTAGTTTGATTAACATGTGTCTCGGTGTGTTCCTCCTTGTGTTTATCCTGTATGGGACTCTCTGCACTTCCTGGACTAGGTGACTATTTCCTTTACCATGTTAGGAAAGTTTGAGACTGTTATCTCGTCAGATATTTTCACAGGCCCTTTCTCTCTCCTTTCTTCTTCTGGGACCCTTATAATTTGAATGTTGGTATGTTTAATGTTGTCTCAGAAGTCTCTGAGACTGTCTTCATTTCTTTTCATTCTTTATTCTGTTCCACGGCAGTGATTTCCACCATTCTGTCTTCCAGCTCATTTATCCATTCTTCTGCCTCAGTTATTCTGTTACTGATTCCTTCTAGAGTATATTTCATTTCAGTTGTTGTATTGTTCATCTCTGTTTGTTCTTTAGTTCTTCTACGTCTTTATTAATCATCTCTTGCATGTTCTCAATCCACTCCTCCATTCTTCTTCTGACATCTCGGATCATCTTTACTATCATTATTCTGATTCTTTTTCATCATTTTTTCATTTAGTTGTTCTTGTAGGTTTTTATCTTGCTCCTTCGTCTGAAGCAGATTCCTCTGTCATCTCATTTTGGCTAACTTATTGTGTTTGTGGTCTCCTTTATGCATGCTGCAGGATCATAGCTCCTCTTGCTTCTGATGTCTGCCCCCTGGTGTGTGAGGTGGATATTGAGTGGGCCCTCCCCTTTGCTCTGCCCTGTCAGGGTCATGGTATGCTCCTTAGTTGTTGAAGTAGAGGCCTGAAGATCTGTTTCTTAGCTGTGTTTCTGATCTGCAGTGAGAGGTAGGTGGGATTGAAGCACTTCCACTGGGAGAGAAGCCTCTGAGTATTCCTCCTCTGGAGATGTTCACCTGTGAGTGTGCTCTCTTATGTCACCTTTTGCCTGTTGTGCGGGCTCACAAAGTACACTGTTGTTGGCACTGCTCTCAGTCCCATCATAACCGTGGGTATGCCAGCAAATGGCCCTGGTGACTTTCAGGTGTAGTTTTCACCAGACCACTGGTGCAGATCCACTGAGGTCAGGTCCCAGCACATGCAATAGTTGTTCACCTGGACCTGCTGCGGGAGCTATGGAGGCTGCTCAGACTCTGGCCTGGCCCAACCCTCATGTGAATGTGCCCACAAAGCCCACAGCTGCTAAAGCCAGACCTGTCTCAGTTGCAGGAGCACTTGTCTGTTTGGATGTTCCATAGGTGCTGCATTTAGGAAGCCATCAGCGCAGGTGTATTCACTGTTTTGTTCCACTACCTTCTGTTTTTCAGGCAACTTCATAATTCCATCTTCCCAAGTCTTTTTATCTTCTTGAGCAAAGAACTGTTTCAGGTGCCTTTTACAGTCTTCCAGGGAATTAAAATTTTTTCCATTAAGAGAATTTTATTACTGTAGGTCTGTAGTATAGTTTGAAGTTGAGGAGCCTGATTCCTCCAGCTCCATTTTTCTTTCTCAAGACTGCTTTGGCTATTCAGGGTCTTTTGTGTTTCCACACAAATTGTAAATTTTTTTGTTCTAATTCTGTGAAGAATGCCGTTGGTAGTTTCATAGGGATTGCATTGAATCTGTAGATTGCTTTGGGTAGTATAGTCATTTTCACAATATTAATTCTTCCATTCCAAGAACATGGTATATTTCTCTATCTGTTTATGTCATCTTTGATTTTTTTCATTAGTGTTTTATAGTTTTCTGAGTACAAGTTTTTCTCCTCCTTAGGTAGGTTTATTCCTAGGTATTTTATTCTTTTTGTTGAGATGGTAAATGGGATTGTTTCCTTAATTTTTCTTTCTGATTTTTCATTGTTAGTGTTATAGGAATGCCAGAGATTTCTGTGCATTAATTTTGTATCCTGCAACCCTACTTCAAACTATACTAAAAAGCTACAGTAATCAAGACAATATGGCACTGACACAAAAACAGAAATACAGATCAATGGAACAGGATAGAAAGCCCAGAGACAAACCCACACACATATGGTCACCTAATTGACAACAGAGGAGACAAGAACATACAATGGAGAAAAGACAGTCTCTTTAATAAGTGGTGCTGGGAAAACTGGACAGCTACCTGTAAAAGAATGAAATTAGAACACTCCCTAACACCATACACAAAAATAAACTCAAAAATGGATTAAAGACCTAAATGTAAGACTGGACACTATACCTAGAGGGGTGGGATAGGGAGGGTGGGAGGGAGATACAAGAGGGAGGAGATATGGGGGTATATGTATATGTATAGCTGATTCACTTTGTTATAAAACAGAAACTAACACACCATTCTAAAGCAGCTATACTCCAATAAAGATGTTAAAAAAAAAAAACCTTTAGAGGAAAACATAGGCAGATCACTCTTTGACATAAATCAATCACAGCAAGATCTCTTTCAATCCACCTCCTAGAATAATGAAAATAAAAAGAAAAATAAACAAATGGGACCTAATTAAACTGAAAGCTTTTGCACAGCAAAGGAAACCATAATCAAGACTAAAAGACAACCCTCAGAACGGGAGAAAATATTTGCAAATGAAACAATGGATAAAGGATTAATCTCCAGAATATACAAACAGCTCATGGAGTTCAATATCCAAAAAAAAAAAAAAAAAAAAACCCAATTAAAAAATGGGCCAAAAACCTAAATAGATATCTCACCAAAGGAGACATACAGGTGGCCAAGAGGCACATGAACATCTGCTCTACATGACTAATTATTAGAGAAATGCAAATCAAAACTTGCATGAGGTATCACTTCACACTGGTCAGAATGGCCATTATCAAAAAATCTAGAAACAATAAATGCTGGAGAGGGTGTGCTGAAAAGGGAACCCTCCTGCACTGTTGGTGGGAATGTAAACTGATACAGCCACTATGGAGAACAGTATGGAGTTTCCTTAAAAAACTAAAAATAGAACTACCATTTGACCCAGCAATCCCACTACTGGGCATATACCCTGAGAAAACCATAATTCAAAAAGAGACGTGTACCACAATGTCCATTGCAGCACTATTTACAATAGCCAGGACATGGAAGCAACCTAAATGTCCATCAACAGATGAATGGATAAAGAAGATATGGCACATATATATACAATGGACTATTACTCAAATATAAAAAGAAACAAACGAAACTCAGTTATTTGTAGTGAGGTGGGTGGACCTAGAGTCTATCATACAGAGTAAGGTTAGTTAGAAAAAGAAAAATACCGTATGCTAATGCATATATATGGAACCTAATAAAAATGGTACTGATGAACCTAGTGGCAGGGCAGGAATAAAGACGCAGAAATAGAGAATGGACTTGAGGACACGGGGGTGGGGGGAAGGGGAAGATGGAGCGAAGTGAGAGTAACATTGACATATATACACTACAAAATGTAAAATAGATAGCTAGTGGGGAGCAGCAGCATAGCATAGGGAGATCAGCTCAGTGCTTTGTGACCACCTAGAAGTGTAGGTTGGGGTGGGGGTAGGGAGGCTTAGGAGGGAGGGGATGTGGGGATATATGTATGCACATGGCTGATTTACTTTGTTGTACAACAGAAACTAACACAGCATTGTGAAGCAATTATACTCCAATAAAGATGCATTTAAAAAATAGAATTTTATAAAGACTGAAATAAATGGAAATCTGAAGGTGCAATGTCTGGTGAATATGGCGGGTGAATCAGAACTTCCCAGCCAAGCTGTAACAGTTTTTGCCTGGCCATCAAAGAAACATATGGTCCTGTGTTATCCTGATGGAAGATTATGTGTTTTCTATTGCCTAATTCTGGACGCTTAAAAGTTGAGTGTGCTTTCAGTTGGTCTAATTGGGAGCAGTACTTGTTGGAATTAATTGTTTGGTTTTCCAGAAGAAGCTCATAAGGACTCCCTTCAAATCCCACCATATACACAACATCAGCTTCTTTGGATGAAGACTGGCCTTTGGTGTGGTTGGTGGTGGTTCATTTCACTTCCCCCACAATCTCTTCCATTCCACATTATTGTACAGTATCCACTTTTCATTGCCCATCACAATAGATTTTTAAAACGGAATGTTTTGGTTATGTTTAAGTAGAGAATTGCATGCGGAAATATGATCAAGAAGGTTCTTTTTTGCTTAACTTATGTGGAACCCAAACATCAAAGCGATTAACATAACCAAGCTGGTGCAAATGATTTTCAGCACTTGATTTGGATATTTTGAGTATGTCAGCTGTCTCCCACATGGTGTAACATTGATTGTTCTCAATTAATGTCTTGCTTTGATCACTTTCAACTTAAACTGGTCTACCCAACTGTGGAGCATCATCCAACAAGAAATCTCCAGCACGAAACTTCACAGACCACTTTTGACCTGTTGGATCAGTCACAGCACCTTCTCCATACGCTGCACAAGTCTTTTTTTGCGTTTCAGTTGTGTTTTTACCTTTCTAGAAATAGTAAAGCATAATGTGCTGAAAATGTTGCTTTTTTTCTTCCATCTTCAATATTAAAATGGCTACACAAAAATTCACCAATTTTGATACTTTTTTAAAAAAAATTCACATCGATATGACAGCTGTCACAACACAAACTAACAAAACTGTTTCGAATGAAGTTGAAGACAACTAATCACTACTAGAGCCATCTTTCGGAAAAAACTGAACGAACCTTTTGCCCAACCCAATATATAAGCCAAAAGGTTTCCTATATTACAGGAGAAAATATGGGAAAAACTACATTGAAAATAACATTAGCAGTAGATACAGGGATATCTTTGGCATTTTATTGAAGGAAATGAAAGACTTACATAAATGGAGAAACATGAATTTTATGGGAAGATCGAAAATTGTAAAATGGCCATTCTCTAATATTTCTTTTTATTTTCAATATACTTTATAAATTTAATGCAATCCCAGTTAAAAGTTTCAGTGAAATTTTAAATGAAGAATTTGACAGGCTATACCTAAAGTTTATAAATGTGTAAGAAAAACGTTAGACTTTTGAAAAAATGTTTATTAAACATTCAAAACGTGTCTTCGCAGATACTAAAATGTATTTTAAAATGGCAGATATTAAGAGTGTGGCATTAGCATCAGTATCCACAAAGAGATCAGTGAAACATAATACAGAGTCTAGAAACAAGGCACTTTATATGAGAATCCAATATGTAATACAAGAATCATTTAGAGTGAAGTGTAAAAGGAATGTTTATTCATGATCTTAGCTTCATGATACTGGCTTAGCTTTTTGCATTATCCACTCTGCTGTTCTGTGTCCTTGCACATTAATTTTCATGTCTAATAATTCTACTTCTCAGATTGTTCATTCTTCTTCAAGTTTATTCTTTTTCAATGCAAATGTGTTTGCAAATCTTATTGAAAACATGAATTAGAGTATCTTTTAACTAGAGACTATTTACCCTGAGTTCTCAGGTTGCTATCACTTTTAAAAATTGCTTAAAGTTTTTCATTTACTCTGAGACTTCTTGCAGTTTGTATAGCCTAATGGAACACAGGCTGATTTGTCCAGTACAGGTAATTGAGTAAGCTTTTCAAGAGATAATATGGATCACAGTTGAAATGTTTATTTCCAAATAAAAATATGAAAAATTAGTTTTATCTTAATACTCCTTTTGCAGCTTAAAGACTCTGTAGTTATTGGGGAATAGAAATGGTACTCTAGGGAAAGAGAAATAGCTAAATATGCAAGAATTTGTTGTTGTTGTTGTTATTCCTGTCAATGAAGACTTCTCTTTCTACTTTACAATCCTGCATCTCTTAAATTATCTGACTGGCAAGAGCTGTCATCTGCCATGTCCCTTAGTTTCATTCAGTGAACTCTTATTGGTACTTGAAATCTGCAAGTAGACAGACCTGCAGGTTCTGGCATCAGGTCTGAGACTGGATAAATACGATTTATTTTCCACAGAACAGGTCCAAAGGCCACTCTTTTGTCCAGGGCCTACTATAATCCTGGAAGACGGGAAATAAGAGGCCTTCACAACTCAGGAGAGCTGGCAATTTTAGTACTTTCAGGAGGTTTTTTAAAGGTAAGGTAAAATGTTCTGATGCATGAAGATAGCTTAGTTTTTCTGCTTAAAACTTCTGTGTAGAAGGAGAATGTGGCCAAGAGGTATGGTCACCAACTTACTTGATTTCTCTGTGCTTCAGACTGTATATATGATGATCAGAAAAATTTGGAACCAGACAGGGTAATAGTTTCCAAAACTTTTAGAACAATTTCTTGGCCTTGTGCTAAAACAAATAGACCAGGAACCATGAGACTGGAGTTCTTGTCCCAGTTGAGTAGCTCTGGAATCTTGTATTAATTACTTCATCTTCTTGGCTTATCTGCTTCATTTGTAGAATTACAGGACAAAACCATAAGATGGTTTTATTTATAGTATTTTTGTGTGATTTCTGTTGTATTGATGTTCTGCATCGATTTTTTTTTATAATTAGATGAAGTATAATAAATTCTGTTTTGTAAAGAATGGAAAACTTTGTTTCCTAATATAAGGACAAGTTAATGTTTAATTAATGATAATTACTAGAATTAGTGAAACTTTTAAGGCAGTGTGCTATAAATAGATGAATAATAGTATTGTGAGTTCTGTGCTGATAAACTGGGGTCTGTAGTATACATAACTGATCACACCTGAAACCTTAAATGTAAAATAAGTGGGTCCATTATTAACAACTCTTTTTGCTTGCTAATCTTCAAACCAAGGAAATAATCTGCGCTTTCCCCCAATTTGATTAGTATAGATTTACTTAGCCCCTTTCCCCCAAAACAGCCCTTCAATTTATTGATGATTTTACTTTTAAAATATTCTAATGATTATAATTATTAATTTTTCTTCATTCTTGATTAATGTATTTCTCATTCTTTGCTTGGGTTTGTTTTCTCTTTCTACTTTTTGAGGTGAAAATTTTTTTTTTTTCATTTTTTTGTTTAGGAATAGAGAGTTTATAAGGAATTAATTTGTCTTACGGTTAAGCTTTTTTCATAGCTCATTAGTTTTGATTACATACTGTTTTAAATAATATTCATTACTAAATACGTTGTAATTGTCATTTTGATTTATTAACTTCAACTAAAAGTCATTTAGGTGAGTGCTTTTTAAGTCATAAACAATCATGCAGGAATAACAAAAATGTTTGACACTTTAGTTACTTGTTCTACATTATCTTTAGCAAATGTAGAGTAATTTTTTTGGGGGGGGGAAGTAAAACTAAAATGTAAGTCATTTTTCAAAAAGATTTAAATATTTGCTCTTTTATACATATACTTGTCTGCATATTCACTAGAGCAAACACTGTAGCACTTTTGACTGTCATTGAGTAGGCTGGTTTTGTAGAGACTATAAATATCAGAGCTGGTATTTACCACTATATCATTAATAACGGAGAAATAATTTTTTGTGTGAAACATGATAGATATGTTTTGATAGATGTATCATTTTTAGCAAATATTCCTGTTTTCCTTCCCCTCTATGGAAAGAGCAAGTATACCTCATGCTCCATTGTTGTCGGGCTTGGCCTCATGGCTTGCTTTGACTAATGAAATGTAAGAAAATGTCATGTATGAAAACTGTAAGAAAACCATGTCTGAGCAGAAGTATTATATGTGCTTCAATGGTTGTGCTCCTCTTTCATGAGAACAGCATGCCCCAGTGCGCCTTCTGTCTAGGACCCAGATTGACGGACATGTGGAGCAGAATTGAACTTGATCCACAGTCAAGCAGAGCCAGCATAGCCAGTCCATAGACCTGTGTGCAATAAACAGGGTTTGTCTTTGAAAGCCACTCAGACTGTGGATTACTGTAAAAAACATGACATCAAACGTGACTGAATTAAACCATCCATCTAGGTTAAAGAAAATCAGGATTTTAAGGGAAAGAACTAACTCAGTCACTGGTGGTATTCTTGCATTTTAATAAGTTTTGTATCATATTTTAAAAGCAAGTTTTTCCTATTTTATATATAAATCACATTTCTCATAGTATTGATTTCACCATCCATTATTTATTTGGCCTGTTGCTCTAGAGTCATCATAATATCTGCTTCTCAGGCTTCTGCAGATTTTCAACCGTGTGAAATTTGCATGTAGTATGTCTGGTTCTTTTCTAAATGATTTTTCAGCTTCATTTGAAAAAATGTTTTACTGTCTATGAGCTCTTTTTTTTTCCTTTTTGCCTTGTTCTTAAATTAATAATATGAATTTATGGTGAAAATTTGGTGAATATTACCTAAATGGGGTATATAAATGGCAGACCTAGAGTTTAATTTGTTACCTATTGCATGGAAATCATTCATTCACTCCTGCATGCATTCATGCATTCAGGGTCTGCTGTGTGGCAGGTACCGTTGGAGATGCTGGTAGTACTAAGAAGGATAAGATATTTTCTATGCACTTGAGACCTTGCAATCTACTGGAGGTCAGAGACAAACACAAGTATTTGCAGGAGGAGTATGATGGCACCACATAGGTAGGAAGATCTACCTCAGTATAATTGTAGTGGGGAGTGGAGGGTGTGCATGAGTGAAGGAGTGGAGGACTTTGAGAAGGAGAAAAGCATCATCAGATTTTTGCTTAAGTTTTCTTTTTATTGAAGTATAATTGACATAAAATTATGTAAGTTTAAGGTATATAACATTGGATACATTTATATTGCAATATTACTGTCATTGATAGCTAATACCTCTATCATGATACACAATTACCATTTCTTCTAGTGATGGGTACAGTTAAGATAGTTGATTAGCAAGTTTAATACAGTTTTGTTGTTTATAATCACTGTTAGATTAGATCTAGATCTCCATAACTTAATTATTTATCTACTAGTTGCAAGTATATATATATATTTTTTTTTTTTTAATTTTTTTTTTTTGCGGTACGCAGGCCTCTCACTGTTGTGGCCTCTCCCGTTGCAGAGCACAGGCTCCTGACGCGCAGGCTCAGTGGTCATGGCTCACGGGCCCAGCCGCTCTGCGGCATGTGGGATCTTCCCGGACCGGGACACGAACCCATGTCCCCCGCATCGGCAGGTGGACTCTCAACCACTGCACCACCAGGGAAGCCCCACGTATATATTTTTAAACAACATCTCTTTCATTTCCCTACCTCCTAGTCTTTGGTAACCACCATTCTTTTCCGTTTTTTCAAGTTTATTTTATTTTGGATTCCACTATAAGAGATATCATACAATATTTGTCTTTCGTTGTCCGATCCATCTCACTTGGCATAATGACATCAAGGTCCATCCATGTTGTAAACAAATGGCAGCATTTCCATTTTTCTCATGACTGAATAACTTTTCATCGTGTGTGTGTGTATGCACCACATTTTCTTTATCCATTTATCCATAGATGACTCTTAACGTTGTTTTCATGTATTGGCTATTGTAAATAACGCTGCAATGAACAGGGGGGTGCAGGTGATTTCATTTCTTTGAAGGAACTACCCAAGGCAAGAAAAGGGGTTCCCTTTTCTCCATATCCTCACCCAACACTTATTTCTTATCTTTTTGATGATAGCACCTCACATGTTTTTATGACTATGTCATTTTAGTTTTGATTTGCATTTCCCTTATGATTAGTGATGTTGAGCCCCTTTTCATGTTACTGTTGGCCATTTTGTTGTCTTCTGTGGAAAAAAATGTCTCTACAGGTCCTCTGCCCATTTTTTAATCAGATTTTTAAAAAGTGAGTTGTATGAGTTCTTTATAAATTTTGGACATTAACCCCTATCCAACACATAGTTTGCAAATATTTTCTACCATTCTGTAGTTGCCTTTTCATTTTGTTAGTTGTTCCGTTAGCATTGCATAAGCTTTGGAGTTTGATCTAGTTCCACTTACTTTTTTAAAATTTTGTAAACTGTGCTTTGGATGTCATATGCAGAATATCATTAATAAGACCAATGTCATGGAGCTATTTTCTTCTAAGAGTTTTGCAGTTTCAGGTTTTATGTGTCATGGAGCTATTTTCTTCTAAGAGTTTTGCAGTTTCAGGTTTTATGTTTAAATGTTTAAATCTTTAATCTATTTTGAGGCAATTTTTGTGAGTGGTGTAAGGGTAGGGGTCCAGTTTTCTTTTTTACCATATGGTTATCCAGTTTTCCCAACACCATTTATTGAAGAGACTGTCCTTTCCTCATTATATATTGTTGGTTCCTTTGTCAGAGTAATTGACCATCTGTGTTGGTTTATTTCTGGGCTCTCTACTTCGTTTCATTGATTTCTGTGTCTGTTTTTTGTCAATGCCATACGGTTTTTATTACAATAGATTTGTAATATAGTTTGAAAATGGAGTGTGATGCCTCCAGCTTTGTTCTTTTGTCTCAAGATTACTTTGGCTATTCAAGGTCTTTTGTGGTTCCATACAAGTCTGAGGATTGTTTTTTCTATTTCTGTGAAAAATGCCATTGGATTTTGATAGAGATTGTGTTGAATCTATAATTGGCTTTGGGCAGTTAATTTTAACAATATTAGCTCTTCCAATTCATGAATATGGCATGTCTTTCCGTTATATTTTGTTGTCTTTGATTTCTTCAAAGTCTTGTAGCTTTCACTGTATAGGTCTTTCATTTCCTTGGTTAAATTTATTACTAGGTATTTTGTTTTTGAAGCTACTGTGAATGTGATAGTGTTTGTTTTTTTTAATTTTTCAGATGTTTCATTTTTAGTGTAATAGAAATGCAATTGATTTCTGTGTACTGATTTTATGTCCTGCATTGTTGAGTCTTCGGGATTTTCAATATATAAGATCATATCATCTGACAATAGTGACTTCCTTTACTGTCTGGATGCCTTTTATTTCTTTGGCCTGATTGTTCTAGATAGGATACTTAAGTACTAGGTTGAATAAGAGTAGTAAAAGTGAGCACCTTGTTCCTGATCTTAGAGGAAAAACTTTCACTTTTTCTTCACTGAGTACAATATTAGCTGTGGGTTTAGTGTATATTGCTTTCAATATAATTAGGTGTGTTTCTTCTATACACAATCTGTTACGAGTTTTTATCAAGAAAGAATGTTGTGTTTTGTCAGATGCTGTTTCTGCATTTATTGAGATGATCATATGATTTTAATCTTTCATTCTGTTAATGTGCTATATCATTTATTAATTTGCATATGTTGAACCATCCTTGAATCCCAGTAATAAATCCAACTTGGTCATGGTACATAATCCTTTTACTGAATTCTTGAATTTGCTAGTATTTTGTTGAGAATTTTTGCATCTATGTTTTATAGGGATATTGGTCTATAGTTTTCTATTCTTGTAGGGTTCTTTTCTGGCTTTGGTATCAGGGTAATACTGGCATATAGAATGAGTTCAGAAGTATTCCCTCCTCTCCAGTTTTTTAGAAAAGTGAAAAAGATTGGCATTAATTCTTCTTGAAATATTTGGTAGAATTCACCAGTGAAACCATCTGGTCTTGGGGTTTTCAAGGTTGGGATGCTTTTGATTACTGATTCAATCTCCTTAAATGTTACTGGTCTGTTCATACTTTCCATTTCCTGGTTCAGTCTTGGTTAAATGATTCTAGGAAAATATCCATTTCTTCTAGGTTATCTAATTTTTTGGCTTATAGTTGTTCATAGTAGTCTCTTATATTTCTGTAGTGTCAGTTGTAATTTCTTCTCTTTCATTTCTGACTTTATTTCAGTCTTCACTTTTGTTTTCTTAGTTATGCTTGAGGCTTTTCCTTTTTTTTTTTTTCCTGAAAAACCACCTCTTGATCTTTTATATTATTTTTCTGGTCTCTATTTCATTTCTGCTAGGATCTTTATTATTCCCTTCCTTCTGCTAACTTTGGGCCTAGTTTGCTACTTTTCTAGCTCCTTGAGGTACAAAGTTAGGTTATTTGTGATCTTTTTCATTTCTTAATATATGCATTTTTCACTCTCAGAACTGCTTTTGCAACACCATAGGATTGTGTGTTATGTTTCCATTTTCATTTGAGATATTCTTTAATTTTTTTACTTTTTTAAAAATTAAAATATAATTGACATGCAACATATTAGTTTCAGGTGTACAAGGTAAAGATATGACATTTAAATATACTGTGAAATGGTTAACTACAATGAGTCTAGTTCATATCCATCACCATATATGGTTCCAAAATTTTTTTTCTTGTGATGAGAACTTTTAAGATCTACTCTCTCAAGGACTTTCAAATATGCAATACAGTATTATGAATTATAGCCATTATTCAGTACATTTACATCCCTATGCTATACTTATCTTTTAATTGGAAATTTGTATGTTTTGCCCACATTCTTCCTCCATGCTCTGGCAACCACCAATCTGTTCTCTGTATCTATGAGCTTGGTTTTCTTTGTTGTTTTGTCTTTTCCACATATAATTGAGATCGTATGGTATTTGTATTTCTCTGTCTGACTGACTTCAGTTAGCATAATGCCCTCAAGGTTAATTCATGTTGTTGCAAACAGCAAGATTTCATTCTTTTTTTTTTTTTTGCGGTACGCGGGTCTCTCACTGTTGTGGCCTCTCCCGTTGCAAAGCACAGGCTCTGGACGCATGGCTCATGGGCCCAGCTGCTCCACGGCATGTGGGATCTTCCCGGACCGGGGCACGAACCCGTGTCCCCTGCATCGGCAGGCGGACTCTCAACCACTGCGCCACCAGGGAAGCCCATTTCATTCATTTTTATGGTGGGATATGTGTTATATACATACACATCATTTTTTTAATCCATTCCTACATTGATGGACATTGGGTTGTTTCCTTTCTTATCTTGGCTATGTAAATAATGCTGCAGTGACCATGAGGGTGCATGTATCTTTTCGACATAGTGTTTTTGTCTTCCTCAAACAAATACCCAGTAATGGAATTGCCTGACCATATGATAGTTCAATTTTTAACTTTTTAAGTAATTCCCGTTTTCCATAGTGGCTGTACCAATCTACATTCCCAAAAAATAGTGCACAAGGGTTTCTTTTTCTCTACATGCATGCGGTGGTATCTTATCGTGGTTTTAGTTTGCATTTCCCTGATGAGTAGTGATTTTGAGTGTGTTTTTGTGTGTTTGTTGGCCCTCTGTATGTCTTCTTTGGAAAAATATCCTTTCAGAACCTTTGCCCATTTTTTAATAGGTTTCTGCTACTGAGTTGGAGAACTTTATATATTTTGGATAATAACCCCTTATCAGATACATGATATGCAAATATTTTCTTCTGTTGCTTCTATTTGTTGATATTTTCCTTTGCTATACAGAAACTTTTTAGTTTGATGTAGTCCCACTTGTTTATTTTTGCTTTTGTTGCCTTTGGTTTTGTTGTCAAATCCAAAAACTTGCAGCCAAGACCTGTCAGTGAGCTTACTGCTTATATTTTCTTCTAGTTTTATGGTTTCCAGTCTTACATTCAAGTTAACCCACTTTTAGTTATTTTTTCTATTGATGTAAGGTAGTGATCCAGTTTTCCTAACACCATTTATTGAAGAGGCTGTCCTTTACCCATTGTATATTTTGGCTCCTTTATCATAGATTACTTGACTATATATGTGTGGGTTCTTATGTTTAATTTTGACATTTTAAGTATATGTCTAGGTGTGGTTCTCTTTGGGTTCATTTTATTTGGCACTCTCTGGGCTTCCTTGATCTGGGTGTATTTTTTTCCTCAGGTTGGGGAATTTTTCAGTCACTACTTCTCCCAATAAGTTTACTTCCCCTTTCTCTCTCTCTGCTCCTTATAGGACAACATCTAGCAAACTAACTTTCACACAAGTGTCCCAGAAGTCCCTTAATTTATCTTCACTGGTTTTCATTCTTTTTGCTGCTCGGATTAGGTGAGTGCCTCTTGCCATGTCTTCAAGTTCAGTGATCCTTTCTTCTGCTGCTTCTAGTCTGCTGTTGAACCTCTCTAGTGTATTTTTCAGCTCTGTGACCTCTTTGTTACATTTTCTCTTTGTTGACATTTTCACTGTGTTCAACCATTCTCTCCTTGAATTTGGTTAGCATTTTTATTACCTTTACTTTTCAACTCTTATCAGGTTACTTACTTATCTCTGTTTCTTTAAGGGTTTTTCCCCCTGAGGTTTTATCTTGGTCTTTCATTTGGAATATATTCCTCTATTTCTTCATTTTGCTTGACTCTCTGTGTTGGTTTCTATGCATTTGATGATACATTCACCTCTCCCTGTCTTAAAGCATTGGCCTTGCATATGAGATGAACTTTATCATTCAGCCCTTCCCTAGCTCTTGGTTGTCTCAAACCTTTGTAGTTGTCTAAGCAGCCTATTTTATTTTTAATAGCTTCTAGTAGTTGAAGTGTGCTGAGACCAGTCACTGTCCTTAAGGAGAGGATTTCAGGTAGCACCTAGATTCAGGCTGATTAGAATTTAGACCCTCAGCCAGCAGATTTTAACAAGTGCAAATATATTCAGAACTGTAGGACCACAGTGTAAGCCCTGCTGGCCACCAGAGCCAGGTGATCTGGGGGTGTTTGCTGGGTGGCAGTCATAAAAATTGGGGCTCCAGTTAAGTGTTCTTTTCTGGGAGATACCAGTGAGCTATAGCAAGGTAGAAGGAGAGCAAAAAGATGGCATTCTCTGACCTCCATACCCTGAGTGCCTCTGTAGACTCTGGAACTGTGCCAAACCTGAAGCTCCCCCTGACCACCAGAGCCAAGTGATATAGAGGCATCCCCTGGCAAGCTACAAAAATCAGAGCACCAGCCAAGGATATAAGAATATAACTCCTTTTCTGAAGACAACAGTGCTCTGGAGCAAGGCAGAGAGAGAGTGCAAAGATTGTGCCCACTGTCTCCCTTCCCTGAGAGTACCTCTGTAGGCTCCTATAAGTGTGCAAAACCAGAAGCCTGCCCCACAGGCCAAAGCTGCTATAGAAGGAAGTAGGCCTGTTTCTCAGAAAGACTGTGGGTATGTTTCAGTTGGATATCTGTGCAATGCCATAGGAGTGGTACTCTACCAAAAACTGTCTGTTGTTACAGTCCCATGGGACCCAGGACACAAGCTCCCCTGGCCTCCAGGTCCATGTGATCTAGAGGTGTCCCTTCGTGGCAGCTGCAAAATCTAGGTAACCAGGTAGAAGCTCCCCTCTGGGAAATACTGGTGCTGTAGAGCATGACAGAGGAAGAGCTCAACAGTGACACCCACTACATGGAGTGGGGCAGATGGAGAGTACAGGGACAGCACCTGCTGAAAGAAGAAAAAGATAAAAGGGAAAAGAAAGTAAAAAAATGGCACCTGCTGGCTTTAACAAGCAGAGGGTGAACAGGAAGATAGAACCAACAGGAAGATAGAACCCTCCAGCCTCTTTCCCCATAGAATATCCCAGCAGACCCTTGCCTCTCAGACCAATGCTTTTAAAACTGGCAAATGAGTTTATTTTATGTAACATTTGGGTGCTCTTTGAAGGGCTTCTTCTGCACTGGTCCTGGGATGGATGAGTCTACATGCAAGCTCTTTAAGAGCTACATCCATTTGGCTATTCAAAGCCAGATATTTTGGGGACTCATCTTTCAGGGGCTGGTCTTAGAAACTGGTATGCCAGATGTGGGATACAAGCTATTTGTTCTTCAGGGAGAAGCTCTGGGTTTTGAGTTCTCTCCTGATTGTATGTCACTGCTGGGATGGGCTTTATGGTGAGATCGTATCTCAGCCTTTCCTACCTGCTTTGATGTGGTTTCCCTCTTGTTTGCCAGATGTGATGGGGTCACTCCACCAGGTTCTTTTTGGAGGAGATTGTTCCATATTTAGCTGTAGATTTGGTGTGTCTATGGGCGGAGGTACGTTCAGGATCTTCCTACATCACCCTCATCACCAGAACCATTTATTTTTCCTACTAGAACAGAGATATATTTACGTCAATAAAATTATAAAGTAAAACTACAAAGAAACAAAAATATTTGACAATTGCTGAGACATAATTTTGTAAAGAAAGTTAACAGTAATCATCTTAAGTACAGTGAATTATAAAGATCTGTTGATATGGAGGAAAATAACCAGAAGAAACACAAAAATAATTGTCACAGCACATGGAACATTTCCATAAAAAGTTAGCTTCTACTTGGTCATTTAATTTTTCATCCCTGTTTAAATTTACATTCTGAAATTTATGTTCCACTGCAGTTTCTACCTGCATGTAATATCTTTTCCACCCCTTCACTTTGAGTCTGTGTGCATCCTTAAAGCTTAATGGGATCTCTTAAGAACACCATACAGTTTGGTCTTGTTTCTTTATCCATCCAGTCACTATGTGCCTTTTCATTGGTGAATTCAATCCATTTACATTCAGAGCAATTATTAATATGTAATCTTATCAACTGCAGTCTGGTTTTGTATTTCCATTATTTCTTTTTCTCTCTGTCTGCCTACATGTGTAAATTGGTTATTTTTCATGGTGGTATGCTCTTCTCCCCCCTCTTTTGTGCGTCTGCTCTAGATTTGTGCTTCGTGGTTATCAAGGGGGGGGGGTTCCATAAAACATCTCTTAGATAAAACAGTCCATTTTAGGTTTATAGAAACTTATCTTTAACCCCTCAGGTATCCATTATTTTGCTCCTCCCTTTTGCATATTGATGCCTCAGTTTACCTCTTTTTTATATTTATTAACTTATAGTAGGTATAGTTATTTTTCCTACTTTCATTTAACCTTTATACTGTAGTTGAGTAGTTAACACACCATCCTCCTACAGATTTATAGTTTTCTAAGTCTGGCTGTATGTTTCTCATCTTTACCAGAGTATTTTGTAATTTTGTATGTTTTCATTTCAGCTTGAAGAACTCCTTTCATCATTTCTTGCAAGGCAGATCTAATAGTGGTGAACTCCCTCAGATTTTGTTTGTCTGGGAGAGGCTTTACTTCTTCATATCTAAAGGATAACTTTGCTAGATAAAGTAGTCTTGGCTGGCCACTTTTATCTTTCAACTCTTCAAATATGTCATTCCACTGTCCTCTGGCCTATTGAATTTCTACAGAGAAATCTGCTGATAGCCTATTGGCAGTCCTTTGTAAGTTCTCTTCTTTTTTTTCCCTCGCCTGCCTTTAATATCTTGGAGAATGTCTTTTTGCATTGAGATACTAGGATGATCTACTAGCTTTGTGGACTTGTATGTCCAAGTCTTTCCTCAGATTTTGGAAGTTCTCAGCTATTATTCTTTAAGTTAACTTCCTGCCCCTGCCTTCTCTGTTTGGAATTCCGATTATCCTGACATTTGTGAGGATATATGGATATCCATAGATCATGTAGGCTTTCTTTGCTCTTTTTCTAAGTTCCCTCTTCTCTTTTGTGTTATTTCAAATCTTCTATCCTCCAAGTCAGTTTTTCTATCTTCATATGCTCTGCCTTGCTACATATTCTCTGCATTGCATGCTATCCAGCACCAGAATTTTTGTTTGGTTCTTTTTTAAAATTTCTTTCTCTTTTAAAGGGTCATTTTGTTCACATATTTTATTCCTGATTTTATTGAATTGTCTTTCTGAGTTTTCTTGTAACCTGTTGAGTTTTTTATAACATCTATTTTCAACTCTTTATCAGATAGGTTGCAATATTCTGTGGCTTTGAGTTTGCTAGAAATAGATAATTTTTATGTGATGCCATGTTTCCTTGATGTTTCATAATCCCTTTGGATTTGCATTGTGGTTTTTGCATATGAAGTAGTAGATACCTTCTTAACTCTTTTCTTGTTGCCTTCAGCAGATGGTATGTTATATTCTGTAGTGTTGATATTATCCGGGTTTTTACTGTTTTTGTGAATTTATACCTGCTCCAGTCTTCTTGTTCCCTCTTTTGGGTGAGTTTTTAAACATTTATGCCATCTCTGTTTCTTACAGTTCACCAGGCTGGCTACTGGAAACCTCTCTTGTTTTCCAAAAGGTTGCTATAGCTCAAGTTCATGGTTTCTGAGCATGCTCTCAGTCTGCTGGAGCTTTCTCTTGCAGTGGCACTTGGGACCCACACAAGGAGCAAACGTAGAGTGGGGGGAAAGTGTGGGTTTACCACTGGGTACATTGGGGGCACCTGCAGATCCAGTAGGGTGATCCCATTGGCTCCTAGGTGGACTTCTGCTAAGAACAATCCCTTTCCCACCAACTGAAGTTCTAATTTGCATCTTTCCTAATATCCTCCCTACCCCTGGTTCTAAAGCTCCCATCTTAGTACTCCAGTTGCTGGTGGAGAAATGATTTTTCCAGCCACTTCCAGTCTAGCTGGGCACTCACTCACTGCTTTCCTTTTCCCCTTTCAGTGTGTCTTTGGGCAGAGGCATGGTGCCAGGAAAGCTTCTCTACTGCCTTCTGTTGCAACCAAACTAGCTTTTTTTTTTTTGTCTCCAGTTATGTGCTGAAGTTTCCCGTTGGGAGGTCTAGACTTCCGCAAGTTCTACTTCCGCAAGTTCTCTGTCTTGTATGTGAGTGCCTGCCTGGGTCTTTACTGACACAGTTTTTTGCCTGGCAAGAACAAAAGGGGTCTAGGCAGTTTGGCTGGCTCCTCTGGTTCCCCACCTCGAGCAGACGTTTTTCTCTTACCATCTTTGTGGTGAGTGAGACAACTCCTGTGTTCCTTGGAATAAGACACTAGGTCCCAGAACACCACAAAGGCACTTTTGCTCATGTATGAATGTCCAATTTGTTGATTTAAAAAGGAATAAATAGTAGGAACATTTTATGTCATCATATTGCTAATATCACTCTCCAGGATCATCAGATTTTCACTTTAGGAAGTACACTTTGGGTGCATGGTCAAAATTAGAAGCATGAAATGAGGGAACACTTATAGGACTCTTACTTCCCCATCTAAAGATAATGCAAACATTTGATTTTGTATATAGCATTCTATCATTTTTAAAGTCATTATAGTATATTGGTCTAATAGATTTTTCCAAATGGAACAGTGCAATGGTGATACATCACATTATTTATTCACTAAGCCTACAAGGTAATATTATTGCAATTAATATTTTCCCTCATATTTCTAACTTATTAAGTATTGTATAAAATAGTGGCTTTTTGAATTACTATAAATGTATTGATCTGCACTTTACAAAAAAGAAGGAAGCCATGTAGAGTTTGCAACTTCAAAAGCAAATTCACTATATTTGCTTAAATTTGGTGTCCTTTATGTATAAATTGGAAACTTACTTAGGAAATGTTACAGCTAAAGGGAGATTACCCAAGGTTACATTATATAAGAGTATGAAAATACCTATACCCTTGCCACTTTTCTTTCACTTGAAGTTAAAGAGCACATACATACCAGAGCTACTGCAAAATCTAACTGCCCTAGCCATACTTACAATATACTGCACAAACGAAACTGACCTTACTTTACTTTGTTACTAATAAAAACTTTCTTTGTATAATATTACTGAAATCTTATTAAAAGTAGAGAATTATAGTTTCACTAAATGCTGTCTGACTTTATAATTATGTGAAAACTAGTAGCACTGATGAATATATTTCACTTTAATTAGGTGGTTGAAAACAAAGGCATTTTATATTGCAGTAGCATAGAAGTCTCTAATTCCATACATGCTTCATAGAAACTGAACTCTTATTGACAATATTTTAGTTTATTATATTGCCAAAAAGTAATGGTTAATGGTAAGTCAGTAAAATTAGTAATAAAAGTGAAAATTCTCATAGTTGTTTTTGCAGATCTTAAGTAGACAGTACACATGATATTTCCCTTAATCTACTCCACTAGTTATAAATGACATACAAAATGGTTTTGGTAGCCATAATTAGTTTTTCTTGATTTATATATAACCTTTTTTGGTTACTGCTTTCTGCTATCATAGTAGAAATATATAAACCACATCAATAGCAAGCATTCTGAAAACTACTGTCCATTATAGTACTCGTTTTTGATTTTTTAAAGTAATTTTATTATAAATTATTTGAATAAGAGTACATATGAAATCTGTCATTTTTGCACAGCAAAGGAAACCATAAACAAAACGAAAAGACAGGACTTCCCTGGTGGCACAGTGGTTAGGAATCCACCTGCCAATGCAGGGGACACGGGTTCAAACCCTGGTCCAGGAAGATCCCACATGATGCAGAGCAACTAAGCCTGTGCACCACAACTACTGAGTCTGTGCTGTAGAGCCTGCAAGCCACAACTACTGAAGCCCGTGCTCCACAACAAGAGAAGCCACCACAATGAGAAGCCTGTGCACTGCAACGAAGAGTAGCCCCTGCTTGCCGCAACTAGAGAAAGCCCGCACACAGCAACAAAGACCCAATGCAGCCATAAATAAATAACTATAAAAAAAATAAAGACAACCTAAAGAATGGGAGAACATATTTGCAAACAATGCAACCGACACGTGCTTAATTTCCAAAATACACAGACAGCTCATACAACTCAACAAAAAAAACAACCCAATCCAAAAATGGGCAGAAGACCTAAATAGACATTTCTCCAAACAAGAAATACAGATAGCCAGTAGGCACATGAAAAGATGCTCAGCATCGCTAATTATTAGAGAAATGCACATCAAAACTACAATGAGGTACCACTTGACACCTGTCATTAGAAAGGCTACAAATAACAAATGCTGGAGAGGGTGTGGAGAAAAGGGAACCCTCCTACACTGTTGGTGGGAATGTAAGTTGGTGCAGCCACTTGGAGGTTCCTCAGAAAACTAAAAATAGAATTACCATATGATCCAGCAGTCCCATTCCTGGGCATATATCCAAACAAAACTATAATTCAAAAAGATACATGCACCCCAATATTCATAGCAGCATTATTCACAATAGTCAAGACATGGAAGCAACCTAAATGTCTATCAACAGACGAATGGATAAAGATGTGGTACATTTATACAATGGAATACTACTCAGCCTTTAAAAAAAAGAATGAAATAATGCCAGTTACAGCAACACAGATGCAACTAGAGATTATCATACTAAATGAAGTCAGAGAAAGACAAATATCATATGATATCACTTACATGTGGAATCTAAAATACGACACAAATGAACCTATCTATGAAACAGGATCACGGACATAGAGTACAGACTGGTAGTTGCCAGGGGAGGGGGTTGGTAGATGTAAGCTTTTATATACAGAATGGATAAACAACAAAGTATTACAAACAACAAAGTATTACTGTATATCACAGGGAAGTATATTCAAAATCTTATGATAAACCATAATGGAAAAGAATATGAATATAAAAAAAGAATGTGTATATATGTATAACGGAATCACTTCACTGTACAGCAGTAATTAACACATTGTAAATCAACTATACTTTAATAAACGCATTCATCTTAAATTAAGGTTATTAAAAATATGGAATATGATTTCCTTTTTATTTTTACATCACAATTTTTTCTCTAATATTTTTTGTTCTAGGTCACTTTTCACATTGAACCATATAAGAATCGAGATGATAAAAACATGTACCAAAATATCAGATACATTATAGACAAGTGAGTTTCTTCTGTCCTATAATTACTGTTATATGATCCAATGATAATTACTGTTATAAGTATGTTTATATTTGAGAGATTTGAATGACTTACAGTATGACATATTAAAATTAGTTTAAACTAATTTTGTAATGAATACTGCAATCATTTTAAAGAACATTTCTGAATTTCCTTATAATTCACTTTCTGTATGAATAGTTACAGGTTCCTGTTTTTACTGTTTTATGTGTATATTAGACTATGATTTCTGTCATCTGACATTTAAATTAGTATTCTGCAAATCTTATGAATATAGAGTTGTCTTTTTAAAAGCAAGTTCAGAGTATGAAATGTGAATTGCTTTTGCAATTTTGAATTGCCATTAGATATGGCAGATCCACATCTAATATTTTCATTTAGTATGATTACAAGGAAAGAATTTATTAATACAGTTTCATTTTGTTTAAGGGTTTACTAATAATAGTCTGTGACAGCTGCCATATTCTTACAAAAAACATGTCAGCAACAGTGGGACATTTATCACTTATACAAAAAAAAACAAACAGTATTTTCATGTAGAAAATGGGCTTTTTATTGTGTTAGTCATCATTTCTAAACCTCAGTGTAATTTCTTGTTTGTTAATGTCTTAATGTATCCAGTATCTCATTTTTCAATGTGTAAAATTAAAAATGCATTTTTAATGTTTACACTTATATCGCTAATTCCCCAAAGGTGAACAGTGTGCTTAAACTGCACTGATTACCTTCATTTTCAATACATAAACAGTTATTGTCTATTGCAACTGAGTTATGAATATTCATTTTGCTTTCATATATGTTTGTATTCTAGATATGGAAATCATCCTGCCTTTTACAGGTACAAGACTAAGAATGGCAGTGCTCTTCCACTGTTTTATGTCTATGATTCCTATATCACAACAGCTGAAAAATGGGCCAATCTGTTAACCAGCTCAGGGTCTCAGAGCATTCGCAACTCTCCTTATGATGCATTGTTTATTGCACTTCTAGTAGAAAAAAAACATAGATATGAAATTCTTCGAGGTGGTTTTGATGGAATTTATACGTATTTTGCCACAAATGGCTTTACTTATGGCTCATCCTATGAGAACTGGGCTAAGCTAAAATTTTTTTGTGATCAGTTCGACCTAATGTTCATCCCAAGTGTGGGCCCAGGATACATAGATACCAGCATCCGTCCGTGGAACAGTCAAAACACTCGCAACCGAGTCAATGGGAAATATTATGAGGATGCTCTGAGTGCTGCACTCCAAGCCCACCCCAGTATAATTTCCATCACCTCTTTTAATGAGTGGCATGAAGGAACTCAGATTGAAAAAGCTGTTCCCAAAAGAATCAGTAATACCGTGTACCTGGATTACCGGCCTCATAAACCAAGTCTTTATCTAGATCTAACTCGTAAGTGGTCTGAAAAATACAGTAAGGAAAGAGCAACTTATGCATTCGATCACCAGCTACCTGTTTCTTAGTGCATTGATTAAAGTTTAATAATTATAGATATCACCTAATTTCAATACATTCCTTTTGAGTTATGGAAAGAAAACTATCCAAGTCAGTATGTACTATTATCTCTAATAAAAATAATTTGTACATTTTTAAAGGTAGTAATATTATCATTGCCACCTTTCACAATGGCGATGTTGCACTGAGAGAAGTTGTGCAAATAACATTCCTTGTGGCATAATTTGGTGAATTTCTGACTGGAATTGAAATCCTGCTTTATAGCTATTTTTGTTTCACAATAGGTAATTGCTTGTGTTATATAGAGTAGTTAGCACACAATTAAATCCTACTTGTATTCTGGGCCCAAAGAAAAAGGACTGTGTATATATTTGATATGTCTATTGAAGAACAAAGACCTAAAAGATAATGTACATGGTTCCTTTTTCATTTTTTTAATGATCCAGTCAACTTCATCATATTAGCATTCAGACTCTGGATAACTCTCCAATAACAATTCTTCAGAAAAATATCATATACCTTAAGCCTTACTGTGAACCATATTTTGTTAGGAAGGTCTGCTTTCTATAGTACAATATGTATCATCATTTGCAGATTTTTGGTTTCCTAGAGCTTGCTAGGTGTTTTGCATGTCTAATGTTTCTACATTATAATGCTGAATTTCAGGCTTTAGAAGGAAAATCCTTTCATAAAGGTTAAGGATTGCTTCTCAGTTATTAAAAAAAAATAGCTGCTTTACAATTATGAAAATACAGTGCCTCAAATGTTATTTTAGGGTACCTTGTCAATCTTTAACTTATTCATATTTTTCAATTTAATGTTAATCAGAGACCAACTGTTAGATAAGAAAAAGTTGATACTATCATTGGATTGCCTTCTTTTAAGATTTTAAACTGTTTTTACTAAAACTAATAGAGAAAATTTACTTACCATTTCAGATTTTAAGGATATGGAAATGAAAGTTCATTACTAAGTTGACTTATTAGGTATAACACTTAATGATGGAAATATTTAAGACTTTATTGTCTATAATATAACATCCCCATCTAAAAACATTATACTTTTATGTTACCTAACAGGTTAAAGAGTTGTGATCAATTGTCATAGTGTGACAAATTAATCATCTGTAAAAATGAATCTCTTTACTTTAAAAACTACAGAATAAAATACACTCTTATTATAGTTAATATTTGTAACTAGAACTATAGTAAAAAAATCTAATATATATGCTATTACATGAATTTTTTTTAGATATTTAATTTATTAAATGTAAGCAATAGGGAAATACTAAACAATACATATAAATATTCTGAATATATGGACATTCATTCAGAAACAAATTAGCAGTGGAATTTATCATAAAATAACTCAGTAGACAATGAAATTTAATTTTAAGCAGTGCTTTTGAAGTTAACTATCATGTCTTTGAAAAGAAGCATGATTAATGTTAAACTTATTTATAACTGAGAATTTGCCATTTCTCAGAATGTTCAGACCATGGGAAACCAATATAATAGTAATTAGTAATTCACCTTGTAGAGGAAATTACAAGAATAAATCACTATAATGTTACAACTAAGTATCTTCATGAGGAACACTCATACAGATATAACCTGTGGATTTTTTTTTCTTACATCCAGTTAGCCACTATATGTTATCTTAGGGATACACTCTAAATATGGTATACTTAATAATATTTATAACATACCATATTTTATTAAAGTTTAGTTAGAGAGATGTCTAACACACAGGAATTTTTGTCATTGCTTATGTTGTATGGCTGAACCCATAATGACAATTTTATGAAATAGTTCTGAGATTAAGAGAAAGTGTATAAAAACAAGGTCAGCAAATCCTCAACACGGACACCACCATTTCTCTCCTGCTCCCATTGCAGACATATAGATAGATCATCTAGGACTGCAGAATTTCCCTCTGAGCTTTGTTCTAATGCACTACCCCAACCAGCCACTGACAGTTGGTTTCAAAGTAAGATAAAATAGATTCTGTCTTCATTGCAGAAAGTTAATTAATTCTCAAGGGTAGAATGTTTGGAATCAGCTCTAATGATAGTTTACTGATTTATAACTATTTGAATATCATGTTTCTTTTCTCCTGCTCTTAAAAAAACAGTTATTAGAAGGAATTATCTCTAATAATTTTGTTATTCTTAGGGAAGAATGCTTTCAAAATCTTCCTCAGGTATTCATTACAGCTGCCTTTACCATTTGACTTATAACAAGTTTAGATTGCATAATCACAAGAAATCAATTCTTTGCTTTTATTTAATTCAATAAACTAAAGTAACTGTTAAAGAAAAAACAGTGTAATATATGCACTGCATGAATCAAAATGAATTATTTTATGGTTTAATCAGTCTAATTTTTTGACTGTATAGAAATCAAATCTTTCTTTTACTACTCTCTTTAAGGACTGACATTGTCAAAAACTGCTGTAATTGATGTTGATCTCAGCTGTATATTAATTTTTTGTTTTAAGAGTAGTTTAAAAATGACTATTTTGTTACATGAAGTAGTTAACTTTCACCTAATAAAAGCATACAGGGAATAAATTGTATCTTAGATATAAAAATGTTTCTTTTTTTATGAAATGTTTAATTTCTGATTAACAGTTCAAAAGTAGTAGTCAGTCGCCACTCTATATATCTTCTCTATTTGAAATATACAGCATTTAAAAAGTAGATATCTTTTAACTGTACTTTTAAAATCTGTGAATTTGTGTTATACACACAAAAATACGAATTTTTTTAATTTGGAAGATGGTTTCCTATTTTTTTATTCTTTGGGCATAATCATATATGAGCTCCAACATCCTTTAGAAAATTGATCTTACCCTAAAACAGCAAAAGTAACAAGCCACTAGAGAACCTACCAAGTTCATAACCAAGCCGTTTTTGAAACTGATCACAGTTATTCAATTTAAACATAGTGACTGCCCCTAAACTCTATAGTGCCTACAGAAGCAGTCCTTAAAAGTCTTTATCTAAATTTTGAATTAAGGTCGAACACTCTCATGTCCCATAGTGTAGAAGCAATACTTTATTTATGACCAGCAAATTTTATTTTTATAAATATTTACAATTTCAAAAAGAAAAATTGAGCCAAAAAGAGATTTTTGGCTCAGCTATTCCTTTTTTTTAAAAAAAAGTACTGTAAATTTAAATGTACTTTAAATTTAAATTATATACTGACTGTTATATATCCACATAAAGGCTAAATGTTATAGTATGGTTAATACAGGATTATTATCCTTCAGAATGCAGGTACTACTTTGGCTTACTTACAGAGTCATCCTTAGTCAAGTCAAAGAACTTAGCGGTAGTGCTATTATATTCCCAACTATTAATGAAGGGGGGAATATTTTTCAATGTTACTAGATTTTGTTGTTGTAATTACCATTTATTATATCAAAAGAAAAAATAATTTAAGACCTAATAAGCAAATAATCATAGATCTAAAATTTACTGAAGTCAAAACATAGTGGTACTTTTTATATTGTGTGTTCTAAACTTCATTTAAAGCATCTTATATATTGAAGTTCAAATTTCTCATTTATATAACCTTAAATGTAACCATAAAGTTAAAAAGCCTTAGAGTCTATCTCATTGAAATAATTATTTCATGAAACAAAATAATGATGTACCATGGTAGTGATTATTCTGTATACAATTCAACTTATACTATATGATTGTATTGTCATGCTTTTGTGTTTTTACTTTAGAGTTTTTAAATTAATTTTTATTGGAGTATGGTTGCTTTACAATGTTGTGCTAGCCTCCACTGCACAACAGAATGAATCAGCCATACATATACAGATATCTCCTACTTTAGATTTTTAACCTGTTTAAAAAGTCAAACAACAATCATTATAAACAACAAAGTGGCAGTCTTCTGCTACTCAGTAGCATTTAAAATACATTAATTATGTCCATGCATAAAAGTATTTTTCAGTCCATTTTATAAAAGCCGTTTTCAAAGCACTATATATCACCATGTTAATTTGATTATAGTATCTAACAATGTGACTTTTATACGGATCTTGAAAATATCATATGCAAAAGAGAAAAATAGTTAGAAGAAATTCATTTGTAATACATGCAGTACCTTTTAGAAATGTATATGTTTGAACACAGTCACCTAAGAATAGCAGCCACACTTTTTTTAGTTTATACACACTAAATTTATATTTGAGTACTGCCGTTCTATATATCGTTAATTACCCAAACATATTATCCATATGGCAGACTGTTAAGCCATTACTATTAAAATTGTGCAGTCCAGTCTGGCTTCATGTAAAAAGTCAACTGCAAATCTGATAGCTAAATTCTTACTTGAAAATTTGCTGCATTGTTATATTTAAAGTACATTCTTGAAAATTATGCTCTTGGCTTTTTAGGTATCTTGTAAGAACAATATTTAGTGACAGTCATTATATGAACAGTAGTTGAGCTGAAATTCTGTTTTATTTTTCCTCATGAGTGTTTGTAGCTAAAGGCTTAATTTAATCCTCAAATAAAATATTCCATTAATGCACATTATTTTCTCATTTCATTTTTTTACTTGAGTCATTCTTAAATAAAATTTAGGTAGTGTTTCCTCCTATAAGAATATGTGCATGCTGATTCTTTGCAAAAAGGATTTGACATATTTTTCATAAGAAACTGTTACAAAATTAATATATATAAATGAAAGAATTTTAAAAAGGAACATACATATATGATACTAGCATATATGGCTGACTACACATTTGGTATTGAGAGCTTCTGAGTAGCTAATGCAAGATGTTATGGCTCTTGTTCCAGAAAAGAAGCACCTCCTTTCCTATGCAAGGCAAACTTTGCCTTGTCAATACATTTTAAAATACATTTCTCAAATAGGCGTTATACCTAGGGTCAAAAATGCAGAAACCTATAGGAGACTGTCAGGCAATGTAAGTAAATGCATCAGGTTTAAACCCTATAGAGTCATAGCGACTGTGGACAACTGTCTTCTAATAAGAGTAGTTGCTAACAGCTCCTGTCAGTGTTGCCCCTTCTGTAGCTGTGGGTCCCTAAAACGAGGAAGTATGTATGCCTGCGTGTTTGTAAATTTTTCTAATTATAACATGCTGGCAGATACTGCAAAAGATTTTTAAAATACTGGTTGGCTCAGTTCATTGGTCATTAGTTTGTGACTGCTGATGCAAAGAATGTAAAACTAGGTTATGAAAAATGTCCTGAATGTTTTATAACACTCAAGGGGATTTCATATGACTAGTTATTGTGATGATTACTGGATATACTCCAAGTATAAAACAATAAAACACAAGTCAGTGAAAGTAAATCCATGTGGCTTTGATGATGTGATAGCTTTCCCCAGGTCTTATCTCAGAATAAGATAAGAAATCAGAAATTAAAGCACCAAAAAAGTGAGTTAGGTGCATATCTCTCAGCCAATCTTCTCTATTATTCCTCCTAATTTGACTTTTGAATAGCTGATTTGAATTAATACTCACTGAGAGGGACTTGGAATGCTTTTTATTCTGTTGCTTTTTAGATATGGATCCGTTGTTGAAGCCTGGCAAGTAGGTAGAAAAAAAAACTGTAGGTAATTGTGTTTAATTCTAGTCTCCACTTCTGCAACCTACTTTCTGTCCTTTTGCTGCCTGCCTGCCTGCCTCTGCCTATCTGCCCACTATTCAGCCTTCCTATCTTTCACCTGCCTTTCTTATCTGCTTTGTTTCAAAAAGGATGTTAGTGATTTGTTAGAATACATACCATGTAACAATACAGTCTTAAAAGGAGAGCAAGAATAAAAATGCACTTATTGAGCCCAGCATTAAATAAAAACTGAATAATGTGGTCAATACACTGCTATACTGGTGGTCACAAATTTAAAATCCAAGCTTTGAGTAGCCAGTATGAAAAATAACATCTCATCATGTACACATTGTGCACTGTCCATAGTATAAGATAGAAATAAATTTCTCAAGAAAAGTATAGCTGCTTTGCTATTAAGAGAAGAATTTCTTCTGAGGAGTCTCATAAAGAGGATACTAATAATATAATACAATAAAGATTATATTAATCTTTTTATGGGTGAGTAATATTCCATTGTATATATCTTAATAATGAGTGTAGTGGTGAAGGGGATATACATTTAAGTCAGGTGCTAGCTTCTTTTAAGATACATTTTTTAACTTACAAAGCATTATGTTTTATGTGATACAGTTTACATTTTTGGATTCCTTATGTCTAATCAGCTATATCCATGACAGAGCTTTTCTCATAAATAATCAAAATGAAAGGCAACTGAGTCAAATACAGATTAGTTCCAGAAAGGAAAATGAAATTAACTATATAGCTCAGAATTTTATATAGAAAAAGATTTACATTTGCTGAATTGGTAGTATATTAACCATAGCTCACCATTCATTAACAAAAAATAAACCAGAACGTTTACTATAAATTGATCTGTCCAGTTTCCGTATCTTTAAAAGGAGGGGATTGGATTGGATGATGGCTCAGATTGCTAATCAGCACTAAAATTATTTTTATACTAATGTTATTAACAGCATCAAAAGAAAAAAAGTCTGCATTTCTATAATTAAGACAAAAATCTGCCGGGGGTCGGGGGGAAGAATTCTATAAGATTATACCAACCTTAAAATTAACATTCGTCATCCACTCTATATTTTATTACTCTAATCTCTTCCTTTCAGATCACATTGTTGTGAATATTAAATATGTTAATACAAATAAAGTGCCTAAAACAGCCCTGAAACATGGTAATGTTCAACAAATGTTGGCCATTACTGTCATTTTTATACTCAAAAGAGGAACAACCCAAATGTCCTTCAGTGGGTAAAAGCATAAATTAACCTGGTACATTCATACAGTATTGCTTGGTAATAATAAGTAACAAAACACTGATACATACAACTACATGGATGAATCTCAAATGCATTATGTTAAGTAAAAGAAGTCAGCCTCCAAGGATTATGTACTGTATGATTCTATTTATATGACATTCTGGAAAAGGCAGAACTACAGACAGATTAGTAGCCACTAAGGTTTAGGAGTGAGGGAACTATTCTGTATCCTGACTGAGGTAGTGATTACCTGAGTCTGTACATCTGCCAAAATTCAAAGCTATACAACTCCCCCACCAGCATACCCAAAACAACAAATGAATTTTCTGTATATTAATATTTTTAAAAACCCACAATGTGGTATTACTACACACTGATACAAATGGCTAAAATTAAAAGGACTGACAATGCTAAAGCTCTCATACTTTTCTGGTGTTAGTATAAAACACTTCACCCACTTTCAAAAACCATTTGGCATTCTCTTGTTAAGTTAATCATTATCTTTACCATATGACCAATAATTCCTCTTCCACTAGTAGCAGACTTTCTCATCTTCCCTCCTCATTCTCTCCATTCATGACACTGTCATTCATGCCACACAACCAGAAACCTAAGGTCATTCTTTGCCTTATCACACTTTCTCATGCTCTAAGTCCCATCAACCATTAAGTACTACTTCCTTTTTTTCCCTAGCTATTTCCTAAATATTTTTGCTATTCTGTGTGTACTGTTTCTGATCATATCCAGGACATCATAATTTTTCACTTGGCCTATTATACATTCTCAATTAGTTTATATACTTACGGTATTGTCTAACTCAAATCAACCTCTAGACTCAGAGTCTAGGCCATTCTCTTGCTTCAAATTATGTAAGTGACTCCAAATTGCCTGCCTACAGAAGAAAGCACAAACTTCTTCTCAAGGTATACAAGACGTCCCATTACTGTCCTATACCTAAAACGACAGTCTTCTCTCCTCTTTTTTTCCCCTCAGAATTTCTGCTACAGTAATATTATCCCTCAGATTATACTTCAGAGGGATAACCAAAACTTATACCCTCATGAAGACTTGGGTTCTTGTGGGTTTTTTTTTTTTTTTTAAGTGATGTCTTTCCCATTGTTCCTCACTTAGTTTACTCCTACTGGAAAGAGGATGAGAATGGGACAGAAAGGTAAAGGAAAAAAAGGAAATATAAACATTTCTAACAAGAATCTAATGTGTATCAAACACTGTTAAGTGCTGTCCATGTTATTTCACGGAATACTCATCCAACATTCTGAGGCAGCTTTTGTTTATTTTATACTTAAGAAAACTATATGTACCAAAATTGCCAATGTCCCACAGTTGAGTAGACATAGAGCTGAGAAAACTATGCCATTCTACTATAGTGTCAACTTATGTGGTAATATTTCCCTACACCCAAGGTTTTTCCTACACTCATACAGGTTAGGCAAAGTACACTTCTATTCTAGCACCTGCTACTTTGTTTTGAGATAGGTTTCATACATGAGTATCTTTCTTTCTACTATAAGCACATTGAGCGTAGGAAATATCTTTGTTTTAATTCCTTTTAAGAATATAAAATACACATAGAAAAGAGAATATAGAAGTTTCTTTAAAAAATAGTCATAGATCCAACACTAAATTTAATGAAATGCAGCATTCCCTGGAACTTTGAAGCCTGGCCCTAATTAGTGAGTGTGTGTTTTCCACCTTTATATTCCCAGTGCCCAGCACAGAGCAGGTGTGAATTAAACATTTGTTGAACTGAAGATAGATTCATATGAAGCTTTGCATATACAAAACAATGTGTTACACAAGATTTCTGTTCATGAACATTTCTTATTGTTATTCTATTACCCTTGGGCTACTTGCAAGAAAACTGTAGACATCTTCCATGATTTCATGGTTGTAGCCAAATACTATTGGCATATATAATTTCATTTTATCTGCATTAACTAACATTAAAAATGCAGCTGTAGGAGACCTTTAAGATGGTGGAGGAGTAAGACGTGGAGATGACCTTCCTCCCCACAAACACATCAGAAATACATCTACATGCAGAACAACTCCTACAGAACACCTCTGAACCCTGGCAGAAGACCTCAGACTTCCCAAAAGTCAAGAAACTCCCCATGTACCTGGCCGTGTGGCTGACAGGGTCTTGGTGCTCCAGCCGGGTGTCAGGCCTGAGCCTCTGAGGTGAGAGAGTGAGTTCAGGACATTGGTCCACGAGAGACCACCCAGCTCCATGTAATATCAAATGGTGAAAGATCTCCCAGAGATCTCCATCTCAACACTAAGACCCAGCTCCACTCAATGACCAGCAAGCTACAGTGATGGACACCCTATGCCAAACAACTAGCAAGACAGGAACACAACCACACCCATTAGCAGAGAGGCTGCCTAAAATCATACTAAGTTCACAGACATCCCAAAACACAATACTGGATGCGGTCCTACCCAACAGAAAGACAAGATCCAGCCTCATCCACCAGAACACAGGCACCAATCCCCTCCACCAGGAAGCCTACACAACCCACTGAACCAAACTTACTCACTGGGGGCAGACACCAAAAACAATGGGAACTACGAACCTGCAGCCTGTGAAAAGGAGACCACAAACACAGTAAGTTAAGCAAAATGAGAAGACAGAGAAATACACAGAAGATAAAGGAGCAAGGTAAAAACCCACCAGACCAAAAATATGAAGAGGAAATAGGCAGTCTACCTGAAAAAGAATTCAGAATAATGGTAGTAAAGATGATCCAAAATCTTGGAAATGGAATGGAGAAAATACAAGAAACTTTTAACAAGGACCTAGAAGAACTAAAGAGCAAACAAACAATGATGAACAACACAATAAATGAAATTAAAAATACTCTAGAAGGGATCAATAGCAGAATAACTGAGGCAGAAGAACAGATAAGTGACCTGGAAGATAAAATAGTGGAAATAACTGCAGAGCAGAATAAAGAAAAAAGAATGAAAACAATAGAAGATAGACTTAGAGACCTCTGAGACAACATTAAACACACCAACATTCGAATTATAGGGGTCACAGAAGAAGAAGAAAAAAAGAAATGGACTGAGAAAATATTTGAAGAGATTATAGTTGAAAATGTCCGTAACATGGGAAGGAAAATAGTCAAGTCCAGCAAGTGCACAGAGTCCCATACAAGATAAATCCAAGGAGAAACACACAAAGACACATGCTAATCAAGCTATCAAAAATTAAATATAAAGAAAAAAAATTTAAAGCAGCAAGGGAAAAGCAGTAAATAATATACAAGGGAATCCCCATAAGGTTAACAGCTGATCTTTCAGCAGAAACTCTGCAAGCCAGAAGGGAGTGGCAGGACATATTTAAAGTGATGAAAGGGAAAAACCTACAACCAAGATTACTCTACCCAGCAAGGATCTCATTGAGATTTGACGGAGAAATTAAAACCTTTACAGACAAGCAAAAGCTAAGAGAATTCAGCAACACCAAATCAGCTTTACAACAAATGCTAAAGGAACTTCTCTAGAAAGAAAGCGTAGGAGAAGGAAAAGACCTACAATAACAAATCCCTCAAAATTAAGAAAATTGTAATAGGAACATACATATCAATAATTACCTTAAATGTAAATGGATGAAATGCTCCCACCAAAAGACACAGATTGGCTGAATGTATACAAAAATAAGACCCATATATATGCTGTCTGCAAGAGACCCACTTCAGACCTAGGCACACATACAGACTGAAAGTGAGGGATGGAAAAAGATATTCCTTGCAAATGGAAATCAAATGAAAGCTGGAGTAGCAATTCTCATATCAGACAAAACAGACTTTAAAATAAAGACTATTACAAGAGACAAAGAAAGACACTACATAATGATCAAGGGATCAATCCAAGAAGAAGATATAACAATTGTAAATATATTTGCACCCAACATACGAGCACCTCAATACATAAGGCAAATGCTAACAGCCATAAAAGGGGAAATCAACAGTAACACAATCATAGTCGGGGATGTTAACACTCCACTTTCACCAAAGGACAGGTTATCCAAAATGAAAATAAATAAGGAAACACAAGCTTTAAATGACACATTAAACAAGACAGACTTAATTGATATTTATAGGACATTCCATCCAAAAACAACAGAATACACTTTCTTCTCAAGTGCTCATGGAACATTCTCCAGGATAGATCATATCTTGGGTCACAAATCAAGTCTTGGTAAATTTAAGCAAACTGAAATCATATCAAGTATCTTTTCTGACCACATGCTATGAGACTAGATATCAATTATAGGAAAAAAACTAAAAAATACAAACACATGGAGGCTAAACAATACACCACTTAATAACCAAGAGATCATTGAAGAAATCAAAGAGGAAATCAAAGAATACCTAGAAACAAATGACAATGAAACCACGATGACCCAAAACCTATGGGATGCAGCAAAAGCAGTTCTAAGACGGAAGTTTATAGCAATACAATCCTACCTCAAGAAACAAGAAAAATCTCAAGTAAACAACCTAACTTTACACTTAAAGCAATTAGAGAAAGAACAAAAAAACCCCAAAGTTAGCAGAAGGAAAGAAATCATAAAGAACAGATAAGAAATAAATGGAAAATAAATGAAGGAAACAGTAGAAAAGATCAATTAAACTAAAAGCTGGTTCTTTGAGAAGATAAACAAAATTGACAAACCATTAGCCAGACTCATCAAGAAAAAAAGGGAGAAGACTCAAATCAATAGAATTAGAAATGAAAAAGAAGTAACAACTGACACTGCAGAAATACAAAGGATCATGAGAGATTACTAAAAGCAATGATATGCCAATAAAATGGACAACCTGGAAGAAATGGAAAAATTCTTAGAAAAGCACAACCTTGAGACTGAACCAGGAAGAAATAGAAAATATAAACAGACCAATCACAAGCACCAAAATTGAGACTGTGATTAAAAATCTTCCAACAAACAAAAGCCCAGGCCCAGATGGCTTCAAAGGCGATTCTATCAAACATTTAGAAAAGACAAACATTTAGAGAAGAGCTAACACCTATCCTTCTCAAACTCTTCCAAGATATACCAGAGGGAGGAACACTCCCAAACTCATTCTACGAGGCCACCATCACCATGATACCAAAACCAGACAGATGTCACAAAGAAAGAAAATTACAGCCCAATATCACTGATGAACATAGATGCAAAAATCATCAAAAAAATACTAGCAAACAGAATCCAACAGCACATTAAAAGGATCATACCCCGTGTTCAAGTGGTGTTTATCCCAGGAATGCAAGAATTCTTCAGTATATTCAAATAAATCAATGTGATACACCATATTAACTAATTGAAGGAGAAAAAACGTATGATCATCTCAATAGATGCAGAAAAACCTTTTGACAAAATTGAACACCCATTTCTGATAAAAACCATCCAGAAAGTAGGCAAAGAGGGAACTTACCTCAACATAATAAAGGCCATATATGACAAACCCACAGCCAACATTGTTTTCAATGGTGAAAAACTGAAACCATTTTCTCTAAGATCAAGAACAAGACAATGATGTCCTCTCTCACCAGTATTATTCAACATAGTTGCAGGAGTTTTAGCCACAGCAATCAGAGAAAAAAAGAAATAAAAGGAATCCAAATCAGAAAAGAAGTAAAGCTGTCACTGTTTGCAGATGACATCGTATTATACATAGAGAATCCTAAAGATGCTACCAGAAAATGACTAGAACTAATCAATGAATTTGGTAAAGTAGCAGGATACAAAATTAATTCACACAAATCTCTTGCATTCCTATATACCTATGCCAAAAAATCTGAAAGGGAAATTAAGGAAACACTCCCATTTACCATTGCAACAAATAGAATAAAATACCTAGGAATAAACCTACCTAAGGAGACAATAGACCTGTATGCAGAAAACTATAAGACACTGATGAAAGGAATTAAAGGTGATACAAACAGATGGAGAGACATACCATGTTCTTAGATTGGAAGAATCAACATTGTGAAAATGACTATACTACCCCAAGCAATCTACAGATTCAATGCAATACCTATCAAACTACCACTGGCATTTTTCACAGAACTAGGTCAAAACTTTTCACAATTTGTATGGAAACACAAAAGACCCCGAATAGCCAAAGCAATCTTGACAAAGAAAAATGGAGCTGGAGGAATCAGGCTCCCAGACTTCAGACTATACCTCAAAGCTACAGTAATCAAGACAGTATGGTACTGGCACAAAAACAGAATATAGATCAATGGAACAGGATAGAAAGCCCAGAGATAAACCCATGCACATATGGTCACCTTATTTTTGATAAAGGAGGCAAGAATATACAATGGAGAAATGACAGCCTCTTCAGTAAGTGGTGCTGGGTAAACTGGATAACTACCTGTAAAAGAATGAAATTAGAACACTCCCTAACTCCATACACAAAAATAAACTCAACATGGATTAAAGACCTAAATGTAAGGCCAGACACTATCAAACTCTTAGAGGAAAACATAGGCAGAACACTCTATGACATAAATCACAGCAAGATCCTTATAGACCCATCTCTTAGAGAAATGTAAATAAAAATAATAAACAAATGAAATTTTAAAGCTTTTGCACAGAAAGGAAACCATAAACAAGACCAAAAGACAACCCTCAGACTGGGAGAAAATATTTGCAAATGAAGCAACTGACAAAGGATTAACCTCTAAAATTTACAAGCAGCTCATGCAGCTCAATATCAAAAAAACAAACAACCCAATCCAAAAATGGGCAGAAGACCTAAATAGACATTTCTCCAAAGAAGATATACAGATTGCCAACAAACACATGAAAGGATGCTCAACATCACTAATCATTAGAGAAATTCAAATCAAAACTACAATGAGGCATCACCTCACATCCGTCGGTCAGAATGGCCATCATCAAACAGTCTATAAACAATAAATGCTGGAGAGGGTGTGGAGAAAAGGGAACCCTCTTGCACTGCTGGTGGGAATGTAAATTGATACATCCACTATGGAGAACAGTATGGAGGTTCCTTAAAAATCTAAAAATAGAAATACCATATGAACCAGCAATCCCACTACTGGGCATATACCCTGAGAAAATCAGAATTTGAAAAGACTCATGTACCACAATGTTCATTGCAGCTCTATTTACAAAAGCCAGGACATGGAAGCAACCTAAGTGTCCATCGACAGATGAATGGATAAAGAAGATGTGGCACATATATACAATGGAATATTACTCAGCCATAACAAGAAACGAAATTGAGTTATTTGTAGTGAGGTGTATGGACCTAGAGACTGTCATACAATGTGAAGTAAGTCAGAACGAGAAAAATACCGTATGCTAACACATATATATGGAATTTTTTAAAAAAAGGTTCTGAAAAACCTAGGGGCAGGATAGAAAGACGCAGATGTAGAGAATGGACTTGAGGGCACGGGGAGGGGGAAGGGTAAGCTGGGACGAAGTGAGAGAGTGTCATGGACTTATATATAACTAAATAATATAAAACAGATAGCTAGTGGGAAGCAACCACATAGCACATGGAGATCAGCTCGGTGCTCCCACCCTCCCTATCCCACCCAGAGGGGTGGGATAGGGAGGGTGGGAGGCAGACGGAAGAGGGAGGCAATAATGGGGATATATGTATAGCTGATTCACTTTGTTATAAAGCAGAAACTAACACACCATTGCAAAGCAATTATACTCTAATAAAGATGTTTAAAAAAATAAGAATAAAATGAAAAAAAAAAGACTCTCCAGTAAGACAAAAAAAAAAAAAAGAATGGGTTAAAAAGTAAAACAGGTAGCTATTGGGAAGCAGATAGGGAGATCACCTCGGTGCTTTGTGTCCACCTAGAGGGGTGGGGGGGAAACACAAGAGGGAGGAGATATGGGGATGTATGTATCTGTATAGCTGATTCACTTTGTTATACAGCAGAAATTAACACACCATTGTAAAGCAATTATACTGCAATAAAGATGTTAAAAAAGAAAAAATACAGCTGTAGCTCTATTTCATAAGTTATTTTTAATGAGCCTTTTATACAAAGTCAAGTTTAGGGAAGTTCTGTAAAGCAAACAAAAACGCTAAACAAACAAAAAACTCCATTGCTTACATAATAGACTCTTGTGTTGATTTAACATATTAATGGCAGAAATTCTAGATGTGTCCCAGTTTAACAGACTTTTAATCAGTCATTTATTCTCACAGTATAATGCTTGAGTCATAACTTCTAAGTTATTTGCATAATCCCTGTGCTTTTTCCACTAAATGTTTTGCTAAATTTAACACAGCTGTTAAAACAGAGCATGAACCACAAATTTTTAAAAATACTGACATGCTTTTCAATCAATATTCAGATTTAGAAGATCATGGGTTGACTATTAACCTCATTTCTTCATTAATCATAATTCCTCATAGATCAATAAATCTTAAGAAGGACAGCAGAATTAACTCTTACTATTTGTGACAAAGCCCCACAAATATCTTTTGGAATATCTAGTAATTGTCTACAATGTGAGAATTGGGTTTAGCAGTTATCCTAGGAGACCACATGCTGGAGAAACCCTACAAATCTTGAAGAGATTGTTCACAGTCAAAATGTACACTCATTCTTAGATACATTTCATCCTTTCCCATTTCCTCAAACTTCCACTACCTTCTCTTCTGTCCAAACAATTTGTTATTTTGCTTCCTACTTAACTAAGAAAGTAGGAGCCATTGAAGATGATGCCCACTGAGCCATGCCCTTATAAAATCCCTTTCCCTTGTGTACGGGCAAGATCTATAACTTACCTCTAACAGAATAAGGCAAAGTTAATGGGCTATCATTCCTGTGATTATTAAATGGCAAAGGTGAAGGGATTTTGAGGATGTAATTGAGAATCCTAATCAGTTGACTTTAAGTTAATCAAGAGGTGGCAATCCTCAGTGGACTGACCTATTCCGGTGAGCCCTTTAAGAGAGGTCAAGAGGTTAGAGATAGAAGACAGAGGTATTTTCTTGCTGGCCTGAAGAAGCAAACCACTGTAAGTCTAAAGCTTCTAGGAAATGAAATTCCCCAACAACCAAGTGAGCTGAGAAGCGGACTCTGAACTTTATGTGTCTTCAGCACCAGCTGACACCTCGATTATAGCCCTGTGAGACCCTGAGCAGAAAAGCAGGTTAAGCCATGCCAGGTATCCTAACTCATGAAAACTGTGAGATAATAAAATATATGTTGTCTTAAGTTGCTAAATTTGTGATCATCTGTTACACAACAATAGAAAACTAATACACAATCAAAAGAAAACATGCCCAGTTTTCTAACACTGCACTCTCTTGCATGTATCATCTGTGCTCATAAACTCTGTCAGCCCTTCTTTTAACTATGTGTAAACTGTCCTTGTTTTCATCTAAGGCTAATCTCTCCCTCTGGGTTCTAAACCCTATTTCCTCTTGTTTGCTCAAAGACATTCCTCTGACAATGGTCCTCTTTCACTCCTACATCATTAAATCTATCCCTTTCTAGTGAATCATTCCTATCAGCAAACAGTATCTGTTTTCTTCCGACTTCCAAAAGCATGCTCCCTCTGTGGTATTCTTTCCAACTATATAACCCCAGTCTAGTCATGAGAAAACACATCAGATGCACTCTAATTGAGGGGCATTCTGAAAAATACCTAACCAAAACTCCACAAAACTGTCAGGGACATGAAACAAGGGAAGACTGAGAAACTGTCATAGACCAGGGGAGACTAAGACAACATAGAAACGAAATGCAAATGGTATCTGGGACTGGATCCTGGAACGGTAAAAGGACATCATGGGAACAACTGCTGAAATCTGAATGAAGTCAGAAGTAATCCATGTTACGTCTTAGCTTTAATACATATACCATGGTGGTTCCTCACCTTCTTGAGGTCTTTACTCAAATATCATCTTCCCAGTGAGGCCTTCTTTGACTACTCTCTTTTATTTTAGATTACACCCTCTATTTCCATTTAACAGACACATATAGTATGCTTACTTTTAGATAATGAGGAAATTATTTAAATGCAATATATCCATGTACAAGGAGTTCACAGATTAAAAGCAAAAGAATAATTTCTTCACAAGATATCAGTTGTTTCTGATTGCCCAGTGTCCCTTAACTCTCACTGATAAAAATTCCATGCTTTATATTTAAAGATCCACCCTGTATGGCCCTCATGGCATTATTAATCTCTATATTTTGGGGTTGGACATATGGTATCAACCGGCAAATGACTTTCCTCCCTTTGCTCCAGGGCTAGGCATGTGAACCAAGCTCAGCTGAGCTCTAATAATATAGACTTGGAACACTTCATAGATATATTTTGTCTAACATGGAAAGCTTCTGACAAAAAAAAAAAAGGCAACACGTGGAAGGAAACAGCAAGAGGTTAAGAAACAGAGCCTTGATGGTGTATTTCGAACCTTCAAATTCTACCCTGAACCATGCCAGCCTTTTGGCTCCACTCCATTAGCCAGTAAACCTTTTGAATAAAGTTAATTTTAGTTGGATTTATTTCATGGAACTGAGAGAGTCCTGCTTAATACAACTGCATATAGCGTTATAAGTTTCAAAATTGAGGTAGATATGAAGAAGGCATTAGGAAGAAAAAGGCAATCGTCTCTGAAGGGTTACAGAAACATTTACAGAGGAGTCACTCTTAAGGTTTAAAGTCTAAGGGCTCAACATACAGGCAAGCAAGGGAAACACCTCACTGAATATCTGAATTCTCACTGTGTGCCAAGCATTATCTTAAATACATTACATACATTGTGAAATTGTCACCAGTTTCCTAATTGAGGAAGAAATCAATACCTTGCCCAAGTTTACATCTGATAACTGAATCATCAACTGAATTCCACACTATGCCTTTCTAAATTTTTTTCTTTTAGGAAAACAAGTTTTATTATATGTAGGTTTTGAAATGTTTGCCATGTGTTCTGAGAACTCAAACTAATACACAATTTATTGTGGATTGGATTTCCTTACAAAGGGGTATAATTTGAGGCCTGAAATCATCTAACTTTGGTTAAGATTAACAATATACTAGAGACCAATGGGTAAAACAGAAATGTGGCTTAAGAAGATTAAAATAACTGAGTTTATTTTTATAAAATCTTATTTTATAAGACTGTAAGTCTACTACCTGTGGGCTGCTAACTCCTGAGTGGAGCAGTGATTGCTGAGTACGTAGTTATGTACAATTTCTTCTGGGAATCAAGTATTTCCCCTACTGTGGCTGAAACATTGAATCAGATAGTATTGGTGACAACTTCTTGGATGGGTTAGTGGATGGCCTCTCCATGAATACAACTTAGGCAAAGAAAAAAAAATTTGAGTCACATTAGTGTGATGCTTTTCAAATGCTTTATTTCTGAGTAGAAGTAGGGTATTTTTACAAAAAATATATATTAATTTCTATGGGGAAAAGTAAATATTTTTGAGGATGGATGAATAGTCCTATAAGAGCTGACAGTTTTAAGAGAACTTCAGATTTATTTGCTCACAAAATCTAACACCAATTGATATAGATTTTTTCTATATGCTACAGCTTCTTAAACTTTCCCTCTCATAAATACCCCTTATAAATATTCATTTTATTCAAATAATATCTGCTTTTCTGCAGACGTGATTATAGTGCCATGTAGATGGATCTCAGTCATCTCTTTATCATTAATGAAACACCCCAAATTTTTCTTTAATTAAGATATCTCTCACTAATTGACACCGTTCTTTTGTTGCTTAGCATTTTTGCATCATACTTTATTAAGATAGCTGAGAAAATACTGATTTTTTTTAATGATGCCCTGTAACACTTCAGTCTTTTTGAATTTTTAACTTCTGTAGGCATAAATCCAAGCATTTATAAGCTGAGATATTTCTTCTTTATTGTGCACAGATTTCCAAAAAGTCTAGAAAATATGTTTTTATTCACCATTTAGAAGCATCATGCCTTCTTAATGGTAATTAATGTGCTCTACGAAATAAGTTATTATCTACTATGAATATGAAAAACCTATTTTACCTAACTAGCTTCAAGTGAGCTAACAATTCATTAGTGGCACTTTCACTAAAAAAATTGATAAGCATTTTGGAAATAAAATGCATTTTCAAACTCTAAAAACTTTCTCTTTTTATCTTTTACTTTCTTTCTCTTCATCCTTTCCTTGCTTTCTGCTTTTTCCCCTTCTTTCCTCTTCTTCCCTTCCTAGCTTCCTTCCTTCCTTTATTAAAGGAAAAAAAAAAAAGAAAGCTTAGTGTTACAAATGACATTTCTCCAGATCAGATTTCTTACAGACAGAACTATCAGGATCCAAAGTAGGATGCCGTCAGAACTACAGTGAGGTACCACCTCACACAGGTTAGAATGGTCATCATTACAAAGTCTACAAATAACAAATGCTGCAGAGGTTGTGGAGAAAAGGGAACCCTCCTATACTGTTGGTGGGAATCTAAGTTGGTGCAGCTACTATGGAAAACAGTATGGAGGTTCCTCAAAAAACTAAAAACAGAGTTGCCATATGATCTAGCAGTACCACTTCCAGGCATATATCTGGACAAAACTATAATTCAAAAATATACCTGCACCCCTATGTTCATAGCAGCACTATTCACAAGAGCCAAGACGTGGAAGCAACCTAAATGTCTATTGACAGATGAATGGTTAAAGAAGATGTGGTACATATACAACGGAATACTACTCAGCCATAAAAAAGAATGTAATAATGCCATTTACAGCAACATGCATAGACCTAGAGATTATCATACTGAGTGAAGTTAAGTCAGCAAGAAGAAGACAAATATCATATGATATCACTTACATGTGGAATCTAAAAAAAATAAAATGAGCTTATCTACAAAACAGAAACAGACTCACAGACAGAACAGAGTCATGGTTGCCACAGGGGAGGGGGAGGAGGGGAGGGATGGATTGGGAGTTTGGGATTAGCAGATGCAAACTATTATATATAGAATGGATAAACAACAAGGTCCCACTGTAGAGCACAGGGAACTATATTCAATATCCTGTGATAAACCATAATGGAAAAGAATATTAAAAATAATGTATATATGTGTATAACTAAATCGCTTAGCTGCACAGCAGATATTAACACAACATTGTAAATCAACTATGCTTCAATAAAAAAGTAGGATGACATATCTTTTAAAATTTTCTTTTCAATTCTTAAACTGTAAACACCAGAATAATTTTTACATTTTAGTTTATAATCTACCTTGACCTTCATGGGCTATGAATGGTCTATTACATATTTTCATGAATTACAAACTCTAAATAAGATAATAGTTGAAATTGCATCACTTCCTACATATATTTTGATTAGAGCATGTCAGTTTATCATAGATAAGGACAGCATTTCCGGCTAACATTTTCTGAGTATCTATGGTTGTAACTTTAACTTTGTTGTCTCATTAACCTTCAGAACATCCTGGGGGGTAAGGGAGCTATCTTTAACTCCATTTTTAGTTTCCTCATCCATAAAATGCAAATAATAGTAGCACATACCTCCTGGAGTTATATGCTATTAGTTGAAATAAGTGATACACAGTAACCTACTTAGGATTGCAAAGCTAACTAGGGATAGGACCAGGATTTAAACCCAGAACTGTACAACTTTAGACCTTGTGTATTTAATTGTGCTATAATGCCATACTGAAAGCTAACTGCTGCTGGAAAGAACACCTTCCCCTAGCTCCTGTACTGCTCCCTCTCAACTGAACTGTAAGGAGGATGACAGAGCTTGGCTTACTTTCACTATGACTATGACTTCCCATGCTCCAATCACCCCACTTTACATTAAACCAAATCCAAGAAGGGTCTACATTTCAACTTAATCATCCATCTCTCCATAAGATAACATCATTACCACTAACACTGTGTCCTATATTCCTGTTTATGTTAGTCCCCCTGATAAGAAGTCCAAACCCCATATCTTTTCTCAATTTAGCTCCACATGGCACTGAACTTTTGTTATTCACGCTCCCATTCTTTCCTGTAGTTGACAGACTCTAAGACAACCCTAGTTTTCCCAGCCTCCTGGTACTCAAGTTCTTGTGTAATCTGTTCCCCTTGAGTGTGGGTGGGGACTGTGACTTGATTCTAACCAACAGAATACTACAAAAACAACTAGACCTAGACATCACATCTGTGCTTATGAAATACAAGACTGTAGTGTCTGTTTTACTAGAAGACGCTCTCTCTTGCTGGTTTTGATGAAGCAAGCTGCCTCACTTGGAATATGTGGCAAAGAACTGAGGGTGACCTCCAGCTAACAGCCAGCAAGAAACTAAGGCTCTGAATCCATCAGTCTGTTAAGTCTGAATTCTGCCAACAATCACATGAGTTTGGAAGGGAATCCTTCCCTGGTCAAGTCTTAAGAGCATAGCTTTGGCTGACAGTTTGATTGCAACCTTTCAGAGGGCCAGATTAACCATGTTTAGACTCCTGACCCACAGAAATTGGGAGATGACAAATCATTGCTTTAAGCTGCTACACTGTGATGTTATCCAACAATATGCAGCTAATACACGCTTGAATTCCCAACTCTTTGTCTGTGGCCTCTGGAATTCACTGAGGAAATAGAGGCCATCAGAAGAGAATTTCTACATCCATCAGCAAGTATTCCAATCTACCTTTCTTTCTTGATTATTCAGCTGACTCTCCTATTAAAATGGATGAACTTACTAAGATCTTCTGACTTGTGCATTTGATTCAATTCCCTCTCTCCAACTCAAAGACTTTTCTCCTGTAATTATTTTTCCCTCACCATCATTAATTTTTCCCCTTTCTATTGGATAGTTCACATTTGCAAAGAAGTCCATGTATGATACTCCCATCATAAAACCACAACAAATACTTCCCTGGACTTATCTCTCATTAGTTACAGACCCTTGTTCCCTGATACAGGAAATATTTCAGAAGAGTTGTTTATACTCTCTTACCTACTTCTTCTGCTATTCTCTTTTGGATCCAATTAGTCTTTCTTTCCTCCCACTCCACTAAAAGTGCTCCTATATGGGTCCCTAATGACCTCCAAGTTGACAAATTTCAGATGTAACTCCCAATCTCCATCTTATTCAAACCCTCTGCAGTGACACAGTTGATTTTCCTCCTCCTTGAAGCACTTGAAGGAACAATGACTGTTCCTTTTCAACACCTTGCTGTATCCTTCTGCCTTTCTTAATCACTAAATCTTACAATGCTCTGAGCTTTGTCCTTGCACATCTTCTCTTCTCTATCCACATCCCCTTCCTAGGCAACCTTGTCTAGTTCCATGGCTCTAAGTCTCATGGATATGTGTATCACTTCCCAAACTATATCTATAGCCCTGACTTTTCATCTGAACTCTAGGCTCATATATCTAATCTGCACTTGGATTTCTAACAGGTAACTAAAGTTTAACTTTTAAAAAATTGAACTCATACTTTCCTGCATCCCGCAAACATTTGCTTTCCCAGGAAGTGAAATCAGCACACTTCCTGTTCCTCATGCCAAAATCCTTGGAATCAATCTTGATTCCTCTCTTTATTTCCCATACCACACTCATTCCTTTGCAGAGAATCTGCCAATTCTATCTTCAACATGTGTTCTCAATACGAAACTTTCTCATTCCATTTACTAAGACCACTTTGGCTCTAGCCACCATCTTTTTCTTCCCTGGCAGTACCTTCTCACACCTTTTTTTTTTTTTTTTTTTTGGAAACTTACAGCTTATCCACCCCTTTGTAGCTGACTGAGTGATCCTTTATAATATGTTAAAGTACATTATGATATTTTATTCCTTAAAACCATCCAGTAGCTCCTTTCAACACTAGGAATAAAACCCAAAGTATACACAGTAGGCATGTAAGCCTGCATGATCTAGCCCTCCCTTCTGCCCTGCATTCTTCCCTCACTTTTCCCTTGTGCACTCCACCCCAGCCACCACACAGACCTCTCGCTGTCCCTGGAGCACTCTGTACACTGCTGTACACTGTTGGTGGGAATGTAAGTTGGTGCATGCCTCAGGTTCCTCTTTCCTTGGTCCCTGCTCTTTCCTCTTCCTTGAATGATGCTCCACAAGATACCTGCAAGGCTCACTGCTACCCTCATTTTAAAAGACAAATATCATCTGATACCACGGATGTGTAAAGTTTAAAAATGGATGCACATGAATGTATTTCCAAAACCGAAATAGACCTACAGACATAGAAAACACACTTATGGTTACCAAAGGGGAAATGTGGCGGGGAGGGGTAAATTAGGAGTTTGGGATTAACATATACACACTAATATATGTGTATGTATATATATAACAGATCATCAACCAGGACCCACTGTAGAGCACAGGAAACCCGACTCAACACTGTCCTAACCTATATGGGAAAGGAATCCGAAAAAGAATGGATATATGTATATGTGTAACCGAATCACATTGCTGTACACCTAAAACAAACACAACATTGAAAATAAACTATACTCCCATATAAAATGAAAATCGAATTAGAAAAAAAATACAAAAGAAATGCCTTCTATATTCTCCTCAGGCCTCGGGGACCTAGGCTGTGGTCACATCTCTGGAGCCTGAGCAGGCTGGGTCCCAAGGCTGTACCGTCGTGGGGCTGAGGGAGCTGGGGAGGATGTGCCAGCACACGAGACCCCCCTTGGACCTGGAGTGCCTCGTCCCCTGTAGAGGGCACCACAATCTCCAGATCCAGGCGGGCCCTCCTATGGCTAAAGCAGGCCAAGTACACCCAAGGATGGTGGACCCCCTGGGCTGGGAGAGCTCTGAAAAGTCCCCTGGGGTCCCCGTCTCCTGATGGTGGGCTTCCCACCTCCAGCCTTTTTTCTTAGAGTCGCCGCCCCACCTATGTCCGACCGGACCCTCAGGATCAAGGTGTTGCAGGTGTTGGGATGCGTCTGGGGATGGTGAAGTGTAACGGGGGAGAAGTAATGAGACACAAACGTTTGGATGTCTGTGCTAGCATATTCCACCTAATTTCCAACCCAGGAACACCACTTCGGCTAAGGCTCTGGTTGCTCCAGGAACCAAATCTGGACATGAAGAAATGCTGCTGCCCTGTGGCCACATCCCATAATGACAAGAGGAGATATGGGAACATATGTATATGTATAACTGATTCACTTTGTTATAAAGCAGAAACTAACACACCATTGTAAAGCAATTATACTCCAATAAAGATGTTAAAAAAAAAAAAAAAAAAGGAGGTCCAGAGACAGGCGCGAGCCGTTGCTAACAGCACACACCCCAGAGACGGGCATGGAAAAAACAAAACAAAACAAAAAACAAAACGGTGCTTATGGACACTTCATATTCACAAGGCCTCAAGGAATGTCCTGGGGTGGGTAATTGCAAATGAATTCAAAACAGGGCCGACTTTCAAGACACCAGTTTCCACAGGTACATTTCATGGGCCCCTTCTGTCCAAAAAGGAACATAAAAACATCGCTATTAGAGAAATGCCAATCACAACTACAACGAGGTTATCTATCACTTCCCAACAGTCACAATGGCCATCATTTAAAGTCTACAAACAACACATGCTAGAGGGAACGTGGAGAAAAGGGAACCTCTTACAGTATTGGGGGGTGGGGTGGTGTAAGTTGGTAGAGCCGCCATGGAGAAAAGTATGGAGTTTCCTTAGAAATTCCTCAAAATTCCTTCCCCGAGAATATTATGTAAAATAGCAGCCATATCTCTTTCTCCTCCCTTGCACTGCTTCATTTTTCTTCAAGGCTCTTTCACAAGAGACAAGGTTCCATAGCTGTACTTAGAGTCTGTCATCCTTTCTGGAATGTAAGTTCCGTGTCCTAGCGGGTCCTTTGTTTACCCACTGCTGTTTCACAATGCAGACAGGTTCACCGGGGAGAGATGAAGCATGAGTACATCAGCAAATCATGAAAATGAAAATATCAAAATATCACCACTGGTTGAGTTATAGAAAAGGCAATTTTCCATTAAAATGTTTGTATCTTGATGAAGAATTTGCTGTTAGACAATAGATTCATCACCTATGTGCTATAATTTACTTGTAGCTATTTATGTGTAAATGACCTTATCATATTTCTGATGGGTTCATTTTTTTCCTTCTGGGCAATAGGGGGTTTTGTCTCCATTCTCCTTGTCCCTGACTACCATGATTCATTTAAAATAACCCTTCATTTAAATTTCATAGCGCGATTTATCCAGGCTTTTAAGAAATTCTCATCAATTGATCCTTTTCTTCTCCAGGATTTTCACTGAGGAAAAATAATTGGTTAGAACATTTTGTAAGATTCATTCCCTAATCAGTAATCCTCTAGTTAGCTTTGACCTTCCCCAGAAGGTGAAAAGATCAAAAAGATTTTTCAAAACTTTTTAAAGACTTTTTCTTTGTCCTGACTGGCAATACCTCTTACGTCCTTCCAACTTCCTCTTTATATGTGCCAATGTACCCATGAATGTTTTTGAAATTGTCACAAAGCTTTTCCTTTTCCTCCCATTTATTTTTCATTGTAAATATTACAAACGACTTCTGCTCACTTATTCTGAGTCTTTATTTGTTTAACATACTTCTCACACACCTGCCCATCCTCATAGGTTTAACACACAACTTGCCATTTAGTACCTAGGAATAGTGTCATGCTTCGACAGAGATGAGTCTATGCCAAACTTTCATAACCCATTGTACATAATCACAAAACTATCCCTTCATCGTACTCTTCCTTTTAAATGGCTTTCTCAAGTTCCCCCTAAAAATGAAGATGAGAGCCTCTTACTAAAAATGCTTCATTTTCAATGCGCCTGGACCGCTGACAAAATCAAATTTGTGCACACTATTGGTAAACTATACACACACAAATATAACTTTAGGATAAAGTTTTAGATTTGCAGAAAACAATCACTCTGTGCCTTCAAATTAGCATTTCTTCCATTTCTCTTCTCCATTTAGAATGTGTAGTTCTGTGCTTCTTGAATTTGAGGTTAAAACCTAAGAGTTCTTCTTAAAACTGCAAGTCATTTCCATGGAAACGCAGCATGGTTTCTCAACTGTCAGCTTTCTCAAACTAGCACTTTCAGCTTATGAAGGATCCTCCATTGAAGTGTGACAATCTCTTCCACCTTTGTCGAGTAAGTAGGGAATACTGGAACAAGAAGGGATATTAGGGACGACTATACGATTAAATAGTATTTCCACAACTAAAAATAGAAGATAAAATCTCATCAATTAAAATTGGTGTTCTAAAAATGAATAATTACTCTCCTGCATACTCATCAAAAAGCAGTGCCAAAGAAACAAACACAGGAAGCATATTGATTTCTTTTTCCACAAAATATATTAGAAGAGCTGTGTCCTGCCTCTTCTACTGGCTGTCAAATCTACTTCACAAAGCAGAGGGGCTACTTTACACAGCATGGTCTCCTCCCCAAGTTGGGGGCTCCTGAGTCTGGTCAAGCACTGGGCTAAAACATAGAAACTGGTCATTGACAAAGCAGAGAGAAAAGTGGGCAACTGGGCCTGTGGATGGCACACACTGAGCAGGGCCCTGTTCTGTAGAAAGGACAGAAAGTGATGAGCTGGGCCTGGCTCCTGTTTCTCCTGGATAATGATGCCCCAAGGAGGAAGATCAAACACATGGATCCATGTACACATGAATTTCCTTTCAGGAGCACAATCAGAAGCTCCCCAGTGGGGTCCCAGACCACAGAGTGAGCCTCTTCTCTCCATCTGATGACCGTACTGTTGTCTCAGACAGATCTGCCAAGATCAGATGCTGCTTCACACCTCCAACACGCCCCTCACCACAGAGTTCTGGAAAGGACAAGGGGTAAATCGGTGGTTTCCCCAATGTAGGTGTAACTCTAGCCTCTAGGATTTCCGCTGCAAGTCCCCCAGAGGACCTCTAGATATACAAAAGGGTTGTTTGGGGTCTTCTTCTGGATCAGTTCCAAAACAAGCAAAGAAGAAAGAATTTAGCATGATTGTTTCACTGTAGCCAGAATTCTGCTAGCAAAATTGAGTGGCAAATTGAGACCATGAGTCCAAATAACCAAGACAAAAACAGGTCTTTAAATAAAAGTTCGTTATCAGTTCTTACTTTAGGAGTTTCTTTGAATATTCCTTGAACCTGAAATGTACCTACTTGGTTATACTGTTTTTTGATTTCTTCGTATCAATGAAAGAAGTGAAATGGTCAATTAACATAGAAAGTTTTCTTTCTGGGCATTGGTTGATTGAAATTTGGCTCCGTTTACTACGTTACCCAGAGAGTAGTCTCCTCTCTCCTTCCCCTATGCCCCTCCTTCTCCTCCTTCACATTCTTCCATCCCTACACTTCTTCCTCATCTTTCCAAATCTTTTTGGTCATTCTTTGTCACCTTGCTTTTTTTTTAATTTGTTTTTTTATTTTTTTTTAATGTTTATAGAGTTGAGCATGAAGAATTTATCTTGATTTTTTTCCCTCATTGTCTAGTCTCTGTTTTCTCCAAGCTATTTTTTCACTCAGTTTTTGTGTTCCTTTTTGGCCTTGTCTTTCATATTAAATGCACTCCTTAAATGTCAGATTACCCTTGGCTGTCCACTCATATCACATAATGGGCAATAAAAACCTGATAGGAATATCTGAGTAGGACATATTGAGTGTATTTTTAATGTGAGATGTTCATCTGGACCATTTATTGAGAAACTTCCTGTCAGTATGATTTGGTTTTTCCTATGATCCAGGCTACTTGGAAAAGATTCTTTCAACCACCTGTGCCTAGCTGCTAGCATTCTAGGCGCCAAGTGTGAAGAAAGTTGGAGGACTCAACAATCAGTGTGTACATTTTTACTTCCTCCCTCTTTTCTATATGGATCCCAACTTTCACCTTGGTCTGCTGTCCCCCAGTCCAGAAACCCTCAGTTTGACCCAATCCAAAAACTTAAAACTTCAATCACTATCTGGATAAAGGAAGAGTCATTGCCCGGTTGCAAGAGTGGGAAGGTATGCAGAGGTCTACCAGTACCTGAAGAGATTTTCAGTCAGCCTTGGATAGCCCTATTTTCACCCTATTTCCAGAGTCAACTATTAAATTCTGGAGCCTTTTGAAGTTTCCGTGGTATAAATATAATTGTTCCTCTGCTTTCCCCACTGTTAGCTCTGGGTTCAGTTTTCTTGGGTGTACCAAGTTAGTCCCTCCTTGTGCCTCTGCTTTCCAGCTTCCAAATTTTGTTGCCTGTTCTCATTGTTTCTGTCATTTTCTACCTTATAAACATTATTTTGATGTCATTTAATGGGATTTTAGGAAGGAGCAGAACATAATGCATATATTCAATGTGTCATCATGTGCAGTTTTATTCTTTATTTTGCTGCTACTATATAGAATCTAGTAATCTATAATCCTTAACGTGACCTGGAAAAGCCTATGGAGATCAGATACTCTCCCTTGTTTCACAGATGGAAAGCCTAACCCGAAGGAGGTTAATAGCCAGTAGGTAGTCTGTCAGAGTAGATTTGGGATTTGGACATGGGTCTTTTGACATTGAAATTTCAGCTCTCAGAATCTCATAATTTTAAAAGAAGACCCTATAAATGATCTCATGCAAACCCTTATATTATACACCAAATACCAGAAAAGCTAAGAGACTTATACCTGGACAGACTGCCAGGTAGAACTCGGGTCTCTTGAAAACCAATCCATATTGTCACAACTGCTTTTTAGGATATTTTCTTCAGAGTTAGTAAAGATGGATTTGGAAGAGAAACTAGACATGGTTTATGTTTTAGAAAGTAAATGGTATCTGTGCTTTGGAGTTCCCCTTGAGTCTCTAAAGTTAGTAAGATTGGTTGAGTCAATACTGGTGTTAGCCCTTAGCAAAGTTCTGGTAAGGTTCATTTCCATTGCAAGAAGACCACTCAGAAATAGTTGGATTATTCAGAACTCACACAAATCATGAGATAGGAGAGATGATTTAACATCAAAGGTTTTGATACAGAAAATGTAGCTTCAAATATATGTAACCCAAACTGCTTGTAGCAATGACAAAACAAGTGTTAATGAAACTGTTCAATCATTGTAAAACTGGAGTAAACTTCAACTTGAGGCTAAGGAATGAAAAGAAAACCAAAATACAAAACTTTCCAAACTTTTTACCATTCCCGAGCTTAGCGAAAATACACACACACACGCAAATACAGAAACACATACACATGTATATCTCAATATATAAAAAGGAAATGCAAATAATTGGGTAGGTTAGTATTACCTTCATGGAATATTTACTGTCATGCTATAAAACTTAAAAAATAGGATTTTATAATGAAGTGCTAACTTTTATTAGAGCAAAGAGAATAGCAGTATAATACTTAACATGTGAAGCATATGCAAACAGACTATTATGTAAAAAATCAAGCTAAGGTTCAGTGCTAAACATCTGCATGTTTAGTGAAAACAAATTTAAAAAATTATAATTCACTGTAGCCTCAAAGTGCTTCAGAAAATATCCTAGGATTTCAAAGAAATGGAAGGAAAAGGAGTGGGCTTGATGGCTTGTTTTAATAAAAGGAAAACTCTAGCTTCTGGATGCAACATGTAAAACTGATCCAAGTATGGCTTAAGAAATAGAAAGCGACTTCTCAAATTGATTAAATCCTTAAGTTGAAATCAATATCTTAAATACATTATTCTTCTGGTTAATAAACATTAGCTAATAGTGTGAGAATTTCCTGCCTATTTATTAAATTTGTTTACCCCAGGTGACTTGGTAATCATTTCTGCTGAACAGGAAAAGAAACAAGTTAGAGGTCACCCAGCCTGGTTCCTGCGGTAGCCCGTCTTGGCCCCATCTGGAGCACTGAGGCTGTGAAGAGATCAACACGTAGAGTCGAGACTGATGCAAGAGAGATGTGTGTTACCTGTCGTGCTGTTCATTAAAAAACATTCTGTTGGCACTTGCCAAAAAATATATTGGTTCCTGAGCAGGACTGATTTTTTCTTTCCTAGATCTGAGATCAAGATGCTGCTATTGAGAGTGAAGTACGAGCCAGTCAAAGAAAGCATTCAGGAAAATTCTGATTCCTTTTCTTCACCTCTTGGTTCACTCTTTCTTTAGGTCTCTATTATTTGTTGCTATTTCAAGTGGTTAAAATGGCTTTTACTTTTTTCTTGTCTCTCTAGTCAGAAATTCTTATTTGTAATCTTTTCTAAACTCCAAATTAGTGAAACTTTCTGAGTCATTTCTATGGTCTGAATGTTTGTGTCTCCCCAAATTCATATGTTGAAAACCTAATGCCCAAAGATGAGGGTATTAGGAGGTGGGGTCTTTGGGAGGTGCTTGGGTCTGAAACTCCTGTGAAGGGGATAGTGCTCTCGTAAGAATCCTCAGCAAGCTCCCTTGCTACTTCTGCCATGTGAGGACACATGAGAGTCTGTGATCCAAAAGAGAGCCCTCATCAACCATGCTGGCTCTTTTATCTCCAACTTCCAGTTTCCAGAACTCTAGAAATAAACTTCTGTTGTTTATAAGCTACCCAATCTGTGATATTTTGTTATAGCAGCTTGAACTAAGACAGTCATCATAATACTGGTGATTATGATTAGAAAATAACATAAGTCTGTTTCTACCCTCTTACTAACGCCAGGCACTGGGCTTATGGTATTATATGTATGATGGAATTATATCCTGAAGTATTAATTAATCTAGTTAATTCTCTAATTCTCTATCCCTCTTTTCTTGCACTTGTACCCCAAGGGCTATTTTCCCTCCATCTATCTTACACTAAAGGAAAAAGAAAAATTGAAAGAAACAGCCAACCTAAGGGGAAGAAAATGATTTTCTTTTCAGAGACAGGCTTTAAATCTTAAAATTTGTATGGAAACACAAAAGACCCTGAATAGCCAAAGCAATCCTGAGAAAGAAAAACAAAGTTGGAGAAATCAGGCTCCCTAACTTCAGACTACACTACAAAGCTACAGTAAGCAAAACAGTATGGTACTGGTACAGAAACATAGATCAATGGAACATGATAGAAAGCCCATGAACCTATGGTCAATTAATCTATGACAAAGGAGGCAAGAATGTACAATGGAGAAAAGACAGTGTCATCAATAAGTGGTGCTGGGAAAACTGGACAGCTACATGTCAAAGAAAGAAATTAGAACATTCTCTAACACCATACACAAAATAAACTCAAGATAGATTAGAGACCTAAATGTAAGACCGGACACTATAAAACTCTTAGAGGTGGGGCTTCCCTGACGGTGCAGTGGTTGAGAGTCTGACTGCCGATGCAGGGGATACAGGTTCATGCCCCAGTCCGGTAAGATCCCACATGCCATGGAGCAGCTGGGCCTGTGAGCCATGGCTGCTGACCCTGCGCTTCTGGAGCCTGTGCTCCACAACGGGAAAGGCCACGGCAGTGAGAGGCCCGCATACAACAACAACAACAAAAAAAAGACTCTTAGAAGAAAACACAGGCAGAACACTCTTTGACACACATTGCAGCAATATCTTTTTTGATCCACCTTCTAGAGTAATGAAAATAAAAACAAAAATAAAATGGGACCTAATTAAAAGCTTTTGCACAGCAAAGGAAACCATAAACAAAATGAAAAGACGCAGGATGGGAGAAAATATTTTCAAACAAAGCAATGACAAAGGATTAAACTGCAAAATATACAAATAGCTCATGCAGCTCAATATCAAAAAAACAAACAATCCAATCAAAAAATGGGCAGAAGAAATAGACATTTCTCCAAAGAAGACATACAGATGGCCAAAAAGCACATGAAAAAATGCTCAACACTGCTAATTATTAGAGAAATGCAAATCAAATCAAAACTACAATGAGCATCACCTCACACCAGTCAGAATGGCCATCATCAAAATTCTATAAACAATAAATTCTGGAGAGCATGTAGAGAAAAGGGAACCCTTCTATACGGTTGGTGGGAATGTAAATTGGTAGCCACTATGGAGAACAGTATGGAGGTTCCTTAGAAAACTAAAAATAGAACTACCATATTATCCAGCAATCCCACTACTGGGCATATACCCACAGAAAACCATAATTTGAAAAGTACATGCACCCCAATGTTCACTGCAGCACTGTTTGCAATAGCCAAGACATGGAAGCAACCTAAATGTCCATCAACTGATGAATGGATAAAGATGTGGTATATATATGCAATGGAATATTACTCAGCCATAAAAAATGAAATAATACCATTTGTAGCAACATGGATGGACCTAGAGATGATCATACTAAGTGAAGTAAGTCAGACAAAGACAAATATCATATTATACCACTTATATGTGGAATCTAAAAAAAATGATACCAATGAACTTATTTACAAAACAGAAACAGACTCACAGACTTTGAAAACAAACTTATGGTTACCAAAAGGGAAATGTGTTGATAAATTAGGAGTTTGGGATTAACATATACACACTACTATATATAAAATAGACAATCAGCAAGGACCTATTATATAGCACAGGGAACTCTACTCAATATTCTATAATAACCTATATGGGAAAAGAATCTGAAAAAGAATGGATATATGTATATGTGTAACTGAATCACTTTGCTATACACCTGAAACTAACACAACATTGTAAATCAACTATAATATAAAATAAAAATTAAATTAAACAATAAATAAAATAGGCCTGTCGAAATGAGAGGGAAAAATGATATGACGTCTAAAACCTAAAGGAGAGACTGGATGGTTTGCAGAGTCATCCAAGATGGAACTGTAGTGGGTCATGAATCCCCCACCAACCTGGTCTTCCACAGTTCAAAGTTTATAAGCTCCCCCTTGAAGACATGGTAGGAAATTTGAGCATCCTGATAGAAATACAGCTGAAGAAAAAAACCTCACTCCTGGCCAAAGCAGTGCTAAATTAAACCAGTGAGGTATGTCCTTGTGAGCATAGCTGACATTAGACCCACTATGATTACATACAGGTTAAGAAGCTGAGATTAAATAACTTGTGCAAGATCGCTATCCAGTTAGTTTTGGAGCTGGGATAGAAGCCCATGTACTCTGGCATCAGAACTTTCGTTTATCATATTATTTTACTGCTTCCAGATATCTACTGCAAAATAATTTACGATAAGGATTTATCAATACAGCGATGTTTCATTGCCTCTAAAAAGTATCCATATGCTTAGAGAACAACATTGGGCTTTATTTTTTACTCTATTATGTACTTATTTTCTTCACAGAGAGATCTGGATTAAGGGCATTTCTGACAATGAAAAATAACTCGCCAATTCCTATGCAGCCTGGGCTTTAGAACCATATCAATATCACTTGCAGGTGTTCACGTTTCAGGTTTGAGGGAAACCTAATACAATTTAGATAAATGGGTTTTTAATTAACAAAAACTGAAGTCCAGCCCAAGGGAGAGTACTTCAACTTTAGAATTAGCTGTATAATGAGTCTAGTTTTTAAAATGTCAGCCATGCCCACCCGCCTGCATTTCTTATAATTGTGCTATGGTTTCCAAGGAGCCGTCTATGAATCTGGTCATCAGCAATCTCCTGGTATCAATTGCTGAAGTAAAATTTGCATAAGAACAAAGTAACTTTAGTTTACATAATCAAATCAAGTTACTTTGTCTTTCCTTTAGCATAAAATCCATGTTACAGGATTGAGCCTCAAACATTATGGCACCTAAGAATTCGAGAGTATGCCATGTGCAACCTACCCCCAACTTCTGCCTTTCCTCTCCATTATACATTCTCACACAAAAAAATTAACCTATAAAAGAAAAAAATAGGTAAGTTGGTCTTTAATAAAATTAAAAACTTTTCCACAAAACATAATATTAAGAAAATGAAAAACAAGACACAGTCTGTAAGAAAATATTTGCAAAACACATGTATGATAAAGGACATATCCAAAATACACAGAGAATTGTTAAAATACAAAAAGAAGTTAAATCAGTAAATAATGGGCACAAGAGCTGAACAAATACCTCATCAGAGAAGATATAGTGATAGCAAGTAAGTATATGAAAAGATGCTCAATATCATGTCATTAGGGAAATGCAAATTAAAACTACAATGAGATACCACTATACACATATGAGAATTGTTAAAATCCAAACAGAGACATTCACAAATGCTGGTGAGAACATTAAACAACAAGAACTCTTATTCATTACTGGAGGGAATGCAAAATGATACAGCTACTTTGGAAAACAGTTTGGCAGTTTCTTACAAAGCTGAACATAATCTAAACATGTGATTCAGCCATCAAGCTCTTAGATATTTACCCAAATGACTTAAAAACAAATGTCCACACAAAAGCCCACACACACATTTTTTATAGCAGCTTCAATCATAATTACCAAAGATTGGAAGTAACCAAGATGTCCCTTAATAGGTAAATGGTTAGACAAGCTGTTTTACATCCATACAATGGAGTACTATTCAACAATTAAAAAAAGCAGTGAAGGACCAAGCCATACAAACACATGGATTCATCTCAAATGCATATTGCTAAATGAAAGAAGCCAGTCTGAAAAGTCTACATACATATGCTTCCCATTATAGGACATTCTGGAAAGGGCAAAACTATAGAGACAATAAGCAGATCAGTGACTTCCAGGGGGTTCAGTGGTAGCAGGGGAAGGATGAATCTTTGAAGTACAGAGGATGGGAATTTTGAGAAGGCAAAACTGTTCACTATGATACTGCAGTGATGGACAAATGAAGCTATGTATTTGTTAGAACCCACAGAAATTTACAGCACAGAGTGAACCTTTATGTATGCAAATTTTAAAAAAATAATTTAAAGGATTTAAAAGGATACCACAGGATAGAATGCAGAGTGCGGCCAAAATTATCTAAATCTATCAAACAACCTCACTGAAGGGGATGGAGTAAAAGGTGCTGACTGAAGTAATTCTGGAAATGGGGGGAGTCTGTACGACTAAAGGCAAAAGAAATTGCTTATAAGCACTGTTCCCTAGTTGATAAAATTGTTTCACACAGGAGAACTTGTTAACAATCCTCATAATGCTTTACATGTACAGTTGTCCCTCCCTGTCCATGGGGGACTTGGTTCCAAGAACCCCTACGGATACCAAAATCTGTGAATGCTTTAGTCCCTTATATAAAATGGCATAGTATTTGCATATAACCTACAGACAACTTCCTGTATACTTTAAATCATCTCTGTATTACTTGTAATACTTGATACAATGTAAACACTATGTAAATAGGTATAACTACAATGTAAATGCTATATAAATAGTTGCTGGCACATGGCAATTTCAAGTTTTGGGTTTTTGGAAATTTCTGGAATCTTTTTTCAAGTATTTTCACCTGAGAAATATTTTGAATTCATGGGTGTGAATCCCGTGGATATGGAGGGCCAACTGTCTACTGGAATTGAACATTTAAATTAATGAATGGCAAACAGTGGGAACCAGGTCTCCCATTGTTCGAGTGGGAGATAACAGATAAGCAAGGGGAAGATGCTAGAAGAATCCATGGAGTAATGGGTTCAAGTTTGCTATATCTGTGTTAATTCATATTCAGCTTAATATAGATATAGGTGATGACATACAGAAGCACAGATATATGTACATACACAGGCTTAGTACATGCATCCATGTATTTTCTTGGTCTGTCAGCCTAAAGGGCTTAGAATCAACAACATGCTAGTAGCTATAACCACATCGCCCAGACCTTGGTGTTACCATTGTCCTATACAAAGAACCAGTTGCTCCTTAACAGAATGTCTGATTCTGGGCTAAGGGCAGAAAATAGATAAGATTAGCCTGGGGCATTTTGCAGTGCCAGAAAGGAAGGAAATGCTTACCAAAACAAACAAGCAAATGAACAAATGCAGCAAAAACAAAAAGACAATGTAAGAGTGTGCCAAAAAGGCACAGAAACGAACTAAAATGGCTTGCAAAGGCTGAAGTTGGAAGAATTTGAGCAACATAATAAAGTAATATTATGTTTAATTCAAAGTATAATATGAGTTCTTGTTGATATAACTAAATGACAGAATAAACAGAGGAACATGGACAAATCTCCTGTGCAGAAGAATTCTAAATATTTTATGCAGGTATTTCAACCTCAGACAGGTAGTGAATAACTTCCCACTTATTAAGTATGGGTTGCACACAGCGACTTCCTTTCATAGAGCACAGTATAGAAAGGGAGAGAAAAAAAGGAACTTTTCAGAGGAGAAATCTGACAATCACTATCTTAGGCAGGTGATGAAGGTCAACATCTAGTGACATGTCATGTTGATGGTATATACTCTTGATATGATGTGATGCTGGCACTTCCTCCCTATAACCCATGACCCAGTCTAATCACGAGAAAAATATCAGACAAATCCTAGTTGATGGGCATTCTGCAAAATACCTGACCAGTATTCTTCAAAACTGTCAAGGTTATCAAAACTCAGAAAACTCTGAGAAACGGTCACCGCTAAGGAGACATGACATCTAAATGTAATGTGGAATCCTAGATGGAGTCCTGGAACAGAAAAAGGGCAATAAGCAAAAACTAAGGAAATCTGAGTAAACTGTGGCAAATTTAAGGTCTTAATAATAGGGGAAACTGGATGTGAAGTATGTGGGAAATCTCTGTATGACCTCCACAGTCTTTCTGTAAATCTAAAGCTATTCTAAAATTTTAAAAAATTATTTTAGAAAGTACATGTCCTAAGTATATAGCTCAGTGAATTTAAACTTTTGTACATCCAGCTCCCAGATCACTATCAGTGCCACCAAAGCCCCCTCATCCTCCCCAGACCACCATCCTCAGGCACTATTGCCCCTCCACCAAGGGCAAGGACAATCCTGAGCTCTAAAACATAGATCTGTTGTGCTCCGCACTGAACTTAACATGTAGATGGAATCACACAATGGGAAGAAGTTTCTTTTATAAAAGTCAAATTGGCTCAAGCCACTTGAGGCTCCTATAGGAACGTATTTCCCTTGATTATGTGCATTTATCGGTATAAAATTAAGGTGCTTGTCAGCAGTTGGGACAGCCTGGTATTTGACTTGATATAATTTAAGCTATTTGGAAATGAATTAATTAGGGAGAATGGAAGAATAAAATATATGAAATGTTGTCTTCTTTTCTTTGTAAGATTCCTTTTCCCTAAACTTTTTGATTATACAGAGCTTGCATTCTCTAAAATGTTTCAACTTTTTCTGGTTAACAGTTAATACAACAAATGTTGCTTACCAGGTTTTCAGGTCATAACTAATGGCATTTGTATTTTCAATGATTCACTCCCTTCTTTCCATGCAGTCTGAAATCTAGGAGTCTTACTGTCCTGTGGAATGACCCTATGAAGGCTCCTTCTTGATTTGTCATAACTACCAGTTTGACAAATCTTTAGGACATAGAGTGTTATTTAAATTTAGTCCTCATACAGCTTGTCATATAATTAATCATTGAACAAGATTTTAAAATGCAGATTCTAGGCCCACTCAACACTACTGAATCAGACTCTTTGGCTTTAAAGACTCCAAGTCTGTAATTGTGTAATATCACCATGTGATTCTTTTGTCCACACAAGTTTGAGGACCATTTCCTTGGTGTCAGACATGGCATAACTTGGTGAATTTCTTCACAGTATATTTTTTTAAATGCTATTCACAACCATTTTAAATGAGTATGTATGTGTGTGTGTATAATTTCAAAATGTATACACTATAACTCAGATTCATAGAATCTGTCATTTTCTAGTACTCATTTCATCTTGCTGTTCAACACTTGCTGTTTAGCTTATCCATTGCTTCTGGTTTAAAATTGTGTTTTTCATCTGTACAAAGACTCTTTTGAAAAACTACCCAATCTTTCCATGAGTTAATGTTAGGAAATTCTAGCATTTATCCACCTTGCCCTTTCTTTCGGAGAATCTTTCACGTCATTATGGTGCCGTATTCCATGAAGGTCAATCACTGCCTCCTAGATATTTTTCATAGCCATTTCTAAGTCACCACATGATCATGGCCAGTTTTTTCAGGGACCAAAATGAAAGAGAAGTTTTAAATTTTCTCTTTCTACATAAGAGAGCAAAGAATATCTACTGTGACTCTCCTCCTCTCTCCCCTCCAAATACTAGAGTCCCTCACTTTAAAAATGAGTGGTAGAGATTCAGGCAGCTTTCATCTCATTAAATAAGACTATGTTGCTCTTTTTCCATTTTTGAAAAATCGTCCTGCCTGATAATAACTAATGCTATTGAGTGCTTATTATGCTGGACTGTGTTCTAAGCATTTTTTTAGCATTTAACATTTATAACAATTTTATGAGACTGGTCCTTTTATCATTTGCATTTTACTGAGGCACAGCGAGGTCAAGTAAGTTGCCCATGGTAGATAGCTAGTGGGCAGTCAGGCTGATATTCAAAGTGAGTCAGTCTGTCTCCAGAGCCCCATGCTTTTCCTACCATGCTAGACTTCTTCTCATTCATTCATTCAACAGAGATTTATTGAATACCACCTTCTATGGTCAGATCACTAGGGCTATAGTAATGCATGCAGAAGACAGATCCTAGCTCACATGGACCTGGTCGGGGCAGAGAGAGAGACAAAGAAAGCTGATAATAAACAAATGAACGTATAATTTAATGTCAGCATGTAAAAGGTGCTGTGAAAAAAGTGGTCAAGTCTGGTTTCTTTAGATGTGGTTGTCAGGGAAGAATTATTCTAAGGAGGTAACACTGAGCTGAAACTGAAGATGATAAGGACTCAGACATACAAAAAGATAGAAGAGCACTCCAGATAGAGGGAAGTAGGGTGGAGACCCCTGAATGAGAAAGAGGTGGAATGTTAGAGAGCAAAGGACTTGTGACTAGCACAGTAACCAAGACTGACTATGGTATGAAAGTGGGATAGGCAAGTAAGGGTCAGAACACGCAGGGTTGTTTAGGTCAAGATAAGGAGGTGGATTTGTTCTAACATCCCCTGCTTTAAGCAGGGTGATGATATGATTTGATGTACATTTAGAAATATTTTGGTTGCTATGTGTGGGAAATTAATTTTAACAAAGTCAAGTGGGAACAGGGAGAACTATACCTTATAATCCTTTAAACTGAAAGCTGCTAACTTTGTGGAAATTTAGGGAACAATCAACCAATAGATAAACAGGATGTTTTACAAGGAAGTCTCCCTCGTTACTGCAGAACATTATAAAGACAAAGGGAAATGATGGGACTGCTTTCTATTTTAACATAATATTTTTCATTTTATATTAATCTGATTATTTGCTAAGTTATTATTTTCCTGATGTCATATAGATACAGCCTCAGGTGATCCTCCCAAGATGCCTTGGGCTTCATAAGTCCATAAAGTTCCTGAAAGTTATCCATAAATCTATGGCTATAATCTTCCAGAAGAGAGGCCTCCAAAAACTCAAATTGGCACAGTTTGCATCTCCTTTGAGAATTTAATTTTAAATCATCTGAATTTGATTTGTATCATTGACCAAATGTTTATGGGCACATTTCACGAGGAAGATACTTATTTGGTTTTGCAGACAACAGGCGTATGTATTCCGCTATGTCATCTACTTTTACGGAATTTAAAAGTTATGTCTTCATTCAAGAAATTACTGAAAGCCTACGACGTGGAAAACCCTGGGGTAGGCATCACGGCTATGCAGATGAATTGCACATAGTTTCCACTTTAAAGAATCTTACAGACAAGTACAAAGAGACATAATAAGAGCAACATAAAAGGCCCACTCTGATAGAGAAGAAAGAAGTGATTGTTTTCTATCGATTGTCAGGGAGAATGTCATACTCAAGGTATCCACCTGGAAACAGAGGCTGCAACTGTTGCAAGTAGGCAGAAATAATCCCAGGGAAGAGGAGTGGCAGATGAGGCAGAGCGAAATAGTTAAGGAGGAAAAGCTAAATCCAGACTACATTCTTGAATTAGTCACCACTGGTAAAAACTTGGCTTGATTCTACGTGGACCTTTTGTGGAGCCATGAAGGTTGTGCCCCAGAACTGCCTGCCTGAGGGACAAAAAAGATCAGAACTTAATAACAGCTATCCTCTCTCCACTGATCAATAGTTGTCCACTGGGACATTAACTCCCTAATACTTCCAGATTACACATGAGTAAGTGGCCAGATTGGTTCCCATAGATGTCCTTTATCAGAGAAGCTTGGGACAGAAAGTAAAAAATAACTGTTACAGCTAAGGGAAGGTGCTATCAGGTCATACCTGTGTGAAGCTGGTTGCTAAGGCAACGACTGAAGTAAAAGGTTGGCTAAGAGAATGTAAGAGTATGGGAAAATGGAGCAAGATATTCTTAATACAGAAAACTTTCACATGAGGTAGGCTTTGAGCTAGAACTCAAAGATGTATCAGGATTTTATATACAAAGATTAAGAAGATGTAGTAAGATGGGGAAATAATTTAGAAATGTATTTCAGGCAGAGAAAATCTGGTGAACAAATATACAGATTCGGGAGAGCAGAGAGTGTACTTATAAGGGGATTATGACAGATAAGAGTGGATGTATCTCTTGGGTTGAAGAGCGAAAGATCTTCAGTAGTCAACCCTGGAATGGACCACCATTGTCCAGTGCATGAAGGTCATTGGCTTAGTCCAATCACATGTTAACCCCTGGGTCCAGGACAGGACTATGAAAGTCAGATGCATTATTATGGCAGAAGAGTAGTTCCCTGTAGGAAGGTGTTGTGGTTTACAATATAACCACAAATTATGTGATTTTCTTCCCTTCAAGAGGTAGAGTTTAATCTTCCCTTCCCCCTTAAGTGTGGGCTGGACTTAATAATCTGCTTCTCACAAATAGCTTGTGGTGAAAGTGATAGAGCTATTGATAACTAATACAGAAATCATACTGAACAGACTGAAAAACATGTATGACCAGTATAGGTTACAAGGGCCAAAGTTAGGGTGAAGGTGATGGATAAAGAAAATATAGACATATGAGAAACTAAGGAGACCAGATTTCTGTAAGAACAGTATCAAAGAAATGTAGACAATTACTAGATGGACTTTAATAAAATCCTTCTGCACATCAAAAAACTGAGTGTTAAAATTTGCTTATTTTCACTGTATCATTAGTGTATCATCCCAGAGTCACATGTTCTCAAGAATAACTCATGTTACATAGAGACTCAATTCCAGATTTGGCCTGAGAAATGCATAGATAATAGGGAAGTGATAAGATGTGAGCCCCGCTTGCTTGGTTTTCTTAATTCAAAAGAAGTTAGTGGAAAGTCCAGAAGAAATTGGTAGATAATAGATTCCAAATTCAAATAAATTCCACTCTAATCCTACAATTTCCTTTTTCAATGTAATGAATCTAATATTTTGACATATTTTAAGGCATTTTTTTCCTTTATCTGTAATGTGTTCAGGATTGTCTCGCTAGTCTGTCAGAAGCAAGGTATCCCTTTGGATTTGTATGTGGAGACTAAGAGTTGACATAGCAGGAATGCAAAGAGAATAAAAGAATTAATGGCTGTACTCAGTTTGTGATGTTTAAAATAGTATTTTGATGAAAAACAATTATCTAGATATCTAAGCTTTTTTTAAAAAGATATGAATCTTCTAAATTCTTTTAGTACATGAAGAAATAAACCTTATAGACTCTGGCCATAGATTTCCTTTCATATTGCAGAGAAGACATTCCATCTGCCTATGATGATTAGGTCGTAAGTCTTATTCTCCTAAGGTAGATAAGATAAAGTAGTTTCAGGGTCAAAACTTCTTTCTTCTATTCCCACTCAGTACCAAAACTTTAAGCTGAGGGTTTTGAGAAACATCCATACTTGTAGGTTAGAGCTGGGAAACACTGTGGCAAGTGGCATAATTCCATGGGAACTGTGTCGTTGAGGCTGCAAACCCCTGGGAAAATTCTCTGGATCCAATGTGGTATAAACGTGGCTCCGAGGTGGTGGCCAGAGGCAAGTAGACATTCATGTTCATTCCTCTAGGCCTTTACTTGTCAGAGGCTCTGGGAGTTCCTGCATCCCCTATGAGGGAGGCAGATGTGCTAAGAGGGACAGTAGGTAGTTTGTAAAACCTGCAAGTCCATGATGGAGCTACTGCAGATAGGAACGTGAAGACCCAGGACAAATATCTGCAGCCAGAGTCTTCAGCAGTGGCTGCCAGCACATGACACACAGGGAGCAAAATACTGTCAGTCACACCTCACCAGACCAGAGAGCTGACGAGTCCAAGGCCCTCCACAGCCAAGATCCTGGAGGACACAAAGGATTCCATGTGGGTCTCAGCCTGAATCTCTTTTGCTGACAAGAGATTGCCTAAGTCATTGCCCTCTCTCGAAAGGGAAGAGATAGAAATCTGGAAATAAATATTTGTATTCCGAAGACATGAATTACTTAAAGAGTGGTTTAACATTATTAACTCAAGTTAAGAATACTGAATTGGGTAAATTTAGTTTTCTTTCTTTCAGCTGCCTCGTGGGAGTAGAGGCCTCTGAGGGAAAACAGATCAGAGAGAGAGAAATCAGGGTTGACATGCTCTTTATGCCTCTGAACTGCAGTGGAAGAGAACATGTGTTTCTGCTGAATTTATCTACTTGTGAGTGTGATGAGGTACCAAACTCTTCTAATTCCAGGAAACCACAGATAAAAATCTGTTTATCTGTTTCAGTTGCATTATTTTGTAATAGAGTAAGGATAGGCAACATGGGCACAATATAATTTTTGAACCTAGATCCTACTACTATCATTATATAGACATGACCTTGTGAGTTTTCAGACTTGCTGACTGTATTGTGATTTTCTATCATTTAGTGTGTCTATATTGCAGGAACAAAGAGGCTATCTCTCTTAATGGGAGGTGTCTGTAATTTTTTTTCCAGTTTAAAGTATATTCTTATGAGTGAATAGCATTATTTACCACTCTCTGAATGCATATCCCCTAAAATAATTTAATTTTATGACAACAATTTCCATGCATTGAGGCATTTTGTATTTTCAGTTAGCTTGCATTTTCTGAGACATAGTTAAATCAGCTTTAATCTTTTCCTTTAGGTCCGTTTTTTCTTAGTTTTTGTAATAGCTATTAAAGGATTCCTTAGAAACAAATTAACTTTCCTAAGGCTGTGTATGTTCAGCCTATTAAAATTTACATCAAAAGTTTATAATGAAAACCACTCAGATCATTCAAAGATGAGGCATTGTTATAGAATTAAAATAACCCCTTAGTTCCTACTATTGTTTATTATGTGAGCAGGGGCACTAGAGAGACAGGGAAAAAAATAGGTGATTATGTCTATTAATGTCAGCTGCTTGATATTGGTTCCTCTCTCACTCGTTTTTCAGTGAAATTAATCTACTTTCTTTTATTTACCAAATCTTTGAGGGAGCTTCCCTGATGGCGCGGTGGTTAAGAATCTGCCTGCCAATGCGGGGGACACGGGTTCGAGCCCTGATCCGGGAAGATCCCACATGCCACAGAGCAACTAAGCCCCTGCACCACAACTACTGAGCCTGTGCGCAAGCCCTAACTACTGAGCCTGCGTGCTGCAACTACTGAAGCCCGCGTGCCTAGAGCCTGTGCTCTGCAACAAGAGAAGCCACCACAATGAGAATCCCTTGTACAGGAACAAAGAGTAGCCCCCGCTCGCCGCAACTAGAGAAAGCTCGTGCGCAGCAATGGAAGACCCAACACAGCCAAAAATAAATAAATTTATAAAAAATAAAATCTTTGAAATTTGTAATGTTATTAGCATTGTTTCTTCTGAAACACAAGAACATTCAATCCCTATTATTTTTCCAGCATTCCACCCAACACTGCTCTGAATACAATTTTCCTGTTTTCAACCTCCCATTCATTTCTTCCTATTTAACCTTCTCCACATCACCATTACTTTTACCTCTTTTTTGTTCCCCGCATCACTCCTCTTCTCATTCATTTGCTTTACCACTAAGCTGGAGCTGCACTGCTTGTTTTCTGTAGTAAGAACACTTACCACCAGATCTACCGTCTTAAAATTTTAAGTATACAATACACTGTTGTAACCATAGGCACAGTGTTGTACAGCAGGTCTCTAGAGTAATCATCTTACAAAACTGAAACTTTGTACCCACTGAAAGCAACTCCCAGCTTCCGGCTCTCTCCAGACACTGACACCACCATTCTACTCTCATCTATGTGTTTGACCATTTTAGATACCTCCTACAAGTTGCTAAGTGAAATAAGCCAGTCACAGAAGGACAAACTCTTTTCATTTTTTGAAAATGGCCTAGCAACCTACTGTACAATAAATGCTGAGACCAACTGGCATGATCTTACTCAATTTCTCCTCCCCACAACTTAAAAAAAAAAAACAACAACCCTGCAAACTAAGTCTCCTTATCCCCTTTTCTTCCTAAGCCTTTTCTTTAAAATGCCCTTCACAGATTTTTCTATCAGCCATATCTATTTTGTCTTTGCATTAGCACCTTCTCCCACTCAACTTAGAACACTCTGACCTTTGCACTCAAAAAGAAAAAAATAATCCCTTTCAGCCTTGTAATACTCTCAAATGACTTCAAACATGTCTTCTTCTCCCATTCAACTACTCAATCTAAACCCTTCACATTCAGTCTGCTCTCTCTGTCACACTAATAAACAATTTTGTTTATGAATTCCATAGCTTATGTTTTAAAATCCCTTTCTCTTTGATTGCTCTAAAATTAATTGTAGATGTTTCATTATGCTTTGCTTTAAATTTTTTTCTTTCTCCCGTTATGTCAAATTGTGTCCCCTCAAAATTCATATATTGAGCCCTAAACCCCAAGTACCTCAATCTGTGGCTATATTTGGAGATAGGTACCATTAAAGAGGTGATTAAGTTAAAATGAGGCTATTAGGGTAGTCCTAATCCAATTCAACCAATGTCCTTGTAAGAAGAAGATATGAGGACACACAAAGAGACCCTAGAGATCCTTGTGCACAGAGAAAAGACCCTGAGGGAGACAGTAAAAAGGCAGCCACCTGCAAACCAAGAGAGAGGCCTCAGAAGAATCCAAACCTGCTGACGTCATGATCTTGGACTTCCAGCCTCCAGAACAGTGAGAAAATAAGTTTCTGTTGTTTAAGCCACTCAGCCTATGTATTTTGTTATGGCATTCTAAGAATGCTGCATCCAATTGCAGTGTGGAGGGGTTTCCCCACACCACCACCAATTCTCTGACACCAGCAGGGTGTACGACTCAACTTAATTCTGACACTCTCTACCCAGAGATAGCACCATATTCTACAGGTTAAGGGCTCAGGCCTACAAGATTGCCTCCCTCCTCACTTCAGATGCCAGAGGCAAACCCAGCTTGTTACTTCTGATCCACTTAGAGACTGGAGATTTCCGGGACCTCCCCCTGGTGTTTGATTAATCTGCTGGAGTGGCTCACAGGACTCAGAGAAACATTTTACTTACTAGGTCATCAGTTTATTATGAAAGGATGTAACTCACGAACAGCCAGATGGAAGAGATGCAGAGGGAAATGTACAGGAAGAGGGCCTGAACTTTCATACCCTCTCTGAGGGTGCCACTCTCTGAAGCTCCATGTGTTCACCAAGCAGCTAGCTCTCCAAAATCTCTCCTTTGGGGATTTTATGAAGGTTCATTACATAGGCAATAATCATGAAATCATTGGCCATTGATGATTAAACTCAATCTCCAGCAGCACCCCACACCCCACCCCATCCCCAGGTCAGGGGGTGGAGCTGAAAGTTCCAGTCCTCCAATCACTTGGTTGGTTCTCCTGGCAACCAACCCCCTTCCTTAGATGTATTCCAAAGTCACCTCATTATCATACCAAAAGACACCTTTATCTCTATCACCACTTAGGAAATTACAAGGGTTTTGGGGGGCTCTGTGCCAGGAATGGGTCAAAGACCAAATACACATTTCTTACTATAAATCACAGTATCACATAGCCCTAGCAAGCTAATATACCCACTGAACCCTGGGAATCTCACTGCTCTCTTACCACTCTTCATTTTTTTTTTTGCTGGCTCTTCATCCATTTCACTCAAATGAGATGGCAGATTTGCCTCACAATTTTATCCTAAACTTTGTACTTCCTTCAATGTTGACTTCTTCATTAATTACTTCCTAAGGTGTCTACAGGCACCTCCAAGCAGATATCTACATATTTAAATTATATATATAGATATAAAGTCATGTTGCAGCTCACATGAAACATGTCTCTTTTTGCTGTGATCACCTGCACAGCTCCACCTCAGTCCTATACCAGCACTTCGGATTCAGCAAATACAAAATTAGACTTGTCTCCACATGTTCAAATTATTGCCTACTTTTTGTAACCCTGCATATTATATCCATGTCCCATGTCCTATTAATGATGTCATCATTTTCTTTCTTTTTAATCCTTGCCTCTCCAGTCTTTATTTATTCCTCTGCAGCATCTCTCAGTTCATTTCCTTCCCTTTCCATGTGCCATCACTGGAGTTTACGTCATGGTTATTAATGGAAAACTTTGATCTCTCACACTGAATTCAAGTCCTCTGTATTCTCCTTCCAAGGAAAAGAAGCACTGATGGGGGTCACAGTTGGGAACATTAATAGACCATGGTGCTAAACGGTAGGAGCTTTTGTAGTGAGTATGAAAGTGATTCAGAGCTCTTGCTTTTATAAAATGTGTTTCTTTCCCTTTGTGTATGTGTGTGTGCGTGTAAGGGTGTATCTTTTTTGTATTTATTCCTCATGTAAGAGGAGGGTCACATCCTCACTTCATTTTTGCAAAAGTTTATCCTTATCCCACATCCAACTTTAGAAAACAAAAAGGGAACAAGAAGGAAGAAGGGAGAAGGGAGGGATGTGGGCTAGATTGCTTAAAGGCTATCTACTATATAGTAAATTCTCTACTGAATATTGAGAATGTTCAACAAAACACCTCTATATATTTCACCCTTGAAAAATTTCATCTGGTAATTTTTCAGTGAATAGTTCCTGGAAGCTGTCCTGTCCCAGTAATTGTCCTTCGCATATCCTCATGGAATCTTATCACATGTGACAGTTTCACAAAGACTCAGTGGAACTCCCTCTGTAAATTCTGGCTCTCTGTGCTGCTCCCTCTCCTACAGTTCTACACTGCAAATTCCAGCTACCTTAGCTTCCTCGATCTCTGCTTGCGAACTCATCAACTGAGCAAAAATGCCATCCTTACATAGATTCCCTCTCCCTGTTCCATAGTCTGGAACATGCATCCAGGCAGAAAACTGAGACAACTATAGGGCTCAGCAGGGTTTTCCCCTTCGTTAAGGGCAAACTATTCCACTCCGGCTATTGCCTAATATCTGAAAACAGTTGTCTCATGGAGGTTGTTCATACACATTTATCTAGTTCTTTACATCGGAAGGAAAGTCTGGTACCAGTTACTCCATCATGACCAGAAGTGGAATTTACTCAGATAAAATTTTTATTCCCATTTCACAGATGAAGAACCTGAAGCAAAGATAATTAAAATAATTTGCCCTCAATTACACAGATATTGAATGTAGAGCCAGAATTCAGTATTAATCTCTGTAACACAAGGACGATTTACTAGCCCTCCTGTCATGGACAAAAGAACGTTTAAGGCTTTACAAAATCCAAATATTAACTGTGGTGGTAGGAATAGTAGCAGTAGGAGTAAGAGTAGGAGTAGGAGTAGTAATAGCAGCAGCAGCAGTAATAAGAAAAAGAAGAATGGCAACTTTTATATGTAAATAGTAATTTGTAATTTAAAAATTTCATGTTCATTTCTCATTGATCCTTACAAGGTTTCCAAATTTCTACACTTCTCCTTCATTATCACCTCCAGTGTTCTACCTGTGCTGGGGAAAAAGCTGTAACTTTTGCTATGATTCCAAGAAGAGGTATGCATGCTGTCACTGATGTGACACTTAGTTCAAAGATTGTAGGATGGGAAGGGGATGATCCATCTTTGAAAAGGGAATTTTTACATTTTTAAAAACTACTCATGGCAGAAAAGAAGACTCCCATATTCCTCTGAGGAAGAAATAAACTAGATCAAAATGAACTAAGTTTGATAGCTTCTGAAATTTGGTCAATGGAACAGTGGATTTTATAGACTCTTAGAATTTTATGGGTTTTTTTTAACATCTTTTTGGAGTATAATTGCTTTACACTGTTGTGTTAGTTGCTGCTGTATAACAAAGTGAATCAGCTATATGTATACATATATCGCCATATCCCCTCCCTCTTGTGTCTCCTTCCCACCCTCCCTATCCCAACCTACTAAGTGGTCACAAAGCACCAGCTGATCTCCCTGTGCTATGTGGCTGCTTCCCACTAACTATCTATTTTACATTTGGTAGTGTGTATATGTCCATGCCACTCTCTCACTTTGTCTCACCTTACCCTTCCTCCTCCCTGTGTCCTCAAGTCCATTCTGTACGACTGCGTCTTTATTCCTGTCCTGCCCCTAGGTTCTTCAGAACGATTTTCTTATTCCATATATATGTGTTAGCATACGGTATTTGTTTTTCTCTTTCTGACGTACTTCACTCTGTATGACAGACTCTAGGTCCATCCACCTGACTACAAATAACTCAATTTCGTTTCTTTCTTTGGCTCAGTAATATTCCAGTGTATATATGTGCCACATCTTCTTTATCCATTCATCTGTCAATGGACACAGCTTGCTTCCAGTCCTGGCTATTATAAATAGTGCTGCAATAAAGACTGTGATACATGACTCTTTTTGAATTATTGTGTTCTCCGGGTATATGCCCAGTAGTGGGATTGCTGGGTCCTATGGTACTTCTATTTTTAGTTAAGGAACCTCCATACTGTTCTCCATAATGGCTGTATCAATTTACATTCCCACCAACAGCGCGAGAGGGTTCCCTTTTCTCCACACCCTCTCCAGCATTTATTGTTTGTAGAATTTTTGATGATGGACATTCTGACTGGTGTAAGTTGATACCTAATTGTAGTTTTGATTTCAATTTCTCTAGTGATTAGTGATGTTGAGCATCCTTTCATGTGTTTGTTGGCAATCTGTATATCTTCTTTTGAGAAATGTCTATTTAGGTCTTCTGCCCATTTTTTGATTGGGTTTTTTTTTGATATTGAGCTGCATGAGCTGCTTGTAAATTTTGGAAATTAATCCTTTGTCAGTTGCTTCATTTGCAAATATTTTTTCCCATTCTGAGGGCTGTCTTTTCATCTTCTTTATGGTTTCCTTTGCTGTGCAAAAGCTTTTCAGTTTCATTAGGTCTCATTTCTTTATTTTTGTTTTTATTTCCATTTCTCTAGGAGGTGGGTCTAAAAGGATCTTGTTGTCATTCATGGCATAGAGTATTCTGCCTATGTTTACCTCTAAGAGTTTGATAGTGTCTGGTCTTAAATTTAGGTCTTTAATCCATGTTGAGTTTATTTTTGTGTATGGTGTTAGGGAGTGTTCTAATTTCATTCTTTTACAGGTAGCTGTCCAGTTTTCCCAGCACCACTTATTGAAGAGGCTGTCATTTCTCCATTGTATATTCTTGCCTCCTTTATCAAAAATAAGGTGACCATACCTGCGTGGGTTTATCTCTGGGCTTTCTATCCTGTTCTATTGATCTATATTTCTGTTTTTATGCCAGTACCAAACTGTCTTGATTACTGTAGCTTTGAGGTATAGTCTGAAGTCTGGGAGCCTAATTCCTCCAGCTCCATTTTTCTTTGTCAAGATTGCTTTGGCTATTCGGGGTCTTTTGTGTTTCCATACAAAATTTGAAATTTTTTGTCCTACTTCTGTGAAAAATGTCATTGGTAGTTTGATAGGGACTACATTGAATCTTTAGATTGCTTTGGGTAGTATAGTCATTTTCACAATACTGATTCTTCCAATCCAAGAACATGGTATCTCTCTCCATCTGTTTGTATCACTTTTAATTTCTTTCATCAGTGTCTTATAGTTTTCTGCATAAAGGCCTTTTGTCTCCTTAGGTAGGTTTATTCCTAGGTATTTTATTCTTTTTACTGCAATGGTAAATGGGAGTGTTTCCTTAATTTCTCTTTCAGATTTTTTTATCATTAGTATATAGGAATACAAGAGATTTCTGTGTGTTAATTTTGTACCCTACTACTTTACCAAATTCATTGGTTAGCTCTAGTAGTTTTCTGGTAGTATCTTTAGGATTCTCTATGTATAGTACCATGTCATCTGCAAACAGCGACAGTTTTACTTCTTCTTTTCCTATTTGGATTCATTTTATTTCTTTTTCTTCTCTGATTGCTGTGACTAAAACTTCCAAAACTATGTTGAATAATAGTAGTGAGAGTGGAAAACCCTGTCTTGTTCCTGATCTTAGTGGAAATGGTTTCAGTTTTTCACCCTTGAGAATGATGCTGGCTGTGGGTTTGTCATATATGGCCTTTATTATGTTGAAGTAAGTTCCCTCTACGCCTACTTTCTGGAGGGTTTTTATCAGAAATGGGTGAATTTTGTCAAAGGTTTTTCTGCATCTACTGAGATGATCATATGGCTTTTATCCTTCAGTTTGTTAATATGGTGTATCACATTGATTGATTTGCATATATTGAAGAATCCTTGCATTCCTGGGATAAAACTCACTTGATCATGGTGTATGATCCCTTTAATGTGCTTTGGATTCTGTTTGCTAGTATTTTGTTGAGGATTTTTGCATCTATGTTCATCAGTGATATTGGCCTACAGTTTTCTTTTTTTTTATTACATCTTTGCCTGGTTTTGATATCAGGGTGATGGTGGCCTTGTAGAATGCGTTTGGGAGTGTTCCTCCCTCTGCTATATTTTGGAAGAGTTTGAGAAGGATAGGTGTTAGCTCTTCTCTAGATGTTTGGTAGAATTCACCTGTGAAGCCATCTGGTCCTGGACTTTTGTTTGTTGGAAGATTTTTTATCAAAGTTTCAATTTCAGTGCTTGTGATTGGTCTTTTTGTATTTTCTATTTCTTCCTGATTCAGTCTCAGAAGTTTGTGCTCTTCTAAGAATTTATCCCTTTCTTCCAGGTTGTCCATTTTATTGGCATAGAGTTGCTTGTAGCAATCTCCCATGATCCTTTGTATGTCTGCAGTGGCAGTTGTTACTTCTCCTATTTCATTTCTAATTCTATTGATTTGAGTCTTCTCTCTTTTTTTTCTTGATGAATCTGGCTAATGGCTTATCAATTGTGTTTATCTTCTCAAAGAACCAGATTTTAGTCTTATTCTCTTTGGTAGCATTTCATTCCTTTTATTTCTGATCTGATCTTTATGATTTCTTTCCTTCTGCTAACTTTGGGGTTTTTTTAATTCTTCTTTCTCTAATTGCTTTAGGTGTAAGATTAGGTTATTTGAGATGTTTCTTGTTTCTTGAGGTGGGATTGTATTGCTATAAACTTCCCTCCTAGAACTGCTTTTGCTCATCTCATAGGTTTTGGGTTGTCATATTTTCATCGTCATTTGTTTCTAGGTATTTTTTGATTTCCTCTTTGATTTCTTCAGTGATCTCTTGGTTATTAAGTAGTGTACTGTTTAGTCTCCATGTGTTTGTATTTTTTACAGTTTTTTTCCTGTAATTGATACCTAGTCTCACAGCATTCTGGTCAGAAAAGATACTTGATATGATTTCAATTTTCTTAAATTGACCAAGACTTGATTTGTGACCCAAGATATGATCTATCCTGGAGAATGTTCCATGAGAACTTGAAAAGAAACTGTATTCTGTTGTTTTTGGATGGAATGCCCTATAAATATCATTTAAGTCTGTCTTGTTTAATGCATTATTTAAAGCTTGTGTTTCCTTATTTATTTTCATTTTGGATGATCTGTCCATTGGTGAAAGTGGGGTGTTAAAATTCCCTAATATGATTGTGTTACTGTCGATTTCCCCTTTTATGGCTGTTAGCATTTGTCTTATATATTGAGGTGCTCCTATGTTGGGTGCATAAATATTTACAATTGTTATACCTTCTTCTTGGATTGATCCCTTGATCATTATGTACTGACCTTCTTTGTCTCTTGCAACAGTCTTTATTTAAAGTCTATTTTGTCTAATGTGAGAATTGCTACTCCAGCTTTGATTTCCATTTGCATGGAATATCTTTTTCCATCCCCTCACTTTCAGTCTCTATGTGTCCCTAGGTCTGAAGTGGGTCTTTTGTAGACAGCATATATACGGGTCTTGTCTTTGTATCCACTCAGCCAGTCTATGTGTTTTCGTTGGAGCTTTTAATCCATTAATTTTTTTTTTTTTGGCCCTGCCTCTGCATGTAGGTCGCCCTCTGGCATCTGTTCCACACCCAGACAGGAAAGGGTTAAAGGAGCGGCTGATTAGGGGGCTCTGGCTCACTCAGGCCGGGGGGAAGGAGGGGTGCGGATGCAGGGCGAGCCTGCAGTGGCAGAGGCCAGCATGACATGACAACAGCCTGAGGTGTGCTGTGTATTCTCCTGGGGAAGTTGTCCCTGGATCACGGGACCCTGGCAGTGGGAGGGGAGGTGTGGATACTGACCTGTGCTTGCACACAGGCTTCTTGGTGGCTGCAGTAGCAGTCTTAACATTTTATGCTGTTCCCTGGTGTCTGCGTTGATAGCCAAGGCTTGTGCCATCTCTGAAGCTTGTTTAGGCAGTGCTCTGAATCCCCTCTCCTCATGCACCCCAAAAAAGTGGTCTTTTACCTGTTTTGCAGTTCCAGACTCTTTCTTCGATTCCCTCCCGGGTAGCTGTGGCACACTAGCTCCCTTCAGGCTGTGTTTATGCAGCCAACCCCAGTCCTCTCCCTGGGGTCTGACCTCCGAAGCCCGAGCCTCAGCTCTCAGGCCCCACTGGCCCTGGCAGGTGAGCAGACGAACCTCTCAGGGTGGTGAGTGCCGGTCTGCACCGATCCTCTGTGCGGGAATCTCTCCACTTTGCCCTCTGCAGCCCTTTTGCTATGCTCTCCTCCATGGCTCCAAAGCTTCCCTCCTGTCACTCCCATCTCTGCCAGGGAAGGGGCTTCCTAGTGTGTGGAAACTTTTCCTTCTTCACAGCTCTCTCCCAGGAGTCCAAGTCCCATCCCTATTCTTTTGCCTTTTTTTTTCTTTTGCCCTACCCAGGTACATGGGGAGTTTCTTGCCTTTTGGGAAGTCTGAGGTCTTCTACCAGCGTTCAGTAGGTGTTCTGTTGGAGTTGTTCCACATGTAGATGTATTTGTGGGTAGGAAGGTGATCTCCATGGTTTACTCCTCCACCATCTCGTAGGTCCTCCCCCCGAATTTTATGTTTTGAAAGTTTGTTCATTGTGATTTTCTCCTAATTGTTTCAATAATCACATTATTGAATTCAAACAAAAGCTAAAAATTAAATGAACTGGAAAAATATCTAAGGCTTTGGATCTGAGATTATGCACACAGAATCAGACATGTTGAGTTTCCCAGATTGAGAAATGTAGATTAAAACGGTACTAACAAAAGGATGAGCTGATATGAAAATCATGGTGGCATGAAAATCATGGTGACACTATGTGTCTTAAATTAAGGTATTTAAAATGTTCTCAATCATGTACATTGTACTGTCTAAATGTATCCATATTTAAATCATTACTTTGAGGTTAGTTACTAAAGGAGAAAAAAAAATCAATATTAAAATAACAGTAACACAAGTAGAAAAGTAAAATATTACCATTCTAGCTGAATAGAAGATGATTATTTTAAAATAGAAGATGAAAATTTAAAATTGAAGGGAGGAGGTATATTAAACAATCTGTTCTAATCACAAAAGAGCACAATGATTGCTCTTGTTTTTCTGTTGTTGCTGAACTTGAGTTTATTATACTATTTAGTCCCTTAAAATCAACCTTATTTATCTTCCTCTTCCTTTTTGAATACAACACTATTTTAAAAAAAAATCGTGGCCTGCAGAAGAGAAATAAAGCTTCCATTTTGACTTCTTATGAGAAAGTCTCATTTTGAATCAAATACTCATCCCCAAAATGTGGAACACTGTGAATCCCCTACATTGTATGATGTAGTTTCATTAATAAAAAGCTCATTGATTATTCTAGAAAGAGCCATTTTATTGCTTACTTGAAGGTGTCCAGGTCCTCAAAGGAAGATTAAGCACTTGTTTCTAATGAGAAAACATAGGATAACAAGAAGGGTGCAAGTTTGGGAGGCACAGCCATGGATGCAAATTCTAGCTTCGTCACTTACTAGCTTCATGATCTGACCATAGTATACTTATTAAAAATTACATTAGGGCTTCCCTGGTGGCGCAGTGGTTGAGAGTCCGCCTGCCGATGCAGGGGACGCGGGTTCGTGCCCCGGTCCGGGAGGATCCCACATGCCGCGGAGCGGCTGGGCCCGTGACCCATGGCCGCTGGGCCTGCGCGTCCGGAGCCTGTGCTCCGCAACGGGAGAGGCCGCAGCAGTGAGAGGCCTGCGTACCACAAAAAAAAAAAAAAAAAAAAAAAAAATTACATTAAAATCTAGGGTATAGGATTGTAGAAGGGTGAAAATAACAACCACGTAGTACGAGATCAGTTTTCATCTCTCATGCTTCTCTAATTAGGGCCACACTTCACCCATCAGATGTTATTGCATTTTCAGACCATAAATTGACACATCAGCTGAACTGAGCTCACCATAGGGCAGATGCACATGTCACAGAGAAAGAGAGGGACTGTCTTCAATTTAACAATGTGAGCTAGGAAAAGCATTATGGTTACAGTGTAGGTACTGTTGTTTTCTTCCAATATGATTATAAACCTTTGGAGGGCTTTTCTGTCCTTTCTTTTTCCTCTTCTAGGCTGCACTTCTTCCTCTTTCCAGTATGTTCCTGAGTTCATCTTTGTTTAAAAGCAGCACTTCCAAACTGAGGCATTATATATAACTAACTGGCATGTGATTTGCATCACTTTATGCACTGGAGGAATGTGGTCAAAACATCTGTGACTATTTCAGTGTGTAAAAAACCTCGACGTATATACCTATGCAAGGTGCAACCACTGTGAATAACAGGGCAAGTCTGGCTGCCAGTCACTGGAGTACATCTTTTCATGCACTATCAAAGGCCAATATGGAAAGAACATTTGAAAAAGAAAAATACTGCTCATTTCACCCTAGATTGCTAAAAAGAACACCACAGACTGTGGTACATGGAAATTTCTGTTGAATGGTGATTTTTCTCTCTTGCATTAATTTCAGTTCAAACTGCCTGGACTGCTTCAGTAAAAAAAAAAAGGCAATTCATATCCTTTCCAGAGCATAAAAATTACTGCACTCTTAAGCACATAATTTTAAAACAAAGAATATGCTGTATAAAGTGACATTCTGAAACAAAATAAAGTTGTCCTTCTATGATGAATTAGTTTAATATTTCTTAAAAACATGATCCTAGATCCAATATTCTCTAATATTGGAGAATGTAATGTGTTTTTCTTAATATTTTGCCCAGTTTAATGGTTTATTTATTTCTGACGTTCATATTATTGATATATATTTTAACCACATATGGAAGAATATTTAAATATAAAGGCTGAATTATCATTATTATTATTTTTGTACAATGTCAAGGTAATGAGTCAAGCAATGGTGCCTTTATTCTGGCTAATTCTAGTGATATATGATGAAATTACTCCATTGGCACAGGGTGTAGCTACATTAATTGATGATTAATTTTATTCTGTTTTCTTATAAATATTTGAGAAGTTAAATTCCATTTGGAAACAAAACTCTGATGAAAATAACCATAATCAAAGAGATTTATGTTTTGTTCTCTGCATATAATTAGGTCTTCAAACATTCTGTTTTTCTAATCTAACATCTATTCCATAAGTCTATCTGAATAAGAAGAATTATCTATTATGGTGTAATAAGTAGCAAGTATACATCATTTCCTTGAAAACTTAATAAACAATTGGGCTTCATGATACTGAAGAGCTATAATCAATGTTGGAAGAAATTCCAACAATGCTGTTATTGTTGGAAGAAATTCAATCTGCTTTTTGCTAGCCAAAAGCATTTATATATTAAAATGGTTGTAGAAATAAGGCGGACATACAAATAATAATTTAAAAATTAGTACATAAACCTTCATCCATCCTCTCATTTATCTGTGTAAATGCGTTCCTTCCTATGAAATGTCAGAAGTCTTCTCTACAATCAATTTAAGGGAATGATGTGAACTAGAACATAAGTTCCAAATGAAAGTACCCCAAACTTTCTTAGTTCTTCCTACTTGCTTCCTATCTATAGACCTCTAATGAAAAGGATATTCAATATCATAGAAATCACAAGTGGCTGTAAAAATATATGATTCTAATAGTTTTAGAGTAGAAATGTAAGAGTTTTTTGAAAAGGGAAATTAAGCTTATGCCTTTTTCTGCTTATTTATGTGAAACAACATATAGCAATTAAGTGGTAAATATTACATAAAATTTTATATTAATTCATTAATTTGCTCAATAAATATTTTTTGAGAAATCACTGCCTACTCTGCATTGCTTCAGGGCCTACAACTGTGAATATGAAACTGTAGTTCCTACCCTCAAACAGTCTGCATGTCAGTGCTAGGGGCAGTCAAATACAATGATCATTACAACACAGAGAGTACTCAGTGCTATGATAGAACTAAGAAAAAAGTGATCCAGAAACACATCATGGGATCCTGGAGACAGGGCATAAAAGTAAGGGAGGTGGGTGTCAAATGGAGTCATAAAATCAAAAAGCTATGCACACTGCAAAAAAGTCAATGGATAGTTAAAAACAATTAATATAATTTCCAATAATGATTATTTTGGATAAGAGATAAAACAGTGTTAAGTGATAAACATGGATTGGAGAGTAGAGTTGGAAGCTATTTTAGGCCAGAGACTTTGTGAGGTCACCCTTTGAGGTGGGATCTAAATAATGAGAAGAAACTATAAGATATGTAGGAAAGGCATACCATGTAGAGGCAACAGCTAGTGCAAATGTCCTAGGGTAGGAAAAAGCTTGAGATGTTCACAAACCAAGATAAGAACTATAGAACACTGTGTCTGCAGCAAAGTAAGCTCAGAGGATCTTCTACAACTTAAACTCGTAGACACAGGCAGAGGCTGAAGTGCTGATTTGGCCTTGTAGGCAATGGAAGAATTCTACTCTAATTATAAGGGAGAATTTTAAGTGGGAGAGTGAATGTCATTTCAATTGTTCACTTCTGTACCATGGTACCTAGAAGTAGGCCAGCCACAAAATAGCTGCTCAGTACATACTTACTGAGTGAATAAATGACTGTTAGGGCAATGTTCGAAGAAAGATGATTGAAGTGTCATGAAAATAGGACTGAGATTCATCACTTATATCTTCTATGTGTCATTATTACATGATGTAAAAGAAATGACATTTTTAAAAAGAAAAATCGTGACTCTCAAGTTGGTCAGAACAATCCAATTTCTTTTCTACAATCATAGTTTAATAGCTCATGGTTTCTGTCTTTACATGTAAATACTAGTGGTAGCCTTGCCATTGCTCCAAAGGAGTATTTTCTTCAAAGGACGATACATCTAAAAAATTCAGATTCTTGGAATAGGTGAGACTCTGAATATAATGGATAGTTATTAAATTTTCATTTTTGAAGAAATGGAAAGAGCACAAGGATAAGGCTGGTTCATCACATTAATGCTCCGCTAATCTTAGGAGAGCATCTCAAACAACAAAAAGCATTCAGAACACCCAAATCTTCTGAAACTTTCTAATCCCTGCATGCAGTGCTGTTCAAAATTGGATTTCTTTGGAATTGTTCTGTTGTATTTATGTCAAAACAGGTAATATTTTTCTGGTCCACTAAACTAAACCTTATTCGCACTTTGATGGATATAAAATAGCTCCCTTTTATCTGGGGAGGATATAGCCCAGAGTGCTTATGATTTGCCCTCAGAGAAGCTTATTTTGTTCATGTTGTGGAACAAGTACATTGAATCTGCAAGGTTTTGACATGAAAATCTCCTGTAGACTCCTTTCTTACCTATACTAAGTGGGATTATTGAATTAAATATTAATAAGTGCAATTACCTGCAGTGACAACAATGAACAATGGGGAATAAGAGCAAGGAAGGGAATATAAGCAATGAGAAATATCCATGAAGAGTTTTTAAAGACTACTTTTAGAGCAGTTTTAGGTTCACAGCAAAGCATATTTTTTTTTTGTTCTTTTGTTTTTTTAGAAAAGAATATATACCAAAGATGCAAGAAGGGGTTATATAGGCAAGAATAAAACCAAGAAAGAGGCAAAATATGTAAGAATATGCCAATAATAGTGGTAACTATTTATTGAGTCTCTGCCCTGTTTCAGATGCTAAGTACTTTATATGCATTATTTAACTTAACCTGCACAATAACCCTATGTTAGCTACTGTTATTTTTCTCATTTTACAGATGAGGAAGCCAAGGACAAAGAGGTTAAGTACCTGCCTTACAATCTACCAGTTAGCAAGTGGAGGAGTCAGATTGGAATGAGCACAGGCAGTCTTGCTCCACAACCCTACAGGGCAACATAGAGATACGGCTTGGATCCCCCTTCAAGAAAGAGTTTGCTATCTGGCTGCAAGAAATGCAGTTGACTGACAATGTCTAATTACAATGTCTGAATTTGTAAACAAAGACTACACTCTTCCTGGGCTTTCTGCAGCTTCCTGCCTGATGAGTGGAGCAGAGGGACTAGGGTTTGGTATTTCTGCCCATTGTGAGTCTCCTCTAGTGGGTAATTATGCTCTAAAGCCCCTTTGGCCAGATAAAAATTTGACAGATCTCTATCTCAGCGTGAGACTCTTTTTTTCTGTTCTCAGAAGACAGATATGGATTTAAGTCTGAAGGCTCTTGCCCTCCTTGATAAAAATTTTACACTCCTAACTCTAGTTCAGAGCCTGCTTCCCAGAGTCACAAATTTTACACAATCACTCTTACCCACTCTCTGATAATGACCATCTGAAAACAAAGTACTGTGACTCAATGAAATTAACAATCATATATATATGCCAAACACTCTGCTAAATGTTTTACATTTACATCTCATGGCCTTTAAGTCCCTATCACAAACCATGTATGATACATATTTTTTTCAGAATTAGGAATAAAGAAAAGAAAGCTTCTAGACTTTAAGAAACTTGCCCAAATCAATGAATGAAACAAAATTAGAATTTGCATTCATGTCTCCTTGTCTCCAGTAAACCATCCTATTTCAGTAGAAAACAATGCATAGCCTTCTAAAGTTATTTGTAAAGAGGTAAGAATAGACTTACTGCTTAGTTAAAATGGTATTATTACAAATGAAAGGAAGAATAACCACATATTCTTCAGATTGCATTTTTTTCAGGCAAAGCAAAGTATCTTTGAACTAAAACAGCTAGAACAATATAAAAAAGATATTGCTGCTTGAGACAGTATATAAATTGTCTGAGGCAGTCCCTAGTTAAATTAATCCAAGTCTCAAGATTCTGAAGATTTATACTCTAGGAAGCTGCAGAAATGTACAAATGTGATCTCAGAGTCACTGCCAGAAATATTTTATTTTAATTTTGCAGGAAAGGAGAAGTGTGGGACACCCATAAAGGAACAAATGTTTCCACTTTCAAAAAGAGGAAATGTGTGCCTACATTAGATACTGATTTCCAGATTTAAAAAAATCTGGAATGGCTATCAGTTAGATTTAATTTGTATTTTTCATTTGTATAAAGTCCAACTAAAAGATAAAGAAAAATACATAAAGACTATAAAATGCACAGAGACTAGAAATGTGCTATTACATATGTATACCTTAAGAGAGAAATTTGGTTTTCCTCACAAATTGTTTTATAATTTTGCAAAATCTGCAGAGTGAATGGTAGCTTAGAGTCATTACAGTCTGGATATCAGCAAGAAACCACACAGGCAGGACCTTTTGTTACCATTTTCTATTATCACTTCCCTGGGTCCTTGGTGACAAAGCAGGAGTTTAGGTACTGTCTTAGTCTATTCAGCTGCTATAATATACCACAGACTGGGTAGCTTATGAACAACATAAATATATTTCGCACAGTTCTGAGCTGGAAATCTGAGATCAAGGCATCAGCATGATCATGTTTTAGTGATGGCTCTTTCCCTGGTTCATAGCCAGCGCCTTCTTGCCATGGCTTGGGATCTCTCTTTAATGAGAACACTAATCCCATTCATGAAGGCTCCATGACTTAAGGACCTCCCAAAGGCCCCACCTCCTGATATAATCATTTTTGAGGTTTTCAACATACAAATTTTGGGGGGACACAAATATTCAGACCATAGCAGGGGTCCTTAGGAGACTGGTAGTGGGGTTTCCATTAACTCAAGCACAAAATTCAGACACCCAATGTCATGGGAAAGAGAAAAGGAGCAATATTTTTGTTGAATTGACACGTTTTCAAAATAATTAGGTGATTCAGATTTTTCTCTTCTTTTGTTTTTTAAAAGTAAGAATCTCTAAGGATAAATTGGGAGTTTGGGATTGACATGTACACACTTCTATATTTAAATAAAAATAAAATATCTAAGGAAATAAGACTCCGAATTTCTGGGTTTAAATTCTAGGCTGTCTCTCTAACTTGTAGTGTGACAAGTCACTTCATTTCACTACAATTTTCTTATATGTAAAATAAATATATTTTAAGGTTACTTGGGAAAGGAAACTTCTCTGCATATGTAGGAGGTCTATTGATGAGTATATTACAATTATAGTGAGGAGAGATAGCTATGGGCAGAGGCACATCATTTAGTTTAAATCTATTTTTTTTTATGTTTGTCATCTGCACATGGCAAGAAAGCTTAATAAAAACTAGCAGATCAGGGCTTCCCTGGTGGCGCAGTGGTTGAGAGTCTACCTGCCGATGCAGGGGACACAGGTTCATGCCCCAGCCCGGGAAGATGCCACGGAGCAGCTAGGCCCATGAGCCATGGCCACTGAGTCTGCGTGTCCGGAGCCTGTGCTCTGCAACGGGAGAGGCCACAACAGTGAGAGGCCCGTGTACCGCAAAAAAAAAAAAAAAAAAAAAAAAAAATCAGCAGATCACCAAGGAGGTATCATCACAAAGCACAATGAGGGGGGACAGAGACAGAAACCATTTTATTATACCGCTTCTCACTGAGTTGAATAATTAAATATATAAGAATAAATAAGTTAATAAAATATTTTAAACTATTTCAACAACTCTAAAAGAAGAAAAAGCCATTTAAAATGTGAATGTTCATAGTGGGCACTAATTGCACATCATGTCATTTTTTTTTAATGGTTTTCAACTTTAAAATTTGCCTAAAATTTATGATAAAGGTGATGTTACAGTGGAATAAAGATAAACTTTTCAACAGATGGAGCTGGAGTCAATTGGATATCTGTAAGAAAAGTAAATGTGTCTGGACACTTACCACAGAAAAATAATCAGTCCAAAAATGCAGAGCCAAAAGTTAAAGGTGATGGAGGAGATCAACATGGCAGAATAGGAGAATACGGAGTTCACCTACTCCCATGAATACATCAAAAATACATCTACACGTGGAAGAGTTCTCACTGAAACAAACTGGAGATAGCAGGACTCTTATACAAACAAGGTTGTAAGGAAGATCCACATGGAGTTGGGCAGGAAGGGAATAGAAACAAGCAGGTCAGGAACTTGGAGGGGCACAGAAGAGGAGGGAGATTACACAGGCTCAGAGATCCTCCTTGAGAAGCTAGCAGTTCAAACCACATATTAGGGGCCCTAGGCCTGGGGTCCAACACCTGGAAGACAAGTCCTGTTAGCTGGTTTGAAGAACAGTGGGACTAACAACTGGACTATAAGAAACCTAGACTTTGCTAAAGAAGGGCAAACATACATACTTGCTTACTCCTGAAGAAAGGCAGAGGAAGTAGATTAAAACTGCCCAGGGACTCTGGCTGGTTTCTCACAACAGCCCAAGTGCATGCCTCAGCCCACACTGAGCACCACTCCAGACCCTCTTGATCCTCACTGCAGCTCCACACTAGGGTGAAGGCTGCTGGTACTGAGGATAGCATGCAGGTGTGGGGAACAGAGCTAGCTAGATTCTAGCATGGCCCCTGAACAGGGTGAGGGCAGCCATTACTTGTGTTCACGGGGGTGCAGATCAGAAGCAGCCCAGAAAACTGACTGGTATGCCAGGACTTCCCCAGCATGTGCCCATCCCCATACTAGGTGCCTGCTCCAGGCCCTCTTGTGCTGCTCCCCTCAGGTGAGAAAGTGCGAATGCTGAGAACAGGCAGACAACACACTTAGAGGGAGTGGACCCAGCTCAGACCTGACCCTCGGGGCTTCTGCTCCAGCAACTTGGGACCTGACTCTACCCCCAACAGAGTGGTGTTGGCTACTGAGCAGAGAGAAAGACCCAGGTCACACCTGGCTCTGGCACTAAATCCTTCATCTCCAATCCCACCTCCTACCAAGGTGATAGCTGCCAGCACACCCTGAGGGAAGATGTGATGCTCACTTCAGATACAGCCATTCCACAAAAGCCACTGGACACATGCAGACACTATATGGACACTTCCACACAAGGACACCCCTTCAAGATGGACAGGTAACTGTTTCACTTAATTTCAAAGAGACAGAGAAAGTTAAGCAAATGAGAAAACAGGAAAATATGTTTCAAGTGAAAGAACAAGAAACAAAAAAACAGAAAAAACTAAAACTTGAGATAAATAATTTACCAGATAAGGAGTTCCAAGCATTAGTAGTAAGAATGCTAACTGAACAGGGGAAAGAATAGATGAAAACAGTGAGTATTTTAAGAAACTAGAAAATATAAAAGAGAACCAGTCAGAACTGAAGAAAACAATAACTGAAATAAAAAACAAACTAGAAGCAATTAACAAGCAACGAGGTGATACAGAAGAGCACATAAGTAATATGGAAGATGAAATAATAGAAATCAGCCAATCAGAACAGCAAAAAGAAAAACAAATTAAAAAACGAGAACAGTTTAAGGGACCTCTGGAGTAACATCAAGTATACTAACATTTGCATTATAGGGACCCCAGAAAAAGAAGAGAGAGATAAAGTGATCAAAAATGTATTTAATAAAATTATGGCTGAAAATTTCCTGAACCTGAAGAAGGAAACAGATATCCAGGTACAGGATGCACAGAGAGCCCCATACAAGATGAACCCAAATAGATCCATATCAAGACATGTTGTAATTAAAATGGCAAAAGTTAAAGAGAGAATTCTAAAGGCAGCAACAGAAAAACAAAGAAGCACATAACCTTCAGAAATCTGCAGGCCAGAAGGGAGTGGCATGATATATTTAAAGTGCTAAGAGGGAAAAACCTATAAAATAGGATACTTTACCCAGCAAGATTATCATTCAGAATTGAAGGAAAGATAAATAACTTCTCAAACAAAAACTTAAAAGAGTTCATCAATACTAAACAGCCCCTAAAAAAGTTAAAGGGTTTTCTCTAAGTGGAAAAGAAAATACAATAAGAAGTAAGAATCTATGGGAATGGAAAAATCCCACTAATAAAGGCAAATATGTAGTGAAGGCTGTGGATCAACCACTTAAATAAGCAAGAATGAAGATTAAAAGACAAAACATTGTAAATCAATTACAATAAACAGTTAAGGGATAAACATGAAGGTGTAAAATGCAACATCAAAAACAAATGTGGGGCAGTGAAGTAAAAACTGCAGACCTTTTAGAATGTGTTTGAACTTAAATGACTACCTTTTAAAAACAAGCAGATATAGTCATAGGGCAACATATGTGAATCACATTGTAACCACATATCAAAAATCTACAATAGATACACAGAAACAAGAGAAAAGGATCACAAGCTTACCACTAAAGAAAAGCATCAAACCACAAGGGAAGAATCTAAAAGAAGAACAGAGAACTACAAAAACATTCAAAATGGCAGAAAGTCTGTACCTACCAAGAATTTCTTTAAATATCAATGTACTAAATGCCCCAATCAAAAGACATCGGGTGGCTGACTGGATAAAAAAAAGCAAGACCCATCTATTTTTCTGCTTACAAAAGACTCATTTCGGAGCTAAAACACACCAGAATGAAAGTGAGGGGATGGAAAAAGATGTTTCATGCAAATAGAAATGACCAGAAAGCTGCGGTAGCAATGTTCATATCAGACAAAACAGACTTTAAAACAATGCCTGTAAAGGAAGACAAAGAAGGGCATTCTATAATGACAGAGACCAATACGAAAAGAGGATATAAATTTCATTAACACATATGCACCTAATATAGGAGCACTTAAATATATAAAGCAAATATTAACAGACATAGAGGGAGAAATTGAAAATAAATTAGAATACAATAATAGGAGACTTTAACACACATTTACATCAATGGACAGATCATCTAGACAAAAAAATCAATAAGGAAACAGTAGTCTTAAATAACATATTAGACCAGTTGGACTTCACTGATAAGTATAGGACATTTCACCCTAAAACAGAATACACATTTTTTTCAAGTGCACATATATCATTCTCCAGGACAGATCACATGCTAGGCCACAAAACAAGTTTCAATAAATTTAAGAGGATAGAAATTCTAACAAGCATTTTTACAACCAAAAAAGCTGAAACTAGAAATCAATTACAAGATGAAAAATGGGAAAAACGCAAAAACATGGAGATTAAACAACATGCTATTTAAAAAAAATTGTCAATGGATAAATCAAAGAAGAAATTAGAAAATACCTCAAGACAAATGAAAACACAACTTCTAAAATCTGTGTGACAGCAAAAGCAGTTCTAAGAGGGAAGTTTATAGTGATACAGGCCTACCTCAAGAAAAAAAAAAAAATCTCAAACAAACAACCTAACCCTTCATCTAAAGGAATTAGGAAGGAAAAGAAGAATGAACAAAGCCCAAAATCAGAAGAAGGAAATAATAAAGATCAGAGAGAAACTAAATAAAATACATATCAAAAAATTATAGAACAGATCAATGAAACCAAGAGATTTTTTTTTGAAAAGATAAACAAAATTGATAAGACTTTAGCCAGACTCATCAAGAAAAAAAGAGAGGGCCCAAATAAACAAAATAAGAAATTAAAGAGGAAAAATAACAACCAATATCAGAGAGATAAAAAATATCATAGGAGAATACTTCAAAGAGTTATATGTCAATAGTTTGGACAACCTAGAAGAAATGGACAAACTTCTAGAAACACACAATCTTCCAAGATTGAATCAGGAAGAAATAGACCATCTGAACAGACAAATCATTTGAATCAGTAATCAAAAAATTCCCAGCAAACAACAGTCCAGGACCAGACAGCTTAACAGGAGTATTCCATCAAGCATATACAAGAGCTAATAACTACACTTCTCAAACTATTCCAAAAATTGAAGAGAACAGAACACTCAAACGTTCATCTTATGAAGCTACCATTACCCTGATACCAAAACCAGACAAAAACACTACTAAAAAAGAAAATCACAGGCCAGTATCTCTGATGAATATAAATGCAACAAAATAATAGCAAACTGAGTTCAACAATATATAAAAAGCATCATAAACCATAATTGAGTGGGATGTATTTCCAGGGATGCAAGCATGGTTCAATATTCACAAATCAATCACTACATAAAGGAAGGATAAAAAATCACATGATCATTTCTATAAACACGGAAAAAACATTTGACAAAATTCAACATCCATTCGTGATTTAAAAAACTCTCAAAGTTGGTAAAGAGAGAACACATTGCAATGTAATAAAGACCATTTATGACAAATCCACAACTAACATCATTCTCAATGATGAAAAGCTGAAAGGTTTTCCTCTAAAATCAGGAAAAAGACAAGGATGTACAGTCTCACCACTTCTATTTAATACAATATTGGTAGTCCTAGCCTAGTGATCAGACAAGAAAAATAAAAGGCATCCAAATTAGAAGGGAAGAATAAAACTGTCATTATTTGCAGATGACATGTTACTATATATAGAAAATCCTAAAGTTTCCACCAAAACACTATTGAAATTAATAAATGAATTCAGTAAAGTTGCTGGATACAAGATTAATATGCAGAAATCTGTTGTTTTTCTATACATTAATAATGAAGTATCAGAAAGACAAAGATAACAATCCCATTTAAAAATCACATCAAAAAGAATAAAGTACCTAGGGGTAAAATTAACCAGGGATTTCCCTGGTGGTGCAGTGGTTAAGAATCCGCCTGCCAATGCAGGTTCAATCCCTGTTCTGGGAAGATCCTACATGCCGCGGAGCAACTAAGCCCATGCGTCACAACTACTGAGCCTGTGCTCTAGAGTCCATGAGCCACAACTACTGAGCCCATGTACCACAACTACTGAAGCCTGCATGCCTAGAGCCTGTGATCCACAACAAGAGAAACGACTGCAATGAGAAGCCTGAGCACTGCAACGAAGAGTAGCCCCTACTTGCTGCAACTAGAGAAAGCCCATGTGCAGCAATGAAGACCCAACACAGCCAAATGAATAAATTAAATTAACCAAGGAGGTGAAAGACATACACTCTGAAAACTATAAAATGTTAATGAGGCACACTGAAGATGACAAAGAACTAGAAAGATATCCTGTTAACATGGGAATAATTAATATTCTTAAAATATACATATTACCCAAAGCAATCTATAGATTTATTGCAATTCCTATTAAAACATCCATGACATTTTTCACAGAACTACAAGTAATGCTAAAATTTATGTGGATCCACAGAAGACCCTGAATAGCCAAAGCAACTTTACAAAACAAAATGAAGCTGGAGGTATCATGCTCCTTGCTTTCAGACAACACTACAAAGCCACATTAATCAAAACAGAATGGTACTGGCACAAAAACAGACACATAGATCAGCAGAACAGAATAGAGAGCCCAGAAATAAACCCACACTCTTATGGTCAATTTATCTTCAACAAAGGAGCTAAGAAAATACAATGAAGAAAAGAGAGTCTCTTCAATAAATGGTGCTGGAAAAACTAAACAGTTACATGTAAAATAATTAAATTATAATATTTTATCACATGATATACAAAAATAAACTCTAAAAAAAAGACCAAATGTAAGCCCCAAAATCATATAACTCCTAGAAGAAAACATAGGCAAAACACTCTTTGACATAAATTGTAGCAATTTGGATCTGTCTCCTAAGGCAAAGGATACAAAAGCAAAAATAAACAAATGGGATCTAATTAAACTTAAAAGCTTTTGTACAGCAAACGAAACCATCAAAAAAATGAAAAAAAAAGCCTACTGAATATGGAAGAAAATATTTACAAACAATATATTCAATAAGAGGTTATTATCCAAAATATATATTAAATAGCTCATTCAACTCACTATAAAAATATCCTATCATAAAATGGGCAGAAGACATGAACAGACATTTTCCCAAAGATGATAGATGGCCTACAGGCACATGAAAAAATGCTCAACATCGCTAATCATCAGAAAAGTGCAAATCAAAACCACAGTAAGATATTACCTCACACTTGTCAGAATGGCTATCATTAAAAAGACCACAAATAAGAGATGACGGTGAGAATATGGAGAAAAGGAAACCCTAGTACACTGTTGGTGGGAATGTAAATTGGTGCAGTCACTATGGAAAACAGTATGGCAAGTCCTCAAAAAACTAAAAATGGAACCACTATATTATCTTGTAATTCCACTGCTGGATACATAGCCAAAGAATATGAAGACACTAATTTGAAAAGATACATGCACTCCAATGTTCACAGCAGAATTATTTATAATAGCTAAGATATGGAAGCAACTTAAGTGACCATCAACAGATGAATGAATAAAGAAGGTCTGGTGTGTGTGTGTAATATCCCACACACACAACAGGATTTTACTCAGCCATAAAAAAGAATGAAATTTTACCATGTGCAGCAACATGGATGGACCTGGAGGGTATCATGCTTAGAGAAATGAGTCACACAAAGACAAGATACTGTACATTATCTACGTGGAATCTAAAAAATTAAACAAACAAATGAATATAACAAAACAGAAGCAGACTCACTATAGCAAATAAACTAGTGGTTACCAGTGGAGAGAGGGAAGGGGGAAGGGCATGACAGGCATAGGGATTAAGAGATACAAACTATACATACAAAATAAATAAGCTATAAGTATATATTACACACACAGGGAATATAGCCAATATTTTATAACATTTACATGGAGTAGAATCTATAAAAATACTGAATCACTACATTGTACAGCTGAAACTAATACTAATTTAAATCAACTCTACTTCAATTTAAAATATATAAAAGTTAAAGGTAAAATAATAAAGTTTTAAAAAAAGACATCTTCATGAACTTAGAGTACAAAGAGATTTGTTAAATTAGACCCAAGGCAGAAAATCTTGATAACCTGTATTATATTAAGAATTTCAGTTATAAAAAACACATTTAGGAGCATGATAAAACGATTTACAAATAAGGGAACATTTTCCCAAAACATATATTCAACAAAAGACTGTATAAAGAACCCCTATTAATCAATAAGAAAAAGGCAGACAATCCAATAGAAAAATTGGCAAAAGAACATTAATAGACACTTAATAAAAGAGGATATTCGGGGGGACCTTGAAGATGGCAGAAGAGTAAGACGCGGAGATCGCCTTCCTCCCCACGGATACACCAGAAATACATCTACACGTGGAACAACTCCTACAGAACACCTACTGAAGGCTGGCAGAAGACCTCAGACCTCCCAAAAGGCAAGAAACTCCCCACGTACCTGGGTAGGGCAAAAGCAAAAAAGAAAAAACAGAGACAAAAAATAAGGACGGCACCTGCACCAGTGGGAGGGAGCTGTGAAGGAGGAAAAGTTTCCACACACTAGGAAGCCCCTTCGCGGGCGGAGGCTGCGGGAGGCGGAGTGGGGAGCTTCGGGACCGCGGAGGAGTGCACAGCGACGGCTGCGGAGGGCAAAACGGTGAGATTCCCGCACAGAGGATCGGTGCCGACTGGCACTCACCAGCCCTAGAGACTTGTCTGCTCACCCGCCGGGGCAGGCGGGGCTGCGAGCTGAGGCTCGGGTTTTGGTTTCGGACGGAGCGCAGGGAGAGGACTGGGGTTGGCGGCTTGAACATAGCCTGAAGGTGTTAGTGCACCAAGGCTAGCCGGGATGGAGTCCGGGCAAAAGTCTGCACCCGCCGAAGAGGAAAGAAACTTTTTCTTCCCTCTTTGTGTCCTGGTGCACGAGGAGAGGGGTTTAAGAGCACTGCTTAAAGGAACTTTAGAGACGGGCGTGAGCCGCGGCTAAAAGCGCGAACCCCAGACACGGGCGCGAGCCACGGCTAAAAGTGCGGACCCCAGAGACGGGCGGGAGATGCGCCACCAAGGGGCGTGTGTGCGAGCACAGGTCACTCTCCACACCCCTCTTCCGCGGAGCCTGTGCAGCCCGCCACTGCCAGGGTCCCGGGATCCAGGGACAACTTACCCGGGAGTACGCACCGCAGGCCTCAGGCTGGTGCAACGTCACGCTGGCCTCTGCCGCCACAGGCCCGCCCCACACGCAGTGCCCCTCCCTGCCCCCCCACCCCGGCCTGAGTGAGCCGGAGCCCCCGAATCAGCGGCTCCTTTAACCCCGTCCTGTAAGAGCAAAAAACAGACGCCCTCCAGCAACCTACACACAGAGGCAGGGCCAAATCCAAAGCTGAGCTTCTGTGAGCTGTGAGAACAAAGAAGAGAAAGGGAAATCTCTCCCAGCAGCCTCAGAAGCAGCGGATTAAAGCTCCACAATCAACTTGATATACCCTGCATCTGTGGAATACCTGAATAGACAAGGAATGATCCCAAATTGAAGAGGTGGAATTTAGGAGCGAGATCTATGATTTTTTTCCCTTTTCCTCTTTTTGTGAATGTGTACGTGTATGCTTCTGTGAGATCTTGTCTGTATAGTCTTGCTTCCACCATTTGTCCTAGGGCTCTATCCGTCCATGGTTTTCTTAAAAATTTTTTTTCTTAATAATTAATTTTAATTCTAATAACTTTATTATACTTTACCTTCGTTCTTTCTTTCTTTCCTTCCTTCCTTCCCTCCTTTAGACAACGAATCACCCCAAATTGAGGAGGTGGTCTCTGAGAGCAAGATTTATGATTTTTCCCCCTTTACCTCTTTTTGTGAGGGTGTATGTGTATGCTTCTGTGTAAGATTTTCTCTGGATAGCTTTGCTTCCAACATTTGTCCTAAGGTTCTATCCGTACCTTTTTTTTTTTCTGAATATTTTTTAATTCAATAACTATATTATACTTCATTTTACTTTTACTGTATCTTCTTTGTCTTTTTTCCTTCTTTCCCTCCCTCCTTCCTTCCTTCCTCCCTCCCTGCTCTCTTTCCTTCTTTGCTTCTTTCTTCCTTCCTTCCTTTCCTCCTTTCTTTCCTCATACTCCTACTAATTCTCTCTACTTTTTCTCCCTTTTATTCTAAGCCGTGTGGATGAAAGGCTCTTGGGTGCTCCAGCCAGGAGTCACGGCACTGCCTCTGAGGTAGGAGAGCCAACTTCAGGACACTGGTCAACAAGAGACCTCCCAGCTCCACATAATATTAAACGGCGGAAATCTCCTAGAGACCTCCATCTTAACACCAGCACCCAGCTTCACTCAACGACCAGCAAGCCACAGTGCTGGACAACCTATGCCAAACAACTAGCAAAACAGGAACACAACCCCACCCATTAGCAGAGAGGCTGCCTAAAATCATAATAAGGCCACAGACACCCCAAAACACACCACCAGACGTGAACCTGCCCACTAGAGAGACAAGATCCAGCCTCATCCACCACAACACAGGCACTAGCCCCCTCAACCAGGAAGCCTACACAACCCACTGAAACAACCTTAGCCACTGGAGACAGACATCAAAAACAACGGGAACTACGAACCTGCAGCTGGCAAAAAGGAGACCCCAAACACAGTAAGATAAGCAAAATGAGAAGACAGAAAAACACACAGCAGATGAAGGAGCAAGATAAAAATGCACCAGACCTAACAAATGAAGAGGAAATAGGCAGTCTACCTGAAAAAGAATTCAGAATAATGATAGTAAGGATAATCCGAAATCTTGGAAATAGAATGGACAAAATGCAAGAATCAGTTAACAAGGACCTAGAAGAAATAAAGATGAAACAAGCAACGATGAACAATACAATAAATGAAATTAAAAGTACTCTAGATGGGATCAACAGCAGAATAACTGAGGCAGAAGAACAGATAAGTGACCTGGAAGATAAAATAGTGGAAATAACTACTGCAGAGCAGAATAAAGAAAAAAGAATGAAAAGAACTGAGGACAGTCTTAGAGACTTCTGGGACAACATTAAACGCACCAACATTCGAATTATAGGGGTTCCAGAAGAAGAAGAGAAAAAGAAAGGGACTAAGAAAATACTTGAAGAGATTATAGTTGAAAACTTCCCTAATATGGGAAAGGAAACAGTTAATCAAGTCCAGGAAGCACAGAGAGTCCCATACAGGATAAATACAAGGAGAAATACGCCAAGACACATTAATCAAACTGTCAAAAATTAAATACAAAGAAAACATATTAAAAGCATCAAGGAAAAAACAACAAATAATACACAAGGGAATCCCCATAAGGTTAACAGCTGATCTCTCAGCAGAAACCCTACAAGCCAGAAGGGAATGGCAGGACATACTGAAAGTGATGAAGGAGAAAAACCTGCAACCAAGACTACTCTACCCAGCAAGGATCTCATTCAGATTTGATGGAGAAATTAAAACCTTTACAGACAAGCAAAAGCTGAGAGAGTTCAGCACCACCAAACCAGCTTTACAACAAATGCTAAAGGAACTTCTCTAGACAAGAAACACAAGAGAAGGAAAAGACCTATAATAACGAACCCAAAACAATTTAGAAAATGGGAATAGGAACATACATATCGATAATTACCTTAAATGTAAATGGACTAAATGCTCCCACCAAAAGACACAGATTGGCTGAATGGATACAAAAACAGGACCCTTATATATGCTGTCTACAAGAGACCCACTTCAGACCTAGAGACACATACAGACTGAAAGTCAGGGGATGGAAAAAGATATTCCATGCAAATGGAAACCAAAAGAAAGCTGGAGTACCAATTCTCGTATCAGACAAAATAGACTTTAAAATAAGGACTATTAAAAGACACAAAGAAGGACACTACATAATGATCAAGGGATCCATCCAAGAAGAAACCATAACAATTATATTCATAAATGCACCCAACATAGGAGCACCTCAATACATAAGGCAAATACTAACAGCCATAAAAGGGGAGATCGACAGTAACACATTCATAGTAGGGGACTTTAACACCCCACTTTCACCCATGGACAGATCATCCAAAATGAAAATAAATAAGGAAACACAAGCTTTAAATGATACATTAAACAAGATGGACTTAATTGATATTTATAGGACACTCCATCCAAAAACAACAGAATACACATTTTTCTCAAGTGCTCATGGAACATTCTCCAGGATAGATCATATCTTGGGTCACAAATCAAGCCTTGGTAAATTTAAGAAAATTGAAATTGTATCAAGTATCTTTTCTGACCACAACGCCATGAGACTAGATATCAATTACAGGAAAAGATCTGTAAAAAATACAAACACATGGAGGCTAAACAATACACTACTTAATAATGAAGTGATCACTGAAGAAATCAAAGAGGAAATAAAAAAATACCTAGAAACAAATGACAGTGGAGACACAACGACCCAAAACCTATGGGATGCAGCAAAAGCAGTTCTAAGGGGGAAGTTTATAGCAATACAAGCCCACCTTAAGAAGCAGGAAACATCTCGAATAAACAACCTAACCTTGCACCTCAAGCAATTAGAGAAAGAAGAACAAAAAACCCCAAAGCTAGCAGAAGGAAAGAAATCATAAAAATCGGATCAGAAATAAATGAAAAAGAAATGAAGGAAACAATAGCAAAGGTCAATAAAACTAAAAGCTGGTTCTTTGAGAAGATAAACAAAATAGATAAACCACTAGCCAGACTCATCAAGAAAAAAAGGGAGAAGACTCAAATCAATAGAATTAGAGATAAAAAAGGAGAAGTAACAACTGACACTGCAGAAATAAAAAAAAATCATGAGAGATTACTACAAGCATCTCTATGCCAATAAAATGGACACTCTGGAAGAAATGGACAAATTCGTAGAAACGCACAACCTGCCAAGACTGAATCAGGAAGAAATAGAAAATATGAACAGACCAATCACAGGCACTGAAACTGAAACTGTGATTAAAAATCTTCCAACAAACAAAAGCCCAGGACCAGATGGCTTCACAGGTGAATTCTATCAAACGTTTAGAGGAGAGCTAACACCTATCCTTCTCAAACTCTTCCAAAATATAGCAGAGGGAGGAACACTCCCAAATTCCTTCTACGAGGTCACCATCACCTTGATACCAAAACCAGACAAGGATGTCACAAAGAAAGAAAACTACAGGCTAATATCACTGATGAACATAGATGCAAAAATCCTCAACAAAATACTAGCAAACAGAATCCAACAGCACATTAAAAGGATCATACACCATGATCAAGTGGGGTTTATTCCAGGAATGCAAGGATTCTTCAATAAACGCAAATCTATCAGTGTGATAAACCATATTAACAAATTGAAGGAGAAAAACCATATGATCATCTCAATAGATGCAGAGAAAGCTTTCGACAAAATTCAACACCCATTTATGATAAAAACCCTCCAGAAAGTAGGCATAGAGGGAACTTTCCTCAACATAATAAAGGCCATATATGACAAGCCCACAGCAAACATCATCCTCAATGGTGAAAAACTGAAAGCATTTCCACTAAGATCAGGAACAAGACAAGGTTGCCCACTCTCACCACTCTTATTCAACATAGTTTTGGAAGTTTTAGCCACAGCAATCAGAGAAGAAAAGGAAATAAAAGGAATCCAAATCGGAAAAGAAGTAAAGCTGTCACTGTTTGCAGATGACATGATACTATACATAGAGAATCCTAAAGATGCTACCAGAAAACTACTAGAGCTAATCAATGAATTTGGTAAAGTAGCAGGATACAAAATTAATGCACAGAAATCTCTGGCATTCCTATATACTAATGATGAAAAATCTGAAAGTGAAATCAAGAAAACACTCCCATTTACCATTGCAACAAAAAGAATAAAATATCTAGGAATAAACCTACCTAAGGAGACAAAAGACCTGTATGCAGAAAATTATAAGACACTGATGAAAGAAATTAAAGATGATACAAATAGATGGAGAGATATACCATGTTCTTGGATGGGAAGAATCAACATTGTGAAAATGACTCTACTACCCAAAGCAATCTACAGATTCAATGCAATCCCTATCAAACTACCACTGGCATTTTTCACAGAACTAGAACAAAAAATTTCGCAATTTGTATGGAATAACAAAAGATCCCGAATAGCCAAAGCAATCTTGAGAACGAAAAAAGGAGCTGGAGGAATCAGGCTCCCTGACTTCAGATTATACTACAAAGCTACAGTAATCAAGACAGTATGGTACTGGCACAAAAACAGAAAGATAGATCAATGGAACAGGATAGAAAGCCCAGAGATAAACCCACGCACATATGGACACCTTATCTTTGATAAAGGTGGCAGGAAAATACAGTGGAGAAAGGACAGCCTCTTCAATAAATGGTGCTGGGAAAAGTGGACAGGTACATGTAAAAGTATGAGATTAGATCACTCCCTAACACCATACACAAAAATAAGCTCAAAATGGATTAAAGACCTAAATGTAAGGCCAGAAACTATCAAACTCTTAGAGGAAAACATAGGCAGAACACTCTATGACATAAATCACAGCAAGATCCTTTCTGACCCACCTCCTAGAGAAATGGAAATAAAAACAAAAATAAACAAATGGGACCTAATGAAACTTCAAAGCTTTTGCACAGCAAAGGAAACCATAAACAAGACCAAAAGACAACCCTCAGAATGGGAGAAAATATTTGCAAATGAAGCAACTGACTAAGGATTAATCTCCAAAATTTACAAGCAGCTCATGCAGCTCAATAACAAAAAAACAAACAACCCAATCCAAAAATGGGCAGAAGACCTAGATATTTCTCCAAAGAAGATATAGAGAATGCCAATAAACACATAAAGGAATGCTCAATATCATTAATCATTAGAGAAATGCAAATCAAAACTACAATGAGATATCATCTCACACCAGTCAGAATGGCCATCATCAAAAAATCTAGAAACAATAAATGCTGGAGAGGGTGTGGAGAAAAGGGAACACTCTTGCACTGCTGGTGGGAATGTGAATTGGTTCAGCCACTATGGAGAACAGTATGGAGGTTCCTTAAAAAACTACAAATAGAATTACCATATGACCCAGCAATCCCACTACTGGGCATATACCCTGAGAAAACCAAAATTCAAAGAGTCATGTACCAAAATGTTCATTGCAGCTCTATTTACAATAGCCCGGAGATGGAAACAACCTAAGTGCCCATCATCGGATGAATGGATAAAGAAGATGTGGCACATATATACGATGGAATATTACTCAGCCATAAAAAGAAACGAAATTGAGCTATTTGTAATGAGGTGGATAAACCTAGAGTCTGTCATACAGAGTGAAGTAAGTCAGAAAGAAAAAGACAAATACCGTATGCTAACACATATATATGGAATTTAAGGGAAAAAAATGTCATGAAGAACCTAGGGGTAAGACAGGAATAAAGATGCAGACCTACTGGAGAACGGACTTGAGGATATGAGGAGGGGGAAGGGTGAGCTTTGACAGGGTGAGAGAGAGTCATGGACATATACACACTAACAAACGTAGTAAGGTAGATAGCTAGTGGGAAGCAGCCGCATGGCACAGGGATATTAGGTCGGTGCTTTGTGACAGCCTGGAGGCGTGGGATAGGGAGAGTGGGAGGGAGGGAGACGCAAGAGGGAAGACATATGGGAACATATGTATATGTATAACTGATTCACTTGGTTATAAAGCAGAAACTAACACACCATTGTAAAGCAATTATACACCAATAAAGATGTTAAAAATAAATAAATAAATAATAAAAAAATTTTAAAAAGAGGATATTCAAATGGTTAATATGTATGTCGAATGGTACCCAACTTTGTTAATTATCAGGCAAATTCTAATTAGACCACAATGGAAAACCATTACATACCCATCAGAATGGCTAAAATGAAGAAGACAAAAGTAGTAAGTAATGTCAAAAATATGGAATAACCAGAAACCCAAGACACAAATGGTGGGAGAGTAAATTTGTAAAAAAAACTTTGGAAACTAAACATATATATGCTATAATTTACCATTTGTACCTTTAGAATATATCCAACGGAAATAAATATATTCCCCCCAAACATCTAATCTAATTACCATAGCAAAAAATATTTATATGCCCCAAATTGAAAACTACTCAATTGTACAACAGTAGAATAGATAAATAAATTGTATAAACACTACACAGCACTGAGAATGAATGAATTACAACTACATACAACAATATGGATGAAGCTAACAAAAATAATGTTTAGAAAAAGAAGCCAGATGCCAAAGAACATATACTTAGGATTCTACTTACATAAAGTACATAAACAGACAAAACTGGGCTGCTGTTAGCACCTACAACACTTCTATACAAACAGTCAAAAGACACCACTTCCTCTAGGCTGATGAGGGCATATGGCTTGGTTGGTGGACAGGGTTGAATTTCATGTCCTGACAAAGCTCCTCACTGGCAATCCTTGAGGTTCTGCAACTTCCTCTAAGGTCCTACCCATTAGAAATTAGTCTGTGAGAAGGAATACTGTTTCCTTTGCCCTATAAATATCATTTATCTCTTTTCTACTCTTTCACACTATCTTCTTAAAACCAAAAAGATACTTCACATTGGCAGATAAAATAATAGATAACAATCAATGAGAACTTTTGATGGCACAGTGCAACCAGAGAGCTGTTATCCCCCAAAGCAGGATGTTATAGGTGGAGGAGGAGGGGATAAATCATGAGAACCCTGAATCTTAGGAGCCGAGAAAGCAAATGACCATAAAGAATAGGAAGCAAAAATAATTACAGAATAGCTGAATGCATCACTGAAATTTAGGATTCAAATATTTACATCAACCTCCTCTCCAACTGATCTATGAGGAAGATTCAGCAACCAACCCAGAGGAGAAAAGAAGCAGAAGAAAGACTACTTACCCTGTGTGGTGACAATTACTGAGTATAAACAAATCTCACCCCATCTAACAATGAGTCAATACAAAGGAAAGAGCAAAAAATAATAGGTGATTGCTTTTTTTTTTTCTCCAAGAGCATAGGACCACAATTTCTTAGACAAAACTAAATGTTAAATTATCCCTGCATGCTTGATCCAGTATCAATTCCCCAAGAGTGCTTTTCATGGTGTCAACAGGAAAATGGTAAAAGTATTTCAGACAGCATTTTCGTTAAGAAAAGTGCAAAAATAAAAATAGCGTTATAAACAGCATCTTGGCAGGATCTTGCCAAGAGTGTGGCAAATCAGAATTCTCCTGCTATTCTGTGCTTTGGCATCCCTTCTGCCTGCCAGTCTTCTCCCCAGAAGAGGTGAGATGGCTCAATGAAATTTCACACATTTATATCATCCAGGTTAAGGTACAGAACACCACACGCTTTTTCGAGCAACTGCGTGGCATTTATTTTGCCAAAGGGAATGGAAAGAGGTCTATGTTACACACCTGATCCCTCTCTACGTTTTCAGGTGTAGCAGAATCCCCACAGGGAACAATGGAAAATTCAAATTAAGGTAAATGAAAGAGGGCTTAATAAAGGGACTATGTATTCAAGTGTGGGTAGGGTTTAGGAAACCCATGAGGGATGGTGTAGTCCCTGGGGCTGGGGAACGTTGAGGGCCAGTCCTGTGTTGGCACTGGATGAGCAGAGTAAATGCCTGGGAGTAAGTCCACAGAGGTGGGACCATCTGTGCTACAGATTCATTCCTGGTAAGAGGGAGGGCCTCCTGACAATCCAGGACAAGAGGTTTATGGTTATGGAAACGAAGTTTCCTTATTGCTAATGAGTAGATGAAATGATGCTGTTTATAATGGATTTGCACATGAAATTATGTTTTTATGGCTCACACAAGGTGGTTTGTTAAAAGTATAACTAAATAATTCAATTTAGTGTTTAGAAGGGAGACATAGGAGAGAGAGTTCCCCTCAAACAGTGCCTGAGAAATGCAGTTTTCCATTGGAATCCCCTGCTGTTGTCAGAGTCCTGTTGATTGGGACATGGGTGTGGGGGGATGGGGACTGGATTGGGGGGATGGGGACTGGATTGGGGGGATGGGGATGTGGGTGTGGGGGCGACTGGGGACATGGGTAATAAGTGACTGCTTTAATGCAGATTTTAAGAATATACAGCCTCTATAACAAAGGAACGGAATAGATGAAGAAAAAATTAGAAGAAAATAGATAAGAAGGGTGTGTACAAGGAAATTTAGTGCAACAAGATCCCTGTTAACAATAGCAAGAGTAAAATTAGTCCCATACAACTCTGGATCAATTCAGTTGACCAGTTTTTCATGTATGTAGAGAAAAAGAGCAAAATAATGAGTGTGATAAGAGAAGCTGATACAATTGGAGGACAGAAAACAGTGAGATAGATGTTGTAGTCAATTTTCTTATTGTTTACAACCATATGCTTCCTGCCCTGTAAGAAGATGGTACATTTCTATCCAATTCAACATGGCTTGCAGTGCCTCCCTGCAGGGAGAGTATGCTTCTCTACTTTTAGATCTGGTCATGGATTGCTTAGGCCAAGAAAACATGATGGAGGTAGTAGCATTTCAATTCCAAGAATTTTTAGGAAGCATTGCTTGTTTCTATGATCTCCCGTGCTTTTCCCTCTGCCACAAGACTGGCAAACTCCTAAATGGAGCTGCTCTGTCAGCTTTGATCACAGAATAAAAAATTGGTAAAGAGTAACAAAAGTGACATATAATATAAGCTAGATATAAATGCCTGTTGATGCTTATTGTATAAGTTACTGAGGCTGGGGGCCTTTTTTTAAAAAAAAAAAAAAACATGTTAAAGCCAATACAAAAACAAACATCATTTTGGAAGTAAGATCTGGAGTAATTTCAATAGGAAAAATAGACAAGTATATAATAAAACATTTCTTCAAGAAAGAACTGGGAATGCAAGTTTGAAAGATTCAAACTTTCTAGATAAAATCATTTAATGGCAACACTTGCTATTAGAGACCTGAGGAGAAGTTTTTAAATGCATAGATAGAATTTTACATACATCCAAGCAGAAAAACAGATAGCTTACCTAAAAGAGTAAAATCAGAATTGGTATTAACCTCTCTTCCACAAGACCATATGCAAGAAAAGCATAATCCATTGGGATTTTGAGGAAATTGGATGGTGACATAATATTCATGGGTATGTTGCTGTTGATAAGTGAGTCTACAGAAAGATGCTAACATATTAATGGCACTTCACAAGCTTTTTTATTGCAAATGTCAAAAACACTACATGAATGAGAAAGAATGACATTCATTGGTTCTCAGAATTCTGTTGATCAACCCAGTTTTAGAAAGGACACAACAGTGGGGCTCAGAAACAAATGGAACCCAGGAACAGAACCCTACAGGGCTCTCACTTCTCTCTGCCTCTCTCCGTGTGTCACTTTCTTTTCCATGTGAAAGAAGTTGTGTCTCATTATGAATAAAAAATTCACAGCTTTGAAAGCCTGGTAAAAACTCCTAAAATCAAATTTAAAAAAGAGAGAAAGAGGTAAAATTTACTTTGTTTTAAATCATTACAAAACAAAATTTAACATTTAAAACATTTCCATAGGAGAGGCTCTCCAATGGTAAAATAATATAAAAATATCTGAGTTAAGAATTTCAATCATATCCTTAGTGGTAGAGACAAAGGTTAGAGACAGGGACTGGTAATAAAAATTTACTGAACTCCTTGAATAAACAGGAAAAAACACAGGACAGAGAGAGGGAAAAAAAAAACCAAACATAATCCATACAAAATAAGTTTGGGAAATTTTACCTGTTATTATTTTATTACTAAATGACAAAAATATCCTGAGAATTTCATTCAAGAAAGAGAACAGTAACTTAAACTAAAAAATTGGAAATGAAGACTTAGTATGATATAATCAGGAATAAATAAGAAAGATAAAATATTATAATTGACAAATAAATCAAAAATCTGATTTCTTGAAAAAGATGATGTTGAGAAACCACTGAGAAAATAGACAAGTGAAAAATACAATGCACTGAATATGAAAACAAGATAATCAGAAGTGACAAAGAAGATTTAAAAATTGAGAACACTCAATATTTTGTAAATATATAAATTTTTCTAAGAAATACTTTTCTAGGAAAATATAAAATATGAAGACAGATTCAAACAAATGTAGAGAACCTCATAGAGACAGTGATGGAAGAAATGAAAAAAAATTGTCGAACCCCACACCCACACAAAGCTAATCCTATACTCTTCCAGAATACACAAAAGGTGGAGCTCATTTTTATATAGGCAGTATAATCAAAATGAAACCTAAAAAAAAGAAAATCCTTATATAATTCCTCAAAAATTCTAGGACTATAGATTTAAATCTACATTATAACAATTAAGAAAACACAAGAGAATAGATGAATAGTCATTAAATATTAAGATGACGTGTACTTTGTAAACTAGACCTAATCAGATGAAAATATTAAGAAAGTATTTTACTGATTTTATTACATAAACATGAAAAAGAACTGGCAAGACTACAAAGTAAATAACCAACCAGGAAACACTTTGCAAAATATTTTTAGAGAAAATGTTGTTTTCTTAGTATCTAAATTATTCTGGTAGATTAACCAGAAAACATGAATACCAAATTTTAAATGAAAAATTAGATTAGCATATAAATGGGAAACTCACAACAGAAAAATTACAAATAACCAATGAAAAGTTGTTGGCAAAAGCTGGCAAAAGATCTAATATCTAGGATGGGAGAAAGTCCTTATAATGTACTTTCTCACACACTCTTGTATAAAGAGAGTATAAATTTGTAAAATTTTTCTAGAAGGAAATTTCATAATATGTGTAGAAATCCATAAGACCCTGCAAAACATTTACCCTAGCAATAAAATTTTAGGAATTTATCCTATGAGCTGAGATGGACATTAAGCTTTATCTATATGTGTTTTTACAAAAAATATTTTTTAAAATACTGGTGAAATTGGAACAAATCAAAATGTCCATTAATAGGAGTCTAGTCAAAATTATGAGACATGATAGAATATATTTAGCCAGTAGTATCAATAATAAAAATGTTTATTCACATGAAAACTCTGTATTTTTAAATTTTCATGTTTCCAAAACAGAATGCCTTTCTCTAAATAAAACATTGAAAATTTATTTATAGTAAAAAAAAAAAAACACTATTAACATTTGATAAAATACTAGGAATAAACCTAAGAAGCAAAAGACCTATACTTTGAAAACTATAAGATGCTGATGAACAACACTGAAGATGACACAAACAGATGAAGAGATATACCATGTTCATAGACTGGAAGAATCAATATTGTCAAAATGACTATACTTCCCAAGGTAATCTAAAGATTCAATTCAATCCCTATCAAATTAGCAGTGGCAGTTTTTGCAGATCTAGAACAAAAAACATCTCAAACTTTGTAGGGAGACACAAAAGACCCTGAATTTTCAAAGAATCTTGAGAAAAATGAAGCTGGAGGAATCAGGCTCTCAGACTTCAGACTATACTATAAACCTACATTAATCAAGACAGTATGGTACTAGCACAAAAACAGAAATATAGATCAATGGAACAGGATAGAAAGCCCAGAGATAAACCCACGCACATATGGTCACCTTATCTTTGATAAAGGAGGCAAGAATATACAGTGAAGTAAAGACAGCCTCTTCAATAAGTGGTGCTGGGATAACTGGACAGCTACATGTAAAAGAATGAAATTAAAACATTCTTTAACACCATATACAAAAATAAACTCAAAATGAATTAAAGACCTAAATGTAAGACTGGATACTACAAAACTCTTAGAGAAAAACATAGGTAGAACACCCTATGTTTTTGGATCTATCTCCTAGAATAACGAAAAAAAATAAACAAATGGGACCTAGTTAAACTTAACAGCTTTTGCACAGCAAAGGAAACTACAAAAACATGAAAAGACAACCCACAGAATGGGAGACTATATTTTCAAATGATGTAACTGAAAAGGGATTAATCACCAAAAATATACAAAGAGCTCATGCAACTCAATATTAAAAAAAAAAACTCAATCAAAAAATGGGCAGATGATCTAAATAGACATTTCTCCACAGAAGACATACAGGTGGGCAAAAAGCACATGAAAAGATACTCAACATTTCTAAATATTAGTGAAATGCAAATCAAAACTACATTGAGCTATCACCTCACACCAAAAAGTCTGTAAACAATAAACGCTGGAGAGGGTGTGGAGAAAAGGGAACCCTCCTACACTGTTGGTGGGAATGAAATTTGGTACAGCCACTGTGGAAAACAATATGGAGGTTCCTTAAAAAAATAAAAACAGAGCTATCATATGATCCAGCAATCCCACACCTGGGCATATATCCAGAGGAAACCATAATTCGAAAAGATACATGCACCCCAATGTTAATTGCAGCACTATTTACAATAACCAAGACATGGAAGCAACCTAAATGTCCATCAACAGAGGAATGGATAAAGAAGATGTGGCACATATATACAATGGAATATTACTCAGCCATAAAAAAGAATGAAATAATGCCATTTGCAGCAACATGGATGGATGTAGAGATCATTGTATTAAGTGAAGTAAGTCAGACAGAGAAAGACAAATATCATATGATATCACTTATATGTGGAACCTAAAAAAAATGATACAAATGAACTTATTTACAAAAGAGAAACAGACTCACAGACTTTGAAAATAAACTATGGTTACTAAAGAGGAAAGGTGGGGGGAGAATAAATTAGGAGGTTGGATTAACATATACATTCTACTATATATGAAATAGATAACCAACAAGGACCTTCAGTAAAGCACAGGAAACTCTACTCACTACTCTGTAATAACCAAGGGGTAAAGAATCTGAAAAAGAATATATATATATATATATATATATATATATATATACATATATAATTAAACCACTTTGCTGTACACCTGAAACTAACACAACATTGTAAATCAACTATGATCCAATATAAAATAAAAATTAAAAAAAAACATTTGATATGTAACCTCTCTGATTTTTATGTGAATATTTACATAACATTAGATGACAATAGTTATTCCACAAAGACTATTGTAAGCAAAGGATTAGCTTACAAAATATATTTGTGTACATAAAGATGTAGCCTAGATAATATACTTTAACACTAGGTATCCCCCTGTGTTAAGTGGGAATAATAAAACTACCACAAGGCAGGTAGGTATTAGGAAGAAATCTACTTTTTCTTCCACCTTTGAAACATATTAATGAACTCATATATACACATCTCAGAGTAAAAGCAAACCTAATAAAAGTATAAAAAAGAAATCTTACCAGTATTCTTTATATGCCATGGAATTAAAGCCCCAGATACATAGAAGAAAAATATTATGTTAAATTCCATCTTCTTGCCTAAGGGGAGGACCAGATTGTGTTTTATTCTATCCCCAAGACTGAGGAAGCAGCAAACTTTCCAATCTAAACCCAAATTAACAGCCTGTGGTTTCTGAGATAAATTATCCCCAAAGGGCACCAGGTATCCCAAACCAGGAAACCAGGGGCACTCTTAGGCTTTAGGTAATATAAAGTTAGATCTATGCAAATATGTGGTCATTTGTGAGAAGGAAGCACCACAAACCCCTTTCCCAGGGGCACTTAGTCCTGGAAACACAGGGCTGTGAGGAGCCTGGGGGAGACTGAGGCACAAGCTGTTTCTAGCCGCCATATTTTAACAAGCTGTTCTAGCCCCACAAAACTCCACACATTATTTCTAAAAGCAGACATACCAGTCCTGGCCTGGCCCACATCCAATTTGGGTAACTGCATTCTGTCCTCTTTCAGGCCTCCCTGGTACTTTCAATTAGCCATAATTTATGTTCTTCCCAGTTTACAATTGAAACTGCCTCGTATTGCAGCTGTGGGGTTACAGAGAGATGGCAGCTAAATTAACAGACAACTGGTACATTATTGCTGTTTTTCAGTTCTCTTTTGCCTTACATTTCTATGGAGTGCTAAAGGTCAGGGAATGTTAGTTCCATTTTATAAGAAAGAACACTGAAGCTCCAAAGTAACCTAATATTTACATCTATAACGAGTTGGATTACAAATTAAAAAATAAATTCCCACTTGGTAAATGCCTATACCTTAGAACTGAAATAAAGGAAATAACAAATCTTTTCTGAAAGAGAACAAATCACTTCAACATAAATAGAGGTATCGTGTGCTTCTTTCTTCTGCTTCTTTCTTAAAAATATTTATTAAGTTTCCACTTGTACTGAGTACTGTTCCAGGTGTTGAAGTCCTGGATGTAAACAGTGGATGGCATTTCTCAGATCCTTAAAATGCACCCATCCCTGTTTAACTGATTTGATATTCATAAGAGCTTTATGAGGTATATATTAATGTTACTCCTGTCTTACACGTGAGAAACTGAGGCAAAGCAAGTATTAATAACTTTCCAGAGGATAGCACTTACAATCAAAGCTTCAAACCTCAGCCATTTGATGCCAATAACTGTGTTCTCCATCACTATAATCATCTCTCCCATTGCACAGAACAGTCCTGGGCTTTAGTATTACATAGAGGAAGATGAACAATAAATAAACAAGCAAGAGAACTCTCTGTGAGAGATCAAATACAAGTGCTGTGAAGAGAATTAAAATATTCTGTCTAGGTAATGAATTATTACTTTAGGTTATCTGGTAAGAAGGCTTTTCTATTTAAGCTGGGAGATCTGGAACATAAAAAGGAGCCAGCTATGCTAATATGAAGGAAACAGTATTTGAAATAGAAGAGCTGGTGCCAGGACCCTAAGATGGGAACAGACTTGGCATGTTTGAGGAATCAGAATCAGTCCAGAATGGCTGGAGCACAAAGGCTAGAGGAGAGAGGGTAAATTTTGGTTGGAGACAGACAAGCCCATGATTACCAAGGACTTAGTGTAAATGTGTTTAGCTTTTGTCTTATGTGTAATGGGGGCCTTTGGAAGGTTTTAAATAGATAGATGACATTCTGTTTTAAAAGATTACTCTGAAGAGAGGATCTATTTAAGGGGTGGGCAAGAGTGGAAGAAAAGACAAACGATTCAAGGCCCCAGGTAAGAGATGACTGTTACTTCGACTAGGGTGCATTTGGAGATTAGGGAAAAAAAAAAAAAAAGAGGATGGATTTAGAATATGTTTTTGTTGATTTTGCTGATGAATATTGGAGGGGATCAGGTAAGGAAAACAGAAGAATCAAATAAAAAAATTATCTTTACTTAGGTAAACCTAAGTCTCCATTTCATCAAAGGACTTTGGTGGTTTCTTCTGAGAATTCTTAGGTGGACCAAAAAGACGATTAAATGAGACAAATTTTACTTCCTTAATTTCATTAACCAAGTCAGTAGACCTTTATATTTAATTCTTTGTATTTATTTTAAGAAATGACTTAAGGTACCTATGAGCACTATTAGCCTCGTTTAAATTATTTACCAATTTGTCTAAAATTTATGATTTTACAAAACTGCCTAGAAATCTGTTCATTTAAGATCATTACCTATTATATTCACAAAGTGTTATTCAGAAGAGGGTCTTGAACATGTTATTTTGGTGAACAACACACAAAGTTAAATACAAATAAGATACCCACTTACTGCAACTGAATAGAACATCAAATTATCATGCTGAGTTTCCTTCTTTTTTATATTAAGGTATGAGAGGATCCACATGGCCCTTAAATTGTGTCAATTGTGTGAATAAAAGATATCTAACATATTTTAAAGTGAATGTATTTGACAGGAAACTTTTTAAATAATGATTTTGGAAAAATTGAAAGTATTTCCCATAAATATTTACTTAGTGGAACTTGAGATAACATTAATATATTTGATTACTAAAACTTAAATTTTAGAGAGATTGTATGTTTTCTTTTTCTAATATACAACGTGTCCTCATAGGTTTGAGGTGGTATTTTGACAGACTTCCTGTCTGCAGGCCCTTTTCCGGTACAGTTTCACAGATAAAAAACCTGACCTCAAATGGTCTTGATTAATGTTGGGTGGTGAAGAAATTAGAGGGAAGAAGGAGATATGGGTGTACAATGGTAGAACATTTGTAGTATGAGATAGCTATAGATGATCTATGGTTAACCTCATGTTTTTTGTCACTCTTCCCTGGGCTCCAAACTTATTAGAAGAGTGTTTCCACCTAGATATTCTGCAGGATGACCCAGCCTGGCTAAAGCTGCAAATAATTTATTTTATTTAAATATTTAAATGCTCTTGCATTTCCTAGCCCAGTTAATAAAATTGTCATTCACTGAATTCTCCAATCTCCTATGTTTAGAGCTGTCCCTAGCAATTTTATAACTCTACACTCAATCTTTTACGAAGTCTGATTAAGTTCACCTATCAAATCTCTCTCCAGTTTCTCCCCTACCCTCCTTTACTATCACCACCTGCCTTAAGTTCTTCCTTCCTCCCATTGCAGTCATTCTCTAACCCTCCCCTTCTGGCCCTACCTCACTCTAACCCACCATCTTTGCTGATACCAGTTATCTTTCCAAAACAAATTTGATTATGTTTTTAAAATATTGACCTTTCTCCTTATCACTCTCAAATTAAATGTACACATCTTCATATGGTAACATCCCTTTACTAAATGGTCCTTACTCAATTTTACCACCATCTTTCAATATTTCCTGGCAGAATCCTAACCATCTCCCAAAGAATTCATCTATACCAAACCTCTTTCGCATTCCTGGACTTTTTAATATCTTGGCTCAGCCTGCTTGAATAACTTCTGCTCTCTTCTCGCTTGAATATATTTATCAAAAAGCTGCATTTTTCACTTGTTTCCTATATGAAAATCTTCTCTTTAAGGGTCTTAAAAGTATAAGCAAAGATTATAAAGAAAAAACTCAGGTAGGAATCACAGCTCCTCCAGATCTCCCTCTCTCAGGAGGTTTTGTTTTGTTTTTGTTTTTCCCTTTCAATTCATGCCTAACATTTCTCAGATATCTGGTTGGAGTAGCAGCTCATAGCACTATGAACTCTGATTTCTCCATATCTTTTATAACAAGTTCAATTTTTTAAAGAAATTTTATTAGGGCATTAAAATTGTAATTTCTGACTCAGTAAATCTGGGTTTAGGGAAAGGCATCTGTTTTTTCTTTGCTATTAGAGTTGAGAACGAAAGTGCAAAAGCATAAAAATTTAGGCATAGAAACTGGAACTCTTGCTTTGCTCTCATTAAATCATAGTCACTAATGCTTATGGCTTGACCAAAGCCTCTTTCCACTCCTTTGAAGCCTCTTCGTCCCAAATGTTGTCTAGGAGATCTCATTTCTAAGGCACATCTCTTCCACCCCCATTCCTTTTTTATCCTAAGGCTTCTTTACAATCCCAAATCCTTCACTGTTTTTTTTTTCCCCCCTCTAGGGACAAGTTTAAAGCATGAAACTCCTGGAGAGGAATGAGTCCTAAATAGATGTTCACATTCCCTAATATGAGTACATCAGACACTACAGACAGTCTGGTATTGTCTCCTTCTGCTTGATGAAAGGTAAAGGTTATTTCTTATTTTTTTTCATTGAAATTTGGGTATCAGAATTTATGATAAACACTAAGGATATTGCAGTATCTAAATGACAGGACAAATGCATATAGATGACAGATTGTTTTTCAGTCTAATGGCCTAAAATATGCAGAGCACAAGCTTTTAATTTTTAGTGTAATTAATTGCTTCACTATAATTGCTGTTATAATTGCTTGTCATCTCAGTTTTTTTGTCTTAATATGGATATTTTTTTCCTTCTTTGCAATCTTTCACTTGACGGAGATTAGAATCCAACAAACATACTGCAAACAATACACTAAAATTATGTGGGTATGGAATCATAACATATATATGGAAACTCCTTTTGAAAACTGTATAATACTGTTATCATTTAATCTAAACCTTTTATTTTTACTCATGAAGGAATCAAATCTGGGAGATCAAATGACTTTCTGAGGAGTACACAAAGACCTTTTCTCTTAGTTCCTAGGAATCTTGACTCTGAGTCCAGTGCTCTTTCCATCATATCCAACAACTTTAATATTTTTTAAAGTCTTAGTAAAAATCTTCTGTGTTTCCATAGGTTCTTTTTTCTTCTGCATCTCCCAAAGCCCTCTCCTTGAACTTACCTAGAATATGGAAAAGTTCATCTGAGGTGACATACTGGGAATGACCTAGAACAGATCTCATCCTCTAAATCTGACTTGCCTTTGTAACTATTAGTTCTTCTCAGGGTTTGATGGATACTGACATATAAAAGCTAAGCAAGAAGGGAGATGAGACCTGAGATGCTAGTAATTACATAGGGCTGTGAATATACCAAGATTTGTTTCTTTTTTCCTAAAGAATGTCATGTTCCTAGAAGAAGGGCCAGGTCCTGAAGGGGCTATCAATGCCATCCCAACCAAGGTCTTTTCAGATACGATGACTCTCCTCTGTACAAGTTTGGGCTGTCCAATTACTCTTCAGTGTGCTGTCCATGGTGCTGAGGAACCAGCGCTAAATATAGCCCTGCTACAAATTCCTGTCCCTTCTGGCTAAATGGTTAGGAACAGCAGCACCTGTGTTTCAGAGCTTTGCAGTTACCTAGAGGCAGCTATGAAAGGCCTGCAACCATTTCAAAAATGTAACAGCTCAAAAAGGCAGCTTTGAGAAAAATCTTTTTTATGACCACAACTGAAGTTAAAATTAAAAATTCATATCGCCAGGAGAAACAGATTTAAATTTATTTGTAACAATTCTGCTTTTCCTAAAATAATACTCCTTCTATGTTTTTTAAAAATTAAAGCAAAAGCTTTGGTTGTTGCGCCGCTAGTTACATTTTCCTCCAAAAGTTAAAGTAGTGTAGTGCGATATAGTGTAATTGTCAACCAAAAGAATAAAATTTTCCAGAGAAAATTAGGTACAATTCACCCTGTGGATATAGGAACACTAGATAGGCATTACAACTCAGCTTTAAACGATCAAGCAGGAGCAGTCAGACAAAGAAAGATGAAGTACCTTTCATGTTATGTTATTATAAATTGCATGGTAAGAATTATTGTGTATTTAAAAGACACCCTCTACCTACAGCCCCTACATGTAAAAATATCTCCTCATTCAGCTGCCACACACACTAAAATGAATATTCATAGGAGATATACTGCTGCACTTAATTACCCCAAATGGCCTTGGATGCTTCTCTGTCCATTTTTCTGGGTGGGGACCCTGTATTCTAATTGGAGGCATTCTCTGTGATGCACATAGTATCAGGAGTTCAAACTGCAGTTGTGCCCTCTCATCCCTCTCGTATAGCATTGATAACATTTTTATTGCCATTCAAGCTTCCTGACCTTGGTCTCTGCTAGTGGCATGTGATGTCCCCCAAAAAGTCTCTGCAATGTGAAGTTATGTGCCTAGAGGAGATTTGAGTCTCCATCTCATATTTTTTTTGCAATTGCTTTTCACTTTACTCAGGGTGGGAGATTGTCCTAATATGATTTCCTAACAGGTAGTTCTAAGACAAACCTTTGAGTACTCCAACCATGCTATTATCATAATTATCATGCCCAATCCCTTTCTCTGCGTTTTGAACTGTCCAGAACATGAAGGCAAACAAGTGGGTGAATGTAGGGCCACCAAAAGCCCTAACAATCATAAAGGTTACTGCAAACTAGGTGCTCAAAGGCCCTACCTAACTGTACTACTTGTCAACTATTGAACTTCTTCTCTGTGAACCCTTCTTTCTACACTATTCTCCACTTCCTGATGCTTTGGGCATTGCTGATTCTCCCTAGGAGGTGGGTCTATCTTTACTATAGGGACTGTTGATGACATTACTTTTCTCATCAGTCCCATCATCCTTGTTATTTCTCAACTCTCACCATCCCTGTCGCTGAGCATTTCCCTATTAGAGTTACAAACATTTTATTAGGCACTAGTGACCTCCTCATTATTTAAACCTGTTTAACTTCCTTTCTTCAGAAAGCACTCTCTCACTTTGGCTCTATGACACCATACCACACTACTCTTTTCTTCCACTGCTACACATATCCTTGAAGGTTAGTGTTTCTTAGCCTTCTGTACCAGGCCTTCTTCTCTTATCACTCTACATTGCCTAAGTGGTTTTGTATATTCTCAGATCTTCAGTTACCCCTTGTGTACTAATGACCTACTCCTACCATTTTCCAAAATTCTTATTCCAAATAGCCAACTACCTTTTCAACATTTCTACCTAAGTATCTTGCTGGATCCTCTAATCAACATATCCAAAATTGAACCTATCACCTCTCCCTGAACACACACACACACGCACACACACACCTCTTTACTGTCACCTTTATGTTTACTCTCAAAGAGTAAAACCAACATCCATGGTTATCCACATCAAACTTCTAGCAGCCTTCTTTTACCACATTTCCCCACTGACACTCGTATACAGAGGCTCATTATTTTTGTCCATTCTAGCTTCTAAATAACTATGGGAATTTTCACTCCTCTTCACCTTCAACCACAAACTCAGAACAGCTACCACTACCTCTTATCTGAATTGCTGCAACAGCTTTGCTTCCATCGATGCCCAGTGCTACCTTCCCTCATCTCTTCTTCACAAAGAAGCCATCATAATTTTAAAGCATATTTTATTATATTCTTTTACTTAAGCCCTTGAGTGGTTTTTCATTGTCATTAGGATGAAAACCAAGTCTGCCAGTTCTGACCCTTGACTATATCTCCAACCTTTCTCCTGACTCTTTGCTATCTCCCTTTGTTCCCGTTCCAATCATATTGGCTCTTTAAAAATTTATTGAATAGGCCATATTCTCTCTGGACTTCTGATCTTCACCTGCTCTCCTTCCTATTCTTCTCTTTATGTAGCTAACTTGTATTTATCATTCAGCTTTCAGTTTAAAAGTCATTTTCTCTGAGAAAGCATTAGCATAGCTCCCTCATTCTCTCCAAATACTCAGATGCTTTGCTCTCCTTACTTCTGGTGCATTTCTATATCATTTAGTTATGATCACTCTTTTCCTTTATCTTATCTCCAATGTCTAGCACAGTGCTTGGCACGGATGGGCAATTACTGTCCATTGGAAGAAAAAAAGAAAGAATAAAAGTACAAAGTAGGTTTTTCTCCATTGAGTTAATGTATATTGTTCTGTCTATAACATAATGCTGCCCTACGTGCTGAATATATACTCATGTATATGTTTATTATCTGCAGAAAAGCAGATGAGGAAAGAACTGAAGGTATGTTTGGGAGAAATAGGGGATGGAAAGTGGTTTCCAGCCAGCTGCAGTTCTTCAAGGCTTCAAGGCAATTAAAATTCAGAAAATTCAATAAGTAGCTTTGGATTTTTTTTTAATCATGAAAAAAGCTGTTTATTTAGTTTGAACTTCTGAGTTTTGCCTTTCAGCATTTTGGGAATACTTATTTGAGAGCAGTTAAGGAATTAAAAAGACCAGACCTCTGCAGATTTCATATGAATCCTTGCTAAAAAAATAAAAATCAAAGAAAACTTTCATGTTTTTTAAAATTAATCTCAATAGAAAAGAGATAAGTTATAAAGGACATCTTGGGCGTACTCCAAACACAAAATTATTTCTATCTGGGTTTAGAATCAATAGTATGACATTTTATAGAGATCAGAAAACTTATGTTGCTAATTATAATGTACTTACATAAAGATTAAAGAGACTTTGCATTACTTTTACACATATCTGCAAGAAAGGATCTGGAGAGTTTGGGAGATAAACAAGGGAGTAGGAATTTTAACAACAAATCTATAGAATTGTTAGTATGTAAATTATCTAAAATTTTTTGTTTTACTTTATGTACATGTGTGATAAATACTATCTATATGATATATATATTCAAATTTTTGTGCACCAGTTGACATGATAAACACATGATATATAACAATAAGTTATCATGTCAACTTATAACAATAAGTTGACATGATAAACACATGGTCTTTGGTTCTACTAGGTTATAATGTTGTTTCCCTAGCTGACAATAAGAAGGCAAGAATTTTTTTTCCAAGCATATAAATAGGCATTTTAAGAAACACTCCTTGTGTGTGTCTGCCTACCTCAATCTCTCTCCCTCTCTCTCTCTCTCTCTCTCTCTCGTTGTCTGTGTGTAAAGTCTATGACAGTTTAGCTCACGTCTGGTGTGGAGATCCTACACAGAACTAAACAGAGTTAGCTTAGTTTAGGGATCAAGACACCATTTGTCTCATGGTTTTCCTATAATGCCCTAATGCTATCCAGAGCTCTGCTCCTTCTCAAGTCCCACCAAATAAGCTATATTTACAGGCATTTATGTATACTGAAAACTTCATATAAGGTTTTTGGAAAATGGTGAATTTACACGGGGTTCCGGCTTTTCACCACTTTGCTTCCTTCCCTTCACCTTTCCCCAAACCCCCATTTTTCCCTAGTGAAGGTAAGTTCTACCATCTCTTTTGTTTCTTGCTTTGTGCTAATCTACATCCTCCCTTGCTTCTCAGGGTCTTCTCTCCTCCCTCCCCCATAAGAGGCTTATCAAGAAAGTTCCCAAAACAAAAACTATTCTCTCACTAAAAGCATTGTTCTTAGCTTCCTAAGAATAGCAAAACCAATAAAAACGTATCTTTTTAACTAATGACAAGTTTATTAGTTTATACTTTCTGCCATTTTAAATAATGTAATAAAGTTATGCTGATTTGTAATAATAACAATTTGCAGGGAGAAAAGTAGTACTAATTGTCTTTCAATGGTAATGGAAACAATATAATTAACCAATCTAAAATTTCAAAATCTAAAATAAACTGTTAATTTTGTATTTTACAGTGGGGAACTATACCTTGATATACAGTTGTTAGCATCTTATTTTTTAAAGAATGTTAGCTGATAAATGAACATTTGGATGGCTGATCAAATCTGTGCGTGAATGGCATGCATATTGTGTGAAAATTACAATTACTTAAGAGTAATTACTCTAAGTAATACTTGACTATTTAAGGATCTACTTATGCCTAAATATCTAATAGTTTCCCTTTTATTACTTTAAAAATGAATACTACTTTACCTTCTTAGAGTAGTAATTCAGAATTATCATCACTTTACTGAATACATTAGATAAGCTTGAGATGAAAACAATCTACTGAATTCATGATTCATAACAACTCATTGTGCTTTTTTTTTTTTTTTTTTTTGCGGTACGCGGGCCTCTCACTGTTGTGGTGTTTCCCGTTGCGGAGCACAGGCTCCGGACGCACAGGCTCAGCGGCCATGGCTCACGGGCCCAGCCGCTCCGCGGCATGTGGGATCTTCCCGACCGGGGCATGAACCCGTGTCCCCTGCATCGGCAGGCGGACTCTCAACCACTGCGCCACTAGGGAAGCCCCATGATTCATAACAACTAGGGAAGAAATCCTCATGAATACAACACAGTAGATTATGGAAACGAATTAAGGGCAGATAATTTAGTTCTAATATTTGAATTAAGTATTGATCACATTTGAATTTATTTCAATTCTGCCTTATTTGAAAAAGATTATTAATTTATATAGGATCCTTTTCATTTTTAATGTCCCCACCCCCTTTTTTTACCACCATCTCTTCTCTAGTAAAAGGGAAAATCAAAGAAGAAATCTGACAAGATCAGAATATGTTATGTTACATTTTGGCAACTTAAAATGTTAGCTATTGACCTTTGAAACTCTTTTGACCTAGCTGTTGAGAGAGTCTTTTATATGAGAGGGCTGGTAAATCATCATTTCAATCAATAAATCTTCATGGAGGTTATGTTGTTGCCCAAGAGTTGATAAGCCCAATTACTGTCCTTTAGATCCTAACAAGCTGTTCAGGTCTGCAAGACAATGCTATTCTTTTAGGACTTCCTAGCATAAAACAAATGATATAAAATTACTACCATTAAATTGAATAAAAAGGTGACGCTATTACTCCTAGTCATAAAAATAATCTTGGAACAATTTGGAGTAAGTTAAACCTCAAATTATTGCTCCTATGTGCTTTGAGTCTCAAAGTGAGGCTTATGTTGGTAGAGATGAAAGAATCTCACCTTGTGAGTCACTTAGAATGGCCAAGAAAGATGGCAGATGCTGTAAGAATGATCAGAGGTATATACCTAAAACAAACTGATGAGACTACTTACATTATTCAGTAAATATTTAATGACAAGATCTTGACCTGTATTATTTAATGTTTTTTTCAATTTTACAGGCACCACTTGTTCTTCATGGAGTTATAAGAGGTATATTAAAGAACCAATAGATCATAGACCATTTACTCACAGACTTTTTTCCAGATTCTAGTCATTCTGTATTTTATGGCCCAGTGATGAAAAATTAAATACTGACTTTTTTGACATTTAAGGATGAAAGCAAAAAATATATATATAAGTGATGGCAATATCATAATCACTTCAAATTGTTTGATTCAGTAAAGATTCTTACATACATGCAAAACAGTTGCATGCAACTTAGATTCTTTGTGTTAAAATATACCTGCTTTTTATATGTTCTACCCGTAAACTGAATCTGTTTTCTTCACTGGAAGACCTGAGTTATAGAGAAATATTAATGTAAAATAAAATCCACTTTAAAATATATGCATTCTGTATGCATGGGAATAAACAGATTTTTTTTTCTCCCTCACAACTCATGGTGATTTTGTCCTTTGATAGTTTACTATAAGAGCAACCAAGATTAGTAAGGACCCATATTAGTTGAGTAGTAATTCTTCCTTTTTCTTTGTACCTATGGTTTATAAGGAGAGGTTGATGAAGCAAAAATGTGGATTGGTCTTTCATCTCTTCCCATGTTTATTTCTCATTGGTTGCTCTAGTCTCTTTCATGAGAAACCACCCACCGGTTGGTTTAAAGTAAAAAATTAAATCTTCTATCTAGTTTAAAACCTGGACTAATCATACTATTAAACTACCCTTTAGATAATCTCCCAGGTTACTTCTCCACTTCCTCACCTAGTAGGGGGGTGGGCTTTGAGTTTGTGGGGACAAAGCCCCTGGCCTCATACCAGCCCTGAGCTGTGCATTGGCTGGCATCTGATTATGAGGTAAATCCTATGTCTGTCTTCACATGTCCCTAGCCTCTAATGCTTAAGCTCATGTCTATTAACCTTTGTTCTACTCTCAGATCTAGAAACAGTCTTAGAGGGGAGTCTGATGAGCCTGACCTACCTAAGGATTTGTTTGTGAATTAACCAGAGATCTGCCTGTGACTATCATTGATCTTAGAGTGGTCTCCTGTTTGCTCCTTGCACTTCCACAGAGATTCTAGCAAGCCCTTCATTTGTTTCTACTTCTGTAATAAGGGGAATAAGTATTCCTCTGGAGAAATAAAACACAATTGCTTTCCCCTGCTGGACAGTGCAGTACCACCAAGGTTGCATTAATGTGTCTGTTGCCAGATCACTGATCCTAGGCTCCTCAGAGTTCCAAATGAGTAGGGTCCTAACTATTGTGTTTCATCCTAACATAAATGCCACTTTCTAAAAAAACACCCAGAAGAAAAAAATCAGGACACCATCTGTAGTCATGTCCATAACCTCTGCTTCTAATCCACTCCTCCTCTAAGTTCCCCAGATTCAGAGAAAAACCTGGCTTCCCTATTTGCTTTTTCTATTTGGACTTGTATGGTTTAACCCATATATCCTAGCTCTTGATATGCTAAAGAGAGAGAGAAAGAAAGTTGACAATCTTTACCTCATGACAATATCCTATCCTAGCTCTCAAGGTTATTGACTTGCTTCCAAATAATATTTTTAGATGTCAGAAATTGAATATTTTTCTTTGATTCCTTCTGTAAAAAGTCCTAATCTTTTTCAGGCAGAAGGACAGAGTTGGGCACAGGATGTCATAACAAAGAAAAGTTTCAAAAGTTAAATGGAAAAGCACACAAATAACCTTAGACTATCACACTTATTATAGACTTTTCTCTATGCTTCTAAAATTAGACAATGGATAAAAAAATGTATGTAAAATTCAAAGGACAACATCCTTTTAGGACTATATTCCAGAGTCAGAAAACATATATAGACACTGATAAAATTTAAAGCATAAAAAATTAAATATATTTCTATGGTAAAAATAATGGTCAAAAATTAACAGCTTTTTGGAGAAAATACTCAATATAGTTATAAAATCATTGATACCCATAACTTTTTTTGATATAATTTTAACATCTTTATTGGAGCCTAATTGCTTTACAATGGTGTATTAGTTTCTGCTGTATAACAAAGTGAATCATCTATATGTATACATATATCCCCATATCCCCTCCCTCTTGTGTCTCCCTCCCACCCCTCTAGGTGGTCACAAAGCACAGAAATGATCTCCCTGTGCTATGCGGCTGCTTCCCACTATCTATTTCACATTGGGTAGTGTACATATGTCCATGCCACTCTCTCACTTTGTCCCAGCTTACCCTTCCCCCTCCCCGTGTCCTCAAGTCCATTCTCTATGTCTGCATCTTTATTCCTGTCCTGCCCCTAGGTTCATCAGAACCATTTTTTTTTTAGATTCCATATGCATGTGTTAGCATATGGTATTTGTTTTCTCATTCTGCCTTACTTCACTCTGTATGACAGACTCTAGGTCCATCTATCTCACTACAGATAACTCAATTTCATTTCTTTTTATGGCTGAGTAATATTCCATTGTATATATGTGCCACATCTTCTTTATCCATTCATCTGTCAATGGACACTTAGGCTGCTTCCATGTCCTGGCTATTGTAGATAGTACTGCAATGAACACTGTGATACATGACTCTTTTTGAATTATGGTTCTCTCAGGGTATATGCCCAGTAGTGGGACTGCTGGGTCGAGTTACCAATAACTCTTAAAAACTCTTACATATAAATAAGAAAAACACAGGTATCCTACTCATAAATAAGCAGTTTGTCAAAGTAAAAATGCAAATGGTCAGTAAACATTAAAATAAATGCTTAGGAGACTTCTGGTTTCTAGTTCTACATATAAGAAGCTTGGAAACTGCCAGTCCATCTGAACAGTAGGTAAAAAGCTGAACAGACTAAATAATCAACAGTTTTTCTTGGGTCCATAAGAAAGGGGAAGACACAGGGCAAACTGCTACCCCCAAATTGGAGAGATACACAGACAAACATGGGGAGTCACAGTTTACCAGAGGAGAAACCACTGTGGAAACCAGAGCCCAGGTAGGAAAACCTGAAATGTAATTGACAAATTGCTGAAGGCTCAGTGAAGACAACTCTGAGAGTAAAAAATTCCCAGTAGACTCACTTATAGTGAAACCACAACAACTGAGTGAGATTTACCTTCAGGAGCCCAACCTGGTTCTCACAGAAAATATTGGACAAAAATCCCCTCATGCTTCCAGCAGGGTCAGTAGAAAAGGGACTACTTTGAAATATACCAGTGCACTCTATTTTTCTTAAGAAGGGCTGCACTCAGAGGAAACAAGATAACCAGAGCCTAACCTCCTGGAGTTTTATCAGAATCTAACTAACCTGAGGTAAGGTAATACCCAACTCCAGCTTGCTCTAGCCATCCTGTTCCACCTAAGGGGAGGGAAGAAAAAACCAGAGAAACACTTGTGAAGTTCATGGTACAGAGGCACAGGCTCACTGAAAGACAGAACCAATCATAAGACTACAGAATGCTTCCCCTCCTCCCACACCTCACCATCACATTACTAAAGACTTATTTACAAAATTCATTTTACTCAGTACATCATGTCCAGCTGTGAAGAAAAAATTACAAAGCATACCAAAAGGAAAAAAAAAAACACACTTTGAAGAGACGCAGCAAGCATCAGAACCAGACATGGCAGAGATGTTGGAATAATCAGATCAATAATTTAAAACACCTATGATTAACATGCTAAGGGCGCTAATGGATAAAGTAGACAGCATGAAAGAATAAATGGCAAATGTAAACACAGAGACAGAAGTGCTAAGAAAGATCCAAAAAGAAATGCTAGCAATAAAAACACTGTAACAGAAATGAAAAATACTTTTCATGAGTTTATTAGTAGACCAGACACAGCTGAGGAAAGAATCCCTGAACTATAGGATATACCAATAAAATCTTCAAAAGCTGAAAAACAAGAGAAAAAAGACTGAAAATAAAAACCAAAACAGAATATCCAAGGACTGTGGGACATCTACAAAAAGTGTAACATATGCATAATGAGAATTAAAAGGAAAAGAAATAAAGTAAGAGAAGAATATTTGAAACAGTAACCACTGAAAATGTCCTCAACTTAATATCAACAGATCCAGGAAGGTGAAGGAGTACCAACCAGGATAAATGCCTGAAATACTACACCTAAGCTTATCATTTCCAAACTATAGAAAATCAAGGATAAAGAAAAAAATTCTGAAAAGCCCAGAGATTAAAAACACCTTACTTATAGAGACATAAATGTAAGAATTACATCCAACTTCTCCTAAGAAAGCAAACAAACAAGAAGAGCATGGAGTGAAATATTTAAAGTATTGAGAAAAAAAAAACCCTACCAACCTAGAATTTTATACCTTGTGAAATTACCTTTCAAAACTGAAGGAGAAATAAAGGCTTTCTTGGACAAAAAGTGAGGAAATCTGTTGTCAGTAGATCTACCTTGCAAGACATATCAAAACAGTTTCTTTAAAGGGAAGGAAAGTAATATAGGTCAAAAACTCAGATCTACATGAAGAAAGAGAATTAAAGATGGAAAAAGATTTAAAAAACCTTTTATTTTTCTCCTTCTAATTGATCTAACAGATAACAGTGTTCAAAATAATTATAGCAACAATGTACTTGAATTTACACACACACACTTTTATGTATGCTTACGTATAAGTGAAATAAATGACAGCAATAATAAAAGGGACAGGGGAAAGGAATCAGGATTATTTGGTTATTATAAGGAACTCACACTACCTGTGAGTGGTACAGTGTTATTTGAAAGAAGACTTGGATTAGCTGTAAATGTATATTGTAAACTGAGGCAATCATTTAAAAATTTAAAGAAAAACTTATATGCTGAGAGGAGAAAAAAATGAAATTTTATAAATGCTCAGTTAAAACCACAAAAGGTAGAAAAAAAGACAAAACTAGGAAAAAAAGAATAAAGGCAACAAATAAAGAGTAAAACATGTGGTAGATATTAATCCAACTATATCAGTAATCATTTTGAATGTCAGTGGCCTAAATGGACCCATTAAAAGACAGAAGAAAAATGGTAGAGATGAACCAGGTTTCAAGGCAGAAATTGAGACACAGATGTAGAGAGCAAACGTATGGACACCAAGAAGGGAAAGTGGCGGGGGTGGTGGTGGTGGGATTAATTGGGAGATTGGGATTGACATATATACACTAATATGTATAAAATGGATAACTAATAAGAACCTGCTGTATAAAAAATAAAGTTTTTAAAAAAACCAAAACCTTAAAAGCAATTCATACCTTCTCCCGCCCACCCACCCACCAAAACAAACAAACAAACAAAAAAGACAGAAGTTGTAAGAATGGAGTTTAAAAAAAGACCCAAATGCGGTATGTCTATAAAAAAACCTACTTTGATTTTAAACACATATAGATTAAAAGTAGATGTATGTAGAAAAGGATACCATGCTAACACTAATCCAAAAATGTAGGATTAGATATAGTAATTTTGGACAGAGCAGACAGTCTCAGGAACAGAGAGGGCCACTACCTAATAATAAAAGGGTCAATTTTCAAAGAAAACATTACAATACTTAACATGTATGCACCTGACTAAAAAAAGGTCAAACTATGTGAGGCAAAAACTAATAGAACTGCAAAGATTAAATAGATGAATCCACAACCATACCTGGAGTCTTCAACACCCGTTTATCAGAAATGGACAGATCCAACAAGGAGGAAGTCATAGAAGATATAGTTTAACTCACCAACACCATCAATCAACTGGTTATAATTTACATCAACTTCATTCAACATTAGCAGAATACACATTCTTCTCAAGTTCACATGGAATATTCACCAGGAGAGACTATGATGCAGACCCAGAACTGCCAAAGCAATCCAGAGGAAAAATAACAAAGCTGGAGTCATAAACCTCCCAGATGTCAGGTAATACTACAAAGCTACAGTAATCAAAAGAGCATGGTATTGGCACAAAAAAGACATATGGATCAATGGAACAGAATAGAGAACTCAGAAATAATCCCACACCCCTACAGTCAATTAATCTTTGACAAATTAGGCAAGAATATACAATGGAGAAAAGACAGTTTTTCAGCAATTGATGCTGGGAAAGCTGGACAGCCTCATGTAAATCAATGAAGTTAGAATCGTTTAAAGACCTAAATATAAGACACGACACCATAAAACTCCTAAAAGAGAACATAAGCAAAACATTCTTGGACATAAATCGTAGCAATATTATCTTAGATCAGTTTCCCAAGGCAAAAAAATAAAAGCAAAAATAAACAAATGGGACCTAATCAAACTTAAAAGATTTTGTACAGTAAAGGAAACCACCAACAAATAAAATGACAACCAACAGACTGGAACAAAATATTTGTAAATGATGCAACTGACAAAGGGTAATTTCCAAAATATACAAAGAGCTCATGCAACTCAATATCAAAAAAACAACCCAATCAAAAAATGCACAGAAGACCTAAGTAAACATTTCTTCAAAGAAGACAGATGGCCAAAAGGCACATGAAAAGATCCTCAACATCCCTAATTATTAGAGAAGTGCAAATCAAAATCAAAATGAGGTATCATCTCATGCCAGTCAGAATGGCCATCATCATAAAGTCTACAAATAATAAATCCTGAAGAGGGTGTGGAGAAAAGGGAACCCTCCTACACAGCTGGTGGGAATGCAAATTGGTGCAGCCACTATGGAGGTCCCTTAAAAAACTAAAAATAGAGCTCTCATATGATCCAGCAATCCCATTCCTGGGCATATATCCAGAAAATACAAAAAGTCTATCTCGAAAAGATACATGCACTCCAATGTTCATTGCAGCACTATTTTTAATAGGCAAGACATGGGAGCAACCCAAATGGCCATCAACAGATGACTGATTTACAAATACATAGTATATACATACACACACACACAATGGAATATTTCTCAGCTATAAAAAATGAAATATTGCCATTTGCAGCAACATGGATGGACCTAGAGAATTTCATACTAAGTGCAGTAAGTCAGAGACAAATATCATATGTTATCAATTATATATGGAATCTAAAAAAAATAATACAAATGAATTTATTTACAAAACAGAAACAGACTCATGGACATAAAAAACAAACTTATGGTTAGCAAAGGGGAAAGTAGGGGAGGGATAAATAGGACTTAAATAGGATAAATAGGGATTAACACACTCTATTATATACAAAATAGATAAGTGACAAGGGTTTACTGTATAACACAGGAAACAATGTTGAATATCTTGTAATAATCTATAATGTAAACTAATCTGAAATATATATATATATCTGAATCACTTTGCTGTATACCTAAAAGTAATGTGATACTGTAAATCAACTATACTTCAATAAAAGAATAAAAATTAATTTCCAGTCTCTTTTTGAAAACAGAAGCAGAGGGAATACTTCCAAACTCAATTTATGAGGCCAGTATTATCCTAATACCAAAACCAGACAAAGACATTACAAGAAAAACTACAGATAAATATCTCTCCTGAACATAGATTTAAGAATTCTCAACAAAATATTAGGAAATCAAGTCCAACAAGGTAAAAAAGGATTATACACCATAACCAAATGAGATTTATCCCAAGTCTGCAAGGTTGGTTCAACATTCAGAAATCAGTGTAATCCATCACATCAACAAGCTAAAAAAGAAAAATCTCACGAGCATATCAATGGATTCAGAAAAAAACATTTGACAAAATCCAAGACTCACTCATGTTAAAAATTCTCGGTTATTTTGGGATAAATAACTTCTTCAACTTGATAGAAAATATCTACAAAAATACCTACAGCCAACATCATACTTAATGGTGAATTACGCGAAGCCTTACCACTAAGATCAGGTACAAAGTTAAGAATGTTCCCTTTCACTATCCCTTTTCAACATTTTACTGCCAGTTTAGCTAATGCAATAAGAAAAGGAAATAAAAGTGTACAAATTAGGATGGAAGAAATCAAACTGTCTTTGTTTACAGATGATATAATTATCTATGTAGAAATCTGAAAGAATCAACAACAAAAAATGTCTAGAGTAAGTGATTCTAGCAAGGTTGCAGGATACAAAGTTAATATACAAAAGTCAATCACTTTCCTATATATTAGCAATGAACAAGTGGAATTTGAAATTAAAAACACAATACCATAATATTAGCACTAGTAATTTTATGTGGTCAATCAGTTATGAATTATGTAAAACCAACCATCTAAATAATTTCTTAAAATAATGAATATAATTAAAGTAATTAAAATAAACCCAAATCCTTATAGTGGTCAACTTATTTCACACTGATAAAATTACTAGTATGTAATGAATTCTTTTTTCCTTTTTTTTTTAAGAAAAAAATGTATACTGAATCAGAGATTTCTGTGCAGCATTTTGATTCTATATAGTTTTCAAGGTCATGTAGGACCTTAAGGGACATCTTAACATGTTCTCTCTGGATTATTCCTTTTGAGTAGCTTGAACTTCAATTAACATGAGTGTACTAAGGAAAAAGAACTGCACTAAAATTTAAGTCTAAACAGGTGTTGCAAGAGGACACTTTTTAATTAGGCTGTATTATTTTGTCTGTATGATTTATTATTGGTTTTGGTCAGTTGTTGTACAGCATCAATGTCAATGTGTTTGATTTCTGATTTTACTTCACAAACTAGGAAAAGCATTTGCCAGCAGACGAGAGTTCTGTTACATAGCTACAGGCAGGGTTCCTAAAAAACAGCATCCCCTTTATACTAAAAAAAAAAAAAAAAATTAATGTTTATTACTGAATAGAATGAAATACAGTTTAAAACTAGGATCCAGATGTCAGTCATGGAAGCAGACTGGTCCATCAAAGGAATCATAATTGAGGGTTTCAGACGGGGAGGAAAAGAACCCCCCCCCCCCGGGGGAACATGATAAAATTAGATCAGATTTGTGTGCACTGTTGATCCATATATTGAGGTCAGGAGGAACAGTGGCTGAACTGCACCATTTAGGAACTGCTATTCTTTGTCTCAGAAGTAATCTGAAACACTGCAGCAAAGTTTTCATAGAATAATTTAATTGGGTTATCTTGAGTACAACTTTCTAAGGGAAAAGAAGAACACTGGAAATTCACTGGAGGTCTAATTAACTGTAACTTTTATTCTGCTGTACCATTATCATTGTAGCATATATTCAATATGTAGAAATAGTTCTTCTGTTTTGTATTGTCTCCACAATACCTTCTCTTCCATGAGAACATTCTATGTTGTCAAAAGTAAGAAAAAGTTATCAGGGAAGATAGGATGGGTGAATTTATTTCTTTCTAGGTGATTTAAAAAAAATATGTTGGGCTTCCCTGGTGGCGCAGTGGTTGAGAATCTGCCTGCCAATGCAGGGGACACAGGTTCTAGCCCTGGTCTGGGAAGATCCCACATGCCGCAGAGCAACTAGGCCCGTGAGCCACAACTACTGAGCCTGCATGTCTGGAGCCTGTGCTCCGCAACAAGAGAGGCCGCGATAGTGAGAGGCCCATGCACCGCGATGAAGAGTGGCCTCCGCTTGCCACAACTAGAGAAAGCCCTCACACAGAAACGAAGACCCAACGCAGCCAAAAATAAATAAATAAATTTATTAAAAAGAAATACATATATGTTGAGAGTGTATGTGTGCGTTGAAGGTATGTTTGCCTTATTGTAATACTAAACCATGTAATAGTGTATTACTAGTGTTTTGTGATATTGAGATCTGACAGCACATCAAGATGTTTAGGTGAAAAAGCAAGGTAAAACAAGACAAAATAGAATCAAAACACAACAAATAAAGCCCTTTGGAAACAAAACCAAAAATTACTGTTTTCTTTTTTTTGGTCTTTCATGGGTTTTTTCCCCCATTATCAGAGGCAAATAAAAGGTTTTTTTCTTTTCATAATTTCTGTCTTGAAAACCTTCTGTGGTTATCAGTGGGAGAAAACTGAAGTCTTGGATAAAGCAGTTTAAGCCGTTAAGCACAAAGAATACTTATATATTTTTCACTTATATTCAATCACTCTTATCGGTGCATCAAACCCTCTGCTGGGATATGGAGAAGTGGGCTTTACTATTCAAACCTGACCTTGATCTTTCAAAGTACTATTTCAACAGCTAGATACAAAAGTCTTTAGGGAGTGAACACAGGAGTTTGATCATTTCCATGAGATACCACATTTGCATTGAGATAAACACAGTGGTTGGCCAACAGTCCTCATGTATACAATGGCATATTTTGAATGTCCCAATAAACTCGTGTTCTGATACCTGGTCTTGGAAAGAGCTATGATTCACACTGACAATATTTAGCTTCCATGTGGTTACCTGGGCTTGAAATTAGAAAGGCATCTCTGCTCCTTCCTCACCCCCTACTGAATAACAATGCTCATCAGTTCTGTTTTCAAATCCCTTGAGGAAGACTAATTTTACCCAATAAAGGCCTTTCTATCACTTAGGATATCTCTTGCCTAGATTGCTCCTTCAGCCTCTTAAAATGTCCCTGTGCCTCCAGCTTTTCTCCCTCCAATCCGGCTTTGGCATTGTAACCAGTGTGATCTTCCTAAAATATAAATGTGATTGCTTGCTTACCTGCCTCCAAACCCTGCTTATTTCTTTTGAGGAAAACTCCAAACTATTTTAAAGTCTTTCATGGTCTGCACCCTATATATCTTTCTAGTTACACTCACATAATGCTCCTTCCGTTTCATTCTATGCTCCTGCTTTCAGAATATCTTGTTCACAGACCATACCATTCTATTGCTATTTTCAACCCTATGACTTTGTACTTGCTTTAACTACCACCTCCTGCCCAGAATTTAACCCTCACTTCATTGCCTGCTTCATTCCACCTCAACTTTAAGAATAGGCTTAGATGGCATTTCCCCCAAGAAGCCCCAAGAGACCTCTTGTCATGGTTAGAGCACTGGAGTATCTGCATAATTCTGCTGAAGAACTGTGCACTATGAGTTAGAATTGTTTGCCCCTTTATAGGTTTAAAATGCCGAAAGGGCAAGTGCTCTTATTCATCAGAGTATCTAGCTCTGTTCCCTGTCTTGAACAGATGAAGAAACATGGGTATTCTGTTAAACTCTTCCCTTCACATGCCGGTGGAGGATCCTAGGAAGTTGTTATCCTTTCCAGTGGAAGAAAGAATCCTTGTCACATCTTGGACCACTGACTTACCCATCAAGTAGTTACAGGAGTCAGACTCAGAGGCCATATTCACTTCACATGCACCAGGACAGCTGCATTGGTAGTTAAAATAATGATGCAAGTGGCTAAAGAGTTACAGTCTTGAGCATACTGAGACCATTTCAGCTATTCTAGGCAAGTGGAACGTTTCTTAGGACCCTCCGCTAGGTATCCCCAGATGTAAAAACTAAAGGGAAAATCCATAGAAGATCGGGGGCAGGGTTATTCTCACATCCTGCACCAGCCCTACAGCTAGAGTCTGTTCTGTACTTTGAATATCACACTTCAGTGTAGCGATATGGATTTAAATACCAAGAGAATGACAATTTTTAGTGGCTAAACAGTCCTGGTTTACCCTATGATGCATGCAACCTTTCATGTAAAATCTCTTAAGTTTAAGAATATTTCCCACAACTTGAAGGGAGAAATTATCTAGAATCACTAAGCATACTTCATGCTACGTTTAGTATATAGTGTAGACCATATATAAATATCAAATGTAGTTTTAATGGTAATATAAAATTTTCAAGATACAGAAATAAAAAAGATTAAAAAGCACGCATCTTATCCCTCTCACACAAAGATCTTTACAAAGTAAAATTTAGATTATATTTTAAATATGTATTTTACATTTTTGCATTTTTTATATTTTACATTTTTTGATCTACATTTTTGATACTGTAGATCAGTTATCTCCTATTGTAAAGCAAGTACTTGTCAGGTCAAGTTTGAAGCACTAAAAATTACAAACAACTGTACTCATCTTTCCTGGGTCCTGGATAAGCAACAGGATACACAAACATAACCCCTTGGAAAGACTTTTAAAGATAATACACTATTCAGGCAAAGGCCAGTGATAAAATTCCTATGAGATATCAAACAAAACAATTTTCATATCACTACTGTAAATTCTTTTTTAATTACCAATAATCTTGCAGTATTTTCCATCAGTAAATGCTTAAAGATAACTGGAAGCAACTTATTTATAGTATAATTTAAAATGGAGGGACACATAAAATGGCATGCAGCTACATAAAAATCATCCTAACAGACTGACTAGGAAACCCTAATTGCAATGTGCAGACAAGATTGGTTCCCAAGGCCCACTTACCCTTGATATTTAGCACTATGTTTATGACAATAAGAAGACCTTTTATAATAAATGGAGAAAAAGAGATTTTTCCAATGGGTGCAGATAAATGGAAAACTCCTCTTTAACATATCACTATTTGGAGTACATAAAAGAAAATGAATATTAGAAGACCATGATTTCTAGACCATATAAAAGATAATTGAAGCATTAAAATAAGTACATAGTATACCAAACCACAGGACTTGTGAATCACAAAATATTATGAGATCTTAGAATGTAAAATAATTTTCCTTAATGAGTGAAACTGCATTCATATACACCCTGGGGATTTCTATACTAATACTTTAAGGTAACTAGGTATTAATATTTAGAATAGAATTTTTCTTTGGTCAAAGGGGACCAGGTTTAATAATGTTTATATAATAAGAAAGGAGCTAAGAATATACAACTGGGAAAGGAGAGTTTTTCTAATAAATGATATTGGAAAAACTGGATATCCACATGCAAAAGAATGAAACTAGACACTTATCTTATACCATACACAGAAATTAACATGTATTAAAGACTTAAATTTAAGACTTGAAATTGTAAAGCCCCTAGAAGAACCCATAGGCAGTAAGCTCCTTGACATCAGTCTTGGCAATGGTTTTTCTGGACTTGGCACAAAAAGCAAAGGCAATAAAAGCAAAATTAAACAAAGTAGGACTGCATAAAACTAAAAATAAATCTTTACAGCAAAGGAAAGCATCAATAAAATGAAAAGGCAACCTACAGAATGGAAAAAAAGCCTATATGAACTATGAGATACCATTAAGAGACACAATTATGTCTTATTGAAATTCCAGAAGAAGAAGAGTGGGAGAAAAGGGTCAGAGAGCTTATTTAAAGAAGTCATGAATGAGAATTTCATTAACTGGGGGGGAAATTTAGATAACCAAGTTCATGAAGCTCAGAGGTCTGCAGTGTTTCAACTCAAAAAGATCTTCTCTAGGACACATTATAATAAAACTGTCTAAAATCAAAAACAAAGAGTAAATTTAAAACAGTAAGAGAGGGCTTCCCTGGTGGCACAGTGGTTGAGAGTCCGCCTCCTGATGGAGGGGACACGGGTTCGTGCCCCGGTCCGGGAAGATCCCACATGCCACGGAGCGGCTGGGCCCGTGAGCCATGGCCGCTCAGCCTGCGCATCCAGAGCCTGTGCTCTGCAACGGGAGAGGCCACAACAGTGAGAGGCCCACGTACCGCAAAAAATAATAATAATAATAAAAATAAAAACTAAAAAATAAAAACAGTAAGAGAAAATAAATTCTCACATACAATGAAAGCTACATAAGACAATCAGCAGAATTCTCAGCAGAAACCTGTAAAACCAGGAGAAAGTGGAATGATATATTCAAAGTACAGTAAGAAAAAAACTGCCAACGAAGAATACTTTACCCAGAAGAACTGTCTTTAGAAACAGAGAGACAAAAATTTTCTCAGACAAAAAAAAAAAAACGTTTTGGGAGTTTATCACTGCTAGTCCTGCTTTACAAAAATGGCTAAAAGGATTTCTTTCAGTTAAAATGAAAGAAGACTAACAATATGAAGACACATCAAAATATAATATAAAACTCACTATAAAGCTAAGAATATGGACAAATTCAGAATACTCTAATACTGTAATGGTGCTTCATCAATCACTTTTAACTCTGATGTAAAAGTTAAAAGACAAATATTAAAATAACTACAACTATAATAATGTGTTAAATGGGTACATCATATATAAATTGTGACATCAATAACACAAAATGTGGGAGGAGGAGAAGTTAAATATAGAGTTTCTGTACACAAAGGTAAATACAGTAGGTAGTGGATGAACCACTTATAAAGCTAGTATGAAGGTTAAAAGACAAAAGTAGTGAAAATAACTATTATAAGAATAATTAGTTAAGGTACTCACAAGATTAAAAAAATGTAAAATGTGACATCAAGAATATAAAACATGGGGGGTAATAATGATGTTGGGCTTTAAATGGGATCAAACTTAAGTTGTTATCGACTTAAAATACACTGTTATATATAAAAGTTGTTATATGTAAGCCTCATGGTAATCACAAAGGAAAACCTATAGTAAATACAAAATAAGGAGAAAGTAATATAAGCATATTCCTAAAGTCATCAAACCACAAAGGAAGAGAGCAAGAGAAGAATGAAGGAAAAAAGAACTACAAAAAACAGCAAGAAAACAATGAACAGAATGGCAATAAGCACATACGTATTAGTGATTACTTTAAATGAAAATGGACAAAATTCTCCAACCAAAAGAAATAGAGTGGATGAATGGATGAAAAAAAGAAAAAAACATGACCCATCCATATGCTGCCTACAAGAGATTCACTTTAGACGTAAGGACACACACAGACTGAAATCGAAGGAACGGGAAAAAGATATTCCATGTAAATGGAAATCGAAAGAAAGCTAGACTGGCTCTACTTATATCGTACAAAATAGACTTTGAAACAAAGACTTTAATAAGAGACAAAGAAGGGCATTACATAATGATAAAGAGGTCAATCTAACAAGAAGATTTAACATTTGTAAATACTTATACACACAACATAGGAGCGCCTAAATATATAAAGCAAATATTAACAGATCCAAAGGGAGAAACAGCAATACCATAACAGTAGTGGACTTCAATACCCCACTTACATCAATGAATAGCTCATTCAGGCAGAAAACCAATAAGGAAACATTGACCTGAAATGATAATATTAGACCAGATGAACTTATCACATATTAATAGAACATTCCATCCCAAAGCAACAAAATACACATTCTTCTCCAATACACATGGAGGGCTTTCGAAGACAGATCATATGCTAGGTCACAAAACCAGTCAATAAATTTAAGAGGACTGAAATCATATCAAGCATCATTTCCAACCACAATGGTATGAAACTAGAAATTAATTACATGAGGAAAACTTAAAAAGTAATAAATAGGTGAAGATTAAGCAAGATGCTATTTAATGATCAATGGATCAAAGAAGAAATAAAAAGAAAATTTAAAAATACACAGTGAGACAAATGAAAATGGAGATGTAATATAGCAAAATTTATGGGATGCAGCAAAAGCCGTTCTAAGACGAAAGTTCATAGCAAAAAATGCCTACTTCAGGAAACTCGAAAATGTTAAAATAAAAACTTTTATACCTCAAGAAACTAGAAAAAGGACAAATGAAGCACAAAACTAATGGAAGGAAATAACAAAGATTAGAGCAGAAATAAATAAAACAGAGACTAAAAAAGGCAATAGAAAAAATCAGTGAAATTAAGAGCTGGTTCTTTGAAAAGATAAGCAAATTTGACAAACCTTTAGCTAGACTCATGAAGAAAAAAAGAGAGAGAACTCATAATTAGAGGTGAAAATGTTACAACCGATATCACAGAAATACAGAGAATAAGAAACTACTATGAATAACTGTACACCAACAGATTGGACAACCTTGATAAATGGAAGAATCATAGAAACATTCAACCTTCAGACTGAATCATGAAGAAATACTAAATCTGAACAGACCAATTACTATTAAGATGATTGAATCAGTAATCAAAAACCTCCAACAAACAAAAGTTCAGGACCAGATGACTTCATCAGTGCATTCTACCAAGAATTCAAAAAATTAACAGCAATGCTTCTCAAACTCCTCAAAAAAACCTAAGAGGAGGAATACTTCTAAACTCATTTTACAAGACCAGTATTAACCCAATACCAAAACCAGATAAGGAAGCCACAAGTTAAATGACAGACCAATATCCTTGATGAACATAGATACAAACTTCAACAAAATATTAGTAAACTGAATTTAACAATACATTAAAATGCTTATACATCATAACCAAGTGGGTTTTATTTCAGGGATGTAAGGATCGTTCAACTTCCACAAATCAATGTGAAACACCACATTTAAAAAATGAAGTGTAGATTCCATATATATGTGTTAGCATATGGTATTTGTTTTTCTCTTTCTGACTTACTTCACTCTGTATGACAGACTCTAGGTCCATCCACCTCACTACACATAACTCAATTTCGTCTCTTTTTATAGCTGAGTAATATTCCATTGTATATATGTGCCACCATCTTCTTTATCCATTCATCTGTCGATGGATACTTAGGTTGTTTTCATGTCCTGGCTATTGTAAATAGAGCTGCAATAAACATTGTGGTACATGACTCTTTTTGAATTATGGTTTTCTCAGGGTATATGCCCAGTAGTGGGATTGCTGGGTCGCATGGTAGTTCTATTTTTAGTTTTTTAGGGAACCTCCATACTCTTCTCCACAGTGGCTGTATCAATTTACATTTCCACTAGCAGTGCAAGAGGGTTCCCTTTTCTCCACACCCTCCGCAGCATTTATTGTTTGTAGATTTTTTGATGATGGCCATTCTGACTAGTGTGAGGTGACACCTCATTATAGTTTTGATTTGCATTTCTCTAATGATTAGTGATGCTGAACTTGAGGACATGGGGAGGGGGAAGGGTAAGCTGGGATGAAGTGAGAGAGTGGCATGGACATATATACACTACCATATATAAAATAGATAGCTAGTGGGAAGCAGCCACATAGCACAGGGAGACCAGCTTTGTGACCACCTAGAGGGGTGGGATAGGGAGGGTGGGAGGGAGATGCAAGAGGGAGGAGATATGGGGATATATGTATAGCTGATTCACTTTGTTATGCAGCAGAAACTAACACACCATTGTAAAGCAATTATACTCCAATAACGATGTTAAAAAAGAAATTAAAAAATGAAGGATAGAAATTATATGATCATCTCAGTAGATGCAAACAAAAGCATTTGACAAAATTCGATATCCATTATGATGAAAAACTGTCAATAAAGTGGGTGTAGAGGGAATGTAGCTCAACATAAGAAAGGCTATGTATGACAAGCCCACAGCTAACATCATACTCAATAATGAAAACCTGAAAGCTTTTCCTTTAAGATCAGGCACAAGACAAGGATGCCCACTCTCACAACTTTTATTCAACATAGTATTGAAAGTCCTAGCCAGAGTATATAGGCAAGAAAAACAAATAAAAGGCATCCAAATTGGAAATGAAGAAGTGAAACTGTCACTACTTGCAGACGACATAATATTATGCATAGAAAACTCTAAAGGCTCTATCAAAAGACTTTTAGTACAAATAAATATACTCAGTAAAGTTGCAGGTTACAAAATCAATACACAAAAATCGGATGTATTTCTATACGCTAATAATAAACTATCAGAAAGAGAACTGAAGAAAACAATCTCATTTACAATTACATCAAAAAGAATAAAATACCTAGAAATAAATTTAACCAAGGAGGTGAAAGACCTGTGTACTGAAAACTATAAAATATTAATGAAAGAAATTGAAGATGCAAATAAATTGAAAGATATTCTGTGTTCATGGACTATACTAATTAATATTGTTAAAATTACCATATTACTCAAAGCAATATACAGATTTGATACAATCTCTATCAAAATTCAAATGGAATTTTTTCACAGGAATAGAATAAACAGCTATAAAATTCTAGTGGAATCTTAAAAGATCACAAATAGCCAAAGCAACCTTAAGAAAACACACAGACACAAAGTTGGAGACAGCACACTACCTGATTTCAAAATATACTACAAAGCTATATTAATCAAAACACTTGTACATCTTTGGTGGGAATGTAAACTGGTATAGCAACTATGGAAAACAGTATGGAAGTTCCTCAGTAAGTTAAAAATAGGGTTACCATAGGATCCAGCAATTCTACTTCTTGGTATTTACCCAAAGGAAATGAAATCATTATCTTGAAGAGATATTAGCACTCCCATGTTCACTGCAGTCTATTTTCAATAGCCAAATTATGGAAACAACCTAAGTGTCCACTGACCAATGAATGGATAAAGACAATGTGACATATTAAAGAAAATGTGATATATATGTATACATATATAAACAGTAAAATATTATTCTGACATGAAATCCTGCCATTTGCAACAACACACATAAACCTAGAGGACATTATGCAAGTGAAATAAGCAAGAGGGAGAAAAATACTGCATAATTTCACCTATATTTAGAATATATTAAAAAATTCAAACTCATAAAAGTAGAGAATAGAATGCTCTTTACCAATGGTCTCAATGTATGCTAAGAATGTAGATTTCAGGTGCGCTCAGCTCACAATCAAAATGGTAACTTTCTGAGATGTTACTTAGCTTAACTGTAGTAATCATTTCACTGGGTATATATCAAGTGATCATGTTGTACACCTTCAATATAGACAATTTTGTTCCAAAAATAAGATAAATTTTCTCTCTCCTAGGCAGACATTTTTCTGAGTTTTAAATATATTTCTTCTATTAACTTTTAATTTCATATAATGTTGCTCTACCACGTGTTTGCACCGTGAATTGTTTTGTGTAAAATATTGGAAAGAGAATAGCTTGGTAGTGCAAGACAGGTGCCAAAAAGAGCACTGATGTTCACATACTATCAGAAAAATTTTAATCATCCCTATAATATTCTTATACTCTGCTTGGTTTTTCCTATTCCCTAAACACATTCCCTTACTTTCAATCACCATTGGAAGGCTTTTAGAGTATGACTAACCTTAGGATTTTCCAACTTTTAGGGGACAGAGAACACATTTTTAACAGGTTATATCCATTTCATGACTGGTACCCAGATTACATAAACTGAAGCCTGGTAGTTGTTTGCTTGTTGTGTTGTTCTTTCAATGTGGCACCGCTGACATAAGAGTAGAGAGATATTTTCAATAAAATGTAGGGTTAAATGGTGGTCTTAGTTTTCAGTAATGTGCAATTTTTAAATTGTTTTTTCTGTCTACGGGTATTTTAGAGAGAAGCCTGGTGTGATTGCATGTGCCTGAAAGGTAGATGACATTTTAGCAATACATATTTATACCTTTGAAATAAATTTTAAAAAGTAACATTGAAAAGGAAAGTAACATTGAACTTCATATATCAAAAAGGTGTGATAATATAAAATCCATCTTCAGTGCCTGGCATTGAATGAATGAATAATAAATTTATCTTTTATTTTTAAAGTTATTTGTAAAGCCTGTTCAAAATATTGGCATGCAACCCAGAATATTAAGACTACAATTTTAAATGTAACGTGACAATATTCACTTCTATTTTGTAATTTGTTCCTATCAATAACTTAATATTTGATTACAGTTTATCAATATGAAATTTTCTGGTTATAAGTTCTGAGGGGATGGGAGAAAATTGGGATCTATAATTTTTAATTAATATAACAATGTTATCACTAAACTATTTTAATTACCAAAAGTTATGACACAAAGCTTTTTAAAGCAATATGGCAATATTGATGTACATCATTCTCTTGTTAAGATCCATGTGCTTAACAGAGAAAACAGACAACAGGGGTGTGTGTGTATATAATTGTATAAATAGTGTGGCCACTTGCACCCTGCATGCGGTCACATTCATTAGAAATTACCTATCCTGTAATTTTGTTATTACCTTTGGCTCTAATAAAGGAACCATACCATTGGTGTAGGTAATTTTTTTTTTCCCCACTATCTGATGTGCCTAGCAGCAACTTTCTGCTAGGAGGAGTAGAACATGCAGTTAAATATATATACTCTGATATACTTTGTAATTAGTTTCTCAGAAACAAGAGCAGTGTTTTGAAAAGCACATGCAGTTCTGAATGAGAACAATTTTAAATGATTTTCATTGTTGGTTCCTTTATTTTCCTGTTCCTGCTTATGCTGTTTTCCAAATGATTGATTTCATAATCACTGGGTTTTACTTGATAAATGAAAATTATTGCAAGCAATCTCCATTATGCAATGAAATTTGATGTGCTAACAATACATTGAATCTATATTTTTCTCTTTCATATTTCATGGAACATACACACACATGCACACACACATACACGGAAGCAAAAATGCTAACTTCAAATTTCACACTGTTGCTCTGATTCATTTCCAGCTTTTAAATTTTCACTTTTAGAAAGGGAATTATCCCTTAACCATTTGAAACTAAATTCTAAAAGAATTTTCATAAATTATACTTTATTCTAGGATTTATACTTAATAACACACTATTAGAATAAAAACAGAAACAAGTTTCCTAGGTTGTAGTTGAAGGGGCTGTATTAGTGTCCTAGGGCTGCTATAACAAAGTATCAAAAACTAAGTTACTTAAAACAACAGAAATTTGTTGTTTCACAGTTCTGGAGCTAGAAGTCTGAAATCAATATGTTAGCAGGGCCATTGCTCCTTCTGAAACCTGTAGGGAAATCCTTCTTTGCCTCTTCTAAGCGTCTAATGGTTTGCTGACAATCATACACGATCTTTAGCTTACAGCTGCATAACTCCAACCTCTGTTGGATAACATTTGTTATCACATGGTGTTCTCCCTGTATCTCTGTGTCTGCACATAGCTGTCTTCTTACAAGGGCAACAGTGGTAACGGATAAGGAGTCCTCCCTGCTCCAGGGTGTCAGCATCTTACTTAACTAATTGCATCTGCAACAATTCTTTCCAAATAAGGTCTCATTCTGAAGTACTAGGGGTTAAGAGTTTATATATATATAAAATATTTTTTTTAATTTTTATTTTTATATTTATATATATATAAAATATATCAGACCCTTCTCATAAAACAGAATTAAAATGCCACATATTTATTGAACAATTGTGATTTTATGTATTTCTGGGCCATTAAATCTTTTAAGGAAGGAAAGATTTGTTTGATTTCAAGTATTGATAAATTGACAATATTTTAATGGGAATAGTATTATTCCTACATAAAATTTCTACATAGAGGACAAACACAGGATGATATTTGATTCATTAATCTGTTTGTCTTGAAACCCTATTGCCCTATTAACAATACTGTATCATGTGAACAATGCCTAGACTCACTTCAAAAGTCATTGAAAGCCTGCATGTACACTAGATTTACTGAGACATCAGAATTTCATTTCATGAATTCCAAAGTTTTAGTTATACCTTGGAGAGTTTTTATGGGTCTTCTAATTTGATTCTGTGCAAATTGGAAAACTGGAAAATTAGCAGCATATTGTCAGTACCTAAGTTTTAGGAAAGAGTCAATGACAAAAAGCCTGAGAGAAAAAATTAGTCAATATGGCTGGGAAATGGAGAATTAAGGTACATTTACCAAATGGATTTTCTCTAATCTGTGTACTTTCAAATATATTTTGGAATAAATAAACCTGAGCATGAACTCCTACATGTTTTTCAATCCTTACAGATTCAAAGAGAATGTCTAATCTGAAAGCCCAAAAAGGTACACTAAGTTTGTAGACTTTATTAACAATTTTGCTAATAGCCATCTTGTATAATTTATAATGATTCAAACATAGGAGAACTGAGAAGCAATTTATTCCATATGTCAATTTTTGTATTTATGTTGACCCAATATGCCAACAGTCAAAACAAACACAAAATCATCAACTAAACTACAGTTTAAGATGCAGACGTAAAGACGCAGATGCAGAGAACAGACTTGAGGACACGGGGTGGGAGGGAGGGGAAGCTGGGACGAAGAGAGAGAGTAGCATTGACATATATACACTACCAAATGTAAAATGGATGGCTAGTGGGAAGCTGCTGCATAGCACAGGGAGATCAGCTCCATGCTTTGTGATGACCTAGAGGGGTGAGATAGGGAGGGTGGGAGGGAGGCTCAAGAGGGAGGGGATATGGGGATATATGTATACATATACCTGATTCACTTTGTTGTACAGCAGAAATTAACACAACATTGTAAAGCAATTATACTCCAATAAAGATATATATAAAAAACCTACAGTTTAAAAGTTCAATAGTTAACGTAGAATGTAACTGAATATCTCTCTATATAGGCATATACACACAAACCACACAACATGCATAAAAATATAAATAACAGTTTACATTTCTGTTCCACCTCTGTGATTTGGAATGGTTTTGGCTTGGGTACTGAAATATTTGAATCCTACAAATTCACAGGAAACCAAAGAATCACTACTTGAGTTCTCAACCAAGAAGCTGCATTTTGTTTGTAAAAGGTGCAAAGACTGAAACTTAAGGTATAAAATTTTTTTAAATAAATCCAAATTTGGTGATGAAGTTGTAATAAGTAGCTCTGATGGCAGGCTAGAGCTTAAAAATTAAACTGAGCATAAAATTTAATAGTTGAGCATTATTGAAAGTATCAGTTAAACTACTGTTTTTCATCTGTGAATTGAGGAAAACAATTATTACCTCACAGGACTTTTATGCGGATTAAATGAGATGGTAAACTTATAACTGTCTTATTGTAGATGAAAAATAGATATTTATTCATTTCACTTCTTTCTGCCTTCTCTTTCCGTGCTGTTTGAATTAAATCCTTTGATTCAGTTTCTCTTTTGCAAATTGAAACAATTAATGTACTACACATATGGTTTCCCTAAGAACTAGTAAATACAATATTAAAAGTGGTAAATATATGTCTTATCTGGAAAAAAAAAGAAAAACATAAAGAAACAAGCCAATTCTGGACATACTAAGATTTCTCTTATATAAGGATTTAGCAGAAATCTAGCAACTGTCAAGATTAATTTAACAAACAGACACAGCAGCCAGGCTAGTTTAGGACCTTAACTGGAATAATGAAGGCTCTGAGTGACCAAGATTAGCAATGTATATAACCTAAAATTGGAAGAGACCTGACTTATCCTACCATCTCTGGTATACTTTCCACCAAAATTTATGCCACCATCTTCAATTAAAACTGCTCGTGACCTTAACTGGTCTTCCATTTTCCAATCCTGTCCTCTTTAAGCATAGCTCAAAGTAGCAAACAAATTAATTTTAAAAATTTCATTAAGTTCATGTCACCTCCCTGCTATTTAGAATAAAATAGTGCCCTCCCATGTTATTTAGAATAAAAATGTTATTCCTCCAGTGCTCTTCCATGTTATTTGGAATAAAAACCCAGACTCCTTACCAAGTACCTCAAAGGCTTTGTATGCTCCCTTGCCTGTCTCTTCAAACCTTATGTACTACCTCTCTGTTCTTTATCCTTCTACAGCCACAAAGCCTTCCCAATGTTAGATGTAACACAGTGAGAGGTTGTGTTATACAGTTTTATATAAACTTTTTTTATATTTTTACTGTGGTATCCCCAGCTGTGGTACTGTGGTACTATGGTATCCACAGTCTCAATAAACACATATTGAGATTAATTAATTTCAACTCTGCTTTTTTCTATGATGTACGGCCAAGCTAACTGAACTGAATAAACTTACTGAGCACATAATGTCGATAAGGCATAGAGTTATGTATTATGCAGAAATATAGAAGTTGACAATATGTTCTTTCCCTCAAAGTTTATAATCTATTAAGGGATATTGATATAAAAAACAATGTAATAAAGTTTAAATTAATAAATGCTATAAAACAGTGTGCATAGAAATATTTGAGAGGAAATTCATTTTTATTCAGGAGGAGGCATTTAAGCTAGGTCTTAAAATATGGATAATATCTTAAAATTATCATCACCAGTGTTATTACATAAGTAATATTGAATCATATTAATGAATATCAAAGGAAATGTAAAAATCACCGATAATCCTAATACTTCAGAAAATTAAATATTTGGTTCCTTTTCCTTCTAATCTCTGTTTATGCATTCATACTATTTGTACAGTTGCAATTGGGATATATAATACATTCAACTTTTTCTTCTACTTATTAATAGCCATAAAGTTTAAAAAATTTTTACTTACAATTTTCAGTTTAATGACTGCATAATATTCCAGAGTTGATTAACCAAAATTTAGCTAACTTTTTCAAATTGTTATTTAATTTCTTTTCAGTTATTCCTTAAAATATATACCTTTGTAATGAACATGCCTAAGCACATAGCTACTTAAGAATCAGTACGATTTCAACAATGAAAATGAGAAAAATTTCATTCTAGAGATAGGAAATAAACAAAGACAGTACACAACCTAGCTACAGAATAATTGTTGCAATTTAGGATTAAAGGAATTTAAGACATTATCCACTTACACTGTCTCATTTTCCAGATGAGGAAACTGAGGTTCATACAAGTTAAGTGACTTTTCGAGGATGACATGGCTAGTCGGTAGTGTAAGAACAAGGTTCAATCTATATTACTCTAGTTCCCATAGCAACCCTAATCTGCAACTACCAAACACTCTAATTATGAAAACTTAACACATCATTTAAGATATGGTATTTTAGCACTGGATATCTGGTAATGTCTGTTTAATGCTCATTCTTCATTCAGTCCCTCTTTTGGTTCCTCAGTCATGCTTTATTTCTGATATTTGACGGACCTACTTATCTATCTCAAGTATTTTATGTTATCCTACCATGACTATATACATGTACATATAATTATGTATATATATATATATATATATATACATACACATACATCGTTCTATACAATTGCCTGCTTTGTTTCCTGTGATTTTTTAAAAAAATACAATGAAATCTTATATGGATTTTTCTCTATTTGAATTCTGAGGCTGGTTTGTGCATGCATGTATGTGTGTGCATATGTATGTGTATGTTTCAGTCATTAGACTGTCAATGGATAGAATTTAGTTGTCTTTGCACTGTGATCTCTACTTCCAGAAACACATAAAATGAATTATGAATATTCAACCACGAGGATATTTTATATAACACATTAGATGTAATAATTTGGTATCATGATTCCTATGCAAAAAAGTAAATCCTTCACCAATGGTGGGATGATGGTGCCGGTAAATTCAATCTTAAGCCAAATAATACATTTTATAGTCTAAACATCTCTTTTTTTTTTTTAAGTTTTAGTTAGAGTAGTTTCTATGTACAGATATGATTTTTTTATTTTCTATTTTTTTTGGCTGCATTGGGTCTTTCTTGTTGCACGTGGGCTTTGTCTAGTTGCAGTGAGCAGGGGCTACCCTTCATTGGGGTGCATAGGCTTCTCATTGTGGTGGCTTCTCTTGCTGTGGAGCACGGGCTCTCTAGGCACATGGGCTTCAGTAGTTATGACCCGTGGGCTCAGTAGTTGTGGCTCACAACCTCTAGAGCACAGGCTCAGTAGTTGTGGGTTTAGTTGTTCTACGGCATGTGGGATCTTCCCAGACCATGGATCAAACCTGTGTCCCCTGTGCACTGGCAGGCGGATTCTTAACCACTGCGCCACCAGGGAAGTCCCCCACCTCTCCTACTTATTAATTCACCACATTAGGATGGGAAATCTTTTCCTTTAATTCCACTGCAATTTTAGGTCAATGTACACTACCATCTCAACATTTTTAAAGCCAACCATCATTTTCAAGGGCCCTGACAAAATATGTTGTTTTCTGAACTTTGTAATTTCCTACTCAGAGAAAAAAATCACTTTACCTCAAATGATTTGCTTCTCTTGAAATTGTGTGTTCTTTTTATACATAAGAACGTACATAGAACCCCACCAAGAAAACATTTTTTATAAATCCAACATTTTTTTATCAGAACCATTTGCAAAATCAATAATAGGATCCTGTCTGAGATGACTTGGCAAATTATTCCAAAACTCAAATCTTAATAACAATGTATACAAATACGTTTCTTAGAGCACAGCATCTTCAATTAAATCATGAATTCAAAGCAGCCTAAGCTATGCTACTCTGTATGTGTGTGTGTTTCTTTTTAATATGCCCAGGAATTATTGTGCAGAGAGAAGATGTGACCTGTGAAATTCAAGAGGAAAAACAGCAGCATTTTTCATTACAAGGCAACCAAGTAGATTCAAGCAGAGAGCTGTCCTCATAAAATCACTCCATAGATTATATCACATGGTGAATAATGTTCTGAAATGGAATTACATAACACATGAGCTACTTTGCAAAGTATGAAAATGAAGTTTTGATTATGCAGGAATGGAACAAAATCAAACAGAAAAAATAGTTTTAAAATAATGCACCTAAAGTATGTTTTACAGAAAAATGAGCAGGTATTATACATAGATATAGATATAAATAGATATAGATAGAGATATATAGAGGTATATTAAGAATAGGTTGGGCTGATCATAGATTCTAAAATAAGTACTTGATAGATTGAAGATTATTACATAGTCATAATACACTTGTTTAAATTCAGTTTAACTTTTAAGGAAATATACACTGAGAAAATCATATATTCTTAGAAGTAGAAAGTACTTCAGAGTTCAACTCTATTGTATGGCTGAGGATTAAATCTTTATCAAAAGTAGAAAGTCATTTGAGTAGAATCCCAGTTTTTAAACTTTCCCCTTACTAACTGTATGACTCTGTAAGATCACGTGATTTCCTGAGTTTCAGTTTCACCCTCTGCAAATCTCACACAATACCTCTATGGAAGCACACAGCTGACTCTGGCTGCCATAAGAAAAAGGGGTTTATTAGAAAAATCTTGTAGCATCAATGGGAGGCTAAAAGACCAGCTAAATCTGAGGACAAAATTAAAAGAAGCCAGAAAGAAGAGTGGACTCCTACATTACTAACAGTCAAATCAGTTGTTTTTGACTTGGCACACATCTTTTTCAGGTAACATACCACAATTCTATCTTACTCAATTTTACCTCATTTCAAACCCTCCCATACACAAGTTGTGAACTTATTCTGAGTAACTGTAAACCCATTTCTGGGTCAATTACTTAAGGTCTTATATAATTAATGGAAACACTACAAATGAAAATGTAGTTTTCTGTTGTTGTTATTGTTAGTTGGTTTGTTCATTGGTTGTTGTTTTGTCTTTTTTTTTTTTAAGCACATGTAGATATATAGAATAGTTGGGTTAGCCTTAATAAAATTTTTGATGCTTGATGGAGGCCAAAGTTTCACGGTGAGGTAAAAATACTATTAAAACCATTAGACTGAAACCACAGTGCTTTATCTATTAGGCATGCAAATAAGAAGGTAAAGCATCAGGGCTAATTTTAAAGTAGTTTAAATGCAAGGTACTGTGATTTAAGGTCTGCCAGAAGGAGTGATTGCTTAAAAGTTTCTGTCTCAACAGTATGTGACCATCTTTTACTACCCTTATAAAAAAAATATATATATTTTAAATGTTATCTGACAAAAAATATCTTTTATCTCAATTTGTATTTTTTAAATTGTGAGATTAAACATTTTACTATTTATTTAATAATTTCTGCATTCTTTATTTTTTTTTACAGGAGCATTAATTGCAATTTTTAATTTTTTAAATTAATTTTTATTGGAGTATAGTTGCTTTACAATGTTGTGTTAGTTTCTACTGTACAGCAACGTGAATTAGCTATACATATATCCTCTTTTTTTTGGATTTCCTTCCCATATAGGTCACCACAGAGCATTAAGTACAGTTCCCTGAGCTATAGAGTAGTTTCTCATTAGTTATCTACTTTATACCCAGTATCAGTAGTGTATATATGTCAATCCCAATCTCCCAATTCATCCTACCCACCCCGCTTTCCCCCTTGGTATCCACACATCATACGGAGTGAAGTAAGTCAGAAAGAGAAAAACAAATATCATGTATTAACGCATATATGTGGAATCTAGAAAAATGGTATAGATGATCTTATTTGCAAAGCAGAAATAGAGACACAGGTGTAGAGAACAAATGTATGGATGCATTCTTTTCTGAAAAAATTATGCCTTTTAGCCATTTACCTACTAAAAACTTAGCATATTTAAGAGGGGATTAGAGAACAAAATAAATATTGAACCAAAAAGAGAGTTATAGTAGAAATGGTACTGCTTAAATTTCTGAAAGCATTTATAAGTTTTCACAGGATCTTTAAGTCTCTTAAGGATCAACAGTAACATAGTATAGGGAACTTAGAGCCATTGTTAGGTTTTGCAAAGACATTCATGTTATTGCATTGTTGGATGAAAACCATAAAGTCTAGGATTTAACAATGTTGGGTGGAAGGACTTCCCTGGTGGTCCAGCGGTAAAGAATCCACCTTTTAATGCAAGGGATGTGGATCCCATCCCTGGTCAGGGAACTAAGATCCCACATGCCGCAGGGCAACTAAGCCCACGTGCCACAACTACTGAGCTCACGTGCCTCAACTACAGCCCACGTGCCACAAACTACAGAGCCCACACGCTCTGGAGCCTACATGCCACAACTAGAGAGAGAAAACCCGCATGCCACAACTAGGGAGAAGCCTGCGCACCACAATGAAGAGCCCGCATGCTGCAACAAAAGATCCCGTGGGGCTTCCTTGGTGGCGCAGTGGTTGAGAGTCCACCTGCCGACGCAGGGGACACAGGTTCATGCCCTGGCCCGGGAAGATCCCACATGTCGTGGAGCAGCTGGACCCATGAGCCCTGGCCACTGAGCCTGCGCGTCAGGAGCCTGTGCTCCACAACGGGAGAGACCATGACAGTGAGAGGCCCACGTACCACAAAAAAGGAAATAAAAAAGACCCCGCATACCTCCTCAATGAAGATCCTGTGTGCCGCAACTAAGACCCGATGCAGCCAAAAATAAATAAATAATAAAATTTTAAAAAAAATGTAGAGTGGAGAAACAAGCATAAATAGATGCAGATATATCACACATGCAGATATATATTCTAAGAGGATAGTTTATAGTGATACAAGACTACCTCAAGAAATAAGAAAAATCTCCAATACATAACTTATACTTTAACTAGAAAAAGAAAATCCAAAGTAAGTAGAAAATAAGAGACAAAAAATGAAAAGATCAATAAAAGTAAGAGCTGATTCTTTGAAAAGATAAACAAAATTGACAAACCTTTAGCCAGACTCATCAAGAAATAAAAGAGGGAGCCCAAATGTAAAATCAGAAATGGACGAGAAGTTACAACTGACACCACAGAAATACAAAGGATCATAAGCGATTACTACCAACAATTATATGCCCAAAAAATTGGACGACCAAGACTGAATCAGGAAGAAATATAAAATATGAACAGACCAATTACAATTAATGAAACTGAATCAGTAATTTAAAAAAACTGTCAACAAACAAAAGTCTAGGAGCAGACAGCTTCTCAAGTCAATTCTTCCAAACATTTAAAGAAGATTTAACACCTATCCTTCTCAAACTATTACAACAAGTTGAAGAAGATGGAACACTTCTGAATTCAAATTATGAGGTCAACGTCACCCTGATACCAAAAACCAAACAAAGAAAAAACAAAAAAAGAAACTTACAGGTCAGTATCACTGAGAACATAGATGCAAATCCTCACTAAAATGTTAGAAAACTGTATTCAACAGTATAATGATCATACACCATGATCAAGTGGGATTTATCCCAGGGACGCAAGGATGTTTCAATATCTGCAAATCAGTTAATGTGATAAACCACATTACTAAATTAAAGAATAAAATCATATGATCATCTCAACAGATGCAGAAAAAGCTTTTGACAAATTCAGCAACTGTTTATGTTAAAACTCTCAACAAAGCGGGTATGGAGAAAACATACTTCAACATAATAAAGGCTAAATATGACAAACCTCAGCCACATCATACTCAACAGTAAAAAGTCAAAAGCATTTTCTCTAAGATTAGAAACAAAACAAGGATATGCACTCCTGCCACTTTTATTTAACACAGTACTGGAAGTTCTAGCCATCGAAATGAAACAAGAGAAGGAAATAAAAGGGATCCAAATTGGAAAGGAAGAAGTAACACTGTCAATATTTGCAGATGGCATGATACTATACATAGAGAATCCTAAAGATGCTACCAGAAAACTACTTTAATGCACAGAAATTTCTTGCATTCCTATACACTAATGATGAAAAATATGAAAGTGAAATCAAGAAAACACTCCCATTTACCACTGCAACAAAAAGAATAAAATATCTAGGAAAAAATGTAACTTAGGAGACTGACACTGATGAAAAAAATTGAAGATAAACAAATGGAAAACCATACCCTGCTCATGGATTGGGAGAATTCATATTGTTAACATAACTGTACTACCCAAGGCAATCTACAGGTTCAGTGCAATCCCTATCAAAATACCAAGAGCATTTTTCACAGAACTAGAATATTCTAAAATTTGTATGGAAACACAAAAGACCTCAAATAGTCAAAACAATCTTAAAAAAGAAGAACAAAGCTGGAGGTATCATGCTCCCTGATTTCAAACTATACTACAAAGCTACAGTAGTCAAAACAGTATGGTACTGGCAAAAAAGACACAGATCAATGGAACAGAATAGAGAGCTCAGAAGTAAACCCATGCACCTATATGCACAACACAGGAGGCAAGAGTATACAATGGGGAAATAACAGCCTCTTCAGTAAATGGTGTTGGGGAAACTGGACAGCTACATAAAATAGAACCAAACTGGACTACTTTCTCACACCATATAAAAAATAAATTCAACATGGATTAAAGATTTAAGTGTAAGACTTGAATCCATAAAACTCCTAGAAGAAAACATAGGCAGCATGCTCTTTGACAGTGGTCTTAGCAATATTTTTTGGGATATGTTGTCTCAGGCAAGGGAAAAAAAGCAAAAATAAACAAATGGGACTACATCAAAGAAACGAGCTCACGCACAGCAAAGGAAACTGTCAAAAAAATGAAATGGCCACCTATTAAAAGGAAGAAGATATTTATAAATGATATATCCAATAAAAGGTTAATACCCAAAATATATAGAGAGAACTCATACAACTCAGCATCAAAAAAACCCAAACAACCTGATTTTTTAAAAAGCTGAGGACCTGAGGGCTTCCCTGGTGGCGCAGTGGTTGAGAGTCCGCCTGCCGATGCAGGGGGCACGGGTTCATGCCCAGGTCCAGGAAGATCCCACGTGCTGCAGGGCAGCTAGGTCCGTGAGCCATGGCTGCTGAGCCTGCGCATCCGGAGCCTGTGCTCCGCAATTGGAGAGGCCACAACAGTGAGAGGCCACAACAGTGAGACGCCCGCGTACCAAAAAAAAAAAAAAAGCTGAGGACCTGAATAGACATTTTTCCACAGAAGACGTACAAATGGCCAGTAGGCACATGAAAAAATGCTTAACATCCCTAATCATCAGGGAAGTGCAAGTCACCTCACAACTGTCAGAATAGCTATGATCAACAAGACAACAAATAACAAGAGTTGGCAAGGCTGTGGAGAAAAAGAAACACTTGTGCACTGTTGGTGGGATTGTAAATTGGTGCAGCCATTATGGGAAACAGTATGGAGGTTTCTCAGAAAATTAAAAATATAACTACTGTCATTTGATCCCATAACTTTACTTCTGTATACTTACTCAAAGCAAAACCACTAATTTGAAAAGATATATGCACCCCTATGTCCAATGCAGCATTACTTACAATAGCCAAGATAGGGAAGCAACCTAAGTGTTTGTTGATAGATGAATGCATAAAGAAGACATAATATATATAATACATAGTGGAATATTATTCGGCCTTCACAAATGAAATATTGCCATTAGCAACATGAGTGGATCTAGAGCAAATATGCAAAGTGGAATAAGTCAGAGAAAGACAAATGCCCCATGATCTCACTTATATGTGCAATCTAAAAAACCAACCAACCATACAAAATACAATGAAAACAGACTCATAGATACAGAGGACAAATGGGTGGTTTCCAGAAGGGAGGGAGGTAGGGGATGGATGAAATAGGTTCAGGCAAATAAGAGATGAAAAATCTCTAGTTATATAATTAATGCCATGAGGATGTAATATACAGCATAAGGAATATGGTAAATAATATTGTAATAACTTTATATGGGTCAGATGGTTACTAGATTTACCGTGATTTCATACTGTATGCAAATGTCAAATCATTATGTAATACACCTGAAACTAACATAATATTGTGTGTCAACTACATGTCAATAAAAAATGTACTATAAAATACAAAAGAAGTGAGCTGTCAATAGGCTTTTTGAAAGAAAATTGCTGCCCTCCCTGATTCCCATTACCCTCCCACATCTTTTGGAAAAGGGTGGGAGAGGGAGACTACTTCTTTCAAAACAATTCCAGACAGGCAAATTTTCTAAGACTTTTTACCGAAAGTTTGGAGCATGTCCTCTGCAGTGTGGAAAGAATAAAAAGCGGGTGAGAGAGGTTGGTTAGAGAGCTGCTTGGGCAGGGGAGCAACAGGTAACTGAGTGCTTCTAGGGAATAATTGGACTACTTTTTATCGATATGTCAAAATATGCATGAGTGCTTCCTTGGAACAAATATAAGCCACATGGGAGAGTGAGCCTAGAGCTGTTTTAAGTCCTACCGGAGAGAAATACCTAAAAAGTGTGCCAGGATTCTAGAAACTATGAGGAGTGAGCTACACACACACACACCCATACACACACAAGAAACAGGAATGAATAGTGAAGCCATCAACTGAAAGTATTGCTTGTGTTGTGAAAGTTTCACCTGGAGAGTACCATCAGGAGAATGTTTAATACCAAGGACAGACCCCACAATAAAGTACCTCCATTTAAACATCAGCCAGGCACACACAGCAAGAAGCCAATAACAATTCATGTAGGAAATGTAACTGATCTCTTCCCTTAATTGTCTCCCTTCTCATAACATCTCTATTCTCTAGCTACAAATGAATTAGTTTGGTTATTAGAGAGGGGTGGGGTTGAGTGGGAGGAAGATTAGAATAGAACAACCATACCTACCATCCCCACTGCAAATTGATAGCTTACTGTGGCCCAGGCTGGAGGATGGGAGAGGAACTGCTGTTAAATCACATTTGACATTGTGGTAGATTACCTTGTTTTCCAACATTTCTTTGTTCCCTCTCTGCCACTGTTTCATTACCTACTTCATTGTAAGAGGAGTGTAATTTCTCACCTTGCTGATGTTGAACTTGGCCATGTGAGTTTCTGTGGCTGATGGAATGTTAGTGAGTATGACTGGAACAGAGGTTTTAAATAATGTGCTTTCAGGATTGGTTTTGATCTCTTGCACTTCTATTTACCATGAGAAGAAAATGCCCTGGGTAGTAACTGGTTGAAGAATGATGAAGACAGGTGAGAAAGATGTGAACTGAACTGAAGCCTAATATACAGCTTAGACCAGCGGAACCCAGGGGAGTTCAGAAGTATACTCCACAGATCTCAGAGTAAGAAATAAACACTCTCCCTGCCAGCCACTGACATTTTGAAGATGTTTCTAACACAGTGAAAAACTGGCTATTGCAAGCAATTTGATTAGCATAAAGGATTGGCCATTCTAATTTCTTAATTAAGATTCTGTTACTTTAATATGACCACAGAACATTTTACTATCTAAAAGTTATTTTTAAAACTTTGAAGTCAAAGACTGAGATTGTTTTTAACAGCAAGAGAAAAATACTTTTCCACTGACTACATGTTAAAAGGAAAATGGAAAACAAGAATTAAGTTGCATATTATTGAGTACCACAAATTTTGTCTATTTTTCTAGCTGTTAAACAGTTTTCCAGAGTAATAAGACCCCTTTCCATTCAAAAACAAACATTAACAGCACATATAAGCGTATACTAATTCTTAACTTCGTCACATAAATTGACATAAAAAAGGTCAGAATATATGTTTTTCAAATGTGCAATGTGTAAAACTAAGTCAACAAGGACACAACCTGAATTAGTTTCATTGTGTGTGAAAAATGCTTTTACAAGTTTACTCATTTCTAAGGCTAAGGATGAAATGAGGACAAGAAACATCTTTATCATTCATAATTCGGTTAAACTTGGACAATATTTGTTGCAGGCCCTAACATTTCACTTAAAGAATTTACAAAGGTCACAATCCAAGAAAGAACAAACACCAGAATGTTCTTTAGGTATATAACAATAAAGTAAACATTTGTTATAGATATTAGCTGATGTTATGTTATGGTACACAAGCTAAATTAATACATCTCATATTATCTATCCAGTGACAATCCCCTTTCAAATAATAGAAAGAATTTCTATAAATAGTTTTCATCACGTCAGCCTGAGCCCAGGCCCATTTCATACTAGATAATAAGATGATGTTAACCTTTTGATTTTTTTCTCTAGCAGATTTCATCCTATTTCAAATCAGACACAAACAAAATCTTACAGGAAACATAATAAGAAGTGAAATTGCTCTAAAGCACCTTTGTCTCTAGAGGAACTTTTTCACCCTCTGTGATGTGCTAGGATATATCTAATCTAATGATCAGCTGCCACCAAGTAATCGAATATCCCAGAGTTTGAACTGCTACAGAGCCTGTGCATTTCACTCCTCTTATTTTTAGCTCTAAATAAGTCTGCATGACACTAAATTGCTGCTTTTGATAAGAAGTTGCATATATTTGTATTTATTCTCAAGTGTTTATTCTCAAGGTTGGTAGGTATATTTTAGCATGTACTTGAAGAGGTATACTTGAAAATATACTTACTCATAAGAATGAATATATGGGGCTTTAAAGGCAATTTTAAAGTAGCTCTAGAAATTTGAATTCTAAACCTTCAAAAAATTTTAGCATCCTTTTTGATTATGAAATACAAGTCTTTTAAAAAATATTATAGTCACTAAGGTGATGAAAATACTAAGAGACTTCTCTTGTGGAAAAACAAAATAAAAAAACACACAGGCGGGCTTCCCTGGTGGCGCAGTGGTTGAGAGTCCGCCTGCAGATGCAGGGGACACGGGTTTGTGCCCCGGGCCGGGAAGATCCCACACGCCGCAGAGCGGCTGGGCCCGTGAGCCATGGCCGCTGAGCCTGCGCATCCGGAGCCTGTGCTCCACAACGGGAGAGGCCAGAACAGTGAGAGGCCCGCGTACCACACACACACACACACACACAAAACCACACACACAGGCAATATAATTGAGGAGTTTCAACCACCTGTTTTTTGATAAGGTGAATTCTTCTTATTTTTGCTATGTTAACCCTCAAAAAGAGTATTTTTCTACTCCTGCCACACAAAAATAACTATAAGAAAAAGATGGTTAGGGTAACTTACTCTGAGCATAGCAAAGTGATCTTACTACAACTGTAAGATTTTAAAAGGGTATTAAAAATTATAAAGCAGTTGTAAACAGACCTTCTTATGACCTCAAGTTTCCTTTACCTTATGTATACCTTCTGTGAAAATTGATTGCTCATATATAATATTCCCTTTCCTGGTAATTAGCAGAGCTGAAATCTAAACTTCTCCCAAGAGCACAATAATCCCATCTCCAAAGACAGCTTGGAAGAAATACGGTAGCAATGCAAGCTCTCTTATCTCTAGGACCATTCAATGGCTAAATGAGAAAATTTGTAATTTAAAATAGCTGGTTTCCAACACACAAAGTTGCTGATGGTAGCAAAGCTCTCTAAATTATATTATAGTCTTAGCACAACCATAAGGAAAGCCATTTCTAAAGGAGGAACCTTTAATATCATTCTCCACATGTTTAATTTCAGATAATAACCAGGTGGTTCAGAACTTATTTATAGAGCTAATTTGAAGGAGGTGAATTAGAACTCTTCTGAATGTTAAAACTTCACCAGTAAACAATCCTGCCCAGCCCATTTAACCACACAACCAGAGGAAAAACTTACCTTCAACAAAGTGATTAGTGTAGAGGTGGCCAATCCCCATAGGTATGTCTATCATCACAAAATTAAGTGGAGTGACTGCTTGCCTAGCAGCGTATTCAGTAGTAATGCCTTTTTCCCCCCTCACACTCCCAGGGCCATTTTTGGTGTCCTCTTTTCTCTGCTTTATTCTTCCAGGCCATTTTCCTACTTTCATCCCTAAACTCATTTATCTTTGAATCACAGGCAAGTGAAAAATTGCAGTCATTGGGCACAGAGGTGACTTCTATTCTTTGAAGATTTAAGTTACTCTTTACTGCCATTTCTTTCAACACTACTTTTTTACGTTTCTCAGTCATTTCATTATCTATAAATATGATCCTTCTATTACCCATTCTCTAGGCTCCTCTCAGATCCTCCTCCTATGACCTTTTCCTCTACCCTTTATTAGCCTTTCACTTCCATGCTCATGTTCTGGATCTTGTCATTATAAACAAATACAACTCCTTCCTAACATCAATTTCATGCAAAACACTCTCCAATAGTTACTTTTTATCTTTAGCTCACTCCCTTTGATACTACAACTCCATCAACACTTTCACACCCACGAGAACCTATAATCTGTAGATCTGACTACCATTTTACCATGCCTCACCATGCTTGTATCATCATTATTTTCTACCCCAGTTTTGATTCCAGACCCCATCAATAAAATTATTCCCTTCCATATATATTTTAACTCTCGTCACTCTTTTCTCATCACTTTAGCAAAACCCTAACCCTAGTTAAATCCAACTCTCTGCCTCCTCTGATCCTATACATAAGTAACTAAATATGGCCAGAGAATTACACACAATTATGCTGACTGTTTACATTTTAAACACATTACTATCAATGTCAAGTACACGATCTACAGAGTTGCGTGGCAGTCATACTGTATTTCCCTGACATGTTCACTTTCTTCACTCACAGTTGGTGAGTCTGCTACCATTTTACTGAGGAAAAATATCATAGAATATCTGTAAATCCCCACATCACCTAACTATATATACTCTGTCTTCTCTCCATTTACTATAGATGAAATATCCATGTCTCTAGCTAAAACCATGTGCATTCATTCTCACCCCCTATTGAACATTTAAAAATATGGCTCTTACCGTTCTTTTACTTCTTTTCACCTCCATGTTCTTGCACCATGATCCAAGCCATAACAATTTCTCACTAGAGTTATTATAGTGGCCTCTGAATTTGTCCCTCTGCCCCCACCCTTCTCCCTTATAATCTACCAGATCATGTTACTTTTTTTTCTTTAAACCATCCAATGACTTAAAAGAATAACCAGATCCTTATAACAGACTACAAGGCTCTATTTGATTTTACCTTCCCTTTCCTCTCCAATCACATCTCCCCATTATTTCCTCCAAGCACTCTGACCTTCTTTACTATTCCTCAAACACTCTGGGGAAGCTTTGACCTAAAGATTTTGCACATGTTCCTGGTTTTGACTTGAATACTCTTCCTATAAACAGTGTTATATTTCACCAACTTTGGGTCTTTGCCTAGTTTAACTTCATGAGACTTTTTCATCTCCTTATTCATTGCTTCATTTTTCTCCATAGCACTTGTTAATATCTGATTTTATTATGCTTATTCATTTTGTTCATTGTCTATCCATATCCACTAAAACATAAGTATCAGTGGAAAGATTTTTTGTCTATTCTTTTTTTACGAATTCCTAGCTATATGTCTGGCACACAGTAGAGGCATTAAGTAAATATATTTGAATCAATTAATGAGTAACCTTCACTGATAACTGGGGGTTGATTAAAATCCCATAGTTCCACAAGAAGAAAATCGTGATATACTTTTCATGTGATATATTTTATGATTCCTAAGGACATACTGGAATACATTAAAATCCCTCTTGAAAACTTTTCTCCTAGATGTTAATCTGTAATAGCATCCTAAATCAGATTTATAATCAAAATATAATAACCTCAATAGTCTTGTCATAAGCTATTTTAGAAGAAATTCTCTATAACAGTTCTATTCAAGGATTATAATTTTTTAGAAATTCCCATTTTATTGAAAGTGAAAACTTGGTTCCTAAGCTTACTCCATCAATATTTCTATCTTTAAGTTTGACTGTAAATTACCTGGGACAAAAGAGTGGGAATTTTAGGATTAAGATGGAATGACATTTCCACTAATGTATAACTAACATTTTGATTTATAAGAAATGCATAAATTCCATTGTATCTCCTTTTGAAAAAGACCATTTTTCTAACTAATGTCTACATATTATATACAGACCAAAACTGGTTTGTATATTTGATTTATGACAATTAATAGTCAGGCTATCCTATCTCTTCATTCATGTATAGAACAGCTTTTATTTTATTGGACAGTTCAATCTTCTTAGGAGCCAGTTCCTACTAACTTTAATTCCTTCCTTCTTTTATACTACAAATAATTCTCACTTCTATCAGTATACTCCCATCCTATACTCAGAATAACACCTGCAACCTGGATTAACTTTATCACGACTCATGAATGAAAGTATAGTTGCCTGCAGTTGGCATACAAAAATGCTAAACTCATTTAGAATAGGGTCACAAAAGTCAACCTTCTTTCATCGCCAGAGAGACAATAAGCAAGCCAGCAAGTGGGTACATCTTTTTGAAGTGTCAAGTAAACATAATTATAATAAATAACTCATATTTTGTACTAACATGTCCTCATGTTCTAAGCATAAGAATGACATAATCAGATTTGAATTTTAGGAAAATCAGACCAGAATGATTTTAATAAATGAAGGCTTCTAACATATCCTCTCTCTCACTCTTACCAAAATAGCAAGAGGAAAACAAAAGAAGCAAAATCCATTACTTTAACTGGAGGTAGACATGATGAATTGGAGCCCAATAGCCATTTTAATATATTTCTAGAGTGTTTTCATATATTGCAGAAGCTAGAATTCTGCATTTTCCAGAAACTCTGGCAGCTACAGCTCTGTATATAACTTTGATTCTGCCAGTCAGATACACTGCCAGGACATTTGCATCGTTAATATGATACGGGGGCCATTTATACTCTTTCTTTCGTTTCTGCTAGCAAAAACCATCACAGGGTGTCTGGTTTTCTGTGGCAGCATTAACAAAGATATTAATGTGTGGTCACTTGATCCATGACTCTTAATAAGAATTGTGTAGGGTATCCATTTTCCTAGTGACTTTTTGCAGGTGTTTCTGGAAGCTGCAGTTGTAACAGTGGCTCCCTGATCACGGGGATTTTCTGAGAACGGCTTTTTGATTTTAAGTTTTCTGATCTTGCTGTGGCTTCCTTATTTTGGTAATATGGCACAGCATGACTCTTGAGCTGGCATTTGGAATGGCAGGTTTCTAATTTTCTTAATCAAAGAAGAGCATTACCTCCCATTGTGACTCTCTTCTTTACTGAAGTCCTTTTGAAAGCTCAATCTAAAATGTATTTCTTAAGCTTAACCAACAACTTTTAAAACCATTTAATACACTGCAACAAACCTTTTTGTGCTTAAAACATCTAAAATACCCTTATTCATCCAAAATATATATATGAAACTTCCACAAAACAACCAAAACCAGATAATTTGATTTTAAAAAATGGACAAATGACGTGAATAGACAGTTCTCCAAAGAAGATATACAAATGGCCAACAAGAATATGAAGTGCTGCTCAACATTCACTAATCCTAAGAGAAATGCAAACCAAAACCACAATGAAATAGCATCTCAAATCCATTAGGATAGCCACTATCAAAAGAATAGGAAATGAGTATTGACAAGCATGTAGAGAAACTGGAATCTTGTGCATTGTTGGTGGGAACATAATGGTGCAGCAATTATGGAAAATGGTATAAACGTTCCTCAAAACATTAAAAATAGAATTGCCATGTGAGCTGGTAATTTTCCTTCTGGGTGTATATCCAAAAGATCAAAGCAGGATCTCAAACAGATGTGTGAAACTCCTATTCATTGCAGCATCACTCATAAGGGCCAAGCTGTAAAAGCCACCCAAATATCTATCAACATACAAAAGAAAAAATAAAATGTAGTATATACATATAATAGAATATTACACAGCCTTAAAATAAAATGAAATCCTGTCACATGCTAAAACATGGATAAACCTCAAGGTCATTATGCTAAGTGAAATAAGCCAGTCACAAAAGGACAAATACCGTATGATTCCACTCATGTGAAGGATCTAAGGAATCAAAATCATGAAGCAGAAAGTAGAAAGGTAATTGTGAAGAGCCAGTGGGAGGGGGAGGGAGAATTAGTCTTTAGTGAATAAAGTTTGTTTTTCAAGATGAAAAATTTCTAGAGATCTGTGGAACAACAATGTAAATACACTTAACATACTGAAGTGTACACTTAAAAATCGTTGTCAGTAAACTGAATGTGATTTTTTTTACAACAATATAAAAGTCCACATTCTCTGAAACTGACCCTTGACTATTTTACAACGTTGAATGTCAAAAAAAAATCACACAATATCAAACAAATAGCATAACTATGCTATATATATTACAAAGGAAATGGACTTTATAGTCACCAATAAATAAATCACAGCTCCACTCTCAAGAAAGTTTCATTTTTGAGAGAAATAAATGTAGTAAATTATAGATTCCTCTTATCAAAGTTTAGAAGGGGCCATGATGTGAGATAAAGTGGGCTCAATTATTTGGAAATGCCATTTGGCATCTCCAACAAACAGCATTCTAGTGAATTTGGAAAAATTCACCAGTGGCCACATCAGCCCTGACACATCAGAATTTGCATAGATTTCCAAAGAATCATGAAGCTTTTCCAATGTGGAGAACATTTTCCAGAGCTGGAGAATAACTGCACCCAAATTTGGAGATATGAGAGTAGATATGAAAGCTTTCCATAAGAGAAAGAAAAAACGGCTTTAAGCTACTTTTATTACACAAAGCAATAGCAATTAGATATTTCAACATACATACAGCAAACCCAGCTAAAATCAATCTTTGACATAACTTATTGCTGTGTGGCTGATTCAGTGAGGATAAAAGAATTTCCCTAAAATAAAACGATTCTCTGCCTAAATGAGCAATGTGTATTCTGCCAATTTTTCAGTCAGATGTCCCATGAAAACTATCAGGCAGAGCAATATTATTTTCTTGGAAGAGAAAGTAAGCTCAGCAGAATTTCACGTAAAAAGCACATTCCTGCAGTGGCTATAACCTATTAAGTCTTCTTCTATTCTCAGCTCTTTCGCCTCTCCCTTAATCCTCTGAATGTCTGATGCTAATTCACATCAACAATATCTTTTCCAGGTTGAGCACTAAAAATACAAAATAAAAAAAAGATTCTAAAAGAAGCGCCCAGTCAAATGTAGGAAAAAGATCCACTTATTTTCAGGTGGAGTCAAGGGGAAAATAAGAGACTTGAATATTTTGTATTCATTCAAAGACAAGTAGAAAAAAATAATATGGACGCCATGTAAGTATTCTATGATGCATTAGAAGATAATTGATAAAAGATAAAGAACACACTTTAAAGGAAGATTTACAATATAAAATATAAATAATTTTTAGGTACCAGATGTTTTACAATCTGAAGGAGAAAATAAATATAATAAAAAGAGGACACGTGAGATAAAATTACATCTCAGGTAAAAGATAAGCTGACATTATTTAAGTCAGAAGGCATATAATTGAAGCCATTAGAAACAGGATTAAAATTGAATTTAAAAAATTATAATTTTAAGGGGATATCTGAGAGGCTATTTATGAATACTAAGAAAAGGAAAATAAATGGAAATTGTTCAAGAGAAGTTGAGAGGACCAAGAAAGAAATGAGGACGATTAAAAATACAGATACTTCAGAACAGAACAGAATAAGTGGAAAGGAAGAGATCAAGATGGCAAAGAGGATGTGGAGATCACATCCCTTCATGAAAACATCAAAAATACATCTACATGTGGAACAATTCTCACTGGAAACTAGAAAAAGCACTCCTTTACAACAAAGGCTGTAAGAAAGACACACACATAATTGGTTAGAGATACACACATAATTGGTAAAGATACACACATAATTGGAAGAAAGGAGATCTAGTCATGACCTGTGCCCCTAGTAGGGGACTCAGAGGAAAAGGGAGATTGCAGGGGTGAATACCCACCCACACTAGGGAGTGAACAGGTCAAGCCATGGACTGGGCATCCCAGTCGTGGGGTCCTATGTGGAGGAGACAAGCAACCTTGGCTGGTTGGAGGAGCTCTGGAACAGACAGAAAGGCTGAAGAAGACTGAACTCTGCTCTTGAGAAGTACATACACACACACGTACACACACACACACACACACACACACACACACTGGCTTGCTCCCAAGGCAAGGTGGAGAGAGGTCTGATCTAGCAGCTGCAAGGTTTCCCAGGACTGCCTTGCTGCACACCCCAGCCCCAAATGAGTGACTGCTCCAGCCCCACTCACTCCATGACACAGTACAACACTGGATCTGAAACAAACAGGACTGGGGAAATGAGTTGACCTTGGGACACAGAAGTGACCCAGTCCCAGGGGAAGCCCAGGTGGGGTGGTGACAGCAGTTGTTGGCACTTCCTCAAGTGGTATCCCAGAAGCAGCCCAGATTTCTGACGGCAGCAAGTCTGCCACAGCTCACCCATGATACTCACAGAGAAACCACATGGGCCTCACCTCCCCTGCAGTGGTTTCACACAGAGTGAGAGCAGCAGAAGCTGGGCACACTGATGAGACATGACAGACAAAGGGGACTTGGCCCCAAGGCAGAGGGGAAAACAGTCTGCTCCAGTGACTGCCAGGTCTCCTGATAGCACTTCCATGATATATTCAGAGTGCTGAAAGGGAGAAACCTGCAATCTACCATACTCTACCAAGCAAGATTATTGTTTAGAATAGAAGGAGATAAAGAACTTCCCAGACAAGCACTAAAAGAATTAATCAATATTAAACCTACCCTAAAAGAAATGAGCAATTAAATCCTACACTATATTGAGATGTGACAAATGCTACAGGAAAAGTAAAGCAAGGAGGGGTAGGGAGAGCAGGGGATTGAAAGTTATTAAAACAGGGGCCTGGAAATTCCTACACTTGCAGTAACATGGATAGACCTAGGGAATATTAACACTTAGTGAAATAAGTCAGACAGTGAAAGACAAATACTGCATAATATCACTTATAAATGGTATATAAAAATAGTACAGATGAGTGTATAGGTAACACAGAAACAGACTCACAGACACATGAAACAAACTAGTGGTTACCAAGGGGAGAGGGAAGAGGGGAGGAGCAAATTAGGGGTATGGGATTAAGAGATACAAACTGCTATATCCAAAACAGATAAACAACAAGGACATACTGTATAGCACAGGGAACTATAGTCATTACCTCCTAATAACTTTTAATGGAGTATAATCTGTAAAAATACTGAATCACTATGCTATACACCTGAATCTAATATAACACTGTAAATAAACTATACTTCAATGAAAACAAAAAGCTTACATAGCTTTGGTAACAACAAAAAAGAATAAGTGGGAAAACACTTTTTCAAAAATCTAAGGAAAAATGGTTCTTAAATTCCTGAATCTGTATCTGGCAAGAGTTCACTGGCAAGGGCTCAGTAAAGCAGAAATTTTTATTAAAAAGTCATTGACAGGACTTCCAGTTTCTGTTCAGCCTGTTAGAAGCTAAGAAGCTGCCACTCCACCCTCACAACAATCAAAGAGCTGAGCAACCTAAAAAGAGAGAGCTCTTCCTGGATCCTTCAAAGGGCAGGGCGGGGAGTGTAATAGGACAAACCATTGTTCCAAAATTGGAGATATTCACAGGCAAATACAGAGAAATACAACTTACCTGAATAGAAAACCACAACCTGAAACTGCCCCAGAACTAGTGCTGCAGTGGGACAGCCTGACCTATAATCAATAAACTTCTGGAAGCCCACCGTAGACAACTTTGAGAGTTAAAAACTCCAGGAAACCCAGTCAGACAGGAGCCTCCACAAGTTGGTGACATTTACCTATGGGAGCTTGACTAGGTTTGCACAGAAAATATCAGAGAAAACCCCTCTCAGGCTTCAGGCAGGGAACGAGGAAGAGGAGCTATTTTAAAATGTACCAGGGCATTTGGTTTTTCTTAACAAGACCTGCCCTCAGGGGAAACTAGTTAACCAGAGTCAAAGCTGCTGCTGTTTATTAGAGCCTAACTGACCTGGGGGGAAAAAACATGCAACCCTGCTAGCTCTAATTTTCTACTTGGAGAGAAGAAAATACCCAATACTAGTGCACTTTAGCTATTTTGTCCCACCTAAGGAAGGGTGGGGATGAGAAGCTCCGTGTGCAGTCCATACTCCAGAAGCATTGGCAGACTAAAAATCTGAGACCTAACTATAACACTATAGTAGAGCTTTCTCTCCCTCCACAACTTGCTACTACGTTAGTAAAAGCCTAGCTACAGAAGTTTCTTTTATCCAGTACAAATATAGTTACCAAAAAAGCAAAGACAAAAACAAGACATACTCAAAGGCAAAACCACAGATTCAAGAGACAAAGTGAGCATCAGAAAGAGACCCCAAAATGGCACTGATGTTGGAATTATCAGACCAGGAATTAAAAAAAAAAAACTAGGATTAGCATGCTAAGGGTTCTCTTGGATAAAGTAGATAGAATGCATGAACACATGGGTGATACAAGAATAGAGATGAAAATTCTAAGAAAGAAGGAAAAGAAATGCTAGAGATCAAAAACACTGAGAGAAATGAAGAATATCTTTGTCAAGCTAATTATTAGCAGATTAGACACAGCTGAGGAAAGAATTTCTGAGCTTGAGGATATCTAAATAGTAATCTCCTACCCTGAATAAAGCAAACAGACTAAAAACAAACAAAACATAATATCTAAGAGCTGCGGAACAACCGCAAAAGATGTGACATATGGGTTATAGGAATTCAAGAAGGAAAAGCAAGAGACAAAGGAGGAGAAGCAATATTTGAAAGTAATGGCTGAAAACTCCAAATACCAAACCACATATCCAAGAAGCTTGGAGAACAAGCAAAGTCAATGCCGAAAAACTGCCCCCGACAAGTTACTTTCAAATTACAGAGAATAAAGGACAAAGAAAGAATCCTGAAAGAAAAGAAGATGGGGAGGTGCATACCTACCATAGAGATATAACAATTATAATAAAACATTATTATATTTATAATATAAATAACAATTATATCTGACTTCTCCTCAGAAAGCATGCAAAGACGACGATAGGGGAGTAAAATATTGAAACTGTTGAGGAAATTTTAAAAAGCTCACAAACCAAGAATTCTATATCCTGAAAAATTATCATAAATGAAAGATAAACACTTTCCCAAACAAATATTGAGGGAATTTATTACTAGTACACTGCCTTGCAAGAGATGTTAAAAGAAGTCCTTTAGAGAGGAGGAAGTTACATAGGTACAAAACTTGGATCTCCATAGAGGAAGAGTATCAGAGAAAGGGATAAGTGAAAATAAAATAAAAACTAATTTTTCTAGATTGCACTAACATAACAATCTGTTCAAAATAATAAAAGCAACATTGCATATGAATAAGCAACATAAATAACAGCAATGATACACGGGGCAAAATGGAGGAATTAAAATTATTTTGTTCTTATAAGGTACACTAGCTGTGAAGTGCTACAATGTCATTTGAAAGTATACTGGGATTAGTTGTAAATGTATATTGCAAACTCAAAGGCAGCCATATGAAAAAGGGAATAAATAAATAAAACTGGTATAATAAGGAGAGAAAATGGAATCATAAAATGCTCAAGTACAACCACAAAAGGCAGAAAAAGAGAAGATGAAAGTAGGAACAAAGATCAAAGGCAACACAGAAAACACAAATATAGATGTCCACACAACTATATCAATAATCACTTTAAATATCAAGAGTCTAAAGGCCCTAGTTAAAAGACAGTGGTTGTCAGATGGATCAAAAAATAAGACACAACTATATGTTGCCTACACGTTAAATATTAAGACACACAGGTTAAAGGTAAATGGATGAAGACAGGTATAACATGCTAAAAAAAATGAAGGTAGTTATACTGGTCTTTGCACAGGGCACAATTCAGAGCAAGAAAGTATCAACAATAAATAGGGGCATTATGTAATGATAAAGCTATCAATTCTCTTAAAAGGCCAAACAATTCTCATTGTGTATGCACCTAACAAAAGTGTTAAATTCTATGAGGCAAAAACTGCTTGAACTCTAAGGAGAAATAAATGAACCCAGTTTATAGTTGGGACTTCATCACTCCTCTATCAAACATGGAGAGATCCAGCAGGCAGAAAATTAGAAAGGACATAGTTGAATCAACACCACCACACGTCAACAGGATATTATTGACATCTATAGATTACTTCATCCGACAACACCAGAACACACGTTATTTTCAAGCTCAAATGGAACACTGACCTAGGTAGACTCTATTCTGGGCCATAATACACAAATTTAAAAGAATGAATTTCATACATCTGCTCTCATTCAACAATGGAATTAAACTCAAAATCATAACAGTTGAAAAATCCCCAAATGCATGGAGATTAAACAATGCACTTTAAATAATACATGAGTCAAAGAAGAAATCTCAAGACATTTTAAAATCAATTTAAAAATTTATGAAAATTTCTGGCATTCAGCTAAAGCTGGACTTCGAAGCAAATAATAGCATTGAACGTATACCCAATAGCAATTAGTTATTTAAGCGTACATACAGCAAACCCAGCAAAAATCACTCTCTAACAACGGATCACTGTGTGCTTGGGTCTGGGAAGTAGGAGAAGGCCTACTGTACAATCCAGGCTGTAAGAAAGATAAACATGTAATTGGTTAGGAAGAAAACAAAAGAAAGCCAGTCTGGACCTGTGCCCCTAGGAGGGGACTCAGAGGAAAAGGGAGACTGCAGGGGTGAACACCCACACTAAGGAATGAGCAGCACAAGGCATGGACTGGGTTTCCCAGTCCTGCAGTCCTATGTGGAGGAGACAAGCACCCTTGGCTGATTGTAGGACCTATGGAACAGATGGAAGCACTGAAGAAGACTGAACTCTGCTCGTGACCAATACACACACACACACACGCACACACACACACACACACAGACACCGGCTTGCCCCCAAGGCAAGATGGAGAGAGGTCTGATCTAGCAGCTGCAAGGTTTTCCCAGGACTGCCTTGCTGCACACCCCAGCCCCAAATGAGTGACTGCTCCAGCCCCACTCACTCCATGACACAGTACAACACTGGATCTGAAACAAATGGGACTGGGGAAATGAGTTGACCTTGGGACACAGAGGTGACCCAGTCCAAGGGGAAGCCCAGGTGACAGCAAGTGTTGGCATTTCCTCAAGTGGTGTCCCAGCAGCAGCCCAGATTTCTGATGGCTGCAGCTCGGCCAAGCCCACCCGATACTCACAGGGAAACCATTTGGGCCTCACCTACCCCGCAGAGCCGTTTCACCCAGAGTGAGAGCAGCAGAGGCTGGGGACAGTGATGAGACATGAGAGACAAGGGAACTTGCCCCCTAGACAGAGTGGAGAACAATCTGCTCCACTGACTGTCAGGTCTCCTGATAGCACTTCACCATGTGCCCCAGCCCAAGCCATGCAAATGCTCTGGCCCCACTCACTCCACACCACAGTCAGGCACCTGATCTGGGGTGGTCACGACCAGAGTAAAGACTCGACCGTGGGCTGTGTCTGAGTGGAGCTGAACATGCCTACACAGGCAATGCACTGGACCTCTGCATGTGCGTATGCCCCACTTGCTTAAGCACTCCCATCCTATGGGCAAAGAACATGGTATGGGGAATGGAAAAACACACACATGAAGGGAACAGAGCCAGCTCCAGGCTGAAACTTCAGGGCTTCTGCTCCAGCAACTTGGGCTCAGACCCTCCCCATGACAGGGCAGTGGTGGCCACTGAGAGGAAGTTCCACCTCATACTTGGTGCCAGCCCCTCCATTTCCAGTCCAATGCCCAACCAACATGATAACTGCCAGCACATCCCAAGGAAAGATGTGACTGATCCACCTCCAATCCAGCCATCCCACCAAACGCACTGGGCACATGCAGTCTGCATTGGGACACTCACACGTAAGAACACTCCTACAAGAGCACAATAGGTAACTGTTTCACCGAAATTCATAGAGGAAGAGAAAGTTAAAATCATAAAGCAGAAGAAGTAGATTCAACTGAAAGAGCAAAAGAAAACCACTGAATTTATAAGTGATGAAACAGAAATAAAAAACTTACCAGATAAAGAATTCAAAATATTCGTAATAAAATGTTTATTAAATTCGGAATAATAATAGATCTAAATACTCAACACTGTTACAAGGAACTAGAAAATATTAAAAAGACACCATCATAAGTAATTCAATATCTGAAATTAAAAAGCACACACTAGAAGGAATAAAAATAGCAGACTAACAATACAGAAGAACACATATGTGATCTGGAAGGTAGAATAATGGAAATCACCCAATCAGAACAGCCGAAAGGAAAACAGTTTAAAAAATGAAAGCACCTTAAGAGATGGTTAGGATACATTAAGCATTCCTACATTTGCTTTACACGGGTTCCAGAAAGGAAAGAGAGAGAGAGAAGGGGATCAAAAATGTATTGAAGAAATTGTAGCTGAAAATGTTTCAAACATGAAAAAGGAAACATATCCAGGTAGAGGAATCACAGATCATAATAAGATGATCCTCACCCAACCGAAGAGAAACACACACCAAGACATACCAAAACTAAAATAGCAAAAGTTAAAGAGATAATTCTAAAGGCAGCAAGAGAAGTACGAAGAGTCATATACAAGAGAATTACCATAAGGTTATTAGCTGATATTTCTGCAGAAACTTTGCAGACCAGAAGGGAATAGCATGATATACTCAGATTGTTGAACGGGAAAAACATCTAACTAGTATACTCTGCCCAGCAAGATTACTGTAATATAATAGAGGTAGAGAGAAAGAACTTCGCAGACAAGCAAAAACTAAAAGAATTTATCAATATTAAACCTACCCTAAGAGAAATGTTGAAGGCTCTTCACTAAATGGAAAAAACACAAACAAACAAACAAAAAAACACTATATAGGAAGGGAAAAATCCCACTTGGAAAGGCAAATACATAGTAAGGATTAAAAATCACTTAAGCCAGTCGGTAGATTAAAAGACAAAATAGTGTAAAACCAACTATAACTACAATTAACATTTAAGGGGTAAGTATGAAGATGTAAAATGACATCCAAAACACAGAATGTGGGGGCAAGGAGTAAAAATATAGATCTTTTCGCATGTGTTTGAACATAAATGACTACTAGTTTAAAACAGGGTCACAAGGAAGCTACGGTGAAAGAAATACCTGTCAGTGATTTTTTGACCTTTTAACTCAGGGCAGATAGATGACAAACAAAATGAGTAGTTAACTCCTAACGTTTATTGAGCTGTGACAAATGGTACAGGAAAAGTAAAGCAGGGAGGAGGGGTAGATAGGGCAGGGGATTGCAAGTTATTAAAACAGAGGCCTGGGAATTCCTGCATTTGCGTCAACACGGATGGACCCAGGGAATACTATGCTTAGTGAAATAAGTCAGAAAGTGAAAGACAAATGCTGTATAATATCACCTACATGTGGAATCTAGAAAATAATACAAATCAGTTTATATGCAAAACAGAAACAGACTCACAGATATAGGAAATAAACTAGTCACTACTGAGGGGAGAAGGAAGTGGGGAGGAGCAAATTAGGGGTATGGGATGAAGAGATACAAACTACTATGTATAAAACAGATCATCAGCAAGGACATATTGTATAGCACAGGGAATTAGTCATTACCTTCTAATAACTTTTAATGAAGTACAATCTGTAAAAATACTGACTCACTATGCTGTATACCAGAAACATAATATTGTAAATTAACTATGCTTCAATGAAAAATAAAACTTACATAGCTCTGGTACCAAGTAAAGCAAACAAACAAAAACAAATTAGTAAGTGGGAAAACACATTCCAAACATCTAAGAAAGAAATAGTTTGTAATGTTTGAAATTCCTGAATCTGTAACTGGCAAGGGCTCACCAAAGTAGGCATCAATATTAAAAAGTTATTAACAGGACTTCGTTTCCTGTTCAGCCTGTTAGAAACTCAGAAGCTGCCACTCCATCCTCACAACAATCAAAAAGCTGAACCTGAAAAAGCAACAACTCTTCTTAGATCCTTGGGGGGGTGGTGGTGGTGGTAACAAATCAAACTATTTTTCCAAAATTGGAGATATTCACAGGCAAGTAGAGAGTTCCAACTTACCTGAGCAGAAGACCACAAGCTGAAACTTCCACAAGCACCAGTGCTGCAGTAGGAAAGCCTGAGCTATAATTGATGCATTTCTGGAAGCACACTGTGGACAGCTTTGAGAGCTAAACGCTCCAGCAAACCCAGTCAGACAGGAGCCCCCCACCAAATTGGCGAGATTTACATCCAAGAGCTTGACCAAGTTTCCATAGGAAATACCAGAGAAAACCCCCTTCAGGCGTCCAGCAGGGAAAGGAGAAGAGGAGCCATTTTAAAAAGCAGCAGCACATTTTATTTTCCTTAACAAGGCTTGCCCTCAGGCGAAGCTAGTTAACCAGATTCTAAGCTGCTGGGATTTATTAGAGCCTAATTGACCTGGGGAAAAAAGCAATATGCAAACCTGCTGGCTCTAATTTTCTACCGGAGAGAAGAAAATACCCAATAGCAGTGCACTTTGGCTATTTGGTCGCACCTAAGGAAGGGTGGGGATGGGAAGCTCTGTGTGCGGTTTACAGTCCAGAGGCATGGGCAGACTAAAGTACTGAGACCTGACTATAGCACTACAGTAAAGCTGCCTCCCCCTCCAAAACGTACCACATTACTCAAAGCCTACTTACAGATGATTCTTTTATCCAGTGTATCATATCCAGTTAACAAACAAAAGCAAAAAGAAAACATACTCAAAGGCAGACAGTCAGACAGGAGCCTGCACAAGTTGGTGAGATTTACCTATGGGAGCTTGACTAGGTTTGCACAGAAAATATCAGAGAAAACCCCTCTCAGGCTTCAGGCAGGGAACGAGGAAGAGGAGCTATTTTAAAATATACCAGGGCATTTGGTTTTTCTCAACAAGACCTGCCCTCAGGGGAAACCAGTTAACCAGAGTCTAAGCTGCTGGTGTTTATTAGAGCCTAACTGACCTGGGGGGAAAAAAACATGCAACGCTGCTAGCTCAAATTTTCTACTTGGAGAGAAGAAAATACCCAATACTAGTGCACTTTAGCTATTTTGTCCCATCTAAGGAAGGGTGGGGATGAGAAGCTCTGTGTGCAGTTCATACTCCAGAAGCATGGGCAGACTAAAAATCTGAGACCTTATAGTAGAGCTTTCTCTCCCTCCACAACTTGCTACTACATTAGTAAAAGCCTAGCTACAGAACTCCTCTGCCCAGCAAGATTACTGTTTAGAATAGAGGCAGAGAGAAAGAACTTCCCAGACAAGCAAAAACTAAAAGAATTTATCAATATTAAACCTACCCTAAAAGAAATGTGGCAGGGTCTTCGCTAAATGGGGGGAAAAAAAAAAACACAAGACTATATAGGAAAGGAAAAAATCCCACTTGGAAAGGCAAATACATAGTAAGGATTAAAAATCACTTAAGCCAGTCAGTAGATTAAAAGACAAAATAGTGTAAAATCAAGTATAACTACAATTAACAGTTAAGGGGTAAGTATGAAGATGTAAAATGACATCCAAAACACAAGATGTGGGGGTAGGGAGTAAAAATATAGATCTTTTCGCAGGTGTTGAAACAAACGACTACTAGTTTAAAACTGGGTCACAAGGATGCTTCAAGGAAAGAAATACCTGTCAGTGTATTTTCGACCTTTTAACTCAGGGAAGATAGATGACAAACAAAACGAGTAGTTAAATCCTACCGTATATGGAGGTGTGACAAATGCTACAGGAAAAGTAAAGCAGGGAGGAGGGGTAGGGAGGGCAGGGGATTGCAAGTTATTAAAACAGAGGTCTGGAAATTCCTGCGTTTGCATCAACACGGATGGACCCAGGGAATATTATGCTTAGTGAAATAAGTCAGAAAGTGAAAGACAAATACTGTATAATATCACTTACATGTGGAATCTAAAAAATAATACAAATCAGTTTATATGCAAAACAGAAACAGACTCACAGATACAGGAAATAAACTAGTCACTACTGAGGGGAGAAGGAAGTGGGGAGGAGCAAATTAGGGGTATGGGATGAAGAGATACAAACTACTATGTATAAAACAGATCATCAGCAAGGATATATTGTATAGCACAGGGAATTATAGTCATTACCTTCTAATAACTTTTAATGAAGTACAATCTGTAAAAATACTGACTCACTATGCTGTATACCTGAAACATAATATTGTAAATTAACTATGCTTCAATGAAAAATAAAACTTACATAGCTCTGGTACCAAGAAAAGCAAACAAACAAACAAAAACAAATGAGTAAGTGGGAAAACACATTCCAAAAATCTAAGAAAAAAAAGCGTTTGTAATGTTTGAAATTCCTGAATCTGTAACTGGCAAAGGCTCACCAAAGCAGGCATCAGTATTAAAGTTATTAACAGGACTTCCAGTTTCCTGTTCAGCCTGTTAGAAACTCAGAACCTGCCACTCCATCCTCACAACAATCAAAAAGCTGAACAACCTGAAAAAGCAACAACTCTTCTTAGATCCTTGTCGGGGGTGGGGGCGCGTGGGGAGGGTGGTAACAAATCAAACTATTATTCCAAAATTGGAGATATTCACAAGCAAGTACAGAGAGTTCCAACTTACCTGAGCAGAAGACCACAAGCTGAAACTTCCACAAGCACCAGTGCTGCAGTAGGAAAGCCTGAGCTATAATTGATGCATTTCTGGAAGCACACTGTGGACAGCTTTGAGAGCTAAACGCTCCAGCAAACCCAGTCAGACAGGAGCCCCCCCCCAAATTGGCGAGATTTACATCCAAGAGCTTGACCAAGTTTCCATAGGAAATACCAGAGAAAACCCCCTTCAGGCGTCCAGCAGGGAAAGGAGAAGAGGAGCCATTTTAAAAAGCAGCAGCACATTTTATTTTCCTTAACAAGGCTTGTCCTCAGGTGAAGCTAGTTAACCAGATTCTAAGCTGCTGGGATTTATTAGAGCCTAATTGACCTGGAGAAAAAGCAATATGCAAATCTGCTGGCTCTAATTTTCTACGGGAGAGAAGAAAATACCCAATACTAGTGCACTTTAGCTATTTGGTCGCACCTAAGGAAGGGTGGGGATGGGAAGCTCTGTGTGCAGTCCATACTCCAGAAGCATCGGCAGACTACAAATCTGAGACCTAAGTATAACACTATAGTAGAGCTTTCTCTCCCTCCACAACCTGCTACTACATTAGTAAAAGCCTAGCTGCAGAAGTTTCTTTTACCCAGTACAAATATAGTTACCAAAAAAGCAAAGACAAAAACAAGACATACTCAAAGGCAAAACCACAGATTCAAGAGACAAAGTGAGCATCAGAAAGAGACCCCAAAATGGCACTGATGTTGGAATTATCAGACCAGGAATTAAAAAAAAAAAACTAGGATTAGAATGCTAAGGGTTCTCCTGGATAAAGTAGATAGAATGCATGAACACATGGGTGATATAAGAATAGAGATGAAAATTCTAAGAAAGAAGGAAAAGAAATGCTAGAGATCAAAAACACTGTAACAGAAATGAAGAATCTTTGTCAAGCTAATTATTAGCAGATTAGACACAGCTGAGGAAAGAATTTCTGAGCTTGAGGTTATCTAAATAGTAATCACCTACACTGAATAAAGCAAAGAGACTAAGAAAAAAACACAAAACATAATATCCAACAGCTGTGGAACAAGTGCAAAAGATATGACATTAGGTTAATAGGAATTCCAGAAGGAAAAGCAAGAGAGAAAGGAGAAGAAGCAACATTTGAAACAATAGTGACTGATAATTACCCCAAATACCAAACCACATATCTAGGAAGCTTGGAAAACAACAAGCAAGGTAAATGCCTAAAAATGTCCCCTAGACATGTAAGTTTTAAATTATAGAAAATAAAGGACAAAGAAAAAATCCTGAAAGAAAAGAAGCTGGGTGGGGAGGGGTACTTACCATAGAGATAATTATAGATGACTTCTCAGAAATCATGCAAAGAAGACCATAGTGGAGGAAAATATTGAAAATGTTGAGGAAAAACCCCATCAACCTAGAATTCTTTACCCTGCAAAACCATCTCTCAGAAATAAAAACTAAAGACTTTCCCAAACAAAAATTGAGGGAATTTGTTACTAGAACACTGCCTCATTAAGAGATGTTAAAAGAAATGCTTTAGAGAGGAGGAAATTATGTAGGTACAAAACTTGGATCTCCGTAGAGGAAGAGTATCAGAGAAAGGGATAAGTGAAGATAAAATAAAAATTTAACTGTTTCTAGATTGAGCTAACACATAAAAATTTGTTCAAAATATTAATAGCAACAAGGCATATGAATAAGCAACATGAATAAAAGAAATGATATAAGGAGCAAAACGGAGGAATTAAAAATTTTTTTTATTGTAAGGTACTCAAACTACCTGTGAAGTAGTACAAGGTTATTTGAAAGTATACTTGGATTAGTTGTAAATGTGTATTGCAAACTCTAGTGCAGCCATTTAAAAAACTGAAAAAAATAAATACATTTGATATAATGAGAGGAGAGAAAATGGAATCAAAGTGCTCAATTCAAACCACAAATAGCAGAGAAAAGTGAAAGATCAAAGTAGGAACAAAGATCAAAGGCAACACATAGAAAACACTAACAAATATGGGAGGTATTTACACAACTATATCAATAATCATTTTCAATATCAGTAGTCTAAGTGTTCCAATTAAAAGAGGTTGTCGGAATGGATCAAAAAATAAGACACAACTATATGTTGCCTATAGATAAATATTAAGACACTTACAGATTAAAGGAAAATGGATGAAGGTAGGTATAACATGCAGACAACAAAAGTGAAGGCAGCTATACTGGTCTTTGGACAGAGTACACTTCAGCACAGGAAAGTATCAGGAATAAATAGGGGCATTACATAATGATAAACGGGTCAATTCTCCTAGAAGACATAACAATTCTCATGGTGTAATATATGTACCTAACAAAAGACTGTCAAATTTTACAAGGCAAAAACTGAGAGAACTCCACAGAGAAATAAATGAACCCACTTTATGGGTGGAGACTTCTTCACTTCTCTAATCAAAAAGGGAGAGATCCAGCAGGCAGAAAATCAGAAAGGACATAGTTGAACTCGAAAACACCATCAATCAACAGGACAATTGACATCTACAGGTTACTTTATCCAGCAACAGCAGAATACATGTTATTTTTAAGCTCACATGAAACACTGACCAAGGTAGACCCTATTCTGAGCCATAAAACACAAATTTAAAAGAATGAATTTCATACATCTGCTCTCATTCAACAATGGAATTAAACTAGAAGTCAATAACAGCTGAAAAATCCCAATACATAGAGATTAAATAACACACTTTTAAATAATGCTTGAGTCAAAGAAGAAATCTCAAGAAAAGCTAAAATATATTTTTAAATCAATGAGAACAAAAATATAATTTATCAATATTTGTGGAATTCAGAAAAAATTCAGGGCTTAGGAGGATATTTTTATCATTGAATGTATACCCAATAGCAATTAGATATTTCAGCATACATACAGAAAACCCATCGAAAATCACTATCACAACACATCACTGTGTGGTCGGTTCATTGAGGATACAAAAATGTCCCTAAAAAAAATGATTCTAGGGGCTTCCCTGGTGGCGCAGTGGTTGAGAGTCCGCTTGCCGATGCAGGGGACATGGGTTCTTGCCCTGGTCTGGGAAGATCCCACATGCCGCAGAGCAGCTAGGCCCGTGAGCCATGGCTGCTGAGCCTGAGTGTCCGGAGCCTGTGCTCTGCAACAGGAGAGGCCACAACAGTGAGAGGCCCACGTACCGCAAAAAAAAAAAAAAAAAAAAAAAAAAAAATTCTCTGCCTACATGAGAAATGTGTATTCTGCCAATTTTTCAGTCAGCTGTCCCATGAGAGGCATTGGGCACAGCAATATTATTTTCTTGGAAGAGAAAGTAGGCTCAGCAGAAATTCATGTAAAAAGCACATTCCTGCAGTGGCTGTAACCTATTAAGATTTCTTCTAGTCTCAGCTCTTTCTCCTCTCCCTTAAACCTTCTGAATGTCTGATGCTAATTCACATCAACAGTATCTCTTCCAGGCTGAGCACTATAAACATTCTAAAAAAATAGATTCTAATAGAAGTGCCCAAATAGAGATGTAAAAATGTAGGGAAAGAATCCACTTCTTTACAGGCAGAGTCAAGGTGAAGTTAGAGTCTTGAATATTTTGCATCCATTCATAGACAAATAGGAAAAAACTATATGAATGCTATGTAAGGGTTCTGAAATGTGAAAGAAGATAACCTATAAGAGATAAAGAACACTTCAGAATATTTACTATATAAAATAGAAATAAATGTTAGGCACCAGATGGTTTACAATCTGAAGGGAAAAACAAAGTAAAACAACATAGTACAAAAAAAGAGGAAAGATGAGATAAAATTATATATGAGATGAAAAATAACCTGACTTTTTTTAAGTCAGAAAGCATATAATTGAAGGCATTAGAAACAAACTACAGGATTAAAATTTCATAAAAATAAATCATAATTTGAGGAGATATTTGAGAGACTATTTCTGAATATTAAGAAAAGGAAAATGAATGAAAATTGGTCAAGAGAAGTTGAGAAACCCAGGAAGGCAAGAGGAAGATAAAAATACAGATACTTTGGAACAGAACAGAATAAGTGGAGAGGAAGCGATCAAGATGGCAAAGAGGATGTGGAGCTCACATCCATTCATGAAAACATCAAACTCATATCTACATGTGGAAAATTCTCACTGAAAACGAACTGGAAACTAGCAGAAGGACTCCTGTACAACCAAGGCTATAAGAAAGATACATATGTAATTGGTTAGGAAGGAAAGAAAAGAGACCTAGTCTGGACCTTTGCCCCTAGGAGGGGACTCAGAGGAAAAGGGAGATTGCAGGTGTGAACATCCACCCACCCTAGGGAGTGAGCAGGACAAGCCATGGACTGGGCTTCCCAGTTCTGGGGTCCTAGTGGAGGAGACAAGAACCCTTGGCTGATTGTAGGACCTATGGAACGGAAAGAAAGAAGACTGAACTCTGCTCATGAGAAACACATACACACACACACTGGCTTGACCCCAAGGCAAGGCAGAGAGAGGTCTGCTCTAGAAGCTGCAGGGTTTCCCACCTCCACCTTGCTGCAAGCCCCAGCCCAAAATGAGTGAATGCTCCAGCCCCACTCACTCCATGACACAGTACAACAATGGATCTGGAGCGACCAGGGAAAAGAGGTGACCTTGGGACACAGAGGTGACCCAGTCCCAGGGGAAGCCCAGGTGGGGTGATGACAGCAACTGTTGGCACTTCCTCAAGTAGTGTCCCAGAAGCAGTCCAAATTTCTGATGGCAGCAGCTCACAGCTCTGCCACGAGCCACAGAGAAACCACATGGGCCTCACCTCCCCTGCAGAATGGTTTCACACAGAGTGAGAGCAGCAGAAGCTGGGGACGCTGATGAGACATGAGAGACAACGGGGACTTGTCCCTGAGGCAGGGTGGACAACAGTCAGATCCAGAGATGGCTAGGTATCCTGAGAGCACTTCACCATATGCCCCAGCCCAAACCAAGCAAATGGCCCCACTCAGTCTACACCATAGTCAGGCACCTGATCTGGGGTGGCAGGGATGAGAGAAAAGACTCGACCGTGGGCTGTGTCTGAGTGGAGCTGAACATGCCTACACAGGCAATGCACTGGACCTCTGCATGTGCGTATGCCCCACTTGCTTAAGCACTCCCCTCCTATGGAGCAAAGAACCTGGTATGGGGAAGGGAAAAACACACACATAAAGGGAACAGAGCCAGCTCCAGCCTGAAACCTCAGGGCTTCTGCTCCAGCAACGTGGGCTCAGACCCTCCCCATGACAGGGCAGTGGTGGCCACTGAGAGGAAGTTCCACCTCATACTTGGTGCCAGCCCCTCCATTTCCAGTCCAATGCCCTACCAACATGATAACTGCCCATACACCCCAAGGAAAGATGTGACTGGCATCCACCTCCAATCCAGCCATCCCACCAAATGCACTGGGCACATGCAGTCTGCATTGGGACACTCACACTTAAGAACACCCCTACAAGAGCACAATAGGAAACTGTTTCACCTAAATTCGTAGAAGAGAAAGTTAAAATCATAAGGCAGAGGAACTACATTGAGTTGAAAGAGCAAAAGAAAACCCCTGAAAAGATAATGAAAGAGAAATAAAACTCTTACCAGAATAAGAATTCAAAACATTGGTAATAAAATGTTAACTAAACTGGGGAAAATAATTGATCTAAATACTGAATATTTTAACAAGGAACTAGAAAATATAAAAAATACCCAATCAAAAACAAGTAATTCTTTATCTGAAATTTTAAAAAACACACTAGAAGGAATGAAAATAGTAGACTGACACAGAAGAATGTATATGTGTCCTGAAAGAATAATGGAAATCACCGAATCAGAACAGAAGAAAAACAATTTAAAAAATGAAAGCAACTTAAGAGATGGCTAGGATAACATTAAGCATTCCAACATTTGCAATATAGGGGTTCCAGAAGGGCAAGAGAGAGAGAGAAGGGGATCAAAAACGTATCTGAAGAGGGCTTCCCTGGTGGCGCAGTGGTTGAGAGTCCACCTGCCGATGCAGGGAATACAGGTTCGTGCCCCGGTCCAGGACGATTCCACATGCCACAGAGCAGCTAGGCCCGTGAGCCATGGCCGCTGAGCCTGCACATCCGGAGCCTGTGCTCCGCAATGGGAGAGGCCACAGAAGTGAGAGGCCCACGTACCACAAAAAAATAAATGTATCATAGCTGAAAAATTCCCAAACCTGAAGAAAGAAACAGATATCTAGGTACAGGAATCACAGAAAATCATAATAATATGGACACCCCCACCAAAAAAAAAAAAAAAAAACTCACACCAAGACATATCAAAATTAAAATAGCAGAAGTTAAAGAGATAATTCTAAAGGCAGCAAGAGAAATACAGTCATATCCAAGGGAATTACCATAAGGATATCAGCTGATATTTCCACAGAAACTTTGCAGACCAGAAGGGAATAACATATATATTCAGGGTGCTAAAAGGGAAAAACCTGAAATCTAGCATATTCTACCCAGCAAGATTATTGTTTAGAATAGAAGGAGAGATAAAGAACTTCCCAGACAAGCAAAAACTAAAAGAATTCATCAATACTAAACCTACCCTAAGAGAAATGTTGCAAGGTCTTCTCTAAATGGAACAGAAATAAGAATCTGTAGAAAAGGAAAAAACCCACTAGGAAAGACAAAAATATAGTAAGGATTAAAGATCACTTTAAAAAGCCAGTAGGCTAACACAACATTGTAAAGCAACTATACTCCAAAAAAATTAAAAAAGAAAAACAAAAAAGCCAATAGGTAGATTAAGAGAATAGTGTACAATCAACTATAACTAAAATAAACAGTTAAGGGATAAGTATGAAGGTGTAAAATGACATCCAAAACACAAAATGTGGGGATAAGGAGTAAAAATACAGATCTTTTCACACGTGTTTGAACATAAATGACTACTAGTTTAAAACAGGGTCACAGGGATGGTTCAACCAAAGAAATACCTACCTGCTCAGTATATTTCTGACCTTTTAACACAGATAAGAGAGATGACAAACAAAATGAGTAGTTAAATCCTACAGTATATTGAGATGTGACAAATGTTATAGGAAAAGTAAAGCAGAGAGGAGGGGTAGGGAACCTAGGGGACTGCAATTTATTAAAACAGGGGCCTGGAAATTCTTGCATTTGCAGCAACATGGATGGACCTAGGGTCATTCACTAACATCATGCTTAGTGAATTAAGTCAGACAGTGAGAGAAAAATAATGTATAATATAACTTACATGTGGAATCTAAAAAATAGTACAAATCAGTGTATATGCAAAACAGAAACAGACTCACAGATACAGGAAACAAACTAGTAGTTACCAAGGGCAGAGGGAAGTGGGGGAAGAGCAAATTAGGGGTATGGGATTAAGAGATACAAACTAGGGCTTCCCTGGTGGCGCAGTGGTTAAGAGTCCGCCTGCCGATGCAGGGGACACGGGTTTGTGCCCCGGTCCGGGAAGATCCCACATGCCGCAGAGCGGCTGGGCCCGTGAGCCATGGCCGCTGAGCCTGCGCGTCCGGAGCCTGTGCTCTGCAATGGGAGAGGCCACAACAGTGAGAAGCCCGCGTACCGCAGGAAAAGAAAAAAAAAAAAAGAGATACAAACTACTGTGTATAAAACAGATCATCAACAAGGATATATTGTATAGCACAGGGAATTGTAGTCATTACCCTGTAATAACTTTTAATGGAGTATAATCTGTAAAAAATACTCAATCACTATGCTGTACACCTGAATCTAATATAACTTTGTAAATTAACTATACTTCAATGAAAGAAAGCTTACATAGCTCCAGCATCAAAAAAAAAGAAAAAGTGGGAAACACATTTCAAAAATCTAAGGAAAAAAAATGGTAAAATTTTAAATTCCTGAATCTGTAACTGGCAAGGGTTCACCAAAGCAGGCATTATTATTAAAAAGTTATTAACAGGACTTCCAGTTTCCTGTTCAGCCTGTTAGAAACTCAGAAGCTGCCACTCCATCCTCACAACAATCAAAAAGCTGAACAACCTGAAAAAGCAACAACTCTTCTTAGATCCTTGGGGGGCTGGGGGTGGGGTGGGGAGGGTGGTAACAAATCAAACTATTGTTCCAAAATTGGAGATGTTCACAGGCAAGTACAGAGAGTTCCAACTTACCTGAGCAGAAGACCACAAGCTGAAACTTCCACAAGCACCAGTGCTGCAGTAGGAAAGCCTGAGCTATAATTGATGCATTTCTGGAAGCCCACTGTGGACAACTTTGAGAGTTAAAAACTCCAGGAAACCTAGTCAGAGAGGAGCCTCCACAAATTGGTGACATTTACCTCTGGGAGCTTGACTAGGTCTTCACAGTAAATATGAGAGAAAACTCCTCTTGGGCTCCCAGCAGGGAAAGAAGAAGAGGAACCATTTTGAAATGTAGCAGGGCATCTTGTTTTTCCTAAGAAGGCCTGCCTTCAGGGGAAACTAGTTAACCAGAGTATAAGCTGCTGGGGTATTATTAGAGACTAATGGACCGGGGGGGGGGGGGGGGGGGGGGGTGAATATGCAACCTGCTGGCTCTAATTTTCTACTTGAAGAAAATACCCAACACCAGCCCACTTTAGCTATTCTGTCCCACCTGAGGGAGGGTGGGGATAGAAGCACTACATGCAGATCACAGTCCAGAGGCATGGGCAGGCTAACATACTGAGACCTGACTACAGCACTATAGTAAAGCTTCTTCTTCCACAACTTACCACTATATTATTCAAAGCCTACTTACAGAAGTTTCTTTTATCCAGGGTATCATGTTCAGTTACCAAACAAAAAGAAAATCAAGACATACTCAAGGGCAAAAACACAGATAGAAGGGACAAAGCAAGCATCAGAACCAGAAACGAAAATGGAAATGATGTTGGAATTATCAGACCAGGAATTTAAACAACTAGGATTTGTATGCTAAGGGTTCTAATGGATAAAGTAGATAGCATGTATGAACACATGGGTGATATGAAAGCAGAGATGAAAATTCTAAGAAAGAGCCAAAAAGAAATGCTAGAGATCAAAAACTCTGTAACAGAAATGAGGAATACTTTGATGAGCTAATTATTAGCAGACTGGACACAGCTGAGGAAAATTTCTGAGCTTGAGGATATCTAAATAGTAATCTCCTGCATTGTAAAAAGCAAACAGCAAAAAGACCAAGAAAAAAAAACAGAAAATATCCAGGAGCTGTGGCACAACTGCAAGGTTGTGACATATGGGTAATAGGAATACCAGAAGGAAAAACAGGAGAGAAAGGAGTAGAAGCAATATTTGAAACAGTAATAACTGATAATTACCCCAAATGCCAAACCACATATCCAGGAAGCTTGGAGAACAACAAGCAATGTAAATGCCAAAAAACTTCACTAGCTATATTTGTTTAAAATTACAGAAAATAAAGGACAAAGAAAAAATCCTGAAAGAAAAGAAGCTGGGGAGAGGGTACTTACCACAGAGATAAACATAACAATTATATCTGAAGTCTCCTCAGGAAGCATGCAAAGAAGATGAGAGTAAAATGTTCAAACTGTTGAGGAAAAACAAACAAAACCCTCACCAACCTAGAATTCTGTACCCTGCAACATTATCTTTCAGAAATGAAAAATAAAGACTTTCCCAGACAAACAAAAATTGAGGGAATTTGTTACTAGTACATTGCCTTGCAAGAGATGTTAAAAGAAGTTCTTTAGAGAAGAGGAAATTACATGAGTACGAAACTTGGATCTCCACAGAGGAAGAGTATCAGAGAAAGGGATAAATGAAGATAAAAGAAAACTTTTAATTTTTCCAGATTGTGCTAACATAACAATTTATTCAAAATAATAATAGCAGCAATGCATATGAATATGCAACATGAAAGCAGCAATGATACAAGGGGCAAAATGGAGGAATTAAGATTATTTTGTTATCGTAATGTACTCACGCTACCTGTGAAGTGGTATAATGTTATCTGAAAGTATACTTGGATGGGTTGTAAATGTATATTGCAAACTATAGGACAGCCATTTTTAAAAGTGTAAAAAATAAGTAAAATTGATATGATAAGAGAGGAGAGAAAATGTAATCAAAATGCTCAATTAAAGCCACAAAAGGCAGAAAAAGAGTAGAAGATCAGATTAGGAGCAAAGATCAAAGGCAACATGTAGAAAACACTAACAAATATGGTAGATATTAACACGGCTATACCAATAATCACTTTGAATATCAATAGTCTAAATGTCCCAATTAAAAGACAGAGGTTGTCAGAATGGATCAAAAAATAAGACACTACCTGTTGCCTATAGTTTAAATATTAAGATACTTACAGATTAAAGGTAAATGGATGAAGAAAGGTATAACATGCTGACAAAAAAAAAATGAGAGGACAGTTATATTGGTTTTTGGACAGAGCACACCTCAGAGCAAAAAAGTATAAGAAATAAAGAGGGGCATTATGTAATAATAAAGGGGTCAATTCTCCTAAAAGACATAACAATTCTCATGTGTATGCATCTAACAAGAGAGTGTCAAATTCTATGAGGCAAAAACTGACAGAACTCCAAGGAGAAATAAATGAACCCACTTTAGAGTTGGGACTTCATCACTCTGCTATTAAAAATGGAGAGATCTAGGACGCAGCACGTCAGAAAGGACATAGCTGAAGTCAACAACGCCATCTGTCAACAGGATATAATTGACATCTATAGATTACTTTATCCAGCAACAGCAGAATACATGTTATTTTCAAGCTCATATGGAACACTGACCAAGGTAGACTGTATTTTGGGCCGTAAAACACAAATTTAAAAGAATGTATTTCATGCATTTGCTCTCATTCAACAGTGAAATTAGACTAGAAATCAATAACAGCTGAAAAATCCCCAAATACATGGAGATTAAACAACACACTTTTAAATAATATGTGGGTCAAAGAAGAAATCTAAAGAGACGCTAATAATATTTTGAAATCAATGAAAACAAAAATATAACTTATGAAAATTTGTGGAATTCAGCAAAAGTAGGGCTTCAAAGAAATTTATAGCATTGAATGTATATCCTAGCAAAGAGGAAAGACCTCAAATTAATTATCTAAGCTTCTATGTTAGAAAACTAGAAAAACAAGATCAAATTAAATCCAAGGTAAGCAGAAGAAAGTAAATATTAAGAATTAGAGCAGAAACAATAAAATTTAAAACCGAAGATCGATAGAGAAAATCAATGAAATCAAAAACCAGTTCTTTGAAAAGAGCAACAAAATCAATGAGCTAACTAAGAAAAAAAGAGAGAGGATACAAATTACTAATATCAGAAATGAAAAAGGGGATATCACTGCAGATTCCATAAACATTAAAAGTATATTAAAGAAATACTCTGAACAATTCTATGCCCACAAATTTGATGAAATGGACCGATCCCTTGATCGACAATATGCCATTATACAGGGGCTAAATGGAGGAATTAAGGTTATTTTGTTATTGTAAGATACACTGTGAAGTGGTATAATGTCATTTGAAAGTATACTTGGATTAGTTGTAAATGTATACTGCAAGCTAGGAGAGTTATTTTAAAAAGTGTAAAAAACAAGTAAAATTGATATAATGAGAAGAGAATAATGGATAATCTGAATAGCCCAATAACTATTAAATAAACTGAATCAACAATTAACAAATTTCCAAAACAGAAAGCCCTAGGACCACAGAGATTCACTGTTGAATTCTACCAAACATTTAAGGAATAAATTATACAGTACTCTTCAATGTCTTCCAAAAGATAGAAGCAGAGAGAATAATTTCTAGCTCCTTCTATGAGCCCAGCATTACCCTATTACCAAAACCAGACAAAGACATTACAAGAATAGAGTTCAAAATGTAGGTCCACAAAAACCCTGCACATGGATGTTCATAATAGTTTTATTCATAGCTGCCAAAACATGAAGTTATTTACCAATGAAGATATCCTTTGGTAGATAACTGAATAAATAAATTGTGGTACTGCCAGCAATGAAATATTATTTGTTACTAAAAAGAAATATTTTATCAAGCCTTGAAAGGACATGGAGGAACCTTGGAAGTATTTTACTATTTGAAAGGAGCCAATCTGAAAAGGCTGGCTGAAATCATACATACTATATGAGTCCAACTATGTGAGATTCTGGAAAAGGCAAAACTACAGAGACAATAAGATATCATAAAGGTGTATATATGCCATTATACATTTGTCTAAACCCATATAATGTACACACCAAGTGTGAACACCAATGGAAACTATGAGTGCAAATAATGTAACAATGTAGGTTCATGGGCTGCAACAAATACACCACTTTTATGTGCGTTTTTATTAGGGGAAGAGGCTGTGTGTTCGTGGGGGTAGCGGGTATATGAGAACTGCCTGTACTTTCCACTCAGTTTTGCTGTGAACCTAAAGCTAATCTAAAAATTAAAGCATATTGATTGAAAAAAATTTTTTAATAAAATTACTAACACGTTAGTGGACATTTGACAATTACCTCCCCAGTATCCATTACCCTTTTTCCTCTCTAATTCCTACACTATTTTCTGAGTCATATAGTATGGGTCTGATTACTCCTATCCTCAGTTCAACTTCTAGCTCTAGTAAGAACATGCTGGCTACTTAGTTCTGGCTGCTTAGTTCTGAACCTTCTTTCTCTCTTTTGGAAGTGATAGCAACAAGAAGGGGGGAAAGCACAGACTCCAAGACAACTTTCAAGTTACTCCCAAGTATGGAGCAGAATAAATATCCACAGACTCCATATTACCTCTAAGTATGGTCTAGGATACTTGAAAGAGCAGCAGGACCTGTGCAAGAACCACCTGGTGTGGCAGAGATTGAGGACTCTGGTAGTGGCCAAGCATTGGTAGATCTCAGAAATCTCCACCAAATATATTAAATAAGAGGAATTGAGTTGTATGCAGAACTGAGATTAAATGAGAGAAATCCTTGAAGGAGATGGAGAAACGTATGCAGAAAATGTGTGAATAGACAGAGGTAAAGTATCTAAGAAAACACTTTTTTCTAAAAGAGAAGTGAACATTTGGGAAAATGGACACAGTCTCTCTTGGAAACCTAAGTCAGAAAAAATTCCCTATAACACCAGGCTGCTGAAGAAAGCATTCAGTCCTCCAACTTCAAAATGTTAGCTATAGGTTTCTTGCAGATGATTTTTATCAGGTTGAGATATCCCTTCTAAATTTCTAATTTACAGACATATTTTAAAAAATAAATGAGTGTTGAATTTTGTCAAGTGCTTTTTATGTGCCCTATTGAGATGTCTATGTGGTTGTTTTACTTTTTTCCCCTGCAGATTTGGTGTAATGCACTGATTGATTTTCAAATGCTAAGCCAATCTTGCATTCCTAGGATAAACTCCACTTGGTTGTGATTTACAATCGCCTTTTACATTCCTGATTTGATTTGTTTGATTTGATAAGAGCTTTGATGTCCATGCTGATGAGTTTTATTTTCTTAAGTCTCTGCAGATTTGGGTATTATAATTATTCTGACTTCATGAAGAAAGTTAGAAAATATTCCTTCTCCCTCCATTCTCTTAAAGTGCTTTTGTAGAATTGATATTTTCTCTTGCTGAAATATTTAATTTAATTCAATAATGAAGACTCTGTCCCCAGAGTTTTCTATTTAGAGAGATGCTTGAGAAAAAAATTAATTTGTACAACAGTTATTCAGATTTTCAGATTTTTGTTTTTCTGTTATTTATGTTTTAAAGGAAATTTATATTTCTAACTTGTTCTATTATAAATTTCTAAATTGCTGTATTTGTTCATGTAAGTTTTCATAAGATTCTTTTACTATGCTTCTAATATTTCTAATATCTCTAGTCATCTCTTTTATTCCTGATACTGGTAATTTGCTTGCTCTCTTTTCACACACACACACACACACACACACACACAAATACATACCTTTGTTAAGGGTTTATCAACTTTATTAATCATGTCAAAGAACCAAGTTTTAGCTTTGTTTTTTTCTTTTATTTGTGTAGTTTTTATTTCACTTCTTCTATTCTTATCTTGCTTATGATTTGAGATCCTTGGATCTGTAAATTTATGGTTTTCAATAAAATGGGGAGTATTCCATCAAATATTTTTCTTCCCTATCCTTTCTTCAAATATTTTTTTGTCTGCATTTTTCCTTTTTTCCTTCTGCAGCTCTAATTACACATATAATAGACAGTTCAACTCTATTTTGCAGGTCTCTGAAGCTCCATTCACTTTTCTTCAGTCTTTCTTCTCTTTGTTCTTTAAATTGTTTTATACATACAAATGTGTGTGTGTGTATACTTATCCTTTTTTTTTAAAGGTTACATCATCTCTTTGCTGCCATTCCCAATGTTTTTAATGCCATAACTTGAGTTTTTCATTTGTTTTTAATTATTTTCAGATGTAACATCTTCATTTTGTACATTTTTGTCAAATGCTGAGATTCTCCATTTGTTCATTCATTATGACTCACATTGTCTTTGAGTTCTGGAATATATTTGTAACAGCTGTTTGAAAGTCCTTGTCTGATAATTATATTTAGTTCATCTAAACAGCTGGTTCTATTTTTTTCCTTTTCTCTTAAATATGAGACATGTTTTTCTGATTCTCATAAGTTTAATGATTTTTGAGTGTATACTGGACTTTATAAATAATATTATACTCTGTAGGCTCTGGATTCTGTTATATTACTTGGAAGAGGTTTGTTCTAGTACAAAATCAACTTGACACAGATTCCAAACTGTATCCTCAGCTGTGGCAGCGGCTGAAATTTCTACATCATTATTTAAACTTCCAGCTGCTGCTTTTCAGGCAAGCACACCAGGGTCTCTGCCAAGCATGTGTGATTTAATCAAAGATTTGGAAACTTTTGTGCAGGTTTGGAGTTCACTGCCTCTGCAGCTTCCTGTGTTATACAATTCTTCCCTTACATCTCTGGCTGCCCTCCAAGGCCCCAAAGCTCAACTCAAGCCATTAATAATAAAGCTTTCTTCTACACTGAACTGTATTAAAAATGTCAGGTATCCCTTAGGCAAAAGCAACAAAGTCTAACTTTTCAAGGACAGACAGTTTCTGTTTGTGATCACACTCCAGTACTTTCAAATAATTCTTTTAATATTTTGCATGGCTTGTATAACTATCTAGAAGTTTTTCTCCACTCCCACACCCCTCCAAACTAATCTGCCATTACAGGAAGTCAGAACCTGAGAAATAATATTGTTTTAAGACAAAGGAAATTGATTTCCTAATGAAAGGCTTTAAAAAATTATTTGTATATATACATAGAAATCACAACAAAGTATTCCCAGAACTATAAGCAAATGTCAGTCACACCGTTAAATATAAATGGGCATATTTCCTCTATTAAATGAGAAATACTTTAAGACAGTCTCATAAACCAAAACTTAATAAGATGGTATATTTATGAAACATAGGAAAATAAAGAGATTCCAAGTAGTTAAAAAGAAACTGAGCAAAGGAAAATTTTTATTAGGCAAATACAAACAAAAGATATCAGAAATGTATGATTTTAATATTATATAAGGTGAAATTCAGAACAAAAGAGCAAATGAGGTAAAGAGACCCATACTTTAGTACCAAAGAGTCAATTTACACAGAATTTTTTTTGTTTTGGATACACAGAAATTTTTAATGGTTCTTAGTATCCATAAGTCATATAACATACTAGCAACCTTTATAAAAGAAATTTACAGGAGATACATGTAACTTAAATTCAGCTTTCTCAGTCCGAGAAAAATCAACTGAAGACAAAGAAATGATATAAAAGGCCCAAATACCACAAGCCAAAAAAAAGAAAATCTCATTCATGTTTACTAATATCAGGACATCATATAGGGAATACAACTTCTTTCCAAATGTTCATTAAACATTCATAATATTTGATTATTTACTTGACATAGAGAAGTTCTTGATAAATCTCTAAAAGTAGAAATAGAATAAAAAATATTCTCTGGTCACAATTTAATAAGAATGGAAATTAATAATTTTAAAACTTGGAAAACAAAGACATCACTCTCCATTGTGAGTTGAAAAAGTAAATCAACTGGGTTTAAGTGGAAATAAAACATATATTGGGCTTCCCTGGTGGCGCAGTGGTTGACAGTCCACCTGCCGATGCAGGGGACACGGGTTCGTTCCCCAGTCTGGGAAGATCCCACATGCCGCGGAGCGGCTGGGCCTGTGAGCCATGGCCACTGAGCCTACGCATCCGGAGCCTGTGCTCCACAACGGGAGAGGGCACAACAGTGAGAGGCCCACGTACCCCAAAAAAAAAAAAAAAAAAACTATATTTGCAGGATTTCACAAGAACAACATTAAAAATTTTATATTTGAAAATTTGTGGAATAGAGCACAGAGTGCTCAGAAGAAAGTTTATTGCCTTAAATAATTATATGAATGGAAAACAAAATAAGTATCAGAAGGAAAGAATTAAGAAAATAACGATACAATAAATAGAAGGAAAGTAGAATAAAATTGAAGCCAAGAAGAACCCTGTGGGGCCTTCCCAGAGACAGACCACCCCCGACCCTGCAGAAAAACTTTATCTTTCTAGGCCTTCCCTAAGTTCCAAAGAGCAAATTTAGAGAAGTGAGAAAGTGCAGAAACGAAGGAAAACAGTCATGCAAGACAAAATAATAATAGTTTACCCATAAAACAAAGTCAAGGACATTTAGTTCCTCCTTAAGGGCTATAGATAAAATCCTGAGCCATATCCTTTTATTGTTCTGCAGATACTTAAAACCTCCACCAGGCGGAAGAAATTAACCACATGCTGACCACAAAGCACATAGACCCCAGACAGCTTGGACCCAGGTTGATGATGCTCACTCCCAAAATACCACCTGGTTACCTCACCATCAACCAATCAGAAGACTATCTGTGAGTGGATCAGGCATCCTGCAAACCTCTCCCTTACCTTGCCTTTATAAATCCTTCCCCAAAAGCCATTGGGGAGTTCAGGTGTCTTGAGCATGAGCTGCCATTCACTTTGTTTGGCCCCACACTGAGTGCCTTGCAATTAACACTATACCTTCCTTCACCATAACCCGGTGTTGATAGATTGGCTTTGCTGCCCACTGGGTCAGCTAACCCAAGTTTGGTTTGGTAACAAAATAATTAATATAGAAAAGCATACCTCCCTCACCCTGTGTTTCCTTGTCCCCTTTTTATTTATTGGCTATGGGGAGGAGTGAGGGCATAGTCAGAAGAGACTCCTTATGTCCTGGAGCAAGGGTGTAGGGGTGTCACAGTAACCATGGTCTGTCTCTCTTTCACTGTCTGGGGTCGACTTAATAAAGAGAGAAACTTGGAGAGAAAAAGAAAGAAAAAAAATCATGTATTTGTAAGAAAAACATTTAGAAATAATGAATAAATTAACAAACTGGTTCTTTAAAGGAAAAATTAAATATAAAAGACCAACTAGAAATTTTAAAAGGACAAAAACAAATACTAAAAATAATAAATGTATCAGAGAATCACAAGGAAACAGAAGATATTAATCAACTGATAAATTGTTAGCCTAGAAAGTCGAATAAAAACCACACAAAAAATAGAGTAATAACCATGGAACAAGTACAGAGGAAATTAGGCAGACTTATGAAGAAAAAAGTAAAAGACATTAACTTAAAAAATATATATTAGAAATTAAGACAGGGTGTCACTATCTACCTGTAGATATCAAAAAGATAACATGGAAATATTGTAATGAAGGTGATGCCATATACTCAACAACTTCAGTGAAATGGACAAATTTTTTGAAAGACACAAATCATCAAAGCTCAAGAAAGAATAAATAGAAATCGAAGCCATTCTATATGTATTAAAGAAATCAAACACTTTCATTAAAACCTCCCACCAAAGAAAACTCCAGGAACGAATAGCTTCACTAGTGAATTTTACCACACACTGAAGGAAGAAACAATACCAATTCTACAAACTCCTTCAGAAAAGAGAAGAAGAAGGAACACTTCCCAATTAATTTTATGGGGTCGGCATGGCCCTGGGCCCCTCCTTAATCTCAGTACCATTTTCTGGTGGTGAGTTGAGCTATCAACTTTGTTTTTCTTTTACTTTTTTTTTTTTTTTTTTTACAGTCACCCAGACAATGCTAATGAGCTGCCAGGCTGTGAACCACTGGCATGGTCACCAGGTAGGCTCATACAACTATTCTACCATTCTATAGGTAGTGATGCAACCTGATAAGACTTTCATGGCAAGAATTGTAATATGTATTAAAAGCCCTCAAACAGTTCTTGTTTTTTAAACCCAATTTTAGGAATTTAACACTAAAAATTTGGAAATAACACATTGAAATGTAACTACAAGAGGGTTTCCTCTATTATTTTATAATCATAACAAGTGTTTTCTTCAATATGTTGTTTAAATAATGTATGGTATGTTCAAACACAAGAATTATTCTTTAAAATGATTATTTACTTTTGTATTTAGTGATAAAAAATACTTGTGATATATTTCTTAATAAAAAAGGAGGTGGCTGACCAAAATAGTAGAGTCTTATATTTTAGAAGGTGGTAAGGGTATATTTATAATTTCATGAAAATGGGAGAAAATCTGGATGGATACATGTCAAGTATTCAGTTATATCTTGGGGTGAATCTGAGTTGATTTAAAGTTATTAAATTAACTTTTTCTTCTCTGTTTTTACTGACTTTTTCATGAAATGATAATGTATTTCTTGTGTAACTAAGCTAATTCTATAGAAACAAAGATCACCATGGCTACAGTGTTTAGAAATCAGCTATCATGAAATTTAAGTAATCTAGGTGATGGTAGCAGTGAAGTGGAGAGAAATGACAATATTCAAATGATATTACAAAGGTATAATTAATTGGATTTGACTATGCCAAAATGTAATATATTGGATCTTACTAACTCTTAGACTTTATTTATTTACTAGAAGAGGAAGTAAAAATATCTTTGTTTCATTTAATGTCAGAAGTTTAGGAAGGAGACAAATAGTTTTTGTTCTCAATTAAAACCTAAGAAACAAACCCTAAAAAATGTACAAATGTACTATGACTGAATTTTTTGTCTTAGGCCTTTTATTTTAAAAGAAATTATCTTCCTTTTCTATAATTCATTTCACTTGTTCAATCTGCCACTCAACCAGCAACTCTTTAAAGATTTCATACATCACACAACTTGAGGGAGACAAAAGAAAACAAGATGTAATCTTTATGTTAGTATCAAATTATTTTTAAAAGCAATAAATTCCTAGACTTATTTTGGGTGAAGTGAAGGTTAATTTTGATACAACCATTGAGATAATTTATCAGCTCTCCGGTCTCCCTCTCCAAATTTTAAAATACCATCTTGTGGAATAAAGGAACAGTGTTATGGGCTCTAAAATATTCATATTGGCAGCTGTATCACTATAGAAAGCAAAACATTATAGAATTAATTACTCATTTCTCTATGTCATTTTAAGTTATGTACATAGGTGGGTTCACAGAAAGCTCAGGGTTCTAGGGCCTCATTATTGTGACTTTGGCAAATGAGCCAAAAGCTCAACTGAGAGCTGTCTCTTCATCCACTGGCATCACTGTGTGTGCATACCTTTCCCCTGCTTCAGTTATTCAATCTTATCACAGCATTTCTGTCCTTCAAATCTAAACTATTCCAGCTTTCAACGTTTGAGGGAATATTATATATCTCTACTGCTTTCATCATTTTGTTTATGCCTACAATTACTTTGAAGTTCAAAGCTAGAATTTGAAAGGGCTATGATCAAAATGTAATTAATTAAAAAGAATTCAGTATATCTTGAAACATGAAGTTAGGAACTGGTTTAAGTCTCTTTTGAGCATGTGTATGTTTTAAGTCCATAAATATTGGGTTTCAAATTGCAGAGAAACTCTTTTTTTTTTTTTGGCGGTACGCAGGCCTCTCACTGTTGTGGTCTCTCCCATTGCGGAGCACAGGCTCCGGACGCGCAGGCTCAGCGGCCATGGCTTATGGGCCCAGCCGCCCCGCGGCATGTGGGATCCTCCCGGACCGGGGCACGAACCCATGTCCCCTGCATCGGCAGGTGGGCTCTCAACCACTGAACCACCAGGGAAGCCCGAAACTCTTTTTTAAACCCAAGAAAAGAGGAGGATTGAGTTAATAAAGTTGTGGTACTCTACCTAATCATTCTGGATAACTCCAGAAAATAATTTCTAGAAGAACTTAAGTTTCTCCATTGTCATCTTAAACCTTAAATAACACATTTTATTTCCATTTCAACACTAAAAAGGTCCTTTTTCTCTTGTTTTCACTGTAATTTTTCAGATGAATTCCAATAGACAGTGATAAGCATTATTGCAAAAGAAATCAAATCTGGGAAGAAATTATTGCCATTGTTATTCATTTTCAAATATAAATATTTCAGTTGTTTCCAAAGATTTTGCTTTATATTGTACAAAATTTGTTAGGTGAAATACTGAAAAGGAACTTACAAACATAATTCATATTTGAAAAGATATGATTGTGGTGAGTAACTTATACATAATAAAATTAGGGGATGATAATATAGTAGCAACAGTGTAAGCAATCACACTTTTTTCATGAGTGATTCATTTTTAAATAAATGTAATAGATGGAGACATTGATAAACATGTGGATTATATTACATTATGTCACACAAATTACAAAATCTGCATCAACAAAATGAAAAGACCTACACCTACAGAATGAGAGAAAATATTTGCAAATGATGCAACCAACAAGGAGTTAATTTCCAAAATCTGCAAACAATGCATACAACTCAGTATGGCAAAAACAAACAACCCAATCAAAAACTGGGAGAAGATCTAAATTATACATTTCTCCAAAGAAGACATACAGATGGCCAAAAAGGACATGAAAAGATGCTCAACATCGCTAATTATTAAAGGAATCCAAATCAAAACTACAATGAGGTATCACCTCACACTAGTCAGAATGGCCATCATCAAAAAGTCTACAAATAATAAATGCTGGAGAGGGTGTGGAGAAAAGGGATCCCTCCTACACTGTTGATGGAAATGTAAGTTGGTGCAGCAAGTATGGAAAACAGTATGGAATTTCCTTAAAAAATTAAAAATAGAACTACCATATGATCCACGAATGCCACTCCTTGGTATATATCCAGAAACGATGAAAACTCTAATTCAAAAAGATACATACCAGCAAAGGAAACCATAAACAAGGTGAAAAGACAGACCTCAAAATGGGAGAAAATATTTGCAAATGAAGCAACTAACAAAGGATTAATCTCAAAAATATACAAGCAGCTCATGCAGCTCAATATCAAAAAAACAAACAATCCAATCAAAAAATGGGCAGAAAACCTAAACAGACATTTCTCCAAAGAAGATATACAGGTTGCCAACAAACACATGAAAGGATGCTCAACATCACTAATCATTAGAGAAATGCAAATCAAAACTACAATGAGGTATCACCTCACACCAGTCGGTCAGAATATTCATCATCAAAATGTCTACAAACAATAAATGCTGGAGAGGGTGTGGAGAAAAGGGAACCCTCTTGCACTGTTGGTGGGAATGTAAATTGATACAGCCACTATGGTGAACAGTATGGAGGTTCCTTAAAAACCTAAAAATAGGGCTTCCCTGGTGGCACTGTGGTTTAGAGTCTGCCTGCCGATGCAGGGGACACGGGTTCGTGCCCCGGTCCGGGAAGATCCCACATGCCGTGGAGCGGCTGGGCCCGTGAGCCATGGCCGCTGAGCCTGCGCGTCCAGAGCCTGTGCTCCGCAGCAGGAGAGGCCACAACAGTGAGAGGCCCGCGTACTGCAAAAAAAAAAACAAAAAAACTAAAAATAGAACTACCATATGACCCAGCTATCCCACTACTGGGCATATACCCTGAGAAAACCGTAATTCAAAGAGACATATACCACAATATTCATTGCAACACTATTTACAATAACCAGGGCATGGAAGCAACCTAAGTGCCCATCGACAGATGAATGGATAAAGATGATGTGGCACATATATACAATGGAATATTACTCAGCCATAAAAAGAAACAAAACTGAGTTATTTGTAGAGAGGTGGATGGACCTAAAATCTGTCATACAGAGTGAAGTAAGTCAGAAAGAGAAAAACAGATACTATATGCTAACACATATATATGGAATCTAAAAACAAAATGGTTCTGAAGAACCTAGGGGCAGGTCAGGAATAAAGACACAGACGTAGAGAATGGACTTGAGGACACAGGGAGGGGGAAGGGTAAGCTGGGACAAAGTGAGAGAGTAGCATGGACAGATATACACCACCAAATGTAAAACAGATAGCTAATGGGAAGCAGCCGCATAGCACAGGGAGATCAGCTCTGTGCTTTGTGTCCACTTAAAGGGGTGGGATAGGGATGGTGAGAGGGAGACGCAAGAAAGAGGGGATATGGCAATATATGTATATATATATAGCTGATTCACTTTGTTACATAGCAGAAACTAACACACCATTGTAAAGCAATTATACTCCAATAAAGATGTTAAAAAATAAAAGAAACATGCACTCCAATGATCATAGCAGTGCTATTTACAATAGTCAAGACATGTAAACAACCCAAGTGCCTTCAACATACAATTGACTTAAGGTGTGGTATATGTACATAATGAAATATTACTCAGCCATAAAAAATGAAATATTGCCATCTGCAGCAATATAGATATAGAGAATATTATACTTAATGAAGTCAAAGACAAATATGATCACTTATACATGGAATCTAAAAACTAATACAAATGAATCTATATACAAAACAGAAAGACTCATAAACACAGAAAACAAACTTTTGGTTACCAAGGAGTAAAGAGAAAGGAGGGATAAACTAGGAGTACGGGATTAACAAATACAAACTACTATACATAAAATAGATAAGCAATAAGGATTTACTGTATAGCACAGGGAACTATTCAATATCTTGTAATAACCTATGAAAGAAAATAGTCTGAAATATATATACTTCTGAATCATTTTGTTGTACACCTGCAACTAACACAGAATTGTAATTCAACTATACTTCAATAAAAAAAAAAGTGGGTCTAGGCATATGGTAAGGGGAGGGTCCAGCAGGCACTCAGTGAATAGTCTGCAAGCTCACATTGCAAGCTGCATGCGTGCCTGAGTGTCAGTGGACAAATCCTGAATGGTTTTCTTTATCCTCCCTTTGATCCAAAGTCTTTTAGTTCTGAGCGGCTATCCTAGCAATCTGAGCAGCCTAGAACATAAAGTTGGTCTCTCACTCTACGTTATCTGAACTCCCTGTCTGCTACATCCCTACAAAAGCCTAGTTTCAATCAGAAAACAAAACAAAACAACAGATAGCTATTTCCTCATCTACCCTGTTCCTTCTATCCTTACAGTTTGTCATAGGTAAATTTTTTAATCTCCATCAAGCTTTTTCCAACTTAATTTCTCCCTAAAATTGATATTTTATTTTGCCTTAAATTTTTCTAAGTATTATGAATTGTCTACCATTCTATCACGTATTTGCTTTTTGTTTGAAATCTTTGTTTTACAATTTCTTGAATAAAGATATTTAAACCCACCCTTATGAAGATGGTAACCTCACTGAAGTTTAAAACTATACATTCTATGGCTTTGGGTACCGAAAAGCAACAAATCTAGGTACATGATTGTAAACAAAGTTTTATTAGAAAAAATTTTACAATACTTTTTTTGTATCTTCCTAAATGATAATCCATCTCTTAAAAGTTTAAGCTTGGCACCTCAATTGGCAAAGACTAATGCTAAAAAATTCTGACCCGAAGTCAAACTTTTTTATCTATATAATTCATTAACATTTTCTTTTAAATCTCACTTAAGGAAATGTATATCAGCTCTTTGCCAATTTCTAGTCTTTGGAATTTACCTGCTGCAGTAAAAATGTTTGCTGCAGTCTTTTAATCATAAAAAGTATTCCATCTAAAAATGCATCAACATACACGTTATGGACTGCCTATAAGCCATAGAGTCACAAACACAAGATACTTCAACTTTGGTGGATATCCTCTTAAAAAGGATCCCCAGTCCCACATCCCAGACAATATCACCCTGGCTCAGGAGCTCACCACCAGAGATGACATTGCCCTCTGAAATGACTTCACCCCAGACACTAAAACCTCTACCCCACTGACACCCAGAGGTTGCCTCTCCAAAGAGGTTGACAAATCAGACATAAAACATTTATTGCTTTTCTTCCTTTGCTACTAGAGCTTCTTTTATGTTCTTGGAGTTCGCTGTCCATTTAACCCATGTTCCTGGTGTACTTCTTGCTCTTGCCAGCTCATACACCCCTACTCTCCCATGCCTAAGGGAGTACACTTGACTGACCTATCAGGTCATACCCTCCAACAAACACAACTGCTGTACCTACCACCTTACCCTGAGAAGTACACTAAAATATTATTTTAAAAATATATAACTCATACTGTTATTGAACCAGCTTCATCTGTCTGATGTGCAGCAAGCCAAAACACTAAGACACCAAGGTCTGCAGCAAAGAAAGGGTTTATTCACGAGGCAACCAAGCAAGAAGATGGTAGAACCAGTCTCAGATCTGCCTTCCCTAAGGTGAGGGGCTTGAGATAGTAGTTAGAGGATACAGAAGCAGGGAGGTCTGAGGCATGAGGAAAAGTCATTAGAGGTACGGAAAAAGTGATGTACACTGTGTTCTGTGAAGGTGTATCTAAGTTACGTGCTCCTTCATGGACTGTATCTTCAAAAATGGTGAGGCTTAGCATGACCTGGGGGGTGGAGTTTTTGACCCTCTGACGTCAAAAGGTCATTCATTGGACACCTACGCAGGCCGTTTTAGCCTGCTTGAACTTGAACTAGACACAGCTGATTCAAGTTCCTGGAAAACAACTCTGGCAAACATCAGCCTACTATTTAGGCTATGTGAAGCTTGGAGGGTATGCAATTTGCAACAAAATGATGAAGGTGAGCTTGCTCTGTGAAGGTAGGCTACAAGTGGAGGGCTTTTTAACAAGCTGTAAGACAAGCTCAAGAATTTGTTAGTCACCAGTTCCTGCTAACCCTATGGGTCACAGTTTCAGGATGGGTTTTTTACCTCTATGGGGCACGGTTTCAATACTTTTAACACACATTACAATACCATGGAGATATCATCAGACACCACAGAAATTTCAGATCTGTTTTCTTGGCTAATGCCGTATAAATGAGAAACTTAGTTATGAGCCAGCCTATAAGGACCCCTTATACTTCCATTTGTTTCCCTCCTTTTTTCTCTCATAATGTTTTCTATGCTGTTTAGGGTAACTATGTCCTACTCTTTGAAGGTGTCTCCTACTATTCAGGCCACTCAAATATCCAAATAACCAAGTTCAGACTAGTGTTAAGACATCAAGGAGACTATTGTAACATAGTTTTTAAACTGGTGTCCTGAGCCAGTTTTGAGGCCGTGGCAAGAGGCTGTTCAAGCCCCCTTCTTAAGCAGCCAGTTTAGTCCATACCCACAACTACCTTTCCTATTGGGCTATTATAGCCTGGACCAGTATCCACCTACCTTAACTACCCCAGGGCTAGGTACTAAGCAACCATGGACAGCCCCCATACCCCAAAGCCACTAAAATTATTCAAACTTAGACAGTTCTAAGGGTGCTTACCCTGCCTTGCCTGTTTTTTCCCTTGGAAACCACAATAAAGGCTCTTGCCAATGGTTCTCCCCTAAATTGGCCACAGGTGATTCCCAGTGTAGCCCCCAGTGACGTGTGTTCCCCCTCTCCTGAATCTGAGAATATAACAAACTATCTTTTCAATGGCAGTTGTCTTCTGATCTGTTGGCCTTACCAAACCCAAACAGTAAAAAAGACAACAACAACAACAACAAACACCTCTTAAAACAGTATTTGGCTAAAGCATATCACTTTCTGACATTTCAATTAAAGTCTTCTATCCTGAGGGCCCCAGTTAAAAGGTTTCTAACAGCTTGATATATCAGTAATATTCTCCTTCTTCAGGGTCTGAGCAGAGGTATATGATAGTTTTTGCACAGTACAGAGCAGTTCAAGAGGAATCAGAACTTGCCGATAAGAGTGATCTTTTATTTTTCTGGAAAGTTAAAATGAGTAAGAACATAGCCATGGGCTCAAAAAGCAAAAATTACAGAATTCCAACAAGTACTAAAACAAATACATTTTTGTTTTTGACATAGGGACATATGTTTAAAAAGTCACTTTACTTTCCATTTTGAACTACTATCTAATCAAATCTTATGTCCCAAGATGATCAGGGTTCATTCCAAAAAAAAAAAAAAAAAATACCTTCACACCTGAGTAAAGAACAAGCATCTCTGTCATTCATAAGATGATTTATTTTGCACATTTCTTATTATATCTGTTAAGAGATTTACTTCTGCTTTGAGTCATTCCTTCCTTTTCTTTTGAAGCTATATGGTGCACAGGGTGTGTGGGAGGAGACAGAGAAGTGGAAGAGGGAGGATTATTTCTAATGGAATTACTAAACTTTGAAAATAACAGTACTTCAGAATTACAGCATAAATAGCGAATATTGATGGCAATCTTTTAATTTTAATATCCTATAGAATCTTGGAAACCCCTCCTACTCCCCCCCAAAAAAAGATGAGGAACTAAATTAAACTACCATTGAATATTCTAAAAGAATCAAGAAAGCTCTAGTCATTCTGAGATAAATCAAACAAAGCTTTGTGTGGCTCAGGAGGGATTAATATGCTTTGAATTACTTTAATCCTTTTGGGTCAAGGTAGTTGTTACACCAACTACATATGAACCTCTTGGGAATAGATTTCCCAGCTTTATACAAATTTGTATAGTGATCCACGTAGTGTTAAAAGAGCAAGGTAAAACTGAATTGAAATCACCAATACTGATTATGTTTAAAGGTCAATGCTCTCCACTCCTATCCCAATGGTTTAATTTCCTACATGGTATGAGTTGCATTCACAACAGCCTGTTTGCCCTGGGAATTAAGAAAGGATCATTAGGTAACTGTGGAAATGGAGTTTCCCCTATTTTATATAGTTTGGGACCTACATTTACATGTGTTAATTAGTGTTAACCTACAGGGCCTTAATCCAAAATTTTAGCTCCAAAGAAAAGATTCCCACTCCTTTTATTTTCTTCTCATTGGGTCAGGTCTCTATAACCCCCCTCAGGTTGTCCTGTTTTTGTTTATGTATTTTTTCCTTCCACAGTCAGCTTCTAGTTTCCATTCCTTTGGACAGATGCTGATTGGCACACTCACTTCAATTCTCCCTGGGGAACTTTTCTTACATATGTATTGCACATCTCTGAGTTGCTGGACAGTGGAACTATATCAATAGAAAAGACACAGTCTTGACTCAGTATTTACGAAGACTGTTTCAGAATGCTTAGTTCCTGAATCTGTCACCAGCACATCCAGTCTTCCCAGGTATGGCAATCTCTTCTCCCTGTCTGCCCATCCCCCTTCGATTAGTCTTCTGTAATTCTTATTTACTGCTTAACATGAAGTTCTTTTGCAGTTTCTTCCATTGTTCTGATTCTACTGTATCCTTTTCCCTGTTATTATCAATTTCCTACCCACATTACCCACAAAACAAGTGGAACATTTCAGGCTATGGTAGAATTGGTCAAAAACACATGGTTATTTGTTTGGTATCATTAATATCAAATAAACCTATATTAGACACTGAGAACCAAGTAATGTTCAAATAATTGTACCTGTATAATATTATTATATTCATGTATATTTGAGACACAATGAAATAAGTGAGGTCACAGGACAAATACCTGACCCTCAAATTGGAGAGACCAATAAATGAATATGGAGAATCACAGCTTACCAGAACAGAAACCCATGAGCTGAAACCTTTACGGAAAGCAGCGTGGGGTAGGAAAACCTTAACTCTAATTGAAGAACTGCTGGAGACTCAGTTTGAAAATTCTGAGAAATAAAATCTTCATGGTGGCCCACTCACAGGGAGGTCCCCACATTATGTGAGTTTTACTCCTGCAGCTTGACCAGGTTCTTACAGTAAATACTGGAGAAAAAACCCCTTGTGCTTCCCATACAGGGAGGGGAAAATAGCCATTTTGAAATACAGCAGAGCAATCTGCGATTCTTAATAAGGCTTGCTCTCAGTGGAAACTAGTTAACTACAGCCTCATCAGCTGGGGTTTTATTAGAGCTTAACTGACGTGGGGAAGGGAAATAACCAACTCCAGCTGGCTCTAGCCTTCTGCATGGAGAAAAGAAAATAACTAATACCAGCCTCCTCCAGGCTTCCATGAAGAATAAAAATACACAACTCCAGTCCACTTTTGTTATTGGTTCCATGTGAAAAGGGGGTACTGAGAGGCACTTGTGAAGTTCACAGTCCAGAGGCATAGGCTTACTAAAAGACTGACACCTAAACATGGGACTACAGAATGTCTGCCCTCCCCACACCTCACCACCACATTACTAAAGGCCTAGTTACAGCAATTTCTTTTATTCAATTCTTCATGTACAGACATCAAAAAAAAAAAAAAATACAACATAGTATAAAAGGCTCCACAAATAGTTTGAAGAGGCAGAGTAAGTATCAGGAAAAGACTCATCAGGAATGCCGAAATGATCAGATCTGAAATTTAAAACAACTACAATTAAAATGCTAAGAGTTTTAATAGATAAAGAAGGTAGTACGCAAGATCATATGGCCAATATAACAGAGAGAATGACATTCTGAGAGACGTCCCCCCCACAAAGAAAGCTAAAATTAAAACACTGCAGTAGAAATGAAGAACGATTTTGATGATCTTATTAGACATCATTGAAAACGGCTGAGGAGAGAATCTCTGAGTTAGAGAATATCTCAATAGAAACTTCCAAAAGTGAAAAACAAACAGAAAAGACTGGAAAAATAGAATACCCAAGAATGGTGGAAAAACTACAAAAATTGTAACCTATGGGTAATAGGAATACTAGAAAGAGAGAAAGAAATGGAAAAAATATTTGAACAATAAAGACTGAGAATTTTCCCAAACTAGTGTCAGATACCAAACCACAGATCCAGGAAGCTGAGAGAATACCAAACTGGATAAACAGTAAAATACTAAACCTAGGCATATCATTTTCAAACTATAGGAAATCAAAGATACTGAACAAAGTCCTGAAAGAAACCAGAGGAAAAAACCCCTTACCTGTGGAAGGACAAAGGTAAGAATTATTTTTAACTTCTCCTCAGAAACAATACCAAAAAAAAAAAGAGTGTAGTGAAATATTTAGTGTTGAGAGAGAAAAAACCTAGAATTCTGTACTCTACAAAATTATCTTTCAAAAGTGAAAGGGAAAAGAAGACTTTCTTAGAAAAATAAAAATTGAGAAAATTTGTTGTCAGTAGATCTGTTTTGCAAGAAATGTTTGAAGAAGTTTTTTAGAGAGAAGGAAAATAATACAGATCAGAAATTTGGATCTACATGAAGTAAGGAAGAGCACTGAAGAAGAAATAAGTGGAGATAAGATAAAAACTTTTATTTTTCTTATTCTAATTGATCTAACAGAGAACACTTTGTTTCTAATAAAAAGAGCAACAGTGTATTCAAATATACATATACACATATACATGTTTACAGATAAGTGAAATGAATGACAGCAATAATAAAAAGCATTAGAGGGAGAAACTAGAATTATTTTGTTATAATAAAGTACTTGTACTATCCATGAAGTGATATAATGCTATTTGTAAGTATACTGGTAATAGTTGTAAATGTATATTGCAAACTCTTAGGGCAGTCATAAAATCAAATTTTAAATGAAGTATAACTGACATGGTAAGAAAAACAAGAGAATGGAATCATATAAAATGCTCAATTAAAACCATAAAAGGCAGAAAAAGATTGGAATACAAACATAGGAACAAAGAACAAGGGAAACATATAGAAAACAGTAAGAAATATAGTAGATATTAATACAACTATATCCATAATTACCTTAAATATCAATGGTCTAAACTAACTAAAAGACAGAGTTCGTCAGAATAGATTAAAAGAAAACCAACTTTAAATATAAAGATAATATAATTAAAAGCAAATAGATTGAGAAAGATATGCCATATAACACTAATTAAAAAAGTGGGAGTAGCTATATTAATTTTAAACAGAGTCAACTTTACAGCAAGGAATGTTACAGGGATAATGAAGGATATTACATAATAATAGAGGAGTCAATCCTCCTAGAAGACATAACAATTCTCAATGTGTTGTGTGCCCAACAGAGAACAAAACTATGTGAGGCAATAAATGAAAAAAACTGAAAAAAGAAACAAATGAATCCACTATTGTAGTAGTTGGAGACTTCAACATTCCTCTACCAGAAACTGAGAGATCCAGCTGGCAGAAAAGCAGTAAGGATATAGCTGACTCAATAATACCATCAATAAACTGGATATAATAGACATCTACAGACTACTTCATCCAACAACAGCAGAATATAGATTATTCATCAAGATGGACCACTTTCTGCACCATCAAACAAACTAACAAATTTAAAAGAATAGAATTCATATGACATCTGCTCTCATTCAACAATGGAATTAAACTAGAAATCAATAACAGAAAGATAGCTGAAAAAGTCCAAAATACTTGGAGATCATAACACATTCTAAATAATACTTGGGTCAAAGAAGAAATCTTAAGAGAAGTTAAAATATATTTTGAACTCAATGAAAATGAAAGCACAACTTAAAATTTGTGGGATGCAGAAAAAGTAGCACTTAGAGGAGAATTTATAGCATTGAATGTATATATTAGAAAGGAAAACAGACTTCAAATCAATCATCTAAGTGTCCACCTTAGGAAAATAGGAAAAGAAGAACAAATTAAATTCAAGGTAAGCAAAAGAAAAGAAATAATAAGAATTAGAGCAGAAATCAATAGAGGAAATCAATGAAGCCAAAAGCTGGTTCTTTGAAAAGATTAGCAACACTGATAAGCCTCTAACCAAGCTAACTAAGAAAAAAAGAGAGAGGGCATAAACTACTAAGACCAGAAATAAAACAGGGTTATCACTGCAGATCCCTTGAACATTAAAATTATATTAAAGAAATATGATGAACAACCCTATTCCCATGAATTTGATAATCTATATGAAAAAGATCAATTCCCTGAAAGACACAATCTGCCCGAACTCACACAAAATGAAACAGAGAATCTGAATTGGCCTATATCTATGAAAGAAATTGAATCAATGATTAATAAAACAGAAAACACCAGGACAGATGTGTTCATTGGTGAATTCTACTGAATATTTAAGGAAGAAATTATATGAATTCTTTCCAGTCTCTTTTGGAAGACAGAAGCAGAAGGAATACTTCCTATCTGATTCTATGAGCCCAGCATTAGCCTAAAACCAAAGCACACAAAGATATTACAAGAAAACTACAGACCACTATATTTCATGAACTTAGATGCAAAAATTCTCAACAAAATGTTAGCAAATCAAATCTGACAATGTAAAAAAAAACTATACACCATGGCCAAAAAGAGATTTATTGAAGGTATAAAAGGCCGGTTCGATATTTGAAAATCAATATATGTAATTCATCATATCAACAAGCCAAAGAAAAAAAAATCACATCATTATAATAATAAGGGCAAAAAACCCACTTGATAAAATCCAGTACCCTTTCATCATAAAGACTCTCGGTAAACTAGGAATAGAGGGGAATTTCCTCAACTTAATAAAGAATATCTACAAAAAATCCTATAGCTAACATCATATTTAATGATGAGAAACTCAAAGATTTCCTGCTAACATCAGGAAAAAGGCAAGGACATCCCCTTTCGACAATGTTTGTAAACTTGTACTGGAAGTCCTAGCTAATGGAATAGGACAAGAAAAGTAAATGAAAGGTATACAAACTAAGAAGCAAGAAATAAAACTGTTTTTGTTCACAGGTGACATGATCACCTATGTTTAAAATCAGAAAATAATTGACAAAAAAAAATCCTGGAACTAATAAGTGATTATAGCAAGGTTGCAAGATACAAGGTTAATATACAAAAGTCAATTGCTTTTCTATACATAAGCAATAGCAAGTGGAATTCAAAATTAAAAACACAATGTCAATTACATTCTATTCAACAAAATGAAATACTTAGGTATAAATTTTTTAAAAATATGTACATAATCTATAAGAAGAAAACTACAAAACTCTGATGAAAGAAATAAAAAAGAAACAAAATAAATGTAGAGATATTTCACATCAATGTATAGGAAGACTCAGTATTGCCAAAATGTTAGTTTTTTTCAACTTGTTCTATATATTCCCTGCAATCTCAATCAAAATCCTAGCAAGTTATTTCACAGATATAGAAAAACTGATTTCAAAGTTCCTATGGAGAGGCAAAAGACCCAGAATAGTCAACACAATACTGAAGAACAAAGCTGGAGGATTAACACTACCCAATTTTAAAACTTACTGTAAGGCTACAGTAATCAAGATATTGTAGTGTTGAAGAAAGAATAGATAAATAGATTAATGGAACAGAATAAAGAGTCCAGAAATAGACCCACATAAATATAGTCAACTGATCTTCAATAAAGGAGAAAAGGCAATACAGTGGAGCAAAGATAGTCTTTTTAACCAATGATGCTGGGACAACTGGATATTCACATGCAAAAAAAAGTGAATCCGGATACAGATCCTACACCTTTCACAAAAATTAACTTAAAATGAATCACAGACCTACATATAAAATTCAAAAGTGTAAAACTCCTAAAAGATAACATAGGAGAAATTTTAGATGACCTTGGGTATGGTAATGACTTTCTAGATACAACACCAATGGCACAATCCATGAAAGAAAGAATTGATAAGCTGGACTTCATTAAAATTAAATCTGCTCTGGGAAAGATGCTGTCAAGGGGATGAAAAGACAAGCCAGAAACTGGAAGAAAATGCTTACAGAAGAGTCATTTGATAAAGGATTGTTATCCAAGATATGCAATGAACAATACAATGAACAATACAATATACAATGAAAAGTCAATAATAAGTAAACAAATAACCCAATTAAAACATGGGCCAAAGACTCTAAGAGATACCTCATGAAAGAAGATATACAAATGTCAAATAGCATATGCAAAGATGCTCCACACCATATATCATCAGGGAAATGCAAATTATAACAACAATGAGATACTACTACCTGCCTATTAGAATATTCAAAATCCGGAACAATGACAACACCAAATGTTAGCAAGGATGTGAAGTAACAGGAGCTCTTATTCATTGCTGGTGGGAATGCAAAATAGTATAGCCACTTTGGAAGACAGTTTGGCTCTTGCTTACAAAACTAATCACACTCAGATCATATGACCTAGAAATTTGTTCCTTGGTATTTACCCATGAGTTGAAAACTCATATCCACACAAAAATTTGAACACACATGGATTTTTACATCAGCTTTATTCATAATTGCCAAAACTTGGAAGGAACCAAGATGTCCTTCAATAGATGAACAGATAAACAAACTGTGATACATCCGGACAATTAAATATTACTTACTGCTAAAAAGAATTGTGCTATTAATCCATAGAAAGATATGGAGGCATCTTCAATGCATATTACTACATGAAAGACACCAATCTTAAAAGGCTGCATACTGTATGATTCCAACTATATGACATTCTGAAAAAATAAAAACTATGAAGATAGTAAAAAGTTTGGTTGTTGCCCCGGGTTAGGGGAGTGGAGGATCAATAGGTAGATCACAGAGGATATTTTAGGGCAGTGGAACTATTCTGCATGTTACCATAATGGCAAATACAAGTCTATAAATTTGTACAAATCCATAGAATATACTACACCAAGAGTGTAAATCCAAAGCTATGGGCTTTGGGTGATAACAATGTGTCGAAGTAGACTCATCAATCATAACAAATGTATCACTCTGGTGGGGGATGTTGATTATGGGGGAGACTATGATGTGTGGGTCTGGGAATATATGGGATATCTATGAACCTTCAGGTCAGTTTTGCTGTGAACCTAAAACTATTTATCTTCATTTCTTCCTTTAATTAAAAAATACTTTCATAAATTTATCAGTGTTTTATATTGTGGATACAAGCAAATTAAAAGAAAAAAAAAAACAAAGCTTCTCAGAGCTTGAGGTACCAGAATAACTGAGTTGAAAATAATGTAGCTGTGTTTCTTGAAAGCAAATTTTTGAGGCTAACAGAATTCGATGTGCCATAAAATTTTAGTAGGTTGTTGATGAGAAAGACAATTTAAAAAACATGGCAATAATCCTTCAATGTGTCTTTCATTTAGTGACATGATTTATGACAGCTTCTATACAATACTTTTGCATTTCCACCTACCTAAAAACTACATCTTTATAAACAAGGTAGGAAATGAGCCAATGCATAGTAAATAAGTAAAATTAATTCTGAGCCCCACTCAAAAATAGATGTAATCATTTGCATTAAGATGTATTTGTAAATTTGTCTTTTTTTTTTCTGTGGTACGCAGTCCTCTCACTGTTGTGGCCTCTCCCGTTGCGGAGCACAGGCTCCGGACGCGCAGGCTCGGCGGCCATGGCTCACGGGCCCAGCCGCTCCGAGGCATGCGGGATCTTCCCAGACCGGGGCACAAACTCGTGTCCCCTGCATCGGCAAGCGGACTCTCAACCACTGCGCCACCAGGGAAGCCCTAAATGTGTCTTTTGATGAAATGGAAGTTTTCTAAGGTGATTACGTTGGAAAGATTTCCTGCATAAACAAAGGCTTACCAGTTACCATAAACAAAAGCTTACTCCTTAGTTTTTAGATGCCATTCCTACTCAATTTAAATTGTAAAAGATGTCAGCACTATTTTAGACTATTGACCTTTGGTCTGAGAGCATTGTCAGGAAATTTTTACTTAAATTTGAAGCTTTCCTTCTGTGTAAAATTAAATAAAAACATCTTACAAGACCATTTGTCTTTCAGGAACAGAAATATTTCACTCATTCATAGAACTCTCTTGGGCTATGTAGAAAATGAACCACTCCTTAATGGCAGGGAAGTGGAGAGATTTTGTGGAACAGAGTTCCTACATTTTTTCCCCATCAAGTAATTCAAACATTCAAGAGTTTACTCATTAATTCTCCTATTGGTTCATTCATTTAGAATTGTATTGATTATCTACCCTGTGATAGGCACTATTCTTAATATTCCCATTACAGAAAAGAAAGTAACATTTCTGCAAGGCACAACCTAAAAATATCTCAGTTGCTTGATTTTTGCATAGCATAGATAATCATAATACTTACACCATTTAACCCACAGGAGTATTATGAGACAAAAATTGAGATAATGCAGGGCAACGCCCTTTGAAAAAAATTAACGCACTATAAAAAGGAAAGGAGGAGACGGGGGAAGATGGCGGAAGAGTAAGACGTGGAGATCGCCTTCCTCCTCACGGATACACCAGAAATACATCTACACGTGGAACAACTCCTACAGAACACCTACTGAAGGCTGGCAGAAGACCTCAGAGCTCCCAAAAGGCAAGAAACTCCCCACGTACCTGGGTAGGGCAAAAGAAAAAAGAAAAAACAGAGACAAAAGAATAAGGACGGCACCTGCACCAGTGGGAGGGAGCTGTGAAGGAGGAAAAGTTTCCACACACTAGGAAGCCCCTCCGCGGGCGGAGACTGCGGGAGGCGGAGGGGGGAGCTTCGGGACCGCGGAGAGGTGCACAGCGACAGGTGTGGAGGGCAAAGCGGGGAGATTCCTGCACAGACGATCGGTGCCGACCGGCACTCACCAACCCGAGAGGCTTGTCTGCTCACCCACCGGGGCGGGCGGGGCTGCGAGCTGAGGCTCGGGTTTCGGTTTTGGACGGAGCGCAGGGAGAGGACTGGGGTTGGCGGCTTGAGCATAGCCTGAAGGGGTTGGTGCGCCACGACTAGCCGGGAGGGAGTTCGGGGAAAAGCCTGCACCGGCCGAAGAGGCAAGAGACTTTTTCTTCCCTCTTTGTTTCATGGTGCGCGAGGAGAGGGATTTAAGAGCGCTGCTTAAAGGAACTCCAGAGACGGGCGCGAGCCGCGGCTAAAAGCGCGAACCCCAGAGACGGGCGCGAGCCCCCGAGACGGGCGCGAGCCGCGGCGGGAAGCGCGAGCCCCAGAGACGGGCGCGAGCCGCGGCTGAAACCGCGGACCCCAGAGGCGGGCAGGAGACGCTGGGACTGCTGCTGCCGCCACCAGGGGGGCTGTGTGCGAGCACAGGTCACTCTCCGCGTCCCTCTTCCGCGGTGCCTGTGCAGGCCGCCACTGCCAGGTTCCCGGGATCCAGGGACAACTTCCCCGGGAGTACGCACGGCGGGTCTCAGGCTGGTGCAGCGTCACGCCGGCCTCTGCCGCAACGTCACGCTGCCTCTGCAGCTGCAGGCCCGCCCCGCACGTAGTGCCCCTCCTACCCCCATCCCCCAACCCCCGGCCTGAGTGAGCCGGAGGCCCCGAATCAGCGGCTCCTTCAACCCCGTCCTGTCTGAGCGAAAAAACAGACGCCCTCCAGCAATCTGCGCGCAGGAGCAGGGCCGGGTACAAAGCTGAGCTCCTGTGAGCTGTGAGAGCAGGGAGGAGAGGGGGAGGTCTCTCCCGGCAGCCGCGGAGGCGGCGGATTGAAGCTCCACAATCAACTTGATGTGCCCTGCATTGTGGAATACCTGAATAGACAGGGAGTGATCCCAAATTGAAGAGGGGGAATTTAGGAGCGAGATCTGTGATTTTTTTCCCCTTTCCTCTTTTTGTGAATGTGTGCGTGTATGCTTCTGTGTGAGATCTTGTCTGTATACTCTTGCTTCCACCATTTGTCCTAGGGCTCTATCCGTCCATGGTTTTTTTTAAAAAAAAAAAAATTTTTTTTCTTAATAATTAATTTTAATTGTAATAACTTTATTGAACTTTACCTTCGTTCTTTCTTTCTTTCTTTCTTTCTTTCCTTCCTTCCCTCCTTTAGACAACGAATCACCCCAAATTGAGGAGGTGGTCTCTGGGAGCAGGATTTATGATTTTTCCCCCTTTGCCTCTCTTTGTGAACGTGTATGTGTATGCTTCTGTGTAAGATTTTCTCTGTATAGCTTTGCTTCCAACATTTGTCCTAGGGCTCTATCCGTCCGTGGTTTTTTTTTTTTTTTTTTTAAATTTTTTTTCTTAATAATTAATTTTAATTGTAATAACTTTATTGTACTTTACCTTCGTTCTTTCTTTCTTTCTTTCCTTCCTTCCCTCCCTCCTTTAGACAGCGAATCACCCCAGGTTGAGGAGGTGGTCTCTGGGAGCAGGATTTATGATTTTTCCCCCTTTGCCTCTCTTTGTGAACGCGTATGTGTATGCTTCTGTGTAAGATTTTCTCTGTATAGCTTTGTTTCCAACATTTGTCCTAGGGTTCTATCCGTTCTTTTTTTTTTTTTTTTCTTTCTAAATATTTTTTAGTACAATAACTATATTATACTTTATTTTATTTTTACTGTATCTTCTTTCTTTCTGTCTTTTTTCCTTCTTTCCCTCCTTCCTTCCTCCCTTCCTCCCTCCCTCCCTCCCTCCTTTCTTTCCTTCTTTGCTTCTTTCTTCCTTCCTTCCTTTCCTCCTTTCCTTCTTTCTTTCCTCATACTTCTACTAATTCTCTGTACATTTTCTCCTTCTTTCCCTCCTTCCTTCCTTCCTTCCCCTCTCTTTCCCTCCTTCCTCCCTCCCTTTCTTTCCTTCTTTGCTTCTTTCTTCCTTCCTTCCTTTCCTCCTTTCCTTCTTTCTTTCCTCATACTTCTAATTCTCTCTACATTTTCTCCTTCTTTCCCTCCTTCCTTCCTTCCTTCCTCCCTCCCTCCCTCCCTCCTTTCTTTCCTTCTTTGCTTCTTTCTTCCTTCCTTCCTTTCCGCCTTTCCCTTTTTCTTTCCTCATACTTCTACTAATTCTCTCTACATTTTCTCCTTCTTTCCCTCCTTCCTTCCTTCCTTCCTCCCTCCCTCCCTCCTTTCTTTCCTTCTTTGCTTCTTTCTTCCTTCCTTCCTTTCCTCCTTTCCTTCTTTCTTTCCTCATACTTCTAATAATTCTCTCTACTTTTCCTCCCTATTATTCTGAGCCGTGTGGATGAAAGGCTCTTGGTGCTCCAGCCCAGGAGGCAGGGCTCTGCCTCTGAGGTAGGAGAGCCAACTTCAGGACACTGGTCAACAAGAGACCTCCCAGCTCCACATAATATTAAACGGTGGAAATCTCTCAGAGACCTCCATCTTAACACCAGCACCCAGCTTCACTCAACGACCAGCAAGCCACAGTGCTGGACAACCTGTGCCAAACAACTAGCAAAACAGGAACACAACCCCACCCATTAGCAGAGAGGCTGCCTAAAATCATAACAACGCCACAGACACCCCGAAACACACCACCAGACGTGAACCTGCCCACTAGAGAGACAAGATCCAGCCTCATCCAGCACAACACAGGCACTACTCCCCTCCACCAGGAAGCCTACACAACCCGCTGAAACAACCATAGCCACTGGAGACAGACATCAAAAACAACGGGAACTACGAACGTGCAGCCTGCAAAAAGGAGACCCCAAACACAGTAAGATAAGCAAAATGAGAAGACAGAAAAACACACAGCAGATGAAGGAGCAAGATAAAAACCCACCAGACCTAACAAATGAAGAGGAAATAGGCAATCTACCTGAAAAAGAATTCAGAATAATGATAGTAAGGATGATCCAAAATCTTGGAAGTAGAATGGACAAAATGCAAGAAACAGTTAACAAGGACCTACAAGAACTAAAGATGAAACAAGCAACGATGAACAACGCAATAAATGAAATTAAAAGTACTCTAGATAGGATCAATAGCAGAATAACTGAGGCAGAAGAACGGATAAGTGACCTGGAAGATAAAGTAGTGGAAATAACTACTGCAGAGCAGAATAGAGAAAAAAGAATGAAAAGAACTGAGGACAGTCTCAGAGAGCTCTGGGACAACATTAAACGCACCAACATTCGAATTATAGGGGTTCCAGAAGAAGAAGAAAAAAAGAAACGGACTGAGAAAATATTTGAAGAGATTATAGTTGAAAACTTCCCTAATATGGGAAAGGAAATAGTTAATCAAGTCCAGGAAGCACATAGAGTCCCATACAGGATAAATACAAGGAGAAATACGCCAAGACACATATTAATCAAACTATCAAAAATTAAATACAAAGAAAGCATATTAAAAGCAGCAAGGGAAAAACAACAAATAATACACAAGGGAATCCCCATAAGGTTAACAGCTGATCTCTCAGCAGAAACCCTACAAGCCAGAAGGGAGTGGCAGGACATACTGAAAGTGATGAAGGAGAAAAACCTGCAACCAAGACTACTCTACCCAGCAAGGATCTCATTCAGATTTGATGGAGAAATTAAAACCTTTACAGATAAGCAAAAGCTGAGAGAGTTCAGCACCACCAAACCAGCTTTACAACAAATGCTAAAGGAACTTCTCTAGATAAGAAATGCAAAAGAAGGAAACGACCTATAATAACGAACCCAAAACAATATAGAAAATGGGAATAGGAACATACATATCGATAATTACCTTAAATGTAAATGGACTAAATGCTCCCACCAAAAGACACAGATTGGCTGAATGGATACAAAAACAAGACCCTTATATATGCTGTCTACAAGAGACCCACCTCAGACCTAGAGACACATACAGACTGAAAGTAAGGGGATGGAAAAAGATATTCCATGCAAATGGAAACCAAAAGAAAGGTGGAGTAGCAATTCTCATATCAGACAAAATAGACTTTAAAATAAGGACTATTAAAATGGATAAAGAAGGACACTACATAATGATCAAGGGATCGATCCAAGAAGAAGATATAACAATTGTAAATATTTATGCACCCAACATAGGAGCACCTCAATACGTAAGGCAAATACTAACAGCCATAAAAGGGGAAATTGACAGTAACACATTCATAGTAGGGGACTTTAACACCCCACTTTCACCCATGGACAGATCATCCAAAATGAAAATAAATAAGGAAATGCAAGCTTTAAATGATACATTAAACAAGATGGACTTAATTGATATTTATAGGACACTCCATCCAAAAACAACAGAATACACATTTTTCTCAAGTGCTCATGGAACATTCTCCAGGATAGATCATATCTTGGGTCACAAATCAAGCCTTGGTAAATTTAAGAAAATTGAAATTGTATCAAGTATCTTTTCTGACCACAACGCCATGAGACTAGATATCAATTACAGGAAAAGATCTGTAAAAAATACAAACACATGGAGGCTAAACAATACACTACTTAATAATGAAGTGATCACTGAAGAAATCAAAGAGGAAATAAAGGGCTTCCCTGGTGGCGCAGTGGTTGAGAGTCCGCCTGCCGATGTAGGGGACACGGGTTCGTGCCCCGGTCCGGGAAGATCCCACATGCCGCGGAGCGGCTGGGCCCGTGAGCCATGGCTGCTGAGCCTGCGCGTCCGGAGCCTGTGCTCCGCAGCGGGAGAGGCCACAACAGTGAGAGGCCCGCGTACCGCAAAAAAAAAAAAAAAAAAAAAAAAAAAAGAAATAAAAAAATACCTAGAAACAAATGACAGTGGAGACACAACGACCCAAAACCTATGGGATGCAGCAAAAGAAGTTCTAAGGGGGAAGTTTATAGCAATGCAAGCCCACCTTAAGAAGCAGGAAACATCTCGAATAAACAACCTAACCTTGCACCTCAAGCAATTAGAGAAAGAAGAACAAAAAAGCTCCAAAGCTAGCAGAAGGAAAGAAATCATAAAAATCAGATCAGAAATAAATGAAAAAGAAACGAAGGAAACGATAGCAAAGATCAATAAAACTAAAAGCTGGTTCTTTGAGAAGATAAACAAAATAGATAAACCACTAGCCAGACTCATCAAGAAAAAAAGGGAGAAGACTCAAATCAATAGAATTAGAAATGAGAAAGGAGAAATAACAACTGACACTGCAGAAATAAAAAAAATCATGAGAGATTACTACAAGCAACTCTATGCCAATAAAATGGACAATCTGGAAGAAATGGACAAATTCTTAGAAATGCACAACCTGCCAAGACTGAATCAGGAAGAAATAGAAAATATGAACAGACCAATCACAAGCACTGAAATTGAAACTGTGATTAAAAATCTTCCAACAAACAAAAGCCCAGGACCAGATGGCTTCACAGGTGAATTCTATCAAACGTTTAGAGAAGAGCTAACACCTATCCTTCTCGAACTCTTCCAAAATATAGCAGAGGGAGGAACACTCCCAAATTCCTTCTATGAGGCCACCATCACCTTGATACCAAAACCAGACAAGGCTGTCACAAAGAAAGAAAACTACAGGCCAATATCACTGATGAACATAGATGCAAAAATCCTCAACAAAATACTAGCAAACAGAATCCAACAGCACATTAAAAGGATCATACACCATGATCAAGTGGGGTTTATTCCAGGAATGCAAGGATTCTTCAATATACGCAAATCTATCAATGTGATAAACCATATTAACAAATTGAAGGAGAAAAACCATATGATCATTTCAATAGATGCAGAGAAAGCTTTTGACAAAATTCAACACCCATTTATGATAAAAACCCTCCAGAAAGTAGGCATAGAGGGAACTTTCCTCAACATAATAAAGACCATATATGACAAGCCCACAGCAAACATCATCCTCAATGGTGAAAAACTGAAAGCATTTCCACTAAGATCAGGAACAAGACAAGGTTGCCCACTCTCACCACTCTTATTCAACATAGTTTTGGAAGTTTTAGCCACAGCAATCAGAGAAGAAAAGGAAATAAAAGGAATCCAAATCGGAAAAGAAGAAGTAAAGCTGTCACTGTTTGCAGATGACATGATACTATACATAGAGAATCCTAAAGATGCTACCAGAAAACTACTAGAGCTAATCAATGAATTTGGTAAAGTAGCAGGATACAAAATTAATGCACAGAAATCTCTGGCATTCCTATATACTAATGATGAAAAATCTGAAAGTGAAATCAAGAAAACACTCCCATTTACCATTGCAACAAAAAGAATAAAATATCTAGGAATAAACCTACCTAAGGATACGAAAGACCTGTATGCAGAAAATTATAAGACACTGATGAAAGAAATTAAAGATGATACAAATAGATGGAGAGATATACCATGTTCTTGGATGGGAAGAATCAACATTGTGAAAATGACTCTACTACCCAAAGCAATCTACAGATTCAATGCAATCCCTATCAAACTACCACTGGCATTTTTCACAGAACTAGAACAAAAAATTTCGCAATTTGTATGGAAACACAAAAGACCCCGAATAGCGAAAGCAATCTTGAGAACGAAAAAAGGAGCTGGAGGAATCAGGCTCCCTGACTTCAGACTATACTACAAAGCTACAGTAATCAAGACAGTATGGTACTGGCACAAAAACAGAAAGATAGATCAGTGGAACAGGATAGAAAGCCCAGAGATAAACCCATGCACATATGGACACCTTATCTTTGATAAAAGAGGCAGGAATGTACAGTGGAGAAAGGACAGCCTCTTCAATAAATGGTGCTGGGAAAACTGGACAGGTACATGTAAAAGTATGAGATTAGATCACTCCCTAACACCATACACAAAAATAAGCTCAAAATGGATTAAAGACCTAAATGTAAGGCCAGAAACTATCAAACTCTTAGAGGAAAACATAGGCAGAACACTCTATGACATAAATCACAGCAAGATCCTTTCTGACCCACCTCCTAGAGTAATGGAAATAAAAACAAAAATAAACAAATGGGACCTAATGAAACTTCAAAGCTTTTGCACAGCAAAGGAAACCATAATCAAGACCAAAAGACAACCCTCAGAATGGGAGAAAACATTTGCAAATGAAGCAACTGACAAAGGATTAATCTCCAAAATTTACAAGTAGCTCATGCAGCTCAATAACAAAAAAACAAACAACCCATCCAAAAATGGGCAGAAGACCTAAACAGACATTTCTCCAAAGAAGATATACAGAATGCCAACAAACACATGAAAGAATGCTCAACATCATTAATCATTAGAGAAATGCAAATCAAAACTACAATGAGATATCATCTCACACCAGTCAGAATGGCCATCATCAAAAAATCTAGAAACAATAAATGCTGGAGAGGGTGTGGAGAAAAGGGGACACTCTTGCACTGCTGGTGGGAATGTGAATTGGTTCAGCCACTATGGAGAACAGTATGGAGGTTCCTTAAAAAACTACAAATAGAATTACCATATGACCCAGCAATCCCACTACTGGGCATATACCCTGAGAAAACCAAAATTCAAAAAGAGTCATGTACCAAAATGTTCATTGCAGCTCTATTTTCAATAGCCCGGAGATGGAAAGAACCTAAGCGCCCATCATCGGACGAATGGATAAAGAAGATGTGGCACATATACACAATGGAATATTACTCAGCCTTAAAAAGAAATGAAATTGAGTTATTTGTAATGAGATGGATAGACCTAGAGTCTGTCATAGAGTGAAGTAAGTCAGAAAGAAAAAGACAAATACCGTATGCTAACACATATATATGGAATTTAAGGGAAAAAAAATGTCATGAAGAACCTAGGGATAAGACAGGAATAGAGGCGCAGACCTACTGGAGAACGAACTTGAGGATATGGGGAGGGGGAAGGGTGAGTTTTGACAGGGCGAGAGAGAGTCATGGACATATACACACTAACAAACGTAGTAAGGTAGATAGCTAGGGGGAAGCAGCCGCAAGGCACAGGGATATTAGCTCGGGGCTTTGGGACAGCCTGGAGGGGTGGGATGGGGAGAGTGGGAGGGAGGGAGACGCAAGAGGGAAGACACATGGGAGCATATGTATATGTATAGCTGATTCACTTTGTTATAAAGCAGAAACTAACACACTATTGTAAAGCAATTATACCCCAATAAAGATGTTAAAAAAAAAAAAAAAAAGGAAAGGAATTGCCATTACTAGAAATGGCCTAGATCCCTTTGACTACAAGTTCATGCTCTTATGTAACCTCTTTTCACTTTAACAAGACCATAAAATTGTATACAGTATGGAAACTACAGAATGTACTGACTGGCCAAAACAACATCTAAACAAGAATCACTTCTGGGAGTTGCTTAATTTAATTTTCAAATATTATTTATTATTCAAATAGAATTTTTAGTGACCCAGAAAGATTTACTTTTAATTTCTCCTGTGTTTAAATAAGTTTAGTTAAAAATCTTGCTTGTTATATAAGGTTTCCTTAAATTTGTTTCTTATAGGTAATCTTTTATTCCTTTGAAATCCATGTTATTTTATCGATGTATATTTTTATTCCTTAGTGTCATACATTGCTTATTCCTCTGAGACATATAATTTTCTTGTTTTAATGCTCCTGTCATGTTTTTAACCACACTTTAAAAAAATTAATTTATTACAATTAAAAAAAAATGTTTTCATACAATTTGAAAGGTTGCTTTCCATTTACAGTTATTAGAAAATATTGGCTAGATTCCCCCTGTTGTACAATACATCCTTGAGCCTATCTTACACCCAACAGTATAGCCCTCCCACTCCCATACCCCTATATTGTACACCCCCCCACTGGTAACCACTAGTTTGTTCTCTGTATCTGTGAGTCTGCTTCTTTTTGGTTACATGCATGAGTTTGTTGTATTTTTTAGATTCCACATGTATGTGATATCATACAGTATTTGTCTTTTTCTGTCTGACTCATTTCACTTAGCATAATACCCTCCAAGTCCATACATGTTGCTGCAAATGGCAAAATTTTGTTCTTTTTAATGGCTGGGTAATATTCCATTGTGTATATATGTACCACATCTTCTTTTTCCATTCATTTGTTGACGGACACTTAGGTTGCTTCCACATCTTGGCAATTGGAAATAATGCTACTATGAACACTGGGGTGCATGTATCTCTTCTAATTAGTGTTTTTGGTTTTTTTCAGATATATACCCAGGAGTGGAATTGCTGGATCATATGGTAGTTCTATATTTAGCTTCTCAAGAAACCTCCATACTGTTTTCCATAGTGGCTACAGCAATATACACTACCACCAACAGTATACAAGAGTTGACTATACTTTGCTGGAATCTGATTGATTTCTCTAGTTTTCATAATGCTTAGTAAAGGATCTCATAATGAATAAAGATTGAAATGAAAAAGACGGCACCATCTTTAAGCTGCAATTGCTTTTTCACAAAATTATACATTTCCCCCAACTTTTTATTTTAAAATATTACAAACAGAAAAATCAAAAGTGTAATACAGTGAAGAAATATTCAAACATTTGTATCAATTGCTAAGATATTTTGAAATATGCTTTTTTATCTTCTTTCTATATACATACACACATAAATAAAAATAATATTTCATAAATTAACATAAGTTACAGACATGATATGTTACCCCTAAATCCTTTAGAGCACAGATCTTTAGAATAAGAACATTTACATATATAGCAATAAAAACACTCACTTCTAATAAAATTGACAATTTCTTTTTTTTTTTAACATCCTTATTGGAATATAATTGCTTTACAATGGTGTGTTAGTTTCTGCTTTATAACAAAGTGAATCAGTTATACATATACATATGTTCCCATATCTCTTACTTCTTGTGTCTCCCTCCCTCCCACCCTCCATATCCCACCCCTCTATGTGGCCACAAACCACCGAGCAGATCTCCCTGTGCTATGCGGCTGCCTCCCACTAGCTATCTGTTTTACGTTTGGTAGTGTATATATGTCCACGTCACTCTTTTACTTTGTCACAGCTTACCCTTTCCCCTCCCCATATCCTCAGGTCCATTCTCTAGTAGGCCTGTGTCTTTATTCCCATTTCACCACTAGGTTCTTCATGACATTTTTTTTCTTAGATTTCAAATATATGTATTAGCATACAGTATTTGTTTTTCTCTTTCTGACTTACTTCACTCTGTATGACAAATACTAGGTCCATCCACCTAACTACAAATAACTCAATTTCACTTCTTTTTATAGCTGAGTAATATTCCATTGTATATATGTGCCACATCTTCTATTCATCTGCCGATAGACACTTAGGTTGCTTCCATGTCCTGGCTATTGTAAATAGAGCGGCAATGAACATTTTGGTACACAACACTTTTTGAATTATGGCTTTCTCAGGGTATTTGCCCAGTAGTGGGATTGCTGGGTCATATGGTACTCCTATTTGTAGTTTTTTTAGGAACCCCCATACTGTTCTCCATAGTGGCTGTATACATTTACATTCACAGCAACAGTGCAAGAGGGTTCCCTTTTCTCCACACCCTCTCGAGCATTTATTATTTCTAGATTGTTTGATGATGCCCATTCTGACTGGTGTGAGATGATATCTCATTGTAGTTTTGATTTGCATTTCTCTAATGATTAATGATGTTGAGTGTTCTTTCATGTGTTTGTTGGCAATCTGTATATTTTCTTTGGAGAAATGTCTATTTAGGTCTTCTGCCCATTTTTGGATTGGGTTGTTTGTTTTTTTGTTATTGAGCTGCATGAGCTGCTTATAAATTTTGGAGATTAATCCTTTGCCACTTGCTTCCTTTGCAAATATTTTCTCCCATTCTGAGGGCTGTCTTTTGGTCTTGTTTATGGTTTCCTTTACTGTGCAAAAGCTTTGAAGTTTCATTAGGTCCCATTTGTTTATTTTTGGTTTTATTTCCATTTCTCTAGGAGGTGGGTCAAAAAGGATCTTGCTGTGATTTATGTCATAGGGTGTTCGCCTATGTCTTCCTCTAAGAGTTTGATAGTGTCTGGCCTTACATTTAGGTCTTAAATCCATTTTGAGTTTATTTTTGTGTATGGTGTTAGGGAGTGTTCTAATTTCATGCTTTTACATGTACCTGTCCAGTTTTCCCAGCACCACTTATTGAAGAGGCTGTCTTTTCTCCACTGTATATTCTTGCCTCCTTTATCGAAGATAAGGTGACCATATGTGCATGGGTTTATCTCAGGGCTTTCTATCCTGTTCCATTGATCTATCTTTCTGTTTTTGTGCCAGTAACATACTGTCTTGATTACTGTAGCTTTGTAGTATAGTCTAAAGTCAGGGAGCCTGATTCCTCCAGCTTCGTTTTTCTTTCTCAAGATTGCTTTGGCTATTCGGGGTCTTTTGTGTTTCCATAAAAATTGTGAAATGTTTTGTTCTGGTTCTGTGAAAAATGCCAGTGGTAGTTTGATAGGGATTGTATTGAGTTTGCAGATTGCTTTGGGTAGTAAAGTCATTTTCACAATGTTAATTCTTCCAATGAAGAACATGGTATATCTCTCCATCTATTTATACAATCTTTAATTTCTTTCATCACTGTCTTATAATTTTCTGCATACAGGTCTTTTGTCTCCTTAGGTAGGTTTATTCCTAGATATTTTAATCTTTTGGTTGCAATGGTAAATGGGAGTGTTTTCTTAATTTCACTTTCAGATTTTTCATCATTAGTATATAGGAATGCCAGAGGTTTCTGTGCATTAATTCTGTATCCTGCTACTTTACCAAATTCATTGATTAGCTCTAGTAGTTTTCTGGTAGCATCTTTAGGATTCTCTATGTATAGTATCATGTCATCTGCAAACAGTGACAGCTTTACTTCTTCTTTTCTGATTTGGATTCCTTTTATTTGTTTTTCTTCTCTGATTGCTGTGGCTAAAACTTGCAAAACTATGTTGAATAAGAATGGTGAGAGTGGGCAACCTTGTCTTGTTCCTGATCTTAGCGGGAATGGTTTCAGTTTTTCACCATTGAGGACGATGTTGGCTGTGGGTTTGTCATATATGGCCTTTATTATCTTGAGGAAAGTTCCCTCTATGCCTACTTTCTGCAGGGTTTTTATCATAAATGGGTGTTGAATTTTGCTGAAAGCTTTCTCTGCATCTGTTGAGATGATCATATGGTTTTTCTCCTTCAATTTATTAATATGGTGTATCACCTTGATTGTGTATATTGAAGAATCCTTGCATTCCTGGAATAAACCCCACTTGATCATGGTGTATGATCCTTTTAATGTGCTGTTGGATTCTGTTGGCTAGCATTTTGTTGAGGATTTTTGCATCTATGTTCATCAGTGATATTGGCCTGTAGTCTTCTTTCTTTGTGACATCTTTGTCTGGTTTTGGTATCAGGGTGATGGTGGCCTCGTATAATGAGTTTGGAGTGTTCCTCCCTCTGCTATATTTTGGAAGAGTTTGAGAAGGATGGGTGTTAGCTCTTCTCTAAATGTTTGATAGAATACGCCTGTGAAGCCATCTTGTCCTGGGATTTTGTTTGTTGGAAGTTTTTTTTTTTTTTTTTTAGCGGTACACGGGCCTCTCACTGTTGTGGAGCACAGGCTCCGGATGCGCAGGCCCAGCGGCCATGGCTCACGGGCCCAGCTGCTCCGCGGCATGTGGGATCTTCCCGGACTGGGGCACGAACCCGTGTCCCCTGCATCGGCAGGCGGACTCTCAACCACTGCGCCACCAGGGAAGCCCTGTTGGAAGCTTTTTAATCACAGTTTCAATTTCAGTGCTTGTGATTGGTCTGTTCACATTTTCTATTTCTTCCTGATTCAGTCTTGGCAGGCTCTGCATTTCTAAGAATTTGTCCATTTCTTCCAGGTTGTCCATTTTATTGGCATACAGTTGCTGGTAGTAATCTCTCATGATCCTTTGTATTTCTGCAGTGTCAGTTGATACTTCTCCTTTTTCATTTCTCATTCTACTGATTTGAGTCTTCTCCCTTTTTTCCTTGATGTGTCCGGCTAATGGTTTATCAATTTTGTTTATCTTCTCACAGAACCAGCTTTTAGTTTTATTGATCTTTGCTATCGATTCCTTCATTTATTTCTGACCTGATCTTTATGATTTCTTTCCTTCTGCTAACTTTGGAGTTTTTTTGTTCTCCTTTCTGTAGTTGCTTTAGGTGCAAGGTTAGGTTGTTTATTTGAGATGTTTCCTGTTTCTTAAGGTAGGATTGCATTGCTATAAACTTCCCGCTTAGAACTGCTTTTGCTGCATCCCATAGGTTTTGGGTCGTCGTGTATCCATTGTCATTTGTTTGTAGGTATTCTTTGATTTCCTCTTTGACTTCTTCAGTGATCACTTCGTTATTAAGTAGTGTATTGTTTGTCTTCCATGTGTTTGTATTTTTTACAGATTTTTTCCTGTAATTGATATCTAGTTTCATAGCGTTGTGGTCAGAAAAGATACTTGATATGATTTCAATTTTCTTAAATTTATGAAGCTTGATTTGTGACCCAAGATATGATCTATCCTGGAGAATGTTCCATGAGCACTTGAGAAAAATGTGTATTCTGTTGTTTTTGGATAGAATGTCCTATAAATATCAGTTAGGTCCATCTTGTTTAATGTATCATTTAAAGCTTGTGTTTCCTTATTTATTTTCATTTTGGATGATCTGTCCATTGGTGAAAGTGGGGTGTTAAAGTCCCCTACTATGAATGTGTTACTGTCGATTTCCCCTTTTATGGCTGTTAGCATTTGCCTTATGTATTGAGGTGCTCCTATGTTGGGCGCATAAATATTTACAACTGCTATATCTTCTTCTTGGATCGATCCCTTGATCATTATGTAGCGTCCTACTTTGCCTCTTGTAATAGTCTTTATTTTAAAGTCTATTTTGTGTGATATGAGAATTGCTACTCCAGCTTTCATTTGATTTCCTTTGCATGAAATATCTTTTTCCATCCCCTCACTTTCAGTCTCTATGTGTCCCTAGGTCTGAAGTGGGTTTCTTCTAGACAGCATATATACGGGTCTTGTTTTTGTATCCATTCAGCCAGTCTGTGTCTTTTGGTGGGAATATTTAATCCATTTACATTTAAGGTAATTATCGATATGTATGTTCCTATTCCCATTTTCTTATTTGTTTTGGGTTTGTTATTGTAGGTCTTTTCCTTCTCTTGTGTTTCTTGCCTAGAGAAGTTCCTTTAGCATTTGTTGTAAAGCTGGTTTGGTGGTGCTGAACTCTCTCAGCTTTTGCTTGTCTGTAAAGGTTGTAATTTCTCCATCAAATCTGAATGAGATCCTTGCTAGGTAGAGTAATCCTGGTTGTAGGCTTTTCTCCTTCATCACTTTTAACATGTCTTGCCGCTCCCTTCTGGCTTGCAGAGTTTCTGCTCTAAGATCAGCTGTTAACCTTATGGCGATTCCCTTGTGTGTTATTTTTCCCTTGCTGCTTTTAATATATTTTCTTTGTATTTAATTTTTGATAGTTTGATTAATATGTGTTTTGGTATGTTTCTCCTTGGATTTATCCTGTATGGGACTCTCTGTGCTTCCTGGACTTGATTAACTATTTCCTTTCCCATATTAGGGAAGTTTTCAACTATCATCTCTTCAAATATTTTCTCAGTCCCTTTCTTTTTCTCTTCTTCTTCTGGAACCCCTATAATTCGAATGTTGATGCATTTAATCTTGTCCCAGAGGTCTCTGAGACTGTCCTCAGTTCTTTTCATTCTTTTTCCTTCATTCTGCTCTGCAGTAGTTATTTCACTATTTTATCTTCCAGGTCACTTATCCATTCTTCTGCCTCAGTTATTCTGCTATTGATCCCATCTAGAGTACTTTTAATTTCATTTATTGTGTTGTTCATCATTGCTTGTTTCCTCTTTAGTTCTTCTAGGTCCTTTTTAAATGTTTCTTACATTTTGTCTATTCTCTTTCCAAGATTTTGGATCAACTTTACTATCATTATTCTGAATTCTTTTTCAGGTAGACTGCCTATTTCCTCTTCATTTATTAGGTCTGGTGGGTTTTTATCTTGCTCCTTCGTCTGCTGTGTGTTTTTCTGTCTTTTCATTTTGCTTATCTTACTGTGTTTGGGGTCTCCTTTTCACAGGCTGCAGGTTCGTAGTTCCCGTTGTTTTTGGTGTCTGTCCCCAGTGGCTAAGGTTGTTTCAGTGGGTTGTGTAGGCTTCCTGTTGGAGGGGCTTGGTGCCTGTGTTTTGGTGGATGAGGCTGGATCTTGTCTTTCTGGTGGGCAGGTCCATGTCTGGTGGTGTGTTTTGGGGTGTCTGTGGCCTTATTACGATTTTAGGCAGCCTCTCTTCTAATGGATGGGGCTGTGTTCCTGTCTTGCTAGTTGTTTGGCATAGGGTGTCCAGCAATGTAGCTTGCTGGTCGTTGAGTGAAGCTGGGTCTTAGCGTTGAGATGGAGATCTCTGGGAGATTTTTACCGTTTGATATTATGTGGAGCTGGGAGGTCTCTTGTAGACCAGTGTCCTGAAGTTGGCTCTCCCACCTCAGAGGCACAGCACTGACTCCTGGCTGGAGCACCAAGAGCCTTTCATCCACATGGCTCAGAATAAAAGGAAGAAAAAATAGAAAGAAAGAGACAGAATAAAATAAAATAAAGTAAGGTAAAATAAAAAATAAAAAGATCAAATACAACCAGAAATACTTCTTTGCATGTGTAATTAGTAGGCAACCAAAGTAATACCATAGTACATTCTAGGTATATATTAATGTACATAAAATAAAACTTCTGACTCAAGAAGAATATATCATTTTTTCTCACAATTTTGGAGTATGTTTAGAACTTTTGTTTGTAAGGAATTAACTCACGACTATGAACAAATCAGATCTCGTAAAAGACAATGGTGTCAAATAAGGAATACATCCAGACAATACCTTATTTAAAAAAATAGTTAAAAAAGACACCAATTTTTTTTTACTTACTTATGTTTAATTTTTTTTTTAATTGAAGTATTGTTGATTTACAACATCATGTTAGTTTCTGGTGTACAGCAAAATGATTCAGTTATATATACATATACATATATATATATTTATTTATTCTTTTCCATTATGGTTTATAACAGGATATTGAGTATAGTTCCCTGTGCTATACAGTAGGACCTTGTTGTTTGTCCATTCTGTATATAGTAGTTTGTATCTGTAATCCCCAAATCCTAATTTATTAAGCATATTAAGCAGAAAATGGAGTTGTGCTTAATTTTAAATGAATAATTACTTATGGAATCAAGCTTAATGTGTGCCTCCCTTGTGTGTGTCACTGTTCTAGGATTTATAGGGGATAAAAAGATATAGTCTCTTTCCTCATGAATATTACAACCATTTGAGAAATAAGAGACATACACCTACAACAGTTATATGTAAAACAAAGACGAGTATATAGCATTGTGTTCCACATGTAACTTACTCAAGGGTTAAATATGTTACAGATTAAAAAAAGGATAATTGAAAGTCAGGAATATTAAAGTGCAGAAGCAATTAGGAATAACAAGACAGTCAAAGGAGCAAAATATTGGGAGATTATGATTTACAGCAATTAAGTAGCTGACCTTGGTGTTAATCTAGGGCAGGTTTTAGCTTGCCTGGTTCATGAGATGATGAATCAAGTGATGATCTAGTGGGAAGAATTGAAGGCTTATTAGGGTGAGCTGCCTGAGTGGATAAAGTTGGTAAAATGAAAGAGTTTCTTTAATAAACAGGGGCTTTTTGCTAGGATTTATTGAGATATTTTGACACTACCTTTTTTCAATTTTCCTCCTTTACCTTAACTACCAACCATCTCAGAGTTCCCTTCTTCTTCTAAGGTGATGTAAGGGATGACAAGAGAACTGTGATTGACAAGAGCAAGAGCTTCTTTTCAAGACACTTCTAACAGAGTAGTTTCTAGTGAAGACTAAGATAGAACCATACTGCTGTGCGGTGAATACACAATAGCAACAAATGGAACATAAAATTCTAATATTACCACTCTAAAAGACAGTGAGAAGAGAGAAATAAATAGGATAGAAAGAATAATATGGGTCAAGTACCAAAGTATAAAGGAAGGTAGTGAAGGATGAGAGGATTTCTACACAGTTGTAATAGATGATGGCTGATATAAATTAACACTGAGTGTTTACTACTGCCTTAAATGAACAAAAAACAATCCCTGAGGCAAAATTAGCTACACAGAGATTTAAAAAAATTTTTTTAATAATTTACCCAAGGTTACAAAGCCAAGAAGGAGAAAAACTAGGATCTGAGCCCAGACCATGTATTCCAGCAGTTGATTTTCTAATCTTAAACCCCGTATCCTATTTTGTGTCAGAACTGATTAGCAGAAACAACTAGAGGTCTCCAGGTGATCTTTATCCCAAGCTATAGAGGTCAGTTCTTGGAGAATCCCCACATGCAGATAATTATTAGTATATGGCATATGTCGTACCTATTTTTAGCTTAGCAAGCAGCAGAACTTGTTTGGAAATAGTCTGGAAAGAACTATTAAGTGGCATTTCTGAACAGTTTCTACTTTGGTTAGTTGCTGCAGCTGCAGCTTTCTTATTTGTATTCTTTCCTGTTTCAGGAATTGTTTTTCCTCTCTTTACCTGTGATAAAGCACATTCTCTCTGAAGAAATCAAACCAAAGATTTTTAGAAACTGTAATTTAATAATTAGGCTTAATCCTCAAAATACCCACAAAATGGCTTAACATCTTGGCATTTATACTTTCTATGGGGCTATGATATCACATTGAGAAAACAGGAACATATTGAGATCTGTCTCTTAAGAGAAATATTGCAATAGAATAAATAATGTCTCTATGCATAAGCCACACAAGAAGAAATTTATTTCAATAGCAGATAACAAAATTTTAAACCCATTTACTGTTGTTTTCTATCACACAAAGAATAGATACTAAATAATTTAAGGAACATACTTGTCAAAATAACAAATAGAACCTGGATAGATTGTAAAGAACTTATGACTTGTTTATCAGTTTTCAAGTAATTCTCACTAGGCAACTTTGTAGCAGACTGTTACAGAAAAACGTTAGTGAAATGTAAGCCTGCCCTCAATGACCGAAAAAAATCACATGGAGACCTTACTAAAAAAAATCAGTGTGCACCCACCCTACATTTCCTCCCCTCCCATTATGATTTAATTGGTATGGGCATCATTTTACTTTTATTGTAGCTACAGGTGGTTCTGCTGAGCAGCTGATGTTGAGAACCACTGTATTAGATTTCTAAGGCTTCCGTAACAAAGTACCACAGACTAGGTGTATTAAAGATATTTGTTCTCAAAGTACTTACTGTTAGAAGTCTGAGATCAAGGTGACAGCAGGTTGGTTTCTTCTGAAGCTTCTCTCCTTGGCTGGTAGGTTATCACCTTCTCTCTTTGCCTTCACCTGGTCTTCCCTCTGTGGGTCTGTGTCCTTATCTATACTTATAAGGAGACCAGTCATGCTGGATAGGGGCTCACCCTAATGACCTCCCTTTACCTTTTAAAGCATCTACCTCAAAATACAGTTACATTCTGAGGTACTGGGGTCTAGGACACTAACATATGAATTTGGCAAGGACACAATCCAGACCATAACAACACTAATCTAGAAAGTGATTAGTTAAGAATGGATAACATACAACTAAAACTTTTAAAACTACGCATTCTTTCTATTATTTAATTTTGAATATAAAGCTGTTATTTAGGGGCTTCCCTGGTAGCGCAGGGGTTAAGAATCTGCCTGCCAACGCTAGGGGACACGGGTTCAAGCCCTGGTCCGGGAAGATCCCACATGCTGCGGAGCCACTAAGCCCGTGAGCCACAGCTACTGAGCCTGCGCTCTAGAGCCTGCAAACCACAACTACTGAGCCCACGTGACACAACTACCGAAGCCCGCACACCTAGAGCCCGTGCTCCACAGCAAGAGAAGCCACCGCAATGAGAAGCCCACGCACCGCAACGAAGAGTAGCCCCCGCTCGTCACAACTAGAGAAAGCCCGCACTCAGCAGCAAAGACCCAACGCAGCCAAAAATAAACAAAATATATATTTTTAAAAGCTGTTATTTAAATTTCGAAAAATTACTATGGAATGCCTGTGCCATGATATTTCTAAATCCTTTATGATAAGCTGAACCAGAGGAGTTTATACTGAACAAGAATGTAGTTTAGAAATTCACTGTATTGGAATACATTTTTAACATTTTACTGATGATGTTTTATCTCTAAAGCAACCATTTCCACAACTCTACAACTTCAAAGTAGAAGCTTCAGATAAAGTATTGTAAAGGCGATAATTTGAATAGCAAAAAACACATCAAGGTGCCTTTCATCCACAGAAACCAACCGATTCATAGGTGAAGACTAGAGTCAACCAGAGTCCTGAAACCCTGAGCTCCTAACTTAGTACAGGTTATCAGTCATATGGCAACCCTGGAAAGTGCCCCAGGGCATTTACGGACATTGGCTTCACATGTGAATCAACTAGAACTACTTTTAAAATTCCATTTCCTGGACAATTAAAAATAGGTATGAGATTCAGGTGTAAGTATTTTTGAGGTGATTGCATGTGTAGCCAAGTTTGAGAATACTAACTTACAGTCCTAACAGAGAGCACCTGAATATAGACGTAATTAAGTTTTGTATCGTTTTCAACGCTGTTAATTGCCTTGTTGATCAGAAAGTTGCTCTGAGATACTCTACCACAACCACGTCTCCTAAAAATAAAAAATTATAGCCAAGGGAGTGGAAATTCAAAAATAAGAGGCCACACCTAAATTTATCATTTCAAGTATAAATTTATAGTCAAAATATTGCATAAAAATAACAAACACTGTGCATTGTTAACAAATTCTAAGTGAAAAGCAACCCCTTCTTATCAATAATCCAAATCCCCAGAGCAAACAGTGGGCTTTTCAATTTTACCTGAGCTTATTTCTAACCTAATTTCCAGTTTTCTAGCTTATTTTCATAACACCCAACAACATTCTCAGTGACAGCTTTGAGACAATGTCAGAAATCCTGAGTATGGCCATTAAAAAATAATGACCATATAGCTAGAGGTTTTATCATGCTGTTTAGAAAACGAACAATAAAACATTAAGAATTAAAACAAAATAAACAACCACTATTGTTTCTATATGTATTCTTTCCATCTTAAGTATTTTTTAACTTTCTTTTTTACTAACCATACATTTTTAAAAATCAAACTTCCAAAATAAAAGTTCCCATTTTTAAGTGTAGCGTTCAATAAGTTTTGACAAATATAAGCACCACTGCGATCAAGGTACAGTTTCATCACCACAAAAAGGTCCCTTGGTGCCCTTTCCCAGTCAATCCGTCAATCTCTGTCCTCCCAAACACTGATGAGATTTCTGACTATATAAATTAGTTTTGCATTTCCTAGAATTTCATTTAAATTGAATCATTATAGTAGGATGTATTTTTTATTCCTGACTTCTTTCATCCAGCAGTTTTTTAAAATGTATTCATTCATTTGGTGTATATCTGTAGTTTGTTCTTTTAACTACTGCATAATATTTCATTATATAAACAAATTAAAATTTATTTTATTTACCTATTAATCTGATGATGAACATTTAAGTTGTTTCTGGTTTGGGGCAATTAAAAATAAACCTGTGGTGAACATCCCTGTGTAATTCTTCGTTGGACATATACTTCCGTTTCTCTTGGGTAAATACCTAAGAGTGGAATGGATGGGTAATTTATTATTGTGCTAGGGCTGCTATTATAAAGTACCACAAACTGGGTGGCTTAAACAACAAAATGTATTGTCTCACAGTTCTAGAAGTTGGAGATCAATGATGTGTCAACAGGATTGGTTCCTTCTGAGAGTTATAAGTGAGAATCAGTTCCATGTTTCTGTCCTAGCTTCTGGTGGGTTGCTGGCAATCTTTGGCTTGTAGAGGCATCACCCTGATAACTGCCTTCATCTTCACATGGCCTTCTCCCTATGTGTGTTTCTGTGTCCAAAATCCCCCTTCTTATAAGGACACCCATCATATTGGATTAGTGCCCACCCTACTCCAGTATGATCTCATTCTCACTTAACAAAATGACTTTGAGGCTACTTGCTGAAAGGCAAAGAGCTCAGGCTAGAAATCAAAAAGCAGTCATTCACAGTGCTTCTGCCAAAAATACATAACCTGAGTATAATCATGTGGAGACATCAGACAAAACCCAACTTGAGAGACATTTTATGAAATCAATGCTCTGTACTTTTCAAATATCAATGTCACAAAAGACAAAGAAGGACTGAGGAATTGCTCCATATTAAAGGAAACTCAAAAGACTTGACAAGTGAATGTGATACGTGACCCTGTTGTGATAAAGGACACTTGTGGGACATTTGATGACATTTTAATGAAGTTATTACATTAAATAATGGTATATCAATTATAATTTTGATAATTATATTATGGTTATATAAGAGAATATCCTTGATTTTAGGAAATGCACACTGAAGTATTTTGGGAAAGTGGGAAATAACATGTGTGACTTACTGTAAAATAGTACAAAAAATTAATTATACACCTTCCCCCCAATATACACACAGAGGAAATAATAAAGCAAATAGGGTAAAATGTATATTTGGATTTGATCACCAAGAGAATGAATGTAAATAGCAGAGACAATAATGCCAAGGACAAACCCTTCAGAACTCCAAAGTTTAGAGATCAGGGAAAATGGGGGAAAATGGAAAAAAAAACACAGCAACTCGGAGTAGCTTGAGAGGTAAGATCAAAACTGGTTGGATGACTTTGGATTCTTAGCAGCTTATTAGAGTTTCTAGACACAGAACCAATAGGAAATACCTACATCTATTTCTATATCCATATCTATTTCTATATCCATATTTATATCCATATCTATATCTCTATCTATATCTATCTATGAACTTGCTCCCGCAATTGTGGAGGGCAGGAAATCCAAAATCTGCAGGGTAGTACAGCAGGCTGGAGACCCAGGGAATAGCCGCTTGAGTCCAAAGGCAGTCTAGAGGCAGTATTCCCTCTTCTTAGGGGAACTTTAGTCTTTTTTTCTCTAAGGCCTTTATTTGGATGAGGCCCACTCACATTATGGGGAGGGGTAATCTGCTTTACTCCAAGTCTATTGGTTTAAATGTTAATCTCATCTAAAATTATATCTTTACACTGACATCCAAACTGGTGTTTGACCAAATATCTAGGGACCATAGCCTAGCCAAACTGACACATAAAACTAACCATCACAGAAGCTAACTAAAAAGAGGGTATTAAAAATGAGAGAATGCTGCAATGGATAAAATAAATGAGAATTTGACTACAAACTGACTACTGGAATTAGAAAAACAATGCCACTAATGATCACAGATGGTTTGGATGGCAGTACCTGATTGGAGTGAATTCAAGTGGGAATGTGAGGAGAGATACTGGATGCAGTAAGAATAAACAATTCTTTGAGGAATTTTTTAGTTTAAAGACGGGGAGATGTATAGCATGGTAGCTTGACTGTGTGACGGAGTCAAGAGAAAATTTTAATATGGGATAGATAACAATATGTTTGCTGATGAGAATGATCCAGCAGAGAGATGAACAAGAGAAAAAGGAGAAATGCAACATTTTGAATAGTTGGAATGTGAGAGATCCAGCATAGACGTGGAGGGGTTGAATTCAAACAGGAGTGTGGACGGTTCACCAAACAGGTGGGAAGCTGAGAGTATGGGTTGAGAGGTAAGTTGGGGTGAGAGTGTAGTAGCAGGAAATGATGAAAGTTCTCTTCTGATTATTTCTATTTCTCATGAAACAGGACAGGGCCAGGCTCATGGGTATGCAACCCACACGACGGCATAGGACCCGATGCACAGAAGGGTCCCACAAATTTTAAATCTCTGTTGTTGATGTTATAAAATTCTTAAAAGATTTATCTTTGAACTTTCGTAAAGTCCAGTGAGACAAAGGAACATGAGGGTGAGCAGATTCACACAATATGTGCATCTGCTCTTTTTTGTTACCCCCTTCACATATAGCATTCATGATGCCCTGTGAACACAGAACTCCAGTGGATTCACTATGCGTGGGAATTCAGCAAGACTCAAAGCAAGTACAAGGTAGGCCAGCCTACAACTTGGAAAGCCTGGGACACTGACAGCCCAAGAAGCCACACTTTCAGTTTGTACAAGAACTTGCTGCCAACTCAGAAAAAAGGCAATAGTGATCCAAGAAACATAAAAAATTAAGGAATATTTATATTATGTTATATCTTTTCTTATTCAAGTTACTTCGCTGTAGTAGCTGACTACTTACACTGAAAATGATGACGTGAAAGGGAAACACGGGGCAACCCATACTTCTTTTTCTTTCAGTTTTTCCTCACTCGGCAGTGAGCTGAGGTAGAGACTTTAGACAGAATGTGCACGAATAAAGAAGGGAAAAGAAAATATTTGGTTAGTTTTGTGCAACATTTCCTCTATTGTGATAAAAATAAAATACATATATAAACCACAAAATGTAAATTTTGTAATTTTGATGATTCTTCATACAAGTTAAATAATCTTATTTTTGCACTTAAAACTGGCATTGCAAAATATAAAGATGAATGGTAAGAGTCATGATAATAAATTAAACTTTAAAAATTTTTCTTTACTTGGGACAAGATTAACTACAAAGTAAAAATGCCACGCCATTGTGAGAGACCATGAAAGGAAAAGTTTTTATATTTTAGTACTTTTAATGTCACATTTTTTCCTGCTTTTTAAATAAGAGGCGCTGCATTTTTATTTTGTATTTCGTCTTGCAAATTATGTGGCTGACTCTGAAATAGCAGGCACATGATCAGCTGAGAATGATGATGAGAGAGGAGATTCTGGAAGTTGGAGAAAAGAAAAGCTATGAAACAGTGCCATTGTAGAGTGGAATTGTGAACAGTAATAGCAAAATGAAGTATGCTTACTGGGCAGCATTAAGAAACCACTTGAGGTTAATGATCATAATTATAAAGAGTGTCCAGTCAGCATGATGGTATTTTTTCTCCAGACATATTCCTCTGCATGGAGGGCAAGGAGGTTGAGTGTATATGAAAGGAAGCAGAACCACTATAATAACTGACTAGGAAATTTAATCTAAATAAGGAGGGAAGTGAGAATTTAAGGAGCTAGCAGACACTGAGAAGTCATAAAATCAGATATTTTCTTATTTTTGGAGGATTTTTAGAGTTGGAGCACTAGAGGGAATGAGCCAGAAAGAGAGGAAGTGGGAGGTGTGATGTTGAGATTTTGGACGGGAGGTAGTCATTGGTCATGAGCACCAGGGTATAATGAGAATGTGTGGCTATGGTAGAGTGGAAGAGATCAACTTACTGAGAGATCTGAATGTTGGAAGGATCTTCATGGATAGCGAAATCTCAAAGAGTTCTGATAGCAGTGTTGGAGAGAACTACAGTGAACCCAGCCCTGACATCAAAGAAGGAGGACTAGTGACCCTAGGGAATGATAGTTGAATCAATAGAGAGACGTGGTGATAGATTAATGACAAAAGACTCTAAATGTAAATCTCCCTCCAGCAGGGGAGGAGTGGGAGTTGAGGTCAGAGAAGGTAATTTTCAGAATGTAAAAATTCAAATTTCCAAGGGATGAACATTAATGTAGGAGACTAGGGTTTCTATAGTAATGACAAGAAAAGGAATAAAGAGCACAATGTAATCATTCAAGAAGGAATGCTGGTGACAATGTTGTGAGTGTTGGGGGTTGCAGAGTTCCGGTGTGCCCCTTGAACCTTGCTCATGGAGAATTCAAGTCCCCCAGAGATGTCTAATTATTAGTGACTGGACACTCCTGACCTCTCTAATGACAATCAATGGAGCATGTATGAATTTATGAAGATCTGCTCATTGAGGGAAATGACAAGTAGTTTTGAAAACAAGCATAAGTTAAGTGTGTGGGAGTAAAAGAAGGTGAAATTTTAAAGGTGGACCATTTCAAAGGAATTAGAGTTTCAGCCTACATATAAAGAGGAGTCTTTGATGCATCTAGCCTGGGGTAGTAGAAAGAGGTTGTATCAAGAAAGGATTGATATTCAGTTCTGCAATTAACTGGCTTTGGCAAGACAGTTATATATTTTCTACAACCTAAAAAAGGAAAAGTAATGCACATAAATAATATTTATTTTACATTAATTTAGCTTGGAAGAGACATTATCAGATCTATTCTATAATAGTAACTCTTGAAGAAGGTGACTACTGTAGATCAAGCCAGAAGGGAAGAGAGCCTGGTCTCAGAGCAAAAGGAAGAAGGCCGATGAGGGAAAAGATGTGTAAGTGGTAAAGTCCCATTAAATTAACCTAATTGTGGCCAATTGGATCTGTAGTTTAGAAAACAGTAGGAGACAAAGGTAAATTCAAAGACTCCAGGGGCTACGGTTTAATAGAATCAAAGAGGAGATAGATGCAAAGATAAAGATTATGGTGTATATTTTGGACATTTTAGATTGGAAGAGCTATATATCCAGGTAATGGGATCCACTGGGGAAATAGATATATTCAAAAGGGCACTGGTTCCCATTGAAGACAGAAATTTGAAAGTCATAGAATTTCAGGCACTTGGAGAGATGAAAATGTTCAGAGTGTAATAAGAAGGTGGTTTTACATTAAGTGAAATTAATGTAAAAGTTCTGTAGAAGTGAATGCTGATGAGCAAGGAGCCTAAGGTGTTAGACCAATCAACAGCCTTAGGCAGGGAGGGTAAGGGTGGCTGGGAGGAAACCTGGCAATCAGCTGCAAAGCCAAAAAGGATTAGGTTACAGAGGCCAAATTTTTGCTTGTTATTGTCTTCATCACTTCTTATACATGGGCCTTATGCCACAAGAGAGAGGGGAGAGGGGAGGGGGGAGGGAAGGTGGGAGGGAGGGAGAGAGAGAGAGAGAGAGAGAGAGAGAGAGAGAGAGCCCCTAAGAATGTTTAGAGATCTCATTAATTTTCAGACATTTCAGAAAGAGACTGAGCTGTCAGGTCTAAGATATGTTCAAGATCTTAGCCCAATGCCTTCCTATCTCTCCAACAAATGCTTGAATATTTTTTAGCATGTGCTGCTCTGCCTTTCATGAGACAGTTATCACTTTGTAAGCTCAAAGGGAAGTCTGTCTCCACACCTGTAGCAGCCCAAATGACTTCAAAGTCTTGTTGCAAAGGAGAGAAAGAGACTGATGACCCAAAAAACTGCAAAAAGAGAAGAGCCTTGGATTTCTTGAGCAGATTGCCTGTACCTCCACCTGTCAGTCCCATTTGTACATTTGTTTCTCCAGCTGCACAGAAGGCATTTCAGCCACCACGGAGTTGTGGCACCAAATATGAAACACCTATGAAGAAAAAAGAATTGAATTCTCCTCAGATGACTCCACTTAAAAAATTTAATGACATCTCTCTTTTGGAAGGTGATTCAATAGCTGATGAAGAACTTGCCCTGATAAATACCCAAGCCCTTTTGTCTGGTCCAGCAGGAGAAAATCAACTTACATCTATCAGTGAGTCCACTAGGACTGCTCCCATTGGTCCAAAAGATCATCTCGGACTGAAAAGGCCTTACACTGCATCTGTGATCAAAGAATGAAGGAATTCCCCAGCCAGGACTGAAGAACAGAAGACTAATATGCAGGACACAAGTACAATAAAAAATGTATCCAAGAGACTGCAAAGGCGACAAAAACCAAAATGATGATAAATTAGGTATTGACTCAACCTTTCCAGTTTGTAAAACATATACCATTTCAAACGCTACATCAGAATTTGCATAATGAGGAAAGAAAGGAAAACGTTCAAAATGTATCTACGTGCTTGTATATCACAGCAATGCTCTTTGCCTGCTTCTATATCGGTATACTCTTATTTCAATTATATATCTTAAAACTGTGACTGTATATTTATTAACTAATCAAGAAAAAAATCTCCTTTAAATCTTTATGACTAGATTTGGTCACTATAAGTATGATTTTACAAACGAAGTAAACATACCTGTTTCTTTTAGATTGTGTCCTTATAACTAAAAGAAACTAGGTTTCTAAGTGCAGTTATTTTGACTCATATAATTCCTCTTAGTTTAGTTCCTATTTTAGGTTTGTTTTTAAGAGGTAACCCACTATGAACCAGTTTTCCTTAATGCACATGTTGGTTCTAATACTGTTTTATCCTGATCAAAAAAGTCAGGATGAGTAAGATATTACAGTGGTGTTTTCTTTTGACCAATTCTTCATCCTTAAGTCAGCATGACTACAAGAAAAATAGAACCCTCAATGTACTTCCCTTTTATGATTCCAATGTGATCTGTAAAATTAAATTATTTATTAAAAGTTCAAATACTTTAAATCAGAAGCAGATTTTAAATCAGAAGATTTCATAGTGTTAATTTGTTTTTGTTTTTTAACAAAATGATCATCTGGACTGCAGATGATGTAGAGAAAAGATCTCAGTTTTTGATATTGGAATTAAATCCTGGCTCTGCTATGCAACCTTGGATAAGGTTTGTTATTCCATTTATAAGATGAGATAAATAGTTTATAGGTTTGCTAGGATGCTGTGTCATGATATATGTAAAAGAGCTACACAGCTGTGTGGATGCACCCATCCACAAACACATATATATTCATGACCCACCCCCAAACTACACATGCTATCATACAGACAACCTTGAGAATGTTCTTACACTAAATAGTACTTGTCAAGCTACTGGTCTTAATTTTACCCCTTGGAGGGATCAGAACAAATCTTGTCCTTCTTGTCTAAGTGGGAGGAAGATAAAGAAAACTGCAGGAGGAAGGAACCAAAGATGGTCTTGATATCAAAGGTGTTGAAGCAAGGAGGATTTGGGGCATTTAATATGTGTGAAAGTATGGTAACTGGATCTTAGATTAAGTCAAGTGCATTTGAAAGCTTTCCCAACTGTGAAAGTTTCTCTAAGTAGTTCTCTCAACAGGTTAGCCTCAGGAAATTAACACACCCCAGGACCAATTGAAGTTCCCATCAATTAAGCTAATTGACACAGCAGGCTTAACCTGTTTTCCAATGGTGAATATAAAGTATTTGTTCAACAAACAAAGGCCTCTCAAATCTTTTGAAAGCCTACCCTAGTCAACTGGTTGAAGGCTCAAAATTAAAATATATATATAGGGATAAGCTTTAATAACACCAAACGTACCCTCCAATTAGGCAGGCATTGTGATGAGGTGGAGGGTTTTATTATATTCAACTATACTTATGATTTTATGTTTAAAAATTTTAAACATCAAGATTTCCATACTTTCTTTAAGGAAATCAATGTTCTATTGAAGTTCTTTACAGTCTTTTAAAAATGTGCTTTAATATTTTTATTACAACCAAAAAGTAATATGAAATAATCATTTTATTTTAAGCTTTATGTTCAATTTGGATAGTTATTATTAAGTTTTCAAATGGTATTCTTTTAATTCCATTACATGTTTTTTTTTTCTCCTAAACCTAAGGTTCTGCTGACATTGAATTTTAAAAAGTAAATAAATAAAATAAAATAGGACAGAGAATATGAAAGTTCTTTGTAAAATTTAAATTATTTTTGAGGTAGATATTATTACTATAATCTTAGAAACCAACGTGATGACCTTTCCTCTGACCTCCTGTTGAAGTTTATGTACTCATTTAACTTACAATACAGACTTTTTTCTCATTTCCCCATTTTGCTAGTAATTGTCTGCTTGACCTTGGAAAACTCATTTAACCTCTCTGTGTCTCAGTTTTCTTATTAGTAAAATGGGCCAATTTGAGTGGGTCATTGTGAGAATTAAAAATGAGAATATGCAGTAAAAGTTTTAGTGTGTTTGCTAGTATAAATGAGCACTCAATAAGTATGAGCTATTGTAAGCAGAAAAATGGAAAAGGAAAAGGAAAGGAGAGGCATTCTAGGTGGAAGGGATGTTATATGTCAAAGACACAGAAGCAGAGCTTAGCTGTGCCTGGTGAGTGGCAGCGATGGGTCAGGCTAGAATCCTGATGTTGCAGGGAATGACGACAGGTGATGGTTCATGGGGATTTTGTAAAGCCAAACTGAAATTCTGGGTTTTAAGTTTTGTTTAGTGCATAGTAGAGAGATTTTGTTTGTTTTTGTCTTGATTTTAATTACAGTAAATGAAATGATCAAGCAAATCTTTCAGGAAGATTAAATGGAGCAATGAATAGATATCATCAAAAACAAGAGAACAGACCCAAAATGGAGTCACTGATGCTAAGCCCCATGTCATCAAACCAAGACCTAACTTAATTACAATTTCAGCTCTCCCAGAAAAGGAATCTTAAGCCAGTCAATCAGGAATTGCCTGATCAGCACTAGTTAGGTCATCTACCTGATAAAACTCTACAATCCTCTAAAGGAAGTAATCTTGCAATAATCAATTCGCTTTTGCCTGGTATAACGTTTTTATTCCTGCTCCATTCTGCCTTTCAGTCTTTCATTTTGTTCAGCGCCTAGGAGCTCCTTTCTATATGTTAGATGGGTGCTGCCCAATTTATGAATTGTTGAATAAGGCCAATAAGGTCTTTAAAATTTACTCAGCTGAATTTTGTTTTTTAACAATGTGAAATTTGAAGAGTAGAGGTCAGTCTGGAAATTATTGTAAGAGTCTGGAAATAGGTTAATAGTATTTACTGGGTCACAAGGCAATACAAGAAGACTTAGAGATAAGTTAGTATGTTCTTTCTCCATCTCTGAATTTAATGTACAAAGAAATCAAAGTATAAGATCAACAAATGATTTACTTAGGTCACACAGCTAATTCTATTAGATCTAGGCCTCGAACACAATTTTCATGTTCCCAGGTCCATGCTGTTTCTATAACACCAAGCCATCTCAATTCAGCAGGCACATAATCCAGATATACTATGTGCAAGGCATTCAAATGGGCGCCTCAAGTAATCGGAAGGGAAGACCTGAGTTGTAAAAGATATGATGGCTTATACCATTATGCTTCTAATTTTCGAGTATTTGAAGGTGTCACAAGAAATTATTTCACAAATTTGGAAAGACTTAAATACTGCTAGTGACTCCATTTCTAGCAACTTAAAAATGTCCAGTTGGATTACATGTCAACCAAAAAATTTTTCAATAAAGTATACTCGATTCTGAATTACATAGGATTATTAGCTAGTGCAAAGGGCCTCTTACTGGCTTGTAGGGGGAAGAAAATGAGGGCTCTCCACCTGGCCTTCTCTGACACCACACTGGCAGGGTGATAGCGGGCAAGCGGTATCTTATACTCTGGTGAGAATGGACAGGAAGGTTCCAGACTCAGCCTTTTCAGTAAGGATAGGAGTGGCGCCACCGTTTTTTCTCTGGTGTTTTTCTGGGCTAGAGCAGTTATTGGCTAAAATTTATCTGTCTTGCTAGGCTTCCCTTTTCCTGGACCTTTGGCTAGAAAGAGTGAGCTTTCCTTGGGGCTATTTTTGTCTGTGTGTTGGTGTTTCGGGATTGCTGGTTCTCCAGAACCAAATCTGGCATATATCAAGCAGAGAAAATCCAGAGAACTCATCACTATGTCATTACTCAATTACAATATCCCTAGACTGTCTGCTGTCTTCTCTCCACCTTTTCTAGAGTCTGCCTAAATTTGCATTATATATTATGTCAAAGGATTTTAACTGTACTTAGTGGGAGGAATAGGGAAGAATATAACTATTCTAAGTTTCCAAAAGTGGAAATCTCTTTATGATCTTTCTAAACTGACTTTTATATTGTGACGTAGGATAATTTCCCCTCAAAATATTCTTTACTTGTCTTATTTTTATTGCAAAAGATCTCATTCTATAGTTGTTCTCATAAAAGTACCACATTTTACTGTATATTTCAACCATATCATTTCAGATGCTAGAAAACCATTATTAGGTAACTAGAATATTTTATAATCTATGTCTATTACAGAGTCCAATTGAGATTAATTAAATGGTAAATTCAAAATTTTCTGATTCCAGGATTCTGCCTTATTATAAAAGATAATAAATTTATCTTCAGAAGACATCAAATTGACAGTTTTAAGGAGAATATAAACTAAAAGCTGTAAATGATGGAACTAGAAAGTTTGTTTTGTCTTTATTTTCAACTGTTTATAAAAAAGAACAGTCATTTGGGTTATTGAGGAGTAGATTATATTCAAGGACCTACTAAAAATATGTTTGTATTGTATATATAGCAATTTAACCTGGCTAATTTTTCATGAATCCCCCCTGATAATTGGTTTTATGCCATCTTGCTGGAGGTATACTATTTTCTTCAGCACTCCCGGGAATATCTGGAATATGCTTCAAGCACTCATGATAATACAACATTAAGAAATTTATCAACATACAGATTACATATTCTTATTAAAAATTAAATGTGTAGAGTGCATACAAGCATTGAGGATTCCTGGGTAACATTAGTCTGCAAAGTCAGCTCTCATCACCTTCAATCACTGACATTTATTCCTTTAGGAAAAGGAGAGATTTGGTGGGCACTTGATTTTTGCAACTCTCAGCTCTACCCAAAGTATATATGTGTGCAGAGTCTCAGAGACAGTTGGCAAACCATCTTAGCTCTACCTCTGGTGCAACAATGGTTTCCCCTCTTTGATAGATCTTATCCTAATTTTCATTACTCGAGCTGTGATTGAAGCAGCCCACTGCAACCTTCACCTTTCTAGGAGCTGGCGGTCACTCTCCAGTGGAGTCACACATACATGCTACCAAACTTTCCCAGGCCCTTGGCAGGAAAGGGCATGTATTTAACCTTATTGGATACTGCCATTGCCTTTCTTCTGGGATGACCAAAAAAACTACTTCTTATCCCATTATATCTTTCCCAAATCGTTAGTTCTTCAAAGACCTCTTTCTCCACTCTGTGCACAATATTTTTGCACCCATTTTTATCATTGTATTCAATGATCAAAATATCAATAATATTTTGTATTATGTATTTTATACATGAATGAACAAAAAACCTATAAAACATGTAATGGTTGGCAGATAAAAAAGTGCTTAGTAAAGTTTAGATATAATTATAATTGTTCTAACTAATATTTTATGATAATACTCAGTAGAGTTGTTTTATATTAATTAAAGAAATAACTATAGCTTATTAACTATAAAGTAAAAGCATAATAAAATAGAGACTAAATAAAGTGGAAGGAAAAATGCATTTAAACACCAAGACTACATATTAAATTACATTTATAGGCAACAAGATTTTAAGTGGAATGTTTCTTATTTCTAAAATCTTTTTTATAATTATCTTCTTGCTCTCATTAATAAATATTTATGCATAATTATCAAACTATGTAAGTACAAGTACTAGATCGGTTGGACTTTTATACGTCTTATTGCTCTCCATCTCCTCCACTGCTTATTGAAAGGAGATCAAACCGTGGTTCCTTGAGTTCTCCGGGGCTGTGAAGATGTACAGACTTCACCTAACACAAATGGACTTTTCCCCAAAACCAGTGACCCACTAGCATGGGAGCTGAACTGTGTGTGTTCTTTTTGCCTAAGAAGATGTGGAAATAGTGTGACACCAGCCCTCTGCTGAGGGATAAGAAGTCACCAAAAGTGAGTTAAAGAATCTTAATAAAAGGAACTGCTTACCTGGAACAAAACTGAAGTTTTGGGCTCCAGATATACTATAAAAACACCATTTTCCTTCTTTGTGATTAATGAAAGAAAGATGATATCAAAATAGAAGAACTTCACACAATAAGAAGTATCATTCATAAACACTCTAAGTCAAAGTCACCTGCAAAAGAACACTGAATTGTTAAACACTGTAACACACTTGAATTACCAGGAAGTACTTTGCCCTGTGAGAACACGTAATATAATAGACAAGATGCCATAAACTTTGCCTTAAACAACGATGGACTTCTATGTTTGTCTTGCCTGTGGTCAAGACATTGAAAATGCACTTGTTTACCTTTTTTATTCAGCATGTTCATAAACATTCTGTGTCCAGTCATTTCTTGAAGTTTTAATTGAAACAAAATTATGACATAACAGTATCTAAAGAACAACCCCAAACTAGGTTGAAAGTGTGAAAAAAGAGTGTTATAATGTTAGAATTATTCTAAGTCCATAATTATACTAAGTTTTTCATTGAATTCATTTCTTCTATCATCTCTTCCTTTGTCTGCCTTCTCACAAGATTTCACACATAGCTTCATAGTTTTGAGAGACACAACACAATCGAATCTGATTTCTTCTTTAGTTAACCAATAAGAAAGTGAACTGTGTCCTGTACTATGTTAAATATTGAAGGTACAACTTATAAAAGAAGTTAAGTGCTAGAATCCTGTGAATCTGTTTCTGTTCTGTAAATAAGTTCATTTGTATCATTTTTTAGATTCCACATATAAGTGATATCATATGATATTTGTCTTTCTCTGTCTGACTTACTTCACTTAGTATGATAATCTCTAGGTCTATCCGTGTTGCTGTAAATGTCATTATTTCATTCTTTTTTATGGCTGAGTAATAAAACAAACTTATGGTTACCAAAGGGGAAAGGTGGGCAGGGAGGGATAAATTCGGTATTTGGGATTAACATATACACACTACTATATAATCAACAAGGACTTACTGTATAGCACAGGAAAGTCTACTCAGTATTCTGTAATAACCTATATGGGAAAAGAATCTGAAAAAGAATAGATATATGTATTCATATAACTGAATCACTTTTCTGTACACCCGAGACTAACACAACATTGTAAATTAACTATGCTCCAATATAAAATAAAAATTAAAAGAAAAAGAAAACAGCCTTACAACAATAAATAAATAAATAAATAAAAATAATGGCTCTGTCCTAAAAAAAAAAAAAAAGATGCTACAATCCTGATTTCTAGTAGCTTCCAAACTTACTAGGGTAAGCAAAACATACAGAAGTGTAAACACATACTAGACTTTGGGGTGCCCCGTGAATCGTGTGTTTAATTGGAGTAAATCTTTGAGTGATGTATAAACCTATGGCACAGCTCCTGGGATGCTCCTTTGTGGTGCTACACACTTGGCATCTTCATAATCCCCAAATTCACTCCATCCCTTTTCCAGGTTTGTCATCTGTGCGATCTCCCCTACCCCAGGCCCCCATCACCTTCTGCTGAAGACTAAGAAGCACAAGGAAGAACAGCAGGTGATCCTCAAGGTCAGGACATTTGTTTGGAGAGTGGCCTATTGAAAACATGTCCTGCACCCATAGTGTGCCAGGCACTGTGTTAAGCCTGTTACTTATATATCTAATTTAACCCCTACCACCATCATATGAGATAGGGTGTTATTATTCCCTTTAATAGATGAGGGAACTGTCACTGAGAAAATTTTCATAATTTGCTTCAGATCATACGGCATATATCTGAGATGGTCTGATAACAAGTCCATGTTTAGTGGCTTCACAGAGAGAACCCTTCTCAGAAAGTGGGGAGAAAATGGAAAGTAAGGGGCTGATAGAATATACTAGTATACTACAGGAGTGGGTATTAAGAAGATAAAGACAAATGTCTAGGGGTCTGCTTTGCAAATGTCTCAATATGCAAAAACCAGGGGTGTTTTAGGTTCCAATCTCTGATAGAAGTCATTTTATAAATAGAGGTTGTTTCCTCCAGGAAGTGGTAAGCATATCATCATAAGTGATTGAAATTTAAGTTTACAGATTGTGGGTTGCTGACCACTGGTATCTATTAATACAAACCAGAAAACAAAACCAAGAAACCTAGCTTTCTTCTCGATAATTTTGCTTGCCTTTCCTTCCTACTTCCTTTTACCCGAAATGCTAGTTCTTTGCTATGGATTGTGCCTAGCAAATCAATATAGATCTAATCTGAGGGTTCTGGGAACATTACTTGTAATTGAAAAATAATATTGCAGACTGAAATTGGTGCCTTGAGTTTAAACTGCTATAATGGCTTGGCAATGCTTGTGATTTCTAAATCGCACTGATGTAGTATTGGTATTTGGATATTTTAGTGGCTTTATTGACCATATGGATCTTTGCAAATGCTGGCTGCATAAACAATTTGGAGGCGGAGCACAGCTTTGGAAGTGCAGAAGGAGCTACACCTGTTTCAGTAGCAGATGATCCAAGCTGCTGCTGCAGATAAAACCCATCTGGCTGGTACAAGATAGAATAAAAAATCAGGGAGGAAGGGCACTTTTCTGAGTTCAAATTTTCTGAGGGAAACATTAAGGGATTGAGGACTTTTAACTTTTCAAATTGAGGACTTTTAACTTTTCTGTGGGAACAGGAAACTATCTGCAGAAGGTTGTCTATTGTCACCTGTTGGAGAGCATTAGCACACTGCTGCTATATTTGGCATGATGGCATTTTCAAGTTATGATGTTACCTGAAACATACTGGAAAATCTTGTTTTGTAGCCTAATTGAATAACAGAAAATTTCAAAGTGAAATTCAGAAGGCTTTTTTGTGTTATGCTTAAGATGAACTTCAAATAAACAGTGCACTTTCCTGAACTATTTAAAACAGAAACTACTAGAGGCAAAATAAAAGGGTATAAAGTTCCCAATTCATTGACCTAAGAAAGAGTTACAGTGGCAAGGATGGGAGAAGTTGTGGACAGGGCTTCTGTGATAATCTGTGATCACCTCCCCCAAAGGGGATTCTCACACTCTTGGCTGACTATGGGATTTTCTCTTAATTCTCTGGGGTTAATAAAAGGTACATGAAAAAAATCAGGGATATGGTGTTATTTAGGGGAAGTTCAAGGTTCTCATCTGCTCCCTGCTTTTACCATGCAGCCCCAACTTCATCCTTTGGGAGGAGAGTTTTAAATCTAAGCTTTTCAGGTTTAAGATATTATAATGGGCTACAGTTCAAAGGGAAGATATTTCAAAAGCACTGTAGGTCAGAGTGGTGTTTTTCTTTATTATTTTTTAACTGAGGTATAATTCACATATAACATGATATTAGTTTTAGATGTATAGCATAATAATTTGTTAGTTGTATATAGTGCAAAATGATCACTGCAATAACTCTAGTTAATATTCATCACCATACATACTTATAGAACTTTTTTTTCTTGTGTTAAGAAGTTTTAAGATTTACTGTCTTAGGGACTTTCAAATATGCAACACAGTATTGTTAACTATAGTTGCCATGCTTTACATTACATCCCCATGACTTATTTATTTTATAACTGGAAGTTGGTACTTTTTGAACCCTATCACCCATTGTGCCTACCCCTGACAACCACCAATCTGTTCTCTGTATCTGTGAGCTTGGTTTTCTGTTTATGTCTTTCTTCAAATGCTCTCTTCTCCCACATAGTTAAGGGAGACCTTTCAGAAGATACTTGAAAAAGGTCTAAGGCAGGGTACCATCTTCATTAGAGCAAACATTTTTTCTTCATGCTCTTTATCTGGGCACATATGAGTTGGCCTTATTTAGAACTGGAGTTTGAAATTGGGTTTGGGATTTGGGGAGGGTGTAAATGGAACAGATCTTTTAGCCTGTTTTGGTTTTGTCCCATCTGGACTTGCCTAGTTTAGGAATCATCTTCATTGTCTCAGTCTAGCCAATGAGAACGTTACAGAGGATTCAAGGTAAAAGTCCATCCACTGTAAAATGGTAATTTTTCTTTTTCTGGGCATACTTTTCTTTCAGGAACCATACAGAGAGGAATAGCAAATCCTGGATTATCTTTAGGTCTTCATTCTAATGTCATTTTAAACCCACTTTAATATACTCTACCCGGATATCCCTGGGCTGAATTGCTGGCAATTGCTACCTCCTTATAAGTTACACGGCTGAAATACTGGGTTTGTCTACCCTATCTGGTCTTATCCTATTTATCTCTAATTCAGTCCAAGTCCCAGTTTGTTATAATTAATCTGACAAAATAAAATAGGGCAGATTCTCAGGGCCTTCACTTCTAGGTATCTGTAATTTTTAAATAGTCCTGATTTAAGACTTGATTTGAGGACTTTTAAGCCAAGTGGTTATTTGATGGTGTAAAGGAGACATGCTGTGTTAAACTACCCATATGACTCCAATTGATCTTATGAAAATATAATTGCTGCAGTATATATGCATGTCAAATATCCATTACCTCTGACCCTTTCAACATGGTTTGAAACTAGGGCCCCGTGAAGAACCAGACTTCATTTACTTTTAGTCTCTAAATTCGATTTGGATTCTGTAGCAGGTCTGGATTTTCTCCTCTCTGCCTATAGTAGAGTCTTTACCTCCACACATATCTACAATTACCAGGAGAGCACTCTTTTGTCCAAGGGGCAATGACAATGTAAAACTCTTTCAAGATGACTTAATGTAGCCCATAAAGGTTTTGTTATCCAACCAATATTTACAATTGCAGAAACCAATTGCTTGCTTTATGGAAAGAACATTTCATGTATACATCATATTTTTTTCAGTGATTGCCAAAAAGATCAATTTGAGCTTTTGGTTGAATTAAAAATATATATTTTATAATGTCTAAAATAAATAATTACTCTATTATTCCTGAAGAAATTTTAGTATTTACAGAGGGAAAAAAATATGATATTTTTATTTCCCCTAACAATCTATATCAGTATGCTTTAAAAGTGTGCTATTTTTTTTCAGAACCATATGTACTTTTAATGAATAAAAGTGTTAACTTCTAAAAGGTAAAAATTTTTTTATGATTATTAAGGTCAGTATGATAGAATCAAAATAAATTCGATTTTAGAGTTGAAACTCAGCTCTACCACTCCCTAACTATGGGAAATTTGGCAAATCACTTTACCTCTCTGAATTTTATTTCCCTCACCTGTAAAAAAGGATTAATGCTATAAATCTTAACTTACAGAGATGCTGGAACAATTACATTGGAACACCTACTGAAATAATAATAATAAACAGTAGTTTATTCCTTTTTTTTTTTTTTTTTTTTTGCTGTACATGGGCCTCTCACTGTTGTGGCCTCTCCTGCTGCAGAGCACAGGCTCCGGACGCGCAGGCTCAGCGGCCATGGCTTACGGGCCCAGCCGCTCCGCGGCATGTGGGATCTTCCCGGACCGGGACACGAACCCGTGTCCCCTGCATCGGCAGGCGGACTCTCAACCACTGCACCACCAGGGAAGCCCCTATTCCTTATTTTTCATACAGTTCTATGTAATTTTATTTTATGTTTAATATTTAATAATGTGAACACTTAATCACATCATTATGTTTAGGACCAACCAAAATCTTAAGCTGTTGGTATCAAAGATGTTATTATTTTCTTTGTGTAATCTATAAATAAGAAAACTAAGGCAGTATGTGTAATTGTTAAGAACACTGACCCTGAAGCTAGATTCCCTGACTTGGACTTCAGTCACCTCTCTGCTCCAACCCCACACACAGACAAGTTATATGACTTTGGATAAGTTACTTAAGTTCTACATGCTTTGGTTCCCTTTTCTATAAAATTGGGATGATGAAAGTACCTATTTCATAAAAATGTTGTATATAAAACTTTATATAGTTACTGATATAAAGTAAGACCAGTATAAATTATAATGACTAACCTTAGAAGATTGTCTATAACCATATAGCTAATAAGTAGGGATTTTTGCCCAGGATTTCTGATTTTGAGTTATTTTTTCCCCCTGACTCCACATTGCTTTTGGAATTTCATGTAAATGTAAGTGTAGTAAGAATTTCATAGTACCGGTACATAATTACATAAAACATGCAGCAGTTCTATTTTCCTTACCAAAGTGCGTCGATGAGAAGCAAAGCAGTGCAGAGTCCAAACCAAAGGCCCCAGTCTGAGTTAAGATCATCGATTCTCATAAATTTATTGCCTCCAAAGTCACTGACATTGACTGAATGTTCAGGGCCTCTGTCTGAGTCATTTGTTAGACTGTTGCTGTGGACCCCAGATCACTGACTCCATAAATCTCCAGCTGGAATCCACTCTATCGGCATTCTAGGTCCCCAAGTGGCCCTTACCAAGTGTGAAAGCAAATGCAGTCAATAGTGAAATAAATACATTATTAATAGTGCATCTAGGGGCTTCCCTGGTGGCGCAGTGGTTGAGAATCTGCCTGCTAATGCAGGGGACACAGGTTCGAGCCCTGGTCTGGGAGGATCCCACATGCCGCGGAGCAGCTAGGCCCGTGAGCCACAACTACTGAGCCTGCGCGTCTGGAGCTTGTGCTCCTCAACAAGAGAGGCCGCGACAGTGAGAGGCCTGCACACCGCGATGAAGAGTGGCCCCCGCTTGCCACAACTAGAGAAAGCCCTTGCACAGAAACGAAGGCCCAACACAGCAAAAATAAATAAATAAATTACTAAACTCCTACCCCCAACATCTAAAAACAAAATAAAAAATAAAAAAATAGTGCATCTATTTGGCTGGGAATGAAGTCAAGAAAGACTGTCACAAGTGATAAATAAAAATGTTCACTTCTTGAAGTTGCATTTCTAGTTTTATTATTTCACCAGTTTTGCCAAAAAGCCCGCAGAACGAAGAGCGAGATATGAAATTTCTAAACAAAGGCAATGAAATAATTTAAAATTTGATTAAAGTGTCAGACTTGTTTTCATTTGGAAAGTATAGCCTCTGTTTATGAGGTAAAAGGAAAGTGTTTTTCCCACTTTTTGAAAATACTTTTAGCCATTCATTGTTCACTTAAAATCACATTTTCCAAGGACACCAGAGAAAATCTCTTCTTTAAAAGTTTTTAGAACATTGCTGATTCTTGCTGGATGTTTTTCAAACTCAGTCAAGGAATTACAAAGGAAAACCCTCCAATGTCAAATTCTTTGAATAATGGCAGGAAATAACTTGCCAGATCAAAAAAACTTTTATCTATCACCTAACCCACGGGAAGCAGAAAGCTATGTCCCTGAAAACTACATTGAAACAGTCTAGAAAAAGAAAAAGACCACTCTCTTCCAGAGACCAGTTAGCACGTGAGGCCAAACCAGACTGTGTTCCATGAGCTTCACGAGATTCATAAGTGACCTAGATAGATGTGTGTGAGAGTGAATGCACACCCATGTCTGAATTTTGCTGTAAGAGATGCATATATCATCAAAGAAAGTGTGCTTTAAGAATGGAAGTGTCTCATGATGGGAAAAAAATTATTACTGAGGAGAATTTAGGATTGTTTTATGAATCCCTGCAAAAATTAGCCAGCCAAAATGCATCTTAAAATTTCACTGAGGAAGGGTTTTTTTCCCCTATTTAATTATTTCCCAAATATGTTTTTCATCAAAATGGAGGAGTTACAGAATGTATAGTTTTCTAGGGTGTAAGATTCATAGATTTGAAATAGACATTAGCAGTTTTTTCATCCCACCTTCTATAGCGTCTCTGCAAGGTAGTGATTCAGCTTCTTGACACTACAAAAATAAGAGCTACCATTTCTAAGTGTTCATTGTGTGGTCATTGTGCTAAGTACTTCACAGTTATCTCACTTAATCTTCATAATAACCCTATGAAGAAGACATTATCATCATTTTTTTAGACAACTGAGGTTTAGAACACTTACTAATTCGTTCAAGGTCAAAGAACTAATATGAATTCAGTTCCTTTTGCTTTCAAAGAATGTGCTCTTAATACCCACGATTGAGTTTTACAGATGAACAGCTTTAGTACTTAGAAAAGTTTTCCTTATACTGAGCAGAAATATGCATTCCTATAAATTTCAGAGTAAATGTAGTACTTCTTAACTGCCCTTCAAATAAGGTTATACAGCAATCAAATTTCTTTTTACTCTTTGTTTAAAGGTAAATATTCCAGAAACAATTCTAAACTCTGCTTTGAAGGAAAAAAAAAAAAAAAAGATCAGAGTCATGAGGAGATAGAGCAAACTTAATGGAATCTCTCTTTCTATCTCATCAATCTACCATGTTATCTAGATTTTTCCAACACATGGGATTAAGAGATCTTCTCCAGAAGACTGCTATGAAACCAGAAGCTACTTAGGGTCAGTAAAATAATTGTACATCATCATGGATTAGTTTATCCATTAATTGTTTCCCTATCGAGAAGAGAACAAGGAAGGGTGATATAGTATAGGTATGTTCTGATGTATCTACACAGAAATAGGTACTGGAAACAGGATACTTTCAGGTGTACATTAAGTATAGAGCATACAATTGCTCACTGGCACCCTCAAGCAACCTCTCATCAAAATATACTTTCCTTCTAGGAGCCATAATAACATAAATTCTCCTATTAGTACTTTATTTCTGTGGGTTGAACACTCTCTCACCAGGATTTTCTACTGAAATACAAATATCCTTAAAACTCAATGTGGATTAATTTGACAGATTCCATTTTTTCCTAACAGTAGGCACTGAGATGGAAAGAAAGGAACTGACTAGATCAGTGGTTCTTCAACTTTAGCATGTATCAAAATCATCTGGAGGGTGTGCCACAGTCCCAGAGTTCCAAGCTCAGAAGGACTTGAGTGGGGTCTAAAAACACACATTTCTAATAAGTTCCCAGGTGATACTGATGGTGCTGTTCTCAGGTTACACACTGAGAACCACTGGATTAGGGAGTGGTGTAGAAAGGGAAATGGAGGAGGGCTAAAGGAGAGTGTTCCACAGCCTAACTTAGCATATAGATCATTAGTGTTAGAAAATTCACAGTGCTCGTTTATAAGCCTATCTCCAATAAGAAAAATGAGGCATACCAACTCAAAGCAATGTACACCATTGCTGAATATTGGTGAGATAGGATTTGAGTCTTTGGACTTTCAGCTTTGCATTTGAGTCATGAACAGAGCCTTTCAAAGTTGAGGCTCATTAAAAAAACCTCTGAGGAGATTGTGAAAAGTACAGATTCCTAGACCCCATTCTGGAATCAGGGCCCAGAGAGTCTGCATTTGAACAAATTCTTCTGGTCACTCAGATTCAGGAGGTCTGAAGACAACATTCTAAGAAGCAAAGCAAACACATCAGGTTCTAAGGACAGCTCACAGGGGAGGAGTGGAGACCTATGTGAGCATGAGAGCAAGCTGTGATGCCCGAGGGGACCTGAGGTAGGCTGGGGAAAAATAGGATGCACATTTGCTACCCAACAATTTGGTGCAAAATAGATGCTCATTGTGGAAACAAGACACCAACTCACTATACTTGTCAAAACACTACACCCCCTCCCCTTGTATAAAAGAATCCTAACTCTACAGAGAATGTGAACACAGAGCAGCCATGTCTAATCCTCACCTGGCAGAAACCGACTCTACTATGATAAAGTTTCCCTCTAATGACTCACCATGAAAAATAATTTCCAAGATACATAAGCATTTTGAGTGTCATCCCGTAGGGGCTTATAACCTTTGCCCCTATAGGCAAATGGGGAATCCAACAGGAGAGGAAAGAGACAAAATTAAGCTTGCTTAGCTTTAGCTTTTTACTTTCCCCAAATATGCAATTGTATTCTTATTCCTAATTAAGAAAAAATATCCTGCTAATTTGTCATCTTTCTTTACTCTGTTTAGCTGTTCTTATGTATGGAAACTTAATAATGAAAACAATTGTCACCATCAAAGTAGCACATCATGAAATTCTCTTGCTTATTCCATTATTTTTCTAAAAATGTCATTAAAATAAAATCACTTTTAAAGAAAATAAGGAAATAATGAAAATTCCATCAAAATTGTTTGCTGAGTACCTTTGGACTTTTAAGGGCGTGAAAATGAAAAACATATTTTTTTAGCACTGAAAGTAGACTTTGAAACCCTATCATAAGTCATCTTACTACATATAGCACACATTAGATTAGAGTAGAGGTCAAATCAATTCCTATATGAATACATATTCCACTCTAACTCCAGGAAAAATGATGTATCTGCATATCATTTTCTGTGAGCTTTCTATTATAAGAAAATAAGTCCTGAAGTATAAGAATTATTTCTCCAAACTCCCTGTAGGCTCTTTCAATTAATAAAGCCAAAAGCTCTTTCATAGCTTTTAAGGCATCCCATGATTACCCTCATTTTTCCCCATTTCAATTTTATCTTACATAGCCTCCCTCTCCCCACCCCTCCTGCCTTTGCCCTCTGCTCTTCTACACATATAGCCTTACGATTCCTAACCACACTTAGATTTACCTTGAGACTAATGAACTTGATGTGCCAGGGCCCCTTACATGCACAAGCCTTTTGAATGTCAGAAGTTGCTGGGAGTTGTAGAGAGTTCAAGAGAGGACCTGGAAGTCAGGTTGCACTCAGGAGGCATTTTTTTTGCAAGCATTTCTGATAAATCACCTAAAAGGAAAAAGTCATGAATCTATAAGCTTCCAGTAATTTGGTGGGATTTTACCTTTTATTTTTAATGAATATTCATTTTTGCATCTAATTTTTATTCTCAAATGTGTATTCTTTTTCTTAAAGATGGCCATAAATTCTGTAAGTTTCATGCCCACAATACCTGGATCTGCCCTATTCCCAATACATACTGCCTTTATTTACATTCATTTCTTTGAAAAAGCTGTTTCTAGAATACCCTTCCATTCTCCCCATATATACCCCATTTCCCATATGTCTGTATATCAAAATAATATCCATCCTTTAATTTTTAGTTCAAATGCTATAGCCTCATGACCTATTAAATCTCCAGTCAGTATAAATCTCATCTGTACACTTATATTTCATCTCTCTTTTATCATAAATACAACTATGTCTTAAATCAAATGTCATTAGTTATACATCTTTAATAAAACAAAACCATATCTTTATTGTCTTTTTTTTATTGTCTTTTGCTTCCTTGATACCTATGCAACAACCAATAGGAGATGGAAAGTCAGGGTTGGGTGTGGCAAATTTACAATTAGAATAGCAGTCATCATATGTATAGTATTTACTAAGCATGGATACTGTGTTGGTAACTGGATACATAGTATGTAATTTAATGATCAGAATAGCTCTACAAAGCAATAGCTCTACAGCAGGAAAAAGAGGCTCACAGGTAGATTATTTGCCTAGGGTCATTGCTATGAACTGGACTGTGTTACCTCCAAACTCATATGTTGACTGTATTTGGAGATAGGGCTTTAAAGGAGACAATGAACATTTAATGAGGTCACAGGGTAGGGGTCTAATCTAATAGGACCAGTGTCCTTATGAGAAGAAGACACCAGAGATATGTATCTGTGTAAAATGCCATGTGAAGACAGCAAGTCACGAAGAAAGGCCTCAGGAGAAACCAACCCTGCTCAGAACTTTGATCTTGCTCTTCCAGCCTCTAGAACTGTGAGAAATAAATTTCTGTAGTTTAAGCCACCAAGTTTATGCTATTTTGTTATGGCAACACTAGTAGACTAACACAGTCACACAGCTAACTAACACTGGAAACACTGGAGTTGAACTGAACTGAGGTCCATTTGATCTTCCTGCTCCAAGGTCATGCTGAAGAAATGGCTCCACTCTCTGCATAGTGATAACCCATGCTCAGTTTATAAAATATTCACAATGTCTATCATTCAAAAAGACAAGAGTTTCCTTTCTTGCTACTCTAAAGATAGCAATAGAGTAAAAATCTAAATAATTTTATATTAACAAGAAGTCTTTGAAATAGGGTTTTATATTTATGTCTAATGCCTGAGTCTTAGATTCATTTCTTTAATAATTAAAATGGCAACACAGGGGAACACAATTAAGAATGGCTGAATAGATACAGAATCGAGAAGAGAAAATATGGTGGGTTTGATTTTCATTTCCTTTGCTATGTAAAAAAATTCAATATACCATACACACTAGAATAATGAACATATTTTGTAAGTAACTGAATTACCTTGAGTTCCATTTATTAGAAGAATTTTTCTTAGAAATGAATTTTTGCCATTATGGTACATTATAAATTTTCAGAAAGCTCTATCAGGGTCAGGTTTCTACTTACAAAGCATATTGTAGACACAGAGGATAGAAAGCAAACTGTGGTCAAATATATTCTGAAACTAGGAATTAGAAAACAAAGACTACTGAAAAAATAAGATCCACAAATTTTTTTCCAGACAGAATAATATATCAGTGCAAGTTTTTGTTTGTATGATCCAACTAAATTATTAAATTTATGGAAATTTGGGGACAAATAATTATTAGGTGTTATTTAATTTATTAAAACTGAAAAGAAAAAGCAGTCCACCCATTTCTCCTACGCCCCAACCCCACCACTTCTGGGGCAACTGCTAATGTCTCCTCTGTATCTATGACTTTTTTTTTTCCCTTCAGATTCCACATATAAGAGAAATAATACAGCATTTCTCTCTCTCTGTCTGATTCATTTCACTTAGCAAAATTGCCCTTGAAGTCCATTCATGTTGTCTCAAGTGGCGAAATTTTATTCTTTTTATGGCTGAATAATATTCCATTCTATATATATACCACAATTTATCTATTCATCCATTGTTTCCATATCTTGGATATTGTAAATAATGCTGCAATGATTATGAGGGTCCATATATATTTTCAAGTTAGTGTTTTCATTTTCTTCAAGTAAATACCCAAAAGTGGAATTGCTGGATCATATGTTAGTTCTATTTTTAATTTTTTGCAGAACCTCCATACCATTTTCCATAGTGACTGCACCAATTTATATTTACAATGTTCCTACCAACAGTGCACAATGGTTCCCTTTTCACCACATCTTCGTCAGCACTTGTTATTTCTTGTCTTGTTGATAATAGTCTTTCTGACAAATGTGAGGTGATATTGTATTGTAGTTTTGATTTGCATTTCCCTGATGATTAATGATGTTGAGCATCTTTTCATGTACCTGTTGGCCATCTGTAATTCTTCCTTGGAAAAATATCCCTTCAGATTTTCTGACCACTTTTAATCAGTTTTTTCGTTTTTTGTTTGCTTTTGAGTTATATGAGTTCCTTATATATTTTGGATATTAACCCATGATTTGCAAGTATTTCCTCCCCTTCAGTAGGCTGCCTTTTCATTTTGTTGATGGCTTCCTTTTCTGTGCAGAAACCTTTTAGTTTGATGCAATCCTATTTGTTTATTTTTGCCGTTGGTGTCAGACCCAAAAAATCATCACTAAGACCTATGTCAAGGATAAATAAACTTGTAAATTAATTAAATTCCTTGAGTGTAAATTTTCCCTTTTTTAGGCTATAATTAGACTAAAAGTGTATTTACCTTGTTTTTCTGATTTCCAGGACTTAATAAATCAACCAGATGAGACTGACTTAAGCCTTTGATATAAGAAATATTTGTAAAATTCATTGGAAAGCCATGTTACTGGTTAACTCATGCTAAGCTAGGACAGCTGGATTCAACTTCTACTCAGTCACCATCTTGTTCTGTGCCTTTAGGTGACTCACCTCTCCTCTTTATGCTCATTTTACTCACCTGTAAAATATAAATAAGAGGATTGGACTTGATTATATGTCCCCCTCCAGTTTTATAATTTTATGGTTATAAAGAAAATATTTAATATTTGGTTTTCTAATTCTACACTCTCTTCCTTGCTGAGGTGTCCCTGAAAATCATGTTTGAAATGTATGAATCACAGGACTGGAGTAGCCTAGATCTCTCTGTAGTCTGATAGAGAAATAAAGTTTTACTGTGCTAGTTCACTGAGGTTTCAGGACATATTTGTTAACACAGCAGTGCTGAGACTATTCTGACTAATAAAAATGTACTCCCCAGTATGGCCTAAATTGTGCCCCTCCCCCCAAAAAATTTATATGTTGAAGTCCCAACCCCCAATGTAACTGTATTTGGAGACAGAGCTTTTAGGACCTAATAAAGGTTAAATGAGGTCATAGCAATAAGGTCCTAATTCATTAGAATTGATGGCTTTTTAAGAAAAGAGATATCTCTCTCTCTCTCTCTCTCTCTCTCTCTCTCTCTCTCTCTCTCACACACACACACACACACACACACACACAGCAGGTTCCAAAGAAAGGCCACGTGAGGTACAGCATGAAAGCAGCCATCTGCAAGCCAGTAGGAGAGCTCTCACCAGAATCCAGCAACCTTAGGGGAGCAGTTCAGTACACTCTAAAAATGGGCTTAGAGGAGTCAAGCTTAATTCTGGTCCAGTCACATGGATTCTCTATTTAGATTGACATGGTCCTTGACCATAAGGATAATAACCACTTGTCCAAGTATACTTCTTGTTGAGCCTCCCCTTCAGTGGTTCATGCAGGCTGAAGTAAGAAAATAATGGTTTCTGTAAGCTTTAGAAAAGTGTATTTATCCCTCTTGCACCTGATCCTCCCAGTCAATAGATGCACGTAAGGAACGCTTACAAGAAAGGGGAAGTTATGTCCACTAGAGTGGGACATGGGACACACTTATTTTGTGGTAGTGGAGGGGCAAAAATGACCCTGGCACCTGTGAAGGGAGGAAAGAACGGTAATAACTTTTCATCTTTCAGAATTGTTTTCTGGAGCTATTCACACAAACAAATGCCTGGCATGGTTCTCCCAAACTATTGCAAACACCTTAAATTAAACTGACTACTGGGTCTGCCAATCCCTGCCACATAGCTCTGACCAAAATTTCATTCCCACAACTCTTAGACTTTCTGAGAAATGTATCACAAAGAGCAGAGGATAGCCTTAGTACTGCAAGTCCCATGCAAAACATGTGAATATTTTCTCCAGCCCACATTTCTATAACTGTTGCTCAGTCATTCCATGGCACAGCCCAACATAAGCTGGCTGGTGACATGACATCCTCAAGTGGTTCCTTCAACAGCAAAGCCTAGACATAACTATTTGAACTGAATTGGGAACCCTAAGGCTTACCAGCCAGCCAAGAAATCACATTGGGGGCATTGTCACACTGCACCCCTTGACTGATGTAGGTCCCACTTGTGACAAACCCTAAATGACAAATTGAACAAATTTGGTCCCACTTCATCAGTCAGAATAATTAGAGTGGCTGACAATGCAGTGTGCTCATGGGAAATTTCACAAGTCAAGAGACATAGAAACAAAGTGTGGATAGTTGTTGGGATCATTTCATAGTTTGTAGCTATAGCTACTTCCTTGTTTCATTGAAGAGAAAGTTTGTCTCCTTTTTCTAGGCAGTAGGCTTCATGGAAACAGAAGACTAAAATTGTTCTTATGTAATCATGTTTAATCAGAAGTTGCCTGAGAGTTTTAGAGGAAACTTTCATTACTTTTGGGAGGTTGAAAAACTGAATAATTTTTGAAGTCATATAGACAGTCAGAGCTAAAAATCAGTATCTTTAGAAAGGCTCTTAAAATAATATCATTATCCACTAGAAAAAAATGACTACTCTGCCAGTTTTTTTAAGGGTTGGGAGGAGATGATTTCAATTACTGTGTTGTCCTGCCCTTGTCAAAGTTTTCTAGAATGGTAGAGCCAAGAAATAACCTTAAAGTAAGAGAAGATGTAGTAGAAATTCTCTGTGCTAAGAGTCTCTACCAATAAAAATATGTGAAAATTTTTTCTACTATTGGTTTCATCTGGTTTGTCACTACATAATTTATACTCTAGACCTAATTGTTTTCTTCTCTCAAAGAGTAATGTCCAATGAGTCCTAAAGGACAATTTGGACAATATTCTGTAAGTGCTGGAGGTTCACTGATATCATCTATTCCTGATTTAAGTACTTCTCATGTGTATTGTGCTCATTAGGTATAGAATTCTGTGATCAAAATATAAAAATGTACTAATAGTTATTTTTATGTTGTGGACACAGGGGAGAGATAATAATGCCCTGATACATCCTTGCTATATTAAGCAGTGTTTCACACAAGCAGTTATTATAGATTTCATTCATTTTTGTAATTAAAAGGAAAGAAAGCCGAGGTGGAAAAACTTGGAGATAAACAAAAAACAACTACATAGTTTCATATGATCAATTGTATTAGCAATAAAAACAACTATTAATTTTCTGCTGACACACCAAGCTTCTGTCAGTGTGCCTTGTCTGTTTACACCTTGGCAGATGGTCCCTCAGGCAGTAAACACGGAGAAAACATATTTATTTATTTTTGCGGTACGCAGGCCCCTCACTGTTGTGGCCTCGCCCATTGCAGAACACAGCACAGGCTCCAGACGCGCAGGCTCAGCGGCCATGGCTCACGGGCCCAGCCGCTCTGCGGCATGTGGGATCTTCCCGGACCGGGGCACGAACCCGTGTCCCCCTGCATTGGCAGGCGGACTCTCAACCACTGCGCCACCAGGGAAGCCCAGAAAACATATTTATAAAGGAGTTTGCAAAACAAAACAAAGCAAAACAAAAATATATCAAGAAATTTATGTTTGTTTGCAATGGAGTTATGGCTCTTGGCAATAAATATCAAGGGAAGTTCTGGTTAGAATCAGAACTTGAAATTAAATGAGCACTGAAAGTCCAATCTATGATTAAACAATTAACCCATATAAATAAAAGTCATCTCTGTAGGCTTCTGATTGATATTTCACCTATTAGACTAAGGCATAAATTCCTATCCCTTATAGTAACCTTTAACTTTAAAAAATCAAGAGTGTTAATAAAACATAAGCTTAATCCTGTCATCCCACAACAGCAGTGGGACCTGACATGAGCCAGAGTAACTCTGAGTGAGGAGAAAATATTCTGAGTATAGAGAATGGGGCAAAATGTCTTTTCTGTGGCCCACAGGTCACTTTTCAAGCACTCCTGAGTTTGCCTTGAATGGGCATCCAGAACTTTCTTCCTCTCTTGGTTTCCCTTCCTTCCTTTCTCCTCTTTCATTTCTGTATCCTGCTTCTATGTGGCCTCTCTCTTTTATCCATGGTCAGAAGTCCTCTTTTGCCTGTATCTTCACATTCTTCAGAATGGAGCACTCACAAGAGAAGTCTCTCTTACCTGTGGGGAGTCTCCTTCTTAGCATTATTTTAAAGGGCCCCTTCCCCTAGGATGTGGGGTGTGGGCTGAAAGGGACTGGGGGAATGAAGGGATTCAAGAAGAGGTAGAGTTCCATGGTGGGGATGGAGTTTGACAGACACCTCCAACCTGCCCCATAAGCATTGAGTTGCCATTCCCTTGAACTTTTCTCTATGGTATCCCTCCGTGAAATTAAAGTTTAGAAAGTAGGAGCTACATAGATATAGAGAATGAACTAGAATCAATAGTCACTAGTGGGGAAAGGGAAGGGGGAGGGGATTAAAGGGGGAGAGGATTAAGAGGTACAAAAGATTAGGTTTAAAATAAGCTACAAGGGTTAGGGTTTGGGATTGACATGTGCACACTGCTATGTTTAAAATGGATAACCAACAGGGACCTACTATATCTCACAGGGAACACGTCTCAGTATTCTGTAACAACCTATTTGGGAAAAGAATTTTAAAAAGAATAGATAAATGTATATGTATAATTGAATCACTTTGTTGTACATATGAAACTGGCACAACATTGTTAATCAACTATACTCCAATATAAAATAAAAAACTAAAAATAAATTTAAAAATAAAAAAATGAAACAAGCTACAAGGATATATTGTACAAAACAGGGAATGTAGCCAATATTTTATAAGAACTATAATTGGAATACAACCTTTAAAAAGTGTGAATCACTATGTTGTACACCTAAAACATATAATATTGTACATCAACTATACCTCAATGAAAAAAGAAAAGAAAAGCTAAAAGTCAGAGGAACTGAAAGAGCCAAGATCCCAGGTTTTTGAGATCCTCTACGGTGATTCAGAACAGATGTTGATTTTATGAGAAGCTGAAAAATTCCATAGCCAAAACATGATTTAAAAAAAAAAAAACTTCTTGGGACTTCCCTGGTGGCGCAGTGGTTAAGAATCCACCTGCCAATGCCGGGGACACGGGTTCAAGCCCTGGTCCGGGAAGATCCCACATGCCGCGGAGCAACTAAGCCCATGCACCACAACCACTGAGCCTGTGATCTAGATCCCATGAGCCATAACTACTGAGCCCGGGCGCCACAACTACTGAAGCTCACGCACCACAACTACTGAAGCCTGCATGCCTAGAGCCCGTGCTCTACAACAAGAGAAGCCACCGCAATGAGAAGCCCGCACTCTGCAATGAAGAGTAGCACTCGCTCTCAGCAACTAGAGAAACCCACGCACAGCAGTGAAGACCCAATGCAGCCAAAAATAAATAAATAAATTTATAAAAAAATAATAATGACTTCTTTAAATAGAGAACTCATTCACAGGGTTCAAGATTCAAAAGGTAAGAAACAATATGAAATGCACATTCTTTCTCTCACTGAGTTCCCCTCTTTGGAGGAAATCAGTATTATCAGTTTCCAAACAGGTTTTTTAAAGGCAGAAGTAAAGGCATGATTTTTGAGGGTTCACAATAGTAACTGTGTATTGACTTCATAATAAATACAGACTTCTATCACTTTATTAGGGAACTGCTGACCAAAACCACCTACCTTGGTCAGGCAGGATGATAACCACTTGCATGAGTTGTCTCACAACAGAAGGTCCCAGATAAAGAACACAGTGCTGCCGCTGAAAACTAACGGGGAGAATTCGGGAGGGGCCGAAAGGAGGGAGGAGATGCTAGTTAATAGGAAGTCTTGTAAAACTACCTGGAAGAATTTGGGAGGGGCCAAAAGGAGGAGGGAGGAGATGATAAGTCTCCCAACTTCCCAGAAACCCTCAGGCTACAATCCTTCTTGGCTGAGAGATGACCATGCCACCAGGAAGGACCCTGAGTCATCAAATATGGGCCAAGCAAGATGATTGGCCAGAGACAACCTGGAAACTAACCCCGTTACCATGAAACCTGAGACTGTGAGCCATGTGGCAGAGCAGTTCTCCTGGGTTCTCTTACACTACTGCTCTCTGCCCAGGTGCCCTTTCCAAATAAAGTCTTTTGCTTTGTCAGCACGTGTGTTTCCTCAGACAATTCATCTCCTACTGTTAGACAAGAGACCACTCACGGGCCCTGGAAGGGGTTCCCCTTCCTGCAACAACTTCGGACCAGGAGTATTCCAAATCAGGAGGGATTTCTACAGCAGCATTCCAAGAGGCCTATCAGAATATCATCCAATCTATCATGTAGCATCCACTCTCCTGGCCCTGCTTTCCTCTCACTCCTATCCCCGTTTATTTACTCTCCTACGGAGGAGTTGCTTAATAGAAGGAAGAGTATGAGATTCAGAGCAAGGCTCAATCCTAGACTGTCACTCTGATGACAGATAAGTCATTTTATCATTTTGTCTCCATTTCTCCATTCGTGACATGGAAAAATATGTATAGCTGTGATTACTTTATAGGCAACACCAGAGGTGAGGGATAGGAAAATCTTTTGTGTTACTTAGAAGAGGTTACATGAACACACCTAGCACTGTATAATCACATTTACAATCAGAACAGAAGTCAGGACAGAAATCTTGGCTCAGTCCCATAGATCACAGCTCTTATATTTTAGAGGAATAAAACTCGTCTCTAAAAGGTGATTAAAGACTGTGCAACTGACATCAGGTATCTATCCTCAGAGTCAGAAACTTCTGAGGAATGCAAAATTTCTTAGAGCTCATTTTTGCCCAGCATCTCATTTAGTTTCTGTTACAACCTCGAGAAAAATCCTGTGTTATGGAAAAGTACATAATATATATATACATATATAGAAACCATAATAGTAATTATGATGTAGATAGATGAGAAAACAACACATAGGGATCAAATTAATAACGTTTAGCACCATTTCTGATATCTCAAAGTCAGGTCTAGATATCATTTCACCAACAGTGCAGAGAGGATAAAAAGTAACTTAACAGGCATCAACTCTTAGAAAAACTAAAGTAATGAACCAGTTCACCCAATAAACTAAAAAAGTTTAATAGTTTATTTATTCCAATATTTCTACAACTGCTCCTTGTAACATCAGTACACCTGTGATAATATTTGCCAACCTAGAAATCACATTTTTGAAACAGTCAACACAACAAAAAAAGCACCATTGTATCAGTCATCACCATAGGGAAAAATTATCCCTTCTAACCAAAGATAAGTGACATTATAGTGGTGACAGGGAATTCAGAATCCCCTCTCTCATCAACTGTATGAAAATAATTAATGCCAAAAGCCCCAGCACAATTTAAATATATAATTATCTTATTGCACCATGTATTCTCTGTAGTATTCTGAAGGGAGTACATATGTGTATGTACGCGTGTGAGTGCATGCATGCATGTGTATGTGTGTATCACTTCTAAACAATTATTAACACTAAGACATATAAAAAATTATTTCTATACTAAGCACTCCACTTATTATAAAAAGAAATTGGCCTTAGCTACATCAGTGTTGCCCAAGCTGCAGTTTTGCTCAGTGGAAAGTATGCCAGACTTTTCATTTGCCTCTCCAGAGTACTTCAGCGAATGTGGATAACAAGTGAGGCAGTTAGGATGACTAATGAATACGGAATGGATCAGCCATCCCCTGAAACACCTGTGCAGGACTGCTTCGAATCATGCCAGCAAACAGACTAATGCAAGTGGAGACACCTGCTCTTCCCAGCAGCATTACTTCAGATGCACGGGTGCCCCTTAGCTGCCAGATACATTCATATTGATGGTAATTTTAAATAAGTTCGATAAAATACCCATGAAAAGAAGTCCAGCAAGGCAATCATCCAGAGCACCGCATTTTGTTACCTGCTCCCTGAGTATTCTTTGACTGTGGTCCTGTCAACACCTTCACTGGCTTCCTAGAGGAAGAAAACACAATAAAGACTTGACTGTCTCAACTCTGAAAGCAATTAAGTGCTCTGATGAAAGACGATGGTGCTCACATTCTTGGCGCAGGTCTGTTCTCTCCTCCTCTCAGCTCCCTTGTTGCCATGGTCACCTCTCCGCAAGGCAAAGCGCCCTCTAGCACCACTTTGCTACTGCATTCCTCCTTCCTGTCCATTGCCTGGTCTAGTCTAGGTGTGTCTCCCACTTTCCTTGGCCAGCACCACTTCTTTGCATTTTTGATACAGGCTGCAAAAAGAAAGACATTGAAGATGCCAATGAGTTGTTTTAAAACTGAAAATCAGAAACAAAGAGTGCTAAGTCTTCACAGACATATCGGTTTTGTGTTGTACAGCAGCAATGGGAAAGCAAGGTTCTATCTAGTGTCCATGCTATGTGAGCCATTATAGAGACTGGGCCCTATCCATTATTTTTTTTAATTGGATCTATTAGTCTGAATTATAAAAAGAAATTCAATCTGGTGGTAGTGTGTGAATAGGGATGTTATGCTGGTTTATACAAGCAGTTGTTCCTGAATATATCCTGCAAAAAAAAGAGAAGAAATGATGGCTAAGGATAAGCCAGGGTTCCAAATATACATAGTGCCTGATGTCTTCAGATTTATACATTGTTTCAGGCACAGACAGACATATGTGAATTTCTTAGGGGATTCAGAACACTTGAAATTAAATGTTGTGGAAGGAGTTTATTTCAGGTGGCCACAGAGTCAGAGATAACTCTCAGGAGAAAGTATTAAAGAAATACGTAGATATGTTCTTAAAATAATTCCATTCCTTCATGTTCACATGTCACATGATCTCTTAAAGTGCTGTTTGTCCAAGTAATCGAATTTTGTTATTGCTATTTTAACAGTCTCTCATCCTGGACTGGGAAGGTTATAATTATTATTTTATGCTATATTATTTGGTTTGTTAGGGTTTGATTTTTTCTGCTGGTCCTTCTTTTAAACAAACTATTTTGAACTACTGCTAGTTGATTGTACTTGTGCTTGGAGGGTATTTTTATAAAGAGCATAGAGAACTGAAAAATAAATGAGATTTGCATATTTGTAGGATCTTTGAGGTGAGAAATTGTAAAGATTATAGACATTATCTTTCTACATTTATAAGAGAGTGAACAAGTAAGAAGCATTTTCCCCAATCACCAGAAATAAAAACTTTATAAAAAACAAGGTTGTAAATAGCTGGTCTTTATGTTTAGGGCAAAAGCAAGGATGCAGCTTATTTTAAAAGGTAGTCAGATTTATCTGTTCATATTTAATAATGCATAAGATTTTTAACTCAAAATACCAAGAGGGGAAGGGATTTCCACATATTTGATTTGGCATATTTATGTTCAGTAAATAATAATTTAAAAAAAGAACTTCACACAAATCAAATTACTTTTTCCCAAAGGAGACTACAAAAGTTCCTAAGATCTTTTGGACATGTAGTAAATTGCGAAAAATCAGTATTTTATGAACTTCAGAAAAACACCATTTATAGTTGTTGAAAATCAATTTTATCTTTTATGTCTTTGGTGAAGAAATATTCCTCGTGCTAGAGAACAGGGCATTCCAATTCTATTTTCTCCTTCAACTTGTCATTTTTATTAATGCCAAGACAAGACACCCATGTACTCTTATAGATGCGAAATAGATGTGGTAAAGGAATTAATATCTTCAAAAGCTTTCTGTTTTCTTCAGTAGTGTAGTCGAGACACTGAAAGTATCACAGACTCACAGAACAATAACCTACCTTTGTTTACCCCTTGTAATCCAGCCTGAGAATATTTCTTCTAATTTTCAATGACAAAATATATATGCATTTGGGTATCTAACTTAAATGGCACTCATTTGCATTCAACTGTTAATACAGTTAATAGTCTTCCTTCCCATGTTGTAGAAAGTACTGGAAATATTAACGCTGACCAAATGCTCTTAGAGATATCACTTTAGTGCAGTGATTCTCAACTGGGGTAATTTTCCCCCCTCAGGGGACACTTGGCAATGTCTCTAGGCAAATGTCCCCTAGGAGCAAAACCATTTCCATTGAGAAACACTGCTTTAGAGGACAGATTAAATTGTCACACAACCTTGACTACTTGGATAAACTAATAGTAAAAACAAAATTCTGGTATGTGAGACGGACCTTCAAGATGGAGGAGTAAGATGTGGAGATCACCTTCCTTTCCACGAATACATCAAAAATACACCTACATGTGGAACACTCCTACAGAACACCTACTGAATGCTGGCAGAAGATCTGAGACTTCCCAAAAGCTTTGCTTTTACCATTTGTCCTACAGTTCTGTCTGTCCGTTTTTGTCTTTTTTTGTATAGTTTTTAGTGCTTGTTATCACTGGTGGACCTGTTTTTTGGTTTGGTTGCTCTCTTCTTTCTTTCTTTTTTTTAATTACATTTTAATTTTATTTTTAATAACCTTTTTTAATAACTATATTTTATATTATTTTCTTTCCTTCTTTCTTTCTTTCTCTCTCTTCCTTCCTTCCTTCCTTCCTTCTTTCCTTCCTTCTTTCCTTCCTTTCTTTCTTTCTCTCTCTCTCTCTCTCTCTCTGTCTCTCTCTCTCTCTCCATTTTCTTCTGAGCCAAATGGCTGACAGGATCTTGGTGCTCTGGCCAGGTGTCAGGCCTGAGCCTCAGAGGTGGGAGAGCCAAGTTCAGGACATTTGTCCACCACAGACCTCTCAGTCCCGTGTTATATCAAATGGCTAAAGTTCTCGCAGAGATCTCCATCTCACCGCTAAGACGCAGCTCCACTCAACAACAAGCAAGCTACAGTGTTGGACACCCTATGCCAAACAACTACCAAGACAGGAGCAAAACCCCACCCATTTGCAGAGAGGCTGCCTAAAATCATAATAAGTTCACAGACAATGCAAAACACACCACCAGAGGTGGTCCTGCTCCCCAGAAAGACAAGATCCAGTCTCATCCACCAGAATACAGGCACCAGTCCCCTCCACGAGAAAGCCTACACAACCCACTGAACCAACCTTACCCACTGGGGGCAGACATGAAAAAAAAGGGAACTACGAACCTGAAGCCTGGAAAAAGGAGACCCCAAATACAGTATTTTAAGCAAAATGAGAAGACAGAGAAATACACAGCAGATGAAGGAGCAAGGTAAAAACCCACCAGGCCAAACAAATGAAGAGGAACTAGGCAACATACCTGAAAAAGAATTCAGGGTAATGAGAGTAAAGATGATCCAAAATCTTGGAAATAGAATGGAGAAAATACAAGAAACATTTAACAAGGACCTAAAAGAACTAAAGGGCAAACAAACAATGATGAACAAAGAAGTAAATGAAATTAAAAATTCTCTACAAGGAATCAATAGCAGAATAACTGAGGCAGAAGAACGGATAAGTGACCTGGAAGAGAAAATAGTGGAAATAACTACCACAGAGTGAAATAAAGAAAAAAGAATGAAAAGAATTGAGGACAGTCTCAGAGACCTCTGGAACAACATTAAATGCACCAACATTCGAATTATAGGGGTCTGAGAAGAAGAGGAAAAAAAGGGACTGAGAAAATATTTGAAGAGATTATAGTTGAAAACTTCCCTAATTTGCTAAAGGAAATAGTCAATCAAGTCCAGGAAGCGCAGAGAGTCCCATACAGGATAAATCCAAGGAAAAACACGCCAAGACACATATTATTCAAACAATCAAAAATTAAATACAAAGAAAACTTATTAAAAGCAGCAAGGGAAAAACAACAAATAACATACAAGGGAATCCCCATAAGGTTAACAGCTGATCTTTGAGCAGAAACTCTGCAAGCCAGAAGGGAGTGGCAGGACATATTTAAAGTGATGAAAGGGAAATACCTACAACCAAGATTACTCTACCCAGCAAGGATCTCTTTCAGATTTGATGGAGAAATTAAAACCTTTACAGACAAGCAAAATCTAAGAGAATTCAGCACCACCAAAGCAGCTTTACAACAAATGCTAAAGGAACTTCTCTAGGCAGAAAGCACAGGAGAAGCAAAAGACCTAAAATAACAAACCCAAAACAATTAAGAAAATGGTAATAGGAACATACATATCAGTAACTACCTTAAATGTAAATGGATTAAATGATCCAACCAAAAGACACAGACTGGCTGAATGGATACAAAAACAAGACCCATATATATGCTGTCTACAAGAGACTCATTTCAGACCTAGGGACACATACAGACTGAAACTGAGGGGATGGAAAAATATATTCCATTCAAATGGAAATCAAAAGAAAGCTGGAGTAGCAATTCTCATATCAGACAAAATAGACTTTAAAATAAAGACTATTACAAGAGACAAGGAAGGACACTACATAATATTCAAGGGACCAATCCAAGAAGAAGATATAACAATTGTAAATATTTATGCACCCAACGTAGGAGCACCTCAATACATAAGGCAAATGCTAACAACCATAAAAGGGGAAATTGACAGTAACAAAATAATAGTAGGGGACTTTAACACCCCACTGTCACCAAAGGACAGATCATCCAAAATGAAAAAAAAAAGGAAACACAAGCTTTAAATAATACATTAAACAAGACGGACTTAATTGATACTTAATGGACGTACCATCCAAAAATAACAGAATACACTTTCTTCTCAAGTGCTCATAAAACATTCTCCAGGATACATCATATCTTGGGTCACAAATCAAGCCTAGGTAAATTTAAGAAAATTGAAATTGTACCAAGTACCTTTTCCGACCACAGCGCTATGACACTAGATATCAGTTACATGAAAAAACCTGTAAAAAATACAAACATGGAGGCTAAACAATACACTACTAAATAACCAAGAGATCACTGAAGAAATCAAAGAGGAAATCAAAAAAATACCTAGAAACAAATGACAATGAAAACAGGACGACCCAAAACCTATGGGATGCAGCAAAAGCAGTTCAAGGAGGTAGGTTTATAGCAATACAATCTTACCTCAAGAAACAAGAAACATCTCAAATAAAAAACCTAAACTTTCACCTGAAGCAATTAGGGAAAGAAGAATTTAAAAACCCCCAAGTTAGCAGAAGGAAAGAAATCATAAAGATCAGATCAGAAATAAATGAAAAGGAAATGAAGGAAATGATACCAAAGAGCAGTAAGACCAAAATCTGGTTCTTTGAGAAGATAAACACAATTGATAAACCATTAGCCAGACTCCTCAAGGAAAAAAAAGGGAGAAGACTCAAGTCAATAGAATTAGAAATGAAAAAGGGGAAGTAACAACAGACACCGCAGAAATACAAAGGATCATGAGAGATTACTACCAGCAACTCTATGCCAATAAAATGGACAACCTGGAAGAAATGGACAAATTCTTAGAAATGCACAACTTTCCAAGACTGAACCAGGAAGAAATAGAAAATATGAACAGACCAATCACAAGCACTGAAATGGAAACTGTGATTAAAATTCTTCCAACAGGTCTTCCCTGGTGGCGCAATGGTTGAGAGTCCGCCTGCTGATGCAGGGGACGCGGGTTCGTGCCCCGGTCTGGGAGGATCCCACATGCCGTGGAGCGCCTGGGCCCATGGGCCGTGGCCGCTGGGCCTACACATCCGGGGCCTGTGCTCCGCGACTGACACAGCAGTGAGAGGCCCGTGTACCGAAAAAAAAAAAAAAAAATCTTCCAACAAACAAAAGCCCAGGACCAGATGGCTTCACAGGTGAACTCTATCAAACGTTTAGAGAAGAGCTAACACCTGTCCTTCTCAAACTCTTCCAAAATATAGCAGAGGGAGGAACACTCCCAAACTCATTCTATGAGGCCACCATCACCCTCATACAAAACCAGACAAAGATGTAATAAAAAAAGAAAACTACAGGCCAATATCACTGATGAACCTAGATGCAAATATCCTCAACAAAATACTAGCAAACAGAATCCAACAGAACATTAAAAGGATCATGTACCATGATTAAGTTAGGTTTATCCCAGGAATGCAAGAATTCTTCAATATATGCCAATCAATCAATGTGATACACCATATTAACATAAAAGCAATATGATCATCTCAGCAGATGCAGAAAAACTTTTGACAAAATTCAACACCCATTTATGATAAAAACCCTCCAGAAAGTAGGCATAGAGGGAACTTCTTCAACACTATAAAGGCCATATATGATAAACCCACAGCCAGCATCATTCTCAAGGGTGAAAAACTGAAATCATTTCTACTAAGATCAGGAACAAGACAAGGTTGTCCACTCTCACCACTATTATTCAACATAGTTTTGGAAGTTTTAGTCACAGCAATCAGAGAAGAAAAATAAATAAAAGGAATCCGAATAGGAAAAGAAGAAGTATAACTGTCACTGTTTGCAGATGACATGATACTATACATAGAGAATCCTAAAGATGCTACCAGAAAACTACTAGAGCTAATCAATGAATTTGGTAAAGTAGCAGGATACAAAATTAATGCACAGAAATCTCTGGCATTCCTATACACTAAGGATGTAAAATCTGAATGAGAAATTAAGGAAACACTCCCATTTACCATTGCAACAAAAAGAATAAAATACCTAGGAATAAACCTACCTATGGAGACAAAAGACCTGTATGCAAAAAACTGTAAGACACTGATGAAAGAAATTAAAGATGATACAAACAGATGAAGAGATATACCATGTTCTTGGTTGTTTCCAGAAGGAGGTGGGAGGGGCAGGTTGGGCCAGGAACTCTCTGAGAATCAACATTGTGAAAACGACTATACTACCCAAAGCAATCTACATATTCAATGCAATCCCTATCTAACTACCAATGTCATTTTTCACAGAACTAGAACAAAAAATTTCACAATTTGTATGGAAACCCAAATGACCCCCAATAGCCAAAGCAACCTTGAGAAAGAAAAACGGAGCTGGAGGAATCAGGCTCCCTGACTTCAGACTATATTACAGAGCTACAGTAATCAAGACAGTATGTTACTGCCAGAAAAACAGAAATATAGATCAATGGAACAGGATAGAAAGCCCAGTGATAAACCCACACACATATGGTCACCTTATTTTTGATAAAGGAGGCAAGAATATACAATGGAGAAAAGACAGCCTCTTCAATAAGTGGTGCTGAGAAAACTGGACAGCTACATGTAAAAGAATGCAATTAGAACACTCCCTAACACCATACACAAAAATAAACTCAAAATGGTTTCAAGACTTAAATGTAAGGCCAGACACTATAAAACTCTTAGAGGAAAACATAAGCAGAACACTTTTATGACGTAAATTACAGCAAGATCCTTTTTGACCCACCTCCTAGAGAAATGGAAATAAAAACAAAAATATGAGACCTAATGAAACCTAAAAGATTTGCACAGCAAAGAAAACTATAAGCAAGATGAACAGACAACTCTCAGAAGGAGAGAAAATATTTACAAATGAAGCAACTGACAAAGGATTAATCTCCAAAATTTACAAGCAGCTCAATATCAGAGAAGAAAACAGCCTAATAGAAAAATTGGCAGAAGACCTAAATAGACATTTCTGTGAAGATATTCAGATTGCCAACAAATACATAAAAGGATGCTCAACATGACTAATCATTAGAGAAATGCAAATCAAAACTACAATGAGATATCACCTCACACTGGTCAGAATGGCCATCATCAAAAAATCTACAAACAATAAATGCTAGAGAGGGTGTGGAGAAAAGGGAACCCTCCTGCACTGTTGGTGGGAATGTAAATTGATACAGCCCACTATGGAGAACAGTATGGAAGTTACTTAAAAAACTAAAACTAGAACTACCATGTGACCCAGCAGTCCCACTACTGGGCGTATACTCTGAGAAAACAATAATTCAAAAAGAGACATTTACCACAGTGTTCATTGCAGCACTATTTACAATACTAGGACATGGAAGCAACCTAAGTGTCCATCAACAGATGAATGGATAAAGAAGATGTGGCACATATATACTATGGAATATTACTCAGCCATAAAAAGAAACGAAACTGAGTTATTTGTAGAGAGGTGGATGGATGTAGAGTCTGTCATACAGAGTGAAGTATGTCAGAAAGAAAAAAAATACTGTATGCTAACACATATATATGGAATCAAACAAAAAAAATCGTTCTGAAGAACCTAGGGGCAGGAGAGGAATAAAGACGTAGATGTTGAGAATGGACTTGAGGACATGGGGAGGGGGAAGGGTAAGCTAGGATGAAGTGAGAGAGTAACATTGACATATATACACGTCCAAATTTAAAATAGATGGTGGGAAGCAGCTGCATAGCACAAGGAGATCAGCTCAGTGCTTTGTGTCCCCCTAGAGGTGTGGGATATGGAGGGTGGGAGGGAGATGGAAGAGGGAGGGGATATGGGGATATATGTATATATATAGCTGATTCACTTTGTTATAAAGCAGAAACTAACACACCATTGTGAAGCAATTACACTCCAATAAAGATGTTAAAACAATTCTATGATAACTGTATTCTCATGACTATGTCATGGCAAGCAGCATATTTTTAAGGAATAAATAAATTACATACTTCTAAAGAAATTAAATCTTCTCTTACAAAAGCCTGCCATTGTTTCCTGGCTTCTTGTAACAAATTTTACCTTTCTGACTGAAATAAGTCTTACATATTTTGGAAATTATAACAGTTCTTTATGGCCACAGAGGAACAATTTTACAACTTACTATTTTATTATAGCAAATTGTCTCTAGTGGCCTAAAAGACAATCCCATTTAATTGGCCAATTTGGAGTAGAGCCAAATGATTTATTATAAATTACTAAATTATTAAAAATTTGATACAGAAGTCTCTTTGAGAGTTTGATTTACCATTTCTAAGTCTCTACCCTGGGAAGGTCCTGTCAAATCAGAACTAAATGTACAAATTTGTATTTTGAATGATGATAGGATAATAGTTTCTTGGGGAAAGTATTACTTCATCATGCTGCCATAGGCTCTGAAGTCTGTTATAAAGCCACTAAGAAGAGGCATAATATACTGTGAAGAACACAAATCTTAGAGGTTCAGTCCTAAAGCTGCTTATGACCTCAAGCAAGCCACTTAAACTCTGTGACCTTCAATTCTTCATCTATAAAATGGTGATAAATGTATCCAGTTCATTTGTTCTAAAAATGGAAAAACAAAGTTTTATAAATGTGCTTACCTTCTCACTTGTTATGCACTAACATTTGATTTAGTTACCAAACTTTAACTTGTTAGAGAATTGATGTTTAATTTTTCTTTTTTTTCTAGATTAGAAACTGTTTTGAATTTTATTTTATTTTTTATACAGCAGGTTCTTATTAATCTATTTTATACATATTAATATATACATGTCAATCCCAACCTCCCAATTCATCCCACCACCACCACCACCATCCCCCTTACCCCCCTCCGCTTCCCCACCTTGGTGTCCATATGTTTGTTCTCAACATCTGTGTCTCTATTTCTGCCTTGCAAACCAGTTCATCTGCACCATTTTTCTACATTCCACATATATGCGTTAATATATGATATTTATTTTTTTCTTTCCGACTTACCTCACTCTGTATGACAGTCTCTGTATGACACTCTACATCCACGTCTCTACAAATGACAGTTTCGTTCCTTTTTATGGCTGAGTAATATTCCATTGTATATATGTACCACATCTTCTTTATCCAAAATTAACAAATAATTTAAATGCTAATGATATCTATAACACATTAATAGAGTTTCAAAATATATAAACTATCTTTAAGGCTGGAAAACCTGAGGAAGCCTCACATTCTAGGCAGGATGGACACTGAGTGTTTGGTGTTCATTCCTTCCTTTTTTTTTATTCCAGTCATTTCTCTCTAAAAATGATTGAGTCCAATAATGACTTTCTCCATTTCATAGGTCCACCAACTTAGTTATTTTCTCTTCTAACAGTACATTTTGTAAAGTGTCTCCATTTTCATGATCAAATAAAAGTGCAAATGCCTTCATAATAGTTTAGGTAATGCTGTGTCTACATGCCTAATATGCAATAGAGTTGAGTAGAGAATTGATTGATTACATTTAGGGAAAATGTTGTATTGGCTGCTTGAATAAGTTTACGGATTGTTTACAGAAACTAGAGTGATATGATCACATGCATTAAGTGGAACAGGGGCATGGATTTTGATTTCCTGATACCTCTCTTTCTCTATTCTATTCTCGCAGAATAGTTTTGCCCCCTCAATTAATATTACTTCTTTATTTTTCATGCCTCTTTAAGTTCTACTTCCTAATTCCTTACAATTCAGTCTCATTAACTTACCTGTTATCATTGTGACTCACAACAGACTATAATTTTTTTCTTCATCTTCTTGCCTCTTTAACACTCTTTGCTATAGTTTTTAATGTGCATCACCTGATGACAACCTACTTCTCAATTCTTCTTTTGAATATAGTCTATTTCTTGAAAGCATGTCATCATAAATTTTTCCTCCAAGTGATAAAACTTTCCTGTAATTATTTACACTAGAAAACTTACCATGCTCTCATAACTGTGGAACATGAGTCATATATTTCATACAAAGAACTTATATTGTCATAAAAATCCATATTTTATTCCATTATTTTTCTTTAGTCTATGAAAGATTGGTAAATGAGCAGAATGATAAAAATATAATTAAATTTTTCTATGAAATTTGAGTTGATTCATTTTTTCTTTAATAACAGAAAATTGGTCTTTAGATCTTTACTTCTGAAGATTTCCTTTCTTTCATGTACTTCTAGTTTTTAGTAATAATTGGAAATTGTTACATTTTTAAAAATCACTTATGCAAAATGTTTTTTTTAAATGCTTTCCAATTTCTCCCACATACAGACAGATACCCACACACACATTAGTGCGTTTAGTTTCTATAATTCCCTTTGGAAAGGGTTGGTAGATACCTAAGTTTAAGGAATGCAACTGAATTTATTCCTGAATCTAGTAATGTTTCTAGGAAAAGAAATATTTCATGGTATCTCCCTGGATGTCTTATCTCCATTCCATTATATATTTTTAAAATTTTATTGAAAATTAATGTCAAATTATCTCTCAAATCAAAGAGCCTTCTTTATAAACAATATAGCAATGCTGAGAAATGCAGTCAGATAAAAATTCTTGTTAGTCCTTAAATTCAGCAAAGTAAATATACTTTATTTAAATATAAAATTTTAAGATTGTGCCTAAAAAATGGGCATCCCATGGTTAAGTTTCTTCTACAAGTTATAAGTGATTTTAATTTTCCCAAATATGATATTTACACCAAATTTATTCTGTTGGTAGCCACAGTACACTGTTACCTCATAGGCCTTTTTGACATGTCACTGATCAATACCTTCCTCACTTGCACTCAAGTGTGGATTTTCCCACATGCATATATGAGACTTCCTGAAATTTTGATTTATCGGAATTTATAAGCTCTCTTTCATCTTGCAGGAAGTTTACAGGCGATTAAAAAATTGATGCTTCAAATAGTTGATATTGCTTTTGCTTCGGGACATCAGACAATTTCTTTAATACATCTTTTATTTATTGAAATCAATTTAAAGTTATAACAGCTAGACAAGTTTCCTCCCCACCTCCAAATAAAAGGGAACATTAGCCTTTGAATGATATAAGAAACACCACACAAAATAATTTAAGGTATACAAATATGTTCATTTTTATTTATCTTGAAACACATCCTTCAAACTGAAGAATTCAGCTCAGTTTTCTCCATTGGCTTGCAATTCATTTGCCTATCCATCTTCACATCTTACCTCTTTAATGCTTATTATCTCTTTAAGTCCTAGTTAAGGTTCCCCAGTCTTCCTAGGTTAGGTCTGTCAAGGTTTTCACAACATCTTATGAACTCCAACACAAATTATGTACATTGGACACTTATCAGTTCTGCATAGTTAATGAATTTTTATAAATCCATTCTGTCTCCCCAACTAAATCATAAATTTCTTTAAGGATTTAGGACCTTGTGTCTTTCATACCTAGTATAATTTTGAAAAGATATTTAATGATTCATTGATTGATCAGATTGCTTAATTGAAAATTCATCCCCATTTATTGCTATATAATTTTATTTATTTTAAGTTATAGAATGTCTATAATAGAAATATTAAAATAATAGGCACTATAACTTGCTGTTCCATAGCATTTAATAAGTTAGAATTTATACTCTTGATTTTAAGAGTAGACTTTGTTGTAGAAGTAGTTGTGCAATTATTTTTAATATGACACAGTGTGATTAATTTAACATGTAGTAAATTAACCTTGAGTCTTTTCAGTGTACCAGGAGGGACTCAGGATAGGATATTAGGAAAAATAGGTACAAATTTTTACCTTCTACAACTACCATTACCTGGGAATTTGGAAAATTCATATAAAATCTTTTAAATTGGGGGGTCTTCATTTCCTAATGTAAAATGAATGTGGTCTAGAAAATGCTCTACACTTACTTTTAGGTGTAAACTTACATGTGAGCTGGGCACACTGGAGAAATAAAAGTATTTGAGCTTCTTTCTTTACAAAGCCTCTTTTTGTTAAAACTTTCATGTAAAATTCTAAGATTGCTAAAAGCAAACAAGAAAATCACTATACATCATGTATATTTCCTCATTTAGCCAAACCCCTAAAATGTAGGCGTCGGTGAGATTGTGAGTCATAATTCTCTTTTTATGAACAAGAAAAATATTTGTGGATTAAACAGTATTTTAAAAGTCAAACTGCAACAGGAAGTTGGCAAATATTAAGTGATGTATTTGTGGAATTTCATTTTGTAAATGTAGCTATATGTATCGATATCCTCACAAACTGCTGAGCAATCCAAATGTCTATCACTTTATTCCTTTTCTTCCACTTTTTTCTTTATAAATATGTTTACACACTGAGAGTTAAAGGTACAAATGCAAACATACATAATAAGCAAATCATAAAAGCACATGACATTTTGAATACAAATATACTATCAAAATTCATAATTGGAAAATCAGTATGAAAGCTAACTGTACGCATTATAAATAAAACAGATTCACCTCATGAGTTTTACCCATCCTTTTCTATGCCTTTATTTGGGGCATTTCTTAGGTTAATGCAAATGTGAATAAATGCATGTAGTGTTAACATCTGCTGGCAGAAATGGTTGGGAATATTGTATGACCAGTACAATTTGACCAGGAGGCAGGCCTGGAGCATCTGGCATAGTCAGCGTTTAAGATTTATTTATAGTTCCATGACTTCTAACATCATGTAGAGAAATGCATCAGATGCTAAGTAAATTGCATTTGCAAATCTCGTCTCAATGAACAGAATGTCTGAAAGTCATTAACCACGATGGGTCTAGAGGTACTTTCTGATCTTTCCAGCTCTGATACTTACTTTGGTTTTGATAGGTTGTTATCATTATACAATATTCACTGAGTGTTTAAAATAATTCAGAAACTTACTGTAGAAAGTAATTTTTTTTAATTATTAAAATAGACCAAGAATCAAATAGATCCAAATCAAATCTAAATTAGTATCATGCTTTCACGTACAAAAGATAACGAGTTCTTCTAAATTAAAAAAACAACCCAGGGCTTCCCTGGTGGCGCAGTGGTTGAGAGTCCGCCTGCCGATGCAGGGTACACGGGTTCGTGCTCCGGTCCGGGAAGATCCCACATGCCGCGGAGCGGCTGTGCCCGTGAGCCATGGCCGCTGAGCCTGAGCGTCCGGAGCCTGTTGCTCCGCAACGGGAGAGGCCACAACAGTGAGAGGCCAGCGTACCGCAAAAAAAAAAAAAACAAAACCCAAAGAGTTAGCCAATTATATTCTACTGAACTTCAAAACAGAAGATGACATCTTTATTTTGGAAAAAATACAAAAGCTAACACCAAAAGAGTTGAGTTTTCTTTTGGGGCAAGTCACTATAACATCTCCAAGCTTCATACCCTAAAATAGAGATAATATGCTTACTTCACAGTACTATCATGGGATTAACTGAGAAATGTACAGGGAGATGATTCTTAGACTATAAATATTCTTACAAATGTAAAATAATACTTTGCATTGGCTACATTATATATCAGTTTTGTACATCTTTAGGTAGCAATAATAGCTGAGGGTCTCCAGATAATTTAATCCTGACTGAAACTGTGCTCTGAAATTTATAATACAATATTTCAAATTAAAGGTGTAGTCAGTTAAAAGACCCAGATATTTTGGAAGACTCACATGGGACTAACTTCCTATCTAAAGCTTAACAATATACTAGATGCTAATAATGTGGATTTGTAAATAATTTATATATTTGAGAGTAGTTAAGTTATATAAGAAATACTTTATCATCTTCCAAATTTTTCCCTATTTCATTACTTGATTTCATTACTATATTTTATTATTTGGTTTTTATTTTACCTATATATTGTACAACTATCGCAAATAATGCCCTGAGCTAAATGCTAAGATGGCAGCGATGTAACAGAAAATAGGGAGATAAAGATACAGCACAGTCCCTGGCCTCCACAGACTTTTTATTTTCAGGAGAAAGATAGATATCCCAAATGAAACAAATGACATAAAGGGATTTTAGAGAAAATGTTGAGTACAATCAGAATATAGAAATAACCAAACTCAAAATCTCAAGTCAGGAAATGTTATCTTGTCGCCTCACTCAAACTCGGGGTCCAAGAGCAAGATTTGGGACAGGATATCTCTCCTGAGCCAGGAGATTTGAGCATAGGATGAACAGAGGCTATCATGCCAAGACTTGGCTGACAGTAAGATAAGGCAGAACAGGAACATTAGCTATGGAACTCTGAAGTTTCAGGAGAGGAACTGCAGGTAACTAAAAGGACCAATGATCAGAGATACAACGTTCAGGTAGGGAGTGCATGTAGGTCTGGCAGGCAAGTGTATCGGAAACAAGTATGAGGTTATGGAGCAAAGTGTCAGAAATTCAACAGATGGTCAGAATAAAGGTTACAAAAAAGTCTAAGGATTTTTGGTTAAACAATAAGAGGTTAAGATATATTAATTAATTAATTAATTCTTCATCCATCAACCATGTACCGAGAATCCTATAAACCAAATCTTGGGGAAACAAGGATAAATATAAAAAAGTCTTGCTACAGAAGAATATATTCTATACATGTTTATTGAAAACCTCTAAATTATACCAGGGGCTGTGCTGGGCACAAGCTAGAATAAACGGTAGACATAAGACTCATTCTCTTGGAGTTTACATCTAGATGACAGCAAATAATTAAATGGAAATAAATGTTAATAAAGGCATATGGGAACTGCCACAAGAAAGAGAAGCATTTAGCAGAGTCTTGGAGAAAATAAAATGGAGGCATTTGTCAGGTGTATGGCAAGCTACAAATACACCTGGAACTGTGGTGGATAGTGTGACCTCAATATATATTTATTGAATGATTGATGAAATAAATAGATTATGAATGAATGGCAGAAACAATATACAGACAGATGGGAGTAAGGGTGAAAAAGGCTAGAAAGGAAGGGGCATATCTATATATATTTGAGTAAATATCATGAATACAGTGATCAAAAATCCAAGATTTACTGAAACGGCTTTGATTTAAAATAGCTTGTCCTGTAGTTCCCCAAAGACACTCCTGCTTGCCAGGCATGTATTAATGATTTGCTTTAAAAACGTGATCATTTTAAGCATGTCGAGAAGAAAAATGAGGCTTGATGCCAAGGCAACTGGCTTCTGAGGCAGAACTCTTCTGAGGCAGGACTCTTCTGAGGAAGGACCCATTTGGTCTCAGAGAGAAGACTGGTGTGAGTTTGCAGGTGGAGACAGGTAGAACACCTGTGGGTCCCGAGGGTCAGAAAGCAGGGATCAGTGAGGACATAGTTCAAGATTCATTGTTAGTTTGCCAGGTACCTAACTCCTCCTGTTTTTATTTTTTTCCTATGATCACACCTCAAAGACTTCATAATTTTATTTTAAATCACTAGTTGGCTGTTTGTGAGTTTAAACACGGAACTACTGCAAAAATGATTTTTCAATTCTCTCTCACTATCCCGTGCATAAAATAATGACTCAGAAAAATGTGCTTAGTACCTTCAGTAACATCCATTAAGAAGAGCCCAAGGCTTTACCCAGAGTTCTTCACAATTTCTTGCACCATTTGTTCATAGTTTAATTAGATTAGCAAGCAAATTATTGTCAATTACACCATTTCTGACAAAAGTAATCACATACATAGACACTATTTGAGATGAGTTCTTTCCGAAATAGGTAATTTTCGTTCTCCCACAACTCACTCCTACACTATTTTCAAAATTAAAATTCCACACACTAAGCTGCACCACAGTAATGCATCAAATGTCACTTGCTGTTTCTTCTCACATTTAATTTAATTTTTAATGTCTACAGTTGAAATTATTCTGTAAATTTGGAATAATACTACAGATATTAATGTTTTTACCTAAGTCTGTGATATACAGTAGTGGAGAGAGGAATCCTAAACAATATTTGATTAAAATATTAGAGGCTTTGGTCTTCTGAATAACCTCAGGACATATGTCCCATAGTTATAAAAAATAAAAATCTGGTATTACAATGGGAGCCTATTTTGGTTTATCTTGGTATCTCATAAACATTGAAATATTTGGCAATTAAAAGTATAGCTTAACATAAAGACCATCCATGCCAAACTTGGGAAAAAAAATCTATTAACAACTGCAAGTATGTTGGCTTTTCATTTAATCTTAGGCCAGGTCAGTAATTAGAATTATACAGAGAATTAAGAATTTATAAATCAAGTCCCCATAATTTTCTATAGCCATGCTAATTAGTAATCATTAGAACTGGCTTTAAATCTTCCTCATCAATGATTTTGATAAGCAGGCCCCTGAAAGTCAACCATCAGCAATGGATTCTTGCCAAAGGACTTGCCTCTAAGACTGATGTCAAAACCACTCAGACTTTAACGTAACAAAGATAAAATAAAATTCTGTAACCAGTAGAAACCCAGATTGTGTGTGTGTGTGTTTCAGTTTGCATAATTCCTATTGATCTTCAGTTTGCATAATTCCTATTGATCTATCTTGATGTTCTCCAATTCTTTCTTCCACTACATTGAGTCTACTGATGAGGCCATCAAAGGAATTTTTCCTCTTTTGTTACTGTACTGTTCATTTCTAACATTTCCATTGGATTCTTTCTTATAGTTTCCATCTCTTTGCTGAAATTAGCCATTTAATCATGTATGCTGTCTACCTTTTCCATGAAAACTGTTAAACTATTATTCACAGTTATTTTTTTTCCTGTTATATAGCTCCAACTTTTATGTCATGATTGTGTTGTCTCTTGGAAGGATGTCGCTTTAGCTCATGTTTTCATATGCTTCCTAGTTTTTTGTTGTTGTTGAAAGTTGGACTTCTTGTGTAGTATAGTAAAGACTGAGGTAAGTAGCTTTATACCTGGAAATGGGCATACCTTTCTTTCATCAAGGCCTTTAGTGAACAGATTTGATTGACTCTAATTAAGAGTTGGGCTGGGTTTGGGTTTTTTGTTGTTGCTATGGTTACTTTAGTGCACCACAGGCTTCAATTTTCTCTAAATAATTACTTTGCACTTAGAGTAGGGACTAGTTTTTCAGAGGTTTTTATTTTGTTTCATTTTGTTTTTATTTTTTGTTCTCTGTCTGTTCCCTTGTTAGTTTTAGGTCTTTTCTTTGCACTGCATCTCAGAGGTGGTCTGTCTCTAGCAGAACTCTTTTTTAAATTTAATATTTTATTTTATTTATTTTTTAAATTTTTATTTATTTATTTATTTCTTATTTTTGGCTGTGTTGGGTCTTCATTTCTGTGCGAGGGCTTCCTCTAGTTGCGGCGAGTGGGGGCCACTCTTCATCGCGGTGCACAGGCCTCTCACTGTTGCAGCCTCTCTTGTTGAGGAGCACAGGCTCCAGACGCGCAGGCTCAGTAGTTGTGGTTCAAGGGTCTAGTTGCTCCGCGGCATGTGGGATCTTCCCAAACCAGGGCACGAACCCATGTCCCCTGCGTTGGCAGGCAGATTCTCAACCACAGCGCCACCAGGGAAGCCCAATATTTTATTTCTGAGAACAGTTTTAAGCTCACAGCAAAACTGAGAGGAATATAAAGAGATTTCATATATGCATGCCTAGCATTCCCCATTATCAACATCACTTACCGGAATGGTATGTTTGTTACCAAGGATAAACCTACATTGACACCTCATAATCACTCAAAGTCCAGAGTTCACCTTAGGGTTCACTCTTGATGTTGCACATTCTATGGGTTTGGACAAGTATATAATGACATATATCCATTATTATACTATCATACAGAGTATTTTCACTTCCTTAAAACTTCTCTGTACTCTGCCTGTTCATCCCTCCTGCTACCCTTGAGATATTGTTTTTATTCTATGCCTGTTGGCCTGGTAAGGGTTGGGGTAGGAGTATTCTATGTTTGAATAAAGCCTCAGTCTTAGACAGACACTATATCTCTGCTGACCTCCCACAAGGGACAGAAGGGGTTTTTTTCCCCTCTTCTTTTTCCTCACCTGCAGGGAATTTCCACCAGTGCCCTAATGGCAACAGTGTTTGTTGTCCTCCCAGCATATTAAGCTTTCGTTCAGTAAGGGAGATGGGATGAGTATCTCAGCTGCTATTGCCCCCTCTTCCTCTTCTGCACCATGAAGGAGACTTTCTAAGAATTCTCCCATTTTTTGTGTGTGTGAGCACCAGTGAAGTTTGTAGGAAAAAAACCTGAAAAGGATGAGGATATCCCTTATATCTGTAGCTCCCAGATGTTCACCTCTCTCACCAGCACACCATTCAGTGTGTCAAGTACTGTAGCTGAACTCCTACTATGGAGTGTCTGACTATGTTGTCTTGTCCAAGCTAGTGCTCCAATCTTTTCTCTTCTTGCCTGTTTCTCCTTGGATTTGGGGCCAGTTTGTTGCTGTACAATGTTAGCACTCCAATGGACTCAAGAAAGATTATGAATTTGGTATTTGTTTGGCTTTTCTTTTCACCCTAAGATTAGGAACATCACTCTTTGCAGCTCCCTACATCTCTCAATAAAAAACAAAGGGAAATTTTTGTTCTTTGAATTTAAAAATTTTTTGATAACTTTCTTTGACAATTGCTTCTACTGATCTGCTATAAATACATAGTCAGAAAAATAATACAACATTTCAATTGGGATGTTCAAAAATAGATCTCAGAAAAGTAAATATAGCAATAGTTTTGAAATAATCATTATTGAGCAAAATTTTATCTTCTTTTACTTTACATTCCAAGATATTTATACGCATCCACAGACACAGGTGCATATAAACAGGAAAGGGACTAAACACAAAGTGTTCTTGTTAGCCTGAGAAAAATATGGTGAGCTAATAAATGTTATTTCTATCTACTACTAATTTAATAAAGTTTTCTCCCCAGAGGAGCAGAAGTCACTTTAAGGTTTCCTAATTTGCTTTTAAGTAGCTGTTAAAAGAAGTAATAATAGCCCTTATTATCGGAGTGTACACTTGGAGAAATTGAACAGGTAGCTTGCCCCAGGCCAAAGTTAATCAGTGAGTCATTGGAAAGTCCAATTCCCAGTCTGGTGGATTGTTCCCTTCATCTCCCTCTCTGAAAAGAAATCCTTATTTAAGATTCTTGAAATTTTAAATTAAGTTGCCAGATATTAATGTGAATATCCCACCATCTTTCTCTGTATTTTCCCTTTGGTGTTTGTATAGGTCCAAAATCCTGTGCTAACATTTTTCTCCAAAGATGTGTCTTACATAGAAAGCAAAGCTGAACGCTTAGGATCCCTATTTGTAGAGAAGCTGCTTTGACAGTGCCGGAGGCTATTTCTTCTTAACCTGGTGAGTGGCTCTTACCCTGGCTATGCAGCAAAGTCTCCTATAAATCAGTGCTTCTTAGACTTCATGTGCATATCAACAACCAAGTTTTTGTCAAAACACAGACTCCAATTCAGCCGATGTTGCAAAACCCAAGATTCTGCGTTTCTCAGGAGCTCCCGGGAGATGCTAGACCATACATTAAAAGCATTTTTTAAAACAATAGACCTCATTTTTAGAAATTTTCATACTGAAGGTCTATTAGGTCAGGCTAGCATTTGTGTTTTCTAAAAGCTCCAAATGTGGTTCAATTGCACACCTAGGAATAAGAATCATTTCTGATGGTACCTTTTTGGAAGTGTTTGCAAAGGGTATTGTAGAGCTCACTTTTGATACCTAAATCGCATAGTATATATTTTCCTTATTTAGAAAATTCCCTGTTAGATTATTGGATAAAACAAAAAGTCCTTTTTGAAATATGATGAACTGTGACATGATAAAATAATATTTTAAATTCATATGTTCACATAGGGTTTTTTAAATAGGACATCTTTTTTAGAATTCCTTTCATTGAAGTGAAAGTCATTTTGAATGTCCCTTTTTTTTTGGTTGTGAGGGAAAAAAAACCTAGTCTTTGAGGTGAGATAATGAAGTTTAAAGTTCTGATAATTTAGAACTCTTTAAAGGTGACCTAATTAAGTTCTAAACCATAATCACAAAATCTCTGACTTCACAAAATTTCTATAGGTTTTAAGATAGTCTCCTTGTAGGATCCTTTCAGAGGGAGATTCTTTTGCTATTAAAAGTTCTATCATTGCCTACTAAACAAGAGGGCCTTAATGTTTCCCTCAGGTTATCCAAACTTTAGACAGGCTTCTTTCTGCCTCTAGGCCCCTGACCTCCTTTTTCTTAGAGCATTTACTTTAGAAAATCTGTAATTGCAAATTCTGTCTCTACGCTTTTGAAATTTGAAGCGTTGCAAAATCCTCTTGTCAGTTTTACAATCCAGGACTGTCTTTCTCATGTCCCTGAGGGCCATCCTTTTGAAATGTAATCAATAAGCTTCCTTCTCCCAGTTTCTGGAAGAGCAGGAGCTTAATTTATGTGGGCACCTTTCCCCACTTCTTATTATGCAGATATGAGAGTGTTTACTTTTCCATTGGGTAAGGCCAATTAGCAAACATAGATGGCCTATGATCCCCCCACCCCATCTCTTAGAATCTATCCTGACCTTATTTCAGTGGAGTTGAGTTCAGACTGAGCTCTGGCCCTGCCACCCTATTGCAGTAGTCTTGAATAAAGGCTTCCTTGGCTGTTTAACTTTGTCCAGTATAATTTTCCTTTGATACCACCTTGACATTAAACTTCCAAACTGAATTTAAGGGGTGATCAATTTCCCAAACTTTTCTAACAGAGAAATTATTTGGTCTCTAATCTCTTTCCCACCATTTCCCCTAATACCCATGAGGACCTTTCTTGTTTAATTGAATCATTGGTAAGTCTCACCAAAATGCAGGTTCACAGCACCTATGCATCAAAACTGATTAGGCTGATTCTACGTAAGTTGAGTGAATCTATACCATAGCATTTACTTAAATGAGCGCTGAACTGTAGAAAGAACAGTGGTTTTTTCAGACCTTTGGGTGAGCTTTCCAATCATGAGTTCCCTTCTGGAATGTGGTTGATCAGAATCCTTCGTGTCAGATTTTCAGATGGGTTTGAGTATTTTGTACTCATAAAGGTCCTCCTTGGTTCTTTCATCTTTCCAACTGACAGCAGGGAAAAGACAAACAACAGTTTTGGCTGGCTAATATAGGTTAGCCACACTTATTTTTGTCAGCCAGTGCTTTTCCTTTCTTTAAATGTTTATTTTTAACTATTATACTATAAGCCCATGAGGGAAAAGACCACATCTAATTTGTTTACCATTTTAAACAATATCTAATACAGTGCTAATTATACACAAACAAAACAAAGTTATCGTGGCAACATGCAAAAATCAAAATTAGGAGTAGCTAGACAAAAAGTACGACGTACTTAGTATATATGAATTTGGTGAAAAGGATTCAGGGGAGTTCGGTTCCCCAAAGATATTTAGAATGTTTGCTGCTTTACATTTAGAGACCAAATTCCTCAAACTTTATAGGTTCTAGGCTACTTTCTAACTAATAGTGGTCACCAATTTTTTATAATTCTCTAAAGATTCAAGTAAAATAAAAGGTATGTGGAATAAATTCTGTCTCCAGAACTTATATGATCACTGAACAGAGAGTCGTGATTTCTATTTATTTTACTTTGTTGACTCAGTTAGAACATTCTAGTTGTTTTAGAGTATATTTTATCCCATGGAGTCCCTTGCTCCATGTTAAATTAGTACATAATAATAACATAAAATTTATTGAAGAAGACTACATTTTAGCCACTATTTTAGACACTTCACGTGTGTCAGCTAATTCAATCTCTGCAACAACCCTGTGAGGTAAGTACTATGTTTAACACTATTTTACAGATGAGAAAACTGGGCTCAGTAATATCAAATACCATTTCAAAAGTACACAACTTCCAAATGGCAGAGCCACAATTCACAATTCAAATCCAGGTTTATCTTACTCTAAAAGTTATTCTTTTAATCTTTAATGTATCACCACTTAGGATATAATTTTTTATCATCTTGTGGGAAAATGATTAATGAATATATATAACCACAAACAAAATCAAAGTTTGATAAAACATAGGCTAATTGAGAATAATATAGTTATAGCCATTTTTATTGTTCATACTTCTAAATGATATTTTCCTAGACTCTTGAAAATTATCCCCCCAAATTTCAGTAATACAGCTCTTGCTGGGAGGTATTCATTTCTTATTCCACACTATGATTATTTGTTATAAAAGCCAGGCTCTTTACTCATTATTTATCCTCCTTTATCTAACTTCTGTTTAGGAAACATTTAACAAGACACTACATTCAAATTCTTTGACATAGTGGAGAACTCCATTAGACATTCAGAGCTTTCAAACAGAAAGTAAAGAATATTTCATGACAATTTACCTATCAGTTTTCTTATATTCATTTAGTACTAGAAAAGCATTTCAATTAATTTGTTGATCTTGATTTTCTCTGCATTGTTACACATTCAAAGATGTATTTTACTTCCAGATTCTTAAACACACACACTTAGAATCTGTCTGTGATTTTTGTATGTCAGGAGGTTGTATTATACCCAATATGTTTATGGATTACATAGAAAGTATATAGGTTTCATAAGTTAAACCTTTGTTTGAGAATTTCATTAGCATTGGCCTCCATGTCTAGGGCTGTCACACTAGTGTCACCTGCTTTCCCATCCTCTAGCATTGCTCCCTCAGTCATCCTCTGTACTGACACAGCAGTCAGACTAGCGTGCTCCCTCTTCAACTACTACAGTGCAGCTCATCACTGGCTGTATAGTAAAATCATCTAGGCAATGTTTAAGATGTACTGATGACTGGGCTCCACCCTCAGAAGGTCAGTGAGCCAAGGCATTTTACAACTTCCCAGACAGATCTAATGTGTGACCAGGATTGAGAACCTCTGGACTTCAACCAGAGCAGGTCTTTTATTTGATTTACTTATGGTGCTTACCCAGACACTTCTTTTGAAGAAACTTGTATTGCTTAAAGAAATATGTTTGAAAGTCATTGCACGGTTGAATATGCCTTCCATATGACATCGTAGAAATCGACCTAATGCACTTTGAAAAGTATGGTACCAAATGCTCTGTATCTGCCTCCCTTAAGAATCTCTTTGAGAACAGAGTTCAAGTTTTAATCTCTCTACATCTCATGTTTGTCATTTGTAAAATGGGAATTTTTAAAAAGGTTGCTGTAATAATTAAAGAAAACAATCCCATATAAAGTACCCAAAACTTGGTAGGTGATCAATAAGTATGCATTTAAGTAAATATGTATTTAGAGGTAGAGAATAAATATTTATCCTAGGTGTAAATAAACAATATGATTCACTCCACAAATAATGCATGCTTGTCATAAGCAATATTTTTATTTATTTTATTTCTATAGTTCAGGATACTAAACTGGAAAAGCTCCTTTTGTGCATATTCTCCCTTAGAAAAAAGTATAGAGCTTCAATGTAGCCAGTGTGCTGATCCATACTGCTGCCCTCCACCCAGCACCCCACCCCACCCCCATAGGTAGATGCCTTCCTCATCCTTCTTAAAGTCTAATACCTTGTTCCAAGCAACCCACCTGCAAGAAAGTCCCTCTTCACTGCGCTCTGCTCTGACACCATGAGCTGGCATCTTCTTCTGCAGATGGCCTACAGTGTTTAGACAGAAAAAGGGAAAAGAAAGAGGTTCAATTTCTTTTAAAATACCATCCACTAGTAAGTTTCTGTCACAAAGTGACTTATTATATTTATATATTTATTTACTCTTGGAAAGTTATGTTTACTGGAAAAAAATGTTTGTTTTTAAAAAACGTATAAATAGCCAAGATCAAGCGCATTTCTTTTTCAGTCTGAGGTAAGGAATATAAAAGATGAAAATGGAACATCTTGTAAAAATAATAGCAACAACAACAAAAACAACTAATAAATGTTGAGAATGATAGAATTATAAACACTACCACTTTAAGCAACCATCAATATAATAATTGATTCCTTTTTATTTTGGTCATGTTGTATACCTAAAGGAGTGTTGATCTGAATTATTTCACTTTCTGAGATTTAAGTAGCTGATAACATAACTAGTTATTTCAAAACTTGAAACAAGGTATTTTGGCTCAAAGCAGCACCCAAATACTAAGTCAAATCAGCTCCAAAAGACTGAGGAAATTTTATCTTCGAAGCTCAAAGTTTACCAAAAAATTTTAGAGAGAATAGTATGTCCAGAATTGAGACAAAATTCTAAATAATTTGATTTACAAAGACCTTTCCATGATACTATGCCCCATAGAGAGAGGCATGAACTCGGCACTTCACTGATAAGAATGTAAAATGGCATCGACATGAAAATCCAGTTCTAATGTTGTAAACTTAGAACTTGACCAGGTAATTCATATGTCATGTTTCTCGACTCTAGTCACTTGTTTGCCCTGAGCGCACACTAAAGCAAACTACTTTAAAGCATTAAGCCAACATATCTGTTCTTCTGTCTCTTTCTTCCCCACTATCATCTCTAACAGGCACTGCTCTATTCTGCCTTCTGTCCACAGGCACTAGCCTCAGGGCTTCCTAGTTCCTTAATTCTGAATTTCCCCCTCCCCAGTTATTATGCCAAGACCTTCAGCGTTGCCCCAGCTTCCACCTTCAAACTTATTTGCCAAAGTTCAAGATAGTGCTCAGCAAACAAGGACCTGATGCTACCGGGAATCATCTCTTAAAATTCAATGGCGGTTGTAAAGGAAAATATCCTCCCTTTTACGCATATACCATGAATGACTGGGTATAATGTCACATGCCTATGCTACTAACTACTCAAGAGGCAGAAACTGTAAGATTGCTGAGCTCCAGGGTTCTGGCCTGCAGGGGGCTCATACTAAATTTAGCAACGTTATGCCATGGGGCCATAAAGGGACTTTTCATCCAGCTGGGGGAAAAAAATGCTCAAAAAGATACTTCAGCTCAACCATGGCAACCTGAATGCACAGTTTTTTAAAAATTCACTTGTTTAAAGATAATATTTCATTTTCAATTTACATATTAAATTACTTTTTCATTTTATATTGCTTATTTTGGGAATTTATATGCTACTAATATGCTACTATAATACAATGTGATATTTGAATTGCACATATTCATTAATTTATATTGTAATTGATATTTTATAATATATTTATAATTTTCCGTATTTGATTTATACTATATATATATATATTTTTTTTTTTTTTTTTTTTTTTTTTTTTGCGGTACGTGGGCCTCTCACTGTTATGACCTCTTCCGTTGCAGAGCACAGGCTCTGGATGCGCAGGCTCAGCGGCCATGGTTCACGGGCCCAGCCACTCCGCGGCATGTGGGATCTTCCCGGACCGGGGCACGAACCCGTGTCCCCTGCATCGGCAGGCAGACTCTTAACCATTGCGCCACCAGGGAAGCCCCTATACTATATTTTATATGTAGGTATCTGTGCATTGTAGATTATATAATCATATACATTTATATTTCATATTTGCTTTGTAATATATACAGGTCTTTGAATTATGTTATATATTTAGTTTCAGCTGATTTTTATTTGTATATGCTGCGTAATTTTTAATCAAATACTACTATTAATATTGTTATTTTGGTATTATGGAAATAAACACACACACACACATATCCTTGTCATTCTGTGCCCGTGTTACAGTTCACCAGAAAGATAAATATTCCAGGATGGAAACAGAGCAAAACTTATGTGCTGGTTAAAACACAAATGTTTGGGATGACCATTAAAAAAAATGAGTATTTCAATATGATTTTTTTCCTGATGTTGTCAGATGCCTCTTTAAGTTTATAAGTAGAAAAAAATCCAAGATATCTGCAAGTACCTAATAGTTGCTACAAACTACAAATATTATTCAATGCCAGGTATTATCCACCTTTTTTCAAATTATTCATTTACTAAGAGAACAGTGAAAAGATTGCAGTTCAAATTGCACTTGTATATGTTGTCAACACAAATTATTTAGAGAAATCTTTAAGGAAAAGAGCTGTATTTGGATAATGGTAGAGATATCCAGTGGTAACATTCAAGTCTGTCACAATAATTTAATTCATTTATCAGAACCAATAAAGCAGAAAGGTTTCTAAAAAAGAAACAATTGACTCAGATACGAGAAAGATAATACAATAAAACAAGGGAGTCCATAAATTGAGTGAGCTTAGGTTTGCTGACATTTCTTTTTTACTTTAACAATGAACCCCAGAGAACATTTATATCACAATAGCATTATTTATTAATGTTATATTATTAATATTAGTAATGAACACCCTCATTTTACAAGGTATCGTTCAAAACATAAAAGATAACATATTATTCCTGAAAAATAAACATTTTAAAGATGAAAAACTGAGAGGGTGATCTTTGCCATTTATCACTTCATGTAATAGTATATATTTCCAAAATTTAAATTAAGTTGACAAACATAATTGTTCAGGAAATAATTGCATGATTAATTGAATGATTAATAATACATAAAATACCAATAATAAACAATGATATGAATGCCTGATATTCACTGAGAGCTTCGTATGTGTCAGCACAGCACTATGCACTTTGCATAAATCATGTCATTGAATTGTCACAATCCTCAGGTACTATTATGATCACCATATTACAGATGAAGAAAGTAAAACACAGAGAGTATTACAAATTGTTCATTGTTTTAACAGCTTACCGTAACTGTGAATAACTGAGTTAAAATGATTATGGCCACAGTTTTCAATGATACTGCATTAAAATAATAGCCCAGAGCTCAAGAGACCATTCATGAAGTTTTGGACACAAAATATACATGAGATGTGACTTGTCACCAAAATAAAAAAGAAAAGGAAAAAAAAAAAGAAATAAAAAATATTTATTCACTTTGATAAGACGTGATGCCTATATTGATCAGGACTCAAAGTCACACTAACTCTTTCTTCTACTTTTTTTTTTTTTTTTTTTTTTTTTTTTATGCGTTACGCGGGCCTCTCACTGTCGTGGCCCCTCCCGTTGCGGAGGACAGGCTCCGGACGCGCAGGCCCAGCGGCCATGGCTCGCGGGCCCAGCCGCTCCGCGGCACGTGGGATCTTCCCAGACCGGGGCACGAACCCGCGTCCCCTGCATCGGCAGGCGGACTCTCAACCACTGCGCCACCAGGGAAGCCCTTTCTTCTACTTTTTATTGCTATTCTCAGCATCATTCTCTTGATGTAGCTTTGTACACAAGGTTGAGGGTCAAGCACCTGGAGATTACTGCTAAAATCCTTACCACTCCATAACTGGAGTTGTGATAGTCAGTGTAATGTCATTGGGTTGTTTTTGGGGGGTGGGGGGGTGGGGGTAGGCGGAGGAGTGTTCTTTACATTATGGATTTTTGTTCTGGGGAATTTCAAGTTCTTCAGAGAATTTACTCCCATTCCCTGCTTGTGTAGCAGCCACACTGACAGTGCTCTGATTTCTGGAGCGGAGATTGTGAGGATTAACTTTCTCTATTCAGGCTTGTGACCAGTGACCTGGTTTTTAGCCCTGGGGTAGTATATCAGGGAGAATTTCATGGAAGGGAATGATTGTTCCATATATAGATTTTATTTGACTATGATGAGCCGTGTGCAAGTCCCCACACAAGGAAAAGAGAACACTTTTATACAGACGAAAGAAAAGTTGCGAGAGCTGTAGTAAACAGGCCCTTGGCTTTTTATTGGCTGAGTCCTTGCGGGTAAAGAAGAGGAGTGAATCCTTCTTCCTGATGGGCTTTGCTACCTTTGAAGGGTGTGAGAGCTCCCCCTTCTGGTCTCCCAACTCTTTCAACTGAGCTTTCTGTTTATTAATTTTTTAGTTTGTTGATGGGTCATACTGTAAAAATAAAAAAGGGAATTTCCAAGCTGGCTATGCTATTACTGCTCAGTATGAAGTACTTGAGAGGGTAAATCTCGCACTAGCTAAAACAACTCAACAAGCAGAGATGGATACTCTCACCAGAGCATGCCAGTTATCAGAAGGACAAATTATTAATATGTGTACCAACAGCTGGAATGTCTTTGGGGTTGCCCATCATGTTATTGAATAAGTTCCACTATGTAATATTGATTATACATCTTAAAATGTAGTTATATATTTGACTTTAGATGAAAGTTATTTTCTATTCTTTTTCAATTACATAAATTTTCTTATAACATCTTTCAAACTTTTTTGCACATATATTAGAATTTCTCTAGGATAGGTAGATAGAAAGAGAAATAAAGATATTCTTACATCTATATATTTACATAAGTACACTAGAAAATACATTTGTGGAAATGTATATCATTGATCCACAGATTACTTTGAAGTGCTTTATTTAATATCTAGGTAGCTGAGAAGTTTCTTCTGTCATTTAAATCTAGCTTAGTTCTACTGTGTTCAGAAAGCATTCTCTGAATCATTTCAATCCTTTGGTATTTATTAACGGCTGTCTTTATTAACTAGCATATGATAATTTAAGTTAGTACTCCATCTATACTTGAACTTGTATTTGGTGACAGTTAAATGCATTGTTCTATAAATTTCCATTTGGTCAAGTTTGTTCATTGTTTCCTTCAGATCTTTTATATTTTTACTGATTTTTTTTTTTTTTTGCTTCTTCTGTTGGCTAATGAGAGAGATACATTAAGGTCTGCATATACAATTATACATGTGTCTATTTCTCTTAGTTTTGCCAATTTTTGCTTTGTCTATTTTGAAGATAAGTTATTGGGACTCCATTAACATTACAAAAAGTCCTTTATCTTTAGTAATTCAACTTGTTTTAAAGCCTAGAGTGATAATAAAATAGCTATATTAACTCTATTTGGTTAAGGTACTATATGCATAGTACATCTTCTTCTATCTTTCTTCTTGTTGTCAAGCTTTCTGTATTCTTGTATAAAATATGTGCCTCTAGTAAGAAATATATAATTGGCTTGTTTGGTAGTACAGTTTGGCAATATTAGTATTTTTCTTATACTTAATCCTTTACATGTCATATTATTATTCATATACTTTGTTTTATCGCACCATGTTATCTTTTTGTTTCTGTTTGATCAATCTGTTTAAAGCTATTCTTTTTAATTTCTTGCATTTTTATATACATATTTCTATTAGTTAGTTGTGTCAACCAAAAAAAATAAATGCAGAAGGCGGCAAACAAGAAAATAGTTTATTTGGGGTCCTAAGAATTGCAATTTTGGAGACACAGATTTGGGTAAAACTGAAAGAGTGTTCTGGGGAAGAGAAATAGTCAGGGACTTACAAGAAGCAAAAGCCATGAAGCTGTATGCTGACACAAGAAAGGAAATATTTGTCCTTAAGGGATGGCTGTCATGGGTTGTTTTAGGGTAAGTGTCCAATAAATATCTTGAATTTCTGGCAGATGTTTTGGATGCCTTCATTAGGACAATAAGTGGTCAAAAGGTCAGATTCCATCCACGTTGACATGTGCATAAGTCATACTTCCTCAATAGCCTCCTGGCTCCATTTTAGCCAGCTCTCTTAGCAATGTTGACTTCAAATTGATTTTCATTTCACATTAGTCATACATATATTCTTGTGCAATATTCTTTTAGTGGTTTCTTCCGAATATTACAGTGAAGACCTTTGATTTATTACAGTCTAATCTGAAATATGACTTTTAAACTTCTCTAATAGCTCTAGAACCTTAGAATGTTTTCTTTAACTTGTTTGCTTAAGCCTATAAGTTTAACCATGAAGTCTATGGGCAACCTGGGGCATGGCCATCCCTTAAGAGTTGAAGATCCAGTCTGTATAATGGCAATTTTATCATCCACCTTCACAGAGACACTCTGTGAATGTAATCTACTAAGCTTTGGTGGATCCACATGAAGTGTTTAGTGTACAGTGCAGAATACACCCTTGGAACACTGTAGAATATGGGTCGTTGAAATGAACCAATTATTTAAGCTAACCTCAAGGTTACTCTGACCAGAAAGCTGAAAATTTACTACTGAATCTATTCTCCATTCCAAATTGTCAGGTTTTTCAATGTATCCAATATGGTCCTTCAAGGAAATCAAATGACAATATTAAAACATTCTAGTAATAAAATGCCAATAGTTGAGGGGTCAAAAAATTGAATACAAACGTACTTTCTCCAATTACAAAGTTTCATTGGAAAAATTAGAGTCCAAATACTAAAATTCCTTGCAAACTTAAGTTCAAAGGCATTAAAATCCAAAATCGACTTCACTTGCTTGTTGAGTATTAAAAAATTGTAAATTCTTTCAGTTCAGCTCTTAATTCCTAGGTGTAGCAGAAGATACTTGAGAAGCTGCAGCCTGGGGTGTCTTTCATGGGAATTCTTTCTTGTCTTGAGGAGAATTAGTTTAATGCCAAGTTTCTGAGGTACCTCACTTTCAGAGAGCCTAGAGGATTTACAGGATACACAAGATTTTCACAATATTGAAACCACTATCACCAAGTTTAGAAAACAATCAATACATATCCCTTAAAGCAATTAGTCCAGCAAAATTATGTACCCTGAAACCAGTATTTAGCATTGCCTAAGGTAGTAGCAGTAAGCCAATGATGTTTGAGGGAAGGGAGCTTGAACCGAGTGTCAGCTTCAGTAGACTCCTAGAATCTATGTAACTTCCAGAATTCACTTACTAAGACATTAAATTCAATTGAGAGAGATGTTTACAAGTGGCTTATTTACCCTACTTGCAAGGAACATTAGCTTATGCTTCTTGTCTCTTGTAATTGAGGTATTACTTTCTGCAATGGTAGAAATTTGCATTATTGCCATCTCTCATCACCAGGCTTCACTCAGGCTTCACTTGAGGTGTCTTTCTTTTCAATTCATCGTATTCAAGAATTTTGCTTAGTTGAGTGTGGCATCTAGCTAGTGACAAAGTTATATTTCTTCCTCTGTTTATAATGCCTCTTGCCATCCTCATCTTACGAGAAATGATTTCTCTCTCATCTCCACATGTTTCAGCAGGATTTTTGATACTTCTGGAGCCAGTGCACCAAGGGCACAGGAGGTCCAACACTACTGCTCTGCACTTCTAAAGACATTGTCTTTCCTCAGCTTTCAAATACGCCAGGCTTTGCATATCTGCCATACCTTTTTCTGTGGTTTTGAGATATGCCTCTAACGAATGTGTTAGCCAACATTCTTACACTTTACGTTTATCTGCTTCTTAAATGTTACTTTTTCTAATACAGGTAGGGCAAGCACTGGTTTCAGGATATGAACGCTTTCTATTTTTCCCATTTGATGTCTTACCTAGACGTTTACTTTTTAATACATCTCTAGATTTTGTTTTATTGATTGTCTAAAAGTGAGAGATAGGAAACCATTAAGCTAAGGGAGAGGCAAAAGCATTTCCTGTCCAAATATTACCCATCTACACTTGACTAAGTTGAATAATGAATAAATATATTCAATAGATGTGCTCCCATCAAACCAACATCTCGCCCAGCTAGGTCTTGCCCTGTTATCGCATTCCAGGTACATTTAATATGGCTCATTTTTGTTGTATCTTCTTTCAAAATCCAAAGAACAAAAATTATAAATACCTTGAGCATAAGCTCAAATAATAGTATCATTCCCAGAATATCTGTGACACTTTGAAATAGGCCCAATAATTCTTTGAGTACTTTATTCTGATCTTCCTCAACTTTTCTCAAATCTGTTCAGATTTTATGCAACCATATCATTTATCTGTCCTAATTTCTTAAGTGATAGTTTCTACTTCACTCTTATTAGAGACTATGATAGTCTCCTAAAAGAGTCATCCCAATTCACTTTCTGAGATTACACTTCTTTCTTCTTCAGATTTCACTGGGTACAAAGCACAACTTCCAAACTAAAAACAACCAATTGCCACTATACTGAAAATTCATCTAGAGAAATTAAAACTGGTAGGTATAAGTTTCCTTTTTATGTCAGTCTATATTGTCCTTCGAGATTTTATTATCCCAACTTTATCTTATCAGACATTTATCTAAAGAAGTCTATCTTTGTCCAATTTAATCAGTTTACCTTATTTTCATTCTTCCACTGCTCCTGTTTCAGTGGTAACCATTCCAGTTTCTCCTTGATTTCCTGGGTAAACTTGATTCTAGAAGGCAGACCATTACACGTACAAGCCTTGTTCATTGTTTCTTCTACCTTAGGGTTTGTGATAATTTAATTGTGTCATTAAGTTATACTTTCTTCACTATAAGGAGCCCCATTCTTCTTTTTCATTTGTATATTAGTAAAATCCTTTTTTATGAGGAAAGCTCTAGGTTGGATTTCTGAAATTCTTAGAGTTTTATAGCTTAACACATCCAAAACTAATTTGATGACTTTTGGTGGCAAGTGACACTACAGACCGTGGACAAAATACAGGAATCAGACCCTAAAGACAGGTCAGAAAGAAACAGAATAGGGAAAGGACTTAGGACAGCTAATCTATAATGCCTGCTGACATCTGACACTAATAAATTCCTTGCAGACTTGAATAAGTCACATAGTAAAACAGAAAATAATTTTTATCACAGATTCCTTTGGCTCAAAGCAAGCGTTTACTAAGTCCAAAAGATGAGCTTTCTTTTACACTGTAGTGCTCATTACAGCTCTTTCTGCTTGGGAGAAGCTGTGCCCCAATGTCAAGCTGTAGCTACCTATGCCCTGAGGCCTGGGCGTAGCTAAACAGCCTGCGTATTGCTGAGGCTGGTGCCTTTGCTGAGGGCTACAGGTATATAAATCCAAGTGGGAAAAAAATTGCCATATACTGAAGAGTCTCACCAGGAAGGAAATTCCACATGTCCTACCTTTATAAAGGTATCACCAAAGTCTAAAGTTTCCTCCCTTGCCAGAAGCTTCGGTTAGCATATATTTTTATTAACTTCCAATTTTACTCCTTGGCCTTATCTCAAGAGTTCAGCTTATACAGCAGATTTTGGAGTTCAAAGTGATAGGGAATTGAAGCTGCCCGCGTTGGCCAGACACGATGATAACCACTGATGATAACCACTTGCATGAGTTGTCTCACAGCAGGAAGTTCCAATAAGGAACACGGTGTTGCCTCTGAAAACTAACCAGGAATATTCAGGAGGGGCCAAAAGGAGGAGGGAGAAGACAATACATCCTCCCAACCTCCCAGAAACCCTCACATTAGAATCCATCTTGGCTGAGAGATGTGTGCGCCACAAGGGAAGACCTTGAGTGGGACCACATATGGGCCAAGCAAGATGATTGGCCAGAGACAACCCGGAAACTAAGCTCATTACCATAAATCCTGAGACAGCGAGGCACGTGGCAGAGCAGTTCTGTGTTCCCTTGCCCTGCTGCTCTCCACCTGGGGGCCCCTTCCCAATACAGTTTTTTGCTTTGACGGTATGTGTGCCTCCTCAGACAACTCATTTCTGAGTGTTAGACAAGAGCCCACTCCCGGGCCCTGGAAGGGGTCTCCCTTCCTGCAATAGAAGTGACCAATACAAATCAGTTGTCTTCTATACATGAGTTCTGAATGAACTGATACATCAAATAAATGAATGGAGAAATGGGAGATAAAATTATCACCTTCATTTTATTGATAAAATTTAGTTTAAAAAATGCAGCGTAGGGCTTCCCTGGTGGTGCAGTGGTTGAGAGTCGCCTGCCGATGCAGGGGACACGGGTTCGTGCCCCAGTCCGGGAAGATCCCACATGCCGCGGAGCGGCTGGGCCTGTGAGCCATGGCCGCTGAGCCTGCGCGTCCGAAGCCTGTTGCTCCGCAACGGGAGAGGCCACAACAGTGAGAGGCCCATGTACAGAAATAAAAAATAAAAGGAAGGGGCTAGAAAAGAGGAGTACATATCCAGTTCCTTATCATAATTTACCATCAGCCATAAGCTTCAGTGACCCAGGGTGAAAATCCCATAAGCCTAAACTTTGATGTTAAATCTACCCACACACATGGTAAAGCGGCTACACTCTACAACATAGGCTGCAGCAAACTGCCAAGGTCAAAAGGCTTATAATAGAACAATGTTCCCATTGGCTTAAAAGCCACATGTTCTGACTGCCAAAACCTCATCTCTACAGGTTATCTTTCTGCTGCAAAACTCTGCTTCCTTCTATCTTCCCAAGCACCAAATACTGATATTTGAGGAGAACAACACATAACATTCCTCTCTCTTATCCCACTCCTTCATGTTCTTATGAAATTAAAAGATAAAACAAGAGATAAAGGCAGACGGAAAGCCAACTATCACCTTTACTACTGATGAAGCTGATTTTGAAGATTAGGTTGATGAGGGAAACAACAACACATTTACTATTATTGAAATGCAAAAAGAAGTCAGTGTATCCACTGAGGCTGGCCCTGCTGAGCCCAGAGGACAGACCCCTACTGGGACCCACACTGCTAAGAAGAGGCGGGCACGAGCTCTCTTACCAGGCCAGTTCCCCAGAGGAATCGGGAGGAACTGAATTGACAATGTACCATTTATTTATCTATCAAATCATCCCTACTTGCCTAGAGAAAGTGAAGGAAGGACAGGAAAAGGGAAAAAACAGAATTGTTTAGAAAAACCTCTCTTTGGGCTTCCCTGGTGGCGCAGTGGTTGAGAGTCCGCCTACTGATACAGGAGACACGGGTTCTTGCCCCGGTCCAGGAAGATCCCACATGCCGCGGAGCAGCTGGGCCCGTGAACCATGGCTGCTGAGTCTGTGCGTCCGGAGCCTGTGCTCCGCAACGGGAGAGGCCACAACAGTGAGAGGCCCGCGTACCACAAAACAAAAACAAAAACAAAAAACCTCTCTTTATGAAAGTCAGAATTATGAAAGATATATTACTAGCCACGAGTCCATTTTGTTCAATTTTTCAAATTCATTGGCATGAATTGCTTCATACTATTGTCTTATATAAGTTTCTGGAAGCAAAAGCATTTTATATAGTGATGAAGTGCAACATACCTGTTAAGCAAAAAGACCCTAGAGACACACTGCCCCAAGTTAATTCCTGACTTGTGTGTGACCTTGTCAGATCTGTGACCTTGGGCAACAGTAAACTGAGACTAGTAATACTCTCTACTCTGTTAGGTGTGTGAAGATTAAATGAGTTAATACATGTGAAATATAAGATGTTATTGTTTTACTTCACTCTGTATGACAGTCTCTAGGTCCATCTACCTGACTACAAATAATTTTGTTTCTTTTCATGGCTGAGTAATAGTGAGTTAGAAAGAGTAAAACAAATACTGTACGCTAATACATATATATGGAATCTAAAAAAAAAAAAAGGTTTTGAAGAACCTAGGGGCAGGACAGGAATAGAGACGCAGATGCAGAGAATGGACTTGAGGACATGGGGGGCGGGCGGGGGGAAGGGTAAGCTGGGACGAAGTGAGAGTGGCATGGACATATATACACTACCAAATGTAAAATAGATAGCTAGCGGGAAGCAGCCGTGTAGCACAGGGAGATCAGCTTGGTGCTTTGTGTCCACCTAGGGGGGTGGGATAGAGGGGGTGGGATAGAGAGGGTGGGAGGGAGACGCAAGAGGGAGAGGATATGGGGATATATGTATACGTATAGTTGATTCACTTTGTTATACAGCGGAAACTAACACACCATTGTAAAGCAATTATACTCTAATAAAGATGTTAAAAAAAGTTATTGTTATCTGCGCATTTTCTCTTAGCTTATTTGTTTCTGCTCAATTTGAGAAAAGTTTATTTGATCATTTTTTCAAAAAACTTTGCTATTTTTAAAATTTTATTCTTTTTTGCCTCATTATTTACTTCTATCTTTATATCTTTTTTCCTGTTTATCTTTCTTGAATTTATATATGAATGATTATGTCAATAATTTTCAAACTTTCAAAAATTTTTATTTTAAATACCTGCATTTAAGGTTGTAAATTTTCCTCTAAACTGCTGATTAGATTCATCCTGAAGTTTTAATACCTCATATTTTCATTGCTGTTTAGTTTTAAGTATGTCTCATTTTTTTGACTCCTGAATTTCTTATAAAGATGATTTTTAATTTTTAAATATATGGAATTATTTTACTTTTAGATTTCTCACTCTCTTTAACGCATTTCTAATTTTACCATTAAGCTCAGCGATGGAGGTAAAATTCACATTGTATTCTAGGTACTGTATTCTGTAAAATCAAATATCCATTTTTAAAAGAATGCAATTTTTTTGTTGCAGTTATTTTTATCTATTATCAGAGTTATCACCAATAAAGAGATTTATGAATAAATCTATCAACACATACAGTTTGCATTCTCATAGCCTCAAATGTGAGCACATATAAACCATGCTGCTTATATTGCATATTTTTTACCCAAAATAACTAGCTCTGCAGACAAAACCATATGATTTAAAAAATATAAAACAGCCTATGAGCATATTTTAAAAGCAGGTATTAGATTGAATTTTCTAACATTTGTTTTAAAGTGAAAACAAAATAAAGCATTTGCTATCCACAGATAGCAAAGAGCCAAAAATAGCGCTATTTCAAATTGCTATTAGTATATTTCCATTTATTTCCTCAAATCATCATATTCAAGTACTTAATAAAAACAGGTCTTTAATAAGTACTGAGTATAAAGAAATTTTTAAATATTTCTATTATTAATATGTACAACCAATGAGGATATGAAAAAGTGAACTTAATTTTAGGTTCTTATGAGAAAAATAAATACAATATAAAAACGGAAAATTTAGAATTTTCACATTGATCATACTATCCTCGCACAAGCTGACTAAAAGTCTAACATCTTTAGAACTTTATTTTTCTTTTTATAAAATAGGATTAAACTCACCTTTATCGAAGTAGATGTAGGAATAAAGTACATAGGTTAAAAAAATCACTATTGATGAATGCTGCTAAAATGTAAACCTAATGAGTTTGTTTTTTTTTTAATATTTTCATTTTATTTTTTGGCCATGCCATGTGACATGTGGGATATTAGTTCCCTGTCCAGGGATTCAACCTGTGCTCCCTGCAGTGGAAGCATGGAGTCTTAACCACTGGACTACCAGGGAAGTCCTAACCCTAATGAGTTTTAATAATTTATGTTTTTAATTCAAGTTTCTTGTTTAAAAGAGTATAATATGATTTCACAAAATTATAGTGGAAAATATATATTTCTCCAGAAATCTTTATACCATTTCAAGCATATTTTTTTAAAGGGATTCCTTCAGGTTTTATATTCATGAGAAAAACTTTGTAAGGGACAAAAACTTTTCTCACAATATGATACTGACACGTTAATTTAGCAGAAAAACAAAATAAAACACATTAAATATGTAAAATGCATATAGAAACTCAAATTTCATTTGAGCTCAATGTGCAAAACCCATTCATACAATCTGTCACTTTTGGATTTTATTTCATTATAAAGTGGTAAATGAGACCTGGTAGAGCATTTACTTCGGCACATCTTGGTTTCCCTAGCACTCTGTTGTATGTGTTGAGTTTTGCAAATGTCCCTATTGTCCATTTCATCAGTGCCTCCAGCTGAACTCTTTTCTATCATATTGCCTATTGTAATTCCCAGCTCTACATAGATCGCTGGTTGCTTAGCTTGTAATCTGTTTGCTTCTTAACTACCAGAAAATCACCTGAACCACCATTTATTCCCAAGCTCTCTCTGATATTATCAAAGGTAGTTATTATTCCTGGTAGTTGTCTCCTTTTCTAAATTATCCTCATTGATATCTTTGTTTTGGGCAAGAAATAATTTGTGACCCCATTCAATATTCCATCTTAAAACAACCCACCTGTATTTATTTTTGTAACTCTGTTACTATTTGCCAAGAGGTAAATGAGTATCTTTCCTTCTTTTATGCACAACCCACCCAGTGCTTATATTGTGGTGCTCAAAGGGCAATGCTGAGGACTCAGGCACTCTTCTACTTTGCAGGAAGCAAAGCTCCTCTGCCGAAAGCAGTAGAAACTCTGGAGATACAGAGTGATTATGAGTACTGACATCACAGTCCTACCATATCTTTGTCTCTACTTTGAAACTTTCAATGTCTCCAAATCTACATTTGTAAAATGAAGATAATATACTCTTATATGAGAGCAGCATTTAGTCAGCAAAACAGTAACCACTCTAGATATTCCAGGTAGAATGGGCTTTACTTTAGTAAATAATGTACTTACAAAGTGCTCCATATTCTTGTCAGTATACTGGTATTACCAGTATTTTTTTTTAGCCGCAGCCATTCTAATAAGTATGTAGTAGCATCTTCAATATTTTTCTCATGAAAAATCCCCACACATCTTATAGCATATTCTCACTACAACTTTAAATTACAATGTCTTACAAAGATGGTTTCTTGGGCTTCCCTGGTGGCACAGTGGTTGAGAGTCCGCCTGCCGATGCAGGGGACACGGGTTCGTGCCCCGGTCCAGGAAGATCCCACATGCAGCGGAGCGGCTGGGCCCGTGAGCCATGGCCGCTGAGCCTGCGCGTCTGGAGCCTGTGCCCCGCAACGGGAGAGGCCACAACAGTGAGAGGCCCGTATAGCGGTAAAAAAAAAAAAAAAGATGGTTTCTTTTTCAATATAGTTTTTCATTATAATCCATATATTTAAGCTATGTATAAACTCAAATTAAACCCTATTTTTGCAATCAAAACAAGAAGATAGTGTAAGAACACTGTAGATATCTCAAAGCATGGAGATGACTTTATTGTTCTTTAGGAAATAACCAAAATTTACTCCTACAAGGTTTTCTTGGAATCACATTCACTTTGAGGTTTAATATAAATGACACACTTTGCTTTTAGAAAGAACAAACTAACAAACACCAACTATCTTCTAAGTTTACAATGACTTGTCACCATGGATTTAAATTCAAAGCAAAGAAATTTAAATATTCAAAATTAGAACAAATTCGTTTTCCTTTACGTATTTATACAGACATGTAACATTTTGTATTCATAACCTTACAGATGACTGTGTAATATAATGATAGTAAATAGTTCTAAGGTCTCTTTCTTTGTTTCCCAAAGCACCTCTTAAAAAGAGTAATTCAGAACCAAGAAGATAAACTAAATTAAAATTAGGTGATAGATGCATTGAGAAAATCATAGAACTTAATAATTTAATCAAAATATTTACCAAGACTCATTCTGCGAAGGAGTTAGATGGACTGGAAACTCATATTGGCTGCAAACAGGTATTGACGCTAAATGCTGGTAAAGTCCTCATCTGGTAAATCTTCACATGTGTAAAGTGATGAAGCTGTGTTCTGAAAGAGATGAGGTGAAGGGCAATCAATACTCATTCCTTTGTTGTGGATTTTGAGAGAAATCCAGAAATAATAGAACATGTGGCGCTAAAATCCTCAACTGCTTTTTAGTCGATGAAGAGGGTCAAATTACAAATTAATTTGAAGAGAGATTCAGTCAGCGTGTTTTAATGTTTATTAAGAGGAAATATAAATAGATTCAGAGGCACGTAGACATATTTCATATGTTAATGAACCTAGTATTGAAAGAATTACTACTGTTGGGACTCAAGTATCTCTGGAGATAAGAAGAGACATTTTAAATATCACTGGGCTAGGTACAGCGTCAAGATACTGAAGAAAAAGAAAAAAAAACTCTCAATTTTTAAAAATAAATTTATTTATTCGTTTATTTATTTTTGGCTGCGTTGGGTCTTCGGTGCTGCACGCGGGCTTTCTCTAGTTGCGTTGAGCGGCGGCTACTCTTCGTTGTGGTACGCGAGCTTCTCACTGTGGTGGCTTCTCTTGTTGCAGAGCACAAGCTCTAGGCACGCAGGCTTCAGTAGTTGTGGCACATGAGCTCAGTAGTAGTGGCTTGCGGCCTCTAGAGCGCAGACTCAGTAGTTGTGGTGCACGGACTTAGTTGCTCTGCGGCATGTGGGATCTTCCTGGACCAGGGCTCGAACCCATGTCCCCCGCATTGGCAGGTGGATCCTTAACCCCTGCACCACCAGGGAAGTCCCAAACCCTCTCAGTTTAAAGGCTCTCCCTCACCTTTACAATCTCAGTTCTTCCCTTTAGATGTCAACAGAAAGAAATTCTGAAAAAAAATGAGGCAGTAAGAGTTGAGGCCTGCACTGGATTCTGATTATTAGGAAGACATTTGATGACAATGCAGAATGAGTGGTGTCTTTGTGGGTGGTGGTACCCATGCCGACTAAGAAAAAAGTCTTTGGAGCTTCAGCACTCCCTATATGTGTGGCCCAGATGGGACAATATAATATCACGTCACCAAAACCCTCAGGTTCTCCATGTGCGATGAAAGTATCTAAATTATAGAGCTGAGATGAGAATGAAATGAGAGAATTGATATAATTTTCTAGTGTATAGTAAGTGCTCAAGTAATATTAGCAGTTTCTATGTTGACATTTATTATTCCTGCAGATGCAAGACAGTCTGCCAGGCTGGATGTTTTCCAGTTCCTGTTCCTTTTATTTCTATACTGACAGGTTTATTGTAGGATTCAAACAAATTATATATATATATATATATATATATATATATATATATATATATATATATATACACGCAACCTGGCGAGCATATGTTATGTCAGCACACCTATACCCAGCATACTAAGCTGGTGCAAATTATGATGCAAAATATGATCAAGAGAAGCTAAAATCAGTAACTACTGTCACTTGAATGTTCTGTTTGTATTGATTTTGTTTTGGCTTTGGCAAACTCATTACATCTGAACCTAAAACTCTTGAAGTTTGAGATTAGGGTTTATTCCATATTGCTGTTTCAATTTAGTTTTTCTTCAATTTTCTTTCTCTTTAAGAATCTGTCAAATATCAACTCTCCAAGTGTTCTCTGGTGTCTGCGCCTGATCTGAGGTGCAAGTGATATTAAATTTGTCCATTAAATCATCAAATATGCAATATACCTAAAATATTCTTATTTTATATAGAAAATGGACATTCAACAGGTAGAGAGAAATGTAATGTGAAAATATGTTCACAATGGTCATGTATCAGACTTTTTGTCAACTCATAGACCCTTCTATAAAACATTAGTCCACTCTATTACATTGGCAAGTACAGTATTCCACATACAAATCAAGCATGATTTCTTGATGGAAAGATATTTCAGTTCTCAGAGTTCACTTTTAGATAAATAAATTATAGGAGACTGTATATGTGGTTGCCAAGATGTGGGGGGAGGGAAGGATTAGGAGTTTGGGATTAGCAGAGGCAAACTATTATATATAGGATGGCTAAACAACAAGGTCCTACTGTAGAGCACAGGGAACTGTATTCAGTATCCTGTGATAACCCATAAAGGAAAAGAACATGAAAAAGAATATAACAAAAAAAGAAAGCCATAGGAGAGTAGACTAAAACTACAAGGACCTATGAGGCATGCTGTTTAACCTGTTTCTGTTTAAAATAACCTTCAGTTAATACTCTTAACTCATTATCATTAAAATTGACCACATTTTAGGAGCATTTGGCAATATGTTTACATTTGTTAAAATACATTTAACAACAATGAAACTAGGAAATCATTGTTTCAAGATGGCTTAGTCACCACATTTTTCATAATTATTTCATCTCATTTTTCTCTTCATGGTTCCTGAGCACCTGAAAGCAGATTCTGTTGCTTCCTTTGCATTTTAGTGCCTCTTCTCACAAAATGCTTGACTTGTACTTCACACTGACATTCATCATCACCAGTTGCTATACGTAAGCCATTAAAGGTGATGTTTTTGACAGTAAATGATGGCTTTGTGGCTTAAAACTAAGTGATGCCTGAATCTTACTGTGCCAATTGCCTTTAACCATCACTCTACCTCCCTTTCTGCCCCCACCTTCAATGCAAATCTAAAGGAGCTGTTTACAAAGAAGAGTTGCTGAATAGGAATCAAAGTACCACTTTCAAAAGCTACTCAATTTTGGAAACTTCTGTGCATACTTCTAGGTTGGGGGTGTGGGCTGCTCCTGGATAATAGTCAAAGAAGGGTTTCTATTTACTCAGATTTAAATCTTGGACCCATCAGGCTCTGCTTTACTTGTGGGGAGAAAGAGAAATATAGATGACTAATATGCATAGAAATTTCTTGAAAAACCACCTCCCTGGAAGAGGGTGGGCTAGAAGTGAAATAAGAGAGTTACAATTCATGGTTCTTGCTGATGGCAGACCTTACATAGCTCTGCTCACTGCATGGATGAAGAATGAGCAACAGTGGACAATACTTGGGCACTGCCCCTTAAGCACAGCAATCCCACTACTTAACTTCATAGTTACATCAGTATTTGACATTCTGCTCAATCAAACTGGAAATGTGTTTTCTCTTGAAAGTGATTTAAGAAGGAAAACATGGAACTTCCTGGAGTCACAAGGGCAAGAAGCCTTTTTCTTTGTGAATTTTATCAGGACTATTATCACTGTTTCTGAGTTAAGGGTAATTTCTTCCTTACCTCCATATATTTTATAATTATTTGAAAGAAGCCAGTTTTTTTCTCAAGAGAAATTACATAACTAATTAAATTTTTAAAAGGCCATATACTGCAACCCAAACTCTTAGTGTGTTTGGTATTTTTCAAATGGATAACAGGGCCTGGCCTGGCCCAAACAGTTCTGAAATTTCTGAATCATTCTGAAGGGTAAAATGGCATCAGGAAGATATTCATGTTAAACTCCTCAAGTATAATATATTATTAATATTCAAATATTCCCACCAACATTCTGACAAAAAGTTCAGATTTGAAAGTACAGCTGTCCCAATTGAGGAAGGTGCTAAGAAGGACCCACTTTTGTGGATCCTGCATGGCTATATGGTTAAAATCCTGTTCATTCCATGAGTTCTTACATATGCAGTTGACACCAAATGTTATTCTGCCATTTGACTCATCAGTACATCGTAAGCCAAAACTTAAAATGGCCATAGAGTGCATGAAGGACTCAGAGAACTGAAAATAGAGCCTTGGAGACTGACTGAAACGAGGAGAAGAAAATTACTTTTTGCTGAACAAAGTATTAAAGAAAGAGAGCAATAATATAGTAATTGTTAGTAAAAGGAATGAAGGTCCTTTACCTTTGGTAATTGGAAAACTAAGAATGTGTAGACAAAACTTGAGAGCAGACTAAGCAAGTCGTGGTTGCCCCATGATGTGAGGAGTTTCAGAAATCTTGGAAAGTAAAGTATAAGCAGCAGCAACATAGGGCTAGGGGCAGAGAAGGAGAGAGAATGTGTGTCAGGTGAGATGAAACAAAGTTGTCTCATCTATATCCATGAATTGATGGGTGCCCAATGTGGGAGAGGGAGTGAGCTACAACTGTAGTGCAAAGTAGCCAAGTTGTGTCTTTGAGGGCATAGAAGTTCATGCATGCAATGAAGTTCTAGGAAAATCAAAATTGTCTATACCTTGAACAGAGAAGGAAGGGTACAAGAGCTCCTGAATGTAAATTCTAGCATCTGAAAGTTTATCAGTGGTTAAGGATGAAGTTAGTACATTTTAAAAACTGAGGTCACTGATGAATTCCAGAAATATATAGACCATACTTATACCTATAATGATGGACTTAGTATATTTCTTCCCATTAAAATTTTTAACGTGACTCTGGGTTAAGCAAGTAATCAATCAATCAATAGTACAGAAAGAAGTTTAGATAAGTTATTTTCATGTATGAGAACCTAAATATTAGAAAAAATAGATAGTATAAAAAACAAGATTGGTTTAATCATTAAAAATAGATTTAGCCATAAGTACTGTTGAAAGTGATGGATTTTTCTTTGACAGCATTTACTCTGACAATTGCTTGACGTATACTAATGGCTGTTCATGTATTGATATACGTATACATACCATTTAGAATAAAATCTTGCCTTGGAGAAAGAACAATAAAATATACAACAAATTTAGGTTAATAGTTTTATGGAAAAAAGTTATGCTATAAATGTTGTAAAGATAGATCTTATAAATAAAATCTTGCAGATTGGATTCCCTCAACTGAGACCAAACTGTTGATAGTCATTTATATTTGAAACTTGAATGTTAATAAATGCCTAAAGTTCATACCGTTAGAGAAGGCCATATGTTATTATTAAGAACAAGATTGATCTGCAATTACACTACTGTACTGAATTTAGTACATGGCTACAAATCTTTTTTTCTCTCCCATTTTTAATATGCTTTATGAAGAATAAGGAAAACTGAATGCATTAATAAACGAGGTAAAATAATCTTGTTCTCTCAACACTAGTCTTTTAAAATTGTTTGAGAAATGACTTGAGTCCTTCGACTAAATCTCTAATATTAAATATCTTATGACCTTCTTGAAATTTAAAACATAGATTAAAAATTCTTTATAGGAATTAAAGATTACTTTAATGATTTTCTCCCAAACTCTCCATGTCATAAATCTGGCTATTTAAAATACAAAACCTACAGTGTATTTAACAATTTATACTTTTGCTATTTCCCTAATGCATAGCTTAATGCCTTTTTAATTCCTTCTTTAGGGTTTTGGGTTCTTTATGCAGAACTATCATTAATGAAGACAATTTCTTTTTAAAAGCTCTTCACTTACTTTATGAATCCAGGATAAAACACAAATAAATTCTATTGTTCACTTAAGTGTCAGGACAATATCTTTGGTTGGTGTAACATATGTTATAGAACAGGATGAGAATTATTAAGTAATGAGTATGTGGGAAAATCAGAGCCCTCTGGCTATCGTTCCAGTACATGGAGAAAAGAACAAATAAAATAGGGAGAGAGAGAGAGAGAAAAAAACTGATGATATCATTTGAGTAGCCAGATAGAGTTTTGTCTGAGGCTAGTGCTACTCCTAGACTCTTCAGTTCTGGAAACCAATGAGTTTCCCCTTTTACTTCAGTCAGTTTGAGTTGATTTTTCAATGACTTACATCTAAAAGTGTCCTAATGTATGTGCTTAAAACATTTAAGCCCTTCACATGACAGGCACTTTGTGAAGCACTGAGAGCCAAATATGAACAATGGAGAATCAGTTCTCTAGAACAATGGCTCTTAAGGACACTGTCCCAAGTGTCCAGGTATTTTGTGATAAGTTGGAACTAATTTATTACTGAAAGTAGTTAAATTTTTTATTCGTGCAAGAATTTTTAATACATTAGTGCTATTTCAAGGATATTTCTATGTAACATTTTCCCTCTTTTCTTCTAAGAAAAAGTGACTCAAATTAAAAATTATAAAATAGTATTCCTCTGCACCATATGCACCCACTCTGCAGAATACGAACACTCAGGATTCTCCCAATAGTTCTGGGAGTTCCCAGGTGATGCTCTCTCACAAGCAATATCACACATTCTCTAACCCAGGACTTCTTGCTGGGCCATGGTAACCACTGACTTGTGTCTAAGTCATGACAGTGGGATCAATAAAGCATAGATCACTGCACTAAATGCCCAGGGCTGCTGATAATCATGATAAATGTATGCTCAGAGGCTCTTTGGTCAGCCATTGCCAAGACATAAATATCCACTTAACTGTAGTTTCTTCTCCATTCCAAATGGAGGAGATGATCTTGGGATGATCTATGCTTCCATACCTATTCCCAGGATTACATATCAGGACTTCTTTATGCTTCTAATGTGTTACAAATGTTTGTGAGGATTTGATGGAGTAGCAGGAATTCTCCTTCATTGCTGGTGAGAATTCAAAATGGTACAGCTATTTTGGAAGGCAGTTTGGTTGTTTCTTAGAAATCTAGACATACTCTTACCATATGATCCAATAATTGCACTCCTTGGTATTCAACCAAATGAACTGAAAACTTATGCCTACACAAAAATCTGCATACAGATGTTTATAGCAGTTTTATTCATAATTAGCAAAACTTGGAAAGAACGAAGATTTCCTTCAGTAACTGGATGGATAAACTGTGGTACATTCAGACAATGGGATATTATTTAATGCTAAAAACAAAAGTGCTAATGAACTATGAAAATACATGGAAGAGCTTTAAATGCGTATTACTAAGTGAAAGAAGCCAATCTAAAAAGGCTACATACTGTATAATTCCAACTATATGGCGTTCTAGAAAATGCAAAACTAAGGAGATGATGAAAAGGTCAGTACTTGTAGGGGGTTGGGGAGGTTGGGATGAATTGGCAGAGCAAAGAGGACATTATGGGACAGTGAAAATTTTCTGTATGTAATTACAATAATGGATATATGTCATCATGCATTTGTCCAAAGCCATAGAAGGTACAACACCAAAAGTAAACCCTAAGATAAACTATGAACTTTGGGTGATAATGATATGTCAAATATAAGTTCATCAATTGTGACAAATGTACCACTCTCGTGAGTGATATTGATAATGAGGGAGGCTATGCGTGTGATGGTGAAAATTCTGTAGAACACAATGTGCCAATATCTAACAAAATTGCATGTACATTTGCACTTTGATCCAGAAATCCTACTTCTAAGGCTCTACCTTGTATATACATATCCGCAAATACAAAATAATGAATACACTAGGTTATTCATTGCACCATCATTTGAATTAGCAAATTTCGAATAAAAACCAAATACCGGGATAGGGAGGCTGGGAGGGAGAAGCAAGAGGGAGGGGATATGGGGATATATGTGTACGTATAGCTGATCCACTTTGTGATACAGCAGAAACTAACACACCATTGTAAAGCGATTATATTCCAATAAAGATGTTTTAAAAAAAAAACAACTAAATACCCATTCATAGAAGATATATTCATATAGAACAGCCACACAATGGAGCACTATTCAGTCATATAATAAAAAGGTAATTACCTTTGAAATTAACTTTGAATTAACTCAGATACATCAAGAGTTTATATAGTATGATACCCTTTGTATAAGAAAATATATATACATGTATATCCTCTTATATATGCATATATAATTGTAATATGTAATACATTACACACACAGAGAAAGGACAAACAGTAAATAATGCAAATGGTTAATTTGAAGGTGGGTATAAAGAAAATGGAAAGGATGAAGGGATGGAGATAAGGATTCACAGATGAACAGCAACTATAAATGTGGAAGGAATGACAGAAAAATAAACATCTTCAACCCCTAATGTAAAAATTAAGTCAGACAAGCATTATCAATAGATGCTGAAACCACTGTGTGAAAAGTTGTTGGAAACAAGGATATTTCTACCTCTTCAAGATATAACACAAGAGATTACTTATTAATTACTAACACAAATAAATGGCTCTTTACAAATGAATGGTTTGGTGGCCAAGCTTTGTATCATCAATGATAGGACAACCTGATACAATGTTCTTATTATTGTGAAACAGTAAGAAACATATAATAACACCTCTGTACTATTCTTGCCAAAATTATTAATCTAAATCTATTCATGTGGAAACAATAAGAAAAAACAAGAATGTGATGCATTCTAACAGATCAAAGGCCTGGATTTATTTTAAAAATTCAATATTATGAGAAATTTAAAAGATAGAGGGACAGTTCAACATTGAAAGAAACTAAAGAGATCAAAAAAGAACAAATATAATTCGCCAACTGCAATTGGATCCTGGAGTTTTACCAAAAAGATTCTTAAAAATTTTAAGAACAATTAAGACATGAATATGGACAGCATATTAGGTCATATTTTTAAAATAGCATTAATTTTTTAGATATGACATTGATATAGTGGTTATATGAAAGAATGCTTTTATTCTTAAGAGATCCATGCCAATATATTCATTAGAGAAATTATAGAATGGCTATAAATTACTTTCAAATGGTTCAGGAAATGAAAAAAAATATGTCCATGTATTTAGAGAAAGAAAAAATTTTGAAGAAAATATTAATGTGTAAATCTAGCTATGTACTGGTTGTATATGTACCTGTTGTAAAATTCCTCCAATTCTTCTATAGGTTTGATTTTTGTCAAAGATAGAAATAAGATGCAAAACTTCTTACTGGAATATCTAATTTGAAAAGATGCCTTTTTTTGAAATTAAAATATAAAATAGAGATAATTTATCTGGTGAATCAATATATCCAAGGAAAAATTTTCTAATACAATCTTAATATGTATGCTTCTCCACCCCCTACCCCTCAGCCCGCCATTTGCTGAAATCCCTGTAGAAGACATAGTTGCAAAGTTGACATTTAAATTAAGGGACATCACAAAAATTAAACAATTTATGAAACATTTTCTTAATGGTTTTACTCAAATATAGACGTTAGCAGAAAGCCTGTTTGCAAGATACTCATCTCCAAATGCCTCAACCTCCCTCAGGAGTTCTGCATCATTCAGGGATTGGAGTTGTAAGAGAAACAAAAACAAAGGTCAAATATCAGGCATAACTGGATTCTGAAGGGTCATATGACATCATCAGAACTTGGTCTTGCCCTCTCCATCTCTTAGTTTTGCCTTGTATTGCTGGAGTTGTCAGGCCGGCTGTCCACTTATGCTGACCAGGTTTATGCCAGCAGCTTGAGTCTGGCTCCTTCCCACCCTCTTGCAACTCCAATAGCTGGAGACAGTTTCCTCTTTCCTCTGATTATTCTCTCTTGGATCAGATACTAATCCTGAAGAAATCCTTGTGGCCAGGGACATGAGACTGATTTCTTGGGCTCACACTGCCCAAATCTAAAAGAGGACAGACATCATAGCACCTGGGCTACCGAAACTGAAAAAAAGAGAATGCTCCCCACCCGCAAGTTAGAATTTTTTAACATGGACAGTGAGAATGAGAGCTGAGCAGGCAAAACCAACAGCTGTCAACTACAAGTGCCATGGCCATTTCTGGCCACTGGAACTGCACACTTTATTTTCTTCACACTTTGTGACTTCCAATAAGCTACATGAATAATATCTGGAGATTTAAATTTTCTCTTCTAATCAGTGTTCTCCCATATATTTTTATTTTTATAGAATGAACTATCTTTGATTACAATTTTCTTGATTTCACACTCATCTTTATTGAGCTGAACACATGTAATACTTGCTCGTTATAAATTATTAATCTTTTATGTATTAATTTGTTTCTCATTATTTTTTGTACTATTCAATTTCTAGTCATATTTCTACAGAGTTAAATTAATATTAAGGGTGAGATACTAATCTCTAAAGCGAAGAGATTCTGATTCAAGGATGATGCATTTTTTTTTTTTTTTTTTTTTTTTTTTTTTTTTTATGCGTTACGCGGGCCTCTCACTGTTGTGGCCTCTCCCGTTGCGGAGGACAGGCTCCGGACGCGCAGGCTCAGCGGCCATGGCTCACGGGCCCAGCCGCTCCGCGGCATGTGGGATCCTCCCAGACCGGGGCACGAACCCGCGTCCCCTGCATCGGCAGGCGGACTCCCAACCACTGCGCCACCAGGGAAGCCCAAGGATGATGCATTTTTAATACAGAACAAAGTTGTCACAGTAATACATTAATTTTCTGGAGCATAAGGTGACTTTTACTCTAGAAGCAGCATATATTCATCACTTTTGCCCTTCATTAGTGAGATAAAATCATTCTTGATGGGCATGAAAGAGCACCATATTATAAACTATCATATTTCTTTTCATATAAAATGAACAGAAAATATAAAAATCATCTTGTAAATATGAGTTTTATACTCTCCTTATTAGGGTTCAAAAAACCCATGTACTTAACAATTCATTATGATTTTCAATGATTCATATATACTAACTACTGATCCATTGGATCTTTCTGAAGTTTTTCTTTTATAGTATTATATCAAGCAACTTTTTCTCCATCGAGAGACAATCCTAAAATCTCAAAGGCTGACAACGCTATTTAGTTCTCACATATGTTACACAAATGCTGAGGGTTGGCTTCACTTGGCTGGGTTTTGCTGGAATTGGTGGGCTGCCACCAGGTCTTTCTGTGTTTGGCTTTGCTCCACAAGACCAGGACCCAGGCTGAAAAATCAGCCACTACTACAATGTACTGCTGTAATGGCAGAATGCAGAAGTTCAAGGTGATTGACAGAAACCTGCAATACTTCTAACGACTTCTGATAAGATGAGGCATCTGTTATATCTGTTCAAATCCGATTGGCCAAGACAAGTCACATGGCAAAGCCCAACATCATTGGGGCATGGAATTATACTTCTCCCATGAGTGGGGGCAGGTGTAAGTAAGTGGGGTGGTGAATATTTGGAGACTAATAATACTATCTACCACAGAAGGTAACCAAGAAGCTGACTTATTTTACTATACTTGTTAGTAGATAGGCAACTATTCATCCACCTACTAATTTACACACACATTGTTTGAATGTCATTCAGATTTACCTTCATCTATTTGTGAACACTGCGAGATGTATAAGCATGTTTGTAGTTGCAAGTGTTCAAAAAACTGCTATCTGTGAGAATCTTAAAAAAATGATAGCAACCTGGCACATTTATATACCACAGGAGTAATGAACAAATGTATTTATTTGTAAACATTTCACCTTCAAGTTCCTGCCCTTCAGCCGTACAAACATGATTTGAAGACTTTAAACATACAGCAATTTAATCACAAGTATCTTCCAGCTGCTGGCCAGTAATGACATTTCTTATTGTCTCTCTTTTTCTTTTTCTTCTCTCAAGGAAAAGAGAGTATAAGAAAAACTGCCAGATGTCACAATTTGCAACCCTGATAAACACGGTGCAGTCTCAAAAACAGGTGGAGGTGTCTGAGGCTCACTGCATGCCGTGATTCTGCTCTTTCTCTGGTGTGATTCACTAGAGGTGAACCCAGAGGTGATTATCGTGGAACCCAGATGCTGGCTCTGCAGCTGCCGCCCAGAGCTGCACCCTCTCTCTGTGTCCTCTACTTTGTACAATGAGTTTGAAAACATTTAGGCCCTGCTGGGCATGTGTTTTTGTTTTCATTTTTTATGATTAGTCAGTAGTGAAGTGAAATGGGCTCTGAAGATAATAAATCAAATTTAACAAGGAAGCAAAGACAATTTTTCCTGAGGCAATGCTAGCATTTTGTATAAGTACAACACAGGAGAGCTTGGTAACTATGTAAGATGCAAGTTGAGGCAAATTCCAAGAGATTGAACTGACTTTAATGATAATGGCATTCTAGGATGTAAGCCTAAAGGATAGATCTTCTTGAGAGCAAGAATTTTAGCTACATCTAGTCCACCTAAGATCTATTCTACCACATGAAGTAGGTGTTTTGGAGTCAGATGATTTACATGTGAAAATGGAGAAAAGCAGTAAGAGTAAATTGAATAGTAGTAGGCCAGAAATTCCAAGTAGTCAACCAATATTATAATTGGAGGAATCAAGGAAAGATGTTATTGACTAAGGGATGAGACAGAATATTGAGTTTTTAATATTACAACCTGTTTCAAGCACCCAACTTTAACAAGTGCTAGGTAGACTAGATGCCCAGGGGAAGTTTAAGGATGAACACAAGGCACAATTCAGTAGATTTACTTCCCTGCATAACACGTGGAATGTGGCACACACAAGGAGGGGGATTAGATTTGTTAAGGGAATTAGCAATTATTTGCTACTTACATATATTTTTTTAAAGTGGATGACAGGATAGCAGATTAGAGGAAAGGAGAGAAAATCAACTTACAATCTCAAAGTAACTAACACTCTGATTCAGGAGCTAAGACATATACCCAAGAGACAGTAGCATCCTACAGGAACCAAGTACTTCTGCACAAATATCAATATAAGTTTCTTATTAAGGGCAAGGGTCATGTCTTTCTTATGAATATTATGGCTCTAGCACTAGTCTTTATTAGGTAACTAACAAATATTCATTGAATAAACACAAAGTAGGCTAAATTAGAGTAAAATTCTTATTGGCCAATACTTCAAGGAGTAATGAGCATGATTTGGCAGAAAAGAATGGGAGAGAAATCCATGTGGGAGAAATTGTTAGAAAATAAAAGGCGAATTACATATAGCATTTAAATTTGCAATTTCTAAAAAATATAGACTGAATTCCTGACTTTAAATTCAAGACCATAGGGAAAGGGAAGTACCATAAGTTTATTTAAGTGACTAAAGAGGAATAAATGCTACCTAAGGAAAAGTGTTCTTGGAACCAGATGTAGCCTGAGTTGTAATAGGAATAACAGAAGGCAGAAAAACTACTTGAAGACTCATGAATATTCCAGCATTAGTTGAAGACGGACTAGTGTAGGTCATGAGAAAGGAATACAATGATCAGACATAGTCTGTGAGAACTGATTTACATGTGAAAATTGAGAAAAACAATAAAAATAGAGAGTACTAGACACCCCAAGCAGTCCATCAATATAATTGGAAGAAATGCGGAAAGATGTGTTATTGGCCGAAGAGATGGTTAGGAGAAGACAGCACACTGAATTTTTAATATTACAACTTGTTGCAAGCATACGGATTTAATGAATGCTATAGTTTTGTCATATTTGTTTACACTCCTCTCTTTTAAACAAAACAATACAGATGCCTTTGAACTTCTTAATCCCATTAATTTCTCCCCATGATCAAAGGCAGGCATTAAATTTGATTCTTGTTTACAGTCCATGTTTTTATACTTTTTATTAAATCTGTGTGATTCCATAAAGTATTGATTATGGTATTTAAAATTTATCTAAATATTTCATTTTGCAGCTTGCTTTTTTACACTCAGTATCTTTGGTTATCTATGTAGATACTTGTAATACAGGCATATGTTGGCAATGTTGCAGGTTCAGTTCTAGACCACCAACCACAATAAAGTGAATCACATGAATTTTTTGATTTCCCAGGGCATATAAAAATTGTTTACACTATACTGTAGTCTGTTAAGTATTCAATAGCATAATGTCTAAAAACACAATGTACATCCCTTAATCAAAAAATAATTTATTGCTAAAAAGTGCTTACCATCATCTGAGCCTTCAGGAAGTTGTAATATTTTTGCTGGTGGAGGGTCTTGCCTCAATTTTGGTGGCTGCTTACTGATCAGGCTAGTGGTTGCTGAAGGCTGAGGCACTATGGAAATTTCTTAAAATAAGATAACAATGAAGTCAGCCACACCAATTGACTCTTCCTTTCACGAATGATTTCTCTGTAGCATACAATGCTATCTGATAGCATTTTACCCACTAGAGCTTCTTTCAAAATTGGAGTCAATCCTTTCAAATGCTGCCACTGCTCTATCAGCTAAGTTTATGTAATATTCTAAATATTTGTTGTCATTTTAATAATCTTCACAGTATCTTCACCACGAGTAGTTTCCTTCTCAAGAAACCACTTTCTTTGCTCATCCGTAAAAAGCAACTCCTTGTCCAGTAGTTCCATCATGAGATTGCAGCAATTTAGTCACATCTTCAGGCTCCACTTCTAATTCTAGTTTGTTTCCTATTTCCACCATATCTGCAGTTACTTCCTCCACTGAAGTCTTAAGTCCCTCAAAGTGATCTATGGGGGCTGGAATCAACTTCTTCCGAATCTCCTATTAATGTTGATATTTTGAACTCTTCCCATGTTCTTAACGGCATCTAGAATGGTGGATATTTTTCAGAAAGTTTTCAATTTACTTTGCCCAGATCCATCAAAGGAATCAATATCTATGGCAGTTGTAGAACTACGAAATGTATTTTTTAAATAATAAGACTTGAAAGTCAAAATGACTGTTTGATCCATGAGCTGCAGAATAGATGTTGTGTTAGCAGGCATTAGAACAACATGAGTCTTCTTGTACATCTCCATTGGCACTCTTGAATGACCAGGTGCATTGTCAATGAGTGGTAATATACTGAAAGGAATCATTTTTTTTCTAAGCAGTAGAACTCAACAGTGAGCTTAACATATTCCATAAACCATGTTGTAAACAGATGTGTTGTCATCCAGGCTTTGTTGTTCTATTTATAGAACACAGGCAGAGTAGACTTAGCATAATTCTTAAGGGACCTACGATTTTTGCAATGCTAAATAAGCACTGGCTTCAACTTAAAGTCACCAGCTGCATTAGCTCCTAAGACAAGAGAATCTGCCTGTCCTTTGAAGCTTTGAAATCAGGCATTGATTTCTCCTCTCTAGCTATGAAAGTCCTAGATGACATCCTCTTCCAATAGAATCCTGCTTCATCTACCTTGAATATCTATTGTTTAGTGTAGTCACCTTCATGAATTATCTTAGCTAGATCTCCTGTGTAACTTGCTGGAGGCAGCAGCTTCTACATCGGCACTTGCTGCTTCACCTTGCACTTTTATGTGATGGAGATGACTTTTTTCCTTAAATCTCAGGAATCAACCTCTGCTAGATTCAAACTTTTCTTCTGCAACTTCCTCACCTCTTTCAGTTTTCACAGAATGGAAGAGTTAGAGTCTTGCTCTGGGTTAGGCTTTGGCTTAACAGAATGTTGTGGCTGATTTGATCTATCCAGACCACTAAAACGTTCTTCCTATTGGCAATAAGGCTGTTTGGCTTTCTTATCATTCGTGCGTTCCCTGGGGTAGTACTTTTAATTTCCTTCAAGAACTTTTCCTTTGCATTCACAATGTAGCTGTTTGGGGCAAGAAGCCTAGCTTTCTGCCTATCTTCACTTTCCATATGCCTTACTCACTAAGCTTAATCATTTCTAACTTTTGATTTTAAGTGAGAGATGTGAGACTCTTCCTTTCATATGAACACTTAGAGACTGTTGTAGGGTTATTAATGGTCCTAATTTCAATATTTTTGTTTCTTGGGGAATAGGGAGGGCTGAGGAGAGGGAGAGGAACAGAGTTATGGCTAGTTCGTGGAGCAGTCAGAACACAGAAAACATTTATCAATTAAATTAATTGCCTTATATGGGGGCAGTCCTTGGTGCCCCAAAACAAATTAACAATAGTAACGTCAAAGACTGCTGTTCACAGATCACCATAGCAAGTAAATGGTAATTTAAAAGTTTAAAATATTGTGAGAATTATCAAAATGTGACAGAGACACGAAGTGAGCCAATGCTGTTGGAAAAATGGTACTGATAGACTTGCTTGGTGCAGGATTGCCACAAACCTTCAATACGTAAAAAATGCAGTGTCTGAGAAGTGTAATAAAGGTGTATCTGTACAAGTTTCATTCACTCTGCTTCATCCTCTGTCATTGATTTATTGACTTTGTTTACGGTATCTTTGGCCATACAGAAAGTTTCAACTGTAATGTCTAATTTATCAATCTGTTCTTGTAGGGTTTGTACTTTGTGTGTCTTGTCTAAGAGATTCATCCTTGGCTTGAAGTAATAGTGCTCTTCTTTATTGTTTGTTTATTGTATTTGTTGTTTCAAATTTACTTCTAAAATGTGGGACTTAGAAATTAATTTATAGTATGTTGTGTGAGTTAGGGATATAATTTTCTGCTTTTCAATATGGATAGTCCAATTATCCATTTACTAAACAGTCAATATTTTCTCCACTTACTTTTAATGTCACCTCTATCATACAGAAAGTTGTCTTATATCTGTAGGTGATAGTTTCTTTCTGATGTATTTGTTATCCTTGCACTAACACCGCAATTATTTCCATTTTTATAACATCATTAGTATTGGTGAGATCACCACTTGTAAATATCTACCAAAATCTTGCTGGGAATTTGATTGGTTTATGTTGAATTTATGGACTGATTTTGGGAGATATGACACTTTTATGGTATCGTCTTCCCATTCATGAAAAATATCTCTCAGTTTATTTAGTTCTGACTTATAGTCATCACAAATTTTTTATAATATCCTACATAAAATTCTCCTATTATATTTAGCTACATTTATATACAGATTATAACTTTAGTTGCTATTTTTAACAGGATCGCTTTAAAATTTCAATTTCTATTTGACTTTTACAGGTGAATAGAAACACTGTTGATTTTTTTGTATTCCTTTCTTATACATATCAAATCATAAAACTCCCTGAGGGGTTCTAATATTTTGCATTTGTTGTTTTTAATTGTTTATGCAAGCAGTCTAGTCATTATGAAAATTTGTAACTTTTAATAAGAATTATGACTTAGACTTTTTATTTACTTATTGCATTGGCTAGAACTGTCCACTCTATTTAGCCACCAACCATATATGGCTATTGAAATATGTCAGTTAAATTTAAATAAAATTAACTACTCAGTTCCTCAATTGCTATAGAGATATTTCAAGTGTTCCATAGCCACATGTGGCTACTGGCTACCATATTGTACAACATAGAAATAGAACATTTCCATCATCACAGGAAGTTTAGTGGGCAGTCCCAGGCTAGAACCTTCAGTGTAATAAGGAATAACACATACAAGATTCCTCACTATATTAATTTCATATTGCTGTATAACTAATTATCACAAACTCTGTGGCTTAAAACAGCACAAATTTATTATCTCACAGTTTCTGCAGGTCAGATACCTGAGCACAGAGCACAGTGTGATGGGATTCTCTAATCAGTGTCTTACTAGGCTGATATCAAGTTGTGGACCAGGGGTGCACTTCTCACCAAGATAGTGACATCTTCCAAGCTGACTGGTTCTGGCAGCATTAATTCCTTTGCGATTGTAGGAATGAGGGCCCCAGTTTCCTACCAGCTATTGCCCACGACTACTTTCAGCTACCTGAAGCCACGTGCAGTTCCTTGCCATGTGGCCCTCATGGGCAGTTTACAACATGGATGTCTGACACAGTGGTATCGTATAGTATGAGTTAACCACGACGTGCTTATACATTCTCCTCTGTGGGTTGTTTACAGTTTGGGACTATTATAAATACATCTGTGAACATTCTTATATTAGTCTTTTAAACATATATTTTTATCTAGCTTGGATAAATATGTAGAAATGGAATGTTTAGGTCACAAGGGTATGGATGTTTAATTTCCTTAAGCTTATCAACGGCCAGTTTTTCAAGGTAATGGTACCATTTTATATTCTCATCAGGATTGTATAAAGAAATAATTCCTTTTTAAATCCTTTAAGATTGTTCTATTATTCGTATTGCTTCAAGAATAAATTTTCCTAGTTGTTCAATTTGGGACTACCTTTTATCGCATATATTACACTTATTTTTCTTCTTGTACTTTAAAACTTTAATTTTTATCTCATTTGAGTGGTAGTTATCCCCTCCTCATCTAGCAGTTTTGTAGCCCCTACCTAGCCTCCTGGAGGCCTCATCTTTGAAACAGTTTTTATTGTGACTCTCAGCCCCTGAGAGTCATATACTAATTGAAATGTATCTGGTGTATTTACCAGCTTTGCTAAAGTCTATTTGCGCAACTCTCTCTGCTTTCTTCAGGTTCTTCAGGTAGAGGTTCAAACTTTAGACTGGGCAACAATTTCGACTCTTTTCAGCATCCTTTCCCTGGAGGGCTAGAAGGACAGAAGCCACTGATTCTACCTTCAGTCTGGCTCTGGTCCCCTGACATGTGTGGCCTATTTTCCATTTTATTTAATCAGAAGGAAAAAAAACTCCAGGCCACCTTTTCCTGGGTTCATTTCCAAGAGTCCAGTAAGCACACAGAGTTAGCTGTCAGTCACTGTTCTTTTTATGTTCATTGTATTTCATGTTAATACATTGTCCTTGGAGATGTATAGCTTGCTCTCATACACAGGTATGCCTTTTAAATGTAATTAAACATTTATTTCTATCATTGCTGTTTGTTTGGAGTTGCAAGTAGTTGATTAACGTTTGAAGTCTCAGAATCATCTTGACTGGAATGTCTGTGAAGTTTTTAACTTTAGCTATCGAAATTAATATAATTATGTTCATGATGATTGAAAATGTATATAAGGGAAATACATAATCAACCAAAATCTTCTCATACAAATTTACTTATGTTTACCTGGAAAATTTCCTTATCTTTGTTCTTACTTATGACTCTTTGCATCACTTACACAGAATCATAAATGGAGAACATTGATAAGATAGACATTCTGAAAAAAAAAAGATAGATATTTTGTTTTGATTTATTTTTATTAACCAATTTAATGGCATGAAGACTCAGAGTGTGAAATACGTTTTCAATTATTGTTTTCTTACAGCAGTGACGTAATTGCACTTATCCCTTTATATTCGCTTTCCAAAGACCCCTTATAGCCAATAATAAATACTTTCATAACAGCTAGCTATGATTATGATATACAGCCTGTATAGAGGTTAAACCAATGATTTTGATGAAACAGCTATACATTAATCATCTTGTCACAGAGAACCATGATTAATAAATTGCCGTAAATGGTTTACCCTGATGGTTTTTTAAAATGAAACAGTTATATGAGGTAACAACTGAAATGAATGTTTAAAAGTCCAGAGAGAAAATTGGTTTACATTTGCTATACAAATATTTCAATACAATCCACTTAAGTTTTATTGATTTCTTGCAACATTGATATCGTGGGAAAGCCCTTCTAGGTACTATTATCCATTTCAAGAAGGTGAAGGTGAACAAGATTTCAATGGACTGAGAGAACTAGAATTCATTACCTTCATAGCTATTACTACTAAAGACTTCATAACATAAAGTCTAATGGAATACTTTTGAGAAACAAAAAGTATGGGTGAACAAATAAAGATAAAGAAAGGGGGAAAAGACTGTCCAATTCAGTAAATATTTCCAGCCCTACTGGAAAGTTGAGATGCTGGCTAAACAACTTAAAAATTTCATTTGAGTTTTTTGAAAATATTTGGAGACCAAAATCAAAAATTTTCACTAGAGTCACAGTCTAGTAGAAAGGAATACAGTAGAAATAAATGGATTAAATGCTCTACAATTGAAATAATAAAAATTATTTAAGACCTCGAAAGTATTAAAGGTAATGAGTAAATGACAAAAATTCTAGTGGAGAATGCATGGCAGAGATATTAGTCCTCACTAGACACGTGTGAGCTCAAGCTTCAGGTATAGCAACTACAGCTTTGGCTCAGGAGTACATTGCTGATGATTCCCCAAATGATGCAAAAGTACAAATTATGGATAACCTACTGGAAGGTGCCTTTATAACTAGCTGGAGCAGAGATCAAAGCAGGATGTTGGGAATTTGGAGAAATCAAGTGTAACACTCTGTTAGTGGGTAGTACTCATGAGAGAAGGTGCATCCTGTGTTCCTGTGTCCCATGGTCAATTCAATATTGGCCTGCATCAGAGACACAAAGCTTAAAGTAGAAAAAGAATTAAGAAGCTGATGTTACAAGGGAGTGTCAAGTAAGACTTCAAAATAATAGATGCCCTGAGGGCAAAATTCTAGTTTCTTTGGAAGATGGGTATGTTTCAAATAACACTTAATGAGAGATGATTATACATTAGCAGCCCTTTTTTTGTCTTCTCGAATGGTAGGCAGAGTAGTGGCTACACAAATAGATTCATGTCCTAATCTCCAAAATCTCAGAATACATTATTTTATATGACAGATGGACTTTTCAGATGAGACTAAGTTAAGCATCTTCAAATGGGAAAATTTTCCTGGATGTATCTGGGTGGGCCCAATATAAGACCCTTACAGGGATCCTCATAAGAGGGAGGCAGGAGAGTCAGACTCAGAGAAGAATGATAGAAAAGCAGATGTTGAAGTGATGCAATCAAGTCAAGCAATGCAGTGGCCTCTTAAAGCTGAAAAAGGCAAGGAACAGGTTCTCTCCTAGGGCTTCCAAAGGAATACAGTCCTGCTGACTCGCTGTAGAATTTTTTTTTTTTTTGCGGTACGCGGGCCTCTCACTGTTGTAGCCTCTCCCATTGCAGAGCACAGGCTCCGGACGCGCAGGCCCAGAGGCCATGGCTCACGGGCCCAGCCGCTCCGCGGCATGTGGGATTTTCCCGGACCAGGGCACGACGAACCCGTGTCCCCTGCAGCTGCAGGCAGACTCTCAACCACTGCGCCACCAGGGAAGCCCTCGCTGTAGAATTTGACCTCCAGAACGATAAGAGAAAAATTTGTGTTGTTTTAAGACATGAAATTTTTGGTAATTTGTTACAGCAACAATAGGAAACTAGCACAAATATGTAGTCATACTTTCCCCAATTGACTTGATCTCACAGATCAAATATTCTACAAACCTAGGACAAATTGATCAGTCTTGTGATGAGGCTGAAAGCCACATTTTGTCTGTCCACCTTTCTTTCTTCATATTCTGCTTTCATCTTAACCAGAGTCTGGGAACTTTATCTTTCCTGTGATAATTTCTCTGGGAGCTAAGATTAACTTTTTCTAATTTTACTATTTGCAGAACCAGCTTTATGATAGTATTATATGCTCTATGAAGAAGTAAAATACATGAGATTCTCTGGAGAGACTGATTGGTTGCATCTACCCTTGCTCTACACAGAGAATCTGAATGAGACCCCTATCCAAAACTAAGAACTAGAAGTTGGTTAGAAACAAACAGCTCCTTACCCTCCTTTAGGTTTTAATAATGTTAGGCTTTTCATATCTTGAACTTTGACAATAATAAAGTGATTACATTTTTGGATTTTAATTTCTGCCTTGATATTTGGTGATGAGAAGGGCATTACCATTTTCAACTTTGGATCATTTTATGAAACATCAGTTCAATATCAAGGTAACTGATGTTATGAAAAGATCTCTATAAAAAATACAGAGAACTATCTTGGACCATGCATTAGTCTGCTCGAGTTGCCATAGAAAAATACTATGTTCTTAGTGGATTAAACAACAGAAATTTATTTTTTAACAGTTTGGAGGCTGGAAGCACAAGATCAGAGTGCCAGCATGATGAGGTTCTAGAAAGGGCTCTCTTCCTGGCTTATAGATGACCATGTTCTCATCATGTCCTCACACGGCACAGAGAGCACATGAGCAAGCTCTCTGTTGTCTCTTCTTATAAAGGAACTAATACCACATCATGACAATCCCACTCTCATGACACCATCTAAGTACCTCCCAAAGCCTTATCTCCAAATACCATCAGTTTGAGGGTTAGAGCTTCAACACATAAATTTTCAGGGGATACAAACATTCAAACCATATGGTCCATAACAAACCATATGGCTGGGCACTATTTGAATTTGAACTTAGAATAAGGATGAATTTTCAATTTGAGGTACAGTGGGAACATGTATTTACTTTAATTAATACATTTGCCTTAACAATATCAAAGCCTTTTGTGTCAAAAATCTGAACTGTTCAATAATGGGTGCTAGAAAATGCATAAAAGATCAGTGGGTGGTATTTGGTGTGAGGGCTACTGAAAGTGGAAACAGGATGTCCACGTAAGAGAGCAAAGAGCTTGTCAGGATTATGAGAGAAGTCCTTATTTTTCATTTCTCATGTTTCCCTTTGCGAGGAAGAATTGTCTCTTCACTCCCAGAAGGAAAACGAGGAAATTTTTTTAAAAAAGTCTAGCCTTTTCTTATCCAAACCTACTGCTCAGATGCTAAGTGAGATTGGGAGAAGGAACTGGATGCCTGCTCATGAGTCTTATCTGAGATCTCTCTTGTTAAAGCAGCTTATCCTCAGAAATTATGCTTTTTCTGCTTATGTGTGATACATTTATTAAGGTACTTTTGGAGGCATATTATTCTGGTAATTTAAGGATTATGAAAGCCTAGTTTTGGCTATAGATCCAAGCCATATTTTCCAGTTCAGCTTTATCAATAATAACTCATTATCTCAGTTTATCTGTGTCTTAGTCCAATCAGGCTGCTACAACAAAAATACCATAGACTGGGTGGCTTAAACAACAAACATTTGTTTTTCACAGTTCTGGAGGCTGGGAAGTCCAAGATCAAAGTGCAGGCAGATTTGGTGTCTGGTGCGAGCCTGCATCCTGGTTCACAGATTATCATCTTCTTGTTATGTTTTCACATGATAAAAGGAGTGAGAGAGCTCTGTGGGGTCTTTTTTATAAGGGGACTAATCCCATTCCTGGAGGTTCCACACTCATGACCTAACTATCTCCCCAAGACCCCAGCTCCTAATACTATCACATTGGGGCTTAGGATTTCCACGTGTGAATTTTGAAGGGACACATTCAATTCGTAACAATCTGGTTCTTTTGCTGCTTTTTCAATTTGTCTAGAAATTATATTGGAGACAAAAGAATGAATAGTTATCACTCCTAAAACTCGTTTCCTAAAATTTGTACATCAACAGGTTCTGCTGTAAAGAGAAGAATGTTTTATAATTACACAAATAAAAGCACCAGCCTAATTTTTGCTGAACTGTCTTATAGTGCCATGTTGTTCCTTGTAAGAGTAATAATACTTCATATTTGTTCATCTTTTCCAGTTTTTAAGTTGATTATACATCTTTTCTCCCCTGATCTTTCTAGACCTTGTAATATAAGAAGGCAGGTATTTTGCCTCATTTTATACATGAGGAAATGCAATTTTGGAGACTCTAAAAGTGGCATTGTAAGAACTAGAAAATGATTGAGATGGAAAATGGAACTCACACTTGTAACTCTGAGTTCACTGCCCATTAACTCATTAATAAATTAATTCAATAAACTCGATTGATTGTCGGGCACTGTTTAAAGTCCTACAGATATATTGATGAGCTAGAGAGAAATAATAACTGCTCTTACAGAATGTTTACAGTCCATAAGGAAAAAACAGACCACAACATTTTTTAAGTCAATAAAGTTAAAAATGTGCAATCATAGGACAAGGTTGTCATGAGATCATGACATGAATCAGCATGTCATGAGATCATACAATAGAGAATACTTAAGCCAGCCTATACCTTTGACACTTCTCTAAATAATAGAATTTTAATGCTGAAGATGTATCCAAAGGTCATCACTATTAAACATAAAGGATCAGAGTAGCTACTATTTCTATCTAACAAAAACTATACAAAGAAACTCTGATCATTCTTCATTTTTTTCATTCATAAAACTATTCAATACAAAGGATACAAAGATGAATATGACATGGTTTCTATCCTCAAAGAATTCACAACCTTGTGGAAGAGACAGATATGTAAGTGTATAATTGCAACAAAATATGGCACATTTTAAATTAATTTTTGTGCTTTGGAAACACAGAGGAGAGTATGGAAAAGTATCTGGGAGTATCCAGAGAGGTATCACTAAGAAAGTAAATTTTGAGTTAGTTCTTGAAAGATATGTAAAAATTGGTCAAGTAAAGATGATGATGAAATATACAGAGAGACAGAATGTGAAAAGACAATCTACTGTTAGAGTCATGATATATGCAGAAGATGGGAAATGTTTACTTTGTTTTCACTGCTGGATACTTCGAAGGAATATTTAAAGAGGTCCAGAGTTCTATGGGGAGTTATTCTGAGATGAGATTGCAAAGACAATATGATTATAACCTTAACAAGGATGCAACAGGGAGCCATTAAAGCTCTTTAAATATAGGATTATTATGAAGATATTTTAGGATTCTGCATTGTAGGTGGGTTGTAGTAGAAAGACTCATGCAGGGAGACTAATTGGGAAGCTGTGGCAATAGTTCAGTCAAGAGACAGTGAGGGACTTTACAAAGGAAGTCAATGAGTGTAGATAATAGAGGCAGAATTTAGGACAGTTTCTAGAAGAATTTTCAGCACTTTAGTGCTTGTGATGAAGAGAACTTATGATTAATGCCCAGTTGCTACAAACATTTTAGGTAGAATAGATACTCAGGTATGGGGTTGTGGCTACTGTATTAATTTAATTAAATGAAACCACTGAATATTTAGTGATACCAATAATAGATTTTTCCAGAGAGCAAACTGCATCAGTTCAAAGCTTCTAGAATATATGACTTGGTTGAACTGAAGTTGAACTTCAAGATTTGAAGGATAAGAAGATATATGGGTTTCAACAATGGAATTACATTGTATCTTTAGAGACTAAATATGGTCTAAGTATAGGAGTTTTGGAGAAGACAAGTGTCTAAAAAATGTAAACAAATAGAATAACTAGTCTTTGGTTAATCTTACTTTAGGGTGACTAGTGTTCTAAATTTAAATATTTTATTTTACTAAGATGAGTACATTCTTTGTTTTTATTAGATAGGATATAAAATTTACACAACTTATGTGTAAAGAATGCAGTTTATTGCATTTCTTTTATACTTTATTTTTTTTCAGTTAATCGAATAAGTTGCTATTTTTAGGAAAAATATTTGTACTGTGTGGCCAAAATCAGAAATAGTAATTTAAGCACAGAATTGGTGATCCTCACCGTTTTATTTAATGTATTCTGTTGATCTCCTAAAGGTAAAGAACCATCATATGCTTATACTATATAAATATAATGAATTTCTGTAAATTATTTAAAAATAAAATTTTAAAAATTGGATATTAAAGTCACATAAATAATTATTAATTAATAACACAAAATATTGTGACAATGAATATGTAAACAACTTCATGCTAAGATAAAAATTTAAAACTAAAAAGAGTATTTTCATTTGTGTCTCTGTAAAGTGCAAAAATATAATCATATAAACGTAGGGAACTTAGCAAATAGATGACAATAGCTTTTAGAAATAAATTTTCCACTTTCTAAAAATGAAATTACTATAACAGTTGTAAAATCCTAGTGGTAGATTTTCAACAACATAATCCCATGACCGTTTCCATCTATTTCTAAGAGTGTGGTTTTTAAAGAGACTCATTTTAGTTTAGCAGGAGATATTCGTTGAATCACACATAAATTATCATCAGAAATACCTATCCTATTTTAAGCTCAGGTGAGGTTCAAAAGGAGTGCATGAGAGGGCAGGGGTAAAAATTCACAAGAGAGCAAATCTGCTAAGAGTGCAGCTTCTGGAATCAGAAAGACTCAGGTCCCATGCCTGTTCTAGCACTTTCTGGCTGCGTGGCCTTGAGAATTTAACACTTCACGCCTAATCTCCTATTTGTAGAATGAGCCTACTAATAGTAACTCACAGGAATGTCATGAAAATTAATGATATGAAAGAAGTACATATATTGGTATAGTACCTGGTACCTTGTAGGTGTTCATTAATAGTAGTCAGCAATGCAACTTATAGTATTTTGCTTTTTTTAAATGACAAATAAAGTGGAAGAGAGGCAAAGGAAGAAAAGCACATAAAAATAGCAGTGGAAAAAGACAGATCACCCATGAAAGAGTCAATTATTTTGATAACAGACTTGTCAAAAGCAACAATGAAAGGCAGAAAATAGTAAAATATTTTTGAACTACTGTGAGAAAACAACTGTCTACCTAAAATTAGGTACTCAATAAAAATATTTTCAAGGACAAGGACAAAATAAAGAATTTTTAGATGAATAAATCTTGAGTGCTTATTGCCAAGGATCTTTCAATAACAGAAATTCTAAAGATTGCTATTTAGGGAGAATGAAAATGATCCCAGAAAGAAGACTGAGGTGGTTAAACATGAAGAACAAACAAACAAAAAATTGTTAATCAGGTACATATATATCTATAAAAAGTCTATATGTGATGATGATGATTATGATGTCTAATTTATAGGGTTAAAATATCAGAAAAAAAAAGCCTTGATGACAAAATAATGTAAATCCAGTTGCACAGTGTCTATCTGCCTGATAGTGTATGCTTCATTAGATTTCTTCCTGTTTCTGTCTTACTAACTAAATAAAATACTTTTATTCAAAATTCAACATCATTAGTAATTAGGATAACTCAAATCAAAGCCACAATGAGATAATAAGGGATATAATTTTAAAGGTAAATAATAAGTGTTGACAATGATAGATAAAATGTGATATATCCATACAATGGAATATTATTCTTCCAAATAAAGGACTGATGTACTGACATATAGCATTACATGGATGGACCTTGAAAACATTATGCTAAGTCTAAGAAGCCAATTTCAGAAAGAAAGTAGATATTTTATGACTGTATTTATATGAAATACCCAGAATAGGAAACTCTATAAGACAGAATACAGATTAGTGGTTGTTCAGGGCTGGGGAGGTTGGAGGAACTGTGCAGTTTTTGCTAATGAGTATTTTTTTTTATTAGAGTGGTCAAAATGATCTAAAATTGACTGTAATAATGGTTGCATAACTCTGAATATAATCACGATCATTGAACTGTACATTTTGAAATGATGAATTATATCATACATGAATTATATGTATATATTACATTCTCAATAAAGCATACATACATTTAAATATATTAGTTTTTTCATAAAAATGAAAACAAATTGTCAATGCACTTACAAAATGTTCAATCATACAAAAAGAAACATAAGATAACAATGAAATAATATTTAGCGCCAACTAGATAGGCAAAACTTAATAAATCTGATAACAATAAGTGTTGTTGAAAATGGGGATCAAGTAGAAAGATTATTGCCAGGGGCTGGGAGAAGGGGAGAATGGGGAGTTTGCGTTGAATGGGTACAGAGTTCCAGTTGGGAAACATGAAAAAGTGCTGAACATGAATGGTGGTGATGGTTGTGATACAATGTGAATGTAATTAATGTCAGAGAACTGTACACTTAAAAATTGTTAAAACGGTAAATTTTGTTATGTATATAATAATAATACATTTTTTAAAAAGCAGAAAAAAAGAAAAGGAAGGAAGGAAGGGGGAAGGAAAGAAGCAAGAGTGAAAATCGATGGAAATTTTTATCCACTGGTGACCACAGTGTATATCAGAAAATAAACTAAAAAGCTGAGAACCAGATTGAGAACCTGGTATGTGATGTAGAAACCTTCCCCTCCTATTTCTATCTTCCCACTTCAGCTCATATGTGGTGGACTCACTGGCTTGTTAAGCACCAGAGTGAATGCTTCACTGCCTGTAGCTACTGAGGAAAGTTTTCTCTCTTTCTTATTCAAGGAAGGATCACTGAATTGAAATCAGCGACCCATAGACTTATCTCTCTCTGACTTTGTTCTGTGGACTTTGCTGTCCTTAAGCAAGCATGCTTTGTGCCTTCACTTTCTATCCTCATTTATTAAGCCGATTGTGGAAGGTTAATGAGGGGATACAAGCTGATACCCTCATTCAGGTATACAATGCTGATACCCTCATTCTCCACCTACAGGTATCCCTCTCATTGGCCTGAATTGTGCGGCATCAGAGTTGAATAATATTCTAATTCTTGGATTTCTGAGTTGCATCTAGAACTAAAAAGAAAAACAATAGCTCTGGTATTAGAGAAATCAAGGAGAGTAACATCGATCTTTCCCTTCCTATTGCAAGAGGACTGACAAAAAATTAGCCATAAATTTCTTTCTGGTTCATCAAGAAAAACATAAAGCAACAAACACAATTCTATTTTGACTGTGAAGTTTAGAGAGAAAGAGAGCAATTTGGCTAAAGTATTGTGCTTTTGTTCCTATGTATTCTCATTATTGACACATTCATTGTGTTGTAAGAAATTGAAATACTTACTTCTTATAATGTTGCTTGGACCCAATACATTTGGAATTAAACAAGAGATTTAAAGAAAAAAATAGCCATTAAATATCTACTAATATCTGTCAGAAGGATATCTCATTAGAGTCAGTAAGTTTCTTTTCAAGAGTTTTAGCATATTTCCCACAGGTGAGGTTTATAGGGTAGTAAAAATACAGATGAAAATAGAAAGTGACCTTGAAATAGTAAAATAAATAAATTAAAATTTTTTTAAAATAAAAGTGAGGCAGTGTTTGAGTTTTAGCTAAAATTCTATCGCTAACTAATAATGGGATCTTGGAAAATTTGTTAAAGCTACGTAGGTTGCAAAGTGATCTGTTAGATTGGAAGATATCTAGAGCTGCTTCCAGTTTTAGTTTCATAGTCTTTACAATTTTGTCAAGTATCCAAGTTGATGCTTTCCACAAAGTTAAAATCTACACCTTAGGAAATAACTGCAAGACTGCCATGTTTTCAATCTATTATTTGGAGCTCTGTAGACAAAACTTCAATCATCAAGCAAATTAGTTTATCCTCATTTCTCAAGCAATAAAAATGCTGCTTTGCATAGAATCCATTGTTTCTATACTTCAAAATCATGCTTATGTTTGACTTCCCACTATGACAACACATTCACTATGAATAACTTAGCTTTTTATTCTCTTTCTTCCCAATCTTTCTGATCTAGTCCTTTGTTGTAATAAAGGACCGATCAATAAAAGAATGCTAAGACTGCCTTATATGGTTCATCCCTAAAAAGAACTTTAGAAAAGAAGCGCATTTAGATTTTTTTCCAGAGTTTTTTATCTCTCGCTGGAGATTGGAAACAGAATTAACTGCGCTCAGTAATATCCTCCATAAGATGTATAGTCCATAGAGTTATGTTTAGTCTAATGACATCCCTCAGGGCTGGAATGAGATTCTCTTCATTTTGGAGTCTCCACTATCTAGCACCAGGCAAAAAACATGACAGATTTTTCTATAAATGTGTGTTGAACCGAATTTAAAGGAAGGGATCAAGGAAAAGAATTAAAAAAAAAAAAAAAAAACTTCAAATTAATTGGGCTAGACACTTTGTGAGTACTTTACAAAAGTTATCCCACAAAGGTTACCAACTTTATGTAGATATTTTCAATAAACACACCGAAGCTGCATTTGTTCAGGGAAAAAGGACCCTATTCTCATGGATTTCATTAACGTGTTAGAGCAAAGCCTCATATCTCTGGCTTGATAAACCAGTTTCCCCTCAGATTCAAGGTTTTGTCCCATGTTCACTCTACCTCATAATCTGCCTGTAACTCAAGGTTTTCCATAAGCACTTTGGACTTCATTAGAGGGTAGAAAAATAAAACTTGTAGGTTAATAGAAATGAATGTAGTACATGCAATTTTAGAATTATTTGTAAAGTTGTAGAATTCTCAATTTATAAGAACTTGACTTTGCCTTCTTTGAGTGTTAATCGGTAACAATCTTTTTCAAAGGAATCAAAGAATAGATAGTGAAAAATGAGTACGGTTCATTCAATCCCAGCAGCATTTTAAATACTGGCTGAATATACAGCCATGACAGGACCACAGATTTAAGTTAAAAAAAAAAAAAAAAAAGGCATTGTGAAAATGAAATACTGAATATACCAAAGTTTTATCAGGTTAGTACTTCGTTCCAAGTACATTCTCTTTTGGCCTATAATTTATAGAATCATTTGTGGAATATTTGCTTCAGTTGAAGTGTCAATGTATTCTGCAGGAACTTTCTATACAAAGGGCATCACATTTACACTCCTGAGGATCTACAACAAATATATATAGAGCGGCTTCTATGTGCTGAGTATTGCTTTAGGGTTAAGCCCTGGAGATAAAGCTTCAACTGCACTTGAGAGCCACACTCTAGTAAACTACACTCAAATAGGGAGATATAAACCTCCGAAAAGTAAATAAAATGTGTACAATTAAAACTAAAAATAACATAAACAGATAAATAGGATATATTCAGTAAAAAAATAAACCAAGTCTATGGAAAAAAAATTGATCGATGATTTAGAAAGATAGTGACTAAGAAGGTCTTCTCTGGGCTTCCCTGGTGGCGCAGTGCTTGAGAGTCCGCCTGCCGATGCAGGGGACATGGGTTCGTGCCCCGGTCCGGGAAGATCCCACATGCCACGGAGCAGCTGGGCCCGTGAGCCATGGCCGCTGAGCCTGAGCGTGCTCCGTAACGGGAGAGGCCACAACAGTGAGAGGCCCGCATACCGCAAAAAGAAAAAAAAGGTCTTCTCTGAAGAGGAGTCAGCCATGTGAAGATCTGGTGAAAAACCATTCTAGGCAGAGAAAAAACCAAGTGCCAAACCTCAAGTACAGACTAGATTGATCTTGTTTGAAATACAGAAATACCAGTGTTCCTGGAATTTCTCATGTGAGAGGAAGGGAGGTTGGAGATGAAGGAGGCACAGATAAATCAGGTCAGGGACCTCCCCTTTCTAGGCAAAGGGGAGGAAGGTGGATTTTACTTGACTTGAATTACAATGGGAAACCATTGAAGTAGGGTACATTCCAAGCATGGGGGAGGGGTGAGGAGCCTCCAATTGCCCAGGTCCAGCTGGAGGGTAAACCAGTGACCACATTCTCTTGATGACCTCCTCCAACAATATGATTGTTATTCTGTTTCCAAAACTGAGGCAAGTACTAGCATCACTATGGCCCAAATGTATCAAGGGAAGTGTAAAGAATCTCCTTTCTCTGATTTTCATGCTAATATAAGAAACTAACAATCATGTGTGATAGAGTCACAGAGCAGAAGATGCAGACAAAAAGCATGTATATTTAACTGAGTACTATATAACTGGCATTTAATCAGGTGCTTTGAATGCATTACCTTATTTAATTTTCACAGTAATCCTGAGTTAGGTATATTTCTTCATTTGGAAAATAAAACAGAGATCAAGCATCTTGACCCAAGGCATACAATCGATACATGTCAGAGCCAGAATTCAAACTGTGTCTGTCTCCAAAGTAAAAACTCTTAACCAGTAAGTCATGCTGTTTCCATGATCATAAAAAGAGAGGTAAAGTGATAGAAAAATGAAAAAAAACAGTCACTAGTATCCCAGAGTGGCTTCGCTACATCTAAAGCATTGACAGAAACTGACTCAAAATTAGCCATACTTTTAAGAGGATAGCAGTTTCTCAAATAAAATTTAATGTAACCTACTTTTGTGTTTGATAATATCAAGTTTCTTTTCTCAGTAAGGTCAAAAGACCTAAAAGATCCTTAGTCCTAATAGACTTAGAGTACCTCTGAGTAATATTTATGAATGCATCAATATAGTGTCAAAGTTTAAAAATTAATCAGCTGGATTTTTTTTTCACAAAAATACCAAATGACTTACTTATTGCTTTTGCCTAATTATCTGTTCTGTCCTACTGGTTTGACAAAATTGGCCTTTTATTTTGGCATAAGGTAAACAAGTATTAATAAATTATAGGAAATTGAAGCCTCCAAGCCATATTTCAGAAGCAACAAGTTCTTTTCATTCATTTATAACCAACTGCAGTGGGATATATCCAGCAGGTGAGAGGCCATTACCTACAAGCAGATTAATCACATTAAATATCATGCTTTTATGTACCATTCAAAATATTGCCTGAATAAATCACTTTCAGTATCGGTTAGAAAATAGGTGAACTGTAATAGTTAGCATCTCTAAAATTTTCAGGGATAGCCCTTAGTTTCCTTTCCTCTTGTAGGGATGGTCGAATTCAAACAGACCACAGCTATAAAATAACACTAGAGAAAATTCACAACTGGCACCAGGACTAATATAGTGTTAGTATGGTGAACTAACACTAACCATGAGTATGGTGAATACTAAATATAGGTATGGTGTGACTGCTAGAACCAGAGCTCATAAGTATGTGTAAAAGTCACAGGTCCTCCCTTAAGAAGCTCCCACAAAGTATGAGCTTGTCACCTCTGAAAAAGCCATAGAACCTGATGATAGATGAAAAATCAGTGATCAGAGTTAACATCACCAATATTGGTACAAACCAATCATATGTGCTTCTTGGTGCAATGCACTGACGATCCAGCATGAGGTCAGTGGTTTTCTTGCCCGAAATTCATAACCTGAACTAGAGAGGAAAACATCAGACAAACCCAAAGTGAAGGAGATTCTACAAAATAACTGGCCTGTGCTCTTCAAAAATGTCAAGATCAATAAACACAAAGAAAAGCTGAAGAATTTTTCCTGATTAAATGAGAATAAACAAATACAGTTACTGAGTGCAATGGGTAATCGGATTGAGTCCTGGACCAAGAAAAAAATGAGTATAGAGGACATTATGGGAGAAATTGATGAAATTTGAATAGGGACTGTGGATTAAATATGAAATGATGTAAGATATAGGATGATGTAAGAACATGTTTTTGTTCTGTAAAATTCAACTACTTCTATAGAAGTATTTAAGGTCAAAGGAGCCTGGTGTCTCTAACTTGCTCTGGAATGGTTCAAAAAAAATGTACTTATGTTTTGATTTACATGAATATACATAGTTTTTGTCTTACAAAAATGGGATTAAGTACACTGTTCTGCAGTTGGGTATTTTCACCTGACAAGTATCTTGAAGATATTTTCTTGTTAGGGATACGTAATCTTATTTTATTCCTTTTAATTGTGCCATTGTATTTTATAAGCATTGATGACTAAGTAGTTTTGATTTTTCAATATTATATACAATATATGATTAACCTTTATTATGCCTGTATCTTTATAACCCTGTCCCAGTATTTCTGTGGGATTAGTTACTAGAAGTAGAATTATTAGATCAAATGATATAAGCAATTTAAATCCTGGTAAATGGTACAAGTCACCCTCCAAAAATTTGAATAATTTACCATAGTCTTTAACAGTGTATGAGATTTGCCTTCAGACTCCTCAACACTGGATATTAACCATTTATATTTTATCCAATTTATCTGCATTATTATTGGTTTAATTTAGCTTTTGCAGATTACTGATGAGGTTAAACATTTTTTAATGCATGTATTGGTCATCTGTACTTATTTCTATAATGTCTGTGCTTACCACTTGCCCATTTTTTTCTTTTGCCATTTTCTTGTTGAATCATAAAGCTTCCTGTGTATTATGATTATTACTCTTTTGCGGCATTTAAACTAAAAAAAAAAAAAAAAAAAGACTTTCTTCCATACTGTGCTTGTCCTTTACCTTTGTTTACGATGTCTATTAAGAATTTTAAGTTTTGTGTAGTGAATTCTTTATCTTTTATTTATGTATTATTGGTTTGATATCTTGTTTAAGAACTTTTTCCTATCCCTAAAAATAGCCTTCTACATTTTCTTCTATTACTTTAAAAATATTTACATCCTAATCTACTAGTAGTTTTTATATAGTATGAGGTAGTAATTGAAATCAAATTTTGTTTCCAAATAAATGTCCATCCCTATTTCATTTAATGCTTGCTTAATTTTACTTTCCTTACTAACTTGAAATTTAATCTTTTTCATATATTAAATTACCACATAGATATTGCCTGTTTCTGTTCTCCTTATTCAATATCATCTATGTAATTCTGAAACAATACTGTGTTATTTTAGCTCTGTGATATATTAAAGTTTATGTCAGAACAATACCCTCCCTCCATTCCCTGTCTTATACATGTGATGTAATAATTAAGAATACAGATTCCAGAGCCAGTCCTGATCATAGCACTTTCTGTCACTGGCATGTCAGTTGAACTTTCTGTACCTCCTATTCCTTAGCTGTAAAATTTGCAAGAGTATAGGATTACTACCATAATTATAGGATTGCTAAGATTATAGCATTATTATTCACTGTGATAAATAAATGAGTTAATACATGTAAAATTATTAGATCAGTATTTATCATATAATAAATACCCTATTGATGATGCCTATTACTATTACCCCCTTACATTTTATTTTTGAAAAATATGGTCATTCTTTTGCAATTCTTGCTTCATGTAAACTTCTGCATCAGTTTTCCAATTTCCATAAGTATTACCATGTACTTATATTTTGTTAGGGCAGTGAGCACTAGGTTAATTATACCTGAAATCCTTTTTGTGTAGCTTGGTATTACTGAATAATGGAGCCCTGTCTTCATATGAAAGTATAAATAGAGTCAAATATATCACTCCCTTTACTCTGGACTTTCTATGGTTAAAGCTGCCCCCTCCGACCACTGACGAACAGCTCCCAGGACGCTGAGAATGGTTTGAAAATCTCTGCTCTGGAATAAGTTTTGTCTTACTACACAATCTCTCAACACATGTATGTTTGTTTCAGTGAACTGTGACTTAGTTACTGTGTTTTATCATCTGAGAGGAGTTGCCATTTGGTGTGCTTCATAAGAAAATCATCTTTAGACGATATTCCAGAATTTGCAATTTCAGAAAAGAAAGCAATAAATGACCACCATTCCCATCTGTTCCAAGGCTGCATTTTACTAAAAAGGCATAATAATGTGCACCATATGAACGAATTTTTGTTTAACCAAATTCAGTAAAGCCTGTTTTTAGGGGTTCTCACTGTAACATATGGTTAGGTGAGATGATATTATAATTATATCCACATCGCTATGGTAAATATGCTAACTGCACTAGTCTTTTTTATAAAATACACTACTGGATTTTGTGGTCCAGTAGGACTGTTATTGGTTGTCTTCTTGATTTAATATAAATAGCTCCCTAAACTATAAGTAATCTAATAAGCTTTTTGTATTTTTATATTTATGTCATCACTTCTGTGAAGCTAAAAATGCAGTTCACTAGTCACTGTCATAACCGTAGTCCACTGAGTACAAGGAATGAAAATAGGCTGCATTTGTTCTATTGTTATACTTTGTTCGACCAAGTGACAGCATGAACTTGCATCTAAAACACAAGTTATTGTACACTGAAGGCCAAAACATAGGCTGGTTTTGGAGTATGAGCTAATAGTTCAGACGTGGGATAACAGTGAATGGCTCTCTGGGTTCCAATGAGTAGGGCAACTTTCCAGTTCATCTGAGAGAAGCACAGTCCAGCATCATCACAGCGATGTAGTCATCTGAGAGTCTTAGTAGCTCTGAAAGAGCACATTGCAGAGACTGTGGCTAGTTAGCCAGTTACTGAATGTTACACACTGCTTTGCCTGTGTGTTAATAAAAGGGAGCACAGATGGGACTATTGTTTTAGGAGGGTACCAATAGTGGGTATCCTGATGCATTGTGTAATCAAAATATACAATGTCACAGAAAAATATGGATGACTTTCAACAGAGGGCTATTATGTTGAGCCACGCTAGGTACTTTGAGCCACTTGTGTAGAAGAGTAAATTTCAATTATTCACCAGAGGTAGTCTCCTAGATGCCTTGTAATCATTGGATAGGTCATTATAAATATGACTCACATAACATGCATTTTGCTATGTAGAGATGAAAATCAATGGTTTTTAGTTGAACAATAAACAATAACTACAAGAGTTGAACTTAGAGTCTTTAGAATTCACTGAACTCTTTGAGCATTTTCTTTGCTCTAACCTACAGAAACACATATGCAATATGATTATATCCCCATGTGACATACAAGATAAATGAGTCTTAGAAGTGAATAGATTTGGCCAATATCACAACTAACAGTTTTGGAGCAAAATTTAAATTGGTTTGTCTAATTTCAAAGTCTTTAACCTAACTTGGAAAGAAAGACATAAAATCTTCTTCAGGTTTTACATTTGAGCTTGAGTCTAGGTACTTTTGTGTTTAATTTTCTAATCCTCAAATATATAGGGGCTTTTTTTGTCTATTTGTTATCAATGTCTAATTTAATAGCATAGTATCCAAGAAATATATTCTGTGTTATATTAATTTTTGAATAAAATTTTGATATGGAAAATTTGATTAATTTTCTATAAAGCTTCAATTGTAGAAAATAATTGAGAACATACAAAAAGATTCAGTTGCAAGGACTTTCTATACATTGTTCTTTATAAACACAAAAATTTTGAGGAAAAATATTGTTACGTGAGTTACGAAAAAAAGCACAAAATAGATCACTCTGTAGTTGTTAAAAATCATGATTCAAAGAAATTTAATAACATGGAAATACATTTTTAAATTAAATAAAAATAATACATTTTCAAAACATAAATTTAGTATGGTCTCATTGTGCGTGTATCTGGAAGGCAAAATTCAGAAATGTTAACATTATTGTTTGGCAAGATTGGGAATTATCTTTATTTTTTTTACTTTTCTGTATTTCTAAAGTTTCTAATATCTATTAGTTTTGTTTTTTTTAATATTGCTTTTAAAGCCTTATATTAATATAAACTATACACAGAACTAAAGTTTTAAAGTTCCTTTTGATTTGGTTTACCCTGACTTTTTAGGTCAAAGTAATGCAAATAGGAACTTTCATTGGCCCTGAAGAGGAACAGTTGAAACTTTTGGTTCAAAACACATCATAATTTCTGATATATTTAAAACAGACAACACACACATTTCCAAAAAATTTCTACTCCTACTGCTGAAAGTTGTTTCAATTGGCCAGATATACCCAGTCTGTACTACCCAATTTAATCAGAACTTTGGGTTACTAGAATTGCTTCAATACTACCCCAAAACTTTAAAACAAATGTAGACTTCTATTGTTAATTGATATTGTCTAGCAAACATTAATTGATATTATATCATAAAAATTTAATATAACAGTAGAAAATTTTCACAAAGTTCTGCAGAAGTTATATGCTGTAGAAGCCCAGTACAATTTTTCTTGGCATCTCTTCTTACACTGATTAATATTTCTTTTGTGCATCATTACTCTTCTAGAGACCAAATGAACTTAAAATTTATTACTCAGTTTAACTATATTGCTTGTAAGTCAACAAAATTCAAAATAGAGGAAGAAAATTGTACTTACTTGCTAATCAGTCAACATGACAAAATATAAAGATAGGTTGACTTAAAATAATATTTTTGACCTGTAATAAAATGCTTGGTAATACTCTAAATAAAATAGAATTTCAGCTTTTAAAGGGCTTCAAACCAGAAGATTATTAAATTTAAAAAAATCACACCTAAAAAAATTATAAAACAGAATGATAGCTTAGATGTGGAGAAATCAGGCATCCTCATAAGCTCTTATTTGGAGTTATAGCCTTTCTGACCCTGGATGTTAGCATAGAGAACAGTCAGCTATCAATATGAATAATAGCCCAGGACCATTAGATGAGAAAGAAATAAGCTTTCTTTTAAGGCACTGAAATTTTGGTGTCTATTCAGTCAGCCTACTAATCATTAATGTAGTCTCCATCTCTCCCCTCAACTACCTTTCTCTCTAGCCTCATCTTTTTAAATTAGGATTACTTGTGGTGTTACTCTATGCCTTTTATTTACTTTCCTGAGAAACTATCTGCCTTCAGTGCCTGGAGACTTATAAAAACTCTCATCTGTAATACAGCTAATAGAATTTGTCCAAATTTAGAGTAATATTGGCATTTTCTCCCAGCTTCGAAGCTGAAAAATTATTTTTTACATACTTATTTTTATATGGATATTCCTATTGTTTAATGAAAGAAGACTAAATGCCTGTTCTTACATTGACATACTTTACTAAAACTTTGATTTGGAATTCTTTTTTTCTTCTTTTTATTAGTATTAATTTTTCAATAATATATGTGAATTAATTATGCAATTTTTAATGAGAAAAGGGGGAAAAAGTTTTGTTACAGTAGGTATTTATCCCACTGCTCACGCACGGTGTTGAATTTAATTAAACTTAAGTTCAGGTATAGACAAAAATTTCTGGCATTCTCAATCTGGCTTTCATTTCTTGGCAAAATCTTCTGCATGGGCCTGTCACAGTCACAAATATTGGCAAGACAGTGTACATCCAGAGGATGCTCTCTCTTTCTAGTTTTCATCTTCAATTCTCTTTGTCCAGAATTAGGAACTGAAAAGCTATGGCTTACTTCAAAATCTCTCATATGTAACTACTGAAACAATATTCCTGCCCATGGGAGCCAAACTCCCAACTCTGATTTTCCAAAGTACCTAGATCATTCAAGGTCCAGCTCTACTGTTGCCTGCTCTAGGAAGGTTCCGTGACTCCTCAAACAGATGTATTTAACATCTCCATTCATACAATTTTATTTAACACTTGCATGTGGTGCTTTACAGACCAGGCCTTTTATCAGAGGAATCCTAATCTTTCTGTGCTTCTCGAATTGCAAGCTCCTCGAGGTCAGAGTCTATGTCTTGTTTGTCTTGATATCCTCTATACCCCTTAGACTGTAGAATACATATAAATGATGTTTGCTGAATTTAATTAATTTCCTTGAATTAAACTGAGCAAATATTCAACATAAGTCAATATTTCTGCTGTTTACCTGCCCCTGAAACTCTGTTTCCATGACATTTTCAGGTGATAGGATTACTTTCTTCCAAGAGAAAGATAAGATGATAGTGGGCAAGAAGTACTGAAGTCTTAGATGGAATAAGCAGAAAGAAACTTGTTTCTGAAGTCACTAGTAAGAATATCTTTAGGAAAAAAAAAAACTTGAACAGCAGTTTTGGTGGCACAAAATCTAGAATTTTTAGATTTAGTTATGTATCAATTAACAAGATTGCTAGGGAGCCTAAGTAGTTTTTCAGACATTATGTCATTAGGAAATATATTCTAAGCTTCAAATACCTGGCTGAAACTGTGTTTCTGGGACAAAATACTTCCTTAGTAACAAATTATTATAGTAAAAAACAACTGGCACTGTCAGTAGCACAATCTATGAACAATCCTAAGAAGTGTATTCTCTGCAGTTCTCTCAATTTAGTTGATACACCGAGCTATATACAATGATAGATCTTTCTGAGATTTTATGATCCATCTTGAGTAGAAGGTTTTGTAGTGTTGTCAGGCATAAGAGTGATGTGTACTCCACAAATATTTGTTATATCATAGAAAGCTTAAACTTTGGGAGGAAGAATATAACTGTCCTTGTTCTATTTAATCTCACTGAGTCACCATGTTTTGTTCTATATTTCAAGAGCACCTATAACTAACAAGGCAGCACTTTTTTAAAATTACAGTGAAAATCCAGAAGTGGTATTTCCTAATCTGGACTTTGTTAGTCTATAATTTCCACCATAGGCTTTTTAAAAGAAGTAGAGCAAACGGTTACAATCATTTCTGTTATTATTCACTAACTTTCACTCCAACAGAAGGAATTTCTACATTGCCCAAATTTAGAAGGATTTTTGTTTTCAAAAATTGCAATTAAATGTATTATATACATACAATGAAATATTATCCTTCCAATAAAAGAAGTGAAGTTCTGACATATGCTACAACCTCGAAGAAATTTGAAAATATTATGCTGAATGAAATAGACCAGACGAAGGACAAACATTGTGTGATTCCACTTACATGTAATAGCTAGAAGAGGGAATTTAATACAAGCAAAAAGTAGATTAGAGGTGAGCTGGAGCTGGGGAGAAGAAGGGAAGGGAGTTATTTAACAGTTACTGCTTAATGGTTACAGAATTTCTATTTGAGCTGACAAAGTTTTGAAAACAGATAGTGATGATGGTTGTACAACATGGCGAATGTGATTAATGCCACTGAATTATACACTTAGAAATGGTTAAAATGTCAAAACTTTTACGTTACATATTTTACCACAATTTTAAAAAAACTGGAAAATTTCAATTAATGAATGGTGGCATGACCAAAAAAATAGCATAACATTGAATTTTATGCCTGTTACAGCTCTGATTACACTATAATTTTAAAAGTTCTTCCCCAAATATTGGGGTTAAGTTTTTGAAACTGGTGGAAGAATTATCAATTAAAGAAATTAAGAATTTATTTGTAGGGGGTGGAATATGAATAATCTTATTCAACTGTTAAAATAAATGTTAAGTATGTACTTATATAACCATAATAAAGAATACTAAATAATTTACGAACTAGAAAATATTAAAAATAAAGGCAGAATGCTAAATAAAAAGGCAATCAGTGATATTTTACTTTTCTTAATTGATTATTATCCAATATCTCTACTCTGATATTTGATTCCAAGAGAATTCTTTGAAATGATGCCAATAAATTTTTCACGACCATCATGAAAAAGGTAGTAAAGGTAATCAAACACAGCAGAGGGAGAAAAGTAGTTGAGACAAAGCAGTCCTCTCATTGTTCTTCCTCTCACAATATAATGAAAGCATTCAAGATTGTTATAATTGAACTGTGAAAGTTTAATTGTTCGATTATCTGTTTGTGGTTTCAGCCGGTTCATATTCCTTGACCAACCAGTTTTTAGCATGTGAGATGGACGGAGGGCTTCTGAGTGGCCTTTTACTTTTGTAGAAAGTGTGATACCCATGCACAGAGGTCATTCTTTTTCTCATTTACAGGCTACTTTGCAGCCACTTACACATGTGTAGAAAATATTTCAAGTCTTACTTAGAGGTAAATGTTTTTCTTAAATCCCACTACTTTGTTAGATAGTCTTAAATTATAGTGTAAAAAATTCAACTATTTTTGTAGTTTTTTCCCATTGATCCCAAAGCTCCTTTCTCTCTTATCACTTGATATAATCAAATCTTTAAGATTTCTTCTAATAGATTCTAAGAATGAGAATTTAACAATTGGAACTACCACTTGGTTCAATGTCACTGAATCTTTTCCAATCAAAAAAAAAAATTGTTTCTGTCACTATAGTGATATTTAATTTTCTTTTTCCACCAGAGAAAACCTGCAAAATCATTTTAAAGCCATTTTGCACGATAAACAGATTATTTTACTTCATACATCAACTCCTTTATTCTCTAAAGAATAAAAAATGGAATAAGTATTTCATCCTTTGGATATAAATTGTGTGTTGATTTCAGTGAGATAAGTGATGTGATTCAGCAGGTGTCTGGGACAATCTCTCTTTAGTCTTTTTTTGTCATAGGACTGGCTTTGTTGTGGGAGAATTGTTTTTGCCCATGTTTTTCTGCCAATCCCAACTAAGTAGAGGAGAGTTATCCAATTTCGATACCCTCATCTATTCTTTTGACTTTTCCTCCTTAATGTTAGCATTCCTCACATCCCACCTGTACCAACAGCACTACTTTGAAGAGTTAAAGTAGAAAAGGAAGGAGAGTTTGAAAGAGAGAAAGCAACACAAAAGTTGACAAAAATATTTGATTTTAGAAGGTACGAGAAAATTTTAAAATGTATCTCTTCGAGAATAGTCTTAAATTTACAAATAAAAATTTGAGAAGATAGTGCAGATTTCCAATATACAACACCCAGTTTTTCCCATTATCAAAACACTGCATTAGTATGACATTTGTTATAGTTAAAAAGTCAATATTGATACTCTACTATCAGCTAAAGTCCATTGTTTATTCACATTTTAAAGTTTTTATTTAATATCTCTTTTCTGTTCCAGGATCATATTGATGATACCACATTACATTTAGTTGTCATACCTCCTTAGGTTCTTTTTGACTATGACAATTTGTCAGACTTTTCCTGTTTTTAGTGATGCTGACTATTTTGAGTAGTATTGATCAGGTAGTTTTGTAAGATGCCTCTCTATTGGATTTTGTTTTATGCTTTTCTCATGATTAGAATTGCGTTATAGGTTTAGGGTAGGAAGGTCACAGAGATAAAGTGGCATTTGCATCACGTCAGATCAAGAGTACAAGCAATCAACATGATTTATCATTGTTGATGTTGACCTTGATCACTTGCTGAGGTAGTGACTGTCAAATTTCTCCACTATAAAGTTGTTCTATTTTTCCCCTCTTTGGAAGAAAATAAAACTCACAGACTACATTTAAGGGATGAGGAGTTATGCTCTCTCTGCTTGAGGGCAGAGTATGTACATAAATTATTTGGAACTCTTCTACATGGGATATTTGCTTATTTTTCTCATCTATTAAGTTATCCAAACTTTTATTTATATAACTATGTATTCATAGACACTTATTTTATACTTTATTTTATTGCTCAAATTGTTCCAGAATTGGCCATTGGTAGCTCTTTCAGTTGGCTTCTGTGTCCCTTTGATATACCCCATAAACGTATTTGTGCTTTTTATTTTTTACCACTTTGTTACTTTCTGATACTTCAAGATACTATAGGCTCATCTTGTGTATTTCCTGCCTCAATCCTAGAAGCTGGCATTTCCCCAGGGAGCCCTGGTTCCAGTCATTGGAGAATGCTATTAAGAAACCAAGATCTGGGCACTAGGTCTACTTGCTACTAAAGGAGTGTCATTCCTTTTAGGCTCTTTCAGCTGCATAAATTAAGCTCTTTCTTTGCATAAATTAAGCTTTCTTCTTTGGCTGTAATGTTCTACATGTTTTGACACATGCATAATGTCATGTATCCACCATTATAGTATCATACAGGATAGTTTCACTACCCTAAAAAATCCCTGTACTTTGATTATTCAGTTCTTCTTCTATACTCCCAACTCCCTGGCAACCACTCATCTTTTTACTGTCTCTATAGTTTGTCTTTTTCAGAATGTCATACAATTGTAACCATTATACTTCAGACTGGATTCTTTCAAAGAGCCATATGATTTAAGTTTCCTCCATGTTTTTTCATCATGTGATAACTCATATCTTTTTATTATTGAATACTAATGCATTGTATGGATGTGCTGCAGTCTGTTTATACATTCACCTTGCAGGTTTTTACATATACATAAATTTTTAATCAATTGGGAAAATACCCAGAAGTTCAATTGCTGAATTATATGGTAAAATTATGCTTCCTTTTTTTATTTCTAAATTTTTCTCTCTCCACTAGCCAACTAAATATGGCATTGTGCGATGTTTTTCTCAGGTGATTTCTCCTTTATGGCAATTAGGACTTCATTGACTTTAACGACTATGTTTAAGGTTAAGAAACTTTTGAAAAAAATTTAAATTAGAGATATCTGGTAAGATATGATTGATGAAAGTCATGCTTATTCTATTTTTTCCTATGATAGGGAAGTCTACCAAAATGAATATAAAGAGAAAAGAATATCTACAATGCAACTAGGAAATTGTTACAATTTAAAAAAGTAGTTTCTCTGAAAGTTATTCACTGAACACAATACAGTTTGGACCAAATTAATAAAGTATACCAAGAGATGATATGTATTTATCAAGGTCTTTAACAATTACAGATTTACCTCAATTCAAATAGCAAAGACCTGCAAGACTCAAATAATGATATATTTTTGGAACAAGAAAGAATGATAAGAGAGGTGGACAGGCAAAGGAGAAAACAAAAAAATACCTGAGTGGGCCATTTTCACTATACAGAACAAAACATGTTTAAATGAATACACCTAAAAAGGAACAAAAAAAGTGAAAATGATGAGAAAGAGATGGTAGATATGGGAAAAGCAAGAGGAGATCTAAAATATAGAGAAGAAAACAGAGTAAATGGAGCAGAAAAAAAATTTAAAGATGTAAATGAAGTAAAGGAGAGCTGAGTTTGTTAATCAAAAAAAAAATGCTGTTCCAAAAAAAATTATTTTGACGTTATTGAATATCAAACATAGGTATTAGGTGGAAAACTAACATTCGCATACAAGAAGATTTAAAAATCAGTTTGTATAAGTAAAACTATTTTTAAAAAGAATATCAAGACTGAAATATAACACCGATGTGAATCTACTGGGAAATATATATATTTCATATTAAAATTAAGGCAACCAAGACATTAATCTAAATAAAGAATTCTGGGATGGAGAATCTTTGTTTTAATCATTTCAGAAAAAAACGTATTGATAGATATTAATAATGTTAGGATAAAAAAACTAAGAAAATTCAGGTGTTTGGAGGATAGAAGTTGAGAGTATGTGCATACACATGTTAATATATGCATATTTCAGAATACAGAATAAATCAATACCATCCTAAGTAGGTAAATTTTTTAAAAACCCTCCCCTTCACCCTAGTGGAATGGACTGCAAAGGTGTCAATCACCCAGAAGGCTTCCAGATGTTATCTTTGCTTTGTAAACAACAGTTTTGAACAATCAGTTTCAAGTCTTTGGATGAAACCTCCCCCTGACCAGTTGACAGCTAATCTGAATACTTCTCTATTCCTCACCAAATATTTGCAAGGCCATTCTCCCCCAGTTCTAGAAAAAGTTAGTATTAAGATGATGACAGAGTCCTGTTCCCGGATCAGTGTCCTTTGCAATTTCCCATTGTAGTTTCACTGCATGCCTCTCCAAGGAAAGATAAGAATGTAAAGGAACAACATGCTTCATCTTACTGTCCCTCTGATTATAAATTTCCCCAATAATACCTATTTTTGTGCCTATACAAGGTGCCCTTGTGACATGTGCCTTTGCCTACCACTCTGCAAGACTGTACCACTCTACAGGACAAATTCATGCTTCAGTTCTCTTTAAAATATTTATATCCCTTTAAGCACCAAAGTTCTATTTGGCATATAACAATTAATTAGGTCATAAATTCACTAGTTACATTTTAGTGTTCTTAATAAGATATAAGAGAAACCAAATTCTCATCAGCAATACATCCACAAATCACATTTCAGAATGTTACTTCTGAAGGCAATAATTTCAATATTTTATTGATTCTAATTACATGCAATTTGAAGGGCACAATTTTCTATACTGACAATGAGTTCTGGGGGTGCACCAGATCTAGCCCTCAATATCTCATATATGATGTGGGAAAGTGATCATTAACCTGTCATCGAAAGCCATCTATAACTATGATTCATAAAATGAAGAAAAAGTAGAAATATATAAAGTACAAAAGATAAGCATTCTTTAAATGGTAGTAGAAATATAATACAATAGTTTGCCTAAATTTTAAATTTCTTGCAATAAATAATTATGTGTTAGGTAGTGTACATCTGTGCTACTTTAACTAAGAGAACTTACAACACAGTTCTTCAAGCAAAAATGGAAGCTTATTCTCTCTCATATAACAGCCTCAGGTGGAGGGGCTGTCAAAGTAGTTCTCTATGAAGTCATACAAGGATGCAGATTCCATCCTGCTGCTTTGTCATGTCTTCAGTTAGTTTTTATCTACATGATTATAGCAAACTCACACCATAACTTCTGTGTTTCAATTTAAGCCAAGAGTGGAAAAAGAAGCGAATGGTAAGTGGTTTCCTCTAGAGGTTGTGACTGCTTTAGAGGTTGTGACTGCACACATAACTTACCTTCGCATTCCATGAGCCAGAATGAAGTCATGTAGCTACACCTGGCTCCAGGCGAGGCTGGGAAATATAGTCTGTAGCTGGATAGATGCAGCTGAACTTGAACTTGGAGGTTTCTGTTACTGCAGGGAAAAAAAGAACATATACTAGAGACGATTAATCTGTGTGTGTGTGTGTGTGTGTATGTGTGTGTGTGTGTGTGTGTGTGTGTGTGTGTGCTGAAGATTGCTACCCTGCCTTCTGTGCAGGGAGAAGCAGTAAAAAGGTCTTTTGTATAGATGTTTTCTGAAAATTTTTAAACAGGCCACTGACAAACAGCCAGAATGCAGGATATGAAATGTTTCACCATGTTTTTCTTGTCTAATTCCAATTATTTTCTTTAAGATCTCTTATTTTAAGCTTCGCTTCCTAGTCCATGTTTCCTGAAGAAAACTCAGCAAAAAGCAGAAAGGGTTTACTCCTCAACCCAAATTGACCTCAAAGAAATGAAACTGCTAGAGTTTGGGTATCCCACCCAAGCACCCCACAACTAACCTTCGCAGCAGTATGCCTTTGTGTAGTAAGCTGTGATGATCCAATGACACTAAAGTTGCATTCATTCAGTTACTACTATGCATTGTGAACCCCACCACTTCTTACCCTCCACTGCTACAGTCCTACATCAAGCTATGACTGTCAATCACCAGGGATGCTGCAACTGGTCACCCCACTTCTATCTCTCCTTCTAAAAGGAATTTTCCACGTAGTACCCCAAATGATTATGAATCAGATCACACCGCCAGCCTACTGAAGTTCTCCACTGAAATCCCCATCACAATTAAGATAAATCCCAAATTCTTTACCATGACTCTCCATGTTTTAGCCCAAGCCTATCTCTTAAAACCCCATTTTCTACCACTCTGCTGAACAACTAGACCTCCTGTGTTAACTCTTCCATTGCATAAAGGATGAAATAGATCACAATATTTCCTCTTCTTATGATCAAAGAACTCATTTCTGTGCTTTCATAATTGAAGATTGTAGTAACCCCAACCTTAAGCCCTGTCATAGACCTCCCATTTTTAACATCTGGAGTATTCTCTAGCTGAAAAGAAATAGGTCAGGGACATCAGCCTGGGTTTGAACTTTTAACTAACTAGTGACCAGGAGTCATGTCTACGGCCTTTGAGATAATCACATTACAGATAGTTACTTTGTTTTCTGACTTCTTCCTCATATTTCTCTTCGTTACTGGGCTCCATTGGAAGTTAAATATTTTCTTATGGAAGAAGCAAAGCTAGGTGCCAATATGCTGTAGAAGGGAAGCATAGAAAATTGTGGACTAGTATAATGAACTCAATCTCTTATGTCTCCACAGGCAGAGCAAGATCTCAGTATGGAGACTGGACGAGGTTCCACTGAATGTCCTTTACCGCTAATGTAATACATGTGTATTGCTACAGAATAGTTGGTATTTCATAAATGTCACATTGCTTTATTATTTTTATATGTGATTTGAACCCTATTTACCAAGATTACTTTTAAAAAATTCCATGTCAGTAATATTTCTAGGTTGTTTACCACTCTTTTGATTTGGGTAATGCAGGGTCCCAGAAAATAGGGAAGAGCTCTTGTCTTCAATTGGTGGTATCAAGAAAGAGGTCACTCCTCACTTCAGTCTTTGACATAACTTGCCTCCTCGCCAGAACTTTGTACAATTCCAAAGTATAAGACTTCCAACTACAAAAACCCATATTTTCTCCCAGTGATTTCTTCTTCCAGAGGAGGCAATATATAATGGCTAATAATATAGAACTTGGAATCAGGCTGCCCCAAGATTTGAATCCTGGCACCAGGCAACTTATTGGCTATGTGATCTTTGACATGTCATTTAATCTTTCTTTCTCTCAGTTGCCTCATCTATAAACTGAGGATAATAATAATAGCACCTATCTCAAGGTTTTTATGAAGATCAAATAGGATAAAATCCTTGAAGACCTTCTCAGATTTTGCACAGTGTAAGTCCTCAGTAAATGTTAGTTTGTTATTGTTGTTGTGGTGGACATATTCTGAAACCCAGATCAGAGAACCACCCTATCGTGTCTCCTAACCCATCCCCAGGGGGAAAGAGGCTCATGAATTTCCCGGTTAGGTAGGAGGAAAGGTGGAAAGTGAGCTAATGATGCTATAGTTGGAGAAAAAATGATGAAATTAGATTTGCACTGTTATTCTGCAGCCTTTACCTATTAATAAATGACTTTGCTACATTAATCTCTCCCTCTCCTCCAATACTCCTTTTCATGCCCCCCCAGCTTTGTCCTCATTGTCTAAGGTCCTTGACCCCTTCCTCAGGTCAGACACACACTACCCCTACCTAAAGGATAGCAGGTCCTAGTCCCTTCTTATATCTTATAAACTGTAATCTCTGCTGCTTTGAGCCATGTCCAGATGCAGTGGGAAGGCATTAGGTTGATTCCCATAGGGTGGGAAACAGAAGGACTGAGGTCTGCAACCCTAGCCTCTCTTTAGCCACTGTGAAGATCTGCAGCTAAATTATCTTTCTACAAATATGACTCAAATTATGAGATTCAAATTATTTCTTGAAAATCAGCCAATCTAGTCTACACATTGTATATGTATTTATTCATTCATTATGTAACATAATGAAAGGCCAACCAAATTGACTAAATTATTTGCATGTTCACCTAGACAAAAGGCACCATGTTCATATAATTAGTTTATCTGGTTATTTTTTAACAATAGTTACAGTTTTATGCCAACACACCCTGGAAAAGGCAATTTCACAGTACTTTATATATGGGTACATGTTACACAGTTCATAGTCCCCAATTTTCTCTCTAGAGGGATTGGCCTGAGGGGCAAGGATGTGACAGTAGAAGGATTACAAAGGGTAAATGAAAACAAAAGTGCAGAAATATCCCTATTTTAAACACCAAGTCACCATTTATAAGTTATATGACCTTAATCATGGTTTAATCTCTCTGAGCCTCAGTTTTTCTGGTTCTAAAAATGTGGCTACTTATATTAATTATTTAAAATTAGATCTAAATAAAAGCGATAGGAGCTTACGGGAAGATGGCGGAAGGGTAAGACGCGGTGACCACTTTCCGCCCCACAGATACACCAGAAATACATCTACATGTGGAACAACTCCTACAGAACACCTACTGAACGCTGACAGAAGACTTCAGACCTCCCAAAAGGCAAGAAAACCCCACGTACCTGGGTAGGGCGAAAGAAAAAAGAATAAACAGAGACCAAAGGATAGGGACGGGACCCGCACCAGTGGGAGGGAGCCATGTAGGATGAAAAGTTTCCACTCACTAGGAAGCCCCTTGTCGGGCGGAGACTGCGGGTGGCGGAGGCGGGAAGCTTCGGAGCCGCGGAGGAGAGCACAGCCACAAGGGTGCGGAGGGCAAAGCGGAGAGATTTCCGCACAGAGGATCGGTGCCGACCAGCACTCACCAGCCCGAGAGGCTTGTCTGCTCACCCTCCGGGGTGGGCGGGGCTGGGAGCTGAGGCTCGGGCTTTGGTCGGAGCGCCGGGAGAGGACTGGGGTTGGCGGCGTGAACACAGCCTGCAAGGGGTTAGTGTGCCACGGCTAGCCGGGAGGGAGTCCGGGGAAAAGTCTGGACCTGACGAAGAGGCAAGAGACTTTTTCTTACCTCTTTTTTTCCTGGTGCACGAGGAGAGGGGATTAAGAGCACTGCTTAAAGGAGCTCCAGAGACGGGCGCGAGCCGCGGCTAAAGCGCGGACCCCGGAGACGGGCATGACACTAAGGCTGCTGCTGCCACCACCAAGAAGCCTGTGTACGAGCACAGGTAACTATCCACACCCCCCTTCCGGGGAGCCCGTGCAGCCCGCCACTGCCAGGGTCCCGGGATCCCCGCCCCTCCCCCCGTGAGAACGCACAGCACGCCTCAGGCTGGTGCAACGTCATGCGGGCCTCGGGCCGCAGGCTTGCCCCGCATAACGTGCCCCTCCCTCCCCCCCGCCACCCCCCGCCTCCCGGCTTGAGAGCGGCTCCTTTAACCCCGTCCTGTCTGAGCGAAGAACAGAAGCCCTCCAGCGACCTACACGTAGAGGCGGGGCCAAATCCAAAGCTGAGCCCCTGGGAACTGTGAGAACAAAGAAGAGGAAGGGAAATCTCTCCCAGCAGCCTCAGAAGCAGCGGATTAAAGCTCCACAATCAACTTGGTGTACCCTGCATCTGTGGAATACGTGAATAGACACGAATCATCCCAAATTGAGGAGGTGGACTTTGAGAGCAAGATTTATGATTTTTTCCCCTTTTCCTCCTTTTGTGAGTGTGTATGTGTATGCTTCTGTGTGAGATTTTGTCTGTATAGCTTTGCTGTCACCATTTGTCCTAGGGTTCTATCCGTCCGTTTTTTATTTTTCATTTTTTCCCTTCTTTTCTTAATAATTATTTTTTATTTTAATAACTTTATTATATTTTATCTTCCTTTATTTTATTTTACTTTATCTTCTTTCTTTCGTTTTTTCCTTCCTTACTCCCTCCTTCCCTCCCTCCTTCCTTCCTTTCTTTCTTTCTTTCTACTTCTACTAATTCTTTCTTTCTAATTTTTCTCGCTTTTATTCTGAGCCATGTGGATGAAAGTCTCTTGGTGCTACAGCCAGGAATCTCTGCTGTGCCTCTGAGGTGGGAGAGCCAACTTCAGGACACTGGTCCACAAGAGACCTCCCAGCTCCACATAATATCAAATGGCAAAAATCTCCCAGAGATCTCCATCTCAACACCAGTACCCAGCTTCACTCAACGACCAGCAAGCTACAGTGCTGGACATCCTATGCCAAACAACTAGCAAGACAGGAACACAACTCCACCCATTAGCAGAGAGGCTGCGTAAAATCATAATAAGTCCACGGACAACCCAAAACACACCACCAAACGTGGACCTGCCCACCAGAAAGACAAGATCCAGCCTCATCCACCTGAACACAGGCACTAGTCCCCTCCACCAGGAAACCTACACAACCCATTGAAACAATGGGGACAGACGCCAAAAACAATGGGGACAGACGCCAAAAACAATGGGAACTACGAACCTGCAGCCTGCAAAAAGGAGACCCCAAACACTGTAAGAGAAGCAAAATGAGAAGACAGAAAAACACACAGCAGATGAAGGAGCAAGATAAAAACCCACCAGACCTAACAAATAAAGAGGAAATAGGCAGTCTACCTGAAAAAGAATTCAGAATAATGATAGTAAAGATGATCCAAAATCCTGGAAATAGAATAGACAAAATGCAAAAAACATTTAACATGGACCTAGAAGAACTAAAGATGAAACAAACAATGAGAACAACACAGTAAATGAAATGAAAAATACTCTAGATGGGATCAATAGCAGAATAACTGAGGCAGAAGAACGGATAAGTTACCTGGAAGATAAAATAGTGGAAATAACTACTGCAGAGCAGAATAAAGAAAAAAGAATGAAAAGAACTGAGGACAGTCTCAGAGACCCCTGGGACAACATTAAACACACCCACATTCGAATTATAGGGGTTCCAGAAGAAGAAGAGAAAAAGAAAGGGACTGAGAAAATATTTGAAGAGATTATAGTTGAAAACTTCCCTAATATGGGAAAGGAAATAGTTAATCAAGTCCAGGAAGCACAGAGAGTCCCATACAAGATAAATCCAAGGAGAAATACACCAAGACACATATTAATCAAACTGTCAAAAATTAAATACAAAGAAAACATATTAAAAGCAGCAAGGGAAAAACAGCAAATAACACACAAGGGAATCCCCATAAGGTTAACAGCTGATCTTTCAGCAGAAACTCTGCAAGCCAGAAGACTCTGGCAGGACATATTTAAAGTGATGAAGGAGAAAAACCTGCAACCAAGATTACCTAGCAAGGATCTCATTCAGATTTGATGGAGAAATTAAAACCTTTACAGACAAGCAAAAGCTGAGAGAGTTCAGCACCACCAAACGATCTTTACAACAATTGCTAAAGGAACTTCTCTAGGTAAGAAACACAGAAGGAAAAGACCTACAATAATGAGCCAAAAACAATTAAGAAAATGGGAAAAGGAAGATACATATCGATAATTACCTTAAATGTAAATGAACTAAATGCTCCCACCAAAAGACACAGATTAGCTGAGTGGATACAAAAACAAGACCCATATATATGCTGTCTACAAGAGACCCACTTCAGACCTAGAGACACCTACAGACTGAAAGTAAGGGGATGGAAAAATATATTCCATGCAAATAGCAACCAAAAGAAAGCTGGAGTAGCAATTTTCATATCAGACAAAATCGACTTTAAAATAAAGAACATTAGAAGAGACAAAGAAGGACACTACACAATGATCAAGGGATCGATCCAAGAAGAAGATATAACAATTGTAAATATTTATGCACCCAACATAAGAGCACCTCAATACATAAGGCAAATACTAACAGCCATAAAAGGGGAAATTGACAGTAACACAATCATAGTAGGGGACTTTAACACCCCACTTTCACTAATGGACAGAGCATCCAAAATGAAAATAAATAAGAAAACACAAGCTTTAAAAGATACATTAAACAAGATGGACCAAATTGATATTTATTGGACATTCCATCCAAAAACAACAGAATACACATTTTCCTCAAGTGCTCATGGAACATTCTCCAGGATAGATCATATCTTGGGTCACAAATCAAGCCTTGGTAAATTTAAGAAAATTGTAATTGTATCAGGTATCTTTTCCAACCACAATGCTATGAGACTAGATATCAATTACAGGAAAAAATCTGTAAAAAATACAAACACATGAGGCTAAACAATACACTACTTAGTAACGAAGTGATCACTGAAGAAGTCAAAGTGGAAATAAAAAACTACCTAGAAACAAATGACAATGGAGACACGATGACCCAAAATCTATGGGATGCAGCAAAAGCACTTCTAAGAGGGAAGTTTATTGCAATACAATCCTACCTTAAGAAACAGGAAACATCTCGAATAAACAACCTAACCTTGCACCTAAAGCAATTAGAGAAAGAAGAACAAAAAAACCCCAAAGTTAGCAGAAGGAAAGAAATCATAAAAATCAGATCAGAAATAAATGAAAAAGAAATGAAGGAAAAGATAGCAAAGATCAATAAAACTAAAAGCTGGTTCTTTGAGAAGATAAACACAATTGATAAACCATTAGCCATACTCATCAAGAAAAAAAGGGAGAAGACTCAAATCAATAGAATTAGAAATGAAAAAGGAGAAGTAACAACTGACACTGCAGAAATACAAAAGATCATGAGAGATTACTACAAGCAACTCTATGCCAATAAGATGGACAACCTGGAAGAAATGGACAAATTCTTAGAAATGCACAACCTGCCAAGTCTGAATCAGGAAGAAATAGAAAATATGAACAGACCAATCACAAGAACTGAAACTGAAACTGTGATTAAAAATCTTCCAACAATCGAAAGCTCAGGACCAGATGGCTTCACAGGCGAATTCTATTAAACATTTAGAGAAGAGCTAACACCTATCCTTCTCAAACTCTTCCAAAATATAGCAGAGGGAGGAACACTCCAAACTCATTATACGAGGCCACCATCACCCTGATACCAAAACCAGACAAGGATGTCACAAAGAAAGAAAACTACAGGCCAATATCACTGATGAACATAAATGCAAAAATACTAGGAAACAGAATGCAACAGCACATTAAAAGGATCATACACCATGATCATATGGCGTTTATTCCAGGAATGCAATGATTCTTTAGTATACACAAATCAATCAATGTGATAAACCGTATTAACAAATTGAAGGAGAAAAACCATATAATCATCTCAATAGATGCAGAGAAAGCTTTCAACAAAATTCAACACCATTTATGATAAAAACCCTGCAGAAAGTAGGCATAGAGGGAACTTTTCTCAACATAATAAAGGCCATATATGACAAACTCACAGCCAACATCATCCTCAGTGCTGAAAAACTGAAAGCATTTCCGCTAAGATCAGGAACAAGACAAGGTTGCCCACTCTCACCACTATTATTCAACATAGTTTTGGAAGTTTTAGCCACAGCAATCAGAGAAGAAAAGGAAATAAAAGGAATCCAAATCAGAAAAGAAGAAGTAAAGCTGTCTCTGTCTGCAGATGACATGATGCTATACATAGAGAATACTAAAGATGCTACAAGAAAACTACTAGAGCTAATCAATGAATTTGGTAAAGTATCAGGATACAAAATTAATGCACAGAAATCTCTGGCATTCCTATACACTAATGATGAAAAATCTGAAAGTGAAATCAAGAAAACCCTGCCATTTACCATTGCAACAAAAAGAATAAAATATCTAGGAATAAACCTACCTAAGGAGACAAAAGACCTGTGTGCAGAAAATTATAAGACACTGATGAAAGAAATTAAAGATGATACAAATAGATGGAGAGATATACCATGTTCTTGGATTGGAGGAATCAACATTGTGAAAATGACTCTACTACCCAAAGCAATCTACAGATTCAATGCAATCCCTATCAAACTACCACTGGTATTTTTCAGAGAACTAGAACAAAAAAGTTCACTATTTGTGTGGAAACACAAAAGACCCCGAATAGCCAAAGCAATCTTAAGAACGAAAAACAGAGCTGGAGGAATCAGGCTCTCTGACTTCAGACTATAATACAAAGCTACAGTAATCAAGACAGTATGGTACTGGCACAAAAACCCCAGAGATAAACCCACGCACATATGGTCGCCTTATCTTTGATAAAGGAGGCAGGAATGTACAGTGGAGAAAGGACAGCCTCTTCAATAAGTGGTGCTGGAAAAACTGGACAGGTACATGTAAAAGTATGAGATTAGATCACTCCCTAACACCATACACAAAAATAAGCTCAAAATGGATTAAAGACCTAAATGTAAGGCCAGAAGCTATCAAACTCTTAAAGGAAAACATAGGCAGAGCACTCTATGACATAAATCACAGCAAGATCCTTTTTGACTCACCTCCTAGAGAAATGGAAATAAAAACAAAAATAAACAAATGGGACCTAATGAAACTTCAAAGCTTTTGCACAGCAAAGGAAACCATAAACAAGACCAAAAGATAACTCTCAGAATGGGAGAAAGTATTTTCAAATTAAGCAACTGACAAAGGATTAATCTCCAAAATTTACAAGCAGCTCATGCAGCTCAATAACAAAAAAACAACCCAATCCAAAAATGGGCAGAAGACCTAAACAGACATTTCTCCAAAGAAGATATACAGACTGCCAACAAACACATGAAAGAACGCTCAACATCATTAATCATTAGAGAAATGCAAATCAAAACAACAATGAGGTATCATCTCACACCAGTCAGAATGGCCATCATCAAAAAATCTAGAAACAATAAATGCTGGAGAGGGTGTGGAGAAAAGGGAACCCTCTTGCACTGTTGGTGGGAATTTAAATTGATACAGCCACTATGGAGAACAGTATGGAGGTTCCTTAGAAAACTACAAATAGAACTACCATATGACCCAGCAATCCCACTACTGGGCTATACCCTGAGAAAACCATAATTTAAAAAGAGTCATGTACCAAAATGTTCATTGCAGCTCTATTTACAATAGCCTGGAAATGGAAACAACCTAAGTCTCCATCATTGGATGAATGGATAAAGAAGATGTGGCACATATATACAATGGAATATTACTCAGCCATAAAAAGAAACGAAATTGAGCTATTTGTAATGCGGTGGATAGACCTAGAGTCTGTCCTACAGAGTGAAGTAAGTAAGAAAGAGAAAGACAAATACCATACGCTAACACATATATATGGAATTTAAGAAAAAAAATGTCATGAAGAACCTAGGGGTAAGACAGGAATAAAGACACAGACCTACTAGAGAATGGACTTGAGGATATGGGGAGGGGGAAGGGTAAGCTGTGACAAAGCGAGAGAGAGGCATAGACATATATACACTACCAAACTTAAGGTAGATAGCTAGTGGGAAGCAGCCGCATAGCACAGGGAGATCAGCTTGGTGCTTTGTGACCAGCTAGAGGGGTGGGATAGGGAGGGTGGGAGGGAAGAAGACGCAAGAGGGAAGAGATACGGGAACAAATGTATATGCATAACTGATTCACTTTGTTATAAAGCAGAAACTAACACACCATGGTAAAGCAATTATACGCCAATAAAGATGTAAAATAAATAAATAAATAAGAAGCTTTGGTATAAACTCCAAAAAAAAAAAATAAACTATACCCAGGAGTAAGTTAGACTTCAGAGTATCCATTTTAATCTTGGTAATCTAGATCAGAAAACACTGGTTAAATTCTAAAGTCAAAATTAGGTATATTATTACTTTCCTCCCAACCAAAGCAGTTGGAATAGTATTAATACTTTTCCATACAGGACAAGAGAAGCACGCAGCCCTCAGAAGAGGCTGTATCCTACACATGCTGAGTTCTTGTAGTTTCACTACTTATATATATATGATTTTTCTTTCCATAAAGAAATGTGAGTGAAAGGGCAGGATGGAAGTCAGACCAACGACTTTCCCTCCAATATTGTTTTCTCCTGGAAAGAGTAGCTACTCAGCTGTAAAGAAAATTGTCAAGTGAAAGACAGGAACTACTCTCCAATGTCAAGTTCATTGGACACTTCTAAAGACTAAAGAAGATAGCAGTAAATGTTTAGCAGAGCACTGGTAATACAAAGGAAGCTCAGTATATTATGAGTTTTGTCACTGTGTTGTTGTTGCAATAAAGTCTAAGTCTGAAATGAAGTTGGCCAAGAATTTATTTTAATATACAATGGGCCTGTTGCTTCCCTGATGTAATAAATACAACTTTGTGGATCTACCCAAACCATGTTGTAGTCCCTCCACCCTATCCCCATCACTAGCTTCATGTAGCTTTAAATTTAATTATAGTCAATTTCTGACCTTCTAGAGGAGAACATAATTCACTCTTCCAGTGCCCTACTTTCTTGAATCCTATAGATTTTAGCTACTTAAAAGTTCTACTAAATACAGTTTTAAGCTAAACTTAGTCTTCATTTAATATAGGAGACATAAAACAAATATTCATTATTTAGGAAGGGCCTTGGAGATAATTTAATTTAATTCTACTGTATATTCTTCAGTTTGTATACCCTTTTCTTTTACAGTGATAATATATTTCTGACTCTAGAAATATATATTCATTAAAAACATTTTTCTCTGTGAATATCTCATTTTACCTTGTCAGAACCACAAACCACATTTTTGAAATTAGTTAACAAGAGGTCACCATCACCTCCATCAGTCAACCCAACACTCACTCCCACAAATATCATACTTATAAATGACAATGTTTTTCTAGAGTGTTACAGTCATTCATGTAGAGAAAGTAGGTTACTCATAGGAAAAATTATTTAAAATTTTAAGCACGAGTTTCATAGCTGGAAAATAATCTTTAAACTGTAAACTTCTCAATTTTTAGCAAAGAATTATTGAAATACCTTTATCAAGTTCATATCCATGTATTGTTCCATGCTACCAATATTTCTAGAGTACTTCCTCTGCTATTTATTAGAGATAGAGCATTAAAAATGTGCCTAAAATTTTGTTTTTCCTCTGGAGTCCTTACAATTTCATAAGGGAGAAAACAACTTATTTACACTACGAGGAAGGCAGTGATTAGTAGTAAGATAGAGTTGTGAAAAAAGTAACATGGGAACACAGAGCAAAGAGCTATTAGTTCTACCTTTGGGGACTGGGTAATATTTACAAAGATGCCATCTGAATTGGTCATTTCAATTGTTGCTCTTCAGTGTCTACTTCTGATGTCAGCATTTTTTAAAACTTTGCCCTACTTACCTTTTCTGTGTTTTCATATTTGCACCTACGGCTATGTGTTCATTTTGAGGATTTCACAAGAAAAATGGTCTCAGGACTCCCAATTGTGCCTCTTGGAAACCTGAGATTTTATGAAGTTGTTTCAAGAATTCTACAACTGTTTGACTCAAGTAGATATTAAATCTCTTATATATTAAGAAACTCTACTAAGAAGTAACCTATCCAAATTTATTATATACTGTAAGCACATTAAGTTTTCAGGCAGGTTATATTACATTTTTTTCAAATATTGAAATAGGGGCTCTTTTGCTACCTCTGTGTATATATCTGAAAATACATGCCTATTGTCATTGGTTAGAAAAATTGCATTACTGCCCGTTTTTAAATTAATGACTGCCTTCAAGAGTGAATAAGTGCACTGTTAGAATACATACACCCCATTCTTTCTAAAATAACAGACAAGACTCAGACAATGCTCTTACGATGGTGTAAAAGATGCACAAAAAATAAATAAATGAAATTAGAACAATACGGTATAATAGATAATTTTAATGCTTATGGTCTAATTTTAATATTACAGCTAAATAAGTAGAGATGTTTGCTAGCTATTGGTTAGAAACTAGAAATCATTTTCTGAGTAGAAACACATAATTTATGAATAAATTTGATTACGATAATTATATTGATAAGGATCAGCATGACAAAACTATTTGAAATATACTAGACTCAACTGATTTTTCAAGTAACTTCTAAGACACTCACTGTATTTATTAGAGCCATTCAGAAATCAAAAATAAGCAATGAAAGCACAAAAATTGTGAAAATCAACTTTTAAAAAACTTCAGAAATTAACCAAAGGCTTGCACCAATCTGGGGAGCAGTTGTTAAAGAACAAAAAGGGTTGAATCTCCATAAGAAGAGTTTTGCCCCATTTCAACTTCTCCTATTCCAAATTCCCTCTCCAGCTTTGTAGTAGCCTTGAAACCAACAGCTTTGTAACCTTACTAGCTGTGAAAATCAGCAGCCTAGCAGCCACTAGAGGAGGTAAATTGGGTAGGAACTCCACCAAGAATCCCATGCCAAGAGAATTTTTGGTGATTTGATCTGTCTGGCAGCTACCTCAAAAAGTTTCAATCACAGAGATTTTCTTTATTTGGCCTGACTCAGTGCTCACACTAACATGGTGGGAAGTATCTTCACCCCAGGGTATTTGTCAAAAAGGAATAACATCACATCACATTTGCCTGAAGCAGTGATACAATTTGGGGCAAGCAAGAAGCTGGACAAAAAATTAAAACTGATATCTGGGAATTGATATGTTCATAGTGATGTTTTAATAGCTTCAATATATTCCTGGGGATCAAAAAGGATCTAAATATGTAGAGAACAAACTTACAGTTACCAAGGGACGAATTGGGAGATTGGGATTGACATATATACACTATTATGTATAAAATAGATAACTAATGAGAACCTATTGTATAGCAGAGGGAACTCTATTCAATGATCTGTGGTGACCTAAATGGGAAGGAAAACTAAAAAAGAGGGGATATATGTATACATATAACTGATTCACTTTGCAGCAGAAACTAACACAATATTCTAAAGCAACTACACTCCAATAGAAAAGAAAGAAAGAAAGAAAGAAAGGAAGGAAGGAAGGATTTAAATAAACATTAATATATATTACATAGTCTCTCATAAAGCATAATGCTAAAAAAAAGACAAAAAGAAAATTTACATGAATAAGAGATACAAATGTTAAGGAAAATACAGATATAAGCAAGGGCAAATTATACACAGATTTTCTGGTGGTTGAGATGTCACTGAATTCATGGCATTGGTGCTTAACCAATGTTAACAGTTAAACCACAGTTTCCTCCCTCTATTTTCTCCCTACTTCTCCCTTGCAAGGTCAAGGGTGAAACGATACCACATTAAGTAGCTAGAGATTGCATGGTCATAAAGCCGTCACTTCTCATTTTGTCAGTTGTATACCATGAGTTAATTGATTAATTAATTAAGACACAGATATTTTCCAGCAGATTACATCACAACCATCAGACAACAGCCTACATATGAAAAGAGACAATATTCTCGATAAAAGAAAAATTTATTCTTATGGAAATCATAATCTGAAAATAACTTTAAATACCCATATATCCTTCTACACAGAGATAAAGTATGTAATTATTTCTATGAAGCAAGAATAGTAAGTGATGTAACAAGCACAAGTGGCTATAAATCAAGAAGAGGCAATTTTGCAAAAGAACCAAAAATTTTGCAAAGAACCAAATCAAGACCCTGTTAATGGGAAACATAATTATTGAAATAAACAATAACAAAACCTTTCAATAGACAGGATAAATAGATGGCCAGATTTGTTTACATGGAAAATTGGCAAACTAGAAATTAAATTAAGAAACAATTTCAAATGACAGCAAGGATAAAAAGAGATTAAAAGTTTGAAAGAAGTCTGAGAGAAAATAGAGGCTAGATTCAAATGTTTCAACATTTGTTGTTTTGGGGGTCTCAATACCACACAAGTTTGATTCACAGAATTCCAAAAAAGTTTTACTCCTGGCTAAGGCTTATTACAGCAAACAGATACAGAGTAGAAGTAATATGAAAATATATATGCATTGGATGTAGTCCAGAGAGATCAGGTGCAATTTATTGAGTCTTTCTATGTCTCAGCACAGGACGTGCTTTGTGGTGAACCACAGTAACCTGTGTGAAATATCTCTGCTTAAGGAAATCTACTCAAGTCTTCAATATCTGAGGATTTTAGGGGCCTGTCACATAAGCATATCCTTCTAAGTAACCAATCATGATAACCGAAACCTAGGACCCCAACAATGAAACCAGGTACACATCTCCAATCTTGATTTTTGTGTAAAGCAATCCTGATGAGGTAGAATAGCATAGTCCACTCCTCTAGGTGTGTAAAAGAATACCTTTAATCATTAACTTGAAAAGCTTTCTGAGGGCTGCATTCAAAGAAATTGTGGGTCAATCATAGAACCAGGTTTACATGGAGACAGATGAAAACTGAGCAATCAGAGACGTTATATTAACTCTTTCTTCACGTTTGTCTAAGACAATTCAGAAGAAGAAAATGGAAAAAATAGACAGGAAAGTGTTCTAAAAATTGTTGGTAATAATTTTCTAGAACCAAAGATTTAATTACTTTTAGATAGGAAAAGACTACCAAGTATCAAACAGTATAAAACATTAAAGTGACACTTCTGAAAAGAACAAATAGAAATAAATAAATATTCTTACAAGTAAACAATGAGAAAAGAGAGATTGCTTAAAGATAAAGAAAGGTTAGACTAACACGCTAGTGTTAGTATTGGAAACAAGACATCAATAGATCATTAACATTCTGAGGAATGTAACAGTGAACTTAGAATAATAAATTATAATAACTTTCCATAATTTAAGAGCAGAAAATAAGGTAAATATCCTTTCAGCTATACAAGGCCGTTGAAATGGTATATATATATATATATATATATATATATAGTTTATATTACATATAATAATAAATAGCATATATTATATAAAAATATATAACCATTATATATATAACTACTATTATACATATTAATTATATATAACATATAAAATTATATAAAAACTATATTATATATATATTTCAATGACTCATATATCTGAAAGTATTTTTTATCTTTGCTCTTGAATATATACATATTTTGAATATATATATACACATTTAGAAATTAGTACCCACAGATTCCTTCAGCAAAGACTTTGAAAACAGTAGTATAATAAATAAAAATGGAAAAAAGGAATGAATAAAGGTACTGAAATGATTTAGTAATAATTTAGAACTAAATTCCAAGATAATGGGCCAAGAAGTGAGTTGGATTAAAATGGGGTCTTGAAGTAGTTAAAATGATAGTCATGTTGTCTTCTTCAGGGGTAGAATATTACCAATGATCAATTTTTGTGATTGATATAGCAATTAATTTGACATCAAAGATGTTGATGTCAAAAACTTGAGGATAGACTAGAATAGAAATAAATATAGGAATAGAAATAAAACTAGAATAGAAATAAACATAGGAATAAAAAGAAATAAAATGAAAAGGAAAATAAATGCTAAACCAATAAAAAATGGAACAAAAGTAATTTAAAAGGAAAAAATAGAAAAAAGGAATAAGCATAGTAAAATATGTTGATCCATAGATAATATACTTCATGAAAATAAAGTTAAACTCATCTACTAAAAAGAACTTTCGTGGTATCTTACAAAAGACATTCTGAATATATGTCTCTTATAAGACACCTGTGAAGCAAAAACTCAGAATATTATGCACACACACACACACACAATAAGGTATAGTAGCCCCAAATTAGCAAAAACAAAGTTAGTAACAATCTAAATATTTTTTTTTTTTTTTTTTTTTTTTTTTTTTTTTGCGTTACGCGGGCCTCTCACTGCTGTGGCCTCTCCCGTCGCGGAGGACAGGCTCCGGACGCGCAGGCCCAGCGGCCATGGCTCACGGGCCCAGCCGCCCCGCGGCATGTGGGATCCTCCCAGACCGGGGCACGAACCCGTGTCCCCTGCATCGGCAGGCGGACTCTCAACCACTGCGCCACCAGGGAAGCCCAATCTAAATATTTTAAAAAGTAGAATTCAATAGGGGAAAAAAGCTATGAAAAGACAGGAAAGAATCTTAAATACGTATTACTAAGTGAGAGGAGCCAATCTGAAAAGGCTACATATACTGTGTGATTCCAACTATATGATATTCTGGAAAAGGCAAAACTATGGAGGAAGTGAAAAAAATCAGTGGTTGCCAGGGGTTAGGGAAGAGGGAGGGATAAATAGGTGGAGCACAGGATTTTTAGGGCAGTGAAACTACTCTGTATGATATTCCAGTGATGGACATATGTCATTATACATCTGTCAAACCTACAGAATGTACAACACCAAGACTGAACTCTAATGTAAACTATAGACTTAGGGCAATGCTGCTTCAGCATAGGTTCATCATTTGGAACAAATGTACCACTCTTGTGCAGAATGTAAATATTGAGAGAGATTGTGTGTAAAAAGGGAACACAAGTATATGGGAACTCTCTGTACCTTCTGTTCAATTTTGCTGAACCTAAAACTTTTCTAAAAAATAAAATCTAAAAAAAAAAGAGAGAGAAAGAAAGAGAGAGAATGCACTCATATATTAGCATTATAATTCAAAATTATTTTTAAATGGATAATTTTCAGTACACTCAGAATTTGCAAACTGGTTTTAATGCTTAACAGTATTTTCATAATAATACAAAAAGAACACAGGACCTAAAAATTAATAATGAAAACCCTGAGAAGAAGGGACAAAAGATGAGAACACAACATTAATAAATCAGCACAAGTTTGTTATTCAAGAAAATGAAAACAAGATTTATATTATTATCACCCACATAGTCATTTTTAATCTTTTGAAAGCTGATAAACACAGCAGATAACATTTATGAAGGGCTAACTATATTCCAGGCATGCTTGCTAAAGATTTTGTGTGCAATAACTCTTAAAATCATTGTAAAAATTCCCATAAAGTGGGTACTGATGTTTTATTTTCATTTTATAGGTGAGGGAAGTGATGAAGTGTGTTAATGACTTTTCTAGTATAGAAACACACTTACATTCTTGGGGAAAAAATCACACTTGATGATGACATTGTATTCGTTTAATGTTCTTTTAATCACTCAATGTGTTAGGGTCTATTAGTTAATATTTTAACTAGGATTTTCCACTGATGCGCCTATGTCAGGTTGGGCTGGAAAAAGTAAATATTTAAACTTTAATATCTTTATTTATTATCTGTACATGTGAACTCTCATATATTAAAAGTATTAAGACTCCTGCTAATAGTGGGCTTCATGCTATCTTCTTGTATATATTATAATTTCTGATATACTTATGTTGGCGCTATACTATTTGGTACATAGATATTCATAATTGTTTTGTATGCATAGGAAAGTATGCATTACTATAACCATAGAATATCATCCTTCATCTTGTTTAATGGGTTTTGGGTTTGCATGACATGTAGTTTCCAATCAAGATTGCAATTCCCACTTGCTTTTTGTGTGTATTTGCCTGTAATATGTTTGCCTATCCTTTTATTTTCCAAATATTCTGAGTTTTCTTGTTGTAGATATAAAACATAAAATTATATTTGTTTTGTGATCCAATCTAAAAATCTCTACTTTTTCATAGAGAATGAGATATTCTTATTCACATTTAATGATATGAAGGGTATGTTTACTCTTAGTTCTGCCATATTACTTTACGTTAGGTTTTTGCTTTTTAACTTTGTAAAATTCCTTCACTCCGGTCTATTTTTTAAAATTTATTTCTGTGTGTGTGTATTCTCAATGTTTATGGTTTTTATTTTGTTCCTTGTTACTTTTATTTCTTTAGAAATAACTGCATTTTCCCATTATTATAGGCTGTATCTGTTAGTTTGCTAAAATAAGTAATGATAAAAATTAGCATTTAATATTATCTTGATTATAGTTTTTGTATTGTTAAATATGTTAGACGACTTAATTGTTCCTTTGAATGATTTTCTTTGACTTCCAGCCATTAGACAATCAATGCCTTTATATCTCATCTTTTTTTGCCCTTCTCATCCAAATTCTGTTTAGACGAGTTAGTATTATATTGTCTGGGTCTATGAGATCTATATTCTATTATTTTGTTCTAATTCTTACATTCTCATATTTCAGGTCAATAGTTAATATATTCAATGCTCACAGCCAGTCCTTGATCCAAGATGTCTCTTCCATTTATCTCTTAGAAAGCTAAATTCCATTCTCTATTCTGAAGACAGGTTCATGAGGATAATATTCCCTTAGTTCTTGCATGTTCAAAACTTTGTTTACACCTATGATATTTGAAGGACTGGCTAAATAGAAAAAGACTTAACTCTCATGCTGGTATCTTGTGGGCTTTGGTATCTTGTGGGCTTTCCTCCATTGATACTGGATGGCTCTATTCTGCTATGAATGTTATAGTGAGGCCAATCTCAATATTTTCCTTTATAAATTATTGGGTTTTTTTGCCTGTATACCCCAAATATTTTTTTATTATATTTAAATTCTAGTTACTGTACTAGGATACATCTTGGTGGTGACAATTTCCGTTAGTGATCATTGTGTCCTTTAAAAATGAAATTTCAAGTCCTTCACTTCAATAATTTTTTCTTTAATAACATTAAAGATTTATTCTTTTCCATTATTTATATTTTCTTCTTCAACTTCTCTAATTATGTACGTGTTGGATTACCTTTGCCTGTCTTCTCCATTTTTCATATTCTCTCTAATCCTGTTCATTTCTTAATTTCCAGTTCATTTTACTAGACTTTCTTATTTTTTGCCCTCCTTCCCTTACTGTGTTTACCTCTGTGTGTATTCTTCCATATTAAGTCTTCATTTGTTTTTTTTTGGAGATACGCGGGCCTCTCACTGTTGTGGCCTCTCCCGTTGTGGAACCAACAAGCTGCGGATGCGCAGGCTCAGCGGCCATGGCTCACGCGCAGCCGCTCCGTGGCATATGGGATTTTCCCGGACCGGGGCACGAACCTGTGTCCCCTGCATCGGCAGGCAGACTCTCAACCACTGCGCCACCAGGGAAGCCCAAGTCTTCATTTGTGATGGTTTTAATTTTAGCTTCACCTTTTTCCTAAGTTTTACCAGCTTTCGGTCATCAGCTCCTATTGTGGCTTCAACCTTGCCCAACCAAGCTCTTGCATAAAGCCTTGTAGTTTTCATTCATGGAAGCAATTCTTTGTTCATAAGTGTGCCCTTATGAACATTCATGGCAGAATGTTAGGACAAATTTTTCAATTTCTCCATGGCAACATTGTTATGGTGTGTGTTTTTCAACAATTTGGTACATTTTGGTGATCCTCTATAAGTCTTTTCTTATATTATTTTTTGTGTTGATACTGTGCCTGTTCTTTTTTTTTGTTATTACTCATAATTAACCGAGTTAAATTCTTCTCCTCCAGTTTCCTGGGAAAAGGAGAGGGTAAAATAGTCATCTGGGATTTACAAAGGGTCTGCATTCCTTTACCCTTAATCTTGTTGATGTCTATAGTTTAATTAATAAATATTTCTTCTTTGGGCTTAAAATTTATCATAATCATCATAACACCTTTCTTAGTGATAAAACACTTTTACTGGATCCCTAGACTCTAAGCTTCACAAGGGCACAGTTAACAATTTTCTTCACTGTGGTATCCCTGGAGCCTAACATGGTACCTGCCCACAAGGGGTGCTTATTAAATATGTGTTCAATAAATAGATAAATTGTATTTTCTTTGCTAACCAATCTTTGACACCAGTGCAGTACTTGTTCAAAGACAGAGTTTTCAATCTTTCTAATTTCAGAAAATTTTAATGTGAGAATTTGTTTTCAACTAAGTAAATACAAGTCGGTGTTTAAAACGAAGCTTTGTATTTTACTTACTTACTTGGCTTCCTAGGTTGTAAAGCAACATGTAGTTCAATGAAACAATGTAATAGCACAATGCAACACTAATAAAGATGTAGAAAGGGAAGGAAATACAAAAGGAAAAGAATGCTGTGGTAGAGGTGACAGAAAAGTTTTCATCCAGCCTGAGAATTTAAGTTGAAATCCAAGTCCTCCAGCAGGAAAACTGGGAGGCCATTCCATCTTTTATCATCCTATTCTTGTCTCTGGTGGGCCAAGTGGGTGGGGAGTAAGGAGTTAGAACCTGGTCTTGCTGTGCTCTATATGTCACCCCTTCTTGTGTTTGGCTTTAAAGCATTTTAGTTTGCTTTTTTTTTTTTTTACCTTTTACAAGCATAAAATCAGACTATACAGACATCGCTATTATAGTTTGATAATCAAATATAGGAGGAAAATAGTAGAAATTTTCCAAGTTGAATTACCTTAGCAAGGGAGGAATGGGGAATATCCTAAACAGGGGTAAGAAAATAGAGATTTAATTCTCCGTAACCACTCTTTGCTCAAATAGCTACTAGTATTTGAAAAATGCACTGCTCACTTCTGTAATACAGACACAACTGAGAAGGCTTAGAGAGTCAAATGAGCTGTAAGTCTTCACCAACCATTTCCTTTCTATGGTCTTTGAAAGAACAGCATATGGCAAATTTGCATGGTACAACAGTGAACACCTGGAGACAGTAACATGCTTTTTAAAGCTGAGGTGTGTTGGGAGAGTTTAATATATCTTGTTCCCTTAATGAGGAGGTGCTTCTCTCATTCAGATTATCAGATAAATGAGAAAACAAATATTTTGATTAGCAGATAAACTCTGCAGGACAGATTCTAGTAAGTTGAGAATACGTAGACCATCCAGTACTACTTTATCACCAACATTTTTTTTTCTCATATGAATGTATATGGGAAAAGCTAGAGGCTTTTCATCAATATTTGGGTATGCCTTATTGCGTTAAAAATGTTTCTCCATACTGCATTTACAATTGAGTGTGAAACTGTTTTAACATGAGTACATTTGTTATAATTGTAAAACAGCTTAGGTAAAATAAAATGCCTATTTCATTTATTCTAATGGATAAGATTCTTTTGGCATTTAAAAGATGACTCTTAAGTAACTGAAAGCCTAATAATTTAAATATGAACAAACAAAATCAGAAACTTTCCACAGGGAGTAAATCTGTCACTTTACATGTTATATTATTTGAGGAGAGTTTTACTAAACTTTTTTTTCTAGTCATATCTTTTACACAGATAATCTACCTGCTCCCTGCTTATCTTCAACTAACACGTGAAGATTATGAAACACAATATGGTTCACGAAAATCAGTCAATAATGTCCAGTTGTTTTTATATTTACCGAATGTGTGGATTCACCCCCTCAATCTTATGAGTGAACAGGCGCTAAATACAGTATTTTCATAGGAGTCTTTGCGATTAAACAGGACTGATTCACAGTCTAATAAAGCCAAGCAAGTCCTAACAAGAAAGCAAGGCCAATCTTAAGAGAATCTGGATAAAAACGAAAAGCTCTGCAATTATAAAAAAATTAGAAATATTTCGATTAAACTGGCTAAGTCGTGTCCTGATTTTTTAGGATATTGAGAAAAGGGAGGAGGAGAGCCAGGACAGAGGGCAATAGACTGCCCCTGTGCCCTTCATACTGAAACCTTCCTATATCACCAAGAATGGTCCCAAGCAATCGAGTCATAGGATTACTAATATTATTATTTATATATATATATATATATTCTTTTTACCGCGTTAGTTGGTCAACTCGGGAGGCAAATAAACACCGCCACCCGTGCCCAAGCAACTGCTCCAAGGAGCTGGCGATGGTTGCCTGCATTGAGCTTCCCGCCGGCGGCTCCTTCTGGCCGGACACCCTGTGCCAAAGAGCTCCCGGGGAAGCAAATAGCAATGGGGGGGAGGTACACAGATGTCATGGATGCACATGCATGATCATAATCTGACCAGAAAGGAGAGCGAGGCAAGGCGACTGCCAGCAGATCCGAGCCGGGGAGCCGCCGCAAAGGGGCGGGCGGCGGTGTGTGCACGCACAGGTGCCTAAGGCCGGCGGCGCTGGGAGCCGGCGCGGCCGCCTCGCGGCCTCAGCACTCTTACCCGCGCGCTGAAGCCCAGGCTGCTGCCGAGCCCGGCCGCCCCCCCAGCCCGAGCCACTGGAGGAAGAGCCCAAGGAAAGGGCGCGAAGGGGGAAGGAGGGGAGAGGAGGTGGGGGGCGGGGGAGAGACCCAACACCTCCTCACGGAGATCTCCTCCCCGAGCCTTTCTGGTGCGAACCTTTGCGGGGGTCGCGCGCGCCTCCCTTCCTCCTCCCCACTCTGGGCGTCCGTCCCCCGTCTCCCCTCGCTGTCCCCCACCTCCCTTCGCTTCCCTCCCTCCCAGCCGCGTGCTTCCTCCCCTCCCCCTCGCCTCCCTCCCTCGCGGAGCGGGCAGCAGTAGCCGCTTCAGCCGTGCTGGAGATGGGAAGTGAGCGCGCGCCGCGCAGCAGCTCGGGATCCTCCGCCCTCCCCGCCCATTGCTCCCCGCGCCCCCGCCGCCGCTGTCGCCGCCTCGGCGTCCCCCAGCTCCAGTCCCTCTTCTAGGACAGCGCCGCCGCCACCGCTCGGCCCTGCCCGCCGCCTGCGCCGCGCAGCCCTCACGCGCTCCCGGATGGCGCCTTCCTCCCCGGACCGGTGAGTAGCCTGGAGAGCGCAGGGGGTCGGGCGCCCAGGCAGCAAACTGAGATAACCTCTTTGGCGTTGGGGGTATCCCCAAACCACCTGCTGTGCTTCTTCAACCTCCAGGCAGGGTCTCGGAAGGGCACTGCTCCGTGATTCCCCGGGGGCTTTTTGATTTCAACTCCACCTGCTGGCGACCCCTCTCCCTCCCGGGGACAGCTGGGGCAGCTCGCGGTCCCGCCTCACCTTCCAGCCCCCGAGCTCCCACTTTCGCCTCAGCCGTGGATGGCCCTGACCCTCCCGTCACCCCATCAGCGTCCCCTCAGCCCTCACCGTCTCCGCATCTCCCCCTGCTGATTTCCCGCTTCTGGAAGCCCGCAGACGCCCGCATCTGCCACCCTGTGCCCGGTTTCGCGCTGACAAAGCCTTTCCCACAAAGTCCGCCCCTGACCCACCTTCCCTCCTTTTCCAAAGCCCAGCTGCGGAGCCCCACCGTCCCGCCGTATTCCTTCGCAAAGGAAACGGTTCTGTCGGTGAATTCTGACCTCATTCCCTCGAAAACGGTGGTACCTTCTCAGCTTTTTCTGACAGTCACCTCAGAAAACTGACACAGACGCGCGGTGGTCCTGGCTTCTGTACAGTTACTTTATGTGTTTCTTAGCACCTGGGCTGTTTAGGGGATGATCAAGCATGAAAAAAAGAAAGACAAAAACCAAACCTATTCCGACTAAACTTTTTGCTATTGTTGCTTTAAAGGGCACAACTATTTACGTCGCTCAGATTCGTTGGATTAATTTAGAGGAGTCAGCTGGGTACAGGGAACGCCCCTATTTTTACTTGTTCCTCCGGAATCGGTCTTAATTCCCGGTTGAGAACCGTGCACCCGGCTGGGTGATGAATCTGCTTTAGCAACAACACTATCAAAAGCCCAGCAACTCTTGAGAATAAAGAAGCTTTTTCTTGAAAGAGAGGAGAGTAGCACCAAACTCACCCTTTAAAATCTTCTCTGAGTTTGCAATAAGCCAAAGCCCTTATTTTTCTTTAGGTTTAGTGGCTAAGAAAGGGATAGAGGAGGATCAGAAAACGTACTAAAAAGCTTCTGCACTATATGGGTGCTTCAGGTGTTGTGCAGTATCTTAGCATACAGACAGTCTTTCTGTAGAAGTTTTCTTAGGGCAGCAGACCTTTCTTCTGAAACCATGTTTAATGTTTCAGTATTTCTAGTTGGTTTGACAGGAAAGGGGGTTGTGGTCAATGAATGAATACGAGCAAGGTGATGAGGGGATGAGTGGTGCAGGGAGAGATGATTTAAACACTAAAATGTGTGCTCCTGGTTCCTTGTGTATTGAAATCTTAAAAACAAAGCTACCCACACACAATTTTTGATTTAATTTTTAAAGAAGTGATGAAAGTGTATTGATTTCAGCATATTTTACTCTCTAGAACCCTTGGTCATAGGGCTTGAGTTCTAAGCAGTGCAGATAAGAGTATTCAGAAATAGATGTTAGAAACTTTGAAAGCTGTCGCATTTGAGTATGTAGTATATGAATATAAATTTCCCGGTGATACTATTTTTATTCTTTTAAATAATTTTGAGAAAATAATCAAATTGGCATTCTTCTTCTTGAAGTTGATGGAGAGAGAATGCTTCCTCATCTTAAACAAGCAAATCTCTGCCTACACAAGAAATAGAAAGGGAAAGTTGAGCAATTACCTAGAGAATTTGTTTAGTGAAGATTGTCTTAAAACCTTACCTTCCCCGATGTCAAGATTTTTAAAAATTTTGTTTTAACTCAAACTGTATCCGAGCCTTTATTCCTCTTTTCTTGTGTAGACATAGGTAGAAATGCATTGAGCAACTCACTGGCAAGGGATGGTTTTCAGTAAATGTTTTTCAGCTGCATCTAAAATCAGGAGAGGCTGTGAATAATGACTTTATTATTTGTTTTCTAAATTCAGAAATTTTAGTTGGTTAAATTTAGTGCTTCACTATGAAGAATATTCAAGCTAAGTATTTAAACTTGTAATTACTGCAAATATGCACACATGGTCATATCAGGTAGATAGAGATTAGCTGAATCAAAAGATCATTTAAGTTTTTCTCTAAATACGTTTACCTTTCGGATAACAGTGGAATGCTTACTATATGCAATATGTCCAGCAATTATGAAGCTGTATTGGAAAATATACATTTCCATTAAACAAAAGGGAAAGCAAGTACAACGCTGACTTTGATCAATTATTGCCCACAGTTGTGTTAATGATAAGTTCAAAGCAGTATATGCTAATATAATTGTAATTAACATCAAATTCTAAACAATGTCAGAAGTGCACACCTTTTGTAAGGATGTATGCTCATAAAATGTGCAACATTCTAATGGCCTTTGATTTGTCTCTGAGAATGCAAATAATCAGTCTGCCATAAACAGTGGCAGGATTTCTGTTAAGAACTCTTGGTGAGCGGGAACTCAGGAAGATCTGCCTAAACTTAATGCCATTGTCATTATTAAGTCTCTGCCAAAACAGTTAAGTATAGCACATGGGGAGACAAGGCATACCAATATTTGAACGGCATATCTTTGCATTTCTTTAAGTTGCATCTTACAATTCTCATAAGAGGATGGGGTGGGTTGAAATTAAACGTTTACAGTGGTAGAGGAATCATAAATTGGTAAAGAGAAATTAAAAATTGTGGAAATGATATAGATCATTTCACTAATAGACTGCTACTAGTTGAATGTTCCACGTAAAACCATATTTTGGCTTGTGCGTAGTGAAGAGAGAGAGGGAAGGGTGCCTAGCAAGAGAAAGTAGGCAAGAAGGGAGAGATAGAAAGGATACATACCTGTGGATACTTGCTTAAATTCTTTACTCAAGTAAAGCTAACTAAATACAAGCTGTATTATTTTGGTATGTGGGATAACAGCTGTTTTCCAACTTGGATTTTAAGAAATTTCTCCTTAATTACAGCAATAAAAATACAAATATTTTTTAATGAAGTGGCACATTGATTTTATTCAGTAAAACTTGGGGATTATAGGCAAACTATTTTATGTGAGCTAATTGACCTAAATAAAATTCTAAACAAATTTAAAAGCAAAACCTTGAAAGAAAATGCCCATACTCACACACACCTATAATTACAATATTAGATAAAGCGTCAAGTGATTTAGTGTCTTATGAAGGCAAGAAGATTTGGTCAAGGGATGACTACACAAAATATTTTCATAGCTTAATATATATTTCTCTTATTTTCCCGTTTACATTTGTGGATGTATTATTCAATATTTATGGATATTTGCATTTTATTTACAAACTCATGAGTCTGTATATTACAAAATGCTTCAAATTTTATGAATTCAAAATCCTGAAATTGTTCTTGTAAGTATCAAATGATTACATAAATGTTTACAAATGACTTTGTTTTCTAACTTTATTCTATAGTGCAAGGACTATTTAACAAAAAGCATTCTCAAAGAGCAAATAAGCAAAACGAATTTTTCAAAACTAGCATGATGATTCAACCAAAGTTTTACAACAGTGTTGTCAAAGTGATACTCTCATAAGATCAACTCTAGTGTACAATGAAAAATCCTACAGCAAAGAAACATTCTCTGATTTTACATGTGATTGACTGTGAAATTCACTCTTCCTCATTTAGCTGCAAATGGAATGCTTGGCTCTTACTAGAAAGAATCACAGAATTTAGGTATCAATTAGAAGATGTAAAGGGCATCCATTCCCATCATTTTACTAATAATTTACTCAAGGTTTGTAAGTAGTTAATAGAAACAGAATTAAAATCCAAGTCTCTTGACTTCATCCTAAATATCTTTTTATAAAATAAACATTAGTTTTCTCCCTTATTTTATTTTAGGAAGGTAATAAGGGAGAAATCAGTTTAAGATTAAAGAAAACCCAAAATGAAATGAAATAAAAGTCTGTGCTTCCTCAGGTAATGCCTAGGTCCCATAACCATCATAGTTGAAAAAAAGGTTTTCTGCTTACTCTTTCCCACCTTCAGGTTAAAACTTGGGAAATATTTTAAATATTTAAACATTTTAATTGTCATTTGTCCACCTAAACATCTTTTAATATTTTTGTTTAATCTTTAATAATTTAATATTTTGTTTAACGATGTTGTTTAATTGGCATTATACATTCTAATAAGGGATAATAAGGTATACATTTCTTTCATGGTAATCATATGTCATGGACAGTTCCATTTTAATTTTTAATAGAAAGTTCACTGGAAAATATACCTTAAAACAGATTTTTGTTTCAGTAATCAAAACAGTGGAACTAAACTTATAGTTTCACCTCTATGCATATTCAGTATTTTGCCACCATAGAGAAAGTTAGTGCATACAGGTGTTTGGGGTTTTTTGTCACCATAGTTTGTGAATAGCTCAGGTGGTCAGGGAAGATAAATTTGTGTCACCAAGTTTCAAGTTCACAGTTGAAAGTCCTGGCACTTTTAGTTTTCTCTTCACTGATGGCCAGAGAAATCAGTGAAAGTGAATGACTAAATCAATGGGGAACTGTCATCATTACTGGGTAAAAAAAATAAACATTCAAATGTATTGTTTGATGATGGTGGCTCATCACTGTCATCTCATCTAGGAAGAGTAAAATGGTAATATAGGTTGATATCTCAACTACATTGTCTAGAACAATACTGCATTATCTAAGGGTGCCTGGGTTGATGGAAGTTAGGGGAATCTGCCATCTTGGACTGCTGGGTGGCTGGTTTAAAAGCTGAGGAAGAAGCCTTGTCTCAGGAACTGGCCTTCTCTAAACCAACTAAGATGCAGATTTAACTGAAAGGAGAACTACATCTCTAAGACTCCCTTGACCTAATTTCTTGGGAGTGTAAATCAGCCTCCACTTATTGAGGGCCTAGTACATGGCAAGAACTGAAGTGGTGACCATAGACACAAGGACAAACGTGATATAGGTTCTGATCTCAAGCAGCTTACAATATAACTGGAGAGACAGATAAGAACAAACATGTTGCTGAACAAGGTTGTCCAGAGAAAAATCAAAAAGACTACAGCTTAATCATAATATACCTTGCCAAAATGGATGGAGGTGTGCCATGGCTAAGTCTTGGCACAAAAATAATCTATATTCTTAAAAAAGCATATGTTTCCATTGCTTCCCATATTAATTCTAACTCTGACAAAGATTTTTTGACAATGCGACTATTTATTAACATGAATTGACATAAATAGTCTCATACTAATGAACCCAATGGTTGATTCACTCCTTGTAGGTCCTAGGGTAATTTTTCTAATGGATATGTAACTAATTATCCACTTTTCATATAAGTTTGAAATACCAAGTTTGTCTTTTAAGAAACCTAAGTCTTCAAGGAACATTCAAAGGAACAGAATGTAAAGAAGAAAGAAGAAATGAAGGCAGTGGACAATATATGTGATATCTATTCAATAATTAAAAGTTTACAAACTACTTTAACAAAATATATTCAAACACATAATTTAAATCTCTGTACTCTATTTACTCGGATGGTGAACATTTATTAAGTATGACTGTATGATACATAGGGACATAGGACTGTTAGTGTTAACGATGGCTTCACTGCCTTAACCTGTAAGAGACAACTGAGCTATTTCAGTGACCAATTTCTGCTGATTTTCAAGACCCATGAGGGGTCTGAGATTTTACCTCTAAGT